>NC_030819.1:50132350-52532350 GCF_001704415.2 Capra hircus | reverse complement strand
TCCGCCGACTCTGACGGCTCGGGCGGGGGCCCCACGAGGCCCAGGCGCTGGAGGAGCCCGCTGCGGGTGCCGGACCTGGCTCGTGTGCTCCGGCTCGCGGGGGGTGGCACGGCCGGCCGGACTGGGGACCCCGGGAGCGCAGCGCCCGGGCCGCGACCGCTCAGCCGGCTGCACGATGACTACTCCCGCCGCGCGGCCCCCGGCCCCGAGGGGTGCGGACGGGGGCGTGCGGAGCCCCGAGACCCGGGCCTGGTGGGTGCAGGCGGACCGCCCAGGGCAGCGGTCCAAGGAGGTGCCGCTCCTCGCTCCCAGGGCTCTCCGTCCAGCCCACCGGCCCGGGAGATGTCGGACAGAGACTCCGATGAACCGGGACCTGGCGACCGGTTTCCCTCCGAGCCTGAGCATCCTCTCGGGCCTCTGAGGCCCACCACACCCAAGCCCCCCAGCCCTCGGAGCCCCGATGCAGCAAGTGCCAAGTGTCCCAGCAGTGTCAGCGCGCTGTCCCTGAGCTCAGCAGACAGCGAGGAAAGGGCCGAGGGCCCCGTCCAGAGGGAGCAAGGTCTCGGGTCCTCCCAGGAGGCCGTGCCAGCCGCCTGTGACCAGGGCAGGGAGGACAGCGGCTCCAGGAGCCACGCTCAGCCCAGCCTTGGAGGGCCGTCTGGTCCAGAAGACAAGACAGAAGAGGTAAGGATCCTTGGTGGCCTGCCAAGCATGACGGGTGCCTGTCAGCACCACCCTCCTGCCACTGAGATGGGCACAGGTGATCCCTTCACCTTCCTGGAGGCAGCGCTCCAAGCTGTGTTGCCCTCAGGAGTCTTCTTGTTAGGTTGCTGTTTCTCAGGTTAAGAAGTGATCTCTCTCTTTGTTGTGAAATGTACCACTATTCTGTGAAGCTCCTGGAGGTGGCATTTATACCACACAGTTCCTCCAGGAGAGATGAGCCCAGGCTCTGAGCTAGATTTGGGAGAAAAGTTGAAGGCATCTCTCTCGTACCCCATGCAGCTCATAGGGGCTCTCAAAATTCTAATCTTTGAGACGTTATTATGACTTTCCTTCTCTTTCTGCTTTAAACTGTTTCCATGCCCTTTCCAACAGAGTTCGTGTGAATGAGATTCTTTGTTAAGGGACCATTACATGTTCGAAGTCGACTTCATTTCCCAAGAGTGAATTAGAAACGTGTACTGTTATACCTGTCAACCCTGAGTGATGATAGCTCAGAGAAGTTTTTATGATGGTTATTGTACTTATTTTTAGAGTAGAACACAAGCATCTCATGAATCAAATTCACTAATAACTGTCAAGGCTCCGAGAGCAATGTTCTTTTCATTTCCTGTCAAGGATCCAGGCAGCCTTACTGTGTAATTTCTACTCTATAAATGCATTCAGTAACGTTCCCTTACAGAGCTGAGAGCAGAGGAGATGCATGCTTGTGTCTGTATTGCAGAGGATTCTTCCCATAAGCTCCTAGACTGTGTGGTTTTTGTTGAGTTACTCAGTTGTGTCCAACTCTTTGCGACCCCATGGGCTCCTCTGTTCATGGGATTCTCCAGGCAAAAATACTGGAATGGGCTGACCTTTCCTTCTCCAAAGGGTCTTCCCCATCCAGGAACTGAACCTGTGCCTCCTGTATTGGCAGGCGGATTCTTTACCACTGAGCCACCAAGGAAGCTAGACTGTATCACAGGTATAAATTGTGCCAGCAGTGGTTCCTTCCCATTGGCCCCCAGAGAGGACCTCAGTTTTGCCTTCATGCCTGCAGAGAGCGTGATGATGCAGCAAATTCAGAAGCCAGGGCAGCCTCTGAACTGTTTTGTAACCTCTGCATTATAGGGAGCCTTAGAAAGGGGGCCTACCACAGATCACTTTCGGGAGATCTAAGTCCACCTCACAGGTCCCTGGGTAGCCAGAGAGTGAGACTGCCTCACTTTTTCTGGCTCCAGGCTTGCATGGAGACCTCGGGGCCAATCTGTCTTCCAGGGGTCCTGTTTGTTGATGACCACTTGCTCATTTGCATATTCCTAAAAGGAGTCGGTGTAGCGGTTGTAAGGAAATGGGACTCAGTGCCAGCCAACGGAAGAGTCCCGCCTCTGCGATGGGTTGTGTTATCCATCAAGGCCTGAGCCAGTCTGGGCTTCACTTCTGCCTTCATGATGAGATGACCAGTAATTCCTTACACCAAGCACCCCGTTCTGCCATACTGATAGTTTAGGACACCCGCCTCCTCCTCAAAAGAGGGATTTGCTGTGGTCAAGAGGGTTCTTTGTGTTAAAGGTGGGGACTTCATTTTCTGTTTAACAAAATTAATAATAATTTTTTAAAAGCCATTAAAGTATTTTATTCCTGAGCACATATTAATTAAATATATTCAGGAGTTTCTGACTTATTTACTTCCCAGGGTAATTTTTGACCATTATACAATTTCACATTTATATTTGCTGTTCTTAGTTTATGGCACTTAGTTTCTACCCACAAGGGATCACTGAGGAGAGAAAGCAGGACACAAGTAGTTAATAGTGCAGGCTTGTTGATAATGCTACAGATTTTCTTTAAGATGTTTATTACATTTTTAGGTTGCATTCATTTCTGCAAAATTCTCATGTAACACGTCAAGCTTCCTCTTATATGTGCTAGTTAAAGTAGATGACGAACAGAGAAAAGACTGATTTTGCCCAATTTACGTTGTGTATGCTGGTAATCTTCAGCATATCTTCTCTGTTACTTGCAGAGAAGTACTTGTAAAAGATAACATGAAACCTCCTCTTTTATTTTGTCATTTAGAAGCAAAGTACAAGCAAAATGAAGCAAACAAAGCAAATCAGAAAGCACCTTGCTGTAAAATGCAGCAATTCTAATCTCTCTAGGTTAGAAGCAGTATTTGCCAATCTTATATGGCCACAATAAAACTAAGTATCAGCCTTTACTATCTTTTAATGTACACTGTTATTTTCTTAGTTTATTGATAGTATGGTTCCACTTGTGGGCTTCCCAGGTGGAGCCAGTAGTAGTCAGTCAAGAACCCACCTGCCAATGCAGGAGACACAAGAGATGTGGGTTCAATCCCTGGGTCCAGAAGATCCCCTGGAGGAGGGTATGGCAACCCACTCCAGTATTCTTGCCTGGAGAATCCCACAGACAGAGGAGCCTGGAGGGCTACAGTCCGTGGGGTCACCAAGAGTTGGACATGACTGAGCAACTTAGTACGTACGTAGTACGTATGATTCCACTTACATGTTTAAAGCTAGCTTGAGCTATGGTTATTGTTGAATTTTAAAAGATTGAAAGCTGTACATTTTATGATATTTAAAATGCTTATCATGCAGTTTTAAATAAAGGGGAATAGCTTTTTAACTTAGAATCATTTAGAAGTAAAAGTGACAATCTTCGAAAAACTGCGCAGGGTGGACAAGGCTGTGTCCCAAAACCACCTCCATAGCGTTGTACTCCTGCCACCTAGTGGTAAACGTTGTTGTAACAACCATGACCTGGGAATGAAACTGAAATTGTTACTTGGTAGAAAAAGCAGTTGAGTGTTTATACCCGTTCCCTTATAAGGGAGCAGGCACAGGGTGTAGTGTGGCTGCTGGTGTCCCTGCAGAGTCACCCAGTAGCTCACTGGCTGAATTTGGGGCCCTGTCCTTGGTCCTGCAGAAAGGATGCCCTAGTTCCTGGTGGTGCTGAGTATGCCACAGGTGAACTCTTTCAAGTGATGAGAATCCATTGTAACTCCTTTACAGGAGCTTCAGACTTTTAGTTTGCCATTTGAAAGATGCCCAGCAATTGGGCAGACCCTTAAACACCTTAAGGGTAGAGCACGGGAGAGCTCTCTCTATCTTGGAGGTCTGTAAGAACCAAGGAAATTATGTGGCAAACGCTTGACCCAGCGCTTCCCAGCGGCCGTCGCGGTCTGCTGTTCACTCTCCTTTTGTGATTTCTCCATCCTAGATTGACCTGACTCCTTCAGACAGGGGCCAGGTAAGGTCAGTGTTTTCTAGAACTGATTTTGACACCCACTGTGTTACACCCTTATGGACCAAATTGCCGAGTCCCCATCAGGTTCCGGACACTCAGATGTAGCTCTGAGGAACAGTGGGCTATGTCCGATGACCCAAGATGTATCTAAGTCATAGTAGAATACGCCGAGTGAATTAAACCCCACAACAGGTGTAAAACCGTGATGCTGAGGGATTTCACAAGGGTTGTAGTTCTTACCCACGCACCAAATCCAGGCAGGCTTAATAGGGGTGATCAAATCTGGTTTGAAGAAGGTGAGATTTCTGCTGGTAGCTATGGAGTAGAAGTGGAGCGGTTCAGCGGTCAGAGGCACAGACATTTTTTGTGATTTCACAGAATAGGACACAACAGTTTGATTTGGTGTCGGGGAACCATCCCGGTCAAGTTGAAATCATTAGGTTCAGACTGTGGATTCTTGGATTCCACATAAAGGATCTGTATGTTACTTGATAAGCATTGAGGGATCAGAGATGTCTTTGAATAGAGAAGGGCCAAGCTCAGAACTGTGTGTTTGAGAAGTTAATCCACCGTCTCTAAAAAAGAAAACTGGGGAGAAAGATGACCAGAGAGAAAGCTATTGAAATTTATTGCCGCAGAGATCTCAGAGGTAACAGGGCTCTGAAGCGCTGGGAGGAGATCCAGGACACGAGGAAGGACAGAGAGTGAAACAACAGACGCAACAACAAAGACCCAGCGTGGCCAAACATAACTAAACACATAAATATTCTTTGAAAAGATACCACAGCGCCTGAAATATACTCATAGTACCTTAAGATTGCTTAGCTTGATATCTTTATTATTAATATCATTAGCATATATTGTTTTATATTTTAAACATATTGTTTAATGTTAGTATCATTAGCATATAGCATTTATGTCATATGTATTATACATTAGAAATAAAATTTTGTTTTATTTTGTCATATTATTTATCATATAATTAAAGCTATAGTATTATTTATTATTGATATTATTACTACTAATAACAAAGCATGAATGTTAGCTGTTATCAGATTCATTGTTAGTTAAAATTGCCACCTTCAGTCAGGCTTCTCAGTACAGACCAGTTAAACTCTGCAAATCACTTTCCACCTTCCAGCCAGAGTTTCTCTGAGTCTGCAGTGGGCCCAGCCAGGATGCACAGTAAGGGCACAGACCCAGGATGCACAGTAAGGGCACAGACCCAGGATGCACAGTAAGGGCATAGACCCAGGATGCACAGTAAGGGCACAGACCCAGGATGCACAGTAAGGGCACAGACCCAGGATGCACAGTAAGGACACAGACCCAGCATGCACAGTAAGGGCACAGACCCAGCATGCACAGTAAGGGCACAGAGCCTCAGCTGGAGCTTGTGCCTTGGAGCTATGACCTGGACCTGGAACAGGGCCCACAGGGGAATAGCTCAGGCATTGAGGGTAGACACCTGCTGTCTCCGCCAGACTTGTCACGGTCCTGATGTCCTGTAGGTTAGGTTTGGGCGTTTCTCTTCCAGCTCTGTCGAGCTAATCCCTGGTTCAGGAAGGAGAGGCGTTAACTCCTGAAAGAGTTAAACATGACTTGTAACCCTGGTGTTTCCACTGGACTCTGTTATCAGCTGGACATGAACCTCTGTAGAGTACAAATGCCAGTTCCCAGAAATGGCTTTAAAACCTTTCAAGCCAGAAGGAATGGTGGTATAAAGCATTTGGTCTAAAATATGTTGACCTTCAATGGCTACTCCCCCTTCGAGGGGTGGGGGTAGCGGCTGGAATTTTACCAGCTCACATTGGAACTCTAAAAATGTCATTGACTCATCCAACTAAAAGTATGCATAGCAACCTCTGTTTATCTGATTTGTTCAGTTAATAAAGGTCCTTCTCAGCCGCCCTCTCAAGGTCAGCATTTGGGGTTTGCTTCAGACGCTGGGTAAACTGAGGCCTGGAGACCGTACCGTCCCCTCCCAAGCCCCATGGCTGGGCCTGGAGCTGGGCCTCCAAGGGGACCGGAGCCTGGGGAGCCTCTGCTGGGACCCGCATACAAACACATTCTGACCATTTCTGGTTTCCCAGTCTTTGGTGCAATCCTTTCATCTTCCTTATCTGTAAAACAGAATTTAAAGTATCCACTGTATGGCTTTTAGGATTAAATGAGATGGGATCAGTGAAGGCCAGTTTTGAGATGCTGGCGTCATCGCCATCTGCACGCTTCCTCACCGTTTTCTCTTGTCCAGCATCCTTGCCACGGAGTGTGGACCAGCATCCTTGCCACGGAGCGTGGACCACCTCCTACCTCTGCGGGTCCTTGCCCAGAGCCGAGTCCTTCCTCTTGATTTTCTGGGTGGAGTTGGCAGCTTGGGGTGGGCCGGGCCACTCACTGAGGACCTTCATTCCGTCCCTCTCCTGGCAGTTTGGGTGTCATCACTCTATGGCACAGGAGAGGAAGCTGTGTGGACAGTGGTGGGCCTGCGGCTCAGAGGGCAGAGCCCTGCCGGGTCCGGAAGGTCAGAGCCTGGGGTGGGGTGGGCGGCCCTTGGACACAGTGTGTGACTGATCCACTCCCTGATATACGACACAAATGTGTCATATGTTTACTTACAGCACAGTTCCACTGCACGTCTGGATTTGTTCTTTCTGAGGCATAAATTATTCATCTGAAATACTGATACTGCAATTTTTGAATTAAGCACACTGGAGATCTTTTGCAGCATCCACGTTAGATTCTCTGGAGACACCAGGTGCCGCTTCTGGTCGTGCCTTCCCTCCCGTGGCCCCTGTACCCACAGCCCCAGACTCTTAACCAGGGTGTTCTTGGTGAACAGCAATCTCATCAGGTTCAGGGTTTACTTGGCCAGTCAAGTGCATTGGATGGACTCTTGTTCCTTTAAAGGAGGGATCACAGATCTAGTCATCATCAGTGAGAGTTGCCGAAAAGAAAGAATCCCGGGAAAGTCGTGTCCTTCTTTTTCGGACACCACCCCCCCGCCCCCACCCCCCAGTTCTTTTTATAAAGTCATGTCTGGATGTAGGGTGAGAACTGCTTCCTTGACACCGAGAGCTGCTCACTTATTTGCTCCTTTATCCCCATTCATCCCTCAACCGTTCATCAAAGTTTCTAACTACTGATTTCCCAGGCTGCAGACTTTGGAGATGTGATGATAGCATCAGATCATTTGGAAAGAATGTAAGTAGCTGCTTTCATGAGACACCCAGATAAACAAATCAAGCCTATAAAAATATAGCAGTGGTTTTAACAGAGCCACAGAAAACAGAACTTAGAGCCCAGTGGAATTTATGAGGTTTTCTTGCAGGAAGTGATACTTCAATTGAATGTTGAAGGATGAAATTTTCAGGTGGACGGGGGCCAAAAGGTATAGTGGAGGGAGCAGCCGTTCTCTCATTTCCAATTGCATCAGATAACGAGTGGCAAACAGTGAGTTGTTTGGTGTGGCTGGTGAAGCTGGAGCTGGAAAGGCACATCAGATGAGGTTTTGAACCGCCAGCCATGATCTGATGTGTGTCTTAGTGAGAGTCTTAGGAGTCTTAGCCGCACTCCTCTTAGGATGGAGAGTGGATCAGAGACACGGAAGAGAGTTACTGCCTCTACAAGAGCCGTGAACAGATTCCCTCTGAGACTGAATGTTGGCAGAACGTAGTCGTCATGTGGGTGGAGGTGGCTGGAGAGGGAGGGGGAGGAGTTAGGGGTGCCTGAGATCTCCTCGGCTGAAACACGGAGGCAGGCATGTTTATGAAGGTGCTGTTCTGCATTCTAATCCAGAACACCTTGGTTTCCTGGATTCTACAGGCATTCGGGGCTGTTGAGTGGCATACTGTGGCTTGAAGTGCACTGATGCTGCGAACACAGACACCATCCTTCAGCACCCTCCCCAGAGAGTAAGCCGAGCCCTGCCTCCCTGCCTGCTTCCCTGCATCCTGATTCCTCTTCTTCTCTGTAGAGGAGCTCAGATGTCATCAATAAGGTCTCCTGTCCAAGAAGGTTTAGACAATAGGCTTCTGTCATATTCAGCTCTAAAACACGGTTCTTGATTTTGGAACATTTCTATTGTTTTTCAGTCACGTCCAACTCTTTATTGTTCATGTTGTTGTTGTTGTTTTTGTTGTTTAGTCACTCAGTTGTGTCCAACTCTTTGTGACCCCATGGACTGCAGCACACCAGGCTTCCCTGGAGTTTGCTCAGACTCATGTCCATTGAGTCAATGATGCCATCCAACCATCTCATCCTTTTCTCCTCCAGCCCTCAATCTTTCCCAGCATCAGGGGCCTTTTCCAGGGAGTCAGCTCTTGCACTGTGCTGCTGTTGATTCTGAGATGGTAGGACAGTCGTGGGCGGGGCGGGGGGGCGGGGAGAGTGTGAAGTCCCCCAGATGGAATTCCTCTGAATGATTATTATGAAGGCAGGGGAGGGGAGACGTCAAGAGTCCAGATTTTTCGTAGTTATCAGTAAGGGTCTTTTTATGCTCAGAGAACTGCGTGATCAGTAGTAAATTGTGTCCACGTGAACGTTAATATTTGCATTTTTAATGAATTACCTATTCTGCCCATCAAACAAGTTACAAAGGCCATAGGCTCACAGGCTCTTTTCAGCACATTTAATCATCAGTTTTACACCTGTCAGGACAACTAAAGTCTGTAACACCAGCGCTGCACTCTCCAGGGAGACAGCAAGCATTAATTGCTCATGAGTTTCTCTTTTGAGGGCTTCCCAAGTGGCTCAGTGGTATAGAACCCAACTGCCAATGCAGGAGATGCAGGATTGATTCCTGGGTGGGGAAGATTCCCAGGAGAAGGAAATTGCAACCCACTCCAGTGTTCTTGCCTGGAGAATCCCATGGACAGAGGAGCCTGGCAGGTGCAGTCCGTGGGGTCACAGAGTCGGACACGACTGAGCACGCACACTCAGAGTCAGCAGTATTTCTCTTTTGATTCCATATCCAGCTTTCTTCCCACAGGCTACGGAAAGCACTTTAAACTGTGCCGGGAAGCAAGGGTTAATGAGGCCACACACATGTCTGTGTACAAACGTTGATGACGGGTGTGAATTGGCAGGTCTAGGTCAGGCTTTCTGAGCCCTGGGTGGTTCTGCGCTGAGCTGCTGGACTGTGAGAAGGTAGACCAGGTGGGGCTCTGGCCCGGCCACCTACACTCAGAGAGAGTGTTTCTAAAGCAAGGAAACACTCTTGGAGAACATGGATGTGGTTACCTGCTGATCTTCAGAGCGTCTGGGGACCACTGCCTGTGGCAGAGTTGGGGTAGGTCTTGGCTCGCTGGTGTCTGTAGTTCTAGGAAGAGTTGCAATCAAAGCTGTGTCCCCTGGATGGCCATATTTCAGAAGCATGTAAAGTTTGCTCAGTGATTCAGTTTTAGAATTTGTGGGACACTTCACATGTGTCTTGCAAGGCATATGTCTCCTGGCAAAGCCTCGCTGTTCAGATGTGAGCTTCAGTCAGGGGTTTTCCCCCATCTGTCCCTCTCTCCCTCTGGACTTCTGCTTTGAGTAAAGTGTACATTTTGGTTTTATGTATTACAATTCTGCACCACCCAGAAGGCGAGCTCTCTCCTTTCCTGTCTCTGGCGAGGCTGCACGGTTTCAAAGCACAGCCACAGCTGGTTCTCCCTGAGCTGCCCCGTGGGCATGAGCTTAAAGGAGCCAGCGTCTCATTTCCTGCCTCTGCACACCTTCCTTTCACCCGCCCCCATCACTTCCTGGAGCGTGTTTGCTCTCAGAAGGATTTGTTACCTGATCTGTCCAGCCGCTGGTTTTCCTAAACCCATCTGTCTGTCTCTCTGTTTTTCTTTTCTGTATCAATGAGGAAAGCGGGTTGCATAAGTGAAAAACAAACAAACAAAGCCCAACAACAACGGCATGTAGATTTGTGATCAGTTTATTGTCTGCAATTTTTTTGTACTTCTACTTTTGCTAGCATGCTGTTTCTGAACCTTTTTATCACAGGATGATGATATAAATGAGTTTTTTTCTCACTGTGTGCTTAAGTTGTCTGTGCTGTTTGATTTAGTAAATGAACTAAACAGCCCATAATAGCCTGTTTTTTATATGTGCATACTGCAAAAATTATAATAATACAAACTTTTCCCTAGTTATTCTCATATTTTCCCATGGTGTCAGAGGAAAATGTTTTAATACACCCTCGTATGTTTTTTTTCTGGAGGTATGTATGCAAATTAAACTGACAAAAGTTGACTTTTATTCATGTGAGTTAAGTGGGAGTTCACAGAAAACTGACTGCAAGAAGTGGTTAGGGCATCTTAACAGGGGAAAGCGGTAGGAAAAGCCACTTATGGAAAATGAGTGACTTTTAGGAAAGATGAGGGCCCTGTAGAACAGGAGGGAGACAGGCTAGTTTTGTGCCAGTGTCTGTTTAGCTGAGGGCTTCTCCTCTCAGTGATAAGAGTCAGTCTTCCCTGGTTGGAAGGAAAAGAATACCTTTTCCTTGCAAGGGAGGGAAGGGATTTATGACAACTGAGTTCTCCTGCTTTCAGGTAAAAGGAAAGCCTGTTCTTACGTGTCTCCAGCTCAGTCTGCAGCTCAAAGTGGTGTTTATTCACCATGGTGTGTTCTGGACCCTGTCCATGGTGACTTGAATTGGACATAGACGTCCAGGCTGTAAAAATCGAACTGGCAGGTCGGAAGGGAGTGGAGTTTGCCAGAGCCCACTGCCTTCTGAGCAGAGGTGACTTGGTATATCTGGAGAAAGAAATGGCAACCCACTCCAATATTCTTGCCTGGGAAATCCCATGGACAAAGGAGCCTGGTGGGCTACCGTCCATGGGGTCACAAAGAGTCAGACACGACTGAGGGACTAAAAAACGACTTGGCATATGGGCGCGTCATGGCGTAGTGGGGACGGGTTACAAGGCCCACACCTGGTGTCTGTTACTGCTGACCGGCTGCGTGGCCCTGAGCAAGTCACCAGACTTCCCTGGGTCTCAGATTAGAAGTACATTACCTGCATTTCAGGTCTCAGTTGCCACTGATTGGCGAGAGGCGGGGCTCACTTGTCCAGTCCTCAGGGCAGGGCTCTGGGGGTTTGAGGGTGGGGAGACAACCAGAGCGGCCGCTCTGCCTGCCCTGCCGTCTCTTGACTTGCCTGGTTGTTCCAGCCCTCCCTGGGTGGGGTTCTGTTTTATTTTCAAGTCGTTGTTACACAGTGTCTCGGGACGGAGGGGCTGAAGACACCAGGCTCCTAGGGACCGCTGCTTGCTCTGAGCCCAGACGTGGAAGGTCTGCGGGCTGAGCCCTCGTGGTTGTTCTTCCGTGCGGCTCTTTGAGAGCAGTGACTCACCAGGGCTGAGGTGGGCGGGCACTCTGATCCCTACGGTTGCACTTTGTCCTCCCAGGACCTAGATGGGAGCAGTGGCTGAAGCCTGGAGCCACGAGCCAACCCCAGGCCAGGAGGACTAGACAGAAGTCTGCCCACTCCCACACCTTCGGGTTTCTCCTGGTACATGGCATTGCCTCTGAAACAGTCACTTGAGAACTTGGGAAGTGTCATCGAATTCCGGGCGGCAGACTCTCCACCTGTGGGGTTGTCTGGTCTGGAATCTCAGATCCTGAGAGGTTAGTGGTGACTCGTTCAGGCACACCCAGCTGGTTAGTAGGCTGATCTGGTTTAGCGCTTGCCCCATCAGACCAAGTGCCCGCATGCTGGGCCACGCAGCAGCCCAGACTCAGTCCCCTTAAGACACATCGTCTGTGAACCTGCTGAGAGAGGCAGCCTTGGATAGCAAATGCAGCCTCTGGGCCATTTCTCCTGCAGGCCTGCGTTACCTGAGCTTTGTTAGTTATCTATTTTATATATAGTGGTGTATATATTGGAGAAGGAAATGGCAACCCACTCCAGTGTTCTTGCCTGGAGAATCCCAGGGACGGCAGAGCCTGGTGGGCTGCCGTCTATGGGGCCGCACAGAGTCGGACACGACTGAAGCGACTTAGCAGTGTATATGTGGGCTTCCCTGGTGGCTCGGTGGTAAAGACTCTGCCTGCAGGGCAGGAGACCCGGGTTCCATCTGTGAGTCGGGAAGATCCCTTGGAGGAGGGCATGGCAACGCAGTCCAGTATTCTTGCCTGGAGAATCTCATGGACAGAGGAGCCTGGGAGGCTGCAGTCCACGGGGTCACACAGAGTTGGACACGACTAAAGTGACTAAGCAGCAGCGACGGCAGTGTGTATCTGTCAGTCACAATCCCCCGACTTATCCCTCTCTCCCCTTATCTCCTGGTAACCGTAAGTTTGTTTTCTACATCTGTCACTCATTTCTCTTTTGTAGGTAACTTCACTTGTACCCTTTTTTTAAATTCCACATATAAGTGGTATCATATGATACTTGTCTTTCTGTGTTTGACTGACTGATGATAATCTCTGGGTCCATCCATGTTGCTGCAAATGGCATTATTTCATTCTTTTTGAGGCTGAGCAATACTCCGTTGTATTAATGTATATGTACTACATCTTCTTTATCCATTCCTCTGTTGATGGACATTCGGGTTGTTTCCATGTCTTGGCTATTGTAAATAGTGCTTCAGTGAATATTGGGGAGAATGTATCTTTTTGAATTATAATTTTGTCTGCATATGTGCTCAGGAGTGGGATTGCTGGATCATATGGCAGCCCTGTTTTTAGTTTATTAAGGAACCTCCATACTGTTCTGCATAGTGACTTCACCAAGTTACATTCCCACCAACAGGGTAGGAAGGTTCCTTTTTCTCTACACCTTCTCCAGCATTCATTGTTTGTATATTTCTTGATGATAGGAATTCTGATTGGTATGAGGTGATACCTCATTTTAGCTTTGGTTTGCATTTCTCTAATAATGAGTGATGTGGAGCATCCTTTCATGTGCTTTTGGTCTGTCTGTATGTCTTCTTTAGAGAAATGTTTATTTCGCTTTCACCCATTTTTTGATTGGGTTTTTTTGCATTGAGCTGAACGAGCTGTTTGTATATTTTGGAGATTCATTCCTCAGTTGCCTCTTTTGCAAATATTTTCTCCCACTCTGAGGGTTGTCTTTTCATTTTCTTTATGGTTTCCTTTGTTGTGTAAGAGTATACTACAAAGCTACAATAATCAGAACAGCATGGTACTGGCACAAAGCCAAAAATGTCAATCAATGGAACAGGTTAGAAAGTCCAGAAATAAACCCACACGTCCATGGTCAATTAATCTACGATGAAGGAGGCAAAAACATACAATGGAGAAAACACAATCTCTTGAATAAGTGGTACTGGGCAAACTGGACAACTACATGTAAAACAATGGAATTAGAACAATCCCTAATATCACACACAAAAATAAACGCAAAATGGATTAAAGACTTCAATGTTAGGCCGGATATTATAAACCTCTTAGAGAAAAACACAGGCAGAATACTCTTTGACATAAATTGCAGGAACTCCTCATTAGACTAATGAAAACAGAAACAAAAATAAACAAATGCGTGCTGCTTTTCTTAGTATCTTTTATGATGGTTCATCATGTGTCACCAACATCACTACTGAAATTAGGGTTTTAATTAAGCCTCTGATTAAAGACAGGTTTGCTTCTTCCCATCTGTGTTTCAGTCGTGTCTTTCTGGCATATAGTCAGCTTGGTGGGGAGGGGCGGGGGCTTGTTTTCTTTACCTTCCTGGATATCACCCTTACCTAACTTGTTCGCGTTTGAAAAGGTTGTGACCAAGGGGTCCTGGAGGCAGGCTCCCCCACCGGAGGAAGAGAGGACGGAGGCTCAGAGGATCCCCAGGAAGAGACTGGGGTCTGGGAAGAGGTCGAGGCCCCGACCACTCTCTGACTATGGCCAGCTGGTCGCCCGAAGTCTGTCTATCCCAGAAGACTCGATTGCCGTGGACCCCCAGAAAGAGGACGCTGTGGACAGTGACCACCAGCCCAGCATGGCCCCCACAGACCCTGCAGACCAGACTCCTGCTGGGGGCTGTCTCCAGGGGGGCCCAAGAAGACGCCCCATCTCCGTGATCGGTGGGGTCGGCTTCTATGGGAGCAGCCAGACGGAGGAGGGGGAAGCCCTCCTGCCCCAAGTAAGACCAGCCATGCTGCCCGCAGAGCCTCCTGGCCTCTGTCCTCTTGCTGCAGACTTCCCAGACACGTTTTTCTTTCTTCTCTCTGCCTCGGGGATGGTGTCATCCACTCACAGCCTTTCTTCCTGACTCTGAAAACATGCATGAATTAGAACTAACCCACTGACATTTGGATGGCTCTGACTAATCTTCTGTCTTTCTGGGATCTCAGATAATATGTGAAACTGGTTTGCTGTTTGTTCTAAATCATCTGGGGAAAGTAGCCATGCATATTTAGTGAGCTTCCTCGAAGAAGAAATCTGGAAAGAAAATGCCGCTTATCCCTAAAATGGAAAGACAAGAAGAAAATTGATTTTTTTCTAGATGAGAAAGTAATTTTTTTTCTGCCATTTTATTACTCTTTACATGTCAGTTGCAGCTTTGTAACTGTTTCGACAATAGATTAAAATCTTAATATTATTTCATTAGTATATTTTAGCAATTCAACAAATACTTATCAATTACCCAGAAAGCCCTTTGAGGATACGAACATTTAAATAAAGGCCCCTATTCAGAAGGAGTTTATATTTGGTGAGGTCTTATCCCAGCCACGGTCAAGTGTTCACATGAGTAAGTGTGGGTTTCATTTTTCTTTTTTTTAACTTGCTGGTTGATATCATAAATAACTCAGGAAGAAAGTGAAAATGGTAGTCACTCAGTCATGTCCTACTCTTTGTGACCCCGTGGGCTGTAGCTCACCAGGCTCCTCTGTCCATGGGGTTTTCCAGGCAAGAATACTGGAGTGGGTTGTCATTCCCTTCTCCAGGAGATCTTCCCAACTCCGGGATCAAACCCAGGTCTCCTGCACTGCAGGCAGATTCTTTACCACCTGAGCCACCAGGGAAGGCCTAAATAACCCATACATTCTCTTGAAAGGGCAGTAACATATTGGTATTGGATTTTCTATTTGCATTCTCCCTATAACCCTGGCACAGTGCTTATTTATAGCAAATACCCCCCAAATCTCTTGCTTAATTGAACTAATTTGAATTCAGTTAAGGTGAAAGCAGATTATGTTGAAGAATACTGCAGACTTTTTGTTGTGTTGAGATGCTCTACATGCAAGGAAATAATTCTGAAGGTGGCTGTCCTCACCATGGTATCACAGGAAATGATTCTGAATGGAAGCAAATCTCTTCTACTATGAAACACAGTCTAGGGGCGATCTAAGCACTTAAGACAGTTTTTCACTTCCGAGCATCCAAAAGAAGCATAGTAAGATAATTTTCTGCCCCCTAAGCTTGTTTAGGGAACTGGGTAGAGAAATACTGAGAAAGCCTATGGAAAGCATGGACCAACATGGCCTTCGGTGTCATTTTAGGGATGACTCATATGGAAGATCCTGGGGGCTATAGATGGTTCTAAATTGGTGGAAAACCAACTCTCCTTTTAGACAAAGCTCATTGCCCTGTTAGTTAAGGTGAGCAAGAACCGTGTTCCGCAGATGCTGGTCCCTGCCTGCGGGTGGGTGTGTGTGTGTGTTGTGTGTGTGGGGGGAGGTGTGTGGGAAGGAACTGTCACAGGCCTCAGTCACTGGCACCGCCTCGGCTTCCCTGGGGGTGCTGCTGGACGCGTGTGGGTGGAGGCCGTCACTTCCTCCACCGTGGTCTTTCCTGAGTGTCCCCGTGGGTGTGTCCTGACAGCTGGCTGACAACCTGACACCCTGGGGGTCTGCACTGGGTTTCCACGTTGGAGGAAGGTTGCCCTTGAGTCTGTGCAGCCGTGATCTGGGGCTTCGAGGCTCCCAGCCCCACTTCCTGCCTCTCCTCACCGCCCCTCCTTTCCTCTGCAGCCCGCCGCCCGGCCGCCCGTGCCCGCACACCAGGTGCCGCCCTACAGAGCGGTGTCAGCCCGGCTGCGGCCCTGCGCCTTCTCCCAGAGCACCCCCATTGGACTGGACCGTGTGGGACGCCGGCGGCACCTGAGAGCGTCCAACGGTGAGTCTCACAGTCCCCCCCGGGCAGGTCCGTCTCCCGGAGGTGGGTGTGGAATCGTTGCTCAGTCTGGGAACCCAACCTGTTGCACCCGTCTGGCCTGCCCTGGGCCCAGGGAAGGCACCCCGTCCAGAGAAGGTGCCCTATGGGCTCTGTGTTGTCTCAGTGACCTTGACCTTGGGAAGTCTGGGTCCTGGGTTCCTGCTGTGGTGATCTGACCATGAATGGGCTCCTGGGGATTTGTCTTAACCCTCTGAAAGCTCTTCCTGAGAGTTTGAGATTCACTTGTTTATCTAATAGATGGTATACGCATGGAAGACTTTATCTAATACAGCCATGCATACGCCGGCCTGGGACTTACCCAGTGAACACTTGCCGATCTGACTTCAGGTTCCTGAGCGCGGACACCGATGTCTGAGCCAGCCCGCTGGTTGGACAGTGGCCTGGCTGGCTCACGGACAGGGATAGGACGGGCAGTTTTGTGGGGCAGACGCCCTCCCGTGTGCTCTGAGGATTAATTCATCTGATCTCAACTCTGTGCTGAGCGGATGCTTTTGTAATCCTCGCTTTACAGATCAGAAACCCCAAGTGTAAATAGATAAACCACCCAGGAAGTGGCAGAGAAGGGACTTGAATCTACAATCAGTTAGAATTTTCACTGCAGGCCCATGTTTTTAACCACTGAGCTGTGCGGACTCCTTAAATAGAGGCAGTGAACGGCTAGCCACCGGAGAGCTTCAGTGCTGACTTTTTCTGTCTTGGCTTTGAGGACGAGCCTCACACGTGAGCGTGAGTGAGGGACGGGGCTCTTGGAGGCCTTGCCAGCTGGTGGGTACGCCCTCCATGTGATGGTGGTGACCAGAGCCACAAGAAGGGGCAGGATTTAAAGAGTTGTTTCTGGAGACTTGGAGGAGAGTATTGCTCGGTGTCACTTAGATTTCAGGGATTGGGAGGAGGAGGGACCAGGGCGCGTGAAGAAGTGACCCAGAAATGGTTACCCTGGGAGTGTGTCCTGGGAGGTCTCTGCCTGGGGCTGAGCGATCAGCTTGAACATATGGCTGAGGAATTGTCCCCTCCTCTCCCACCATTGAGTGGCCTGATTTCTACCCCAGGAGGTACCCAGTCTGAACTCTCATCAGACAGGGTTACAAGAAAGAGGAATTGGAGGGCGGCTGGGGGCGAGGAAGTTTTCGAGCATCTCTTGATTTGTGTCCTCTCGGCCGAGCAGCTGGGGCCCTGGGATTGCGCCCCCTCCCTCATCCCAGGGCCCCTGCCTCTCCTCGGGCCAGGCTTCCATCCACACTGGTTCTGAGCGCCTATTCCTGTTCGGTTCTTGCTGCTGTTTCCCTGCGAACTTCCCTGTGGTTACTGGAATAAAGCCCCAGCCTCGTAAGGAGTTCGCAGGCTCTGCCGCCTGCCTACCTGCCGTCTGCACCTCTCCTTCTCCTGCCTGCTCTCCTACCCACCACCCAGCTCGCACCCTCACTCTGCCCAGAACCTCCTTCCTTCCCTTTACATACGGCAGCGTTTGTTCCGCCCAGAACTCAGACCCACTGCCCTGGGGATCCCGGTGACAAATGCATCGTCAGTCATCCTGCTCAGCAGCCCCTTCTGTCCCACCCAGTCGTCAGCGTCTGGTGATGTATCTCAGGAAAGTTGTCACAAGGAGAGAAAAGGCAGCGTTACTTGTGATGGAGAGAAGTTGAAGCAAGTGTCCACTTTTGGTGGAGTAGTGAGCCCAGTGTCTACAGGTGACCGCTTCAAAGCAGCTTATAGCATTGTCAGGAAAAAGTCTGTAACAACGGGGAAAGTGACCACTGTAATGTGAGAAAAGTAAGGAAAAAAAGGAAATAAAGTCACACATATATTGTTTTATTTACTAGGGCTGCCATCACAGAGTACCACACACTGGGTCCCTTCAGCAGCAGAACAGAATTGTCTCCATTCTGGAGGCTGGAAGCAGGGCAGTTTCCTTCCGAGGCCTGAGGTGGGAACCCTCTGCCGTTTCTTGGTTCCTGGCGGCCTCGGGTCCCCTGAGCTCGGCGTCTGGCTGTATCTCCCTGGTCTCTGCCTTCATCTTCATGTGGTGCCATAAAGAATTAAGGCACTGTCCGAATGACCACGTGTCAGCTGGATCATTTAGGAAGAGCTTGTTCCAAATAAGGACACATCCTCGCTGGTACTGGGGGTTAGAATTTCAGCATCTTTAGGGGGGTACACATTCAGCCTGTAACAAACCATGATTGCAGCCCTATGCAGTATGCTCACATGTGGCCAAAGGTTTTAACACGAGTGTGCAAAAGTGAAAATACTGTAGTTAGGCGGGCAAGAATGTGGACGGTTTCTCCTCCAACCCTGTACTTACATGAACAGTTTATTTCTGTGCTTTCTGGAACCATGTTTTGTTTTGTTTTGAGTTTAGTGTTCTTTTGTTGAGAAGTAGCAAAAACTCACCCTGCCTAGCTGGAGCAAAAAGAGACTGTCTTGGGAGGGTGTCAGTGTCCCCAAAATTGATGGGGTGCCTAGAAATGCATCTAGGAAACACCTGGCAGTCAGGGTGGCCCCTGGGAGCCGGGGAGCCATGTGGAAGGAGCTGAGGAAGACACCGTCCATCTGTCCTTGAGTCACTCACTCAGGAGTCAGAGTCCCAGGAAGGGGGTTCAGCCCCCCAGCTCGGGTGATGGGTCCACCAACACGGGGCACAGGGACCGGGAGTAGGATGGGTCCTCCAGGGATGAGGCGGTGACAGTGTGGATTCCCCGACCACGGTGGAGGAAGGTCGCTCCTCCAGGGAAATCATTCATTCATTCATTCATTCAGTGTCTGCCAAGGGCCTGCCATGTGCTGGGAGCACAACGAAGCCCCTTTCATCTCACAGGTCCTTGTGTGGGGACGATGAGTTAACAAGGAGCTGTAACACCACGGGGGCATCGTGAAGAAAGGTGAAGCAGGTGGAGGGTGTTCTTTGGGGGGAGGAGGTGGCGCATGCAGCTTGCGGGATCTTAGTTCCCTGACCAAGGACTGAACCCAGGCCCTCAGCAGTGAAAGCGCAGTCCTAACCACTGGACCGCCAGGGAATTCCCAGGCATTCGTTTTTTAAAAGGACAGGGCACACCAATTCCATGTCTAATGAGAACCCTCTCAGTCTTTCCCTGGAAGCAGCCCAGAGGCTCATCAGTCACTGCTGGTGTCTCCAAGTCCAGGGCCTCCGATCAGGTGCCTCCCTCCTGCAGGCTCACCACTGTTTGTGTCCAAAAGTAAATTTAAGCAACACATGCATCTCACAGTGGAAAGAAGTGGGAGGAGAGGAAACAGAAAACACAAAGAGATCACACGTGCACATGCCCGACTCCAGGAAAGGGCATGCCTCCCCTCTGCGGCTGGCTGCGGGGCACACGCGCTGTCTCGCCTTCTGCACGTCTGGTCCCCGCGCACTGCAGACCCCCTGCTCCTCACAGCACCTGGTGCTTATCTCTGCCCTCTGAGGTGCTCCAAGCCTGTTCTCCAAGATTCTGAGCTTGCTTCCAGTCATCACAGTCTCCTTTATTCCCCTCTTAGTTGAAAACCTGTCAGTCTGCAAAAAAAGAAAGAAAAATATGTGGAGCGTCCGCTCTGAGCCAGGCACCACTGTTACTGTCGGAGTAAAGCAGAGAGTCAAGCATCGCAAAGCATGTGAACAGAACCAGTGAGTGGATACGCAGGGCTCCCTTGGGCACTAGTGAGCCTTCTGGAGAAGGGGAAGGTGGGAGTAGGGGAGGGCGACCTCATGTCTCTGAGGAGGTGACCTTAGAGCCAAGGCTTGTTGGAAGATGAGCAGGGAGCGAAGATCTGAGGGAACAGAGGTTCCAGTCAAAGGAGCATCGAATGCCCAGGTCAGGCAGGAGCTCAGTGTGTCCAAGGTTCAGCGAGAAGGCCGGGTGCCTGGAGCTCGGGAGTCCAGGGCCGGGGAGGCCAGGGCAGCCCGGAGGCTAAAGAGAGTCTGCATAGAAAGGGCATCGCAGGTTTCGAGGAGTCAGGGTTGTTCCAAGTGAAGCGGAAGCCATTGCCAGCTGGGCTTCAGAGAGCAAGGCCGTTGGGGAGTGAGGCCAGAGGAAGGAGGCTGATTGAAGGTTGCCGCATTTGTCCAGTTGGGAAATGCTGGTGGCAGAGACCGCAGAGGACACCACGTTTTCCCCGGGTGCTCATTCCTCATGCACGAGGAGGTTCACCAGCCCGGCCTGGGCTCAGAGCCAGTGGCACCAGGGCTGGGGTGCTGCCAGGAGCCCCTCCTGAGAGGGGAGGAGATTCAGCTTTGACAGAGCAGTTACTGGATGGAAAGAAAACACTTTGCAAGTGTATTATTAAGTGATCGTGAACCCCCGTGTTGACCCCTCCATTTCTGCACTGCCTTGAACAGCGCCCCCTCCGGGGAGATTCCAGCAGGACTCTGATAGGCAAAACAAACAAACCCAAATCTAGAATAAGTGTCTCTTCCAGGAAAGACAAACCACCTATTGTGAAAAGGGTCCACTGTAATCAGCTCCCCACAAGTAGCCGTCTGGGTCCTTCAAGGCACCGTATCATTAACTTTGTTGAGGGGACACCCGTGGTTTAGCCCAGGCTTGGCATCCGTTTCTGCCACCAGGGCCGTTTTATTTTTTGAACCCGCTGAGTCAGCATCAAGATGACCAGGAACAAAGATGGGCATTTGCGGGGTGTACATAATGTCACACAGTTGTTAAACAGCCTCGTTTGCAGTGGATTTCCATGGGACGGGTGGTTTCCTGTGCCGGGGTGTGTTCTGATATGTCCAGTCACATCCTCCCCAGAGCAATCCGGTAACCCACAGTGTCCTTCCCAAGCTCCTCCAGGGGCTTCTCAGCCAAGCCATTCACTCCGGTCCACATGTGTAACCCCTACTGAGGCCTCTCAGTCAGAAATTTCCGACAGAGCATCGCTTAGAAGCTGGGGGACCTCCCTTTCCTGGGCTCCATCACCAAGGAATTCACAGGAAGGAAGGGTTGTAGAAATGGGACCCCCCACCCCCCCCACCCCATGGTCATCTGCCTTCTGCCTCAGGAGGAGGCTCTGAGTTGGAACCAGTTTAGCTCTGGGCGTGGGGCGAGATCCCCGGATCCCTGCGGTGGTGGCTCATGTGTGCCTTCTGCCCACTGACTTGGGGATTTGCTGCCCTACGAATCAAGCAGCACCTTCATGGAGTCCCTCGTCAGTTTTGTCCCTAGGGACCCTGTGATAAGTTTAGCACAGCCAGAGGTCCGGTGGGAGGGACCATCCCAGTGGCCAAGCTGGCCCTGCTGCCCAGGACAGAAATGACATCTGCTCTTCCGTGTAGACCTCACACCACCACGGGAGTCCTGGATCCCTTGGCCCCCGGCCCACTAACAGATGCTGCCTTGTCCATCGTGTGATTTGGGAAGCCTGGGGGATGGTGAGAATCTGACAGGCCAGCTCCAGCATTCCTGTCTCCCAGACCCCTTCTTCTCCATCTGCCAGGAGCTGGCCCCTCAGCTGCCTCAGGAATGGGCAGTCTGGGGGCCCAGTTCCCCTCCCACCGACGTGCTGGAATGCACCCAGCTCAGGAGCTGAGAGTTGCATGCAGAATCCCTGGTAGATGCCACCCAAATGGACAGATCTGGTTTGATCTGAATTGTGTTTGGTAAATGTAGTGTGTGGACCTTGTTTGGATTCTGATACCAACCAACCAGCTGTAAAAAGGTCATTTTGAGATGGGGAGGGACATTTTCATATGGACTCAGTATTCAGAGAAGGAATTACTGTCAACTTTGTTCATTATCACGGTAATGATAGTGCAGTTATTTTTCAGTCCTTATTCATTTGGGTGCATACTAAATATTTGTTGCATGAAATTATATATTCGAGATTTGCTTTAAAATATCCAAAAAGACCTAGTTGGAAAAGATTGATAAAATATTGATCCTTATAGGTTCATCATATAATTTTTCTACTTCTGAGTTTGTTTGCAATTTCCTAGAATAAAACCTTTTTAAAATAGTGAACAGTATATTTCCTCCTCCCTGGTCAGGTGCTCTCAAAAATATTCAAATCAAGATGCACCCGGAAAGTAACAATTTCTCAAAATGTAGAGTTGAACGTAGCAATTTAATTTTTTTGAGAAGCGAAGACCTAATCCTTTTAGGTGAAAGTGAACTCGTCCTGAGTTCCCTTCCAGAACTTCCCCTCCTCCCTCCCTTTGCTTAGAGCACCGTCTCATCTCCCCCCTGGCTCATGGGTGTCTGGGGAGAGGTGGCACCGAGCAGCCCTGGGTCACGTTCACCCATTTGCTTGGGTGTGGCATTGGATAACAGAATTCCACCGCGAGTTACCGAGGTGCTTTTGTCAAGTTCATGGCCAAACCCTGGGGCTTTATTGGCGATGGGGGCTGTGCCCCTTGGTCATCCTTGGGTCTGAGCAGCCGTGCCTGTGCATGCTCACTTTTTCTTAGGAGACTGTCTTCACTGCCATCTGTGTTTTTCCTTTATGATATTTTTCTCCTACATCCAAGGCAGCTTATTCCATGGCAGCCTGAGTTTCCCAAACTTGCTTCTGTCGCTGCCATTCTCCCTTCGGTAACTGCTCCACCTGTTCTGGTCAGAAGTCCAGTTTGATCGCCCTTCAGAATTCTTATTCTCGTGTCTACGCATGCTTCTCTTTCTACCCACCCTCCCCGTCGAGTTCAGATGAGTTTTCTCCTGTAAGGCAAACCAAGTGATGTCTGAACTGTTCCCCAGGAAGGAGAACAACAGAGGAGAGAAAATGGCCAGGTTAGGTACAATGATAACTAAGTGTAAAAAGTGGAGAAAAGCATGAGTTGACTTGATTGGACTTTCTATGGCTTTTAAAAATATTTTGAAATTTACTCAAATTATTGCTTGATTTGATTTGATTTGACTTTCATACCTTAATTTCTTATGAATGTAATATGGTCACTTCACAAGGTAAGAAAGAGGATGACATTAAATCAGGGTAGCTATCCAATGAGCCGGGCCAGAATCTGTCTTCAGTAGGATGATGTCATCATTTAAGCTGTTAACAAGGGGGTCCTGAGGCTTAAACTCATAACCAGCCGTGTACATTTTTCATGTGGAAAAAACCAAAGAATCCGTTCTTTAAAAGCTTGGTATATAGAGTGATGTGCATATATATATATTTATATAAAACATCGTGTTCTACAAAAGAATAACCGAAATTATGCAACAGGCCATGTATCTGTGAAGCACATCAGAGCTAGCCAGGGGTTGGTGCTGCTGCTACTGCTGCTAAGTCGCTTCAGTCGTGTCCGACTCTGCGACCCCATGGACAGCAGCCCACCAGACTCCCCCGTCCCTGGGATTCTCCAGGCAAGAACACTGGAGTGGGTTGCCATTTCCTTCTCCAATGCATGAAAGGGAAAAGTGAAAGTGAAGTTGCTCAGTCATGTCCAGCTCTTAGTGACCCCATGGACTGCAGCCCACCAGACTCCTCCATCCATGGGATTTTCCAGGCAAGAGTGCTGGAGTGGGGTGCCATTGCCTTCTCCAAGGTGTTGATGAGAGAGGAGCTATTTTGAAAAACGTACTCTGAGGTTTTAAAAATTTCCAGTTCGCTGTCAGTAAGAAAGCAAGAAAAAATACTACAGACCGCAGAGCAATTGATCAGGGCCTACAACAAGAATATAAATCTAGAGATAAGAGTGGGGATTAAGAATTTACAAAATGAGGTACTTGGTGGTGAGAAGTTCAAGATACTCCATTTTTCCTTTTGTGGAGAACACACAGAGGCCCTTTGTAGAGCGGGGTGGGGGTCCAACTCCGAAGGGGTGTGGCCTGGACCGCCTCCAGGGGTCCCGCCCGCACAGCAGGGTTGCCCTTGTGCTCTGTGGGGTCCGCGGAGGAGGGCGCACAGGGGCTGGTCCAACTCAACCCGCCCTGAGACCAGGGTGCTCTGCGGGGTGGGCTCGCGGCCCTAACAACCTGCCCGGCTTTCCGCAAACCTACGAGACCTCCGGGGGAAGCCGCCAGGGAACCGAGGCCTCTCCCAAACCGCAGCCGCGCGCACCTGGCGCTGGAAGGCCTGCGGTCCTGCGCGCGGGATGCTGTGTTGCCCCGCGGTCCTGCGCGCGGGATGCTGGGTTGCCCCGCGGTCCTGCGCGCGGGATGCTGGGTTGCCCCGCGGTCCTGCGCGCGGGATGCTGGGTTGCCCCGCGGTCCTGCGCGCGGGATGCTGGGTTGCCCCGCGGTCCTGCGCGCGGGATGCTGGGTTGCCCCGCGGTCCTGCGCGCGGGATGCTGGGTTGCCCCGCGGTCCTGCGCGCGGGATGCTGGGTTGCCCCGCGGTCCTGCGCGCGGGATGCTGTGTTGCCCTGCGGTCCTGCGCGAGGGATGCCGCGCGCCGGCGGGGAGGGAGGGGTTGCGTGTGCTCCCCCAACGGTCGCCCCCTCCCCGCCAGGCTTTCCTCGGGTGAACGTTCCCCACAGTTTCAAGGCTGGTGTGTCCACTGGGAGAGGCGTGTGTCCAGAGGCCCCCACCCCTGAAGCCCAGCACTTTCATGGAGCGGCTGGGGTGACCCCTCGGGGACGTTGTTCCCTCCGCAACTTCCGGTTCTCCCAGCTGATTTTGGGCGGGGGTGCACTGATATCTCAGACCGGGAGATCTCCTTGTGTAGGCGCTCTTTTCTTTTCCCCACTTAGGAACTAGTGTCGGTTCTAGAAGCCAGCTTACCTGGCCCCCTTATGAAGTCGATGAGCTTAATATTATCCGGAAATAACGCGGGACATGCCACTAGGAGATTAAGAGTGGCTTTTCAGGACGTGAGCAGGGTGCCCGAAACCTTTTCGAGCTGAGTTTTCACTTCGCCCTTGGGTTAGGAGACATCTCATTTTATGGATGCACAGAGCACAGTTACATGCTGCTGTGCATAACATGTGTGTGTACACAGGTCCCCTGTGATAAGAGGGGCCCTGGGGTGCAGGCTGGCGGGTTCCAGGAAGCCAGTCGCCGAGCTCACAGAACCGCCTGGCAGGTGGCCGGCCCGGAAAGCCACGGCAGCGCCCAAGGAGGTGAGTGTAACCACAGGGCAGCAGATCCCATCCAGGGAGTCCCAGGCTTTCCTGGGAAAGCCACAGCAAAGCTGAGATTGAAGGCTGAGCGGGACTTAGGTGGAATCTGTTGCTGGAGAAGGTGTGTTTGTTCTAGGCTGGGAAGCAGCCAGTACAGAGGGTGGGGGCGGGAGGAGGAGAGCCTGCTTGAGAAGCTCAGGGTCAGGTCGCCCCTCAGAAGCTTTCTTTACCCAACCACATGCTTAACTCAACCAAAGGGATGTGTCCTCGGTGCAGGTGGTGCCCACTCCTGCCCAGGGCTCACTTGGAATGGCTGAGAGGCGGGGGGGATGACACAGCACCCATCATTGCTCTCATGGGTGGGTTGTGTCCTTACCGGGAGTCAGGGACATGGCTGCAGCCTGGCTCTGACAGCTGTGGTCATTGCTGCGGTCATGGAGCTTGTCTAGCTCCATAAGCAAATGAAATGTAAATGTGAGACTCAGAAGAGACTCACATTTAAGACAACTGAACTCTTGATAAAGATGAATTGCTAAAAAGTTATTTCAGTCAGATAAGAACTGAGAGCGTAAAATGTGGAAAAACCGGGAACTCTGAGCTCAGAATGCTTCCGGTTATCACTTAAGAGCATCCAGAACTGGCCATCACAGTTGGTACATCGTGGTCTCACATGCAGAACCCCCGTCCCGTGATGACGTGTGAGGGAGACCTCTGGTCCTTGGGGATGACACTGATGAGGCAGCTGCACCTTTGTATGTAGAAGTTTAAGGTTCGGGGCGTGAGGTGGATGTATTGGGTCTGCCGTGGGTCTTCCAGGCAGATTGACCACACTTAGTGCCTGTAGTGGGGTGATCTGCAGGTCTGTACCAGGAATTAGACCACTGCAGGTAGGAGGGAACGGCCTGCTCAGGGCCTTCCTCAGGGCCTGTCCTGGAAGAGCCAGGAACCACAGGAGGGTTTTAAGTGGTTCGCTTTGCGTTTGGTAACTTACTAGCTAAACTGTGGACCTGCTTGGGGACAGAGCGGACAACCAGTGGACAGAGCCCTTAACCAAGAACATGATGGTTCTCTTGGAAAAGCAAAGACCTGAAAGCCCAGCCATTGTCTGGATGTTTGGGAGGCAGACCCTCCCTGCACCTGGGTGAAGGGGAGTATAGGAGAAAACCACACGAGTGCGGGGCTCGGGTCCGTTCCAGGCCTTGGAGCTGGAGGCACTGGTGGGACAGCTGGGTGGAGATCTCATCACCCGACCTGCACGATGCGGTCTGATGAGGACGGAGGCCCAGGCTCGAGGGGAGTTCTGGGAGGAGTGGTCCACACATGGATGGCTGTTCTCCAGGCCGGTGAGGGAGAGGTACCAGCAGGGTGTGTGTGGAGTGAGAAGAGGGGGCAGCACCGGGGGGCCCATGCAGGAAAAGAAATCCACAGTGAAGATAGAAATGGAATGGCCAGACGGGTGAGTGGTGTCCAGTTGTCCAAGGATGCTGAGCCCCAGGGAGGCAGTGCTTACTGTGTCACCTGTGACAAGGGTCAAGCTGAGTGCTCTGAGCCATTTCCATGGGTCCAGCAGCAATTAGGAACCTGCTGGGTTTGTTGTTGTTGTTGTGCTGGGTCTTCGTTGCTCTGCAGGCTTTCCTCTGCTTTCGGTGCATGGGCTTCTCATTGCTGTGGCTTTTCTCGTTGCAGCTCCCAGGCTCTAGAGCACAGGCTCAATAGTTGTGGCGCTCAGGCTTAGTTGCTCCGTGGCATGTGGGACCTTCCAGGATCAGGGATTGAACTCATGTCTCCTGCATTGGCAGGTGAGTTCTTTACCACCGAGCCACGAGGGAAGCCCACAGACTTGGTGGTTTTGAGAAAAACAGTTTTGGTTCAGTGGGAAGGCAGAGCCAGGATGCACAGAGGGTGTCTGCAAGGTTGTGGGGAAAAGTCCACACCTTGTGTATGAGTGTGGAGGGGTTCTATCTGTTTGGTTTATCCGTGCTGGTTTTCTGATTTGATAGCTGAAAATTTCCTCTAAGTGTTAGGACTAGTTAAAAACTATTTGTTTCGCTACCATATTAAAAATTATCTTGGCTTTATGTTACCATATGTGAAAGTTCATTAATAGGACCATATCAATGTTATTAAATATTTTTGAAGTAGTCCTGTTAAATATACACCAGAAAGTTCCATTCCTTGGTTTAGAGTTCTGATGTAATGCCCCAACATTAAGAAACTGGGGGCAATTTAATCATTAGTCGCTCAGTCGTGTCCAACTCTGTGCGATCCCATGGCCTATAGCCTGATAGGTTCCTCTCTCCATGTGATTCTCCAGACAAAAATACTGGAGTGGGTAGCCATTCACTTTTCCAGGGGATCTTCCCAACCTAGATATCAAACTGGGGTTCTCTTGCACTGCAGGCAGATTCTTTACCATCTAAACCACAAGGGAAGCTCTGATTTTTTTTCTTTAATCAAATAAATTTTAAGAAATTACTGGCTCAGCAGTAAAGAATCTGCCTGCAATGCAGGAAACATGGGTTTGATCCCTGGGTCTCAAAGATCCCCTGGAGAAGAAAATGGCAACCCACTTCACTATTGTTGCCTGAGAAATCCCATGGACAGAGGAGTCTGGTGGGTGACAGTCCATGGGATTGAAAAAAGTTGGACAGGACTCAGCAACTAAACAACAGCAACAAGAAATTACCGAGCCATATTTTTTGAAAAGTCTTGTTGTAAAGTTAATAAATTTGTTAAGACTCTTTAGATTAATTTTTCATATGGTCAGAACAAAAAAAAAAATAGGTTTTTTTCCTTTTGCCTTAGTTTTTTGTTGTTGATAATCCTACTTATAATCTATCATTCTGGCGATGTTCTATTCTAGTGATTGTTATGAAAGTAGATTTTCTTATGAACTGGCATTTGGGTCACCAAACAGAGTTGAGTCCTGGTCCCTCATTGACCTTGGCAAGTCATTTCACACCCCAGTCTTAATGTTCTCGTCTCTCAGTAGGAAATATTACTGTTGTCCACAGATGTGTGAGAATGATCTGGTACGCTGTAAGTGTGCAGTAAAGAGAAGCAGTCATAATTCTGGTGACAAATGGGTTGTATTTCCAGCCAGAGTTCTGAGTTACTAACTCAGCCTCAGTAACCAGCAGTTTAACTGTTGACAGGTCATTTACTCTAATGTGTACAGACAGCCCTAGGAGTTATCCAGGAGTCCATGTGTGACAGTGTTCTGTTTAATTATTATCCAGATGTGAGTTAAATCCATCTAAAGGGCAGACACTCAGGTTATTAGGAGGGGGAAAGGTAACTCGACTGAATGTTTTCTTTTAACTCTCTTGACCCCAAATTTCAGACCTCATCAGAGATTTCCCAAAGTGTGTCCTAGAAATGCCTAAACTTTTTGTTGAAAGAAGAAAAGAAAAGCAATAGCAGGTGCTGAGGGGTGTCTAATGCCTTGAGATTACTTTAGCCGCACCAGAAAACCTCATCTGATCTCTTATTCTCTGGATAACCTCTGCATCTGCTTTCCTAACGTTTTCTCTCAATGAGGAATCAGAGAGAAAGTACAGAGTCGTCTGGTCCTTGCTCAGCACCGTTGGAGTAGGTGATTATAGCGGAGCTCCTGGGAGGCTGGTTGAAGGATGGGGATGGTGGAGCCCTGATGGTCAGTTGTGGATGGGGCCGGGTCTGGTTCTTTGCTGTCTCCATCCCATTTCAGGCTCTTGCCTGGGTTCACGGGCACTGGGTGTTTTTATTTGTGAATCAAGAGGATTCTGTTCCTTTTGTCTGAAGACAGCCCTTAGACCACAGGCCTGCAAATCTGAGACAGGTGTCAGCTCCAGCAGCTTTGGCTGCTGTCTCAGCCTTATCGTTGCCCAAAATCAAGTTGTTTTTTTTTTTTTTTTAAAAGAAAGAGAGTGTTCTTCCTGTCTCAGAAAAACATCATGAAGTGTTTTTTTTAACGTTTTTCCATCAAACTCTTGAAATTCTCATCTTTCTAACCTTTAAAACATTCTCAGTTCTAACACATGTATTTGTTCCAATCATTCTAAAGTACAGAGTTTAAAAAGTTTTCAAAATACCGTGCGTCTAATGCCAAGTCTCAGAAACTGGATTTTAAAAAGAAAAGAATGGGGGACTATATTCAATACCCTATAATAAATGGTAATGGGAAAGAATATGAAAAAGAATATATTTATTTGTATGTGTATAACTAATCACTTTGCCATATGCCTGAGGCTAACACAATGTTGTAAGTCAACTGTACATCTCTAAAAATTTTTTTTTAAAAGAGAAGGAAAAGAAAGAATATTAAAAGTCAAGAGGAAGAGCGCAAAGAGACAAACGTGAAGCAAATCACCACCAAGCCAAGCACCTGGCCTGCATGCCTGTCTCTGTCTTGTGGATGAGGAATCTGAGGCTTGAAAACTTTAAGGCTATGCTTTTTCTCGCTCAGCTAAGTGGGGCTTAAGTCATAAGACAGTGAAGCCGGTGATCAGAGCAGATCAGACAGACCCCAAAGCCTGCGTTGCTCCCATACCACTCACTGTCTCCCAGATGCTACGCTTTTCCAGCATGGAACACAAAGTTATTTTGTTTATGTGCACAGAAGTTCACCCGTGTGTCAGTTTTTAAGGCCACGCCTAATAATTGCCTTTTATTAAAACAAAGACAAAAGTGAAGTTCATCCACTTTCTGATTTGCTCTTGTTATGTTTGAAATGTGTCCCAGGCCTTGAAGGATGAAAACCCCACATGGCTGTTCACAGAAGATGGCACAGGCCTCGGTTGTCACGTTGAGACGGCACCTTGTCTTTTAAAGGGGAATTTTGGATCTGTTTCTGAATTAGCCTAAAAGTTGTAGTCGGAGCCCAAGAGGACCAGTGTCTTTGGGCTGTGTTTGGAGCGGGGTGGCGTTCATAAGGCATTGAGAGTGCATCTTCTGTCTGTTAGGGTGGGCGGGCACTCGGCACCTCCGGTGGAAAAGAGCAGCTTTGAAGACCCACGGCTCATCCTCTGTCTTCGGTTCCCACTGCTCCTTGTTGTCACCTGCGCTCCGTTCTCTGTGTGTTGGAGTGACGAGCCTGCCCTCTGTGCTCAGGCGTCTGGCTGCTGAGCAGTGTTTCAGGAAGACCTGCGTAGGGCCTGCCTTGCCTTCTGCCAGCAGGCAGCTGACCAAAATGGGATCTATGGTGGGTTGTGCGACCGTGTGGGCTAGAAAACGTTATGTACTGTGTTGAGGGTCTCTGTTCTGTGTTCTGCTTCTCTCAAAAATGGTGTAACTATGGCCTATAAGATTAGTGCTGGTGTCTGTCTGTAATCCATTCAGAGTACAGGGACCCCTCTGGACACTCCATTATTTATGCTAAAAGACAAGGGTACTGTGGGTCTGAGTGGTTGGTTAGTCGCTCAGTCGTGTCCAACTCTTTGCGACCCCATGGACTGTAGCCTGCTAGGCTCCTCTGTCCATGGGATTCTCCAGCAGGAATAGCTGGCTCTTCTGGGTCTCCTGCACTGGCAGGAGGGTTCTTTACTGCCGAGCCACAGGGAAGCCCATGAGTCTGACTAACTCATAGTGGGTGAAGCTGATCACTTCCTGTTCAGAAATCACCCCCATCCCAGCTTTAGGGCATCAGCAGCGAGGGTAGTGACTGGGTGGACTCAGAGCCCTTGCTGTGTTCCTCGTGACTCTGGGTGCTCACCAGTGGTCTGGGCTGGCGCTCAGTCCAGCGGGGGCAGGAGCTGCCTCGGTTCTGATGTGTCCCAGCCTCCAGCTCACTCTCTGAAGCTGGCGGCAGTGCTGGTCGGGGCACAGCATGCCTGTCCTTGGCATCCTACCACCCTGTGGCTGTCTTGCAGGTCTTGGTGGTGGGGTGGTACCCAATCCTGGGGTGAGGGAGGTTCTAGAATATTCCCAGGTTAAGGGAGTCTCTGAGCCATGCAGGGAGCTGCAGCTTTGGCGAAGCCGAAGCTGGGAGTGTCAGTTGCTGAGCAGATGGCCAGTGCTGACCTTTCTGCCCCAAATCCTAAGGCGGCCACGTTAGAAGACCTGAACCATTTTGTACTTACGGAGATGCCAGTAACTCGGAGCCAAGTGCAGCCTTAACGACCCCCTGGTCATCTCAAGAGCTGGTCCTGGAGGGTAAAGGGATGAGTGCCGGTTTAAGTAGAGGCACCACCACTAACTTACCCCCTCCTTTTCCAGAAATGTGGGTGTAACTGTGTGTGGGTCTTAGGGCCACTCTGCCAAAAATAGCCTTAGTTCCTTCTATATCTGTAGACTAAACGTGATCATAACATCCTGTGTGCTTCCAACTTTTATTTTATCCTGACTTCCAAATATTTGATATTAATGTACAGTTGGGGTTTTTCTGCTCTCCAGTGGGACTCAATCCTTTTCTTAATTCTTCCTACCAGTAGTCAAGGTTGGTGACATCCTAGTCTCAACCCTGTAGCAGCGTCTTATCCAAGGAGAATAGACTATTCCCAGGGGTGGAGGTTGGGGGTAGAGCGTGGAGGGGATCAAGACTTCCTTCAGCTATACTTAAGGTCTTTGTTGCAATATTCTTATTGTTCTGGTTAATATAGGCTCTAATCACTAAATAATTTTTTAAATCTTAAAGTCAAACTGCCTCTGTAGGTTCTTCCAAAGTATCTTAGAAGTGTTGTTGGTTCATCTTCCTTTGAGGAAGATGCAGTTTTGTTTATTTACTTTTTTTTCCTTCTTTTTATCTTTATGTTTGTTTTGAGTGTGTGCTCAGTACAGTAAATTTACTCAGCAAATGCCTTTGGTTTAAAATCCTAAGATCCCAAGGACCTTAATCTCCCTGACCCCATCTCTGGATTTAGAAAAAGTCCTTGGGAAAGAAGCTGCCCAGGGAGAGTGAAAGGGAGCCGTGGACCCAAGTTAAGACAGTGCCAAGGAAATGCAGCCAAGAGAGGTTGTTTTTTTTTTTTTTGAAAACTTGCAATTTTAACAACAACAAAAGAAAAAAAATTTTTTTTTTTTTTTTTTTTTTTAAGAAAATAAAAGCACTCTGGATTTCCCTTGCCTCCTGCTGGATTTCAGTCTCCCTTAGAAAGTGTGCTCATCAGAATGAGTTCCCGCATTTCCCTGCTTTGTGTCTTAGCATTCAGCGTTTCACTTCATTAAAAGCAGGTCCACCCTTGCGTTCCACGGGCTTCACTCATTTGTGAATTAACAGTTCTCAGACCTGAGTCAGGCTGTGATTCCACAGGCCGGGATGGGGCCCCAAGGGTTCACTTCCCACCAGCTCCCTGGTCACCCTGTGCTGCTGGTCCCTGGACAGCAGCCTTTGAGGTGGTAGTACATGTTACTGTGAAAAAAGGCATTTGTGGCCTTATGGGACATTCTGTGTTAAACAAGTTGACAGGTGTCGTAATCTGGACTTGGAGCCTATGGGAAGCAGCCTTAGCTCATAGACAGTGAGCTGCTCTGGGAAGCAACTTCGAGGAGTCTTTTGAGTCCCTCCTGCAATGAAGCACTGCCTTAATTAAGGACACATACACTCCTAGTCAATGACTGTCTTTTAATTGTTTTTAAAAATTTGACTCTTTTAATTCATTTTTGAGAAATATTTGCAAGGGGGGACTTCCCTAGTGGTCCAGTGGCTAAGACTCCAAGCTCCCAATACAGGGGGGTGGGGTTCAATCCCTGGGCAGGGAACCAGAGCCCACATATAGACCAGACCTGGCACAAACAAACAAAAAAATATTTAAAGATATATATATTTGCATGGGATAGATTTAAAACCTCTCTAGTTTTGTGAGTGTAGTGTGTGTGTGTTCATATGTGTGCACGTTTTGGCTCTTTGTAATTTATTGAAGCCTTAGCTGGATTTAAGAGTGAGATGCCCTGAGTCAGTAGAAACAGCCACAGATAATTAAGGATAAGAAAAGCCTCTGGGAAAGCACGTGGTCGGGGTGGGTGTCTTAGTTGATGTTGCAGCTCTGCCCATTGACCCCTCGTGCTGTGAAGTCTGGGAACCAGCCAGTGATTGCGGACTAGGGTTGTGAGAGCAGCTGCAGTCCTGTTTATTAATCCCCACACGTTCTCAAGAACTGGGAGCATTGTGGGAGGCTGGCTGTCCCCACTGTATAGATCAGACACGAGCCCCTGAAGGTCTGAGCTGGTGGAGTGAGATGAGGGGTCTGTCACCCCAGAGCCTGCACACATGGACTCAGTTTTCAGCCGTTTATTGGGGGATGACCACATGATCACTATGCTGCGTGTGTTGTCTCCTTGCTCCTGAAGGTAGAAAGTTAGCGTCTTCCTGTCCTGAGGAAATGGAAGGAAGCTGTTTGTTAGTAGGTGTCGTTTCACAATAGGACTTGCTCACTGTAGACAACTGGGAAAAAAACAAAAATGAGAGAGGAAATAAGTGACCCGCCTCATCTAGAGAGAGCCTCTTCAAAGAAGGAACAATTTTCTGCACTATAGAGAACAGAGAATTTATACAGTAAAAGATATGCATATGCTTTTTATATAGAAGGCACACAGATTCACACACATACATCTTTTAAACAAAATCTCTCTTAAAGTGAGTTCACAGATTTGCAGTTAATATAAATGTGATGTCAAAGCTGAAGGTTTTGGCACACCAGAGCATGGAATCCCAACTACAGTTTGAACCTAGTGACCTCTGTGCTTCTTCCCCCATGAAATAGGTCCTTTTTTTTTTTTCTGAGCCCTTTTATTTCGTTTTTATTTGGAGCATTGTTGATTTGTAATGTTGTGTTAATTTCTGCTGTACAGGAAAGTGACTCAGTTATAGGTATTACTATATACTTTTTTTTTACTCTCTTCCACTGTGGTCTGTCACAGGATGTTGAATGTAGTTCCCTGTGCTCTGCAGTAGGACTTGCTGTCTGTCTGTCCTGTGTGTGATAGCTCACATCTTGCAAACTCTATGGGGGGTCAGGCTTCTGGGTTATAATGAAAAGCAGCAGGCGCCTTGCCTTGCTGTCAGTGGCATCGGAGGCTCCGGGGACTCCTGATAGGTTTCTGGCTGGCCGTCTGGCCTGCGTTTAGACTTCCCTCCCCGCCGCCCTGTCTGGGCTGCAAGCTCAGCCGCCCGCGGGTGCTGTGAGCTGTGAGGCTCTGGCCAGGCGGGCAGAGGCGTCAGCAGTGAATAAGCGCTTTCTGCGTTTCCGCAGCCAGAGCCTGTGTGATCCTCCGCGATGCTCAGTCACCCCACAGCCCTGCTCTGAACGCGGCTGTTTCCCACACACGAGGATGGTGGCGAGGGGGGAAATGGCAAGATTCTGGAGTCTGGAGAGCCTTCACCCGGGTATGTGTGCAGACTGACCTTGCTGCTGAGTCCTCTCTGTCCTCGCAAGGTGCAGGGCTCTGTGTGCTGCCTCTTGTCAGGCTGTGTGTGTGTGTGTGTGTCTGTCTGTCTGTCTGTCTGTCTGTCTGTCTGTGTGTGAGCGAGTCTTTTGTCTGGACCTGGGGTCCTGAGGGCAGTTGTAGCTGTTGTTGTTCTTCACTCAGTTATGTCTGACTTTTTGTGACCCCATGGACTGCAGCACGCCAGGCTTCCCTTTCCTTCACTATCTCCTGGAGTTTGCTCAAACTCATTTCAAAAGTTCTAGCTGTGGACACAGTAAATCAGAGGCTGGTTTGAGTTGTGCAGCCACTGGTATGAAATAGAAAATAGCAAGAGTCAAGCGCGGATTGTTCTTTATGAGTTATGGATCTGGTTCTTGTGCTAGGCTTTGCTTCTGTTACACGAAACTTCTTTATTCAGGGGACTGTTGTTGGGGTCCATAACAGTGTTCCTTGCTAATTTGGGGTGTGTGAGGTTTAATGGTATGAATTGATTTTGGAAAAATAGTCGACTGTTTGCAAAAAGTGTTACTACCCAGGACTTGGTTATTGTTTGGGGCTTTATTCCATTATTGCTTTTCAGTGTTTTTGTGAGTGTTGTCACTAGACTAGTTCCTAGGTGAACTTAGAAAGGTGGTTCTCTCACACTAGGAGGTTATCGCCTGGAACCCATGTATTCTTTTAAAGGAGTAAATGCTTCATGGAAAGCATTCTGGCCGACTCCTACACATTGTGCAATGGGAAGCTTGAAAAAAGAGTCTTGTCTCCGTTTTTGTATTAAGTGAATTCCAGTCGCTCACCCTGGAATGAATGGGAATTACAGGTGACAGCCGGAGGGCAGCGTGGGCCTCCCCGCACTGCACTGAGTACTCTGTGCGTCTTGCTGGCCTTCCCTGTTTTGATTGGCTCCCAGTGCTGGCCGAGCACAGACAGGGGTGTGGTGAGGGCTTCACTGACGCAAATTCAGAATGAAAAAAAACAAGTGGCCCAGTGGTTTCTGCGTTCAGGGCTCAGGCCTGCCCGCCGAGTGGCTGTGCTTGTCACTGAGTGGCTGGTGACTCCAGGTCCTACGTGGAGAACAGCTGGCTGCCTGCCGGCCTCCTGGGCTGGGGGTGCGCCTGTGTTTACCCCAAGGCAGCAGGCGATGGAGCCCGCCCCCCGCATTCCTCCACCCCAGGCGGGCACAGGGCCCGGTCCTCCCTCCCACGTGTGTGTGTGGAGGCCAAGAGAAGCTGGGTTCAGCCCCTGTGCTGAGCCCAACACTCTGGGAGGTGCAGCCGGCCAGGCCTCCTGCTAGGGGTCTGCGCCCTCCCTCCCCAAGTGCCCTCGGGCTCCAGGCTCCAGCCCTGCCCGCCTTTGAGTCTGGCTGCCAAGAGAAGGAAGGTGCGGGCTCTGCTGGGGTCATCTCTGTTCCCGATGGTTCTGTGTGATCCCAGCACTGTCTCTCATGTACCTGCTATGCTAAGTGTGTATGTGTGTAAACGTGATGGAAATGACCACAGATGCAACAGCAGAGAATCAAGTGGAGAGCTTGCTTACTGGGGGGATTCTGTCTCAGATGAGAGCCCTGAGTGGGCAGGGGACCCTGAGGGACAGCCTGGCGGCCCCCCAGAGAAAGATCTGGCAGGAGCGGGTGGGGAGGGCGGGTGGTCAGCAGGCCTGCCCTGTGGCCATGGTTAGCGAGGCCGAGGCCCCGGGCAGGTGCCCAGCAGGCTTGCTTTGGAGCCAGACAGACCAGGACTTGAATTACAGCCCCAGGACTGGGGAGCAGCTCCTTCACCTCTCGGAGCCATAGTTTGCTCTTGTGTTGACAGACACTGATGGTTCCAGGACGCTTCCAGCGTGGGGCCTGGTACACACGGAGTTTATCCTGGAGATGTGGTGAAAGCAGCCGGGTTCCTTCCCAGGGCGGTGCAGCCCGCCTGCAAGGCACTGCCAGGAGCCGAGAGGGGTGCAGTGGGCACGAGCTGCCGGGGCGCCTGGGGGGAGGAGCAGGGCGCAGACAGAGGCCCGGGCAGCCACCATCAGAGCTGAGCCAGAGGAGTGGCAGCAGCCTGCTGAGTGGGGACAGATGCCAAGGGATCAGCCCAGGGGAGAACCCAGGGCCTAAACCCAGGCTTGCACCAGGAGCTGAGACTGTCCTGCCTCTGGGCCCCCAAGAGCACAGAGGCTCAACCCCAGCCTGCCCATCTCAGGACTCTGAGGGCGTCTCCTGGGGGCGTACAGAGCATGGAGGATGCACAGGGCATGACTTGCCCTTAAATTGAGAAGTAAAAATACACGTGGTTTGAGCCAAAGCTTTCTAAACAAACTTTTTATAGGAACAAGCCACCTGGGGGTTTGGTATTAGTTCAGTTCAGTCGCTTAGTCATGTCTGACTCTTTGCAACGCCATAGACTGCAGCACACCAGGCTTCCCTGTCCATCACCAACTCCCAACTCATCAGAGTCTTTTCTAAGGAGTCAGTTCTGAGGGGTGACTGGTATAAATAGGGAGGTTCTGGGGCCTTTGGTATAAATGAAGCTCTATTTTGGTGTGACCCTTGTCATTGCTCGGGCATCAAGGGTAGCAAGGCCCCAGGTCTAATCCAGATGTGAAGTTCTGTCCTGGGAGGGGCATTTCCAGGAGACCCATGGGCATCATGAAGGGGTATCAGTGGAGGGCAGCGCATCCAAGCCAACTATCCTTTTTGACTGTATTGTCATCGACGTGTTTAGAAGACTCACAGAGCACTGCCCCATGTGTGGAATGGTTTGAACGTCTAGGTGAGGCATAAGGGGACAGTCCTGATGGTGTCAGGTTGAGCCCTGAACAGGAAGGGTGTCTCCTGTAACTAGGTGTGAGCTGACATTGACCAGCACGGGCTTCCTGGTCCCTCGAGGTCAGCGCTGGGGCAGGAGGGGTGGATATGAGAGACTCAGAACAGCTCAGGAGGGTGTTACAATGAAGCTGCTGAAATATAAGGACAGGGTAAATACGGTGAGCATTTTAAAGTGAGTAAATCTAATACGCTTCTAGGACGTGAGAGGCAGAGACTATTCCTGCCACCTGGGGCTTGGCCAGTGGCGGGGGAGTGGCGAATGTAGGCAGGAGTCCCAGCCTCACCCCTCACCAGGGAGTGAGAGCTCGGCACCCGGAAGGAGGAAGGGGAGCTTATGGGCTTTCTGGGTGGGGTGTCGCTCCAGGTGGAGTGGTCAGTGTGGACTGAAGGACCGTGTCCTTTTTCGCTGAGAGCAGGGAACACTCGCTGGCACACAGTGGCTGAAGCCGAGGTGTTGAAGCAGCCAGATCCAAACCCACTGCCCTCCAGCTTGTCTCGCTGCAGAGATGAGTCTCACAGCACACCTCCCAGGGCAGGTCCCTGCACTGGGGTTGAGGAAGTGGAGCTTGGGCGCCCGTGGTTCTAGAATTCAGCCAGGTATCAGAATCGCTTGGAAAGAGAGCTCTGGAAAGAGATTCTTGGCAAACACCCCCTCCTGCTCCTCCCCGTGCCCCCGCCCCCTGGAGGACCTGGCTCTCTGGCCCAGCGCCAGAGTCTGTGTTTTTCTGAACCCTCCCCACCCTCACCCCCACCCCCAGCCCAGGATGGGAAGCCATGGACCCTGCGTGTTTGGGGACGACTGAGGGGGAGTGGCCCTGAGGTCAGGGGGAGGGTGGTTCTGGCATCGAGGCCCCCTGTGTCCGTGCTTGCACCCTCTGGCATCTCATGGCTCAGGGGCCCCCCTGGGTGCAGGGACGTGGCCGGTGGTCCAGCCCCCTGCAGCAGCAGCAGCAGCAGCAGCAGCACCCTGTCAAGTCCACCCTGGGCTCTGAGCGCAGGCTACCTGCCCACCCGCCCAGGTTTGCTGTTTTGCTCTTCAGATGGGAAAGATGGGAAATGAGAACAGTTTATCTCCAACCCGAGGAAGCCTGAGGGGTCAGCAGGTTTCCTGAAATGTGTGTTTTTAATGGGTTGTTCCAAGTGCAGGAATTTTCCCAAAGTGACCTGTGTTTTAGTGGGAAGCCTCCCCCACCCCCTGCCCCAGTAGAGTGCTCTGCCCGTCGGGTGCTGAGTGTCCACACCCATGTGGCCCGCATGGCAGGTGCCCAGGTGTGACTCCCACTGTGTCAGCTGTTACCTTCCTCTCACCTGTCACCTGCCCTCCCCAACCCTGTGTGACAGGTAAGAGAAAGGCAGTCTCGGGGACGCTCGGGCCAGGGCCTGGCTGGGACCCCAGCAAGCTCTTGTGCTTTTGAAATTCTGTCACTCTGAGCAAAAGCCCTTAAATCTGCAAAATTAGGCCAGATGGGGGAGACCTGTGTCCTGAGAAAAACTCCCCGTGCGACACGGACCGGGGCCCTGTGGGAGGGCCTTGTCCTTGGCGCGTATTATAGTCCGAGGTTCTCCATCGGTGGTGGTATTGACATGTCCTGTCCTGAAAACTCGTCTGGAGGGCCTGTTGCCAGGTTTTGTTCCTCAGAGACGTGAAATCCAGGTCCAGAAAGAAGTTGTCACCCTCCCGAGAGACGTGGATACTGCTCTTCGCTGGCATTTACTTATAAGCTCACATGGTCTCTACCGAGTTTGCAGCAGTCCTGACTATGAAGGCACGTCTGCTTTGGCCACCGTGGTCTCTCCTGGATGTTCCTGAAGCCGAGCTGGGCCAGCGCTGGAGGGTGGATGGGGCTTCCTCAGATCAGCGCATGCAGGAAGAAAGCAGAGCCTGGGGAGGCAAGAATTTGGGTCTGAATCTTAGGATGAGACTGTGTGAGGTATGGGCAGGTGAGGGGGGAGGTGGTCCACCCAGCGCAGCCGCTGGAGTCCTGGAATGTCTGCCTTTCCAGGGGACGTTGACATGATGACTAAGCAAGCATAGGTAGTTCACATTACGCACGTGAACAATGCACACGATTGCTGCACTGTCCCAGAGTTGTCCCTGCAGGTGTGCGTGCTGTCGTGAGTGTGCAGGTCTTTTAGACCCGAAAGACGTCCCCTCTGGGCATGGCTGCAGCTGTGAGGGCACAGTGGACAGAGGAGCAAGCATGTCTCCTCTCAGATTCCTGTTTTAGGGGTCGAGGTTTCCGTTTCAGTTTGCAACAGTCTTTGCTCACCATTCACAAGATCCTTTTCAAACACAGCTTTTGCACACCTACTTATTCAACAACCCTGAACATTCATTGGAAGGACTGATGCTGAAGCTGAAACTCCAGTGCTTTGGTCACCTGATGCAGAGAGCGGACTCATTGGAAAGACCCTGATGCTGGGAAAAATTGAAGACAGGAGAAGGGGATGACAGAAGATGAGATGGTTAAGATGGCATCATCGACTCAATGGACACAAGTTTGAGCAAATTCAGGGAGATGGTGAAGACAGGGAAACCTGGCGTGCTGCAGTCCATGGGGTTGCAGAGAGTTAGACATGACTGAGCGACTGAACAAAAATAACTTATTCAACAAAAGAAATGATGCCGCTGGCAAGGACCTGGAGACTTGGAAGCCCAAGTGCTCCTGGTGGGACATAGAGCAGCACAGCCACCATGGGGAACAGCGTGCAGGGACCTCAGAAAGCTAAGTAGAATTTCCGCACGACCCTGTCATCCCACCTCCGGACACACATCCAGGAGAATCCAAAGCAGGACCTGGAGGAGGTGTTCACGCAGCCGTGTTCAAGAGGTGGAAGCGCCCCAAACGCACCTGGACGTTTGCATGGATGAAGAAAGCTCGGTATCAGGTGCAGTGGAAGGAAATCGGATACAGGCAACCACATGGGTGAACGTTGAGGGCCTTGTGCTGAAGGGAATAAATCCGCTACAAAATCACTGTGGGACTCCACTCAGGGAGGAGTGTAAAGTGTTCAGAGCCCAGAAACAAGGCGGAAGGCTCATTGCCAGGGAATGGGGGCGTCAGTCTTCAGTGGGGCCAGGGTGTCAGTTTCGCAAGATAAGAAAGTTCTGGGGTTGGTTGCACAACCACGTGAATGTAGTCAACACTGCTGAAGTGTACACTTACAAATGTCCAGGATGGCCCATTCTATGTGTTTTTTACAACTAAAGGAAGGAAAGAAGGAAGCTAATTAATTAAGGTTCCTCTTTCATTATTAGAATGTATTAATCTGTCCTAATTTTGCGGAAGTGCATTTTGAGAGTCAGTAGTAAGTCCACAACATGCAAAACGGCCCTAAATAAAGAATCACCGCTGAAAACCAGACAAGAAAGAGTGGCACATAATAACCTCCAGGAAAGGCCCCATGTGAACCTGGGTCTGCAGGTGACACACAGGCCTCGGTGAGAAGGCGACACTGGTGAGAGGGTGGGCTCTGTGGGGGAGGGGGGCCTTTAACTGGAAGGGAATGGAGGTTCCCTGCAGAGGAATCTGCACTGAGGCAGTTGGTCGCTGCTCTGGGGTTTCCAGAAGTCGGCCCTGGAGCCGCATAGGGTGTGGCTGGAGAGGGTGGTGGGGATGGGAGGCAGGGAGACCTGGGTGTGTACCCCGCCTCCACCGACCCTTGTGCCCCCAGAGGAGGAGTTAACCTCCTGGGAGCCTGAGTTCCCTCACCAGCAGTCTGCTGTTCATTATTGAGTGCCTTCTGCACGCCAGGGGTTACACTGGGTGCTGGGGTACAAGAATAGACCCCGCCTATTCCCTCAAGAAGTTCTGACCTCAGAAGGGAAACCCTCACAAAGGCAGGAGTGTGGGGTGACAGGAGCCCTGCTCTGTGCAGACAGCATCAGAATCTGCCCCCACCCCTCCCACCCAGACCCTGGAGAAACCCCACTCCCTGAGATACGTGTGAACCGTAGCACAGGAGCACAGAGGGCCGTCGAATTAGAAGGGGCTTTAAGATCCTGAAGGCAGTTAAGATCACGAGGGGGGAGGACAAGGGGCTCCGACAGACTGGGGTGGCGTGGTTCCCCCCACCCAGTCAGCTGTGAATACCGCGCTGTGGTCGGGCAGCTCCCCGAGGGCTCCATTAGAGACGGGCTGCAGGCTCGCGTTGCCTCCCTGGTGTCTGCTGAGAGACTCGTGTGCCTAGAGCAGGTGTGTCTGCCTTCTCCAGGTCCTCTCCCCAACCCCCAGACACACCCCCGAAAAGACTGCAGAGCAGTGTGACACAGCACAGGGCAGGGGCGGCCGCACGGCGCTCACACACACATGCGCACACACAGCAGGAACCCTGGGAGGTGTGCCCTGAGCGAGTGGCAGGGCTGGAGGGAAGGGCGGAGGAGAGCTGGGGCCTGGTGTGCAGAGCGGAGGGGCCCGGTCCTGGGTAGACAGGTGTCTGCAGGGCACTTGCAACGTGGCCTGTCCAGAGGGATGGGCTGGGGATGTAAGATGCACTTAGGTCACAAAGACTTGGTACAAAGTAAGGAATAGGAAATATCTCACTTTTAAAAAGTTAAAAATAATTTCCAAAAATTTCATTTTTAAAAACAGCTTCTTCAGTTTAGAAATAGACCTGTCCCTGAGGGGAAATTCCAGCTGGTAGGTCCTTGAAAGAATCATTAGGGCTCTCCCTCCGCCATCACCGTCCGGCCAACCTTTCTCCTTCTGCCCTGACCGCAGCTCCTCCCTTTCCCATTAATTCTCCCAGTGACCTGGGATTTTCTGAACCGGGTAGACTTTATCCTTTCTGTTGCCCCCTCGTTACCTGGACCTGCATGTCCTTGAATTTCACACCCCTTCCCCGCCCGCCAGCCGTCTGTCTGATGGAGAACCGTGGTGCCTCCTGCTTCAGTTGACCCACCTCCTGCAACTGGTGGTCTGCCCACACCCCCTACCCACTTCACGCTGTGGCCGAGTCACTCTTGTACGTCCCAGCACACCAACATGGATGTCCTCACCGCAGTGACTCTTGTTAGCGAGTCCCAACTAGAATCAAGGATGCTACGGACTTGACACACATTATCTCATCTAATTCTCCAAAAAGAACGAGACTACTGTTTATAAGAGAAGGATTGGGGCTCAGGGAGATGGGGTGCCTGGTTGGGCTCCCTGCCTGGAGAGGGGCAGGCTTGAATTCAGACTCTTAACGCCTGGTCTCTGTCTGCAGCACCAGGGCCCCATCACTCCCCTGCCCAGGCCCCTTGCTCTCCAGTCCCTCTTTGTTCGAGGCCCTGGTGTCCCAAGTGCAGCTACATGTGTCCACAGTCAGGAGCCAGGCTCCTCTCCCAGGAGACCCTGTCCTTCTCACAGGGACGCTCGGTGACAGATGAGCCTTGGCGAGGAGCCCACCATCCTGAAAGGAGATAGGAGTGGCCAGGTGGTCCATCCTGAATGCTGCCCCCATCCTCAGAAGGTGCTGGGTAACTCTTAATTGTGACACGTGAGCCCTGGCCTTTGCTGTGTGGACGACTAAGAAGCCCAGCTGCTGGGCTCCACTTAGGATACCCTCAGCACCTCCTGATTCAACAGCACACACTGTGCCTTGCAGGAAAACATGGCAATGGACACTTAAAAAAAAAAAATATATATATATGTATATCAAATTTCAACTTTGTTTTCCTCCTCAAGCTTATTTAGAAACACTGCATCTGTTACATCCACTTTGGAGCACAAATTTCCAGCATCACATGTTGTTTGCTCAGTATCCTGACTCCGGGAATAACCCTGCATGTCACCGTCTGCAGTGGTCTCTGAAGTGTCCCCTTCCCACCGACTGGGACACGAAGCGCTGGCTCCTCCTAGCGTCAGCTGCTATCTTTGGATTATAATAGCTCAGTAGACATTTTCTAATGGTTTCTTACTCTGGGTAGGACAAAAAATGACAACTTTCCCACAAGGGCGCATTCTCAGAGCTCACAGGTTTTGTCCTTCTATTTTTGCCATTAGCTGCATCTTTTAAACCATACCGTCATTCTCTCTCTCTCAGTTTCTTCCGATGGAGGTGCGGAGCCGTCTGCCCTAGTGGACGACAACGGCAGCGAGGAGGACTTCAGCTACGAGGACCTGTGTCGGGCCAACCCCCGATACCTGCAGCCGGGTGGGGAGCAGCTGGCCATCAACGAGGTACTGGAGTCCATTTCACAGTGGTGGCCGGTGTGTCTGGGCCCAGAATCCACTCCTACTTGTCTCTCTGGTTATTTCTTAGTGAAAGTGTTCTAACACGGAGAACTCCAGTTAGGCATTTTCAAGGGCGATTTGTGTGATTAAGTGTTGCCGATGACCAAAGCTGTCCCTCCCAGTCAGCAGGCTGTCATGACACCTGGAGAGGGCTTCTTGGTCCAGGTAGTGCCCTGCCTACCTCTATAAAGGTCTCACAGCCCTTGTGGGCAGCGAGCGTTAGTTACTGCCCACGTTTTGGCAAACACTTGGAAACTAAGAGGCTGAGCGACCTGCTAGGGTGGCAGAACAGAAGTGAAGCACGACTTTCTCCGGGCTTCTTTCTCCTCCTCTGCGTCGTTAGCACTTTTTTACAGAAGTCTTTGCAGCAGCCCCTCTAGCCTTGGGAAGACGGTTTAGAGGCTCAGAAACCCCCTGGGGGAGTGAACAGTCCAGTCAGTCTCACTTGTTGGGTGACTGACTTATGGATTGAGTGGGCTCAGGGGTTCCTTTAAGAGCACGTGAGGGTGCCCCCCTGGTTCTTTCCCCCGTTGTGTCCTGTGACATCAGGTGCTTGAGCATCATCCATGTGGGCGCTTGGGGGCGGGGGTGCTCAGGGTCCCCCGGCTCGGTGCTGAGTGCCCACCTCTCCATTCTAGCTGATCGGCGATGGCAGCGTGGTCTGCGCGGAGGCCCTGTGGGACCACGTGACCATGGACGAACAGGAGCTGGGCTTCAAGGCGGGGGACGTCATCCAGGTCCTGGAGGCTTCGCACAAGGACTGGTGGTGGGGCCGCAGCGCAGACAGGGAGGCATGGTTCCCGGCCAGCTTTGTACGGGTGAGTGTCCTGTTTCCGGTGGCGGGGCGGGGCAGGGGCAGTGCCAGGACACTCTTTCCTTATCACCCACTGAACCAGACCTCTCTGCGGTCAGGGTGGGTGGTGGAGCAGTGTCCACGGGGGTCAGGTAGGCAGCTGGTGTCGCTGCTGCGTTTGCGATGCTCGGCTGGGCACCTGCCGCCCTCCTGACAGTCCTGGGGAGTGGAAATCAGGGGACCCAGGCCCGGTGCCGCCCCCACTGACTGTTCTCCGCGTGTGGCCGCAGCTGCGCGTCAACCAGGAGGAGCTGTCGGAGGGCTCCAGCGGCAGCCCGGGCGAAGAGCAGGAGGAGGACACGGGTAGGGCCCGCCACAAGCACCCCGAGAGCAAGCAGCAGATGCGGGCCAACGTGGTCCAGGAGATCATGGACACTGAGCGCGTGTACATCAAGCACCTCCGAGACATCTGCGAGGTGGGCTTGGGCGATGCCCCAGCGGCGGGTCCCTGTCTCGGTCCCGCGGCCCCTCCCCTGCTCCGTGGCCCCTCCCCTTACCCGCGGCCCCTCCCTCCCGGCTCCGGTGTTTCCAGAGCCCTGTCCGCCCCACCCCCCCAACCTCGCCCAGCAGGGCCGCTGGCTCATGAGGTGCTAGTCCACCCTGGGCAGTGTGGACGGCTCGCCGTCCTCAGGGTTCAGTCCCGCCACCCTGAGCCTTGGTCAGAGCGAGTGACCGTGCTGGGAGGCGCACCTTTGAGACCCGCCCGACCCCCTCTGAAGCCCCACGGGTCCGTCTCACCCAGACGCAGATAGAGACACAAGTATCCTCTGGTGACACCCCAACTCTTTCCTGCGGTGTTCGGGATCCCGTTGGCAACAGTCCCCCCCCCCCCCCCCATGGTATTTCCCGTTTTTGTGGATTCTGTACAGTGGTGGGCTAGACTGTCCTGTGCCCACTCTGGTCACTCGAGCCTCCTGGCCATGAATGCAGACTCTGCATTTTGTGGTCAGCTGAGGGGGCCCAGCAGGAAGCAGGCCAAGTGCGCCCCCTCTGTGGGGTTGGCTTCACCCCCAGATAAGGATTCCAGCCTTTGGCTTATGTGTCTTGTTCCCTGGGAACCTACGCTTGAGGGAGCAAAGCCTCATTTTAGGGGAACAGCCCCTGCTGATGACTGCTGAGCACCGCCATGCCCCTCCGCCGGGGTAAGCTGACCTCGCAGCACTCAGGGCTGGTCCGTGCTCCCCGAGGGCAGACGAGGAAGCCCAGGTGCTCAGGAGTAAGGGGGGTTGGAGTATAAACCAGACCTGCCACCCTGCAGCCTGTGGTCTGTTCTGCTGTAGTCAGTTCAGTTGGTGCAATTACACGGTGCCCACTTGGGGACAACTGTAGGTGTTCCACGGCCTTTCCATTCTAATGCCATTCCTACCCCCGTGCATCCAGGGTGTAGAGAATTAGCGGTGCTGTCATCAGTGCAGCCTTGGGTGGGAGATATCCAGGTTTGTGTCATTTTTCTCCAGAAAGTGGGTGCCGGTGGAGAAGCCATCCTTGGCCCTGGACTGGGACAGGGAACAGTCAGCGATGTGCTGGGCAGGCCTTTTTGGCTGTGACGTGGAGTTAAGGATGGAAGCCTGGGCATTTTAGGAGTTTAGAGAAAGTGTGGCAGGACCAATTTCTGAGCTCTAATGTTTGAAACCAAACCACCTGTTTCATGAGTATAATCTGGAAGCTTTCTGTGGTTTCTTGAAGTCACTCAGCACGGCCGCTGGCTCACGAGGTGCTAAGTCCACCCCGGTCACTCCGACTCTTTGCGACCCCATGGACTGCAGCCCACCAGGCTCCTCTGTCCATGGGATTCTCCAGGCAAGAATACTGGAGTGGGTTGCCATTTCCTTCTCCATAAACCCAACCACACTTACATTTTCTCTTTCCTTTTGTCCTTTTGTCTTTTAAATATCTAAGGCACATCTTAGCTGTGGAAGTATAATTAGCCCATCAGGGACCCCCTCAGGTTAATATAATTTTCTCTAGTTAAAGCTGACTCTAAGGCTTCCCTGGTGGCTCAGTGGTAAAGAATCTGCCTGTCAATGCAGGCAGGGTTCATTCCCTGTTCTGAGTAGATCCCACGTGCTTTGGAGCAACTCAGCCCCTGCACCTTGACTGCTGAAGCCCACACACCTGGAGCCTGTGCTCGGCTGTAAGAGAAGCCACTGCAATGAGAAGCCTGCACGCCACAACTAGAGAGTAGCCCCCACTCCCCGCAACTAGAGAAAAGCTTGTACAGCAAAGACCCAGAACAGCCAAAACTAAAAAATAAATTGTGTGTATATATATATATATTTTAAAACCCACTCTTAAGACCATGTCTCTGGGCCCTCAAAAGCAGTATTGTTGAAATAATTTCTGTGAATTCCTAGATTCATAAAAAAGAGTTTGCTTTCCTGTGTTGTAGGGCTACATTAGACAGTGTCGAAAGCACACGGCAATGTTCTCGGTTGCACAACTGGCCACCATTTTCGGAAACATTGAAGACATTTACAGATTCCAAAGAAAGTTCTTGAAAGACCTTGAGAAGCAGTACAATAAAGAGGAACCTCACCTGAGTGAAATAGGGTCCTGCTTCCTTCAGCACGTACGTCACCTTTTACTTCTTATTAATAACGTCACATTGAGTTAAGTAATTTAGAAATGTTTCTCTTGCGAAGAAGAGGGGTCCGTTTCTGTTTTATTTCTTTGTTTGATTAACTTCCCATAGGATGGAGGCGTCACTTGCAAATTAAGCTGATTAGTTTATATGGTTCATCTTGACCTAAATACCCCAGGTCTATATTTTTTTCAAAGTTTTCTCACTTCTCTGGGGTTTGGAGTTAGTGGAGTAAGTTCTTGGAGGTGGCTGGGAGGGCCCCCCAGGGAGTCCGGGTTGGGGGGCAGTGGGGAGGAGGTGGGCACGTGGACAGCAGGTGCAGCCCAGGAAGGAGGCCTTTGACCCTGAGGCAGGGCTCTGCGGTCCCCTTGGTCACCGGGAGAAACCCACCAGAGGGCAGGAGGCAACCAGGGCAGAAATCAATGTCTCCCCCTTGTCCCGGGTGACGTGGAGGGCACCGCCCCCCAGAGAGGACTGTGCCCCCGCCACACCCTCTGGGGGTCCGTGGAAGGGGCCGGTTTGGGGGCAGGGGGATGCTGTGTTCTCCGCAGCCTCCCCTCCACCCCTTCCCACACAGAGGAGTGGGTGCCACGGGCTCCCCTGTCCGGGATGGGGGTGGGGAGACTGGTGTTTTCAGCGCTCGCGGGGCCGGAGCTCCCAAGCTGACGCGGCTCCATGCCCTCCCCAGCAAGAGGGCTTCGCCATCTACTCGGAGTATTGCAACAACCACCCGGGCGCCTGCGCGGAGCTGGCAGGCCTGATGCGGCAGCGCCGCTACCGGCACTTTTTCGAGGCCTGCCGGTTGCTCCAGCAGATGATCGACATCGCGCTGGACGGCTTCCTGCTGACGCCCGTGCAGAAGATCTGCAAGTACCCGCTGCAGCTGGCCGAGCTGCTCAAGTACACCGCGCCGGAGCACAGGTGGGGGCAGAGACCTGGACGCGGAGGGCCGCCTGCGTCACACTGTTACTACCTCGTGGAAGCAGAGTACCGTTATACAGGGGGAGGACACACAGGATCCCTGAAGGAGCAGGCAGTTCCCAGGGCGTGTTGAGTAGGGGCCACGGCTTCCTGAGGTCCTGCAGGGCTCCCACCCCGTTCTGGTGCAGTGCGGTGCTTGCTCCGTCCCCAGCCCGCCCACCCTGTCCCTCTGGCTCTGAGCACAGGGCTTCTGGTTGTGGTTACTGAATGCTCCACCTCCCTTTGGGGCTTATTTGTGAATTCTCCTGAAGGACCCCCCAAAGTATCCTTTGCTTTCGAATAGCAGCTTTCGTTTTCCCACGTGTACAGAACCGTGTCTGATCTTGCTGTGATTGGATGTCAGCTGTCATCCATTCGGTCAGCTCTGGGACGTGGATGAGGGTCTCCCCCATAGGCCTGGTTGCTTGGCGCCCTTTGCTTACAGCAATGATCCCTCGATCAGTTTTCAGCAGCCTACAGCTGAGGGCCAGTGGGGATGCAGCTGTCGTCCAGCAGTATTTTAGGGTAATGCTTCTGTGTTTATGAAAACCAAACCTTGTCCCTGACATCTGTGTCATAGCACAAGGCCTTCCCTCCGCCTGCCGCCCTCCGAAGGACAGGGGTCCGTTGGGAAGAGGGAGCCAGGAGAGGAGAGTGCCTGGAGGAATTTGCTGCAGCAGACCACCAACTCTGCTTAACATCTGTCTATTGCCCTGAGAGCAGTCAGATTCTCCAGGGAGCGCCCGCCCTGCAGGGTTGGGAGCGCCCGCCCTGCAGGGTTTGGGGACGGCTCATTCTTCTGTCCTCGGCCGCTGGACTCCTGCAGAGAGATGGGCCTGGGAAAGGGGGCTTTTCACAATTAGATGGAAGGTAGAAGGGAAGAGCAGGGTCGCTTAATGACATGCCCAGACAATGATGTTAGTTTAAAAGAATCAAGATGAAAGGACCAAGAGAAAGGAGTTTGTTGAAAAAAATTAAAAAGAAGCTTGTTTTTTTTTTTTTTTTCCTGATGGGAAAATCAGAAAACTTCAATAAAAAAAATAGCAAAGTCAGGCAAGTCACAAATTTGAAGAAATCTTTTTGAAGAGAATAAAAAGACGTCATGATGAGGAACCAGAAAAAATAAAAATGCAACTTAGGAAGCAGAACATCTTGAAAGATGGGAAAGCTATACCAGGGGTGCACTCATCGCCCTTCAGCACTTAATTTTTCTCTTTTTAAGGGCATTTTTCACTGAGAAGCATTTGCATACTTTGTTTCATCAAAAAAAAATCATTTTAAAGGAAACGACAAAAAGCCATTTCCTCATCTGAAGTAAAACAAACCAAAATATTTTAAAAGACCATTACATTCTGTCTCTTTTCTGGAATTATACAAAAAAAATTGTAGAAAACAGTAATTTTGCATACTTTTCCTTATTGCTGGAGCCCTCTCTGGGAGGTTTACTCCCATTATTTTGGCAACCCCTGTGTGCCACTTGGTGGTTCTTTTCTCCTCTGCTTCTGTCTGAAGAGAGTGGGGTCTGATCTGCCTGGAGATGGAGGTGAGGTTGTTGTTCATTTGCTAAGTCATGTCTGACTCTGCGAACAGAGGAACTGCATCGCGCCAGGTTCCTTGTCCTCCAGTATCTCCAGGAGTTTGCTTAAATTCTTGTCCATTGTCCATGATGCCATCCAACCATCTCATTCTCTGCCGCCCCCTTCTCCTTTTGCTTTCAGTCTTTCCCAGCATCAGGGTCTTTTCCAGTGAGTCAGCTCTTTGCATCAGGTGACCAAAGTATTGGAGCTTCAGTGGGGTGGGGAGTGTTTGGTAAACAGCAGAATCTGCTCCCAGGGCTTTTTCCCGGTTGTGAAGGACTGCAGTCCAGTCCACCCGAGACCCTGGGGCTGTGCTGTCCTGGAAGACACAGGAAAGTGCTGGGGGAAAGACTTAGCTCTTAGCCAGGCGACTGCTTTCTACATCCCCAAAGTGTTGGTGATGGGCAGGGAGGCCTGGTGGGCTGCAGTCCATGGGGTCACAAGGAGTCGACAGGACTGAGTGCCTGAACTGAACTGGAAGTGTCAATGCAGAACAAGAGCTGCATGTAAACCTTTCTGGCCCCAGGCTGGCTCTCCTGCAGCCTGTGTACAGACCAGAGCCTCTGTTTTCCCGATGTCTCCAGGGTCTGAGGGGCTGCTGGGCAGGGGGACGTGGCAGTTTTGTTTGACCGCAGTGTGTGGAAAGCACCAGAAATGAAGGTACTCAGACACAGGAAATGTCGGTCAGCATTTACACAACTCACTCATGTCCTCCCATGTAAGACGAGGCTCAGCCAATCACTCCTGGAATGAGTGGTGACCGTCACAGAACTTTACAGAGAAAACTAGCTCTGTGTGGACCGGAGCCAAAACAGAGGCCTGTCCCTTCTTTGTTAATGAAAATCACCCCTCATCACTGTGACTAAAACTTAGTTCTTGTGGCCTTTGCTTTCATTCACTGTGGTTTCTGGGAAACGATTGATGACATTCTTATTCCAGAAAACTCTGCTGACATCTGGTCGGCTCCCTTAGCCTACGCGGACTGTAGCCTACTCATGGAGGAACAGTGGCTGTTGTTCAGAGGCCATCTTGTCTAGGCTGTCAGTATACAATCAAGGGTGGAGCGTGTTGCTTCATGTGTCCTCGGCTGTTACATGGTTAAAATTAACCGCTTACTTTGCAGTGATTACGAAAATATAAAGGCGGCATACGAGGCCATGAAGAATGTTGCCTGCCTGATCAATGAGCGGAAACGCAAGCTGGAAAGCATAGACAAGATTGCGCGATGGCAGGTGTCCATCGTGGGCTGGGAGGTAAGTTGGAGCCCACTGCCCTCAGCACCGAACCCCCCTTCACCCCCCACCTGTGGTCCCCTGGTGCGATGACACACTTTACAACCTGTGATAGGTTCCCTCTGCTCTTCGCTTCCATGGTGTGATGTTTTGATTCACGCTGTTGAAGTTAGCAGTCAAATGCTTGACCCTCCACCTCCACTGGGAAGTACCCTGAAGAGCGTCTTCAGAGTACCCAATAATCAGTTTATTGGGTGCATCCTTTTTCCCTCCTGCCTGATGGTGGGCTCCATGAGGGCGGCTGGAGCGCGCTCACAGAGCAGCAGGCTGTGTGGAGGTGGGAGTGCACGTCCCCTATGACCTGGACGAGAGGGATGCTCCATCTGTAAGGCGAGGGGCAGGCGGGAGAGGTGTCACCTGCAGGGCTGGTGAGGACCGTGTGAGACAGCCTGAGTGGTGGTCCAGCATGCGCACACACACATGCACACACACACATACATGCACGCTTTTATTTATAAAAAGAACAGTGACAGCAGCTAGAGCTTGTACTTGTACTGGATTCACACATGCCTGGCTCTGGTCTAAGCCGTTTAAATACATGAACTCGTTTAACCCTCTCAACAGTCCTGGGGAGGTGGAACTATTATTACCCCATTTATCAGATGGGGAAGCCGAGGCACAGAAAGGTGAGGGAGCAGAATGGGCCCCTGGCCATCACTAAGGACAAGCCCGTGACGTGCAGACGGCTATGAGATCCAGCAGGGGGCGTCCCGCCTCTGATCAGCTGTCAGAACTCACTCTCCCCAAGCAGTGAGGAAGTGGAACTTTTTTAACTAAAGCGGGTGACAGCAGTGAGCGCTGGAGAGAAATACTGTTTTAAGGTGCTCACAGTCCCTGGGTCTCAGCCTCCTGTTCCGTGAGTGAGGAAGCTGGGGCACAGAATCCCTGCAGGCTAGTATTTCACAGTCAGGATCCTTTGCCTCCAAAAATACTGTGTATAACTGGGATCAAGGAAGAATAAAATGTTAAAGGCCAGTATCATAGCAAATAGCGTAAAGTTATGTTGGGTTAGATCCAACCTGAATACTACAGAAGTGTGTTTTTCTTCCTGCCCTTGCACTCTGACGTCTCGGGGATTGTTTGTTGTCCGAAGCTTACCAGTTTCTTGCTGGCATCGTGCCATCTGGCCTTTTGTCTCCGGGGCCCTGAGCTGGTTATGCGGGGAGCTGCTGTCTGACTGACTTAGAAGCTCCCTGCCTGCAGCCTAAGTGTCCGGCCACAGGGGACCCCTGTGCTCTCAGGGCCTGTCCAGGCCTGCCGCCCTTTCGGCTCCCGGTGGGGTCCCTCCACCTAGCATTTTTCACCAGGTCTCTCTGATAGAGGGGACCCCTTAGGTGGTACACGGACTCGCTCACATTTTCTCATGGAGTCTAAAAGATAAATTCCCCACCTGAGGAGGCTGTCAGTGAGATCTGACTGGCCTTTGGGGGCCTGCCCCACAAGTGGGCCCCATGTACCTGGCCGCCTGCAGAGGGTTCCTGCCAGGGTCCCCCTGTACCCCCGGCACCTGGAGGAGACCTCCCTCCAGGTGACCTCGGACGTGCTTGCACCCCTGCCCCCAGGGCCAGGACCTCTTGGAGCGCAGCTCGGAGCTGATCCACTCCGGGGAGCTGACCAGCGTCACGAGGCAGGGCAGGAGCCAGCAGCGCACCTTCTTCCTGTTCGACCACCAGCTGGTGTTCTGCAAGAAGGACCTGCTGCGCAGGGACGTGCTCTACTACCGCGGCCGCACCGACACAGACGCCGTCGAGCTGGTGGACCTGGAAGACGGCCGCGACGGTGCCCGCGGGCTGGGCCTCAGGAACGCCTTCAGGCTGGCCAGCCACACGGGCGACGAGGTGCACCTGTTCTGTGCTAGGAAGCCCGAGGACAAGGCGCGGTGGCTGCAGGCCTTCAGGGACGAGCGCCGGCGGGTGCAGGAGGACCGGGCGCTGGGTGAGCCTGGGGCCCTGCTCACCCCCACGGGGAGGAGGCCGGGAGCCACCTGCAGGTCCTCGTGTTCCTGAACTTACTGACGGGACCGACCGGGCAAGGTGCTGTGGGTCCAGTGGTTGTCTCACAGATGAGGAAATTGAGGCCCAGGGCCCTGCCCACTCTTAGCCTAGAGCATGGCTGGTGGAGTTTAACACTACCCACACCGCCTCCCCCCCACCCCCCAACAACCCCCACAGGGAGCCTGATGTCTGCTCTCTGGCTCTGCTCTGCACATCACACACGGTGCATCCACCTTGCTGCCCGGTCTGTCCGGGCCCAGCAGCCGCCTCCCCGCCCCAGAGCTCAGGGCCGCTAAGGCAGCCTTGCTTCCTGCCCAGCCCCCTCCTGTCTTTCAGCTCCTACTCCCCAAGGCTGGAGCTGCCAGGCCTGGTATTTACGACGCCCCACCTGCCTACACCCAGGTCTCCAAGCCCAGCCCAGAGCCACCCCTGGGCATGGCAGGGGTCTGAACACAGATGGCCATATGGAGACAAGGCCTGGGCCCCGGAGACAGTGGGGTGTAGGGTGGCATCTGCAGCCCATGGCCCCCAGACCTCAGGGGCTGAGGTTGGCCCTGCTGTGAGGGGAGCTTGCCTGGAAACCAGGAGGGGCTTCAGCGGCCTCCCCTGACTTACACGAGTCCACCACAGAGACTCTCACCCATGGGAGGCCTCCCAGGCCTCACCAGTCAGGCAGAGCAGTGATTGCTTCTCAGCTCTGCCTCAGACAGGCCTGACTGTACCCCTCTCGGCACAGCCATGCTTCCCTATAGCTGGGGCTTGGGGGACAGGGATGGGTAGACGAGCAGATGAGGGGGAGGAGCGAATGTGTCCTCCAGGGGCTGGCAGGCCTGTGGCCCAGGCACGTGTGGGGTGAGATAGGCAACCCGGCCTTGCCTAGCCTGTCACGTATGTCCGGTGTCTCCTGCTTGGATTCATCCTGGCCTCGTGAACCAGGCAGGTGTGGAGAGCGGAAAGGAGGTGGAGGGCCGGGCGGGTCTAGGGTCTGGAGCCTGGAGGGGACCCTAGGGCCTGTCAGGACAGGGGTCAGTTGTGTTGAGGGGCCAAGGCCCAGGGCATTCTACCTTTGCAGAAGGTAGAGGGGGTCCCGGCAGTGGGTCCAGGCCGGCCAGCTGCCCAGGCAGAGCTCAGGTCTCTGGCTTCAGGGTGGAGAGCCTGCCCAGAACAGCACAGCCACCCGGCCCCGCTCAGTCTTGCCCTTGGCCCTTGTCCATGTGGTCTGCAGTAGGGGTGCAGGAGCCAGCACCCCTGGCTCAGATGTCACCTCTGCTTGGGGTGAAGCCAAGCTTTCACAGGTCCGGTGGCTTGGCCTCCCCCAGCACCCTCCTTGTGGGGGGACAGTGAGGGAGGCCCTGTGTGTCTGTCCATCTGGGTTTACACAAGTGGTTGCTCTGCACGGGGTCCCAGCGTGGGAAATGGTGGTGTGGCCATCCAGATGATAGCCCTCCTCCTTGTCTGCCCTCTTCGGCCCCTTCTGCCTCCTTAACAGTTGAGGCTCTCTGCTTTGGTTGTAGAGAGGACCTCAGGGTTAACGTGGGTTTGGTGCAGGTTATATCCTGAAATGTCTTCATGAGTTTTGAATACATACCACATTTGTGTCTAAATCCAGGAATGGAAATTTCAGAAAATCAGAAGAAACTCGCCATGTTAAATGCTCAAAAGGCAGCACACGGAAAGTCAAAAGGTGAGTTTCGCAGACGGTTTCGTCTCCTCAGTGTGTGTCAGTGTTGGAATTAAAGTGGGGAGAAATCCCCGAGGTTGTGACGTGTGACCCACTCTGAGTGGAGGAGACAAGTGTGAGTTAAAAGGACAGATGAAAGCAACGAACGGTTTAAAACCACCCGCATTGGTTCTGAACGGACTTCAGTGCATGCTCCCGTGTGCAGAGGCGTCTGTAAGATGGCTTAACTTGGGGCGGAGGCCTTGTGCAGGGGCATGGGTGGCAAGAGAGGGATTCTCCACAGGGCAGCCAGCTGGGAGGAGCGCTAAGGGTTCCCGGTCGCCCGTTGTGCCCCTTCCCTGAGTTCCCTCTGTCATTCTCTCTCTCCTGCTGGGGGACAAGGGGAGCCTGTGGACAGAGCCCGCCTTCCAGAGCCCCTGCTCTGTCCTCCTCTCCTGCTGACCATCACAGTCAGCTTGTGGTCTTTAGCTGATTTATTACCCCTCAGCTCAGTTGGTAAAGAATCCGCCTGCAAGGCAGGAGATCCTGGTTAGATTCCTGGGTGGGGAAGATCCCCTGGAGAAGGGATAGGCTACCCACTCCAGTGTTCCTGGGCTTCCCTTGTGGCTCAGCTGGTATGCGACCTGGGTTTGATCCCTGGTTTGGGAAGATCCCCTGGAGAAGGGAACGGCTATCCACTCCATTATTTGGGCCTGGAGAATACCATGGACTGTATCGTCCACTGGGTCGCAAAGAGTCAGACACGACTGAGTGACTTTGACTTCACTTCACTTCGGACCACCGGTGCGCAGGTTTAAAATGCCGGCTCTAAAGGAACAGTTCTGGTTATTTTGATGAGGCGTCGGTGCCACCAATTCTAAGCAAGTTACTTGCGTTCACCCAACTCTCATAACCCACCCCCGACTCCCAACCGGTGGGCACTGTACCCCCTGTCTCCGAGACTGGAAAACCGAGGCTCAGAGAAACCCAGTAACCCCTCCAGCCGGCGGTGCGCCTCCCCGCCGCTCCCCCCAGGCAGCGTCCACTTCCTGCCCCGCCAGTGCCGGGCTTCCGGTTCCTTCCCGGCCTCGGGGCCTCCCGGGGCCGTCGGGGGACGGGGTTTAGGTGAGGCCTCGGGGAGGCCATCTGTGTCCAGCACGCAGCATCCGAGTGGGTTTGTTGGGCGGCCGTTGGGGTCCTCTTGGTAAATGTGACTAGAGGTCGGCCGGGGAGTGCGGGGCGCTCTTCCCTTTGGGCTGACCTGTGAGCTGAGTGGCTGTCCCTCTGCACCCCTGCCCCAGGCTACGGCGGCTGCCCCACGGCCCCCCCGCTCCAGAGCCTGCGGCCGGTTCACCAGCGCCACGTCACCGTGCCCAGCAGCCTGCCGCAGCAGCAGGTGTTCGCCCTGGCCGAGCCCAAGAGGAAGCCGTCGCTCTTCTGGCACACTTTCAACAAGCTCGCCCCCTTCAGGAAGTGATGGGGCCGGGGCCCGGGGACCCGGTGCTGAGAGGCCTCCCTGGGGCCCCACTCCAGCCGAGGACAGGACCTGGCCCCGCCTGGGGAAGGAGAGGCCCAGCTGCCCGCTCAGGTTCCGAAGTTACGCTGGGCGGGGCCCCAGGAGCATCGCTGATGACGAGCTGGTCCAGGCTTGGACCGAGGGTGCTGTGCTCCCGGAGGAGCAGGAGGAGGGGGGTTCGGTCACTGGCCTTCCCGTCTTGAAGGGGCGGGCGGTGCTGGGGCTGTCCCTCTCCTCTAGTGGGAGGGAAAGGGTGTTGCAGCCTCGCAGGGGTCCTGGGGTGCCTGGCGTCTTCTGAATCCACCTCTTCCATGTTTGGTGGTGGGGAGACCAGGACGGCGTCTGCATGCAGTCCAGGGTCCGAGGTGCACAGACCTGTGTGCCCCAGAGACACCGAGGCTTTCAGGGAGGGGGACCCGCTGCTCCCTGTGTACACAAGTCCCCTCCCGAGTGCCATCGCCTGGGCAGAACCCACAAACCTGCTCACACACATACATTTGCAACAGAAAACCCATTCCCCTTAGTTTGACGATAAAGTGAACATGCAGACGCAGCAGCTCAAAAAACACCCAGTGCCTGTCCGTCTGTCCTTCCTGATGCAGCAACAGTGACACAGACGGCCCTTCTGCTGCTGCGAATGCAGGGGACTCCAGGGGCCCGCTTCCCCCACGTTCCTCCGTTTGTCACATGAACCCAAGCAGTAGTGCCAGCAGTGTGGTGATGCCCACGTCGACAGGTTTCTGAAGATGTGTTTCTTTTGAAAGAGACCTGAACAGGTCCAGAGAGAGCAGTCTTCTCCAGCGAGGGCCACGTGGCAGACACCTGTCAGCAGTCACCCCCCTGCCTTTGTCTCGTAAATTTTGATGAAAATACTCGTAAAGGTGCCGGGAGGAGAGCCGCCCGTCCTCTTCCAGGCGGGGGTCCAGTCAGGCCCTGGCGTTGTCTGCTTGAGGATCTCCCTGTGATGCTGAAAGCACGGAAGTCCCTCTTTTCTACCAGGCCCCTGCTTGAGCATCAGCACACCTGTGCTGTCCTAACAGGGGATACCTGAGCCTCCAGGTGTAGTCCCAGAGCTGCCCCCCAGGGAGGTGCTCCCTCTGGGCACCTTGGGCCCCTGATCCCGGATGAAGGCCCCTTCTGTGAGGGGGCTTCCCGGGAGGTGCTGTGGCTCCTCGTGTGTGTGTGTGTTTCCTTTTTGAATAGATGTCTCCATTCTAGTTGCATTTATATAACTGACCTTTTTTTACTAACAAGGCATAATATATTCTTCTCGTGGGGCCCCCAGAAGAAAGTGTAGGCGCTCTGTGCTAAACAGAGTTGTGTGTGTATATGGCAGTTGTGGACGGTTAGGTTGCTTGGTTGTTTGTTTTTTTAATAAAAGAGAATTACTTTGAGGAAGTAAGGCAAATCAGTTGCTCATGTTACATTTCCAGTGAGGACTTGGCTCCAGTGCAGAAGCACCCAGCGGGCCCTCATCTCCCCTGACCTCCCCCAGTTCCCCCAGCTCCCCCACCCCCAGAGCACGGGGACCAAGGGATGGAGGTGCTGTTGGCAGCCCTGGTCTGTCTCCCGGCCGATCCCCGACTCCCTGCTCCCCTCTCTTCCTTCCCCTGGGGCTTCCAGATGAAGGAGCCATGAGTGCCCCAGGCTGCTCACTCCCCACCCCCCCCAGCCTCTCTGTACAAGCAGCGGCCGCTTGGTCAGATGTCCATCCCAGATGACTCCTGCTTGGGTTTCCAGGTGATCTGAAAAATCACTAAAATACGTTTAAAAGGATGTAGCATCCTTTGACCTCTTTAAATCTGTGTGTCTGCCTTGGGTTTATTAGCAGATGCCTGCAGAATAGATAGGCCGGGGTACAGTTTTCACATTTGCCAAACTTCCTTCTTGATTCCTTGTGCATCCCACTTGGAGAAAAAGGTAATCAAAACAAACAGCCTCCTGTCCAGATTGTGTATGGACTTCTCTGGAAATCTCACTCTCTCTGTCCTGCCGTTTTTTCTCTCTTTAACCCTACACTGCATAATATGGGTGGACCTGCCCGCCAGAAAGATAGAATAACATTGTGATAAATTTCACTTACTCTGTTACTCAAGTTAAAGTCTCTGCTAACTTTGTTGAAAGACCTGGGAAATGGCCTCAGGTCCGAAGCAGTGTTCTCCGTTTTGATGAAGCCTAAAATGTAGAACGGTCTTTCAATAGGTTGTGAGCTATCATAAAGCGGGATATCTCTAAAGCTCTGGAGAAGTACCATCCTTGTCTTTGGCTTGGAAACTGGAAGAAGCAGCCGTGATTTGCCAGCCTTTTCCTGGGACTTGTGTGTTTGTTCTCAGCTGATCTGATCTTCACCCGTCTCCCCATCCAGCGGACCTGATGTTATTGGAAACATCTCTGTCGTCATCCCCCATCTGCCCACCCCCACCCCACTTCTGAATTTTGCCATGCCTTTTTATTCATACTACAGAGGCTGAGCTCCATGCCTGTTCAGAAAATCTCCCAGATCCTACATCGCTGCTGTCTAGACACAGAGCAAAAGTGCATTTAATCCAAAACCTGTTTCACAACAGAAATGTTCGGTAGAAGCCACAACCCAGCACTTTATCAGTTGGGAATCTCTACAAGCCCAGCCTGCTGGTTCTCGACGCAAATCAACTCGGTTACCCAGCTGGGACACGCAGCCCAACCACCTGAGCCAGGGAAGTCTGGGAGAAGAGAAACAAACGTGTCCCTCACCACTGAGTGCCAACAATTATGGATCAATGTGGCTTCCTGGCCAGGGATGCTGGGCACACGACAAGCTCAGACTGCCCCAAAGTTGTCCCCATAATAATCTTAACCTACAAATTGTCTTCCTGTTAAAATGTCACCTGGCTAATGCTGTTCTCAGGATGTATGCAACAAAGGTGGAATTGAAGAGACTCTGAAAATAACATGTAGAAAACATCTGATCTTGGAAAAAACCCGGAACTTGGAACACTGGACGCACATTAGTGACGACAAACTTAACATTACCTTCTTTGTTGTTTATTAGGTATCCGGCACAAATTTATTTAGAAGATACTGTAACTGTGATTTAACAATTGGTCTATTTTTTTTTTTTTTTTGTAAATATCAACATCCATCATGTCTGACTTACTTACTTTTCAAGGCTTTCCAGGCCCTGTTCCTTCAATTCCAACTCGTTAACATCAGGACGATGTTATCTGTCAAGGTCAAGTGACAGCTTCCCAACTGATGACGTAGCTATTGTCAGCTGACGTGTGTTGTATAAGATTGCTTGTACGACAAGTATGTACTTTCTCTGAAGTTTTTTGTAAAAAAAATTTTATTTACAATGCTATTTGAATGATTTCTTGTAAATGCTGTGAATCTATATTTGTTGTTTTGTATCTGTATATTAAAGTTAATTTGTCAAACTGACTGTAGTAATGCATTTGAGTGTGTGTGTGTTGCCTGGTGTGTGTGTGGGTTGTGGGTGTATTACGTATGTATGTATGGTGTATAGGTGAGTGTATGTGGGTGTGTAGAGTATGTGTGTCGTGTGAATGTATGAGTGTGCATAGTATGTGGGTATGTGTGTGGTGGGTGTGGGTGTGGGTGGTAGGGGTGTGTAGTGTGAGTGTGTATGTAGTGTGAGTGTATGAGTGGGTGTTTAGTGTTTGGGTGTGTATAGTATATGGGGTGGGTGTGGGTGGTTGTGTGTTTGTGTGTGTGTGTGTGTATGCATGTGTGAATGTATATGTGTGTGTGTGTGTGTGTATGCGTCTGTGTGTGTAGCATATTTTAAGTGGAGAGTAAGTGTCTAGGAAGCTTTCTGGGATTTACAACTCATTCCCTGCCTGGATGCCAGTAGATTTCTTTTCAGCAAAATGTCACCATTAATGACCTGGTCAGACTGCTGGGTAAGTGTGGAAGAGAGGTCTCCGAGGGAACAGAGGAGCCCCTCGGCTTGGGGAAAAGCCCCAAACGTTGAAAAGAGACCGGAGAAGCTAAACCTGAGTGAGAAGGCCCGTTCTGGTTCCCAGGGGCAGGAGGCAGCTGCCGGCCCTTCCCCAAAGAGGCTCGGCCAGCCATGTTCACTGAGCCAGGCCAGTGGGGAAATTAGGGAATCTCCCTCCCTAACTAACAGCTCGGGAAAGTCAGCAAAGGCTCACTGTTGCTGTGGCTGTCACCAGGAAGAGGTCCCCACAGAGGTTGCCACTGACTCTATATCTGAACACCCACCTGTCCCCACCTCCTTTCAGTTCAGTTCAGTCGCTCAGTCGTGTCCGACTCTGTGACCCCATGAATCGCAGCACACCAGGCCTCCCTGTCCATCTTCACTCAAACTCACATCCATGGAGTCCGTGATGCCATCCAGCCATCTCATCCTCGGTTGTCCCCTTCTCCTCCTGCCCCCAATCCCTCCCAGCATCAGAGTCTTTTCCAATGAGTCAACTCTTCGCATGAGGTGGCCAAAGTACTGGAGCTTCAGCTTTAGCATCATTCCTTCCAAAGAAACCCTTGGGTTGATCTCCTTCAGAATGGACTGGTTGGATCTCCTTGCAGTCCAAGGGACTCTCAAGAGTCTTCTCCAACAACACAGTTCAAAAGCATCAATTCTTCGGCGCTCAGCCTTCTTCACAGTCCAAATCTCACATCCATACATGACCACAGGAAAACCATAGCCTTGACTAGATGGACCTTTGTTGGCAAAGTAATGTCTCTGCTTTTGAATATACTGTCTAGGTTGGTCATAACTTTTCTTCCAAGGAGTAAGTGTCTTTTAATTTCATGGCTGAAGTCACCATCTGCAGTGATTTTGGAGCCCACAAAAATAAAGTCTGACACTGTTTCCACTGTTTCCCCATCTATTTTCCATGAAATGATGGGACCGGATGCCATGATCTTCGTTTTCTGAATGTTGAGCTTTAAGCCGACTTTTCCACTCTCCTCTTTCACTTTCATCAAGAGGCTTTTTAGCTCCTCTTCACTTTCTGCCATAAGGGTGGTGTCATCTGCATATCTGAGGTTATTGATATTTCTCCCGGCAATCTTGATTCCAGCTTGTGTTTCTTCCGGTCCAGCGTTTCTCATGATGTACTCTGCATAGAAGTTAAATAAGCAGGGTGACAATATACAGCCTTGACGTACTCCTTTTCCTATTTGGAACCAGTCTGTTGTTCCATGTCCAGTTCTAACTGTTGCTTCCTGACCTGCATACAGGTTTCTCAAGAGGCAGGTCAGGTGGTCTGGTATTCCCATCTCTTTCAGAATTTGGCTGGACTGAAAGAGGGGCTTATGCTCATGGGCTGGGGGTGTGGATTCAGAGGGTGGCACCAACGACGCAGGAGGGCACCCATGGAGGGAGGAGCAGGCTGAGGGGCAGGGCTGTCCTCAGAGGGGGTCCTGGGGAGTTGCCCAGCAGGACACGAGGGGCAGCGAGACGGGTGCTTGTCCAGCAAGGCATGTGGTCCGGCGCATCACTAGAATGCAGCACATGTCCTGTGACGTGGGAGCAAATGTCTGAGTTCTGGGAGAATTTCAGGGACCACCCCTTTCCTGGGAGGCTGGGGCAGGAGGCAGGGCCCCAGCAGACCCCAAAGGGGAGCCCTCAGAGCTGTTGTCTGAGAAAGAGCATCAGGGCATTTGTTCTCTTGATGTTATTTTTAAGTCAGAAGTCAACGTTAATAGACTGCCGGGAACAGAGAGGAATCAGTGATTATATGGGATTGGAAAAAAGGTTTCACCATGTTGTTCTTGGGGCTTCCCATAGACAGAGGAGTCTGGTGGGCTACAGCCCATGAAGCAACTTAGCATGCACACATGCATGTTCTTAGTGATGAGTGTGTGTGTGTGCGTGGGTGTGGTGAAGAAGTGTTAATTGCCCAGTTATGTCTGACTCTTTGTGACCCCATGGACTGTAGCCACCCAGGCTCCTCTGTCCATGGGATTCTCCAGGCAAGAATACTGGAGTGAGCTGTCATGACCTCCTCCACGGGATCTTCTTGACCCAGAGATCAAACCCAGGACTCCCGCATTGCAGGCTGAGTCTTTACCGCTGAGCCACCAGGGAAGCCCATGTCTTGTGAAGAGGACAGGCGTTAAAGTCATAGGCACACAAGTGCCCACACTGACAAGAACTACACGGAGTAGGGGAGACCTAGATAAGCGATGTCACGTTGAAGGGTCCGGGGTCTGAACGAGGCCTAACGGTACCATCTTCAGTTCGGTTCTGTTGGCTCATAATTGACCCAAGGTCGGCTCAGAGCCGTACAAAGAAAGCAGCGGCACAAAGGTCTCTGTAAGGGGAGGAGGCTGCTGGGGACGCCTCCCTCCAGACCCACCCGGAAGCTGCCTCACCTTCTCTCAGTGAAAGAGGAGGAAAGAAGCTCTGTCGGCTGAAGTAAGTGGTGTTGTTGGACGATGGTGGACTCGAGCATTGCCTCAGTTTTTGAAGTTCTTCCAAGAGGTCTTGTGCTCATGAGTTCCCTCCCCTTCCTGCTGTTTTGCAGATCTATCCGCCAGGGGATTGCCTGGCAGGAAGGCGTGATTTTATTTAGTTTGCTTCTGATTCCTGGTTAGCAGAGCCCCTGGGTGCCTCCTGCAGCCCTGGGTGCAGGTAAGTGCCTTAAGACACAACTTCTTTGCATTCAATTTAAGGCGTCAGAAAGCAGCTCTTGTATCACTGGTGTGTGATGGGTGTGCTTAGTCGCTCAGTCATGTCCGACTCTTGCGACCCCATGGACTGCAGCCTGCCAGGCTCCTCTGTCTGTGGAGCTGTCCAGGCAAGAATACTGGAGTGGGTTGCCATTTCCTTCCCCAGGGGATCTTCTCAACCCAGGGATTGAACCCACATCTCCTGCACTGAAGGTGGATTCTTTACCCACTGAGCCATCAGGGAAGCCCACTTTTTGCAAAGTAGGTAGATGTCTACAGAGTTTGGGGTGAGAAAGGAGTAAGCCAGTTCCAAATACACTCTGAAGAGGCTACATAGGAGATAGAAGCAGATTTTGAAATCTTTCTGCTAGAACTCTGCAGACTATCTGGGAGGAGGGTGAAACCCTAGAATAAATCGCGAGACCTATCTAGGGAGCTTTCTAGAGAAGCTTGGATTACTTTACACAAATGTCAATGTGGACATTCTTAGATTCCTGGCAATACTAACTTTTACCCAGGGTAGTTTAAAACAAGGTCCTCAACATGTGTTGAAGAAGAAATACATATGTACAAAGTATAGAGAAAGTGAGGATAATGTCTTCAGTGATGGCAAGTTGGAGGTTTAGGCTCTTGGGCAGTTATGTCTGGGGTGACTCTGGGCTCACGAACCACTTGTGTTCTGTGCAGCCTTCAGAGTCTGGAGGTTTAGAGACCCAGGGAAGATTGCTCTGCTGGGTTTTGGCCGATCTTCATTAAATCTTCCTATTTGGAGAAGTAGGAACCTTGAGAAGTGGAAACCCTTAACCTTGGCCGTGGACCAGGGACATCATGTCCTTGGAGAATAGTAATCAGGGTGTGCCCTGAGTGACCTTTTGTAAAGCAGTTCAGTAGTGAAGGAGAATATAGATCAAACATAGGAGAAACTACCCAGAAACAAGAACAAATTTTACTTGGTTCTAAAAGACAGTAACTCCGAAAGCGTTTGCAGTCTGTAACCCTTTGTCCCTAGCTGTTTGCGTATATTAGGGTTAGGGGCTCACAGGGGCTTCCCAGGGGCCCTCTTCCCCCTACGGACTTGACATTCAGCAGGAGGACTATGTCCACTCCCTGGGTGTCCACACTGGCAGTATTGAAACTCTGCCGTCCCCGCTGTCAGAGGTTTATTGTATCACCTGAAGGGTTTCCAAACCAGTGTATCCTTAGCGGCTCTGTGGGCTCAGTGACTACAGGCGTCGAGCCCTACTCACTTTGGATGGGCGCCCATACCTTTGACAGCGGAAGCCTAGCATCGCTAATGACGTAGGCTTGGGTGCGGGTAAGAGACCCCACATAACAGGCTTCGGTGAGTGAGCAGAACATGCAGGTCTCGCCTGTGTCACCAACAGGCCGGGAGGGCAGGGTGGCCTGCGCTGTCATTAGAGACCAGGATTTCTTGTCCCCAGGGCGCTGCCCTCCTTCAACGGGTCCACGATGGCACACGAGGGAGGGAGTACCCCTTCCCGGGAACGTTGTGGTCCACATGGTGCCTATATTGGTTTCACCCACTTCCCAGCAGCCACGGTCTAGTTTCACGGTGGACCTAGGCTGCGAGGAAGCTGGGTCATGAGTCTGTCATGGGCTGCCACATGCTAGCTAGAATTTCTGTCACCATTGGCGACAGGGAACAGGGACGTTAGAGAGACTAGAGCCTCCACTGAAAGCATCCACAAGGATTAGGTTCAACATCCAGCTGCCTACCTGTGAAGATTCGCACATAGTTAGAACCAGGATAATATCTATTCATTCAACCACACAACAAATACTGGACTATGATATGCTGGAAATAAGAAAGCGTGAAGATGCAGCTGCTGTCTTCAGTATGCCTTTACCTGCAAGTGCTGCCGGGCCAGGGGCTATTTGGAGGATGGGTGGGGGAGGGGGGAGAGCTAGAGAAGACAAGAGGGGGCAGGGGAGTGGAGGAGGGCAGCCACTGGGGGGTCCTAGATCCAGCACCTTCTACCCAAACACGGGACTCAGGAGTTAAACCTTGCAACTGAGGAGCCAGCCCGAGGCTTTGTGAGAAACACCCGTGTAACTTTTTATTTTGAAAAAATAACCCACAAATATGATTTCTCCTCTATGCCTTGTGCAAACCCTCTTGTCCATCTTCTAAACAGTTTTTCTTTAGGGACGGTGCCGCCCCTTATCTCGCTGCCCATCTGGGGGCAAAGGTGTTCCTTTATTCACAACCGGCACTTCTGCCCATGTCAGGTGTGCAAGAGCCCAGAAAAGGCTCCCAGAAGGGTGCGCATGTGCTCACATCTCAGCTCCTCTCTTGCTGGAGAGCAGTGTGCAGTTTATCCCAGCTTGACACTTTATGAGCTCACGATCTGTTTTATTATTGGAATGATTGTCATGCACATTTTGAAAAAAATTAAAAGGGAGAAATACAGACCCCTACAGAGGCTGGTGTGTGCAGTTTAGATTTGACTGCAACCAGCCACTTTTGAGTTAAACAGAAGAGGAAGGTGTAGATTATTTATGGAAATTGGCTCTGAGAAAACCCATCTGGATTTCCTGAAAGGGAGTAAGTTTGTGACTTCAGAGGGAAACATCTGCCTTTCCTTTTCCGAAAATACTTTTCTTTGCATCAGATTGGGCCGTGAGACACGTAGTGGCTTCCAACAGGTGGTGATGTAATCCTTTGTGTCAAAGTCTGGCTGGGTTTAGAAAATGTATCTCTACAAACAGTTTTATAGACACTGTAAAAAAGCCCTTTTTTAAAAAAGAAACTCTCGGAACACCTCCCCCCCCCCCGCCCCTGCCCCCACTCCAAAGCAGCCGTGTGCATTTGGATATATCTGCTTCTAATCTGTGTTACTACACTCACAGGCACACACTGTTTCATTGTGCTTCACAGATACCCCATTCTGTAACTCATTAAAGGTTTGGGGGAACCCTGCATTGAGCATCAGCTCCTTTGGTGTCCCATTTTGGTACTTCTCACAATATTTCAAATGTCTTCATCACTATTTATTATGATGATCTATGATCAGTGATCTTTCACTTGCTGAAGGCTCAGGTGGTGGTTAGCATTTTTCTGGAATTGGTGGGGAGGGCGCTTCCCTGGTGGTTCAGAGGGTAAAGAATCTGCCTGCAATGCAGGAGACCCAGGTTTGATCTCTGGGTTGGGAAGATCCCCTGGAGAAGGGAATGGCAACCCACTCCAGTATTCTTGCCTGGAGAACCCCATGGACAGAGGAACCTGGTAGGCTGCAGTCCATGAGGTCACAAAGAGTGAGACATACCTGAGTGACTCACTCTTTCACTGAAAATTAACCTATGTACACTTAATAGACCCCAGTATAGTGTAAACATAACTTTTATAGGTACTGGGAGCCAAGAAACTTGTGTGACTCGGTTTTATTGTGATATCCAGTTTATTGCAGTGGTTCTAGAACCAACCTTTCTCCTGTCTCTGAACTTGACTCCTCCCAGTACCTCCCGTAAGTGGAACCAAACAGTGTCTGCCCTGTGTGACTGGCTCAGGTCACTGAGCACGGTGTCCTCAAGGTTCATCACTGCTGTAACATGCCTGAGTTTCTCTCCTTTTTAAGGCTGAATCGTGACTGATCTCTGCATGGACTGCATTTTGTTCATGTGTCAGTGGACACTTGGGATGTTTGCACTTTTGGTGATTGTGGACCACACTGCTGTGAATGTGGGTATAGAAATATCTGGGAAAGCCTCTGCTGTTGCCTCTTTTGTGTACACCCGGAAGTGGGGTTGCAGAGCAGAGGCTTATTCCATGTTTGCTTCGCCAGTCAACACATGGTTTCACGCACATCTTGTTTTTTGCAACAGCCCCGAAAGGCAAGCATTCATCTCTTCTCTGGCTCCAAAAAGGGATTTGCCCAAAGCAAAACAGTCAACTGGAGTGCCTGCCCAAAGGGACTTGGTCAGCGGGGGTTTTCTGACCTGGGATGTGGCTCTCTCCTTGATTGCTCACCAGTAAGAGCTGCCCCGACCTGCCACATCCCTTCAAGGCTGTGTCCTTCTATTGTGGGTGGCTGGTCTTCTCCCAGCTCCCATCCTGACCTGTCCTGACCCTTCTGTCCAAGCCTGACCACTGAGCAGAGCAGAGGCTGTGTCCGTGGCTGCGGTGACGAAAGCCTCTCCCTCTTTCTGTTCAGCCCTGTCACCCAAGCCATGAGGATCTGGTGGCTCCTGCTTGCCTCTGGAGTCTGCATGGGGACAGTGAGCTCACAGGACACCTGCAGGCAGGGACACCCTGGTGTCCCCGGGAACCCTGGTCACAACGGACTGCCTGGGAGAGATGGACGAGACGGAGCAAAGGGTGACAAGGGGGACACAGGTACCCACAAGCTGCACCTTCAGCTGCCCTCCACTCCTTCCCACTTCCTCTCGCCTCCTCCATTCATTCATCGCCTGTGCGCTCAGCACCTATCCGCTCACCCCTCTCCATCCATCCATCCATACCTCTCTCCATCGCCTAGAAGACACTGACAGAGAGCCTGCCCCGGCCAGACCCAGCCTGGGTGTGGGGTACAGGGCAGCACAGGCCATCAGGACCCTGTCCTCGTGGGCTTTCCTGCTGGGTGGGGCTGCGTGCCTGCCCGCCAGCATCTCCGGTACTGCAGGGCCGTTTTTAGGAGCAAGTGACGTCATGGATCTTTCTGCCTTCGGTGGCGGGTATGAGGGGTCTTTGACACCAGGGCCTGGAGAGATCTGATGGCTGGGTCTCTGGCAGGGAGCACCCAGCATGGTGCTAACCTCATGGCCTCCTGTCCCAGTGGTCTGCACAGCACGTTGACCACCACTCTTAAGGCATTGGAGAGGTCCTTCCAGAACCTGCCCTTCCATCCCCAGTAGTGTGGTGTGAGTATGGTCCTCTGTGCTTTCATAGGAGGCTAGCAGACCTTCCAGTCCACTCCCCATGGAGTGATGGAAAAGGGGCACAGGTGAGAAATCCCCCTCACCCCCACCCAAGTCCTTGTCACGTGAGAAACACATGGCCGTCATCGTCAGCTGCGTGCCTGGGAAGCCCACCGCCCGCTGCTCTGCCCACTCAGCATCCTTGCCGCTTGCCCCAAATGCCCTCGCTCACCGCCCCTCCCCCTGCCGTGTGTCGTGTGTGAGGGGTCCAGGCTGGGGCTCCCTGGGACCTTCTATCACTGACCCACACTCAGGAACGAGCTGGAATTTTAACTCCTGTTTTCTCACTTTTCACCAGGAGAACCAGGACATCCCGGTGGCCCTGGGAAGGATGGGATGACCGGGGAGAAAGGAGAACCAGGTCAGACACGGCTTCCCTCTTGGCCACCCTCGTCCCAAGCAGTCAGTGATGTGGCGAGAAGTGTTAAGTGCTAACCAAGGACAAGTCGCTTACAGGGCTCTGAGAGTGGCCCACGGGAAAGGCTACGCAGCTCTTCTCTCCAGAAGCTCGCAGTTCAGTGCAGGGATGGGTGGACTTTCTATAAAGGGCCACAGCGTCCCAGTCACGACCGCTCAGCTCTTCCATCGTAGGGGAAAGTAGAGAAGAGGCCTCAGCACGCAGGGCTTTGTCCTGTGAAACTTGAATTGTACATGATGGTCACGAATCCCGGAACATGACTGGTGACCATTTAAAAACGCCCAGCATTCCTAGCTTGCGGGCTGTTCAAAAACAGTCTGGAGGGTGGAAGTGGACCTTGGTCCGTGTTTTGCTGAAGCCTGATTCTGCGCTAGGGCCTGAGAAGGATGCAGGATTCTGACTCGGTGGCCCTGGAGGTGGGAGGGTGCTGATTGGGGCGGGAGGGTGGTGATCATAGCATCCTTGCCACACTAGAGCCTTCCATGTGCTGACTCAACAGCCTATACAGGAGGCAGTTTATTATCCCAGGTTACAGGTGAGGAACCGGGTGCAGGTGGGCGTCAGCTTGTGTGGAAGTGGTAGAGGCCGGCTAGATCTTGGCGTCTGACTCCAGAGCCGTGCTCGCTGCACACCGAGCCCAATTGGGCTCGGGTTTGGGAAGAAGGGGCAGCCAGGCTGGGGGCGGGGACAGGGGGAACCAGGACAGCGCGATGCACCCGGCAGAGCAGAGGTTGAGTGAGGAGCTTCTCGGGTGTCAGGTCATCAGTACTGCGAGTCACCTCTGCTGGCGGCCTGGTGAACCTGCTGTCTGGGTTCTTCCCGCTTTCAAAGGAGTCCCTGCGGGACAGGCAGAAAGCTGTCATTTCTTTTTTGGGCTGGCCATGTCCTGGGCCATGTGGGATCTTGGTTCTCCCGACCAGGGGGACCAGGGATTGAACCCTCGCCCCCTGCAGTGGAAGTGGGGAGTCTTAACCACTGGGCCTCCAGGGAAGACCCCCAAAGAAGAGCTGTCATTTTAACATGAGCCCCAACGCTGATTTAGTCGATATTACCTGAGTTAGTGTTCTGGGCGCACTTGAACGTGCGGGTGCATGTGTGCGAGTGTGTGTGTATCTTCACAATTGAGGAGTAAGTTAACTTTCGCACCCTAACCTCATACTAAGCCTAGGTGCTGCTTTACTTCATTTGTGTTCTCAACAATGTCTTCACAAGACAGAGCTTCACGAATCATCTCTTCCTCTGTTCTTTCTCTTCCTTCTCAGGGGCAGATGGACATGTGGAAGCGAAGGGCATCAAAGGTGACCAGGGCTTGAGAGGACCCCCAGGGAAGCATGGGCCAAAGGGACTTGTGGGCCCCCCGGGGGAGAAAGGCCTCACGGGCGAGACGGGCCCCCAGGGGCAGAAGGGGGAGAAGGGCGACGTGGGGCCCATGGGGCCAGAAGGGCCCGAAGGCAGCACCGGACCTTCAGGCCCAACTGGACTGCTCGGGCCCATAGGCCCCATCGGAAAGCCGGGTCCCAAGGGAGACGCTGGCCCCCTGGGGCCCCAGGGCGAGCCTGGAGTCCGCGGCCCGAGAGGCTGGAAAGGGGAGCGAGGAGAAAAGGGGAAAATTGGCGAGACACCCGCCTTGCCCAAAAGCGCCTTCACGGTGGGGCTCACGGTGCTGAGCAAGTTCCCTCTATCAGACACTCCCATCAAGTTCGACAGGATCCTGTACAACGAGTTTGGCCACTACGACGTGGCCACGGGCAAGTTCACCTGCCACGTGGCCGGCGTCTATTACTTCACCTACCACATCACCGTCTTCTCCAGGAACATCCAGGTGTCTCTGGTCAAAAACGGGGCCAAAGTCCTGCACACCAAGGACGGTTACACAGGCTCCGAGGACCAGGCCTCGGGCGGCATCGTCCTGCCCCTGAAGCTGGGGGACGAGGTGTGGCTGCAGGTGACTGGAGGGGAGAGGTTCAACGGCTTGTTCGCTGACGAGGATGACGACACGACATTCACGGGCTTCCTGCTGTTCAGCAGCTCCTGACGGGTGTGGGGAGGGCAATCTTCCCCCATCCACCGGGGTTGGGGAGGGGAGATGTTATCTGATGATTTTACTCTATTAACTATGTCATCACTGTCATAACCATAAAAAGGTAAAAAGAGGAAAGTTCTCCCTAAAACTGATTCTACAAAACTCGGCATCCCTCCAAGAGTAAATCTAAAAATACCTGCCATGTTTATTACAGTTTATTTAATATTTTTCCTCATTCCCACGGTCCGGAGACTCCTCTGCTTGTGTGTTCCTTGTGGGAAGTGTTTTGATATCATTTTAGTGCTCGAAGGAGCCACAAGACTCCTTCAAGATTCAGGTGTGAATCACCCTGGGGCAAAATTCTTCTCACCTGTGAGCTTGAGGAAGCAGATAAGAAGTTATCTTATACAGCAGTGGACAGGGCCTGGGACAGCAGGTCCCATCCACCAGGGGGAAACAGGAAAGACAAGAAGGGTCCCAGGACCCAGCCAAGCCAAACCCAGCAGGGCAAATTCCATTAGTTTCTTCACTGTTTACCTTCTAAAATCTTTGAAAGAAGGGAGCAGAAGGAAAAGTTACTGAACAGGGAGACCAGGCAGAGAGTTGGAAGTGGAGGGTGGTGATGTATATTCTAGTTAGTGCATGATGGGTGAAAGGGAAACCAGCCCTCCAGGCCATAATGGACATTTCCTGTTCAGACAGGTACTGTCCACTTCCCTTCCTGCTGGTAAACGTATCCTGATATCTATGCTCAGGCCCTTCATTCCAGCAGTGTAGACGCTGGGGTCTGGGGTGCACACGAGATACAGGCCTGGCAGCTCAGAACATTGTCTTCCTCGGTCCATGGTGGACCAACCCAAGATGGCGCTCAACCCAGCTAGAGCCAACGAGACACAATCTGCCACTGAAAGACTTGTGGAAAAACAGAAGAGGTCTCTTCCAGCTGAAGCCTGAGCTTTAGGTGGCAGCTGTCTTTTAATGCTTAGAGCCTGGGAACAAAGCCAGAGCTGGAGGTAAGTAACCCTGTCCTGATGACAAGGTTTAGGCCTGTAAGCCCAGCTGTCCTGAAAGCAGAGGTACCCCCGGATGGTCTCAGTAGGTGAGTCAACAAACTCTGTTTGCTTAAACCAATTTGAGGCAGGTTGTGTTACTACTTGGAGAAGGCGATGCCACGCCACTCCAGTACTCTTGCCTGGAAAATCCCATGGACAGAGGAGCCTGGTAGGCTGTGGTCCATGGGGTCGCAAAGAGTCAGACACGACTGAGCGACTTCCCTTTCACTTTTCACTTTTGGAGAAGGAAATGGCAACCCACTCCAGTATTCTTGCCTGGAGAATCCCAGGGACGGGGGAGCCTGGTGGGCTGCTGTCTATGGCGTCGCACAGAGTCGGACACGACTGAAGTGACTTAGCATCAGCAGCAATGTTACTACTGCTGTTGTCTGAAAGAATCTCAAGAGGTCTCTGGTCCAAGGAGAGGGGGCAGGAGGATTATAGTGGAAACAACCGAAGACCAAGAGTCGAGGTGTTGTTTCAGCCACAACAAAGGAGTTGGACTTGGGTGAGTTTTCAGCCCTCTTGTGATCCTGTCTCTGATCCTCCAATAGTGGTCGAACTGAATAATTGTGCATGGTCCCAGGACCCTTCTAAAAGGTTTAAATATACCTACATTAAATCCAGGCATTTACTGCTATTAGATGAGAGCAACTAATAAGCAAGAGATGGGCTTCCCAGGTGGCATTAGTGGTAAAGAACCCGCCTGCTAATGCAGGAGACATAAGAGAGGCAGGTTTGATCCCTGGGTCGGGAGGATCCCCTGGAGTGCGTCATGGCAACCCACTCCAGTATTCGTGCCTGGAGAATCCCATGGACGGAGGAGACTAGTGGGCTACAGTCGCAGAGAGTCAGACAAGACTGAAACAACTCAGCACACACAACAAACGAGGGCATAAGCCTGGTGCATATTTGAGCAACAGCACCTTCCAAACCGCAGCCTGGGGCGCCGTTAGTTCTCTTGAGGAACTTACAGCCACTCCTGCCACACGCCAACCAAGCCAGTACGGTTGTGAGTGTCTTCATTCCTTGGGAAAATGGGAATCTTCTGAATTATCATTACAAGCAGGCAGCACTGCTATAGATGAATTATTGAAAAATTACTTGGTGGTTTTGGAAAACTTTGGAAGTATACAGAAATCATTTCCATTTTGTTGTTATAACCCCATGGACTGCATCGCACCAGGCTTCCTTGTCCTTCATTATCTCCCAGAGTTTGCTCAGATTCATGTCCATTAAGTTGATGATGCTGTCCAACCATGTCATCCTGTCATCCCCTTCTAATCCTGCCCTCAGTCTTCCCCAGCATCAGGGTCTTTTCCAATGAGTCAGCTCTTCAAATCAGATGGCCGAAGTATTGCGGCTTCAGCTGGGGATCTCTGTAGTTTTTACAAGTCTAACTATGCCAGGCTCTCTGAGACACAACACACTTTGTAAATGCAGCACAAGTCATCATCCTCTGAGGGTGTTTGCAGGCTTCAGTGTTTGCATTTAAAATGATTTGTTACCTTTGTATGAAAACCATTCTGGACTCAAAAAAGGTTCTCAGACTTGAAACTCCTTTTAAAAATTATGATAAAATAAGTACTTCTGTCAAAATATAGATAAATTTTTTTACATGACACATTTGACGTGTGTGTAAGGTCCTGCCATGCAGACCTGAGATGTGGCCGCCCCAAGGACCAACCAGTCACAGACAGCGTAGTATTAATCACCATGGAGTAAGGACTTTCAGTTCAGTTCAGTCCCTCAGTCATGTCTGACACTTTGCGACCCCATGAACCGCAGCACGCCAGGCCTCCCTGTCCATCACCAACTCCTGGAGTCCACCCAAACCCATGTCCATCGAGTCGGTGATGCCATCCAACCATCTCATCCTCTGTTGTCCCCTTCTCCTCCTGCCTTCAATCTTTCCCAGCATCAAGGTCTTTTCAAATGAGTCAGCTCTTCACATCAGGTGGCCAGAGTATTGGAATTTCAGCTTCAACATCAGTCCTTCCAATGAACACCCAGGACTGATCTCCTTTAGGATGGACTGATTGGATCTTCTTGCAGTCTAAGGGACTCTCAAGAGTCTTCTCCAACACCACAGTTCAAAAGCATCAATTCTTCGGCACTCAGCTTTCTTCACAGTCCAACTCTCACATCTATACATGACCACTGGAAAAACCATAGCCTTGACTAGACGGATCTTTGTTGGCAAAGTAATGTCTCTGCTTTTTAATATGCTGTCTAGGTTGAGGTTAAAGCGTCTGCCTGCAATGCAGGAGACCCAGGTTTGATCCCTGGGTTGGGAAGCTCCCCTGGAGAAGGAAATGGCAACCCACTCCAGTATTTTGCCTGGAGAATCTCATGGACAGAGGAGCCTGGCAGGCTACAGTCCATGGGGTCACAAGTCGGACACAACTTAGTGACTAAACCACCACCACCACCACAGGTTGGTCATAACTTTCCTTCCAAGGAGTAAGCGTCTTTTAATTTCATGGCTGCAGTCACCATCTGCAGTGATTTTGGAGCCCCCCAAAATAAAGTCTGACACTGTTTCCCCATCTATTTGCCATGAAGTGATGGGACTGGATGCCATGATCTTAGTTTTCTGAATACTGAACTCCAGGAGATGGTGATGGACAGGGAGGCCTGGCGTGCTGCCATTCATGGGGTCGCAAAGAGTCGGACACGACTGAGCAACTGAACTGAACAGAACTGAGCTTTAAGCCAACTTTTTCACTCTCCTCTTTCACTTTCTTCAAGAGGCTCTTTAGTTCTTCAGTTTCTGCCATAAGGGTGGTGTCATCTGCATATCTGAGGTTATTGATATTTCTCCCAGCAATCTTTATTTCAGCTTGTGCTTCCTCCAGCCCAGCGTTTCTTATGATGTACTCTGCATATAAGTTAAATAAGCAAGGTGACAATATACAGCCTTGACGTACTCCTTTTCCTATTTGGAACCAGTCTGTTATTCTATGTCCAGTTCAAACTGTTGCTTCCTGACCTGCATGGGGGATTTTAAATAACTGGAAATCTTTCATTAAAAAGCCTGCAGAAAATGAAATCATGCTTTGCCACATATACACAAATGCAGAATCTGTAGTTAAGTTGTAGAGAACTGTGCAGGCCCTCCCAGGCACTTGCCTTAAGTCAATTTTAAATATCTTATCATTTTGATTACTAGGGCTTTTTCTCCCCACCAGGGTTAAAACCAAACTCTGTTTAACACTAATGCATTGTTAGGATGGAATTTGGCCCTAGATTCTGGAGCTTCAGAGAATGTTCTGGGGCTGCTCACAGCCCACAGGTGTTGGCAGAGGCGGACTCTACTGCCACTGCACTCAGTTGAGACACGATGCCCCTCAGCCTGGTCCTCGGCACGAGGCATCCTTCGGGCCTGAGTGGAGCTGGTCTGGGGGTCCGGTTCTGCGCAAAGCCCAGGCGAGGCCGCAGCAGCAGGCTTGGGGCTGCCCTTGGGCAGGGTCATTCTTGTGGGCCGTCCAGGTGAGGCTCCCATCCTTCCATGGCCTCTGCCCCCGCGGACACCGGGAGGGACCCTTCTGGCCCCAGCCCTCGCCCTCTCTGCCGCTGGCCTCCCGGCCCAGATCTCCGTCCGTCGGTTTGTCGTCGATCTCCGTGAGTTCACGGTCAGTGGACCGAGGTCGGCCGACAGCTCTGGCCGCAAGGCTCGCACGTGCAGTGCAGCGCACGTGCAGCGCTCCTTCCTGGAGCGGAGGCCGACAGAGGGCGACGGGTCTCGGTCCACTTTAAGGGCCCGCGCGGTGCCGGCCGCTCTCGCGGGTCCCCGGCGGCCGCCCGGCCTCGTGGCAGGGCGGAGCGTCCTGCGGTGCCCACTCCCGGCGCGCGGTGGCGCTCCACGCGGTGCACGTCGGCGGGCGACGCTCTGGCCGCGCAGCCCCGGCCCTCCCGGAAGCGCGAGGTCACGTGGAGCGCGGGCGCTGCCCAGGAAACTCGGCGCGATGCTGTGCGCCCGGAGGCTGGGCGGCCTGCGGGCCGGGCTCCGCGTGCGGCGGGTCAGCACCCGCTGGTCCCCGGTGGGCGCCGCCTTCACCGTGCAGCCCCAGGGCCGCCGCCTGGACTGGTCCGGCGAGCGCGGGGTGAGCGGGGTCTGGGGGCGCGGGGGGCGGGGGTCGCCGGTTCGCGATGACCTTGGGGTCCCCGCTCTGAGGGGCTGGTGCCGGGGGCGGCCCCGCGTGCGGGTCCGGCTTCTGCCCGCGCGGACCCCTGCCCACCCGGCCCGCCCGGGTGAGGCGGGTCCGCCTGTGGTGTCACTACCCCGGGACGGGCCTCGGTGGTCAGTGTCGCTAGTCTCCCCCTGATGCCCGAGACGCCCTCGTCAGTTCTGTTCAAAGCTCTGGCCTCTTTTCTTCCTGTAAAACGCGGGACTGGCCTCCGAGGCGGCGCTGCCCACCGCGGAGACCCTCCCCGTCGCCGGTCGCCGCCTCTTGGTTGTCTCCCGGCGGTCTGTCCGTCCGCACGCCCGCGGGGTCTGGCTTGTCGCAGACACTCGTGATTGGGTCCTCCTCTCTCCAAGCTCACTTTGTCTCAGTCTGGTTGATGCACAGTGCGGTGTTAGTCTCCGCTGCGCACCACAGTAGCTCAGCTCCTTTTTCACGTTCTCTTCCATTGTGCTTGTCGCAGGATGTTGAATGTGGCACCCTGGGCTCTACAGTAGGACTTGCTGCTTGTCCATCACTTCTGTAACAGTCTGCAACGGCTGCTGGTCCCAAACAACCAACCTCCTCCCCGCCCAACAACCCGCTCCTGACACTCACTGAGTTAATGACTGGATTGAGGGCGGAAGGAAGGGAATCTTGGAAGGGACTCACCTGTGCCTGCTTTACTTTGCATTTAGGGATTTTGCTCAGTTTACATTGTTACTCTCGTTTTTTTCATGATTATTTACTGTTGCTTCTCTTGGAAAGATGAATCGGGAATGTGGTTACAGTGGGCCTCATAATTGAGTTTTTCATATTTACCCCCACCCCACCCCCCCACCCCCAGTTTTTTTTTTGTTTGTTTGTTTTAAAACTACCTTTGAATGAAATTTGCTGCACAAGCTTCTTTGGGGGTAAATAACGCTGGTATTGATGTAATCGGTGTGAGAATCAGCAGGACATGTGGGTACTGAGCAGAAAGGCATGAAGGGTTATGAAATAGAACTTCATCCACATGAAAGGTGGGTGAAATAAAACTCTTTTTAGTTTTATTCATTTTTCTTTTATACATCGTTATTTCAGGTGGTGATAGCAGATTTTCAAATATGTGAGTTGGCTTTTATTTCAAAAAAGAAACCTTAAGGCCTATGTAGGTTTTCAACACGGCCATAGCTGGTAGGCTGAGGTTCAGAATTACTGAGAGGAGTGTGGGGCAGTGTACTGAGAGGTGACAACAAACAGTCTGTGATTGAATCAGATTAGATCACTGTAAAGACCAGAAAAGGCTTTGGCCCTGATTCTACTCTGCCCTGGTCTTTATTTTCTCCAACTCAATGTATTTTGAACAGAAGTTAACAGTCTCTTGCCTCCAGTCCTGCAGAAACTGTGGGCCTGACAGGCCTCAGTTTGACCTCTTCGTATTCCCTGCAGTTGGCAAGCATCTACACATCTGATGTGCACAGCTAAGCGTTTGGCTTGTTAGTTTGCCTCATTCCTGAGTTCCCGCCTATGTCAGGCCCTGTGTTGGGTTGCTGGTTAAACTGATGGAAGAGCAGCGTTCCTAGTCCTGGTGCTGGCCTTCTGCAAAGAGACTTACCAATGCAAGCTGCAGTCCACGTGCAGAGAAAGCGTAGGCTTTAGGGGTGCTTGGAGCACATTCAAGTCCCGTCTCTTGCACTTGTGACCTAGTGACCGCAGACCTGTTCAACCTCTGAGAGTGTGTTTCCTTATCTGTAAAAGGAGGGTGCTAGTTTGTGCCCTACGAGAGCCCCTGAAAGTCCATGGTGCACGTTCGGCACGCACTGCATGTGTAAGAAGTGCTTGTGGGTTCTGAGTGATAGAACACTGCCTTCCCGAGTGTTGCAGCAAGTGTGATTGAACCAGTGCAAGAAGACAGTCCCTCCCATTAGATTAGTGATTTTTTTATCTTTGTCAGGGTGTTGAGATGCTTGTGGAAAGTGTAGCATTTGCTGCCAGTTTCAGCCTGTGACTTGGTTTGGCATGTTTATTCGCTCTTTTAAAGACATGTATGTGCTCAGTCGTCCACTCGTGGTCCCTGTTGCGTTGTTTGTGGAGTGCTGGGTGCTGTGTCCTGGACCTCACTCAGTGCCCGGCAGGGTCCTGAGAACGGAGTCCCCTGGTTCCTGGGTCCGAGCATCTATTAACCCCCTGGGTCAAGACATTAGGCCAAGGAGGGGTGAGAACTTGACGAGGGTCACACAGCAGATGGTGGTCACAGCTGCCACCTGTTAAATGCTTTCTGCGTGCCAGGCACTGCTAGAATGTTTTTTAAAAATGTGTGTCATGTAATCCTGGCTGTTCTGTGGTAGTGACAGAGCTGGATTTTGAATGTGTATCATTCTGTTTTTTTTTGTTTGTTTGTTTTCTGTAAAATAAGAATTGAAGAAAAATTCCATTCCAGTGTCGTGTACGTGGAACATCTCGGGGAATGTGAGAGGGATACCTGTGATGACAGTTGTCGTGATGATAAGAAATACCAATGAAAGCTGAGATTTTGTGTATGAGAAAAGTGTTTATAATACCTCCAGTTCACGTGCTCTGTTCTCAGTGGGAGCTTTTCTTTGGATTCCAGGGTCTCTTTGGTGTTCCTGAGCTCAGTGCCCCAGAAGGATTCCGCGTGGCCCAGGAGAAGGCCCTGAGGAAGACGGAGCAGCTGGTGCGACGTGTGTGCGCCACGCCGCCCGGGCCGCGGACCGTGCTCATCTTCGACGAGCTCTCGGACTCCTTGTGCAGGGTGGCCGACCTGGTGAGTGAGGGGCCGGGCTGGGGCTGAAGGCCGCCTCTCCCACTGTTGCAGTTTCAGTCCAGGTTATGAAGTTCGGTAGTGGACTGCAAGGTGGAGAACATCTGAAGTGTTTGAGAGCTGTTGGCCATCGTTTGTTATTGTGAAGTGAGCTATTGAATGGAAAGAATGTACAGGAAAAGGTCACAGTTAGAACTTAAACTTGAGTATGTGTATGTAATCAAATAGCTGTGTAACATGCAATGAAAGAGGGATTACTCACGTGGGGAAGAGTCTTCATGTGACAAAGGATCTTCATTTATGAGAACTTCTACTGGAATTCTAGTAGAATGCTTATCTGTGCATTTATAATAACATTCTTATAAAATAGGTTTTATAAACCTGTTCAGGAATATCTTCTAGTTCAAAATAAGGTGTTTACATCTAACGATGTATAAAAGCGTCTTTCCCCCACACTTGGAGTTGAGATGGAAGTGCGCGCAGGTCTCTGCCAGCTGAGTTGGGAGCTGGAGTCCTCTCTGCCAGGGGCTGCGTCTCGAGCGGCCCTGTGGGTGAAGACGTTGTTGGGTGTAGGGGCCTGCAGGCCGCAACCCTTCCTGTCTGTGCAGCTGTTCCTCCATGTTCATTCTCTATGGGGCCCCCAGCCAGAGCCAGACACCAGGAACACAGCCCCGTGAGGCAGACATAGACTCCAAGCGTGTGGTGGTTGTGCCCTGGCGTGGACTGCTCGTAGCTCTTACACCTGACCCTGGCGAGGGCTGTACCTGGATGGGCTGATTTAACCTCCTTGCACATCTGCCTTCCAAAAAGGAAAGAGGCACTCGGAGGATAAGTCCCCCAGCCTGTGAGCCATGGATCTGGGCCTGAGTCCAGACAGTCTGACCACAGAGGCCGTGCTCTCACTGTTCCAGGGGCTGGCTGCCACCTCGGCCGGACAGAACCTTCACTGGAGTGACAGGAGGGTCGCCTGCCCATCTTGTGAGACGTCGTATAGTAAGATCAGCTTTGTGCAGGGTCCAGCGCCGTTCTGTGTTGACCCTGTGTGCACGCAGCCACCCCTGTGATCAGGACACGTGCCTCTTCCATCACCCCAAAACACTCCTTGAGGGTCACACCCACCTCACTTCTCACCTGGCGACCTCTGACCTGTTCTCCATTCCGATAGTTTGTTGTTTCTAAAGTGTCAGGTAAATGGAATCGTATTTACCTTTTGAGGTTGACTTTTTCCCCAGCATAGCAGTCCCCATCTCTGCTTTTTCCTTTTCTGGGAAGTTTCCTTCCTCCTGCTCTGGGCAGTCATACTCCTGATTATTGATCACCATGCAGTCCCCAGTGCAGGCATCCCACTTGTAAAGAAATGGACAGGATATTCCTTCTGAAGGCTTTTCCTGGGAGTCGGGTGAGCTATGCTTCCAGCTCCTTCAGTTACTTCCTGGCTGCTCTGGGTTCGGGTTCTGTCCCTCCAGCATGCGGTTGTTCCAAGGGAGTGTAACAGACGTGCTGTCAGAACCTCCTCTGCTTGGTCGTGTCACTGGAACCTGAAAGGTAGATGCTGTCGGTAGGTCTCACTTACCTGAGAGCAGGTGTTGGCTTTGTGCTCAGAAATCCCAGAACTTGCTGTGTTTGTCATCCTGCTCCATTTTAATTCCAGTGTTCCATCGTTTGTTACACATTTTCACTCCTGCTTTTCCCTAGAAGATTTTAGCTTCTCTGCTCTGTAACTTGTTCTATTTTTAAAGTTTTTGTGTTTATGAAGTTTGATATTTCATTCAAAAAGGCTAGGATGTGACTTATATATGTACAGTTCAGTCAATCACTCAGTCGTGTCCGGCTCTTTGCGACCCAATGGACTGCAGCATGCCAGGCTTCTCGGTCCATCACCAACTCCCAGAGCTTAACCAAACTCATATCCATTGAGTTGGTGATGCCATCCAACCATCTCATCCTGTCGCCCTCTCCCCTTCCTGCCTTCAGTCTTTCCCAGCACCTTTTCCAATGAGTCTGCTCTTCGCATCAGGTGGCCAAAGTATGGGAGTTTCAGCTTCAGCATCAGTCCTTCCAATGAATATTCAGGACTGATTTCCTTTAGGATGGACTGGTTCGATCTCCTTGCAGTCCAAGGGACTCTCAAGAATCTTCATCTCTGGGTAAAAAAAATTTAGAGAACATTATTCATATTTGAATTTTTAAGGTTTTGTCTGCTAGTAAGATCAGTAACATAAGGCATAGATTTTATAAACTACATTTCCCACCAACTGGTCTTTTGTTTTCTTTTTCTTGACACAGTCCTGTGTAACAGTATTGCTTACCTTAAAATGGTGTTTTGAATGTTAATGTTGTTTGTAAATCCTGCGGCATGGAGACAAGTGGTTTGTATAACTTGCTGTAAACTTTACGCAGCTCGCTTCTCAGGTGCCATTCTACTAATGCTGTCCTCCTGTCGCGTCAGATTTCGTCTCAGGCTATGGATTTAAATGTTTCTACGTTGAAAACTATTTGATAATAAAATCAGGAAATTTTACCTCGTGGTGATTTATTTCCTGTTATGCGCATGTTGTTTTCATGAGAATGAAGAATACATGTAGTATTTTGCAGTTTCCCCGCATTTTCCCCGGTAATTAACATGAAGTCTAAAATCTAGTTTTGCACATTTGAAAAAGAGGATTCTGGCTTAGTTAAATTCTAAAGTCACAATAGCGGTCCTAGTCTTGTGCTAGCCAGGCTGCCCCTGGGAATTCATGTTGATTTAAAGGCAGCCGAGAACATACCTTTGTCCTCTGCGCAAAGGCTGGAGTGCAGTTCACTCAGCCTGGAAACCGCACCAGGCGTCTGTTCAAACAGGCAGAGCCTCCCAGAGAGGCTCCCTGGAGCCAGGTCAGTGTCCTTGTGTGAGAACCATGGTGTGAACGCTAGAAAGTTCTGGATTATTTGAAAGCAGAGTGTGCTGTTTTGAACAATACAATGAGGAAAAATCTACTTCATGTTTAAAAGTTGGTACAGGTTTTCTTTGGATGAAACCGACTCGGTTCCCGGGAATAACGGGATTCGTGAATGAGCAGTGAGAAGGAGAATTCCAGGAATGGAAATGCCCGGGTGAAGCCAGAGGGCACATCTTCATTTTCGCCCTCAGACCCTGGGAGCGGGCTTCCCATAAATGTCCTTCTGGTTTTGTCTCTCCTTTAGGCCGATTTTGTGAAGATTGCTCACCCCGAGGCGGCGTTCAGGGAGGCTGCGGAGGAGGCTTGTCGGAGCATCGGCACCATGGTGGAGAAGTGGGTGTGGGCTCCCCGGAGGTGCTGGCCGGGGAGGGGGTGCCCACCACAGAATTCTGGGCTGCTTCCCTGCCTGTCCTGTCACTCGGTCCTCATCCTGTCGACGGCTGGCACGGTGATCTGCTCTCGGGGTTGCTGTGGGAAGGGGAGACGGTGACTAAAACGCCTGTGATGGGGGTGGGGGTCGGGCACAGCGGACGCCCGGGATCCTCCTCCCCCTCGGTTACGGGCCCTTTAGCATCTTGGGCAGGTGGTGGCTAAAGCACTGTCACCCCGATGCCGGGTCTGCAGGGTGAGGCCAGCGGCTTACCTCCATGTGGTGGCCTTGCGGCCCCCGGGGCTGGCCCTGGGGAGGTCATAAAGGTGACGTGGGTGCTGCAGCAGGCCGGGCTGGGGGGGAGTTGATCATTTTAAAGTGGTTCTGAGGTAAACTAAGTGTGCTTGTTAGGGTAACAGGGAGGGGCAGGACGCCCCCGGGAAGGGTGTCAGGCTCCCATCAGGGCCTGCGTCTCTGAGACCAGAGGCGGCTGGGAGAGGGGGCTCCTCTTCCCCCGGGGGCTCCTGGCGGGGCCTGGGGGCTGCCTTGCTGTCCCCACCCGCAGCTTTCACACTCTTGGGGACGGTGGCTGTGAAAACTGGCTCCTCGATGGGTGAACTGGTCGCTGCAAGCTGGGACCCCGGCATGGTGACGGGACAGGAGCAGGGGCTCCCCGGAGATGAGCGGGAGCCCCGGGCGCTGGCCTGGACTCTTGTCTGCCGGGCTCCGGGTACAACCTGCCCTACGGGCCCTGCGCTCCTGGTTCCAGGGCGGACGGCAGGAGCCGCGGCCTGTTGAGAGGTGCTGTCGGGAGTGTCGGCCCAGTGTCTTCGCTTGACCCCACGAGGATGGCTCTCGATGGAGGTGGGCTCAGGCCCTATCTGCTCTTCTGGCTGCAGCTGTCTCCTGTGGCTTTAGGTTTACACTTTTACCACCTGGGACACGTTGTTCTTGCACGCTGCCTTCCCTGTACTAACAGTGGTTATGCTATTCCTGATCGGAAGAAGAAATGAAACAATGGCCCAAGCCTTTGGCCTCTGGCCAGGTGTGCGCTAGAACTTGACACTGCTCTCTTCATGGAAAGCCAAACCAGAAGGTACCAGAAAATAATTTAATTTTTTTCATTTGTAATTTTTCTAGGTTGAACACAAATGTGGAATTATATCAAAGTTTGCAGAGGTTACTAGCTGATAAGAAACTTGTGGAGTCCCTTGATCCGGAAACCAGGTACTGCTCGTTGGTGTTCACTGTGCTTGTGACTTTGGTGTCTCTGCCCTCAGAGCCCATGTGTCCAGGCGGTTTCTTCCAGGTGACGGACACTGCTCAGATGGCGTCTCACCCTGTCCTCCTGCTTCTCTTGGTCCTATCGCTCCAGCAGCCTCTCCTCTGCAAGTGGGTCCAGTCAGCATCTTCCAGCCGCTGGATGGGAGGCTCCACGAGGGCAGGGCCAGGTCTGACCTGCTCCCTGCGCGTCTCAGCATCTCCCCCAGCCGTGGAGGCACTGCAAGGCTGACCATTCCATTCAGCTGCGTTCCTAAAGTTCTGTCATGGATACAGCAGAAGATAGAAGCAAATTGGATTCATTTACTGGTGGATTTCCAGATCTTTGAGATGGTCAGCTTTGATTCATACCCTTTATTAGTTGAGAAGACCTCTTTTGTAGCTCAGTATACAAACATACTTGATATAGGATTTTGGATATTATATTTCTTTGCTCAGATGTATTGTAAAATGTCATAGTTTGTCATTAACTCATCTGTGTATTATTTGTATCAAGGCGCAGAGACTAGTTTTTTGTGTGAGGCTATTTGTACTTGTATATTTTTTATTTACGAGACCCTTGCTTGGTTCTTCCTGCTTTCTGTTCTCCTGCCTCCACTGTGCCTGTGACCCCGAGTGAACCCTGTCCCCTGGCGTCCTGTGTTGATGTGGTGTGTGGGTGACGTGCTGGTCGAGGGGCAGGGAGGGGCTTTTCACCTGTCTGCCTGTGGACAGGTATCTGCAGTCCTGACTCACTTCAGCGATCCTGACGCTCATGGTACAAGTGAAGCGGGTAACCTGTCTTGATCGTGACTTTACTGTTACTACTTTTGTTAGCGAGGTGGTTTGAAGTTGAATGCCGGCTGTTTGTGCCGGATTTTACTCAGCTGCTACTGGCTTTGAGTAACGATGGGTATTCATGATCTGACTTTACTGAAGGTTTGCTTTCTTGTATTTAATGTATAAAAATGGAAGTGGACTGGCGGACCATTTGAGGTACAGAGGACTTGTGCTAATTGGACATGGACCACATTTCTATTACATTTCTTTCGTATTTATTTTTGGCTGCCCTGGGTCTGCACTGCTGCTCGTGGGCTTTCTCCAGTTGTGGCGAGCGGGAGCTACTCTCTGGTTGTGCGTGGGCTTCGCATTAAAGTGGCTTCTCCTGTGGGGCACAGGTTCTGGGGCACGTGGGCTCAGTGGCTGCAGCTCCCGGGCTCCAGAACACGGGCTCAGTAGTTGTTGTTCACGGGCTTGGTTGCCTCTGGCACGTGGGATCCTTCCAGATCAGGGATTGAACCCATGTCTCCTGCATTTGCAGGCGGATTCTTCACCACTGAGCCACCTGGGAAGCACACGTTTCTCATAAATGCCAGTAGGATTTTTAAAATAACAGAATGATAAACACATTGAGAAAAATAAGCTGGGTGGAAGACCTGTATTCTGGAAAAGAAGGATGACGTGTGAGTGGGCGGAAACAAGACTTGGAGTGATGATTACTGGGCTGTCACGGCGCTTGTCCATCACTGGGAGCGTTGGCCAGCACCCAGGAGGCACCTTGAGAGAGACGGAGGAGCCTACAGTGGCTGAGACAGAGCATTAGAGACTCAGTATCCATCATGACAAGGTCCTGTGCAGGAGAAATGGCACCATCTTATCATTAGTGCCTTCCTTGAAACACTAGTTCTGTGAGGTATCAGAGTATTGCCAGAAGGGACCCATTAATCAGTAAGTTTGGAAATCACGCATATTAATACATTTTCCTCTCATGGAAAATCTCAGTAATCAGTCTCAGAGAAGCCTGTCCATAAAGAAACCTGTTTCACTTGGGGTTGTCTAGAACCATCAAGAGCTTCCTTGTTTGCAGAGAATATAATAAGCACAGTCTCCAGAAAACAGAATGGAGGGCAAGTCACAGAGTCAGGAGAGCCGCAAAAGCTGTGAGGTAGCATAGAGTACACTCTGGAGCGCAGGCTGCAAGCCTGCACACACACACGTACCCATCCATCCTGGGAGGCGTGAAAGATGTTTAAATGGAGAAACATGCTGTATTCTTGATAAGGAAAAGAAATGTCAGTGTTCTTTTCTGGTCTGTAAGTTTGATAGTATCCAACTTACATCTAAAGAAGGTTTTTGTTGTTATTTAAAATGATTTTGAAGTCATAAACAAAAAATATGCCAGGACAAGCAGGAAAAATCTAGTAGAGAAAAATGCTACAGAGAGAACTTGCGCTGGTACTAAGACGCATAAAAATACTATATTTAAAATAGTGTTATACTTACACCTGAAGAGTCCGTTAGTTCAGTGAGAGACTAGAGAAAAGTCTGACCAGACACAAATGCATAGGATTGTATTTAATACATGATAGAACATATCTGGAAGGAAAAGCTTGGTTTTCAGTAAGTGATGTTAGGCCAATGGAAAAGTAAATTAAGATTTAAATATTAAAAAAAAGAGAAATCCCAAAACTGTTGATAACTTGGAGTGTGGAAGATCTTTCTTCACATGAGATCAAAACCAGACCACAAAAGGGAAGATTGATTTGATTGTATGAAAATTGCAAGCTTTGCTCTAGCAAAGCCCTTCCAAAGTTAAGAGTCAGGATAAACGATAGGGCTGGTGTTTGCTTTTGTTGTTTAGTCGCTCAGTTGTGTCTGACTCTTTGTGATGCCATGGACTGTAGCCCACCAGGCTCCTTTCTCCATGGAATTCTCCAGGCAAGAATACTGGAGTGGGTTGCCATTTCCTTCTCCAGGGGATCATCCCAACCTAGGGATCAAACCCAGGTCTCCTGCATTGGCAGGTGAATTCTTGACCACTGAGCCACCTGGGAAGCTCAGGACAGGTGTCACTTATATGCTGAAGGATTAATATAGTTACTATGTTTTGATGCCTTACACATTACCTAAAAAGAAAAAAGTGAACTGTCTTACAGAAAAATGGGTGTTCTTTTCCTGAAACCTTTATCCACAAAATAGGGAAAAGCAACAGATGGCTGTTAAACGTGGAGCAGTGTGCAGTAAGTGTATACTGGTAACAGTTCTGTTAATTCAGCGTATCGGCACGGTCATCAGCAAGATGAATGTCCCTACTGTGAAAAGTCAAGGAAAACAGCAGAGTAGATCAAAAATTTGGAATACTTAGTTCCAGAAAAAAGTAGTTAACAAAAAAAATGCTACTGACAGAAAGACATGTTCCAGTTGAGCTGGGCTCCCACCGTGTAGCAGGATTAAGAAGGAAGCAAACCATCCTCCTGAGCCCACGGACTCCGCTTCCACCATGACATCAAAGAGTGACGCTCTGAGTAGCTGCCGCTGGCTGGATAAGAAACTGAGACTCTGGTGCAGAAAGCCTTTGAAAAACTGTCCAAGCATAAACCATTTTATCTTTTTAATGATTGGGATTTAGATGGAGTTGAGATAAGTAATTATCACAGTGGCATTCACAGGTCTGTGCTCTGAATAAAGGAGTAAGCTCCTACATGAAAAGCTAATCATAGCTGTTTTTCATGTTCTGCAGAACACATCACATGATGGACTTATTTCAGCGTAGCAGTCTTTGCCCAGGAGCAGCGTGGAGTAGAGTAGGAGGCGTGGCACAGGTCCGCGTGCACACGTTCATGCCAGCAGGCGTGCGTGTGTGTGTGTGGTCCACAGTGCTTGTTTGGTGCTCGAGTGTAGTGTGCAACAGGTACTGTAAAGGATAGACAGTTGAAAAGATGTCCGTTTCCTCTAGGGAAAAAAATGCAGAAAAAATGGCCTCCTTGGAGTCCTCACTCGTTTCACTCTGTGTAAGGCCTGTACAGTCTGCATGATGTGTGTGATACCGTGCAGTCCCCCGGGGGGCGTAACCCCCGGCCGGCCAGCTGTTCTTCCTGACTCCTGAGACGTGAAGCTCCTGGTTTCAGAAAAATCGTGTGTGTGTGTGTGTTGAAACATCTGGCATTTTGGCAGTAAGGTTGAAAAGGACGGATTCATTTTGCAAAATACTTATTTTTGTTTAATTATTATTACCCATTCTAACTTGGCGCTTATTGTATTTACAGACGAGTAGCCGAACTGTTTATGTTCGATTTTGAAATCAGCGGAATCCATCTAGACCGAGAAAAGGTAACTTCGTGTTTCAGCTCCCATTGTTTTGCTGGTACTTGGTGTGTTGTTGATACCGTTCCTGAATGTTGAGTGCTCTCTGAAAGTTGGCCTGTCACCTCAATAATTCAGAATCAAGGCATGATTCCAGACAGCGGGGTGTTTCGGGTGTCGTGGAGGTGGGGTGAGATGGGCTGTGTCAGGAAGGACCGAGAGTGAGGAGGAAATCTGCAGGTGAGTGTCTCCACGCGGACGCACAGAAGCGTTGTTGAGACGCAGTGCGGGTGTGTCGTCACGTGATCCCTGCCCTGGACACACCTGTGAGATCCTTTCTGGTCGCTTCCGTGTCTCTTCTCTGGGGGCTCCACTCAGACAGGGCGCGGGGGACGTGGCACACTTTCTAAGAGAACTCAACATAAAGCTGCCAGCATGACCTGTAAGCCACAAAGGCCTGTGTTCTTGCTGTATTCTTTCCAGGTTATTCCTTACTTACATTTTAAGTTCTTGTGAATAGAGTTTAAAAGTTTAAATTAGAGGAAGTGTGTCGTTAAGCAGTCATGTAATAAATATAACAGTTTCAAAGCATTCGCAGAGCTCCAAGTACTGTGTGTTTGCATGTTTAATTCTCCTCGAAGGATGAAATGACATGCTTAGCAGACTGTTGGCAAAGTCAGGAAACAGTTTTTATTTTTCCAGGGGTTGTAACAGGTGATCACTTCTTTGGAATAACTAATTGTATCACTTTTTGTTTTAAATAATAAAGGCTTTGAGGAAAAATTTTGAAACTAGCATGTAATTTCCAGTTTTCATTGTCTTGTTTTTCCCCTGGTCACCAGTAGGTGGTGACAGATGGCCATGTCAGAAACAAAACAAGCAAAGAGTAATCATCTGAAAGGTCATTTTTCCCGTGAAGGTTGATTTTTCTATACTGAAATGTTTTGTTACTGAGTTATAGTTCATTTTTTCCAGTGTCTTATCAAGGGTACACCTGCTCTGTTCATATTTATACTTATCTTTTAAGAAATACACTTGGTCATCCTTTAGGGTCACAGTACAGTTTAGAATCTGTCCATAGCCGTTGCCCCTTCCCCTGGAAGGCTTGCCTGTGGTGTCACCTGAAGCCTGTCGTGAGTCCAAGGCCTGTCTGACCGTCCCGTGACGAGTAACTGAAGATTCCTCCTTGTCCCCAGGAGGCCTAACCAGTTATGTTTTTAAGTTTGATCCCAAACATGGGGTGCCCCGGTGACGGCGCAGGTTCTCTCAGGAGGCTGTGTCCTAGGGGTGACCGAGGAGAAGGTCCACCCCGCTCTGTCCGTTGTGACTGGCGGAGACTGGAAACTGCCAGATGCACGCCTGGGGGCTGTGGTCTCCCACCCGACCCCCGAAGCGGGTCCAGCCCAGCCCCCCTCGCCTCTGGGCTGCTGCCCTCCTGTGGCCGCTGCAGCAAGCCTGGCCGAGCTTTGCAAGTGCCCTTCACCACACTTCACTGAAGAGCTGCGTTAATTGCACCTTCCTTCCCTTGCTCTTGTATCTCATCTCTTAAGGCTGAGTCTGGTTTCTGATCTATGCCTCAGATACTATCATATCAGACAGATTCATCCAGCCCACCGCTCCCTGCCTCTCTTAACTAGGGTGTTTTTGGAGCCAGGGAAGGACTGTACCTCCCATTGTTCATTTCACAGACGTGTTGTATAACCTAGACATAAAATAGAACTCCGGGAGTTAGGTACATCTGAAAGTATAGAAGCACCGTAGAACCATTAGGATAACTTTTTGGTGAGGATATTAAATACCTACCAAAAGTATAGAGTCAGCATTTGTAGACAATTATTGTGTATTAAACATTTATGATGCAGTATTTGTTATTCATTTTATCACTTAATTAATACCTTATTAAATTATAATTCAACTTTAAATGTTGACTGGCATCTTTATAGATTACCAATTTGTTGTGAAATGTTACTTTAAATAACTTGACTGCCCCCACATACAGCGTAAAAGAGCTGTGGACCTGAACGTTAAAATCTTGGATCTGAGCAGCGCATTTCTCATGGGAACCCACTTACCCAACACGATTGAGAAGCGCCTCCTGCCGGAACGCATCCGGCATCACTTCAAGCTGGCCGGGGACCACGCGGTGGTGGACAGTCTGCGCGCAGAAGCGCCCGACGACTTGGTGCGTGGGCTCCATCCTCTGTGTAGTTCTGGCCTTGTCTGGGGCCGTGGCTTGTGAGCCCGAAATTCAGGGGTCACATGATCACACCTTTAAAAATATATTAATGTTTACTAAATACTAAAAATTGAACAGGGATGATTAATTCTGTGACAAACTGAAAGTGAAAGTTGCTCAGTTGTGTCCGACTCTCTGCGACCCCATGGACTGTAGTCCATGGAATTCTCCAGGCCAGAATACTGGAGTGGGTAGCCTTTACCTTCTCCAGGGGATCTTCCCAACCCAGGGATCCAACTGGGGTCTCTTGCATTGCAGTCAGATTCTTTACCAACTGAGCTATCAGGGAAATGCTTTGAATAATGAAAATGGTTGATTATTCCTGTTGTCAGGAGTTCCTCATTTTCAAAGAATGGTGAGTGACAGCAGCGCTGGCCATTCCGGGGACTCATACTCTAATGCACACAGTCTCACGTCCCCTGGTTGGTGGTGTCTCACATGTGCCAGGTAGAACCTCGGCCCCCTGCCCCTCTGCCCATAGCGGAGAACTCGGGCCAAGTGCGATGTGTCTCCCACACTCGGTGATGAGCCTAGAAGCTTCATCCAGCCTGTGCGAGGCCTTGTGTTTAAGCATTGCTCACCTGCAGAGTAAAGTGGTGGGAGGTAGCGTGTGTTATTATCATATAGGACTTTGTATCTTGGTACGTGTGTCTTTTACCATCCACTTTTTAAACATAGGTGCGAGAAGCTGCTTATAAAATTTTTCTTTATCCCAATGCTGGTCAATTGAAACGTCTAGAAGAGTTGCTCAGCAGCAGAGACCTCCTGGCAAAGTTGGTAGGATATCCTACCTACTCCCACAGGGCCCTCCAGGGAACAATCGCCCAAAGTCCAGGTGAGCCTGTTTACCCAACTCTTAAGGACAAAACAGGGTTTTTATGAATCTGAACTTCTGACTTTAAATAGCTAAAGTTACTGTGCTATTTTTAATATACTTGGAGACTAGTTAGTGAGATACTTTGCTTCTTTATTAGGAATGATTTTTAAACAGAGCTAGTCATTTGGAATATATTTGCACAACTAGTGTACTTTATGTGCACTTTGAGTAAGTCATTGAGTTAGACAAGGCTGTGGTCCGTGTGATCAGATTGGCTAGTTTTCTGTGATTGTGGTTTCAGTCTGTCTGCCCTCTAATGCCCTCTCTCAGTGCCTACCATCTTACTTGGGTTTCTGGTACCTTGGACGTGGGGTATCTCTTCACAGCTACTCCAGCAAAGCGCAACCACTTCTCCTTACCTTGGACGTGGGGTATCTCCTCACGGCCACCACTCCTGACCTTGGACGTGGGGTGTCTCCTCACGGCCAGCGCTCCTGACCTTGGACTTGGGGTAGATCCTCATAGCCGCTGCTCCTGACCTTGGACGTGGGGTAGCTCCTGCGCTGTGCAGCCGCTGCTCCTTGTCTAACTCAGTGAAACAGCCATGCCCTGTGGGGCCACCCAAGACGGCCGGGTCATGGTGGAGAGGTCTGACAGAATGTGGTCCACTGGAGAAGGGAATGGCAAACCACTGCAGTATTCTTACCTTGAGAACCCCATGAACAGTATGAAAAGGCAAAAAGATAGGACACTGAAAGATGAACTCCCCAGGTCGGTAGGTTCCCAATATGCTACTGGAGATCAGTGGAGAAATAACTCCAGAAAGAATGAAGGGATGGAGCCAAAGCAAAAACAGTACCCAGTTGTAGATGTGACTAGGGATGGAAGCAAGGTCCGATGCTGTAAAGAGCAATATTGCATAGGAACCTGGAATGTTAGGTCCATGAATCAAGGCAAATTGGAAGTGGTCAACAGGAGATGGCAAGAGTGAACAATGACATTTTAGGAATCAGTGAACTAAAATGGACTGGAATGGGTGAATTTAACTCAGATGACCATTATATCTACTACTGTGGGCAGGAATCCCTTAGAATAAATGAAGTAGCCATCATGGTCAACAAAAGAGTCCGAAATGCAGTACTTGGAGGCAGTCTCAAAAATGACAGAATGATCTCTGTTTGTATCTAAGGCAAACCATTCAATATCACAGTAATTCAAGTCTATACCCTGACCAGTAATGCTGAAGAAGTTGAAGTTGAACAGTTCTATGAAGACCTACAAGACCTTCTAGTACTAACCCCCCAAAAAGATGTCCTTTTCATTGTAAGTAGGAAGTGAAGAAATACCTGGAGTAACAGGCGAATTTGGCCTTGGGGTACAGAATGAAGCAGGGCAAAGGCTAATAGAGTTTTGCTGAGAGAATGCACTGGTCATAGCAAACACCCTCTTCGAACAGCACAAGAGAAGATTCTTCACATGGACATCACCAAGTGGTCAGTACTGAAATCAGATTGATTGTATTCTTTGCAGCCAAAGATGGAGAAGCTCTATAGTCAGAAAAACAAGACCAGGAGCTGACTGTAGCTCAGATCATGAACTCCTTATTGCCAAATTCAGACTTAAATTGCAGAAAGTGGGGAAAAACACTAGACCCTTAAGATATGACCTAAATCAAATCTCTTATGATTATACACTAGAAGTGAGAAATAGATTTAAGGGACTAGATCTGATAGACAGAGTGCCTGATGAACTATGGACAGAGGTTTGTGATATTGTACAGGAGACAGGGATCAAGACCACCCCCAAGAAAAAGAAATCCAAAGCAAAATGGCTGTCTGAATAGGCCTTACAAATAGCTGTGCAAAGAAGAGAAGTGAAAAGCCAAAAAGAAAAGGAAAGATATACCCATCTGAATGCAGAGTTCCAAAGAATAGCAAGGAGAGGTAAGAAAGCCTTCCTCAGTGATCAATGCAAAGAAATAGAGGAAAACAACAGAATGGGAAAGACTAGAGATCTCTTCAAAAAAACTACAGATACCAAAAGAACATTTCATGCAAAGATGGGCTCAATAAAGGACAGAAATGGTATAGACCTAACAGAAACAGAGATATTAAAAAGAGATGGCAAGAATACACAGAACTATACAAAAAAGATCTTCACGACCCAGATAATCACGATGGTGTGATCACTCACCTAGAGCCAGACATCCTGGAATGTGAAGTCAAGTGGGCCTTAGGAAGCATCAGAGATAGTGGAGGTGATGGAATTCCAGTTGAGCTATTTCAAATCCTGAAAGATGATGCTGTGAAAGTGCTGCACTCAATATGCCAGCAAATTTGGAAAACTCAGCAGTGGCCACAGGACTAGAAAAGTCAGTTTTCATTCCAATCCCAAAGAAAAGCAATGCCAAAGAATGCTCAAACTACCACACAATTGCACTCATCTCACACGCTAGTAAAGTAATGCTCAAAATTCTCCAAGCCAGCCTTCAGCAATACGTGAACTGTGAACTTCCAGATGTTCAAGCTGGATTTAGAAAAGGCAGAGGAACCGGAGAATAAATTGCCAACATCCGCTGCATCATCGAAAAAGCAAGAGAGTTCCAGAAAAACATCTATTTCTGCTTTATTGACTATGCCAAAGCCTTCAACTGTGTGGATCACAATAAACTGTGGAAAATTCTGAAAGTGATGGGAATACCAGACCACCTGACCTGCCTCTTGAGAAATCTGTATGCAGATCAGGAAACAATAGTTAGAACTGGACATGGAACAACAGACTGGTTCCAAATAGGAAAAGGGGTACATCAAGGCTGTATATTGTCACCCTGCTTATTTAACTTATATGCAGAGTACATCGTGAGAAATGCTGGACTGGATGAAGCACAAGCTGGAATCCAGATTGCCGGGAGAAATATCAATAACCTCAGATATGCAGATGACAGCACCCTTACGGCATAAAGTGAAGAAGAACTAAAGAGCCTCTTGATGAAAGTAAGTTGGCTTAAAGCTCGATATTCAGAAAACGAAGATCATGGCATCTGGTCCCATCACTTCATGGGAAATAGATGGGGAAACAGTGGCAGACTTTATTTTTTTGGGCTCCAAAATCACTGCAGATGGTGATTGCAGCCATGAAATTAAAAGATGCTTACTCCTTGGAAGGAAAGTTATGACCAAACTAGATAGCATATTAAAAAGCAGAAACATTACTTTGTCAACAAAGGTCTGACAGCAGCAGCAGCAGTCAAGGCTATGGTTTTTCCAGTGGCCGTGTATGGATGTGAGAGTTGGACTATAAAGAAAGCTGAGCACCGAAGAAACAATGCTTTTGAACTGTTGTGTTGGAGAAGACTCTTGAGAGTCCCTTGGACTGCAAGGAGATCCAACCAGTCCACCCTAAAGGAGATCAGTCCTGGGTGGAAGGACTGATGTTGAAGCTGAAACTCCAATACTTTGGCCAGCTGATGCGAACTGACTCATTTGAAAAGACTGATGCTGGGAAAGATTGAAGGCAGGAGGAGAGGGGGACGAGACGGCAGAGGATGAGATGGTTGGATGGCATCACTGACTCGATGGACATGAGTTTGGGTGAACTCCGGGAGCTGGTGATGGACAGGGAGGCTTTGTGTGCTGCAGTTCATGGGGTTGCAAAGTGTCAGACACGACTGAGTGACTGAACTGACCTGAACTAAGTCATACTTTTTATTTCATTGATGAATCATTGATGATTTGCATTATTTTTCTTTTAACTCAGCTCATTTCTGTGCTCAGCCTAACCACACTGGTTAGAATTAGTGTGGGAGGGGATGGGTGAACAGTGCTTCTGCTGGAGGCAGGGTTGAGTGTAGCCTAGGTCATATAAGACCCCTCCTTTCAGAGAGAAGAGGGCTGCTTGGCAAGGTTGGGGGTGGGGAGCGTCTCTCTGGGAGTTTGTGAAAGACTTACCTTGTCTTTCATTGAGTTCTTTATGATTCATCACATATAAGAGAAAATGTATCACAATGAAAATGGTGTAATTTTCAAAGGCATCGATTAAATTACAGTTACACTTTAGACCCAAGTCCTCAGTAGGGTGGCCGTGCTGGGGGGTTGTTCAGACTCGCTGTATTTTCAGGGTTGAATTCACATGACTTGGTGTTGGGCTGAGCGGGAGGAGACGGCAGTGGACACCACGGGTTTCCATCCACGCATCTGGATGGAATTGTGGGGTCACTGGGAACGGCCCTGCAGGGGGAGGGTCACCTTTCTTGCAGGCTCCATGCTCTCTCTATCCATCCAGTGTCCAGCCCTTCTTTCTCTGTGGGGCCCATAGCTTCTCCCAGGTTTTCTTGAAGCCACCTTGCCTTGCTTCTTTCTCTTTTGTGTGTGTCTTTGGGATCCAGACGGGGTTCCCACATTTGAGGAGGAGCACGGAGGAGAGTGGGAAGGAGTGGGCACAAGTGGAGAAGGTTTGTGCTTAGGGAGGTGGGTTTGAGCAGGGCTGTCCATGGTTGGTGGCAGGGGTCATCATGAGGGGTGCAGAGAGCAGCTGCAGGAGGGGGGCGGGAGGGCGTGTTTGCCGTCAGGAGCCTGCAGGGCTCCAGGCTGCTGGCGGCTGCACACGTGCTGAGACATCTCATTCGGGCACCTGAAGGGAGAGCCAGGCCTGCGACTGAGCCACTGGGAAGACGGAGTCCTGCCGACGGGGGTGGGGCCGGGAGCACGGTGGTCCGAGTTCAGTGAGATGCCGGTCGGTGTGCAGGTGGTGACCAGGGTGGGCGATGGATGGGACATGCTGAGACGAGTGCTGGGGGTAGCTGGGGCTGACACAGATGCCCAAGCAGCGGCCAGCAAGTCCGCAGCTCACGGGGTGGTCCATGGGAAGGTGTCTTGGAGCTGGACTCTGCACACACGGTCATGTATGGTGTGACCTGTGTGCTTGGGGCCTGCAGCGTTTAGTTGGGGAGCTTGGACAGGGCCACGTGAAGATAAATCTTAATCCTGGTCAGTGTCCTTTCAGTGCTGAACGCACTGACTAGGCACCACAGGGCCCTAGGGTTTTAGGAGCTCAGAAGGTTTACAGACGCTTGGGTGGCTGTGGAAAGTTCCATGCGGAAAGTGAAACTGGATGGAGGTGGGCAGTGGGGGCCAGTGGGCAGAGGGCAGGGAGGCGGGGCGAGGGCTGGCAGGCAATGGTGGGCCCCCCGGGACCGGCGCGTCAGGGGCTGTCTGCCAGGAGCCTTGCGACTGCCTTCAGGCGGCTCAGACTCACTGCTCTTCACAGGACAGTGTCCCAGGTAGGCAATCGAGGTGGATGTTTCCTGTTCAGGAGAGCTAGAGAAAGAAAACGGGTGAACGTCAGTACAAAATTATTTTGAGATAAAAAGCACGCACAGATAAATATTTGAAAACAGTACCCTGTGCCCACTGGTTTGACATCCTGAAATAAGGTTTTATTTTGAGCTAAATAACAGTTTTTTCCTAAAAGTGTTAGCACCATCTAACACGATAAACCAAGCCGTGTTTGCGGGTGGGATCTCTGTTGATGGTGACGAGAGACCATGGCTTCCTGTAGCAGGCCCATTCCTTCCCCAGCCTTTTATTTACTCAGAAACGAGGTAAACTGAAGAGGGCAAGAAATTAAAACCATAGAAAAGATCATCTGAAAACATAAAAACAGCATTTGTAGCTTACTCTAAAATATGTATGAAAAGCTCTATACACATGAATCAGTGCCTAGAAGTGCTAAATTCAAAAATTCTCATGAAAAATTTCCTGTTACGGGAAATAATCGTAATTCCACTGCATTGCTTTTATGGGTTTCTGCAGTATAATGACTTATGGCTGAAGTATTTTAAGTAGTTAAAAAAAATTGTAACAGCCTAAATTTTTTAATACTAGAGTACAGTCAGTTAACAATGTTGTGATAGTTTCAGATGAACAGTGAAGGGACTCAGCCACGTATATACATGTATCCATTGCCTCCCAAACTCTGCTCCCATCTAGGGCTGCCACATGACATGGAGCAGAGTTCTCCATGTTTTACAGTAGATACTTGTTGATTATACATTTTAACTATAGCAGCGTGTCCATGTCCATTCCAGACTCCTTAACTATCACCCCCACCCCTCCATCTGGGGCAGTAGTTAGTTCTATAAGCTTGTCTCTCTGTTTTCTAAGTTCATTTGTATCATTTCTTTCTAGATTCCACATTAAGGGATGCCATACACTATTTCTCCTTGTCTGCCTTGCTTCACTCAGTATGACGCTCTGGGTCCATCCATGCTGCTGAATGTGGCATTATTTCATTCTTTTTAATGGCCGAGTAATGTTCCGTTGCATACATATACCACACCTTTGTGCATCCCTTTGCTTGGACACTTAGGTTGCTTCCACGTCTTTGCCTGTTGTAAACAGTGCCGCAGTGAACACTGGAGTGCGTGTAACCTTTCAGATCATGTTTTTCTCCGGATATACGCCCAGGAGTGGGACTGCAGGGGCATGGGGCGTTCTGGTTTCAGTTTTTTAAGGAGCCCCCATACCGCTCACCACAGTGGCTCCACCAGTCTACATTCCCAACTGCACTGTTGTAGGGAGGAGACTCTGAAGTTTTAACGTTCTAATTTTGCTACATTTTCTTCCAATATAGATCCTGAATATTCTGCTGTGTATTTAAAAAGAAAAACATTTACTCAGAAAAACATTGATTTTTAAAATCTGATGTTTCTAAATTCTACAGACTTTTATGAACAAATCAGTCTAGCTATCAAAAGAACAGAAACTTTTTTCCTTTATACATAGAAATAGATATAGAAAACATATAATTAGATATAGAAATAGATTGAGATTTTGGATGCTTTTCTTTTGCTTCCTGTTAGCTCTTTTTTGGGGGGAGTATCATCTAAAGCTCTGGAGTTCATGGTGTCAGCTTTGATGAACTTTCATCTAGAAGTGTCGAGTATTAGGAGCCCTGCTTTCCTTTGAGAATCATCACTTTAAAGACACTGTATTGAATGGATTTATGGTCACAACATTGTAATTTTAACATGTTTGTTCATTTTATTTCATGTAGTTAAAGATATTTTCTTTGGAATTTTCGTTTTAGAGACTGTCATGGAGTTCCTTGAGAAACTGTCTGACAAACTCTCTGAAAGGTTTGTTTGGTTTTTTTTTTCTGCTTTTTAGAGTATACATGATTTAGCTTTTCTTTTTTTTAAAAGACTTTTAAAGATTTATTGAAAGAATTAGGAAGTGACCCATGAAGAATATAGGTGTTGGAATATCGGGTCAGACACTGACAGTGAGCTGTACTTTGAAAGCTCACAGCTGTCCTCTGGGGGTGACTGTCCCGAACGTTTGGGCTGTCCTCTGTAACTAACCAGTCGTCTTCAGGAACTCATTACTGAGGTGGACTGTTTAAAATCTCCCAAACCTTTTTTGAAACTATGTATTTTAGCCTGTAATGAGTTGGTCACCTAGTCTTGCTCTTCTTTGGGCGTAAATAATGGGTGGCTCTCGTCTGCTGTGTTGTGTGATAAGAGTGCCCAGTGTTTGTAACTCAAGGCTCTCTGCTCTTGGTGGTCCCTCTGCCGCAGTGCCGGCCTTCTGCCTGCCAAGCCCCCCTGGCCTGGTCCTCGCCACTCTGGTCGTGCTTCTCTGGGGGCCGAGCACGAGGCCTCCAGCACGAGGCTCGGTGCGGTCATGGAGAACCGCCGTCTTCTCTCTCCTGCGGAGCTGTCTGACCCCTGTTCGCTCCTTGACTGCACCCGCATATTAAATTTTAGCTCCAATTTTCAGTTTCTGTTATAAACTACTGCCTTAGAACCCAGTCCTCTCTAATTTGCATTATATTTATTAGTTCTAAAATGATCTTTCTTATTCTTAATGCAGTGAGCTTTTGTGGCTTTGATAGAATGAAGTAGTGTCAGTTATGCAGTTATTTGAGAATTTATTCTACTTTGCTCTGCTAGTTAAGCTTTATTTGTTCTTTTTTCACTTGTATGTAGCTATAGATATTTTAAGCAAACTTTATCTTCAGACTTTTTTAGTGAAGATTTTAAAATTATATTTAGTGAACTGTATTTTTTAATTTTAGAAGTTAATTCCAACAGAAACTTGATATTCTGCAAATATGAAGTGCATGTGTGATTACGGCCCAGCTAGTTTTTTGATAGGGGAAAATGATAAATGGTAATCTTAAGTAAAATCTTCTTTTAGAGAAACTAAATTGTTAGTCTCCTTTTTAAAGTATAGCAAAAAGTAGTGATTTGAAGCTTACTGATGAATACTTTGCATATTCTGTAACACTTAAATTTTCCAAATTTTTTCCATTTTAAGACAAATATCAGCTTTTTAAGGTAAAAATTACAGTAGTTTACTGATGAATGTATCACTGTCGCTTCTAACACATGTAAAATTTGGATTAATAACTAGCTTACATTTTTCCTACAAATTTATCATAATTACTGGAAAGTTGCAGAAGCAAATTTGTCTTTTATAATCTGCTTGTGAAAATTTTGTCCTCGCAACTAATGATAAACCTGTTTTACAGAACTATGAAAGATTTTGAGATGATTCGAGGGATGAAAATGAAACTAAATCCTCAAAATTCTGTAAGTGACCATGCTGAGTTTCTTTTCCTTTTTCTATTTATTTGTCTCCCTGGGTGTTAGTCGCGGTGCGGGGGGCCCTTGGGGCGGGCTCTGCAGTTGCGGCTCGCTCTGTGCCATGTGGGATCTTCGTTACCCAGCCAGGGATCGAACCCACTTCCCCTACGTTGGCAGGCAGATTCTCCACCACTGGATCACCAGGGAAGTCCAGAGGTATTTTTATTATATACAGTCTGTTGGCTGAAGGCTCTGTCTTTTGGCGCTGGGAACCATTCCCTGCTCCGCGCTGTCACCACGGCCCTGGCCGCAGTAGTCTCTCTTCTCCCGGGTGACGCGTGTGCCTGAGGAGCTGGTTTTCTGGCCGGTGTCCTGCTCCCTTCTTGTGACTCAGCTGCCTTCCTGGTACCATGGCTCTGAGTTAGATGCCGGAAGGCCCTCGGGGCTCCTCCGGAGGGAGTTTTCTGACAGGCCTTCCCCCCTTTTGTTTAACATTTTCAGAGAGTTCTCAGACTGCCTTCCTATTTCCTAGCTTTCCCATCACACCCTCCTTGACCTGCGGGCCCTTTCTCTTCCGTTGCCCTGGGGCCTCAGCCATTGTCTTCTGCCCCCACCAAGGCCTGCAGTGCCCCTGTGCTCCTCTCACTCACTTGCTGCTTTGCTTTCCCTTCATTTATTTTATTTTTATTTTTTACTGAAGTGTAGCTGATTTACAATGTTGTTCTTTACTTTTAAACTGTGGCTGACATCTGTGGCTCTAATACTTTGGCCACCTGATCCGAAGAGCTGACTTATTTGAAAAGACCCTGATGCTGGGAAAGATTGAGGGTAGGAGAAGGGAATGAGATGACAGAGGATGAGATGGTTGGATGGGATCACTGACTCGATGGACATGGGTTTGAGTAGCTCCGGGAGTTGGTGATGGACAGGGAGGCTTGGCGTGCTGCATTCCATGGGGTCACAAAGAGTCGGACACGACTGAGTGACTGAACTGACTGACTGACATCTGTGGGCCAGCAGATGCTATGCGTCTTGAGAAGAGATGGTGTCTAAACTTAACCTTTCAAACCCCGTTCGTAAGAACTGACTCCCTGTTCATAGAGCTCTGCTCAGAGCCTGGAGTTGTGTTTCTAAGCAGTATACTCTCCAGGAGGTGCTGTTGAGTGACTCAGAACAGCTCATGAGGGACTGCTGCACAGCAGGCAGAGCTCGGTGCCAGGACACAGGAGGAAAAGGGAAACACAGCCTGCCCTCCCGAAGCTTACACCTGGGGCGGAGTGAGAGTGAAGACAGGAAGAGTCAGCCTGCACGGTCCTGCCGAGTGGGGGCTTGAGAGGGAATAGTGCAGACAGGCGGGTGGAGGGGCCGTCTCATAAGGCCTGGGCAGTGATGACCCCTCCAGGGAGATGACACAGAGCAGCCCTGGGAGAAGTGAGAGGCCCACGACAGCCAGGGATGAAGCCCAGGCAGAGAGGAGCACGGGAGTCTGGCGCAGGTCAGGCCTGGCTCACAGAGGGTGGACTCGGGTGTGTGAGGGGCGGATGGAAGGTGGGGACGCACTGGGGGCCAGCACACGTGGGCTGCGCACCTGAGCCAGGCTGACCGCGTCTGGCCCGGCTGCTGCCCTCTGTCACCTGCCAGCCCGCCCCCCGGGGGAGGGTGGCCCCTGCAGGGTTCCCAGCTCTGTCTCCGCTCTGCAGCCGGCGTCAGGAACGATTGTTCAAGTGCTTTTTTATGACATGTTTTCTTTGCCAAGTTCAGGGGTAATTCTGCCACGGCTCGGTCTAAACTGCTGCTTTCATTCCTGGGATCCACCCTAAGCTTCCTGCTTAGGTCCAGAAGGGGCCCTAGTCGTGCCTTTAGTTCCCCAACCCACCTGCACTGTCTTGTGGATTAACGTATGGGCCACATCTGGGGTAGGTCTCAACGTGGCTGATTTCATCTGTTAATGTCGACTTCTAGTAATTGACATTTTAGAATGATATTTGTCTGCCTTTTCCCCTAATTCTGCAAGTATAGCTGATTTCTGCCTCTCAGCTCATTGATTACAGGAAAGGCAGAGTAGAGAGTAAGGAATGAAACTCTTGCCAGATGATGAGTTCCTAGGGTTTTTAGAAAACTTTCCTGTTACAGTAACAGGTTATATTTTATAAACTGGCTGCATTATTGATGAAAACTGTGAAATCATCCCAGCTTTCCTAACGGTAAGCTTCTCTGCTGTAGGAATTGATGCCCTGGGATCCCCCATACTACAGCGGACTGATTCGGGCTGAGAGGTGTGTGTCTGGAGAAGTGCTCCCGTGTGAGAAGGCGGGATCGATGTGTCTTGAGCATCTGCCCACTAACTGGGCAGCTGTGCTTTCACTTGGCGCCCACGCGGCCAGCGCCTGCCCGGCGGCCACTCCCTGGTCCGGAAGCTGCGCTCTTGGGCCTATCCCCTGCAGCCTGTTCCCGGGCTTCTGTGGTTTCCCTCTGTAGACCCTGTGAGCATCTCCCCGCCTGCCTCTACCCCTGGTGTCTCCCTCACTCCCGTAGTAATCAGGCTGCTGCTCTTCTGAAGAAAAACAGGCCTGAAAACCCCTCCAGAGTAGAGACCCACTTCATGATTCAATCCTTCCTTGACTCCTGGTTTACAAATGAAGAGTGAGCTGCACTCCCCTCTAGAAGCTGAAGCACACAGAAACGCGGCTACTTCTCCTCGGCAGGTTCAACATCGAGCCCAGTCTCTACTGCCCGTTCTTCTCCCTGGGCGCCTGCATGGAGGGCCTGAGCCTCCTGTTCAACAGGCTTCTGGGGGTCTCGCTGTATGGGGAGCAGCCCGCAAAGGGCGAGGTGTGGAGTGAGGATGTCCGCAAACTGGTGAGTGCCCGGGGCAGAGCACGCTCCCGTCTGCGGGGCCTGGTACCCTGTCCACAGCGCTTTAATCCAAGCTGCTGCTCTGGTTCAGGACACTGTGAAAGAACACTGTTCTCTAGAATCCGCTGTTGCAAGAGAGTAGGGTAAACATGTAGCAGCAGAGTTCTTTCTCTGAGAAAATACTTTTCTGAGGAGTTGGATAGAAGGTTGAGCCCACGTGTGCACTGGCGGCTGGGCTGTGGCCCGTGTGCTGGTGTGAGTCCTGGACAGTCATTCCGAGCCCGGGGCCCTCCCATCAGGACCCACTTCGTGTGAGCTGCCGGTGTTGCTTTTCCTGGTGGGGTTTGAGGGTTTGCGGCCCTCAGGCTTAGTGCTCTGGCTTAGCGCACCGTACCCGTACCCTCATCACCGTTTTCTAAGAAGTGTGGACTGTCTTCCTTGTTGCCTGGCTGTGTTTGGTGATTGTAGATTAAGCTTAGTTACTAAACAGCCAGCAGTCTGCTGTGCGTCACACAGATGGATAACCTGCAGCGATGCCATGAAGGGAGAAAGTGTAACAGGAGAGTGCCAGGACCCAGTGCAGGCAGGCAATGGAGGAGCCCCTTCAGGAGGGAGCTCCCTTCACTGGGCAGCTTTCCCCAATGCCTTGAGCAGTTCCTGGCACCACGTGGATGCTTCATGGAGGCTTGCTGGAGTCCCAAATAGTTGAGGTTCTGTCCGGTAGAGGCCCAGCTTATGCAGAGGGGGATGGAGACCCGCTCTCCTTGAGCTGTGCCTCTCGGGGCTGACCCAGGAGGAGGCATCGCTCCCTGCTCTTCGGCCGACGCCCACGCCGCCATGGTTGGTGCGTGGTCATCCTCACCTCCTGGGCTGCGGGCGGGGTCGCTGTGCTGCCGTCCTGGGCTGGCTCAGGCCCAGGGAAGAGCCATGGCACGGGGACTGTGGTCAGGACTCAGGGCTTGTTGGGAGGGTTCCTCTCCCATCAGAGGTCGCCAGTCACCCCAGAGACACAGCAGAAGGGGCTGAAGGCATGGTGGACCGACCTTGAGGTGACCTTGGAAGCAGAAAGTCATAAAGTGTCTGCATTGGTGGCTGTTGGTGTTTATGCAGGTTCTGGTGTTTGAATGTGTTTCTACTTTTGGAAGTTCTGGTGGCTTCATTCACCAGTAAATCAACCTTTTTTTCCTAGGCCGTGGTTCATGAATCAGAAGGACTGCTGGGGTACATTTACTGTGACTTTTTTCAGCGAGCAGACAAACCACACCAGGTAATGCTTTATTTACAAACCAGTCTCTCTAGAGTGATCAGTAGCTAGTGTGTATTAATGTTAACTTTAGCTCTCATTTTTTTAGTTACTAATATTTAAAAGACATTAACAGTGGTGACTAAATATGTTTATGTTTGAAATTGGATAGAATTTAAAGACGGCAGAAGTTACGAGGTAGTTACAGAAATGTGTATCTGCTGTTTTCATCTGGGTCGCGGTAGCAATGATTGTAGTGATGAGTGCTGTTTTAGGAGCCTGTCTGTGTGCCTGCCAGCGCCCTGAGCCCTTCTCATGCACGGCTTTGAACTCAGTCCTGATGAGATGAGGACACTGAGGCCAGAGAGCTGAGGTTACTTGCCTAGAGTCACACAGTTAGAGGTGCGGGGATTGGAGCTGTCCGTACGTGGCATGGGCCTGCCCTAACACTGCACAAGGTGTGTTTCTGAAGAACCTTGTCAACCGCCAGTTCGCTCCTTGTGTGAAACCTCAGGCCAGGTATCCAGCTCAGTCAGCTTCAGCAGTTTTGGGCAGTTGGATTGGAACTGTCAAGAATTCAGATTATAAAGTTAAAACAGAAATAATGGTACCTTGTATTTAATAGGGATCCACAGCTTCCACAGTGGTTATAACAGATGCTAGTTAATGCTCTGGCGCTTGACGCGGTGGAGGGGAGGCTGGTGGAGGTAACCAGTTCTCAGGAGACGTGGCCGGCAGGTCTGCATGGCGGGACCAGAGTCAGGGCCATTGGCTGCATCCTCTCCTCCTTCACTGTGCTTGGAAGGCTGGAGAGTCCAGCTTTGTGACCTGGGTTCAGGTTTGAGGTGCCACGGCCCTAGCTGTGTATCCCTGGACTCGCGACTTAGTATTTCCAAGACTCCGTTTGTTTTCTCATCTGAGAAATGAAATACCTGCCTCATAGGCTTATGTAAGAAGAAATGATCCACTTTTGTATGTGGACTGAGAAAGTGACTCGGGTTCTGTGCTTTGTGACAGTTGAGAGCTCGTCACTTCAGGCGATAGAGACAGTGGTGGGGTGTGTGGCCTGTCTCATCGCCAGCCACAGAAGGGGCTCACTAACACCAGTGTCCCTCCTGCCGTGGCTGCCTTTCTCCCTGCCCTGAGCATCTTGAGCGTCTGAGCTCAGTGGTGACCGTGTCTTCAGCTCCTGGACCGTCAGCTCAGCACGTCTTTGGAGTGAATGAATGACTCTGTCAACATGAGCTCAGAGTATTATCAGTGTTTTTAAGAAAGTAACATTTCAGCAAAGGAGAAAATGTTAGGAAAAAAGTATAAATAAAAGAATAGAATTAAGGTAATATTTGTACTCACTCATTTTGATAGAACTTTGTATTCATTAAGACTTGCTTACCTTTTTGCTTCTGATCATTTCTTCACTGGTCTCGTTTTCTTAAAGGATTGCCACTTCACCATCCGAGGAGGTCGTTTAAAGGAAGACGGGGACTACCAGCTCCCCGTGGTGGTCCTTATGCTGAACCTGCCCCATTCCTCAAGAAACCTGCCCACACTATTGACTCCTGGGATGATGGAGAACCTTTTCCATGAGATGGGACATGCCATGCACTCGATGCTGGGACGGACTCGATACCAGCACGTCACTGGTGAGCAGGAGCTTGCTCAGTAGGACTTCGTTTATTGCAGTTCTTTAAATACATGCTTTTCATCTTAGTTGGAAAAAAGCCTTTTGTTTAGAAAATCTGTGGTCATTGATCAGGTGGCTTCATTGTGTCCTTCCACCTGTGATTCGACCCAACCCTCATACGTTTTTTCCGTCCGTGACGACAGTTCTCACCAAGGCTGTCTGAGTGCCTGTTTGCACCATTTTACATTCTGCTGTGTTTTATGTGGAATTTACGTCGGTGGCTGTGTGTGTGAACAAGCATGCCTTCTCAGCTCCAGCACAGGCTTAGCAAGTGAACAGGTGAATGTACACGGCCTCTTTTTATCCAAAACCAGTCAGAATACTTCAGGGCATGTTGAAAGTTATGGCCAGGCCCTTACTGTCTCTCTTCTGCATCCCCTGCATAAAGCCATGGTTTTCCTGCTGATGTTAGCCCCTCTTCTCATCATCCTCTCTAAGCTTGCCATCAGACAGGTCAGCCCTGCACCACCGGGGCAGGTGTGGTTTTTAGTATTCAGCAGCTAACTTTACACACACAGTATTTGGGGGAGGAGGAGATATTTTGAAAAGATTGCAGATGGTCTGGACAGAATCATAAAGTGCCACCAACATGTTCTTATAGGATTTGTTACTTTAAGTAATTTGAGTTTGAAATGTTGCCTTTCTATATTGAGGGTTGACTTTGTTCCAGAAATAGTAGATAAAATACTTTTAAAACGAATGAAGGATACTGGCTTTTGGTGATGGAATCCAGTGCATTAAATTAGAATGCCTTCATTGTAAGAATGTTGTAACTTGTGTGTCACGTGTAGCCCGGCGGAGCTGAAGACAGTTTTGTTTGTAGAGGGTGTGAGCCGTTGCTTTACAAGTGCTTTACCCAGCTGTGCAAATATTTTGTTTTGCTTCTGATATGTGGGAAAATGTATGAGATGAGCACAAACTTTCCTGCAAATACGTGCAATAATTTTATAGAAGTAAAATATTGATTTAATGAATTAAAGACTATCGTAGTTCATCAGAAGTACAAATAAAAATGTGAATGAGTGCTTGTGGTGACACTGACATGCTGCCACGGTTCCTGCCGGCCTCTCCTCTCGCCCCTTCCAGGGACCAGGTGCCCCACGGACTTCGCCGAGGTCCCGTCTATCCTGATGGAGTATTTTGCCAGTGATTACCGGGTGGTTCACCAGTTTGCCCGACACTATCAGACCGGTCAGGTAGGGCTGATGCGTGCGTGTCCTTGGGCTTGGTAGGGCGGCTCCTGGGACCTGCCGGCTGGCACTGAACGCTTGCTGCCTCTTCAGAATCTAATGCAAACCAGACTCCTCCTCCTGCTTCCTGACTCACTCCCTTCATTTGTCGCTGTTGTGCCATGAGGGGGATAGGCAGCTGCCCTTGCCGTGCACCCGCAGTGTTGTGTCTGGTCCACACACCATCCCCCTCGGAAGGCGCTGCGTCCTGTCTCCAGAGGGGACAGGCCGTCCATGGAGCCTCAGTGCCACCTCGGAACTTCTGCTCTTCCGGCCCTTTCTGCTTCTGAGCACTTGTTTCTCGGTCTGAATCTGTTGTTTCAAAAACTGGTGGCATATTTCCCTAATACGTTTAGTTAGCGTCTGTATGAGGCCAAGCCTGAAAATCCCTCAAGTTCAAGTTGTCGTCGTCTAGTCGCTCAGTCATGCCCACCTCGTGCGACGCCCCTGGACTGTAGCCCACCAGGCTCCTCTGTCCATGGGGTTCTCCAGGCAAGAATACCGGAGTGGGTTGCCATTTCCTTCTCCAGGGGATCTTCCCTACCCAGGGATTGAACTTGCCTTTCCTGCATCTCCTGCGTTGGCGATTGGATTGCTTCCCACCGAGCTACTGGGGATAGGTTTGACTAGCACCTCGTCGTGTTAGAGATTTTACTTCTGTAGAGGAGGGCTGAGGGAGCCGTGCTCTGCGGTGAGTTAGCGCTGAGCTGACTGACTGCATCGCGTTTCCTGTCCGCCTGCTCCTCTCCTCTCAGGGCTCTGATGGCGTGCTGTTTCATTAGGCGGCGTGTCCACTCAGTGCCCGGGTATAGTCGCGTTCATCTTTGAAGCCTCAGCATTTATTTATTTATTTAACTTGTAAAATATATCTGTTGCACTTTATATATTATATAACAGGCAATACAGTTAAAGCAGTGAAGTGAATTAGGAAAAAAGATGATAAGTCCATTGGATTTGGAACTCAGTTGTTTGACAAACAGATGTAAGACCCAGGTAGGAAATCTTTACATAGCAAAACTAAGCATCTATGCTCACAGGAGAGCCTCTCAAATCCTAATGTTGTTTTTTTTTTTTTTCATTTAAAATTTACTATAGGTCTTTATTTGTAGAATCCTCAGCATTTAGAGTTGTGCCAAACACAAAAGAAATTGAATGACTGGGCAGAATCAGTAAAAGGGTCCAAGCCACCTTTGTGACTCCTCTTTCCAGTTATATCTCTGGATGCATGATGTGAGTTGGCCGTTTCTATTCTTTGGACTTGATTGTGTCTGTTATTATCAGTGTAGGGTAATGGCTGAGTTCTGGAGAGCTGTTCTGAGTTACTCTCTATTATAATCTATTTGAGTTTGTTAAAAGGACAAAATAGAAGGATTAGTAATCCAGTCAGCTACCTGTTCGTCAGCCTGCAAAGAGTTGCACTGGGGATTATGTAAACTCAGCCAAGAACACAGATGCACATAGCCCCTCGCATGGCAGCGCGTCTACCCCGGCTCCACACTGGGGGCTGGGAATGGGGAGGAGACCTGACTGCTCTTCTCCTCGAAGCCCAAATTGGTGGACACTGAAGGACAGTGGTGTGGGGGTGGCCAGTGAAGGGTGGGAAGACTAGAGGTGGCCCCTGAGAGCCATGCAGAGGTGTCTAAGAAATCAAGGGCAGCAGGAAAGGAGCTGTCTGAGGAGCTTAGGCTTGTAAGAGGCCTGGACACACGCGTGAAGGGTGACTGCAGCCGAGCAGCGTCGACCCTTCAGAGTAAGGCTGAAATTCACCACAGATACTGAGTTTACAATTACTGTTGTCCCTTTCCAGAGCAGTCAAGAAAACAAAGAAGGGCTAGAACCCCTGCTTAGAGGGTGGTGTACCATCTCTGAAAAGTTCCTGTTTTAATCCTGAATTCTTCTTCAGTCAGAAGAACTGTTTTCGAACAAGATCGCTTCAAGAAAAGAGTATGCAGTCCACAACTCCTCTTCAGAGATGAGACCGGAGGAAAGCAGCAAGCTGCTCTGGATTAATTCCAGGCTCAGACTCAGGAGGGACACCCAGCGGGCTGAGGGGTCACGGACATAGCGCCCATGGCAGGAAACCATCCTGTGATTCCATGGAGACGGGAGAGCCTGCCAAAGGCATGGGGCACAGGTGCACAGGGGGCTTGCTCTTCCTGTCGCTGATTAAACGCCAAGTGGCTGGATGTTTTCATCCTGAGGGCAGTTCTCGCCCAAGGGCAAGAGTTCATCCCTCCAAATCTAGGCCTCTGTAGATAAATAACATGAAGGCCCGGAAGAGCACTTGTGGGCACATATTTATGCTTCATTTCCTGCCCTGCTGGTCTCCCCGCTGGCCGCCTGGTGCATCCAGAGGCTCTCAGAGTCGGGGTAACGTCTCCGTGACTTATTAACCCCTACCAGTCTTTTATCTGAACTCAGCATCCCAGAGCCAGCAGGTTCCTGCGGTCGAGGAATTAGAAGTATGCCTCTCAGGTCTGCAGGTGCCTCACAGCTGCCGGAGGAAGCTAACCCACGGGTGCTCATTCAAGGTTCAGACTGTCTTGACAGTGTCAGGGCTGCAGCAGGGCTTGTTGCAAATTAATCTTAAAACCAATAACGCAGAAATACAGATTTGGTAGCAGCTCATATGAAAGGGTCCAGGTTTTTAGACATGATGAACCCAGTGCGGCTCGGCGATCTGGGGGAAGCTCCTTCAAGCTCGGTGCCCGTAGGCTGTGTTGCAGGGCCCATGGTGTCGGAGGAGCTGGGGTGTGTCTTTCCTCTCTCTGCTTGTGGGCTGTGGCTTGCAGCCTGACCCCTTCCACGTGCTGCCATCGAGCGCAAGCTTATCTGTGAACGGCCTGCTTGTCTGGAAGCACGGCTCTGTCTTCCCTTAGACGTCTCCACACACAGCTCCTCTCCATCCTGGCAAAATGCACAGGAGGTAAAACACGCCAGGTTAACCGCGTGTCGGCGATGTTCTGGGGCCAGTGCGCCCAGGCACCATGCTCTCTCACCACCAACCACCACCCCCACCTGACGCTATCCATCCTGCAGAGCTGGGGCTCTGCGCATCAGACGCTGAGTCTCTTCTCCCTCCCCCAGCCCTGTCAGCCGCCAGTCTGCTCTGTCTGCATGAGTCCGACTCTTCTGGGGACCTCACCGAAGTGGATCATGCAGCCTCTGTCTCTTGCAGTTTACCTCATTTAGCACAGTGTCTGCAGGGTTCATACCAGCAGTGGCCTGTGTCAGAACGGCTTTCCTTTTGAAGGCTGGGTTGCCATCTTTGTGTGGATGGACCACACCAAGATGTTCAGCCTTTCTCTTCTGCTGATGGACACCTATGTTGCTTCCATCTTTTGGCTGTGGTTGGTTCGGTTGCTCGCTGCTCAGAGACAAGTGCTGGTGGGAATGGAAGGTTGCTTTAATCAGGAGGCAGCAACCTGGGGGGAGGCGGACTCCTGTCCCAGAACCCCCTCCGGAGAGTGTGCTCAGCCGTGAGGGTTTCTAAAGGGAGGGAGGGGAGTGATCTCAGTTAATCTGTGAGGTGGGGGTCAGAGTCATAGCCAGCCCTGCTCCCGTTCCTGTGTGCGGACTGGTGGGCTCTTCTAGGTCTTTCTTTAGACTCTGTTCACATGGTCTTTGCTTGCGAGGCTCCTGAAGGGGAGGTGATCTGGTTGTCTGTCTATTCCTTGTTCGTCATTTCCCCTTCTTTAAGGAAAGAAGCAGCGGGTTAGGGGAGGCCTTGTGTAATCCGAAGATTGGAAAGTTGCGCTGGGGCTGGAGGTGAGTGAGTGCTTATTTTTGGCTGTGCTGGGTTTTTGTTGCTGTGTGGGCTTTTCTCTGGCTGTGGCGAGGGGGGCTCCGTTCCTCTCTAGTTGCACTGCCGGGGCTTCTCACTGCGGTGGCTTCTCTTGCTGTGGAGCACGGGCTCCAGGCGCGTGGGCTCAGGAGTTGCGGTTCCTGGGCTCCGGAGCACAGGCTCAGTAGTTGTGGCCCACAGGCTTATTTGCTCCGTGGCATGCCGGGATCTTCCTGGGTCAGGGCTCGAACCCGCATCTCCTGCCTTGGCAGGCGGGTTCTCTACCACCGAGCCATGAGGGAAGCCCAACAGTTATTGCATTTTTCTGCATCTTTTGAGGTAATTGGGTGGTTCTTTTCTGTTTATCTAGTTATGTCATGAATGTTGGTATTAGTGCTAGGCCCCCTTCACATGCCAGGACTGGGCGACGTTGGTCCTAACTTATTTATTGTAGCACACATGCCAGGACTGGGTGACGCTGGTCCTAACTTACTGTTACTTGTTTCTTGTAATAGCACTGGCTTTGGTTTGCTTGTATTTTGTGTCTGGAGGATCTTCTGCCTCTGGGCTGGTGAGGGATTGGCTTGTGGTCTTCTGGGTCCTCTCACTCCCGTGGTGTGGGCATTAAGTAGATCCCGTTTCATAAGATGGGCTGCTGAGCTCCTCCTCCTTTCGGGCACTTTTATGAAATAGTAATAATCTGTTTCGTGAAAGTTGGTCAGAATTCATCTATAAAACCGTTCAGGGTCTGTCATTTTCTCTGTGGGAAGATTTCTTAAATGACTGGTTTCCTTCATAGTCACAGGACTCTTTGGCCTTCTTTAATTCTGAAGTAAACTTTGCTAACTTGTAATTTTCTAGAAATGTATCTGTCAACCCAAGTTTTTGAGTTTATTGGGATAAAGTTATTTACAGCCTCTTTGATGCTTCAGGTCCTGCGCTTCCGTCTGCCTCATTCCTAATACTCTTCTCTCATTTTCTTCTCTGTTAATCTTGCAGAAGGTTGGCGTCATTGTTAGTATCAGGAGTCTTTACCGAGAGCTCACAGTCACCTTGTTTACGCTCCTATCTTGTTTGTTTCAGTTACTATTTCTGTTTTTATGATTATTCTCTCCCTTCTTCCCCCAGTTTCTTAAGGTGGACACTTAGCTGACTAGGTTTCGATTTTATCTGACATGCATTTACACTTTAATGCTGTAAATTTTAGCTATGTGATGCAGTGTTTTAGCTGCATGCCATGATTTTCATACAAAATATTTCTAATGTTGCTTATTTCCACTGTAATTTCCTCTTTGGGTTGTTTCAAAGTGTAGTTTAAATTTTTTTAATCCTTGAAGAGTTTTTTTTTTTTTTAATTGCTGTGTCTGTGCTCAGTTTTGTCCGACTCTTTGTGACCCCATGGACTGCAACCCACCAGGCTCCTCTGTCTATGGGGTTCTCCAGGCAGGAATACTGGAGTGGGCTGGCATTTCCTTCTCTAGGGGATCTTCCCGACCCAGGGATCAAACCCACATCTTTGTGTCTTCTGCATTGGCAGACAAGTTCCTCACCACTGAGCTACCTGGGAAGCCCAGTCTTTTTATTATTGATATCTGATTAGTGCAACTGGTATTGATTTTTGCATCTTATTGGTACTTACTTTATGGCCCAGTGTGTCATCAGTTTCTGAAATGTTTTGTTTGTGCTTGAGGACACTATATGTTTTCTGATTTTTGAGCTTGGGGTTTCGTGCCCTTCTGTTAAGTTATCCTCTCAGTTGTGGTGTTTAAATTTTTGACAGCTAACTTTTATGACCTAGCAAAACAGACTGAGAGATGGAAGGAAGGCTTCCACTAGGATGCAGGTTATACCATTTTTCCTCTTAGTTTTGTCTCTTTTATTTTTAACTGTTGAAACTTCATTTAAAGCAATTTTAGGTTCACGGCAAAATTGAGGGGAAAGTGTACAGACTTGCCACCCCTGTCCCTACTCACGCACAGCCTCCCCATCGTGGTCAGCATCCCCATGGGGTAAGGGGTGTGGAGAGGCAGGATGAACTTACCCAGACATGTCACTGTCTCCCCGAGTCCACGGTGTCTGTTCTGTGGGTCTGGACAATTGTATAATGACGTGTGTCCGGCATTGTGGTACACAGAGTAATGTCAGTGCCCTACAAGTAATTTCATTGACTTTTCCTCTGTTTGGGAATGTTTTGTTGGATGCACAGAGTTGTACCATCCTTTCTTCCTCAGGTGTTAGCCTCTTGATCTTCATACTGCTTCTTGTCTTAGAGTGTCTTCTTTCTTTTCTGGTGGCTTTGTAACCCCCAGCCATATTACCGATCACCAGAGATGTTGTCAATTCAAGAGAAGCTACACTTTTTCCATAATTTTGTCTTGTTAGCCGCACTGAAACGTTTCTTGCTCTAGTTATCTTTCTCTATTTATCAAGCAGTAAATAATAGAAATTAACATGATTTTGTGGGGTTTTTTCCTTATTTAATTTGTCCAGCAATGGGTGTGGTAGGTGGCACATAGTTTATCCATGCTTTGTAGAAACTGAGGTTGAGGAATTTGTCAGAGGTCACCCAGTAATACTCAAGCCAGGATGGTAACATTGTGGTCTTTTCTTCGTCCCGCTTTCCCTAGCTGAAAGTCTGCCCCTGCCATAGGACACGGCTTGCGCTTCCTGCACAGCGCGTCTCACAGGTGCCGGGCCCTTGCGCTATGTTACACAGAGTGCAGATCGCTGCTGTCCTTGTGGCCGGTCGTGTGTTGCAGCACCACGAGCCTGAGCCCGTTGCCTTCGTTTGTGAGTCAGCCCGAGGCTAAAAGTGCCTCAGATCTGTTTCCAGGGAGTCACACCGCCTTGCAATAAATCTTCTCCTGTCATCCTCTCAGGAGAAATGAACACGGACTGAAGGCAAAAATTATAGAGCAGTCAGAACTGGATTCCTTTTGGCAGGTTAAGTTGTTTTGAAACGTTTCGTCTTTTCAGCTTTAATGCTTCTCAGGTATGTCTAGACAAGACCATTGAACCGGAGGGCAGGGACGGGCCTGACCCCAGCCCCACCGCCCTGCACAGGTGGCCTAGGTCAGTCAGCGCTCATCTGAGACTGTCTGCTCTTTTATATAAAATAACAGAAACTAAAAACTAATAGCTTCCTACTCACATCAGAAATTTTAGTCAAATTTAGTAATATATGCAAACTGAAAACAAGGTATAATTGGAATTTCTTTTAGAAAAAATGGAAGCTAGACTCTTGCACGTCGCAGTGTTTCATGTTGTCTCGCAGACTTTGTGAGAGCCACGTGGCTGCAGTGGGTGTTTCTCTGTGCCATCGCTGGTACTGTGTAAGCATTTCTAAAGGTCCTCTCCTCGTGTATCATCTCAGTTTGTCAGAAAACACCAGTGAATTCAAGTAAGAGGTGATGCCCTTTGCTCTGGGTTTGGAGCTGAGGCTTGGTCTCTTTGGGCCCCGGCAGTGTAGCAAAGTGGGCAGCTTGAGATGCTGCATTGGCTTGTTTCCTGGCCGTAGACACATGCCGAGGTCCGGGTGCGGAGCTGGGACCCAGCTGCACGTGGAGGCTGCTGACTCTGGGCAACGCCGTCAGTGTCCGGCCGGCTGCCTGAAGGCCTGTTGCTGTTGGGAGTGCCCGCACCTCAACACGCCTGCCTTTTTAGACCCAACGTGTTCCCAGGGGTTGTCAGTGGTAGGAAAACAAGAGTTTGTGCAGAGGATGTCTTCACTTTGAATATTATGCAGCTTCTATCATAATATGTTTTCTAAATGCTCATAAATAAGCCAGATACTTAATTGCAATGACTTGGCTCTGTAAGAATTTGAGGCCAGAACTTGTAATGTGATGGACCGGTGAGCTGTCGAGTGAGCGAAGATACCTGGCAGGTTTATGAGGCTTCGTGCTTACAAGGCAGGCTCACAGGGGACCATCCAGAGGACACAAGTCAGTCCGAGTCTGCCAGCACGCTTGCACTTCTGACAATATTTCAGAATCTTACCCCAAAATGTGCTTTCTGAATGTAATGGGAAATCTAGTATTATTTTCATATTTCTGTTCCTGTGTGTGGGCACAGGTGGTGCAGCTCTGTTCATTCCCAGAGTGCAAGTGAGCGGCCTCTTCCCTTGCCGGGGCCCGCAGGCTCTCTGCAGCTGGGATGCTGTCGTCCAGGCCTGGACACTGAACAGGGAAGAGGGGGCCATCCCCCTGAGGCCGCCAGGCCTGCCTGTCTGGTCCCCTTTGGCAGTGTTTAGAAGACACCCGAGCTGCCTGGAGAGAGTGAGTTTCTTCCAGTTAGTCTATACTTTTCATCAGTTGAATAGCTGTTACCTCACGAATGATTAGGCTTCCCTGATAGCTCATTTGGTAGAGAATCCGCCTGCAGTGAGGGAGACCTGGGTTTGATCCCTGGGTTGGGAAGATCCCCTGGAGAAGGGAAAGGCTGCCCGCTTCAGTATTCTGGCCTGGAGAATCCCATGGACTGGTCCATGAGGTTGCAGAGAGTCGGACACGACTGAGCGACTTTCACTTTCACTTTTCACTCACTGAATCTTTAGTCATTTTTTGCAGTAGTTTTCTTGTTTTTTTAATCCTCATCTTACAAGTGAGAAAGCAGGACACCCAGAGCCGTGCCTGCCGTCAGAAACAAACATGCAGCCATGGAAGACACCGCCCCAGTGCGGCCACCCCTGCCTCATCCCAGGCTCTGCCTTCCCACGGTGGTTCAGCTCGTAAGGTCCAGACGGTTTCATTTCGCTCACCTTCACCTTGGTTTGTCAGATCATCATCATGATCGTTTTCTGAGTCAGGGCATCTCACACTGCAATATGCATGAAATACCTGCGATCTGGTTGGAATACAGGTTCTGACCCGGGTGTGGATGTGTTTCCAAGAAGCGACCCATCACTCTTCGGAGATGGCTGAGTGCGCTGAGGTCACCCTGGGGTCCGGAACGTATGTCTAAGCCAGGCGTTTGGAGGAAGCTGTTACCTGAACGGAACTCGGCCCCGTGGGCCCTGGGGTCTCGGTGAACACCCCAGCCTTGGCGCTGACTGCCAGCAGGCTGCATTGACACTGTCGTAGTCACGCAAAGCCGGATCTCAGTTCTTCCGGATCTCAGCACGATTATTTTTAAATAACAAAGGACAAAGATAATTGTGCAGGGATTCATATTGAATTATTGAAACAAATGAGGGTTGCCCTAACCCCAGCCCTCTCGTCTGCCTCTTGCCTGTTTGTGTCGCAGGTCCCACTCTGCCCTGTGTCCCTTCAGGCTGCTCCACATGGGGACCGTGAGCCCTGCGCTTGGCTCCAGCTGTTTCTGGACCACAGGGGTGGTCTACTGGGATGCCGCCCCCGCCCCACGTACACACTTTCTGTCTCTCAGGCTGGAAGCCATGCTTGCCTGCAGGAGTTTCCATTGTTTGAGAAAATGCCGTCCTTCCTCACGGACTGTTTTTTTAACTTGAAAATAAGACCATTAAAGCTTTGTGAATCTGGAGAAACCCAAGTACAGCAGCAGTCCCGTCCATGTGATATAAAGGAAGGGTCAAGGGACTGGAGCTTCCCAGTGCAAGCCGCTACCATGTCTGATGTCACTAAACCTCAACATCTTAAGATGCTATTGGAAAAACGTCTTGGCTTAGGTTCAGAAAACCCAGGACTTTTCCTTGCACCGAAGTTACACTCTGAAGCTTCCCCCAGGCTTCGTCTTAACTCCTGAAAATTGCCTTTTTCGGCTGGTTTGCTGTTCTTGTGGCCAAGTGGAAAGAGAAGAGAGCGGCCTGGCTGGCTGAGCCTTCACCCCGTACTGCAGCAGTCACGGCCGTACTCGTGTGTGTTCACCTGTTCTGAGGTGTGTCTTGAGTGTCTGCTGTGGGCCAGTCCTACCCTGGGCCCTGGAGAGAGACCTATATGGATATAGAGATACAGTGTGCACACACACGCACACATGCAGGGCGGGGCCTGCTCCCCTGCCAGCAGACAGATCTCATTACCACTCATGGGTGGTTCTTCTCTACAGCCACAGTGCAGAGTCACCTGCCACAAGTCTCTTACATAATTTGTTTCTCTTTAGAAGGGCTTTTAATTTAATTTAGATAATAAATAGAGTTGTATAAATGGCAGCTGTCTTCAATAAGCACCGGTATTGGTGATTTTAAAGTAGACTAGTTGATCAAACTACTTCTTCAACTGTTACTGTTTATTTCTAAGAGAATATGCAATGTTCTACGATTAGGCCTAACTAGGCCTCAAGAGGGTGCCCTACATTGTGTAGGGACTTTAATTATAATGAGTTTCCAGGCCCTGCAGTTCTTGCAGGTTAGAAAATAAAAAACGACGCAGTTCATTATTGTGGTGGTTTGTTGGGCTGTCAGTTCAGCTCCAGTACTGGCAAGCTCCACAGGCCTGGACTTATCCCTTGGCTCTGTCGCCTTTGATTCCTGTTGTCAGTCATTCAGTTCAGTTCAGTCACTCAGTCGTGTCTGACTCTTTGCAACCCCATGGACTGCAGCACGCCAGGCCTCCCTGTCCATCACCAACTCCTGGAGTCCACCCAAACCCATGTCCATTGAGTCAGTGATGCCATCCAACCATCTCATCCTCTGTCGTCCCCTTCTCCTGCCGTCAGTCTTTCCCAGCATCAGGGTTTTTTCAAATGAGTCAGTTCTTCGCATCAGGTGGCCAAAGTACTGGAGCTTCAGCTTCAGCATCAGTCCTTCCAGTGAATATTCAGGACTGATTTCCTTTAGCATGGACTGATTGGATCTCCTTGCAGTCCAAGGGACTCTCAAGAGTCTTCTCCATATGCTCTTAAAGGTCAGCGGAGCACTTGAATGGGCTTTCATTGCTAACACAGGAACAGAAAAGGCAGTAACTTTTCCTAAGGTTTTAACTAGATTTTTAAAGATCAGTGCCAATGTCTTATTTCCTTACAATCCTATATTTTCATGTACAAATGTCTATTTGACAATTACGATTTTTTGAAATTCACTGGAGTGTATTCATCCTTTATCTTGTCCACAAAAATATTTCAAAGTTGTTATTTTTAAACCATAATGAAGTTCTGTTTTTTTTAATTTAATGTTATTTTTAACTTTCCTGCTTCAAAAATTCATAGTATAATGACTTATTACACAGTTTACTCATCTGCATATATTCTTTTGTTTTTTCAGTCACTGCCCAGAAATATGGTGTCTCGTCTTTGTGAATCTAAAAAGGTCTGTGCCGCAGCGGACATGCAGCTTCAGGTGGGTGTGTGCCTTTGTTCTGAAGTTTTCCAGGGTCATTATTCAGAATAAACGTACAACTTGAAATTCTTGCCAGTGCTACCCATTTATTATAATAATTATGCTTCCAAAAGATCTTTCATCTGAGTTCAAAGAACTTGATTGACCTTGACTCATTTGCCCCTCCAACCGTCCTTAGGAAGTGGTAGTCAAATAAGGTTATTTCCCAATTTCAGTGGAAAATCAAAGCATGGAAAAGTTACATGACTTCTCCTGAATGATGCATTTCAGCAAACCAAGTTAGATCTCTTTGTTCACTCTCTCTCTTCTTACTGTGATTTATTGATTTTTGTTGGCTACACCATGCAGCTGGCGGGATCTAGGTTCCCTGACTAGGAATTGAACCCACACCCGTGACTCTGAAAGTGCAGAGCCCTACTGGACTGCCATAAATGCCCTCACTTTGTGTTTTTCTTAAAAATGTGTATTTTTAGATGAGAAGTTTCAACAGTAAGAGCTGTTAGTTTTTTAAATAAAATTTGAAGCCAGTGTTGCAAGTTTCCTCATAAAGACTAGAGACACTCTGTAAATCGTCTGGATGTCAGGTCTGCGTGATCCCAGATGCCTTGAGTGTTTGTAATTTTTGAGATTGTTTATAGAATTCTCCCTCTTCGTCAGATCTTGAGAGTTATGTGAACACAACCAAAACGCCCTTCTTTCATCTCAGACAGTATTCACTTTATAATGATCCAGTACCTACTTAAAAGTGTCGTCACTATGAATTGCTTTATAGTGTGTCAGATCCCATCCCTAGAAAGTAATGAGGGAACTGTTTTTTTAGACCTTAAAATACACATTTCAGTGAAGATGCTGTTGCTGTATACGAAACCATGGATTTACATTATTCAGTGTCTATTGTATCATATCTATTTGGAAAAAGATTTCTAAATTATTTGAAAGGTTAACATTACTTAGCAACAGTCTTCTGATTTACATATGTCTGTCATGGGCATCCAACCTTTTAAAAGGCAGTGTCCTGGCCTCCTTTGCAACGCTTGTTCTAGTGATTTTCTTTTTAAAAGAGAAAACCAACATTTTGTACAATCTCCCATCCTCCAGAAAGAACAAGAAGAGAGAGGAAGAGGAGGGGTGCTGAGGGCTGTCGGAGGAGGAGGGGAGGAAGTCCCTGCCCTGAGGGCCTCCCGCTGCTTTCCTGTCCCCTGTTTGTCCCTGAGCAGTGGGGACAGGCCCCCACCGACCTTGAGCAGCAGGACAGCGCAGGGAGGAGGACGTGAACTGTCTCGGGCTCTAAGCGAGTAGCTTATAGTGCTTTTTAAGTTGTGCTTTTCTTTCTGTGCATTACTTTAACAACAGCCCCTGTTTCTGGGGGGCTCCCGAGGTTCTTGGTCCCAGGCATACGGGATCCCCTGGTGGGCTCATAGCTCGGCCTTGTTTGCTTCATCAGCAAATGAGTATGAAACATATGCACACTTAATTTATTTTGCTGTTTTTATAGTGTTTGAAAAATGTCATTCCATGCTTATGTCTTTCGTTTGTGAAAAGCATAATTGAAGAAACAAAACTTTTGAATTCCAATTTGTTTATAGATTGGGTCAGAAAAACCCCCTACAGTTGAAGTTAGAATTTAAGAATCTCAATTTCTAATGGTTTATTCTGTTGGAATATGGATGTGGATCAGTAATGTGGGCCCCTCTTGAGTCTTTCTGTGCATTGTTACTCTTCATAGAAGATGGAATTAAAAGAGCTGTATTTAGTATATATTTAAGTTGCCAGTTAGAGCAAAGCAATATTTATCTTTAAGAAATGTCTGTGTTTTTCCAGGGAAGGTTTAAACTTGACTTTATAATTTAGAGCCATAATTCTATATCTAGATGAAGCCAGAAGTTAGAGGTCATTTAACTTTTTTCTTTTATCCAGACTGATCCTCACTGCTTTTAGGTCAACAGCTGCACATTCTCTGCAGATTCCAATTTTGAATCAGAAAGATACATATCAGAAGCATAATTGCATGACAGGATTTTTTTCCTTTGAAAATAAAACATTTTCTACTTGTTTGCTTCAGGTAAACGTCCATCAGTATTTAATATTCAAGTTAAATGTTGCCGAGCAAAAGCACTTTAGATTTTTTGTACAAAATTCAGTTTTCAGAACTTGGTAAACAGGCAGCAGTTTGGCTTTGTTCTCCTATCGGGTTTCAGTAGCCTCTGTCCTCTCCTGGCGGGAAGCGAGCCTTCCCTACTGGTCACCTCCTTAAGCCAGGGGGGCCCCGCCTGACAGCTGCGTCCTGTGTGCCCAGACCCCGGGGTGGGGTCGGCCTGGTCCTGGCCCTAGACACTCCTGCAGCTGCTCTTCCATCCTTTGTGACAGCCGCTTCTTCCTCCCTTACCCGCCCTGCCCCGTCCCGTCACCTCTCGTCACCAAAATAGGTCTTCACCCTGTCATTTCTCTCACTTAATTATATCAGAATTCCAGGAAGAAGCCAAAGAGAATTTTTCATGTTTCCAACTATAAATATGTTTCCAAAACTATAGAGTTTTGCAGTCACAAATTTAATTTGCTATACTATACAAAAAGTACCTTGTAGACAGGGTTCAGAATTTTTTGATATTCTTAATCATGAGGAGGCTGAGAGCATCCCTTTTCATCACTGATGTGGTATGACATGGAGAATACCCCACGACACTGATGAGCGTGTGCCCCACTGCGGCCCCTGGCTGTTGCGCTGCACACCCCCGCAGCTCGGCTGCCACATGGCGGATGCGCGCAGCACCCAGACTGAACAGCGCCTGCACCCCTCAGGTCTTCTACGCCGCCCTGGACCAGATCTACCACGGGGAGCACCCGCTCCGGAGCTCGACCACAGACATCCTCAGGGACACGCAGGAGCGCTTCTACGGCCTGCCCTACGTCCCCAACACTGTGAGTCTGGCGTGTGCCCTGTGTGTGCCATTGGGCGGGCACAGGTATCAGGTGGGGGGCTGTGAGCCTGAGCGGTTCTGCTTGGCGCGGAGGCTTCCTGCAGGTCGGGTGCTGGGAATGCCTGGTCGCTTCCGGCCCCCAGCCATCCTTGACACGTGCTCACTGTCCTCCTGCCGGCAGCATTCCCCCTGGGGAGGTGGGGGTGAGAAAGGACGCTGGAGTTTGTCTGTGGTTTTTCCCGTTATTTTCCTATGATGAGAAAACTACTGGTGTGAGATGACGGCAATGCTTGCTCCCCAACCATTGTCACTGCAGAGAGAATCCACACTGGTGGCAGGAGTTGGAAGGGCGTGGTTCGTGCTCTGTAGCGTGGAGAGCAGGCACATCGCTCCTGTTCACTGAGGACTGGGTGCCAGGTGCCGGCCAGCTGCTTGGCCCACAGCTCCTGACTCTGACAGCAGCCCCGTGAATGGGATGGCTTCCCCACCTTTGGGGGTGCACCTGAGGCTCGTGCACGTGACTTGTCTGAGAGCGTGTGGGGGTGAGCGATGCTTCTGGGGTGCAGACCCAGCCCAGCAGCCGTGTGTTTTCATTTCCTGGGTTCCTTAGGAAGCTGGGGTAGGAGAAGAGTGCCCAGGGCTCTGGCATAAGACTGGCATGTTCATGCCAGTCGGGGCCTCACAGCAAGTGGTGGGAGCCCAACTCCTAGTGGCTTCAGCAGAAGTCGAGTCCCATGACTGCGAGGTGCAGGGGTCGGTCGGCCTGGTTGCTAGCTAGCCGAGTTGAGTGAGTTCCTACATGGTGGTTTTAGGTTTCTCCTCCTGTCATGTCTCATCTCTTTTCTCCGGAGTTGTCTTGTTCTCAGGCAGGCAGCCCTGTCCAGGTGATGTGGTGACCACCAGAAGGTCCAGCTTTGTCTTCTCAGAGAGAGAGCTCATTGGAAAGTGCTCTGTAAACTGGAAAACGCCAAATAAATGTGGTTTCATCTGTTGCAGGGTTGAGTGCCCGCATGTGTTGCGCTGAGAGTTTGTATTAGTCAGGAAACTGTGACCATCCACTAGATCATCAGGCCCTCATGCTCAGCCTGGGGGGTGGGGGTGCTCATCTTTACCAGACAAGCAGAGTCACCGGAGGGTTCATCTTCATGAGACTCCCATCTGCAGCACTTGATTGGCTTAGAAGCTTCATGACATGTCCGAGGCACACAGTGCTGGTCACAGTACAGTGTCTGTGTGTGTATTTGATTGTCTTAGAAGCTTCATGACATGTTTGAGGTACACAATGCTGGTCACACTACCATATGTGTGTGTACACACATATATATAATTTATTGTTTCAGTGTATGTGTGTGTGCTGCTGCTGCTGCTGCTAAGTCGCTTCAGTCGTATCTGACTCTGTGTGACCCCGCAGACGGCAGCCCACCAGGCTCCGCCATCCCTGGGATTCTCCAGGCAAGAACACTGGAATACGTACATATATAAAATTTATTGTTCCAGTGCTGTGTACTGTTGTGTACTTGGATAACAAAAGTTAGCACCTTTTTTGGATGAGTAGTATATAAAAATTTAACCCATCTCTGTTTACCAGCAACAAACCAAAAAACTGTAAATACGGTATTACAGCAAGAAAAAGTAGAAGGCACCTATCAAAACTGGTCTGTCTAGTTTTGATTTTTAAATTTTTTAAAATACTTCTTTGATATTTACAGAAGGAAAGGTCACCTCCTCCGAGAGGACTGTGCTGTTTTTTTGGGAAGGGTGCTGGGTCTTTGTTGCTGTGGGCTCTTCTCTGCTTGCAGTGCACAGGCTTCTCACTGCAGCGGCTTCTCTCATGGACACGGGCTCTAGGGCGCGTGGGCTCAGTAGTGGCTCCCGGGCTCTAGAGCACAGGCTCGGTCGTTGTGGTGCGTGGGCTCAGCTGCTGCGTGGCACGTAGGATCCTCCCGGATCCAGCATCGATGCGTCTCCTGCACTGGCAGGCGTACTCTTGATCACTGAGCCCACCAGGGACGCCCCCAAAGTACCTTGTTCAAAAAGTATGTTGTGTTTAATTTCAGTATCCTAAGTAAATGAAGGACTGACCCATATTTACAGAAGGAAAGATCTGATGTAAAAATGCCAAATTTTCCTCCAATCTGTACACTTAATGTAATGTCCTCACTTGTTGGCTTGACCCTAGTGGGCTGACTGTGATCTCCTGTGGCTCAAGAACAGCAGCAGAAGGGTGGGCTTGTCCAGTCGGGACGACTACCCAGGAAGCTGGAGGACTTAGGACTGGGTAGCAATGCTGTGGGGGTACAGGGGGCACAGAATGGTGGAGCCAAGCCCAGTGCCGCAGGCAGGCTTGGTGCATTTACGGCCTCCTGACCATCAGCCGACGGCCCTGCAGCTGTGAGGCCCGAGAAGGGACTGCTCGGTTTCAGCGGTGCTGTCCTGATAGATCGTCCACTGGGAAGAGATGAAACCTGCATCTGTCCCCTTCTGCACACTAAAGTAAAGTGGGTTAAAGACCCAGATGTGAGGAGCGGAGGCTTAATTTTGGGAGAGAGAGTCTATCTGAGCACTCCTTTTTGTTCCTGTTTGGACTCTGGTATTGTGTGTACGGCACGGAAGACTGTGTCCACTGCATGAGGGCCTGAGTCTTCTGTTCAAGAACCAGGTGAAAATAGGTAAGGAGCTACAGGTTGGCACAGAGGTTTTCAGCATTGTAACTGGAAAAAGATTTTTTTGCTTTCTAAATTGTTATTGTGGTTTTAAAAAACAGATGACATAAAATGTACCATTTGGAAAATAAATATTTTTTAAAGTGCTGTGAATGTGCAAGAGGCCGGACACGTGCTGTGCCCCCTAGAGTGACCTTGGGGTTGCCGGAGGTGAGTGGCGGAGTGAGTCCAGAGCCGGCTCACTCTCACCCGTCAGGCACATACGAACCACAGATGTTGTCTGTGCTTCTTCACTGTCTGGTGTTGACTGGGGTGTGGCCTCATCTGTGAGGACGGTGTCCGGTGTTGATCACGGTGTGACGTCATCTGTGAGGATGGTGCCTGGTTTGTTGACTGCAGTGTGGCCTCGTCTGTGAGGACGGTGCCTGGCGTTGAGTGTGGTATGATGTCTGTGAAAGTGATCCAGAGGCTCAGCTCCTTTATGGACCTCAGAGAAAGTGTGGTCTCAGGTCCCATGTGCCGAGACCAGTAGAACTATAAAGAGAAGTGAATAGTGAGCCCCAAATTCAGATAGTCTTACCCCGGTGCAAGGAGGGGCGCACCGAAGTCTTAGGAATGCTCTCTCATTTAAACTAATCATCAGCCGTGCAGTTGGTAAACAGGTTACTCAGCAGAATACAGAAGGGCGTTCCTTGTGTGCAGCCCATGCCTCAAAGTGGGAACGGGCTGTTTTGCCTGCAGCGTGTGAGATGAAGAATGGGCTTGGGTGACCCGCCGGGAAGTTGTTTCCCCGTGGGGACCACACTGCTAGTGGGCAGAGGGAGCTGGCGGGCTGAGGACCAGTGTGGAAGGTGCCTGTGAGCCTGGGGGTGGGCTGGGCAGACAGACCTCACTGGGCGCTAGTGCTGTGTAAGCCAGGAGGGGTGGTCCCCGTGTTGGAAGGGGCCTTTGGGAGGAGGGGTGCAGTGTGGGGACTGGTGCAGGGGGCCAGTTCAGGCTGAGTGGACGATGCCTGTGAGCAGACGTGGGACCTGGGGCTTCAGGCCAGGAGGCAGGGCCGGGGAGCCATGTAGGAGAGGGAGGTGCACGCCCGCACAGAGGATGCTATGAGCGGAGAGCCTGCTGGGTGAGATGGAGGAGGTGTGGGATGGCCCACCCTGTCAGCCTGTCTTCTCGTTGAAACAGCTTTTTTCAAGTACCAGCAAAACCTGAGATTTTAAACGTGTTTTCTGTGCCGTTTCTACTACTAGAGAGTGACACCTACTCTCTTTTTAGGGTTAGATGCGAGCGTTGCTTGTGGGACATTTACCACGGATTTGTGTTCATAGTAGATACACTCTCAGCAGATGAGTCACACGGGACCTGAGGGTTTCCTGTCCAGAAGCTGCTTAAGTTTCGAGCAGATTCTTAACCTGTGTTGCTGCCATTGTGGTTCTAAGTGCAAAGGAGCAGGGCTGCCGATCCACAGGTCAGGGTGGAGTACGGCCAGCTGTGAGCCAGCCTTCATCCAGTGTGCTCTCCCCGGCCAGCTCTCCTTCAGGCCGCCGGACCATACAGAGCCGGGGCCAGCGGCAGCAGGCAGCGAGTGGAGAGGGTGGGCGCACCGGGCTCATGTGCTCACAAGCAGTGTTGTGCTCTGGTTGGTTTTCTAGTCTCAGAAGGTAGGTCACAGACACACCTGCATGGGGAAGATGCCCCTGCTCGCATTGGTGTGGCTGTGTTTTCATTAGAGCTTGGTTGCTGTCTTGTTCACTTGATACCACTTTTGAAGAACTTCTTTCTCCAAAATAGGTATGTGAGTGTGTATAGAAATCCTTCTCCATCAGAGGGCAGACAGACTGAAAACCAGAATCACAGAAAACTAACCAATCTGATCACATGGCCCACAGCCTTATCTAATTCAATGAAATTATGAGCCATGCCCTATAGGACCACCCAAGATGGACGGGTCATGGTGGAGAGTTCTGACAAAACGTGGTCCACTGGAGAAGGGAATGCAAACCACTTCAGTATTCTTTGAGAACCCCACGAACAGCATGAAAAGACAAAAAGGTATGATACTGAAAGATGAGCTCCCCAGGTCGGTAGGTGCGCAATATGCCTCCTGGAGATCAGTGGAGAAATAACTCCAGAAAGAATGAAGAGACGGAGCCAAAGCAAAAACAGTACCCAGTTGTGGATGTGACTGGTGATGAAAGTAAAGTCCGATGCTGTGAAGAGCAATGTAGGAACCTGGAATGTTAGATCCATAAATCAAGGCAAATTGGAAGTGGTTAAACAGGACATGGCAAGAGTGAACATTGACATTTTAGGAATCTGCGAACTAAAATGGAGTGAAATGAGTGAATTTAACTCAGATGACCATTATATCTACTACTGTGGGTGAGAATCCCTTAGAAGAAATGGAGTAGCCCTCATAGTCAACAAAAGAGTCCGAAATGCGGTACTTGGAGGCAGTCTTAAAAATGACAGAATTATCTCTGTTTGTATCCAAAGCAAACCATTCAGTATCACAGTAATTCAAGTCTATGCCCCAACCAGTAACGCTGAAGAAGCTGAACAGTTCTATGAAGACCTACAAGACCTTGTGGTACTAACACCCAAAAAAGATGTTCTTTCATTATAGGGGACTGGAATGCAAAAGTAGGAAGTGAAGAAATACCTGGAGTAACAGGCAAATTTGGCCTTGGAGTACAGAATGAAGCAGGGCAAAGGCTAATAGAGTTTTGCAAAGAGGGCGCACTGGTCATAGTAAACACCCTCTTCCAACAGCACAAGAGAAGATTCTTCACATGGACATCACCAGGTGGTCAATACTGAAATCAGATTGATTATATTCTTTGCAGCCAAAGATGGAGAACCTCTATACAGTCAGCAAAAACAAGACCAGGAGCTGACTGTGGCTCAGATTATGAACTCCTTATTGCCAAATTCAGACTTAAATTGAAGAAAGTAGGGAAAACCACTAGACCATTCAGGTATGACCTAAATCAAATCCCTTATGATTATACAGTGAAAGTGAGAAATAGATTCAAGGGATTAGATCTGATAGATAGAGGGCCTGATGAACTATGGACAGAAGTTCATGGCATTGTACAGGAGACAGGGATCAAGACCATCCCCAAGGGAAAAGATATGTAAAAAGGCAAAATGGTTGTCTGAGGAGGCCTTATAAATAGCTGTGAAAACAAGAGAATCGAAAGGCAAAGGAGAAAAGGAAATATATATCCATTTGAATGCAGAGTTCCAAAGAATAGCAAGAAGAGATGAGAAAGCCTTCTTCAGCTATCAGTGCAAAGAAATAGAAGAAAAAAACAGAATGGGAAAGACTAGAGATCTCTTCGAGAAAGTTAGAGCTACCAAGGGAACCTTTCATGCAAAGATGGACTCAATAAAGGACAAAAGTGGTATGGACCTAACAGAAGCAGAAGATATTAAGAAGAGGTGGCAAGAATACATGGAAGAACTATACAAAAAAGATCTTCATGACCCAGAGAATCACGATGGTGTGATCACTCACCTAGGGCCAGACATCCTGGAATGTGAAGTCAAGTGGGCCTTAGAAAGCATCACTACGAACAAAGCTAGTGGAGGTGATGGAATTCCAGTTGAGCTATTTCAAATCCTAAAAGATGATGCTGTGAAAGTGCTGCACTCAATATGCCAGCAAATTTGGAAAACTCAGCAGTGGCCACAGGACTGGAAAAGGTCAGTTTTCATTCCAGTCCCAAAGAAAGGCAATGCCAAAGAATGCTCTACCGCACAATTGCACTCGTCTCACACGCTAACAAATTAATGCTCAGAATTCTCCAAGCCATGCTTCAACAGTACATGAACTGTGAAATTCCAGATGTTCAAGCGGATTTAGAAAAGGCAAAGGAATCAGAGATCAAATTGCCAGCATCCATTGGATCATAGAAAAAGCAAGAGAGTTCCAGAAAAACATCTACTTCTGTTTTATTGACTATACCAAAGCCTTTGACTGTGTGGATCACAACAAACTGTGGGAAATTCTTAAAGAGATGGGAATACTGGACCACCCAACCTGCGTCCTGAGAATCTGTATGCAGGTCAAGAAGCAACAGTTAGAACTGAACATGGAACAACAGACTGGTTCCAAATAAGGAAAGGAGTACAAGGCTGTATATTGTCACCCTGCTTATTTAACTTATATACAGAGTGCATCAGGAGAAATGCTGGACTGGATGAAGCACAAGCTGGAATCAAGATTGGCAGCAGAAATATCAATAACCTCAGATATGCAGATACAGAGTGCATCATGAGAAATGCTGGACTGGATGAAGCACAAGCTGGAATCAAGATTGGCGGGAGAAATATCAATAACCTCAGATATGCAGATGACACCACACTTAGGGCAGAAAGTGAAGAACTAAAGAGCCTCTTGATGAAAGTGAAAGAAGAGAATGAAAGAGTCGGCTTAAAGCTCAACATTCAGAAGACTAAGATCATGGCATCCAGTCCCATCACTTTATGGCAAATAGTTGGGGAAACAGTGTAAACAGAGAGAGAGTTTATTTTGGGGAGCTCCAAAATCACTGTAGATGGTGACTGCAGCCATGAAATGAAAAGATGCTTGTTCCTTGGAAGAAAAGTTATGACCAAGCTAGACAGCATATTAAAAAGCAGAGACATTTCTTTGCCAAAAAAGTCCGTCTAGTCAGAGCTATAGCTTTTTCAGTAGTCATGTATGGATTTGAGAGTTGAACTATAAGGAAAACTGAGTGCCGAAGAATTGATGCTTTTGAACTGTGTTGTTGGAGAAGACTCTTGAGAGTCCCTTGGACTGCGAGGAGATCCAGCCAGTCCATCCTAAAGGAAATCGGTCCTGAATAGTCATTGGAAGGACTGATGTTGAAGCTGAAATTCCAATACTTTGGCCACCTGATGCAAAGAACTGACTCGTTGGAAAGACCCTGATGCTGGGAAAGATTGGAAGCAGGAGGAGAAGGGGACGTCAGAGGATGAGATGGTTGGATGGCATCACCACCTAGAGGGACATGAGTTTGAGTAAACTCCAGGAGTTGGTGATGGATAGAGAGCCCTGCCGTATTACATTCCATGGAGTTGCAAAGAGTCGGGCATGACTGAGTGACTGATCTGAACTGAACTGAAGTATAGAAATCCATGTAGGTATCTGACATTTGTGCATTCCAGCAGATGAAGAATTAGGTTTTTATAGCTTTACTTTTAAATATATCTTTCAGAGGTTTTCATCACAGATATCACAAGTTTAGTTCACTTTGTATAAAATCATATCATAGCTTACTGACTTTATGTGGCATCCAGCGTTGGTGGTTTTATTTGAAAAGGTCTAATTTTAAATCAACTGATAAAACACTAAGATAAGGAAATGTGTCTATTAAACGATTTCTACCATCTAGATTAAAATGGCAGATATTTTCTGATCGGTTATTTTTAAAGGAAGCCTGGTGAGAGAGCTTGATTAGGTGGGAGCTTTTATATATAAATCTGAGGTCTGCTTCTGACCTTGGCTCCTCTTCTTCCCTCACACTCAGATGTTGGCTCAGGGAATGGCATAAAGGTTTCTTTCTTCCAGCATGTTAAAAAGAAAAAACTGTCTATTAAAACAGTAGAACTAGACCCCAGGGTGGTTAAAAATTCGTCAGTCCCTTTCCAGAGAATCTAGCTTCAGCCTTTTGCTAGAAATCCTCCTTTCTCCTGTTTAGTTTCTTCCCTGGGGAAGTAGTCATGTTTCCTCCTATTCTTATGCCTTGGCTCTTGAACAAACGAGAACAGTCTCCTGGGAGGTGAAGGCATGCCCAGGTGGCATAGTTTGGCCTACTTGACGTTGCTAAGCACATTAGATTAATCAGAACAATATTTTTTTTTTTTCTCTTCAGTACAAAGACCATATGGTGCCTATCTAGAAAAACCTAAGTGGTTAATTGCATGTTAAATTCCTTTCCTCTTTTGTTGCATAAACAACTGAGAAAATATTTACCTTCTCTGTCATGCTAGATTTATTTATGACTTTGTAACTAAAACACAGAAGTGTTATAAATTGAAACTTTAATCTCAAGATTGACTCATTTGCTAAAAATTTATATGGTTTCAGTTTGTGGGACAGCTGCAGCTCTAGAGTTCACTGATCTAAAACATGAGGAAGTCATATGACTTGCCCGGTTGTTTTTATAACATAGTCCTTGGCGCCAAGTCGCCAACTTTCATTCTCATCTTGGTTTTCATGAATAGTACTATGCTTTAGAAAAAACTTTTTTGACTGCAGATTCACAAAGGCTAGGTCAAATGAAATAAAAACCCAGTATACTCATTTCTTCTTCACCAGATAGACTCTGTTTAAACGATACACGTGTCTTTTAGATTTGAGGATGTTTATGTTTCCAGAAGCTTCCGCCCTGGTGATTGTCCGAGTGGATTCTCCTCCATGGTGAGCGTGGGCAGGACGCAGGGAGCTCGGGATCCCGAGGTCTGTTCCGGTGGCCTTTTACCTGGCCCTGGGGTCTTGGGGGCAGCACCAGCCCTGTAAGAAGCCTCTGGCTGAGTTAGGTTAGTTGATGCCAAACTTGCATCTTAACTGCATTTGAGGATGTCATCAGTGCAGGTAACCAGAAACCGAAAGGTGTGGAGGGTTTGCAGGCGGTCTCCCCTGCCTGGGCCTGGCCGGGGGCGGGACCCCCCGCCCCGTGGTGCGCAGTTCTCCCCTCTCGCCGGAGGGTGGAACCTCTTTCCACAGGGGTAGAGGCACTTCTCATCCTTGGTCCTCCACATATTTCCTTCTAGCACCTCTGCGGTCTTGTTTGTTACTTTTAAATCGTCTGTCTAAGTTTCCGGTGGTGTAAGTCACCAGATTTGAAACCAACTTTACTTTTTCTAACTGGTTTTTTAAAAACCGACTTGCCCCTCTGATTTGAAAAGGTCTGCTTTGTGAGATGCTAAGATTTGTGTCTGAGTTTCCTTTTCAGGGCTCCTGCCAAGGCTAGATAATCATTTGTGAGGGTTTTGTCTTTCGTGGGTTTTTTATTGTTTTTTTCTGTTTTTATACACAGGTGCCTTGCTCGGCTTTTCCTCCGTGGGTCTGCCTGTTCCTGTCGCACGTCTTTGCTGATGGTCCTCCTCTCAGAAGCGCCTCAGGCGTCTTGTTTCTGTCCTCCTGTTGTTGTCTGGGCTTTTTTCTTGCTCTGGTGAGGGGCGCTCTTACTGCGCCTTCCCCCTTTTCTAGCGCTTTATCGCAGCACTTCAGTGTGTTGATGTTGTGGCTGACATTCTTCATGAAGGTCCTGCTGTCCTTGATGCATGTTCACGGGATCGTAAAGGTTTCTAGATACCACTCTCTTATGTATAAATACATGCTTACACACATGTATGAAACCTCACAACATATGTAAGTCATATTTTTGCTGCCCCTTTTCAACATTTCTGTGACCTTCGTGTCCTTCATTGGTCCAGTGGCTTGAACTTTTTAAATTTTTTATTTTGTATTGGGGTAGAGCCAGTCAATGTTGTCAATAGTTTCAGGTGGACCGCAAAGGGACTTAGGTGTACATATACATGTATCCATTCTCCCCCATACCTCTCTCCCAACCACGCTGCCACATAATGTTGAGCAGAGTTCCATGTGCTGTACAGGAGGTCTTTGTTGATTATTCACTTTCAATATAGCAGTCTGTACGTGACCTTTCCAGACTCCCCAACTATCCCTTCCTCTTCCCATCCTTCCCTGTAACTATAAGTTGGTTCTCTAAGTCTGTGAGTCTATTTTAGTTTTGTAAGTAAGTTCATTTGTATCATTTCGTTTTGGCTTCTATATATAAGGGATGTCATATGCTAGTTCTCCTCTGACTTCTCTCAGTATGATGATCTCTGGGTCCATCCATGTTGCTGCAAATGGCATTATTTCACTTTTTTATGGCTGAGTAGTATTCCATTGCATATGTATACCACATTTTTATCTGTCCCTCTGCTGATGGACATTTAGGTTGCTTCCACGTCTTGGCTGTTGTAAACAGTGCCTCAGTGAACACTGGAGTGCACGTATCCTTTTGGATCGTGTTTTTCTCCGGATATATGCCCAGGAGTGGGACTGCAGGGGCATGCGGGAGGTCTGTTTTTAGTTTTTTACAGAACCTCCTTACTGCTCTCTCCAGGGGCTGCTGCTCTCTCCAGGGGCTGCAGTGTAGGGTGTTCCCTTCCTTCCACGCCCTCTCCAGCATTTGTTGTTTGCGCAGTTTTTGATGATGGCCATTCTGGCTGGTGTGAGGCAATATCTCATAGTTTTTATTTGCATTTCTCTGATAATCATTGATGTCGAACATCTTTTCATGTGCCTCTTGGTCGTTTGTATGTCTTCTTAGGAGAAATGTCTGTTTAGGACTAGTGCTCATTTTTTTTTTTTGAGTGGGTTTTGTTTGTTTTTGATGCTGCTAAGTGTCTTGAGCTATTTGTAAATTTTGGAGAATAGTCCCTTATTGGTCACATAAATTGGCAAATATTTTTTGCCAATTTGTGGGTTGTCTTTTTCGTTTTGTTTATTGTTTCCTTTACTATGCAAAAACTTTTGCGTTTGAGTAGGTCCCATTTATTTTTGTTTTTATTTCCATTATTCCGGGAGATGGATCAAAAAAAGATGTTGCTGTTATTTTACGTCAGAGTGTTCTTTCTGTGTTTTCCTCTAGGAGTTGTATAGTGTCCACTCTTGTGTTTAGGTCTTTAATCTGTTTTGAGCTTATTCTTGTGTATGAAGTGAAGGAATGATCTCATTTCATTTTTCTACATGTGGCTGTCCACTTTTCCCAGCACTATTTGTTGAAGAGACTGTATTTCCAGCATTGTGTAGTCTTGCCTCCTTGGTCATGGATTAATTGACCGTTGGTGCTTGGGATTATTTCCGGGTCCTTCTGTCCTGTTCCATTTATCTGTTTTTCTCTTTTTGTACCAGCTGATGACTCTAGCTTTGTAGTATAGTCTGAAGTCAGGAAATCTGATTCCTCCAGGTCTGTTTTTTTTTTTCCAGATTGCTTTGACTGTTCAGTGTCTTTTGTGTGTCCTTAACAAATTTTGACTTTTTTTGTTGTTGTTGTTCTGGTTCTGTGAAAATGCCATTGGTAATTTGATAGGAATTGCATTGAATTTGTAGATTGAGTGGCTTGAACTTATAAAATCACGCCAAATAACACTGGAGACGTTGAGCACCCTGGTTGTGTCCACGGTTTCAGTGGAATATTTCTGGCTGGATTTGAGAGCGAGCCTGTATGTGTGTTTGAGAGGCTGTTCCCAGGTCAGGAGGCATGTATTCCAACCATGAAGGCAGGAGTGAGGAGTGAGGTGTGGACCCAGGCAGGGCAGCTGGAGTTCGGGGGACGGGGCAGGTGAGGTCACCCCACGTGGCGGTGGCGCAGCAGATGCTCGAGACTTGGACACTGCCCTGTAACGTGAGTGCTGACTCGAGTGGTCATTGTGAGGACCAAGTGAGATCGCGTGTGTGGAAGCATGCAGCCCAGTGCCTGGTGAGAGCACAGTGAGCCTTAAGCAGTAGTGTTCTCATCAGTGTCACACGTGGTTACCGAAGGGGGATTTCATCTCTGCATGTGGGGCGGCTGCAGCAGGAGAGTCAGGTTCACACATTAAAGGAGATGGACACCCCTGCCTGTGGTCAGGATGCTGAGGCTGACCCCTGACCAGAAGGATGGCCGTGGGCCGGGCCTCCCGCGTCCCGTGACAGCGCCCACAGCCACGTGTTCCACACTGTGATGGCGGGTCTGCCCTGAGAACCTGCATCCCCAACCAGGTTATCGTGTGTGAGAGGAGTTTACCATGGAGTTGCTTGCTTTCGGTTTGTAGTGTGTACAGTTAGTAATTGTGGAGGTGAGCACCCTGCTGCAAGGCCTATTTAATACACTCGCCCTTCAGGTCCTTCTCTTCACGTGTGTGTTTGTTTTCAGAGTCTCAGGGAAGCTTTGAAATGCTTGCTGATTTATGGAGAGTGAAAGTGAGCCAGACTTTCTCAGAACATTTAGAAAATTCAGACACTTAAAAGCTAAAAAGCATAAAATCAAACAATATTTGAAATGATTTACACAACTTCAGCAATAACATTTTTCCACTTAAGCCAGTGTGCAGTATAAACAGCCCTTCATGTGGCTCAGTCCTTTACATGAGCACAGTGGAGGTTTATAAATCAGATGGTAGTTTACATTGATCTCACACTTTTTCTAACTCATTGTCCTTCTTAAACTTAGTGTATCTTTCAAAAAGTCAAACCAGTTCTGTACAGAATAAGTTAAAGTGAATAAATAAATACGTAAGATTCTGGAGAATATATCTAGCCACGGCTGAGTTTAGAGAAGAGATTTAGAAAGAAATAAGAGGACATCAGTTCTTTTCAGCCTTCAAGAAGCCACTGCTCACTCCCAACCTTCGGGAGATCACACCTTGACCTTCAAACCCCGGAGCTGAGAAGCCGCCTCGCAGGGCTCCTGTTGTTACTACCTTGTGAAGTGATGGCACCTGAGGACTTTTATGTGAAGAGTTCCAATAATGCTTAGGTGCCGACTTCTTATCCAGCACTTGTTTTGAGTTGCAGTAATATGCACTGTTGGGCATTGCCCAGGGTTTCCATATGTTTCAAGCATAAATACAGCAGGATTTTTTTTTTTTTTTTTGGTAAGAAATTGCTAAAAGCTGTTACATCAGGAATGTTGGAGATTCTTCAGACGAGATCATCAGGGAAGACTGATGACAGGGTGATTGAAAGCAGGCAGCCCTCGCACTTTCAGGGGCTCGGTCACATGTGTTACGTGTCAGTTACTCTGTACAGAAGGAATGAAGGGACCGGGCTGCTGCAGGTGATGTGGCATCGTGAGCCCTGTGCTGCACTTCCGGAACAGGCCCCCTTGGGGTTGGGGCGGGGACCCCCAGTTGTGCATGGCAGGACGGGGATGGGTCCTCTCTACAGAGGGTGTTCTCACCTCTGTAGAAATCAGGTCTCATCTCATCACTCTTAGTTAGACATATATCCACTGCAGCCCGCTGCGGTCTACAAATGAAGTTATAGCAGGCACTTTTAATATGATCCGAAGGGATCGTTCACTGTGCGAATTAAGTAAGTTTGCAAAGCAGCAATTATTCACGTCGAGGCCGTTGGGTACATATTATGTAAAGTTAGTGGTCTGATAGGCAGGAGCCAGTTAAGTGAAGAGTTTCCTGTGTGGACACCAGATTTCACAGGTTTCAGGGACAGCACATGACTGAGAGTTAACTGCCCTGAGTCCCCCATGCACCTCAGCCTGATCCCAGGAAAAGTTAATGAAAATCAGTAACATTTTCCATTTTGTGTGTTCACTTCAGAAATTCAGACAGTGTGTGTATAGTCCGTACATTAATTAGTCATTTTTACCTGTTTGTTGACATCTTCATAATTTTAGGGATTCACCTAAGTTATCTCAGTTAATTAGATCACCATTATGTTTCCATGTTTCATCTGATAAGAACATTTCCATCTGAATTGGTTACGTCTTTGTTCTGCTTATGGAGTTGGTTTTGACAGACGCATACTGGTTACTTCCGTGGGGTTTTACCTTTTTTTTTTTTTGCAGATCCTTCCCCCCCCCCCCGCCCATTTATATATAAATAGAATTGACAATGGAATTATTATTTTGGTTAGGTAGTTTGGAGTACTTTTTTCTTAGAAGACTGGGTCCAATCTCCTTAAAATGAACCATAACTGTACCATTAGCAGAGAAAATGGTTTCTAGTTGTCATTAAGAACTTAATAAATTCTCATACTGGTACTGTGGAAATCATTCAGATTTCTATGGTAATATGGAGAGGGGTTTGTTTTTATATACTGGAGAGCAGTGTCAACATTCTAGCTTGCTGCTCCACTTGGGGTACGGTCCTTGTGCGTCAGCTTCTCACAGCCGTCAACTCTAGGCGCCCCACCCCCTCTAACCCCTCACCCCGCCCCCAACCCCTCACCCCCCCCCCCGCCGCTGTCAGGGGCCAGTAGTGTCAGCACCCTGACACACTCATAATTTAATGCTCTGACGTCAGCCTGCACAGGGGCTCTCCTTTTTAGCTGTAAAAATAGCTGAGTGGTATCCTTTGATATGTGTTGAAGCCAACAGAATAGAAATTAATTTACAAGTTGTAGGGTCTAGTCTGAACTCGGGAATATGGCATGGGGATCTGTTTGAGGATCCGTGGGATTTGAAGTCCAGGTGGCTGTAATATTCACGTGTGTTGGGAACACAGAAGGTCCCATAGTTAGAAATGGGGAGTGGGCAGTACAGAGGAACGGGGGGTGAGGGGGTGGGTGGGGAGCTCGGATTAGGACCCTGGGCTTTGCATCCTGTGTGCTGTCAGTTGGAGTCCAGGTGAAGTTGCTGCGACAAAACCCCCAGAACATCTATTTCTGCTTTATTGACTATGCCAAAGCCTTTGACTGTGTGGATCACAATCAACTGTGGAAAATTCTGAAGGAGATGGGAATACCAGACCACCTGACCTGCCTCTTGAGAAATCTGTATGCAGGTCAGGAAGCAACAGTTAGAACTGGACATGGAACAACAGACTGGTTCCAAATAGGAAAAGGAGTACGTCAAGGCTGTATATTGTCACCCTGCTTATTTAACTTATATGCAGAGTACATCATGAGAAACGCTGGACTGGAAGAAACACAAGCTGGAATCAAGATTGCTGGGAGGAAATATCAATAACCTCAGATATGCAGATGACACCACCCTTATGGCAGAAAGTGAAGAGGAGCTAAAAAGCCTCTTGATGAAAGTGAAAGAGGAGAGTGAAAAAGTTGGCCTAAAGCTCAACATCCAGAAAACGAGGATCATGGCATCTGGTCCCATCACTTCATGGGAAATAGATGGGGAAACAGTGGCAGACTTTATTTTTTTGGGCTCCAGAATCACTGCAGATGGTGATTGCAGCCATAAAATTAAAAGACACTTACTCCTTGGAAGAAAAGTTATGACCAACCTAGATAGCATATTCAAAAGCAGAGACATTACTTTGCTGACTAAGGTCTGTCTAGTCAAGGCTATGGTTTTTCCTGCCGTCATGTATGGATGTGAGAGTTGGACTGTGAAGAAGGCTGAGCACCGAAGAATTGATGCTTTTGAACTGTGGTGTTGGAGAAGACTCTTGAGAGTCCCTTGGACTGCAAGGAGATCTAACCAGTTTATTCTGAAGGAGATCAACCCTGGGATTTCTTTGGAGGGAATGATGCTAAAGCTGAAGCTCCAGTACTTTGGCCACCTCATGTGAAGAGTTGACTCATTGGAAAAGACTCTGATGCTGGGAGGGATTGGGGGCAGGTGGAGAAGGGGACGACAGAGGATGAGATGGCTGGATGGTATCACTGACTCGATGGACATGAGTCTGAGTGAACTCCGGGAGCTGGTGATGGACAGGGAGGCCTGGCGTGCTGCGATTCATGGGGTCGCAAAGAGTTGGACATGACTGAGCAACTGAACTGAACTGAACTGACAGTGATTTAACTACTTACTGACCAGTAAGTATTCATTCAGTATTCATTTAAAGAACAGATCGTGGGCCACAGCCATTAGTTTCTGCAAAAGCCCCTAGGTCAACAATGTGTTAAATGAGATAAGCCCGAAGGCAGAGGCAAGCAGGTCGGGCCAGGGGCTCCTCCGCTTGTGGCTTCCCTGAGTCTCAGGTGTAGGTCTGGCTCCTGCTTCTTCCAGGGGAGCAGGAAAGCAAAGAGGTTTCGGGGGTGAGCCACTGTCTTCTGAAGCACCTGATCTGCACTTACACCCACTGCTGGTGCACGGCCACCCTGAGTAACCGTAGACCCGGGCGGCAGTGGTGCAGGCCAGGGCCAGCTGGGCAAGGCAGACTCGGGGATGCTGGGCAGGGCCTGCCCACGGCCTTGACCCGCTTATGCTTTTGAGTCTGCTATAAAGTAGAAACTGTTAAAAATAATAATTAAAAATTACAAAATATTTGTAAAAATACCTTCCTCAAAAAATTTTCATGAAGACACAGGGATACACTTTAATAAGCATCATTGGTATCCATTCTTAATTTTCAGTTTGCTTCTCTTGTTAATACTTCTGAGCACAGCTCTAATTCTTTTTCTTTTCCTGATAATCTTCTTTATTTATGGCCGCATGGTCGTGGTTGCTGTGTGTGGGCTTTGCCTAGTTGTGGCGAGCAGGGGCTCCTGCAGTTGAGAAGCTCGGGCCTCTCACTGTGGAGCACAGGCCCTCGGGCTCACGGTTGCAGCTTCCGGGCTCTAGAGCACAGGCTCGCTGCATCTGTGCTCCGGCTTCGTTGCTCCAAGGCACGCAGGGTCTTCCCGGATCAAGGATTGAACCCGTGTCCCCTGCGCTGGCAGGTAGAGTCTTTACCACTGAGCCAGCAGGGAAGCCCAGCCCTCTGTTCTCAAATAGATACTGGTGTGTGTCTCCTACTGCCATGCAACACGTCGCCATGCACTCGTGGCTAAGCCAGCTCACGGCTCCTGTGGGTGGGGTTGCAGTCGGGGTGTTGGCCGGATGGAGGTCTCACCTGGGGCTTGCCTGCTCCACCCGGGTTCTTGGCAGAATTCTCATGTTTGCAGGCTGACTTCCTGCTTGCTGTCAGCTGTTGGACCCCGTGGCCCTCAGGCCCCGAATCCCCCACCCAGACATCTCGTTCCTCTGCCGAGTCCCGATGGTCAGACCTACCCGCACTCACGGTGTTAAGGCCCACGCAAACATCCACGGAGGACGGGGCCTGCAGGGAGCATCCACCATGGCGGCTGGGTTTCTCCTAAAATCGCCTTATTCCAGACAGAATCCCTGTGTGTTTGGCACTGCTGTTTCACAGGTTTTGGTAAAATGTCAGTGGGGACTTTTTATTAGAAATACTTGTCTGTATGACTTCATGGAAACAGGTACACACGTTGATAGAGAATATTCACCTGAGAAGGCAGGTGTGGCGGGGGGTCCCCTGGTCCCCGCGTGGTCGGGTGGATGCTCTGGACACCCAGGGCAAAGTGCTGCTCGTGCAGGGGGCGGACAGCCCGGAGGGAGGGCTGCGCACAGGGCTGGCGCACGAGCGCTCACGGTCTTGCTGTCCTTCAGCCCGGCTCACGGCGGGGGCACGGGGCACGCCGGCCTCCACCAGCCTGCACGGTCCTGCTGGCCCCTGGCTTGTTGAGTCTGCGAGGCTTGACGGAGAGTGAATCGCACACGAGGAGACACCACGCAGATGCTGTACACAGTCCAGACCTGGCCTCTGGTGCCAAAGCCGGCCGCCAGTCTTACAACAACTGTCATATAGTGCAGGCAAGGAGTTCTTTAGGAAGAAAAACACCAGCTGTGCTTCAGAGTCAGCCTGAAGCCCTGATGCGTTCTTGGTGCCGCAACGCCCTCTTGCTTGTGGGGCGGGCGTTGTTCCTGGGCGCCGGCCTCCTGGTCTCGGTCCAGAGTCCAGCCTGTGAGGAACCGTTGTGACGCAGCTGTGAGGTGTGCGTCCTGTCCACCCCGCCGTTCACAGACAGCAGTGAGTGCCTGCTGTGCCCCCGGACCTTGTTCTTAGGGAAATTTCAGCTCTGCGTGTGACCCAAACCAGGCCAGCTGTGGTAGCGCTCGCGGGCCACGCTCAGGGCCCCGTGCCGCGGGGAGGGCCAGGGTGTCCTCGGGTCGGCCACACCACTGACCCCAGGGGCTGTCTGTTTGTTGTTTGCAGCTTAGTCGATTAGGGAGAAGTTGTTTATCTAGTTAAACTTGTGATGGTGAAACTCCATACTTTATTTTCCAGGGTGTGAAAGGATGTATTAGACAATGATTACCTTAGTTTAGAAACGTAGGCTTCAGTTTTCTTTTCTCTCCTGTCAGCTGAAGCATCCATGAAGAGACAGTAGGATTACGCCTGCAGGTCAGGTTTGTTTCAGAGAAGCGCCTGCTGAGGACCGGCTCTGGTAGCAGTGGCTCTGCCGGGGAGCCACCCCTCGGGGCGAGCCCGCTTCTTGCCAGGCAGCCGCGGCAGCTTGTTTTCAGCTCCCATCCAGAGACAGCACGTGCCAGGAGTTCGCCAGGGGAGGCTCTTCTGATGGTGACAGCGTCACTGTCATCACTGCGGGCCTCTCAGATGGGATCGTGGACGTGTCCTGCTCGGGACTAACACTCCTGCCACGAGGCTGGGCCTCCTCTCTCTGTTTCTGTCCGACCCGAGTCCAGCGGCAGTGAGCTTGTATAGAGCAGTCGGGGTCAGGGCGGCCCTCCTGAGGCCTGTGCTGGGCTTGTGGCAGTCGCCTTCCTGCCCTGTCCTCCCTCGTCTCCCCGTCTTGTGTGACCCATGTAACCCAGCCCTGTTGGCCTTGGGCCGCCCCAGCAGCCTCATTTCAGAGGCCTATCTCCACGGTTGGTCTCACTCCGGGGTCCTGGGGGCCGAGCCCCAGCCTGCAGGCTGGTGGGGACTTGCTCCCGGGCTTCGAGTGTGACGACGTGGAGGGTGCTGGCGTGAGGGCCGCCCTGTCGGGGGAGACGGAGGGACATGTGTGCAGGCTCACCCTTCCTGTGTCTCTTCTGTCCGACAGGCCTGGCAGCTGCGCTTCAGCCACCTGGTGGGTTATGGCGCCAAGTACTACTCCTACCTGATGTCCAGGGCCGTGGCGTCCATGGTCTGGAGAGAGTGCTTCCGGCAAGACCCTTTCAACAGGTAACAGACCTGGCGGTTTCACGGCCCGCACCCCTGCATCCGAGGCCAGGTGCCCAGAACTCACCTGGACCCTGCAGGAAACTGGGCCACTGTGAGCCGGGCATCCTCCCAGGGGGGCCAGAGAGGCCAGTTCCAGTTCACGAGTCCCGAGAAGGTGCATCCTTTGAAAGCAGAGCACAAATTCCCATCTGGGCTTGCAGTCTCTCAGGGTGTCCTTTCCCTTTGCCACACAGATGGTGGGGCTAATGCGGGGGCCTCAGACGCCCCCAGCAGGTACACATCAGTCCCACATCCGTGGCACAGAGTGTTCTCAGAGGGGAGACAGAGGCTCAGAAGGGCCCTGCGATTTGTTCAAGGCATCACAGTGAACAAACCAGACCAAGATGAGGTCTGCTGATCCCTAGTCCTTCACTCCCCACAACCCCACCCCCCTCAGCTCTTCATGTCATTTGGCAAAGGCTTGAGTTTTCTCAGTTAATAGTCATTCTCAGTTGAAGCTGATGTAATAGAGTCTCTTAAGTGTTTTACAGCCCGGTGCCCACATGCTGTTTCATCTCCCACCCTCTGTACCTCCGTGGACATTTGGGCTGCTGTTTAGATTTTATTACTTTCAAAGGCTCTAAAGCCTAAATTGAATACCATGAATCAACTCTGGGGATTATAGTTCTTTACTGAAGATTTATATAAAATAGGCAAAATACTTTCTTGTTTAAAGGAATCACACTTTACTAGAAAACCACATATCCTTAAGAACATGTGTTCCCCAGCATTTGTACCTTGTTTATGTACGGATTCTCGCCTAGACATGCAGTTGCTATAATTTTATGGACATGTAAAAGTAAGCTAGTAAAAATACTCATTGGACTAGAAAATGTCTAAGCTCTATCAAAAGATCCTTTTTGGTCCCTGTTCTGAAAAGTCTCCAGGCTGGAAGCCAGGCAGCAGAGCTGGCCGGGGCAGCCGCGGGCAGGCGGGCCTCTAGCTGCCTGTCCCTGGCCTCCGCCCATGGTCCTGTCTGGGGCACACGCCACCCCAGCGCTCCCTTCAGGATGGAGCCAGGATTAGCATCTGATGTCAGTGTGTTTTTGATGCTGAAATGCTAGCAACATTCCAGGTTAGAAACCACAGTCACAAAATCGCCCACATAAAGAGCCTCCAGAAATAGTGGAAAGAAAGCATTATTTACTTAACTTTAGTTATTTTGCATTAAAGGAGTTGCATTTTCTTTTTTAAAAGGTAGGCTTCCCTGGTGTTCAGATGGTAAAAGCGTCTGCCTGCAATGCAGGAGACCCGGGTCCGATCCCTGGGTCGGGAAGATCCCCTGGAGAAGGATATGGCAACCCACTCCAGTACTCTTGCCTGGAAAATGCCATGGACGGAGGAGCCTGATAGCCTATAGTCCATGGTGTCGCAAAGAGTCGAACACAACTGCAACTTCACTTTCGCTTTCAGCACTAACTAACTTGTTTTCAGGTGTCACTAACTTGGAGAATTTCTGTCTGTGGAAGCGCCTCCAGTCTGCCTGTTTGGCTGTCCCCACAGTCTCTGACCATCGCCAAGGCCTCTCCTGAACGTTTTTATGCCTTCACTCTTGCGTCACTGTTGTTTTTCTGTTTGCTGGGTGCCATCTCCAGTTCTTTGCTGAGAGAATGGCATAAATGGTTTCAAATCTCTCCTCTTCACCGAAATAATCCTAAAGATGATGGAGGAGGAGATATGTAACACACAATCCTTTCTACAAAGCGCATGCTTGCTACAAACAAAGTGAAAACTAGAGTTGTTCTCTTAGAGTGAACGTATCACTGCTGGTCTCTGGAGAGTAAGGTGAAGATAGGAATCGGATGTTTAGAAACCAGAAGATGATGGAGGGTGGCTTCTGTGACTGTGACATCCGTGTGGCTTCATCTGGGGGTTCAGGGGTGTGGGGGGTGTCTGAAGGTGTGCTAACAACCCCGTCTCTGCAGGGCGGCGGGGGAGCGCTATCGCCGGGAGATGCTGGCCCACGGCGGGGGCAGGGAGCCCATGCTTATGGTGCAAGGTGAGCCAAAGTGAGACGCGCTCTAAGGTTTTTGAGCTCTGTGTGTGTTTTGCATCATCTGTGATGAAAGCTGTTCATATTTTGGTTTTTCTTTTAAAGAGAGGATGCTTCAGCCTTGCACGTGGCTGTGAGGGTGTCTCACTGTGTCCCCAGATGACAAGTCAGTGACTGACTGACTTAGATGAGGAAAAAATTTAAGGCTTTCGCTCTCAAAATGTTACTAACATGCTAATCGGAAACTTGTTGCAAATTCTCAGAAAACTTGTCTTAGCTTTTGATGGGTTACAGTGGGTAGCCTAAAGAACTCATTTCTTCTCTCTCATGAAAGCCCGGCTATATACATTGTTAGAAATTCCATGGCATCAGGGTGGGTTTTTTTTACTTGTTTCAAAATTAGAACCTACTTAAGTCTGTTCTGTGACATAGCACGGTGCTTGTTTTCCTGTGCGTTTTGGATGAAAATCTAATTGTGAATGGGAGAGACTGTCATGGTATTTCAAGGAGAGGTGGGTGGTGGTGTCTTGGGGTGTGGGCATCACCGCGGCGGGGGGGGTCCTCTGACGGCGCAGCAGGAGGAGGCCCTGAGTGGGGCGGTGCTGCCTTCAGGCTGAACCCTGCAGTCCTGCTAGTGAGGGGTGAGGTGATGTCTGCTGCCCGGGTCTCTACTGCTGTCCTCGTGGGAAGGGCCATGTCCATCCCAGCCCCATGGCTGAGAGCTGCTGCCTGGGTCTGCACAGCTGTCCTCACAGGAAGGGCTGTGTCCATTCCGGCCCTGCGGCGGAGAGCTGCTGCCGTGCCTGGCGCTGGAGACAACCCTGAGTGCACAGCCCTCCTGGGAAGGTGCGCACATCCAGGCTCGGTCTGCCCGATGCCGCGGCAAGCGCGTAACGTGGGTCAGCCAGCCCAGCCCTGCCCTGCTTCGGGGTGAGCCCTGGCCTCCCCTCAGGATCACCTCGGGGCACCCTCGTGATGAGGCGCTGATGGCTGACTCTAAGCAGCCCCCTGAGGAGGCTGCTCCTTCTGCCCTCCCGCTGATGGGGTCAGCTTAGGGCTAGCCTGCACGTGGCAGGGCACAGCGGAGCCAGGCTCAAACCTGTGCCTTCAGAGCCCAGGACAGCTGGCTGCACATTTCATGTGGACTCAGGTAAACGTGCGTGCACTTGGCTGGTGGGCCGTGGAGACAGGCAGCCCGCTGTGACAGGAGTCCTGGGCGAGAGCTCCCAGCGGCGGCACTCAGGTGCCCCTCCCGACCCCACGTCTGCACGCCTGCACATGTAAACATGAGCCCACGTACGGCCCCAGCCAGAGGAGAATACCAAATCCTTTTCAGGGTTTCCTCTTTCGGTGTATTTTTCTCCTCTGCTTCTAAGCTTGCTGTGTCATCTCTCCAGCAAGTGTGTTCTTCATATGAAACATTTTTGTGTCAGGAACCTTAGTATTTTTCCACGCTGAAACTCATACTCACAAGAGAAAAGCAGGCCTGTGGTTCAGACTAGAGAAGATAGAGCATCTGGATTGCAGCTGGCTCTGCTCACGGGCACTAACATCTTCCTGATACCATCACCCAAGACCCACTCCTCCACACACTTAGTTACCTGGCAGATGAACAGAGGGTGTGATGCTTGCTGTCACCCCACAGGGTGGGATTTGTAGGACAAGACCATCAGGGGCACCCCCTCTTCTGTGTGTGCGTGGCCGGCCTGAGCCCCAACTCAGGACCGTCCTGGACTGTGGCTCACAGCCTTGGGCAGTGATGGACACGTCAGAGTTGGGAGGGACAGCTCAGTCTAGCTGGTCTTACTCTTCTGTGAACACGTAGGTGCTTCGTCTATTCTAACTACTTACTAGGGACACGTAAAGGGTTCTCTTAACTAGTGGGAGGTAAAGAAACAGAGCCCTTACTCTCAAGTTGTGTACCTCTGTGACCAAATAACAACTGATTAACCTCCTGACTCACCTAAGAGTGAGCATTGAGAGGAGCCTCAAGCCGCTTGTCAGCCAGGACTCCCTGCGTCATGCTTGGGATCTGAGTGACGAACACGGCACAGATGAGCTTTAAGGTTACTCACTCGGTGGGCAGGGTCTGCACAGATCTCCACACACAGGCTTCTCTCCTAACTCTGCCCAGGATCCCCGGGGTAAATCCACAGAATCCCTCTCAAAACTCTAAATGCCACTTGAAGAAAACAAAATCGTAGTTAAAAAGCCATTTCCTTCCTCAAAGCGGGGGAAAGTCCTTACACAGTAAAACAGAAGTGGATCTGCAGGCAGCAGCTCTGGTGCTTTACTGAGTTACTCGAGATGGTCAGCTTCCCGAAAGGAAGCAGAGTGTGGCTTATTTGCAGGGCAGGAAACGAACACACACTCAGAGAATGGGCTTGTGAACACAGGAGGGGAGGGCGAGGGGGACAAATTGAGAGGGTAACATTGACACACATACACGCCCCGTATGAGACAGCTGGCTGGTGGGGAGCTCGGCTCGGTGCTGTGTGATGACCCAGAGGGGTGGGATGGGAGGGTCGGAGGGAGCCTTAAGAGGGAGGGGATATATGTATACTTATAGCTGATTGACATTCTTGTACAGCAGAAACTAACACAACATTGTAAAGCAATTATCCCTCAATTAAAAAGAAAAAGGGTTGGTTGTCTATGAAGCCCATGACAAGTATCATAGTTATCAGATGCTTTGTTGATGCTATCAGATATTTGTCTGACAGAGAAGGCAATGGCAACCAGCTCCAGTGCTCTTGCCTGGAAAATCCCATGGACAGAGGAGCCTTGTAGGCCATAGTCCATGGGGTTGCTAGGAGTTGGACACGACTGAGCGACTTCACTTTCACTTTTCACTTTCATGCACTGGAGAAGGAAATGGCAACCCACTCCAGTGTTCTTGCCTGGAGAATCCCAGGGATGGGGGAGCCTGGTGGGCTGCCGTCTATGGGGTCGCACAGAGTCGGACACGACTGAAGCAACTTAGCAGCAGCAGCAGCAGCAAGACACGTATTAGCACTTTTAGAGTCCCAAGAAGCTCTCTCTAAATATTATTGCCATGACATGAATTACACCTTTTACTTATACTCAGATTATCACTTTACATTACAATATAAAACATTGGTACAGCTATAATAAAATGATGCTACTATATGCAGGAAAAACAAAACCCACTTCTTTCTAATCTTCAAGTCATGTCCTTATCTTGTTTTAAACACATCCGTAGCACATAAAAGGAGAATGTTTTAAGCAGAATATTTAGTTACTTAATCCTCCACTAAACACAAGATGCCAACACCTGACCAAATCCAAGAATTCTGGGGAAAGTTGCAATCTTGGCACATTCCATACCCCACAGTGTTCTCTGGTTTAAGCTTCACATTTCTTGGTAATAAGAGAACTTACTTTTTGCTTAAAATAAAACCATGATGATACATGCTATATTCATCTTGTCATTTTCAAAAACATACTGGAAAGCTTCAGGTGTGCCGTGGTGAACAGTGTCTCTCACAAGCTCTTCAGAAACTGAATGGCTCTCTTGGAGGAAGATAAGCGTGCAAGTGAGGTGGTACCTGGTGCCCCCGAGGAGGCTGGTGGGGTCGGAGCGGCGCTGCCTCACACTCTGAGAAGAGAGGTGAATTCCTCCCAGGAGGGTCCGTCCTCCCTTGCAGACCGCTCTATCTTTCTTCCATGTTACCCAGGTCTTGAGTAAGTGGCCCTTGTTTTGTTCCTAAGCTCAGATTTTATCTTTAAAAGACTAGAAAAACCCAACATGGTGAAAAACCTTCCTTCCCGTGCCTCCTGCCCTGCTGCTCTCTGAACCCTGTGACCTCGGTCCTGCCCCCGTCCCCACGGACCCCGAGGCTCACACGTCTTCCTCAGCTCGTCTGTAATGTCTGACTTGAGTCTGGGTGGGTCTTAGGCTTGTGAGGATGTCAGTGGCCTGTGCCTGGAGGCCTCAGTGGTTCCCCAAAGTCTGTGTGTGTTTAATGCCACATCCTAACTATTCCCGTTGGCAAGCCCTGCCTGACACCCGTTGACCAGCAGTGAACTTCTCTGCCCCGTGTGTCCCCATGAGCTCCTTGACGGATCCATCCCCCTCATGTGCGGGCACGCTCTGGCATGCTGGGCCCCGGACGAGGCTGACCACAGCCACATATGTGCCCTGCCCGCTGGGTCTCACGTTTCCACCGCTGGTTGTGGGTCCCCGTGCCCCCTGCAGCCTCTGCACAGAGAGTTCTGTGGGGACAGGAAAGGGCAAAGCCCAAGAGTTTAGTCTTTCAAGCGGTTATTTTTAAAAGTTAAACAGCTGTATTCCTGTTCCCCTTTCCAGAAAAGAAACTCTTAGGTTTATGACTTCTGGCCAAAAGCAGTGTGCCCATAGACAGAGAATGTTCTAACTTGACAGAGTTTCAAAAAGCACCAAACATCAGATAAGATGAAAAGAAATGTAGATAAATGAGTCAGTTCTCAGTGAAACTCTCTTCAGTTTTTCTGTGTTGCCAGACTGACTCACGGAACCCAATTCTAGAAGCCCACAGGGCCTCTCCGTAAGCTGATTAAAATCATAATGCCTTACATTTCTGCCCAGCTCTGTGGTTTTCAAAACACATTCGTTTTTGCCCTAATTATCCTATATCATCTCTTCTAACTTGTTGCATATTATTTTTATTCAAGAAACAAGTCAGAATTTGTGGTTTGTATATTCCACAGGGCGACCCTTGTCCCTGTGTGTAAAGAAAACTTCGCTTTCCCATAGAAGCCTCCTTGGTCCGGGAGCACTCGAGCTTGTTCCGACACCTTCCTCCAGGGGAGAAGGTCTGACGCCTTCCCTGCTGGAGGGCCAGGGGCTCCCCGGGGCAGGGCTGGCCCGGGGTCCCCGCCTGGGAGAGGACCATGTGCTCAGGAACACGCGTGGTCTGGCGTGTGTGTGTGTCAGGGGAGCCCGGCTCACGATAAATGAACGCACAGTGGCCAAAACGTCAACAATTTGAGCAAAAAAGTAAATAAGGCAGCATTGGGACATGACACACACAGAGTAGACAGCATGAGCGCATCCTGACAGGAGGGACTGAATAACAGACGGGACGGACCTCTCGTGCGGGAAAACTCAGGTGCGTGCTGCAGGTGTGCCCCCCTCGAGGCACTGGGCACTGTGTCCCCCGAGTGTGGGCCACACGGTGACAGCCCTTTCCATCCTGTGCTCTGGAAGGACGGGAGAAGCACTGCCTGCCTGGTGTTCACGGTCAGCACCAGTGAGTCATGTTGATCCCGACCCCTGGGGCGACGTGAGGTGATGGACGCTGCTCCCGGGTCCTCGTTCCCAGGTGGTCACAGTCAGGGCCCCGAGCGGAGTCTCGACTCTCAGAGGAGGTGGCGGCTGGGCCCCACCGTGCTGGCCCCGCAAAGGGCCCGCCTGCAGGCTCTGTTACGCGAATGCGCTTACGTGTTTACCTAGAAGGCCAGATGTTTCTCGGGCCGTTAAAAACTTGATTATGGGGGGTCCAACAAGATGGTGAAGTAGAGGAGGGCATGGGGGTCACCTTCCCCAAGAATGCATCAGAAATCCACCCACGCGTGCAGCGATTCCCACCGGAACCCAGAGACTGGCGGCAGGACTTGTGCGCGGGCATCTGAGGGAGTGGGCACAGAGCTCAGGCCTGCGCCCTGGGAAGGGACTCGGGGAGGCAGAGACCATGCCTTGGGGAGTGGGCCCCGTCATCCAGGGCACAAGGAGGCCACACGGCACAGCCCCACGACAGCACAGGGACAGGCTGTGAGGGACAGAGGGCCCTGCACCCGAGGCCATGTCAGCTGAGGGCAGCGCCTGCGGGCACCCCGGCTCCAGCCCCGGCCCCTGCGACGGGTCCCGTGCAAGGAGAAGGGGAAGCACCCCAGAGCAGAGAGGGCCCAGGCCTGATCTCTGGGCTCCTCCTCCAGCATCCTGGGGTCAGACCCCACCCCCCAGTAGAGCGGTGATGGCCACCAAGTAGAAAGGAAGCCTTTCTTCACGCCTGCCTCCAGCCCCACCACAGCAACAGCTTCCAGCTCACCCTGAGCAAACACACAACGTGTGTCCAGGTCAGAGCCAGCTCTCCCCACAAAGGCATCAGACTCACACAGTCTGTACAGGAACACACCCTCGTGACAACAGCCCTTCAACAGGTCCTGTTTCACCTGAATTCACAGAGGCAGAGGACGTGCTCTCAGTTAAAAAGCAAGAAAAAACCCTGAAAAATAAACAACAAATTAAAAATGTATCAGATAAAGAGTTGAAAGCGTTGGTAATAAAAATGTTAACTGAAATAGAGAAAAGAATACATGAGCACAGTGAGGATTTTAATAAGGAACTAGAAAACGTGAAAAAGACCCAATCAGAAATGAAGAAATTGAGTAACTGAAATTAAAAGACACTGGAAGGAGTGAGTAGCAGACGGAGTGATACGGAGGAGCACAGAGGGATCTGAGGGAGAAGACGACGGGCATCCCGCGCCAGCACAACAGACACAGGTAGCATAGAGTTAGAGAGACCTGAGCCTGCGGGACAGGCCTCCTGGCGAGGGGCGAGGAGGCTCTGGATGTGCCCCTCCCGTTAGCGGGTATCAGACCCAAGTCTGCAGCCGCGTCCCCCACGTCCCCATCCCCCAGTGTGTCCAGTCCATCGTCTGTCTTGGAGGCAGGCAGCAGCCTCTACAGCCCCCGCTTCCAAGAGCTCATTACATTCTCTGCTTATAAACAGCTCGGGTCAAACCTTCAGTGAACAGAGATGCAAAGAGCTAAAAGTGAAGACAAGGTCAGTGTTTCCAACACAGGATAAACCAAGAAGAGAAGGTGTCCTCCCGGAAACAGTGCAACTTTTCATTTTTCTAAACAAACGGGTTGTGGGATCCCAGAAATTGTTGACAGAGCAGTCAGATAACCGCAGACACAGGCCAGAAACGGATGGGTGTTTCCTAGACCTGGGGTGTGGGTGAGAGCTTCGCCCGGGTAGGAGGAGTCGCTCTCCCAGGAAAGGACAGGTTTTTCTGTCTGTAAATGTGGCCCTGGAGCCTTCATGGTCCTTGCATTTTCCTGCTGTTGATATGTAAATAAATTCAACCAACATATGTTTTGCTAGCAACGAGGAAAAGCCTCTGGGGAAGGTAACTTGTAAGCAGAATTTAATTTGTACTGTGTTCACCGTACTTTGCATCGCACACCGCATGTGTTCAGGCCCTGGCGGGTGGCTGTGTCCACTGCACGCTCCCTGCAGCTACAGGTCCAGCCCCTCCTCTCCCCCAGGCCGCCCAGGCTCCTGCCCCCACAGCTCCGGGTGACCTGCTTGGTCACGGTCGCAGCATGTCAGCACAGCACAAAGAGTCACTTTCAGGACCAGTTTGGGGATGGTGACAGGGCAACAGTGGCCCCTTAAAAGGCCAGTGTTTGCTCTGGGAGGTATGACCCCCTTCACAGAAGCAAGGCCGAGGCCCTTCCCCTCGCCCCCCAGGACACAGAGCCCTCAGCAACCTGCAGGGCTGAGGGCCGTGAGCCTCAACCTCAGGCATCGCAGGGCGGAGCCCTGCTCTGCTCTCACTGCAGAGCCCGCGGGTAGCTTCAGTGGAGGGATGGAAACACGTTTGCTACCCAGCTCTTGAGATGTCCAAAGAGCACAGAGAAGGGACGTTTCTCTGGGTTTAACCAGGTTAGCTCCTGAAAGGTCATTTGCAAGGTATCTCCTAGTGACTGAGTCTTTCTGGCCATCTCTAAAGAAACCCTCTCCTCGCGACTCTGTACATAACGTCACTAATAACAAAACTAGATTAAGGATGACTGTACCTAAACCTGATTTTCCCATTTAATAGTTCTTCTTTACATTAAAGTCTGTCAGACAGGACAACCCTCCCTCAACGTCCAAGTCTGCATGCCTCAAATACTCGACCCCATCACATAAGTTGGGGTACGTCAAGTAAGCCCCTCTCCTCTCGGCACTGAGTGTGTTCAGCGGCAGGCTCGGGACAGCAGCTGAACTCCACTCACATCGTCCCTTCAATCAGTTTAAGCAAAACGGAGGTTTAGTTTTAAAAATTCTTGAAAGCTTAAATCACACCCTCAAATTAACTGTATAATTTCAGGCCTACATTTTTGTCTTCTTCCTGCACTTTCTTTTCCCTTGAGGATGAGCATTTTATTAAAATGTTGCAGTAGCCCTGTGCCCCAGTTTTCCTGAGATTCTTGACATTGGATATTAGCCGTTAAGACTGACTGCTGCTGCTTTTGTATCAAGAGTTGAACGGACAGGAGGCGGGAGGGTGCTGGCAGGAGAAGCACAGTGAGAGCCACACTGACCCTGGGGCCGGGGGCTGCCCGTGCCGAGCATGCTGCGTCTGTCCCCTCGTGTCTGTGGTCGCAGGGTGCTCGGGTCACCTCCTGCCCGAGGTCACCCCGTGGAGACAGGACTGGAAGAGCTGAAGCCCAGGCGCTCCCCACCCCCGTGGTGTGGGCTGCTGGTGTCTCTGACTTCTCGGGTAGACCGGGGCGCGCTCACGTTGGGCACGGCTCTGTGCGTGTCGGCGCTGCCCCTGCCGGCCGCTCTGTCGCCACGGTCAGTGGTGAGTCGCTTCGTACCCGGATGCTCAGACGATACTCTCGGTGCCCTGGGCAGGACGTCCCAGGGATGGAGATGATGGTGTCTTTGTCTTCCACACGGCAGTGGTTTCACGGCAGAGTGAGACCTCACTCAGTGAGGACGCACGCGTGCGCACTCACAGGCAAGCCACAGTCCTGACCACACACTGGCTGGCAGAACCTCCTCTTCTCCCGTGGAGAGCGGCAGTGAGGGAGGGAAACGTGTCGGGGAGGCCGGCACAGGGTGCAGCGGCTCGGGGCGACCGCAGTGTCAGGAACAGGTGAGCGGCAGCCAGAGTCATGGCCGTGGGAACAGAGCCCCAGTTCCCCAGAAGGCGCACCTGGGTGCTCTAGGCTGCGGCCTCCCGTTCCTAAAAGCACTGGTTTTTCAGAGGGCGTGGACATGTTTGATGTGTTGGGTGTGTTTGTTTAAGGAAGATGTAGAGCTTCAAAAGGCAAAATGTTTTTTAACCCAGAAAGGTATTCAGTAAACGGAATTGTTAAATCCGACGATGAAACTGGGATAAACTAATGAGGAACAGGGCACGTCTGCAGCTCCACTTCCCACATCCTGCTCTCACCTGGCCGGACATGCTGGGCCCGGCCGCCCACAGGCAGGGCGTGGGGCAGAGCCCAGTTTCCAACAGCACAAGTACTGCCCGGCCGAGGGGCTGGGAAGGTTTTCAATCCAAAGGAGGAATGGAGTTTCCCTTCTGGCTGATGTCCTCATTTTCCCAGGACCGACAGTAGGTAGTGGAACCGCCTTTAGAGAAGAGCGTGGGCAGCCCAGTGTGGAACCCAGGAAACTTCGGAACAAGAGAGAGAGAGGAGCCAGACGTCTGAGGCCCAGGAGAGCTGGTCCTCGGGTGAGCTCTGACCTCAGAAAGCTCACTTCACACGGCCAGGCCAGCTTGGGCTACAGTTCCCATCGATCTGGCCTAGTTTGGCACGTAAAGTTATCTCAGCATGAAAAGTGGCCGTGAACTGTTGGGACGGGTGTTCAGACCCAAGGGCAGTCTGCGGTCTGTGTGGATGACCCGTGGTCCAGCGCATCCCGTAAACTGCTGGGATTGATGTTCAAACCCAAGGGCAGTCCGCGGTCTGCGTGAATGACCCGTGGTCCAGCGCATCCTGTGAACTGTTGGGATTGATGTTCAAACCCGAGGGCAGTCCATGGTCTGCGTGGATGACCTGTGGTCCGACGCATCCCGTGAACTGTTGGGATGGGTGCTCAGGCCCAAGGGCGGCTCGCGTGGGTGACCCGCGGTCCGGGCCGTCCCATGTTGCCGGAGCCACGGCAGCTGAGTGTGTGGGCCGGTCATAGGCTGTCTAGTGCTTCTGGTCCCTTCTTGTTTAAGTTGTGGGAAAGTGTGTATGACACAAAATGTCCCTCTCTCACCACTGTGAGTGTGCAGTTCAGTGCCCCTCAGCCCCGTGTGGCCACCGCCGCTGTTCATCCCCAGGACTCGTCCACCATCCCCGTGTTCTCTTTGGTAAACCTTGTATCACAGCTGCTAACAGGTGGAAAAGGGGTTGATTTTAATTACCATGTCTGTTTCCTTCTTTCCGTAAATAAAGTGATGTCATCAAAAGCAGATGGAAAAGCCAGAGAATACAAAGCAAGCCGTGGTTCATTAGCTGGATAATCAGCTCGGGATTGTGTCCGATGATAAAACCCTAAGTGCTTGATCACAGACAGCATTTTGAAATTCAGCTTGTGCAGAAAATAAGCAACCTCATCCTTCAGCCCTTGAACTTTCACTCTGATGGTTCTTGTTACCAGTTGCAGGGCCTTTCCCACATGTTCAGTGCACGATGCTCAATTCTTACAGCAGTCAAGCTGTGTAGACTGTACCCTGCTGGTGTTCTGGTCCTTAGACACACACTTCACTCACCAGTCAGCCTCCGCTCAGGCTGCTGCTTGCAGGAGTGAGTCTTGGAAGTCCAGTCCGGGCCGAAGGCCCTGAACCGGGTAGCTGACCAGGGTGACTCCCCAAGCTCTGGCTCTAACCCCCAGTGCCCTCTTTAGGGGCACCTTCAGTCTTGTTCAGAAAAGGAGGAATTTATCCTTCTGCTGTATTCCTCCTCGCTAACCCTTCAGAGGGAGACTTTGGGACAGTCAGCAGAGAGAACAGCCAGAGGTTGTAAGATGCTGGGCTGAGCCAGGGAATGTTCCCTTCAGCCTGAAAGCCCAGCGTGCCCAGCGCTGGCCCCCACGGCAGCTCCCCTGTGGTGTTGAGAGCTGGGCTGTGATCCCTAAACAGATGATGGCTGTTGGCCTTAACTCTCATAGAAACCTGGCTGACGTACCTTCATTTGAGCCAAGTACCGGCACTGTGCCTGAAATGTAGGAGTATGCTGGGCTTTTATCTCTGATTTAGAAAGAACTGGGGGGTGACCCGCCCCAGGCGCCTCAGGTGTTGAGGGCCTGGCCTCGCGGGCGTGGGGGCCACACCCGTCCCTCTCCTGGGCTCCGGGGCGCACATGCAGCCCTTGAGCGCCTGTCACACCATGAGGCCCATAGACGGAAGGGCAGGTCCTTCCAGCTGCACCAGGAAAGAAGCAGTTTCAGGAGGAACCACGCGCTCTGGAGAGAGCATCCCCGTCTTCTTACCCTACCCCCAGCACACCCCCACCACAGGAGGTGGGGCTGGGGGCAAAGACTGACTCTCCCCTGTCTCAGGCCAAGACAGCTCTCACTGCCTGCCTGTATGTCACCTGTTTCCAGTGTCTGTGGAAAGATGTGGCTATTTAAATGAGAAAAGAAAAAGCAGAAAGTGCTTGCTTTTACTCCAAACCCTGGGTCTAGAAAGTTGGTCCTCAAACAAAAATATCAGTGTCCCCCGGGTATCATTAAGTTCTCTTTAATAACTTGTGAACTAATCTGTTTATCAGGTGGGAATCTTCTTGTAAGAAACCACCAACTCAGGCTGACCAAGCAGAAAAGAATTTGGGGGAACAGTACAGAGGCGGCCGCAGAGTCAAGGGGCGAAGCGAAAGCCAGCTGAGAAAGCAGCTTCTGGGCTCCGTGTTGGGGTAGACGAGCTGCTTGGTTGCCCGTACCAACTCACTGCCCTGGTGTCCACAGGCCTCCCGTCATTGTGACTGGGAGTGGGTCCCTGGGGGGCACAGGGCTGGCACCAAGCTGGGTTAGGAAGGCAGGGGGGCCCATACCTGGGGCCCAGCTGCCCCCCAGACGCCCTAGTGTGGTGGCCAGGATGGCGTCCCCTGCGGGCACGCACATACCCTGCAGCTGGCCGCCCCTGAGCAGCGGGCTGCAGAGCTGCACGCAGGCCAGCACCCAGCTCGGGCAGGGCCCCCAGAGCCTGCCCCAGAGCCCCTGGAGACCCTAGTCCACTGCCATCAGGCCTGGAACAGCCTCCCGGTCCTCCGAGATCGTGAACACACTGGTTTAGCAGAGCAGACGAGACAGGAACGTTCAGGCTTGCCCCAGGTTTTATCAGCCCGTTTGCCTCTCGGGGAAAAGGAGGAGGAAAATAAATGAAATCGTCATCGTAACTGCTTGACGGGCTGTTCCCTCTGGGCCTGCGGAGGGCGGGCAGGCGGGACTCTGCTTCCCTGAGGATTCCCTGCAGCCGGTCTGTCTTCACTGCCGCCCACATGTCCCTCTGAGGGGGAAAGTTACCCTCGGTTTTGTTTTACAGTCTCAGCTCCCCGCGGCCCCCACCCCTGCCCTCCAGAGAATGTGTGTCAACTCCACCCACTCTGGACTTGGCCCTCCAGCAAGTTCTGGGGGCGCCTATGAAACTGCTCATCTCATCACCACCCTTTTAAGACTTAAAACTTGACACAGAGAACATCTTCACCAGCTTTATGAAAAAGATCCACGTGTTGCTGAAATCTTTACCATCTACATATGTAAACGCTAAATTCAGCTTTTCTTATTTGTGGAACTGCCTGAAAACATTTTGTTTTTAATTCCCTGTGTAGAAGTTGTTAGTTCCTTTTGACACTTGCAAACACTTAGATCTGACTAAAGCGAGGACACTGCAGCCGTGTGGCAGGAGAATTCCCGCCCTGGGAAATTAGTGCGTCCTCTCTGAACCTTCATCTTCACCGGTCGCAGCACACATACCACGGTCCAGCCACTCTTCTTGGGCCAGGTTTTATTTAAAACTCCCCCGAGCGTGTGTGCGTTTCTCTGCTTGCCCCACGGCGGCCGTCCTCTGAGATGCAGAAGTGGCTGCAGGTGGCCCTGGAGACAGTGTGGCCCTGAGGTGGTGGGTCCTGTGTTTGTGGACAGCTGGTGGAGGTGACAGGAACACTTCATGGGACAGGCAGCCGCACTTCACTGCAGAGGTCAGCCCCACCTCCTGACAGTTCTAACCATTTAATTAGAAGCAGTTTGTAATTACAGGATGTTTCAAATGTTACAAGAAAGGGAATGGTGAAGCAGGCTAACACATCTGACCGAAAGTCATGTTAACGGTGTTTGCCCCACAGCTGTTCTCTGCATTAAGAACCCTGGCCCGTAGGAAATGCGCAGACAGGGATTACTGCTCTGAGTACATGAAAGCCTGCGTCTCCAAGACGCAGAGTGGAAGGTGCTGTCTGGCCGTCGTCAGAGCCATCACATCCCACTGCCAGAGACACAGGAGGACTAGGGGGCCTTTCTCGTCCCTAGGAACTATTTTACTGTAAAGAGAAAATTGCTTTGAACTTTAGTTTTGCAGTTAAAGACACAGCAACGGAATTCTCTTCCAATAGCCAGTCCTTATTCCTCAGATGGCCCCTGTGACGGAGATGTGAGGACCTGGGTTTGAATGCAGATGAAAGTATTCTGGGCTCTGGTGATAATATGACGGCATCCGTATTGTTCCTGAGCACACAGGGTCCAGTGAGGGGCTGCCAAGGCCGTGTTGGCACTGCTTCTTTGTGTCCACTGTACAAGCCAGGCCTTGGCCAGTCCCTGTGGCCGTGTTCCCCAGTGGGGGTGACCGTGTCTGTGTGTCCAGCCCTAGGCCTGCCTGAAGCTCTCTACGTTCCACTGCAGATGGTGGCCTGGATGGGAGCACCCCTGGCCCCCAAACCTTGAGCATGGTTCCTTGCACTCCTGGTCAAGTGGGCTCCAAGGGTATAGTAATATCTCCAAAATACATTTGGGTCTAAATCTCTAAGCTAAGTGTTGGTGAGATAGTATAAAAAAGGCAATAAAACAAGAAACCGCTCAGAGCCCAGGCACTGCCTGGACACTCTGGCACAGCCTAGTTCCCAGCTCGAGGCTCCCGAAGCCGAGCGTCCCCGACCATGTGGACGTGCTGTCCGTCTGTCACTCTGTGCTGTTCCTGAGCGAGCTGGCTGACCGTCTGTCTCTCTGTTGGCAGGTATGCTTCAGAAGCGTCCTTCTATTGACGACTTCGTAAACACCCTAGTTTCTGACCTGGACCTAGACTTCGAGACCTTCCTCATGGATTCTACGTAAGGGAGACACCTGAGTCCTTTAGGTCAGGGTCATGGTGACGCTGATTCTGTTGTTAAGTGCTGCAGCTACAAACACTTGTTTCTGAGTTCCGTATTCACTTCTGTGATAACTTGTGAAAAGCCTCAAACCCGTGGATCTTGGAATAAATAATTTTTTTTAAATTACGCTGGCTTTTAGCCTGTTCGGCAGATTCTGCATGATTTCTTAAGACAACTGTAGAGGTGGCTGAAAGTGGAGCAGTCAGTTATGGCGGTGGAAAAACCACGTGTGGCCTCGACAGTGCCCTGGCTCCTCCCGTGAGGTCCTGGATGGACCACACAGGCGCACCTCTGACCTGACAACGAATACACGGAGCTGCAGCGCAACAAGGGAGTCGTGTGTCAGGTTCAGCCTCTGGCAAATCTGGAACTGAGATGCAGACACTCTGTCCTAAGCATTACTGCATACCGTATTGCCATGTGTTAATTACAGGAAGGACTTTTTTTTAGGTCAAGGTGAGTGTATTGTCCAAACAGCATAATCTAATTGCATGCAGAACCATTTTCAAGTCCACCTAATTAAAGCTAGTCACACACACACACAAAAAAACAGGTTATTATTTCAAAAAATCACTTCACACTGAAAAGATAGGCCCTCTGAAAAGGCAGCTTGGCTGTACCACACCACCATCTTAGGCAGGATGGCACTGTCTCTTCAGCTTCCTAGAAGCTTTCCGTGGGTGCTGACCATGCCACTTCAGCACTGGCTCGCACGCCCACCGCACACACACCCACACCTCTTACAGAGCACATGGTGAGAGGAACATCGACTCGCTGTTGTGTCACACTCGTTTTAAAGCAAAGAAACTGTAATAAAGTCCACGACGAGAGCTAAGAGAGTAAGCGAGCGGAGGTACCTGCTACAAGGGTAATGAACGTAATGAGAGAAATCCAGCTGCCCCATGGACGCTGGGGATTTCAGAGTCGGCCAACAGTAAAAAACTGAACCGATTTAAGGAAACCACGAGGTTTTTTTAAAGGATAAGCATCTGTCAAAATACACTGGCTGTGGTAACAGTTACAGTCAGTGAGGCACGTTCCACAAAGTCCCAAGCAAAGGGAGGAACACGGCAGCTACAGCACACGGAGGTATGTTTGCTGACGGCTTCTGGAGACCTAAGCCAAGAGACAGGTCTGACAGCCCGGCCAAGTCTAGAAGCAGAGACCCAAGGATTTGGAGCCGGGGTTCCGGCTGAAGGGGCTGTAGGACAGTTCAGCTCAGTCTCTCAGTCGTGTCCGACTCTTTGCGACCCCATGAATCACAGCATGCCAGGCCTCCCTGTCCATCACCAACACCCGGAGTTCACTCAAACTCATGTCCATCGAGTCGGTAATGCCATCCAGCCATCTCATCCTCTGTCGTCCCCCTCTCCTCCTGTCCCCAATCCCTTCCAGCATCAGGGTCTTTTCCAATGAGTCAACTCTTTGCATGAGGTGGCCAAAGTACTGGAGTTTCAGCTTTAGCATCATTCCTTCCAATGAACACCCAGGGCTGATCTCCTTTAGGATGGGACTGGCTGGATCTCCTTGCAGTCCAAGGGACTCTCAAGAGTCTTCTCCAACACCACAGTTCAAAAGCATCAATTCTTTGGCGCTCAGCTTTCTTCACCATCCAACTCTCACATCCCTACATGACCACTGGTAAAACCATAGTCTTGACAGTATTTAATAAGTTTTTCCTGCCTTCAAAGTCAAGGATTTAATTACAGACTTTAGTTTAAAATGACACCTGCTAGCAGCCTCTTCCAGCTTCTCACTGAAAGACCAGTGACGAAGCAAAAAGGCAAGGTTAAAAATCCCCAAAACTAGGACACATGTCCAACCTTCTCCAGGCTAGAAATAGATGAGCCACATGGAGAAACGTCAGTGATCCCCCCGCACCGTGCAGGTCCACCTGGATGCTGGGGCAGGGGGCTCCTGAGGTCTCACGCAGCTAATACACTGCACTCCAGCCCAGGAGCAGCACCCGGCAAACCACCTGTGGCCCTTCTGCCTTCATCCTCTCCTGGCTCCTCCCCTGTTGAATTTCTCAGTCTGTGAACACATGGAAACCCCAACGCCCAGAGGATCCTTGGGCAGGAAAGAGGGCAGGCCTGCAGCCATGCCCCTGCCCCTCATCCCATGGGAGCTGAGGGGTGATGCAGGCCATGGGCAGAGGTGGGTATGCCCCCCTCCCTGCCCATGGTCTCTGAGCTGGGGAAGGGCTATACTTGCTGGACACAAACGCAGACTCTCGTCTGGGAAATGGACCAGGAGACACTGACACCAACCTGCTGTCAGTTACAGGTAAGTTTGAAGAGGAGCTGCGGCAACTCCAGGTGTACCTGGCACCGAGGCCCTGGGCCTTTCTCCTCCCTTTTCAATTGAGTGTGAGTGAGCGGCATAGGAAGTCACAGGGAGCCTCAGAGAAAGGAGGGGAAAGTCACCTGAAAGGTGCTGGAAGATCCCAATTTGGAACATTACTTTGTTTTTAAATGTTTTGTGTTCGGGTTTAGCCAACCAACAATGTTGTGGTAGTTTCAGGTGATCCGCGAAGGGACCCAGCCATACATATACATGTATCTGCTCCCCGCCCCCCAGACTCCCCTGCCGTCCAGGCTGCCGTATGACGTTGAGCAGAAGTCCCTGTCGCTCTAGAGTAGGTCCTTGTTGGTTACTCAGTTTAAATATAGCAGTGCTGGACATTGTTTTTAAAGGAACTAAGGCACATTGCAGAAAACATCTCTGCTATTCTTAGTGAGACGAGAAAACATGGTCTTTATGAAGCTGAAAGCCATCAAGAAAGAACAAGCAGAAATTTAAAAATAAGCTGAAAAGAGAAGTAAGAAAAAAGAAAAGCGGAGAAACTGATTAAGGCGCAGTGATGTAAAACATTATCAGAGCAGACAGGAGCAGAACTGCCAAGGAGAGATGACGAGCACTCTGAGTGTGGGTTAAGTGCAGACGCTGTGGGAGCCGGGAGCCAGGGAGCAGCCAGGGTTCCAGGTGGAGCCCGGACAGCTGGGACAGAAGCAGTCACCAAGCCCTAGTTCTCATGTCCTGTGTCCCCAGAGCTCAGGACGATGACCAGCACATCACGGGAGCTCTGCCGAAGGCATGCCCTTCAGTGAATTTAAAGAAGCTCTTACTAAAAAAAAAAAAGAATATGTAATTTAAGAGGGAATCCTTTCTGGCCACCCAACAATGTAATGGGCTAAATGCCACTGGACTATGCAATCAGAAATGGCTTTAACAGTAAAATTTTTGTTGTGTATGTTCTGTCACAATTATTGAAAGCTAAATGCAAGCGGAGAGAAGCGAATCCTGCATTCCAGATCAAAGAAAGAAAACAGTGGAGAGAGACCCCAACGAGACAAAATCTGCCTTTTCTTTTGAGAACTTAAATATAATTGCGATTATAAGCCAACTGACCTCCAGTGGGACATTTCCTAGGAGTTGTTAGTGTTCCACAAACTTGGAAGGGTCCTCTGTTCATACATTTGGGAAATACAAGTGAGCTGTGAGTTTGACCTTCTCAGCGGCAGGCCCCCATCCACAACATGCTTCCTGAAGGTGTGTGATGACAGCACCCACCTTGGTTGGAGGACCTACCAGTGATATTCTTCAGAACACTAGGGACTAGGTGCTAAAAACCATCCAGCGAGAAACAGTGGGCTTACCTGTAAAGGAAAACTCACGGTGTTCCCAGAAGTCAATGGTTCATCACCGTGAAAAGGACAGTGAAAAGTTTCGAGAGGCAAAGGCTAAGATGCAGAATGGCATTCTCAGATACACACAGGCTCTGGAAATTTTCCAGCTTTGTACTTTTTCTTTAAATATCACTAGAAGAATAAGTAATTTAGATCAAGAGTCAAAGCAGAGGAAACCCCAAGGAGCTCCTGAGAATGTTAGGGGTCACTGCCTCTCTTCTCTACTACAGCTGAATAGAGCACAATAGCAAATTATTTTATTATGAATGCTTTTCCTTGTGATGGGAGTAAACCCATAACAGCAGTTTCTCTGGGAAAAATTCTCTCCTGTACTTAGGGCTTACCACCAGCTTCCAAAAATCCAACAGGAAAAAAAAATAATAATCCAGAGAAAGAACTGAAGAATAATGGATAAAATGTTACTGTGATTATCTTTAATGTTGAGATTTTGGCCTTTTATTTTCCTTCTATTTCCAAATTTAAAAAAATAGGCAATGTGTTAATTTAAAAGTAATTTAAAATTTACAAAAAGTTTAATCATGACATAGCCGAGTGTAAAAGCACGTTTCCAGTTCTAAAGAAATATTAATACCTGGATGATATAAGCAAGTTCAGAAAATGTCTCTGAGACATTCAGGCACAATCTGTATGGGCAGAAATTGCACGGATACCCAGGCTTCAGGCTGATTTCCTCTCACTGGTTGAGATAAGTATGACATTCGTTTTCAGTTCATGAAGAACTTTATCACATGGTCATCCTGCCTGTGGCCCACTGCCCAGGAGGTCACAGGGCAGGTGGTATCGGGATACTGTTGTGACCGTGGGGCGGGCAGGCCGGCCATGTGTCGGCCTCTGGGCTGGTCACGCTGATGCGGGACTCCTGGCCTGCGCCCGTCACTGCACCCGGGTCTTCAGAGAGGATGCAGTCTCCTGCAGGCACCCAGGTGCACCTTGAGACAGAGCGCTGGGTGCTCACACGACCCACTGGGCCACACGGCCTGAGGGCGCTTGTGGTCTTCCTGCCTGAAGCAGCCCATGCCCTTGGACAGACCACAGATGTGACACGTTACAGCATCAGACCGGGAGGGCTGAGGCTGGGGATGGAGAGAGGAGGCCACCTGCAAAATTCACCCACAGAACTTGCTGTCCACGAGTCCGGGTGGGTGGCACCTATGAGCTCATCTCAGTTGTGACTTGACTTTAGAAAACCGTGTGGGAAGCAGTGCCGGAACAAGCCTGTGGGGGCCACTGGGACAGTCTGTTGGGTTCATAAACAGCTTAACACACACCTTTCAAGTAAGACCAGCAGCAGCGATGAGCTGCCCTCCAGGCCTGTCCCTGCGCTGCACCTATACAGACCAGCAGGTGCTGGATGCCCTTCTGCCCTCCAGACACCCTGCAGCCAGGGTGACTGCCCTCCACAGGCAGCTTACCTGTTATTTCCTCCAACTTTCATTATGCCTTGGGTGAATGCTTAGCCTATTAATTTTCAGCCTATCTTCTTTTCTAAGATAGGCATTTAAGTCTAAACTTTCTCCTCCTCAGGGACCCTGGACTTCTTATCAACCTGCCTAGGAATTGACTCTCTCATTTTCATTGCAGTGTGATCAGAATCCATATTCTGTACTGTTTGTCTTCTGCAGTTTACTGACACCCACCATATAGCCCTGTGTATGGTCACTGCTGTAAACATGTCAGATGCAGTTGGGAATAACTCCATGGCGGATTCATGTTGATGTATGGCAAAACCAATACAGTATTGTGAAGTAAAATAAAGTAAAAGAAAAGTATAGTTGTTAGGTGCAAGGTCTTTATCGTCTGCTTAATCTGCTGTAACGCAACGGAAAGATGTACTAAGACCCTCTTGCCGTAACTGTGGATTTACCTATTTATTGCCATAATTTTGGAGAAGTCAATGGCACCCCACTCCAGTACTCTTGCCTGGAAAATCCCATGGATGGAGGAGACCGGTGGGCTGCAGCCATGGGGTCACGAAGAGTCAGACACGACTGAGCGACGTCACTTTCACTTTTCACTTTCATGCATTGGAGAAGGAAATGGCAACCCACTCCAGTGTTCCTGCCTGGAGAATCCCAGGGACGGGAGAGCCTGGTGGGCTGCCATCTATGGGGTCGCACAGAGTCGGACACGACTGAAGCAACTTAGCAGCAGCAGCAGAAACAGCACTGTAATTTGGTCTATTTTTGCTTTTAGATTTGAGGCCTCACTGCTAATTACAAACAAATTTAGAAATATTTTATCTTCCTGGTAAATTTTTAAATCATTATGATAAGATTCTCTTTATCTCTAGTTATACTTTTTAGCTGAAAACTTATTTTGCCTAATTCATTATAACTACACGTATTTTCTTTTGTTTAAATTTGTGTGATGTATTTTTTGTTCCTTCACTACATCATTACATGTTTGGTGTGTCTTTACATGCTATAGAGCATTTACAGTTTAGATCATGTCTTTACAATTATAGAGCATGTCTACACATGATCATCTGTTGCTTCTCATTCTGATATTCTGTGTCTTCTAACTGGATCACTTAGTTCATTTATGTTTCGTGTAAAGCACTAGTGATTTTCTGGGCAACTCAGAACACTCAAAAAGTGGGCTGAAATCCTACAAGAGCTACTTCCTAGTTCTCCTTACTCCTGTCAGCACCCAGTCCTAAGGCAGGGGAGCTACCCAAATGTCACTCCCTGGAATGGCCCTGTGGGACTGTCAGAAGTGTGGTGCAGTCTCAACCCTGCCTTTTCCACACAGACATTTCCAGAGCAAAGACACCCTGAGTGCCGAAGCACTCCTACTCCCCCCTGGTCTCAACCAGGTTCCTGTTACACGGTTAGCCCATGTGCCTGGTCCACCGTGACAGCAACCTGGAATCCTGCCCCTCAGAGACCTAACCACCATCACCACATGACCCAGCCACTCCGCTCCTAATTTCATACCTGAAGTTACACTCACAGCAGCAACACTCACAGCAGCAACACTCACAGCAGCCTTACTCACAACAGCCGAAAGGTGGGAATGACCTGACTGCCTACACCAGGTGAACAGGTTCACGACACATGATATGTCCGTGTAACGGAACATCGTTTCACCGTAAGGAGGAGTGAAGTGCTGATCCCTGCCACAACACGGATGAAACTCAGTCATGCTCAGTAGAAGAAGCCAGACACAAGAGGACAAATACTGGATGATTTTACTTAAAATAGGCAAATTCACAGAGACAAAAATTAAAACAGAGGTTTCCGTAGGCTGGGGTGGGGTAATGGGGGAATTATGCTTGGAGTCACACAGAATGGTGATGGCTGCCCAGCAATAAAAATGTAATGAATGTACACTTACTAGCGTCTAAGATGGAAAATGTGTTGTGAACACGTAATCACAATGTTAGTTATGCAATATACCAAAACCCCCTGAAGTATATACTTTAAATGAGTAAATGTTACAGTATATGAGTTATATCTTAATAAAGCTGTTTAAGAAATAAACCTCGAGGACTCCCCTGGTGACTAGTGAAGAATCCACCTGCCAACTCAGGGGACAGGGGTTTGGCCCCTGGTCTCGAGATCTCCATGGCTCCGTGTGCTGTGCAGCAACTAAGCCCATGCTCCACACCAAAAGATGCCGCACAGTGAGAAGCCCACGCACCACAATTAGAGGAAGCCTGTGCAGAAATGGAGACCCAGCACAGCCAAAAATAATACATAAAACTGTTTAGAAGAGAATCTATAGTTATACTTTATCAGTATTTATCTCCTCACTACGCTGTGAATGGACTGAGGCCAGATGCGTACCCTTTCATGTTCATTCAGGGAATAACAGAGCGTCTGGTATGGCGGCCCATCTGGCTGCATCGTCACCAAGGTTCCAGTGGCGATCAGTGGATTCTTGCTAAATGGTCTTCTGCCTTAACAGATTCTCCTAACAGAACAGTTTTCTTCCTGAAATTGGTAGATATTTTTACTTTCTTTCCTCACTCTGTCGGTTCAGTTCAGTTCTGTCTCTCAGTCGTGTCCGACTCTTTGAGACCCCATGAATCGCAGCATGCCAGGCCTCCCTGTCCATCACCAACTCCCAGAGTTCACTCAGACTCACGTCCATCGAGGCAGTGATGCCATCCAGCCATCTCATCCTCTGTCGTCCCCTTCTCCTGCCCCCAATCCCTGCCAGCATCAAAGTCTTTTCCAATGAGTCAACTCTTCCCATGAGGTGGCCAAAGTACTGGAGCTTCAGCTTTAGCATCATTCCTTTCAAAGAAATCCCAGGGCTGATCTCCTTCAGAATGGACTGGTTGGATCTCTTTGTAGTCCAAGGGACTCTCAAGAGTCTTCTCCAACACCACAGTTCAAAAGCATCAATCCTTCGGTGCTCAGCTTTCTTCACAGTCCAACTCTCACATCCATACATGACCGCAGGAAAAACTATAGCCTTGACTAGATGGACCTTAGATGGCAAAGTAATGTCTCTGCTTTTGAATATGCTGTCTAAGCTGGTCATAACTTTTCTTCCAAGGGGTAAGCGTCTTTTAATTTCATGGCTGCAGTCACCATCTGCAGTGATTTTGGAGCCCCCCCAAAATAAAGTCTGACACTGTTTCCACTGTTTCCCCATCTATTTCCCATGAAATGATGGGACCAGATGCCATGATCTTCATTTTCTGAATGTTGAGCTTTAAGCCAATTTTTTCACTCTCCACTCTAACTTTCATCAAGAGGCTTTTTAGTTCCTCTTCACTTTCTGCCATAAGGGTGGTGTCATCTCCATATCTGAGGTTATTGATATTTCTCCTGGCACTCTTTATTCTAGCTTGTGCTTCTTCCAGCCCAGCTTTTCTCATGATGTACTCTGCATATAAGTTCAATAAGCATGGTGACAATATACAGCCTTGAGGTACTCCTTTTCCAGCTCTAAAACATAATGTTTGATTGGAAGTGTGGCTGTTTCTGCATATGATGAAACAGTTCCATTTTGTTACAAAATTGTAACTTCCCAAAAGAACCTAGTACACATTAATGCTCATAATTCTTATTTCTCTCTCCCTTTCAAGGCACATAAGCACTTTTTATTTAGTTTTAACATCTTCAGAAATAGATGGAATGTCACATAAACAAAGTTAGAATGAAGATGGGTTTTCTCTTGCTATGCAAACTCAATTTATCTTCTTCCTACAAGATTTTTAGAAACATGAACGCTTTGTTGATGCTCCTGATTGCAAATGACAGGATGAAGAGTAGCCTGAATAAAGTGGACAATTTCTTACAAAAATACTGTTAGAATGTCTCACAGCCACCCAAGGACAGTCAGCAGGAGTTAGGATGCCTTGGCTTCAAGTAAGATAGTTCTACAGTCAACCACAAGGGAGAGCACTGTCATGCCACATGGTTATGGGTGACCAAGGGAAGAGAGCCCTAAAAAGCTTCACGTGCTGAGAAATTGGCCACTTCAGTGCTCACTGTGGAAGAGCCACTGGCAGGACATTCAGAGCCTCACCTGCTCACTCTCCTTATGAAAGGGTCTGGGGCCCCAGCTCTTAAAAGAAGGGCTGTTTTCTAGAAGTCGACATTTCTCTTTTGCAGTTGACTGATACATTCCCAAGTATATATCAAAAGGGCCTGGAAAGAGAGTCAGAAACTCCAAGTTAGGAAACCGAGTCAGTTCAGCCTCTCTAAGGAGAAGATGCTGAGCCAGGCGATCACTGGGGGAAACGCCTGAAGGAGACACCCATGCGGGTCTGACACCTGTGAAAGAAGGGCATGGAGGAAGACTCTCAGGCAGGAGGAGTCTCAGCTCAGCCCAGGCCAATGTGGAATCCCCACGTCAGAACTCCCAGCAGAGGGGTCTGCATCCCTCGGAAATTACCCAGCCTCCATAGGGAAATGGACTCCAACCAACCAAAACCAGCATGAGAAAGACCGAGGTGGAGAACTCGCACTTCCCATGTCAAAACTTAGCACAAAGTTACGGTAATCAAGACAATATAGTACTGAAATTTGTTGTGTAGTGGTCGTGTCTGACTCTTTGCGACCCCGTGGACTGTGTAGCCCACCAGGCTCCTCTGTCCATGGGATTCTCCAGGCAAGAATACTGGAGTGGGTTGCTATTTCCTTCTCCAGGAGATCTTCCCAACTCAGGGATCAAACCTATGTCTCCTGCATGGAGAGGCAGGTTTTTAACCATTGAGCCAACAGGGACAGACACACAGAATGACAGAACAAACTAAGAGTCCAGAAATAATGCTTTGCATTTATGGCCAACTGACTTTTGACAGGGTGCTAAAACAATCCAACAGAGAAAAGAACACCCTTTTCAGAAAATCAGAGCAGCTGGATATCCACACACAAAAGAGTGAAATTGTGCATCTACTTCACATCATATACAAACATGTACTCAAAATGGAGATGGCCCTGTATATAAAGAGCTAAAACTAGAAACAGCTATAAATTTTTATGACTTTGGGTTAGACAGTGGTTTCTTAAGACATGACACCAAAAGCACAAGAGACAAAAGGAAAAATGAATTAGACTGCATCAATATTTTAAACTGTTCAATTTGGCTGTAAATTAAACCAACAAGAAAATGAAAAGACAGTCCACAGAATGGGAGAAAATAGTTGCAAATCCTATCTCTGATAAGGGACTTATAGGCAGATATAGTAAGAATTCTTAGGAATCAGTAATAAAAAGACAACCCAGTTAAAAATGGCAAAGGATCTGAATAGACATCTCCCCAAAGAATATATACAAATAGCCATACAAACAGGTATACAAATAAGCACTGAAAAACACTCAAAATCATTAACCACCAGGGAAATGCAAATCAAAACTAAAATAACATGACACCTTCATATCCACCAGGATGGCTAGAATAAAGCAGGCAGTAATAAGTGTTCGTGAGAAACTGGAAATATATATTATGAATGGAAAATAGTAAAGCTGCTTTGGCAAACAGTTTGGTAGTTACTCAAAAAGTTAATTGTGGAGTTATTGTATGATTCAGAAATCACCCTAGGTATATACCCAAGAAAATGAAATATGAATATATTGAGCATATCAAATATATTTGACACTTATATGAATATAACCCATTTACATATACATGTGTGAAATATGTCCACCCCAAAATTTTCGCATGAATGTTCATAGAAAATGTATTCATAACAGCCAAAAGTATAACCAACCCACAGTTCATCAACTGATAAGCAGTATATCAATACAGTGGAATATTATTCTGCAGTAAAAACAAAATACTGCAACATAGGTGAGCCTCAAAAACATAATACTAAGTGAAAGCCCACAAACTGTGATTCCAATCCTGTTAAATGTCCAGAATAGTCAATTCTATAGATACAGAGACTAGAGGGCTTCCCTGGTGGCTCAAAGGTTAAAGCGTCTGCCTAGAATGCGGGAGACCCGGGTTCGATCCCTGGGTAGGGAAGATCCCCTGGAGAAGGAAATGGCAACCCACTCCAGTACTCTTGCCTGGAGAATCCCATGGAGGGAGGAGCCTGGTAGGTAGGCTACAGTCCATGGGGTCGCAAAGAGTCGGGCACGACTGAGCGACTTCGCTCACTCACTCAGGGCTGGGTGTGGAGGAAACGGGCAATGAGTGCTGGAAGGTATGGGGTTTCTTTTGGGGAAGATAAGAATGTTCTAGAATTAGTGGTGATGTTTGCGTGAATCTGTGAATACCCTAAAAAGCATTGAATTATACACACAAAATCAGTGTGTGTATATGTGAATTTCACCTCAAAGTGTTCAAAATGAAAAAAGAAACATGAAAAAGAAGAAATGGTCCATGCTCAGTCATGGATTGGAGAACCCAGGGGAAGCATGGTCCCATTACACAGCAGTGGGTCTCCAGGCTTAGTTGGAACTGAGTCCTCTGCCAAGTTTATGATTAACCTCTGTACCCTAAACTTTATTCCCTTTCTTGTTCTGCACCTGTTCCCCTTCAAGAATGAGTAGTATCAAAGAAGCGGGGGAACTGTAATGGAGGAGGACCCTGTGGCCCTTCCTTTGTCAGACCCCTCTCCCCTGTGTCCTCCAACTGCCTCTTGTTTGTAGAAAAACTTTAGCCTCATAGGCCTTCACCGAGTTCCAAAGAGCAAATCGAATCAGAGAAGTAAGAAAATGCAGAAACAAAGGCAAATAGTCAAGCAATTCAAAACAGTAACTGTTTAGCCATTAAACAAAGTCAGACCTTTAGTTCCTCCTTAGGGGCTGTAGATAACAGTCTGAGCCATCCTTGAGCTGTTTTGCAGATACTGAAATCCCCATCAGATGTAAGAAGTTAACTGCTGACTGAGCACAAGCAAGTTGACCCAAACACGTTGGAACCAAGTTGATGATGTTAACTCCTGGTTACCTCACCACCAACCAATCGGAAGAATGTGCAGGAGCTTTACCACTGGTTCCTTACGCCCCAACCCTCTCCCTCACACCCCAACCCTGTCTTCAAAACCCTTTCCTTGCTTGGCCTTGCAGTAAAGGCTGCCCTGTCCTTCACCACAACCAGGAGTCACAGGTAGGCTTTACTGGGACCAGAGGAGGGAACCCACGTGAGGTTCAGTAACAGCATCAGGGGCTACCAGCCAACTGAAACCCCACTGCAGTTTCCCTCAAAGACAACAACTGCACATTTCCACAGCATTCCCCACCCCAAGCCCCCAAACCAAGAACCATCACCTGGGAACAGCACAAACTGATGCCCACAGAAAGAGCTGTTCCCCCGCAATTTCACAAAACTCATTTAGTACAGATCCACACACACCTGGGATGAGTCAGGCCCTAGAGGGGCTGGGGGAAAAGCCCACCTGCTGGGCTCCCCTCCTTCTAACCCTTTCCTTCCCCCTTTCAGGTTTTCCTTCTCCTGACATTACAATCACTGCTAGCTGTAAGTGAAAGTGGCTTTTCACACATACACACAGGTTTATCCCATCCTCAGAGAGCACTTGATTACTACTGTCACTAACAAAGGATTTATTGACTATGCCAAAGCCTTTGACTGTGTGGATCACAAAAAACTGGAAAATTCTGAAAGAGATGGGAATACCAGACCACCTGACCTGCCTCCTGAGAAATCTGTATGCAGGTCAAGAAGCAACAGTTAGAATTGGACATGGAACGACAGACTGGTTCCAAATAGGAAAAAGAGTACGTCAAGGCTGTATATTGTCACCCTGCTTATTTAACTTATATGCAGAGTACATCATGAGAAACGCTGGACCGGAAGAAACACAAGCTGGAATCAAGATTGCTGGGAGGAAATATCAATAACCTCAGATATGCAGATGACACCACCCTTATGGCAGAAAGTGAAGAGGAACTAAAACACCTCTTAATGAAAGTGAAAGAGGAGAGTGAAAAAGCAGGCTTAAAACTCAACATTCAGAAAACTAAGATCGTGGCTCCATCATTTCATGGCAAATAGATGGGGAAACAGTGGAAACAGTGACAGACGTTATTTTTTTGGGCTCCAAAATCACTGCAGATGGTGACTGCAGCCATGAAATTAAAAGACACTTGCTCCTTGGAAGAAAAATTATGACCAACCTAGACAGCATATTAAAAAAATGGAGACAATCAAAGGTCTGTATAGTCAAAGCTATGGTTTTTCCAGTAGTCATGTACGGATGTGAGAGTTGGACCATAAAGAAAGCTGAGTGCTGAAGAATTGATGCTTTTGAACTGTGGTGTTGGAAAAGACTCTTGAGAGTCCCTTGGACTGCAAGGAGATCCAACCAGTCCATCCTAAAGGAAATCAGTCCTGAATATTCATTGGAAGGACTGATGCTGACAGCTGAAACTTGAATACTTTGGCCACCTGATGCGAAGAGCTGACTCATTTGAAAAGACCCTGATGCTGGGAAAGATTGAAGGCGGGAGGAGAAGGGGACGACAGAGGATGAGATGGTTGGATGGGATCATCAACTCAATGGACATGAGTTTGAGCAAGTTCTGGAAGTTGCTGATGGACAGGGAAGCCTGGCGTGCTGCAGTCCATGGGGTCGCAAAGAGTTGGACATGACTGAGAGACTGAAATGAACTGAGCTGATTGAACCACCTTGATATCTGAGTTACAGCCCAGACTGCTGGGCTTCCCTGCTGGTGCAGTGGATGGGAATCTGCCTGTCAGTGCAGGGGACGCAAGTTCAACCCTGGTCCAGGAGGCTCCCACATGCCCCAGAGCAGCTGAGCCCGTTCACCACGGCTCCTGAGCCCAAACCCTAGAGCCGGAACTGCTGAAGCCCGAGCACCCTAAAACCTGTTCTCAACCACAAGAGGCAACTAGCGAGTAGCCCCCGCTTGCTGCAAATGGAAAAAGTCCAAGTGCAGCTACAAAGACGCAGTGAAATCAGACATAAATAAAAAGTTGAAAAAACCATCCAGACTACTGAACTTACAGCTGAAGCTTCAGAGCAATTCGGCATGATTATTATGAAGTTAATAACTCTGAGAATTTAGCTGAGTCCAAAGAGACACATGTGTTCCTCTATTCACTTCACAAATGCTTCCTAAGCACCCGCTGTGCATCTGGCACTTTCTGGGCACTAGGGTTCCATCAGTGAATGGAACAGTGAACCCCCTCTGCTGTCCTGGCGCTTCCACTCTAGCAGAGAATCATGGAAAATAAAATGAACAAGTAGTGGTTTAAAAGGTAACAACATCCATGGGGGAAAAAGGGGAGGGAATGTGGAGTCTGGGGAACCAGGCAATGGAAAATTGCAGGTCAGAGGCAGCCTCCCTGGGAAAGTGACAAAAGACAGTGAAAGAACTCTGGGGTGTCTGGGGGAGGAGCCATGGGGTGTCTGGGGGAGGAGCCACAAGTGTCTCGGGGAGGAGCCACAGGTATCTGGGGGAGGAGCCAGGGAATAGCACATGGGAAGGCCCTCGGGTGGAGATGTGCCTGACTCTTTGAAGGCTGCAAGAGGTCTACGTTAAGACACTAAACTCTGTGGAATACTAATGATATATTTTTAAAAGCAAACAACAAATGGTCTCCTTCCACACCTGTTGTCTAATGTTCTTTGCAGGCACATAAGTGCCTGTTTGTGAACTGGTCCTTAAATGCAGAAACATTCAAAACATGAACTCTGCCCTCTTTCTTCTATATTTTATTTGTGAAACATTTAAATATTTACTACATGCTGGGTGTTTTATAAATTCACTTACTCCTTGCAACACTCCCCAGGTAGCTAATATTATTATCCCCATTTTACAAGGGATCGGCTGAACCACAGAGAGGATAGGTTACTTGTCTAAGATTCCACAGCTAATATACACCAGGGCCGTGATTTGAATCCAGTCTGCCCGGCTTTAGAGTCCACACCCTTTACCTCTATACTCTTGGGTTCCCCCCCCCCCCCCCGAGTGGAGAGCTGGCATCGATGGGAACAGCTCCAAAGAGCCCGTTATGCGCATCCCTTCCCAGCTCCAAGTTCCTGGCTTCCCTTGGGTAACTAGAAACCAGCCACAGCGAGGGCTTTGACAGCAGGAGGGTCGGGAAGCCCTGCAAAGTGGGGTGTGTCCTGCCGCCCAGCTTGTCCACCAGCCCACAACTGACGCCGCCCATCCTTCGCCCTGCACCACGGGCTTCCAGCCTTCTCCACACTTCCTGGCTTGCACCCCTGCCGTTGATCGCTCTAGGTCTGTCGAGGTTCCCGCAAGCTGTCGTCGCAGCGGGGCTAACGTCCCCTGGGTCCCTGTGAGCAGAAGTCAGTGTCATGTTCGGTGTTGGCGTGCACCCGGAGGGTGCCTGTGGCACTGGGTGTGGGTTCCAGCCCTGCTCCGGGGACATGCGGCCCCTCCCGATCACCTCCCCTGTGTCCACGAGTCTCCTCCATCCATATCCACGTCAGCTGGGCAGCCTGATGTGGGGCTCCGAAGCCAGGGGAGAGTCAGGTCTGAACCGGGGACCCCACCCCCACAACCGTGGGGACCCTCCTCTCAGACGCTGCACCAGTATCTCAGCGTGGCTCCTGGGCTCCCACCACACCATGTCTTGGGACCGTGCTCGCTTGCCTTCTGTCGAGGGGTGCTCGCTGACCGCTTCCTGCCAGCTGGAGGCCCAGCACATCCAAGGCTGCTGCCCACACAATGCCCCTGCCCTCCCCTCCTCCCCATGCTCCGTCCCCCATCCTCCCACTCAGGACAAGCATCCCCTACTTGGCGTGTCTACCCGTGACTGACCACACCCCCTCACTTTCCGGGAAGCCCCTTGGTGGCCCAGTGCCGCTTTTGTATGTGCCCCCAGCACAGTGAGCAGCGCCAGGGTGACCGGTGGCCTGTCCCATCACGTTGCCAGCCCAGCACCGGGCACCCAGGACCTGTGGGACGTGTGTGCAGAGAGGGGCCTTCAGGGGTCTGGCCACATCTGGGGTCTGGCCAGGCACGCCACCAGCCCATGCTGAGGCCAGTGTGGAAACAAGAGGCCCCATCCGCCCTGGGACACCCCTGCTCTCCCTCAGCTGGGGGTGGGGAGAGCTGAGCCCCAGCCTGTCCGCGGATGTTTATCAAGGGCTGTGGACGTGCAGACTCGCAGTTCCAGGAGCATGGACCAACCCCTCTCTTTCAAGTGGCCTCTGGCAGGACCTCCTGGCCGCCATCGGGTGATTGTGGGAAAGCGGGGGCCGGGGAGACGCTGTCAAAACCAGGATAGAATTTCCTGACCTCAGAGTCTTTTTAACTCTTCACATTTTGGGGCTGCCATTCGAGGAGCAGGATCTTTCTCAGCTGTTACCCTGCCTTGAAGGCGTCAGGACACCCAGCATTCTGCCTGGGAGCGCCATCCTTTCACCCCTCACCCGGAAGAATGTAGTTTTGGGGGAAGGGATGTATGTATTTTTAAGAAGCATAGGTGGATGCTTATAACTTAATTTAAAAATCAGTCTCTTCTTCCTTGTCTCAGAGGTTTACCGCGGTTTCTCCCCAGGCCCTTCCCCAAGTCCTCTCCTGGACCCTCAGCACCTCTGCTGGGCACCTCCCAGGCCAAGAGCTGGAAAGGACAGGAGAGCCCCAGAGCACTGCCTTCACGTGAAGGCTTTCAGAAGCACTGAGATGTCAATGGCTTTTGCTTTGATTACTAATCTTCCCTATAGCTCTAATGATAAAGAATCTGCTTGCAGTGCAGGAGACCAGGGTTCGATCCCTGGGTTGGGAAGATCCTCTGGAGAAGGGAATGACAACCCACTCCAGTATTCTTGCTGGAGAATCCCATGGACAGACGGGCTACAGTCTGTGGGGTCACAAAGAGTCAGACACGACCGAGCGACTAATACACACGTGCTATTCTTACCATTTGGGGTCATCTGTAGACGGCTTCCCTGGCGGCTCAGTGGTAAAGAATCCACCTGCCAAGTGGGAGATGCGGGTTTGATCTCTGAGTCGGGACAATCTCCTAGAGGAGGGCATAGCAATCCACTCCAGTATTCTTGCCTGGAGAATCCCATGGATGGAGGAGACTGGCAGGCTACAGTTCAAAGGGTCACAGGGTTGGCCGTGACTGAATGACTGAGCATCCACACACACCGATACATGTTTGAACAATAGATTTGTACAGCTCTTGAATGAGGTAATATAAAAGTAGCAGTGTGTTTTGGGTTTTGTAAGTCATGGAATTGGAAAATAATTTTAAATATAATGAAAAAAAGTAATATACTTAGAAATCTATAGCATGAAGTGTTGGAAGCTATTTCTCATCTCAGTCTCAAAAGAACCAGGGCCTGCACCTGTCCATGGTAACTTCTCAGGCCTCACCCTTCCATCTTCCAGCCCTGGATCTGGTGTCTCCCATCTGGCCACACTGAATTCCCCCAAGTTTTCCCAACACATGACAAAAAAGACAGCCACTCTTACAGAATGGGCACTTTCTTCGTGCTAGACATGCTCATAAGACCTTTATGTCTATTAACATGTGCAATCCTCAGAATGACCCTGGAGGTGGGTACCATCCTCCATCCTTGTTTATGGATGGGGAAACCGAGGCATGGAGATGTTGTCGCTTGCCTGAGGATGCACAGCTACGAAGCCAGGCAGAGAGGGCCCAGCCTCCGCCTTATGCTCCTGTACGGAGCTGCCCTCAGCCCAGCCCTGCCCACCAGACCCCACTCCGTCTGCAGGAGCCCACGCATCGCCCCTCACAATGCCATCACCACCAGCTGAACCGCCACCCCCATCCTGGGCCTCATCTCACACCTCAGTAACTGCCCCTCCCCTGAGTGTGGTCATCTGCTCCCCCAACATCCCCCCCATTCTGCATCCCCACCAGGGTCCACGCAGGTCATTTTTGCATTTTGAGTCTGGTGCATGGGCTCAATACTCATTTGCACAAAGCATGGGAGATGGCCGTGCATCGCAGAGCCCACGAGGCATGTGGCTGAAACGAGGTCCAGGCCCCTGGATGGTTCCCTGCCCTCCGCCCATTGTCTGATGCCCTTGGATCCCGCAGGCTCCCCCACCACCCCGTGCCTCCTCTCCTCGGCTTCTTGGGCTGTCCCCATGCCCACCCTGTCTGGAGGCTTTTTGCCTTCTGCCTGTTTCTGTCTACCCTGCCTTCCTCCAACTCTCAGCCTGAGACAAGGGCAGATAACAGACCCCAAGAAGGGACAAAAAGGCCAGGCCTGGGGAACGGGGCCTCTGCAAAGACCTGGGTCTTGTGAGTGGAGGTGGGAACAAGCTGCCCAATCCCTGCCAGGGTCAGCCTGTGATAGCGTCCTGCAGGTGGCCTGAGAGGCTGAGGAAACGCTCATCCCTTCCCGCAGAGCTCACCCAGGCTCTGGGGGGCCACAGCCGCTGCACAGACCCTCCATGGGCCCATGGTTCTGACACCGCCTGGTCCCCAACACACTTCGCAGAGAGGCATGGCCAGCGGTCCTGCGGCCTCCAGGCTCTGCACACACTGGTGATGGCTGGTCTGCCCTCGTGGGCCACCCCATGCCCGGGGCTGGGCCTGGCTGGCCCGTGTCCACAGGCACCAGCTCTGCAGGGAACTCTTTCCATCCAGCCCCTGCCGCCTCCCGCTCCACGGGTCCTCTGTCCATCCTTTCCACCTCAGCTAAGTCTCTGCTGTCTGCGGGCCGGCCTGCTGGCTCCAGGGCTCCGGAGCGACGGCCCTTATTCCTGGTCCCTGACTCCATCCCTCAACTATGTGATTCACAACTGAGTGCTCCGTGTGGTTGGTCCCCCGATCCCGTTCTGAGCTCACATATAATTTGCTGGCCTTTTCTCCTTCCCCTGAGGTCTCTCTCAGTGTCTGTCTTTTCCAGACACTTTATCTCCCTGCCATTAGTAACTTGGTTTGGGATTCTTGCCCTCCTCAGGGCAATCCCTAAATTTTTTCCACCCTGATGCCTGTTATTCACTGCCCTCAATGAGCGCCTCTGGCTTTTTGCCTCCTGGTCTCATCCTCATCTGGGAGGCTTGTGGGGTTTCGGAGTTTCAGTTATGGGGCAGCCGCCTCCCCGGGTCATCTGGGCAGGGAGGTGAAGCCGGAGGGGGTGGGCCTTACCACGGAGACCCTTCCTTCTGCCTCCAGATCCTGCCGGCCATGCCGTTGGGGAAGTCCTGGGAAGACTCAGAGACGTGAGCTCCAATGCAAACATGAAATAACCGGGCCTGTGGGACTGTGAACGCATGTACGGGCACAAGTATTCCTCCCAAGGGTGAGGGGTTCTCCTGTCAAGGGCAGGATGAGCTGTGGTTCCCATCTTTTTTACATGATGCAGATGGGTTAGCACTAGAAAAAGATTAGAGATAAAGTTTCTCCACAGTTAATCCTGAGGCTTGGGATGGGAGCCAAGGACAGATTTCCTGGGGGTGGGGGATGGGGGCACAGAGGGAGAGTTTCTTTCTGCAGGATCTTTAAAAATAAAACGGAGATTGCTCTATCTAGGAGGGCTCAAGTCCAAGCCTTGTAAAATGGGACCCTTACTACATTTAGACACTGTTAACATCTTCTGGCTTTGATTCCAGCCTTTGGATATTGTTCTCAATGATACTTTCTCCTTCTATCCTATTTCAGCTGTCTAATCTCAGTATCTCCAGGGTTATTTTGGCTTGGGAGCATTCTGTAAATGACAAATGAACAGGTTTACCACAGGCCTTCTTGATCCTGGAAACTTATTTCATCTCCATGCATCTCCTCTCAGACGCTGAAAATGCTTTACATTTAAACCATGGAACCACCCTCCTCGGCTCTCAAATATCACCTTAAACCCACAGCTTCAGGGCCTTGGCTATCAGCATCTCCAGGGAGGGGTCTCAGCTGAGGGACAATGTGAACTGAACCCCTACACCTCTGGCATGTAACACTACACTCCCATTGCCTGCATCTCAGGATGGCTGTAAACACAGTGCTTGACACAGGCTAAGTGGCTGGTGAATGAGCGGGTGGCTTACGGTGATGACAACAGGGTACAGAAGTGGTCCTAAGTCAATGTTTCCCCCTCTGGGTCTCATTTCCCCTATTCATCATTTACTCTCAGGATGTTTCCCAGACTTCAGACAATTCTACAAAGCTACGGTCATCAAAACAGCATGGTATTGGCACAAAACTAGACATAAGATCGATGGAACAGACTAGAGAGCCCAGAAATAAACCCACACACCTATGGTCGACTGATCTTTGACAAAAGAGGCAAGAACATACAACAGAGAAAAGTCTTTTCAGCAGGTGGTGTTAGGACAGCTGGATGGCTGCATGTAAAAGTTAGAACACACCCTTTTACCATACACACAAACAGACTCAAGATGGCTTAAAAACTTAAATATAAGACAAGACACCATAAAACTCCTAGAAGACAGAAGAGGAAAAACATTCTCTGACATAAATTGTACCAATGTTCTCTTAGGTCAGTCTCCCAAGGCAACAGAAATGAAAACAAAAATAAACAAATAGGACCTAATCAAACTTAACAACCTTTTACACAGTATAAGAAACCATAAGCAAAACAAAAAGACAACCTACAGAAATGGAAGAAAATATTTGCAAGTGATGTGACTGACAAGGGCTTAATTTCCAAAATATATAAACAGTTCATACAAGTCAACAACAACAATAAAACTTTAAAAATGGGCAGGAGAGCGAAATAGACATTTCTCCAAAGAATACAGATGGCCAATAGGCATCAGAAAAGATGCTCAACATCACTAATTACTAGAGAAATACAAATCAAAACTGCAATGACATATCACCTCATACCACTCAGAATGGCCATCAGTAAAAAGTCTGTAAATAACAAGTACTGAAGAGAGTGTGTAGCCCTCCTACATGGACGGTGGGAATGTAAGTTGGTGCAGTCACTATGGGAAACGACATGGGGTTCCTCAGAAAAGTAAAAACAATAAGCACATGATCCTGCAATCCCACTCCTGGGCACTTATCTGGAGAAAACCCTAATTTAGAAAGATAGGTGCACCCCTATGTTCACAGCAGCACTGTTCACAACAGCCAAGACATGGAAGCGACCTAAATGCCCAGTGACAGAGGAATGGCTGAAGATGTGGTGCATATACACAATGGAATATTTCTCAGCCATGAAAAGAAGAAAGAACACCATCTGCAGCACCATAGATGGACCTGGAGATCATCACACTGAGAGCCAAGTCACCGGTCAGGCTTTCCTGGGCTAAGCTGGGCCACGGTCTTCTGAGCATCACAAAGTGCTGCCCACCCGGCACCCCCTCGACCCTGATCTAAGTCTCTCCAGGGTCACACCCACAGTGTGAAGCCATCACCGGCTGCTTTTACTGCATTTCACATTTCAGAAGACATTTCAGTTTCTCTGATTAGCCTGTACTTGGAAATCCAAAAGAGGTTTTGTCTTTGCTCTCAAGGCACCACGATTTGAGATGCTTCCAACACAGTGAAACCCGAGGCAGGGGGACCCGCTCCTCGTCCCCTGGGCAGGGGCAACTTGGCCTATGGGCACAGAGCTGCCCAGCACCCTTTTAGGCCCAGGTCCCAGCAAGCACAATGGGCATTTAGAATGAGAGACACAGGAGGGTCGGTGGAGGGGAGAGGGGAGAAGCTGTAGGGGGTACCCCACATCCACCTCCTTTACCCTCCCCTGATGTCTCCCCATGACTGCTTGCCCTCAGTGGTCACATGAATGTGCTCCAGACTGGGCCCCAGCTTCTAACCCACTAGGGCCTGGTCCAGAGTGAACACAAAGTTCCAGGTTCAAACCAGTACTGAGGGATTCTAGAAGGCAACAGCAAACAGGGCATGAAACCAAGCAGGCCCTCCTGTACTCTAGGCCACACGACTTGGCACAGCCTTGAAGCTGCCCGACCCCAGGACATTGTCACAGAAGCTACTCGCTGGGCAAGGCCAAAGCAGGCTTGTCAACGCTGGGCCTGGGGCTGAGGCAGGGCTGGAGCCCCATGTTAGGAGAAATCACAGCCCGGCACAAGTTGGAATCTCAGCTTCAGCCCCGGGGGGCCGAGGGGAGCGAGGCTGGGCTCACAGACGTCCTGGGAAGGAATGCAAGCCCAGGGCCTTCAAAGGAACCACAAGAAAGAAGAAATTCTCCCTCTGATCTGGGCCCTGAGGAGCAGATCAGATCAGAGTAGATAGACCACACCTGGGGAGGAGCAGCCGCTGCGGGGCTGTGCACCGAAGGCCCCCTCCCCCCGGGGTGGGCACCCCACACGCAGGACGCTCGGGAGGGACCGCAGGCTTTGGGGAACCCTCGGGGTCCAGCTGACTTGGTCTCCATCTCCCAGCTCCGCCTGCTCCCCAGCTTCTTCTGCCCCCAGAAAAGCAAATGAAAAGCAGCCATACCACCAAACAGCTTTTCTCCCCTACCAGCTTTAGCGCGTCTTTCCCAAGAAGGCTGGGCTTCCCTGGTGGCTCAGATGGTAAAGCATCTGCCTGCAGTGCATGAAACCTGGGCTCGATTCCTGGGTTGGGAAGATCCCCTGGAGAAGGAAATGGCAACCCAGTCCAGTATCCTTGCCAGGAAAATTCCATGGATAGAGGAGCCTGGTGGGCTACAGTCCATGGGGTCACAAAGAGTCAGACACAACTGAGCAACTTCATTCATTCATTCATTCATTCTCAGAAGGCTTGTCCATAGCCCCCAGTGCTGGGGGTCGCAGTGCTGAGGTCTGAGCCGGCAGGTGTGGGCCTCGGGGATACTGGGGCCCCCAGTACCCCATGGTGTCCCGAGGCCTGAAGCTCAGGGAGGCCTGTGGAGCCCCGCTGCTCACTCACTTGGCTGTGCTCCTGCAGGGCTGCCCAGGTCCTCCCTGCTCACTGATGGACAGTACCGGGTGCTGGGCCCTGTGGCTGCAGCCAGACGCCCCGGCCTCCGTCAGCTGGATTAGGAAGAGCTATCTATGGCTGTTAGCGTGGACCAAGTCCCACAAGGGGTGAGGCTGGAGCCGCTCCAGTCCCTGGCTCTCTGGGCATCTCCTGGTGGCCGGTTTTGCCCGGGCCATCTCCATTCCTGGAGTGGTATTAGACAGGTTTACCCAACAGGGATGCTTCCCAGGTGGCGCTGGAACCTGCCTGTGAATGTAGGAGATGTGCATTCGATCCCTGAGTTGGGAAGATGCCCTGGAGAAGGAAATGGCAACCCACTCCAGTATTTTTGCCTGGAGAATCCCACTGACAGCCTGGCGGGTACAGAGCCTGGCGGGTACAGTCCCTGGGGTTGCAAAGAGTAGCACACAGACTGAAGCAACTTAGCATGCCCACACACACACACCCGGCAAGGACTGGTAGAACCCCAGCCCCCACGCAGCAGGGGCGCATGCATGCACCCTGAGCCGCCTGCCGACACCCACTGCCTAGCCGCTGTCACCACGGCCTATCACCTTGCTGTTCCCGTCACCCCTGAGGGTCTGGCCCCTGCCACCAGCCAAAGCAGTGGCATCTCACAGCTGAGCTCTCCCTTTAAGTTCTGGGTGTTTCCCTGGGAAGCGGGCCCAGGGTCTCCCAGCCCACGGGGGTCAGCCGCTCACTGCTGTATGTCTGCACGTCTGGTTTCTGCATCTTGCCCGGGGGCCCCACGCCTCATGCTGGCCCTGAGGAGCTCCCAACTGCAGGGCCTGCACACCTACCCCCACCTGGGGCTGGGACACCCTGGTCTCCTTGCAGCCCCCATCCCACCCCTCACACACACCTCCTCCTGGAGGGAACAAGGCCGCAAACCACAGCTCTGCCTTTCTCTTCTTCTGCCTTTAAAGAACCCCATGTTACCACGGGAAGCGAGAAATCACCCCAAGCCCCACCGGCCCAGATGAACAGGTAGCTGTGACTTGTTTACTGAAAAGAATGCACAACCTAAAAGTATCAAGTTGGGTTTTATTCCCAGAGCTCACTGAGGACTGTAGCCCTGGAGACGGCCTCTCAGGTCCTCTGAGAAACTTCCCCCTCTCGGGGGAAGGAAGGGAGGAGTCAGGATATGCAGGTGTGTTTGCTGGGGAGGGAAAAAAAAACAACAACAACAACCCCAAAACACATAGTGAAACAGCAAATGATGACTGCTGGTCAAAAATAACTGCAGTGCTTAGTCACCCAGCCATGTCTGTCTTCACGACCCCTTGGACTGTAGCCCGCCGGGCTCCTCTGTCCATGGGATTCTCCAGGCAAGAATACTGGAGTGGGTTGCCAAGCCCTTCTCCAGGGGATTGTCCCAGCCCAGGGATCGAACCCAAGTCTCTCGTATCCAGGTGGATTCTTTACCGCTGAGCCTAAATAACAGATACCTCAAGTTAATGGTTTCAGTTCTTTCATCTTTGGCAAGAGGCAAGAGGTCTGGGCTCATGCAAATTACTCCCTCAATCTGCATCTTAACTTTCCAGGGCCAGTGTCCTGTCTTTCTGCATCCCGAATCCCCTCCGTGCACCACCAGGGCGGCTGCAGTGGCGGATGGTTCACGGGAAGCAACACTCCTCATTCACTGGAATGACAGGCCACGGTGTTTTGTCTGAAGACTCTTTCCATTTTGCTTGCAGACTGTTTCCACGTCTTATCACACTGGTAATACATGTAGAAATAATGATATCTTCCACTTGTTGAGGACCCCTCTGTGACAGCTTTAGATATTTTCTGATTCTTACAATATTCTTTCTGGAGAGTTAGAAATAGTCACCATTTTGCACAGAAGTAGTTTAAAAAAAAAACCTCAAGGTGGATTTCTGACACAGGCTGCAACACGGATGGAACTTGAGGACATTAAGCCCAGTGAAACAAACCAGCCACGAAGGGATAAACATTGTATGCTTCCACCTGTGTGCATCCTTACGGTCAGAGACAGGGAGAACGGTGCTCGCCAAGGGGCTGGACGGCTGTGGGCAGGGGCGAGAGTGTTTAATGGGGGCAGAAACTCAGTTTGGAAGGAAAAACACTTCCCTCCATCTGGGGATGGAGGGTGGTGACGGCTGCACAACCGTGTGAAAGGACGAATACTGGCGAGCGGTGCATTAAGGGGGCTGAGACGGTCAATTCTATGCTCTGTTTCGCCGCAGTTAAGAAAAGACGCAGAGAAGTGGGGTCATGGGCTCAGGTGCCAGAACAAGGCCAGGGCAGGGCCTGGCACCCCAGCCCAGCTGAGTGAAGCCCCGCCAACCCCTGTTCACAGGGCAGGCAGGGCTGGGGTGGGGGCCGGTGGGACACAGGCCACGGCCAGGCCAGAGTGAAACTCAAGGACCTGCCCGCGGCTGGGCTCCGTGCCTCCCAAGAACTGGACTCTCCACACCCTTGGTGACCCTGCACATTTCCATTGGCCTGACAAGGCTGGGACCAGGAATGAAGGGGTCCCCAGGCCAGGTCAGGGTGGACCCCCGGCAGCCTTGTGGGTGGGGAGTGGTTAGGGTTAGTGACGTGCCCAAGCTCACCCAGTTGTTGGTGGCAGGACTCATTGGAATCTGGCCTCGGTGTCCAGCTTCATCAAGCCACAGCTGTCCTCCATGCTCGGAGCCAGGAGACCAGGGATGAAGTGGAGGTTCTCTGTCCCCATGTCTGTGCACTTGCACAGTAAGAGGTGAATGGTCCTGTGTTTGGAGCAGGGCCGAGATGGACCAGGGACTGCCTACAGGCCTCTCTTACTCCCTGGGGCAGCCTCCTCAGATCTCTGGGCTGAAAAGGCTGGACCCATCTCTGCGGTCCTTCCAGCTCCAGCCTGAGGCTGTAGGATGAAGCTAAGAGCCCGTGCCTTCAGCCCACACAAATGCAGCCAGAAACTGGGATCCCTACTCCCCATCTTGCAGTGTGGAGGACTCTGCGGTTGCTTCCACAGCTGGGGGATCGTGACTATGAGATTGGAACCCAAAGTTCACATCCCAGCTCCAACACTACTGGCTGAAAACTTCCCCATGTTTTCTACCACTTCCTACCATTCACTGACTGTAAGACTGGTGTTTACTGTCTTGAGTCTCCATTTCCCTCTCTGTAAGAGGAAGATCGTAATTCTGCTCATAGGACAGACCTGAAGTCAAATGAGAAAACAGATGTAAATGTGCTGAAGAAGACATGAGCTGCTTTCAAATGTCACATGTGGGTCCCCAAGCGAAGAATCTTGCTTTGAGCATATTCATCACGTCTGACAGAAATGTCCAGCACACAAGGTCTAGCAGTTAAGTATTGAGAGTAAAAAGAAAAACAAGCCTTGAATATTCGGATAAATATCATTAACTTCAAAGATGTTTGTTCCTCGGTTGGACAATTCATTATTCTGATAATGCTGCTGTTACTTAAGATTTCTTTCAAGTGCATCTTTCAGAGTTGCCTCCAAAGCGGGCATATCCTTGGTTGGGGAACTCTACCCACTGGATTCAATTTTGGAGGAAAACCAACATTTATACACACGGAGCTACAGACTGTGACCAGGGCTTCCCTGATGTCTCAAACGGTAAAGAATCTGCCTGTAATGCAGGAGACCCAGGTTTGATCCCTGGGTTGGGAAAGAGCCCCTGGAGGAGGGCATGGCAACTCACTCCAGTATTCTTGCCTGGAGAATCCCACGGACAGAGGATCCTGGTGGGCTACAGTCCACAGTGTTGCAAAGGGTTAGACACGACTTAACAACTAAACAGCAGCACTATATAACTCTACAGCTATACGCTGAAGGAAGGAAGGCAGGCCTGACACAGGAAACAGCGTCTTTTCAGAGCCAGGCCTCTGGGAGGAATTAGATTCCTGATTAGGTTTCAAGGGAGACGGCTCTTACCTGATACACCACGGGGGACATGTGCCAGGCATGGGCCACCTGCCTCCCTTCACCTGCAATTAAAGGATCACCAACCTTTTCTCAGATCTTTTAATGACTGTAAATAGTCCACCCCAGGGAGGAGATGCCTCTGCAGGGCCCTGCTGGCTATGCTCAACCCCAAACAAAATATAAAGAACACAGCTCTTTCTGTCTTAAACAGGAATAGTTAATGCTGTTAGAAATTAAGATAAAAAGAAATCCTCCATTTTTACAGATGAATCATTGAAACCTGGCTCGGAAGACCACCCATGGCTCCAGAGAAAGTGTTTTGCTGGTTAAGTTTTTAACATTCGAGGCTCTTGGAGAGGTTGATTTGAAAGCAGCCATAAATCACACCACTTCAAAGGCAACTGTGGTTTGTGAAAGGACCCGCTGCCTGCCGGAATCTGGAGGGCAGAAAGAAAGCTTTGACCTTCCTCTGCTGACTCTGCATAATGACCGCTTTTGAATCGTGAAATGTCTTAGAAATTATAGAAGATTTTGGAAATTCTCAGACTGCCATTTAGTTTCAAGATAACCAAATGGTACATTTAAGCTATATTTTAATACCTTATCAGGTGCCAAATATATATTTTTTTAAATGGCAGCTGCTCAAGTTGAAATGGAACAAAGAGACAAGTTCAGAATGACAAGTAGGCAACTGCCAACCGACCTTCATCACGGCAGTCATCACGCATGTGCACCGTTTAAGTGACGGCAGAGTCCTTCGGGCCCCCTGTGGAACCCTGCTTGGATCTGAGCTGCCTTCCTTAGAGAGCTGGAGGCACCTCCAGCCCCCAGCCCCCGTCTGTATGGACAATGGGAAAGAGGAAAGAAGGTGATGAGTGTCCTTCCCTTATGGGGTCCACAGGGACACTGAACAGTGAGCTGAGAGAACACAGTGACGCTTTAAATAACCTATTTTTGGAAAGTGAAAGTCGCTCAGTTGTGTCCGACTCTTTGCGACCCTAGTCCATGGAATTCTCCAGGCCAGAATACTGGAGTGGGTAGCCTTTCCCTTCTCCAGGGGATCTTCCCAACCCAGGGATCAAACCCAGGTCTCCTGCATTGCAGGCGGATTCTTTACCAGCTGAGCCGTAAGGGAAACCCAAGAATACTGGAGTGGGTAGCCTATCCCTTCTCCAGGGGATCTTCCCGACCCAGGAATCGAACCAGGGTCTCCTGCATTGCAGGCAGATTCTTTACCAACTGAGCTATCAGGGAAGCTCTCTTTTTGGAAAAGAACCTGAAAAAGAATAGATACACATATAACTGAATCACCTTGCTGCATGCCTGAAACTAACACAACATTATAAATCAACTCTAAGATAAAAATTAAATTCAAAAAATGAATAATCCATGTTTTGCTCAGGAAGTCTAAAGTCCTCTCAAAATCTAGGAACAGCTTTCAAAGCTTTACTGAGGGGAAGAAGAGGGGCCGAGAAAGGAGAAGGGAAGGAACCAAGAGGAAAGAGGCTCTGAGGTGACCACTGCTGCCCCAGGGCAGCCCCTCTTCCCCCAGCCCCACTGACCTCCAAAGAGGATGAATGGAGAATTTCTTCTTCAGACCTGCCCACTTGGTGTCACAAAACGAAGGACCAAAAAGAGAGATCATGATAAAATCACACCAAAGCCTCTCAGATAACTTAGAACATTTTTTAGTAGCTTGACCCGCCTCATGCCTGAGAGATGTAACCAGGTCACTGGGGAGGATTCTAAGTCCTCAGAGGTCAGAGGTCCGGAGAGGGGTCGTGGGGAGGACACGATCTTAGTGAGACCCTCCATGGGGAGCAGGAGGGGAAACACAGCTGCATTCACACCATCCATCATTTTCTCACCCGATGTGTCGACAGGAATACAAGGTAACAATTTTATTCACAAATAAAAAAAAGGTCTTACAAAACTAGTTGTGTAAGAAAACCAACATTTACAAATTCATAAATTTCAGTATGCAAAATAGTCAAGATGAGGTCTAAATGGATGCAAGCCAACTGCCTTAAAGCAATGATGGGATTTTTTCCTTTTCTATTTTTTTTTCTTTTTTTTTTTTTATTAGCACAGACAACAGTGCTTGACCTAGGTAACAGCAACATGAACACTTTATCTAAAGTAGAAAAATCTATATTGGAAAAATATATTCCATATACACAAAATCAGAAAATCCATGCCTTTCTGTGGTTGCTGTCCAATCCTCATCTCATCCTTGTTGGTGAGTGTCTGTGGTGCAGAAAGTAGCGAGGATTCGCACGCCCAGTCCTGTTATCACCTGATGCTGATTTCCTGGCATGCTGGCAGCTGATTTTATCTGAGTGCTGCCAATATTCCAATGATATGAGATGCCAGCTGGACTGTCCTTTCCAGTGTTTACAAAGAGCACAGGATATAACATCATTGTCTGTTCCCATAGTACGTGGTAGGACAATGTCTTCATCTTGATTAAAATAACCCAGGATTTTTTCAAATGTTGTATCAAATAAAATCCATTTGTAACCCTAATTTTCTCTACTGGGCTTCCCTGGTGGCTCAGCCATAAAGAATCTGCCTGCCAATGCAGAAGACGCAGCTTCAATCCTTGGGCTGGGAAGATCCCCTGGAGCAGGAAATAGCAACCCACTCCAGTATTCTTGCCTGGAGAATCCCCATGGATAGAGAAGCCTGGTGGACTATAGTCTATGGGGTCACAAGGAGTCAGACACGACTTAGCAACTAAACAACAACAACAATACCTCTATTTTTCAAAAGTGATGTTTCCAGATTTGGAGCCAGAGCCTCTTTTCCATCAATCTTAGCTTTCTCCTCCAAGTGTTTGCCTTTGACATTATTGAGGGCTCTACACATGGAAGATATACTCTGGTTAGAAAAAAGGAACGCAGCCCTGGCCTACCCTGTTGTAACAAAAGTGATTGGATTGCAGACTACAGCACATGTGACTTAAGCTGAAATCTGCATTTTCCTGGCCCTCTTGTGCTCAGATTCTAAGTACTTTGCATGAGTTTCCTAAAGGCACATCTCAGAAGAGCTAGTGAATGCCAGAGCTTAAGAATCATTGGTTTAGACAAAAAAAAAAAAAAAAAGGAAGAGGAAAAAACAAAGCCAGTTAACTCTGGCTGGGCACCAGGTAGACGGGAAACTCGGAAACAAAATATGTGAGCATTCTCTAACGCATGGATGTTTGAAGATTTATGTCTTTTTTAATGTCAAATGGAACAAAGCTAATAGACATCACTTAAAAGGCAACAGCCAGGACTGATTATGAACGTGGTAGGAAAAGAAAGAAATCCTGCTCAAATAAATCCTCTCCAGCGTGCAGAGATGAAGAGCTAAGGAGCCGTCCCCTGGTTCACAACTGAGCTGGGTTTCTGTCTTAGCTGTAGAGCAAATTCTAGTACGTCAACACCAAGGTGGCGGGGGTGGATCGCCTTCGTAGAAGCACTGGACTCTTCAATCCAGCGTTGCTGGGCTGCAGTGGAAACTGCTGTGCTGACCAAGCTTAGGAGATTGGAGGGAGCCCTGTAACGTGCTGATCAGACGACACGACGGCGGTTACAATCTGTCCACCTCACTGTGCTTGTTCTCCTGGTCCTAATACGCAGAGTCGTCTCCTAAGACTACTCACCTGGCATCGTGTTTCAGGAGCATGGACACACCATGTGCTGGCATTTCTAGAGCCTTTATTATAAAACACGATGCAAACAAAAGATTATTATAAATACTGCTTTTCTATAGGAGAGAAAATCTGGATCTTTTGAGCTCTAGTCCCAGGGACAGAAGTAACAAATGCTTCCATATCAGTGGATTTTTGAGGAAATCTGCTAATCTAGGATGAGGATTAAGGAGCTTTTAACTCGGGGGAGGGGTTGGGTAGCCCTTTCCCAACCACGTTCGCTAACTCAGGCCCCTCCTGTCACTAACTCTGCTGGGGTTGATGAGACAGTGGCTGATGGAGAAGTGTCGATTCTGTAAGACTTGATCTCTTCTGATTCCCAGGCCACCATCTGAAGAGCCAAGACTCAGGCAGGCCGTGGGAGGTCCATTCTAACCTCCCACGCTGATTATTCAGATGATGAAAAGGTGACCTCCAGTACATAGAAACACTCACCTGTGAACCCATCCTACGTAAAAACTAGGTAACCGATCTGACATTGACTTTTAGTAGGAGATGCGAAATTATTTCCAGAGAGTGTGAATGAAAAGTTATACTCTGGGCCTTCAGTCTCGTCAAACCACCATATCCACCGTGAAAAGAAGCATGACTGTTTCTGCTTCTCATTATACCCCAAAGCTCGGAGGCTGCAAACCCGGCCCACTGTGTCTCTGAAGTTGGCCTCCCGCTCAGACGCTCCTTGTGCGGAAAAGATGCAAAGCTTGGAGGCTCCATTCCTCAAGGTTTCGGCTCATGGCGGGCCTGGCTCAGAAGCTTTACATGACATCAGGTCAGTTCAGACTCACTTTTTCCCCCAGAAGCCATGAGAAGTCCAGACGGCAGCGAGTCCACACGCAGGCTCTGCTGGACACTTCACTGAAGAAAGAAGCAAGTCCTTTCATCCCCCTGAAATGGTGACACAAGGAGTGCTCTGAACACAGCACCTTAGGAACTGGGGCCCTACACTGCGACTGTGAAGGTGGGTGGTGTTTCATTTTTCCTAACGGTGCACGTGAATTCAACGACGCATGAACAGGAAGATCCTGTTATGGCATCCTAATATCAGGCACCCACGTACTCTGGGAATAAAAATAAAGACTTCCTAACAACCCACTCACTCCATCTGGGCAAACAGCCCTTAGATGAAAATGAACCCCAAGAAAGTATATCAATGGACAGTTCTTCTGCCGATTTTCAACCTGTCAAACATTTCAAGCCTGGTTCTGCGTCGCACTTCTTTAAAGCAACTATGGGCAAAGATTTTTAGGATTCTTTATTCTTTGAAAGAACAAAGATGGTTAATGATTAGTGCCATTCTTGGTCTTTGAATTTAAACCTTCTGTGATGCTATTGGAGAAAGCTTAGAAAGAGTTTGGGAAGGAGACCTCTCATAAATGACCTCCCTGGAACACTCATACATGTCACAGGGCAAACGTCATTGGCAGGGAGCAGCCTTTAGGTGTGACCCTGTCACAAAAGGGCAGTGACCTGACTTTGGGAGGGGCTGAGGTCTGGCCACTGCATATTATCATACGTGCGTGAAACCCTCATTTCTGCAGTCACTTTTCATCAACTTACTACTAATTTGGCGTTGATGACACATCAGATACATCTACAGTAAATTTTTTTTCACAAGTCTAAGCAGATTATCTTGAAATAGAAATTTCTGAGGTTCTCTCAATAATAAGATAGTTTTGTCAAATAAGTTGGTCAACTGATACGATAATACCAACCATGTAAATGCTACTATGGAAGGCAAATTATACTTAGTTCGCCAATAGAGAGAGAGAAAAAAAAGAGAGGATTTAATAGATTGAGAAACTAGAACCCAGGTCATCTCATCTCTTTTCTACCATTCCTCCGACATTTCAGGCTGACATTTAAAATGTTTGTTAAAAAACACCATCCACAAAAGCTTTTCCTATAATCGAACAAGCTATTTCATTCCCCAAACGTCTTTGCAAGTGATGTCTCAACATCTTAGTCCTCTTCCCTTCTGGAGAGGTGTGTTGAGGGAAAATGTGGCTAAATTTGAGTTACACAGACTAAGGAAGCTGCTCACTCCTACCTGCTTTATCCTGAACCATAACTACATGGAGAAAGAGACAGCAACCCACTCCAGGATTCTTGCCTGGAGAATCCCATGGACAGAGGAGCCTGGCGAACCACAGTCCCTGGGGTTGCAAGAGTCAGACACGACTGAGCGACTCTACCACCACCACCATAACTATCACTGTCAGACTCTGGGGGGCTTAAACCATCCATAAGAAGACTACTGCGTAAAAATACATTTTGGGGAACAAATGCATCACAGGTTAGAAATCTGATATATATATATATTTTTTTTTTTTTTTTTAATTTCTTGCTTACTTAGTTGTGTCCAACTCTTTTTGACTCTGTGGGCTGTGGCTGTCCAGGCTCCTCTGTCCATGTGATTCTCCAGGCAAGAATACTGGAATGGATTGCCATTTCCTCTCCCAGGGGATTTTTCTAACTCAGGGATCAAACCCATGTCTCCTGCACTGGTTGGTGGATTCTTTACCACATGAACAGCCAACTGGGACATGCCAGGATGTACTTGGCAATAAATCAAATCAGCACACTGCACACTTTTAACTTATACAATGTTATATGTCAATTCTATCTCCATAAAGCTGGGGGCGGGGGGAAAGAGTAAACAGAGGTTAAAATATAAATGTGTGTGTGGGTAGGAATTTAAAGTTTCATTGAAAATAAAATAGAAATAAATTATTTTCAAAGGGGTGGGGTTGTTAGTACAAAAAAAAAAAAAGCAACTCCTGAAATTTAATGTAAACATACTTTCCTATAACACACAAGAAGGTATGAAGGATATAAAGACCTTCTCCCCGGGGTCCCCCACGTTTTCTGGGGTCAGAGCTTGGTTCTCTCTGGGCATTCCTGAGTCAGTACTGCACCCATCCTGAGATTCACCATTGGGGGGGGCCTCACCTGGGCGGGTGGCTGTGTGGTCAGGTGTGGGGCATCTCCTCGCCCCTGATCCAGCTGGTTTCCAGCAGTGAGCACGACCCGAGCCCGCACAAGCTCCGGCAGCATGTCGCTGAGTCTCGACAAATCAGTAGTGTCTGTAAAGGTTTCCGGATGAGCTAGAACTGGTCCCGCTCCACCGACCAGACCCGGATGGCTGTCTGAGTCCAGGGAAGCCAAGCTTGTGCTCTCTGGGTCGAGAGAGTGAGTGTCTTCTCCAGGGAGCTCAGGGCAGGAGTCGCAGGAGGAGACGTCGTCACCACCACCGGGATTCTGCATCAGAGGCCAGGCGTCTGAGAACTCACCACAGAGGGACCTTGACAGGGACCCGAAGAAAGTGGGTATGGCCTCCCCCGCTGGACCTGTGTTTCTGGACACATGTTCGAAATTGTATAAGTACTCTATCGGGAGAAAAACCTCCTATAAAGCAACACTCCAGCTATGCTTTCAAGTTTTCTAGGTGAAAGAAACTCATTGGAAAAGACCCTGATGCTGGGAAAAACTGGGGGCAAGAGGAAAAGGGGACAACAGAGGATGAGATGGTTGGATGGCATCACCAACTCAATGGACATGAGTTTGAGTAAACTCCAGGAGATGGTGAAGGACAGGGAAGCCTGGCGTGCTGTAGTCCATGGGGTCTCAAAGAGTCAGACACGACTGAGCGACTGAACAACAAAGTGAAATAAACAACATTTTATTAAGTCAGAATTCTCGTGCTTCCTTTTTTATAAACTTGCTTCAGTACAATAAGTTAAATTACTCCATTTACTATAAAATTGAATTTCTATACCTACTTCTTCTAATCAACGTGTTGATCGCTCAGTCATGTCCAATTCTTTGTGACCCTGAGGTGCAGCCTACCAGGATCTGCTGTCTATGGAATTTTCCAGGCAAGAATACTGGAGAGGGTTGCCATTTCCTTATATTTATACTTAATCCAACGTCTGAAATATGGAGTGTCCTAGGTATTCACTGAGTTTGACTACTATTCTGAAATTCTCTGGGTATGTGGCATACTAAAAATTACTTAGAGATGACAAAAGTGTTACAAATCATGAATATAAGACAAAAATAAAATTAGCAGGATATACAGTATAAAGAATGTTGCATTGGCTCTAAGTAACCCTGAGAGACTTAATTCTTTCCAAAGTTCCCACTCTCTTAAATGTCTAGAATGTCATTAATACTACTAAGAAAGTGATGTTCCCATAGTTTTACATGAAATGAAAATAAGTAGGATGTATATTTGCACAAGGGAGTATGAAATTATATTGATTAAAAACACGACTTTGGGACTTCCCTGGTGGTCTACTGGCTAGAGCTCCGAGCTCCCAATGCCGGAGGCCTGGGTTTGATCCCTGACCAGGGAATCAGATCCCATGTGCTGCAATTAAGACCCAGTGCTGCCAAGCAATTAAATGAAGAAATATTTTAGAAAGACCCACCCACCTACCTGTCCTGAAGGGCAGCCTTGCAGTGCCCCCGACAACCAGGAGCGTCCCGGCCGATGCCGCAGGCCCCACCGCAGCAGCGTGACGGGACGAGGTGGACAGGCCCTAGGAGAGTCGGAGGGCTTGTCACCTTGCTTCAACACTGCACCTGGACATTTAGCTGTTCCCCTTTGGGTGGTTTCTGAGGGGGGTGGGCCATGAGGTTTAATTTTTTTCTCTTTTCTCTTAAAAAAATGATGAACCACTGCTATGAAGGACCTGGAGATGGACAGCCGGAGGGTGGTCCCCAGGGGCTGGAGGTAGGAAGATGGGGGTTTCCTGTGTGGGGTCAGGACAGCGTTCTGGGGATGGTGGTGGTGAACGTGCTTAATGTCCCCGAACTGCTCCCTGGGAAACGGTTAAAACGGTAAACTTAATGTGACGTCAATTTCACTGCAATGAAAATAATACTGAAAAGGCACGAAGAGGGGGGAAATGAAATGAGTCTTTCATACATGGCTGACGAGGGCAGGAAGGACAGTGTTTCTGCGAGCAGGCAGGGCGATGCTGGGCAGAAAGCGAATGTCCACAGCCTTTAACTCAACACGTATTCACACTCTACTTTTTACTGCTAGGAACATAGCTTAAGAAATGACTACGTGCATACAGCTTTACTAACTACTCTGGTCACTGAAGCAGTATGTATACTAGTTTTGGTTATGAAGACAGTACACATTCACTGAAGACAAACTTTAAAAATAGAGAGACTAGATCAGAAATTGAACTCTATTCCCAACTCTATACACTGCAAAACACTGTCCACATTTTTGAATAGCCTTCTAGACTCCTCTCTCTATGCATCCAGACATATGTAAATTTGATTTTATAAACCATAAACACAGTAAAGCATACTGACAAATGCAGACACACACATATTAAATATACAGAGAAAGGTTTGAGGAAATCACATATTAATACACAAACGTACACGTATCCAAAGATTCCATGATGAATTATTTTCTTTTATCAAAAGGAAAGGAAGATGATGAAACCATTTCCCTTTTAAAAATGAAAGCTAGCCACTGAGATGCAGCAACAAGCCATGCTGAGAGGGCTGGCCGCCTGGCCTGCAGCCGGTTCTATCCGGAAGCAGCCCTTGTCTCTCGAGGCCATGATCGTGGGGACACACCTGGATCCACCGCCAATCATTTCAGCAAGCCACCCTCACTGTGGGACATTTCAAATTTATTCAAAGAAAGGCACCGCCATTCCCTGTAGAAATGGCTGGTTCTAGCGCTCCAGCTGGAAAATACAAGATGAGCCTGGAACTTCTTTCTGAGCCAGAAAATAAGAGAGAAGCTAAAAGGATAATAAAGCTATGTCCAAATGACGCCTGAGCAGGGTGAAGGGACTCCCTCTGGCCAAACCTGGGAAAATCTGGGCCTCAAAATAAATAATGATCAAAAAGGACCGTCACCCCTTTATCAGGGACACTGCGTCCACAGTAATTAAAGGAAAGAATAAATGGGGAAGAAGGGAAGTTTTTGCTTACCTAGGAAGTCCACTAATAAATGCAGACAGTAATGGTCAGCGGAGAAAGAACTGTGCTTAAAAATGCCTTATTTCCCGTATCAAATGTTAGACTGAAAAGCTGAACCCTTCGATGTCTTGAAATGAAAGATCGGACAGTTCTGAGAGGGCCAGACACTGAATTGGGAAACACTGAACCTCATGGATGGTTACAGGAGACGACACACTGCTAGGTGCCGTGTCCACAGGTGCGGGGGACACACAGGTGAGGAAGGAGCGGGCAGAGGGCAGGCTTCTGGAAGGGCTGCAGCCACCCTGATTATGCCCTGCAGTGGAGGTGAGGTCGCAGGGGTGGGGCAAGAAGTTAAGCGTAAGTTAGTATTCCTTTGCTGACCTTTGCCCATGTTAGAAACCTTAGTCCACCTGAATTACAGGCAGACCTGGCTGTATCGTGCCTGACAATTATTGCTTTTTCCCGAAGTGCAGGTCATTGGCAGCCCCGTGTCTCACAATCTAGGGGCACTATTTTTCCTCCAGCGTCTGCTCACTCTGTGTCTCTGTGTCCCATTTGGGTAATTCTCACAGTACTTCAATCTTTTTCATTATTATTATATTTGTTATGATGGTCTGTGCTCAGGGGACCTTGATGTGACTATTGTGACTCACTGAAGGCTCAGATGATGGTTAGCATTTTTCAGCAATAAATTATTTTTAAACTAAGGTTTATATGTTATTTTTTAGGACATAATGCTATTGCACACTTAATATACTACAGTATAGCATAAAGATAATGTTATATGCACCGGGGAACCCAGAATGTCCCGTGGCTCACTTTATTGCAATATTCTCTTTATTGCAATGGTCTGGAACCGAACCCCAGTTTCTCCGGGGTCTGCCTGGACTTCCCTGAACTTCCATCTCTGTCAATTATCCCAGACGCAACACTGGTTTGTGGAAAACCCTGTCACAGGTCTCCCTCCTCCCTCTTCTGTAAGACATCCAGGGCTTCCCTGGTGGGTCAGTGGTAAAGAATTGCCTGTCAGTGCAGGAGAGATGGGTTTGATCCCTGGTCTGGGAAGATCCCACATGCCACAGAGCAACTAAGCCCGTGCGCCCCAACTACTAAGCTTGTGCTCTAGAGCCTGGGGGCCCCAACTTCTGAAGCCCATGAGCCCTAGTGTCGTTGCTTCATAACAAGAGGAAGCCATTGCAATGAGAAGCCCGCACACCACAAAGAGAGAGTAACCCTCGCTTGCCACAACCAGGGAAAAGCCCACGCAGCAATCAAGACCCAGCACAGCCAAAAATAAAGAAATAAACTAGTTAAAAGAAAAAGAGACCCAGAAAGACACTAAGACAGCCATGTGCAGCTTCACTTTGAACCCACCAGACAAGAAAGGAGACAGACAGCCCTACTCTACAAAAGGTTCACGTTACTTTAAATCAATTGACACCAAAAGGAAGGCGAACTTGTTTTAAAAGTTACTGAGAAATCCTAGAATTTTAATGAGATGCTTCTTTTCTCTTTGATGTTAATACTTAAAAGACGCACAACACCCCAAACCTCTGGGGACGAGGGAGAGTGACTGAACTCAATTAGCTTTAACTGGGAAGCAGAGCAGGAGCGCTCTTTGCGGCCTCGGGGCCCGCGTTCCTAGTGGACCCCAAGCTCTGAACTTACCGCAGGCCTGGGCCGAGTCCCGCAGGCACTGACAGCAGGCGCGGGGCGCAGGGGCGCCGAGCCGGGGTCTGTCGAAACAGGACAGCTCAGAGCCGTTGCACCGCAGGTCCTGGGCCCTCAGGGACCCTGTGGAGGCCGAGAACTCGGTCAGCGAGACAAGTTCCCCAGGGGAAGCCCGGGAACACCACAGCGCGACCAGAACCACCCCGGCTTCTGCAGCTTGGGAGGAAAGGACAGCTGCGGTTCACATTTAAAAATACTTCTTACAAAAAGGCAGAGAAACAAAACAATTGGTCAAGAAAGCTCGAGATGGGGGGCCCTTGTGTTGCCAGAACTTAGAATGCACTGTGTTTCTGTGGAGGGTGGGGGCGGCCCTGCCTCCTCAGGCCCCGGTGAAGTGATGCCGCCCCTCGGCCGCACCCTCGGCGCCTCCCCTGGGAGGCCTAGTTGCACGTGTTCTCTGTCCCCGTGGCCGCAGCCTGACGCTCCTCTCAGGTCCTCCCTGGACACTCAGAGGACAGTGATGATGATCAACACCCTTGGGCAGGATGCCAAGACACAGCAAGCGCTCAGGACTTACAGCTCGGCTTCTTCTCCATGAACTGCCGCTTACAGTAGATGACGCAGAGGACGAGCAGGGCCAGCAGCACGGTGGCCAGGGCGCTGCAGATGACGGCCGCCAGGGCCGTGTCCCGCGGGCTGGAGGCCGTGGACGGGATCCTCACCAGGTTGACCTTGCTGGTACCTGAAAACCACGGGGACAGAATTCTCACATCACCACCACCCAGGAGACTCGGACGCGCACACTGCACGCGGGGTCCCCTGCAGAGGCCTTCGTGCAACATCGGGGTGAGGAGGGAAGGTGTGCGAGGCGGCTCACACACTCCCTCCACCCGGGACATGGCTGGAATATCGCACTTCCACCTGCAGCTCTCCTTTGTTTCCACAGCAGCAACCACGTGCCACCCCGACACACACGTCCTCAGGCCCACCGGACCAAACCGTCTGCCAGACGGGGGTCTGTCACTGTGTTCTGTCTCCCCGGCACCCAGCAGCGTAGGGCACAGAGCAAGCACTTAATATTCTGCAAATTGGAATCAGTTTTAAGCAGGCTGAACTGAGGTGTGCTCTGGAAGGCAACTTTTGGGGCAAACAAGGAACTGGATTATTTACAACCTCACCGTGGGCCCCCGTGTTTTGAGACAGTGAACATTCTTATTATTACTTTATTTTAACACTGTTGCTGTTACAGTACTGAACAACACCTACGGTTTGGAGAAAAAAAACCCTAACACCACCATGACCTCACACTGGCAACACACCTCCGTCTGGACGGAGCCCGTTTTGAGGGCCTGTTCGCCCGCACAACTGCCGCTGACCGTGATGGACTCGGCAGCTCTAGAGACACCGGGCTGCTACCAGCATCTGAGCTGCGAGGCACTAAAGCCCACCTGGAACACCTGGGGCTTTCGCCCTGTCCCTGGCCACACAGGAGCACCCCATCCCAACCCCTAAAGTCTCCACTGTGGCCAGGTTTCCTCTGGCCACGACCCCCGAGGCCAGAGCCACAGAGAAACATCAGGGTCGAGTTACTGAACCATAAAAACACGACAGCCGGAACAAGAACAAGAATGGTCACTGGGGATGTTGAGTCCTGGTGTATCCGGGCTCCATGACTCTGGGCCACCCTGATACACGTTTCCCATTGTTCCTGGGAAAGGCACAAATACCATATGGCTCGGACCTGGATGAATAAGAATTATAATCCAATCATACCTTTTACAGGATATTTGTTGGTAAACATGTTTAATACTCATAAAAATATTGCTTCCAGTTATGCAGACATAATGTCATAATCAAACAGCACGCATTAGATGTTCACCACACAGCAAGTTACAAAGATCATACCTCGGACCTGATAGAGATGAAACCTAAATCCGAAACAGCCTCTATAAGCGGGCATATCCACGCGAGGATGTATGAACATAAACAAACACAGCTGTGTAAACAGTGACAAATAAACACATGAATAGAAATTTATGTCTAACGCAAGTAAAAGTGTGGGCTACAATGAATGGTAAGTAACTTGGGAAACTTGAGTATTGCTTATTGCAACCAAACTGTGAGGTTGATTCATGTTTGTGAGAAAATGGTGTACTTCAGAGTGAGACTGGGCCCTGTAGCTTAAATTTTCCATCAAGTAACCAAGCTCCAGTCAACACTAGGCTTTGGCCAATCTGTCATCAGAATGAGACAGCTTGAGAACTAGACCCTAGCCTTCAGATTCTCTCTGGGGCACCACCTGTCCAGTTGTTGTTCAGTCACTAAGTCGTGTCCGACTCTGTGACCCCATGGACTGCAATGCACCGGGCCTCCCAGTCCTCCACTATCTCCTGGAGTTTGCTCAAACTCATGTCCATTGTGAATTAACCAAAGAAGCCAGAAAAGTCGGCCAGGCTCCTCTGTCCACGGGATTCTCCAGGCAAGAATACTGGAGTGGGCTGCCGTGCCCTCCTCCAGGGGATCCTCCCAAATCAGGGATCGAACCCTCATCTCTAACATCTTCTGCACTGGCAGGCAGGTTCCTTACTACTGGCGCCACCTGGGAAGCCCAGAGTCAGACACGACTAAACAATTTGAGCACTCCCTAAAACCACACAGGGGGATAGAAAAAATGACGAGACCATTTAGAGATCTGCTAACAACAGGAGACCTTGAATATTTTTGGTAGAAAGTCATCCAAATTACCATCAACGTTATCACAGAGACCACACAATGGATACCTGCAGAGGACTGGCCCCATGTTGCCCACCTTCAAAATGTCATGACAATCCTCTACAGCAAGGGTCTTACAGATGAAGATGTCTCTACAAATCTAGAAACGGGTTTTCACTTAACCATCAGGTGGTTGAATCAAGATTTAGGCCTGATCTGTCCAACTCTAAAATATATGTTCTTAAAAAAAAATTATGCTATATTCCTCCCAACATTCCAACAGTATTGTTTAGAGAAAACAAAGCAAAACAAAACAAGAGTGTGAAGGGCTATTATTCAGATTTTGTACAGACCAGTAAATTCTAGTTAATTAGCTAACATATACAATGCAACTTGACCTAATTTAAAACACAAACAGAGCTTCACAAGTCCAATCTCTCTTACCCCCAAGATTAAAGAGGCTATTGGGTTTTATCACAGTGAAAAATAACATATGACTCTTTAAATTTATTTTTTAAACATTCTTGTTAAGGTCTATATAGTATAACTAGATGAGTATTAAACAGACTAGGGAAGGCTATGAACTGTCATATATGAACTAATTATGCTTTCTGTCTGGGCTTCCATGTTTAAGATTTCACTAACACCTGGTGTTTTCATCAGAGAGTTCACAGAAGAAAATAAAACATCAGGTTGCATGCTATGTGACATGGAAGCTCCACCATAATCGGACACGTGGGCATTTCCACTTGCTGATGGCTGTGTTTTGTCATGAGTAATTCAAGTGACAATTAGTTCTGGAAGATAAACAGACATTCTCTAATAATTTTCAGTAACATATTTATCTTTGACTTTCATATTTTTTTTCAAGTAAACAACAAATCAATTCATTATTTTCTGTGCTCTTTCATCACCACCACCACCAAAAAAACTCATGTTGAGTAACTGTGTAACGAGACCAAAACGTGATGGATCGATTTCTAGCTATGTTTTTTAATTAAAAAATATACTTAAAAGGGCATTTTTCAATCTTAACTGAGGCAAGGATACAGGCCTGGAGTGTAAGCTTTATCTTGTTCATCCAAACTGGTTAAACAAAAATATCTACTGTAACACTCAACATATGAATTCCAGATGTACCACAGAATAGTCTGCCAATAAACAAAAGAGCTGGACTTTTTAAAGTCCATTTTATACCAAGCTCTCTGACACTGGATGTAATGTCATGTAAAAGAATGAGTCTTAATTATTTTACTTATTTTTCATTTTAAACTTTGGTCTTTGAACAATGTGGTTTGTTTTTCAATACTGATAATAAACATTATTTGAAAATGAGTGCTTTCTTTTGCACAGGAAAAAAAAAGATTTTAAACTGGATTGATTTTTTCATTGTGGTGAAATATACATAACATTACTTTACTAGCATGTGAGATGAGTGCAATTGTGCGGTAGTTTGAGCATTCTTTGTCATTGCCTTTCTTTGGGATTGGAATGAAAACTGACCTTTTCCAGTCCTGTGGCCACTGCTGAGTTTTCCAAATTTGCTGGCATATTGAGTGCAGCACTTTCACAGCATTATCCTTCAGGATTTGAAATAGCTCAACTGGAATTCCATCACCTCCACTAACTTTGTTCATAGTGATGTTTTCTAAGGCCCACTTGACTTCACATTCCAGGATGTCTGGCTCTAGGTGAGTGATCACACCATCGTAATTATCTTGGTCGTGAAGATCTTTTTTGTACAATTGCACTCATCTCACACGCTAGTAAAGTAATGCTCAAATTTATCCAAGCTGGGCTTCAGCAATACGTGAACTTCCAGATGTTCAAGCTGGTTTTAGAAAAGGCAGAGGAACCAGAGATCAAATTGCCAACATCCGTTGGATCATCAAAAAAGCAGGAGAGTTCCAAAAACCCATCTATTTCTGCTTTATTGACTATGCCAAAGCCTTTGACTGTGGATCACAATACACTGTGGAAAATTCTGAAAGAGATGGGAATACCAGACCACCTGACCTGCCTCTTGAGAAACCTATATGCATGTCAGGAAGCAACAGTTGGAACTGGACATGGAACAACAGACTGGTTCCAAATAGGAAAAGGAGTACGTCAAGGCTGTATATTGTCACCCTGCTTATTTAACTTCTATGCAGAGTACATCATGAGAAATGCTGGGCTGGAAGAAGCACAAGCTGGGAGAAATATCAATAACCTCAGATATGCAGATGACACCACCCTTATGGCAGAAAGTGAAGAGGAACTAAAAAGCCTCTTGGTGAAAGTGAAAGAGGAGAGTGAAAAACTCGGCTTAAAGCTCAACATTTAGAAAACGAAGATCATGGCATCTGGTCCCATCACTTCATGGGAAATAGATGGGGAAACAGTGGAAACAGTGTCAGACTTTTATATTTTGGGGCTCCAAAATCAGTGCAGATGGTGACTGCAGCCATGAAATTAAAAGACACTTACTCCTTGGAAGAAAAGTTATGACCAACCTAGATAGCATATTCAAAAGCAGAGACATTACTTTGCCAACAACAGTCCGTCTAGTCAAGGCTATGGTTTTTCCAGTGGTCATGTATGGATGTGAGAGTTGGACTGTGAAGAAGGCTGACGCCGAAGAATTGATGCGTTTGAACTGTGGTGTTGGAGAAGATTCTTGAGAGTCCCTTGGACTGCAAGGAGATCTAACCAGTCCATTCTGAAAGAGATCAACCCTGGGATTTCTTTGGAGGGAATGATGCTGAAGCTGAAACTCCAGTACTTTGGCCACCTCATGAGAAGAGTTGACTCATTGGAAAAGACTCTGATGCTGGGAGGGATTGGAGGCAGGAGGAGAAGGGGATGACTGAGGATGAGATGGCTGGATGGCATCACTGACTCGAAGGACGTGAGTCTGACTGAACTCTGGGAGTTGGTGATGGACAGGGAGGCCTGGCGTGCTGCGATTCATGGGGTCAAAAAGAGTCGGACACGACTGAGCAACTGAACTGACTGAACTGATAGATAAGATAAAATTTACCCTTAGTGACACTGAGCACATTCACAATGTTATATAACCACCACCACTAGGGTGGAAACCCCCGACCCATGAAGCAGTCACGCCACATCCCCTATTTCTCCACCACCACATCCTGGCAAGCACTCATTTGCTTTGTGTCTGAATTTGCCTATTCTGGATATTTCCTGCAAAAGGAACCATAAAAATATTACAGGACTTTCTGTGTCTGTCTTCTTTGACTTGGCAGAAAGTTTTCGAGGTCATCTATGTCAGCATGCAACAGAACTTCATTCCTTTTTATGACTGAATAACATCCCATTGGATGAGTGGACCATGTTTTGTTTATTTGTTCATCAGATGGTGGACATCTGAGTTGTCTCCACCTTTTGGCTACTGTGAACAATGTTGCTGTGAACATTCATGTTCCGTCTTTCTCCATACACTTTTCAACGTTTCACAAAGATACACACAATGGCTCCACATGCTATCAAAAGGTATACATTAGTGTTCTTTCACTAAGGCATTATGTTAATCAGTCACTCACATACTTAATGTTATAACACTAGAGCATCACGTTAATAAATCAGGGGGGAAGAAACACAATTCCTGAGCAAACCAAGAGAAGAGTGGAGGGAGACAGTGCCGGAGGAGCTAGTCAGGATCGGTACTTGTAGGAATTTAACCCATAGTGAGGAGCTTGCGTTCTATTCTAAGAATAATAGGAAGTACTCAACAACTGCAGAATGTATATTCTTCTTTAAAAAGACTCAAATCATACAAAGTCTCTTTTCCAACCACAGATGAATTAAACTAGAAATCAGTAACAGAAGGAAAACTGGGAAGTTCAAAGATATGCAGAAGATAAATAATCTACTCTTATATAACCAATGGGTCAAAGAAGAAATCACAAAGGAAATTAGAAAACACTTTGAAATGAATGAGAATAAAAAACAAAATATAAAAACTTATGGGATACAGCAAGAGCAGCGTTTAGAGGGAAACTTAGAGCAGTAAATGTCTATGCTACAAAAGATCTAAAATCGACAACCTAATGTTTAACTTGATTACATTACAAAAATAAGGGTAAACTAAGCCAAAAGCTAGCAGATGGAAGGAAATGATAAAGACTAGCACAGAGACAGATAAATAGAGAAAAACAACAGAGAGAAGCAATAAAACCGAAAGCTGGTTCTTTGAAAAGATCAACAAAATTGACGAAACTTAGATTGACAAAGGAGAAAAGGGAGAAGACTCAAGTAAGTAAAATCAGAAATGAAGGCACAGACATTGCGCTGGACTTTACAGAAATGAAAAGGTTATAAGAGAACACTACCACAAACTGGATATCTAGGTAAAAAAGACATTCTTAGAAATACACAAGCCAATGAAACTGACACAGAAGAGATAGAAAATCAGAATAGACCACAACAAAGAGATGGACTCAGTCATTAAAAACCTCCTGACAAAGGGAAGCCCAGAACCAGATGCCTTCATGTGAATTCTGCCAAATATTTAAAGAAAAATTAATACCAATCCTTCTCAAACTCTTGTAAAAAATGAAGAGGAAAGAATCCATCCTAACTCATTCTATGAGGCTAATATTATCCTGATACCAAAGCCAGAAAAAGACACTATAAGGGGAGAAAACGACAGACCAAGATTTCTGACAAGTACAGATTTAAAAACTCTCAACAAAACATACCTTATAAAAGTCAGTGCATATTCAAGGATTATACATCACAGCCAAGTGGGATTCATTCCAGGAAGGCAATGATGATGTATCATACCAAAATCAATGTAACCCATGACAAGGAAAAATGAAAGGGACAAAAAAACCACACTAATTGCCTCAATTACGCTTAGAAAGGGGCTTCCCTGGTGGCTCAGAAGGTAAAGAATCCACCTGTGCAAGAAGACTTGGGCTCAGTCCCTGGGTCGAGAAGATCCCCTGTAGAAGGAAATGGCAACCCACTCCAGGATTCTTGCCTGGAGAATCCCATGGACAGAGGAGCCTGGCGGGCTACAGTCTATGGTGTCACAAAGAGTCGGACATGACTGAGCAGCTAAACAACAATGGGCCCACAGGGGAACAACAGTACTTAAAAAGCACTTGACAAAACCCAATGTCCTTTTAAAATACAAGCGCTCAACACACTAGTAGGCATCCTTGCCAGTGCCTGCCCTGAGCCAGCAGTTCTCCGCACACCCAGCGAGACGTGCCATGTGCCTTTGGGGCAGGTGTGGGCAGAGTGGTGGTGGGCAGGCTTGGACTGGGCTGCTGCTGCAGGTGTTGCTCCCACCCAGGCAGATTTGTTCCAATCAGACAACTCTGAGAACTCTTAGGTCCTCCTCCCAGGACACCACGGCTGCCCCCAGTTCCTCCACCACCACCCCGAGGCCAGTGGCAGCGGTCTGCAGTCAACAGCCGGTCTCCTGGGGATCTTCTCCTCCCTTCTGCATCTCTGCTGTTAGGAGACTCAGGCCAGGAATCATCGCCGCTCCCCATCCTGTAAATCCAACCCAAATGGCATCTAGACGCCCAGTGTGGTGAGGATGAAGCAGGTCCTTACTGAATCTGCTAGTTTCACACCTTACATTACTGACACAGAGATGTTGGGGATCCCAAGTTTGACTGGCTTGAAGAGCATGATGTATACCAATATAAAATGTGCTAGAGTGGCATGTACAAGATGAAGACAGGCAACTTTCAAAGTTACGTAAGATATGATTCCTCTTGTTGTTGTTCTTCAGTCGCTAAGTCGTGTCTGACTCTGCAACCCCATGGACTGCAGCACACCAGGCTTCCTTGTCCTCCACTATCTCCTGGAGTTGACTCAAGTTCATGTCCCATTGAGTCAGTGATGCTATCCAACCATCTCATCCTCTGCCGGCTTTCTCCTTTTGCCTTCAGTCTTTCCCAGCATCAGGTCTTTTCTGATAAGCTGGCTCTTTGCATCAGTGGCCAAAATATTAGCACCTCAGCTTCAGCACCTCAGTCCTTCCAATGAATGTTCAGGGTTGATTCCTTTTAGGATTGACTGGTTTGATCTCCTTGCAGTCCAAGGGACTCTCCAGAGTCTTCTTCTCTTAAATGTACCTTAATCAGTATGGACATTCTAAACTCTACCTTAAAAATGAGAAAACATAGGGTAAAATCTTTGTGACCTTGGATTTGGCAATGGTTCCTTAAATATGGGCTTCCCTGGTGGCTCAGACAGTAAAGAATCTGCCTGCAGTGTGGGAGAATGGGGTTCCATTCCTGGGTTGGGACTTCCCCTGGAGAAGGGAATGGCAACCACCTTGGTATTCTTGCCTGGAGGATCCCCATGAACAGATGAGCCTGGTGGGTTACAGTCTGTGGGGTCGCAAAGAGTCCAACATGACTGAGCAACTAACACTTTCACACAACTGAAAATCAGAGAAACAAACCATCTGATTAAAATGAAACTAAAATGTGATTTTCAAATACAATATCACTGAGTAAAATAAGAGGAGCAAAGCTCAACGGGAGTTTACAACAAAACAGTAATCAAGATATAAGCAAGATTTTGTTCATCAGAAGCAAGATTATCTAAATTAAGAAAGCCTCATTTTTCAAATGAATGGTAGAAGGATTATATGAGGATTTGTATCTTTTTCTTTTTTAAAAAGGAATCATTCTGACCTTACTTTTGAGGTTTCACCCAAACTATTCAACTTAATGTCTCTGTTTACCAGAATCTGAGCCTGGTAAGGTCTGGCCAGACCACCTTCTTACAATTTTATCTGGGGCAGCCAGTTGTGTGCAAGTAAAACCATAAGTTCATTGTGTCAGGCTGCTTTTCAAACATGCTCTGAGTGCTGAGTTTCCAAGCTAATGCCCTAAACTGTTTTTTTTTTTTTTAATTTATTTTCCTTTTTGAACTTAAGAGCATACCAAAAACAGTACAGCTAGGCAAACATTTTTTCCTTTGTTGAGCAATGCTGTAACATCTGTTTATAAACACAGAACTTCTGAGCTTGATTCCTTCTTTCAAGTTCCCTCTCGGGCACTGCCCCAGTTACTAGTCCTTTCATGATTTAAACTCAAGTGAATCAAGGCAGAACCCCGAGGCGGCCTCCACTCTGCTTTCTTTTAATACTAATACAGATGATTCATAAATACAGTTCTATTATAAGCAGAGCCGGCTTCTGAGAAGTAAACTTTTGTGTCTCTGCTTCCCAGTTGCTCAAGTTGGGTGAATCACCGAGGATAAATGAAGCACCACGCAAAAGCCGCAAGGCTACGGAACCAAAGAAACCCAGGGTACCTCACGATGTCAGGATGGGTCCCTGATTATGAGACTAGGGGATGGTGGCTCCCCAGGTGACTGAGAGCGGAAGACCCTGGTGGAGGACCTCTGAGCCCTCACTCCATCTCCCATTCTGCCTCCATCAGTTTCTGTTTCCCTCTGGGCTGCCTGCCCACCGCTGCCCTATTGCTATTCTCAGCCTTTACCATGCGTGTTGGGAGGAAACCATGAAAACATGCAAACTGTTCTTCTTGAAGCTGAAGAGGGGGAGGGTGGTGGACATAATTCTATTCACTCTTAAATTGAAAGCATACATGTCCTTCACATTTTTGTCTATTCTCACAATCTTATACACAGAGTCTTTCTTTTGTAAGTGCAAGTCCTCATGTGGCTTAATCATATCCTATTCTTTCTGACCCCATGGACTGTAGCCCGCTAGGTGTCTCTGTCCATGGGATTTCCCAGGCAAGAATACTGGAGTGGATTGCCATTTTCTTCTCCAGGGGATCTTCCCAACCCAGGGACTGAACCCATGTCTCCTATATTGGCAGGCAAGTTCTCTACTGCTGTGCCACATGGGAAGCAATTTAGATTATTAATAAATATTACCCTGTATTATGAGACATTAAAAAAGATATGATTATAGCCAATACTCCAAAATGGTTCCAATTATTCCATTATTATCTTTTGAATTAAAGACAGAAAGTCCAAATCTTGCAATGAAAACACTAGTGATATGAATCAAAGCCCTTTATTGCCTTCTGGAAAGCTTTTATGAAAACATTTTTTCCTGAATTCCTTACCCTAGAAGAGGTATGTGTTTAGAAAAGCAGAAACTTCTTTAAACCACACGCCCATTAGTTGTTATCTCCAACTTTATCTCTGCTCTTAGAAAATCTTAACTAAAGTCAGTGGTCAGTCAGTTTAATCACTCAGTCATGTCTGACTCTTTGCAACCCCATGGACTGCAGCATGCCAGGCTTCCCTGTCCATCACCAACTCACACAGCTTACTCAAACTCACGTCCATCAAGTTGGTGATGCCATCCAACCATCTCATCCTCTGTCATCCCCTTCTCCTCCTGCCTTCAATCTTTCCCAGCATCAGGGTCTTTTCCAATGAGTCAGTTCTTCCCATCAGGTGGCCAAAGTATTGGAGTTTCAGCTTCAGCATTGGTCCTTCCAATGAATATTCAGGACTGATTTCCTTGAGGATTGACAGGTTGGATCTTCTTGCAATCCAAGGGACTCTCAAGAGTCTTCTGCAACACCACAGTTCAAAAAGCATCAATTCTTTGGTGCTCAGTTTTGTTTATAGTCTAACTCTCATATCCATACATACATGACTACTGGAAAAACCATAGCTTTGACTAGATGGACTTTTGTCAGCAAAGTAATGTCTCTGCTTTTTAATATGCTGTCTAGGTTGGTCATAACTTTTCTTCCAAGGAGCAAGCATCTTTTAATTTCATGGCTGCAGTCACCATCTGCATTGATTTTGGAGCCCCCCAAAACAGTCTGTCACTGTTTCCACTGTTTCCCCATCTATTTGCCATGAAGTGATTGGACCAAATGCCAAAATAAGGTAATTGATTGTTAAGAGTTTGGAAGCGACAGAATGTTATTACCAATCAAAGGATTAAAGATAAGAATGCAATATCAGTATTTTGATTACACAGGAAAGCAATTGCTTATGATTAGGTCTCCTGAGACTTCCCTGGTGACTCAGACGGCAAAGAATCTGTCTGCAATGGGGGAGACCTGGGTTCAGTCCCTGGGTAGGGAAGATCCCCTGGAGAAGGGAATGGCAACCCACTCCAGTATTCTTGACTGGAGAATTTCACTGACAGAGGAGCCTGGTGGACCACAGTTCATAGGGTCAAAAAAAGCTTTGGACACGACTGAGCGACTGGCACACTTGAGCAGACCTCCTGAAGGCGGGGCAGAAGACAGTGGCAGTGGCCCTTTGGATAAGTTAACATGCAGAATGACAAGCAACTAGCAGAGCCTCGTGGTAATTGGCCCGTATGTGGAGAGCTCATGCATGCTGTGTTTACATGAACCTGATTCTACTGAGTGAAAATTAAAATAGCAAACGTACAGCTTTTTCTCCTGGGCAGCCTGTCAGGGGCTGTTGCTTGAACTGGAAGCACTGTAGGCTGATGAATGTTAGCACTTTGCTGCTGAAGGACCAGAGCTCAAATTTAAAAAGGACAGGCAGAAGCCTCCCTCCACTGGCCCAAGTGCGGCCTGTGGACATCTGGGGTCTTTATCCTTTTTTCTTCCCTCTTTTCCTGGCTCTAAAATATACTGTAAAGTGCTGCACACTCTTGGTTAAGAGCTTTGCTGTCAGCACTCTGGGTTTGAATCTTGGCTCAGCCACTTACCAGCTGTGTCACCAACCAGCAAATGATGACTTCAGTTTCCTTATCAGTAAAGCCAGGAAATAAAAGTATCTACCTAAAGGTCTGTGAGACCTGAAGGAAGTGATGCATACACAGAGGGTCATCTTGGTTCCTCCCACAGTGAACTTCCTGAGTTAGCCATCCTTTCTCCTATTATTATTCAGAATCAGACATTATATTCTAATTGTTGTTATGGCAGAATCTGGATGGTCTCTTAAACCAAGTGAAATCACCTATGTAGCAGGCAGGCCGCTGAGCACCCTGATGGGATAGCCTGTGTCCTCATCACAGTGTTCTGGAGGGCAGGAAAGTGCACAGTGAAGACAAACCAACAGAATTCTCCCCAGAAGTTCAAGTTCATGTCTTACAAAAGACACAGCTGCCACTACTTTTAGCTAAGTGTCTCAAAGGGTTCCTCCCGCCATACGATTGCCCAAAGTAACATTAAGCAATGTTGCATAAGAATAAGCAACCACGAGCAAAATAAGTCAACCCCTTGGAATATTGTGAATAAAATGGTAAAGCTATTACTAAGAAGAGCTTGTAGGAAAAAACTTCAGGCAAAACAAAAATATTAATGGTCAGGCACAAAGACAGCTTGGAGAATACAGAGCAGGAGGGACATGGCAGACAAGCCATAGGACCTGTACTCGCTGCTCCTTAAAGACACTGGTGGGGAATTCTGAGTAAATGAGACTCCAGGCAAGAGCCACAACTGACTATGATGTTTGTCCAAGATTTCTAAGTCTTCCTCAAAGGCTTTTATTAAATAGTGTTTGTACAGGTTTGGGGGTGAATAAATGAAAATAGTATGCTTCTTTCTCTTTTAGCTTCTTGAACACGAAGACCATGGTTTGGACTTATTACCTACATGTGCGTGCATGCATGCTAAGTTACTTCAGTCATGTCTGGCTCTTTGTGACCCTATTGACTATAACCCGCCAGGCTCCTCTGTCCATGGGGATTCTCCAGGCAAGAATACTGGAGTGGGTTGCCATGCCCTCCTCCAGGGGGTCTTCCCAATCCAGAGACTGAACCCAGGTCTCCCACCTTGAAGGCAGATTCTTTACCTACTGAGCTACCAGGGAAGTCCAAGAATACTGGAGTGGGTAGTCTATCCCTTCTCCAGGGGATCTTCCCAACCCAGGAATTGAACTGGGGTCTCCTGGATTGCAGGAGGATTCTGTACCAGCTTAGCTACCAGGGAAGCCCCATTACCAACTTAGTGATAGATAAATACAAATAGACATTAAGCATAAATAGTGTCATAAATTTAAATTACATACAAAAGGGGGCATTGAGAGAAGACCAGGTCAGTTCAGTTCAGTTGCTCAGTTGCATCTGACTCTTTGTGACCCCATGGACTGCAGGATGCCAGGCCTCACTGTCCATCACCAACTCCTGGAGCTCGAGTTGATGATGCCATCCAACCATGTCATCCTCTGTCATCCCCTTCTCTTCCCACCTTCAATCTTTCCCAGCATCAGGGTCTTTTCCAATGAGTTAGTTCTTCACATCAGGTGGCCAAAGTATCAGTCCTTCCAATGAATATTCAGGACTGATTTCCTTGAGGATTGACTGGTTTGATCTCCTTGCAGTCCAAGGGACTCTCAAGAGTCTTCTCCAACACCACAGTTCAAAAGCATCAATTCTTCAGTGCTCAGTTTTCTTTACAGTCCAACTCTCACATGACTGGGAAAACCATAGCTTTGACTAGATGGACCTTTGTTGGCAAAATAATATCTCTGCTTTTGAATATGCTGTCTAGGTTGGTCATAGCTTTTCTTTCAAGGAGCAAGTGTCTTTTAATTTCATGGCTGTAGTCACCATCTACAGTGATTTTAGAGCCCAAGAAAATAAAGTCTCTCACTGTTTCCATTGTTTCCCCATCTATTTGCCATGAAGTGATGGGACCCGATGTCATGATCTTAGTTTTTTGAATGTTGAGGTTTAAGCCAACTTTTTCACTCTCCTCTTACACTTTCATCAAGAGGCTCTTTAGTTCTTTTTTGCTTTATGCCATAAGGGTGGTGTCATCTGCATATCTGAGGTTATGGATATTTCTCCCGGCAATCTTGATTCCAGCTTGTGCTTCATCCAGCCCGGTATTTCCCATGATATACTCTGCATATAAGTTAAATAAGCAGGGTGACAATATACAGCCTTGACGTACTCCTTTCCCAATTTGGAACTAGTCTGTTGTTCCATGTCCAGTTCTAACTGTTGCTTCTTGACCTGCATACAGATTTCTCAGGAGGCAGGTAAGGTGGTCTTGTATTCCCATCTCTTTTTAAGAATTTCCCACAGTTTGTTGTGATGCACACAGTCCAAGGTTTTGGCATAGTCATTAAAGCAGAAGTAGATGTTCTTCTGGAACTCTCTTGCTTTTTTTGATGATCCAGTGGATATTGGCAATTTGAACTCTGGTTCCTGTGCTTTTTCCAAATCCAGCTGAACATCTGGAAGTTCATGGTTCACATGCTATTAAAGCCTGGCTTGGAAAATTTTGAGCATTCTTTTGCTAGCATGTGAGATGAGTTCAATTACATGGTAGTTTGAGCATTCTTTGGCATTGCCTTTCTTTGGAATTGGAATGAAAACAGACCTTTTCCAATCCTGTGGCCACTGCTGAGTTTTCCAAATTTGCTGGCATATTGAGTGCAGCACTTTTGCAGCATCATCTTTTAGGATTTGAAATAGCTCAACTAGAATTCCATCACCTCCACTAGCTTTGTTTGTAGTGATGCTTCCTAAGGCCCACTTGACTTCACATTCCAGGATGCCTGGCTCTAGGTGAGTGATCACACCATCATGGTTACCTGGGTCATGAAGATCTTTTTTGTATAGTTCTTCTGTGTATTCTTGCCACCTCTCTTTAATATCTTTTCTGTCCTTTATTGTGCCCATCTTTGCCTGAAATGTTCCCTTAGTATCTTTAACTTTCTTGAAGAGATCTCTAGTCTTTCCCATTCTACTGTTTTCCTCTATTTCTTTGAATTGATCACTGAGGAAGGCTTTCTTCTCTCTCCTTGCTATTCTTTGGACCTCGGCATTCAAATGGCTAAATCTTTCCATTTCTCCTTTGCCTTTAACTTCTGTTCTTTTCTCAGCTATTTGTAAGGCTATTTGATAGAAGGTAATTAATAGAAATGACTGTCTGAAAACTACTTTTTCATGTATATATTTGCCTGATTCTGCTACCAATATTTATATGGTCAGCCTCACTGTGAAATTACAGCAGAAAAAAAGGCCAGTTCCATGAATGTGTGATAACTGTCTTTGTGGACAAGGAAATTTGACTTAATTCATTCCTGAGGGTGGATGGTGATGCTCAATGTGCATCTTCAAAGCCATGGGTCTCAGCGTGGGAAGAGAGACCCTCCTATCTGAGAAGAAGAGAGGTGAAGGAGAGATAGAGAAGAGGAAGCAGGCTGGACCACCACCCGGCCAGCACAGCATTTACAACCAGAAAGACACTGACTGACGGGGAAGTGCCCCCAATGTCAGGGATGTTTCATCTTAACGTGTGACCTTTTACCTGAGTGTCACTTTCACTTCTACCTGGGGACACTTCAGGGTCAGGAAGCTGGTGATGTGTGTGTTTACAATAAGTTGACGGTGTGAATTTACAGAGGAATGTGGCAGGCTCACATTCTCACCAATACAGCTATACAACAACTACCATCTCTGACTTCAATCAAAACCTGCATGGTTGCAAACACTGATTTTAAAAAATCGAGCAGAAGTCACCAAGTCTCTCCTGAGTGTATGCAGACAAGGGCTTGGTTCCCCATCCAACTGAGGCTGCATTTCCACTGTAAACCTCGTCCAACTACGTAAACGAGCCCCTATAGTGTTTGAACAGAATCCTGGGCAGCCGACCGCCTTCCTCCTGAGAGTGGGGCACCACCAAGCATCCCACCACTCCATCTGCCACCAGCTGCGTGCTCGCCCATGAGAACACCTCCGAGATGTCTAGTGAGCTGACTGGCTCTCAGCCACCTAACAACTAGCACGGTATCCGCCAGCGGCGATCTGTTTTGTTTCAAGGTGTGAAGCGACAGTACTTTGTCTTTCAGTGGCCAGAAAATCATGATTTTAGGATGTCCCTTCTCATCCAGCAGGGTGTACACTGCATTGAGAGCCGTCTTTCCAGATCCCCAGGTCTCTATCCTCTTCTCGCACCAGCCTCCACTTGGTTCCCACTCACCTGCTCCCCACAGACCCCGCCTGCTGCTGGAATCGGTCCCTCGGGGCTGCTCTGTTTGTAGCGGTGGCTGCTGTGGACTGAAAGCCACCAGCTTTCACTGTTGCTGGCCAAGAGCCCGGAGGGGGAAGGGGCGCACAGCCCACCCTGGTGGGCTCACCAAGCCCTGGTGCGGTGCTGGCCGGAGGGGCGAGAAGCAGCTGGGAAGCGAGCTGCGTCTCTGCCAGGCCTGCGTCCCTGCACGTGCCGGCCACGGATGCTCATGCCGCTGTCCACGACTGCTACCAACGGGAGTGAAAAAGCTTTCCTGCTTTTCGTTTCTTTAAATTTGGTTTATGGGTGCGTGCATGCTAAGTCACTCCAGTCGTGTCTGACTCTTTGCAACACTTTGGACAGTAGCCCGCCAGGCTCCTCTGTCCATGGGATTCTCCAGGCAAGAATACTGGAGTGGGTTGCCATGCCCTCCTCCAGGGGATCTTCCCGGCTTGGGGATCGAACCTGTCTGTCTCACTGTCTCCTGCACTGGCAGGCCAGTTCTTTACCACGAGCGCCACCTGGGAAGCTCAGGTTTGCTTTGGATCTCATTTGTTAGTACAAAACTTCAACGCTTCTATCCAGAAAATGAAAATTAACCATATTCATAAGGCACTGAACTGAACAGCTGTATTTTTTTCTCAGCAGGACAAAAGAAAATTATAGATGGACAAGACAAAGAGTCTTCTATACTTTAAGATGTGTGTGTCCTTGGGTGTGCCAACAGAAATGCAATGATAAAACCAAACAAAAACAGGATTCAAGGGCCCTCGGCGGCCCAGCGATGGGCCTGGAGCAAGTGTGACAGGAGGTCGGGCAGGCAAAGGGGTCAGCAGGGGTGTTAAGACAGGGGCTGAGATGACGGAAAGGGGCCTCAGGCTTCCCACAGGTAGAATGGCATCCCGGGAGGCCTGGGGGTGGAAAGGACTTGGAAGGCTGAGGTCAGGGGGAGCGTCCTGAAGCCCAAGCCCAGCGAGCAGAAATAGCCCTGGGCAGGAAAGTCCTGGCAGGGGACCTGTTCCCAGCTGGGCTGCAGGTCCCAGATGCTGAGACTCAGTAAATGACTTAACTGAACTTGGTTTCTGCTCTTCTTCATCTTGCTTCCAGACTACTTGGCCTGGAGATCTATTCCCTGCCAGAAGTGAGCCAGATATGATCATGCAGGTCTTTATGGCAAACAGAAAGAAGAAAGGGCAGAGCAGGTGATTGCCACAGGTGAGCGGCTGGAGGGGCAGGGAGGTGAACCCCAGGCCAGCACTGCCCACTGTTCAACCACAGGGTCGACTGATGACTTCCACCGCTTGTGCAGTTCAGAGAAAGTCTGTGACATGACACCCAGAGCAAGCTCATCACTTTACGTTTGGCAGTGAGTGAATTAGAAATAACTGTCTGGTATTTTAATTATGATAAATGTCATAATTAATACTGAAAAAATCATAAGCCATAAAATGGCAGCAGCTTGTCTATAGCATTTCTCTGTAGATATGATAAAAAGATTTTTTTTTCCTGCTTTCAAGGATGTTTTTCTTCTTTTTATTATCCCCCAGTCCCAGAAGGTCTCACTGTGTTTATTTGACTGATGGAACAATGAAGCTTTGAAACCTCCACACCAAGAAACAGAAAAGACACCATAAAAGAAACACATTATTACGGCCTCGACCATCTGTGCTGAAGGATACACAGGCTCAAAAATAGTTTTGCCTCAACTGGGACTAACGGATGGGGTTGCCATCTGGGAGCTGGAACAAAGACAGGAGACTTGGGCCCCTGCCCTCCTTGTTCCCGAACAGGACTCCGCTTAACCCCTGCAGTGCCAGGCTGCACTGGGGGCCCTGAACTCCATATTCCCTTGGAGGGAACCTTGTCATTCAAGCTCATCCACAGGGAAGGCAGCATCCAGCTTGGCATGCTTAAACCTAAGGACTCTGGCTCCTGGAATCATCAGCTTCCCTGATATTAGTAGAGTGGATAATTCCTATTTACCTCACTGCAGTACTGTGAAATGATTCTAAGATGATAAAACTCAAGTTACTTCGACCCATTAACTTCTTACTAAGAAAAGAAAACTGTGTATGTCTCTGCCCAGTTTAGCATGGTGGGGTGAGGCTGAAGAGAAAAACCTGGACGTAAACAGTGTTTCTTGCCATCCCTGCCAGCAGAATCGACCTTGCTCTTAATTTATTCATCATCTTACAGCTGACAGAACTTCTGGTGAAGAACCCAAGTCTGGGTTAGGTCAGAAAGAGCCCATATGTCTTGAGGTTTGGAAGGTGGTGCATAGTTAGGACTTCAACCAAGATTTTACTTCCTCTTTTACAATTGTGAGAATCCGGAGTTCGATCCCTGGGTTGGGAAGATCCCCTGGAGGAGGTCATGGCAACCCACTCCCGTGTTCTTGCCTGGAGAACCCCATGGACAGAGGAGCCTGGTGGGCTACAGTCCACGGGGTCGTGATGAGTCAGACAGGACTGAGCACACAGGTGCTCAGGGCTTCTTCCCTGATGGTCCAGCGGTTAAGAATCTGCCTGCCAATGCAGGGGACATAGGTTTGATTCCTGGTCCAGAAAGACCCCACAATCCACGGTGCAGCTAAGTCCATGTGTCACAACTACTGAAGCCCTCTTGCCCTATAGCCCGTGTTCCACAACGAGAGAAGCCACCACAATGAGAAGCCCACGCATCTCAGCTAGAGAGTAGCCCCTGTTTGCTGCAACTAGAGACAGCCCACGCAGCAGTGAAGACGCAGCACAACCAAAACTGGATAAGTAAATCAGAGAAACAGGTAAAATTAATTTTAAAAACTGTGAGAATCTTCGGAGAAGGCAATGACACCCCACTCCAGTACTCTTGCTTGGAAAATCCCATGGATGGAGGAGCCTGGGAGGCTGCGGTCCATGGGGTCGCTAAGAGTTGGACACGACTGAGCAACTTCACTTTCACTTTTCACTTTCATGCATTGGAGAAGGAAATGGCAACCCACTCCAGTATTCTTGCTTGGAGAATCCCAGGGGCAGGGGAGCCTGGTGGGCTGATGTCTATGGGGTCGCACAGAGTAGGACATGACTGTAATGACTTAGCAGCAGTAGCAGTGAGAATCTTCAACTGATTCATGAAAAACTGGGACACAGACCACCTAAATAACTTGTCTGGCAGTTAAGGATTGGGACAAGGACTCAAAAGCAAGCTCCCGTAGAGACTGGCTGGCATTAATTTGGAGATGATAGGGTAAGACAGTTATGTCCTTTCAGTGCTAACGAGCATTAGAAGTCAGAGAGAAACTTCCTGCATCTTATTCTTCAGATCAGAATCTGGGGGACTCTCAAGAGTCTTCTCCAACGCCATAATTCAAAAGCATCGATTCTTCAGCGCTCAGCTTTGTGTATGGTCTAACTCTTTTCCAGGTAGGATGACTCCGCTTCAAGTATCATTTGGACTTCTTTCTTACGTTTAAAATTAAACCGCCCTCGCTCCTGGTCCTGGAGCTGGCCTGGAGAAGTGGGGCTGACTGCGGGTCCAGGCTTGCCTCTCTGCTGTGGCCGCTTCTTGGCGGTGACGTGGGGCTGGTGCAGGCTGAGAGAAGCACATGGAGGGTGGTTGCCTCCAGGACTCAAGGCCCGCTTGCTGCTTTAAACTCTCCTGGGGCTCTCCTCTTCTTTCCCTCCTCAAAGTGATGCTCCTCCAATGATGTTCCTGGTCAAGAGCTGGTGTGCAAAGGGGCTGGATACACACCCAGGTTTAGAGACAAAAGGACCCCCTCCATGGGTGCAGCTACGCTTATTCCATTTGCCCTTGGGATGTGGCCCCAAGAGGACAGAGCTCACACACCTCCTCCTGAGGACAGATGCTCGGCTCTGAGGGATGGAGTTGTTGCTAAGCTGAACCTCTGACAGTCTCTGCATTGGGTCTGGCGTGCACCGTGAGGTCGCTTTACGCCACACTTTTTTATTTTAAGCATTTAATGGGTACACACACAAATCACTGCTCTCTTTGCAAAAGTCCATGACTTAATGAAACAGGCCTGCCGGATTTTATGTTTTTAAAATAAACTGTACTTAATCTAACACTCATTTAATTTAGTGATGGCCTTTAACAAACCACAACCTGTTTCTCGGTGAGTAAATATTTAAACCAGCTCATTGACTTTAAATGTCTAAAGGAGACTGCAGAGAAACGCCAAGGAGTTGGATTTACAGCCGACTGGGTAATGATCAGCCGCTCCTGTTCTCAAGGGGCCGGATCAAAGCCTTCTGCACCTCCAGTTCAGGACACCCCTGCCTCCAGACTGAGCCCAGCAGATGAGCTCTTGAAGCATCTCCAGGGTCGGGGGACATGGTCCAGGGACCCGGGGACAGCACTCAGATTGTTCTTTGCTTTTCTTCTCCTTATGTGGGACCATGGCTGACAAACATTTGGCCATTTTATACTGGGAGAAAAGCACGCATGTAGAGCACGTGAGTCTAAGAAACATTTTTTTCTTAAAATGTCTCAATTTTTGTTAACTTTAATGAAACTAGGGCTAAGGAAAGGCAAATATTTGAAATAGCTAAATAATCACTCAAAGCAGCTGCATTCACCAAGCACTTCTTTCTCTAAAGAAGCCAAGACATTAAAGCTGCCCTACTGTTTTTTCAACATCCTTGGAAAACAAGCCATTTGCTATGACAGATTTTCAACATATCTTTAGAAAATAGTTCCTTACCCGAGCAGCAAATCTGCTTTTACAAAAACCCAGATTAACTATGTGTGATGGAAACCATTTCAAAGAAAGGAGAGCAGCTTTCTGTTTTCAGGAAAAGATTCCAACCAATGTGACTGGGTCTCCCCTTCCCCACCCTTCCTGGGTCCAGAGTAATAATGAAAACTGCAATGACCGTAGCAAGTGGTATCAGATAACCCAGGGGTCCATCTGTATGAAGTTGGAGCATGCTGGGTGCTCTGTCCAGGGTCCCCACCCCCAGGCCGGATGCATAAGCCACCCTGCTCTCCTCCTGCGTCCGAGAGTCTCTGCCTGCCGTAGCTGCCCCCGTTTCCTGTCCTCTGCCCGGCGGGCGGAGCTGGCAGAGCATCGTCCACAGTAAAGCCTCCGTGGACCCCACAGGGCCCTCAGGGTGTCTTGGGGCCAAGCCCTGGTGCAGGGACCGTGCAGGGCACCCTGGTGGGTTTTCATCTCTTGGTTCCCATGTAAGCCACTTTCTGTGTCCACTCTGTTAGCTTGTTTGTCAATAAAGTAAGGAAATCATAAGGAACTGAGAAAGAGAAAGGGAACAAAAGCAGGAAACTGGAAAGATGAACAAAGAGAAGAGAGCACTTTCCGAAACCAGTGACTAACGAGCGGGCAGCGGCGGGGAACGTGCTCTGGATGCCTGGGGGCCGCTCTGCAGTCGGCTCCAGGAGCCAGGGCTGTTTTCTCTGATCGCCCTGTCCTCCCGCTCCTCACCCTGTTCTGTGAGCAGGACAGAGCTGCATCTTGAAGAAGCTGCCCTTCCCTACTGTTCAGGAGGCCCCGGGAGCGCCTGTCGGCCCTGAAAAGAGTCCCCAAACCGGGCACACCCACCGGAGCCAGGGCGCCAGTCTCCCTCCCGACACTCCTGGCCCGAGGACCACAGACTCCGAAAACATCCCGTGTAAACTGAACCCGTAATCAGCACAGGGTGGCTTTGTGGGCCTGTCCGGCAGAGGATCCAGCAAGTTCTCTGGAAAGTCAGGCCACTAAGTATGAACAAACTCAGGAGAAGAACTCTCTCCTGCAGGAACAGGAAACATACACAGATGCAGCACCACCACGTGATGCTTCTGAAGCACATGGCTTTGCTATAAATCTTTCGGATAATTTACATCTCTCTGCACCTTGTTCTACATCACTCTGATCAGATTCAGTGAGCGCTGAGTCCCCGGATGAAGAGTCCTGGGTGCGGGGAGGTAGCAGGAACTGACTTCTGATTCTCAGGGGTTCAGCTGAACACGGGTAGCGGCTAAAGTCACCTGCTCTCCACCACAGGCAACCTGAAAACCCACACGGGCATCGATTTCAGAACACTCCCCATTTGTTTCCTCTTAAATTGAAAGGAAGTGTTAGTCGCTCAGTCGTGTCCGACTCTTTGTGACCCTGTGGACTGCAGCCTGCCAGGCTCCTCTGTCCATGGGATTCTCCAGGCAAGAATACAGGAGTGGGCTCCCACTTCCTTCTCTAGGGGTTCTTCCCCACCCAGGGATCGAACCTGGGTCTACCTGCATTGCAGGCAGATTCTTTATCATTTGAGCTACCACGGAAGCCCTCCTTTAGAGGGGTTCAAAATTGGGAACTCATGTACACTGTGGCTGATTCATGTCAATGTATGGCAAAGCCAATTCAGTATTGCAAAGCAAAATAAAGTAAAAATAAAAAAGTAAAGAAAAAAAAATTGGTTTTCTTTAAAAAAGATGTTTACCAGGCGCCCTTATTTAAAACAATTTAGCACCACAGGTCAAGAGAGAAAGATATGAGGAAGAAAGAAAGAGAGAAAGATATGAGGAAGAAAGAAAGAGAGAAAGATATGAAAGATATGCCTTTGGACACATAAGCACCTGTGGGCATCAAGGCACTTGCACACTTGGGGAAGGGCTCCCGCACGTGTGCACAGAGCAGTGTGTGTGGCAGACAGCCCTGAAGTCCACCTCAAGTCTGAAGTCCGCAGCACTTACTCGAAAATATCACTGAAGTAATGATTAGTATATGAATATACATCTCAAGTGGGAAAAGGTTACAAAACTGTACAGCATAATTACACCTATTTTTTTTTTTTAAAAATCAGTAGTATAGATAGAACAAAGGCTGAAAAGACCATCAGAATACTGTAATTTTGTTCCATATGTGTCAATGCTGGAAATGTTTTGTTCACGATGATCTCCCCTTCTTTTTTTCCTACTAAACTTAAAAAAATGATCAATTAAATAGCAAATGAGTTGTTGTTTAGTTGCTAAGTCACGTCTGACTCTTTGGGACCCTGTGGGCTGTTGCCTACCAGGCTCCTCTGTCTGTGGGATTTCCCAGGCAAGAATACTGGGCTGGGTTGCCATGTCCTCCTCGAGGGGATCTTCCCGACCCAGGGATCGAATCCGCGTCTCCTGTGTTGGCAGGCAGTTTCTTCACCGCTGAGCCACCAGGGAAGCTCCATGAGCAAAGAGTTCTTTTTAAAGTTTATTTTGAAATTACGTTTACTCTCTAGAAGATGGTTTGAGTTTCCTTTGGAAAACAGTCAGCCTTTAACAATGAAATGCCTTACTGGTGCGGAGAGCGGCGGGCTTTCTGAGAGGACGAAGTTATGTGAAATCCTACAGAGCCACGGTCAGCACAGCTCGAGACCTCCCGTCTCCCCCACAGGGCGACTTATCTGATGGCTTATCTCCTAGGAATCACGTGGCTTGTTTTACTAAGCCCCCAAGGACAAAGCAAACATCTCGGTTAAACACCCTTAAATAAAAACCGCTTTGAATGTTTTCAAAACCATTTGTTCCAACCACAGTGTTTGTTCCAAATTAAGTAAATACTGCTTAAAGGAAATCACGCCAATCCTGCATTTCTTATCAGGCCCAGGGCAGGAAGTAGTTCTAAAATTTCTTGTGTTTTTCTATGTTTCTCCTAATGCCGTAAACAGCTGCCCCTTATCAAAGGGTGGAACAGGGGTTTCTATGGAAAGGGTGCCTTTATTTACCTGCAGCTCCATCCTCACAAATGAGAATACTCTGGGTGGACTAATCCATGATGTTCACACACCCATCATTCTGCTTGTGGGAAGGGGAACTTAAAGCTCGAGCTGGTTGGGCAGCGGGCATAGGGCTTTGGGCCAAGGGGCAGAGGAAAGTGGGCGGCCTGGTGTTCTGGCCATCCGGGTCACCAAGCACAGAAGTCCTCTGCAGCCCCATCCAGGTAACCCTCAACCCCCCACCCCCACCCGCCCTGGGCTAGGAGAGGACTGAAGCCAGCTGCATCTGGGACCCTCCCCGCACAGGGCAGCTCCCAGCCGCCACCTCCCACGCAGGGCACACCTGGACGGGTGGGGCCGCGGCACGGCAGGCCAGGTGCAGTCATCTTTGGGAAGAAGGCTGGCGCTCCTGGACGTGATCCCGTTTGTGTCTGTCTCCCCTCTGCCAACATGGCACGGTTATCCCTATTTCCCGAGGGGCAAGGGGAGGCTCAAAGTGGTGAGCTGACTTGCCCGAGGTGACATCTGCGGTCCAAGGCATAGCCTGGGCGTGAATGAAGGTTCACACACCCACCATTCTTCAGGGGCAGGGGAGCTTAAAGCTCATGTTGACTGGGCTGTGAGCGCGGTGCTTTGGGCCATGGGGCAGAGGAAAGGGTGCCCAGACTTCTCGCTGGTTCCACGCTGTGCCCCACCCTCGGCTGCTTTTGGACGCCAGGGCCTGAGGACTTAAGACTGGGCCAATATATACAGTCGGAAGGCAGGCGGTTGGATAGAAACTTCCTTCTAGTTTTCTAAATCAGTTTATAAGGAATGCAGGTACATGCTTCAGAGAGAGAAATTGCCACCGAGACACTCTTGGTCATAAATCTGAGCTGCAGAGAACAGACGGCTGAAGCTCCCTCTGTCTCTCCTTATGCCCCGTCCAGGTTCCCACACTCACTGCTGGTCTCTGAGCCACGGCCTCTGCTAAACCCCACAGCCCTGGTCAGTCCTGAGTCCTTTCTCAAGACGGTGTGTGTGCATGCTAAGTCACTTCAGTCGTATCCAACTCTTTGTGACCCTGTGGACTGCAGCCTGCCAGGCTCCTCTGTCCATGGGATTCTCCAGGCAAGAATACTGGATTAGGTTGCCATGCCCTCCTCCAAGGGATCTTCCCAACCCAGGATCAAACCTTATGTCTTACGTCTCCTGCATTGGCAGGTGGGGTCTTTACCAGTAGCACCACCTGGGAAGCCCAACATAAAAACACTACCATGTAAAAAAGAGCTACTTAGCTGGAAGCTGCTATATAACACAGGGAGCCCAGCCTGGTGCTTCGTGATGACCCAGAGTGGTGGAACGGGGTGAGGGGAGGGAGCCTCAAGTGGGGGATATATAGATATATACATATATATAACTATGAATGATCTGAGTTTATGTATGGCAGAGACAATCTCAACACTAAAGCAATTAGCCTTCAATGAAAAATTTTTTAAAAATAAAATGTATTTATATTCTTTTAAAATTATTCTTGTGTTATTAACACAGACAGTCATCCTTTTAAAGGACCTTGTTGCAAGCCAGTCAATCCTAAAGGAAATCAACTCTGAATATTCACTGGAAGGACTGATGCTGAAGCTGAAGCTCCAATACTTGGGCCACCTGATGCGAAGAGCCAACTCACTGGAAAAGACCCTGATGGTGGGAAAGGTTGAAGGTGGGAGGAGAAAGGGACAACAGAGGATGAGATGGTTGGATGGCATCACTGACTCAGTGAATGTGAGTTTGAGCAAACTCTGGGAGATAGTGAAGGACAGGGAAGTCTGGCGTGCTGCAGTCCACAGGGTTGCAAAGAATAGGACACGACTGAGCGGCTGAACGACAACAACCGTAAGCTGCACATTTCAGGCACAGTTTAGGTGCGTCTTGTGGCATAGAAGCCCCTGCAGACATCACAGGAGGTGGAAACAAGGCTCACCATGACCACTGATCCAGCTGGACCCTTGGTACTCCTGGGAGCCCACTGTTTTCTCCCCTGTCCCATCCACTCTCGATGACGGAACCTCGGACATCCATGCTGGCCCAGCCTCTGCAGGCCTGAGTCCAGTCTCACCCGGGAGAGTGGTGCTTCGTGCTACACACACACACACACACACACACAGCCTCGCAGGAGCCCCTTGCCAGCCACTGGATGCACATGCCCAGGTTTTCGCCTGCCCCTGCCCTGGTTACAGCATGGAGCCCGGCACAGCCTCCACCAGAGGGCAACCCTTCTCTGGATCCTTCAACCTCTCAGATAAAACAGTCAGCCTGTCTCAGCTGGATTGTTCCCTTTAACCTGCAAACAGACAGGCGAGCCTCTCCCCTGAGGAGGAGACCCCCTTCCCCTGACTACGCTCCCCACAGTCACTGTGGAGGCAGGCTCTGGACCGAGTGACCTACCGTCAGCTCCCTCCTTCCCTTGTACTGCCTCCTACGTCCCCATCGCCTGGGCCCTGTTTCCATCACTCAATGAAACAGCCACCGAAGACTTCCCAGGGACCAAGTCCACAGGCACTGCCAGAGTTGGCTGGCTGGACCACAGTCAGCACCCCACGCCACGGAGCACTCTCCTTCCTGGGGTCCCCCTCCTCGGGCTCACCCTCCCCCGGCTGACTCCCGGGTCACAGCTGAGGCCACCCTCCCTGCGGCTCCTGCACCATCACCTTAGAGCCGAGGGTCCTCCCACGCGGGACTGACCGTCACCAGCTGCGTCCAGGTGTGTGGCGTCTGAGTGGCCTGACAGCTCGCCCCCTGCACCGTGAGCTCCATGAAGGAACGGGCTGTGCCCATATCTGCCCCATGGTGGGTGTGCACCTCGTAGACACCCAAGTATTTGTTCAGCAGGTAAGTGGGAAAGGCGGAGCTCCCAGGACGATGGTGTTCACCTGCACCTGCCGGATTCTCTCCTTCAGGAGCCTGAAGGGGCAAGCACACACCCCAGGAGCCCGCTGAGAGCGAGGGGAGGCCAGGAGGCCTAAGCAGAGCCTGCAGGCTGAGAGAGTAGCCACAGGGAACCTCCTGCTGCAGGGGCCGAAGTCCCCAGACCCCAGGGCTACCTGGGGTCTCGAGCAGGGGCTGCTCCTGGTCTGGGGAGTCCAGTCTCCCACCACCACATGCCTCCCTGAAACGAAGCCTGTCTCTGCAGGGAGCTTCCCAGAGGCCACCACCTTCGGGCTTTGAGTCTAAATAACACAGGAACGCCTCTGGGAAAGTCACTAAAGAAGCAGTTGTTTGTAGATGAGTGCAAAAGCCTGAAGCAGGAGAAACGAAAACATGAGGCGCCTTACATAATTTTCCCCAAAGACCTCGAGAACTCTTTTGAAGAGATTAGCCGCGTTCTGGAATTATTCCCAAGAACTGTGCCAAATGCAGCAAAACATTCCTTTAAAGAGATAAGGATTAAGGCTCACTAAAGACCACCAGACAGCTGTTTCACAATTCGAAAAGCTATTAGCTGCGTGCACTGCATTTCTGACTTGGAAAAAATATTTATTTTTTTCTTTGCTTTCTACAAAGTCTCATACTGGAGAAATATTATATATCTATATATATACACACATAAAACTAGCCAATTTTCTTTTTGAATGATCACTTACTTAGGGCTTTACAAGACATTAAAAGTTAAATGTGAAATCTATGCTTAAAAGCTAATTTATGATGTCCAAGCTTAGCCAGATTCCCCAAAGGCAAACAACCGCAGTGCCTCAAATATGACTAGATCACATTAAATTTAAGCCCAATAAATTAAAGGAAAAAAAAAAACAGAAAACCTAGTCCTTTCTAACTCTATGGGCAATATCAATTTCTTCACTAACTCTTTTTCTGATAGTTTTGGATGAAGGGGATAATCTTTGCCTTCTGGACAGAATGATGGCTGAGCTGAGCCATAGGCAAGACTAGGCTGGTGCCTCATTTTAACTTTTAATTTTATACTGGGGTATAGCCAGTTAACAGTGTTGCGAGAGTTTCGGGTGGACAGCAAAGGGACTCAGCCACACATACACATGTATCCATTCTCCCCCAAACTCCCCTCCCATCCAGGCTGCCATGTTAACTTTGGGCAGAGTTCCATGTGCTACACAGTAGGGCTACCAAGGCCCATGTGTGTACATGTCCATCCCAAACTCCCTAATGGTCCCTTCTTCCCATCCCCTCGCCCACGCCCGGCAACTGTAAACTCATTCTCTAAGTCTGCGAGTCTATTTCTATTTTGTAATAAGTTCATTTGTATCATTTCTCTTTAGCTTTTGCATATAAGGGATGTTATATGATAATTCTTCTCTGTCTGACTCACTTTACTTGGTAGCTGTGCCATTCTAACTGGCAAGAGGACATGTCCTTTTCTGAGCTATGTAGCAAAAATAGACTCAGCATCTCTCCTGAGCTGGACTTTTAGAGTTTTCCTTAGATGATGAACAGTAAAGCAAATAATACAAGAAAAAGTCAGCATGGAGTGGATGGCATCAGCCAACAGAGGATCAATTGGACGGCTGGGGACTGTGCGGGGAGAACACAGTGTCTGGAGTCAGACCCGCGGTTGCCAATTACCAGCAAACAGCGGAGAGTCATTAACCTCTCTGGACCGGTGTGCACACTGATGACTGTGAGCTGATGATGAGACCCTGAGAAAATTAAGTAAAACCAACTGTGCCCCACACAGAACAGACATTCAATACTGCATCTGTTAACTGCAATGAATTATTTGGTGAACATTTACCTATTACAAAGAGAGGGGTCAGCGGCATTTCTATAAAAGAGTCAAGCCCTTGGCCTTCCTGTCACTTGAAACGTAGAAAGGAATGCACTTTGGTAAAGGACATAATAATAGCGACTTCAAAATTCCATGACATTCTCAGAAACAAAAATACCATGTGACTTTATCAAATAATGCAGTAAATTTCAATCAATTTAAGGGGGTTTCTATCATGAAAAGAGGAAAGAGGTCAAATCCTGGGCATGGAGAATTATATCAAAGAACTCCTTGATGTTCAAGCTGGTTTTAGAAAAGGCAGAGGAACCAGAGATCAAATTGCCAACATCTGTTGGATCATGGAAAAAGCAAGAGAGTTCCAGAAGAACATCTATTTCTGCTTTATTGACTATGCCAAAGCCTTTGACTGTGTGGATCACAATAAACTGTGGAAAATTCTGAAGGAGATGGGAATACCAGACCACCTCACCTGCCTCTTGAGAAATCTGTATGCAGGTCAGGAAGCAACAGTTAGAACTGGACATGGAACAACAGACTGGTTCCAAATAGGAAAAGGAGTACGTCAAGGCTGTATATTGTCACCCTGCTTATTTAACTTATATTCAGAGTACATCATGAGAAACGCTGGACTGGAAGAAACACAAGCTGGAATCAAGATTGCCGGGAGAAATATCAATAACCTCAGATATGCAGATGACACCACCCTTATGGCAGAAAGTGAAGAGGAACTAAAAAGCCTCTTGATGAAAGTCAAAGAGGAGAGTGAAAAAGTTGGCCTAAAGCTCAACATCGAGAAAACGAAGATCATGGCATCTGGTCCCATCACTTCATGGGAAATAGATGGGGAAACAGTAGAAACAGTGTCAGACTTTATTTTCTGGGGCTCCAAAATCACTGCAAGTGGTGACTGCAGCCATGAAATTAAAAGACGCTTACTCCTGGAAGAAAAGTTATGACCAACCTAGATAGTATATTCAAAAGCAGAGACATTATTTTGCCAACAAAGGTCCGTCTAGTCAAGGCTATGGTTTTTCCTGTGGTCATGTATGGATGTGAGAGAGTTGGACTGTGAAGAAGGCTGACGCCGAAGAATTGATGCTTTTGAACTGTGGTGTTGGAGAAGACTCTTGAGAGTCCCTTGGACTGCAAGGAGATCCAACCAGTCCATTCTGAAGGAGATCAGCCCTGGGATTTCTTTGGAAGGAATGATGCTAAAGCTGAAGCTCCAGTACTTTGGCCACCTCATGTGAAGAGTTGACTCATTGGAAAAGACTCTGATGCTGGGAGGGATTGGGGGCAGGAGGAGAAGGGGACGACTGAGGATGAGATGGCTGGATGGCATCACTGACTTGATGGACGTGAGTCTGAGTGAACTCTGGGAGATGGTGATGGACAGGGAGGCCTGGCGTGCTGCGATTCATGGGGTCGCAAAGAGTAGGACACGACTGAGTGACTGAACTGAACTGAACTGAACTGAATCCCTAAATAAATAAATGTCTGTATTACGCTCCCTGAAAGGAAAGAGCAACACCCATTCGAGCACAGTGTCCTCCTCCGTCCCCCTTCCTGGACCTTGTTGCTCCCCCAGCTCAGGAAAGCCCTGCTCAGCACAGATAAGCCCACCCTGAGCACACCTGGGGGATGGCGGGGCGCCCACCCTGACTCCTCTCCTGGACCCTTGTTAGTGGTTTTCATTGCTGTTGTTCAGTCACTCAGTCATGTCAGACTCTTTGCAACCCCGTGGCCTGCAGCACGCCAGGCTTCCCTGTCCTTCACCATCTCTCGGAGGGGTTTTCACCGGCCAGATTTATATTTAGGATTAAGACGAGTCAGCAGCCTCTCTTTCCTAATCAAAATCAAGGCAGGTTGATAACCTGTAACAAATACCTTTTATATCTAAGAAACAACATGGTCAGAAAGTTTAACTCGTTAATACAAACAGAGAAGGCACAGTTTTCTCTCTACCAACATGCAAACGAGTTTTCTCTTGTTGTTTTGCAACCCCATGACTGTAGCCACCAGGCTCCTCTGTCCATGGTCTGGGGAGCAGGAAGGGAAACACACAGACTCAGGGGGCCACAGCGCAAACAGGACACATCAGGCAGAATCTGGACCCCTAGTTAATTGGAGTTGCCCGAATCATCATCTAGACTGAAGGATAAGAGTCTGGATGGAACCGGAGCAGCAACATGTCTGTACTTCCCTTCGAGGTTCCAATCAGTGGACGCAGTTTGCTGACTGAGACACACAACAAAAGGGCTTTCTGTCCTGCTGGACCCCTGACAAAAGACTGTACCCTCTAAGCCAGCAGTAGAGAGAGACCGTGTTCCATCTGCCAACTGGAGGAAGCTTTTACAAAGGCCCAGAGCCCCTCTCTGTGTGCAAGGCATGACTCACAGTGCGGCTCGTAGGGGGGCGGAGGGTCTCCACAAGGCACACACTCCATGTCTTGAAAACCAACAAGTTTTGTCTTTCTGTAAAACCTAGAAGAGAAAGGAGAATAATCTTTGTGTTGCTTTTTTCATCTCAGCTCACAGATGCAGCAAACAGATTTCTGTCATAAATGACTGCCAGTCTCCATTACCAGCTCTCTGTTCAAATAAGGTTCTCAAAGGCTTAAAGGTAACAGTATATTTTAGACAGGCACAACTCTAGAAAGCACTCTGAGCATGCAGTGGACCTTAAGAAATGACAATTCACTAAATGTAACTTTGTAGATTCTACTCAGCCCCACTTTTGTACATTGAGGTGTGTGTGTGGGGGGAGCGCCAAGAGGGAATATGAAATCTGGACATTTCTACTGTTATTTAACTGACAAAATACCTTACGCAGTGCTAGTTTTTAACCTTTGAAATTCAGAAACCAAAATGCAACGCAAACCATAAGAACACCAGGAAAATGTAGGCAGGTACTTGTACAATCTTGATACGGGGACACCTTTCTAGGAATGACAAGAAATCCAGGAACCAGAATAGAAGAGATTAACAGTTGTGAACACACACACACATAAACACACTCACACACACATGCATGCACAAATACTAGAGACGTCTGAAGAGCAAAAACAAACCGTCAACATAATTAGTGGGCAGAAGAAAATTGGAAAATAGTTCTAATCACAGTGTTGTCTATAACTTAACTTAAAAATCATTATGATGAAAGTAAACATGGGACATCTCTGATGGTCCAGTGGTTGAAAATATGCCTGCCAATGCAGGAGACATGGGTTTGATCCCTGCTCTGGCAAGATCCCACATGCTTCGGAGCAACAGAGCCCCAGGGCTACAACTATTAACACTTGTCGAAACTAGAGACAGCCTGCACACAGCAGCAACGACCAAGTGCAGCCAAAAATAAATTTTTAAAAAATAAATAAATTTTTATGAAAGTAAATACGGCAACTGAAAAACATACAAAGAACATTAATGTTCCAAAGGACACATCATAATTTTAAAATTTCATAATTTAAAAAGTCACTCAGTTGTGTCCGACTCTTTGTGACCCCATGGACTATACAGTGCATGGAATTTTCCAGGCCAGAATACTGGAGTGGGGAGCCTTTCCCTTCTCTAGGGGGTCTTCCCAACCCAGGGATTCAACCCAGGTCTCCTGCATTGCAGGCAGATTCTTCACCAGCTGAGCCACAAGGGAAGCCCAAGAATATCGGAGGGGGTAGCCTATCCCTTCTCCAGCGGATCTCCCTGACCCAGGAATCAAACCAGGGTTTCCTGCATTGCAGGGGATTCTTTACCAACTGAGCTAAGAGGGAAAAGATGATGAAATTAAGAACTTAAAAAAATTTTAACATTAAAATCTTTAACCTCATTATTAACAAGCAAATGCAAACTGCAATGAAAATATACTGTTTTGAATTAGAAAATTGGGAACCTGTTGGCACGCACCTAGGCAAACCGGCACACATGTGCAGTGGGAATACAAACCGCTGCTTTACAGGGCAATTTAGCAACAGGCCATCAGAACTCAATAGAACAATTTACATCCTATCCAGTAATCTCATGTTTTAAAATTTATCCTTAAAAAATAATCAAGTGGGGGAAATTGGATGTAAATAGAGAAACCACAGCATTGCTTATAAAAGAAAAAAACCCAAGAGGCCTGGCCCACACCCAACAGCAGATGTGACCTCAGCCATGGTGGACCCAAGGCTGTGGAATATGAGGGTGCCTTTAGAAACCACAATGCAGGTCTACGTACCTATTTTTTTTTCAATTCATGAAACACCATTAACTGAAAATGAATTGTGAATAATATAATTCTAATTTGCACAAACACACACTTTGGTATAGATTCTTTCAGATTATTTATCAATACAGCTAAAGACATTTATGTGTGTAAAGCTGCATTGGTATATTATACACCAAATATTAATAGTGATTATTTCTAAATGGTGGGGATTCCAGTGATTTGTATATACATACATATGTATACATGATATATGTATTATAGACACATGCATTTTTTGACTTTTCCATGACAAAAAAGTGATATGGAGAATAAATTACAGATCAAGTTTATAGAGACAGGTAGATGCAATTATTTTGTGGAACTGGATTATTTGGCAAATCTGCATGATTTGTGGTTGAAGCAAAATCTGCATTTAAACTAGATAATTAGACCAAATGTTCAGACTCATCCAGTACTTGCTCAACCTTCCATTTTTAATTGATTGTGAAGATCTGCTTAAATGATCGTAATATGGTGACTTTCCACAAGTTGATAAAAAATATTTCTTTTGGAATTTATGAGGTAAAAGGCAAAGAACAAAGTTGGAGGAGTCACACTTCCTTGTAGAAGCTTGCAGAAAATCGTCTGACCACGCATGTGCGGGTTCACTTCTGGGCTCTGTTCTGTTCTGTTCTGTGTGTCTGCATTTATGCCAGCATCACACTGTACTGAAAACTGGAGTTTGTAATGTGTTCTGATATCAGGAAGTGTGACTCCTCCAACTTTGTTCTTTGATTTGTACTTTATAAATTCCAAAAGAAATTTTTTTTATTAAATTGTGGTGGAAAGTCACCATATTATAATCATGTAAGCAGATCTTCACAGTCGAAAATGGAAGGTTGAGCAAGTACTGGATGAGTCTGAACGTTTGGTCTAATTAATGGCTCTGGGACAGTCTCTTCAACAAAAGGTGCTGGGAAACTAGATTGCCACATTCAAAAAACTGAAGTTGGATCCTGATCCTACATCAAATAAAAAAATTAATTCAAAATTAATTAAAGACCTAAACATAAGACCCCCAGACTGTACATTCCTAGAAGAAAATACAGGAGAAGTTTCCTGACAGCATCTGGTAATGATTTCTTGGATATGACATCAAAAGGGATATAATAAATAGACAACAAAAGCAAAAATAGACAGGGAGTATATTAAACTGAGACTTTTGCATATCAAAGGATACTATCAATGTGATATGTACTTATTACCAAACTCATGGTGTGGTATACAATAGATATGTACAGCATTAGTCAATCATACTTCCACAAAGTGGTTAAAAATGTCACAACCGAAAAAAAAAGACTTTTGAATTTTAGTAACAGTTTCTTCGGAAGTTAAAAACAATTGAGACAATGAAAAGAATGAAAAGGCAACATATACTATGGGAAAATTTATTTGCAAATCATATATCTGATAAGGGGTTGATGTCTAGAGTATTTAAATAACTCCTAAGCTATGGTTTTTCCATTAGTCATCTACAGATGAGAGAGTTGGACCATAAAGAAGGCTGAGCACTGTAGAATTGCTGCTTTTGTATCAAGGAGTTGGAGAATACTCTCAAGAGTCCCTTAGACTGCAAGGAGATCAAACCAGTCAATCCTAAAGGAAATCAACCCTGAATATTCATTGGAAGGACTGATGCTGAAGCTCCAGCAAGTTGGCCACCTGGTGCAAAGAGCTGACTCACTGGAAAAGACTCTGATGCTGGGAAAGATTGAAGGCAGGAGGAGAAGGGGACGCCAGAGGATGAGATGGTTAGATGGCATCACCGACACAATGGACATGGGTTTGAGAAGGACAGGGGAGCCTAGAGTGCTGCAGTCTATGGGGCCACAAAGAGTCAGACACGACTAAGGGACTGAACAAGAACAACAATAAAAATGTCCTTTGCAAGGAAGGGGTAATGCTAATCCCTTCTTCACAGAGTGGTTTGGCAATTAAATCATCGAATCCATACAGAGTGCTTGGAAAATGTCAGCCATCCTGGTTACTAAAAGCAGCAAAGAACTGGCCACGTGGGTCCCTCTTCCAGGGCAGGACCCAGGCCCCCTCAGCAGAGAAAGATGTGTGGGGCTCGGGCCAGAGGCCATGTGGCCCCTTTTGCAAAGCTTTCATAGGCCCCGCACAACATTAACTGACAGTAATATCTATGATGTATTTAGTGCTTCCTGTGCCCTAGGCACTCTGCCAGGCTCTGGACATTAGCTCTATTCTTAACCCTTCCAACAGTGCTACAGGTTGGTAGCATTACTACATGATATATGCATCAGTTCAGTTCAGTCGCTCAGTTGTGTCCGACTCTTTGCGACCCCATGAATCGCAGCACGCCAGGCCTCCCTGTCCATCACCAGCTCCCGGAGTTCACTCAAACTCATGTCATCGGGTCGGTGATGCCATCCAGCCATCTCATCCTCTGTCATCCCCTTTTCCTCCTGCCCCTAATCCCTCCCAGTATCAGGGTCTTTTCCAATGAGTGAACTCTTTGCATCAGGTGGCCAAAGTATTGGAGTTTCAGCCTCAGCATCAGTCCTTCCAATGAAGACCCAGGACTGGTCTCCTTTAGGATGGACTGGTTGGATCTCCTTGCAGTCCAAGGGACTCTCAAGAGTCTTCTCCAACACCACAGTTCAAAAGCAGCAATTCTTCGATGGTCAGCTTTCTTCACAGTCCAACTCTCACATCCATACATGACCACTGGAAAAACCACAGCCTTGATTTTTACATAATTGACTTATTTATCTTAGAGATTTTTTTTTTTTGATGTGGACCATTTTTAGTCTTTGTTGAATTCATTACAATATTGCTTCTGTCTCATGTTTTGGCTTTTTGGCCACAAGGCCTGTGGGATTTTAGTTACCTGACCAGGGATCAAATCCTGCGCTAGAAGGCGAAGCCTTAACCACTGAACCACCAGGGAAGTCTCTATTAGATGGATGATATTTTCACAGATGAGAAGAACTGATGTCAGAGAAATCAAGTACCTGGCTGGAAGCCACGACCATACTTGGGAACAAGGGCACTGACTTTCCCTGGTCGGTCAAACTGTAGCCCGGAGGACAGACTCCACCCCAGGGTTCGGCGGGGCCAAGCCCATGGTCAGGTCCTTATCCCAGCAAGACTATGGATGCAGAAGCCGGGCGTGGCAGCAGGAATAAAAATGTCCACCTTGTGCCTGATCTTGGCATTTTTCTGGAGGCAATATGCAATTCATTTATTTTCTTTCTTTTTTAAAAAATATTTACTTATTTATTTGAGTACACTGTATCTCAGTTGCAGCATGTGGGATCTGGTTCCCTGACCGTGGATCAAACCCAGGCCTCCTGCATTGGAAGCACAGAGTCTTCGCAACTGGACCACCAGGGACGTCCCTGTTTATTTTCTTTGCACCTCAATGTTCCTGTCTGTAGAGCACGTGTGAACTATTTGCCTCTTTCACACAAACACAGTCAAGCTGGGTGAGCACTTTGAACACGCCCAGGAAGACCTGTGTACAAGTCACTCTGTAATTGTTGCCTGCCCCATACCTTCATGCTGGCTTAGAAAGGATGTAATTTTAAACTAATCATATAAATAAACTATGAAACACTATTCAAATATCTACTCATTTCTAACCTTCCCGCATGGAAGCATTCATTTACAGGATGAGCAAACATTGATCGAACTAAAAGCTGTGGGTTCAGGTGACAGCAAATTTGGTGGAACATGAAGAAGTGTGTCTGGGAGGGGGCTGAGGGAGGCTGGATCCTCTCACGGTCCAGCAGCTCACACCTGGGTTCCTCCCCAGTCCCACAAACAGCGAGTCCTGGGTCTCTAGGCACTGCCCACCTTGGGTGGCAGCCCCCATGGACTCCTCTTCCCCCTGCCCCCACGCCCGACCCCAGTGAAGAGGGCAGAGGCGCCCAGACTCGGTTTTGTCAGGACAGGAACAGAGATAAGACAGGTGTTCAGTTTCTATCCCTGCATTAGATTTGCACAAGGTCAAAGCTCGGCATAATGATGCTCAACAGGTATCAGCACCTTCTGAGATTACTTTCCTTTTTTTTTTTTTTAAATAACAGATTAGGGACATCCCTGGTGGTCCAGCGGTTAAGGCTCTGCACCTCCAATGCAGGGGCACGGGTTCAATCCCTGGTCAGGAACAGCTCTCACGTGCTGTGCAGCACAGTCAAGAAATAAAAAATTCATTAAAAAACAGAGTAGATTATTGAGATATACTTCAAATACCATGCACTCCATCTCTTTAAAGTAAACAGTCTTTAGTATTGACACATTCACAGAGCATTCATTGACGCATCCTGTGTTCCATCAGAACCGACTATTTTAGAATATCTTCATCACTCTAGAAAAGAAACTCTGCTCATTCTTCTCAATCTTCCCCAGTCACTAGCCCTCGATGGCCACTGATTTACTTTCTGTTTCTTAGATCTGCCACAGCAGGACATGTCACACACATGGAACCACACAGAACAGGGTCCTTGTGATGGATTTCTCTCACTTCGCATCATGCTTTCTAGGCTCACCCACGTTGCCACCTGTATCGGTAATTCATTCCTTTTACTGCAGAACAGCATTCTGTCATTAATTCGTTAATTACACTCCATTTTGTTGATCCGTTGATCAGCTGAAGGATATTGGGGTCACTTCTACTTTTTACTATTACTTATAGTGCTGTGAACAGCTGTGTACAAGTTTTTGTGTGGCACGTTCTCAATTCCCCTGGTTATATATCCAAGGGCAGAACGGCTGGGTTGCAAGGAAACTCAAAGTGTAACTTGTTGAGGATCTTCCACACTGTTTTCCAAAGCAGCAGCACCATTTTACATTTCCAGTTTCTCCAGTCCTCACCAATACCTGCTATTGTCTGTCTTTTGGCTGCAGCCATCCTTGTGGACACAGAATCAAGAATATACAGAAGAACTGTACAAAAAAGATCTTCATGACCCGGATAATCACGATGGTGTGATCACTCACCTAGAGCCAGACATCCTGGAATGTAAGGTCAAGTGGGCCTTAGAAAGCATCACTACGAACAAAGCTAGTGGAGGTGATGGAATTCCAGTTGAGCTGTTTCAAATCAGCCAGACATACTGGAATGTGAAGTCAAGTGGGCCTTAGAAAGCATCACTACCAACAAAGCTAGTGGAGGTGATGGAATTCCAGTTGAGCTATTTCAAATCCTGAAAGATGATGCTGTGAAAGTGCTGCACTCAATATGCCGGCAAATTTGGAAAACTCAGCAGTGGCCACAGGACTGGAAAAAGTCAGTTTTCATTCCAGTCCCAAAGAAAGGAAATGCCAAAGAATGCTCAAACTACCACACAATTGCACTCATCTCACACACCAGTAAAGTAATGCTCAAAATTCTCCAAGCCAGGCTTCAGCAATACATGAACTGTGAACTTCCAGACGTTCAAGCTGGTTTTAGAAAAGGCAGAGGAACCAGAGATCAAATTGCCAACATCTGCTGGATCATGGAAAAAGCAAGAGAGTTCCAGAAAAACATCTATTTCTGCTTTATTGACTATGCCAAAGCCTTTGACTGTGTGGATCACAATAAACTGTGGAAAATTCTGAAGGAGATGGGAATACCAGACCACCTGACTTGCCTCTTGAGAAATCTGTATGTAGGTCAGGAAGCAACACTTAGAACGGGACATGGAACAACAGACTGGTTCTAAGTAGGAAAAGGAGTATGTCAAGGCTATATATTGTCACCCTGCTTATTTAACTTATATGCAGAGTACATCATGAGAAACACTGGGCTGGAGGAAGCACAAGCTGGAATCAAGATTATGAGGAGAAATATCAATAACCTCAGATACGCAGATGACACCACCCTTATGGCAGAAAGTGAAAAAGAACTAAAGAGCCTCTTGATGAAAGTGAAAGTGGAGAGTGAAAAAGTTGGCTTCAAGCTCAACATTCAGAAAACGAAGACCATGGCATCCAGTCCCATCACTTCATGGCAAATAGATGGGGAAACAGTGGCTGACTTTATTTTGGGGGGCTCCAAAATCACTGCAGCTGGTGACTGCAGCCATGAAATTAAAATATGCTTGGTCCTTGGAAGGAAAGCTATGACCAACCTAGACAGCATATTAAAAAGCAGAGACATTACTTTGCCAACAAAGGTCCGTCTAGTCAAGGCTATGGTTTTTCCAGCGGTCATGTATGGATGCAAGAGTTGGACTGTGAAGAAAGCTGAGTGCCAAAGAATTGATGCTTTTGAACTGTGGTGTTGGAGAAGACTCTTGAGAGTCCCTTGTACTGGAAGGAGATCCAACCAGTCCATCCTAAAGGAGATCAGCCCTGGGTGTTCATTGGAAGGATTGATTTTAAAGCTGAAACTCCAATACTTTGGCCACCTGATGCAAAGAGCTGACTCATTGGAAAAGACCCTGATGCTGGGAAAGATTGAGGGCAGGAGGAGAAGAGGACAACAGAGGATGAGATGGCTGGATGGCATTACCGACTCAATGGACATGAGTTTGGGTAAACTCTGCGAGTTGGTGATGGACAGGGATGCCTGGCGTGCTGCAGTTCATGGGCTGGCAAAGAGTTGGACATGACTGAGTGACTGAAATGAACTGATCCTCATGGATGTGAAGTATATGTGTGGGCATTTTTCTGCATTTCCCTGATGACTGATGTTGAGTATCTTTTCACGAGCTCACTCATGAGTATCATCTGTGTATCTTATTTGCAGAAATGTCTATTCATATCCTTTGCCCATAATTTAATTGGGTTACTTGTCTTTTTGTTATTGAGTTGTAAGTGCTCTTTATATATTCTAGATAAGATAGTTCCTTATCACATATATGATTTATGATTTATGAATAGTTCTAATTCCAGGGGGTTGTCTTTTATTTTCTTGACAGTATCCTTGAAGCACAAAAGATTTTAATTTTGATAAAGTCCAATACAGCTATTTTCCCTTTGGTTGCTGTGCTGTTGGTGTAAGACCACTACTTTTTGCATCTGCTTGGGTGGTAAGTTTTTGCATGAGGACCTGACTCATAAGGCTATTTTTTGCTCTTCCTTTGGGCCCAGAGTTTTAGCTATCTTCTGGCTTCAATACAAGCCCCAGGACAAGCACCCGGCATCTGTCAAATGCCTGGTTTTGTGGGCACATGCTGGTCAAGTGCAGTGAGGGCCCTCCATCTGTCATGACTTGGAGCGTGGATTCTGGCAGCAGAGTCCCGGACATGGCTCCAAGTTGTGCCTCGTACTGTCTATGCAATCTTGCCTGAATAACCTTAGTGACAAAGCTCAGTTTCTTCATTTTTAAAACACTGTGAACACTACAGAAAATAATTCATGTAAAGTGCTTCTCTGTTAAATTGTTTCAGTCCTGTCTGACTTTTTTGCAACTCTATGGACTGCAGCCCGCCAGGCTCCTCTGTCCATGGGATCCTCCAGGCGAGGTTACTGGAGTGGGTTGTCATTTCCTCCTTCAGAGGATACAGAGTGCTTAGCCACTAAGTAATACATGTCTGCTGCTCCCGTAATGCTGCTGGCCCTGGTCAATTCACTTTTGCCATAGAACCTGGGTTCCAGGTGAGCTCCAGGATTCCTTGTCTCTCCTTTGGCTCTGCTCTGTATTAAACACATCCTCCTGGCAGTCATCTGGTCTCTTCCCTGCCTTACCTCCTGCAGCAAGGCCTCTTCGCTCTCTAACAGACCACCACTCGGCCCCAGTGGGTCCCAGTTTTCATCACCACTCTGGCTTCCAGCTGCCTGTTTTATCTGGCAGGTCCAGCCAATCGTTACCCATAAGCACTTAAAACTTTAAAAATCCCTCCTCCTGGGCTTTGTCTCTCCACCTGGCCCAGGTGTGGTCTGCTTTCTGTCCACGGCCTGGGTTCCTTTCCGCTGTGTACATTTAAGGTCTCCAGCGTCACACGAGTCCACCCCTAGTACCCCTTCTGCCTCTCCCTCCAGCCCGCTCTGTTGCCTCCTACACCTACCTGCCTGTCCTCTCGGCCGTTTCTGAAATGACACATGTCCACCCCAGGGCCTGCGTCCACAGACACCTCAGCTTTTCAGCATCACCCAGCCTGATGACCCACTCTGATCCTGCCACCTGCCTCTCTTCTCTGTTCCTGGGGGGCACACCCAGACCCCTGAGCTGCTGAAGACTTTCTGTTTTCCCCAGGAACCACCAACTTCTACCTTTCTGCACAACTTCTTATTATTTACTATGCAGGTATCATTCAAACCATATTAGGATGTAAGCTGCCCATGGGCCGCAGTCTTTGTCTCCCTCCCAAAAGCAACACCTGGCAGCTGCCCCACAAACACTGCATAAGTGACCAGCTGGACGGTGGTATTTGCATTTCTCTGATCATATGGAGGATGGCCATTTTCCTAGCATCACAGGCCACATGCACTTCCTCTTTTGTGAGCTGCCTTATTCTTTCATCCCTTTGTCCATCTTTTCTTTCTTATTGACTGGTGAGGACTCTGCAGATTTTTGTGACACTGAGCCTTGGTTACTGGCGTATCTGTTTGATCCTAACCCCCCACCTGTCACCATGCAGGGCGCGCGGGAGGCCCGGGAGACAGAAAAGCCGTGAACCTCGGCAACCTTGGATGTCAGCAGGCATCCGCGTCTGGAAGGGAACCAGAAAGAAAATCCTGCTCAGAATAACGACTTGATCTCCCGGGGAGGACTGGCCACGTACCCAGGCAGGCAGTCCCCGCAGACGGCGTCGCCGGTGGCCGAGCAGTTGGCCTTCTGGAAGCGGCTCAGCAGGGCGCAGTCCAGGCACGGCTTGCACTTCTGAGAGCCCCAGTCCTCCTTGAACCTGTGCGGCCGGCACTTCACACACTGGGCGTCCTCCCCGTAGCCAAAGCCACATTCCTGTGGGGATGAACAGACAAGAGATGGCTATTCAGACCCCGCAAGTGTGAAAAAGGAGGACGACGAGATACGACGGGGAACCGGGCTGGTAATTACCCAGCGCCCGCCTCCCTGCACACAAAGGCCCCTCTTTCAGCGGTTCCCATGTGTCTCCCTGCTAATAATCTCTCTTACGACCAGAAGTATACTTTGTCATCCACTTTATTCCAGCAGCGTGAGCATTTGAATACGAAAGGCTCTCTGCCTCCCGCTGCTGAATTATCGCGGCTTAGGGCGCAATCAGGCACTTTCTTCTCTAACTCGGCCGGTCGTCTGAGTCCTCGGAAACTGGAGTCAGGGAAACAGGCAGACACACACGCACTTATCAAGGCAGAAAATAAGTGCTTTGGCAAGTACTAGAGTGCAAGGACAGCTGCATATGAAATGTCAGAGGCTCACAAGCCTAGAAACCTATCCAGTGAACTGCCTTGAAATATTCAGCTGTTTGTTATCATCGTTTAAACACTGAGTCTGACTCTTTTGCAACCCCATAGACTAATAGCCCACCAGGCTCCTCTGTCCATGGGATTCTCCAGGCAAGAATACTGGAGTGGGTTGCCATTTCCTTCTCCAGGGGATCTTCCTGACCCAGGGGTCAAGCCTGCATCTCCTGCGTCTCCTATATGGGCAGGGAGGTTCTTTACCACTGTGCCACCTGGGAAGCCCTGGCTGTTTATTGCTGTCTGATAGAAGATGCTTATATGACACCTAAAAGAACACTACACACACACACACACACACACACACACACACACACACACTCACATGCACACACACACACAACATCTTTCTTATCCATCCCTCTGTTGATGGACACTTAGGTTGCTTCCATACCTTTGCTATTTTAAGTGGTACTGCTATGAATACTGAAGTGCATGTATTTTTTTGAATTAGTGTTTTTGTTTTTTTCATATGTACCCGGGAGCAGAACTGCTGGGGCACAAGGTACAAGACCTACACCATTTAATTCCACAGCCAGACTTCCTATTATTATACTGTGGGCTTTTCTGGCAGTTTATCTGACATGTACACAGGAGGATGTCTGAAGAGTTACATATCATAGTTAAACTGACTATGTGATGGTTTCTATAGAACTGCTGCTGCTGCTAAGTCGCTTCACTCATGTCTGACTCCATAGATGGCAGCCCACTAGGCTCCGCCGTCCCTGGGATTCTCCAGGCAAGAACACTGGAGTGGGTTGCCATTTCCTTCTCCAATGCATGAGAGTGAGAAGTGAAAGTGAAGTTGCTCAGTCGTGTCCGACTCTTCGCGACCCCACGGACTGCAGCCTACCAGGCTCCTCCATCCATGGGATTTGCCAGGCAAGAATACTGGATGGGGTGTCATCACCTTCTCTGTTCTATAGAACACTGGCCATTAAAAAGAAAATCAGGCAGCAGCTCATAAGCTGCACACAGAGCCCCACATGAGTGTGTGCCAGGGGCCCACGTGGCCCCACACGAGGGTGTGTCAGGGGCCCACACGGCCCTACACAAGGGTGTGCCAGGGGCCCACGGGCAGCCAGAGGGGCAGTGGGACTCAGGGCTCCCCTCACAGCCTCAGCTCTCTCTTCTGGGAACCATGGAAGCCAGAACACAGGTCCAGGGAGGTCAAAATCCTCATTTCTCCATAACATTTACACATTCAATTTCTCCATCCATTCAGTTCAGTTCAGTTCAGTTGCTCAGTCGTGTCCTACTCTTTGCGACCCCATGAATCGCAGCACGCCAGGCCTCCGTGTCCATCACCAACTCCCGGAGTTCACTTAGACTCACATCCATCGAGTCAGTGATGCCATCCAGCCATCTCATCCTCGGTCGTCCGTCCCCCTTCTCCTCCTGCCCCCAATCCCTCTCAGCATCAGAGTCTTTTCCAATGAGTCAACTCTTCCCATGAGGTGGCCAAAGTACTGGAGTTTCAGTTTTAGCATCATTCCTTCCAAAGAAATCCCAGGACTGATCTCCTTTAGGATGGACTGTTTGGATCTCCTTGCAGTCCAAGGGACTCTCCAGAGTCTTCTCCAACACCACAGTTCAAAAGCATCAATTCTTTGGCACTCAGCTTTCTTCACAGTCCAACTCTCACATCTATACATGACCACAGGAAAAATCATAGCCTTGACTAGACGGACCTTTGTTGGCAAAGTAATGTCTCTGCTTTTGAATATGCTATCTAGGTTGGTCATAACTTTTCTTCCAAGGAGTAAGCGTCTTTTAATCTCATGGCTGAAGTCACCACCTGCAGTGATTTTGGAGCCCCCCAAAATAAATAAAGTCTGACACTGTTTCTGCATCTATCTGCCATGAAGTGATGGGACTGGATGCCATGATCTTAGTTTTCTGAATGTTGAGCTTTAAGCCAACTTTTTCACTCTCCTCTTTCACTTTCATCAAGAGGCTTTTTAGTTCCTCTTCACTTTCTGCCATCCATATTTATATACAAAGACAACTAATTAAAAATTAAATCAAAATCAACAGACACACATACAAAAATATACAAATGAACTTAATTATAAAACAGACATAGACTCACAGACATAGAAAACAAACTTATGGTTACCAAAGGGGGAGGTGGAGGAGAGGGACAACGTTGGGGTTAACGGATACACACTACTGTATATAAAATAGATAAATAGCAGGTTCTACGATATAGCACAGGGAACTATACACAATATCTTCTAATAATCTATGATGGGGAAAGAATCTGAAAAAGAATAGGTATATATGTATGCCTGAATCTCTTTGCTGTACACCCGAAACTAACACGTAAATCAACTACACTTCAATTAAAAAACAAAAACCAATACAAAGAATAGTATTGCCTGTACTCAGTAAGGAACTCAATAAAGGGTATTAGCAATAAGGCTTCAATCCACTAATGAACTCATGCACATTTGGGAGGAGGGGCCCCTTCGTCCCCCTTGCAGCTCCTCTGTCCGTCTTTCAGATGTGTCTTGAACAAGCACAGCAAAGAGCTGGGGAGAAAAACAAAGCAGGAGGTCAGCCCCTCCTCAACCCTGAGGGCTCCAGCTGGACAAAGCTCTGACCCGAAGGCGGGGGAGGGCGGGGCAGGAGAAGGGTGGAACCGGGGTCTTCCGCATTGAGGCAGATTCTTTACCATCTGAGCCGTGAGGGAAGCCCCAATTCACAAATTAGAATCTCTTTAAAACTGTTAACAGGGATTCTTTTTTTTATGGGGGTGGAATGATGAGGTGTTTTCAGTTCTCATGACTCCGTAATGATTTGATTTTCGTACAGAAAGCAGCTGTAGCAATCAGGAAAACAGCACAGATGCACATCTAGAGAGTTCTTAGGATGTGTGCTTGGTCTCAGTGGGGTGGGGGGGAGCCCCTGCTATTTGGGGGGCTGAGCCTCTCAGTGTGATCTGCGTTGGGACCACATTAGCTGCAGAGAGAGCCGGGCATCCCAAGATTTTCTTTTGGCACAGAAGGGCACCTCCCACCCCGTGCCCCCAGCATCAGGGATCAAAGCATGTGACATCCGGGGCGGGGCCTCAAGCTCAGCATCCCCGTCAAAGGTCCCTGGCGCCACAACTGCAAAATCGCTCTTGGATGCAGGCGGCTTGGACTGCATGGGTCTCATATACAGGTTAACAAGAGGGGAAGGAGAAGCAGGGAGAGGAAGACAAGCAAAACAGAGGGAAAGAGGTAGGGGTCCGTGAACTGGCAGCACACCTCTGAAACGCTGCTCCCCTGGCCAGGCTGACACAGCAGAATGGGGGTATTCTCCTACACTGGAGATAAAGACACATGGGCCACTTGCCAGCCAAGTTACTCTGGGAACTCTCTGACCCTCAGCTGCTTCATCTGTGAGAGGGGATAATCACCCGGCCCTACAGGGTTATTCTGAGAAATAAACTGGAAAACATATAAAGCCTCCAAACTAGAAATCAAGCACTAGCATCCAGGCAAAGAAGGGAAACCAATGGCTTTTACTTTTCTGGATACTCTACAGTCCAAGTTTTCTTGATTCCAGTATAATAAAGTCTCACTGGGGAACAAAGGGATCTGCAGACCCCAGTTTTTCAGGTGACTTCAAACATCACTTTGAAGTACTTTAGCCACTTGATGCAAAGAGCTGACTCACTGGAAAAGACCCTGATGCTAGGAAAGATTGAGGGCAAAAGGAGAAGAGGACGACACAGGATAAGATGGTTGGATGGCATCATTGATTCAATGGACATGAGTTTGCACAAACTCCAGGAGATGGTGAAGGACAGGGAAGCCTGGCGTGCCGTGGTCCATGGGGTTACAAAGAGTCGACACGACTGAGAGACTGAACAATAACAAAAGCATCACTTTTCATCTAAAACATTTTTACTGAATAAAAATCTGTTTAAAATTAGTCTCAACTACTTGCTTTTGAAAATGGGTACACAAAATAGAATTTCACCTTTCCTGATTGAATCCACTGCTGCATTGCGCTATAGCACAAAGAACCAGGCAGCTCTGGGCCTGCAGGGGCTGCGGCTGTGTTAACGCCCTTGCCAGGCAGTCAGCTGCTCTCCCTCTCCTCTGCCGGGCATCACTGTCCACAGCTACTCGCTTCCTCTCCCCATTCCTGAGAAACTGGGTAAATGATCCGACTTGAAAGAATACACACAGGGGTGTTGATAGTCCCATCTCTCTTGAGAAAGAACATATACTTTAGTGTCGGAGAAATCTTTGTGCTTCTTTTTTGATTCTTGGCTGTATTCTAGAGTGTATATCCCACATGAGGACTGTTGGCCAAAGAGTTTTTGCCATATATCGCTGTGTGTCATTTACATGGCATTAGATTTCGTAGAATGAGGATTTCATGATTTTTTTTTTTTTTTTTGGCTCATTCTACACTGGACCATCTAGAGATGGGAATACCAGACCACCTAATCTGCCTCTTGAGAAATCTGCATGTAGGTCAGGAAGCAACAGTTAGAACTGGACATGGAACAACAGACTGGTTCCAAATAGGAAAACGAGTATGTCAAGGCTGTATATTGTCACCCTGCTTATTTAACTTCTATGCAGAGTACATCATGAGAAACGCTGGACTGGAAGAAACACAAGCTGGAATCAAGATTGCCGGGAGAAATATCAATAACCTCAGATATGCAGATGACACCACCCTTATGGCAGAAAGTGAAGACGAGCTAAAAAGCCGCTTGATGAAAGTGAAAGAGGAGAGTGAAAAACTTGGCTTAAAGCTCAACATTCAGAAAACGAAGATCACGGCATCCAGTCCCATCACTTCATGGGAAATAGATGGGGAAACAGTGGAAACACTGTCAGACTTTATTTTGGGAGGCTCCAAAATCACTGCAGATGGTGATTGCAGCCATGAAATTAAAAGATGCTTACCCCTTGGAAGAAAAGTCATGACCAACCTAGATAGTATATTCAAAAGCAGAGACATTACTTTGCCGACTAAGGTCTGTCTAGTCAAGGCTATGGTTTTTCCAGTGGTCAGGTATGGATGTGAGAGTTGGACTGTGAAGAAGGCTGACCATCGAAGAATTGCTGCTTTTGAACTGTGGTGTTGGAGAAGACTCTTGAGAGTCCTTTGGACTGCAAGGAGATCCAACCAGTCCATTCTGAAGGAGATCAACCCCAGGGTTTTTTGGAAAGAATGATGCTAAAGCTGAAGCTCCAGTACTTTGGCCACCTGATGTGAAGAGCTGACTCACTGGAAAAGACTCTGATGCTGGGAGGGATTGGGGGCAGGAGGAGAAGGGGACGACAGAGGATGAGATGGCTGGATGGCATCACGGACTCGATGGAGGCCTGGCGTGCTGCGATTCATGGGGTTGCAAAGAGTCGGACACGACTGAGCGACTGAACTGAACTGACACTGGACCAAATAATATATAGAAAGAAAAAAGTGGGGCTTCAGCTGTATCATAGGCTTCCTTAATAACTGGACATGGCTCACTATTTCCGCCTGGCGTTCACATGTTTTACTGGCAGCAACAGCAATTTTCTTTGGTGTAGCACTGGGTGAGAGGTTGAGGTAAGGCTTTGTATCATTAGCATCATAAAACAGTACCAAAATGTACAGAGCAGGAACCATGGGTCATACTTGTACAGAGATTGATTATTTGGGTGAATTTTATTCAAATAGCTCAACTGATAAAGAATCCTCCTGCAATGCAGGAGACCCTGGTTCAATTCCTGGGTCAGGAAGATCCACTGGAGAAGGGATAGGCTACCCACTCCAGTATTCTTGGGCTTCCCTTGTGGCTCAGCTGGTAATGAATCCACCTGCAATGCGGGAGACCTGGGTTTGGTCCCTGGGTTGGGAAGATCCCCTGGAGACGAGAAAGGCAACCCACTCCAGTATTCTGGCCTGGAGAATTCCATGGACTGTATAGTCCATGGGGTCACAAAGAGTCAGACATGACTCACTCACAGACATAGAGAAGTGTGGCTTCCAAGGTGAAGGAGGAGGGGAGCGTTGGACTGGGAGTTTGGGGTTAGTAGATGCAAACTGTTATATACGGGATGGATAAACAACAAGGTCCTACTGTGCAGCACAGGGAACTATATTCTGTATCCTGTGATAGAGCATAATAGGAAGGAATACGAAAAATAATGTATATATCTCATATACCTGAATCACTTTGCTACACAGCAGTAATTACCACAACATTGTAAATCTTCAATAAATTACTTCAATAAATACTTCAATAAAATTTTTTAAAGTATATATTTTCTCTAAAGTATTTGCCATTTTTAAAACAATACTATTTTAATACTATTTTTAAACTTTTAAGAATAACATCACAGCTTGCAGTTCATGACAGCTTAAGTGTGTGAAGTGACCATTTCATGCACTGAATTAACTAGACATCTTGAATTAACTAGAAATTCAGAGCAATTATTTCCAAAGAATTACTGTACAACGTCCAAGGCAGCAACCACTTTTAGAGCCAATTTGTCGTATTTCTAAAGCACCGTAAACAGACAGATGCCATAATTATTTGAAATCCAGGCTATAAAGTAAACAGCACATAAATATTAAATTATATCCCACTATAAATGTCTACTGTGATGTTTTTATTTCATTCAGTGAAACAAAGTGGTTGGAGTGCCTTGAAATCTTCCATATTAAGCTCAATAAACAACCCATCCTTCATTTGTAACTTCCTGCCCCCCACCCCCAGACAAACACTACAGCCAGGTTTGCGGAAACCTCACAGACACACCCTTCTTGTGTGTGTGCATGTGTGTACAACCTGAGTGCATCTGCCTGTCTCAGGGCATGGTGGCAGTGTTCAGGATACAGGTCTCACCACTGCATCCCAAGGGCAAGCTCTCCGCCCCGGGTGAAACTCACTGGTGAGGACTATGTGTTACACTAGGGCATCTAACCAAAATAGCATCTGATCTTTGGGGTTTTCCCTCATGACTCTGGGCTAGTAGGGGGTGATTTCTCTAGTAAAGTGCTTTCTTTGAGTACAGAGGTAGAAGTATGGACGGGTCTCTGAAGAGGAGGCAGGGAGCAGGCTGCCTGCGGTGGATCTGCTTCCTCTTACCTTTGACAGACCCTCCACTTGGTCAAACTGGACAAGCTTCTCTGAGCCACTTTCTCAACTATGCCCTGTTCTTAGGTCTGGTCTTGAAGAGCCCAGGTGTCTCCCATTCTCCACACATGCCTATTCTCCGTATCCGACCAGCTCTCCTCACCCTCCCCACCCACCGGTGATGTCTGATCGTCTGCCCACCTTCAGCAGGAATCCCCCCGTCTGTTTAGCTGGGACGCACATTCCCCTGATGCTTCCTCTTCGGGAGTTCCCACCCCAATCCCTATCCTGCTCCTGGGCGCTCGTCCCCCACATGTCCACCTGGATTTGAAACTGAACCCAGTTGTAGGCTGAAGTCTCTGATGCAAAAGCTCCTGAACAGAAGTTCTTTTTTGCTTTAACCTCTGACACATCCCAGGTAGCCCTGAACTCTCCCTCTGACCCTTTTATTAGAAGGAGTGTGTGTGTGTGTGTGTGTGTGTGTGTCTGACATGGAGTTATGTGGAAGGGAAGAGTGAGTCAGTCACCAGCCTGGGCTCTAGAATTAGTGACATGTTTTAGCTCAGTTGGTAAACAATCTGCCTAAAATGCAGGAGACCCCCGGTTCGGTTCCTGGGTCGGGAAGACCTGCTGGAGAAGGGATAGGCTACCCACTCCAGTATTCTTGGGCTTCCCTTGTGGCCCAGCTGGTAAAGAATCCGCCTTCAATGCAGGAGACCCTGGTTCGGTTGCTGGGTCAGGAAAATCCCCTGGAGATGGGAAAGGCTACCCACTCCAGTATTCTGACCTGGAGAATTCCATGGACTGTATAGTCCAGGGGCTCACAAATAGTTGGACATGACTGAGTTTCCCTTCACTTTCACTTTTGTTTATGGAGGACCATTTCCCATTGATATCCATGCTAGAAATGCATGGAGGCTTCAAGACAATACTATGGCCTTTATTTTTTAAATTATGACCTGCTGGAGACAAGGGTTCATTCCTGAGTTGGGCAGACCCCTGGAGAAGGGAATGGTAGCCCACTCCAGTATTCTTGCCTGGAGAATCCCAGGGACGGAGGAGCCTGGCGGGCTACAGTGCTCCTCGGCTATGAATTCCCACCTCTCCAGGATGTATGCAGAGATGACCCCCTCCCCCTGTAAAATCCCACCACAGTGCACCCCACACCTGCTGCAAAGGTTCTGAGTCACCCCTGTTCCACCATCCTCAACAAGAGGCACTGAGTAACTTTTCTTTAGCAGTAGTTAAGCCAGTGTGTAATAAAGAACTGCCTGCTGTTTAAGATGGATGAACAAATATTGTGCATTTTCCTAAAGTGTATTGTTATTATTACTATCACTACTACTGCTGGTGCCATTATTTAACTCCAGGGAGCAAGCCTGTAAAGGTCATGGCAATATTTCCCAGTCGGCAAGGCCAAGCCTTCCTCCGGGGAGGGCGGGGATGCACGGAGCGGCTGCCTTGTCTTGGTTCCGAGGCGGCAGGAGGCTGGACCGAGCCGGCGACCACGGCTCTGTCACTCTGCCCAATATTTTTAAGCCACACTTGGTGGCTTTCCAGTAGCAAAATGACTCAAAGTAAACAGTCCTCAGATCCCCTTCTCTCCTCCCTCCTCTGCAAACCCAGAACTGAACAAAAACACAAGTGGATCCCACTTACATGCTGGGGGAGCAGGCCCCCACCCCCAACAGGGGAGATCCTCCCAGACCACGAAATGTCCCGGAGACACACTCTGGGTGCTCGAGTCGAAAGCACTATTTATTTGTGTGGCCAGTGACTATTAACTTGGGTTCTTTGAACTTTAAAAGCTCAACTTGGACGGAGAAGAAGTTATTTATAGAGAAAATCTAGGGCACAGAAATGGGAAGGACAAAATAGATTCATGTGGCCAGTGTTTAGAAATCAGCTTTTTAATTTCCTTTAATAAAACAACACCAAAGACACAAAGACGCATCCCCCCACTCCAAACTTTTGGTTTGTGAAAACCCGCAGTTGAGTTTTTCTAAAGAAAAATGACAAGCTAGAGCTTGTTAATATCTGCCAAACATCACTGGGCTCGATTAGGTATAATTAAACACAAATAAAGTGAGCAACAGTGTAATTAAATGGCAGAAATGAATACTTTTATGCTTGAAAATTACACTAAATTTTGTGTAACTTTGTTCATAGGATGAAAACAATTTTCCAAGAGGGAGACGTCTTTAAAAATAGGAATCCCCGCATAGACTCGCATAAACTCTTGTTGTTTACAAGAGTCAATTTTTTCACATTAACTAAAATCATCCCAATAATTGCTTAGCAAAGCTTACTTTGAAAGCCATGCCAGAGACTTGAAGTCTGTTTCCAGAGGCTCATGCAAAAACTAGTTTCCTGATTTACTGCTGAGAGGCGACCGTGTTAAAAGCTCACTGTTGGCATCAACACTCAGTGCGGGGGAAGGGCTGGGCAAACTCGAGATGGTGAGAATCCAAGTCTAATGTGGTCACTTCGGGAAAACAAAAATATCATCTCCCACACATCCCAATGCTGTTTGCTCTCATGAGCCCCCAGGACACCACCTGACACTCACGCACACGGTCCTGGGCAAAACACCGGCGGGGCTGTTCACAGAGCCGCGGAAACCACACAGGGTATTTTTTGCATCAGAAATAGGAAAAAGACATTATTCATTATCTTTATCATAGACTCTCAAAAACTAAAACCTAAACCATGCAGTGGGGGAGACAGTAAATATGGCTCAAGGGAATAAAACCCTCAAAACAGACTCCAAATGGTTCCATGACTTACCACATTATTTTCCAAAAGATTCAGGAAATCTACTTCCTAAGCTGAGTTACTAAAAAGTCTTTTTTTTTTCTTTTGAAGATTTCTCTTTTGTTCCCCATTTAAATTTCTCCTTAATTGAGTTTTTAATTTTAAATAACAGAGTTTGAGCTACCATTTGCATGGATCATACATTGCTGATCAAATGTGCTGTGCCGTGCTTCGTCATTCAGTGATGTCCGACTCTTTGGGACCCCATGGACTGTAGCCCCCCAGGCTCCTCTGTCCATGGGATTCTCCAGGCAAGCATACTGGAGTGGGTTGCCATACCCTCCTCCAGGGACTCTCAACCCAGGGATTGAACCCAGATCTCCCACATTGCAGGCGGATTCTTTACCCTCTGAGCCACCAGGGAAGCTGATCAAATACATTTGTCTAATTAAAATAATTAAAATTTGCATACAGGTTACTTATGTATCAGTATATGTTATGTAGAATATTGATTACATATACTATAAATGTAATATACACTGTATATGTATTTATATTCTATATTAGCTGTGCTGTGATAAGTCTCTTCAGTTGTGTCCAACTCTTTGCAATCCCATGGACTGTAGCCTGCCAGGCTTCTCCCTCCTTAGGATTCTCCAGGCAAGAATACTGGAGTGGGTTGCCATTTCCTTCTCCAGGGGATCTTCCTGACCCAGGATTGAACCTGGGTCTCCTGCAATGGCAGGCAGATTCTTTACCACTAGTGCCACCGGAGAAGTCCCTTATATATTAGCTATGTAATATCAATTATGTAATGCTAATATAATACATATTCACACATACAAATACGTAGGTGCACTTAAGTGTTTGTTTACCTTAACATACCTGAGATTACAGTGACCCACTGATAATAACCACTATCATGGTTCCATTAATGCTACATGAGTACTGAAATGTATTAATTTGTTGTTACGACCATGTTAAGACTGGCTTGTACGTTAGTACAACCACGTTAGTACTGGCTTGGCCAAAAGTCTCGTTTTGGAAAAGCCAGAATGAACTTTTTGGCCAACCCAATACTATATCATGGTAAGTAACAAAATGAATATGAAATTTTCTTAAAAAAGGGCCTAAATGAGAGAGATGGTGCTTGGGGCTCTAGGGCGGGGTGGGAGGGGGGCGGATAACCTGGGAACCAAACAGGCTGCTGAGATGTCCCTCGGCACAGAAAGCCCGGCCAGGTACGCCATGGCCTGGCAGCGACAGGCAGAGGGTGACCCCAAGGGGCCCCACCACCCTCCCCACGCCGTCACTCATGAACAGCGGTGGTGGACACGCCGGCTAATCTCTGTGTCTCTGGTTCCGCATCTGTGAACAGGAGCAGCTAGACTCCCCTCTTCAGACCTACGCTGTGGGGATTTCTGGTGACACACACGGAGATCACCCAGAAACTGGCTCGTGACGTCAGCCACCACTGTCCACTCTCGTTGTATGATCGGTATCAGAGTCACAGGGACAGACATTTTGAGAGAGAGGCCTTAGTTTTTATAAGACACACTCTGCAGAAGCACGTAACAGAAAGTATACACACGAAGTCTCCAAACAAGTACTCGTTTAAAAAGTGGCCAAAGACGGAAGGGGTGTCCATCTCAATGAGCCACAAGGATCTTATGGAACCTGGGGCTGCAGGGTAGACGCCTTACACTCTCACTACCAGTAGGAAGTGAAAAGCGGTCGGAATGGTTGTTCCGTGACCAACACCGCAGGTGAGCGGAGAGCATAGCGCCCCGGGCGAGCGCTCCCCACGGCTGGCAACAAGCCCCTCTGCGTGTCCTAAGGGTAGGGACCTAACCATGGGGGAGGAAGCCAGACACCTTGCGAAGAGGCAGGGCTGAAAGCTTTCCAAAGAAAATAATAATTAGGAGTAATAAAACCACAGATGGAAATTTTAAGTATACCTGCTCACCCAACAAATTTCCAAGCTTGAGTTTTAAAATACAGATACATGTTTGCAATTCAAAGAACTGCATGACCCAGACTTTGTTATTTTAGAGAGACACGATAGTAGAAAATAGAAGTTTTAAATTATGTTTAGTACAGCAAAATACATTATATAGTAATGTTAGAAGAAAGATTATTTCAAAGCTCTATGCTTGGTGAAAATGCTCCTTTTAAAATTCTTAACATGAAGGAAACTTTGGTTGTGGGTATGGATCATTTGATCCAGCTTTTCTACTTTTTCATAACTAATCTAAAAGCATTTATTGTGCTTTTAAAATATCAAACACCACAGGTAACCAAACTGGTAAGCCTCAGTTAAAAAAGCAAAGATGTTTGTACTCATCTGCTTCCCTACAAATGAACAGATTCTTCCTCCAAATTATGTATTGAATATTCCAAGCAGAAAGCAATTAGATTATTTAGAAATGTTGATACATAACAATTTTAAAAAAACTTAGTGAAAAAAATTTTTTTACCTCACTTTGAAAAACTTGGAAGTGACTCATTAACCAATTGAACATAATTGTTGATTTAAGTGATTTATCTGATTTTAATATACTCAGAACTTTTCTTTCCTCTGAAAGATATATGTTCTTGCTAAAAATTTAATAAAATCAGCCTGGAAGGAAAAAACTGCAAATTCATGGGTAGGCAGTTTGGAGATTTCTAGTTCCAAAGTAATGGCTTATATTAAAAAAAAAAAAACCAAAAAGCCTCATATCCTTTGCCTTGATTAATTAATGGGGAAATAAAAATATTTTTTTAGTTCCATTGGTATGTTTGACTCCTTTGCCTTTCTTATATTTTACAGTTTAGAGCCTGAGCAAGATTCACTTGCTAATTTTATTTACTAAGAGCTAAAACCAAACTAAAAGACTTGGCAAACATATTTTTAGTAACACACCAATCACACATTCATTAACTTTTATATTACTAGATTTTACCTTTCTTTCCAAGTGGCTTAGATGGTAAAGAATCTGCCTGCAATGTGGGAGACCTGAGTACGATCCCTGGGTTGGCAAGATACCCTGGAGGAGGGCACAGCAACACACCAGTATTATTGCCTGGTGAATCGCTATGGACAGAGGAGCCTGGCGGGCTGCAGTCCATGGGGTCACAAAGAGTCAGACATGACTGAGTGCCTAAGTACCATGTACACTATGTACTAGCACTTACTTTCCAAAACCTATTTGAGGTTGACCGATCTGTTCACTCCTCTAGCAAAGACACACTAAGTGTCTGTTAAACGGAGCTGGGCAGTCTGTGTAGACACTGAGGGTGAAAGCTGACCAGGTGCCTGCCTGCAGGGTAGATATATCAGGACATGTAGGAACACCCTCAGCGTATGTAAATTTCTGCTTCCGAGTGGGTCTTCAGTTCAGTTCAGTTCAGTGGCTCAGTTGCATCCAACTCTTTGTGACCCCATGGACTGCAGCACATCAGGCCTCCCTGTCCATCACCAACTCACACAGCTTTCTCAAACTCATGTCCATTGAGTTGGTGAGGCCATCCAACCATCTCATCCTCTGTCATCCCCTTCTCCTCCCGCCTTCAATCTTTCCCAGCATCAGGGTCTTTTCCGATGAGTTAGTTCTTCACATCAGGTGGCCAAAATATTGGAGTTTCCACTTCAGCATCAGTCCTTCTAATGAATATTCAGGACTGATATCCTTAAGGATGGACTGGTTGGATCTCCTTGCAGTTCAAGGGACTCTCAGAGTCTTCTCCAACACCACAGTTCAAAAGCATCAATTCTTCGGTGCTCAGCCTTCTTCACAGTCCAACTCTCACATCCACACATGACCACTAGAAAAACCATAGCTTTGACTAGATGGACCTTTGTTGGCAAAGTAATGTCTCTGCTTTTTAATATGCAGTCTAGGTTGGTCAAAGCTTTTCTTCCAAGGAGCAAGAATCTTCTAATTTCATGGCTGCAGTCACCACCTGCACTGATTTTGAAGCCTCCCAGAATAAAGTCTCTCACTGTTTCCCCATCTATTTGCCATGAAGTGATGGGACCAGATGCCATGATCTTAGTTTTATGAATGTTGAGTTTTAAGCCAACTTTCACTCTCTTCTTTCACTTTCATCAAGAGGCTCTTTAGTTCTTCTTCCCTTTCTGCCATAGGGTGGTGTCATCTGCATATCTGAAGTTATTGATATTTCTCCTGGCAATCTTGATTCCAGCTTGTGCTTCATCCAGCCCAGCATTTCTCATGATGTACTCTGCATATAAGTTGAGCAAGCAGGGTGACAATATACAGCCTTGACATACTCCTTTCCCAATTTGGAACCATTCTGTTGTTCCATGTCCAGTTCTAACTGTTGCTTCTTGACCTGCATACAGATTTCTCAGGAGGCAGGTCAGGTGTTCTGGTTTTCCCATCACTTAAAGAATTTTTCACAAAATTTGTTGTAATCCACAGTCAAAGGCTTTGGCACAGTCAATAAAGCAGAAGTAGATATTCTTTTGGAACTCTCTTGCTTTTTTGACGATCCAATGGATGTTGGCAATTTGACCTCTGGTTCCTCTGCCTTTTCTAAATCCAGTTTGAACATCTGGAAGTTCATGGTTCACGTACTATTGAAGCCTGGCTTGGAGAATTTTGAGCATTACTTTACTAGCATGTGAGATGAGTACAATTGTGTGGTAGTTTGAGCATTCTTTGGCATTGCCTTTCTTTGGGATTGGAATGAAAACTGACCTTTTCCAGTCCTGTGGTCACTGCTGAGTTTTCCAAATTTGCTGGCATATTGAGTGCAGCACTTTCATAGCATCATCTTTCAGGATTTGAAATAGCTCAACTGGAATTCCATTGCCTCCACTAGCTTTGTTCATAGTGATGCTTCCTAAGGCCCACTTGACTTCACATTCCAGGATGTCTGGCTTGAGGCAAGTGATCATACCATTGTGGTTATCTGGGTCATGAAGATCCTTTTTGTATAGTTCTTCTGTGTATTCTTGCCACCTCTTCTTAATATCTTCTGCTTCTGTTAGGTCCATACGATTTCTGTCCTTTAATGTGCCCATCTTTGCATCAGATATTCCCTTGGTATATCTTTAATTTTCTTGATGAGATCTCTATCTTTCCCATTCTATTGTTTTCCTTTGTTTCTTTGGATTGATCACTGAGGAAGGCTTTCTTATCTCTCCTTGCTATTCTTTGGAACTCTGTATTCAAATGGGTATATCTTCCCTTCTCTCCTTTGCGTTTAGCTTCTCTTCTTTTCTCAGCTATTTATAAGGCCTCCCCAGACAACCATTTTGTCTTTTTCTTTTCTTTTCTTGGGGATGGTCTTGATCACTGCTCCTGTACATTGTCATGAACTTCCATCCATAGTTCTTCAGGCACTTTGTCTATCAGATCTAATCTCATGAATTTATTTCTCACTTCTACTATATAATCATAAGGGATTTGATTTAGGTCCTACCTGAATGGTCTAGTGGTTTTCCCTACTTTCTTCAATTTAAGTCTACATTTAGCAATAAGGAGTTCATGATTTTAGCCATAGTCAGCTCCCGGTCTTGTTTTTGCTGACTGTATAGAGCTTCTCCATATTTGGCTGCAAAGAATATAATCAATCTGATTTTGGTATTGACCATCTGGTGATGTCCATGTGTAGAGTCTTCTCTTGTGTTGTTGGAAGAGGGTGTTTGCTATGACCAGTGCATCCTCCTGACCTGCATCGTTTTATACTCCAAGGCCAAATTTGCCTGTTACTTCAGGTATCTCTTAACATCCTAGTTTTGCATTCCAGTCCCCTATAATGAAAAGGACATCTTTTTTTCGTGTTAGTTCTAGAAGGTCTTGTAGGTCTTCATAGAACCGTTGAACTTCAACTTCTTCAGCATTACTGGTTGGGGGCATAAACTAGGATTACTGTGATACTGAATGGTTTGCCTGGTAAACAAACAGAGATCACTCTGTTGTTTTTGAGACTGCATCCAAGTACTGCATTTTGGACTCTTTTTGTTGACTATGATGGCCTCTCCACTTCTTCCAAGAGATTCTTGCCTACAGTAGTAGAGTGGGTTTCTGGAATCTAATATTTCAGGGACATCATTACCTTCACTTTTACTGTTTTTCCCTTAATTTGTCCTGGACATTTTTAAAATGAGGAAATGGATCATAAATACTAATAAAAAGAGTACACAGAGCAGAGTTATTCCTTGCTTCCTTTTGTTGCTGTTAATGAAATAAAGTTGGACAGCTATTGCAACAATCAGGGAAAATTACTCCCTAATGAAAAATACTTCTTCTGGCTATCCATGGGAAATTATGAAATATGGAAACTACTATCAGTTAACCTCAGGAGATGAGTTTTTTTTAAAAAAACATTGGAGCTTAGAAACATAGAAACTTCATCTTCATTCTCTAGATAAATGATGAAGGTTAGTGAATGGTTTCTTAGAAATGACTTAACTCATCTCTTCAAATCTGTGAGTTTTCATTCAGGTTTAAGAGAGATTTGGAAAATGAAGAACTCTGAGGGGTAGAAACACCGCTACCTTCCTCCCAGGTGTGACTGCATTCTTAACACTGCTGAAAGATCCCAGATATGCAGTCTGCCATTAAAAAGGACCTTTTTACAACAGACAGGGATTAAAAAACGTCAGTCAGGGTGCTCCAGTTAACTTCACTTTGCAGAGTTCAAAACTCAGCCAGTTTCTGCCCAGACGGACGGCCCAGGAGGCTGAAAGCCATCGCATATTGAACACAACACCCAGACAGGCCATCCACCAGGAATTACTTGTGGAATGCATAATTCTTTGTTTCCCGATGTTTGCAGATCATCGATCAAAAATCTATGAGTGACAAGACTCAACTTCAGAGAACAGTGGACTGTAGGGGAAAGGACTTCTCTTCGAAAAATCACTTAAAGAGACATTTTTTGTTTCTTTTCTAACAGGAAGATCTTGGTGCATTATTTAGAACAAAATGATACATCAATTGTCCACAACTGGTAACATCTTCGGAAGACCAGTCAATAAAGCAAATGGGTGCATAGCTTCCAAGGTGCTCAGGACAGAGAAGGGCCCCAGAACACCCAAGATGCTGCGTCTACCCTCTTAGAACACGGCTGACTCACAAGCAGTCCTGAAGATGAGTCTATTTATGATGTTCCTGAAAGGTGCTTATACTCAGCATGCTGCTGCTGCTAAGTCTCTTCAGTCATGTCCGACTCTGTGTGACCCCCTGGACTGTAGTGCACCAGGCTCCTGTGTCCCTGGGATTCTCTAGGCCCAAACACTGGAGTGGATTGCCATGCCCTCCTCCAGGGGATCTTCCCAACACAGGGATCGAACCTGCATCTCTTACGTCTTTAGCATTGACAGGTGGGTTCTTTACCACTAGCACTACCTGGGAACTCCATACTCAGCATGGGAAAAATAATAATCACACTGGCATTGTCACAAGAATGTTCAAAACTCTGGCTTGGAAAACAACTGCTCCCTTGGAGCCTGGTTACTTAACACACTGTTGGACTCTGTTCCTTGACTAGCAATGGTAACCTTCATCTTAAGAAAAAGAAGGCCCCGTAAATAGGAGCATTAACATATTCTGCTATCAATGCTTTATTTTTAAATCATTAGTAGAATGTTGATTCTTTTTAATTAATGCAAATAAACCTTAATGATTTTTTTTTCAAGGAGATTGTTTCAGGGCTTCTCTAGTGGCTCAGCGGCAAAGAATTCTCCTGCCAATGCAGGAAACAAGGATTCGATCCCTGATCCAGGAAGATCCAACGTGGTACAGAGCAACAAAGCCACAACTATTGAGCCCAAGTTCTAGAGCCTGGGAGTAGCATGACTACTGAAGCCTGTGTGCCTACAGTCCGTGCTCTACAACAAGATAAGCCATTGCAGCTGACAGCCTGCACACTGTGACTAGAGAGCAGCCCCGACTCTCCGCACCTGGAGAAAAGCCCAGCAACGAAGACCCAGCACACACAAGAATAAATCAACAAAATTACTTTAGAAAATTATTCTATTGACGTATAGTTGATTTACAGTGTTAATTTCTGCTATGTCATGGACTGATTCAGTTTTACACATATATACATTCTCTCTCATGTTCCTTCATTATGGTTTATCGCAGGATATTGAATATTGTTTCCTGTGCTACACAGTGAGACCTTGCTGTTTAATGATTCTATTCTTTTAGCAAAATATGGTAAATGTTAAAGTGTACAGAACTATGACATTTATTGAGTTATGGTTACCAGAATCGACTTCTTTTGTCTCAGTGAGACACATGAATCGAACGTATTGAGGAGGGAATTGTGCAATACTTGGCTAAATGATGAAATCATCACCAGTCATCAACTGAAAAAGAATTCAGCTGATAAGAATGCATTAGAAAAAACACCGACGTGGGACTTCCCTGGTGGTCCAGTGGCTGAGAATCCACCTTGCAGTTCAGGGGACCCATGTTCGATGCCACGTGCTGCAGAGCAACTAAACCTGTGCACCACAACTACAGAGTTCTCAAGCTGCAGCAAAAGATCCCTCGTGCCACAACCAAGACCTGAGGCATCCAAGCAAATAAGCAAATAAGCATAAATAACAAACACAGGCGTGCAACCATCCCACGCGCCCAGCAGTCACCTTGGACAACTCCATGCCTGGCCCACACTGCTTGCACAGAACACAGCTTCCTGACTGGTCCCTGAATTCCTGCTGTCCACAGTCTCCTGTTTCACAAATCACTTCACATGCCTGAAAAAAACACGTTTCACAAAACGTTATCTTAAGGTGAGGTAATTCTGTTTGTCACAAGAAGGGAACAGTATCTTCAGTATTATCGACATAACCACTGAAGGTAAACATTAATTCAGTTTCCACTTTAGGAAGGAAAACCACTTTCTGGAAAAGTCAGCGAAACAATTCAAGCCCGAGTTCTCTCTCTGCTTCTGAATGAGAACTCCCCTTTTCTGGAATCAATCGCCATCTTCTTCCTACACATTTGTGAACCCAAGGTAAAAACTGCTAGATGCTGGTCTCTTTTCTAAGTGAGAAGATGACTAAAAGAACAGTTATGCAGAGACCCAGGGTACTTCTTCAACTGGAAAAATTCTGAATTTAGAAATAATTTTTTTGATTTTTAATATAAACATATTCAGCTATAATGAATTGAATAATAAATAAATAAATGGAATATATAGACTGGCCTCAAGAACTCTGCTACTATCTTTTAGACATATCCAACACCCAACTTTGATGCAGAACTTTCCATCTTTTCAGTTGAATTACATTTACTTAGAGGCCATCATTCAAAAAATTCTGACAATATTGAGATCAGCAAAATTCCTGATAATTATGATGATGACAAAAATGGCCAAATCCTCTGCTCTTCAAAGTAAAACTGTTGCTTTCCTATTGATTGCCATTTTGCCACTTAATTGGGACCTAACAATATCCTTTTTCTAAAAATTGAAGTATTGGTGATTTTCAATGTTGTGCTAATTTCTGCTGTATCGCAGAGTGACTCAGTCATATGTACATATTAACACATATATATGTATGCATAAATGCTAAGTCGTTTCAGTCGTGTCTGATTCTTTGCAACCCCATTGACTGTAGCCCGCCAAGCTCCTCTGTCCATGGGATTCTCCAGGCAAGAATACTGAAGTGGGCTGCCACACCCTCCTCCAGAAGATCTTCCCAACCCAGGGATCGAACTCACATCTCTTACGTCATTGCATTGGCAGCAGGTTCTTTACCACTATATATGTATATACTTTATTTTTTAATATTTTTTCCATTATGGTTTATCACAGGATATGAACATAGTTCTCTGTGTTATACAGTAGGACTTTTTATTTATCCATCCTACATGCAACAGTTTGCATCTGCTAACCCTAACTCCCCATTCCATCCCTCCCCCTTGGCAACTGAAAGTCTGTTCTCTATGCCCTTACAATATACTTTGGCTCACAGCATAGGTCTTAAATGGAAGGACTATCTACTTTGCAAAAACAAAGGTTGTAAGTTATTTTCAAGATACAGACTTTATTTCTTATTTTACCTAAAGACAGTTAAGTTCATCTTCTATGCACTCATCCTGCAAAAGTATGTATATCTGCTTCTTAATAGCCGGTGTTTCATTAAAAAGTATTGGAATTAATAGAATCTCAGACTGGTGACAACATTCAGCTCAAACTCTCATGCCAAGCAAGGGCCCCCTCAGTAATATTCCTGATGCTAATTCTGTTGCCCTAAATGAAAACTGAGAGCTTCAGGAGGCATGGGCGGAATAGGGACTGGAGTGTGTAATGCTCTTTACACGGAAGTGCATAGAACGGGCTTTAGTGGTGACAGCATGGGCAGTTATTCAGTACAAACTGCCTCCACTTGAAGCAAATATCTACAACAATGTCATCCAACCTCCTTAAATAAAATCCCAGCCTTATCCTCTAGAGCAAGCAGGAGGGAGAATTCAAGGTGAGGTTCAAGATCATAATTTGGGGCTAAAGGTCTAGTAATCACCTCCAGCCTCTCTTAACCACACTTGACAACCAGTCTTAGAGGAAAGTGTAAGTCGCTCCAGGAGTCACCTGCCTGTGAGCCCATGAAGCATCATTATCCTGGGGCTACAAATAACGCCATGACTTGATGATCTCATCGAGACTGAAATAAATAAGCGCAATTATTGCCACAAAAGTCAAGACCCAACAGCAACCTCTGACTTATTAATTCAATGCAACAATGATAAAAGGAATTTGAAGGAAAAATTTGAAGATATGGGGGTAAAAATGGGAAATAGATTGGGTACTAGTTCTATGAATTTTCCCCCTACATTCTTATGAAAGTAAACAGTTGACTTACCAAACAGGCTAGTAAAACTACAACCGTGAAAGATTTCTGTTGCCTGAGTAGCACCTTTGAAGCCATTGCTCTTATTAAATGTATTTCTGGTTGAAGAGCTCTAAAAGAGAAGAAGATACAGTTAACGTTAATACGGGAGTGACTGTGCTTTGTATTTACCACACAGTGCTACCATTTACTATATACACTAGTAAAACATAATACTATTTAGTATGTTAGTAAAACAAAATATTATTTAGGTTTTAAAAAGAGCTCATCTTTTCCAAAGATAGCAGAGATAAATATTAAACAATTCTTTAAAAATTTAGGTTATGAGAACTGAAGCTTTATTAACCTACACGGTACATAGAAAACACCTCCTGGCTCTGAATTCCTAGGCTACACATGCCTTTATTTTCTTTCTGTCCAAGCCTCTACAGTGTCAACTTCACCCAGCAGAAAATTACATTCAAACTTACAGAAACTTCCCATTTATATGGGTTTAGTCATATAGGATGATACCGTTGATAAAATAACTAACACACGCTAAGCACATAACGCCATTCTTAGCAGAACTCATTTCATCTTCACAACTACCTTAGAAGGTGGATGCTGTCATTATCCCCATTTTAGAGATGAGGAAACTGAGGCTAATTAAGGGCTGAGTCACTTGCCTCGGGTCACACTGGTGGTAAAAGGCAGAGCTGGATGCCAACCCCGGTGGGTGGCTCCAGTGTCCCCATGACAGACACCATGAAATCAACCTGTTCCATTTAATAAAAACTGCATGCTTATGCCTCAGATCTTGAGCTTCACTAAGAAGCAGGAACAACTAACATCTGGCATTTGCGAACTCTTCCCCAAACCAGTACAGCGCAAATTATCTACTAGCAGAAAAATGAGCATTTATTAAAAAAAACCTAAAAATCATTTATAAGTGATGAATTGGAGGCACTACCCTGACACTTCAAGAAGAACAAACAAATTAAGCCTCTTTCTCTTTCCCAAATGTAGAGACAAGTGTGTTTTGTTTTGTTTTTACAGACTCATGCAATGTCAAGAGAAGAGATTTATCTGAACATTTTTAAAAAGTAAAGACTCATCTGTTCCCTCCACCAATCAGGCAGAGGAACAGTGGTTCAGTTTCTAACAAGAACTCAGAGCAGATAGCCTGACTACTTGGAAAGAAACCAGAGCAAAAATCAAACAGCTCAAGAGAAACAGCAACAGTAACAACAAAGGAAGCAGGCCGAGCTGAGCAGGCTGCCGTCCCAACTGTGGACCAAACAGCCAGCCGGGGGCACCCCACCCCCGCCAGGAGACTGTCAGGTGGTCATCCCAGCTGCCCGAGCAGGTCCAAACATCAGTGCAACAAAAAGTCAGTTTTAAATTTGGTTGAGTGACTAACCCATTTTGAGTGAATTCAAACAGCTCTTTTTTTTCTTTTCCTGCTTCTTGATCATAGCTTTCCCCACCCACCTTGCATATCTCAAAATCATCCAGCAATTACCCAACCATGCAACCTGCTGCTGTGTAGACACAGGATAGGGGTCAGAAGATAACATCACATTCCCTGAATGGTATGCTTCAGGCTGTCTCTTTCCCAGCAAGGCCCTCAATTTTTTTTAAGATAAAAAGAGCAAAACCTATGTGGAATTAAACTAACGCAGAAAAGAGGCTATAAATACCAAAGTATATATAGAACACGAGGAATAAAGAGATTGCTAGGGTCTGTGCATCGTTGTTATTGTTCAGTGGCCAAGTCGTGTCTGACTCTTTGCAACCCCATGGACCGATGCACACCAAGCTTCCCTGTCCTTGACTATCTCTCGGAGTTTGCTCAAACTCATGTCCATTGAGTCAGTGATGCCATCCAACCATCTCATTCTCTGTCATCCCCTTCTTCTAGAGTCTGGGAATAATCAGTCTACAGTTGAGCATCTAATTAGGACAGATAACTCTACTGGGGCATGAGGCTAATCACTGTGGAAGGCAGACAAAACATGCAGCATCTTCTTGTAAAGACAACTGATGACACACAGCTTAAGCTAGAAGTCAAGGCAATACGATTCTGACTTCACAAGACACACCCATTTTATGTACGAAAATAAATAGGCCAAAATATTATCAATGGTTTAGGTTTATACTGTGGCAATCTGGGGGGATTTTTTACCCTCTTTATCCTGAAGATTCTTTGTAGTATAAATATTTCATTAATAATGAAACAAATACATGTACAGTGCTTTGGGGGCCAAAAATGTAAGTAACATGATCCTTCTTAAAAGTTTATAAATTAAAAGAGGTGATGAGATAAAAACCATACACATACTACCCAAAAAGGAGGACACTGAACAAAGTACTATGATTTTTGCATCACAAAAATTTTTTAGATGATAGGGTAGACAAAAATTAATGAAACAAGACCCAATGTGCTGATTTGTATTGGGTTAGCCAAAAAGTTCGGGCTTCCCGTGTGGCTCAGCAGGTAAAGAATTTGCTTGCCATATGGGAGACCTGGGTTTGATCTCTGGGTTGGAAAGATCCCCTGGTGAAGGGAAAGGCTACCCACTCCAGTATTCTGGCCTGGAGAATTTCATGGCCTATACAGTCCATGGGGTCGCAAAGAGTCAGACACGACTGAGCGACTTTCACTTTCACTCTTTTCTTTCAGCCAAAAAGTTCATTCAGGTTTTCCCGTAAGATGTTATGGGAACTTCCTGGCCAGCCCCAAATATTATCTTCCCAACACACACTAAATTGAGTAGTTTAAATGGGAAATACAAAAGGAGCACTGCTACGCCTGCATTTCCAGGGCACCCAGGGGCAAAGTGCCTGCTAATTATCTTCTAAACTCCAGACACCTATGCCCTGTCCATCTGCCCGCTGGCCTAGAGGTCTCATCACTGGTCCCTGCCCACGCTGCCCGCCCAGCTCAACCACACCCTGACATCCACCCTTCTGCTGCACGCCCGTGATTTTGCTCCTCTGGGTCTGGAGAGCCCTTCTCCTTCTGAGTCCCTCCGAGAGCCAGCTCAGCAACCACTCTGCTGAATGCTGTCCACAGTCAAGCAGAGGGAAGAGCGCGACTCTCGTTGGCCCCACAGCCCTTTCCACATTCAGGGACAAGACCCACAACACTGCACGGCAGGTCCACTCCCCAGACGACACGGTCCTTCACAGCAGGGCCCACACCTGGGACTCTGTTCCTAGCGTCAGGCACACCAGGGTGCTCAGCGAACATGTGCGGAATTAAGTGGATGAGGAAGCACAAAAAATGACAAACACTTCGTGGAAAACACCTGAGATTTAGTTGCGGGTAACAGACCTAATTCTTCTGTGGTGCACAGGGTAAACATTTTTTGTTTCAGACAAATATACAAATATATGTGAAATCTTACTACCTGCTCAAGGCATTCAGTACATTAGACTGCACGCTCTGTCACTTCATATGTGTCCGACTCTTTGTGACACCATGGACTGTGGCCCACCAGGCTCCTCTGTCCATGGGATTCTCCTGGCAAGAACACTGGAGCAGGTTGCCATGCCCTCCTCCAGGGGATCTTCCTGACCCAGGGACTGAACCTGAGTCACCTGCATCTCCTGCCCTGCAGGCAGATTCTTTACCTGCTGAGCCATCAGGGAAGCGCACATTAGATCAGGAGACAGGATTAAATGACACTCAGTTCAGTTCAGTCGCTCAGTCGTGTCCGACTCTTTGTGACCCCATGAATTGCAGCACGCCAGGCCTCCCTGTCCATCACCAACTCCCGGAGTTCACTCAGACTCACGTCCATCAAGTCAGTGATGCCATCCAGCCATCTCATCCTCTGTCGTCCCCTTCTCCTCCTGTCCCCAATCCCTCCCAGCATCAGAGTCTTTTCCAGTGAGTCAACTCTTCGCATGAGGTGGCCAAAGTACTGGAGTTTCAGCTTTAGCATCATTCCTTCCAAAGAAACCCCAGGGCTGATCTCCTTCAGAATGGACTAGTGATGTATTTTTAAACATCTTAATTTACTTAAAAAATGCAAGCAGTCATTCACAGAAGATTTCTTAAACTGGTAACTAAAATGTGCCAATGAACTATGTCAGTTCTCTTTTCTGCGGCTTCTCTTTTAACCAGGCTTTTTATACCAAGAGGCTGAGAAGTAGTTTAGGCTTGGGCAGACTATCTAGGGAGTGGCTATGATGATATAAAGGCCAAGTTCAAATAGTCTTCTGCAGGTAAACCCAGATATACCCATTTGAATGTGGAGTTCCAAAGAATAGCAAGGAGAGATAAGAAAGCCTTTCTCAGAGATCAGTGCAAACAAATAGAGGAAAACAATAGAATGGGGAAAACTAGAGATCACTTAAAGAAAATTAGAGATACCAAGGGAACATTTGATGCAAAGATGGGCACAATAAAGGACAGAAATGGCATGGACTTAACAGAAGCATAAGATATTAAGAAGAGATGGCAAGAATACACAGAAGAACTGTACAAAAAGATTTTCATGACCCAGATAATCACGATGCTGTGATCACTCACCTAGAGCCAGACATCCTGGAACACGAAGTAGGCCTTAGGAGGCATCACTACGAACAAAGCTAGTGAAGGTGATGGAATTCCAGCTGAGAAAAGTGCTGCACTCAATATGCCAGCAAATGTGGAAAACTCAGCAGTGACAACAAGACTGGAAAAGGTCTGTTTTCAGTCCAATCCCAAAGAAAGGCAATGCCAAAGAATGCTCAAACTACCGCACAATTGCACTCGTCTCACATGCTAGCAAAGTAAAGCTCAAAAGCCTCCAAGCCAGGCTTCAACAGTACATGAACCGTGAACTTCTAGATGTTCAAGCTGGATTTAGCAAAGACTGAGGAACCACAGATCAAAATGCCGACATCTGTTGGATCATCAAAAAAGCAAGAAAGTTCCAGAAAAATGTCCACTTCTGCTTTAATGACTATGCCAAAGCCTTTGACTGTGTGGACCACAACAAACTGTGGAAAATTCTTCAAGAGATGGGAATACCAGAACACCTGACCTGCCTCCTGAGAAATCTGTATGCAGGTCAAGAAGCAACAGTTAGAACTGGACATGGAACAACAGACTGGTTCCAAATTGGGAAAGGAGTATGTCAAGGCTGTATATTGTCACCCTGCTTGTTTAACTTATATGCAGAGTACATGATGAGAAATGCTGGGCTGGATGAAGTATAAGCTGGAATCAAGATTGCTGGGAGAAATATCAATAACCTCAGATAGGCAGATGACACCACCCTTATGGCAGAAAGTGAAGAAGAAATAAAGAGCCTCTTGAAAGTGAAAGAGGAGAGTGAAAGAAAACTAAGATCATGGCATTTGGTCCCATCACTTCATGGCAAATAGATGGCGAAACAATGGAAATAGAGACTTTATTTTTTTGTTTTTTTTGGCTCCAAAATCACTGCAGATGGTGATTGCAGCCATGAAATTAAAAGATGCTTGCTCCTTGGAAAAACCTATGACTAACCTAGACAGCATATTAAAAAGCAGAGACATTGCTTTGCCAACAAAGTTCCATCTAGTCAAAGCTATGGCTTTTCCAGTAGTCATGTATGGATGTGAGAGTTGGATTCTAAAGAAAGCTGAGCACCAAAGAATCGGTGCTTTTGAACTGTGGTGTTGGAGAAGATTCTTGAGAATCTCTTGAACTGCAAGGAGAGCCAACCAGTCCATCCTAAAGGAAATCACTCCTGTATATTCATTGGAAGGACTGATGCTGAAGCTGAAACTCCAATACTTTGACCAACTGATGGGAAGAACTGACACATTGGAAAACACCCTGATGCTGGGAAAGATTGAAGACAGGAGGAGAAGGGGATAACAGAGGATGAGATGGTTGGATGGCATCACCAACTCAATGGACATGAGTTTGAGTAAGCGCTGGGAGTTGGTGATGGACAGGGAAGCCTGATGTGCTGCAGTCCATGGTGTCGTGAAGAGTCGGACACGACTGAGTGACTGAACGGAACTGAGGAAAACTCACCAGAATTGAAAATAGCCTGCGGGTAATCGCGAATGGTCAGGAGAAAATGCAGCCAGGATCCCTGGGTTCTCAGCAAAGTCACTCTGAGATCACACATCTGTAGAGACAAAAACCCCTTTCTGTGGGGTGTGGGAGCGTTTGCTGAGATAATGCAGGGAAGCAGCACAGCTGACGGCCTTGAACAGAGTAAAGGCATAAAGGATGATGGCTGCTGAGGTTGCCATGGTTTTTGCTGCCCTTGGGAGCATCACTAACCAACTGTGGACCTGACCCGAGTCTCCTCTTCTCTGAACTGGGTGTAGTGACAGGACTGCCTCCAGAATGGCTGTGAGCAATAAGTAAGCCTGACTGCTCTGAGATGTGACTGCTCCTGGCACATAAGTACTCAGTACAGGTCAGCAATGGATGCTGACATTATTGGGCCTCCCAGTTGGATCAGTGGTAAAGAACCTGCTTGCCAACGCCAGAGATGCAGGAGACCCAGGTCCGCTCCCTGGCTTGGGAAGATCCCCTGGAGGAGCGCATGGCAACCCATTCCAGTATTCTTACCTGGAGAATCCTCAAGGACAGAGGAGCCTGATAGGTTATGCTCTATGGGGTCACAAAGAATTAGACATGGCTGACGCTATTAAGAAGAGGTGGCAAGAATACACAGAAGAACTGTACAAAAAAGATCTTCACGACCCAGATAATCATGATGGTGTGATCACTCACCTAGAGTCAGACATCCTGGAATGTGAAGTCAAGTGGGCCTTAGAAAGCATCACTACCAACAAAGCTAGTGGAGGTGATGGAATTCCAGTTGAGCTATTTCAAATCCTGAAAGATGATGCTATGAAAGTGCTGCACTCAATATGCCAGCAAATTTGGAAAACTCAGCAGTGGCCACAGGACTGGAAAAGGTCAGTTTTGATTCCAATCCCAAAGAAAGGCAATGCCAAAGAATGCTCAAACTACCACACAATTCTACTCATCTCACACGCTAGTAAGGTAATGCTCAAAATTCTCCAAGCCAGGCTTCAAAATGTGTGAACCGTGAACTCCCTGATGTTCAAGCTGGTTTTAGAAACAGCAAAGGAACCAGAGATCAAATTGCCAACATCCGCTGGATCATGGAAAAAGCAAGAGAGTTCCAGAAAAACATCTATTTCTGCTTTATTGACTATGCCAAAGCCTTTGACTGTGTGGATTACAATAAACTGTGGAAAATTCTGAAAGAGATGGGAATACTGGACCACCTGACCTGCCTCTTGAGAAATCTGTATGCAGGTCAGGAAGCAACAGTTAGAACTGGACATGGAACAACAGACTGGTTCCAAATAGGAAAAGGGGTACATCAAGGCTGTATATTGTCACCCTGCTTATTTAACTTCCATGCAGAGTACATCATGAGAAACGCTGGGCTGGAAGAAGCACAAGCTGGAATCAAGATTGCTAGGAGAAATATCAATAACCTCAGATATGGAGATGACATCACCCTTATGGCAGAAAGTGAAGAGGAGTTAAAAAGCCTCTTGATGAAAGTGAAAGAGGAGAGTGAAAAAGTTGGCATAAAATTCAACATTCATAAAACTAAGATCATGGCATCTGGTCCCATCACTTCATGGGAAATAGACAGGGAAATAGTGGAAACAGTGTCAGACTTAATTTGTTTGGGCTCCAAAATCACTGCAGATGGTGATTGCAGCCATGAAATTAAAAGACGTTTACTCCTTGGAAGGAAAGTTATGACCAATCTAGACAGCATATTAAAAAGCAGAGACATTACTTTGCCAACAAAGGTCCATCTAGTCAAGGCTATGGCTTTTCCAGTGGTCATGTATGGATGTGAGAGTTGGACTGTGAAGAAGGCTGAGTGCCAAAGAATTGATGCTTTTGAACTGTGGTGTTGGAGAAGACTCTTGAGAGTCCCTTGGACTGCAAGGAGATCCAAACAGTCCATCCTAAAGGAGATCAGTCCTGGGATTTCTTTGGAAGGAATGATGCTAAAGCTGAAACTCCAGTACTTTGGCCACCTCATGGGAGGAGTTGACTCAGTGGAAAAGACTGATGCTGGGAGGGATTGGGGGCAGGAGGAGAAGGGGACAACAGAGGATGAGACGGCTGGATGGCATCACCGACCCGATGGACGTAAGTTTGAGTGAACTCCGGGAGTTGGTGATGGACAGGGAGGCCTGGAGTGCTGCAATTCATGGGGTCACAAAGAGTCGGACACAACTGAGCAACTGAACTGAACTCAACTGAACTGAAGCTACTTAGCGTGAACACACCCTGCCTTTGTTCATGATATTACCCTTGAGGAGCAACGGTCCAGTGTATTGATAGTCCCTGAAGGCTGCAACCTGCTGGACAAATGTGGGACACCCACATGGTCACGATCGTCCAGGCAGCATGTCAGACCTCTGAACCTGAGGCTGCAGAGGGTGTTTGAAGACTGAGAACAGGGCCAGTGAACTAGGCATTCACAGCATCGAGGATCATGCCGGTGCTCTGGAAAAAGGCCAGCTTCTTTCCTTACTGCCTACCCTCTACACAAGGTGTTTATCCCCATACAAGGGAGGACACTAAGACCCAAAGGGCACATGGACTAGAAATGGTGGAAACCAAAGAAAACTCATTCCTGGTGACCCCAAGGCAGGGCTCTGGGCTCTCTGCCAGGCTGACGAAGGGTTGTACCCGCCCCAGTGAGTATCTTAGACCCTTCCACTTAGCTCGACCACCAAACTGGTCGATACTGCAAAGCACTGTACACAACCACCTAAATAATGTGTTCAGCAGTGCAGCCCTTCATCCCGCCAGCTCTGATGGAACAGCTATGAGTGCCTCCAAGGAGGAGCAGCCACCTGAGGGAGGGCGCGGTAAAGGGGCACTTGGCCCGAGCTCCTGGCGGAGCAGAGTGGCTGAACCTCTTCAGACTGCCTGACCAAGAACTATTCAGAAATAAACCATTCAGTTGGTGGAGTGTTCTAAGCGTGACCTTGAATTTCCTGGAATAAAATGAAATCACTTATGAAATGTGTTGGCATTCATAAAAAAAGAAGGAAAATTTAATGGAATAACAAGCATGTAAGTAATTATGTTTAAAATAAAAATAAGGCAATAAAAAGGTATTTACTGAAATTGCTTTTAACTTCTGGGTCTGGCCCAGGTAAAGAAACACTTTTTATAGATGCCAGCATTCTGTTTATCTGGGGAAGGACCTGACAAGCACAGAATACACACATTATGAGATTATGGACAATGAGTCTGGGCTTCCCTGGTAGCTCAGAAGTAAAGAATCCGCCTGCCAATGCAGGAGGCGTTGGTTTGATCCCTGGGCCAGGAAGATCCCCTGGAGAAGGAAATGGCAACCCACTCCAATATTCTTGCCTGGGAAATCAATCCCATGGACAGAGGAGCTGGGCGGGCTGCAGTCCTGGGTTCGCAAAGAGTCAGACACAACTTAGCAACTAAACAACAGTGGGCCCACAGGGGCTTTCATATTTTGCCTCAGCGTCCAGACGACACACATCAACTAACAGTCTGGTGCCGTTTTTCCAAAATGTGTGCAGAGAAACCAGCCGCGGCAATCAGAAGACCAAAGATGCCTGGTGTACAGGAATCCAGGCATGTGGGATTGCTGTCTCGCCATCTCTCTTCAACAACAGCAAGCAGGTGTCAAGAGAACCAGGCAAGCAAAAACGAAGAGCCCACAGCACAGAGCTGGCAAACACTTCTCGGAGGCAGAGAAAGTGCCTGCTTATCAGATCAAGCTGCTCAGCCTGCTCATTTGAACGAATGCTAACTAACATGGAGCCCACCTAACTGCCAGTCCCTGGAGAGGGTAAATCCAACAGGTGGGGAAATGAGAGGCACCCTCCTCCCCTTGCTGATCCAGATCCTGAAGACCTGGGCTGGTGCATGTCACTGGGCAGAGCTCAGGGTTTCCGGGAGTGGCTGGGAGTGGCAGCCCCAGGTTTCCCCAGTCCGAGCTGGACAGACCCACTGGATCTGAACCCCGGGGCTGCTCCAACCTGCCGGTCCCTCCAGCCTCCCCCGCTTCTGCCCCCAGGCTCTCCTGCACACGGGGCCTCACCTACCATGTCTTCCCCAGATCTGCCATACTGGGTCTCCCTAAATCTAGCATGGGCACCCTCCCTTGGGCTCCTGCAGCACCCTGGGTGTCCTGCCAACCCACAGGGTGATCGTCCAGTTCCTTCTCTCTCTCTGTCGCCCTTGAATTGCGTCTAGTCAGGACGCATAGCTTCCTTCTGTCACTATAGCACTTAATTTTAAAGATCAGTTTTCATATTAAAAATGAAGACTTTTCCTGAAAACTGAAAGCCTGGCATCCACAAGCCCCATGTCAAGGTGACCCAAGCTCCAGCTGAGCAGCTGCCATCCCACCCGCTGAGGAATTCGGGCGTTGGGGGATACGGTCCCCACCTCCCCTGTTGTCACAACCTTCCGGCATCACCAGCCGAGCAATTAGAGTTCATCACCAGTTGGGGTTGGAGTATTTGGTGATGAGAACTGTGATTTTGCTCTAGAACTGTAACACTTTCAAAATATGTGCACAATACCTGTTGAAGCAATGAAGAAATTCATTAGCTAGAAACAGTAAAATGTTAGGGTTGTCGTATGGAGTAAAATAATATAAGGGGAAATGTGTGTGACCGACCACACCTTGAGCTTGAAACGTAAGTGATGGTGGGAGAACACTGTTTGGGTGAGGAGGGTGTTTCTGAGTATAGAGCTATAATAATGACAAACATCCCCAAGGAGGAAAAGCTCACGTGGACCTTTCCAATTTTAACAATTCAGTAACATCTTCAAGAACGGTCCTTATTTTTGATCTTATAAATGACCAAAATATATGAATCTTAGAATAGTTCAAATAATCTAAATAATTTTTTTCTGAGAAAAAGTTGCTTAATTTTCTTTCTTCCCCTCACATTTCAAAGACATTTGATTTATTATCTGACACGCAGAGCATGCAACAGGAAAACGTTTCATCTAGTAAAACTATACATACACTAGGTCATGAAGCCACAACCAACTCATACATTTTTCCAATATGCAATAAGCTGAGATTTTTTTGAAAGAAATTAACATTAAACTGGCAGGCTTACAATTTATAAAATCAGCACTGAAATGACGCCAATGCTACACGTACAGCTTCTTATATTTTAATGGTGGAACACAATCATAAATGGCTGAGAATAATGTCAGTTCCATATGTGAAGAGAATAAAAAATTAATTAGAAATTTAGGGTGCTGCTATTTCCACACACGGCAACAACCTCTAGCTGCTGGCTATTCTGTATCTTCACCTTCAATTTCACTCTATCCTGAAAATTGTTCTTCTTACACAGTAGAATTTGCAGCCCCTTTTGCGGCCTAGAAAGCTCAGGAAAGTATGCAGTAATAAAAATATACATATTGTTGTTGGCTGGGAAGTGGGAATGATTTCCCTTTTCAAGACAAGAAATATTTTCTACTAAAAACTCTACAAGCTTTAAAATGTTCTGTTGCCAAATACAATACCTTCAATTCCTTCAAAGTTCAAAACCATTAGGGGCCACTCACTGTCAGGCTCCTACAATTCTTTTAAACAGAACTTAAACTAGGATAGGTTTTTTGAAAATAATTCTTTTTATTTCTCTGAGTTTTAAATGCTGTCATTTTTGCCTTAGGAAGGCACAGTGTTCTCAAAATGTCTAATAAACTAGCATACTGTAACTGGGCACTCTTCCCCAACTTTACTAATGTTTTTCAATCCTAAAAGACAAATAGGACAATTGTAGCATCAGGGTCTAAGGGGGCCCCAAACATCCATACAGTCTATTCTCAGAGAATTGTGCATAACAATGTCTACAACACAGCTGTTTAAATTTTTACTTTAGAAGTCTGGACAGATTCCAAAACCCCTCTCTAGCATGTGCAGAGTTCTCCATTATAAGTGGCCTCCATTCTTTTAGAACTTCCTCATCTTAGAACCATCCGAGCAGACAGAGGGGAAGAGTTGGCGGAATAACATTTAATCTTCAGGTAGACAAGCTCCTCTGGTATATAATTGCTGAGGTTGGCTGTCCTCCTTTTAAAAACCCAGCTCTTAAAACTTCAATTTAAAAGGCACATATTCTGTGATGTGTGGACTACATGATAACCCAATACTGTTTAAACATCTTACTTCTAAATGTAAACAGTTGAGACAGATAAAATACGATGAATGAACTCACTGCTCAGCCAGTAAATCATGAAAGGAAATTGCATTCGTACTGCTTGACTGTTCTTTTCCTTCAGCCAGAAGGTCATTTTAGAAAGGTTATGAACATTTAAGAATCAGCTGCCATGAGACAAACACCTCTCACTGTTAAGCTGTTTCTGCTCTCTTATCACATGAGCAGCTGTCTCTTTATTCAGGGCATATATTTATTCAACCTGTTGTCAACAGACAGAGCATGCTGGCCTTTTCCAGATCTTTAAATGCTTGACTTTAAATACTGATTTATCAGATTTAAGAGGACTTGGCTATTTTCCTTAAAGATCCTATAGTATTTTGTTTGTGCTTTGTTAATTTTTGAATGGCTGATCCAGTTGCAGAGGACTGGGTTAAGCTTGGGTTTGGATGTTTAAATAGGTGAAAACGGAGAACCAAAGTCTCTTCAGGAGTGTTAGCAGAACTCCGCACTCAGATGTCAAATGTCCCCAAATACCCTGGATTCACATATTAGAGCTACAACTAGTAAATTAAATTAACATACTAATCACCGCATGTAATTATTACATGCATGTACAAATACATTCTATGTAAGTTAAACTTCATGATCATCTGAGGTTAAAAAACAAATTTTCTGTTCTTCTAAAAAGCCTCTCAAATGTTAGCAATGTTTTTTATTCAAGTCATCTGGGTAGGAAAGGCACTTTACACTACAATGTCAAGTGCATAAAAAAGTCTTCCTATGTGCTTACCTTCAAATTCAAAATTCAGTCTGGACTCAGAGCCTAAAGACACTCCCATCAAAGAAACAAATAAATTCCATGAATGTCCCAGAAAATGCTAACGCAACATCCTAGAATCAGCACTTAGTATGGAAAAAATTCCAAAAAGAAGACACCTGGCCTCCATAACAAAGTAGACCTCATGAGACACAACGGTTAAAAAGAAACAAACATAGAGCTCACGATAAAGCACCATGTAGTCATGCCAAGGGAGTATTTTAAAAATGAAACTGCATTTCTGTGTTTTATATTATTGCCAGAACTTGATAAATATTATGTGAAGAAAAACTTTTTTCAAGCACTGACATCTCTGTGAATGATAACTGTCAAAAACTGTCTTCCAGGGTAGGACTCTATTCTCGCCCCCTCTAGTTATATATCTTTAAATTAGATGATAAAGTGCTTGAAATAAGACGTTTTTAAACTACATGAAAGAAGCATAGCAAAGACGCCTAAGGTGAAGCTGTACAACAGAAAACATAGGGAGTAAACCCTGAACTAATGCAATATAATCTTCCCCTTTGCATAGAAGTATCTGATCATGAAATAACAACACATCAAAATTAATTCTTCTGTTTGCCTAAGTCATGTTTAACAGTAACTGTTTCCTTATATAAAGAAATTGTCTTCTATTGTAAACAGTAAAGGAAAACTGTCACTGGAGTAAAAACCACCCATTCATAGTTTGAGTTAAACTATTTCAATTAAAGAAATACCGAACAATGCCTAATGGTCTTGTTTGTGTGCAAACTGAGTCCTTTTTTTAAATGAAAACAAACAAACAAACAAGTGACATGCATTTCCTACAATGGTAACTGTAGGTGTGACGCATAGCTCTCTACCAACGAAACAGATTGCTGCAGCTGGGTGCTTGCAAACTTTCTCTTCAAGAGGGAATGAGCTACATCTCTATGCCATCGAATGGCAGGAGAGCCCTGACCAAGGCTGCGAGAGCGGCCCTGTGCATCACCGTGCCGGCACCTCCTCCCTCCCTGGCTCTCACACTGTCCGCCGGCCTGCAGACCGCTTCCCGCCGGGAGGGCTGCAGCGCCCGGTCCAGGCCGGGCGAGCACACACTTGCATGCACACACACCTTCGCCTGCGCTCAGCATTCTGTTGACTAGATCCCTGCACCAAGGGTCAGCGCGCTCGGTCCTGTCGCCCACGCGGGCCGGGGGGCGTTCCCCCAGCTCTGGCATCTCCGTGCCCCCCGCCGTCAGCCCTCGCCGGGGGTCGCCTCCGCCGGCCCTGTCCTCTCGACCCTTGCCCTGTGCACCGACAGCCCAGGCTGGAGCCCCTTGCTTCCACCCGCGGTCGCCTCCTCAGCGCGCTTTTCGCGCGGATCCGCCGAGGCGAGGGCTGGGACAGCGGCGTGGCGTGGCCGGGTGGGCTGCGGGCACCTACCTTCCCGGGTGCTTGGAGGCTGCCCCGCAGGTCCAGACGGCGATCGGAGGCTCAGGAGCGCGCGGTACGCGGAGCAGAGCTGGGCCGGGGTCCGCTCCTCACGCGCGCGCCCTGCATTGCCCTCCCCGCGGCCCCGCGCTCCCCGGTAGCCCGGCAACCGCCACCGCCTCCCGGCCCCACCCACCCGGGGCCCCGCCCACCAGGATTCCCGCCCACGTCCCCTCCGGCCCGCAGGCTCCCGGCGGCGCCACTGCTTGCCCTGCCCCCGTCTGAGCCCCGCCCACCCCATGGCCCGCCTACATCGCAGCCCCGCCCACCTCTCGGCCCCGCCCATTGCCTGCCCCGCCCACAGCAGAGCCACCGCACACCCCCTGGGCTCCGGGTTGTCCCCACGGGCTCCGGGCTGTTCCCACCGGCCCCGGGCACCTTAGGCCGCAGCTGAGCCGCCCGTGGCCCCCGGGGCTGCGGGAGCTGTTGACTGCATCCCGCAGGCGGGCCTGGGCAGGGCGGAAAGTGTTCATCCGGACCGCCAAGAGCGGGGCTGTGTCACTGCCTGCAGCTAGAGTGGCACCCTCGCGTCCACCTGGACCTGCTTCCAGGCTTCGTGCCTCTGCGCTGCTCGTCACCTACCCCGCGCCCGCCTCTGCGCCAGGAAAGGCTCGGGAAGCCATGTGACACGAGTGCAGTGGGTCCGGATCACCAGGACCTGGCCCACCGGGCTCCTCCCCACTTACAGAGGCTTTTCCCGGCGGGTCCACAGGACACTGGCTTCCAGAGGGCCCGGTGCACCCATAAGCCCAACGCGGTCTGGTCCAAGCTCCTGGGGATCCAGGCCTCCACACACATCTCGTGAACGGATGGTGTCCAAACTTCACTTTGCACACTTAAGAAGCAGAGCTGATGGTGCCCACTCCACACCTTTGGTGGATGGAGTAAAAGGACCAAGTACAGAAAGCGTTTTTCTGCAGTAGAATGCTATAGAAATGTATGCAATTATCATCATCTGGCCGGTGAGTAAGTGGACAAACTTCTCTCCAGCCCAAGATGCCACACACGTGTTGCGTTGGTGCAGAGGAGCACACTGCTCCCTTTGTTGGCTTTGATTCCCTGGCAAAACTTCACGTTCCTTTGAATGGAAACAAATCCTCTGTTTCCCTTCTGTACCCCAAGGCCCACAGTAGGCTTCAATAAGTGTTTGTAGATTGAATACGTTGCTACAGTTAGTTACCCATACACATGACCCCACACTGAGAATGCCCAGTGCAGTACTAGGTAGCTGTGAAAGATACTTTAAAAATATCCTTCCAAGTGTCAACCTCAAGGTTGTCATGGCCGGAATAGAAACTGCAATAATAACTTACTTTTAATAATTTACAAATGATATACCCTATCCTATTTGAGGACTTTCCGGGTGGCGCTATTGGTAAAGAACCTGACTGCCAATGCAGGAGACATAAGCGATGCCGGTTTGATCCCTGGGTCAGGAAAATTCTCTGGAAAAGGGAATGACTACCCACTCCAGTATTCTTGCCTAGAGAATCCCATGGAGAATTCTCCAGGGCTACAGTCCACGGGGTCACAAAGAGCTGGGCACGACTGAAGCGGCTTAGCATGCACGCACACATTATAGGTGAGCCTGCATTTCCCAAACCTACCTGTCAGCTGTGATCTGGAACCACAACACTCCCTGAACTTCACTCACAAGCTCCCTCTTAGATGGAAGTCACCTGTTTGTCTAACTGGACCCCCACCTCCCTGAGGGCACCTCTTATTTTCTTAGTAGCCCAGAGCTTAGCACACAGGGGATCCTTCGTCTACCATCCCTAAGCTGACTTATTGCTGCTTCTTTGTAAGGTCTCATATATTCATCCTTTTCCCTCTTTCTCTCTTTACCCCATCACCTCAACCACAGTGCAGGCCCTCCGCACCTTTTGCCTGAATGCCCTGCCTTTTCAAACCTCCCTTCCCGCTACCCTGTCCAGCCCATCTGTCTTCCTCCTGCCTTATATCATGGTCACTGACCAGTGAAAAGATTTACAAGGATTCTTCACTGTGAAGGATGACTTCTCCATCCTTTAAATTAGCAGTCAGGGATTTCCATGTTTGGGCTCCACCCACATCTTCAGCCTTATCTTTCCTCTCTCTACACCGACCACTTCATATTCCGGCCAAACTGGTCTGCATGCCTTGCCTCCAGTGTGCCCTGAACTTGCCCTTCCTCTGCTCCCCAAGCTTCCTCTTCATGCTCACCTCTTTCCCTCACCTGACTCCTGCGCACGCCAGAAGCCACAGCTCTCACGAGTCTCCCTAAGGTCTGAGGCCTTCTTAAGACAAGGACAGGACTTGCCACATTCTCCCTCCTGCCCTGTTTCTGTGAGTTAGCTTTCTTCCTCAAGGAGTTAAAAGGAGTTCTGCTTTCAAGAAGCAGCATATTTTGCTCAACGTATACCTTTGATAGTATCGAACGTTCACATGAATGTTCAGTGTTTTCTGAGAGGAATTTAATCTGCCAGCCCAGGAATTCCTTTGTTTTCTTCTGGCCTCCCTTTCTGCTTGAGACAGTAGCACATTACTTTGTTCAGTCATTTTGCACCATCTCACGTGTGTGTGGCTGAGTTTCCCCTGAGCCCGCTAACTCTCCATGGACAGGTCTGATACACACACACGGCCGCTGGCATTGCACATTCTAGCCTTGGATGCTAAATTGCTGCTCACTAGTTGTATGCCCTTGGAAAAGTTACTTGACCTTCCCAAACTTCTGCTTCTTCAACTGTGAAAGGCGTTGTTCCGTTGGTCGTTGTTCAGTAAGATAAGGGATGGAAAGAGTCAGCCCAATGTCTGGCACACAGTCAGTGCTCACTAAATGGCAGCCTTTTGCAGGCACACAGTGCCAAGCATCAGAGATGTGTGATAACCCAAATGGTGCTTGATAGCGAGGAGCCCTGAACAGCTGCACTGTGGCTATTAAGTGCATTTTACTCTTTTTGTTTTAACTTTTTGGCATGTGGGGTCTTAGTTCGTCGACCAGGGATGGAACCCACACCCCCTCAGTGGAAGTGTGGAATCTTAACCACTGGACTGCCAGGGAAGTCCCACATGCATGTGTTCTCAGTTGCTCAATCCGACTCTTTGGGGCCCTGTGGACAGTAACCCGCAGGATCCTCTCTTCATTCATGGGATTCTCCAGGCATGAGTACTGGAGTGGGTAGCCAATCCCTTCTCCAGGGAATCTTTCCAATCTGGGGACTGAAACTGTGTCTCCAGCATTGGCAGAAGGATTCTTTACCACTAAGCCATCTGGGAAGCCCAGGGAAGTTCCACACTGGTTGTTATTAATGAATTGAAATTTTACTGACAAAGCCAAATTCTTCTTTTTTTTTTTTTGGCTACTGGGGATTGATGGATCTTAGTTCCCTGGGACCAGTGATCAAACCCTGGTCCATGGCAGTGAAAGTCCAGAGTCTTAACCGCTAGACCACTAAGCAATTCCCTGAAAGAACCAAATTCTTATGAGGATTTTGGTAGAGGTGTAGTTTTAAAGATTATGTTAAGAGTTGGCTTTCTGAAGCTAGTTTTAACAATAGCTAGGCTGATTTGAAGTGTATTTGTTTAGAATATGTTCCTAAAAAAGTTGAACCAGTGAAGTTAACAAACCTCTTGGGAAAATAGTTTCCATGACAAGCTACCTCACTGGAATAAAAGTTAATGGAAAACTGCTTGACTTTCAAGTAATTTCCAGCATACAACACTATTTAATGGGGGAAAGGAACAGAATGCAAGTCACATGAGAACTGTGAATTCTGTCTGTTCCTTCACAGTGCCTGGTGCATAGTAGGTACTCATTAAAAATTCGTTGAATGAATGAATAAATAGGGGTAAAAATCTCAAAGAGCTACAAAGTTTGCCAAATATAGTTAGGAAAATAAAGGGGAATATAACCAAGACCCAAATATTTAAGTAATTCTCAGCACCCATTGCTGACCACTAATGTCAGACCATCTGTGTAGGGCGGGGGCCTGACAGGGAGCAACTTGTCCAAGGTCACACACCAAGTTAATAACAAAGCAAGATCCAAAATCCAGACCTCCTGACTCTTAATATAATCATCACCATACCAAGAATGCATAAATTAATACATGTGGCTTAGGGCTTCCCTGGTGGCTCAGATGGTAAAGAATCTGCCTGCAATGCAGGAGAGCCAGGTTTGATTCCTGGGTCGGGAAGATCCTCTGGAGAAGGGAATGACAACCCACTCCAGTGTTCTTACCTGGGAAATCCCAAGGACAGAGGAGCCTGGTGGGCTACAGTCCATAGGGTCACAAAGAGTTGGACATGCCTGAGTGACTAACACAGGCCAAGGAGGGTATTTATTCAGTTGATATAATGTCAAACTCATGACATCTGTAGTGCAAAATTGCTGTACGTTGCAGCAGGTGCACTGATCCTGGTGAGTTTATGACACCATGTTGGTCAAAATCTTCTGTGTTTACTGAGAGAAGAAACAAACCATGATGTTCCTTTTCTGCTCCCCAAGAAACACAGGGGACTGACTCCTCTGTACATGGTGGGATGAAGAAGCAGGCTTACTGGACAGTAGCCCCCAAGGCTAGGCTGTAGGGCTGTCTAAGTCCTGGGTGCCACTGACAGGATGGAGAAAGCTGTACTTCTCAGAATGCTTCTCAGAGAGGGAGCAGGTTGTGTTGGAAGAATTGGTCTGATCAAGTCGCTTAGAACCCCCATGTTATCTCCCTCCGCCCCCTCATCAAAGGGCAGAGTTAAGTCACAATGGGTGATGCTGAAGTACTTTGCAAGCAAGGATGTGAGAGATGGTCAGGCTGGAGTGGTGATTTCAGCCAGTGAGTGGATCTGAGGGAGCATGCCCACCAGGGAGCCTCCTTACGCCCCCTTTCGTAGCCCATTCCTCTAAGTAGTGCTGACAACATGTTAAAGAATCACTCCTTAATGGTGCACTGGTTTCTGAAAGTTTCCAGGGTGTCCTGGACTGGCCCTGCTATCACAGAGAGTCTGACCAACTACACCAATGATGGATGCATGAGTGTGGTCCAGAACTGAAGCAGAGAAAGAATGACTTGGATCCCAAGGTCCTTTATAGTTGAAGATTCTAGGCCAACAATGGAAAATTTGATCAAAAAATTCTAATAACTCTCATAAAATATACCAAACAAAAGTGTTTTAAAAGCTCATTCCCCCCCTAGAATTTTGGCTGTAATGTGTGCTAACAGTCAAGTTCAGCTCCATGCAATTCTTATAACAGAATTAACTGCCCAGCCCTAAAACAAAAGAACCTGAATTGAAATCAGACTCCAGTGGTGCACTTAATTAGTCCTGTGAGCTTGCACTTGATATTTAATCCCTCTGAGACTCTCTTTTCTCATCTGTATAATTGCAGCAACAAAACTAATTGCTGGAAATTTAAATGAGATGGTGTCCTAAAAATACTGACAAAGTGTTTGACACACAAGTACTCCATAGATATGAGTGAATTAATAACTAGTGCATTAATAAATGCTAGTGAATGTTGCTAAGTAATAATCTGTAAAGTTTTGTATGAAATCTTTATGAGGGTGATAACACATGAGAGATAGCTATTTGGCCTTGAGATCAGTATATATGTGAAAAATTTATAGTCAATAAATAAATTTATTCACGAGAGATATATTCTTTTTTTTCCCAAGAAAAAAATCCCAGAAGGAGTTAGTGAAAACTTGCTCAAGAATTCTTAATATAATCAAATGTAATATGAAATATATATTATGTACAAACCCATATTGAATCTGTAAACTGAAATCTCACAAAACCCCACTGGGACTCTCCAGGGAGGAATAATAACCTTTAGTTAACTATTGCATCAAACTTTTCACTTTTCACTGACATTCTCCAAGAAAGTATCGATTCCTTGGAAACACAAAAAGAATGTGCATATAATGTCAAAATATGTGCATAATATATATATGCCCACCTGTATCTACACACAGACACAAGTATATTTAATTCCACATTGCATAGATATATTAAATTTTTGTGAAAATTACTTTAAATGTTCTGGTAAATTATGTGTGGCAGTAATTGTGTTCAGACTGCTTAGAAACATAGAAGCAACAGCAATTGTTGGGAAATCAGAGGACTGGTCCAGTTGACTGACACATATCTCATGGAAACAAAAACTACACCGCAGAAGGAAGTGGTTATCTTGATCTTTCAAACTAACCCTGTTCTCCAGTCAGCAGTGCCTTTGTTTTAGCAGGTGTCGGAAAATATCCATGGTGAACTGGGAAGGACACAGGACCGAGACTTGGAAAACTGGCCACGTAACTTAATTAAGAAAGTCAAGTGACTTTTCCATAGTCCTAGTTTCCTCATCAGTACAATAGCTATAAAAATTCCACCCTGCTTATTTCAGGAGGACGATCTGGTCCACTCCCTCATTCCCCTCATGAGAACACTGGGGAGTGAAGTGAATCCCTTAAGGTCACATAGCTGCTCAGTGAGAGAATCAGGACTAGAAATAAGTCTTTTGAAGTCTTGGAGTTTCTGCAGTAACAAAGCTGCCATTGAAGCATCAGATAGGAAAGGGCTTTGAAGAATGTAATGTAAGGGTTTTCTTCAGTGGAAATCTTACCGATTTAAATCACAGTCAAAATCAACATAAAGCAATCAGTTCTGAGACGACTTTTAAGACTGTACCTGTACATTTAGCAATAGGCATCCTTCTTTTAAAATCAAATACAATCTGCTTCTTTTCTCAACCAAGACACAAGATGTAAACAATTCCCTGAATTAATTCAGACCCTAAAGTGGATTTTCAATGACTTGACTTGCCCAAGCAAGCTCTCTGCAAAGCCTAAGTTAATCAGATAATTGCCAATTCTCCCTTTTGTTTTCTGTTGAAAAAGTGTTTGTTAGAATGAGCCTAGTAGCAGAATAATAGTTATTAAAAAAATTTTTAAGTCCCAAATCTGAACTAAGTGATTGAGTTCTTAAGCACACTATTTCTTTAGACATCTTCTCCAGTCATTACTTTAAAAGTTTAATTTTCTTTATCCTAATGTGAAGATTATTGCTGTGGTGTGATGTAAAGAGGACTTTTTCAGCAAACAAACAAACAAAAAAATCAACCTAAGCTGATCATTCAGGATTTTGTGAACATGCTTTGTCATATTGTCGGTAAAGCAAAAATTTAAATGCCTCTCTTGGCATGACTAAAAACAGGAGTTAAATCTTTCACATTCTTACTGATACATCTTAAAAATAAAGTCAGTTTGGTATGGTTTTAAATAATCTCCACTTAACAGCTATCAGTTTTAAAATTAAATAAACAATGCTAATTATGCTCCTTCAAATATCAAGAGGAAAATTTAGAAAGTAATTTAATTAATTGGCTCTGAAAAATTAATTACACATGAAATGAGGCTCATTAGGCCCTTCTGGTCTCATCAGAATTTCTGACTAAAAAATAACTGATCTCATCACTTGTACTTGCTTTGTGGTTCGGCTGGCATTAAATAGACTACTGTGATGATACCTACTCTACCCAAGTAAAACTAAGACCAAAACATTAAAATGAGCTGATATGAACATGGTGCTCTTACATTTCCACTGTGCATGCGTGATCATTGAATTGACAAGTTAACTTGGAAATTCAGCACAGCCATATACTTTGGTTTTGCCATACTGAGCGTAAACTAAAGGGAAAATGGGACTAAAAACTGTGTAACATCGTAACTGTTGATCATCCAGTTTTCATAAACAGTTGGCAAATTTTAACTCACAACAGCTGTCACTGCATTAAAAGTACATGTCAGTTTAGGAATATTAACCTCCGGGATGTGTCTGCACTTGAGGCTTGTGCAAAGGTTCCAGAAGATCACCAGAGGATTTCTTTTTAAACCAAACTCAGCACAACCTAACCCTCCCTGTCTGACAGTTCTCAAGTTTTACCCAGAAAAGGGCTTTAATCGTACTTGAATGGCTCTCCAGTGCTTCCTTGGAGGGGACATACTGCGTAAGGAAATGTATTTCTTAGGCCGGCGTCTTGGAGGTGAGAGAATAGATAAAGAAACAGTATTACCAGAGATGCAGTGCTCTTTCCTATGAGCAAACAGGAAAGCATTGGCATCCATGGAGTCCCTCCGCCTGTTTACTGAGGAAAGCAACTTGTAAATACTTAGAGCAATTACAGCCTGCAGACCTCGGGCTCTGCAGCGGCGGGGGAGATGGCTCAAGTTAGCTCCCTCCCCTTCGGTCCTGTTGGAACAACTCATTTCCAAGTAAAATGTGCGCGGCAGATTGCAAACCCTTTGTACAAACTACCAAACCGACCCCGGAGTATCGGATTTCCTTTCATCCACACACACACAGAGTACTCCAGGACAGAAATGCTCGTGGCCCCCTAGACTAAAACCCTCTTTTCTGAGAACACGCAGGAAAAGTGCACCGAAAGCCACAACAAACAGAAATCGCTGTACCTTCAACGTGCTGAAGTCTTTCCAAGGACTCACCACCCTTTTCGGCAACTGAGTTTCTCCTTGGCAGCCCTTCTGCGCCCAACTCTTGTACCTTCCCAAAAATGTATGTCGGCACAAGCCCAGACGAAACCTCCAACCCGGGAAAAGAAAATGAAGCCTGCAGATCAAAGGCAGACGAGCAGGGAGATGAAATGCCCGTAATCTGATCGGTGATCAGTTGCCGCACATCAAAGGCAGGCCAAGTGGCTGTGTGTGTGTGTGTGTGTGCGCGCGCGCGCGCGCGCGCGCGCAGGGCTCTAGGAACGCTCCTTTCAAGCAGGTAGCCGCCCCCGCGCCTCCCCGCCCTCGGATTCTTTTGTTTGACCCGGATCCCGTCGTTCTCCTCGTCCCTGGCACCCAGGAGGCCCCCGCGGTGCCCCCCAGCCCGGGCTGAGTCTGGGCCCGCGGCGCTCGGGCCCCCTCGCTGCGCCCGGGCTGCGCGCTGGGAGCCTCGCCTGGTGCCAGCCGGCCGCGCCGGGGCCCTTTCATCTCGCGGAGCCGCGGGTCCCATGACCTCACCGCCTCCTGGCAGGACGGCCGCTCGCGGGGAGCGCGCCCGGGGGCAGGGCAGCCGCCTCCGATCGCGCCGCGCGCCCGCGGCCCCGGCGGCAACGCATGGCCGCTGCAGCCGGGCCACCCCATGGGGAGCGGACCCCCGAGCCGTCCCGGCTGCCAGAGACACAGCCTTTACCTGCCCGCGGTGCGTCCCGCAGAGCCGGCGTCCAGTCTCCAGGATGGTTCCGAGAAGCAGTGGGGACCCTGAGGGAGAGGGTGACCTCTCTCTTCAAAGGCTGTTCCCGGCGTTCCCTGTGACCAGTCCTTACGGATTTTGAGTAACCTGTCTTTTCCTTGCAACTTAAATTATTAGACGTTGCCAATATTAATCACCGGCGGTTTAATCAAAGACATTAACGAGCAGATAACTAAGTTACCCAGTATTTTGATATCTCTCACCCTCTCACTTAAGCCACTGGGCCCGACACAGTCTTGATCTCAGTTTAGGATTCAGAAAATTAGATTTCAAAACTACGTCTACTTCTTAGATAGGTGTAATTCATTAACACCTATTGAGTATTTAAAATTCACAAAAGAAGGACTTCCCTGTTGGTCCAGTGGTTCCCAGGGCAGGGCACCTGGTGTGATCCCTGATGGGGGAACTAGATCCCACATAACTAAGGCCTGGCCCAGTCAATTAAATAAATATAATAAATAAATATTAAAAAATACAATTCACAAAAATAAAAAAGGCTGTGTTCCTTGCCTTTTAGGGCCATTTCTCCTAAACCCATAGTTTGGACTCCTAACTCACTAAAAGTCATCACATTTAGTCTATTTATTCATATTTTAACCTGAAACTTATTACATATTATTTAGAATTGTCTGACTATCCTTCCTGAACAACAGCAGATTCAATAAGTTTATTTTTAGTATTTATGAAAATAGAAAATAATTTCAAAATTTCATCTTACAATCCAGGATACAGTGTATTTCTGAATTCCAGGCCACTCTTCTATGGCCTGAAGGAAATTTTTCTGTTTTCTAATGGCAACTTGCCAACCTTTAGAAGTCAGTTGAAAATATTTTTGTAAAACTTAGAAGACAATGGAATTTATATAAGTTATATACTCCTCTTCCTAATAAATTTCATCTAATTCTTTCCTCATGTGATTTTTGAAAATGTGGTTTATGGTATGTTTATTTCCAGATGTCTGAGATTCTCAAATTTTGATAGCAAAATTTTTGGTTTCCACAGTTGAATTCAGTATTTAACATTTAAGTAATCATTTCCCCCAGCATTTCTTTTACAATTTTCTTCCCCCACAGGTCATTTCTCAAAGATGCTTAGAGCTCAGATAGTATATGATCAAGGTATGATCTCCTATGACTTCTCAAAAGTACACCAGGAAAACTCCTGTGATGCTTGGGCTCCACAGAATACACAGAGAATACCCAAAAGGACAAAATACTTCCCAGTGGCCATGTGTTCATCTCTTCTCTGAGTTAACCCAGCCTTGCCCCTAGTGTGAAATCCATATTCCACCAAGCAGCCCTCAGAAGTTATGTTTCCTGATGCACCAACATAGTAATTTATAAGCCCTAGATGCGAAGAAGACGCAGGTTCAATCAGGAAGATCCCCCTGAGGAGGAAATGGCAACCCACTCCAGTATTCTTGCCTGGGAAATTCCATGGACAGAGGAGCCTGGAGGGCTACAGTCCATGGGGTTGCAAAGAGTTGGACAAGACTGAGCAACTGACCATACATAGACACACACACATGCTCTGTGAGGCTCTTCGGATAAACATGTAAAATCCTAACGTATTGATAGAATTCAACACCAATGGTAATTAGGTGAGGGGCCGAGTCGGGATTCTGACACTTCCAATGGAACCTGCATTTGAAAGCAAGGACTTCAGTGAAAACCACTCAAGTGATCCTCCGTTTACACGAACCTCACCAAGGAAGATCTGTAGTTCAGAGTAGGTCTAGAAATGTGACGATGATGACGCAATGATCTGCGCATGCCCAGTTGTGTCTGATTCTTTGCAACTCCATGGACTGTAACCCACTAGGCTCCTCTGTCCATGGGATTCTCCAGGCAAGAATACTGGAGTGAGTTGCCATGCCATCCTCCAGGAGATCTTCCCGACCCAGGGACCGAACCCAGGTCTCCCATGTTGCGGGTGGATTCTTTACCACTGAGCCACCAGGGAAGCCTAGCAATGTGATATCATCTCCAAAGGAGGAGTTTATTCACCCAGTGGCTGAGAATTATTTTGAGTTGTTTCTCTTGTGGCCGAGAGCCCCCAACATGCGAGACAACAGGAAGTGAGGTTAGGACCACCTATGTCAAGAGGAGAAGAGTGTGGCTGAAGGCCGCCTGGAACAAGGCTTGACCTCCTGACCCAACCCACCAGGGCTGTGCCCACGAAGGCTCCTGCAATATGGAGACGTGGCCACACTGTGGTTGCTTCTGCAGGGCTCCAGGAAGGGGACCCCCTGCACAGCTTTCCTCTCTCTCCTCTGGGCATCTTAGATTTGAGAAATTAAGTCATACGCTATGACAATAAGAAATATGGCAGCCCCCGGTCTGTTATGATCCGGTTGAACAATACTGAGTTGAAGTCTTGTTTCTGATCCCTAGAGCCACGTCCTGTGAAGACGGCATATCTCCTTCTCCTCCCCACGTCCTGTCTCTACCACCTGGCTGTGTTGTGAGGCTGGACCAGTATTGATACATTGTTGTTATTATTCGAGATTTATTTATTTGTTGGCTGTGGTGGGTCTTCACTGCTGCACGTGGGCTTTCTCTAGTTGCGGCGAGCGGGGGCTACTCTGTGTTGCCGTGTGTGGGTTTTCTCACTGCGGTGGCTTCTGCAGCGGCAGAGCGCAGGCTGGGAGTGTGGACTTCAGTAGTGGTAGTGCATGGGCTCAGTAGTCGTGGCACACGGGCTCAGCTGCTCTGTGGCACGTGGGATCTTCCCGGAGCAGGGATTGAACCAGTGTCCCTCACATTGCAAGGCAGATTCTCAACCAGTGGACCACCAGGGAAGACCTGAAGTCCCTACCTCACACTAAAGGTCACTCATTGTGTTGTACAGTTCTTACAGATTTTAACAAATGCATAGTATCCTGTTTCAGATGGAATAGTTTCACTGCCATTACAGAATTGTACAAAGGAGTTGTATAGATTTTGACAAATGCAATGTCCTGTGTCATACATAGAATTCTGATTGAGAGTCCACTGAACCTTTAGATCACACTGGGAAAAGCTGACATCCTAAAGTGGATCTCCCTATTCAAGGACTTAGAATACCTCTCCATTCATTTTGATCTTCTTTGAATTCTTTAATCAGAGTTTTGTACCTTTCCTTGTATATATAATACATTTGAAATATTTTATATCTAAATATTTTAGTTTTGGGGGGGTAAGTTGTTAAGATAAATGACATTGTGTTTATAATTTCAAGGTTCAATTGTTCAGTGGTTGTATATAGGAACGCAGTTGACTTTTGTGTATTATATCCTGCAACCTTGCTCTTATCACTTATTTGTTCCAGGAATTTTTCCATCATTTATTTGGGTCAGTTCTTTGGGATTGTCTATAAATAATCATGACATCTGTGAACAGAAAAAAAATTTAATTTCTTCCTTCTCAATCTGTTGACTCAGAAATTGTAAATGTGTATTGCAAGCTCAAATGTACTGCATGTGTGCATGCTAAGTCATTTAAGTCATGTCCGACTCTTTGCAACCCCATGGACTGTAGCCCTCAAGGCTCTTCTGTCCATGGCATTCTCCAGACAAGAACACTGGAGTGGGTAGCCATTTCCTTCTCCAGTGGATCTCCGCAACCCAGGTATCAAACCCACAGTCTCCTGCATTGGCAGGAGGATTCTTTATCACTAACGCCACCTGGAAACTTTCCTTTTCTCTGAAGAATTTTTTGATGATTTTTCGCTTTTCCTTTCAACATTTTAAATATTTCACCCCACTCTCCTTTTGCTTTCATAGTTTCTTATCAAGAATCTGATGCAATTCTTCTCCTTGTTTCTTGATAAGGAAAGTGTTTTTGCTTTGATTTTTGTTTTTAGATGTCTTTCAAGAATTTGTCTTTTGTTTTCTATGGTTTAAATAGGATATGCCTATGCGTAGATTTTTTTGTGTTTATCCTGACTGGTAGATTCTGGGTTTCGTGGATCTATGGTTTGGTGTTTGTCATGAATTTTGGACTATTCTCAGTGGTTATTATTTATTTAAAATATTTCTCCTGTTCCTTTCTTTCTTTCTTCTGCTGACATTCTCATCACTAGTGAGTTGTGCCTTTTGTAGTTATCCCATAAGATTTTCTTCATTTTTTTCTTTGCATTTTCACTTGGAAGTTTCTACTGATATTTCTTCAAGTCCATTGATTGTTTCCTTCACTGTGTCCTGTGTATTGATGAACCTACTGAAGGCATTCTTCATTTTGGTTACAAAGTTTTTGATTTCTAGCATATCTGTTTTATTTTTAAATTTATTTTTAAGATATTTATTTGCTTGGCTTTCTTGGGGTCTTAGTCACAGCAGATGGGGTCTCCACTGCGTCATGCGGGACCTTCTGTGCAGGGCATGGACTCCCTAGTTCTGGTGTGCAGCCTTCGGTAGCTGTGGCCCATGGGCTTAGTTGCTCTGCAGCATGTGGAATCGTAGTTCCCCAGCCAGGGATTGAACCACATCCCCTGCATTGCAAGATGGACTCTTAACCACGGGACCACCAGGAAAGTCCCTTTCTCTTTTAGAGTTTCCATCTCTCTGCTTACATCTGTTCTTTTCTCTTTTTTCCATCAGAGTCCTTAATATATTAATCACATGTTAAGTCACTTCAGTCGTGTACAACTCTTTGCTACCCTATGGACTGTAGCCCACCAGGCTTCTCCGTCCATGGAATTCTCTAGGCAAGAATACTGGAGTGGGTTGTTGTGCCCTTCTCCAGGGGTCTTCCCAATCCATTGATCAAACCCATATCTCTTACATCTCCTGCACTGGCAGGTGAGATCTTTACCAGTAGTACCACCTGGGAAGCCCATATTAATCACAGTTAGTTTAAATTTCCTATGTGATAATTCTTGGAGAAGGTGATGGCACCCCACTCCAGTACTCTTGCCTGGAGAATCCCATGGATGGAGGAGCCTGGTAGGCTGCAGCCCATGGGGTTGCGAAGAGTCAGACACGACTGAGTGACTTCACTTTCATGCATTGGAGAAGGAAATGGCAACCCACGCCAGTGTTCTTGCCTGGAGAATCCCAGGGACGAGGGAGCCTGGGTTGCCGTCTATGGGGTCGAAAGGCTGATCTAAAGCCAAACTATTTAATGAAATTGAAAAAGCACCTAGCATAATGTTGGTGGCATAAAACACACAGAATAATGATAATTGCTGTATAAAATCAGGAAAAGATAGAATTTATTCTTAAAAAGAAGTGTAATAGAGTCGTTCTGCAAAATAAAACTGAATTGCAAAGTAAAATGGTAGAGTAAATGGATAACCATTCGTGCTAACTTTTTCTTGCCTTCCTGCATTACTAGGGTTTCCGTTAGGGTGTCGAATTGGAGCGGGGAGAGAAGACATCCTTGCTTTTATCCTAGTATCAGGGAGAAACCATCTATCTTTCAGCAATAAGTTCAATGGCAGCTGTCAGGATTTCTGTCCTGGCTTTTGTTTCCCATCAGGTTGAGGAAAGCCTCTTCTATCCTTAATTTTCTAATGTATTTTTTAATCATAAATGGATGGCTACTCTTGTGACACACTTTCTGTGCATCTATTGAGATGACTGCATGGTTTTTCTTCAGTTTGTATCGTGAATTACACTGATTGATTTTTAAATGTTGGGTGAGGTCAGTCTTACATTTGTAGGACTTAGCTGTGCTGTCTGAGCTTTTTAATATTTTGCTGGATTCAGGTTTTTTGGTTTTTTTTTTTTTTTTTTGCATTTATGTTCATGAAAGATAGTGATCACTCATTTTCTTTTCTTATGTCTTTGTTTGATAATGCCAGCCTCATAAAATGGGTTGGAAAGTGTTTCATCCTCTTCCATTTTCTATGAAAGTTTGTGTAAAATTGTTATTCTTTATTCCCTAGATATAAAATGAAAGTCCCTCAGCTATGTCGGACTCTTTGCAACCCCATGGCCTATATAATCCATGGAATTCTCCAGGCCAGAATACTCGAGTGGGTAGCCTTTCACTTCTCCAGGGGATCTTCCCAACCCAGGGATCGAACCCAGATCTCCCGCATTGCAGGCAGATTCTTGACCAGCTGAGCCACAAGGGAAGCCCAAGAATACTGGAGTGGGTAGCCTATCCCTTCTCCAGGGGATCTTCCCAACCTAGGGATCGAGCCCAGGTCTCCTGCGTTGTGGGCAGATTCCTTACCAGCTGAGCCACAAGGGAAGCCCAAGAATACTGGAGTGGGTAGCCTGTCCCTTCTCCAGCAGATCTTCCCAACACAGGAATTGAACCGGGGTCTCTTGCATTGCAGGCGAATCCTTTACCAAATGAGCCATCAGGGAAGCCCAGATATAAACTTACCTTCTCATAAAGCATGCACTATGCAGTTGCTATTTTAACGTGTGAAAAATGACTACATTGTAAATCTTTCCTAACTTTGTTTAAGATCATAGCCTATAGGTTGTATGAGCCTCAGAGTTTAGTCTCTAGTTTCCAGCTTCATTGATCATTGTGTGCGTGCGCATTCTTAGTTGCCAAGTGGTGTCCGACTCCTTGTGACCCCATGATCTGTAGCCTGCCAGACTGTGTCCATGGGATTTTTCAGGCAAGAATACTGGCGTGGGTTGCCATTTCCTTTTCCAGGGGGTCTTCCCGACCCAGGGATCGAACCTATACAAGTAAGAGATGCATACATTGTTGGAAGAAGATATAAGGAATTTTTCAAAAAAGAAACTGTTCTAGTCAAGTTTTCACCTTCTAATGTGTTAACTGGAGCCACATTGCTTAAGTGAATGGTTGCTCATGCCAGGGTGTGCTGGCTTGAATTCCAGTATTTCCACATGAAATTCTGAGTGTCAATAAGTCACTTTATTTTTTATTTTATTTTTTTTAATTTTTAGTTTTACTTTATTTTACTTTACAATACTGTATTGGTTTTGCCATACATTGACATGAATCTACCACGGGTGTACATGCGTTCCCAAACATGAACCCCCCTCCCACCTCCCTCCCCATAACATCTCTCTGGGTCATCCCCGTGCACCAGCCCCAAGCATGCTGTATCCTGCGTCAGACATAGACTGGCGATTAAGTCACTTTAAACTTCAGATTCCTTATCTTTAAAACTTGGGGCAATAAAACTCCCTAGAGTTTTTGTTCACCTTAGAATAGTACTGGCATGTAGTAAGTATGGAGCACATCTTAAGTCCCAGCTATTTAATGTGTTGCCAAAAAAAAAGAGTCATTTCTGACTGTATCAGATGAGAAAAAAATTGTCTTTGGAAGAGAAAAGCACACTGTATTCTGCTTTTTCTAAGCATTTCTCATGTTGAAGTCAAAAGGTATTTTTGCATCTTGGCAAACAACATGTTTTATAGCTTTGAATATGGACAACTTGGATTTTTTAAAATTGCCACTGTGGTATTTTCATACTGTTCATGGGGTTATCATGGCAAGAATACTGGAGTGGCTTGCCATTCCTTAGCTCCAATACTTTGGCTAAGAAGAGCCGATTCATTGGAAAAAATCCTGACGCTGGGAAAGATTGAGGATAGGAGGAGAAGAGGGAGACAGAAGATGAGATGGCTAATAGCATCACTAACTCAATGGACATGAATTTGAGCAAACTCAGGTATAGTGGAGGACAGAGGAGCCTGGCTTGCTGCAGTCCATCGGGTCATAAGGAGTCGGACACAACTTTTATCGACTGAACAACTGTGATATTTTAGTATCATACCTTCAAAAAGTTCAAAGCGTATTATGACAATTTTCAGGGGGGATACTTCATTCATGTTAGAGGTTAAGGATTCACCACCCTAGATGAATGCTAAGATTAACAAGGTTCTCTCAAAATAAGAAGTGAAAGTGTATATATTGTGTATAAATTTCAGTCAGTTAAAGGGATTTTCACACACTGGGACAGCTAGACAGTGAGTGAGTCCTCCCTATTGGAGGGACAGAATGCCCACCATCAGCGAAGGATGTCTAGTCCTTCACAGTCAAGGGTATGATGGAGGGCAAGAGTCACAACGGAGACAAGGAGGAATCCTGGGAACACAGTAGAGGTGGTCTGTGTGTTGGGGGTTGGGGGCAGCTTTGTGTTGTAAGCCTGCCATCTTGGAGTGGTACAGGCTTCCTAGAGAGAGGGCACAAGCCTGGAGATGCTAGAAGTCACAGAACTTCATGTGCTAAGACTAAGGGTATGGTCTGGAGGGATACACATGGCATGATGAATAGCAAAGACCTCAGCCAGTGAAAGATGGAGGAAGTCCAACTGCTAAAAGTTCAGAAGTGAAGGACCCTGGGGCCCAATATACCCGGAACACCACCAGGACAAGAGTCTGTGATCAGAGGCAGAAAAGTGTCCAGCTGCTGCTCAGATGTCTTGATCATCTGACAGCTTCTTCGGGGTCTCCGAGAGGTTGAGGACACGGTGGAACTCTCCGTTTCCGTGTGCGTTCTGCAGAGCTATTAGCAACATCTCCTGGTTAACTACCTTCCTTCAGCCTTGTCCTCTGCTAGGTTCATAATCAACTCCCTCAGTACACGGGCCAGGAGACCAAGGGGCTGAAAAGATATATCAGCCTTCCACAGTCACATGGCTAAAATCAGTCTCAGGAGTGTATAACTCCAATGCTGTGTTCTTTTACAAGATCACAGTATTTCACTATTTTTCTGTTAATTAAATGTCTTTCTAAAACCCTGCTTAAGTTTTCACAAGTAGGGAGTCCTGCCAACCTAAGTGTTAATAGCCTCTGTAAATTACTGGGGCTTCTTGGGCTATAGAAATGCCCACAGGAGGCTTATGTGTCCTCCTGTTAAAAATGTTAAATTTCAAGCACTGTTTTTTTGTTTCTGATTACAAAGACTATATATTTGGTTTAAAAAACTGGATAAGTACACAAAAGCAAAGTAAAAAGATATTATCCATTTCATCCATAATCCTGATTTAATCTTCTTTATAAAAATTATATGGATTTAAATGATTAAAGCAAGAAGCTTTTCATTACTGGCAAACCCTGAAAGGAGAAGGCATCTAGCAAGCAGGTTTCTGATGAGGTTGTTCTTCCTCTCCTGTTTGTTTAACCTTCTGGTCGGGATCTGAAGTGCTACTTCAGTGTGATATTTAATACAGGAAATCCTGGGCCCTGCTTTATCTCATAATCACATCTACAAGCAAAGCTTTAGGGAACAAATGTCTCTGACAATCAGTCCCTTCATTGGGAACGTCTCTGACACTGGGGGGGGGGGGTGCGTGGATTGCAAAACAAGACACTGTCCTCAAACGAGGTTCCTGAGAAAAAGGTCTCTTGTGCTGGAATTCGAATAGATATTGCACCATTTCCTCTTGAAAGGTCTAGCAGGAAAAGAGAAACATGACTCAGAGATCAGAACATCAGTACAGGAATCTATAATAAAGATTCAAAGGACACGGAATGTGTCCAGTGGAAAGGAGCTGCTTCTTCTCCTTCCTTCTTTCGATGCTAATCCCATTACACAGGCTGACTCTGCCAGCCCTGCCATGGGAGCCCTTCCAAGTGTGCGTCTGTGCAGGTTCACACACTGCACACATATATCATGCACACATACCACGTGCAACACCACACCATGCCTACACCACACGCACTGCACGCAGACATCTGCCATGCTGTGCACACACCACACAGTGTACACACCACACACTCTGCACACACACCACACTGCACACACACCATAGCGTGCACACACACCATAGCGTGCCTACACCACACATGCTCCACACACACACCACACTGTGCACACACACCATAGCGTGCCTACACCACACACGCTGCACACACATACCACTGTGCACACACACTGTGCACACACACCATAGCATGCCTACACCACACATGCTGCACACACACCACACTGTGTACACACACCATAGCATGCTTACACCATACACACTGCACACACACACCACACAGTGTACACACACCATAGTGTGCCTATACCACACACGCTGCACACACACACCACACTGTGCACACACACCATAGCATGCCTACACCACACACGCTGCACACACACACCACACTGTGCACACGCACCATAGCATGCCTACACTGCACACGCTGCACACACACACCACACTGTGCACACACACCATAGCATGCCTACACTGCACACGCTGCACACACACACCACGCTGTGCACACGCCATGTACACACATACATATTCTTTTAAAACAAAATGTGGTTATGCTATCCTTCCCTCTATTGTTTTAAAACTTACCTTTTGTACACTAAATGTATCAGAATGCTTGCATGATGTTTCCTTATTAGTGGATATTAAGTTATTCCCAATTATTTTGTTATTGTAAATGGTACCATAGTTAATATCTTTGCCAACACATGCTAATATTTCATTAGGCAAGATTCCTAGAACATCGCTAGGTCAAGTGATATGCAGTCAGCGTCTTAGGGTATCACTGCAGTACCCTCCAAAAAGGTTGGATCGTTTAGCATTATCACCAGCAGCATATGAACATGACCTCTTTACTCCAGCCTTCACCTTTGCTTCACGCTGAAATTTATCAGTATTTTCCACTTTTTGTCAACTAGATAGGTGAAAAGTATTATCACATTGTCTTATTTTGCATTCTGTATCAATTACAAGTGAAGTTAGGCCATGTTTCACATATTTATTGATCATTTGTATTTCCACTATTGTGGGCTTCCACTCTTTCCTGAGCTTCCTCAGGTGGCTCAGGGGTAAAGAATCCAACTGCCAATGCAGGAGATGTGGGTTCAATTCCTGGGTTGGGAAGATCCCTCGGAGAAGGAAATAGCAACCCACTCCAGCGTTCCTGCCTGGGAAATCCTATGGACAGAGGAGCCTGGCGGGCTACGGGTGGTGGGGCGGGGGGGTGGTCACAAAAGTGTCAGATGCGACTCAGTGACTAAACAATAACAACAACAAAATTGCTGTAGACTAGGATTCGGCCCCATGTTGGCGAGACCTGTTTTTTTCTCTTCTCAGTCATGAGACTGGTATACTTTAGAGAAGTCCCCCAGCCTCTCTGATGAGAGCAGTCCCCTCAAGCTTGTTTCTGGTTCCTAAAACCCTAGGGATTACATCAGTGATGGCCACCATCCAAAGGCTTCCTATTTGTAGATGTCTATATGATGAGGCTACATAAATCGTATTCGATTAAAAGGTAGGTGCAATGTCACTGATGGGACTTTTAAGGACATGAAAGAATTTTGGCAACAGGTGGAAGGTGGATTAGTAATCTTAAATGGTGGGTCACAAGGTAAGAAAGACGACATTCGAAAGGAAGGGAAGTTTTGTGCAGTTCATTTCTGCTATGGGCATCATGGATCAAACGCTGGACATTTTGCAAAACACTTCAATCATTATTTGTAGGAAATCTTTCCAGATATCCTGGGTACTTTGTTCTTGCTTCAGTTTTACCTTTACTATTTCTCACAGTATGTCACCCCCAAGGAAGCAAGATGAGGACTTGCCTTCTGGGGTGCTAACACCTTTTGAATATTTGTAGAGCTCTTATCACGCACCCAGGCAGCATCCATTCCCCTCGCCACTGCTCGGCCAGCCTACGCTCTGCCAGGGCTTTTGATCTTAACGCACAAGCAGCTCCTTTGATCATCTGGGTGCCGGGCTCTGGACCCTCTCAACAGTATCAGCTTACTCCTGTTAACAAATGCTGCTCTGCGCAGTCCCGCTGTCGTCTTTGGTGAAGCAGACGGCAGAGAAAATATTCCTTTGCTGCTCTGGGATGTAAACCCCTGGAGCATTTGACCCAACTCAAGACTTTCCTTTTCATTGTAACTGAGGTTATTTCGAGCTCACAGTTATGTAAGCTGGCCTTTCAAGTTTGTAACAGTCATAAAATGTGGGATAGTTAACCTGGGGGTTGGGGGAGCGGTTAACAGAAAGGACTTTTTATTGTCATCATCTGCTGATGGACTGTCTCTACTTTCTTCTGATCGGCTTTCCTGGAGCCAATCAAGCATTTCAGCTGAAACAGATGAGCTGTAAAACAGGAACACTATTGGGAGAGAAATAGTTGACCTAGATTCCCACTAAGACATGACTATGTACACATTCAATTGAAACAGAGAAACTTTAAAGCATGATTACTATTGGGAGACCTGAATTATCCTTCAGGGACTGGGTCAATGTCTTTTAGTAACTGGAAGTAATTCTCAGCATCTTACAGGGGATACGGCATAGCAGATGGCCAGTAAATAGTGGCTGAATGAATAAATGACTAATTTCTACAGAAATGACCTGCTTCTCAAATTTGAGCCCCTTGATTCTATTTCTTGCTCGATGGGTGGACTAGCATGTACTCTCTTTTCCAAGCTGTGTCTTATGTATTATGCTATCTCCATTTTTCCTATATAATTAAAAAAAATATTTTTGTTTATTATTTTTGGCTACACTGGGTCTTTATTGCTGGATGCAGGTTTTCGCTAGTTGTGGTGAGCAGGGGCTACTCTACTCTCTAGTTGCCACGTGCAAGCTTCTCATTGCAGTGGCTTCTCTCGTGGAGCACAGACTCTAGGAGCACGCACTTCAGTAGTTGCGGCTTGTGGGCTCGAGAGTACTGGCTCAGTAGTTGTGAAACGCAGGCTTAGCTGCTCAGCGGCCTTGTGGGATCTTCACGGACCAGGGATCAAACTGATTTCCCCTGAATTGCAAGGTGGCTTCTTAACCACTGGACCACCAGGGAAGCTCTATAAATTCTTTAGTATTATTTGACAAATTTATTTTTTATTGATGTATCTCAATTCCACCTCAAAATTACACTAGTCCTATTTCCATTGTCCAGAAAAAAAAAGACAGGTTGGGTGTTACTCAGAATTGTGTTTGCGTAATCTAATGTGTTTCCTTAATCACAGTAGGAAGATTGTGAAGATAGTACTGTCTTCTTCAAGGCCAAATTTCCTATTTCTGAAATTCAGATCTTTGCTTGTAAGCAGTAATACAGCCCAGTGTCTTAATTACCATGAAATGTGGAAGGGAAAGGGGAGCTCTCTGAGGAATTTTTACCTAGACAGTAGAGCTTTGTAGATTACATCCAGCCCCTCCGAGTCACCTTAAGAAGTGAAATAGAAACACCCTGCTACAGGCCAGAGAATCCAGACTTCTTTGTGATGAACTTTCCCAAGCAGAGAGCTACTTAAGGCAGTTGTTGAAGTTTGTGAGTGGGAAACAGAGAAATTCTCCAAGGAGTTTTCCTGCTGGAAGCTACAGTTGGTCAGGCTGCTCTGATGGCATCTGCCGTAGGAACTGTAAAAGACTCACACTCTGAAAAGCTTTGAAGTTAGAGACCTACTTTTTTCTCCTGGTAGGTTTATTGCAAGATGCTGTATGCTGTACCCAGGGAAGGGAATACTTTCCAACAGGAAGTAGTCCTTGATCCTAGAGTGGTAAGAATCTTTCTTGGCCTCTTAAACATTTAGGAAATAACTTTCATCTTGGCTTTCAAGGTGACCAGAAAGACAGTTAGTTTAAAAATACTTATTAATGTTTTTTAATAAGAGCCAAATGTTGTCTTAGACCCAGAGGATATAAAATATAGCCCTGACCTGAAAGAAGCTTGTACTGGTGACAGAGAGAAATGAGCACTACATACTTGTGAGCAAATGAAGAGTTGGTGAAAAGCTTGGAGGTGAAGGCTCGGCCTGGGAGAAGTTAGGGTTCAGATTTTACCTGAAATGCAGAAGCCTAGCAGTGTCCTGTGTGGCGGATATCACAGGAAGTTGTGGATGGCCCTTTCATCTTAGAAGACGTATTTTCTGTATCCATGAAGTACGATTTTCACCTCTATCTCACTTTCCTGTGGTATAGGCGGTAATGTGGATCCTGGGCCTGGCTGGATGTGAAGCCCCTTCAGTTTTCACCCCCTTCCATGAGCACAGCCTGTACTGTCTAGGAAGTAGACATAAAACTGGTTCTCTAGATGAAATTCCAGCTCCCTGTACATCTGGATGCTCTGATTAGCGCTTTGCATAAAATGCATGACAGCATTCCATAGTCACTGTCAGGCAAGCATGTTTGCCTAGAAATGGCTGGAAACAAGATTGTTTAAAGATTAAGCCTCATACCATCACTGAGTTCAGATTACAGACTCACTGAATTCTTATATCTTATGAGGGTGAGGAATACCTCTGAAATACCCTAGCCCATCCCCACATTCTGAATGCCTTTGATTTCACCAGCAAGGGTCCATTTTTCACATACATTTTGCTAATTAGTGAGGTCTCACAACTGAAGCGACTTAGCAGCAGCAGCAGCAGCAGCAGCACATGCTGACTGAAGTTATATTATGTAAACACCTCTGAATGTGGACTTGTAATTGTGAACATTGATATGCCAGGTCAAAGCTGGAATTTACTGGGACAAATATAGTACCATTCTTTCTTGGCTAAAGTACTTTAAATTGCAGGGAAAAAAATTGACTCAATAATGTGAGCGATATTTATGGTATAGTTTAAGTAATGGAGAAGTACCAGCAAGGAAACAGACTGAATTCCCAGACCTTATAGAATTTAAGAGCTAGTAGGAAAAACTAGGAAAACAGAGAGTAAAGGGGAGAAAGTGATATAGGTAGTGTGTCAAAAGCTTATGAACAACTTCCAATTTCAATCATGTTGTCATCATTGTCACTGACTTGCCCTCCTGCCATCAGTTCAGTTCAGTTTAGTCACTGAGTTGTGTCCGACTCTTTACGACCTCGTGGACTGTAGCATGACAGGCATCCCTGTCCATCACCAACTCCTGGAGCTTGCTCAAACTCACGTCCATCGAGTCTGTGATGCCATCCCACCATCTCATCCTCTGTCATCCCCTTCTCCTCCTGCCCTCAATCTTTCCCAGCATCAGGGTCTTTTCCAATGTGTCAGTTCTTCGCATCAGGTGGCCAAAGTATTGGAGCTTCAGCTTCAGCATCAGTCCTTCCAATGAATATACAGGACTGATTTCCTTTAGTATGGATTGGTTTGATCTCCTTGAAGTCCAAGGGACTCTCAAGAGTCTTCTCCAACACCACAGTTCAAAAGTATCAATTCTTTGGCACTCAGCTTTCTGTAGAGTCCAACTCTCACATCCATACATGACTACTGGAAAAGCCATAGCTTTGACTAGACAGACCTTTGTTGGCAAAGTAAGGTCTCTGGTTTTTAGTATGCTATCTAGGTTGGTCATAGCTTTTCTTCCAAGGAGCAAGCGTCTTTTAATTTCATGGCTTCAGTCACCATCTGCGGTGATTTGGGAGCCCAGGAGAATTAAGTCTGTCACTGTTTCCATCATTTCCCCATCTATTTGTCATGAAGTGATGGGACTGGATGCCATGATCTTAGTTTTCTGAATGTTGAGCTTTAAGCCAACTTTTTTACTCTCCTCTTTCCCTTTCATCAAGAGGCTCTTTAGTTCTTCTTCACTTTCTTTTTCTTCCTCCTGCCATGGAGAACTAGAAAAGGGGACAAGGACTTCCCTAGTGGTCCAGTGGCTAAGACTCTGCACTCCTAATGGAGGGGACCCAGGTTCAATCCCTGGTCAGGGAACTAAATCCCACATGCTGCAACTATGCAGCCAAATAAATAAATATTTTTTAAAAAAGAAAAGAAAGAGAAAGAAACGGATACAAGAGTATTGAAGCAATGGCTCTAAGATGCTGGACCACGGGGAGCACAGAGCGAGCTTCCAGAGGAAGGGGAAACCATCAGTGTGAGACCTACCGTCTCCCATGAGTTAGACCTGCAAGGACTTAATCAGAAGGATGCATATCGTATAACTTCTGGAGTTGAAAAGTGCAATACCTGGAAAGAGAAAACTCACTTGAAGGGATTAATAGCAGATTTAACACTGCAGAGGGAAAAAGTTAGTGAAATCAAAGACACAGCAACAGAAACTCCAAACTGAAGCACAGAGAGGGAAAAAAGTGCTGAACAAAAATGAACAGTGCTTTAGTGCCATGTAGGAAAATAGAAAATGATTTAACATGTCATTTGAGGGGAAAAAGGGCAGAAAAAAATTTTAAATAATGGTCACAATTTTTCAGAATTTATGAAAACTATAAACCTATAATCCAAGAAGTTCAATAAATACTAAGCAGAAAAAAACATGGAAAAAAATGCTAAGGAACATCACACTCAAATTACTGAAAACCAAGGATGAAGCGGGTGTGAGTGGTAAAGAACCCGCCTGCCAGTGCAGGAGACACAGGAGATGTGGGTTCAATCCCTGCGTCAGGAAGATCCCCTGGAGGAGGGCACGGTAACTCACTCTAGTGTTCTTGCCTGGGAAATCCCATGGACAGAGGAACTTGGCGGGCTACGGTCCGTGGGGTTGCAAAGAGTCGGACATGACGGAGCACAGTATAGCTAGCTAGCTAAGGATGAAGAGAAAATTTTAAATGCAGCCCAGAGGGGTGAAGACATTATGTACATAAGAACAAAATTAGAAGTGTCCCATCCTTCTCAGAGCCAGTAAAAGCCAGAAAACAATGGAAAGACATCTTTAAATTGATGAAAGAAAAGTGAGAACACAGAAGTTTATAACAAGCGAAAATAGTCTTCAAAAATAAAGGAAAGAAAGTCATTTTCAGACAAACGATCTTCAAAGACATTTTCCCAGCTTATATTGTAAGAAATGTTAAAAGAAATTCCTTAGGATGAAGTAAAATCATACTAGGAACTTGAATCTTAAAAGGAGAGAAAAACATCCGAAATGAAAAATGTATAGGTAAATGTAGAAGACAGTTTAAATAGTATTTAGAGGCGTTATATAGGCTAGAAGAGAGCAAATGAAACCCAAAGTAGAAGAAAGGGAAAAACAAGGGCAGATCACATATTAATACATTAGGAATCAACCAAACAATAGAGAAAATCAGTACCAGCAGAAGCTGTTTTCTGTGATTATTAGAGTGGTTAAGAAAAAAAGACACAAATCACAAATACCAGGAATAAGAGCGGGTCCTTATACACATCATACATGTACTGAAAGAATAATGAGATATTATGAGCAATTTTATAACAATGAATTTAGCACCTTAGATTAAATGGACAAATTACTTGAAAGAAACAAACCAATATGATTCAAGAAGCAATAGGAAATATGTATAGGCTTATACTTATTAAATATTTGAATCTGAGGTTAAGTCTCTCGATAAAGAAAATTTCAGGCTCAGAGAGTTTTGGATGGCTGGATTCTGCCCAGATTCTTTCTATCAATCTTACAGGAACCAGAGAAGTGAACACTTCTTAATTTTATAATATATCGCCCAGATACCAAATCTAGAAAATGACATTACAAGAAAGGAAAGCCACTTGCAAATATATTTTGCGAACATAGAGGAAGAAATCCTTAGCACATGTTGGCCAATCAAATACATTAAGATATGAAGAGGACAGGGCATCAAATTCAAGTGGGTTTCATGCTGGGGCTCTAAGGATGGCTTAACATATAAAAATTATCAAGATACCTCACCATATTAACAGAGTACACATGACCACCAGATAATCCTAAAGGAAATCAACCCTGAATATTCACTGGAAGGACTGATGCTGAAGCTGAAGCTCCAATACTTTAGCCACCTGATGTGAACAGCTGACTCATTGGAAAAGACCCTGATGCTGGGAAAGACTGAGGACAGGAGAAGGGGTGAGAGATGGTTGAATGGCATTATTGACTCAATGGACATGAGCTTGAGCAAACTCCGGGAGATAGTGAAGGACAGGGAAGCCTGACTGAGTCCATGGGGTAGCAAAGAGGTGGACGCAACTGAGCGACTGAACGATAATAACACACCAGGTAATCTCAGTACATGCAAGGAAAAGGATTCGACAAAACCTAACACCCACTAATAAGAAATACTCTAAATAAACTAGGAATATAGGGGAACTTCCTCAGTCTGCTCATCTATGAAAATCCTAGAGTTAGCAACATACTTCATGGAGAAAGACTGAACATTTTCTCTCAAAGACTGGGAACACGGCAAGGATGTCTGTCTCTCTATCTGAGCTCAACATCATCAAAAGAGGAAGGAAGGGAGAAAAGTAGGGAGGGAAGAGAAAAAGGAAGGAAGGAAGAAATACAAATTAAGAAAAAGTAGTAAAACTGCCTTTAAATGATCCCGTTTACAGTGATGTCAAAAACATGAAGTGCCTAGCAATAAATGCAACAAAATATTGTAAGATGTGGTCATTGAAAACTATAAAACATTACTGTGAGAAATGAAAGACTACCTGAACAAATAGATACACTGTGTTTATATATTGGAAGACTCTCTCTATATACATAGTTGAATTAAAAAATTTTTTCAGCCATGCTCTGTGGCCTATGGTATTTAGTTCCCTGATCAGGGATGGAACCAGCCCCCCTGCACTGAAAGTGTGGATGCTTAACCACTGGAACACCAAGGGGACACCTTCAATATACATATATTTTAAAGGATTAATTGTGGTAAAACACACAGTATAAAATTTACCATCTTAACCATCTTTAATGTACAGTAGCATTAAGGATACTTACAGTGTTGTGCAGCCAGTCTCCAGGACATACTTCATCTTGCAAAACTGAAACCCTGTCCCCATTAGACAATGTGAGCAAACAACCCTCCAAACCACTTTTCTCATATCGCTGACCAGAATGAGTACCATCTCTACCATTACACCATCAGTGGCAAAGGTGACTGGGACTACCACGATGTCATAGGGAAGTCCCCTGCACCTGGGGAGCCCACATTTCCCAAGCATGTTGGGAGATTCACCTCCCTTCCCCTTTGTTAATTGCATATTTGTTTTTCCACATCTGAGTCTCTTTCTGTTTGTAAATAGGTTCATTTCTATCATTTTTTTTAGATTCCACATGTAAGTGATCTCACACGGTATCTGTCTTTCTCTTTCTGACTTCATTTAGTATGATCATCTCTAGGTCCACCCATGTTGCTGCAGATGGCATTATTTCCTTCTTTTTCACGGCCGAGTAGTATTCCATCGCACATGTGTACCATATCTTCTTTATCCATTCGTCTGTTGATAGACATTTAGATTGCTTCCAAGTCTTGCTATTGTGAATAGTGCTGCCGTGAACACTGGGACGCAAGTATCTTTTCCAATTATGGTTTCTCCAGATATGTCCCCAAGAGTGGGATTGCAGGATCACATAGTAGCTCCATCTTTAGGTCTTCAAGGGCCCTCCATACTGCTCTCCATAGTGGCTGAACCCTCTCAAGTCTTACTGTTTTGTTTTTAACAAATGTTAACTCTTAGAAATATTTGCAATTTAAAGAAAAACTATCACCCTTACGGCAGAAAGTGAAGAAGAACTAAAGAGCCTCTTGATGAAAGTGAAAGAGGAGAGTGAAAAAGTTGGCTTAAAGCTCAAAATTCAGAAAAATAAGATCATGGCATCCACTCCCATCACTTCTTGGCAAATATATGGGGAAACACTGGAGACAGTGTCAGACTTTATTTTGGGGGGCTCCAAAATCACTGCAGATGGTAACTGCAGCCATGAAATTAAAAGACACTTACTCCTTGGAAGGAAAGTTATGACCAACCTAGACAGCATATTGAAAAGCAGAAACATTACTTTGCCAACAAAGATCCATCTAGTCAAGGCTATGGTTTTTCCAATAGTCATGTATGGATGTGAGAGTTGGACTATAATGAAAGCTGAGTGCCGAAGAATTGATACTTTTGAACTGTGGTGTTGGAGAAGACTCTTGAGAGTCCCTTGGACAGCAAGGAGATCCATCCAATCCATCCTAAATGAAATCAGTCCTGAGTGTTCATTGGAAGGACTGATGTTGAAGCTGAAACTCCAATACTCTGGCCACCTGATGCGAAGAGATGACTCATTGGAAAAGACCCTGATGCTGGGAAAGACTGAGGGCAGGAAGGGAAGGGGATGACAGAGGATGAGATGGTTGGATGGCATCACTGACTCAGTGGACATGAGTTTGGATGAACTCCAGGAGCTGGTGATGGATAGGGAGGCCTGTTGTGCTGCGGTCCATGGGATCGCAAAGAGTCAGACATGACTGAGCGACTGAACTGATGAAGATACTGGAAAAAGTCCCATGTGCCTCTCACCTCATTTTCACTCTCATGAAAATCATAACCTTTGTACGGTGCATTTGCCACAGTTAATAAATGAATGTTGACTTTCTGTTACTAAAGCCCATACTTTATACATAAACTATTCCTTAGTTGCTCCTAATGTCTTTTTTCCTGTTCCAGGACCCTGAAGAGGACATACCACATTTAGTCCTTATGGCGTCTTAGTAGATTTTGGTCTCTGACAGTTTCTCAGATATTCCTTATTTTTGCTGACCTGGACACCCTGAAGACCACTGATCAGGCATTTTGTGGTCGGTCTCACTGTTGGGATCATCGGATATTTCTCTCAAGACTAGACCAGGGCTGTGGTTTTTGGGAGGAAGACCACAGACATAAAATGCCCTTTCCACCACATCATATAAAAATAAGGGCATGTGCGGTCAGCATGATTTACCACTGTTGATGGTGACTGAGGTCACCTGGCTGAGCCTGTGTTTGTCCATCCCCCCTCCCCTCTCTGAACTGTACTCCTGAGAAGGAAGCTTGCTCTTCTTTTTCCTGTCAGTTAAGTTGATCTGTTGGAGCTGAGTGAGGACAGGACTTCTGTTGGGATCATGCCAGGCCTTCTTCATCAGAAGTCTTCTGGGATAACCTTGCCTCTTGACTTTCTATGTGGTGTCCAAGTCCCAAAGGAGACTTTTCCTTTCTGCTGCAGGAGTAAGGGGGCCCCCACTTCTTCAAAAATGCTGTTCTTGGTGCTATGAGTTCATCATCTCTCCCCTTTGTTTGTCCTAACAATTCCCTTTAGGACGACACCTGGCAGGATGACATGGAAAGTGATGTGAATGGTTCCTCCTGCAGCTGTGTGGCGGGGTGAACCACAAGATGGAGATTGTGCCCCCAAGCAGAGGTCCCCAACCTTTTCAGCACCAGGGACTAGTTTCATGGAAGACAATCCCTCCATGGAAGGTGGGGAAAGGACATGGTCTGCGGATGAATCAAGTGCATTATACGTATTGTGCACTTCATTTCTATTCTTGTTACATCAGGTCCACCTCAGATCATCCAGCCTTAGATCCCAGAGGTTGGGGGCCCCTGTGGACCTAAAGGAAACCCCAAGTGTCCTCGTGTTCTCTGGCACCAGGGCACGTGCCCTTCCTAACATCATCGTGGGCTCTGGGAGAGCAGAGAGAGCTGGTCTGTGAGGGACTCACAGAGGAAAGACCAGGGTGGACCGGGGGAGGGGTGCACAGGGTGGAGGGGAGTCCCCGGGGCTAGGAGGGAGGAGGGTGAGGGCGGAGCAGAGTCTGGGTGAGTCACCTTGTGCCTGACTAAAAGCCAGGAGGATATGAAAGCCAGGGCGTGTCAGAAGTAGATGTTTTCAAAGAAATGAGCAGACAGGAGTATAAAATGCTACAGAAAAGCAAAGGCTGACAGACTGGATGATGATAAGAGCTAACATTTACTGAGTGCTTATTCTGATGTGGCTTACCTTGGTGGTTCTCACACTCCTGTGTGCATCAGAACCACTGAGACAGGCTTCAGAGATGGTGGGTCTGGGCGGGGCTGTTTGCATTTCCAAAAGTTCCCAGGTGATGCTGCCCCCAGGCTGTGAACCAAATTTAGAGAAGCACTGACTTCACTAATTTACTTCTGACAGATGCCTAGGAGGGTCCTCTGTTACACGCAAGGAAACAGGCTGAGAGATGGAGTCACATGACCACACTCCTCCCCTCCCCTCCAGTACAGAGGCTGGATTCCAACCCAGGCCATTGCACTCTGGTTCTGGACTTCCCTGGTGGCTCAGATGGTAAAAGCGTCTGCCTACAATGAGGGAGACCCAGGCTCAATTCCTGGGCCAGGATCCCCTGGAGAAGGAAATGGCAACCCACTCCAGGACTCTTGCCTGGAAAATCCCATGGATGGATGGAGGAGCCAGCTAGGCTACAGTCCATGGGGTCGCAAAGAGTCAGACACGACTGAGCGAATTCGCTTTTCTTTCACTTTCTGGATTTTAAATGCTACTCCACACAGTGTCCTATATAATTAGCTCCACCAGAGAGATCTCACCACCTAAGATAGTATTCTGGCTGGCTTACTGTCATCTAATACAGTTTTCAAGATATTATCCTCAAAAGGCAGCAAATATTTGAGAGCTAGTGAAATAAGCTATGTATTTTGGTAAAACCTTGGTTAAACACAAAACCAAACCAAACCAGTCATTGTAAGATGTCTTTCAAAGCAATTATGTTAGTTACTAAAGAAGGTAGAAGTTAACATAATGGGTGGGTAAATCTTATAAAACCTTTAAGTCTTTCTGGAATTTCAAGGTTTAACCCTGAATGTGGATTACTATTTGCACTGAATCGAAAAGCTTTTTAAATCTATTTACAGTTTTCTCTTCTGGCTTCCTGCTAGGCTGAGCTGGTCAAAACATGTTATATAAACATGATGGAGAACATGTCCAAGTTAAATTTAGTTATTACGGAGCCTACAATTTGAGGCAGAGTGGGCAGATAGAACACACGTCAGATCTAATGATGGTCGTGGTTACTTACCTCGATGACATCCGATACCCTCTAAACCGCTGCAGTTGCTCTTAAGCCCTTAAAACCAGAGTCAAGACAACATTAATCCACAGTCAAGTCAGTTCAGAAAATGAAGAGAAGAAATGCATTCAGATCAGAATGTCTACAATTGCATGGGTCTTTGGAAAACCCTCCGCAAGCCCACGCCGCCCACAGTCTTGTCAAAGGGAAGAGCAGCGGTGAGGGGACAGATGGATGCGCAGCCCCAGAGTAAGGACACCCCTGTCACTTGAGTTCTCCCTCAGCTTCAGCAACAGCTGACCAGAGGATGAGAATGAGCATCACCACATGCCTTATCCATTTTGGCTCAGAGGCAAATAATCCACCTGCAATGCTGGGTTCGATCCCAGGGTCAGGAAGACCACCTGGATATCTGGCATGGTAACACACTCCAGTACTCTTGCCTGGAGAATCCCATGGACAGAGGAGCCTGGTAGGCTACAGTCCATGGGATTGCAAAGAGTCGGACATGACTGAGCGACTAAGCACACACGCCTATCCATTTTCTCCATGCAACAGGACTGAGAAAACTCCCCTAATCATGTGGTTCAGACACAGGTGAGTTAGTGGTCAGAAAGCGATCAATCCCACATGACAACAGTCTTTTTGTTGTCCAACAGCCCCACCCTGTAGGATGCCCAGCCTCCAGCCACATCCTTGGCCTCTTCCTGCTACATCAGCATAGCCGGTTCTCCCAAGTCCACTCAAGATAAAGTAAAACACCTCCAACATACCTTGGGACTTTCCTGGTGGTCCAGTGGTTGGGAATCTGCCTGGCAATGCAGGGGATGTGGGTTCAATTCCTGGTCTGAGAACTAAGATCCCACATGCCACAGGGCTACTAACCCCACGTGACACAACAGAGGGCCAGCGTGTGGCAGCTAAGACCCAGGGCAGCCAAGATAATGAAAAACATCTCTAGTCATTGCAAAGTCCCCTGAGAGGCTCTCCATTCAAGAACCACTGAGGCTGCCCATTCTTCCTCTTCTGTCTTAAATCATTGCTACTAAGGGCAAGGCCGTCTTTATAGAGCTTGGGTATAATGATGAAGGAATCCCTTTGATTTCTTTTTTCTCTAGATGAAACAACTTGAAATCGAAAGAGGTGCCTTAACCTATCTGTGGGCCTTCATCTCCAGTGCTGGAAGGATTGTTCACGGTCCCAAATTCTAGACTCACATTTCGGATTAGGCTCATGAAAGAGTATGTTTGGTCTGTTCCTGTAAGAGGATGGATAGAGAACAATGGTTTGAACATGTTTGAAAAGGGAAATAATGAATGAGGAAGAAAGATCACTGTTTCTGGTACCCCACGAAAAGCAACACTGTGTCTACATAGAGAGTGGGCCCCATCAGGAGCTTCAGGAGTGTTTGGCTGGTTTCTACTCACTTGGAAACTCTGTTGCTAGTTGTTTCCTATAAGTAAACATGGCAGTTTGCCTTTCAAGAAGCAGTTTAGTAAATAATCAGATCGGCAACATTGTGAAGTCACTGAACTGAGCCAAAGACAATAGAGAAAATATAAAAGACCACGATGAGAGACTTCAGGGATGTACAGAGCTCCCTAGAGAGGCTTTCTGTTTGGGAGAGGAATGCAAGTCAGGAAAACGGGAGAATACTCTAGATCTGTGGCCATACTGCTTAGTCACAGGAAAGATATACTGTGTGCTCCGTGATGTGTCTATTATCCAATGCTTTAAATGAATCCAATGTCAATCAGTGTTTAGCAAGAGATAAATCGCGTGTTTCAACAAGCAGTCAGGAAACATAGCCGCAGGCTTGCTTGCTCCCAGTAGGAGTGATGCTGGGGGCTGGGGTTCTGTGGTTTGCACAGGACTCACTGTTGTAACCAGAGAGAACTGCCATGGTTTCTCTAACTCTGTCCCCAGACTGGGGTTTTCAGTTCTATATGTGGAAGACAAGTTCTTTTAGGTGCACTGAGTGCTTGTCACATTTTTAAAGAATTCTATTATATCCAGCCCCTTCGTGAATCACAGCCTTGTGGTGAAGGGGCTTGTGTAACTCAATGAGGCTATGAGCCATGCCATACAGGGATACAGGGCCACCAGGACACGTATGGATGTGAGAATTGGACCATAAAGAAGGCTGAGGGATGAAGAATTGATGCTTTCAAACTGTGGTGCTGGAGAAGACTCTTGAGAGTCCCTTGGACTGCAAGGATATCAAACCAATCAATCCTAAAGGAAGCCAACCCTGAATATTCATTGGAAGGACTGATGCTGAAGCTCCAGTACTTTGGCTACCTGATGTGAAGAGCTGACTCATTGGAAAAGACCCGGATGCTGGGAAAGATTGAAGGCAAAAGGAGAAGGGGGTGGCAGAGGATGAGATGGTTAGATAGCACCACCGACTCAATGCACATTAGTTTGAGCAAACTCTGGAAGACAGTAGAGGACAGAGGAACTTGGCATGCTGCAGTCCAGGGGACTACAAAGAATCAGACATGACTTAGTGACTGAACAATTCAATCTGAGTTTCCAGCACAACTGATTTAGCTTTACAGCAACTGTGTAAACGGGCATGAAACTTCACCTGCCCCAGGGCTGCATATCAGGAATTGTTTAACAAAATTTTGATCAAGGATAATGGTGTAAAGTGGGAAAGAATGGCTTTTTGTAGGTCAGAAGGATGGCAGCTCTGAAATGTACTAAGTTTCAGTTCAGTTTAGTTCAGTCGCTCAGTCGTGTCCGACTCTTTGTGACCCCATGATTTGCAGCACGCCTGGCCTCCCTGTCCATCACCATCTCCAGGAGTTCACTCAAACTCACGTCCATCGGGTCAGTGATGCCATCCAGCCATCTCATCCTCTGTTGTCCCCTTTTTCTCCTGCCCCTGATCCCTCCCAGAATCAGAATCTTTTCCAATGAGTCAACTCTTCACATGAGGTGGCCAAAGTACTGGAGTTTCAGCTTTAGCATCATTCCTTCCAAAGAACACCCAGGACTGATCTCCTTTCATTTTTTTTTTTTAAATTTTTTATTTTTTTTAAATTTTAAAATCTTTAATTCTTACATGCGTTCCCAAACATGAACCCCCCTCCCACCTCCCTCCCCACAACATCTCTCTGGGTCATCCCCATGCACCAGCCCCAAGCAAGCTGCACCCTACGTCAGACATGGACTGGCGATTCAATTCTTACATGACAGTATACATGTTAGAATTCCCATTCTCCCAAATCATCCCACCCTCTCCCTCTCCCTCTGAGTCCAAAAGTCTGGTATACACATCTGTGTCTTTTTTCCTGTCTTGCATACAGGGTCTCCTTTTAAATGGACTGGTTGGATCTCCTTGCAGTCCAAGGGACTCTCAAGAGTCTTCTCCAACACCACAGTTCAAAAGCATCAATTCTTCAGTGCTCAGCTTTCTTCACAGTCCAACTCTCACATCCATACATGACTACTGGAAAAACCATAGCCTTGACTAGACGGACCTTTGTTGGCAAAGTAATGTCTCTGCTTTTCAATATGCTATCTAGGTTGGTCATAACTTTCCTTCCAAGGAGTAAGCGTACTAAATTTAGACATCTCTGAACCTCAATGTCTGCATCTGAGATGAGGGTCACAGTAAGAATATTTGTGTTTGTTATCTCTGTTCTAGGCTTGAAAGAGTTAAACTGCAGGGAAGTGCTTAGTGACTATTAAGAGCTATACTAACTCTATATCATACCAATTACATCGTGATAATATTGTAGAAGTCACATTTTTGTTTTAAAAGCATCTGGACAGCAAGCAATGTTCGGTCACATCATAATTTCAATTATGAGAAACCATGATTATGAGAGATCTGAATGGGGTTTTCTCTACTTCTGTGTGTTTGTGCTTAGTAACTCTGTCATGTCCAGCTCTTTGTGACCCCATGGACTGTAGCCCACCAGGCTCCTCTGCCCATGGGATTCTCTAGGCAAGAATACTGGACTGGGTTGCCATTTCTGTCTCCAGGGGATCTTCCTGACCCAGGGATTGAACACACATCTCTCACGTCTCCTGCGCTGGTAGGCAGATTCTTTCCCACTGAGCCACCTGGGAAGACCTTTCTCTCCTTCTAGTGTTGTCTTAATCAGTTGGGGCTGCTATCACAGAATACCATAGATTAGGTGCTTATAAACAGCAAACACTTATTTCTTGCAGTTCTGGAGGTAGGCAAGACCAAGATCAAGATGCCAGCAGGCAGACTTGTGGGCAGGAGGGCTTGAGTCCAGGTTCACGGATGGCTATCTCTCAGCAGAAACACCACGTGGTGGAAGGGGCAAGCGAGCTCCCTTTTGAAAAGTGTCTTTTTTCAAAGGGCACTGATTCTGTTCACAGGGCTCCACCTTCAAGACCTCATCGCCCCCAAAGCCCATCTCCTAATAACTCCATATTGGAGGATTAGGATTTCAACACAGGACTCGGGGGACAGTCAAGCTATAACCGGCATTTTAAAGGTGAAAATGAAACAATGAGAGGTGTGTAAAATCCCAAGGTCATGGTCCAGGAGAGAACATCACCAGCTTCTCCGTGACCTTCTCACCCTCACCCCTCCCTTGTTGGAAGCTGGCTGCTGGGAGGGTGGCCCTTGCTCTGAAAGGATGAACTGGTGCAAGTGAAGGTGAGACATGAAGTCTGAGGGCAGAGGAAGTGGGTTTTCTCTTAAGCCAATGAGAACCCCTGTTCATGATGGAATGGTGGCCTGTGCCTATGGCCCTCATCCAGCTCCTCGCCAGGGGCAAAATAACCCAAAAGGAGACAGGTATCTCTGGGCCACCCAGGCCAGCCCTGTGTCAGCAGCAGCACTACCTGGAGGAAAGACACTTTGCACATGCACTTTGCACACACAGGCCTTGATATTGAATGAACTTGCATCTTTGTTTCGTCCTGTGCACTTACCTTTGATTTAGTGTATATTTAAATTGACTCCACTGTGTTCCTAGATATTCCTTGCATGTGTGTGGCATTTTAATCCCATTATTCTCCCTTGGCAGAATGGTCCTAGTGATTGCCCGTGACAGGTAGTTCTTAACATCCCAAGGATGGCAAGAATGGGCATAGCCCTCAAATAATCATAGCGTGTCTTTGAACAAAATGCTTACAAAATAAACAAATCCAAACATCAAAGCAGTGGGAAGATGAAACAGTAAGTGAAACAAGGGTGCATTAGGAGAGAACTTCAGAGAGTTAGGTTGTACTTAGCTTTCATGAAAATGAGAATTATTACCAAGGTCCTGAGTGAGACGCTTTGCACTGTTTTGGCAACATTACTTAGTTTCAATCCACAGCTACTAAATCACCCTTGGCTTCTTTTTGAGTGAATCAAAACTGCTCTGTACCATCCTGAACAATTTTGAAGTAATTTTCCAGAAATGCTCAGTGAAATAAGATATGTTTACTGGAGCTTTCCAATAAGATACGTCATAACTTTTAAATAGCACTGACTTTGAAATGGAACAATGATGAATGTCTCCAGTGAGATGGAGACTGTGGTTGTAAACAGCTCACTGAATGTGTGTGTATAACATCTCTCTCTTCTGTGATTTGCAGTTAATGGACTAAAGAGAAAAAAGTTTCAGTTTTTAAATTTTTTCACTAGATGGAAACTCTCTATTAAACACTCACACACTCACACGCTCACACATATTTTAATTAAGTACTTGATTAAAGCACTTGCACGACGGTAAGTGCAGGAAACCTCCTGGGCCAGGTTTTAGCCTTGCTACCATCATTTCCATTTTGTAGAGAGATAACCAAGTCCTATTGCAAAAGACCCTGATGCTGGGAGAGATTGAAGGCAGAAGAGGGCGACAGAAGACGAGATGGTGGGATGGCTCATCGACTCGATGGACATGAGTCTAAGTAAGCTCCGGAAGATGGTGAAGGACAGGGAAGCCTGGCGTGCTGCAGTCCATGGGGTTGCAAAGAGTCGGACACGACTGAGCAACTGAACAACAACAAGAGACAAATGGCCTAGTCGCTCAGTTTGTCCTGCGTGGAGAGTGGACCGTGCAGAGAACCTCTGAGAGGCAAGACTCACCTCCCCGAGCAGGTCCAGCTCAGAGCCGTTCTCTGCTGGGTGGTGGCCCGGCCCCACCCTGCACCATATCCCCGGTCTCCTGTGTCCCTGTCTTGGCTTTCCTGCTGGCCGCAGCCAAAACAAAAATCACTGCAGGCTTTGAAAGGATCTGCCTGGGCCATGCAGAACTTCAAAAGACTCCCCAGATAGCAACGCCTTAATGGATGCTAATGGGTCTGACCTTAGCTGATTAAATCCAGTCTGGGCCATTTGGCCCCTGCAGGTATTAGAGGAAGGCTTTTAGGGAGACAATAACTTCTATTTTCCCTGCACTGGGCTTTCTGTAAATGAGAATATGGAACTCCTTGTGCTGTCTGGGCATATGAGTGCCTGCTGCTTCTGAGGCAGGTTCACCTGTAATCAGCCGTTGTCCCTGGTCAGGAAGTCGAGAGACCCTGAGGCAGCGTGACTTGCCACGTGTCCTGCCACTATACCCTCAACACGAGACCCACCACTGAGCCCTGTACCTTGCTTCTGTGCTATCCTGTCCTGACAACCAATGAGGGCGAAAGAGGAGAGTGAAAATGCTGGCTTGAAACTCAACATTCAGAAAACTAAGATCATGGCATCCGGTCCCGTCACTTCATGGCAAATAGAAGGGGGAAAAGCAGAAGCAGTGACAAATTTTACTTTCTTGGGCTCCCAAATCACTGCAGACAGTGACTGCAGCCATGAAATTAAAAGATGCTTACTCATTGGAAGGAAAGCTATGACAAACCTAGACAGCATATTAAAAAGCAGAGACATCACTTTGCTGACAAAGGTCCATATAATTAAAGTTATAGTTTTTCCAGTAGTCATGTATGGATGTGAGAGTTGGACCACAAAGAAAGTGGAAGCCAAAAAATGGATGCTTTCAAACTGTGCTGCTGGAGAAGACTACTGACAGTCCCTTGGACTGCAAGGAGATCCACCCAGCCAATCCTAAAGGAAATCAGTCCTGGATATTCATTGGAAGGACTGATGCTGAAGCTGAAGCTCCAATACTTTAGCCACCTGATGTGAAGAACTGACTCATTGGAAAAGATGTTGTTGGAAAAGATTGAAGCCAGGAGGAGAAGGGGATGACAGAGGATGAGATGGTTGGATGGCACCACCGACTCGACGGACATGAGTTTGAGCAAGCTCCGGGAGATAGTGAAGGACAGGGAAGCCTGGTGTGCTGCAGTCCGTGGGGTTGCAAAGAGTCAGACAAGACTGAACGATTGAACAACACAACAACACGGCTAACCGGGTAACACCATTTCAGCAGTCATCCTGTCCTCCTACTCACTCTCACCTGGATGTTGGAAACAGGCTGCCTCCAGGGATGGCTGTCACACCTTGAATTGTCTAAGCCAGAGTTAGCTGCTGAGGTTTACTATGTACATATGTGTGTGTATTCTGGCTTTCCCTCAGAACTCAGAAGATTTGGATCGGCTGAGCCAGTATCCCCTGGCTTCTGAGTACTCTGGCCCCACGAGGATGCCGTGGCCCTGCTCGCCTCCCCGGCCCCCAGCACCGGCTGTATCTCCCAGGCAGCTTCAAGCATCTTCGGGGCCACAGCGCTTGTGCTTTTCTTCTCTCTCCTGTCCCTCTCTTATGACAGCAGTGACAAACTCTCTTCTGCTGGCTATTCAATGTAGTGCTTCATTCTCTAGCTGCCTCTCCTTCTGTGAAGGCTGAGAGGACCTAGAGGTGACCTAAACCAGGAGAGGCTGGATCCAAGAGACATTCAGAGGGAGGATCTCAGAATCTGGCAGGGTTGGGCTTCCCAGAGAAGCCTCAAGGATGATATCTCTAAGGTTAGGTTGTCAGGAGTAAGGGGCACTGTCAACTGGTAAAGAAAGAACCCTTGTTTGAAGGAAGAAGAGAATGTGTATGGTATGTGGGTAAGAAGGGATCGGATTGGGATGTATTTCATTTGGTCACTAGTGGAATACCCAGGCAGAGGTACAGAGCAAGCGCTGAGTACTCTTGCCCCATGAGGATGCCGTGGTCCTGCTCGCCCCCCTGCCCCACCCCCCCAGCACCGGCTGGAAGCAGTTTCAGGTGCTTCTCCAAATACAGGAGAAACAGAAGTCCACAAGGCCCACCCTCTACTATTCTTCATGATGAATCTCCTCTCGGTCCTCAGGATATAGCTCAAAGGCTGCCCCCTTCATGGACCCTGCTGCATTTATTAAACCGCACTGTATTTGTTTATACTTCAGCTGCCCTTGTGGCTCAGACCATAAAGCGTCTGCCTGCACTGTGGGAGTCCCAGGTTCGAGCCCTGGGTTGGGAAGATCCTCTGGAGCAGGAAATGGCAACCCACTCCATTATTCTTGCCTGGAAAATCCCATGGATGGAGGAGCCCAGTAGGCTACAGTCCATGGGGTTGCAAAGAGTTGGACACGACTGAGCAACTTCACTTCACTTCTTCAATATAGCTATAACTTACTGAGCTCCTTAAGTAACGTGTTTTCCACTTTGCACTTATACTCAACCGAATTTGGTTGAATTGACAAAGGGATATAAATGTTGTCTTTAGAGTGTTGCTAAATGAAGTTATGGAATGTACAAGGTTCCCAGGGAGGGTGAAAACAGAGGAAAGAGAAGACCAGGGATAGATCTCTGTCTTAGGGGATACCTACATAAGAGACGTTTGGGGAAAGCAGTGAAAATTGGGCGATGACATTGACTGCCCTGCCCGGCCTCCCCCTTCAGCATGGCCCGTCCAGCCTGCCCGGAGCCCAGCTCAGGTGTAACTGTTGGGTCCCCTTGCAATACTTTGCACATGTTAACTCAGGCAATCCTCACTGCAGCCCAACTAGTGAGGACCAATTCTTATCCACCTGGAACTGGCCGGAGTGGACACACCCAGTGGGTGAGAGACTGGGATTCCAGCCAGCCTCCAGGGCCCACCCACAGCTCGCCATGCTGTGCAGCTAAGACATTCTTGCTGAAAGGCCAGCTCACAACCCCTCGGTCTCTGAGTCCCATCTCAGCTTCTGAGAGACCTAGAGGAGCGCGACAACTGGGCTCGTGACCCCCTCTTCCTTTTCCTTCTCTTCTCATTTTCTCAGGGAGTTTGTCCTGAGGACTCAGCGTTAACACATGTGACATGCTGGCAACAAGGCCTGGTGCTTGGGGAAGGTGCTACAAGGTCCTGCTGGCCCACCAGACACGTGTTGAAACCTGAGGACTTGTCTCTAAATGCCTCTTGGATCCACACCCGCCTTTCCAGTTCAGGGCTATCGATGCCCCTGCCCTGTTGCCATGCGGACCACAGCTGCAGTGCACGTGAACTGCCCATCGCCTCCTCGTGGCTTCAGCCATTCTGCACCGCCCCCACCCCTGCAAGCTGGAGGGTCCCTCTGTTCAGCTGGCTGCTGGGAACACTGTTATCTTCAGATGCACAGCCCCCCGGTCCAGCCCCTTTCTGATCTCCAGCCTGCCATCACTACAAAGATCTCTCCCTCATCTGTGTTTTTAGGTCCCTCTGAGGGAGTCTCACCGCGTTCTACTTAGTGGAAGTTGTGTGCACACTAATCTGTTCCCTTTCCAAGGCAATAAAATCTTTGAGGGCTGAGAGTGTTACTTTCATGTTTTTCTTTCCTGTAGGTCAATTCAGTGACTTGTATTTGGTTTCAGTCAGTTCAGTCCAGTTGCTCAGTCATGTCCGACTCTGCAGCCCTGTGGACCGCAGCACACCAGGCCTCCCTGTCCATCACCAACTCCTGGAGCTTGCTCAAACTCATGTCCATAGGGTCAGTGATGCCATCCAACCATCTCATCCTCTGTCATCCCCTTCCCTTCCTGCCCTCAGTCTTTCCCAGCATCAGGGTCTTTTCCAATGAGTCAGTTTTTTGCATCAGGTGGCCAAAGTATTGGAGTTTCAGCTTCAGCATCAGTCCGTCCAATGAATATTCAGGACTGATCTCCTTTAGGATTGACTAGTTTGATCTCTTTGCAGTCCAAGGGACTCTCAAGAGTCTTCTCCACCACCACAGTTCAAAAGCATCAATTCTTTGGCACTCAGCTTTCTTTATAGTCCAACTATCACAACCATACATGACTACTGGAAAAACCATAGCTTTGACTAGACAGACCTTTGTTGGCAAAGTAATGTCTCTGGTTTTTAACATGCTGTCTAGGTTGGTCATAGCTTCTCTTCCAAGGAGCAAGCCTCTTTTAATTTCATGGCTGCAGTCACCATCTGCAGTGATTTTGGAGCCGAAAAAATATAGTCTCTCGCTATTTCCATTGTTTCCCCATCTATTTGCCATGAAGTGATGGGACTCGCTGCCATGATCTTAGTGTTTTGAATGTTGAGTCTTAAGCCAACTTTTTCACTCTCCTCTTTAACTTTTGTCAAGAGGCTCTTTAGTTCTTTGCTTTCTGCCATAAGGGTGGTGTTATTTGCATATCTGAGGTTAATTGATATTTCTCCAGCAATCTTGATTCCAGCTTGTGCTTCATCCAGCCTGACATTTTGCATGATGTACTCTGCATATAATTAAATAAGCAGGGTGATGATATACAGCTTTGATATACTCCCTTCCCAATTTGGGACCAGTCGGTTGTTCCATGCCCAGTTCTAACTGTTGCTTCCTGACCTGCATACAGATTTCTCAGGAGGCAGGTCAGGTGGTCTGGTATTCCCATCTCTTTAAGAATTTTCCAGTTTGTTATGATCCACACAGTTAGAAGTTTTTGCATAGTCAATAAAGCAGAAGTTGATGTTTTTCTGAAACTCTCTTGCTTCAGAAAAGCAATGATCCAGTGGATGTTGGCAATTTGATCTCTGGTTCCTCTGCCTTTTCTAAATCCAGCTTGAACATTTGGAAGTTCACAGTTCATGTACTGTTGAAGCTTGGCTTGGAGAATTTTGAGCATTACTTTGCTAGCGTGTGAGATGAGTGCAATTGTGTGGTAGTTTGAACATTTTTTGGCATTGCTTTTCTTTGGGATTGGAATGAAGACTTGGTTTACATTAAATAAATAATTGGTTCATACTTAATAAATTCTCATTGAAAAATGTGGCTAATACGATAAAGGGTAGGTGGTCTCTGGTGTCAACTGGATCACTCATTTGATAAACTTAATGCAAAAGTTTAGTACAAAAATTAGGCACAAGTGGAACATCCCTGGTGGTACAGTGGATAAGAAAATCCACCTGCCAACGGAGGGTTTAAACTCTGGTCCTGGCAGATCCCACGTGCCTCGGAGAAACTAAGCCCATGCACCACAACTACTGAGTCTGCACTCTAGAGCCTGGGGGCTGCAACTGCCTAGCCCACGTGCGGCAGCTTCGGAAGCCCAGGCACCCTAGAGCCTGTACTCTGCAACGAGAGCAGCCCCTGCAGTGAGAAGCCTGTACAGCGCAACCAGAGAGCAGTCCCACTTTGCTGCAACTAGAGAAAAGTCCGCACAGCAACAAGACCCAACGCAACCAGACAGAAGTAAAATTCAAAAATTAGGCACAAGCAGAGTCAGCAACAGACAAACACCTACATTCTCATATCATGGTATCTACATGATATCAGAGCCTGTTAATGACCAAAATGTATCGAACCGTCAGACACATGCCGATATGAGAGTCAACGGGATAATGTGAGTCCACGTGAAATATGCCGTCTAATGCAAGTGTATGGATTATGTAGAAAACCTATAAATAAAAGGTGCATTTATGGAGCATATAAAGTTCCAGTTTGGTTACAGTTAGGGGAATGAATCTGAATGGCTCTACATCCTTGTGAAAGGGAAGGGCACACAAGCACAACCATAACTAAATAAAGTGGGGTTCGTCTGAGAACCTGGAAATCCTGGAGTCTGGGGGCAGGACTGCTCAGGTCCCCTGAGCGGCTCCTGTGAAGGCTCGGTGGTGAGAGCAGAGGAAGGGAGGAGGCAGGCTGAGCGAGCCTGCTGGGAGCCAGCTCGCTGGGGCCTGGAATGCAGGTGCAGATAAAGCAAGGGGGCTGTGGGGACCGAGCCTCAGCTCTGAAGCCAAAGGGGCGGGGCATGGCCATGGTCCAGGCAGCGGTGAGATCCTGCAAGGCCTGTCTAGATCACCCGAGGATATCTCTGACTATCACACGAGAGTCAGGGATGAGGGAAAATTTCTCTGCTCTCCTGCCTGATTCTGGGCACTCAGTGCTCTGTTGAGAGGAAACAGATTATTCTTAGGCAGCCAGCCTTCTCTGTGACACAGGGCAGAATGTCCAGTCTCTGTAGTAATTCAAAACTGGAAAGCATTTTAAAGTGAACTGTGTGTGTTTCTGGAGGGGGATCCTCTGTGACCAGCATCCCCGTGATAGTGTACGCTCAGCAGCTAAGGAGGACCGCTGCATTCAGTGTCCTGTTCGAGCCTTGGCCTCGCTCAGATCTGTCACCCAAGGTCGAATTAGCATTTATGGATCAGGATATGAAGAGAAACTCATCAGGAGACCCAGCTGGATTTCGAACTTGAGTCCTAGAGTTGTCTCTTACTAAATGGGGTTGCGAAGAGTCGGACACTACTAAGCGACTTCACTTTCACTTTTCACTTTCATGCATTGGAGAAGGAAGTGGCAACCCACTCCAGTGTTCTTGCCTGGAGAATCCCAGAGGCAGGGAAGCCTGGTGTGCTGCCATCTATGGGGTCGCACAGAGTCGGACACGACTGAAGCGACTTAGCAGCAGCAGCAGCAGCAGCTGTTTTACTGAAGTTTGTGAAAGTCTATATAGCCCAGTGCCTGGCACAGAGAAGTATTAAATTTGGGTCAGTTTATTTTAAGCAGATTTTAAACTATTCAAAGTGATCATTTTAGTTTCCGAAGTGCTTCACATTTCTAACTGGTTTTGTCCATTCACAACACACCCCGTGGTTCACTGAATAATGACAGTCACTGAATAATGACAGTCAGTTGCTTTGAACCAGTCTCGATAGCGCAGAATCTCATCTCCGACTGGAAGCAGAGAGTGAGGTGGGGAAACGGATACTGAAGCTCAGGAGACAAGAGTCCACTGGATTCAGGGACCCTGATCTCATCTGGACACCCCGCCTGGTGAGGTGAGAAGGAGTCACAAATTACCTGCCTCTCTTGGGAATGGCTAACAGTCCCATGCTGGTCTGGTGTCAACCCCAAGGAGCTGGGGAAAGCAGAGGAGATGAGAGCTGACCAGTACTAACTTATCATGATGGCCACAATGGAGCAACTCTCATCCAACCAAAGGTGTGGAATTAGTGGGGTGTTCAGGTGGGAAGGGGTGATGCATTACGGAAGTAGCACCTGTTGACTGTTACACAAGAAGCTCCACCATCATGTCATCTGGAAGCAAGAGGTCCGTGTGCTGGAGATACCCCGTTGTTTTCTGGGCCCATCTCTACAATACGGTTTTTGCACCACCTGCTGGCAAAGAACAGTGATCCTACCTCTGATTGAGGGAAGGTATGTATTTGTCTAAACTCCCTGTGAGCAAGGCTCTGGGTAGATCAAAATTGATTTTGTTTATTGCAAACATGTAGCGACCCACTGGTGAACTGCATCCAACTCCTTGTCACCACCTTGTTAACAAGTTTTAACTTGTGCCAGGTGATACACACAGGTGTTTTCTTTCTGAAAGTGTCATCTTAATATGAGCTTATTTTGGACTAAGTTAGTGGGAAAGGAGGCATTATTTCCAGTGATTAAGAGGGACAGTCTACCCAGTACACCTGTCTAGCATACAGGTTACTCTTTCTTCAGAAGGCATTTCCAGGCTGCCCCCATTCAAAAATGCTGGAGCAACATAATTTATGTATTTGCTTGTTTATTGCGAAGGAACCATGTAGATCTTTGTGACTGAGAAACATTTCTGAAACAATCCCTGAGTATCATGTTCCACCTTGAGCTTTGAAGTGGCTCTGTTGGGTGCGATTTTGGGAAATACACTGAGACATTTTCATAGTGCCACTTGGGAAGGAATTTGGCTTTTAAGTGTTTTCTCTTCTGGATGAGACGTCTGAGCTAAATTAATAGGGGACCAATAGGCTGAAGCCTTACCATAACTGTTTCAGATTCAACTCTACCCCTGCTGATACTGGAGATAATTGGAACAAATGTCTTTGTTCCCTGCATACATTTTTGGGAATTTGTTTTGATTTTGAATAAGTGTCTCGAACCTCCTTCCATCTTGTCCTCAGTCTCTCCTTCACCCGTTCCATCCATTCTGTCCCATCTCGCTCCTCTTCAACTCAATATTTATTGAGTAGTCACCACCTGAAGGGCCTGTATTTGGAAGACACTCAAGGAGACATAACAGTGAAGATGAGGTTCACATCCTCAAAGAATCTCATACTTGCTTTAGGACAGAAGACACATGCCCAAATCTCCTTAGTCCACAATCTTATTCCCTTCGGTGGAACAGCTAAATAAAACGTCCCTGAAATGCCAAGGAGAGGCAGATGATTTCAGCTGATTCACAGAGGAGTTAGAAAAAAACCATACAGAAATACTTAAGAGGAAATCTGCCCCTCAAATCCTCATCTTTTCTTTTAACTGACTTCATTTCTTTCTTTCTAATCAAAGTATCTTTTCCAGACTCAAATTCTTGTTCATGTCACAGGTTTCCTTCTGCCAAGGCACAGGCCAGGAGGGTGGGCATTTAATACACTCTGTTAAACTCTCTTTTGGTGGGTATAAAATATTTCAGTAGCGTTTTGAAAAAACATCTATGTTTTTAACCATCAGAAGCGGATGACTGTTAGTGATAAGCCTTGTTCCAAATGCTGCCTCCCCTGGAAGCAAACGCTGCAGCTCTGTTCGTTACTGGAAAGTGGCATCTGGAAAAGTACTTCTGATCTAATATTGAAGTTGTCTTCTCTTGCTTAAGCTGTTCCACATGGAGCCAAATGCACAGAATGTGTCTGGGAGGCGATTTCAAAGACGGAGGAATTGAATTCATGCTTGGTGGCAACATCAATGTCTTCCAGGCTCTCATAACCCTTTTGTTTTCCAAATAAATCCATGAAACAGATGTGACAAACGGATCCTGAAGAGATGCCAGCGTGAAGAGAACCAGCCGCGTTAAAGTAAAAGCACAAGGGCCTGCATTTGGAAATGCTGCCTTGGTTTGTAGCTTCAGATCTTGTTTGGAGCAAATGAAATTCCATCATAAGCCAATGAAGTCATGCTCAGCGCCTTTCAAAACAAAGGAGCTAATATAAAAGGTGACACTATTTTATAATAGTTTATACAAACCGGAGCAATGCAAGGTGGTGGAAAATCTCATTAGTTTACTGACATAGAAGTTCAGTAATTGCCAGGAACGTATTTTCTCTCAAAAATACATGTTATATTCCTAATCAACTAGGATCAAATAAAAGCGTGCTTGCTTAGTCACTCTGTCATGTCTGACTCTCTGCGACGCTATGGACGCCAGGCCCCTCTGTCCATGGGATTTCCCAGGCAAGAATACTGGAGTGGGTTGCCATTTCCTCCTCCAGGGGGTCTTTCCGACCCAGGGGTTGCACCCAAGTCTCCTGTGTCTCCTGCACTGGCAGGTGGCTTCTTTATCTGCTGAGCCATCAGGGAAGCCCCAATAAAATCTTAAATGACATCAAATGAATGAAAAAAATCACTTGAGGGAACACAAGAAGACTTTAATTTTTTGAACTATTTACATTCCAAATAACTCTTATCATTAGGGAATAAATATATAGTCAGCTAATAAACGTAAGTTAGCCTAAGAAATGAGATTGTAAAATTGGGAGATCTGCTATAAATCCTTAAGGAAAGCTAATATTCCTTGTCTAATTATATTTTGGTTTAGTTTTGTGAAATATCTACCCATCTGGCTCCCCCGCCCCACCTTTCCAAATGTGTTTCTTATCTGACAAAAGATTGGCCGATCTTTTCATTTTAGATGTAGAATTATCTTTCTTCTCTGGAGCAGGGTTTGGACCAGTCGACTTCTGGGAATGCATCCTTGCTCTGTCATTCTTAATTGCAGAAGAAACCTTGCAGAGCTGGGCATGTAAAAACATCAGACAGACTTTGCTCTGTTCTGGCAACACAGAGGCATTGATTGTAGATGAGTCGCCTGGGGTCTTCTCTATCATCTGGGATCCTGCCAATCTTGCTCTTTCAAGGTAATCCATCACCTCCAAGCTGGTTACTGTCCCCCGCCCCTCCTGGGAGGATGCCCTGGGGTCCCTCATGGGCAGGGCCACACTCAACCTGGCCACTCACGGCCTTCAGCTCTGCTGGGGCCCCAAGCCAGGTCCTCAGTTAAAAAGGTATGGGCTCCCTGTCTGACGGCCTGAGGTTTGAGATACCAGAATTTAAGTTTTTAATGATAAACATTTGACTGGTATTTGCAATTTAAACTATAAAATATTGTTTCAGGAAAAAAAAATTTGTAGCATGTACAGTAACTCTATAACAGATTTACTGTATTTATAGCTTTTTATTAGGAAAAAAGCAGTCATCGGCCATTATTTAAACTGGAGACTGTGGCTGTTCCGTTGCTCAGTTGTGTTCGACTCTTTGTGACCCCGTGGACTGCAGCAGCACGCCAGGCTTTCCTTTCCTTCACCATCTCCTGGAGCTTGCTCAAACTCAAGTCCATTGAGTCGGTGATGCCATCCAACTATCTCATCCTCTGTCATACCCTTCTCCTCCTGCCTTCACGCTTTCCCAGCATCAGAGCCTTTTCTAATGAGTCAGCTCTTCATAACAGGTGGCCAAAGTACTGGAGTTTCAGCTTCAGCATCAGTCCTTCCAATGACTATTCAGGACCAGTTTCCTTTAGGATGGACTGACTGGATCTTCTTGCAGTCCAAGGGACTCTCAAGAGTCTTCTCCAACACTACAGTTCAAAAGAATCAATTATTTGGCACTCAGCTTTCTTTATAGTCCAATTCTCACATCCATGCATGACTACTGGAAAAACCATAGCTTTGACTAGATGGACCTTTGTTGGCAAAGTAATATCTCTGGTTTTTAATATGCTGTCTAGGTTTGTCATAGCTTTTCTTCCAAGGAGCAAGGGTCTTTTAATCTCATGGCTGCACTCACTATCTGCAGTGATTTTGGAGCCCCCAAAATAAAGTCTGTCACTGTTTCCATTGCCATGAAGTGATGGGACCAGATGCCATTATCTTAGTTTTCTGAATGTTGAATTTTAAGCCAACTTTTTCACTCTCCTCTTTCACCTTCACCAAGAGGCTCTTTAGAGACTACTTACTTCAAAAGTTTAAACAGTATGATTTCTGTTCTGTACAATCTTCAAGCAACTTTAGGAAAGCTGGTATTAATCTCATTGGTGGAGTAGGAAAGATCAAATGGACATTTTGCTTGCTTTCTCCAGACATATATAACACCAACCAGAAACATATAACACCAACCAGAAACAGTAACCACCCAAGGACAAGTTAACATAGAAAACAAAGACAGCCAGAGAGCCAGTTATTAGCAAAGATACCGTTATAATGGCCTCCATAATGTGAAAAAAAGAGAGATGCTTTCAGGAAGGTACCAAATCTTCATTTTCCATATAGATTTATCATATATCAATATTTTCTTGAATCAAAAAGTTCAAGAAGAAATGTGACTTTGTCAGGTGCTGATCAAAACCAAGAAAATTCATGGTGACTTTAGAACCAGTGTCACAGGGCCTCCGATTAAATTATTTGGATTGACACTATTGATCTAATTACTCCACATTCATTACAGAAATGATTCATCTCTGTTTCTCTTTGTACAGTACTATGTAAGCCTGGCAGGCTACAGTCCATAGAGTTGGACTGGGCTGAAGAGACTTAGCACACACATAAAACTTACCTATTGCTTTTCAAAGTATCTGTTGTGAGAATTCATGAGGCTCTAGCCAAAAGGCAGCCCTGGTGTGAAAGGCCGTGACTGTGTAGGGGTTCTGGTCCTCCCCCCGGGGTGTAATCTGATTTCACATCAGGGCACTGATTATGCTGGTACTGTGGGCATAGGGCTAATAAGCTCAGGTCATGGGTTTGATTGGAATTTGAACCCTGGCAAAGGATCAGAGCCGGGCCCAGGCTGGAGGTAAGGAAGGCAGGAAGGGATGGGAACCAGGGCTCTATGGCAGTCTCAAAACACCCCCGTGGTGGTTCACACTATCATCTGGGTGATTCTGCTTCCACTTAGGAAGTAGAAAACTGCAAAAGAGCATCATTCGCTTCCCCCAGCCATGACAAAAAGTTAGATGATCTACAAAAGCAAGACTCTTCTGGAAGCCATCAGGGAGCTAGGTTTCAAGGCCACCGAGTAAACAGAATTTCAAAGAAGGATCAGCCCTTCCAGGAGAGGCTGGATTGCGAGCACTGAGAGGAGAAGGCAGCACCACACAGACAAGCGAAAAGCCTGACTCCCAAGCCCCACGTGGGCTAGCATGCCCCTCAGCCAGAAGCCCAGATGGAAAGGCAGCGCCCAGCCCTGGAACTCCTCAGGGCTGGGGACAGAGGAGAGCAGCTGCCCTTGGGACCTGCTCAAAGCCCACCCACGTACCCTTTGTTCTGGAGGGGAAAGGGCAGAAGCAGCTGCCCTGGGGGAGGAATGCAAAACCCTCCTGACCCCCAGGACCCAGGCAACACCCCCTTGGCTTCCCAGTGAGAGGAAGAAACTTAGTCTATGGCCCCTGGAGGAGGAACAGGACACCCTGAAATGATAGATCAATCAACACAGCCCACATCTCCACATTTTATTTAACACTTGCCATTTTTTCCAATTTGAGGCAGCTTAGAATAAAACAGAAAGAAATAGTAAATATAATAAACCAAAATCAGAAAACACTCTGATTGTAAAGGCTTGTCTAGTTACTGTTACTGGATACAGTATTTGGTTCTGATTTGGCAGTCAGAGCAAAATGCTAAGCTTCAGTCAGTTCAGTTCAGTCGCTCAGTCGTGTCTGACTCTTTGTGACCCCATGAATCGCAGCACGCCAGGCCTCCCTGTCCATCACCAACTCCCGGAGTTCACTCAGACTCATGCCCATCAAGTCCGTGATGCCATCCAGCCATCTCATCCTCTGTCGTTCTCTTCTCGTCCTGCCCCCAATCCCTCCCAGCATCAGAGTCTTTTCCAATGAGTCAACGCTTCGCATGAGGTGGCCAAAGTACTGGAGTTTCAGCTTTAGCATCATTCCTTCCAAAGAATACTCAGGGCTGATCTCCTTCGGATGGACTGGTTGGATCTCCTTGCAGTCCAAGGGACTTTCAAGAGTCTTCTCCAACACCACAGTTCAAAAGCATCAATTCTGCGGTGCTCAGCTTTCTTCACAGTCCAACTCTCACATCCATACATGACCACTGGAAAAACCATAGCCTTGACTAGACGGACCTTTGTCGGCAAAGTAATGTCTTTGCTTTTGACTATGCTATCTAGGTTGGTCATAACTTTTCTTCCAAGGAGTAAGCGTCTTTTAATTTCATGGCTGCAGTCACCATCTGCAGTGATTTTGGAGCCCAAACAAATAAAGTCTGCCACTGTTTCCACTGTTTCCCCATCTATTTCCCATGATGCTAAGCTTAGTGGTTTAATAATTTTGATTCTAATGTAAGGTGCTTATAAACTCCTTAAAAGAGACATTTTCCTGGTGGCAAATCCTGAGGGGATCATGTTAGATTAACCACAAGGGACTTTGGGTGATGAAACAGTGTATTTTATTCATTTGTTGGATGAACATGTGTCGTTCATCAGGTTAGACCTGAGCTGAATTTGGAGATAAAAAGGCACAGGTCTGCTCCTTGTTGCTGCTGTTATTCGGTTGCTAGGTCACGTCTGACTCTTTGCCACTCCATAGACTGCAGCACGCCAGAATTCCCTATCCTTCACTACTTCTAGAATCTGCTCAAACTCATGTCCATTGAGTAAGTGGTGCCATCCAAACATCTCATCCTCTGTCGTCCCCTTCTCCTCCTGCCCTTCAATCTTTCCCAGCATCAGGGTCTTTTCCAATGAGTTGGCTCTTCACATCAGGTGGCCAAAGCAATGGAGCTTTAGCTTCAGCTTCAGTCCTTCCAACAAATATCAGGGTTGATTTCCTTTAGGATTGACTGGTTTGATCTCCTTGCAAGTATTCATGTGAGACTGTGGAATTCTTGCCATGGGTTATGGCAAGGATGGTCTTCACCTAGAGACTTTTCCTTGGCCATGTCACCAGTCATTTCTGTACTGGCACTCAGCTGTCGCTATGGGGGCATCTGGTCCTGTTCTCCACTTGAGTTGTCTGCAGGCATAAACCAACTGTGAACGTTTCCATGGAAGTTCTGCTCTTGATGAGAGATGAGGAGACAGCTTTTAGAGTATCTCACTTGGGGTCACAGGATTCAGCAGCTCATACTGGGGACATATTTTTTTTAAATTTATTATTTATTTCTGGCTGTTCTGAGTCTTCATTGCTGTGCAGGCTTTCTCTAGTTGCAGGGAGTGGGGTCCCTTCTCTAGTTATGGTGCTCAGGTTCCTTCTTGCAGTGGCTTCTCTTGCAGCAGTGCACAAGTTCTAAAGCATTTGGGTTTCAGCAGTTCGTTGCCCTGAGGCATGTGGGATCTTCCCGGACCAGGGATCAAACCCATGTCCCCTGTACTGGCAGGAGGATTCTTAACCCCTGGACCATGACAGAAGTACAGGGATGATGTTTAAAAGAGGACAAAGTCAATACTTTGGTTAGGATAAGTTTAAAAATCTGTATTTTGGTAAGCACAAAATAAAACTTAACTGCCAAAGGATGCTGTATCACAGTTACGGAAATGTTTTGTCTTTTCCATGATGAATTAGTACCTTGGGGACATTAGGCCTGGTTCTTTCTGTCTGTCTCTCTGTCCTGCAGCGTCTCTGAATGCCTTGGATGGAGACAAAGCTGCTGCGGTTGGAGCTTATCAGTCACTCGTGGTCTTTGCTGCCCAGGGAAGCACAAGTGTCCTTTCTCCCCACAAATCATTTTCCAGCCCAGGAGAAACATTCAGGAAACATCTTGCTCAGCAAGTGTCATTTAAGTCAGTCCTGCAGAGACTCGTTGGGATTCAGTACCCAGGAATAAAAAGCCTTATGATAGAATATTTATCACTGGGTAAATTATCTCTGGCCAGAGCTGTTTGGAACCAGTTCACTGTCCCCAGAGGAAAGCATCTAAAGAAAAGTTCCATTCACGTCACCACTAAGAATCATGAGCTTTGCGGTTCATCCACACAAGAGACACCACGACCACGTTTCATCCTACAGTTACCAGTCGCAAGCGTGGGGACTCGTCTATTTCCATACCTCATTTTTCCATAGTATCTCAAGTTTTCCCGCTGGTTGCTTCCTATGCTCCGTTGCTCAGTCGTGTCAGACTTTTTCAACCCCATGGACGATAGACTGCCAGGTTCCTCTGTCCATGGGACTTTTCCAGCAAGAATACCAGAGTGGACTGCCATTTCCTTCTCCAGGGGGGTACTTCCTACTTGAACTTTAAAAGAGAATTTTGGCATTAATCAAAACATTTATCACTTCAGAGAGTGAAATTCCTTATGGGCCAACTGTATGAAATTTATTGTGGGAACAGATGATTATCTGCAGAGCTTCTAGAATGTCTGCTGGGGTGAACTTATCAGCAATCTAGTCATCCACAACCCTTTGATTATTTTTAGTTCAAGGAAAATTTCAGAAATTCTACATGAGGTTTTATTCATGCAGCTTTTGGCTAGCGAACTCATATGGCAGCTAGTTTTGCTTCCTGGAGGATGAGCTGGTTTTAATTCAATGAAGTGAATGGAAATATCCAGACGATCTCTGTGCATAAAATAAAGCAGAAGGGTTTATTTATTTTTTTTGCAGTATTCGTTTTTCAAAAGTAGTTTTAATTTAATCAAGATAAGACTTGATCCAATGTCTTAAAAATGGCTTTAGATATTATAGAAAGAATCAGCCATTCTAAAAGATATCTGATCTTTTATTTAAAATTAATTCAGTATTATTTGTATAATGTTGTCATTGTTCAGTCGCTAAGTCATGTCTGACTCTTTGCAACTTCATGGACCGCAGGAGACCCCATGGGGATTGCGACCCCATGGACCCCATGGACATGCCAGGCTTTCCCATCCATCATCAACTCCTGGAGCTTGCTCAAACTCATGTCCACTGAGTCAGTGATGCCATCCAACCATCTCATCCTCTGCTGCCCCCTTCTCCTCTTGCCCTCAATCTTTCCCAGCATCAGCGTCTTTTCCAGTGAGTTGGCTCTTCACATCAGGTGGCCAAAATGTTGGAGCTTCAACTTCAGCATCAGTCCTTCCAGCGAATATTCAAGATTGATTTCCTTTAGGATTGACTGATTTGATCTCCTTGCTATCCAAGGGACTCTTAAGAGTCTTCTCCAGCACTGCAATTCGAAAACATCAATTCTTTGGCACTCAGCCTTCTTCATGGTCCAGCTCTCATATCTGTACATGACTACTGGAAACACCTTCCGGTTATTGAGGCTCCAACCTCATCACCAGAAGGAAAAAAATCTGCTTCAGTGAATTTTTCCTTAGAGGAGCATGACTGATGTTGACTATTGAAATGTCTGATTCTCAGAACTTCATGTCCACTCACTCAGTCACTGAGCTGTTGACAATACGAACACCCAGGCCCTCATTCCAGGTCCCTCTTGTGGAGCAGAGGATGCTGTAACAGTCATAAGTGTATCACCTAAAGTGTTTCATGTCTTTATGACTATATGCAAATTGAGGTCACTTTGGAGATGCAAAGATGATTCGTGCAGTGTGTGTGATCTCTATTTTACATACACAAATATGCACGTGTAAATACACATGCTTTTCAAGCGTCTGAAAAATCAATTCCAAGTGTTAGATAAGGAAACCATTTTGGCTCACAAGCCAGTTCTGTTGGCTTCTCCCCATTTTTCCCTTCCTTCCCACATTCCCTATCCTTTCCTCTCTTCAGTCTGAGTCCTGGGAGACTGACCCCTGTGAACTCCGTTTTTCAGCTCCCCCTCAGCCAGTTTGGGCCTGGCCATAGGATGGACCGCAGGAGGGGAGAAGTGGGGTTGCCCCTTTCTCCGCTCCCCGTGTTGGCCCTACCATTCACGTAATGACTGTCTGTCTAAGAACGTAGCTGCTGGGGTCTGGTCACCTACCCTCCTCTCGCCTCCCCATCAAGCCCAGGGGAACCTGACATTTTTCCTCATGTTGCTCACCTCTGGGTGTTTCAGAATCCTTGGGGGGCCCCTGTGGGTGCCCACTGCTCTGTGCAAAGTCTCTGCATTGTGTGAGGTGGTGGCCCTTGGATGAACTGGTGTTTCCCACAGGGGCTCTGACACATAAATAGGGCTCAGGGTTACCTCTTCTAGCCCTGGGACCCATAGCTGGGGAGGTCAAAGCAACAAGGGAGAACCTTGCTATTTTACTCAGGAAGTCCAAACGGCATGATTTGTGAGACACTAAGAAGCTCAGACTTTCAGGAAGGGTTCCTCCACCACCTTTTTTTTTTTTACTGTTGCTCAAGAAACATGAGTAGGATTTACTGTCCAATTTTATAGTTGCAGTTGACTTCATATCGACTTATAAGTCAATCAACTGAGAATCTAGTCTAGCGTTTCTAATGACATTATTATAGCATAATCTGCTGTAGAGTTTTGGGATTAAGAAATTGGCACAGGACATCATTTCCAAAGGCTTTTTGGGTTGGGATGCTTCTGGGAAAGAAGCAAAAAGGAGACATGCTGTCTTGGGAAACTCAGCAAAATTTTACTGAAGAAGTCAATCCTGGCCTTAGATGTGCTGGCCTTGAATTTTTACAGGATACACACCCACTGTTTCCATGAATCGGTTTATTACATTCCCTTTCTGATTATACTGCCTGCCTGAGAGGGGATGGAATTGTCTTTATGCATTTCCCTAACTTTGCTGGCAAAGGACAACTCAGTAAACCCAAACAGATGGGCACAGGATGCTCTGCCAGTCACAGCGAGGCCAGCCTTTGTGTCTTCTGCTTCTCCTTTCTACTGCCTTATCTGAGAAAGGAAAGTGAATTTGCTCAGTCCAACTCTTTGCGACCCAATGGACTGAAGCCTACCAGGCTCCTCTGTCCATGGAATTTTACCTACATAAGGCTGCACAAATTTCATCTGTTAGTTTGAATTCCAGTGTCTTGGTGGTGCTGGCATGTTCTTCGCAGCCACTAGCCAACTGCATCTCCTAGGTGATTTTTTCTTCAGCCTTCTTGTCCACGACTCCCTCCAGATTGCTTCCTCACTGAATATTCTTGAAAACTGAGGTCAAGAACAACTGGAAACGCCCAGAGCTTAGACAATCTTCATCACTGTTTAGAAGTAAACTGGAGAATGATCACATAGAGCCAAAGCCCCAACATCATCCCTTCTTTTTGTATTTTATTTGACTGCACAGGGTTTTAGTTGTGGCATGCAGTATCTTTTTAGTTGTGCATGTGGGGTCTAGTTCCCTGACCAGGGATCGAACCTGAGCCCCCTGCACTTGGGAGAGTGGAGTTTTAGCCCCTGGACCACCAGGGAAGTCCATTCCCTAATTCACCCCTTCTGAAACTCCAGTACATTGGCCACCTCATGAGAAGAGTTGACCCATTGGAAAAGACTCTGATGCTGGGAGGGATTGGGGTCAGGAGGAGAAGGGGACAACAGAGGATGAGATGGCTGGATGGCATCACTGACTTGATGGACGTGAGTCTGGGTGAACTCCAGGAGTTGGTGATGGACAGGGAGGCCTGGCATGCTGCAATTCATGGGGTCACAAAGAGTTGGACATGACTGAGCAACTGAACTGAACTGAACTGAACGTGGGTGAGGATCACTGTTTTCCATGGATAGACACACCCCACAGCTTGGTTTTTACGTGAAAGTACATGTGCAGACCCTGAAGCTATAAAACTAAGCTGATGATGCATATTTTCATAAAATAATCTGAGCTCTTTAAAGTCAGTCCTCTGCTTAAGTCATTTCCAACTTCTAATATCTTTCTTATTAATTCTAGAAGGTTATAAATCCAGAAAATTCTATCTAATTTCTAACTACATGATTGCAAGTGTATATATCTAAGGATTTCCACCCCCTGCATCTGAAGCCAGTTTGGATCATTATTTTGTCAATGGAAGCTCCAGATCTCTACAGTTTTATGATATCAGAACTAAATCATCTTACCACTAATCTCTTTGTTAACTGGATTGTTTCTGAATGTATTTGTCTTAGTTTTAATATTTATCAAATTTACACATGTCCTTAGTTCAAGCCAACAAGCTGGTTGTGAAAACCTTCTTCACCCTCTTCTCCCCTCACTTTTTACTCCGAGACAACCACGTTTACCTATTTTAGGGTATAATTGTTACTTTACTTCCATTTCTCTAATGGCATGCTTGTATCTCTACTTTTCAATTTTTTAGCTCTAGGTTATCTTCCTATTATTGATGATTACTTAGCTATGTCTTTCCTCTTCTCCCAGTTCCAAAACTATTACAGCTATGCTATAAAATAATTAACTCAATATTCAGTATTTGTATCTTTATGACAATGTAAATGCTATTTGTAGCTGAGCCAGGTAGTAAATCATGACTACTTTCCCCTTTCTGGGCAAAGTTTTGTTTTTCTTGGAGTTAACAGTATTTTATTTCCTCTCTTGATTTTTTTGTCTTTCTGCCAATTTAACCTCAAACTCTTCCCGAGTTGTCCAAGTCCTCCCCCAGGGCTTTCAGGTGACATCGGGCCTTCTCTCAGTTTCAGTGTTTGGGAGAAGCCTTTCTACGAGCTTCTAGTCCCCTCTGTCCAGACCACTTGTCCTCCAGGCCTGGTCCACAGCTGTCATCATGGGATCTCCCCACCATTTCTTTGCTTCTTCCTGCACTGATTACGGGTTTCCCAGGTGGCTCAGTGGTAAAGAACCTGTGTGCTGATATAGAAAACACGGGTTTGGAAGGTCCCCTGGAGAAGGGAATGGCCACCCGTGCCAGTACTCTTGCCTGGAGAATCCCATGGACAGAGGAGCCTGGCAGCTCACAGTCCATGGGTTTGCAGAGAGTCGGACGTGACTGAGCACACATGTGCTGATTTCTTATTGCTTTTATTCCTCGTCTTCCTCTTTATTGGTGAAAATTATCTTCTGGTATCTTTTTGTGAGAAAAAGCTCATAGAAGCCTATGGCTTTTTACTATAAGGGACAAATTTCTTTCTTTCTTTCTTTCTTTCTTTCTTTTTTTTTTTGAGAACTTGTACATTCAAAAATAAAAAATAAATGAAATTTGTCCCTTATAGTAAAAAGCTATAGGCTTCTATAAGCTTTTTCTCACAAAAAGATACCAGAAGATAATTTTCACCAATAAAGAGGAAGACGAGGAACAAAAGAAATAAGAAATCAGCACATGACCTCACAGCTGATTTATAGTTAGGCTTGGTTAATAATTTCAGGATGAGAATATTTTCTTTAGAATGTCAAAGGCATTGCTCCATTGCTTTCTGGCTTCCATTTTCTCCATCTTCTTTTTTTCATCTTTAGAAGATTTCAGGAGTTTCTCTTTGTCTTGGAATTCTGAACAAATTTGACAACATGCTTTGATATAATTGTGCTTCTTAATTGCTTGGCCACTTGGTTGGCCTTTTCAATACAGAAATCAATGACTCTTAGTTCTGAGCAATCCTCTTGCAGTATTTCTCTGATGAGTCTCTGTCCCCCACTTTGACTTTTTATGGCACTCCAGTTTTTAATTTTTAAAGAAAAGGGAAAATAAAAAAAGTCTTATTTACTTTGGCTGTTTAGATATTTCAATAAAAAGAAATGGTAGGCAAAATATATATTTCCAGTTAAAGTGAGCATAAGAAAATAGAGCCTAAGGGAAAATCATGATAACTATTCCAAATCTTCTCCCTTTTTTGAAGAATAAAGTGATTGGGTTGGAACAAAGGTGAAGGGAGATTTTGAGGGTCTTCCTGTAACTTTCAAGGGTGAAGGTCCAGAATGGAAGACCACCTCCTCCACCTGCTTTGGAGCTTAATTTATTTATTTTAAATGGATAAGTCATTGCTATTCTTTTTTTTTTTTTCTCATTGTTTTTGACCATGGCTCGTGGTGTGTGGAATCTTATACCCCTATCCAGAGGCCAAACCTGTGTCCCCTATAGTGGAAAGAGTCCTAACCTCTGGATGATCAGGGATGTTCCTATTTGGGGTTTTGTATCTGGATAACGTGTGTCCCAGTAGGGAACTTGGGTGGTGATAGACTCAGGGCATTGTCAGGGAGGCACTGTCTGTGCTGAGCTTGTGGAATCTTTGAGCTCAGTGATCACCTTGACCTGGGGCAGGTAGGGATGGAAAAGGGGGGATAAATGAGTGAGGGGAGAGCGACACTAATTCAGCCTTAGTCACATTTTCCTAATTCGATGTTTAAGATGTTGAGTGTCATCTGCATCCCCCCGGACACACACATAATCCACCCCCCCCCCCCGACACACACACACAATCCCAGACACACACCTTCATACACACTGCCGGGTTCCCATACCTAACGTCAAAGGACCGGAACTAAACTACACACACACAGAACACACGAGACTCAGTACGCTGGTCCCCATCGCTAGTTTCAGTTTTATTAATATGCCTGTGTAACTCTGCCAGGCCACTGTTTTACGCCCCTGAAGCTCTGCATCCCACCTGGCGCCTGGCACGTGAACATTTGTATTAATAGCTGGTAGGGATCTCACATGTACCCCCTCATGTCTCAGAGAAAGAAGCCCCCAGGGTTCACGAATAGACCCAGGAGAGCATCAGTCTCCAACTTCTAAGGCTTATGACTGGCTTTCTCTTAGAATTCAGTTTCAAACTGGCTGAAGGCCACTTTTAAATAAAAATAGGATTCTGAAAAAATGAGCGAAGACTGTTAATAGGAAGACTGTGTATGAGAACCAAATACAGTGGAGCTGGCCCAAGGATAGCATGCCCCATCTCTCGTCGCTTGGCTGCTTGCAGTCCCTCAGTGGGTTCAGTGTTGTTACAGACATAGCGCGTGACTTTAAGGAAGTCCACCTCTCGAATTCTCTGGTTCCCCAAAGGAATGATAATGAAATACCCCCACACACTCTGTAGTGACCATGATGCCCAGTGTCAGTGACAAGACCAGCTGCAAGGCCCTCAGCTTGTAGCTCGAAGCCCCTGGATCCACCTAACACTCCGCATCTCAAAATCTCCCTGATGGTTGTTCTGCAGAGTTGACAGTCTCTCATCAGCCACCCTACAGTTTGATTGAGAAGGCTGCCCCGTGAGGCTCAGAACCCAGGCATAGCGGGGGTTACTTTGGCATCGTTCTTACACAAACAGACGAAGACAGCTGAGAACATTAGCGAGTTCACTTGTCATCTCATTTTCTAGGGCACTTGCTTCCCTGAAAATTATTTATGTTTGATCTGTTAATCCATGGCAACCACTTAGCACAGCTGTACCAAATGTTGTCCCCCGCACGCTCAGTTGCTTGTTCCCTTTGCAAGGTTCTATTTTCGGAGTGCTGTACACTTCTATGTTCAGCCAAGTTCCTGCCTCCATCCGGCTATCGATGGTGGCTTAAAAAAGAGTCTACCACTTGGCTCTGGTCTTTGGGAGGACAAAAATCTGCTCATTTATCTGATGGCAACATTAATCAAATTTACATTCTAAAAGATTAAAAATGAGAATTTTTTTGCATCAAGGAATCTAAATGTTTAAAACATTTTATGATAAAAAATCAAAATAATATAGAAAAGTGTAAATGATAAGTGATAGCCTCCACTTTCTCACCATGTCCCACTGCTTCTAGATGATTCTTGAAAATATCTATTTTTGCTCCTGTTGATTACCTAGCAACATTAACATTATCTAAAGAATGTGCTTTTACATCTGTCCTTTGACCCATCTATTTTTATCAGCTCTTTTTAAAACATAGCTTTCCTGATGTATATATAAGGTATATGCAAAATTCACTTGTGTTAAGTGCACAATCAAATGGATTTTAGTAAACATACAGAGTTGTGTAAGCATTATTACCATCCAATTTTAGAACATTTCTACCCCAAAAGACCCTTCTGGCCATCTGCAGTCACCCTACATTTTCAGCCCCAGTCCCACTCAATCCTCATTGTCTCTCTGGACATTTCTCAGAAACACAAGTGACCAATCCATTTAAAACAATACTTCTAGACTTCCCAATACAAATATAAAGATTTATCTTACAGAACCACCTTTACCATTTTCATCCTCTCAATTTTGGACAATTCTATACTTAAAAAATTCTTACGGTGGTTATTTTTTGCCATGTTAAGCAACACAGTCCTACTCCTTTGTTTCATCAGCTTTTGTCAATGGTTTTGACTCTCTCGCCCCATATAAAATGCCTTGCAGCTTCCTTCCCCTTGCCCTTGTTTGCTGACGATTTCTGACAGTTATGAATTCATTAAGGCTGATAATATTTTACTTTTCATTCTGCAACTATAATTACTTTTGACGTCTGCAGGTTGATTCTAAAAGTAGAAAGTCAAGAGTAGCCTTTATGAATATGCAAACACTGCTGCAGAGCTGGTGAGTTTCCTGGGCAACAGTCCCTTCTCTAGGTGTCCAGTGCAGAGCTGTGGTGGTGTCCAAGAGAAGTGGGGCTCACGGCAGAGTCAAATGAACCTCCTTTCTGTACCTGCAGTAGATGCTCAAAGCTCATACAGTCAAGCATCACACCTGAGCCGTTCTCCATACCTTTTCACTACCCCCACCTTGTGTTTTTATCCCTCTTGTTGGAAAAGGCATAATATACCTTTGCTGTACCCTAAAATTTATTTGAGTGCCGAAAAATTGATGCTTTTGAACTGTGGTGCTGAAGACTCTTGAGAGTCCGTTGGACAGCAAGGAGATCAAAGCAGTCAATCCGAAAGGAAATCATCCTGAATATTCATTGGAAGGACTGATGCTGAAGCTGAAGCTCCAATACTTTGGCCACTTGTTGTGAGGGGCCAACTCATTGGAAAAGGCCCTGATGCTGAGAAAGACTGAAAGCAGGAGGAGAAGGCAGCAACAGAGGATGAGATGGTTGGATGGCATCACCGACTCAATGGACTTGAGTTTGAGCAGACTCTAGGGGGTAGTGTCGGATAGGGAAACCTGGCATGCTGCAGTCCACGGGGTCACAAAGAGTGGGACACCACTTAGCAGCTGAACAACAACAAAATGTATCTGCTTACCACACTAACTTCACAAAGTCCTCCTTTTCCCAGAGTCCCTAATCTTTCTAATTTTAAGTAGGTATTCTCTGGGACAAATGTACAAGCTGTCATCCTGAGCCTTCTGCCTTGCAATGTTCCAGGACCTACCATAACTTCTGCAATAAGTTTTCTCCTTCAAAGCATGCATGCATGCTAAGTCGCTCAGTCGTGTCCAATTCTTTGCAACCCTATGGACTGTAGCCCATCAGGCTCCTTTGTCCATGGGATTCTCCAGGCAAGAATACTGGAGTGGGTTGCCATGCCCTCCTCCAGGGGATCTTCCCAACCCAGGGATCAAACCCATGTCTCCTGCATTGGCAGGTGGGTTCTTTACCACTAGTGCCACCTGGGAAGCCCTTTCTCCAAATTCTCCAGTAAATTCCTGGAGAAAAACAGCTGTGAGAGATGAACTTCCAGTATCACTTAAAACATTTATTTCTCTTGCACAGTTGATTGTTTGTGCCAATTTTTTAAGCTGTAAAATCATTTTCCCCCTGCATCTGAAGGCATGGCTCCAATATTTTCTGATGCATGTGTGGCTGATGAAGAAAACTGACACCAGCTGAAATCTGCTTCTTGATCATCTGCTTTTTCCTCTTTGGAATACTGTTTGTTAGGACCCCTGTTTATTATCACTGTTCTAAACTTTCACAAAGATGGGTCAAGGGCCCTTTAACTTCTTTCATCCTGTTTAGAATTCCATGGCCCCATTCACTCAGAAGACACAACATTTTCAGTCCTAAGAAAAGTCCTCACACTCTAAAAGAATGATCTCCAGTCCTTCCTTTTCTCAGTTCTCTCTTATTAGAACTCCCGCTAGTCAGCTAGTAGACATCTTGGGTTTCTACTTCTCCAAATTCTTTTAAAATACTTCCCCATCTTATTCACTCTTTAATTTTTCCCTTCAAGTGATTTTGATTAAATTTGGAATTCTTTCCTTTGAAAAAATTTTTTTGACAATCATAGCTTTCCAAATGTTTTCCTTTGCTCTCTTTTTCAAGACATGACATTCTTTTTATGTTTTCAAAGGACATTTACTTGAATCAGAGAAATTCTCTAATATCTCTTGTTGAATCTTTAATGATTCAGTTAAATTTTTTTCTAAAATTCTCTTCTGTTCCTTAAATCTTTTTTTTCACCCCAGAATCACTTGCTCTGTTTACTTCCTTTGGGTGCTCTAAATCTTCATCCTGTAATTCTCATTCATTGACTGCAGGTGTGAATCAATAATGCGTGAATGAAGCAGGTGACTGTTCTGAATAGGCAGTGAGGGGTTGCCTGGCTGTAGCTTGAGGGTCCCTCATGGAAGGGGACATAGAAGTCTTGTATGTGTAACAGCTTTGTTCAGGGAAGAGCTCCTGGTGGACTCCTTCACTGTTGCTGGTCTGCAGACAACTGGTTACTGGTCCACAATGAGATAAGTAGGGAAATTTAGAATGTTAATATACAAAATACTGTAGCATTTTAACACATTGATGAGAAGCCCAAGTTAGCATGTCTAAAGTGGTTTTGTATTAAGGTTTGCATAGAATACTTTGGATAACTCAGCTGTTAATAAAAAGATAGGAAAATACTTTACCCACAATAAAGAAATTATGACAGACTGTAGATCAGCGCATTCCTAATTTTTTTAAGAAATGAATTTACTTTGTAATCTTTCTCTTTTTTATTATTCCCCTCCTAGTTTTACCGAGATGTAATTGACATAACAGCATTGCATAGGTTTAAGGTATATAGCAAAATGACTTATTGTGTATTGTGAAAATGATTACCGCAATAAATTTAGTTAGTATTCATTATCTCAGGTTTCCCCAGAGGCACATCATTTTAACAAATGATGCCAGGACAACTGATTAACCACATGCCAATGAGTGAAATTTGGACCTCTGCCTCACAATTTATTTAAACATTAAGTCCAAATTTAAGAGCTAAAAGTATAACAAATTTAAAAGAAAACATGTACATCAGTCTGTATGACCTTGGGCAATAGCTTTTTAGGGATGACCTCCAAAGTACAAGTAAACAAAGAAAAATTAGACAGCTTGAATTTCATCAACATGGGAAGCTTTTCTACATCAAAGCAAACTATAAAGAGAATAAAAAGGAAACCCATAGAATGGCAAAAAAATTATAAATCATGTATCTGATAAGGGTCTAGTATCCAAAATACGTAAAATATTTCTTACAACTCAGTAAGAAGACAAATAAGTCAGTTTGAAAATGGGCAAGTGATTTAAACAGACACTCCTCCAAAGAAGACATACAAATGACCAAGAAGTATATGAAAAGATGCTCAACATCACTAGTCATTAGGGAAATGCAAAACAAATCCAAAATGATTTGTCATTTCATGCACTCTGAAAACAGCAGACACATTTCACTATAAGAATTACTACTTTTAAAGGAAAATAATAGGTGTTAGCGAGAATGCAGAGAAATTGAAGCTGTCATATACTGCTGATGGGAATATAAAATGAACAACCATTGTGAAAAGAGTAGTTCCTAAAAAAGTTAGTCATAAAGTTACCATATAGCCCAGCAATTCCATTCCTAGGAATGTATCCAAGAGAACTGAAAATATATTTTGACATGAAAGCTTACATGTTAATATGAATAGCAACATTGTGCATCATAGCCAAAAAGTGGAAACTCAATTGTCCATGAACAGATGAACAGATAAATACACTGTGACCTGTCCAACAATTGAATATTACTCAGCCTTAAAGGGAATGAATACTGATACATGTTACAACATGAACAAACATAATATGAAAATATGCTGCTTCTGAAAGAAGCCAGACCAAAAAAAAGCCACTTACTGTATTACCTCCATTTATATGAAATGTCCTGAACAGGCAAATCTATAAAGACAGAAAGGCGATTAGTAGATGAAATTGGGAAATGACCGTTAACAAGTTTCCATTTGAGGGGATGAAAATATTCTGGAATTGGACAGAGGTGATAAAAACACAACTCTGCAAATATACTAAAAACCATTGAACTGTACATTTTAAATGTTAAGGTTTTTGTTGTGTAAATTTTATTAAAAAAATAAAAAGCACATGGAAATGGCTTAGGTATGTATTATCCACTGCAAATAGCATTGTTGATAATTCAACATGGATTAAATACATTTAAAAGCAAGAGTCAGGCTCACATTTTATAACAAAAATTTTCATTATAGTCCACTTTCATATGTGATGTACACCCAGTGCTCATGGGTTTGAAGTGTGGACAATCACTATTTCTTTCATGACCGCTAGCTACAATTGCAAAAGACAAACACTAAAGGCTCACTGCAAATAAATATGCACCATTTTTGTAACTCTTCTCTTTTTCCTCTATTTTGTTTGTCCTGATTACATTGTCTCTTAGATCTAATCATAAAACCTTCGGGCTTGTACTTGACATGTGTTTACGTTTAATTTTTATTTTTGCTAGTGATTTAGCTTCTTTTGCTGCCCTGTCCATCTGCTTTCTGTCTTCTGGAGACGTGCTGAAATGGTTTGTCTGCTAAAATCCCTCTCATTTACTTTCCCTGTCGTATGAAATTACTCCTCTTTGTGCAAAATGCCAGGCTCTCAGTAAGAATGGGAGGTGAATACACGGGCTCAGGATAGTACTGAACCAAAACTGCTTGAGGTTTGAATTCTCAAAACACACAGACATTCTGACGGCCAAGAGAGAAGATAGTATGCTACAACATCTCTAAAATTCTTAAACTGAGATATTATCCAAATAATTTAAGAAGAAATTTACCAAATTTACCTCAATATACAAATATGATAGATAAAAATTTTACCATGATGTAAATTGTTTGAATTAACTCATTTGAGGCTCACTTGACTAATATTGATAGTCATTTTCTCTTTCTCACCCGACAGAGACACAGCTGATACTTATAAAGTTGTCTGTATATTTTGTTCATTTGACAAATATGTGTGAATTCCTAATCACTGATAATACTGAGCAGCTTTCCTGTGCTTATTTCTCATCCATAACATATTTTTTGGTGAGTTTTTTTTGTTCAAGCTTTTTGTCCAATTTTTATTGGACTGTCTGTCTTCATTCTGTGGAGTTACAAAGTTCTCCATGGAGTTATGGAGTTCTTTGAGCCACAAGTCTTTATCACTTATATGACTTGCAAATGTGTGTCTCAGCCTGAGACGTGTCTTTGCGTTTACTTGATGACATGTTTTGAAAAGCTAGAGTTCTGACTTTAACAAAACCCAGTTTGTCAGTTTCATGAATTTTGATCTGGTGTCATATGTAAAATACCTTTGCCTAATTCAAGGCCACAGAGATCTTCTCCCATATTTCTACGTTTTCCTTTAGAAATTTTACAGATTTAGGGCTTAGCATTTAGATCTATGATCCCTTTTGAGGAAGTATTTTATGTATGGTGTGGGGTAAGGGAGTAACTCCATACATATGTTTTGCACATGAATATCCGATTGTTCCAGCATCTTTCGTTGAAAAGAGTATTCGTTCCCCATGAGGGCTTCCCTCGTGGCTCAGCTGGTAAAGAATCCTCCTGCAGTGCAGGAGACCCAGGTTTGATTCCTGGGTTGGGAAGATCCTGGAGAAGGGAACAGCTACCCACTCCAGTATTCTGGCCTGGAAAATTCCATTAACTGTGTAGTCCATGGGGTCGAAAAGAGTCGGACATGACTGAAAGCCTTTCACTGTCACTTTCTCCACTGAAATAAATATGAATTGATCTGTAACCTGCTTGGTACTGGCTAACTGATAAGAGTCTAGAAGGCAGACTGATAACTATAGTACCTCCAGCCAGTTTCTCTGCCTTCATCTCACTTCACTCTTACCCCAAACTCAGTGGTAAAGCAGATAATATCACCACTATTTTTAAAAGCAGATGAAACCGAGACTTCGGAAGGTTAAGTGGCACAGCCTCTTAACTCCAGCCACTTTGTTATTTCAATCAAAAATAGAGTCTAAAGACCAAACAATAAAACAATGGTTTACATGCAAGAAAAGAAATACGAGCTCATTAACTAATCAGGAGGTCTTATTTCCAAAGAGTAAATCTGATTACATCGCTGCCTGTTTGAAACCCTTCAATGACTCCCTTATGCCTAAAGGAAAAAAAAAAAAATCCGGATTCCTTTGTGGGGCATGAGAAGCCCTTTGTGCGGCATGCGCGGTGGCCCCTCATTACCTCTCCAGCCGCACTTTCAAAGCCCCTCTCGGGCTCGTCTACTCAGTCATGCACAATGTTCTGAAATTCTCCCAAGGCGCTGACTTTTTTGTGCCCTTGCCTTGGCTCAAGTTAATTGCTTTTTCTGAAAGGTCCATCTTCCAAAACCATCCTTCCCTCCCTCCCTCCAATTCTACTGACCAATTTATTTTTAAATACTGATTCAGTTCAAAGGCCACCCTCTCTGAGACATTCCTTCCTGCTACCCGAGACAATCTATAAAACAGTGACCATCCAGAGGGCAGGACCCTTTGTTCACATCCTCTCCACGTTGCCTAGAACCAGGTTACAGCCCGTGTGAGATAAAGGTTTGCTGAGCAAGTGAGGGCCAGTCAGTGTCTGTCTTGATCTCTTATACTGGAAATATGTGAAACATCCCACCTGAAAGCCATCAGCATGTTGCTTTAGTAATTCCCAAGATTACTCCTTTCCTCAACAGTGATCACTAAAGTCTGAGAAAATAAAAATATACCAGGAGAGGAGAGAAGCTGAAACTCCAATGCTCTGGCCATCTGATGCAAAGAACTGACTCACTGGGAAAGACCCTGATGCTGGGAAAGATGGAGGGCAGGAGGAGAAGCGGGGGACAGAGAAGCGGGGTGAGATGGTTGGATGGCATCACCAACTCGATGGACATGAGTTTGAGCAAGCTCCAGGAGATGGTGAGGGATGGGGAAGCTGGGTGTGCTGCAGTCCATGGGGTGGCACAGTTGGACACAACTGAGCGACTGAACAACAAAGGGGAGAAGTAGGGATGTCTTCTCTGCTGTCACGTTTTTGATGAAGTGACTGTTCAGACAAGACCACAGTTATGAAGACTATAGTCGTCTGCCTCAAGTGCCAGTTTGTATCAGTGATTCGGCCAGTGTCCCACCTGTGAGAAGCCCGGGCGGGAAGCCCTCTGACAGACTGCTCGTCCTGGGGGCTCATCTACACACCTGGCTGAGAGCAGGATTAACACTGATGAGAAGCGTGCCGGCTTCTCTGCACAAAAGATGATGTTGGAGTGGAAGGTCGCCAAGGGAGGATCGGGTGGGGGTGGTGCGGAATGAGAGACTGTGCTCAGGAATCCCCCTGTGAGATGATGAGCTCTGGAGCTGACTGCCTTCTGAGCAGTTCGCAGTGTCTGATCCACAGGCGGGATTCTCTTGCTCTTATTTGGCCTTCAGCGTTTTAGCAAAGATTAAAAAAAAAAAAATCTAGTAGGAGGCAAGGAGTGGAACTTGGGAAAGAGATTTGGATCTGGATATTTTTCAGATTGAAGATGGGCTGAGAGCAGGAAAGTACTCAGATATTTTTCATTTTCTTAGGTATGAGGAATAATTGCATAACGAAAGACCCCAAATTCTTCCCAGATCACTCCTTCCCACAGTGATTCCTCCTTCTTTGATGATTTGACATGTATGGAGAAGGAAATGGCAACCCGCTCCAGTATTCTTGCCTGGAGAATCCCAGGGACAGATGAGCCTAGCGGGCTGCCGTCTATGGGGTGGCACAGAGTCGGACACGACTGAAGTGACTTAGCAGCAGCAGCAGCAGTCCTAACTAGTCCTCTAAATGTATCGTGTGTTTCAGTTTCTCCTCTCCAACAAGACTGTGACATTCATGTGAAAAGGAAAAATCGATATATATATATATACACACACATAGTAGCTCAGAGTACTACTAGACACATTAGAAATAATACATGGGTGTTACTTGATTAATTTATGACAAATGCTTAAGAGATTAAATGACCATCATTTAAAAATAAAATCAAACTGAAAACTTCTCTCAGTGAAAACTTTCCACAGATCTTTTTTTTTAGAGTGGGGAGGCAGTGGGCGTGCTGAGTTTTCAATCAGATATTTTGCTGCCAAGAAGAGAAACTTAGAGTATAGGAAAAACAAACCCTGAAGCCAAACAAAGCTGATATTTTTCAAGGGCTCACTTAATTTCAAAACCACAGCATTTTTCGTTGCTTTTTAACTTAAAAAAAAAAAAAAAAGACAGCTATGCACATCTGCTCAAAATTCAGTCCAGAGGTGAAATGATGAAATCAAGCTGTATCACACATGTATGGTTTTGATGTCCCCTGTTGGCACACGGAAATGCCAGAGGACATGCTTAAATAACCTGGCATGTGAGCCCCAGTACTTGTTAAGGGGCCAGACACACGGCCCATGAAAAGCATCTATACGGATAATTTCAAATTGGAGATGCTGAATTCTTGCAGGCTCCTGTTTTGACCAATCCCATCTGAGATTATATGGGAACAAGCTGTTTTCAGCATCCACACCTGACTCCAGGCACAAGGACGTAGGAAAAACTGGCACCTAAATCCCATGCCTCCATTTGCTGGAATTCTGAGTTTTTTCTTCACAAGCTCTCTCAGGTTGACCTAGCCTTTCTGGGGATTGATTACTTTTCTGGGTTGTGCTGGAATATAATTCTTACCCCCTTTAGTTTGTGCAGAAACTCTTTTGGAGGATACTGTCCACCATTTCTTCACTTAAAGCCATCCTTACATACACCAATTCTTTTTAGATTTGGTTTGGAGGATAATAAATCTGTAAAAAATCACATTTTTCTGTCTGCTGCTTTACATATTTCTCTTGTTTCCACTTTTGCTTTGGCCTCCAGAAAGCTCAGTCATGTTTTGAATTCAATTATAGAAACAATGTTACGTGTTAATATTATTGTATTTGCTGTAGCTTTTCCTCCTATCTCATTCTCCCTTTCATGGGTCTATCATATGCTTTTTTTGGGTAAATTTTTTCAAGACCCCTCTGGAGAAGGGCAGGATTTGTAGAAATGATAAAGCATAACTATTTTTAAGAACATTTAGAAATATTTGGCTGCGCTAGATCTTTGTTGCCACATGAGGGCTTTCTCTAGCTGCAGTGCCTGGGTTTCTCCTTAGTGCCTTCTCTTGTGAAGCACAGGCTCCACCTGCGTGGGCTTCAGTAGCTGCAGCACGTGGACTCAGTAACTGTTGCTCTCGGACTCTAGAGCATGCACGCGGTAGTAGCTTCCAGGCGTGTGGAATCTTCCTGGACCACGAACTGGGAACCTGTGTCTGTAGGCAGTATCCCCAGCATTGGCACGCAGATTCTCATCCTCTGCACCACCAGGGAAGTCCATAACTATCTTTTATCATCCAGCTAAATTGTCTTTGTTTTAGATTATTTGCCCTGGAAGAAATGGACTGCACCCTCTTTAAAGAAATGAGAGAGGAATAGCTTGCTTCTCTATGAGGTTAACCGTGAACACGGCATCCATGCTGGCACAGGATTAGGTTTGATAACCAGGGAATGACTCATTCTTAGAAGCTTTAGTTTCTCAAGTTCTTTTCTTTATTTAGTGCGTTACCCTGGAAAGGTACACAAAGTATATCTAAGAAAATACAGTTAACAAGATTACGCAGACAACAGCAGTGAAGTTAGAACAATCATGACTAAATACAGCAAACTGTAAATAAGATTTTAAAATGTAGATTTGCCTGGATGTTAGAGACACGCTGGCCCACATGATCAGTCCTGGGGTCCATCCACAGTGGGTTCCCTTCAACAGTGTCCTGCATCAGCCACCCAAGCTGTGCATGCGGGGCCCTGGGTGTGCAGGCTGCCTTGCACTGCCTTGTCCTAATAACCATTTACATTGGATCCTCGGTCAGACAGACATGGCTCCAGAACAGATATAGCTCATCAACTCTGCTTGGAGGTGAAGGAGCTCTCTGAGCAAACACGGCAGCCAGGCAGGTACTGGAGGGTGGTCACAGGTGCAGCGGCAGCCAGGGAAGCCCTTCTGACTCCAGGTGCTTCCACCACCGTCTCTGGGGTGCTGTGCACACCTTGATTTCCCATGACATCACAATTCCTCTAATCTGGAAGTGATGCTGAGGTCTCCTGGGCAGTTTTCCACTGCACACAGTGGGGCTGGGGTCCCTGAGGTCTCCTGGACAAGTCTCCACTGCACACAGTGGGCTGTGGTCTGAGGTCTCCTGGGCAGTTCCACTCTGCACACAGTGGGGCTGGTGTCCCTGAAGTCTCCTGGGCAAGTTTCCACTGCACACAGTCGGGCTGTAGTTTCTGAGGTCTTCTGGGAAGTTAGTTCTTCACTGCACGCAGTGGGGCTGTGGTCCCTGAGGTCTCCTGGGCAGTTCCCCACTGCACACAGTGGGCTGAGGTCTGAGGTCTCCTGGGCAGTTCCCCACTGCACACAGTGGGGCTGGTGTCCCTGAGGTCTCCTGGGCAGGTCTCCACTGCACAGAGTGGGGCTGTGGTCCCTGAGGTCTCCTGGGCAGTTCTATACTGCACACAGTGGGGCTGGTGTCCCTGAGGTCTCCTGGGCAAGTCTCCACTGTGCACAGTGGGGCTGTGGTCCCTGAGGTCTCCTGGGCAGATGCCCACTGCACACAGTGGGGCTGCGGTCTGAGGTCTCCTGGACAGTTCCCCACTGCACACAGTTGGGCTATGGTCCCTGAACCTTCCTGCTGTGAGTGGCCTCTGCCTTGCCCTGGGCCCTGGGTGGGTCCTGGGCTGCATTACCTGTGGGAGCCTGGAGGACGGGTGGCCCGCCAGCCTGCGTTGCACCATGGGAGGCTGAGTCCTAGCACTTTCGGGCCTTCCTTTTCTCATTTGCGAAATGAGGAGATTGGAACAGGCTCTGTTTTGAGCAAACCCCTTGGGATCTGTATCAGAATAATTTCCACAAACTGAGGGTCTTTTCCCCACACCCTGTGTCAAAGCACCTCTGATGTGGGACTCTTTCTAACGATGCCACTGCGCCCCCCTGTGGTTGGAAACAGAGTCACCAAGGGTGTTGGTGCCCAGGACTCTGGGGAAATGAGGGCTGGAACCTTGGATATCAGTACAGCTGCCTCCAACGTCAGTAGAGACACACGGACTAATCCACCAGCACTCGCCAGATAGACTGGTGGCCAAGTACAATGGAGAGACCCCAGAGTCAGCAGCTTGGGAAGACTAGCAGCCAACGGAGTCCCTCTTGCTTGGAGGACAAGAAGCGGGGTGTTTCTCAGCCCCCCTGGAGAGTCAGCCTCCCTCCCCATGGGACCAGCACCGGAAGAGCTCCCAGGCCATGCTTGGAGCCTCTGGGTGGCCTTCTCGTCGGGTCCTCACCTCCTGGCTCGGCTGCCTCCAGACCAGAGGCTCACCCACCAAGTCAGGAAGAGCAGCCCTGTCACGGCGAGGCCTGCTAACAATTTCCGGGAACTAAAGACAGAATCTGGGCAATAAAATACAGCCTAACCTTTCCTTTTCCTCTGTGCTTAGTCTAGAGTCACTGGCTCACACTGGGAAGGAGTGGGGCGGGTAGAGTGCAGAAGCCCCGCCCGCAACACAGAACCCAACATGGCCGCTGTGACGGGCCCTGTGCAGAGAGGCTGCCCGGGCAATGGGACTGGAGCCTAACATCTCAGCTGTGCCGACCCCAGCGAGCACCCTGCCCCCTCCATGCCGAGGAGACCCAGAAAGCAACCCTGCCTCAGCCTGTGCAGGAAGCAGGTGCTCTACGCTAGGAGCTCTAGCCTCTCCATTATTTAAAAATTTATTTATTTATTTATTTTTATTGAAGTCGGAAGTTGGGGTAAGCAGATGCAGGCTATTATGTACAGAATGAATAAACAAGATCTTACTGTATAACACAGTTCAGTTCAGTTCAGTCGCTCAGTCGTGTCCGACTCTGCGACCCCATGAACTGCAGGGTGCCAGGCTTCCCTGTCCATCATCAACCCCCGGAGCTTACTCAAACTCATGTCCGTCACGTCGGTGATGCCATCCCACCATCTCATCCTCTGTCATCCCCTTCTCCTCCCACCTTCAGTCATTCCCAGCATGAGTGTCTTTCCCAAGAAGTCAGTTCTTTACATCAGGTGGCCAAAATATTGGAGTTTCATCTTCAGCATCAGTCCTTCCAATGAATATTCAGGACTGATTTCCTTTAGGATGGACTGGTTGGACCTCCTTGCAGTCCAAGGGACTATCAGTAGTCTTCCTCAACACCATAGTTCAAAAGCAACGATTCTTCAGCGCTCAGCTTTCTTTATACTTTATACAACTCTCACATCCACACATGACTACTGGGAAAACCAAAGCTTTGACTAGATGGACCTTTGTTGGCAAAGTAATGTCTCTGCTTTCTAATATGCTGTCTACGTTGGTCATAACTTTACTTCCAAGGAGCAAGTGTCTTTTAGTTTCATGGCTACAGTCACCATCTGCAGTGATTTTGGAGCCCCAAAAATAAAGTCTGACACTGTTTCCATTGTTTCCCCATCTAATTGCCATGAAGTGATGGGACCCGATGTCATGATCTTTGTTTTCTAAATGTTGAGTTTTAAGTCAACTTTTTAACTCTCCTCTTTCACTTTCATCACAAGTCTCTTTAGTTCTTCTTCACTTTCCGTCATAAGTGTGGTGATATCTGTGTATCTGAGGTTATTGATATTTCTCCCGGCAATCTTCATTCCAGCTTGTACTTCATTCAGCCTGGCATTTTGCATGATGTACTCTGCATATAAGTTAAATAAGCAGGGTGACAATATACAGCCTTGACATACTCCTTTCCTGATTTGGAACCAGTCTGTTGGTCCATGTCCAGTTCTGACTGTTGCTTCTTGACCTGCATACAGATTTCTCAGGAGGCAGGCCAGGTGGTCTGGTATTCCCATCTCCTGAAGAATTTTCCATAGTTTGTTGTGATCCACACAGTCAAAGGCTTTGACATAGTCAATAAAGCAGAAATAGATGTTTCTTTGGAACTCTCTCGCTTTTTTGATGATCCAATGGATGTTGGCAATTTGATCTCTGGTTCCTCTGCCTTTTCTAAATCCAGTTTGAACATCTGGAAGTTCATGATTCACATGCTGTTGAAGCCTGGCTTGGAGGATTTTGAGCATTCCTTTGCTAGCATGTGAGATGAGTGCAATTGTGTGGTAGTTTGAGCATTCTTTGGCATTGCCTTTCTTTGGGATAGGAATGAAAACTGACCTTTTCCAGTCCTGTGGCCACTGCTGAGCTTTCCAAATTTGCTGGCATATTGAGTGCAGCACTTTCACAGCATCATCTTTTAGGACTTGAAATAAGCTCAACTGGAATTCCATCACCTCCGCTAGCTTTGTTCATGGTGATGCTTCCTAAGGCCCACTTGACTTCACATTCCAGGATGTCTGGCTCTATGTGAGTGATCACTCCATTGCGATTATCTGAGTCATGAAGATCTGTTTTGTATAGTTCTTCTGTGTATTCTTGCCACCTCTTCTTAATATCTTCTGCTTCTGTTAGGTCCATACCATTTCTGTCCTTTATTGTGCCTATCTTTGCATGAAATGTTCCCTTGGTATCTCTCATTTTCTTGAAGAGATCTCTAGTCTTTCCCATTCTATTGTTTTCCTCTATGTCTTTGCATTGTTTGCTGAGGAAGGCTTTCTTATCTCTCCTTGCTAGTATTTGGAACTCTGCATTCTAATGGGTATATCTTTCCTTTTCTTCTTTGCCTTTTGCTTCTCTTCTTTTCTCAGCTATTTGTAAGGCCTCCCCAGACAACCATTTTGCGTTTTTGCATTTCTTTTTCTTGGGGATGGTCTTGATCACTGCCTCCTGTACAATGTCATGAACCTCTACCCATAGATCTTCAGGCACTCTATCAGATCTAATCCTTTGAATCTATTTGTCACTTCCACTGTATAATCATAAGGGATTTGATTTAGGTCATACCTGAATGGTCTAGTGGTTTTCCCTACTTTCTTCAATTTAAGTCTGAATTTGGCAATAAGGAGTTCATGATCTGAGCCACAGTCAGCTCCCAGTCTTGTTTTTGCTGACTCTATAGAGCTTCTCTATCTTTGGCTGCAAAGAATATAATCAATCTGGTTTCGGTGTTGACCATCTGGTGATGTCCATGTGTAGAGTCTTCTCTTGTGTTGTTGAAAGAGGGTGTTTGCTATGACCAGTGCGTTCTCTTGGCAAAACTCTATTAGCCTTTGTCCTGCTTCATTCTGTACTCCAAGGCCAAGTTTGCCTATTACCCCTGGTGTTTCTTGACTTTCTACTTTTGCTTTCCAGTCCCCTATAATGAAAAGGACATATTTTTGGGGTGTTAGTTCTAGAAGGCCTTGTAGGTCGTCGTAGAACCATTCGACTTCAACTTCTTCAGCATTACTGGTTGGGGCATAAACTTGGATTACTGTGATATTGAATGGTTTGCCTTGGAAACGAACAGAGATCATTCTGTTGTTTTTGAGACTGAATCCAAGTACTGCATTTCAGACTCTTTTGTTGACTATGATAGCTACTCCATTTTCTAAGGGATTCTTGCCCGCAGTAGTAGATATAATGGTCATCTGAGTTAAAATCACCCATTCCAGTCCATTTTAGTTTGCTGATTCCTGTAATGTCGACGTTCACTCTTGCCATCTCCTGTTTGACCACTTCCAATTTGCCTGGATTCATGGACCTAACATTCCAGGTTCCTATGCAATATTGCTCTTTACAGCATCAGACTTTACTTCCATCACCCGTCACATCCACAACTGGGTGTTGTTTTTGCTTTGGTTCTATCTCTTCATTCTTTCTGGAGTTATTTCTCCACTGATCTCCAGTAGCATATTGGGCACCTACCGACCTGGGGAGTTCATCTCTCAGTGTCATACCTTTTTGCCTTTTCATGCTGTTCATGGTGTCCTCAAGGCAAGAAATGGAAGTGGTTTTCCATTCCCTCCTCCAGTGGACCACATTTTGTCAGAACTTTCCACCATGACCCATCTGTCTTGGGTGGCCCTACAAGGCATGGCTCATAGTTTCATTGAGGGAGATAAGGCTGTGGTCCATGTGATCAGATTGGTTAGTTTTCTGTGATTGTGATTTCCAGTCTGTCTCCCCTGGTGGAGGATTTCTATACACACTCACATATCCAGTGACAAACCATAATGGAAAAGAATACGAACAGGATTGTACATACGTGTGTAACTGAGTCACTTTGCTGTACAGCAGAAATAACACAACTCTTCTCTCTTTGATCAAACAATAAAGCTTTCCTTTGCTTCCAAACCAAACTTGGTCTTGTTCTATGGGCTCCAGTGACAGTGGCAGGAGGACACTTGTGGAGGCCGACTCAAGGGGGTCAGTAACAGATACTGGCCATCCCACCTCCTGGGCCAGCATCCAGAGCCTCCTCAGTGTGCTCCTAATAGAGAGGAAAAGGCCACGGTTTTTTCAAAAGCCCAAGAGGAAGCAGCCACAGAGAACAGACACAATGCAGGTCATGCTATTTTCAGATGGGAGTCAAGCAGTCCCAGATAAGGGACCCAGCTGGGACCATGGAGACAATGGAGGTGTGGGGGAGGGGACGGGTGCTGGCCCATTATAAAAATATAGTCCTAAAGGGAACCCAGGCAGCAGGAAAGAAAGCTATCAACTGGGATAAGGTAAAGGAAATCAGTCAGGAGCCAACGGAAAACACCTCAGCATTCCTGAGGTACCCTGGGGATGCCTCCAAGTCTATACCACCACTGACCCCTGAGTCATTGGAGGGGAACACAATCCTGTGGTCGTATTTCATTTCCAAAACTGTTCCAGCATTAGGTGCAAACATCAGAAACTGGAAATAGAAACAAATACCCACACCTCTCGCTCAGTCAAGGTTAATTCAGTTCAGTTTAGTCATTCAGTCATGACCAACTCTTTGTGACAACATGGACTGCAGCATGCCAGCCTTCCCTGTCCATCACCAACTCCCGGAGTTCACTCAAACTCATGTCCATCACGTTGGTGATGTCATCCAACCATCTCATCCTCTGTCGTCCCCTTCTCCTCCTGCCTTCAATCTTTCCCAGCACAGGGTCTTTTCCAGTCAGTCAGTTCTTCACATTAGGTGGCTAAAGTACTGGAGTTTCATCTTCAGCATCAGTCCTTCCAATGAATATTCAGGACTGATTTCTTTTAGGATGGACTGGTTGGATCTCCTTGCTGTCCAAGGGACTCTCAAGAGTCTTCCTCAACACCACAGTTCAAAAGCATCAATTCTTTGGCACTCAGCTTTCCTTATAGCCCAACTCTCACATCCATACGTGACAACTGGAAAAACCATAGCCTTGACCAGACGGACCTTTGTTGGCAAAGTAATGTCTTTGCTTTTTAATATGCTGTCTAGGTTGGTCATAATTTTTCTTTCAAGGAGCAAGTGTCTTTTAATTTCATGGCTGAAATCACCATCTGCAGTGATTTTGGAGCCCCCCAAATAAAGTCTGACACTGTTTCCACTGTTTCCCCATCTATTTACCATGAAGTGATGGGACCCGGTGTCATGATCTTAGTTTTCTGAATGTTGAGTTTTAAGCCAGCTTTTACACTCTCCTCTGTCACTTTCATCAAGAGGCTCTTTAATTCTTCACTTTCTGCCATAAGGGTGGTATCTGCATATCTGAGGTTATTGACATTTCTCCCAGCAATCTTGACTCCAGCTTGTGCTTCATCCAGTGCAGCATTTCTCATGATGTACTCTGCATATATACCTGTTAAATAAGCATGGTGACAATATGCAGCCTTGACGCACTCCTTTCCTGATTTGGAACCAATCTGTTGGTCCATGTCCAGTTCTAACTGTTGCTTTTTGACCTAAATACAGATTTCTCAGGAGGCAGGTCAGGTGGGTATTCCCATCTCCTGAGTGTAGCATGGGACCTTTTGAACTAAAATGGACTGGAATGGGTGAATTTAACTCAGATGACCATTATATCTACTACTGTGGGCAGGAATCCCTTAGAAGAAATGGAGTAGCCATCATGGTCAACAAAAGAGTCTGAAATGCAGTACTTGGATGCAATCTCAAAAATGACAGAATGATCTCTGTTCATCTCCAAGGCAAAACATTCAATATCACAGTAATCCAAGTTTATGCCCCAACCAGGAACGCTGAAGAAGTTGAAATTGAACAGTCCTATGAAGACCTACAAGACCTTTTAGAACTAACACCCAAAAAATATGTCCTTTTCATTATACGGGACTGGAATGCAAAAGTAGGAAGTCAAGAAACACGTGGCGTAACAGACAAATTTGGCCTTGGAATACGGAATGAAACAGGTCAAAGACTAATAGAGTTTTGCCAAGAAAATGCACTGGTCATAGCAAACACCCTCTTCCAACAACACAGGAGAAGACTCTACACATGGCCATCACCAGATGGTCAACACCGAAATCAGATTGATTATGTTCTTTGCAGCCAAAGATGGAGAAGCTCTATACAGTCAACAAAAATAAGACCAGGAGCTGACTGTGGCTCAGATCATGAACTCCTTATTACCAAATTCAGCCTTAAATTGAAGAAAGTAGGGAAAACCACTAGACCATTCAGGTATGGCCTAAATCAAATCAGTTATGATTATACAGTGGAAGTGAGAAATAGATTTAAGGGACTAGATCTGATAGATAGAGGACCTGATGAACTATGGAATGAGGTTCATGACATTGTACAGGAGACAGGGATCAAGACCACCCTCATGGAAAAGAAATGCAAAAAAGCAAAATGGCTGTGTGGGGAGGCCTTACAAATAGCTGTGAAAAGAAGATAAGTGAAAAGCAAAGGAGAAAAGGAAAGATATAAGCATCTGAATGCAGAGTTCCAAAGAATAGCTAGAAGAGATAAGAAAACCTTCCTCAGCGATCAATGCAAAAAAATAGAGGAAAAGAACAGAATGGGAAAGACTAGAGATCTCTTTTCAAGAAAATTAGAGATACCAAGGGAATATTTCATGCAAAGATGGGATCAATAAAGGACAGAAATGGTATGGACCTAACAGAAGCAGAAGATATTAAGAAGAGGTGGCAAGAATACACAGAAGAATTGCACCAAAAAGATCTTCATGACCCAGATAATCACAATGGTGTGATCACTCACCTAGAGTCAGACATCCTGGAATGTGAGGTCAAGTAGGCCTTAGAAAGCATCACTACTAACAAAGCTAGAGGAGGTGATGGAATTCCAGTTGAGCTATTTCAAATCCTGAAAGATGATGCTGTGAAATGCTGCACTCAATATGCCAGCAAATTTGGAAAACTCAGCAGTGGCCACAGGACTAGAAAAGGTCAGTTTTCATTCCTATCCCAAAGAAAGGCAATGCCAAAAAATGCTCAAACTACCGCACAATTGCACTCACCTCACACGGTGGTAAAGTAATGCTCAAAATTCTCTAAGCCAGGCTTCAGCAATACGTGAACCGTGAACTTCCAGATGCTCAAGCTGGTTTTAGAAAAGGCAGAGGAACCAGAGATCCAATTGCCAACATCCGTTGCACCATTGAAAATGCGAGAGAGTTCCAGAAAAACATCTATTTCTGGTTTATTGACTGTGCCAAAGCCTTTGACTGTGTGGATCACAACAAACTATGGAAAATTCTTCAAGAGATGGGAATACCAGATCACCTGACCTGCCTCTTGAGAAACCTATATGCAGGTCAGGAAGCAACAGTTAGAACTGGACATGGAACAACAGACTGGTTCCAAATAGGAAAAGAAGTACGTCAAGGCTGTATATTGTCACCCTGCTTATATAACTTCTATGTAGAGTACATCGTGAGAAACGCTGGGCTGGAAGAAACACAAGCTGGAATCAAGATTGCTGGGAGAAATATCAATAACCTCAGATATGCAGATGACACCCCCCTTATGGCAGAAAGTGAAGAGGAACTAAAGAGCCTCTTGATGAAAGTGAAAGTGGAGAGTGAAAAAGTTGGCTTAAGCTCAACATTCAGAAAATGAAGATCATGGCATCTGGTCCCATCACTTCATGGGAAATAGATGGGGAAACAGTGGAAACAGTGGCAGACTTTTTTTTTTTTGCTCCAAAATTACTGCAGTTGGTGATTGCAGCCATGAAATTAAAAGACGCTTACTTCTTGGAAGAAAAGTTATGACCAACCTAAATAGCATATTCAAAAGCAGAGACATTACTTTGCCGACTAAGGTCTGTCTAGTCAAGGCTATGGTTTTTCCTGTGGTCATGTATGGATGTCAAAGTTGGACTGTGAAGAAAGCTGAGTGCCGAAGAATTGATGCTTTTGAACTGTGGTGTTGGAGAAGACTCTTGAGAGTCCCTTGGACTGCAAGGAGATCCAACCAGTCCATTCTGAAGGAGATCAACCCTGGGATTTCTTTGGAAGAAATGATGCTAAAGCTGAAACTCCAGTACTTTGGCCACCTCATGAGAAGAGTTGACTCATTGGAAAAGACTCTGATGCTGGGAGGGTTTGGGGGCAGGAGGAGAAGGGGACGACAGAGAATGAGATGGCTGGATGGCATCACTGACTCGATGTATGTGCGTCTGAGTGAACTCCGGGAGTTGGTGATGGACAGGGAGTCCTGGCGTGCTGAGATTCATGGGGTTGCAAAGAGTCGGACACGACTGAGCGACTGAACTGAACCATTACCTTCATTACCTCCACCATAGTTTGGCCTCAGGTCAAACAAGAGGGAGGGAACACAGCCCCACCCATCCGCAGAAAACTGGATTAAAGATTTACTGACCATGGCCCCGCCCATCAGAACAAGACCCAGTTTCCCCCTCAGTCAGTCTCTCCCATCAGGAAGCTTCCAGAAGCCTCTTATCCTTCTCCACCAGAGGGCAGACAGACTGGAAACCACAACCACAGGAAACTAACCGATCTGATCACATGGACCGCAGCCTTGTCTCAGTGAAAATACGAGCCATGCCTTATGGGGCCACCCAAGACAGATGGATCATGGCAGAGAGTTCTGACAAAGCGTGGTCCACTGGAGAAGGGAACAGCAGACCACTTCACACACATTTGCTTTTGAATGGAACTCAGCCTCCTTCTGTTGGGGTGAGCAAACAGGGGAGGGCCCTTCTTGGGGCCTGACTCACAGGGTCACAGGGCCTGACTCACATGTGTCCTGGCAGGGGAGGCGTGGACGCTACCTCTGCTCTCCGCTGGGCACTGGGCAGGTGTCAGTGGCAGTGGACCTGCCCTCTGTGAGCGCCCGTGCCCTTGGATGTACGCTGCTTTCATCGTGAGGTTTGCGGTGAGGTGGGAGGGAATGGGAAACGCAGAGCCCCTGGCCCTCCACCAACGAGGTCCCCATGCACATCCGATGGTGTTGTGTACAGATGCACTTTGGGGTCCTCTCGTGAACTGAAGCCAACTCGACCCTGCACAGCGGGGCGCCCCTCCTGGTCAGGGCTGTCCTGCATCATCGGTCCTTTGAGAACACGGGGCATGTATCCTCAGATTGCCCTCCAGTCAGGAGAAGCCAGAAACCTGGATGGTACATGAAATCTTCCAACTTTTAAATGTTTACAGTGTTCAAAAATGCCTATTTATTAAACACATGCTTGTGTGCCTAGCCGCTTCAGTTGTGTCCGATACTTTTGTGACCCCCATGGGGGTCTGTAGCCCGCCAGGCTCTTCTGCCCATAGGATTTCCCAGGTGAGAATACTGGAGTGGGTTGCCATGCCTTTCTCCAGGGGACCTTTCTGACCCAGGGATCGAACCCGAGTCTCCCACACTGCAGGCAGATTCTTTACCATTTGAGCCACTGGGGAAGCCCTCTTAAGAAACACCATGCTGAGCAAAAAAGTAAAGGGCAGCTGAGACACATCCAGGCAGTAATTCAGCAAGGGGAGTAGCAGGGAGAGCAATTAAACCCTCAGTAAGGTGGCGGGAAAAGTCTTTTTCTTTTTTTCCTCAATTAAGACCACTTTTATTGCAGGTGCGTCACAAACTTCTCTTCATCTTCTCATTAACTTAATGAGGGAGGCGTCGCTGATACAGAGTGCAGCTAACCCAGATGCAGGACGCAGCCCCTCATCTCTAACACCACGTTTTAGATAAGAGCAATGGCAGAGCGGGGATGGACTCACGTGGGGTCAAGAAGATCAAACTTGAACTGGTGTCTGTCACAGCCCGGTGTATTCTGTTCACCAGGCCTTTATATTTACTTGACGTTCCAGCAAAAGACAGTGTTTTATTTGTGAAACACGCTTCATGTTTTACACACTTCATCTCAAGTTTTTTCAGAACTAACCTTTGTCCTGAGGGGATTACAATCATTCCTAAGTAACCCTAAATAAGAGCTAGAAATTGTTGTTGTCTCTTATCTCATAAGAGATTTAGCTACATCACTGGAAAAAATATGGCAAAGCACACAAAGAAGGGCTCCCTTGTGTTCAGAGATGGTCCTGCTGCTTTAATTATGCTGTGGGTTTTCTCCCTTGTGCATTTGTTAAAACTGGGTGGGTGGAATTTCATGGGAGGACTGGCATGAATTTAGTGGCTTGGGAGAAGCCCAGCTGGAAAAGCTAACTATCCTGTTTAGGTGGGAAAGAGGAGAAACGGGAGGACTTTCACATTACTGTGTGGGTGAAGTTTGCATGAGGGAGCGTGATGGGCTTTTTCCCCAAATACTCTCCAAACCCACAAAAGCAGTGGTAATATTCTATCTAGAAATGGGGGGTGGTGACCACGTTCCTCTCTTGGCCTGAGGTTTTACCAAGCATCGGTGCCAATTTTTGAGCTGATGCCATTCAGTTCAGTTCAGTTCAGTTGCTCGGTGGTGTCCGACCCTTTGCGACCCCATGGACTGCAGCACTCCAGGCCTCCCTGTCCATCACCAACTCCTGGAACTTGCTCAAACTCATGTCCACTGCGTCAGTGATTCCATTTCTGCTTTAGAAAGAACAACATGGTACTTTATGTTCTTTCAATCTAGGAGATCCATTAGAAAGAAAAGACAGATTTAGGGTTTAGGCATAAGTGCTGCTTCTGTGCACCTAGTCCAAAGCTCAGCTGGACTCCATGGTGGCCTAGATTTCCTTGTCCCACAGCTAAGGTCAGGTAGGACTAGGTATGACATGGGTTACAATGGTGGGATGGGGATGGAGGCTGGAAAGTAGCCCCGTGTCTTCGTAAGAACATCTGTAATGGGTTCAGTTAGGAAAGCAGCACTCAAGGAATCGTTCTTGAAGGCATACTATGCTAGATATCTCCACAGTCAGTTCTGGGGTGTGTGTGTGTGTGTGTGTGTATTGCCACATCTAATGGGTAAAAGGATTCTTAAACACTGAAGCTCATCCTGGATCACCTGGATCATTTCTTAGTTCCCTGGGATTTATTTTAATAGCATTAGCAGTAATTGACTTTGTGGCATGCAAAGAGCCTACTCTTTCCCCCTGATGGAGGAAAAGATTGAGGGCAGGAGGAGAAGGGGACGATAGAGGATGACATGGTTGGGTGCCATCACCGACTCAATGGACAAGAGTTTGAGCAAACTCTGGGAGATACTGAAGGACAGGGAAGCCTGGTGTGCTGCACTGCATGGGGTCACAAAGAGTCTGACAGGACTGAGCAACTGAACAGCAACAATACAATGTATCCATACTACAAAACATTATTTAGCCATTAAAAACTATGTATTGAGAGCATAGCTAACTTAGGGAAATATTTTATAAGAGTCAATAAAAACTGTCAATACAGATTGAAATTGCTCGAGTCAGGTCTCCTCCAGTTGCCAGGAACGTCGACGTGGCTCAGATAAAAGGGCCTTAAGTAGGCTTCAGAGGTCTCGTGAGGATCGGAGACAGAGGTTGCTGGAGACTGAAGCTGGAGCATCGCCAAGCACAAGGCTCCTTCCTAGGATTCCCGACTCCCTGTCGAGGGAAACCTTCCTCTTCCTGCACCTGCTTCCCTCTCTCATCCCGCCTCCTCTCCTGAAGCACAGCCTCTGCTGTCTCACAGTCCAGGCTGCACACTGCCCTCCTTGCTTCTCTTACAAGTACACCTGTTTGTCTCACATTCATCGCTCACTGGCTTCCTAGCTCCATCTCCCAGTTCCAAATTCCTGTGCTAAATGGACGTGTGGTCTGGAGGGGGCCCTGGGCGGGGGCCGTGCGGGTGGAGCTGGCCTTGCATCCAGCTTCTCTTTGCTCCTCGGATGCTGCAGCTGTTTGTGTATCACCGAGCGGGGCCGAGTGTCCCCAGGCCACCCTCTCCACATTCCACGCCCAGATCCGAGGTGAGCTTATACCGCCATTTGCCCAGCCTTGCGGCCGAGGATTCGCTGAATCACGTCACCCGTGACCCAAGGCAGCTGGCCCTGGGCTGACACATGTCACCAGACCCCATCGAGGGCCTCTGAGGAGAGCAGCTGCTCTAGGCGGATAGGTGGCGCTGGTAGAATACTATCTGGCTAACATTCGTGGGGAGCTGGGCCTGGTGATGTGCACAGCTCTTCATGCATGCAGGCTCTGTTGTCACCCGTTTTACATTCAAGGACACTGACGCCTGAAGACAAGTCACGTTGCCAGGCCCCGCGTGGGAGGCGGAAAGTGGGGGCCTGAACACAGCTACCGTGTTCTTTCTCATCCTGCTCCATCGCCCCCCGTCACTGTGTGGGGCCCTTCCCTGGTGGGGGAGGGGATAGGGTGCAGCACCTTCACGAAGTCCTCCACGACGTCCTCATATCTAGTAAGTCCTGCGGAACACCTGGATTCCAGTGCATCCAGAAATAAATGTGGTTCTTCTCACCCCCTGCTGGTGGGACTGTCAGCTGGTAAAGTCTTCCTGGAGGCCAATGTGGCAACTGGTTGCCTGGAGAATCCTGTGGACAGAGGAGCCTGGCAGGCTACAGTCTATGGGGTCGCAAGAGTTGGACACGACTGGGTAACTAAGCACAATAGGTAGCTAAGTGGTAAAGAAACTGCCTGCCAATGCAGGAGATACAGGAGACTTGGGTTCAATCCCTGGGTCGGGAAGATCCCCTGGAGGAGGAAATGGCAACCCACTCTAGTATTCTTGCCTGGAGAATCCAATGAACAGAGGAGCCTGGCGGGCTACAGTCCATGGGGTCGCAAAGACTGAGACACCACTGGGTACGCAGGCACATATAGACATGATGCTTTAAACATGTCCATTCTGTCTGATCTACTATTAACGTCAAAGAATATAGCATAAAAGAATCATTCTAAATGCAAACAAAAGATTTATAGCTGTATCTGGATATATCTGAAATATCCCACAGTAGAGAAGTTGATAAAAGCCATTATAAATGCATCTGATGAAATGGGATAATCAGCCTTCCTTAAAAATTGGCTGCCTGAGAAAGAAATGTGCTCTGCCTCAGTCCCTGCTGTCCAGCTATGGACAGATGTCCAGCCACACGCCCAGATGCCCACCATGGCCCGAGGCTGTGGGGACCTGAAAGGACCCCTAGGTGGGTGGTGCTGCTTCCCTGGGGCCCATGTGATCACAGGGTCATGGATCGGTTGGCTGTGTCCAAAGCTCCCCACACGCTCATAGCTCAGGGGCTGCATGTCCCTCTTAGGACTTGTCAAGGCAACATTCTGCTGCTCTTAGAAATGTAACCGGGGATTTTCTGAAGTTGACCTGAGCTGACATAGTAGTTTTTAAGGGCAGGTGTCTTACTCCCATGTCTTAAGTAATAATTCTCAAACTGGGAAAGTGTCTTAAAGCAGGAAATATACAAAACTAATAACTTCTACGATTTGAAGAGCTAGAGATTATTAACTGTATGCCGAGGACTGCCTACTCCCACACTGGACGGCAGTATTCCCATTTCACAGATGAAGAAACAGAAGGTCAAAAGCACAGGTGACTTTATTAGACCCTGACTCAGTTACAAGGTTGAAGCCATCTGTGTGCTCAGTTGCTCACTTGTGCCTGACTCTTTGCAACCCCATGGACTGTAGCCCACCAGGCCCCTCTGTCTATGAGATTCTCCAGGCAAGAATATTGGAGTGGGCTTGCCATTTCCTTCTCCAAGGGATCGAAACTCTGTCTTTTGTGTCACCTGCATTGCAGGCAGATTTTTTACCACTAGCACCCCCTGGGAAGCCAGGCCTGCTTGCTAAGCTGCCGAAAGCAGCTGTTGAGACGAGAGAGCCTGGCCATGTACACAGATGACCTAGCAGATTCTGGGACAAGGACATGCCAGCTAAGACTCCAAAAGTATGAGCAGGTGCCGAGATGGCGCAGACAGCTCTTAGGCTGAGCGACTGTTTCCGAGTCAACACACATCTGACACTTAAAGAACTTTGAGTTCGGCCATGCAGGCCATGTGGGCAGAGGGGTTGGGCCCCAAGATGTGGCTGGAGAGAAAAGTGGACCATGGTGAGAGCCTCGTCTGGGAGTCTTCCAGGAGAAGAAGCCAGAGGGTGGTGGTGCCAGCTCCTTAAAAGCCCCAGACAAGTGGCCACAGCTTCCCCTCTGGCTAAGCCTTCTGGTTCTGGGCAAGGGTGGCTCCAGAGAACACTTTTGTATGCCATTTCAAGGAGTCAGCTTGAGGTGAGGTGGAGACCTGTTGACCTCTGACCTGTGTGCACCAACAGTCAGTCATGGACCTGAATGCAGGAGATCCATGATCACTAATTATCTGGAAGCCTTCGATTTCTTAACATGTTTACGACACAGTCTAAACCCTCTGACAACAACATCCAAACATGATGAACGTACCAGGAATTCAACATTTTAACTGAACGTATAAAGTTTATAGCTGGTGAATCTGGACAGTGGGGTTGGAGGTTGTGCACTTGACCCACATGGGTACAGGAACCTAACCTGTAGCATGGGCGTAAAACCACATGGAATCATCTGTAAATGTCATGACACTTGAAGCTCATGGAGGTGTTGAAACTTCTTCAGGTGGATTCTGCATAACCGGGATTCCACTGGGCCCTTTTATGTAGTGTGAGCAGGTGGGGGAATGGTTTAACCTTTCTGAAAACTATGTATGGCAACCTGAAATCCAACAATAGAGAATCAACTGATTAAGTTATATTATCACTGTAAAAAGCACTATGATGCAGGCATTACAAACATGTTCTCAAAGAATAAAAGAGGGAACTATTAGCATAATTTAAGTTGGAAAACCAGATACAACATTTATATGTGCGTGTGTGTATATAGATGAAATATGGCTTCCCAGGTGACTCAGTGGTAAAGAATCCTCCTGCCAAGGCAAGACATGCAAGAGACGCGAGTTTGATCCCTGGGTCAGGGAGTTCCCTGGAGGAAGAAATGGCAACCCACTCCAGTATTCTTGCCTGGAGAATTCCAAGGACAGAGGAGCCTGGAGGGCTACAGTCCATGGGGTCACAAAGAGTCAGACACGATTTAGTGACTAAACAACAACATATATGAAATATATCAAATGATGAAGAGCAGTTATGTTAGATGGTAGGATAATGGGTTATATTTGTCATATTTTCTAAAATAAACCCACATTGCCTGGCTAATTGGCATAAGGCAATAACTGTCATTTAAGAAAAAAAAAATCTAGGTGTTGTCATTTGATTGCAAAACTATCACTGGATGAGTGATGGCACAAAATCTGAGACTTGGCGTAACTGATTGCACTTGTGCAGACAGATGGCAGGCAGAGCCCAGGACCCTGATTCCTGTCTACACCTGCTCTGAAGAGCAAGTTTTGATGAATAAAGAATCTATTTGAGAGACAGCAAAGAAATTGGACACAACTGAGCAATTAAACACACACAGCACACACACGCACTTGCGCGCGCGCGTATACACACATACAAAGAAACAGCTGGGGCTTCTCTGGTGGCTTAGTCGGTAAAGAATCTGCCTACAATGTGGGAGGCCTGGGTTCAACCCCTGGGTAGGGAAGATCCCCTGGTGGAGGAAATGGCAACCCACTCCAGTATTCTTGCCTGGAGAATCCCAGGGAAGGCGGCGCCTGGTGGGCTGCCGTCTATGGGGTCGCACAGAGTCGGACACAACTGAAGTGATTTAGCAGCAACAGCAGCAACTAAACCACCACCACCAGGCCCGGGGTGGAGAAAGCCTGTTCCTGGTGGTGGCCACACTGACACAGAAGGAGAGACAGAGGTCAGAGGGCAGGAGGGACTTGCTTAGGGGCAGGGGTCCCCGGGAGGAGGCCACAGCACAGGGCAGTCCTTGCCTGGGGGTCTCCAGCCCCTGGGGACAGACTCTACATCCCCTGCAGAAACGTCTCTGACACCCCAGTGTCTTCTTGCTCCCAGCGCTGACTCAGTACTGTGGCAGGTTCTGAGGGATCCCAAACCCGCTGCAGAGGGTAAGGAGAGATGGGACAGTCTCACCAAAGGTTTCCTCCTGCTTCAGGGAGGCAGGACAGAACGACGCTGCAGGAGTTGCACACAGCACAGCTTCCTGGAAATTCACTCTCTAAGTCTCTCCCCAAAGCCTCCATCCTCGTAGAAACACTCGGCTCCACTCTCCGTGCCTGGCCCCCTCCAGCTCTCTCTTGGCTCCCCTCATCCACTCAGCTCTCCCTCTCCTTGGATCCTGGCTCCTGGGGACTTTCTAGCTAGGTCAGTACGACTGGGCTCACCTCTGAGCTTCTGCTACTTGGGTCCCCACCCTCCTACCTGATGCAAAAGAAATCCATCTTCTTAGGGACCCCTTTTCCTTGGCAGGTGGGGGAGTGGGGAGTTACAAACACTTAGAGCTTATCTAACAGTTCAAAGTTATGGGCAGATGATCATCCTAGGTGAACAAGCAATTGAAGATTTTCCCAGCACCTACCTAAGGTCCATGTGGCTTCATTCATCTTGTGACCATGGAAATGATGCTGTTGGTACTGAGGGAACATTATTCAGCCAATAAAAGGAAGGCATTTGAGTCAGTTCAAATGAGGTGAATGAACCTAGAGCCTGTTATACAGAGTGAATATTGTATATTAACATATGCATATGGAATCTAGAAAGATGGTACTGATGAACCCATTTGCAGGGCAGCAGCGGAGACGCAGACATAGAGAACAGATGTGTGGACACAGTGGGGGAAGGAGACAGGGGGACGAATGGAGAGCGTAGCATGGAAGCATGCACACTAAACATACTCTCATGTACAAAACGAGAGCCTGTGGAAATTCGCTGTATAACCCATGGAGCTCTGTGACAACCTAGAGGGATGGAATCTGGTGGGAGGTGGGAGGGACTTTTCAGAGGGAGGGGACATTTGTGTGCCTAGGGCTGATTCATGTTGTATGGCAGAAACCAACACAATATTATAAAGCAATTATCCTCCAATTAATAAAACAAAAAAAGAACTGGGGGGTCAGGCTTACCTCCAGAGGTGACTGGTGGCCCACACGGCACCACAGTGAGAATCAGGGGAAAAGGGTTCCCCAGACAAGTTTTCCCCCGATAGGAGCCTGTCCTCTGTCCTTACCTGGTGATTATGCTAGGACGAAACACTCCCTACCAAGTCCTAGGACACTATGCACACATACGACTCCGTGAGGCGAAGATTGCCAAGGACTCCCTGCGGGCAGTTTGGTGTCCTGAGGGCAGCTTGCACGCGGCTGCTTTGCAGAGAGGCAGGTGGCTTTGCTCTGGGCTGATTCTGGCACTGGGGGCCTGCTCGGTCTCCCCCGGGGAGAGTTCTAGACTTTGCTGAGCTGAGTTAGCAATTTTCCTTTGGGGTAAAGCAGCCCGGAGCTTAGACGCTCCATCTGCGCCCAGATAATCCTCCAATGCAGATCCCACTGGGGACGTGGGCTGGTCCACATGGAACCTGGATGAACCTGGACGGAGGAGCATAGTGCACCCACCCAAGGCACGGAGGGGAGGGCGGTCTATAAACACAGACTTTCCTGGGATTTCACATGCCCCTCTTGTAGGAAGAAAGGAGATAGATCCTATCTGATCTATTGTTACAGTATTTTTAATACTCAACTGGCAGTAACAATGAAAACATAGCGCCTCTGACAGCTGGAGAGCATTTCACAATTTACAAAGTATTATGAGTGAATGCTTTTTTTTTTTTAACCTCTGGGATCTCCTACTCAAATCCAAATAAAATACAGAAACCACTTTGTGAGCTAGAACCTGCAAGGCACACATGGTGTATTTATTGCGTTTTAGCAGCAAGTATGCAGCTGGTATTTTTCTAGGTGATTGTAGTAAATTACAGGATTTCCAGACTGGACATGGACAAGGACTCTCCGTTTTCCGTGGGAATATGCCACCCACTAAAGACTTGTCTAAGGCAACTGAGGCCCTAGGTCTCCCTGGGTCCAGCGGAGATGACCTCCTGCAGCCGTGCCTCCCTCCGAATGAAGCTCTGCAGTCAGAAGAGAAGGGACAGCGGGCTCTCTGTGGTCTGTGTCACCAGCCCAAGCCAGCAGGCCGCCTGGTGCAGCATTATCGACACCCGAGGTTGGGGATGGTTCTATCTCTTTAAATTAAAAAAAAAAAGCATGCGTGCGGGAGGGGAGGGCGGGCTGCTGACTGCGGCACCGGCTCGGGGCCTGGACCAGCGCGGCTGCGGGGCCAGTCGCGCCGGACCCGCTGACGGGACACAAGGACAACAAAGGGCGGACGCGGCCCTGGCAGCCCCGGTGAGCGTGTGAGGCCCCGGCTGGGGGCCCGAAGGGGGCCCCGGGAGTGCAGGCCCCGCGGGGCGGAGGGAGGCGCCCGGGCCCTGCGGCCGATGGGGGAGCCGCCTTTGGAGAGGACCGGGGCACTTCTTGAGCGCCCCTGGCCGCGGTGAGGAAGGGGCCCTTTCTCCACTCCCCCCAGTCTGGGCCGCGGCCTGCGGTGGTGGGCGAGGCGCCCCGCCCCCGCCGAGATGCTCAGACAGCCCGGCTTTGTCATTTTCATTTCCAGCCCGGCTTGTGGGTCTGCTCACAATGGACCCTTTGCTGAAAAGCAGAGTGTGGGCCCTGGGAGTGTCCTGTTGAATTGTAAAGCGGGATCCCCCAAGTGCCTTCCAGCCTGATGCAAAGCAATCGTCCTTTAAACTGCACGCCCTGAAATGAGTCCACACATATCACCCAGTTATCCTACATAGCAATATCGGGACACCCTGCTTTGAGTGGCTGTTTTAACGTTTTCCATAGTTTTTAAATCATATTTTAATCAGTGATCCTTAAATTCTTAGAAAGAGTATCCCAGTTTTAACAACAATGAAAGATCTCTCGCTACTTTTCTGTTTCTTAAAACAAGGTTGATACCTCGGTGAAGAGGGCTGGGTTTGTTTCTGACGTGCCAGTGTCTGGGCTTTAATTTTGTGTGACTTTGTCTTCCCTGTGCGAGGAGAGCCCGTTTGGATGGCAGGCGGAATGCAGGTCAACCCCGTGTGCTCCCTGGAGTCATGGCCCAGGGAGCTCTGACTTCTCCAGCTCGGCCGGGAGAGCTAGATCCTCAGCCTCATTTTATGTGTCACTTGGAAGGCGGATCTCGCCTGTTGTTTCTTAAAGCTGTATACATCGATAACCAGGCACGTACTAGGTTGGTGCCTGGGCATCACATCCCACTGGCTTTACTCAGGACTAACTGGCTGTCTTTCCCTAATCTTGCCGCAAAGTCTTCTTTCACATCGTGGACAAATGACACCCGGTTCCTTGTCCTCCTTCCTCCTGCGGCCGTCCCTTCATCCTTTCTTTACCTTTCTGGCTTTTTGCCTGGCCAAACAGCTCCTTTTCTGTCGAGGTCAAGGCTCCTTCAGTTTCTCTTTCAAACCAACCATACTCTCATATCTTCCTGGCTCCTTGTTTGGTTTTCGAGATCTTTTCCATGATGCAAATGGTGTTTTCCGTTCTTCACATGATAGGAAGGGAAGCCTCATGACAGCCTTACTTTAAGACAAGGTTGGCTTACATCAGCACATCTCGTGTTGCTCTACACTGGGTTTGCTCTCAGAAGACTTGGGTTCAGATCTCAGCTCTGCAGACCCTGAAAACCCCCTCAGCTTCTGCGAGCCTCAGTTCCTTCCTATGCTAGAGATGATGGCAGTTGTTCGCACAGTATTCTAGGATTGAGATGAGCCAGCACCATCTGGCTCATCTTGAAGACGCCCAGCACCATCCTTGGCACAGATGTAGCTACTCAGGGGATGTTTTGTCATTTTTCCCTTCAATTCATCCAGCTACCTGTCCACCCATCCATGGGGAAGCAGGCTAAAGAGGGTTCTCTGCCGTGTCCCTGAGGGAATGGATTTTGAAATGATCTTTTGACCAAGTGCTTCTTAATCAGCTCTGAGTACATAAAACATACTCAGTACTTGATAAGGATCCCTTAGAGCTTCCCAGGTGGCTCAGTGGTAAAAGAATCCCCCTGCTAATGCAGGTAACATGGGTTTGACCCCTGGGTTGGGAAGATCCCCTGGAGGAGGGCATGGCAACCCATTCCAGAATTCGTGCTGGGAGAATCCCATGGATAGAGGAGCCTGGCGGGCTACAGTCCATGGGGTTGTGGAGAGTTGGACATGACTGAGAGAGACAGAGGGAAGGATCTCTTGTAAAAGTGATGCAGACATTTCCATGCCGGCACAGGCGTGTTCTGCTGGAGGAGGAAGGGCTCGTCCCTTTCCCTAGGTCCCTTTAAGTCCTGAGGGATGGCAGAACTGAGAACTTCGACAGTCCTGCCGTGAGTCCAACTGAGGACCGCTAAGTGAATGATGTAAAGGGTGCCAAACTGGAAATGGGAGCAGTTCCTATGGTGGTTCTGATGGTGGACAACCAGGGTGGTAACCTGCTTTTCCTACTGCCAATGCCGGGACTGCTTTCGTTTCTATTTGATGCGCCTTTCTCCTTTCGCCTCACCACCTTTGCCTCCCTGAAACTCCACACTGAGCGCCTTGTGTCAGACTGCAGTCAGGATGGGCCGTTGTGCCCGCGCCTCAGGAGACACGAGGAGGTGGGAAGGGCCACGGCCTGGGAACCAGGGGCGTGGCCCTGCCTCAGCCTTGGCTCCTCTCTGTGCTAATTGGAGAGGCATTTAACCTCAGCTCTGAGGTGAGATGTATGGTGTAGACCATCTTTACATTTCCTTCAAGGCCTGACATACTCAGTTTATAACAATTATTCCATCAGATACCACGGTTTCATGCTTGCTGCCTCTCTTCATTCTCAAAGCAGCCTTGTGAAGCAGGCAGCGCATTTTGCACATTATTAAATGTAATATTAAGACAGAGTAGAGGCCCAACCATTCCTGATTTGTACAAAGAGGGGGTTGATGGGACAGTCTCCAGTTTGGTTTTCTCACTGGACGTCAGTGAACGCTGAGATCAGCCCCCCTCCCCAAATACTGACCCCTGCACCGTGGGGCCCTGCATCAGGGCACCCAGAGGTCATGGGCATATGAAGCCCAGGATGCCACTGGGCTTCTCTGTCTTGTTGGGGACATTGGTGGTTCACGTACAGCAATGTTCGATCCAGACAAATGTCTGTTTTCAGTATTCTGCTCTGGCTGAGACCACCAGTCTGTCATCTAGTCCAGAAGATATGGGCTCTGCTGTTTACATGGCCTTTTCATGTGTTCTAAAATGACATTAAAAAAAAAAAAGTCAAAGCTGCTTGAATATTTTTATGGGTGATCATTTAAACTTCATAGAACTTCTTATTTCATTAAAGTACCAAGTCCTAGAGAGAAGTTTGGATTTTTGCTGCATCTGGAATTTGTGCACTGTTTTACCATATGAATAGAGGTTCAGTCTTTCTCCTTGTTTTTAATGCAATGATGCATTTAACCATTAAAAAAGTCCTATTAGGGTTACCAGATGAATTACAGAAACTATTGTATAAGATAAACATAATCTAAAAAACTTGTTTGAAATTCACATTTAACTAGGCATATTTTTACTTGCTAAATCTGGCACCCTTATATAAGCAGAACCTTACTTGATAAATAATGGTTACTTCATTGGAGAAGGAAATGGTAACCCACTCCAGTATTCTTGCCTGGAGAATCCCATGGACACAGGAGTCTGGTGGGGTACAGTCCATGGGGTCGAAAAGAGTTGGACACAACTGAGTAACTAATATTTCATTTCATTTCATTGGGCATAAAGATACTAACTTGTTAGGTTTTTAAACTTAAAATATAAATTACATCCAGTTTTCATCAATTTTGCATAATATGCCAAGCATCTCCCTGGGTTTATTGACTAAAGCTTTTGTCTATGAAATGTTTAAACCCTATGATTATCCTAAGAAGATTCTGATCCTGAAGAGCATGTCCCAGTCACCTCATGTTCCTCAGAGGCCCCGCTAATGACTGAAAAAAGTACCCAAGATTTTAAATATATTTATTTGGAGTCAGATAACATGGTTTAAAACTGCCTGCACGTGAGACTAGCTCTGATGCTTCATCTCTCAGAGGCTCAATTTCCTCCTCCTTAAAATGGACTCAATGACTGTTTTCCTCCTTAAATGGACTCATTTTCCTCCTTAAATAGACTCAATTTCCTCCTCCTTAAATGCTCAATGGCCACATCCCCCCTCCCCCATCCCACCACAGTCAGATGTCAGGTGGGCAAAGTCCCCTCCTCCAGGCTTCTAGAGAAACTTGGGTTTTCCAGAGAATGAGTGCATATTACTTTTCCCTTCAAAAAGTCAGATAATAATATTAGATAATATCAAATGAGATCTATTTCAATCATATAATCTATCTTTAATATGTAATTTTAAAAAGCTTTACTGAGGGACTTCCCTAGTGGTCCAGTGGGTTAGCAGGTGGCATGGGTTCCATCTCTGGCCTGGGAGCTAAGATCCTCGAGGCCGAAAAGCTAAAACATAAAACAGAAGCAATATTGTAATGAATTCAATAAAGACTTAAAAATGGTCCACCTTAAAAAAAAATCTAAAAAAAAAGTAAAAGTTTTATTCAGATATCATTCACATACTAATACAATTCACCCATACGGCATATTAATTTTGTATAAACTTGGAAGATAATTGAGCTTTTAAAGGTCAATCTGATACTCCAGGGAGCTAATTCCATTGGTAGCCCCTCCAAATCCTTGTCGCCAACAATTAGCTCCGCCCTCTGATGGACCAAATGCTGACACTAGATCCTCTTGATTCAAGACATGCTGTGAAAGTATAGATGCCCCTTGTTGCCTGGAAATGGCCAGAGTGATGAAATGATTCCTTCTCTATTGAATACCTTCTGTATCCACGGCCTTGCATCTGACCAGGGGAGGCAAATGTGAACAAGACATTCTAGGGGACCTCCTTGCAAAACGAGGAAGGTTTCTATGATACAGAAGAGAACACTTGGGACACTTGAGGGGATAATTTATACATTTTTCTTATTAGATTTGATATACGATTTTTTTTCTGCAGTACATTCTACTGGAAATCTTTGCTGCACACACATACACACACACACACGAGGGCTTCCCAGGTGGTGCCAGTGGTAAAGCATCTACCTGCAGTGCAGCAGACTCAAGACACGGGTTCAATCCCTGGGTCAGGAAGATCCCATGGAGAAGGAAATGGCAACCCACTCCAGTACTCTTGCCTGGAGAATCCCCATGGACAGAGGAGCCTGCAGTCCATGGGGTCACAAAGAGTCGGACATGACCGAGCAGGCACACAGGACACACCATCAAACACCCTCCATAAGAAGTATCTGTTACCTTTGGCTCCACGTCTGGGCTCTGTAAAGCGTATTATGTAAATCTTTCATATCAGGGATGTTTATCTGGGGTCACGTAACGGCTGTAGTGACCATGACCTTCTCTCCAATAGACCATGCCCAGGCAGTTCTGTTATTAAGAACGGCTGCAATTCTTCCTTTGTCATACATTTTGGGCTCTTGACTTACAAGGTGAATTAATCTGACTTCTCTGTTTTGCAAAGATGCCTTTTTCAAGTCTGTGCTGACTCATGTCTTGCTCTGACAGCAAGGAGAGCAATACTGCTATTCCGAGGGTAATTCCAGTGATGGCTCCTGTGGGTCAGAAGTCTGTCTGCACTGGCTCCTTGTTTCTGCAACGCTAGGGACTTTCAAGGGTGAATTTTTCAGCACATCACAGAGGATTTAACTGTGTGTGAATGCGTCTGATCGAGCATGATGAAAAGTAATGCTGATTTTTGTTTCCCATCTTTAGAGGAATGTGTGTTCTATTCTCAAGAGGTCGCTGAAGTCTCTTCTGGCTTGAGTCTTTGCTATAAAGGGGTGAAAAGACTGTTTTTAGGGAGACTGGCACGGTTGAGACAGGTAGAGCTCAGGGTTGTTGAGAACAGTGAAGGGGGAGGGGCCCCCTCGAGTTCCCGCTTCCTCAGACATGGCCCTCGGTCACGTGGTCATGATTTAGACCCTGGGTGTCCGACCTGTTTCTGTTTCAAGTAGAGCATCTCAAAGAAACATTCGGCCTGGTAAGTGGGACTGGCATGTTTCTTTCCTACTCCTTGAATGAGGTCATATATGGTGCCAACCCCGCCTGCTATGGGAGAGCCTGGGCTGCCAAAGCAGGGCATTTTTGCTGGATGGACACACTGTGTCTGTATTAGCCGCGGGCAGTGGCTTCGGGCGATGAGGCCAAATGCATGGATTCCACAGCTGGCCAGGGCTGACCACCAGGCCGGTTCCTTAATCGCCACTGTAGGCCACCAACTGTTTGGCCCCTGATACGTGAGAGAAGGACAAGGGTCGGTGGGCAGAGACCATGAGCTTGTCATGTTCTTCGTGTGTTAGAGAATGTTCCATGAGCAAAGACTGGCATCTCATTATGTGCAGGACTGGCCTGCAGTTCATTAGGTCCTTGTAGATGTCGTTCAGGCCAGTCTTTGCGATGACTCTGCGAGGAGGGGGCAAGCTGTCCTGGGCCACGGTGAGGAAGGTGGGGCACGAGAGATTAGGTGATTCCCAGGCCGTGGCCTCCACCTTCAGTGATACGAGAGGGGCAGCCGGCTTCCCCTTTGGGGAAACGTATGGGCAGAGAAGGACATAATAGTCCAGCGTCTATATTGTGTCAGGCAGTCAATAGCAGGACTAAGATAAGAGATGGAGTAAAAGCCTTAGTTTAAGTCCTTGAGATGGTACTTGACTTTCCTGGACACCAATTTCCTCAACTGTAAATGGAATTAGTAATTTGCTACCAAATCACTAGGCTCTTATGAAACTGAAACAAGACAGTATCTATAAAATAACTCTAACAAATTAAAGACACTGCACCTCTGCAAGGTAACCTTACCATACGACATTACAGTTTTACTATCAGTAACATTTCCACTGTATTCAAACTTTAGGATATTCTAATATTCTTGACCATGTTAATGAAATAAAGACAAAATTATCGTGAAAGCAGTAAAAAAAAAACCTTAGATTTAACATATCATGATTAATTTGATTTTTCTTATTGAGGAACTGTCAAATTTATTAGTATGGATAGTTGGAGTGTTTATATTTCTTATGTTTAAAATTGCATTAGACTGCTGTTCAATCATATTAGATGCCGTAAGAAAGGCTAGTAGCTTTTACCTTCCATCTATTGTCATTGTAAAGGATTTATAGAAGCAAACGTGTGGTATACTGAAGCACTCAAAAATGGATTCACTCTCAGATGGAGATTTATATACAATAGAAACATTAGACTATAAAATCCTATATAGTGGTAATCAGCAAGGAACAAAACATTTCTGTAGTTTAAAACAATAAGGATGAAATAGCAATAAATATACACTTAATTTGGAGAAGGGAATGGCAATCCACTCTAGTATTCTTGCCTGGAGAATCCCACGGACAGAGAAGCCTGGTGGGCTACAGTCCGTGGGATCACAGAGTCAGACGTGACTGAACAGCTAACACACACACACACACACACACACACACACACACACACACTTAATTATCGGGAGAGATATGTTCATTTATCTGCATATATAGACTGTTTGGCCACTGCACACCAAGAAATGGATATTTGTTGAACTGAATAAAGGTGTGAGTGTGTGTGTGAATCACATACTGAGAATTAAGACATTTTAATATTTATTTTGTCTATATATTTTGGTCTTGGATTAACACAAAGTAATCATGAGAATAGGTAAAATAATATGTAACAAAGGCTTTGTAAATGTTGATGTGCTCTATGTTTTTCAGTGTTATTCTGTGAAAGTAGCCTGGTTTATTGTTGAGATCCCCTACATAGGGCGGAGAGGTCTGCTGGGGCCGGGTCACTTCCTGGTGTCCCCAGATGCTCTTGAAGGTGTAACACCCTTGCTGTCTGGCACCCCACCTGCAGGACTAACGTCTCAGTAAACTGATGTTGACAGGTCCCGAGAACATCTTGTCCCTTTCTCCTCACCCATAGGGTGTGGGCACAGCCTCTAAACTCTTTTAACTTTGGTGTCTTAACCTGTAAAATGAGGAAACTATATGGAAGAAATTTTCATCTACCTTCTAAGTTCTGCTGCTTTGTCTGAGGATTAAGGTGAGAAAATCAAACAAAATTTTATTAAGGAGTCTGGCTCAGATGGTAAAGAATCTGCCTGCAATGCAGGAGACCCAGATGCAGTCCCTGGGTTGGGAGGATCCCCTGAAGAATGAAATGGCAGCCCATTCCAGTAGTCTTGGCTAGAAAATCCCATGGATAGAGGAGCCTGGCAGGCTACAGTCCATGGGGTCGCAAAGAGTCAGACACGACTGAGTGACAAACAGAGATACATGGAGAGACCCAGGGACTGAATGATTCACTGAGATGGCCAGAGCCCTCAACTTAAGTACCATCTTCAGCTAAAGACAGGGTAATGGCAGTAGTGGTTTGGGACTTCAAAGGGGAGGAAGGCAACTGACCTGAAGATAGGAAAGCGAACGTTGGTAAACAGCTGTTTGCTGGACCAGGCCATGACAATGGGACACAGACAAACTGCAGCAGACAGACTCTGCAGGGTCCTCCCCGTCCGTGTGCCTAGTTCATACCACTGTTCTGTTCGGTGATGGTCCATCCTGGGATAGACGCTCTGTGTTCCTTTAGATAGTGAGAAGGTCAAAGCTTCTTCCTGAGTCTTTGGGGCCTTACAAAGCATCAGCCTAAATTTTCCAGTAGTCATGTATGGATGTGAGAGAAGGACCATAGAGAAAGCTGAGCACCAAAGAATTGATGCTTTTGAACCATGGTGTTGGAGAAGACTCTTGAGAGGCCCTTGGACCGCAAGGAGATCCAACTAGTCAATACTAAGGGAAATCAGTCCTTAGGTGATAAAGTAATTCAATTATACATGCATAAATATGTATATATATTCTTTTTTATCTTCTTTTCCATTATGGTTTATCACAGGATATTGAATATAGTTCCCTGTGCTGCACAGTAGGACCTTGTAGTTTATCCATCCTATATAAAACAGTTTGCATCTGTGGTGATTTAGTTGCAAAGTCGTGTCCAACTGTTGTCATCCCATGAGTGTCTGCCATGCTCCTCTGTCCATGGGATTCTCCAGGTGAGACTGCTGGAGTGGGTTGCCATTTCCTTCTCCAGAGGATCTTCCCGACCCAGAAATCAAACCCAGGTCTCTGGCATTGCAGACAGATTCTTTACCGACTGAGCTATGAGGGAAGTCCTAGTTTGCATTTACTAACCCCAAAACTCCCAGTCCATCCCTCCCTGATTGCCCTTTCTGTTAACAATCACAGGTCTGTTCTCTACGTCTATCAGTCTGTTTCGTAAATAAGTTCCCTTGTGTGACATTTTAGATTCCACATATAAGTGATGTCATACGGTATTTGTCTTTTCCTTTCTGACTTACTTCACTTAGTATGATAACCTTCAGGTCCATCTATGTGGCTTATCAGCCCAAATTCATTCTCATGCCAAAGAGATACAATTGGAGGTAGCAAATTTTTCTCCCCTATTTAATACTATTAAATAAATAGTGTTATTTAAATGCCATGTGCAGAATTTCATATGAGTGAAGAAGGATCTATTGGTACTGAGGGGGTCTTGGGAACCCTGAGGAATGCTTTGAATGGTTGGGGAGTAAGTTCTCAGGGCGGTTTCACAAGGCCCTGGGTGCATACCTTGATAAGAAGAGAGAGCATGAGTGGTGTTTAGGGAAGGAATAGATGCTCCTCACTGCTGCTGCTAAGTCGCTTCAGTCGTGTCCGACTCTGTGCGACCCCATAGACGGCAGCCCACCAGGCTCCCCCGTCCCTGGGATTCTCCAGGGAAGAACGCTGGAGTGGGTTGCCATTTCCTTCTACAATGCATGAAAGTGAAAAGTGAAAGTGAAGTCGCTCAGTTGTGTCCAACTCTTAGAGACCTCATGGACTGCAGCCTACCAGGCTTCTCCCTCCATGGGATTTTCCAGGCAAGAGTACTGGAGTGGGGTGCCATTGCCTTCTACAGATGCTCCTCACAAAGGCAGGAAAAATGAGGTTGCAATGCAAGGCCAAGGGTGACCCTTTCTGCAAATCTCTTCTCTCCTTGCCTCCCCTCCCCTTTTTTCCTCTTCCTTCCTTCCTCTTTTTACAATCCTTGTTATGTTGAGTCTATTAGTCCATCTGTACCTCATTCTTAATGAACAGCTATCATGATTCAAACAAAGATGTCATTACATACTACTCTATCATGTTATAAATGTATTTTCAACATTATCCCATGCTGGAGACACAATATAGTAGACATTTAATTTTTACCATTATTAAATGGAAATACCATTCATGCAAAAGAGTGTGTATAGATTAGACTCGTTTGCCCACTTTCCTTTGAGGTAGTTTCTTTTTTATTTTCAAGAGTTCTCTGTTGATTATCTGTGTGGCAAGTATGTTCTCCTGATGTATGTTGCTTGAGATGTTCACCTGTTTAATGTGGTTTGAATGTAGTCATCTTTTTCTTCTGTGCTTCGTGCTTTCCATCTGCTGTTTAAAGAGTTCATTTTTACCCTGAGGTCATGAGGATATTGGGTTATATTTCTTTCTAGAAACTTTACGGTTTGATTGTCTCACTGATGCCCTTAATCACCTGGAATTGATACTGGTGTGCACTGTGAGGTTCAAATATGTTTTTCTTTCCAGGTGGGTAAGCACTTGTCCCAGTAACATTTCTTGAATGGTCCAGCTTTCCCCACCGTACTCTGCCAACACCTCTGTCACGTATCAAGTTTCCATTAATGCAAGGATCTGTTTCTGAGCTTTATACCCTTTGATTGTTTGTTTGAATACCATACCAACTCAGGTATTATAGTTTTACATTACAGTTTGCTATTTAGCAAAGCAAGTCTTTCCCCTCATACTTCTGAAAGACTGTCTTTACTCTTATCCCCTTGGTTTCCCATAGAACTTATAGAATTGCAAATTTTATTTTGAAAGGTTGTTGGGATTTTGATTGGAATGTCTTTGAATTAGAAGACCAATTGGAGGAGAGGGGGCATTTCAGTGATATTGAGCCTTCTTGCCCTGTATCATGTACATATCACCATTTTTAAAGGGTGTCTTTTGTTCAAGTTTATAGATTTTCTACCTAAAATTTTTATACAAGTTTTTTGTTATAATTATTCCAAAGTAACTTTTTTTTTTCTTGGTATTATAAATGGTTGTCTCTAAAAATACCTTAAAAAACTTTTGCTGGTATGTAGAAATACAGTTGCACTTCTATCAGTAATCTGGATCAACTCTATCATTAATCCTGTTGACTTGTCTGAAATACTTTTTGAATGTCCCACCTGTGAAAGGTGATGATTCCTCCCACCTCCCGTCCCTGTCCAGTGAAGTGTTTACTAGACACGGAGATAGCCCAGGGTGAGGTTTGCTCATTAAGAAGTTCCCATCTTTTCCCTCTTTACTAAATGTTTTTTGTTTTCTTTCCTATTTGACAGAAGGTCTTTAATGGATATGGAATTTGATCCTCTGATAAGCCCAGTCAATTAGGTCATAAACTATTATCTTGTATTATTATACTATATATGCTGCATTCAGCTTGCTAATATGTATTTAGAATTTTTTCATCTGTGTTCATGAATGATATTGGCCAGTAATTTTCCTTTTCCATATGGTGCCAGTCTGGTTTAGATAACTGGATTTGGGAATATTATCAGACAGATGACATTATTTGGGCATATTGTCTGTTTTTATGTTTTCTGGTAGACTTTGTTGTTTTAGAGTTACCTTGCTTATTGAATATTTGGTACATCTTTCCAGTAAAACCATCTAGCCTAATATTTTCCCTTTGGAGAGATTTAAATATCAGTGAATGAAACTATTTTGGATTGACTTGTTTCTTGAATTTGTCTGGTGCTTTATATTTTTTCAATAATCTGTCTGTTTTCAAAGTTTAAAAATTCATTACCTTAGAGTTATTTTTAGGGGATTCCCTGGTGGTCCAGTGGTTAGGACTCTGCACTTTCACTGCCGAGGGTCTGAGTTCAATTCCTGGTGACATGCTAAGTCACTTCAGTCGTGTCCAACTCTTTGTGACCCCATGGACTGTCAGACCCCATGGACTGTAGCTGGACAGGCTCCTCTTGTCTATGGGATTTTCCTGTCAAGAATACTGGAGTGGGTTGCCATTTCCTACTCCAGGGGATCTTCCTGACCCAGGGATCGAACCCATGTCTCTATTATCTCCTGTGTTGACAGGCAGGTCTTTACCACTAGTGCCACCTGGGAAGCACAGAATGTAGCCAATTCCTGGTAGGAGATGTAAGATCTTGCAAGCCACATGGCATGACCAAAAATAAATAAATAAATGGAGTTTAAAAAAGAATACTCTGTTATCTTTAAAATTCCTGATGCATCCCATTTTCCTCCCTATGTATATGTATATATTATGTATATCACTTCTTTTATCTTGATCAGTCTTGCTGCAAATTGGCCAATTTTATTAGACTTTTAAAATAACTCACTTTTCCATTGTATTTCTGTTTTCTATTTTGTTAATTCTACTCTTATCTACTCTCAGTCTTGTTTTCTTTGGATTTATGCCCATAATCTTTTTTCTAAGGTCTTGAAATGGATACTTAATTTTCAGTAATTCATTTTCCTGAATGAAATTATTGAAGGCATTAAATGTCCCATCAGTTCAGTTCAGTTCAGTTCAGTCACTCAGTTGTGTCTGACTCTTTGCGACCCCATGAATTGCAGCACGCCAGGCCTCCCTGTCCATCACCAACTCCTGGAGTTCACTCAAACTCATGTCCATCGAGTCGGTGATGCCATCCAGCCATCTCATCCTCTGTCGTCCCCTTCTCCTCCTGCCCCCAATCCCTCCCAGCTTCAGTCTTTTCCAATGAGTCAACTCTTCGCATGAGGTGGCCAAAGTACTGGAGTTTCAGCTTTAGCATCATTCCTTCCAAAGAACACCCAGGACTGATCTCCTTTAGAGTAGACTGGTTAGATCTCCTTGCAGTCCAAGGGACTCTCAAGAATCTTCTCCAACACCACAGTTCAAAACCATCAATTCTTCGGCGCTCAGCCTTCTTCACAGTCCAGCTCTCACATCCATGCATGACCACTGGAAAAACCATAGCCTTGACTAGATGGATCTTTGTTGACAAAGTAATGTCTCTGCTTTTGAATATGCTATCTAGGTTGGTCCTAACTTTCCTTCCAAGGGAATGTCCCATAAATCTACAAAACGCCCTCTATAATGAAGAAGGAGCAAGTCAAAGGCTCAGTGTTTTTCGTGGGCACTTGCTTTCAACCAGAATTTAATAAGATTCCTTTTGTTTATTTTTAGAGCTACCCTCTATTTGTGGAAAGTGGTACTGGGTTTCCATTTATATTGTGGGTGGAAAGTTTCCTTTTATAATAGATTTATTTAAGTAGAGAGTTATTTTAAGAAAGAAAAACATTAAGTAAATAAAGAGGTGATACATAGTAGGCCAAAGATCCTCAGAATGGTATGCTGCATCTCAAATATGAGAAACATTATGAAATGACTATAGTTTGTGACTATCATTTGGGAAACTGGTGTCCCAGGCAGTTCACTGCCTCCTCTTACCCACTTGCGTGGTCACTGGCAAGTATAGTTGCTCAGCCGCAGCAGGTGAGTTTTGAATAATCAGGGAGTAAGACAGGTCCTGGGGACACTTATATGTACAAATGGTTAAGTGTCCAAAAAAGGGAAATAGTTTCTGGAATTCCAAATTGTGGGTCAGATGTTCATAACAGAAGTGATACTAAAACTGAAGATGGGATTGCTAGCGAGCAGTCATGAGTGGTTAGGACGTGGTGGTCCTTGGGTCCCAGCGTGGGTGCAGGGGGGCACATCTTCAGTGCATTTCTCCCTTCAGCAAAACCGTTCAGACAGCAGCTCAGTAGGGGTCAGGAGAAAGACGGTATCCTGACCACATAATAATATGCTGGGGAAAGTCTCTGTAACCTGCTAGAAATGATGGCAAAAAGACGTGTGTGATATGCATTCATTACAGCTCAGAGTTATTTAGGAAAAACGACCCAAAGTTTGTTTTTTTTTTTGTAATGATCCATTGTCCATCTGGAGGAAAGTTATAATAATTTGCCATGAGGCTCTTTGCTGTTTAGCAGGTTTATGAAACGTGCCAGGTGATACAAGGTTAGTTAACATCCCAGATGACAGAAAATGAAAATGATAGTCTCTCAGCTGTGTCTGACTCTTTGTAACCCCATGGACTATACAGTCTATGGAATTCTCCAGGCCAGAATACTGGAGTGGGTAGCCTTTCCCTTGTCCAGGGGGTCTTCCCAACCCAGTGATTGAACCCAGGTCTCCCGCGTTGCAGGCAGATTCTTTACCAGCTGAGACTCAAGGGAAGCCCATTTCATATACGATTTCATATAAAAGAGGAATAAGATTTTGGATGGGTTTGTTTCCATTAATCTCACTCACTCATGGCACCCAGGATATTTTTATAATATCAAGTCACTAGGGAAGTGTTTGGGGAAGAATTTGCAGCGAGTCTTCATTTTCTTCCCTGGGTTTTCATGAATCCAAGAATCTATAGTGATCTAAATATAGCTTAGATTATGATCTCTACATTACTTTTCTCTACAAGGCAACATTGCTGCTGCTGCTGCTAAGTCGCTTCAGTCGTGTCCGACTCTGTGTGACTCCACAGATAGCAGCCCACCAGGCTCCCCCGTCCCTGGGATTCTCCAGGCAAGAATACTGGAGTGGGTTGCCATTTCCTTCTCCAATGCATGAAAGTGAAAAGTGAAAGTGAAGTCGCTTAGTCGTGTCCGACTCTTAGCGACCCCATGGACTGCAGCCTACCAGGCTCCTCCGTCCATGGGCTTTTCCAGGCAAGAGCAGTGGAGTGGGGTGCCAGTGCCTTCTCCACAAGGCAACATTGCTGGGTAGCAAAAACAGAATAAGTCAGCAGCTGGTTTTCTCGTTTTCCGCCCCTCACTTCCTAGTTGAGCGTCTGAAACACCACGACTTAGCTTGGTGTTTCTAAGCTCCGTGGTTCTGAGCTCCAGGGACTTTCTAATTATAAACTGCTGGTTGCATTGGAGCGCTGCCTAGGAGCATGGCGCCTGGTCTCCCCTCACCACCAGCAGAGTTGGTATTTCTTAGGTTGGTGTTTCACAGATGTGTGAAAGGTTCCTGCTTTCACACAGCTGTCTCCCCCAAAGAAATGCCATCATGTCTAAGACTTGTCATGCCTTGGACATCATAAAGGATTTGTAACCATGATACTTGCAGGAGTGTGTAGAAAATTCAGTCTCATGAATCCCTTTGGCTTAGCCTGATTGTCCAAGTTTGTCAATTTTTTCCTTCTAGTTTATTTCTTAACATGTTAGACTGTTGCAGGCACCCATGGTTCTTAAGCATATTGCTAGTAAGATACTCTTTTTCATTAAACATAGATGTTTCATTTTCAGATGTGAGTTATAATATATAAAGTCACAGGCTTGGGTCTTGGGGTTCTGTTCCTGAGAAAAGGTACATTGTGCGAAGCACATATTCCACTTGGAAGAAGCCAGGGAACTGGAGGGATGAGGAGAAATGCGTAGGGAGTGAGAACATGGAACTAAGTTACGTGGACGTGTTTTTGTTTATAGCGATGGCCGTGTGTCTGCCGGTGGTGAGTGGAGACCAGGTGCCATGCTCCTAGGCAGGGCTCTGACACGAGCAGCAGCTTATAATTAGAAAGTCCCTGGAGCTCAGCGCTGTGGCTGTCAGCCACGAGGAGCTGCCTCATCTGTGCCTTTACTGGGAGGACTTTCCCCTACTCCTTTTTTACCCTTCCTTGGTTTTTCTTTCAGGATCCCAGAAGTGATGCTAAGATGCAGGTGTCACCAGAGCAAGAAGAAGGGCACTTTCCAGGGAGTATCGTACGTCTGCTGAGATGAGGGCAAGGAGCACGGAGCCCAAGAACGTCCACAACATCTTCCCCACCTCCTGCAGAAAGAAATAAGGAAGATTCTCAGATGAAAATAGCTCCTCTTTGCTTTGGGGAAAAGCCAGAACCCATTAGCTGATCAGTTTTACCTGAAGAAGGCCCATGGGCTGCTGATCAGCAGGCGTAACCCAGGGAGACGACACTGAGACGGGAGAGCCCTGCTGTAAGGAGTGCAAACACCAAACACAGCGATGCTTTCCCACATCAGATGATGAATGGACGCTGAGGGGGAAACAGCCCTTCCGCTGGCCAGGCAAGCTGGACTGGAGTCCACGCTTATGGGAACAACTTGGAAGGAGGAAAAATATTTTCATGGTTTTCCCAGACAGATATTTCAAGACAAGTGATAATGGAGACCCAGGATAATAGGTAAATGAGTGAATGTTTTAAATTATGGCACTTTGCACTGAGATTCAAAGTTTGCTGGGTTTTCACATAGGAAACATTTGTTGGCAAAAACAGAGGGATGCTCTCTCAAGGTAGAAGTGAATCAACCCCAGACACATTGGTTCTAATGGGGATTGTGCGGGTAGACACTTGCACCGCGGGTTGACGATCACTCCTTCCATTTCCCAGATGGTTCTGGGTTCTGTTTCCTGGTGTGGCTCTTACAGTGGACAGTTGACTCGACATGTCCTATTTTCTCCCTCATAAAATGTGTGTATTGGTGCCTTTCACTGGCCTGTGATTATTTGGAAAATATTAAATAACAACTGTCAAGTACTTGGAATTGTATCAGATAAGCTGAGAGAAGACAGAGGACTCTCTGTTTTTCCTTTATAAACTATGAAGATAAAAGATAAGATTTGCTCCTTTTCGCAAATTTAGTTGCTATTTTATAGGAACTTATTTTAAAAGCTTGAGAGTATATGCAAAAACATATCGTATCACTGATATGTAGAATTACCCCTTAAATTTCTCTGTGTTCCTTTTTCCTTATAACAAAAGACTCATTGATTTTTGATGTCTGTATTCAAATAGTGTGTTCAATAATTGAAAAGTTAGGACCATAGAGATCAGGTAAGTCCTCACATCTTGTAATCCAATGACATCGATGAATAAAAGGTCTTTTAAAATTTGACTTTCCAATTTGAAACATTGGGAAAACCCAATATTTGTTTTTTCTCATTTACCTTTTGAAAACCTTTATTCATTAGACAGAGGAAGTTCAAGAGTAACCTTTTCAATTGAACTTACTTCTTAACAAATCAAGATTCACTTGTGACTCATTGTTATTCAAATATGAGAATAACATAGGTACAGAGACTACTTAATGGGTTTGAGTTTTGACAAACTGGAACTTTTGGTTATTTCTAATATTATAAGAAGTCATCTGAGATGAATTTTCTTGCTATTTCTGACACTAAATTGTTTAAGCTTGATAGAGGAACCCTTATATAGCATCATACAAATGCTATCACAGTATTTTCTGTGGATTTTTTTCTTTCTTTTTTTTTTTTACCTTCTAAACTGCTTCTATCGGAGAAGGCAATGGCACCCCACTCCAGTACTCTTGCCTGGAAAATCCCATGGAGGGAGAAGCCTGGTAGGCTGCAGTCCATGGGGTCGCTAAGAGTTGGACACGACTGAGTGACTTCACTTTCACTTTCCACTTTCATGCATTGGAGAAGGAAATGGCAACCCACTGCAGTGTTCTTGCCTCGAGAATCCCAGGGACGGGGGAGCCTGGTGGGCTGCCGTCTATGGGATCACACAGAGTCGGACATGACTGAAGTGACTTAGCAGCAGCAGCAGCAAACTGCTTCCGTATAGTGCTTTCCTCTTGTTTTGAAAGTAGAGTTTTTTTCCAATTAAATGTTAACTCATTTTCACTCAGCTTATCAGTTAGTAGATTTGTTAGAAATAATTTCATGTATAAATCTATTTTAAATAGCAGTGATGACACAGACACTTTGATGCTGACACTAAGCATATATTTTCAACAATTAAGATTGACTTGAAGCATCTAAGAGACAGTGAAAAAACCCCAACAGATTGGATCATCTTTGCAGTCACTAGGTGCTCCAATCTGTTTTTAGCTAGAACAAAGTATAAATTAACTTTGAGAATATCTTTGCAGAGATTTACATCCTGTAGGCTTTGGGCTCTTTAGAATTTCCTCAGAAGTTATAATTTCCTTAAAGCTAAAATGTCAGTGACTGCATACAGCAGCATTTATAAATACACAGAGTATATGTTCATTATCAAAGCATCTTAAGATTATTTTATAAACACATTTTTATTAAGATATTTAAAACTTGTCTCATTAAGACCCTTACTGTGTAAAACTTGATTGCCTGGTCTTTTTGTTCAAGGGGCAAGATAATAATTTTTAAAGCTAAGAAGGATCTGGGGTGGGCTTGATCTAGGGCACTGTAACTGAGTGCTCAGAGGGCGTGTGTACCCACTGTGTTAACACACAGAGCCTTCCCAGCCTACTGGATTTATGTGAGTATTTAGGAAAAGAAGATTGTCTATGTGATAAGCAGTTTAAAATGTTCTGCTAAGATAAAAGCAGGCATATTATTGACTATACCATCTGAATATTAACCTAAAAATTGAGTTGGTATCACTCTTTTTTAAAAATTTAGCTGCAATGCATCTTAGTTATAGCATGAGGGATCTTCAGTTGCAGCATGTGAACTCTGTAGTTAGGGCATGTGAACTCTTAGTTGCATATGGGCTCTAGTTCCCTGACCAGGGATGGAACCTGGGTCCCCCTCCCTGTGGACCATCAGGGAAGTCCCTGGTCTCCCTTGTTGAAGGGTGCTTTGGGACTGGTTCCCTTCCATTGTGTCCAGGAGACCTCTGGAGTGTCAGTGTGTTACTGTGCAAAGAGCAGATTCCAGGATACAGAGAGGTGGACCAGATTTGGGGAACCTGTCCCCTAGGATGCTGAAGAAACAGTTCTAGGTACAGGGTGCTAAAGCGCTTGGTCCATTTGGGGTTGATTCAGGCTGGTCTTTTAGACAATGTCTAAAAGATCCTATCTTAGTGGATTGATGAGATGAGATGAGAAAACTGAAGTTATGTGACTTGTTCAAACTCACAGGGTTTTAAAGAAAAAATTACCCTGACACTTATCAAAACAGTAAGGAAGTCTTTATTTAAGACTTGATACCTATTGCAATTGTGGAAGAGATCTGGCTTAACTCAGAATACAGCATAAAGAGCTGGGTATTTACAGCCAATGAGCAGAGAGACGGGAGTCAGTGGATGGCAAATTAATGAGACATCAAGGGCAGGGACCCTGGCTGAACTGACTTGCTGATAGCAGGCCAGGGTGCTCAAGTGTCAAGGGTGGGTGGGGAGGACTTTGGTCAGACATGGAGGCTACTCAGACCTCAAGGGGGAGGAGGTCTGTCTACACTGACAGTGGGATTCTTGCTAAAACTGGGCCAGGCCATTCAAAGATAGAGCCTGAGGATGAGACTCATTGAAAAGAGAGCTCAGAGGAGCTTCTGAACTTTGGTTAAGGATTGAGAGAGAGCCCTGGTCAGGTACAAGCCCAGAATGGCTGGACTGGCCTCTCCTCCTCCAGGGTCCATCTGATATCCAGTGTCCACCTTCCCAGGGGACCACAATGTAGCCTTTCAGTTAGGACCCTCCACACTGTTACTGAACCAAATGAATCCTCTCACCCACATGCAATAAAGTGAGTGTGCTGACCCCAGGATCAAGGTGAAGGAAAGGGCAGCGTTCACTGCAAGTGAGGAGTCCAGGCAGCTGGTGCTTAAGTCTGAACTCCCTGAAAGCTTTCAGGGACAGGTTCATAAAGACGGGGTGAAGGAGGGAGACATGGGCTGTGTGGTGAGCTCATGGACCTTTCTTCTGATTTTGTTGATGGTAAGGTAATCAGGGTCAGCGTATCAACCTGGTTTCACCTCATCTAGGGTCTATGTGCTTCTGGACAGCACGCAGTTAACTTCTCCTGCCTGGTGGGGTTTCATTCAGCAGCTGCAAAACAGCTCAAAGAACAAGGCTCAGAATATCCTCTACAGCCCTTGCTGCTGCTGCTGCTAAGTTGCTTCAGTTGTGTCCAACTCTGTGCGACCCCATAGACAGAAGCCCACCAGGCTCCCCCGTCCCTGGGATTCTCCAGGCAAGAACACTGGAGTGGGTTGCCATTTCCTTCTCCAATGCATGAAAGTGAAAAGTGAAAGGGAAGTCGCTCAGTCGTGTCCGACTCTTAGCAACCCCATGGACTGCAGCCTACCTGGCTCCTTCGTCCATGGGATATTCTAAGCAAGAATACTGGAGTGGGGTGCCATCGCCTTCTCCGCTACAGCCCTTGAGGTGGAACTAAAGATCTTCAACTTTGTTCAGCGACTAAACTATTATTTTGTCTTGCTTGACTGTTTCCTTTCTTCCTGCATTTTTTCACTTCTTTGGTTAAATTTACTCTTTGGGACTCAGGGAAAACATAAGAGCCTAGAGTTTTTCTACAGACAAAGGCAGGCGGAGGACCTGCAGAGACAGCGAGGGAGGTCTGTTTTGCGAAGACCCTATAGGATCCTGCTCATCACAAAGTCATTCCTTTAGCTAACGTGTGTGGGGCATTTATTAGGCCAGGCTTTAAGAATATGTAAGGGAATGATATGGATGTAGGTATTGATGACTCTGATGAATTTTCTACTCTAACAGGGGGAAGACAGAAAGTACACAATAAACCTAATACATAATTAAATTACAGGGTACCTCATTTTTGTTGTTGTTTAGTCACTAAGTCGTACCTCACATGATGGAACAAAAGACCGGTGAGCATGAAAAGGAGGTGGGAGTCTATGGGGTTTCATAGGAACGTGTGTCACTCACAGTTTTAAATAGAATAGTCAAGACGAACCTCTTGGAAGTGACATTTGAGCAGACACTTGAAGGAGGTGAGGGAATTAGTCATAAGCTCTTTCAGGGAAGAATGTTCCAGACTGTGTAGATCTTGTAGGTGGGTGCTGCCTGGAATGTTCCAAGAACAGGGAGGAGGCTGGTGGGCTGGCGGGGAGGGACTTAGGGCCAGGGAGCTGAAGTCACAGTTAAAGAGAAAGCGTGAAGGAAATGGGGACCCACTGCGGGGAGAGGCATGATCTGACTTCCTTTGTAAAAGGATCCCTCCAGCTGGTGTGTGGAGGCCAGGAGCAGAGGCAGGAAGGCCCACTGCAGTTTGCGGTCACCTCCCAGGTGAGCAACCAGGGTGGTTCTGCCAGGAGGGCTGCGTGGAGGAGGCCCCCCACTGACCTCTTAGTGCTGCTCCTGTATCAGTCTCTCCACTGAGGCTGGGAGAGTGTCCTGGCCACCTGGCAGTGTCAGAACGGCCAGGACATCTAAGATGAATGTCAACAACCTGATGAGGATGGGGGCTGAGTCATCTCTCCTACAACGATCAGTTCCCTAATTCTCCAGGACCTCCTGGGAGTTCAGCAACATTAAGTTGATTCTGACACTTAACTTCCCAGAGTTAGCACAGACCCCATCTCACAGACAGTCCTGCAGGATTGCCTCCACTTCAGGTGCCCATGGGAATGGGATCCCTGGGATACCCCAACTACAAATTCAGGGGTTCCCAGAACCCCTTCCCTTGGGTTCAATAACTCACTAGACTGACCCAGAACCCAGAGGGTGCTTTACTTACAATTACTGTTTATTGTAACTGCTCATGGAAGAGACAAGAGCTCTTGTCAAGATCATGGGTCAAGATTTGGGGGCAGCGCATGTGTAGAGCTCCCAGGCCCTGTCCGGGGGCCCCCACACCCCAGCACCTCCATGTGGTCACCAGCCTGGAAGTTCCTGTAGCTTAGTGGTTGTTTCCGAGTTCCCAGCAAAGTATCTGTATTGGCGTGACTGATTACATCATTGACTGATTGAACTCACTCTAGTCCTTCCCCCTCCATGGAGATTAGAAGGGTCAGAAAACTCCAACCCTCTAATCACAGGGTTGAGTCCTCCCTCCCCATCTGAAGCTTCTAGGGGCCCTGCCTTGAGCTACCTCATCAGCATACGAAAGACACTGTTTTCTCAGGGAATTCCGAGAGTTTTAGGAGTTTTGTGCCAAGACTCAGAGGCAAGGAGCAAATATTTATTTCCTATTATGCCATAATAGGAGCAGTAAAGATTCAGGTAAGACAGCAGGGTCCAGAGAGCAGGAGAGGAGGCAGACTAGCTGAGTCCAAGTGTATGAAGACTAAGCCCAGTGGGGAAGAGCAGTAGTGGGCAGTAGAGGGCCAAGCAAACCAGCCAGCCCTGACTTCTGATGGAGCTGTGGACCTGATGGCAGTCAGCCAGGGATCGAGCTGGGAAGGTGGAGTCCAGAGAAAGAGCAAGTACTTAAGTGATTATGCCGCCCCTCCTAGGTTTCAGAAGTTCGTGAGTGTAAATAAGGTCAATTCATATTTACACCCACGTCTCCATGACTCCAGATCTTCACCTGTTGATAAGACCTTAACCCTGATGCTCTTCTCGTTGGCTTAACTTCTTCCCCGGCTATTTCTGGGTGTCCTTGGGGCAGTGACATCTCCTATGGTCTCAGGAACGAATTTGCTTATGTTCTTTCCACTTGAGCCTCTGGGTCAGGGGCACTTGTCATGACCTCTGTAGGTGGTGCCTCTGTAAGACTTTAACCCAACAGACCCCTTGGGACCAAAGTGACTGCCACCTGTGGACTGGAGGTCAGGAAGAGGAATGCCTTCTTCTCAAGCCCGTGCTGATTTTGTTTCCTGGGAGAGAGGCATTGCTGCCTGGACTTATTCCCACCCAGGGTTTCATGGCACTGGTCCTTCACCTTCTGTCCTCACAGGCTCCAAACCGGTCCCTCTCATGTGGCCAGAGAGGGGACGGTGGGTCCCATCCTGTCCCTTCTACGTCTTTCTCCTCCTTAGACACATACCTCCGCATCCAAACAAAACAAGACCAACTCCACAAACACCCTCCACAAACACAGACACCCATTTGTTTTAAGAGAAAACAAATCGTGTAATGGAAAGAGTGTAGACTTTGGAGCCAGACATACTTGGTCTGAATCCCATTTTCTAGTCATGCAGCCTTAGGGAAAACAATGCCCATAAAAATGTTAGATGAGAGCCTGTGAATGTAAGACACTTATGTTGTATCTGATGCGGCTCTCATCCTTCCATCCTCCAGAAGCCCGCACAAAGCCCCACCCACAACCTGAGCACCTGTCCTCAATGCAGGTGCCCTGGGGGGTGCCGCGATCACCACCACTGCCGCCCCAGCCTACAGAGCAGCTGCAGACTGGTCTGTCTTGTCCCTCTTGTTGGTGGCGGGGTGTCCCTTCCCATCACTGTCAGCCCCTCCGTTTCCACCTGCGCTGGGCTCTCTTTGGGGAGGGGCTTATGGAGTGTCACTGGCCATCAGACAGGAAGTGCAAGAGGCAAAGAGAGGGCCCAGGGAGCATCCTGGAGACACCACTGATGGTCTACACAGGCTGGTCCGGGGCCCAGAGCGGGTGGAGAGTGGCCCCCTGCAGGGTGCTGGTGCATATGGAGGGTGCTGGTTCTCATCCCCCTCCCCTGGAATTAACAGAAGTCCTCTGCTCAGCCTTGGTACCCCTCTGCCTTGTGGTAAAAATTTTATCATGGGGAATTTCAGGCGTCCAGAGAAGCAGAGGGAACTATTTATTACAGTGAGCGTCCTGTACCCAGTGGGCAGATTTCAGCAGTTGTCATAATTCAGCCACAGGTATTCCTGTCTCTCTTTTTCTTTGCCTTTTCATGTTGAAGCAAACCCTAGATGTCCTATTTCCCCTGGTCCTCGCAGCAGAGCCCTGGGGGTACAGGTGTGTGTGTTGGGGAGCTTCGTAAACTGCAGGGCGGTCCCTAGGGAGCCCCGAGGGCTGTCCCGCTCCAGGCAGGCTCCTGTTAGGGAAGGAGGACCTGTGTGCGGACCCAGGACAGGTTCGGTGCAGTCACAGAATCACCGACGGGAGACGAGGAACTGTCTCAGCTGTAGAAATACACGTGTTATTGAAAATACACAGGGGTCGTAATCACTGACCTTTAGACACTGCTCACGAAGGTCCACTCCATTGAAAAACCAACTGATAGCTTTTCCTTAAGAATAATAATAATGTTAGCCTATTACCCAGCAAGAAACGCAGTTTTAAATTATCTCATTTACTGAATCTCCTGGGGGAGGGGTGGAGGGAGAGGGAATCTCATATAGAAAACTTAGCCCAACTGACTCAAGATTATTATTTTTTTTTAATTAAGCAGTAGGCAAAATGATTTGTTTATGATACTTTAATATAAATGGTTCTTAATTTCTAGTTTGTTATGATTGCAAGCAATAGCCACAGAAAAACAACATAGAAACAAAACGCTAATTCTTTCCAGAGGCAAAGCCAAATGCAATCTGAAACCTGCAGCACCTCCTGCTGCTGCCGCTGCTGCTAAGCCGCTTCAGTCGTGTCCGACTCTGTGCGACCCCATAGATGGCAGCCTGCCAGGCTCCCCCGTCCCTGGGATTCTAGGCCAAGTTAAATAGCTGCTGTAGAAAAAGCCTTCAAAGACTGAATAGAAAAAACATCCCTTGAAGAATCATAGAAAATATTAAAAACAGAAAAGTGTATAAAAGGGATTGCCTATGATTATGACAACTGGCATCTGAAGGCATAGCCTAACAATCTGACATTTTGACATAAAATTAAATGGTCACCTGCTCCCTACTGCCCACAGAAAGAGAAAAATAAATAAATAAATAAATTAACCTTTCTCATGTTGCAAGAAAGTGGTGGCTGAATGTAGAGTCCCAGAGGAAGATATTTCAGACACTATTTAATTTGTTCCTTTCACCTGCATGGAGAAGATGGAGGCAAATGTGATGGATCTGTGTAGGACTACAGACCCATCATACACTTATGTTGTCCTTTTTTTTAAACTAGGGAAGGCTTAGCTTAAAGCTTCAGTTGAGCCCCAGAAGAAGAGTTCAGAGGGCTGGCAAGCAGAACACGTGCCTTGCAGAGAACTGGAGGCTTCTCTGCCCACAGTCACTGAAAAAGGCAAACACTGGGAGGGTCATCTTTATGTCTGCATTTTAGTAGTTGTGTACCTTGCCATCATATTCTTTGCATTCTTAGGTCATGTTACAATAAGAGATGATTCGAAATCCTTGTTTCCTGTTCTGGAACAGAAAATTGTGCTAATGTATTTTTAGTATAAATACCATGAACGTTACCCAGTTTACTTACAACTGTTTAGCGAAGGCTGCTCAAAGGGTTAGTCAGGTTTAGCCCATTCTTTAAATTCATAGAATGGATTATCCATGGATTAAGTCCACTCAGTTGACTGGTTAAGTCATGTCTAGTTGTTGGTGGTTTTTTTTTTCCTCTTTAATGTCTTTAAAGCAAAATGTCCAGAGAAATGTGCAAAAGAAGGTATAAGGATATAAGCATGGCTGCAGGGCTCTGGGAGGATACCCAGGAAGGAGGGGTGGGATGAGGTGGGAAAGGTGAGTCTACGAAGCCTTTGGACTTGAAGTACTGAGTGTTGTTATGCTGGGGCGAGGCTAAGTCATACTTCATAACAGATCAACTCAGTGGCAACAGGAATTAATTAACAGGATTAGTCAGAGGGGAAAGGATTCGGGGCAGTGCGAAAATATTTAGAAAACAAGAAAGTGACCAGCGTCTTAAAAGACAAACACACATATAAACTGTAATTGCTAATAACATTAAGTATATGTTTTCTGAAGTACACTCAATTGCCCTTAATAGCTTTTTCATTGATGAGTTATTTTCTTTTATTTTTTTAAAGTATTTATTCTTAATTGAAGGATAATTGCTTTATAGTATTGTGTTGGTTTCTATCAAACATCAACATGAATCAGCCAAAATTACTTAGCTGTTATATTTATAAAGATTATAGAAATAGTGAACAATCATAGGTTTTTTTTGGGGGGGGGATTTAGATTTGAGTGAATTCTGAAAAAAAAAAGCACAGCTGTTCATATGACTATTATTCTATGCTTTCTCTGTTAAAAATCTTGTCTTTGGTTCTTCAGAAATATTCATTTTCAGAAGCTGTCAGTAAATAGATATCTTTTCTATTTTATAACTATCTAATTTATCCAATAAAATCCTTATCAAGAGAAAATTTGAAATGGTTTGGAAAATGAGCAAAATGTAGGATTTTAACAGAGGAAGGGTCCATTCAGTTACAGTAATCATATAAAATTCAGTCATTTTTGTTTTTTATGGATTCATTCCCAATTTTCCTTAAAAAATTCTCTCTTGACCTATTTCTAACTAGCATTTCCTTTGTGTCCCCTCCAAGTGGTTGCCTGCCAACTACTATCATTGTCCACCAAACAGCAAGTGCATGAAGCTATTTGTAAACCTTCCATATGAGGAAGGCTGTAGCATGATCCCTTTTTATACAAAGCAAAGGAAAAACCCAGAAAGGTGTTTTTCACAAATTCACAGATCTATAATTTTGTGGGCACAGTTTCTATAATTCATATTTTCAAGTTATTGTGGCACTGACTGCACAGACATAAAACACAATGCTTTTGAAGTGATCATTCATTGACATTATCACTCCAAGTCCAAACATTTGGAAATGAAATAAAATAAGAAATTAAAAAAAAAAACTTTAATGAACGTAAGCAAGAAATGTTAAAGATAAAATATGACAAAATAAAAAAGATTCCCATTTGTTTTTCATAAATAAACTCATTTCTCAAATCCTTCTGACCAGAGGATGTTAGTTTAATCAAATTATGGTCTAGGGATTCTGTTTGAGACACTACTTCACAGCTAAATATGTTGTTGTTTAGTCCCTAAGTCATGTCCAACTCTTTACGACTCCGTGGACTGCAGCAGGCCTATTCTTCAAGAACTCCCAGAGGTGCTCAGATATGTAGGGGAGCGTAGTTTTCAACAAGTAATTCAACTGGCTATAACGAATGAAACGGAAGTAGTGAAATGTACAATCTCACCCTTTCGGCTGCATTATGTGTGTCTCTATTCTGTAGTGCATGCTCATGTATTTATCATATTCATTTAAACATGTTTCCCAGCATGTGCCTGAGGGCTCTTGTGCTGCCTACATCTGGCCAGACTGTAAAACTGCCACGTGCTTGAGAATGCAAGATTGTGATTAGCTCTTAGGAGAGAATTTAGGGCACCTACCCCTAAGGCATGGGCTTCCCAGGTGGTGCTACTGGTAAAGAACCCGCCTGCCTAATGCAGGTGACATAAGAGACATGGGTTCGATCCCTGGGTCGGGAAGATCCCCTGGAGGAGGGTATGGAAACCCACTCCAGTATTCTTGGCTGCAGAATCCCATGGACAGAGGAGTCTGGTGGGCTACAGTCCATGGAGTCACGAAGAGTCAGACACGACTGAAGCGACTTAGCAGTCAAGCACGCATGCACTCCCTAAGGTGTGCTGACTGCGAGATTTTTAGAATTTCAAAGCAAATGTTTCTCTTCTACTTCAATTCTGGGGTGCAGCACAGAATGAGAACATTGAATGGAGACCTGGGTTCTGGTCTTGACACTTGGTGTTTGCAAGGAAACTTCAGACAAATTACTTGCCCTCCCTGGGTCCTGAGTCCTGATATGTAATTGTGGATGATAATGTTAGATTCTTCTGGGAATTAAATATGACAGTGGATGTGGAAGAGTCAGCATGTGGTTGGTGATAAGTAAATACAAACAAGCACTGTTAGTTTTCCTTATAGTGAATATAAGGGATATTTTTCCTTATCGTGAACCCCACATCTGTCTCTGGAGTCGCAGAAATTTTTGCACATGAAAATCTTTCTCCTATTTGAACAGTATAGCATGCACGCTGGAGTCACGTTTTCCCCAGGATAAACATCTCTGTTAGCACCAATAACAGCCCCACGTGGAGATATGCACAGGGTATGGGTTTGCGGGACCTGTATGTGGTCTGGGGCAGTTAGAACTTTCCTGAATCTCCTTTTCATCTGTAAAATAGGAATAAACATGCCGCATAGGATTTTAGTGAAGATTAAATGACAAGCGTTTGGTGCCTAGGAAGTGTTTCATTAGCCACACGGATTATTATTATTGTGCATGATTTTCCATTTCTCACATCCCAATGACTGCTTTAAGTGAACAGTGGTCTTGGTGATAGGATTTCAGAGGCAGTAAGTGACGCACCTCCCGCCCTCTGATCCCAGGGCCCACACTGCGGTAGAAATTAAAACAGACCCCTTTGAGAGCCAGGAAGTGTCTGCTGAGCCACTGGGGGAAGAAGCAGCAGGGGTCAGAGCACAGTGCTTCGGGGCTGGAGGGGGAGGGCTGGCTGGGAGCTCCCTGTGTGTGTGGTCTTCTCCAAAGAAGGTTAAAGAGATGGAAGGAAAAATAAACGATATCTCTAAACACACAGGAACACAGGGGAATGCACCAGAATGGAAGTCCCAGGGCCACTTTGGAGGGGGTCCTTGTGCGCAGGAGGGGTGTGCCTGGCGGGTGTGTGAAGGATACAGCTGATGGGAGCTGAGCCTGGGTATGCTCAGGAGGAGAGACAATGAGGGAAGAGAAGACCAGACCTCGGTCTAGACAGAGGGTCACCCAGGAGAGCAGTCTCTTTCCTGACTGCGGTGCTCGTCCAGGAAAGCCTTTAATGGAAAGCCACGCTGTGGCACTCAGCAGCTTGCCTTTATTTCAGCATTGTCCCTTTTATGTTGAAATGATATTTCTGCATCATTCTAGTCTTGGCTGCCCTTGAGGTTCAGTGGTAAAGAGTCTGAGTGCCAATGTAGTAGATGCAGGTTTGATCTCTGGGTCAGGAAAATTCCCTGGAGGAGGAAATGGCAACCTACTCCAGTATTCTTGCCGGAAAAATTCCATGGACAGAGGATCCTGGCGGCCTACAGTCCAGGGGGTTGCAAAGGAGTCGGACAAGACTGAGTGACTGAGCACACAGGCCGTTGAGTTCCTAATGGGCAGTGGGGCTGTTATTAAGATCATTATCTGTCTGATTTCTGAGCCCCTGGCAGAGAGCCTGCACCTAGGAGGGGTAACGTTTACTGAGCTCAGCAGAGCTGGGGACGCAGTGGATACAAGCACAGAGTGTGTCAGGAGAGGAGGTGAAGTTCAGATCAAAGGTTGAAGGGGACCTGAGACACACTGGCCTGCGTCATGGTTTTTCCAGCACTGACCTCCAGAGCCAGAGAGGAGGGCACGGGGGAGGATAAAGGCGACAAGAAGGGTGTGAGGCCTCCTCCTTACGGTGCCTGCCTGATTGATGTTTCCCATGAGCTGACTCACCCACGGGCAGAGGGGGACATACCCCTCCGGGGACTGTGCCCCTTAATCAGAGTGCCAGTGCCTAGGGCATCCTGGTTGTCGTGTATTTTTATTGTATGAATACACGTGACCCTCCCGGTCAGTGATAGCCCGTTTCACCTCCTCATAACCCCAAGGAAGGGTCCTACAAGTGAGGCGGTGAGCTTAGAGTGGTGACATCCCGTGGAAAGGTGTGAGAGCCAAGAATCTGACTATGAGTTCATCCGCACATGAAGGGGCAGAGGGCTTCCGTGACAGCTCAGTTGGTAAAGAATCCACCTGCAATGTGGGAGACCTGGGTTCGATCCCTGGGTTGGGAAGATTTCCTGGAGAAGGGAATGGCAACCCACTCCAGTATTCTTGCCTGGAGAATTCCATGGACTGTATAGTCCATGGGGTTGCAAAGAGTCCGACATGACTGAACAACTTTCACTTTCACTTTCAAGGGGGTAGAGGGTGGAGACAGGTAGAGAGTGAAGAAAAGCAACATGTAAAATAAAGGGCAAAACAGAAGGGAAATTGTTAATTTCCTAAAAGAAAAGAAAAAATATAAATAGCCGGAAGACACAGAAAAAAGGAAGGAGCGTATTAGAGTGTATTATGGTATCGTTGCTCATACCATTTCCTTTCTTATGTCCAGTGCAATCAGTTTTTATGATGGAGCGTTTGATAGACTTAGCAGCAGTTATAGGTTTATGTCAAAAGTTTCCTTACTGTTGTGTCTAGGGCGAGACTCCATTCAGTTCAGTTTACTCTAATTATTAGCATGGGGTACATTCATTTTAATGTACCTACTGCCACAGTTAGCTCACCCTGTCCCTGTATTTTCTATAAAATGTTCCAAGAGAGGATGTTTCATCAAAGATTACATAAGTAGAAGAGGAATTCAGAGGCCATGGGTGGTTTTATTATTCCTGAAATGGCTAAGACAGCTCAAAATGTGTCACCTTGACAAAATCTGAGGGCCTGAGTCACTTTTTCCCTTTCTAATGCGAAGTTCTTTCTGATTACCCCATTGCCGTTCAGAAGCACGACTACACTTAAGGCTCTTCCTGGGTAATTGCGCTTTGGCCCAGTTATATATGAACAATCTGGGATTTCTGGCAACTCAACAACTACCTCTCACATTAACAACAGATTCAAAAGCATGAGGTAAAGCGGGTACAGTCTCATGCTCTACCTGATGCTTTTGCTCTAGGGGGTGCATAATGCCCTCTTTGGAAGGAGCAAAGGCAGGAACGTTAATTCAGAAACATGACATCATTTCCCAAAGCATGTTGAATGGAACTAAAAATAGAAGTCAAGCTACTGCGTCTACACCGGCACGAAGAGAAGGGAAGTTTTGTCACTTGTCTGGCTGAGTGGTTATTGAACGTGGTTGCTGGATAAGCCATGCCTAGGCCACTGGCCTCTCTGGTTGAAAACCAGGTCCTCTGTGTAAGGATCACTCTGTGTGAGGCCTCGATGGTGGAGCGTGGGGTCCATGAGCTTAGGGAGCAGACACACACAGGGTAAGTCAGCCGGCAGGTGGGCACGAGGCTCGCTTGCAGCTGTGGCGCCCTGTGAGGTATCAGGCTTCCCAAATCTGAAGGAGGAGTGGGCGTTGGAGGAGGAAGAAGGACACAGGCAAAGGCCACATGAGAGAGCAGGGGCTGATCTGATGGGGCTGGAGCAGAGCCCAGAAAGGGAGGTGGGAGGTGGGGAGAGCACATTGGAGGTGGGGGGGGGGGCGTGAATGAGTGTGCAAAGTAGAACTCGCATGTTCTCCTAAGGAGCCTGTATTTCATCTTGTTCACATATGTATTTGAGGGCAAAGATGTCAGTTCCGACCACTCTGGAAAAGGCCCAGAGCATCTTAAGAAGACAGTTAAATAGATAAACCACTGGAGCCACCAGGAAAATCACGGGAGCCACGTTCACAGGTGTTTGAGCCCAGAGGGGTTCTACACACAGTGTGCAGGGAACGCCTTTGCTTCACATCAACTACAATGTTGTTATTATGTTAGATATAATTCGCCTATCATGAAACTCACCATTTTAAAGGTTTTTTAGGTTCACCAGCAGTGGAGACTGCACAGGGCAGAGGGCAGGTGCTGGGCACCCTGGGAAAGCCTGGAGAGAAAGCCTGTGCGACCAGCAAACCGCACCCAAGACGGTGGACTCTCCATGCTCCCTCAAGGTCAGGCGATCTGATGGAAAGCAGAAATGGGAGAGCCTTATCAAATAGAGATGCTCAGGAATAGGGGGTTAAGAAGAGAGAGGGTGAACTCACTCCCTTGCCAGAGCCATGGGGCTCAGGACCACCCAGTCAAGGAGAACAGCCCACCCTCTTCCTCTCTTGCCTCAGGGCTTTGGCCTGTGTGGGGTCAATCACAGCTGACTATTTGGGAGACAGGGAGAGAGCAGACCCCCACATGCTCCCCTCAAATGCTGGCAGCCTTTGACCATCTGCCCTAGTGCGGGGTGCTGATGGCTTCAGCAAGGAGAGAGCTGACCTTTGCATGAGGATTGAAGGTTGAAATTTTATATAATGATTTTGGCTAGATTTGTTTCAATAATAGAAATGAAATCATGTTGTATAACTTAAAGAGACCTCAGAACCGTGGTTATGTTAGAGTGAGCAGAAAAACCATAGAATCTGCTCCGATTCCCATCCCAAGGCAGAGAAAGGTGACGGGCACAAAACGTTACCCCTAATCCTTCAGAAAATGTGCCTTGACGTGTTGGTACTCAGGCTTTTACAATCTTACCAGTTATGCTGTTTTCTAACACTGCTAAAGTATGTGTTAGTCACTCAGTTGTGTCCGACTATTTGCGATCCCATACCCTGTAGCCCACCAGGCTCCTCTGTTCATGGAATTCTCCAGGCAAGAATACTGGTGTGGGTTGCATGCCATTCTCCAGGGGATCTTCCCAACCGAGGGATAGGACCTGGGTCTCCCACACTGTGGGCTGATTCTTTACCATCTGAGCCATGAGGGAAGTCCCTAATACTTCTACAGATAATTCAAACATAACTTTGCTGTGTAGATTAGCGCAAAGCTGTAGGCTGAACCAACAGTCACTCATAAATTTCATCTCTCTTGCTGGAACCTGCCACAGAGGTTTGGAAGGCTAGATAAACCCATGGACCCTCCGTATTCACAGGTTCTATATCTGAGGGTTCAGCCAACCGTAGGTTGAAAATACTAGAAAAAAATTTCAGAAAGTTCCAAAAAGCAAAATTTAAATTTTCCATGGGCTGGCAATTTACATTACATTTACATTGTAGTAGGTATTCTACATAACCTATATAGAATTTATGAGTGATTGTTGGTTCAGCCTAAAGTATTAGGGACTTTCCTCGTGGCTCAGATGGTAAACTTATAGATGATTTAAAGTACACAGAAGATGTGTGTAGGTTATATGTAGATATTATGTCCTTTTATACAAGGAACTTGAGCATCCAAGGATTTTGGAAACCAGGGGGGTCCTGGAACCAATCCACCTCCATCCTGCTCCCCATACCCAGGGACAACTGTGTTCACTTTTCTTGCGGCTTCCTCACAGCTACGGGGTGTCCATGTGATAAGAATTTTGGCCAATGAGAGAGAAACAGAAGTGTGCTTAGGAAATTCTACTTTTCCCATAAAACAGAGAGGGTGGGAGTCTTCCCTTTTCCCTTCTTCCTTCATCGAATGTGGAAATGTTGAGCTGTATTAGCCATTTTATGGGAAGCAGTGGGAGGTCTCCACGTCACTGGGGTGCTGATCTTGAAGAAGAGCAGCCTTCCTCTGCGCTATGAGAAAAACAAACCCTTACCAGTTTAGCTACTGCTAGTCAGGTAATCAGTTATTTGCAACCAAAAGCATCTTGGACAGAACAAAAACCCAAAATAAAACCTTGCTGACTGATGTTAGGGGTAAAGTGAATATCCACTTATATGCAGCCATTCATTTAACTCTAAATATCTGAGTAACATTTATTAATTCTAGGCCCTTAAGGTACAAAGAGACATGCGCTGCAATGAATAGAAATGAAATATGATTAACAGAAATGTGATTGGCACTAAAGTACCAATGTGAATGTACAACATACAGGTTATACAGGATGACTCAGACTGAAGAGTGCAGGAAAGGTTCAGGAAGTAGTGATTCTAGGACTACAACTTAGGGATTATCAGAAAGAGAGGGTTGACTGGAGGATGCAGGCAGGTGGGACAATGCAGGTGGAGCCCATGGGGGAGGTCAGGCAGTGTGAAGTGACCACATTTTGTAAACACTAGGTTAACAGAGAGACTTGGACCATATAGAAAGCTGAGCACCAAAGAATTGATGCTTTTGAACTGTGGTGTTGGAGAAGACTCTTGAGAGTCCCTTGGACTGCAAAGAAATCCAACCAGTCAGTCCTAAAGGAAATCAGTCCTGACTGTTCATTGGAAGGACTGATGCTGAAGCTGAAGCTCTAATACTTTGGCCACCTGATGTGAAGAGGTGACTCGTTGGAAAAATACTCTGACGTTGGGAAAGATTGAAGGCGGGAGGAAATGGGGATGACAGAGGATGAGATGGTTGTATGCCATCACTGATTCAATGGACATGAGTTTGAGCAAGCTCTGGGAGTTGGTGATGGACAGGGAGGCCTGGTGTGCTGCAGTCCATGGGGTCACAAAGAGTCGGACATGACTGAGCGACTGAACTGACTGACTAGGTTAACACTGAACAGTGCTGGGGCTTTGCAGCTGCATTTCCTGTGTTCAAAATCAGGCTCTTCCGTTCATAGCTGAAAGATGTTTACTTTCATTTTCCTAACCTGAAATTGAGGTCTTCATGTGCTTTACGGGGTGGCTGGGAAGACTGAATGAGCTGAATCACAGAAGGTTTTTAGTTGGTGCGTGGCATGTAGTGAGTATTCCATGAATGCTGATATTAAGTATCAGCTGATCTTGGACACAGACTGTATCAGGGTTGGCAGGGTGGCCACAGAAGAATTTGAGATTGATGGGGGCTAAACTGTGATGGGAGAAGGCAATGGCACCCCACTCTAGTACTCTTGCCTGGAAAACCCCATGGATGGAGGAGCCTGGTAGGCTGCAGTCCATGGGGTCACTAAGAGTCAGACATGACTGAGCAACTTCACTTTTCACTTTCATGCATTGGAGAAGGAAATGGCAACCCACTCCAGTGTTCTTGCCTGGAGAATCCCAGGCACGGGGGCGCCTGGTGGGCTGCGGTCTATGGGGTCGCACAGCGTTGAACACGACTGAAGCGATTTAGCAGCAGCAGCAGCAGCAGCAAACTGTGATGAGCCTTATATGCCACGCTGGATAGTTTGCCCGTTGATCCTACAGATCCCTGTAGGTTTTGGAGCAAAGAACTAAGTCAAGAGTGGCCTCCTTGTTGTCAAGTGGGGGCACTTCAGCAACTTGGCACTCTTGATTCCCTTCTTGAAGCATTTTACTTAATCTCACAGAGACCAGTTTTTCTTGGTTTTGTTCTTAAGTCTTGTCTTCTTCAGTCATCCTAACCTCTGGTGCCTGAGGAGTCTTTGTAGAATGTAGCTGTGATCACCTAACTTGATTAAAGCCTAAAGGGTACTCCCTATGTCCTTCCAGTCACTCCATATGTTCGTAGTGTAGAGGCTTCATGACCACATGGTTCTATTTTTCTTATGCTCTGCATGACTTTTACCCTCTGACCCTTACAAAGGCAACTGTAGAAGCTCCTCAGCTTTATTGCTATTTTTATTCCATGATTTGTGGTCCTGTTTCCTCTCCCTTAGATACCGTCTTCCTTTCTCTGCTTGGCTTATGGTTTTACTCATCCTTTAGGACTTCACTGAACTGTGTGCCCACAATATCATCATCTTTCTGTTTCCAAGTTAAATAGTCTTGTGCTGACTCATGAAACAAGGGAATAATGATTTGTTACACTTTTGTCTTTTTATAACTGGCCAACATTCTGCAGAAGGAACCGATTAATTGTTTCCCTTGACTCAAAGACACGCAATCGGGAACATTCCACTTCGTAAAATCATGAAGCAATTGTTTCAGGGGAAGTTAACCTCAGCCTGGAGCTATGCTTCCAAACTGCAGTGTGAGGCTGAGAATGGACCACAATAAAAATTTAGGAAATTTTACACTGGATTGGACTGGTGTTTTTTGTGTGTGTGTTTAAGATTCACTTATTTATGGGCTTTCCTAGTAGCTCATTGGTAAAGAATCTGCCAATGCAGGAGATGCAGATTTGATCACTGGGTTGGGAGGATCCCCTGGAGAAGGAAATGCCAACCCACTCCAGTATATTTGCCAGGAGAACCCCAAAGACAGAGGAGCCTGGCAGGCTACAGTCTATGGGGTTATAAAGAGCAGGACACGACTCAGCGACTAAACAACAAAAATGGCTGCACTCTTCCTTGCTTGCAGTGAGCAGGGAGCTAGTCTTCGTTGCTGTGTGAGGGCCTCTCATCACGATAGCTTCTGTTGTTGCAGAACACAGGCTTTTGGCACATAGGCTTCAGTATTTGTGGCACTTGGGCTCAATAGTTGTGGCTTGCAGACTCTAGAGCACACGCTCAGTGATTGTGGTGCACGGCTTAGCTGCTCTGCAGCGGACCAGGGATCAAGCCCAGATCCCCTACATTGGCAGGTGGATTTTTTATCACTGAGCCACCAGGGAAGCCCTGGACTGGTGTTTTTTGATGATGACCCTGGGTAGGATTTTTAGTTACTAAAATGAATCGTTTGGCAGGGACGGGGAGATTTTCATCACCTAAGAGTGCTGGGGAAGCTGGGGCCCATCTTGTGCCAGGTGAGTGTTATCCAGGGAAAAAGAAAGGAAGCACCAGGGCAAGTTAAAACAGGTGTCATGAGAAGGAATCTTGTTTTCTGTGTCCTGCAGAGTCCAACACATGCAATCAAACAGCTTTATCTGCCCATCTCCATGACTGAAACAGGCTCAGAGGGTGGTCCTATGATCCCCCTTACTTACTGACTTGGACTTACCATGAAAGAGGGGACTGAAAGCCCTGGTTTCTTATTGTTCTGCATTTGATAAAAGCATTAAGGCTCAGCTTAACATTTCCTAAGTCTTCTCTGGTGGCTCAGCTGGTAAAGAATCCGCCCCATAATGTGGGAGACCCCAGTACGATTCCTGGGTCCAGAAGATGCCCTGGAGAAGGGAAAGGCTACCCACTCCAGTATTCTGGCCTGGAGAATTCCATGGACTGTGCAGCCCACGGGGTCACAAAGAGTCAGACACGACTGAGGGAACTTCACACTTCTCTAACATTTCCTAGAATATATTTTTCAAATTTCCTTCTTATCATACATAATGGTGATGTTTCATGAACAGATAGATATTCATTGAAGTTCGTACACTTTTGAAAAATTAAAATACCCATGTAAGTATTCATTGGGTTAAGTACCCTAAGATAGTTCTTCGCAATGGAAAGTCAGGAAATTATTAGAAATGAGGTTTACACCATGATAAGAGTACTGAAAAATACTATTTGTCCATGGTGTAATTACTGTCATATTGAAAAACCTTCCATTTATGGCAGTGTATAAAAGCATTAGCATTTGGGTGGGCATTCGAATCATGAATAATGTTTGAGTTTGCACTTCTTTGTATGTTCCAGATATTTACTCATTCCTTCTCTTCTCCCTCCCTCTCTCGGTCCTTCCTTCCTTCCTCTGTATTTACCGAGCACCTATTGTGTGTGACGACCTCTTCCAGGCCCCATGAAACCATCAGTAAAAGGACACAGGAATTCCAAACCTGTGTCCGTGTTGGGTGGGACATGGATCAGAGAGAGAACTGGGAGAGGGAAAAGAATCGGACTACACTGAATGCAGGGGACAGGGGAGGGAATGCGAGCTGCCCTGGTTCTCTGTCCCTCTTTGTAGGTTCTTTCTGCATAAGGTCATCTCCCAGTGCTTTACCCAGGCATCTGCTTACTGGGCCTTCTTAGGTAGGAGTTCTCCAATCACCCTAGTGCCTCTCCTGTCCTGTCCTGTCCTGCCCCGATGCCCTCCCCTCACTTAAAAAGAACAGGCTGACCTCGTGATGTGAATTTATATCATTTGTACACTTGGTTATTGTTGTTTTCCTTCCTCAAAACATCAGCATGAGATAGGGACTCTGTTTCATTCATTGCTGTATTCCTGCCATTTAGAAATGTCTGTTTCTAAATAGACACCTGGGCTTCCCAGGTGGCCCTAGTAGTAAAGAACCCTCCTTCCAATGCAGGAGAAGCAAGAGATATGGGTTTGATCCCTGGGTGAGGAGAATGGCCTGGAGTAGGAAATGGCAACTCATCCCAGTATTCTTGCCTGGAGAATCCCATAGACAGAGGAGCCTGGAGGGCTAAAATCCAGGGGGTCGCAAAGAGTCGGACACGACTGAGTGACTAACACTTTGATCTAGTACACAGGAGAGGTTGAATAAATACTCACTGATTCAATGAATGATTCCCTACTCTATATCCTTAGCTTTGGCACCTTGCTGAGTTCCAGATGTGCATTCCGCATGCTGACTAATCCTTTAACGTGTATTTCAAGCATACTGTGAACCCCAGATATTCACAGCTTTTTGTGATCAGCGTCCTTCCCCAGCCAAATCTGCTTTGATTCTTATGAAACTCTCTCCCTTCAGGTCATTTCTCTGTCTCTCAAGTCTTCACTGTGCATCTATATTCTTCTGTCACCACATCCTGTTTGCCTGGCTCCTTAGGAGATGCTTAAGAAAATCAGGGACCAGGGGGTTATCAAAGGATTGAGGTGTGAAGGATTTGTCCTGGGGTTGTGCCTGCTGTGACACTTTAGTGGAGGAGTGAGAGCTCACGTTCTACTTGTTGATACTGTTTTAAAGAAATTTATTTTATTTTATATTGCAGTATTCCCTGGTAGCTCAGCTGGTAAAGAATCTGCCTGCAATGCAGGAGACCCCAGTTTGATTCCTGGGTTGGGAAGATGCCCTGGAGAAGGAAATGGCAACCCACTCCAGTATTCTTGCCTGGAAAATCCCATGGATAGAGGAGCCTGGTGGGGTACAGTCCATGGGGTTGCAAAGAGTTGGACACGACTGAGCAACTAAGCACAAATAGTCTATTAACAATGTTGGGTTAGGTTCAGGTGTACAGAAAAGTGAATCAGTTATATATATATGTATCTATTCTTTAAAAAATTCTCATTTAGGTTATTGCAGAGTATTGCACAGAGTTCCCCATGCTATACAGTAGGTCCTTTTTGGTTATCTATTTTAAATATAGCAGTGTGTACATATCCATCCCAAACTCCAATCTATCCTTCCCCTTTACCATTCTCCTCTGGTAATCATAAGTTACTTCTCTAAGACCTATTTCTGTTTCATAAATAAGTTCCATTTGTATCAGGATTCTGCATATAAGCTATAGCATATGATACTAGTCTCACTCTGTCTGATACACTTGCTTGTACCATCTTGTCTGATTGAAGAAGTGAATATTTGTCTGTTAGAGTTTTCTGACCTGATCTTTATATTACATTAGCCTGTCTGCCTCTGATTGATTGAACAAACTTACTTTCCAAGCAGAGAAAGACCTGAATGATTTACAGGAACTTCACTTTTAAATATGGTTGGAAGGAAGGGATGGAACAGCTGTAGGGGTGTTTTGTATCTTTATTACTGATAATGAGTTCTGAATAATATTTCTTGTGTGTGTGTGAGAAGTATAATTGAAAACCAGTAATTAATGCCATCTTTGGGGTCAACACAAAAATTTAATTCTACCAAGGTATTTAAACAAGAAGCACACAAGTTTACCTGTTCACGACAGAGTCTTTGAGCTGCCTTAGTAGATGTTGCCTTTTTTTTTTTTTTTTGCAACGTGTCTCATCCACACCTAGGAGAAGTTAGCTCGAAGAAAGGACATGTTCTGAAGGGTCATCAAGCCACATACACTTTCAAATGGCAAGGCCACGTTGGTCACTCTGGGGTGAGTCCATCGACTCTGAGAGTGTGCTTCTGATTTCAAGGAGCTTGCAGGTGCGATGGGTAACAGGCCACAACAACAGAAGACAATACTGCCGAGTTAAGTCCGCGTGCCTTCTCATCTATCGCTTTCTGGCTGGCAGTCCAGCAGGAAACTGAATCGATAGATCGTCCTTTTGTGCCTTAAAAGCAAACAGGAAACGAAAGCGTGGAGGCACGGTTCTGCGGCTGCCTCTTTCCCCGCTGGTGCCCGAGAGGCCCCCGCCGATCTCATCTGGAGATGCCTCCAGACACACAAGTTCCTAGGGTTGAAGGAGACAGAGGCCCTGGAAAGGGCAAGTTCTGCACGCACCGGCTCTTTGGAACTCGGTCACGGAAAACACAAGTCTTCTCTAATCCGTGTGGGGGTTGTCCTCGCGTGAGACGCGGGGAGGGCGGGGCGGGGGCGGGGCTTGTGGAGGGCGGGGCCAGCAGCAATTCACCTACAAATCCGGGAGGGGCGGGGCCAGCGGCGTCTGAAGTAACGGGACAGGCCGGGTGGGCGGGGCGAGTCCTGACGGGCGGGTGAGGCCTGGTGGGCCCAGGGCTTTCTCAAGAAAAGGTGAGGAAGGGGCGGGACCTGGAGGGCCGGGCGGAGCTTGGGGCGGGGCGGGGCGGGGCCAGCCCTCCAAGTCCTGACGCGCAGGCCGGGCGTCTCCTTAGCTAACGGTCCTGGCGGGCGCGTACCCGCGGGCGGCGCCTCCGGGGCCCCTCCCCGGCCGCGGCTTCCTCCCGCGGCTCCGGTCGGCGGGCGGGGCCGGGCCGGGCGGCGCGGGCGGCGGGGAGCATGGCGAGGGCGCGGTGGCCACGGCCGTGAGGACGCGCCATGGGCGACAGGTGAGCGCGCGTCGGCGGGGGCCGCGACCCCTCGTGGCTCCCGCTGAGGCCTTTCCTTCGCGCAGGTGGCTCCGGGTGACTGTGCTGCCCGGCTGCGCGGGCTGCAGGACCGTAGCGGTGCCCGCGTCCTGGACGGTGCGCGACGTGAAGCGGCGCCTTGCGGCCGAGACCGGCTTCCCCGCGTCGGAGCAGAGGCTGTGGCTCGGCGGCCGGCAGGTAGGGCGGGGACGGGCCCTGGGGTGGGGCCGGGGACCGGACAGGGGCCTTGGGGACGGGGGTCGGAGATTGGGGGCAACAGGGGATGAGGGGGCCTGGGATGGGGGAGCCAGGGATGGGGTGCCTGGGGACGGGGATCCTGGGTGGGGGGGACCGGGAATGGGGGATAGAAGTTGGGGGATCTGGGAACGGGGGTCGTGGATAGAGGGGACCCGGGACGGGGCGCCTGGGAACAAGGATCGGGGATGGGTGGGGGGCCAGGACGGGGCCCTGGGACGACGGAGCTTGGGGGCGGGGATCAGGGGCGGAGGTGGAGGACTGGAGAACCGGGGTCTGGGAGCGAGAAGCCGGGGACAGGGGCCCCAGGCTCCTGCCCTCCTGGAAGTCATCCTTCTCTGAAAATAAGGATAAGATGAGGTGGCTGTGTGCGCCTGTCACTGCTCAGGTTTTTGTCGATTTGCCTTTTCAGCACTGTATCCCTTTCTCCCTTTTTGTCTGAATCTTCACTTCCTGAAATTAAGATACTTTTCTGATGTGCGGTATAGCAAGAGGTTTTTTTTTTTTTTTTTTTTTTTTTTTTTAGTTTGCTTATTCGGAGCCATCACCACTGAAGTGACTTCATCATTACTCATATTTTTCTGATTTTGTTATGCATTTGACTGGAATCTTGGTCAGTACCTTAGCTTTTTATGTTTTAGAAGTTCCCCCCCCATTTTTGAAGCACAAAAATTTAGGGCTGAGAAGGTCTTCAGGCATACTCTAACATGTAAGCCATTATTTTGAAGAGTAAATTTATATGAAAACTTATGAGATGCAAATGAATGACTTAATCAGAACTTTGGAAAACAGGAGTATTTCATGTTATATATAACCTTTAAGACTGGTGGAAGTACTGCAGTTTTCTTAAAGGAGGTGTTAAATGGAGACATTTTACTAAAAATTAACTTCTTATTTTATCCTCGTAAACATCTTCACTTTTTAAGAGTTGAACCAGATACACAGGACTGCTTGAGTACCCAGGATGGCATTTCAAGTACTAGATTTCTTTACTTTTAATACCAGTACAGACATCGGTGACATGCTTGGTGCCTGTGATTTTTAATCTCGCAGTGTAGTTCTGGCCTTCAGGGTGCCTGGTGCACCCTTCCGTCTCTTGCCTGCTTAAACAGGTTTCAGGGTAGCCTGTTCTTATGTTCCTCCAGGGATCAGTCCTCCTACTGCTTGGTCCCCAGGTTTTTGGTGGTGGTCAGTGACTGGATCAGGGCTCTGGACAGGACAGAGGAGAAAAGCTCCTCGGCCTTACCTCTCTCTCTGCGTCTGCCTCCATCTCTTGACCTTCCTGCACATCCTCTCCTGGTCCTATACCTACCTCTTTGGTTGCTCCTCTGGATTTGGTTTGTCATCTTATCCCCTAGGTATGGTCATACCCAAAGAGTCAGTTGTGGCTCGGTCTTGCCATTGGTAGGGTTTCTGGATGCATCTCTGCAGAGCACTCGTGTGGGGTGGTGGGCGTGGGTATGGTGTGCAGAGCAGTTGGATTGAATGGGTGGGTGTGGAGAGTCTGGGTAGGAACCTTGTGCTCATGTGTACGTGGTAAGCTTCCAGACCTGTGCTGTAGAGTTGAAACCCAAAGGAAAGGATACATGGGGGCCTTTGTGAAAGACAGGGTTGTGTGGTACCAAATGGCCGTGTATATTTGTGCAAACAGTGGGAGAAGTGGTGGGTGAGTATTGGATGTAGAATAAAGGGGAAGGCCTTGCCAAGGATGTTCACAAGCCTTGAACAGGACGGGAGGGTAATGCTCAGGTGGCAGAGATGAGCAGGTCAGGGGTGAGGGTGACCCAGGTTTTATGTGTGTTTGAGCTTGTGCAGGACTTAAGCAGTTAGGACAGAACATGGAAAGGGGGGTGACCTAGATCCTGTTTCTGTATTACCAGTGGGTAACAGGGGCCAAATTAAGTAACACGGTAGACTCTGTTTTCTTATTCTGGTAGCAGTGGAATAAAATAAATTCTAACCAGTTGTACTGTTCACGGGGTTCTCAAGGCAAGAATACTGAAGTGGTTTGCCATTCCCTTCTCCACTGGACCATGTTTTGTCGGAACTCTCTGCCATGACCCATCTGTCTTGGGTGGCCCTACACAGCATGGCTCATAGTTTCATTGAGTTAGATAAGGCTGTGGCCCATGTGATCATATTGGTTAGTTTCCTGTGATTGTGGTTTTCAGTCTGTCCTCTGATGGAGAAGGTTAAGAGGCTTATGGAAGCTTCCTGATAGGAGAGACTGACTGAGGGGGAAACTGGGGTCTTGTTCTGATGGGCGGGGCCATGCTCAGTCAATCTTTCATCCAATTTTCTGTTGATGGGCGGGGCTGTGTTCCATCCCTGTTGTTTGACCTGAGGCCAGACTATGGTGCAGGTAATGAAGGATAATGGGTGATATGATGAAGTCGCTCAGTCGTGTCCGACTCTTTGCGACCCCATGGACTGTAGCCTACCAGGCTCCTCTGTCCATGGGGTTTTCCAGGCAATAGTACTGGAGTGGATTGCCATTTCCTTCTCCAGGGGATCTTCCTGACCCAGGGATCGAACCCAGGTCTCCCACACTGTAGACAGACACTTTACCGTCTAAGCCACCTGGGAAGTCCGAAGGATAATAGTGATCTCCTTCAGAAGGTCCCTGCATGCACTGCTATACTCAGTGCCCCCAGCCCTGTAGCAGGCCATCGCCGACCCACGCCTCCTCCAGAGACTCCTGGATGCTCATGGGCAAGTCTGGGTCAGTCTCTTGTGGGATCACTGCTCCTTTCTCCTGGGTCCTGGTACACATAAGGTTCTGTTTGTGCCCACCAAGAGTTTGTTTCCCAGTCCTGTATAAGTTCTGATAGCTCTATGGTGGGGTTAATGGAGACCTCCTCCAAGAGGGCTTATGCCATACCCAGGTCTGCTGCACCCAGAGCCCTTGTCCCTGTGGCAGTCCACTGCTGACCTGTACCTCCACTACTGCTGCTGCTGCTGCTAAGTTGCTTCAGTTGTGTCCAACTCTGTGTGACCCCATAGATGGTAGCCCACTAGGCTCTGCTTTCCCTGGGATTCTCCAGGCAAGAACACTGGAGTGGGTTGCCATTTCCTTCTCCAGTGCATGAAAGTGAAAAGTGAAAGTGAAGTCGCTCAGTCATGTCTGACTCTTAGAGACCCCATGGACTGCAGCCTACCAGGCTCCTCCATCCATAGGATTTTCCAGGCAAGAGCACTGGAGTGGGGTGCCATTGCCTTATCCGCCGTGCCTCCACAGGAGATGCTCAAACACAGTTCTGTCTCAGTCTCTGTGGGTCTCTGGGTCCTGGTGTGCACAAGGTTTGTTTGAGCCCTCTGAGCATCTGGCAGGTATAGGGTTTGATTCTAAACACTGTTTCTCCTCTCCTACCACTTTGCTGGGGCTTCTCCTTTGTTCTTGGACGTAGTGTATCTCCTCACAGTTGCTCGAGTGCTGTGCAGCCCCCGCTCCAGCGCCTACCATCTTGCTGGGGCTTCTCTGCCCTTCAGAAGTAGAAGATATTAAGAAGAGGTGGCAAGAATACACAGAAGAACTATGCAAAAAAGATCTTCATGACCCAGATAATCATGATGGTATAATCACTAACCTAGAGCCAGACATCCTGTGACATGAAGTCAAGTGGGCCTTAGGAAGCATCACTACGAACAAAGCTAGTGGAGGTGATGGAATTCCGGTTGAGCTGTTTCAAATCCTAAAAGAATGATGCTGTGAACGTGCTGCACTCAATATGCCAGCAAATTTGGAAAACTCAGCAGTGGCCGTAGAACTGGAAAAAGTTAGTTTTCATTCCTGTCCCAAAGAAAGGCAATGCGAAAAAATGCTCAAACTACTGCACAATTACACTCATCTCACATGCTAGCAAAGTAATGCTCAAAATCCTCCAAACCAGGCTTCATCAGTACGTGAACTGTGAACTTCCAGATGTTCAAACTGGATTTAGAAGAGGCAGAGGAACCAGAGATCAAATTGCCAACATCTGTTGGATCATCAAAAAACCAAAAGAGTTCCAGAAAAACGTCTACTTCTGCTTTATTGACTATGCCAAAGCCTTTGACTGTGTGGACCACAACAAACTCTGGAAAATTCTTAAAGAAGTGGGAATACCAGACCATCTGACCTGCCTCTTGAGAAATCTGTATGCATGTCAAGAAGCAACAGTTAGAATTGGACATAGAGCAACAGACTGGTTCCAAATAGGGAAAGGTGTACGTCAAGGCAGTATATTGTCACCCTGCTTATTTAACTTATATACAGAGCACATCATGAGAAATGCTGAGCTGGAAGAAGCACAAGCTGGAATTAAGATTTCTGGAGAAATATCAATAACCTCAGATATGCAGATGACACCACCCTTATGGCAGAAAGTGAAGAAGAACTAAAGAGCCTCTTGATGAAAGTGAAAGAGGAGAGTGAAAAAGTTGGCTTAAAACAACATTCAGAAAACTAAGATCATGGCATCTGGTCCCATCACTTCATGGCAAATAGATGAGGAAACAGTGGGAGCAGTGACAGACTTTATCTTGGGGGCTCCAAAATCACTGCAGATGGTGACTGCAGCCATGAAATTAAAAGATGCTTGCTCCTTGGAAGAAAAGTTATAACTAACCTAGACTGCATATTCAAAAGCAGAGACATTACTTTGCCAACAAAGGTCTGTCTAGTCAAGGCTATGGTTTTTTCAGTAGTCATGTATGGATGTGAGATTTGGACTATAAAGAAAGCTGAGTGCCGAAGAATTGATGCTTTTCGACTGTGGTGTTGGAGAAGACTCTTGAGAGCCCCTTGGACTGCAAGGAGATCCAACCAGTCCATCCTAAAGGAGATTAGTCCTGAATATTCATTGGAAGAACTGATGCTGAAGCTGAAACTCCAATACTTTGGCCACTTGATGTGAAGAACTGACTCATTGGGAAAGACTCTGATGCTGGGTAAGATTGAAGTCAGGAGGAGAAGAGGACGACAGGATGAGGTGGTTGGATGGTATCACTGACTCAATGGACGTGAGCCTGAGTGAACTCTGGGAGTTGGTGATGGGCAGTGAGGCCTGGCATGCTGCAGTCCATGGGATCACAAAGAGTTGGACATGACTGAATGACTGAACTGAACTGAACCGAACCAGTTCTAAGGTCTCTGCTGTGTTAACGGTCTAGGGCATGGTGGTCCACAGATAGCTGTGGATCTGGTCCTGAAGCTTAAGGGCTAGAGTTCAGGGCTGGGGCCATGAGTTTGGGAACCACTTCATCAGGGCCTCTCTCCTTCTGCATCTTGGTAAGCTCACTGGGGACATGATTAATGTTTGCTGGGCAGTCGACTGTGTTCCACACACTGTTCTGCTGGTGACTTTGCCCATGTCATCTCGTTTACTATGCAGGACAGCCAGCCTCATGAGAGAGTTGTGACTGGTCCATCCTGCAAAAGAGTAAAACTAAGATTCAGAGAGATGAAGGATCCAATCAGGATTCATACCCATGTGTATCTGATTCCAAAGTCCACACCAGAAAGAACTGGTCAGGCTGTCAATTGGGAATAAATGAAAGTTAAATGTAAAGTTCTTTAAAACAAAGAGGAACTTAAACTAGTAAAGGTGATCTTTGAACTCAAGTTTAGAGGTCTCCCAGAAAACAATCAGAGGGTATAATTCTCTCCTGATGCAGCATATGGGCTGTGACTTCTACTGAACTGGTGACCTTAGTGATGCCAACATGTGCTGTCAAGAAGGGTCTCTTTTACATAAGCTAACCTTTCATAGAGGTGGATTTCTTTTCCTCTTTATCCAGTGCTGCTCAGAACTTTTTAGATTTGAATTATTGGTGAGAATTCTAAATATTTCATGGTGTGCAAGAAACTGGTTTTGGTAGGTTATGTACTTAGGAGTGGGTACTTATAGTACTTGGTCCTCAGTCTTTCCAGTTCCCCTGCCATCCTCCTCCTCCTTGTCTCTCTTGCTTCTCCTGGTCTGGAAGAGGGGTCTGTGTGTTGTTGTTCCCTCCACCTCCTGTCCTGTGAAGAGAGGGAAACTGCTCACCAGAGCTATGTGTCTTCCTGACTCTTTCTTCTCCAGCCAAATCTGCTTGAACCTCAAACCAGGATGTGGGAAGTATTGTTACCTTTCATTTAGCTCATCAGAAACATGCCTATCAACCCTTGAATCTTGAGAGACTCCTTGTGCTCTTGACAACTGAACAAAGGAAAAAGTATTGGGAGCTCTAGATGCAATTAATATTATAGTATTTGCTTCACAATTATTGTTTCATGGAAAATGAAAATGAGTATTGCTGAGGTTTTTAAAGAAGACTAGGGCTGACCTGATGGAGAAGGCAATGGCACCCCACTCCAGTACTTTTGCTTGGAAAATCCCAGGCTCCCAGGAGGAGCCTGGTAGGACACGAGGAGGAAGAGTTGGACATGACTGAGCAACTTCCCTTTCACTTTTCACTTTCATGCGCTGGAGAAGGAAATGGCAACCCACTCCAGTGTTCTGGCCTGGAGAATCCCAGGTACGGGGGAGCCTGGTGGGCTGCTGTCTATGGGGTCACACAGAGTCGGACATGACTGAATTGACGTAGCAGCAGCAGCAGCAGGGCTGACCTGAACAGAGACCCAAATATTCAAGTTATTTTGTAATCATTCTGTTCTAAAAACAAAATACAAAGACTGAAATTGGCAACTTTTAAGGTTTCATTGCCTCTGGAGATGGATATGACCAGCTTTGCTTGGTTGACTGACTTAAGGTCTCAAGAGAGAGGCCCAAGCAGAACCCCCAGATCTTGGCGGGCTCAGGAGGGAACACAGGTACACTGCTGGGTTCTCTCTGCTGCTTGACTTCTCTTTGGGAGAATCACTGCCTGAGATAGGCCACTGATTACAATCTGCCAGAAGCATCCAGTGTCGGAGTCACACAGCCAGTCACGTCTGTTGTCACTAACGGGGTTCTACAGCGTGTGTTTTTCCTTTCAAGTCCTCCTTAAAACCTGGAGACATGGTCCTATGTTACAGACTTCTGCTTCCCTTCCTGCCATTCTTCTTTAAAGGTACCTTAGCTAACTGAGTTGGACTACTAATCCTTGGCTTGTGCATAGCTCTCTTTTAGTCATCAATTAATTATTAATAGAATGAACAGCCATGAACCCATCATCCAACTGAAGCACTGGAACAGTGTTAACAGACTCTTGGCCTTGGTGCTTTTCTTCCATGGCTTGTGTCCGTGTCTCTTTATTTGTAATTATTTAAGGAAAAATCAGGTGGCTCTGTGGTGAAGAACCCACCTGCTAATGCAGGAGAGGCAGGAGATGCTGGTTCAATCCCTAAAGGTGGGAAAGATCCCCTGGAGGAGGAAACGGCAAGCCACTCCAGTATTCTTGCCTAGAGAATCCCATGGACAGAGAAACCCATGGCTACAATCCACAGAGTCGCAAAGAGTCGGACATGATTGAGTGACTGATGCATGCACACAAGGAAGAGCCATTTAAATTTTTAAATAAAATTTTTGACTAAATTTTGTTCTCTGAAATATTCACTTCTCCAGAGCAACTTATTTCCTGATTAGAACACTTAACAAACATTATTTAAGTGAAACAGAATGAGGTAAAGTTTTGAATTTATAGAAGTAGGAACTATATTGCTTTTCATACATTTTCTTTTTTTCAGTTATCTGACTGGATCAAGATTGGAGATCTGACCTCCCAGAACTGTCATCTTTTTGTAAACCTTCAATCAAAAGGCTTAAGAGGAGGAGGTATACCATTGACTTTACTAGGAGTCAATTCCATTTTTAATTGCATAAATATAATGTTTTAAAAATGAAATTAAAGTACATACCACTGGGATGCTATGAGGGCATGTCAGGGTCAGAGAAGCACACATGGGTGGAGTGAGCCTCCCCTGGGGTGAGCAGTCTGCGGGTTGGGTCCTGTGGGGCTTGGTCGGGGTGGGTCATTGTACCAGAAAGATGCAGATTAATTAAGACTGAGGTTTTGTCATCAGCACAGATTTCGTTTTTGCTTATAAACATGTATTTTTTTCTTTGCATCTAGAAAATTACTTTCCCTCCCCGATTCTCCCTACACTTTGCTGTCCCCTGTCTGAAGGTGACCTGGATGGCCTGTCCTGAAAGTCTCCAGTTTAGGAGAGATGGAGGGTATGGGAACCAGGCAGCCACTGGGATGCTGCCTGTGCCACATTTTAGAACAGTGAGAACAGTGGTTGATTTGAGAATATTAAGGCTGGCACGACAGGCACTTCCATCTCTGGCTTCTTTCTTAGCTGCAAAGACTTCTCTGGTGGTTTAGCAGTAAAGAATCTGCCTGCAATTCAGGAGACACAGGTTCAGTCCCTGGGTTGGGAAGATCCCCTGGAGAAGGAAATGGCAACCCACTCCAGTATTCTTGCCTGGAGAATCCCATGGACAGAGGAGCCTGGCGGCTGCAGTCAATAGGGTTACAAAGAGTCAGACACGACTTAGTGACAAAAACCACCTCCAAAGCACCCATAAAATAGCGCCATTTATTTCATTTGCTTTGGAAAATAGCAGCACCCCATGCTCTTTATTTTTGAGTTAATAATCTTATGTGACATTTAGGATATTTTTTTAAAACCCAAATTTGTAATTTAATTAAGAAGCTTGAGATTTGATAAAATTTAGTCTACTCTGCTTTGTACTGAAGCTGTGTAGTCAGGTAGGTTTTCATACCAGAGGGCTGCAGTGACGTGTATGAAGTCAGAATTGCACAGCTTTACTGTCTCTGACTGTGTGGATCACAATAAACTGTGGAAAATTCTGAAAGAGATGGGAATAGCAGACCACCTGACCTGCCTCTTGAGAAACCTATATGCAGGTCAGGAAGCAGCAGTTAGAACTGGACATGGAACAACAGACTGGTTCCAAATAGGAAAAGGAGTACGTCAAGGCTGTATATTGTCACCCTGCTTATTTACCTTCTATGAAGAGTACATCATGAGAAACGCTGGGCTGGAAGAAGCACAAGCTGGAATCAAGATTGCTGGGAGAAATATCAATAACCTCAGATATACAGATGACACCACCCTTATGGCAGAAAATGAAGAGGAACTAAAAAGCCTCTTGATGAAAGTGAAAGTGGAGAGTGAAAATGTTGGCTTAAAGCTCAACATTTAGAAAACGAAGATCATGGCATCTGGTCCCATCACTTCATGGAAATAGATGGGGAAACAGTGGAAACAGTGGCAGACTTTATTTTTGTGGGCTCCAAAATCACTGCAGATGGTGACTGCAGCCATGAAATTAAAAGACGCTTACTCCTTGGAAGAAAAGTTATGACCAACTTAGATAGCATATTCAAAAGCAGAGACATTACTTTGTCAACAAAGGTCCATCTAGTCAAGGCTATGGTTTTTCCAGTAGTCATGTATGGATGTGAGAGTTCGACTGTGAAGAAAGCTGAGCGCCACAGAATTGATGCTTTTGAACTGTGGTGTTGGAGAAGACTCTTGAGAGTCCTTGGACTGCAAGGAGATCCAACCAGTGCATTCTGAAGGAGATCAACCCTGGGATTTCTTTGGAAGGAATGATGCTAAAGCTGAAACTCCAGTACTTTGGCCACCTGATGTGAAGAGTTGACTCATTGGAAAAGACTCTGATGCTGGGAGGGATTGGGGGCAGGAGGAGAAGGGGACGACCGAGGATGAGATGGCTGGATGGCATCACTGACTCAATGGATGTGAGTCTGAGTGAACTCCGGGAGTTGGTGATGGACAGGGAGGCCTGGCGTGCTGCAGTTCATGGGGTCGCAAAGAGTCGGACATGACTGAGCGACTGAACTGACTGACCGACTGACTGACTGTCTCTAAGAACCAAATGGTATTCATCATTTGTAAAGGCTATTAATGATTTAATAACAATCATGTTGAATGTGTTCTGTCTTTTAGGTCGATTTGGTCAAACGACGCCACCGCTTGTGGACTTCCTCAAGGACATCTTGCGACGGTACCCAGAAGGAGGGCAGATTCTGAAGGTAGGGCAGGGTTGCATGCATGTGCACCTCCATCCTGGTAACCATGAGATGAGAGAGGTTACCAGGAAGTCCTGTTCATGTTTTCATTTTAAAGCTTTGTCTAGATTTGAATGGCTGTATCTGTTTCCCTCTGCACCTGCTGTGCGTATGCTGAACAGGACGGCTTGAGATGCAGTTGGCATGAATGTGTGAGGGTTCAGAGGCAAAGGGGCCCCTGTGTGTGGGAGTCAAGCAGTGTCGCTCTACAAATGCTTTTTGGGGGCAATTTTTATATAACTACATATTGTAATTTTGTGAATTTATGTAAAACATTGTGCAGGAGCATCGCAAACCAACCAGCTGACCAAATTAAATAATACTAAACCCACATTCAGGGGCCATGAACCCATGCCTGGTTGACTCCTGGATTTAGAAGTTTGCTTTTTGGGTGAGTGTATTTAAAAGGATAATTTTTTTAGTTCAGTATTTGTATTTACGATATATCCTTTTAGTTTGAATACACTCATTAAACAAACAGACTAAACAAGCAAACCTACAAAGACCTGCTCGTGATCCAGATAGTGGGTTTCCTTTACTTATGTGTAAATGCTTTTTGCATATTCGAGGTGAATACAACGTGGGCAGTAGATTACTGTTTTATTAAATATTACTCTTTCTGGTGTATTTCTAGGAATTAATTCAGAATGCAGAAGATGCTGGGGCCACAGAAGTTAAGTTCTTGTACGACGAGACTCAGTATGGAACACAGACTCTTTGGTCGAAAGACATGGCGCAATATCAGGGTAAGGGTCAGTCGCTAGTCAGGGACACGTTTTATTCTGTGTACTAACAGGTGACTTTTCGTGGTTTATGGTACAGCATTCAGTGCACGGTCGCATTACCACCTCTCCTTCACTTCTTTGCATATTTAACTCCACTTCTTCAGAGGTTTTCTCTGCTTTTCATGGGCAAGTGTCTCTGCTGGTTGGTATTTTTACAGAACAGAAAAGAATAAAAATCCTAGAACTCAGAGGAGCAAACAATGTAAATACGTAAACCTCTTATTCTATTCAGTAAACTTGTGAGCCTTTTATATTGTTAGCAAGACAGAATGGCACCCTTTCCAAAGAGAACACTCCTCTGCATTTGGAAAGAAGTTACAGGCTGTGGTTTTGTATCTTACTTTCTGCTGTGAGAGGTGCCCTTGGAGTATTTTGAAGGGAGGTGGGAAGAAAGACTAAAGGAAAGGATAGAGTAAGGAGAATGAAAGGAAAGACAGTAGGAACCATAACTAACACAAGGACTCCTGAAGCCCTGCGCTGTGAAGTGCTGTGTTGAAAAGGGTATTCATCACTTGCAGAGCAGCTTTAAAGTCTACAGAATGATTGTGAATGACTGTGGTGGAAAGTCATTGAGAAAAGGGAAACTCAAGTCAGACTTTCGTAGACATATTTTTTTACAGAGGTGTAAATCACATATTCTTTAAAAGATGTTTTATGATTTAGGAGGATAATCAACATTATTGTTAAGTATTTAGATACTAAATATTTAGCATTTATGATAGCTCATATGTTTATCCTTGTGATATGGAAGTTGCATTTTTTTTTTATTCCATAAGGAGATGAGATGTAACATGTCAAGAGGTTTTCACTCTAGTCCTGACTCCTGCCACCTTCGCTGATCTCGGGCAAGCTCAGTTTTACAGTGAGAGGATGAAACCAGTAGGTTTCCTGGCCCTGAGAGTCTGTGGTATAAGCATTGTTGAAAGACACTCGGTGTAAATGTGACAGACTTCTGTCCAAGTCCTGATCCTGCTTGGGGCTGCCTGTGCTCCATGCCCACGGGTGCTGGTACCCAGTGTCAGCTCTGCCCCTCGAGTTCCTCCCTGGGCCTGAGTGGAGCTTGAGCCCGGCGGCATGTCAGCCTGCTCGTCCATGGACTGGCGAGGACACGGCCACCCCCAGTTACTCTTGAGGGTCCCAGGAGCTCGCGTGTGTCGCCATGCTCTCTGTCTGGCATCATTCTGCTGGTTGGAGTGTCCTGTAGAGCTATAAATGGGAAGAGATCCTAGAAGTGTTTTGCTTCTCGGCTCTCTCATGTCTAGTTTTTGCTTCCAGCCCTGACTTCACTTCAGTTTTTAAAAAATATGTGAAATGGTTATTTAACTGTGTGAGTGATGTCACATTATACAGATTTTTAAAACTTGGACGTCCAGAAGGAGCTGGACGTGATTTTGATCTCTTTGAAAGTGAAAGTTGCTCAGTTGTGTCTGAGTCTTTGTGACCCCATGGACTATAGTGTTAGTCACTCAGTTCATGTCTGACTCTTTTCGACCCCATGGATTGTAGCCTACCAGGCTCCTTGGTCCATGGGATTTTCCAGGCAAGCGTACTGAAGTGGGTTGCCATTTCCTTCTCCAGGGGATCTTCCTGAGCCAGGGATCGAACCCGGGTCTCTCACACTGTAGGCAGATGCTTTACCTTCCGAGCTACCAGGGAAGCCCTGGTGATCTCTTTAGCTCACGTCTATTGTGCTCATGCTGTGTGAGGGGTTTTCCTCACATTCAGACAAGAGTGTTGTCTTGGCTGGTGTCATCTTCTTGGGTTACAGTTTTTTCCCCTTTACAGACGCTTAGTGTTGTAGATGAGAACTCTTGAGTTCAACTTGTTTTTGTTTCTTTTATATAATGAGAAGACAGAAGACTCAGAATGTGTCCAATGAGAGAGATCCAATGCAGAAAAACAAGAGATTTCCTCAGTTTCTCACTTTACTAAGGACTTCAAGGGTGTAGTTAATTAGGAGCTACAAGTGAAGGAAGGGCTGGGGCTCCCAGAAGCTGGGGGCTCCCAGAGCCCACCCACGCCCTTCCTGCTGTGTGGGACACACCATGATCTCCACATGGTCAACCTTCCTGTAGTAACCTCTTAGGCTTGACTTTTTCATGTCTCTACTTTGACTATTTTACAGATATTTTACAGTCATGCCATTTTTGTAACATAGATTATGACCAGCATCCCTATATCTGTGCTTGAATTCATAGGCACATGAAAAGCATTATTTTAACATGGTTCCTTTAGTCTTCTCAGTACATTTATAGGTAATTCCATTTATAAAAATATATAAGTAAATATGTTATTTAGGGTCAAGTTTTACAAAGTAGTACATGGTGATTAACTTTCTTGTTTGCGCTGTGTTTTGAGTATCTAAGCACTATAATTTTTCCTTTTTGGATTTTGGGTCAACAATACTATATTTCTTGTGCTGGTCATTTTTACCATTAATTTGTAATTTCTGTTTTTACTGTGAGAGCAACCAAACGGTGATACTGGATCAGTCACTGTTTTTAGTTCTTTCTGTCTTTTCATCAAATAAGCATTATTACATAGAGGAAGTTTGTGTAGCAGAAGTGAGTATCCAGGCTCCCTTCTTTCTCAGCCCCTGCCTGTGCATCTTGACCCCCAGGGCCCGCTCTCTACGTGTACAACAACGCAGTGTTCACCCCGGAGGACTGGCACGGCATTCAGGAAATAGCGCGGAGCAGGAAGAAGGATGACCCTTTGAAGGTTGGAAGATTTGGAATTGGCTTCAATTCTGTCTATCATATCACAGGTGTGGTATTTGGCTTTTGAGTCTTGAGATTCAGTTATTTTAGCCTCTGCTTTGGATATTATTGGGTAAACTTCAGAGACGATATTGAATGCTGATGAAATTTCAGTGTGTCTTGTGTTTTCTCTAGTTATCTTGGTAACCGTATCAAATCTTCATCGTGTGATGCAAAAGTTAATGTCATCATTTCCGGTGGAATCAATGTAGTATAGTCAGTTATTTCATGTGAAGTTTGAGACTTTACGTCAGCAGTTGAAAGCCTACTACGTCAGCAGTTGAAAGCCTACACAAAATTGTTATTCTAAAAACTTTTGTACTGCAAATTTTTGAGTCAGGCAAACTGGTTTTCACAGATTTTCTTGTACATATTTTTAAATAACAAGAAGAAGGAAATATAATATCCAATTGACACAGAGAACTTTAAAATGATCTTGGTTTCTCACTTTCCCTATAGAAATTTTGCTCTTCTTAAACTTGAGTATTTTGATGATTACTTTAAAGTCATGTTTGGAATCTAGAAAGAATATGAGGTTTCTGATTCAGTTACACTAGGAAATACTTGTAACTTTTAGGGCTGTTCTTCTGGAACCAGAGTTCTTAGTATTTACTGTGGTTTTGTGATAAAGCTTTTAATGAAATCAGCACCAGTTATGGCTTAATTTGGAACTGTTTTTGCATTTTGAACTTGCAGGAGAAGAAGGGGCTGCGCTGGCAGAGTTCTAGCTGTTGCTAGAGTAACATGTAATTGATCGCCCAAACTGGGGTAGTCCTGAGGGTTAAGAAGTGATATTATTCTTGGCCACTGGCCCGAATTAGGACTGCCCTGAGCAAGTGGGACGCAGAAGCATCCTCACCATGGCCCATTTTTAGCAAACCTATTTTTAAAATTGCATTTACAGTGTTATAATGTATAGTATTGTGTTAAGTAATATTATGTATTACATAATAAAACTGATGAAGTCATTATGTTATATAACAATTATGTGACTATTAAAAGTCATGTGTTCAACTATTTGTGAGTTACTCCTCACATCTGTGACATGCAGTAGTTTTAAAATTTTATGGGGACACAGTTGTGCGTTGCATAAGCATGGAGCCTGTTGTCAGGGGTGTATTGTCCATAGAGTCCCCTGGCGGCCAGTATCTGCTCTCAATGTGGGTTTGTTCCCTGTTTGAGAACCAGCACACTTATGTGGGATGGGTTCCCTGGCTGCTGGCCTCTAATCCAAGGACTTGCCAAGGTCATGCGTTCTGCTCTCCAGCCACCAGGCTTCTCCCTGACATAGTTTCAGTAATGGGAGTGCAGATGGGACTGTGGACAATGGGGGTCTGTGGACCAGCCTTCTTGACTGGACGTGGTAGTGGGCTGGTGGACATAACATTTCCTACTGAAAATACCCCAGAGCTCAGGATTTGGTGCTTGTGATGCCTAAGCCTGTAGTCGGTGACCCTGCGTGTCACAGGTGGACCCCATAGAGGTCTTGTGTGAAGGTTACATACTCAAGTCACTGTCCATTTCAGACTCACTCCAGGACGCATGCTTGAGATCACCTGTTCTTTCTCATTCTCTCAGAGAATCTGTGGTTGAAATTTTGTTTTGCACACAGGCTATAACTCTGTTCTGTTTAGTTGGGTTCACAAGGCTGTAGGGAGAGTGTAAATATCCAAATATTCCTTATGTATTTTAATTAATTTAGTAAATGTTTGAAGATACATCTTAGGTTTTCACAATAATCACTTAAAGCCTCTCAATGCCTGGTGCTTTTTGAATCTAAAGAGAAATCATTTTTTGCATTCAAAGAATTATGTGTCCAAAGCAAGGCTTAGTTCATTTTAAGATAACTCTGTTTAGAATCCTGTGGCTCATGCTTCTCCACGTGTAACTGTGCAGTGTAATTGTGATTATCAGTGTCAGTATAGCTCAGAGTTGATGGTGACTTGAATTTTCCTTTGCAGATGTTCCTTGCATCTTTAGTGGTGACCAGATTGGCATGTTAGATCCTCATCAGACGCTGTTCGGTCCGCACGAATCAGGCCAGTGTTGGAATCTCAGAGATGACAGCAAAGAAATCAGCGAGCTTTCAGACCAGTTTGCGCCCTTTATTGGCCTTTTTGGAAGCACCAAGGAGACGTTTGAGAAGGGCAGCTTCCCAGGGACGTTCTTCCGTTTCCCGCTTCGGCGGCAGCCCTCCCAGCTCAGCGGGACCCTCTACAACAAGCAGAAGGTACTGGAGCTGTTTGAGTCCTTCCAGGCGGACGCGGACACGGTGCTGCTCTTCCTGAAGAGTGTTCAGGGCGTGTCCCTGCACGTCCGCGAGGCCGACGGCTCGGAGAAGCTGGTCTTCAGAGTGACGGCCCACGAGCCGGCAGCGCCGGCGCCAGAGCGGCCAGGGGCGGTGGAGGCGCTGGGGGCCGCCCTCAGTGACTACTGTGAGCGGGTGCCCAGCGGCGGCGTCACGTGCGTCACGTACCCCGTGAGCATCGTCCTGGAGGACGGGGGCGCCCAGGGCGCCCGGGAAACGTCTTGGCTGGTGTGCAACAGCGTGGGCGGCCGGGGCCTGAACGCGCAGCTGGACGCGCTGGCCGACGAGCTGCGCTTCGTCCCAGTCATCGGCATCGCCACGCCCCTGCCGGGTCCTGCCGAGGAGAACGGGGCTGGAGGCGCTGCGGCTGGGTTCTCAGGGAAAGCCTTCTGCTTCCTCCCCTTACCGCCCGGCGAGGAGAGCCGGACTGGACTCCCGGTCCACGTCAGCGGCTTCTTCGGCCTGACGGACAACCGCAGGAGCATCAAGTGGCGGGAGCTGGACCAGTGGAGGGACCCGGCCGCCGTGTGGAACGAGCTGCTCGTGCTGAGCGTGGTGCCCAGGGCCTATGCCGCCCTCATCCTCGACGCCATTGCCCGCCTGCGGGCCGGCTGCAGCCCCAGGCTGCCGCTCTCGGTGGCCGGGGTCTACGGGCTCTGGCCGGATGCTGCGCAGGTCAAGCTGCCCTGGCGGCCGGCGCTGGAGCCGCTGTTCCAGGAGCTCTTCCAGCACGAGGTGCTGCCCTCCCTGGGCGGCCACTGGGTCCCCCTGGAGCAGGCATGCTTCTCGGATCTGGACGAGGGCCTGGACTACGCCCCGGCCGTGCTCCGCTTCCTGCAGCGCTCGGGGAAGGAGGTGGTCCGGGCCCCGGCCCACCTGGCTGCCGCCGCGCAGCTCATGGCCTCCAGCGCTGGGCCGCTGACGCAGGTGACGCCTGCGTGGACCCGGCAGGTGCTGCGGAAGGCCGGCCTGGGCGGCGCGGGTACGCCCGAGAGGCTGCATCTGCTGGAGTTCGTGCTCTCCGACCAGGCCTACGGCGAGCTCCTGGGGCTGGAGCTGCTGCCGCTGCAGAGCGGGGCCTTCGTTCCCTTCTCCTCATCTGCCTGCGAGCAGGACTTGATCTACATCGCCTCAGAGGAGCACCCCAGGTAGGCGGGGCACACGTCGGTGTGCGTACGGCCTTAGGGGGCTCTGCGGAGCTGCTCCCGTTAGAAAGAACACACCGGTTACGTTCTAAGGTGGAAGGGCCTCCAGATGTTTATCCGTTAAAAAGCGGTCCAAGCCGTTGTTCCTGGAAATTGTAATAACGGAACGTAGAAAAGAATGGCTGCAAAGAGCTAGTAATAACTAAAGTTAGTCAAAAGGAAATTATTTTGATGAAAATAAATTCACCAAAATACTCAAGAAAGTGAAGTCGATCAGTCGTGTCCGACTCTTTGCCACCCTGTGGACTGTAGTCCACCAGGCTCCTCCGTCCATGGGATTCTCCAGGCAAGAATACTGGAGTGGGTTGCCATTTTCTTCTCCAGGGGATCTTCCCAACCCAGGGATCGAGCTCGGGTCTCCAGCATTGCAGGCAGACGCTTTAACTTCTGAACTACCAGGGAAACCCCAATTATAGCTCAGGATGCCTATTGACATTTCAGGGAATACAGTACATGTTTCTCTGAGGTGTTCTGGACCGTCCCTGGGTTGGCATGCTGCCTCAGGATTTAAAGCCACACCTGGATAGTACTGGATTACAAGGATTGCGTGTGATTTGAGGTGTGCCTTATAACTTAGGTAAAATAGTGAGCACATATAACTGGCTTGAAATTATATCATTGGACTTATCTACTAAAAATTGCTGCATTTCTGTCACTTTTAAGGTCCCTTTTCCCAGGTCTGGAAGGAAGATTTCTTTTGGATAACTTGAAGCCTCACCTTCTAGCTGCTTTAAAGGAAGCTGCCCAAACCCGAGGTATTATAGCTATTTTAGCTTTTTAAAAATAAGTGTAATTATAAAAATGTGAACAATTTATGTGTTTCCTGTTAAGTTGAATGAATATGGAATTGCCTATTGGTCAGCAGCTCCATACGGTTCAACCTCATGTACTTGTGGTTTGAGATGTGTCAGTCGTGGATGCTGACGTCTGTCTGAATGCAAAGGTGGTCCTGTGTTTAGAAACTTGTGTTTAGGGTTAGGGTGTGGCGGTGGTCCTCACCACTGCACAGTGCCTCACGGGCCTGCAGTACTTCCCCATTTCTTTCCCCATTTTTGCCCCCGGCCTCCTCCCTGGTGGCCCGCGTGGCTGTGAGAGCACTGCTGTGGGTTAGGTGGACACACGAGGGGAGACGGGGTCCGCCTGCTCTACCCCCACACCACCTGCCTCCAGGGTTCCACGTGGTTGTGTTGGGGTGGCTTTGGGGACCTGCACGTTGAAAAGAGACCTGTGCATCAGGGTCAGGAGGACTCCTGGGGCCGAGGCAGGAATGGGTGTCCTCTATCGGGAGTCCTTTTTAGGAAAAGACAGAATAATTGGGGGAAAAATCACCATGGTTCTGTTTAACCTTATCTTTCAACTTTTGTGAGCACCTTTGTAAGACTGTTGCCTGAACTTTTTGTTTGTTTGTTTATATTCTTTCAGCCACTCTTTTTTTTTTTTTTAATTGAAGGATATTGAACTTTTTTTAAAGTTAGATATTGGCCTGAAAAATTCTGGGTTTGTTCTACTAGGTAAGGTTGTAAAGCGTGCTCTTTGTGACGTGTCTTTTGTGCTGTGTGCTGGTTTGTTTTCAAAGGTAACGGCTAAAGGAAAGCTTGCTAATGGTCATGCACCTTCATTCCTGTAAATGGAAGCAAAAGGAGTTGGGGCTTGGGGTGTTGATTCAGGATGGAGTTCAGGGAGGCTGTGGGCAATGCGGTGTGAGCCGGAGGGGGTCCGGACGCTGCTATTCCCTGTGTCAGGAGCTTTAGAAGAGCCTTGTGGGGAGTCTTAATGTGGATTCTTTCCTATGACTCTGCCATTCTCTGCTCCAAAGTTTTACAAGTTCTTACTTTCCAAGTTCTCTATTATCTTCTTATGCAAAACATTACATTGCAATACAGTGTACACACAGAAAAGTATACTTATCTTAAACATAGGTCTGGAATTTTATAAGCTGAACACGCCCAGATCAGAACCAGAAGACTGGCTGCCTCTCCGAGATAGTCCCGACCACCCAAGGGCAACTGTGACCCTGACTCTAGACAGCACAGATGGACTCGGGGCTTCCTGTGGGGGGAATCCATGTGCCCACAGTCTGCTGCGGTCACTTGCCCTGAATTTGGGATCGTCTAGTTTGGTGTCCGCAGTTGCAGACCGTTCTTTCTCACAGCTGTGCTATTTCATTGTGTGGTTTCACTTTGTTTTGAAGGGAGAATTTTTGTTCATGTGCATTAGTTTCTGAGGTAGGTAGGGAGTTGGAAATCAGTTGAAAATAATTCAGAATCAAATCAGGTTCAAAGGGTAGAAGACCAGCAGGATAATGTTGGTCTTACTTAGAATTTTCAAGTACTTTGTGGCACAGGGCATGGCCACAACCTCTTCTCTAGCCTTGCATGAGTGGGGACCTATCGTAATATTTTTGGGATGAGTTACATTTATCTATTGTTAACTCAGTAATTTGACATCTTTGTAAAGCTGAGTCTTCCTACTCTGTGTATTCTCATTTTCTCATCTACTATGAGTTCTGATTTGTTATTTTGGAATCATCTGTAAACTCCGTGTTTTATCTCTGGTTCCCGGTTTTACACTAGAAGAGATGTCTTTGCTATTATTGTCACCTGTGATGTGCAGCTAGTTATCCCAGGAGTTGTCCTCACTGTCAACTTTAGCCTGCCACCCTTGTGATTATTTAATCATCCTGGTCTCTAGCCTTTCTGGTGTCTTTAGCTGACCACGTGGTGAAGGGACTGCCTCCCGGGCATTGTTCCTGTTGTTTTGTATCATTAGTTTCAGACAGAAATGTATTTTTGATGTCACTTTATCCCGATGAACAGATTTACTGCTTGGGGAGCATTATGGTGTAGGGCCAGTGGGGACTCAGTAATGACTCCTTTGCTTTCCTTTCCTGGGACTCCAGTTGGTGAAGGAAGATGCAGAGAGGAACCAGTGGGCAGACCTTACTGGTCAGCCCTCGTCACTGCGGTGACCCTGGTCTTGGGGGCATGGCTTAGGGCACACTGTGGGCCTGTACTGTGTCCTCTGGGGTGAGATGGACGAGCTCACGAGGCTGGTCACAGGCAGCATTGGGGACCTCAACTTCCCAGCGTGCCCTGCACTGTGGAGCTGTGGGAGCTACCCCGGGCGTCCCCCTGGGCAGGGGCAGGCATTTCCTTCCTACACTGAGCAGTCAATGAGCCAGTCATCTTGCTGGTGTGTGGGGCAAGAGTATGAGAAGAGAGGCCGAGAGGGCTGCATCTGTGGGGCTCCCTTCCTACGGTGGGAACGTCACAGATGTGAAACGTCAGTGAATCTTTTTGGCTGCAAAAACAGATTATGTGATCCTTTTGCTGACATAAAGCACTGTGGGCTTCCCTTTCCTAGTTATAAGTAAAATCTGATTGGCCACATTTGGAAGTACAGCTGCATGGGAAGTGTTTTCTTTGGCAATGGGTGTAGCCCCAACAAAATACCTCACCATGTGATAGCTTTATCTTCCACTTGTTTCACATGTAAAATCCTCAGCTAAGTACTATGGTACTGATTGTGCTCTCACTGTTTAACTCTGTCGCCTCTCATTTGCAGTTGCATGCTTCAGTTCAGTCAGTCAGTTAAGTAGCTCAGTCGTGCCTGATTCTTTGTGACCTCATGGACTGTTGCATGCCAGGCTTCCTGGTCCACCACCAACTCCCAGAGCCTAACTCATGTCCATTGAGTCGGTGATGCCATCCAATCATCTCATCCTCTGTCGTCCCCTTCTCCTCCTGCCTTCAATCTTTCCCAGCATCAGGGTCTTCTCAAATGAGTCAGTTCTTCACATCAGGTCACTAAAATATTGGAGTTGCAGCTTCAGCATCAGTCCTTCCAATGAATATTCAGGACTGATTTCCTTTAGGATGGACTGGTTGGATCTCCTTGCAGTCCAAGGGACTCTCAAGAGTCTTCTCCAACACCACAGTTCAAAAGCATCAATTCTTTGGTGCTCAGCTATCTTTATAGTCCAACATCTATACATGACTACTGGAAAAACCATAGCTTTGACTAGATGGACCTTTGTTGGCAAAGTAATGTCTCTGCTTTTTAATATGCTGTCTACGTTGGTCATAACTTTACTTCCAGGGAGTAAGTGTCTTTTAATTTCATGGCTGCAGTCACCATCTGCAGTGATTTTGGAACCCCAAAAATAAAGTCTGTCACTGTTTCCATTGTTTCCCCATCTATTTGCCATGAAGTGATGGGACCAGATGCCATGATCTTAGTTTTCTGAATGTTGTTTTAAGCCAACTTTTTCACTCTCCTCTTTCACTTTCATCAAGAGGCTCTTGAGTTCTTCATTTTCTGCCATAAGGGTGATGTCATTTGTATATCTGAAGTTATTGATGTTCATCCCAGCAGTCTTGATTCCAGCTTGTGCTTCATCCAGCCTGGCATTTCTCATGATGTACTTTGCATATAAGTTAAATAAGCAGGGTGACAATATACAGCCTTGATGTACTCCTTTCCCTATTTGGAACCAGTCTGTTGTTCCATGTCCAGTTCTAACTGTTGCTTCCTGACCTGCATACAGATTTCTCAGGAGGCAGGTGAGGTGGTCTGGTATTCCCATCTCTTTCAGAATTTTCCTCAGTTTGTTGTGATCCACAGAGTCTTCTCCATTTGGGGGAAACAAAGCCAACCTTGACTTTAGTTTGCTTTCTGTGTAGTCCAGCATCTGGGGGAGTGGCACATGCTTGTCGTCTGCACTTGCTCACCATCTGTTGTCTCTGCAGACGCACTTCTCATTCAGTGCAATGAAATTGCCTGACTGAGATCACCAGTTAATGACTTTTTAAAATTTATTAAATCCAGTGAAATTGTTTTGTTCTTCTTACCTGGTCCCCCTGAGGCTTTGCTCCTACTGGTCACTCATCTTTGAATCCCCGGCTCTCTCATTGTCCTGATACTTCTTTGCCTGCTTTTAAGAATTATTTGTGAATTCCTGTTCCTTAGTTGACCCCTTAATGAGGGTTAGTTCAGGAACTCCTTATGGTCTTTGGGCCTCCTTGTTCACCCAGGTCCCTTGATCACACACATGTAGTGGTCTGTACGTCTTCTGCTGGTGCCCAGTTTCAGGACTCACAGTGCAGTGCAGGGTAGGGGGTATGGGCCCAGGCTCTGTCAGTGCACAGATCTGGGCTCAGACTTGATTCCTCCATTGTGTGACCTTCAACAAATTACCTGATCTCTGTGAGCCTCTTTCCTCATCAGTGACATCCTTCGAGAAAAGTGTATCTAGGACGCTTCAGATTCAACTACATGAAATGAAAGATTGCTTTCTTTCTTACAAGTGTAATGAAATTAGAATAAGGGTTGAGTGGAGGATGGCAGGCAGTCCCAGCCTACCAGCTGAATTTTATCCAGTTTGCATGATGGCCATCAGGCAGGCTATTGACAACCTCTCCAGTGATATTTTAGTTTGGTAGGCTTTCTCTGAAGATAAGCTAGTGTGCATGGAGCGTGTAGTTTAACATGAAACCTGGCTCATGAGAAACACTGTTGTCATCCTGTCCGTGGAGCTCCTCAGGGAGCTCGAAGTCCACACTTTCCCCACTCGAGTCCTCATCTTGTGTCCATATCTGTCTCGCCTCTTGTGTGATCTTTCCTTGTGAGCACGGCACCATTACCACCCTTGTTCTCGTGTCTCTGGGCTCTGGGGATGGAATTTCTGCATCGCCCTTCTCCGGCTGTGTTGTGAGCCCCCCGGGCCTCCTCCTTGCCGTGCTCATCTCATCACCGTCCGCTAATGGGTTCCAGTGTGTGTCTTGGCTCCAGACAGGTCCGGTCTTGTTTGTGTGGCCTGTGGGGTTCCCGTGACTGGCCTCCAGAGACCAGAGTTCCCTTCATCCAAGAGAGCAGAGCCCTGTGAGGTTTGTCACCCCGACGCGGCACAGTGCCCACTTCGAGGTGGACGCTTGGTAAAGTTTTCTTTTACACGAATTCAGGTTTTTGCGTATCTGTGTTTCTGCACACCGCATCCCCTTTGCTTAAAATACTCTCTCTCCTGCACCCTGCTTGTGGGCTTCTGTTCATCTCTTTGCCTTCAACCCACAAGCCTCCTCCACGGAGAGGCTCTCTGTGCCACCCACTGCCACCCCCCCCCCTCCACGCCCCTGCCCCTGTAGGCCACACAGACCTGTGTCACTCAAGCCTGTCACGGCCCTTTTAATCCTCTCTGCCTGATCACAGCCCCGGTTTCCTGGGCCAGACAGACTAGGAAGCCACCCACTAGTCTCTTTCATGTTCCCAGTGCCAAGTTGATAGGCTGATGCTGAGCTTCCGTTGCTCGGCTAGGTGGGATGAAGCTGTGGGGACGGGGATACGAGCAGGCAGATGCTTGTAGTGTGGCCGTGAGTCAGAATTTCTTTTCAAATGCATATCTTCTGTGTCTGATTTGTTCTCCACCTTCATCCTCCTCTGAGGGACAGAGACACTGAGGCTGAAAGAGCTTGAAGGACTTAGGACTCTCTGGAGCTTCAGAGTTGGGGTGAAGATTCTGTTGTTTTGTCTTTTCCATTACAGGTTATTTCTGTATTAAGTTACTTGAGTAAATGGGTGACTCTTGGAAGTTAGAAGAGCAGGTAAATGGGTTGTGGAGGAAGTAGAAGAAAAGCAGTTGAATCAGACATATGGTAGGAATGCTTCATAATTTGGATTTAGTTTATATTGAAAGTAAAAGTTTATATTGAAAGTGTTAAGCCGTGTCCAACTCTTTGCAACCCCATGGACTATACAATCCATGGAATTCTCCAGGCGAGAATACTGGAGTGGGTAGCCTTTCCCTTCTCCAGGAGATCTTCCCAACCCAGGGATTTAACTCAGGTCTCCCGCATTGCAGGTGGATTCTTTACTAGCTGAGCCATAAGGGAAGCCCAAGAAAACTGGAGTGGGTAGCCTATCCCTTCTCCAGAAGATCTTCCTGACCCAGGAATTGAACCTAGGTCAATTATATTGAAGTATATCCTTAAATCTTATATGTATATTCTGCTATGTTTGGAGTTTGTTTATGGCTTTTCTTTTACATAATGATGTGTAAGATTCTGAAAACAGTGCTATCTTAAGATTCAGAATAATTGTTGTAGCCATTATGTGAAAACTGTGACAATTCTGGCTTTTTCTAAGAATGAATTTAATTATATTCTAGCACAACAACTTCTCTGGGGATACTCAGGTATGATGACTGACTAAATGTTGTATTCATTTGCAGCCTGATGTTTTTGTTCATTTGATTCTTTGAATCCTGTTTTTTCATTTACCCCAGTAGCTAGAAGTTGTATCAGTGTTATTTTCTGGTGCTAACAATTAAAGGAGAGAGGAAACTATACTAGTAGAGTACATAGGTGGTTGTTGCACACACCACAATCAGGCCATGTTTCAGTTCATAGAACATTTAGTCTCAAATGAAACAATTATGCTGAGATTGGTATTTAAGCTGTGGGATTTAATGGAAGGGTGAGAGTGCCCACACTTGTTACATGATAAGATTGAAATGGACAGAGGGACATCCATTCTAGGATCTCTGTCGGTGAAGTGTCAGTTATTGACTGTCTTTTTATAAAAAGTTTTGATAAACTTGTACTATTTTCCTCCAGTTTGTGTTTCCCTTGGAAAATCAGGATATGAGATTAGCTTTATAGAAACTGTTTTTATAGTAAGCATTACTTTTGGAGTTAGTCTATTCCTTGAAGCTAAAATTAATTTAGAAGCTAAGTCACTGTTATAGTGATAGTTCATGTAAGTATTAACCTTGTTTTCTAGCTTGTAAGAAAAGTGGCTGATCCCTCACAGCTACCGTGACTGCATTCCTACATCTTTAAGGAGTGATCACAGCGGAAGGCAGAGTCTTGTTGTCAGCAAGCTGCATGGTTAGCCACCTGCCCAGGGTGGGGGGTGCTGTGGGTGGTGTCGGCCACCCCCCGGCTTGTTGTCTGTCTCCTGTTCAGGCTGGAAGCGAGGGCGGTGCTGCAGTGCCACTGCTGACTTCTGCTCGCAGTGCTGTTCTGAGCCAGCCTGGTGCCCTGTGGAGTAGAGGGAGGCTTCCCTGGGCCCTTGCAGAGTGCCGGGAGCACCGGGCTCACCACCGAGCTGCCCTCTCCATCCCTGTGTGCTGCTTTTCTGTCCTTTGTTTCCTTTTTCTTCCTTTGACGATTTGACTGACAGATGGCCTACAGTTTAACTGACACCTCATCTTATTTTCAAGTGGACTGTAGCATCCTGTCTCCATCCACGTGGAAAATCTTCTTCAAAGTGAGGGCTGAACCACAGATTTAGCATGCTGACGGTTTTACCTTGAGCTGACCCACAGTAAAGCACAAACCAGTCTGAGCAGAGTTGTTCCTAAATAGTTACAACTGATAAACGCTCTCTGTCTCTAGAAACATGCCTGGCATGAAATACTTAACCTTTTTTGACAATGCCAATAATTCTAAAGGCAGGGCCACAGAAGCACAAGTCATTTAATAAACTCTGTTGAATTATTTTATGAATATTGGTTGAGGTGCTTCACAATTTCAAGGGTGCCCCAATCCAGGGCATGGAGACATTTTTCTGTGTTAACATTTATACTTTAGGGTAAAAGCTGAAAGCTTAACTACAAAATAAACAGAAATCAGAACTTCAGGTTTAATTGACTTCTGTGCTTAGAAATGTCTCTTACTACATTTTCTCTCTCCTTTATTTTCCATGATTTGTTTCATCAGAGCATGACTGGCTAATCGCATGTTACATGTGGTGTGTGCGTCAATCGCATGTTACATGTGGTGTGTGCAAGCACATGTTACATGTGGTGTATGTGTGAATCACATGTTACACATGGCGCACACAATCGCATGTTTCATGTGGTGTGTGCATATCGTTGACATTTTATTTGCACATTGATACTAGACAGCTGTCCTGAAGGTAGGTGTGTGGCTTATAGGCTGCTGAATTCCACGCAAGGTTATTGGACAGGATTATCTGCAGAGTGCATGTTGGGTGGCAGTTATTAACATGGAACACAGTGTGCTGCACATTTGGTTTTTCTGTTTTTTGAGTGTTCTGAATTTTAATTTCTAACTCTTTTTTTGTATCTTTGGTATTATATCCTTGCCTTGTGATTTGGATATTTTATTATAGTTAATTCAGTAAGCATTTTTCAGAACATTAAAAATGAATTAAAAAATAATATTTTAATGGGACTCACAGACCAAGGAGGCTGTGCTAGTCAGACTATAGACAAGATTTTGTGACTTCTTAAACACTACTGCCTGACTCACCCTAAGTGACATAGTGTCAGTTCAGTTCAGTCGCTCAGTCGTGTCCGACTCTTTGCGACCCCATGAATTGCAGCATGCCAGGCCTCCCTGTCCATCACCAACTCCCGGAGTTCACCCAGACTCACGTCCATCGAGTCAGTGATGCCATCCAGCCATCTCATCCTCTGTCGTCCCCTTCTCCTCCTGCCCCCAATCCCTCCCAGCATCAGAGTCTTTTCCAATGAGTCAGCTCTTTGCATGAGGTGGCCAAAGTACTGGAGTTTCAGCTTTAGCATCATTCCTTCCAAAGAAATCTCAGGGCTGATCTCCTTCAGAATGAACTGGTTGGATCTCCTTGCAGTCCAAGGGACTCTCAAGAGTCTTCTCCAACACCACATACTGTAGAAACTGACAATAATCAGGACATGGGTACTGGTGTCTTTAATAGCTGCAGAAGTGTGTCCTTGCTTAAACTTCTGTGGCAGTAATTTTAAATGTCTTATTGTAACATGAGAGAGAATCTTGGTAGAAGTTAAGGCCATCTCCCTGGTGTGTGAGTCTGTGAAATGAGTGTCATTCCCTGGTTAACAGATAATGATGGACAAAATTTCAAGGGGCTTGAGGTGTTCCCCTTTTTATTTTTTTCCAAAATTAGTGTTTCCAGGGTCTAGATATTATATGTATGCTAGGGAAAAAATGAAATGTTAGTTTGCATAATATTGAATTTGCGATGCTTTTTATTTCCCTGTATAGGCAAATACATACCCACAGGTATATTATGTTATTTTAAAATTTTATTATTCCTGGTATTGTAGACAAATGCACGGAAACACAAAATGTGCTTAGAAATAAAATGTTGTTTTCTAGACCAGTGGCTGAAAATCAGCAAACATGTTTTTTCCCCAGAGGAAATCTTACTAGCCTCCTGGTTTATCAACAGTCCCAGAGTGCTGCTACCTGGTGGGGAAAGCATGCCATCACAGCTGGCCCCGGTGTCCCGTTGCTTATCCCTGAAGCACTGCTGCCAAGGCCAGAGTCCAGAAGAGTGCCCTTTCCTGGGTGATAAGCACAAGTGAACTCTGCCTCGGAGGGTCGTGGCCGTGCTCCCTGCCTGGACACGCACAGAGCATCTCAGAGCTGTAACCTCGGCCCCTTCCTCTCTCCAGGGAGCCCTCAAGTTCCAGAGAGGCCGTATTAGCCCCCTCTCCTCAAATGTCCAGTCATGGTGGACAGGAAGCTCCAGGGCCCTGGCTGCCTCAGCTCCTGCAGCCTGGATCAGCTAGGACAGGAACATCAGTCCCCATACCCTCACCTGGAGCCTCGCTTTATCCTTTCAGCTGCTCGGCTCCTGGGAGCACCACAAAGAAAAATTCTTACAGGGCCTGCTTATAAATTATCCTTAAATAAAATGAAGCTTCTTTAAGCTTTATTCACATTTTCTTTGATGCTCTTATTTGTGGTCAAATCACCACTAAAAATTATTTTCCATGTTGATTCCATTTGTATGATACTATAGGGTAATTTTTTAAATGCATGTAAATGCATTCTATATATTTATTTGAAATAAGCACTTCCAGGGCTTCCCTGGTGGTCCAGTGGCTGAGACTCCGTGCTCCTGATGCAGGAGGCCTGGCTCAATCTCTGGCCGGGGAACTAGATCGCACTTGCTACAACTAAAGGTCCCACATGCTTCAATGAAGACTGAAGATCCTGCGTGTCACAGCCAAAACCTGATGCAGGCAAATAAAATAAATAAATAACATTTATAAAAAAATAAAGTAAGCACTTTCCAGAGAAAAATATTACTTCTCTAGGCTCTGTCAGCACAATTATGCCAAATTGTTGCGTTTTTACAGTGTGCTTAAAACTCTCAAAGTGACTGTCTAGGCCTATCTAATATGCAAGAATATGCAAGTTAAATAAGCAACAGTAGACTTGTATTTACTTATAGCATCTCTTTATGTGACTTGCAGGAAGACCCTGCACTCAGCTTCAGCTCCTGAATCCAGAACGCTTTGCACGTCTTATCAAAGAAGTAATGAACACATTCTGGCCTGGCAGAGAGTTGATTGTCCAGTGGTACCCATGCGATGAAGACAGAAAGCACCCATCTGTGTCATGGCTTAGGATGGTGTGGAAGCATCTCTACGTACATTTTTCAGAGGATCTGACTTTATTTGATGAGATGCCACTCATCCCCAGGACCCCACTAGAAGAAGGGCAGACGTGTGTGGAGCTCATCAGACTCAGGGCTCCTTCATTAGTCATTTTAGATGATGAGTCTGAAGCACAGCTTCCAGAATTTTTAGCAGACGTGGTACAGAAGCTTGGAGGGATTGTCCTTAAAAAATTAGATGCCTGCATACAGCACCCACTTATTAAAAAATATATCCACCTGCCCTCGCCAAGTGCTGTGCTGCACATCATGGAGAAGATGCCTCTGCAGAAGCTATGTAACCAGGTTGCATCGCTGCTTCCAACGCACAAAGATGCCCTGCGTAAGTTCTTGGCCAACTTGACTGAGAGCAGTGAGAAGGAGAAGAGAATAATTCAGGAGCTGACAATATTCAAGCGCATCAACCATTCATCCAGCCAGGGGCTGTCTTCCTACACCAAGCTGAAGGGCTGCAGGGTCCTGCACCCCGCGGCCACACTCCCGGCAGGCCTGCGGCTCTCCATCTCAGTGGTTGACAGCAGCGACGAGGCCACCATCCGCCTGGCGAACCTGCTGAAGGTGGAGAAGGTCAGGACCACCAGCTGCTTGAAGCTCATCTTAAAAGACATAGAAAGTACATTTTACTCTCAAGAAGAGGTGACACACCTTGTGCTATGGGTCCTTGAGAACCTGTCCTCTCTCAAAAGTGAGAACCCAAATGTGCTTGATTGGTTAACGCCGCTAAAGTTTATTCAGCTCCCACCAGGGCGGCTGGTGATGGCCAGCGAGCTCTTTGACCCTGACGTAGAGGTGTTGAAGGACCTCTTCTATGACGAAGAGGAAGCTTGTTTCCCGCCCTCAGCCTTTACCTCCCCAGACATCCTTCACTCTTTAAGACAGATTGGCCTGAAAAATGAAGCCAGTCTCAAAGAGAAAGATGTTGTGCAAGTGGCTAAAAAAATTGAAGCCTTACAGGCCAGTTCTTGTCCAAATCAGGACACTCTCCTGAAGAAAGCCAGGACACTCTTACTGGTTTTAAATAAGAACCCTGCCCTGCTGCACTCGTGTGAAGGGAAGGCGACCCTAAAGAAGATAAAATGGGTTCCAGCTTGCAAGGAAAGGCCCCCAAACTACCCAGGCTCCTTAGTCTGGAAGGGCGACCTCTGTGAGCTCTGTGCGCCCCCTGACATGTGCGATGCAGCCCATGCCATCCTGGTTGGCTCTTCAATTCCCCTCGTGGAAAGCGTCCATGTAAACTTGGAGAAAGCTTTAGGCATCCTCACAAAACCTGGTATCAACGCCGTCTTAAAGCACTTTAAGATCGTTGTGGATTGGTATACATCAAAGGCCTTTAGCGATGAAGACTACTACCAATTCCAACATATTTTGCTTGAAATTTATGGATTCATGCATGATCATTTAAATGAAGGGAAAGATGCTTTCAGAGCCTTAAAATTTCCGTGGGTTTGGACTGGCAAAAAGTTCTGTCCTCTCACCCAAGCTGTGATAAAACCATTCCATGATCTTGACCTTCAGCCTTATTTGCATAGTGTGCCTAAAACCATGGCAAAGTTCCACCAGCTGTTTAAGGCCTGTGGCTCAATAGAGGAGTTGACAGCAGATCATATTTCCATGGTCATTCAGAAGGTGTATCTCAAAAGTGACCAAGACCTCAGTGACCAGGAAAGCAAACAGAATCTTCATCTTATGTTGAACATTATCAGGTGGCTTTACAGCAATCAGATTCCAGCAAGCCCCAACACACCAGTTCCTATACATCATAGCAAGAACCCTTCCAAGCTCATCATGAAGCCAATTCATGAATGCTGCTACTGTGACATCAAAGTTGATGACCTGAATGACTTACTGGAAGATTCTGTGGAGCCGATCATTTTGGTGCATGAGGACATACCCATGAAAACTGCCGAGTGGCTGAAAGTCCCATGCCTCAGTACAAGACTAATCAACCCTGAGAACATGGGCTTTGAGCAGTCAGGACAACGAGAACCGCTGACAGTAAGGATCAAAAACATTCTGGAAGAGTACCCTTCAGTGTCAGATATCTTTAAAGAGCTTCTTCAAAATGCTGATGATGCAAATGCAACAGAATGCAGCTTCATGATTGACATGAGAAGAAACATGGACATCCGAGAGAATCTCCTGGACCCGGGGATGGCGGCGTGCCACGGGCCGGCTCTGTGGTCGTTCAACAACTCCCAGTTCTCAGATTCAGACTTTGTGAACATAACCAGGCTTGGGGAATCTCTGAAGAGGGCCGAAGTTGACAAGGTTGGGAAATTTGGTCTTGGGTTCAACTCTGTGTACCACATCACTGACATCCCTGTCATTATGAGCCGAGAGTTCATGATAATGTTTGACCCGAACATCAACCACATTAGCAAGCACATTAAGGACAGGTCTAACCCTGGGATCAAAATTAACTGGAGCAAACAGCAGAAGAGACTCAGGAAGTTTCCTAATCAGTTCAAGCCATTCATGAACGTGTTTGACTGTCAGTTGCCCCTGACGGTGGAGGCACCCTACAGTTATAGTGGGACTCTGTTCCGACTGTCCTTCAGAACCCAGCAGGAAGCCAAAGTGAGCGAGGTCAGCAGCACCTGCTACAACACAGCTGACATCTACTCTCTGGTGGATGAGTTTAGTCTCTGTGGACACAGGCTCATCATTTTCACTCAGAATGTAACCTCCATGTACTTGAAGTACCTGAAGATTGAGGAAACCAATCCCAGCTTAGCACAGGACACAATAATCATAAAAAAAAAGCCATGCTCCTCCAAAGCGCTGACCACACCTGTCATCAGTGTTCTAAAAGAAGCCGCTAAGCTCATGAAAACTTGTGGCACCAGTAACAAAAAGCTCCCCGCCGAGGCCCCCAAGTCGTCTTGCATCCTGCAGATCACAGTGGAGGAATTTCACCATGTGTTCCGAAGGATTGCAGACTTACAGTCACCACTTTTCAGAGGTCCAGAAGATGACCCGGCTGCTCTCTTTGAAATGGCGAAGGCAGGCCAATCCAAAAAACCTTCAGATGAGTTGCCCCAGAAAACCGTGGATTGTACCACGTGGCTGATCTGTACCTGCATGGACACGGGGGAGGCACTCAAGTTCTCCCTGAGTGAGAGCGGGAGAAGGTTGGGCCTGGTCCCATGTGGAGCTGTGGCAGTTCTCCTTGCTGAAGTCCAGGACCAGAAGTGGGCTGTGCGGCCACAGGCTGGAGAAGTGTTCTGCTATTTACCCCTGCGGATAAAGACGGGATTGCCAGTTCACATCAATGGGTGCTTTGCCGTTACTTCAAACAGGAAAGAGATCTGGAAGACAGACACGAAGGGGCGCTGGAACACCACCTTCATGAGGCACGTGGTCGTGAAAGCGTACTTGGAGGCTCTCAGTGTGCTGCGTGAGCTAGCCGCCAGCGGAGAGCTGATGGACTACACTTACCACACTGTGTGGCCTGACCCTGACCTAGTGCATGACGACTTCTCTGTCATCTGCCAAGGGTTTTATGAAGACATCGCCCATGGGAAAGGGAAGGACTTGACGAGGGTCTTCTCTGACGGGTCCACGTGGGTCTCCATGAAGAACGTGAGATTTCTGGATGACTCCATACTTAAAAGAAGAGATGTTGGTCCAGCTGCCTTCAAGATATTTTTGAAATACCTCAAGAAGACAGGGTCGAAAAACCTTTGTGCTGTTGAACTTCCTTCTTCGGTAAAGCTAGGATTTGAAGAAGCTGGCTGCAAACAGATACTGCTGGAAAATACATTTTCAGAGAGACAGTTTTTTTCAGAAGTGTTTTTCCCAAATATTCAGGAAATTGAAGCAGAACTCAGAGATCCTTTAATGAATTTTGTCCTAAATGAGAAAGTTGATGAGTTCTCAGGGATCCTCCGTGTTACCCCATGTATCCCCTGCTCTCTGGAGGGGCATCCTCTGGTTTTACCGTCAAGATTAATCCACCCTGAAGGACGTGTCGCTAAGTTATTTGATACTAAAGATGGACGATTTCCTTATGGTTCCACTCAGGACTATCTAAACCCTATTATTCTGATCAAACTAGTCCAGCTAGGTATGGCGAAGGATGACATTTTGTGGGATGACATGCTGGAGCGTGCAGAGTCAGTAGCTGAAATTAATAAAAGTGATCACGGCGCTGCTTGTCTACGAAGTAGCATCCTGTTAAGTCTTATTGATGAAAAACTGAAGATAAGGGATCCAAGAGCAAAGGATTTTGCTGCAATGTATCAAACAATCCCCTTCCTCCCATTTCTGACAAAGCCGGCAGGTTTCTCTTTGGATTGGAAAGGCAACAGCTTTAAGCCTGAAACCATGTTTGCAGCAACTGACCTCTATATAGCTGAGCACCAGGATATAGTTTGTCTTTTGCAACCAATTCTAAATGAAAATTCTCATTCCTTCAGAGGCTGTGGGTCTGTGCCCTTAGCAGTGAAGGAGTTTCTGGGTTTGCTCCGGAAGCCCACAGTTGAGCTGGTTGTAAACCAGCTGAGAGAAGTTGCAAAGTCAGTTGATGATGGGATCACGTTATACCAGGAGAACATCACCAATGCTTGCTACAAATACCTCCACGAGGCGATGATGCAGAGCGACAGCACCAAGATGGCAGTCACTGAAAAGCTGAAAACCTTTAGCTTCATTCTCATTGAAAATGCGTATGTCAACTCAGAAAAGGTGGCTTTTCATTTAAATTTTGAAGCAGCCCCATACCTTTATCAGTTGCCTAATAAATATAAAAATAATTTCCGTGAACTTTTTGAAAGTGTGGGTGTGAGGCAGTCTTTCACTGTGGAAGATTTTGCCCTCGTTTTGGAATCCATAGCTCAAGAAAAAGAAACCAAACAAGTAACAGAAGAGAATTTTCAGCTCTGCCGGCGAATAATCAGTGAGGGGATATGGAGTCTCATTAGAGAAAAGAAACAAGAATTTTGTGAGAAAAATTATGGCCACATAGTATTGCCAGATACTAACCTTAAGCTTCTCCCTGCGAAGTCTCTGTGCTATAATGACTGTCCCTGGATAAAAGTGAAGGATAGCACTGTCAAGTACTGTCATGCAGACATACCCAGGGAAGTAGCCGTGAAACTGGGTGCAGTGCCAAAGCGGCACAAAGCCCTGGAACGGTATGCATCCAATGTGTGCTTCACGACACTGGGCTCGGAGTTTGGGCAGAAAGAAAAACTGACCAGCAGAATTAAGAGCATCCTCAATGCCTATCCTTCAGAAAAGGAGATGCTGAAAGAGCTGCTTCAGAACGCTGATGATGCGAAGGCCACGGAGATCTGCTTCGTGTTTGACCCCAGGCAGCACCCAGTGGACAGGATATTTGATGATAAGTGGGCGCCCTTGCAGGGGCCAGCACTGTGTGTGTACAACAACCAGCCTTTCACAGAGGATGACGTCAGAGGGATCCAGAACCTGGGCAGAGGCACCAAGGAAGGGAACCCTTGTAAGACCGGGCAGTACGGGGTGGGGTTCAATTCCGTGTATCACATCACAGACTGCCCCTCCTTCATCTCCGGCAATGACATCCTGTGCATTTTCGACCCTCACGCCAGGTATGCGCCGGGGGCCACGTCCGTCAGTCCTGGACGCATGTTCAGAGACCTGGATGCGGATTTCAGAACTCAGTTCTCGGACGTTCTGGATCTTTACCTGGGAACCCACTTCAAGCTGGACAACTGCACGATGTTCCGGTTCCCTCTCCGTAACGCAGAGATGGCAAAGGTTTCGGAGATCTCATCAGTTCCATCATCAGACAGGATGGTCCAGAACCTCCTGGACAAGCTGCGGTCAGATGGGGCAGAGCTGTTAATGTTTCTTAACCACATGGAAAAAATCTCTATCTGTGAAATAGACAAAGCCACGGGTGCCCTGAACGTGCTGTATTCTGTGAAGGGCAATATTACTGATGGGGACCGGCTGAAGAGGAAGCAGTTTCACGCGTCTGTCATCGACAGCGTCACAAAGAAGAGGCAGCTCCCAGACATCCCAGTGCAGCAGGTCACCTACACCATGGACACCGAGGACTCTGAGGGGAGCCTCACCACATGGCTCATCTGTAACAGGTCTGGCTTCTCCAGCATCGACAAGGTGTCCAAGAGCGTTGTGTCAGCGCACAAGAACCAGGACATCACGCTCTTCCCTCGTGGGGGCGTGGCCGCCTGTATCACCCACAACTACAAGAAGCCCCACAGGGTCTTCTGCTTTCTGCCGCTCTCTTTAGAGACAGGGCTCCCATTCCACGTGAACGGCCACTTTGCACTGGACTCAGCCCGCAGGAACCTGTGGCGAGACGACAACGGGGTCGGCGTGCGCAGTGACTGGAACAGCAGCCTGATGACGGCGCTCATCGCACCCGCGTATGTGGAGCTGCTGGCCCAGCTAAAGAAGCGCTACTTCCCCGGCTCTGACCCAACGCTGTCAGTTCTGCAGAGCACACCCATCCACGTTGTCAAGGACACGCTGAAGAAGTTTCTGTCGTTCTTCCCCGTCAACAGGCTGGACCTCCAGCCAGACCTGTACTGTCTGGTGAAGGCGCTGTACAGCTGCATCCACGATGACATGAAGCGCCTCCTTCCAGTGGTGCGCGCTCCCAGCATCGACGGCTCCGACCTGCACTCCGCCGTTATCATCACCTGGGTCAACATGTCCACCTCAAATAAAACCAGGCCATTCTTTGACAATCTACTGCAGGATGAGCTACAGCACCTTAAAAACGCAGATTATAACATCACCACACGCAAAACGGTCGCAGAGAATGTCTACAGGCTGAAGCACCTGCTCCTGGAGATCGGCTTCAACCTGGTTTATAACTGTGACGAGACTGCTAACCTGTACCACTGCCTTGTGGATGCCAACATCCCCGTGAGCTATGTCACCCCTGCCGATGTCCGGGCTTTCTTAATGACCTTTTCCTCCCCGGACACCAACTGCCATATTGGGAAGCTGCCCTGTCGTCTCCAGCAGACCAACCTGAAGCTTTTCCACAGTTTAAAACTTTTAGTCGATTATTGTTTTAAGGACGCAGAAGAAAGTGAGTTTGAAGTGGAGGGCCTGCCCCTTCTCATTACCCTGGACAGCGTTTTGCAAACTTTTGATGCAAAACGTCCCAAGTTTCTAACAACATACCACGAACTGATCCCATCCCGCAAAGACCTGTTCATGAACACGCTGTACTTGAAGTACAGCAATATTTTACTGAACTGCAAAGTTGCGAAAGTGTTTGACATTTCCAGCTTTGCCGACCTGCTGCCCTCTGTGCTGCCCCGTGAGTACAAGACCAAGAGCTGCACCAAGTGGAAAGACAGCTTTGCCAGTGAGTCTTGGCTGAAGAATGCCTGGCATTTCATCAGTGAATCCATGAACGTGAAGGAGGACCAAGAGGAGACAAAGCCAGCCTTCGACGCCGTCGTGGACACCCTGAGAGACTGGGCCCTGCTCCCGGGAACAAAGTTCACTGTGTCGGCCAACCAGCTCGTGGTCCCTGAGGGGGATGTCCTGCTCCCGCTGAGCCTCATGCACATAGCTGTCTTCCCAAACGCCCAGACTGATAAGGTCTTTCATGCCCTCATGAAAGCTGGCTGCATTCAGCTGGCTTTGAACAAAATCTGCTCCAAAGACAGTGCATTTGTCCCTTTGTTGTCCTCTCACACGGCCAACATAGAGAGCCCCACAAGCATTTTGAAGGCTGTGCATTACATGGTCCAAACCTCAACGTTTAGAACTGAAAAATTAGTGGAAAATGACTTTGAAGCACTTTTGATGTATTTCAACTGCAATTTGAATCACTTGATGTCCCAAGATGACATAAAAATTTTAAAGTCACTTCCATGCTACAAATCCATCAGTGGTCGCTACATGAGCATTGTGAAGTTTGGAACATGCTATGTGCTTACAAAAAGTATTCCCTCCGCTGAAGTGGAAAAATGGACACAATCATCATCCTCTGCATTTCTTGAAGAAAAAATACACTTGAAAGAACTGTATGAGCTGCTGGGTTGTGTACCCGTGGATGATCTTGAGGTATATTTGAAACACCTCTTACCAAAAATTGAAAATCTCTCTTATGATGCAAAACTAGAGCATTTGATTTATCTCAAGAATAGACTGTCGAATGTTGAGGAGCTGTCTGAGATTAAGGAACAACTTTTTGAAAAGCTGGAAGGTTTATTGATAATCCACGATGCTAACAACCGACTAAAGCAAGCAAAGCATTTCTATGACAGAACTGTAAGAGTTTTTGAAGTTATGCTTCCTGAAAAATTGTTCATCCCGAAAGACTTCTTTAAAAAACTGGAACAACTTATAAAACCCAAAAATCAAGTTGCATTTATGACCTCCTGGGTAGAATTCTTAAGAAACATTGGACTGAAACACATCCTCTCTCAGCAGCAGTTGTTGCAGTTTGCTAAGGAGATCAGTGTGCGAGCTAATACGGAAAACTGGTCTAAGGAAACGCTGCAGAACACGGTCGACATCCTTCTCCATCACATATTCCAGGAACGAACGGATCTGTTTGTGGGGGACTTCCTGAAAGAACTGTCTCTGATCCCCTTCTTGTGTCCAGAGCGGGCCCCTGCAGAGTTCATCCGATTTCACCCTCAATATCAGGAGGTGAACGGGACACTCCCCCTCATCAGGTTCAGTGGTGCCCAGGTGAACCCAAAGTTCAAGCAGTGTGATGTGCTGCAGCTGCTGTGGACGTCCTGCCCCATCCTCCCAGAGAAGGCCACACCCCTGAGCATCAGGGAGCAAGCAGGGAGTGACCTCGGCCCCCAGGAGCAGCTGGAGCAGGTTCTGAGCCTGCTGAACGTGAACCTCGACCCCCCCGTGGACAAGGTCATCAACAACTGCAGGAACGTGTGCAACATCACGACGCTGGACGAGGATATGGTCAGGACTAGAGCCAAGGTCCTGAGGAGCATCTACGAGTTCCTCAGTGCCGAGAAGAGGGAGTTCCGTTTCCAGCTGCGGGGGGTTGCTTTTGTGATGGTGGAAGACGGCTGGAAGCTCCTGAAGCCAGAGGAGGTGGTGATCAACCTGGAGTACGAGTCCGATTTCAAGCCGTATCTGTACAAGCTGCCCTTAGAGCTGGGCACCTTCCACCAGCTGTTCAAACATTTGGGTACTGAGGACGTCATCTCCACCAAGCAGTACGTGGAGGTGCTGAGCCGCATCTTCAAGAACTCTGAAGGGAAGCAGCTGGACCCGAACGAGATGCGCACTGTCAAGAGGGTTGTTTCTGGCCTGTTCAGGAGTCTGCAGAACGACTCTGTCAAGGTGCGGGGCGACCTGGAGAACATCCGGGACCTCGCACTCTACCTGCCAAGTCAGGACGGCCGACTGGTCAGGTCGAGCATCCTGGTGTTCGACGACGCCCCGCACTACAAGAGCCGGATCCAGGGCAGCATCGGGGTTCAGATGCTGGTGGACCTCAGCCAGTGTTACTTGGGGAAGGACCACGGCTTCCACACCAAGCTCATCATGCTCTTTCCCCAGAAGCTGCGGCCACGCCTGCTGAGCAGCATCCTGGAGGAGCAGCTGGACGAGGAGACCCCCAGGGTGTGCCAGTTTGGGGCGCTGTGCTCACTCCAAGGCCGGCTGCAGCTCCTGCTGTCCTCTGAGCAGTTCATCGCGGGCCTTGTCAGGATCATGAAGCACGAGAATGACAACGCCTTCCTGGCCAACGAGGAGAAGGCCATCCGCCTCTGCAAGGCCCTCCGTGAAGGGCTGAAGGTGTCCTGCTTTGAGAAGCTTCAGACCACACTACGGGTGAAGGGCTTCAACCCTATCCCCCAGAGCAGGAGCGAGACCTTCGCTTTCCTGAAGCGGTTTGGGAATGCCGTCATCCTGCTGTACATACAGCACTCAGACAGTAAGGATATCAACTTCCTGCTGGCCTTGGCCATGACGCTGAAGTCGGCGACCGACAACCTGATCTCTGACACGTCTTACCTAATTGCTATGCTGGGCTGCAATGATATTTACAGGATCAGCGAGAAGCTTGACAGCCTAGGTGTGAAGTACGACTCTTCAGAACCATCAAAACTTGAACTACCAATGCCTGGCACACCAATACCTGCTGAGATTCATTACACCCTGCTCATGGACCCCATGAATGTCTTTTACCCGGGAGAGTATGTCGGTTACCTTGTCGATGCTGAAGGCGGGGACATCTATGGGTCGTACCAGCCAACGTACACGTACGCCATCATCGTACAAGAGGTCGAAAGAGAAGACGCCGACAACTCAAGCTTCCTAGGAAAGATTTATCAGATTGACATTGGCTACAGTGAATACAAAATCGTTAGCTCTCTGGATCTGTACAAGTTCTCACGGCCAGAGGAGAGCTCCCAGAGCAGAGACAGCACCCCCTCCACCCCCACCAGCCCCACGGAGTTCCTGGCCCCCGGTCTTCGAAGCGTTCCACCCCTCTTCCCTGGGAGAGAGGGCCTCAAGACCCCGTCTTCCAAGCATCATTCCCCCAAAAAGCTCAAGGCTACTTCTCTCCCAGAAATTCTAAAGGAGGTGACGTCTGTGGTGGAGCAAGCCTGGAAGCTTCCTGAGTCGGAGAGGAAGAAGATTATCAGGCGGTTGTACTTGAAATGGCACCCTGACAAAAACCCAGAGGACCACGACATGGCTAATGAGGTTTTCAAGCATCTGCAGAATGAGATTAACAGGTTAGAGAAACAGGCCTTTCTCGATCAAAATGCAGACAGAGCCTCGAGGCGGACGTTTCCCACCTCGGCCACCCGGTTCCAGTCGGAGAAGTTCTCCTTCCAGAGATTTTACACGTCGTGGAACCAGGAGGCCACGAGCCACAAATCTGAGCGGCAGCAGCAAAATAAAGAGAAAGGCCCACCGCCGGCTGGGCAGACGTACTCCCAGAGGTTCTTTGTCCCCCCTACTTTCAAGACGGTCGGCAACCCGGTGGAGGCGCGCAGGTGGCTGCGCCAGGCCAGGGCCAACTTCTCGGCTGCCAGGAACGACCTGCACAAGAACGCCAACGAGTGGGTGTGCTTCAAATGCTTCCTGTCTGCCAAGCTGGCTCTCATCGCGGCCGACTATGCCGTGCGGGGCAAGTCCGATAAGGACGTGAAGCCAACGGCCCTGGCGCAGAAGATTGAGGAGTACAGTCAGCAGCTGGAGGGCCTGACCAACGATGTCCACACCCTGGAGGCCTACGGTGTGGACAGCTTGAAGACCAGGTACCCTGACTTGCTGCCCTTCCCGCAGATCCCCAATGACAGGTTCACGTCTGAGGTCGCCATGAGGGTGATGGAATGTACTGCCTGTATCATCATAAAACTTGAAAACTTCATACAACAGAAAGTGTGAGGCAACACCGGGGGAGAAGTGGGGAACTAGGTCCTGGACATGTCGTAGCACAAATATGACTCACTGTCCTTCCTTAAGCCTCATCGCCAGCATTCAGGGATGGTGAAGCACATGGGAGTTGATCAGGTAGAATCTCGGCCTTCTTATTGACGTGGATGTCCACAGGGGACCTTGACCTGAGAGAGTAGTGTTTCGAGGCTGGTGGTGAACTTGAGCTTGCTGGATGCGGCTGGCTGGCCGGCCAGCACCTCTGTGAACTGCACTTTACACACCAAAGCTCAGTGGTCTGTTAGATAGAGTCTCTGGGTCTCTGGTTGGTGGTGGAGGGTGGGAGGAGTTAGTTTTGTGTTTTTGATGTATGCAGTATTTTTGAAGGAGCTAATGAAACACTGGACATATCATTGGTTGAAACAAATTAAGGATATTAGGTCTGTGGAGCTTTATCGTTTCTTTAAGCAGATCCTCTTGGGTGCATTATCAGCTGGATCTGATTATGAGCCTGTTGCAGTTTTACATACTAGATACTCAGCACATGTGTAACATGGTACAGTATTTTATCCTGAATACTACTTGATTGAGACTCTGCAGACAGCCTCCACTGGGGTTCCCTGAGTGCCCTTCACATCCTCCTCCTGGAGGTCCCCCTCCCTGGGCCTGCAGGCATCCCAGATCATGAAGATGGCATTATGGGAGACCCGGTGGTGGCCCCTGTTCTCGCTGGATGTGAATATTGTTTTGAGAACCGCTTGCCAAAGCCACGCCCATCACCTGTGAGGGCATTTGCTTGATGTTTGTTTGTATGTGTTTCCCACAAACGCCCTAATTTATATGGTGTGGTTGGACAGGATGTGATCTTTCATTGTCTAAAGGTGCTGCACTCAACATTTTTTGTCCTTCAACATGGCACTTAGTGGAGTTTTTTTTTTTTTTTCTTTGGATTTCACTCTGAAGACATTAAAAAATTGTAAAATCATGTGACAATATCCAGTAGGTTATAAAAGAGGAATTATCAGCTTGTGTCTTCCCCATGAATAATTCAGAACTGATGTTTAATTTTTATCATGTTTGAATGTCCTATGAACGTTATATCCCTTGCAGAATATAAAAGATGATAATTAGTTTATTTAAGTGTGCTGGCTGTAAATGATGTGCAGTATAATATTTTATGCAATTAAGGGCTTATGGGACATATTACCACTTTTTTTACTTGTACTGGTAATAAGGAATGTTTGCGCCTCCACTATTGTATTGCTTCTGGATGTGAGCCATGTGATGATTTCTGCTATTATAATAAGTGCCACAATTTTAATAAAGCAAATGTACATATGAAGTCATTATAACTGGTATTTCTTGAGAAATAGTTCCTTGAAAATCAAACTTAGTATCTTCCTGTATTAAGATTTGACATGCTGTGTATATGTGTGTTTATTGGAAATACTAGGATAGAACTTTCCTATATATTTTATACTGGAATTTTAAGAGGTTTCTTTTTATGATTGAGTATAAAGTACTTGGTATATACTCAGTTTATTAGGTGCTCATTGATTTTGTTAAGAGTTGATTTTATTTCACCTTTTTAGGGAATGCGATTAGTTGACATTTATGATTTTTGTTGTTCACTTGCTAAATTGTATCTGACTTGCAACCCCCCCTCCCATGGACTGCAGCATGCCAGGCTTCCCTGGCCTCCCCTATCTCCTGGAATTGGCTCAAATTCACGTCCACTGAGTCATGATGCTGTCCAACCATCTCATCTTCTGTCGCCCCCTTCTCCGTTTGCCTTCAATATTTTCCAGCATTAGGGTCTTTTCCAATGAGCTGACTCTTTGCATCAGGTGGCCAAAGTATTGTAACTTCAACATTTGTGATACACATACGTATTTGGAAATATATGAAATAGAATTATTCTGTAGTAGAGGCTGGATGGATGCCAACCTTGCTTCAGGGAAGGGCTGTGTGCTGGGCTAGTTCACACCTGAGCCCTAACAGGTGGGCGATGTTCCTCTTATACCTGAAGCACAAGTTTTCAAACCCTACACACCAAACTTGGGGTTCTCTGTCCCAGCCCCCCCCCCACCCCGCCCCGTTCTGGGTCTCCAGCTATCTGGGACTTTTAAGTTCTTGCTACTTTAAAACTCAGATTCAACACTTGGAATGTATTTTATTGCTTTTGGATATTAAAATGTACACAGAAAATTTTGGCCTTTATGATAGTTGATGTGGTTGGAATTTTGTTTTTTCTAGACTTCCTTTAACAGAAAAATTATAGGTCTGCAGTCCTTTCCATGAAGCCCTTGCATACAAATGTATTTCAGAATTTGGATTTTAGAAAGTTAATACTACTGTGTATAAACTGGGTGTAATGAGGCTTTTCCATTGGGGGTCTGGAGAAGGAAATGCAACCCACTCCAGTACTCTTGCCTGGAGAATCCCATGGAGGGAGGAGCCTGGTAGGCTACAGTCCATGGGGTCTCTAAGAGTTGGAGATGACTGAGAGACTTCAGTTTCACTTTTCCATTGGGGGTGGGGGTTGGGCCACTCCCCTTTAATCAAACACAGTGAAACCATGAACACCCACCCACCCTAAACTACACAGACCTGAGAAACAGCCTCATCTAAACTTAGATCAGGTTTTGCTGCCCAGAGTTTACAGCAGATAGATTTGGGAAGTTTTCATTATTTGAAACTTTTAGATTTTGAAGTTCAGGGCAAGGAATTTTGGACCCAAACTATTTTTTTAATTATTATTATTTTACGCCTTTTACCCTATTTTGCTTTTCTTATTAAAAGGAAACTGGAGACTGCCAACCAGTGTGTGAGCAGCTGCTCCTGGGGAGGGGGTTGGAACAGGCCTTCTGTCCATGGAGGCGGGCTCTGTGCTGCCCTGTGGGCAGGAGGCCCAAGTGGTCCGCAGCCACCAGGGGGGAGCAGGTGAAGGCCCGAGAATGATGCTGGGAAGATGTTTGCATAGCGTTTAGTCAAATAAAGAGAAGTAGTTGACAGGTTAACTTTGGGGACCAGTGGGTGTCCTTCCATCAGTGCCAGTTGACATCCTGTGTCCTTCAGCGTTTTGTCGACCTCAAGGATAAGAGAGTAGAGAACGGCAAGTAGATGAGACTTAGCTAGTCGTGTGTTGCTCAGGGTTCCACCAGAGCCTGCAGCCAGTGGGAGACGTGTGGACACCACGTGGGAAGAGGTCTCCTTCCAGGAGCTGATCAGCCATCAGGGCCAGAGCCTGTGCCCACAGGATGCCTGCCCATGGGCAGGAGCTGGAGCTTCCTAACTGCAGGTGGAGGTTCCTAAACCCCGGACTTCTAGAGCTTCCCCACTGATCTTGTTTTGCTGCATTTGGTCTAAAGTGTCATCAGTCCTCCACTGGTTAGGAAGCTAGTCCCCGGCCTGTGCTGTCAAGGCATGGGAGAGCCTGGGGGGACATGGATACCAGAGCCAACGTGAGTTACATTTTATTTAAAAAGAAGAACCACATGCTTAAAATCTCTGCTGCTTTCTCTTGTGTTTGTTAAGGCCCTGGATACAAAGCCCAGGACAAAAACCGAAGCTGCACTGACTATTCAGCTCAAAATTTACTTTCTGCTCCATGCCCTTCTTACCCTCTTGTTCCACCTGCTTGTTTATGCCCGACCCAAAGTTTACTTGGTTTTCAAACGACAGCCAGTGTGTAGTGGCAGTTACAGAGAAGACTGAAGCCCAGTGAGCTGTGACGTGTTAGATCGGGGAATGGCGGGGACAAACAGTACAAGCAACCCAGCCTTACTGGCTTCATGCTGGGGATGGCTCTGCTCTTCAGAAGAGCTCCCACCCTGCTCCCCTGTCCCTCATGAGCAGAGACTGACCTGGGGGACACCAAGAGGGGAACCTGAGCCCTGTAGGAGCTGCGGAGCCTGTGAGGGGTTGAGAGGTTCACGTTTGCTTCACTGAAAGGTCTTAGCAAATCTAGTTTGCTGCAAATCTAACTTTACTATTAAAGCTGACATTTTGATCTTCATTTTTTGACTTGTGTCTGCTTCTCAGTCGGTTCGGAAATTGGAAAAGAAATAAAGACTGTTTTTCAAGGTCCCTAAAGTATCAACCAATACTCAGTGGTCGTAACCACTTGGTGCGTAGTCCGTGTACGTGCCTCGTTGCAGGTGCTCCTAGCACGGCCTTGCCCCTTCAGTGGAGATTTAAACTACACTGTATAATGTACTTAAGAAGGTAGGTTTATGCAGTACATTCTAGAATACAGCCCATCTGAAAGTCTGGCTTGAAACCAAGGAGAAACTCCTCGTTACTCTGGAGAATGCAGCTAGAAACAAAAGTTTGGATTTACACCTTTTATTTAAAATGTTTATTCCCTGTCCTTTGAGTCTTTTTTTTTTTTTTTGACTCTGCTTTATCATCGACATTTTTTTGGACATGTACACACATTCTATAAGAACCCATCTATATCAACTGGGTTGGAAGACTTTTTTTTCTGCACAAACATGGTATAAGAGAGTAAATATGACACAAAAATGACAACACTACTATGACAACAGGAGTGTCCCAGCAAGAAAGCAGACATTAATTCTAAAAATCAGGACTTAACTAAATGGAAAAGGCAAATACTTATTTAAATAATCTAAGTCCCCACCCTCCCAATCCCCTGAAACTAGGAGTGTTATATTCAGAGCTGAGTTTGCTCTTAACTGATTAGGACACACTGTATTTTTAAATTTTTAATTTTATTTTGTATTAATAATTTCAAATGTTTATAATACCAGTAATTTAAATATTAAGAAACTGTTAGGAGTGGGTTGCATTGTTAACACCTTGTTAAGACAGCATTAGAAATAAAGACCACTTTTCTCTCAGTTCTGAGACTGTGGAAAATGAAACCAATGTATTTCTAGTCATAAATCCTTTAATGGGAAAGTTGCAATGCTGTTGGTCCCACCACGTCTTGTGCTGTGTGGGGATTCTAACGGGAACGATCAGTAAAACACAAATCAAAACCAACACCTGGCGTTCGGTGTGATGAAGGCATTCTACCGTGTAAGTAAAACCACAAAACCAAAGCACTCATGGGTTCAGTGTGTGTGTTCACCATATTCATATACAGATCACACAGCTGAGGATGGCAACTGTGAGCAAGGACTCGGTGAAGCTTCGCTCCACCCCCGGTCCCTCACCTCTCCTGTGAGGTGAGCATGTGGGCTGGGCAGCGGCAAGCCCCCACCAGCTTATGGGGCCCTCTTGGTGGATGACAAAACTCCCCTTGACTTTAGTTTCTCCACCTTTCATGTAGGCATCAGCCCGTCTGTGCAGGTATCAGGTAAACAGGTGATGCAGGTGCAATGAGACACAGATCAAAGTTTTCCAAAGTGAAAACTGATGTTGAAATGTTAGGGTCCAGTTGAGTTTAATTTTAGTAGATACTGGGTGACCTGTGACTTGACTCATCTGAACCTTTTTTTTTTTTTTTATCACCAGCAACTGGGGGAAAAACAGTACAGAACTCAAAAAGAGTTGTGAGGATTAAAGAAAGCAACACACGTTGTGAAGTCTATGAAAAATGTAGGTTGATTTTTATTGCTTATGGACTATATAAAGAAACATGATCAGTTGTGTACAATTTATTCCTCTGACCACATTCTGAAAGTCAGATCAATCTCAACATCCTTTTAAAACTTGAAGATTTTATTCTGAAACCAGACACACTTTGCGTTGAAATGAATACAGCTCCTGCAGAATTGATTGACACAGTGGAAAACCTCAGAGAACTCTGAGGCACCTGGGCAGGACTCAGACTACTCTCACGGGAGGTCAGAGGTCTCCAGCTGAGCATCACACATCCATGCATCCATTTCACACAGCAGCCCAACATCCCATCACAGACCGACACACACAGGACAGGGAAAGTCACAATGATTCTGATCCTTGGACTTTTGTGTCTAAGCTCCACTCTGAGATCACAGTTTCACAGGAATATTTTCAGTGGTACGTTTGAGCTCCTTTCAAACTCCCACACGCAAACTCAGCTCACCGTTGTCGAGTGGCTCCAGCTGGGAAGGCTGAGGTCTGCACTGCTGAGCGCACCGAGACATAGCAGATGCTCCCTGGGGGTGGTGCCGATGGTTTAGAGGCAGAGATGACTGTGCTCGTGGCACGTGGTACCCACGCCGGCCACAGACATGTAGAGCTTCCCATTTGGACATGCACAGACTTCATAGAGCCCCTGCGAGCTGCCTGCGGGCCCCTGACTCCCCAGAGCCAGCTCGGGCAAAAACACAGTGTCCGCGTCGAGCATAAGCTGCTTAGGAGAGAGTGAGACAAGACATGGTCAAGGGGAGGGAACACGACAAACACGAAACTCAAATGCTCCAAATGTTCCAAGTTCTTTCTCTGCATAGAAAATGAAGTGGGTACCTGCCTTGACTGAAGTCACATTATGATGACCTGATTCTTTCAAAGCCTATTTCTCGTTTCCATCTGGGCAGGGGGGATAAATATTCCTTAGGAACTGGAGGGAAGTCTTTTTTTTCCTTTTATTCATTGCACTAGGCCAGCTAGGAAGGTGTATGATGTGACACTCCTTGATGACCTTTCAGAGTTATCTGGCCAAAAGAATACCATTTTTTGATTCACACCGACCTTGTGTTCCACTTTGACCTTCAGCTTCTCCTCCTATTGGGATAAAGTACAAGCCGCAGAAGTTGACTCATCTTATTTATTTTACCTTGTGAATGCTGGAATTGCTCATGATATTATTTTCCTAGGAGAGGCAATTAAATTCATCCTAATGGCTAGCAACCATTTCTCCAGCTTTTACAATTTTATTTGCAACTCTGTTGCCTTCTATTAGATACAGGAAGCAAGTGACACACAGACAACTGAAATAAGAGGGAAGCCACTGGACTTTTTGTTCCTAGAGAGGTTTAGTTGAACCAAGATGCACACAAATGGCTGTTGATTGCGTTTTGGAAATCTCTGACAGCTAAAAGAAATCAGAGTCATAGCATAGAGCAACCAAGCCTGAGCCCCAGCAGGGTGTTCACTTATCAGAACGAGCTGAACTATGTTTGGGAAGCTCCCACGTTCTTCCTCACCAACAAGGTGGAATCCCACCTTTGTTTTATGCGGCTCTGGTCCCGTCAGGCCGGGCTCTGAATACACTGGCATCCCGGGATGCTGACATCTCTGCGGGCAGTGCAGGCTGACAGTACAAGTGCATGGCAGGCAGGCTTCGCCCTGGGGTCTGGGTCACCGTCAGAGCAGGAAGTCAAATGGGTCTTATGTTTTTTGGAGCAGAACCTATATCGGTTATTGTCTAATGCTTTGCTGCTGCTGCTGTTAGTTACTAAGTTATGTCCAACTCCTTGTGTCCCATGGGCTATAGCTGGCCCAGGCTCCTGTGTCCATGGGATTTCCCTGGCAAGAATACTTGGGTTGACATTCCCTTCTCCAGGGGATCTTGCCAAGCCAGGACTGAACCTGCCTCCTGTGGTCTACCTCTGCAGCCTCAACCACACCCCCCCCTTAATATTAAATTAATATCAGTTCAAAATTATCTTACTGGATTGATGTCTCTTAGCCCTGTGACATAGTGAAGTAAATACTATTTCCTGTACTTGACAAATGAGGAGAGAAGCCCAGAGAGGGCTGTTAATGTCCCTGACTCAAACAGGTAATTGGTGAATTGATCTCACACTGGAAGGATCAATAAATAGTAGGGAGCCTGTGCCTTGCTGCCCATTCTCAGAGGGGCTCTTATCAGGGATGTTTTATTTCTGGACTGGAGGTTCCAGAGTTTTCTTTATTGCAACTCTTTATTTTTCATATTTGACTTTCACTGAACCAGGACTTGATGTGAGCAAGCACCCTGGGTGGTAAAAAAAAATAGTTATCCCTTACAGGTGACCCCCAGTGATGGTTCTACTGAGAGGGTCACTAGGAAGTGGCAGAATGGACATTCTTTGCAGCTCTGAATGTCCAGGACTTTTTCAAAGCTGAAAACAATAAGAGACTTGATAGAATAAATGCCAAAGAAAGCAGTCTGGATCCAACAGAGACTGCTTTTAACCTTTCTTGGCTTTTCTTTCAGTGTTAAATTTTTTTCCTTCTTTCACATTTTCTGTGATGCCTTTCATGACATCTGTTTATAAACTGTAATTTGCTGATGGCTTATTGGATGTGAATGTCATCATTACTTAGTGGACGTGAGGCTTGTACAATGGGAGCAGCCACCACCCACCGTCCGCTGGACTCACCGTCCCATCGCTGCTCTGAAGAACGATGTCCATCTGGGTAAGGGCCTCGATCTTCCCCGCAGGGGCTTGAATGTGAACGCCTTTGGGGGCGTCCATGCTGAGACTCCGTGTCGGGGATTCTAGTCTGAAATGAGGGAAGGAAACCAAGAAAAAATGGCATAAAAAACAGCCACCCCAGGAATCCCCCAACCAATGGAGAATATACTATATATTTTACTGATTATATTCTTAGAGAACATAAATCTTAGAGAATATAATCAGTAAGATCATAGAGAATATAATCAGTAAGACACAGTATCTTCCAATAGAGATAGAGACATATAGAGAATATATATCAGTAAGATATACAGTATATTCATTCATTCTTTTTAAAAAAATTTTTAAATTAATTTATTTTAATTGGATGCTAATTCCTTTACAATATTGTGGGTTTTGCCATACATTGGGAGCTTGGCATGCTGCAGTCCATGAGGTTGGACTGAACAGCTGCTGTTCAGTCACTAAGTCATGTCCAACTCTTTGCAACCCTGTGGACTGTAGCATGCCAGGCTCCTCTATCCTTCACTATCTCCCAGGGTCTGCTGTAACTCATGTCCACTGAGTCAGTGATACCATCCAATCATCTCATCCTCTGTCATCCCCTTCTCCTCCTGCCTTCAATCTTTCCCAGCATCAGGGTCTTTTCCAGTGAGTTAGCTCTTCCCATCAGGTGGCCAAAGTATTGGAGCTTCAGCTCTGGCATCAGTCCTTCCAATGAATATTCAGGGTTGATTTTCATTGATAAATCCAGAAATAAAGGGCAGTAAAGAAATTAACTTCCCATCAATGAGAATCTATGAAATTAATATCCTCTGAAAACTGATGCAAACGTTGACCATCCCAGCCCTGTGCGGCAGCTCCAGACAACGTGGTCATTAGGCTGGCATGCCACACCAAAAGAAAGTGCTACTGGTGAATATCTCTGGAAAACTATTTATTTTTAGCCCAAACCCAGACTTCTTTGGGAAAAAGAGAAATTTAAGGGCAACACATTCATTTGCTACATGTTCACAAAAGTTTGGACTTCGTTGTTTGCTTTTTTTCCTCATTTAGGAAGATTACAGGGCACATGCAGCAATTTCTCCTGGAAAAATGACTAACTAATGGAGTTTACAGACAAGGTGGAGACTAGCCTCAGCAGGCCTTGTTTCTGTAAGATTCAGCAGCATCTCCTTGTGATTTAGTCAAACACAGATTCAGAACCAGGAACACAGGAACAGGGATCTTCTCTTATTTGCTTCTGCCTGGAAACGACTGATGGCATTTCCACCAGATGGCCCAGCAGGATCACTGGACAGGCTTTTCATCTGCTCCAACCTGACTCAACCAAAAGGCGAAAGGCTGACTTGCTTGGAATGTTTAAAGATCCATGAGAAGGAGAAAGGGACCCATCCCACTGCAGGGTCAGAGTAGGGTGCAGGAGGCAGGAGAAAGAAAGGGTAGCATTTAAGAGGCGAGAAGTGCCTGGTAATGAATTTGCGTCTGAAGTGACTGATCGACTTTTAAAATAATTTCTTAATTGAAGTATAGTTGATTTACAAATGTGTGTTAATTAATTTTGGCTGCATAGAAAAGTGACTCGGATATATATATATATATATATATATATATATATATATATATAAATCTTTTATATTCTGTTCCATTATAGTTTATCACAGAATATTGAGTACAGTTCTCTATGCTACACAGTAGGACATTGTTGCTTATCCATCCTATATATAATAATCTGCATCTGCTAATCCCAAATTCCCAATCCTTCACTCCCCCAACCCACTTGGCACCCACCAGTCTATTCTTTATGTCCTGGAGTCTGTTTCACAGACAGTTTCATTTGCGTCATATTTTAGATTCCACATATAAGTGATATCCTATATTATTTGTCTTTCTCTGTTTGGCTTACTTGACTTAGTATGATAATCTCTAGTTGTATCCATGTTGCTGCAAATGACATTATTTTGTTCTTTTTTATGACTAAGTGGTACCGATCAACCTTTAAATCAGGTGGATTACTGCCTTTAATTGGCAAGTTTTCTCATCTACCACTATTTGTTATGGAAAATAAAGCTCCTTTTTCTTATGTCCCTTTCAGTATGTAAGATCTGACCTGTTATACATGTTAAAATATGACTTTGAGTGTTAGAAGCAGAGATATTCCTGGAATGTATTGGTCAAGTTCTGTTGGGTTTAGGTATTTGGGGAAACACACTGGTACCTACATGAGCCTGGTCTGCTGATGGAGGCACCTTCTGGCCACTGCTAACTGCCTGTGTCTTTCCTGCCTGGACTGATGGAAGACAGTGGAGGGGAAGGAGGGGGGTGTGAGCACCCTGCACCGCTGGGCCCATTTCAGGGACCCTGGCGAAGGTGAGTCCATTTCCAGGGTCATTCTCAAACCACAAGTGACCTCAACAGGACCAATGACTAGTTGTTAATGTTCTCACAACACAGTGCTCCCAGAAGCAGACTTTGTCCCCTCTGCCTTATTTCTATCCTTGAAGATGAAACATTTCAATTCAGTACAGGTTTAGACCCATATTACCAAAAAGGCTGAGATGAGAATGCTCTGAAGTACACATTTCCATGAATGCGTTCAACATGGTCAGATATCAAAGACCTAATGTTCACATGGAAAAATAAGCAAGAACAGAGAAATGGTGAGAGAGAAAAACTCTGAGAGGGTGTATGTATATGTATGTGTGTATGCATGTGTGTGTGTGTGTGTGTGTGTGTGCACGCGTGTGTGTGTGCTTAGTCCTACCAGATGCTGAAATATCTTCTCAAGATCTATGAGATATCTCTGGGCATTTCATACATACTAGATTGTAGCTTGGAATCAGTCTCCATAAAATATTCAAGTTCCAGCCCCTAGTCTCTGTGGAATCCTGATTTCTCCTTGAGTACCCCTGACTTAGCTTCCACTCCACCATGGGCTTCCCAGGTAGTGCCAGTGGTGAAGAACCCACCTGCAACGCAGGAGATGCGCGAGATCTGGGTTCGATCCCTGGACTGGGAGGATCCCCGGAGGAGAGCATGGCAGCCCACTCCAATATTCTTGTCTGGAGAATCCCATGGACAGAGGAGCCTGGTGGGCTACAGGCCACAGGTTTGCAGAGAGTCAGACATGACTGAGCAACACATGCACTGACCGTGAATTTTCTACTTGATTATTGGGACCTGGGAGTGAATGGGCTTCCTTGGTTTCTACTTAGGTGATATTTATAAACTGCATTAAGGAAACCAATAGTTACAAGTGTTTGAAATGGGAACAAATACTTCCACGTCTGTTCATTTTACTCATCTAATGAAGAAACATATGTGTTACTATGTCCTAGGCATGGTTTCCGCCATCACATCCCTACTGGGCTGTAGGGGCTTTGCAGTTTGCCCCACTGCGTCCACATCTACTGATTCCTTAAATTTCCGTTCAAGAGCTTTCTTATCTGTGACTTCATCTCAGATCGCCGTAGGAAGAGTTACACTCTTTCTCCTATGCCCTCACTATCATTTTGCACCTTCATCATCGCAATGAATGATGTCATTGTAACTTGTTTGCACGTTTCTTTCTCCCAACAGACTTTAAACTCACTAAGGTCAGGGACCATGCCTTTTATCACTGTGGAACCGGCATCTATATAGACTCTGGCAGGTAAACACACTTTATACGTTTTTGCTGAATTTTTAAAAAAAAAATTGAATTATATCATGCATAAATGAGAATCAGGTTTAAAATGGTATGTTACAGTTCATACTTCTCTTGAGGATGACCTTGCCCTAAGAAATGTAAATCTAGCTTAAATACAAGTCAATTATATATTTTTCTTAAAGAAAATAACTGTTACCCTTTCATAACTACCATTTGAGCACATACCAAAATTTAAATTGTGATATTTAAACATGTATATTTCAGAGGTCTTTTATAAATGATCTTCATGATCTTAACCCAACAACATCCACAAAGTTTTCATAGGTCAGTTAACGTATTCCAGAATTGATCTCCTTTTACTCAGGCCAGGAATAGTAATGCTACTGGACACAGACATAAAAAGGGAAAGACAGGTGATAGCATGAACTCACAGAAGACAATACAACTCTGACGCACTCGGTCAGCAGAGTCTGGTGGTAAATCAGGGAGTAAATCACTAAAGGGTTCCCCTGGGTGGTGGAAGGTGGGAACAGAGCGTACACTGGCTTTGGAGCCAGAGCTAAGTTGAGTCATGAGTTGGCTGCCTTTTTTCCTTTGTGTCTTAGAATGTGCTCCTACCTTGAGCTCAGTGTTCTCTTTTGTGAAATGGGGATTGAGTTGATGCTTTTCAGGTCGAGCTGACGAGGAAACGAGATAAATTATGTGACAGTACAGACACATTTCCTGGCAATGGCAGGCATTCGAAACCTGTTAGTTCACATCTTCCATCCAAACCCCATTCAAGCAATTCCTTATCATTTCATTATGTTCTCAATCACTCTGGTTTTAACACTTGGGTTATGGAATATTCCCTTAGTGTCATGTTTTAGAAAGCCAGAGAAAACTCTTCTGCCATTTCTTTTTCAGGAAAGCCCTGCTGTAGAAGCCAGAAAATTTATTTCCTAATGGGAAAAATGTAAGACGAATTGTTTATGAGGCCTATACTTTTAAAACAGTGACGTTCATTGCAAAGAGTGGTTTGGCAGGTCTACAATTTATATCATTTTTAATAACAACATTTTTATCATGGCATTATTTTTTAAAGATATTGAATCATGTTTCTTTCCTACAAAAATAAAATGTTCTTCTTCCCTAACTATAATAATTCTATAATATTGATCTCATGGTCCTTTATCAAAATCAATGAAACTGTTACAATTTAATTATAGTCACAATCTAATTTTATGCTGCAAATGTTCTCTAAGTGGGTAAGATGAATTGAACTCTCATTTGCTTTAGATGAATGTTTAATTCGGAGAAGGCAATGGCACCCCACTCCAGTACTCTTGCCTGGAAAATCCCATGGGTGGAGGAGCCTGGTAGGCTGCAGTCCATGGGGTTGCTAAGAGCTGGACACGATTGAGTGACTTCACTTTCACTTTTCATTTTCATGCATTGGAGAAGGAAATGGCAACCCAGTATTTTTGCCTGGAGAATCCCAGGGATGGGGGGAGCCTGGTGGGCTGCCGTCTATGGGGTCACACAGAGTCAGACATAACTGAAGTGACTTAGCAGCAGCAGCAGCAGCAGTGTTTAATTAGACATTAACATTAAAAGAAATGCCAAATTTCCTAACTCCAGTTCCATTTGGTATGAATATCTAGTTGGTATAATAATGATAATAAAAATGATTATTTGTATTCCACTTTCAGTTTACAAAACATTTTTAACTTCATAGCTTATTAAATCTTCCCCAGAATACTCTGAGATGTATAATACTACCAATGTTTTATGAGAAAATATAGCTTCAAAGGGTTAATTTGGCCAAGGTCACCAGGCTTGTTTGTAAAGCTGGGGTTCCTACTGTACATTATTCCCCTATTTATACATAATATATTAGAATATGCTAGTTGACCTGAATATTTTTCAAGTTCAAATTCTAAATGTGACTTTAAGTGACACTGTAGACTTGTAGACACTTGTTTTAAAAACTATTGTTTGTTTTTGTTATAAAGTACAAATACACTATTAGAATAAACAGTTACAGCAGTAAAGGACGTTCAGTAGCCAGTGATACAGTGAAATACACACAGGCACACAGAGACTCTGTATAAAGAAAAGACACATATGGAACGAGGTGATTTTATATATTCTGATATTACATAGAGATATACCAAAGGTTGAGGATATTATGCCAGTCGCAAAAGGACATATACTGTATGATTCCACTTAAACAAGGTGCCGAGAGTCCTCAGATTCATAGACACAGAAGGCAGGGTGGTGGCATGCAGGGTCGGGGAAGGGGACAGGAGTTAGTGTTTAAGGGGCGTGGAGTTTCAGTTTTCCAAGATGTAAAGAATTCTGGCGACTGGAGGTAGGGATGGTTGACAACAATGAGTCTACTATAGGCTTTTGAACTGTACGTTTAAAAGTGGTTGAGAAGGTAAAATGTATGTGTATTTTGCCACAGCTGAAAAAAGATATATCAACGGTTTACAATTTCTTTGCGTATATGGATTCATCATGTTCTCAGTTTTGTAACGCTCTTGTCTCTACTCACAGTGCACATATTTTAAAAATGTAATGTAGACTGAAATTTCTGAGAATGCCTTTTGGACATTTTAAGCCCATATAGGACACAATTCTCTTTCACTAAAAGGTACAATTGTTTTACCTCAGCTGATGATTTTCAGGAAAAAACGATGGGTTGGTGAGCTGAAGCATGAGGACAAGGAGACGTCCATGGGTGTCCAAGGTAAGGAGGGGCACCCCAGTCAGGTGGGACAAGGTGTGTGGGAGTGTGGAGCTTGGGGCTGGCAGCTGCTCAGTTTCAGGACAAGTGAGGAGGGAGGTGCCCAGGGTGCCAGTCTAGGGAGCCCCACGGAGACTAGGTCACAGGCCAAGTGCCCTGGGAGCATTCTGAACTTTCCTATGGCTGACATGGAGTCAATGAAGCATTTTTAAATAGCTGCATTTACACCCCACTTTAACAGCAACACTATTCACAGTAACCAGAAACTGTGGACACCACCTCAATGTCCATCGACAGGTGAATGGATAAAGATGCTGTGGTATATTTACACACACACACACACACAAACACACAACGGAATATTATTCAGTTACACAAAAGAGTGAAATAATGCTGTATGCAGCTATATGGTTGGACCTAGAGGTCATCCTACTCTCTAGTACATACTCTAGTCAGACAAACACAAATGCCATAGGATATCACTTATGTGTGCCGCAGGCTGTCACGTCCGAGTCATCGCGACCCTTTGGACTGTAGACTGCCAGGCTCTTCTGTCCATGGGATTTTTCAACCAATAGTCTAGAATATTGGAGTGGGTTGCCATGTCATCCTCCAAGGGATCTTCCCCACCCAGGGATCAAACCCACATCTCCCGTGTCTCCTGCATTTCACGCAGATTCTTTACCTGCTGAGCCATCGGTGGTGCCACTTGTATGTGGAATCTAAAATATGACACAGTGAACTCATCTACAAAACAGAAACAGACCCACAAACGTAGGGAACAGACCTGTGGTTGTCAAGGGGAAGAGTGGTGATGGAGGGAGAGAAGGATTGGGAGTTTGGGGTCAATGGATGCAAACTGCTATATACAGGACGGATAAACAATAAGGTCTTACTGTAGAGCACAGGGAGCTATATTCAATATCCTGTGGTAAGCCATAATAGAAAATAAAAGACAACTTTTAAGTATAGAAAGTATAAATATGTTCTGAACTATACATTTAAAAATGGTTACAATGATACATTTTATATGTGCATTTTTACCACAATAAAAAAAAAAAGCTAGGAAAAAATAAAATAGTGGCATTTAGCCAAGTCCCTGAGGTTTCCTGGAGGAGGAGCTAGTCTACTAGAACGGTGCAGGCTGCCCTGGGGCAGGGGCGGGCTGGTCACCAGGCCTGCGTCTCAGAGACGGGAGGACGGGATGCGCACAAGGACGTTCACCCTCTGGATTCTGTCAGAAATGACCTGTCATGGGTGGAAGGTCATCAGAACAAGGAACCACCTGGTAGCATCTGCTGAAGCATTACTCCAGCACATAACCAGTTTGTTTACATCTGAACAAAACTCTTACCTGAGGTCCTGGAGTGGGTCGGGTCTTACGAGGGGCGTCTCCACCGAGTGTTCAAAAAGAGCCCCTTCAGGCCCTAAACACAAACCAAAGGTGCAGCATTCTTACAAAAGTAAACAACGGCTAACAAATCAAGCCTTTATACTCCATATTACAGGACACGTAGGTTTTGACTGTTGACTTTGTATAGACGTTTGAGTTGTGGGATAAAATAGGCATAACTGCTTTCCTACTTTTCCAAGAACACCACGATTTCACTAGGTTCCTATAAACAAAATATGACTTTTAAAGCAGTTGCAAATACCCAGGTTTGTTTTAACTTTTTATTTTGTATTGGGTATAGCCGATGAACAATATTGTGGTAGTTTCATGTGGACAGAAAAGGGACTCAGCCTTACATATACACGTATCCATTCTCCCCCAGACTCCCCTCCCATCCACATTAACATTGAACAGAGTTCCCTGGGCTATACAGGAGGTCCTTGTTGGTTATCCATTTTAAATACAGCAGTGTGTCCATGTTCATCTCAAACTCCCTAACTATCCTTTTCCTCCATCCTTCTCCTCCCCCCAGCAACCATAAACTCATTCTCTAAGTCTGTGAGTCTCTTTCTGTTTTGTAAGTAAGTTCATTTGTATCATTTCTGTTTAGATTACACGTATAAGGGATGTCATGTGATATTTCTTCATCTCTGTCTGACTTACGTTATTCAATATAACACTCGTTAGGTCCATCCATGTTGCTGCAAATGGCATTATTTCATTCTTTTTAATGGCTGAGTTAAGCATCTGCCTCCAATGCTGAAGACCTGGGTTTGATCCCTGGATTGGGAAGATCCCCTGGAGAAGGAAATGGCAACCCACTCCAGTACTCTTGCCTAGGGAATCCCATGGACAGAGGAGCCTGGTAGGCTACAGTCCACAGGGTCACAAAGAGTTGGACACGACTGAGCAACTTCACTTTCACTTACATTCCATTGTGTATAAATACCTCATCTTTATCCATTCCTCTGTTGATGGACACTTAGGTTGCTTCCGTATCGTGGCTATTATAAACAGTGCTACAGTGAACACTGGGGTGTACATATCTTTCCTACTCAGGCTTATTTTAAAACCAGAAAGCAACTGTTGTTTAGTTGCTAAGTCCTGTCCGATTTTTTTGCGACACCATGGACTATAGTCAGCCAGGCTACTCTGTCCATGGGATTTCCCAGGCAAGAATACTAGAGCAGATTGCCATTTCCTTCTCCAGGGGATTTTCCTGACTTGGGATCGAACCCAAGTCTCCTGCATTGGCAGGCTTGTTCTTTACCACTGAGCCACTGTATTGTATATTTGAAAGTTGCTAAGAGAGTGCATCTTAAAAGTTCTCATAACAAGAAAATAAATTTGTAAGCATGTGTGGTGATGGACATTAACTAGGCTTAGTGTGGATCATTTCACAGTATATATGAATATTGAATCACCATATTGTATACCTGAAACTAATGTTGTTTGTCAATTATTCTTAAATCAAAAATAAAGAGCTATACCTACCAGTTACTCGAAGTTTATCTGTACCAATCATGACTTTCTCTTCATCCACAGTGAACAGTGGCTTGCCATCCTTGGAGTGGATCTGAAACTGCTGACTCTGGACCTCTACCATTTGGGGACCTAAAGAATTAATTAAAACAGCTTATTATAAAGTGTTTACTCTGTGCAGTGTTACAAACTCTACTTTTACATGGGTTCTCACCCAGTAGTACCAAATCACTAAACATTTAGGATTTGTCACCAATAGTTTTTATTTTTTTAATTCTATGATTAAATTTTAAGTCCTAACCCTAAATCTTATTAAAATTAATTTAGGTCACATGTGTGTTGCTGCTGCTGCTGCTGCTAAGTCGCTTCAGTCGTGTCTGACTCTGTGCGACCCCATAGACGGCAGCCCATCAGGCTCCCCTGTCCCTGGGATTCTCCAGGCAAGAACACTGGAGTGGGTTGCCATTTCCTTCTCCAATGCATGAAAGTGAAAAGTGAAAGTGAAGTTGCTCAGTCGTGTCCGACTCTTAGCGACCCCATGGACTGCAGCCTACCAGGCTTCTCCATCCATGGGATTTTCCAGGCAAGAGTACTGGAGTGGGGTGCCATTGTGTGTTAGTATATATCAAATATATGTATGAATGAATTATGTAAAAATTAATTTTCTCCAGCTTTTAAAACTTGCCAAAAATAATATAACTCTTTTATGAAGATTACTTAAATTGCTATTCTTTTGCATATCAACAACTGAGGATTTTGTTTTCTGAAATGTGAGATCTGTGAAAGACCATCTCAGTGACCAAAGTTAACCCAGGCAATGAGTCACTCGGATTCTCGCCTCTGCCCTACCCCTCACCTCCTACTCCTTGGAGAAAACAGACATCACCCTGGAAATACACCCTCCAACTTCTGCCCTTCCCCTTCATCCCAGACATTTCTGTCTCCTCCATGTCTTCTATTTCAGGGACAGGGCATCACTTTGTCCTCTAAGCTGACTCCTTTCTCATGCACTTTAGACCCACTGTGAGCAACCCATGGCTGACTCAGCAGATGTTTGTTTCATGGGTGCTTCTAGTGCCAGGCATTGGTGATGCTGTACCTTTGGTGGGTGAGATCTTGTTCAGTCTCCCTCATCGGTGCACTCGGGTATCCATCATTTTATGTCTCCTAACTTCTCTGTGCTTCTTATTCTTCCAACCCTGCACCTTAACCCAGCATGAAGGATTAATGCTGGATTAATCTCTCTAGAACACAGCATTCAGCATTTGTTCAAGTGTTCCTGAATTCTTTTGTTGGCTCTATAGTCTTATCTAGAAAAGTAAGTTTATTGTCAAATGGATACTTAAAGCTTCTGTGTATGTGTCCCTGTGTCCCTCACAGTATTCAAGTTGAGGGGGACCTGCTAGAAATTAAATAGAAGTTTTTCAATTAATACATTAATCAGTTTTGGATATTGTCACAATACATATTCTGATTTGTACCTCAAAACCCACCACACACATGCTTCAGTTAAATATGTGTATGTGTGTGTGTGCTTATGTTATAAAGTGGAAGTCTTTTTTTTTTCCATGTTTTATCTCTGTTCTCTTTACGAAGGCTTGCTTTATTTTTTGTTAGTTGCCTGTATTTTTGCTCTTCTTAGCTTTCCCCCAAATTCAGATACCCTGCGATTCAGTGTCACTATTTATCTCTTCTGGGTCACTGATATATCTGATGTATTTATCATATAAACATTGATCTGCATTAAGTGATGAATTTGAAGTTATTTGAGCTTAAAATCAAGATGAAAAAACCGGAGTAATTTATCCAGTAAGAGTTCACTGTTTAGCTCCCTGGAGGTTCATATAACAATTTGAGGGAAATTTATTAAGTAAAAGGGCTCAACTAAATGACATATTTTTTCCTGTAACCATTACTTCATATATATTGTTGAAATATTCAACAAAAAAATTTAGCTGCATAGTTTTCATGAGTAACAGAGCCAAGTAAATGCTCAAATCAAAGAGAATGCAGGAGAGTGAGTCTCTTCCATTCAATACAAATTTCTTGTATGGTTTTTATGTTCAAAATTCTGTGCTAAGAATTGAATATATATGAATGAGTGAGATGCAGATGGAATTCACAGCCCACTGAGGACAACAGAATGTAAGCCCAGGGCAATGTGATAAGTGCCATGAGATGAACATGGACAGTGTCCAGCAAGAACCCAACAAGGAGTTCCTGACACCCGGGGGGGAGAATGTCTGGGCTGACCTGGAAGCATCAGTGTTTCCCTGACTGGGGAGAATGAGACCTTCCAGGTAGAGGGGCTGCCCCAGCAAAGGCACAGAGGTGAATAAAATTCCATCTTCATTTAATAAAAAATATAGGCACTGAAACATGTTTAGTGTTTAACATGTTTAAATACGTTTTCCACCTCAAAAGAAACTGTTCTCCACGTGACAACAAGCCCACCATAGGGATAAATCACTTCTTAAAATAACTGAGTGTATAACTAAATCTTCTTTTAGTAATAGTCTACTAGATTTTATAACCTTGCTGGGTGTGCATTAGAGGTGAACACGTCACCCTCATTTGCAGCCACGTCCTTTAAGAAACAAAACTCAAATACTTTCTTCACGATAAAGAAAGAGCTATTTGGTAAAATAAAATTTCTAATGAAAGGCTTTGGTTCAAACAAAGAGGGAAATAAATAAAAGATAAAGGAAGTAAATAAAGGCAGGTTTTATGGCCTGATGAATTCAGTTTGTGAAACTGGCCCAAGAGTTTTTCTTGTAAAAACACAATCAGATTCTTCCTAACTCACAATATACCCCATTAACACTGCCCCTCCCCACTATGCTAGCTTTAACTTAAGAGAGCATCATTTAAAAACAAACAGCACGAAGTCCTTTAGGAAGGTTTTACTCTACCACTGCAAATATGGTATCGGACAAATACTGGACTGGAAGTCGAAAACTGCAGTTGAGTTCACTCTACTAATTTTTTAGAGTAATCTTGCATTATTTAGTTCAGCTTTATAAGCCTGGAGTCAATGACCCTTATCTGTGTAGCTTGACTCTAATCTTTAGGCTAGTCTTTTACATCTACACACTTGAGTTCACGGACCTAAATAGCGAGGAAAGGGCTCCAGTCCTGTTTACAGCAGCACTGTGGATGAACCCCTTGTTTTTTTGTTTTTTTGTTTTTTTTTTGAGGTTCCCTATCCATTTCTTATTTTATTACCAAGCTGTACATGAATATTTGGGTCTACATGAGTATTGGTGTTGGTAAATAGGATCTTGTCTTACACTGCTATTTTTTTTTTAATCTTTAATTCTTACATGCGTTCCCAAACATGAACCCCCCTCACACCTCCCTCCCCATAACATCTCTCTGGGTCATCCCCATGCACCAGCCCCAAGCATGCTGCACCCTGCGTCAGACATAGACTGGCTATTGAAGTAGAGTTGATTTACGATATTGTAACTTCTGCTGTAAAATGATTCAGTTATATACATACATATATATATATATACACACATTTTCATATTCTTTTCCATTACGGTTTATTGTTGTTTTTGTTGTTTAGTTGTTAAGTCGTCTCCAACTTCATGTTGCAACCTCATGGACTGTAGTCCGCCAAGCTCCCCTGTCCATGGGATTCTCCAGGCAAGAATACTGGAGTGGGTAGCCATTTCCTTCTCCAGGGGATCTTCCTGACCCAGGCATCAAACCCACATCTCTTGCATTGGCAGGTGGATTCTTTACCACTGAGCCGCCAGGGAAGCCCTGTGGTTTATTACAGGATACTGAATACAGTGCCCTGTGCTGTACAGTAGAACCTTGCTGCTCATGCCTTCTCTAGGTAATAGTTTGCATCTGCTAACCCCAGCCGCCCAGTCCATCCCTCTTCCCAGGCCCCTCCCGATGGCAGCCACAATCTGCTCTCTATGTCTGTGAGCCTGTTTTTGTTTCGTAGATAGGTTCACTTGTGTCATATTTTATTATTATTATTTTTTTAGATTCCAAATATAAGTGATATCATGCGGTATTTGCCTTCCTTTGTGGGCCTTACTTCACTTCAGTATGACAGCCTCTCGGTTCATTCATGCTGCTGCAGATGGCATTATTTTGTTCTCTTCTGTGGCTGAATAAATAGTATTCCATTGTGCATGTAAGCCACATCTTCTTTATCCATTCATCCATTGATGGACACTTATGTTGTTTCCATGTTTTGACTATAGTGAATAATGCTGCTAACCCCTTGACTTTTATTCCTGACTTTCTTTGTTGAAGTTCTCTCCTCTGTTTTGGCTGCTAAATTTTGAATCTGTTTCCCACCCATGATCCTCTTCATGACCCCAAATCCCTCATGGTGTAGCTCAGACCTATACCTGAACCCCTGTGCACTTTGGAGCACCCTAGACAGGCTATCTTACCCCATTCCATCTCCTAGAACTCTCTCCCAATTGGTTTTTAGTCCATCCCATACTACACAATCTTTCATTCACTCCTCTATTCATTCATTCAATAAGAATTTATTGAAAATACCTACTAAGTATATGAGTGGCCTGAATTAAGAACTGTGATAATGACTGAATAGAGTAACCTAACTACAATATTTGAGAATTACCTAATCAAGTTATTATATATGTACATTCTTTGGAATATTATATAGCCATTAAAATAATGCCATTGAAACAGCATATTAAAAAGCAGACACAATACTTTGCCAACCAAGATCCATCTAGTCAAAGCTATGATTTTTCCAGTAGTTATGTATGGATATGAGAGTTGGACTATAAAGAAAGCTGAGTGCCAAAGAATTGACGCTTTTGAGCTGTCGTGTTGGAGAAGACTCTTGAGAGTCCCTTGGACTGCAAGGAGATCCAACCAGTCCATCCTAAAGGAAATCAGTCCTGAATATTAATGGGAAGGACTGATGCTGAAGCTGAAACTCTGATACTTTGGCCACCTGATGAGAAGAAGAACTGACTCACTGGAAAAGACCCTGATGCTGGGAAAGACTGAAGGCGGGAGGAGAGGGGATGACAGAGGATGAGATGGTTGGATTGCATCACCAACTCAATAGACTTGAGTTTGAGTAAACTCTGGGAGTTGGTGATGGACAGGGAGGCCTGGTGTGCTGCAGTCCATGGGGGTCACAAAGAGTTGGACATGACTGAACAACTGAACTGAACTATACATGTATATGTATAACTGAGTCATATATATGTATGCTGCTACGCTACTAAGTCGCTTCAGTTGTGTCCGACTCTGTGCGACCCCATAGAGGGCAGCCTACCAAGCCCCCTGGTCCCTGGGATTCTCCAGGCAAGAACACTGGAGTGGGTTGCCATATACATGTATACATATGTAGTACAAATATACATTCCTTTCACCATCTGTTTGCTCTTTTGTCATTTCTTCCGATACTTATTCTTTCTAATCCTTTTGCTGTCTGTGCAAGATTCCATGGGACCTTGCTTCCATGTGACCATATTCTCTGATCTTATTTGTTGATCAGATGGGTGTACATGGCTCACCCAAGGGCAGTTGGTTGGACAGAGTGATTGGGCCAATTTGAGTGCTTTGTTGTGAGTTCAGAATTGAAGACACTGAAGACTAAGTTGGCTGGTGTTGAGAACTACAGTCAACCAGAGCAAGGACCAGAGAGTCCTGTAGAGTTAGGACTGATGTAATCACAACACCCAAGTGAAAATCATGGGCAAACACACACGGAAAGGAAGGAAACACAGTGGAGAGAAGGATGGGGAGAGAAAGAGAGAGGAGGAATACTTTAACTCTCAGCCCCGGGTCTTTTTTGAGTGCAACTACCTTGTTTTCTTTTCTCTGCCTCTGCAAGATGATTTTGTAGGCTGCAATAATCACTGTGCTTCTTGTACTACCTTAAACGGTCCTCTGTTTCTTGGAATCAAAATAACTTCAATTAAAATACTTCAGACTGTCCTCCCACAAAATGAATGACTCTCTATGGTCCACACAGCATGATATTTAGAAAACTCACACTCTGATCGCTCATAAATAACTTTGAACACTTTAGAAGAAAAAAACAAATATATCCATTTGGCACAACTGTTCGTGGACCACACACACACTCAAAGCACTCTGATGAAGCTGAACTCACCCACTTTCAACCTGCCTGTGACTTCTCCTTCCGTGTTGCGTGCATTCATGGTCACATTCTGTGTAGACTGCAGAAGCAGAGATGAGTCCTAAAAATGGATTCACAAGGTGAGCCGGATGTATACTATCTAAAGTGACTACACCTTTACATTTGTATATAAATTGAGGATTTATAGAAAATAATTTTTCCGATATCACAGATCCTGTAAGCCTATAAACTGCGGCTAAATTTTTTAAAACTTGGATTATATTATGTGAATGGGGCAAATGCATTAAATTATTTCCCCACAAAATATAATAACTTCATGGGTTTACAGAGCCCATGTACGTTTTATAATACACCAGGCCCATTCTCAATGTAAAGATCTGAAACAATCAAATTTTGAGCAGTGTTTGTTTGGTCTTTTCAAAAAAATTAAAACTTCATTTCTGACAATTTATGTCCAGGATATGATATATTTTTAAAGATAAATCAGAGAATGTTTAGCTCTTCTATAATAAAGACCGTGTTACTTATTTTCAAAACACAAAAGCCTTCTCACAATTTCAAGAGCTTTTAAAATCTGTTGGATGCCTACGCTTTTAGAGCTCTTTGTTGGAAGATAAAGTGGCTTTATGAGCATGTAAGTGGGGTCATAGTCTGAATGGGGGCTTTGTTTCACAGATTGCTGGCTCTTATATAAACAGTTTTCTTCAAAAGGAATGCAGTAATTCGGCTGTTGGATTCAGGTGGGTTTATGTCACTCAGAGGGAACCAAATATCTTCCGAAGTTGTGGGGGAATGATGTGTTTTTCTTTTTTCCAGAAGGAAAGAAGTTTTAGGAGCACTTTGGACGTCTAGCTGGTTAGAAATTCTCCAACTTGCTTTGTGGAAGCACATGGGTTTACCAGCGTCTCACCTTTTATCCAATAGTGTGAGCTTACTACTTGTTTTTGCTTTGTTATGAAATAACTAGCATGATAATAAAAGCTAACAATTCACCGAAGATTTTGACCATCCATCCTCTCATTTACCTCCACACTTTGAAGGAGGTAGCTTTATTCCTCATCTACAGATGAGGAAATTGAGTTCAAAGAGATTAAATGACAGTTCTCCCAAAGTCACAGCCAGCAAGTGACAGTTCCATGATGGAGCCCAGTCTTCAGGTGCCAACGTCCAGGCTCTTGTTTTTTTTTTCTTTTTATCATTCTCCCTGAAAGGGAGGACAGGGCCGCAGTCAGGGCTGCGAGGCCCACCCCCGGGCATGGACACAGTCAGCTGCCTGTCTCATGGATGCTTTCCAACTCCCCTCTCCCCACTTTTTTTTCTGGCTTCCACCTCAGGGGCTGGAAATGCTAATTGCTTTCCCAGCCTGTCTTCTGGGGAGGGAGACCCAAGTGACACAACTCTGGTCAATGGGATGTAAAAAATCTGCTGGGGGCAGGGCTGGGGTTTCTGGGCAAGGTTTTGGGTGTGACCTTGCTGGTCACTCACTGTGTGCCAGGGCGCACACAGGGCACATGGCCAGGGAGCCATGCAATGTCAGTGCAGACATCCTTTTCATTAGAAAAGCAAACCATTATTTATTTTTCATGAAACAAATTACTTAAACGTGTCCTCATTTTCTTACCGCTCTGGAGCGTATTTCTTTGACATACAATGGGAATAAAAACTCAGATTCCCCCTCCAGGCGAAGTCCATCTGCCATAACATGCAGGTGACCCATGCCTACCTGTTAACAAGAGCAGAGATTCTGTTATTGCTTTCTTTTTCACCTCTTTTATTATCAACTTAAATTATGTATACGTTTTCATAGATTTCCTATCGGCCTTTCTCTGCATTTCTCTTAAGCACTTTATTTATAACTTTAGTTGCTTTTATTCAGTATTCAGTGTTATATTAAATCTCGTGTAAATACAAAGGACTGTTTAGGAAATGCATGTAAGATTTAAATAATCACTTTATGATAAACAGCCAAGAGCACCTGGTGGGCTCACAGTATAACAATGTTCACACAAAGTCTGTGGGATTAATTGACACGTATTTCTAAGAAAATGCACATCATTATTCTTTCAGGACACACTGGCTGAGTGCCAACCACACTGTGGGATCACACAGTGGCTGGGAGAACGCATGGCCCCTGGTGCCCAGGGGTGTTACAGTCTTCTGTCTCCAGCAGTTGTGGGGCTGGAGGTGGGGGGCGGGTGGGTGCGTCTCCCTTCCAGGCCTTTCCAGCATCTTCCTGCTCATCCTTCAGCCTTCCACACAGTGAGGGTCTTTCTGAGGCCAGACAAGACCCTGTAGTCAGGAGGTGCCCCTGACAGACCCTGGGGTGTAAACCTGAGGAGTTCAACCTTCATTCAGTCTCCAAAAAATGTTCATTGCTGCATCTTTTCTCACTGTGACTATCTTGTAAAGTAAAAACATTCTGCATTAAATGAATTTTTTCCAAAAAGGACACAAAATATTATTAACGCATATAAAATTACCCAGCTATCTTGAGAACATGAGGGTGCCTAAAACAGACTCCAAAATCCTTATAATGACTGATTTTTAGGTTACTAAATTATTCATTCCAATCCCAAAGAAAGGCGATACCAAAGAATGCTCAAACTACTACACAATTGCACTCATCTCACGCGCTAGCAAAGTAATGCTCAAAATCCTCCAAGCCAGGCTTCAACAGTATGTGAACCATGAATTTTCAGATGTTCAGGCTGAATTTAGAAAAGGTAGAGGAACCAGAGATCAAATTGCCAACATCTGTTGGATCATGGAAAAAGCAAGAGAGTTCCAGAAAAACATCTACTTCTGCTTGTTGACTATGCCACAGCCTTTGACTGTGTGGATCACAACAAACTGGAAAATTCTTCAAGAGATGGGAATACCAGACCACCTGACCTGCCTCTTGAGAAACCTATATCCAGGTTAGGAAGTAACAGCTAGAACTGGACATGGAACAACAGGCTGGTTCCAAATTGGGAAAGGAGTATGTCAAGGCTGTATATTGTCACCTTGCTTATTTAACTTATATGCAGAGCACATCACGTGAGATGCTGGGCTAGATGAGGCACAAGCTGGAATCAAGATTGCTGGGAGAAATATCAATAGCCTCAGATACACGGATGACACCACCCTTATGGCAGAAAATGAAGAAGAACTAAAGAGCCTCTTGATGAAAGTGAAAGAGGAGAGTGAAAAAGTTGGCTTCAAACTCAATATTCAGACAACTAAGATCAAGGCATCTGGTCCCATCACTTCATGGCAAATAGATGGGGAAACAGTAGCTGACTTTATTTTTCTAGGCTCCAAAATCACTGCAGATGGTGACTGCAGCCATGAAATTAAAAGATGCTTGCTCCTTGGAAGTAAAGTTATGACCAACCTAGACAGCATATTAAAAAGCAGAGACATTACTTTGCCAACAAAGGTCTGTCTAGTCAAAGCTATGGTTTTTCCAGTGGTCATGTATGGATGTGAGAGTTGAACTGTGAAGAAAGCTGAGCACTGAAGAACTGATGCTTTTGAACTGTGGTGTTGGAGAAGACTCTTGAGAGTCCCTTGAACTGCAAGGAGATCCAACCAGTCCATTCTAAAGGAAATCAGTCCTGAATATTCATTGGAAGGACTGATGCTGAAGCTGAAACTCCAATACTTTGGCCACCTGATGAGAAGAAGAACTGACTCATTGGGAAAGACTCTGATGCTGGGAAAGATTGAAGGCAGGAGGAGAAGGGGATGACAGAGGATGAGATGGTTGGATGGCATTACCGACTCAATGGACATCAGTTTGAGTAAGCTCTGGGAGATGGTGATGGACCGGGAGGCCTGACGTGCTATAGTCTATGGGGTCACAAAGAGTCGGAAATGACTGAGTGACTGAACTGAACTGAATTCAGTAGTTACTAAGTTTGCTGTTAAATTAAAAAATCAAGTAAGTTGCATCTGAATGGTAAATATTTATAAATTAGTGAAATTAGAAAAATACAATTTGCAAAATTTTGTCAGTTAATGAATTAAATAATCCTTAAGCAATCATGACACACAGTCAACCCCAAACTCAAGACGGCTCCAATTTTCCCACCATGAAAAGATAATGACGAGTGGAAAAACTGCAATGAAAACTCACCATAAAATCAACACAGTATAGTCTGCAGTGAGACTATTAAAAAAGGTTAAGAAAAGGTAAATGCTATATTATTTTAAATGTTATATGTATTCTTTTTGCTACTGAGCATTCTATCTAGACAGGAGACAACACTAACTGCAAGACAGGGAGCTTCTGTTGATGCAATGAGGATGGACTGACAGCACAAACAAAGCAAGAACATGATTATCAGGAAAAATAACACTTACTGGGGAAAACCACATGACTCTGAGAATCCAAATGGTAAGAGCAAGATTCACAAGGAGGATGACGAGCAAAAGAAGGACGAACAAATACAGACAACGCTTTCTCCAGCCATAAATGCCGATTTTGTAGACAGCCTGGTTCTCTGGCCGCTCTATGTGGGTGCCCTCTGTGATCGTGGTGTATTGTTCACGCACCATCTGCCACAGGTGGGGGGTGAAGAGAGGGAGGGGGAAAAGGGGGAAGGAAGTGGGGAAGTGGAGTGGGAAGAGGGACAAAGGGACAGACAGACAGACAGAGAGAGAATTTGTCAATACTGACTGACCATTAGTCCAACAAAACATTTTTTTACCCCAATAACAAATCTCCAAAATTAAGTGATTTTTGAAAAGAGCATTAAAGTATACTTTGAAACATGTCATTGTATTTCAGCCACAGTGATAATCTGTCATTCACCATATTAGATATAGCAAATTCATTTGAAATCCAGTGATCATATTTCCAGGGCTTCCAAGGTGGCTCAGTGGTAAAGAACCCACCTGCCAATGCAGGAGATCAGAGTTCAATCCCTGGCTTGGGAAGATCCCCTGGAGAAGGAAATGGAAACTCACTCCAGTATTCTTGCCTGGGAAATCCCATGGACAGAGGAGCCTGGCGGGCTATGGAGTCCATGGGGTCACAAAAGAGTTGGACACCACTTAGCGACTACAATAATAACAATCACATTTTCAGGTCTTAATCAATAAACTCAATATATATACAGCTTTCAAAATTCTGCAGGATTAACTTTGGAATTGAAGCATCAACCTACAACAGTCAAGTGATCAAGTTCTTAAAAGATTCAGTGGGAGGAAAATCAAGCTGGTACCTATAAGTCTTGTGAAAAAAATTCCAGTTCCTCAGTTTTACGCCAACCAATTAGGTTACATCTTCCTTCAGCTACTACATATTACTCAGAATTAAAAATTAGAATTATCTTTACAAGATATCAATCACACCAACATTTGCCTATAATAAAGGTCCCAAGTACTGACCTACTTTAAGAAAGATCAAAACGTGGATGTGTACAAGTGTTTACAAACATCCATCATTTTATGTAAATCAAGGTAAGAGTTTCAGTAACAATATCCACTTTAGGAAGAGATTTTTAAAAGTTGCTCATTCTCTTCTTTACACACACACACAAAGAGCATAGTTTTGTTTAAATTAAAATTAGAAATTAAGATGACTTTTCTGATTGTAAAGGTAGCAAAATGATGAATCAGAACTAAAGTACTCTCTTCTGAGACTTTTTTTTTTTTATTTTAAAATCCTTAATTCTTACATGCGTTCCCAAACATGAACCACCCCCCACCCCACCCCCCCCCCATGCATTTACTTTTAGGAATGATTTAAACATGTCCTTATTTAAAATGTCATGGTCTAAAATAATTCTTTAAATCTCTTTCCAACTGAACGGGCATTTCCCCCATGTTCAAACTGATTGTATAAAATGGTGCTGTTCATCATTTTCAAACACTGAGGACTGACAATCTGCATTATTCAAAACCCAAACGGTTATTAAGTTTAATGAGGGCATTCTTCACTTACTCATCTTTGAGCCCTCCAGTTTTTTTTATATGAGAAAGTCCATCACCACCCACCCAGGTCTTCAAAGTCTCTGAAGTCATTCTTGCTCCCTGCTTTCCCCTTCAAGCCCCACATCAGCCCCATACCAACTCCACCTTCAGCCTAGATCCTCGGTCTGCCTACTTCCCTCCATTTCCATGGCAACCACTCTGGCGCCAGCCCCTCGAACTCCCTCATCTTCACCACTGCAAACCTGTCTCCCTTCCTCCCACTCTGGAAGCCTCTCTCTATCCAGGGGCAGGCACATGAAATAAAATTCAGTGCCTGTCACTCTACAATGTCAAATCTTCCCATGGCTTTCCCCCACTGAGAACATCCAGGCTCCTCCATCGCTCACACCCCCAATCCTACATGAGAGCCTTTGCTCACCTCTTCATCTGCTACCAAGGTGCCCCACCTACTCACAAACAGCCCAGGTGAACCCTCAGGTCAGGACTCACTGTTGGGCATCCTCCCCACCTGACACCCTCTGCTGGCCCCCTCCTCACCTTCAGCACCAGTTCACATGTCATCTCCTCCAAGAAGTCTTCCCTGGACACACTCAATCCCATCATATCACATCATTCTGTTATATTAATTTCAAAGCATGTGTCATCTAAATAATGGTGGCAAATTCAGACAGCCCATAGATAAGCTCAGAGTCTGAGACTGGATTGGAGGGGTATGGCCAAAGACTCAGAATTCAAAACTATCACATATTTTTTACAATATTGCCAGAGATCAATAAAAACTGCTGAGTGTATATACATATTCTCACGCACACACACACACATGTATGTCTTCCAATTGTTACATATTTTTATTCCTATATAGAGCTTACTATTGCTGGTGTAAACCTATCACAAACCTAGCTTAATCCAACATAATCTTATTATCTTTTAGTTTTGGAGGTCACTGTTTGTATCCTACATGGTGCCAACGTTTAGGAAAATGAAGAGATTGCCTTGGTAGATGTGGCAAAAAGTACATCAATAAGGAAAATTCAACAGTAGATAACTAATGGAGGAAATATTTGCCTTAAAGATAAGACAAGGTTAATACCCTCAGAAAGATAAATCAATACAACTTGAGCAAAACCATGCACACACATTAAAGAAACACAAATGATTAATACAGAGTAAAAGATTCTACTTCACCAGGAAGCACAAACACAACTTCCACAGTCAGTTTTCAAACAGTAAGGGAAATTTAAAAACCGGTTCTAGCCAACATTGGCACACGTAAGTGATATCATATGGATATGTTTGAAAAATGGGCATGAAACTCCTCTCCTGTTGGAAGTGAAAATTAACACCATTTCTCTAGAAGGATATTTGGCACTATGTACTGAGAATCTCAAACAGACAGTAATTTCAATTCTAGAAACTTATTCCAAAGAAACAATCAGGAATGAAAATGAAGATTGATGTTTGAAGGTATTTGTTTTACTTTATCTATAATGGTGAATGAAAAGTAAAGGTGAATGGAAAGCAGAGGCTTTCTTAGTGGCTCAGTGGTAAAGAATCTGCCTGCCAATCCAGGTGACACAGGAGACCTGGGTTCGATGATCCCTTGCAAGAGGAAATGGCAACCCACTCCAGTATTCTTGCCTGGAGGATCCCGTGGACAGAGAAGCCTGGTGGGCTATATAGTCTGTGGGGTCACAAAAGAGTCAAGACACGACTAAGCAACAACAACAAATAATGATAAGGTTTAAACATCAGAGTAACTAGTTATTAGATTATTATATTACAGAATTAACTGCTTGAAAGCATATATCTTGACTATCCTAGAGAAATGCTAATGGTAGAGCGCTGAATGAAAAACAGAACAGTGAAATACATATTAAAATATACACCCAGAGAAACAGACTATAAACAAATTTAAAATTGTTAACAATAATTTCCCTCCATATTCTACCTTTTTCACTTAAAACTGCATTTCCCAAATGTCTTTCTGTATTTTTTCAGATTAAAAATATTGTATATATCTACCGTTTGATATATATATTTCTCTGATAATAGAAAAGCTAACAGAAAGTTCACTATACTTGTCCCAACTTTATGACTTCATTTAGGATGACCAAATAATTTAAAAAAAATAGTTCCGCTTCATTTTTGGTCAAATTGCTTAGCACGACTATAAAACGAAGCAAAGTACACAAACTGTAGTTATCAATTTCATCCAAAGTCACAATCAATACAATTCTCACCATCACAAAGGCCCCTGCTATAAAACACACGCACGCACAGAGAGAGTCACAGGTTACAAGGTCATCAAACTGTTCTCTCTTCTCTACAACAGAACTGACTTTTAAAATAAAATGGCAAGCTGCCATTTTAAAAAGTTCCTTACAGAATACACCAAACCAACAGAATAAATGCCCTTTAGCTAGCTAACACTCCTGATCTGGGAAGAAACCTTTATTTAAATGAAAAAGTAACAAGGCGGGGGGGGGGGGAACCACTTTTAGCCACTGTCATACAAATGTTAGGTCATAAAACTGTGGTTTTCAAATGCATATTTGTTTCTTAGTTCAGTTAGAGACTATTTTAAAGCAGGGCTATGATTATGAAGATGAGCAATTCAAACATGTTTTCTTAGTGTTTTACTCTTGTTTTTATTAAATAAACTCAGAAATCTGAAGCTTTTACCGTGTCTTTATGTCATGTTTGACTAAGGAGTAATATCAATGTCCAGAAGCTGAAGTTAGCAGAAATAAGGCCAAAATAAGGATGTTTTGTTCTCCATTTTGTTCACCAGTATATAACCAGCATCTACAGGTTTATAGGCTGGACCTTTCCTGCATTTCACACCCTAGTGACCTCATCTACTTCATTTTCTACCAAGAATGTCTATCTATAAGTACTCTGTATTTCAACAGTGTATTTCAAGATCATGCAAAGTTCTACCTTGATAAATGAGTTGAATTTCAGAGGGTGATTAGCATCAGAGAAGGGCTGTTTCTACCCTCACTTTTCAGCCATATTATCTTAGGTATTTCCCTTTCACTATCGTATAGCACAGACTGAAATCTAAAGTCACACCTTCTTAGTTCTATGACGTGATGATCAATTCTGTCCACTGAGGAACAAACAGTTGGTCAACTGATCAACTCAAGTGACCTACCAGGCTTTTTGAGAGTGTGTTTCTTCAAAGATGCTGCACACGTAAAACTCGCTGAAAAATGTTTCAAGTAAGAGTTAAAACAGTCACAAAGGTGAGGATGGGTTTTAGGTACCATCTCCATGGCAATGACTTCTTCCTGCTGGTTCTCCCTTGGGGTCTGTTTTCCAGCCCTCAGCGGAGGCCATCTTTTGACGTTTTACAGCTCCTCTCTCCCGCTCCATGCCCCTTATCCAGTCTCCATGTCAACCAAAGTGACCTCCCCCAAGACTAATTCTATCCCAGTGGCTTCAGGATGAAGCACACCTGCCTTGGGCACACACAACCCGTGGGAATGCCAGCTCCTTCACCAGCAGGCATAGCACACCAGCTGGACCAAAGTCAAGTGGACTCGGACACTGTGAAGGACTCTGGGAGAAGCCTCAAGTCTCCTGCAAGTCCGCAGCTCTCCAAACACTCCTGCATCTGTTTCCCAGGAAATTCCCTAAGGCACAGTAAGATGTGAAACAAGAAGTGAGCATGGAGTCTGGAACAGCAAAGACAGTGGGTAAGGAATTCTACAAAGTTCACGTGAACACCAGAGAACGATCTGGTCCTGAAGTAGGTCCAGAGAAGAGTAAGGCTAGATGCTCTTGAGGCTGAGAAAGGAGGCAGGAAGGAAAGAAGGAAGCAGAGGTGGGTTCTGAAGTTTCCTCACTAGGAAACCAAAGCCATGGGGGTGAGCACTGCTGGGCTTACTTGAGAAGCAGCCATGTAGAAGAGGGAGCTGGGGGAACCCTTCCCAGGTCCCACAAAATGTGCAAAATTAAACAAAATGGGCACCCATTCATAATTTATCATTGTTATTTGATTTTCACCTTCAATACAGTAGAGTTGGACCACAAAAAAGGCTGAATGCCAAAGAATTGATGCTTTCAAACTGTGGTGCTAAAGAAGACTCTTGAGAGTCCCTTGGATTGCAAGGAGATCAAACCAGTCAATCCTCAAGGAAATCAGTCCTGAATATTCATTGGAAGGACTGATGCAGAAGCTGAAGCTCTAATCCTTTGGCCACCTGATGCAAAGAGCTGACTCACTGCAAAAGACCCTGATGCTGGGAAAGACTGAAGGCAGAAGGAAAAAGGGATGACAGAGGATGAGATGGTTGGATGGCATCACCGACTCGATGGACATGAGTTTGAGCACTCTGGGAGATAGTGAAGGACAGAGAAGCCTGGTGTGCTGCAGTCCGTGGGGTCACAGAGTCAGACACAACTTAAGCAACTGAACAACAACAGTAAGAATTTAGTGTAATGACTACAGTGTTTATTTTTTAAAGGACAGCATGGAACAGCTTTATTTGCAGCATTTTAGCTGCAAGCTTAGCCAACATATTCAGGAAACTTGGATGTGTTAGTCTTTGGAATTTGATATTTAAATACAGTGAAACACTGCTTTTCGTTTAGCTTTGAAAGAAACCTCAGATAAATTCTAGAGCCTCTAAGACTAACAACAACTTGAACCACAAGGTGGTAAGTATGCCTCTCTGTATCCATCTCTACAAAATGTTTCCAAGAAAACAAGCAAAACATAAACACAGGGAGTTTTGTAGTTAATTTTGCACTAGTGAGTTACTCCATTCTGCTGGCAAATTTTCCAGCCAGCCAAGCTATTTTTTCCCTATTATCTTTCTTTAGAAACTCATCCTCCAAAGGCCCTATGTTACTTAGGATCCAACAGAAAGAACAGACATTTAACAGGTCAAAGCACAGCACACGTTTACCTCATACTCTTACTTACTATATTTGCTGATACATATTTTGAGCAATAGACTATTTTCCCCAGATTTGGGGAGAGAGACATTTTTCCCTTTTTCATCCAAGAAGATTTGGGCAGTTGAAGCTAGCATTTTGCTTCTGTTTTGCTTATTCTCAACGTATCAAATCACCTGGACTTTGGTTCTCATGAATTTTACTCTGTGTTTAAACATCTTTGACAAAACTATGACAAAATGTAAAGCAAATGTACTTCTATCACAAAAGTTTAAGAGTAGAATTAGAAGTGAAAAGTGAGTGAAAGTGAAAGTGTTAGTCGCTCAATCGTGTCTGACTCTTTCTGATCCCATGGACTGCAGCCCGCCAGGCTCCTCTGTCCATGGAATTCTCCTGGCAAGAACTCTGGAGAGGGTTGCCATTCCCTTCTCCAGGGTATCTTCCCATCCAGGGATCAAACCCAGGTCTCCTTCATTGCAGGCAGATTCTTTACTGTCTGAGCCACCAGGGTAGCCCAGAATTTGAAGTAGGTGATCTGAAAGATTACTCTTTATCTAAATTAGCTACAGTATAACAACTGAATGCCTGATAATACAAAAATACTGTCATGGTGTTCTAAAATTAAAACTATTAAAAGGACATAATCATGCTAGAATAACATGTAGCATTTTAGTAGTTGGAAAAACTTGAAAGTTGAAATGAAGTGTTAAGTCCATTTTGTTGATATTTAATATATAATCATTTTGAGCTAAATTTATTTAACATTTTAAATTTATTTTCCATTATGTCATCTATGAAGGAAAAATAGTCAAGAGGCCTTATACCTATTTGGTCTTTAAGTTGAACATTCTAATTCTGTAAGATCCAAGGTAAAGCCGATTACTTACCTTAGATGTTGTCAAAAAGCACAAAGTGAATTAACTGCACTCCTTCAGAGCTTCTGAGACAGGATTTGAGGCTGTCCCAGGAATCGCCCAGTGAGAGGGGAGGGGTCAAGTTCGCCAGGCAGCCGGAGGAAGGCTCCCATTTTGGGTCTGTCTCATGTTTCATTCCCTCCTATTAGCAACAGGCGCATCTAATTTTATTCCCGTGACACAAACAGCTCATACCACACTTAAAATTGTCTGGGCACCAATTCCAGGACACAGCACTAAGTGTGCCAAGGAGAAAATCCTCCTACAAAACCAACAGTTAAATCCTGAATCATGACCCTAGTATGTGATTTTAACTTTCTACAGTGAACTTGACCTTAAATGAGCAGGAAAAGCCTGTGGGACGCATTTCCAGTGGAATCCAATGTCAACAAAAGTCTTATAAAAATAAAATTCACATGCAACTTTGCTAGTATTAAATGTATACTGTTCTCTTTCAAGTAAACTGCAAAGTCTTATGTAACAGTCTTTAAAAATCACTTTCTTTAGAACTTTTTTCGGAGGGCTTCCCTTGTGGCTCAGCTGGTAAAGAATCTGTCTGCAGTGCAGGAGACCTGGGTTTGATCCCTGTGTTGGGAAGATCCCCTGGAGGAGGGAAAGGCTACCCACTCCAGTATTCTGGCCTGGAGAATTCCATGGACTATAGTCCCTGGGATCGCAAAGAGCTGGACACGACTGAGTGACTTTCACTTTTTTTAGACCTTTTTTAAGTGAAAAAACTTTAACATTTGAGAAAACCTTACATAATGATCATTACAATAAAGAGAAGTTAGACTCGACATGTTAAAATTATGATAGTTATTTTCTCAGTAAACTAAAATTATATCTTGTTTAACAAATTATGTGAAAGTAACAAGGTGGAGAAGCCAATGGCACCCCACTCCAGTACTCTTGCCTGGAAAATCCCATGGACGGAGGAGCCTGGTGGGCTGCAGTCCATGCGGTGGCAAAGAGTTGGACACGACTGAGTGACTTCACTTTCACTTTTCACTTTCATGCATTGGAGAAGGAAATGGCAACCCACTCCAGTGTTCTTGCCTGGAGAATCCCAGGGACAGGGGAGCCTGGTGGGCTGCCGTCTGTGGGGTTGCACAGAGTCGGACATGACTGACGTGATTTAGCAGCAGCAGCAGCAGCAAAGTGATCTTATGTAGTCTTACCGTTCTTTAAAAAGAACAATTAGATCATTCATCTTTTATAAGGTGTAAAGAAAATCTACTGAACTTTTGAATAATCTTAATCTTTTATTCTGCATTATTTTTACAGAGCCTGGTTTCCAGCATGAAATGAAACTGACTAAATTATGTACTTGAAATTGATATTTTGGCACCAAACTTTGACTGTGAGAAGCAATGTGAATGATAATCCAGATGCTTAATTTTTATTTTATTTTCTTCTCAGGAGACTTTTTCTCATGCTATTTATTTATGCTCTAACTTCTTTTGAAATATGATGCTTCTTACACCAACAGCTGCAGGCCTTAAATGAAAAGCTGATACAGCTTCAACTAATCGTACATTTATTCATAAGACACTGAAAAATCTTACATGAATTCTTTGTGCATTACTATTTTTTCTCTCGTGGCAATTCAGCTGGACAAAATACTATGGCAGAGCCACCAATTCTCAACAAAAATACCTACTATATTTAACAGTGATGATATGAGATGTATTTTAATATCACCAGGTGCCTGAATAGTCAAAATATGAAACCCCTAACTTAATATTCTGGTTGAAATGTCACACTTAAAAGTTACTTACACAGGGACCTTTCGTCAGTCGATTAACTGATTTACTGCGATGAATTTTCAACTTGGGGGCTGTCTTTTAAGCACATTAGTCAAGTTGTATATCTGTTCTCCATTCACATTCACAGATATATTTAACACTATCGACTAAACTTTTAATCCTGCTGGAAGGATGGTTTTGAAAACAAAATCTTTTGATTTTATACTGCAGTTGATACTATTGAAAAAAGATCCTCAAAGCATCCACTGTAGGTCTAGTTCAGGTTTGTAACTCACATACACACATCACATTTGTTTTCAACAGAATGATAACATTACAAAGCTGTAAGAAGCCTTAAAGAAAACTAGTCTCCCCCTCCACTAGATGTAAAACACTTGGTTCCAGGTCAGAGCTGCTAAGGGCATGGAGGGAAGCAACTTTCAGATGAGATAATTCGAGCTTTGGAAAGAACAGAGAAGTGAGGAGTAGCTGCTTTGAAGAGGTAGGGAGTAAAGTTACCAGTGAAATGTATGAGTCTGCATTCAGGGTCTAGCTGAAGTGGATGAATAGACAATGGTCCCATCCTGAACGGTCCCTGAGACTTTATACTCTCCCTGCAGCTGATATCATCAACAGCAAAGCCTCCCTGACCCTGGCTACACTTTCCTCACTTCCCCAAACCTGCCCCTTCGCCCATCCTTCCTTTCCTGGCTTACGACTCCATCCTCCACACAGTCCGGAGAGACACGTCGAGGAAGCCTCCTCGCTAACCCACCTGCCAGTCACCAATCAACATCGCCCCTCCTGCTCTGCCCCCCTCTCTGCCCTGGGTCCCCTTCTGGCTGGGGAACCCCCCTCCATGTCTGCCTGCTGTGTAGCTGCTACCTGCGTCCCTGTGTGCAGGTACACTGTGTTGTATCTTACTCTCCCTGATGCCACATTAACACCAAGAACAGGAAATTCTGTCCTCATCACTCCCCTGCTTCAAGTCCTTCAGCAAGTCAGGATAGGGCACCAGGTCCAGACAGGCGCACGCTCCTTTATAGTCAGGCCTTGCCCATCTCACCTGTCCTCTCCCTGCGGGTTCTGTAAGGAACCGCAGGAGTCACCATGCAGTCGGGTGCCCACTGGACCTTGCACTAGAGTTCTCGCTCATTTTCTTCTGCTTTTTCTTCTATATGCACTTAAAAATTTATTATAACTGCTTGTATGCACACTGCCATCATTGCTTTGTAAACCTGTTCTCTCTACTGGACCATGAACTACCTGCTTAGCACCTGCATATAGTAAACCCTCAATTAGTTGAACTCTGCAGTTACACCAAACTTTGCTTTTTATGATAGCAATTCCATAGTGTACAGTAACACACACACACACACACACACACACACACACACACACACACACACACACATACACAGAGCTAACATATATATCAGAATGACATTACAAGAATTATCCAGAAGAGGTCAGTATAACAGCAGTAAGAGGATGGCTTTCAGAGTAAATGAAATGTGAAATAAAGTTAAATTCTTTTGTAAGTGATCAACTTTAAACCTTTAAAAAAAATACCATGTGAATCATTTGCTCCTTCAATTGAAGCTGTAATTCTTCAAAGCAGATGGCCACAGACTTTTCTTTTTTTTAATTTAAATTTATCTATTTTAATTGGAGGCTAATTACTTTACAATATTGTATTGGTTTTGCCATACATCAACATGAATCCACCATGGGTGTACACGTGTTCCCCATCCTGAACCCCCCTCCCACCTCCCTCCCGGTACCATCCCTCTGATTCATCCCAGTGCACCAGCCCCAAGCGTCCTGCATCCTGTATCGAACCTGGACTGGAGATTCGTTTCTTATAAGTAAGTAAAATGAAGTGATCAAATGATTCTATACACAACTGAAAACTCAAGTTTTTCATCTGACATGTTATTAATATAATTACCTGGAGGCCTCTCACCCGCCTCTCTGATGACTTTTTAAATAGGAGTGATCCAAGTGCATGCCTTTTATTTTTATTTATCTGTTTCTTTGGCTGCACTGGGTCTTCACTGCTGCGCGGGCTTTCTCTAGTTGCTGCTGTGGGGACTGTTGTCCAGACCGCTGCACAGGCTCCTCACCACAGTGGCTTCTTTTGTTGTGGAGCACGGCCTTCAGAGTGAGGGCTCAGCATTGCCGTACACGGGCTTCACTGCCCCTGGCATGTGAAATCTTCCTGGACCAGGGACTGAACCCATGACCCCTGCATTTGGCAGGCAGATACTTTACCATTAAACCACCAGAGAAGTCTTCAGGTGTATGCATTTTAACAAAAACAATTCATAGTCCCTTCAGAGTTTCCAACTCAATAAAAATGAAACTACTGGACTACTGATGTGGGTATCTTATGCTTTTCATGGTACTTTGGGGAATTTAGGAGTCAGTATTCAGTATCAAGGGCTAATTGAGTGTTTTCAGGGAAGACAGAGAGGATAAAGCATTGGAATGCTGGAAAAATTAGAGGTAGGAAAAGGAAAGACTAAAAGGAATAGAAAACTTTAAGATTTCAGAAGAGAAAGTGGAGCATGACCTGAAATTTCAAAGGTTATCCACTGGTAATGCCTGAATTGCATCACAATAATTAAAAAGCATTATTTCATGAACATAAAAATTTGCTAATTCACAGAAAACGGATACTGCAGCCTCAGTAAGTATGGACTTTTGGGCAGAGAATGGAAGCGCTGTATGTGCCCATCAGAATGACAGGAAACACTGAGCAATTAGCAAAGCAGAACCCACACACGCTGGAAAGGAAAACCATCAGAAGGGCTTGCGATAGGGAATTCCCTGGTGGTCTCGTGGACTTTGTGCTTTCACTGACAAGGGTCTGCATTCAATCCTTGGTCAGGGAACTAAGATCCCACAAGTCTCACAGCAAAAAAAGGGGGGGCTGCTTATGAGAAACCTGAAGTCTCCCGCATCTCCCTACCAATCTCCATGTCCACTGGTCCAAGTCACTACTTACATCTTCTTCCCCATACTCACCTCTGACCTTTAAATAAACTTAAATGGCTGTAGCTCGATTTATTAACGCTGGACTCATGCTGTTGGCTGAGTTCATGCACATTATCACCCAGCGAGCTTTTTCTCCTTTTCCCTATGTTGTTTTATCTGCAGTCACCTCTGAAATTCCAAACAGTCTATGTCAGCATTTGCTTCCTGGCCCCTGATGACAGAGCATCTCTTCATCTGTCTGCTCTCTAGTTGAGGATGTTAGCATTTCCCCCCACCTAGACACATGCCCCTTCTTCTCCAGCCCTCCATCACTTCTCCTTTATTTTCAAATGATCAAACTGGTCACATGTTCCATTTTGAAATGATCGTCTCCTGTATCTCCTCTGATTTGAACAAGTTGATTTAAAAAGTAAAAATTCAAAAGGCAGCATTCACATTTTCACTCTTCTGGAAGAGTTTGAAAAGAAACTGCACTAATTCTTTAAATGTAGGTAGAATTTTCCTGGTCTCTAGCTTTTCTTCGTTGGGAGAATTTTGATTCTGATTCAATCTCCCTAGTTGCTACTGAGCAATTTAGATATCCTATTTCTTCCTGATTTAGGAAAAAGTCAGTTTTCATTCCAATCCTTAAGAAAGGCAATGCCAAAGAATGCTCAAACTACCGCACAATTGCACTCATCTCACACGCTAGTAAAGCAATGCTCAAAATTCTCCAAGCCAGGCTTCAGCAATACATGAACTGTGAACTTCCAGATGTTCAAGCTGGTTTTAGAAAAGGCAGAGGAACCAGAGATCAAATTGCCAACATCTGTTGGATCATCAAAAAAAGCAAGAGAGTTCCAGAAAAACATCTATTTCTGCTTTATTGTCTATGCCAAAGCCTTTGACTGTGTGGATCCCAATAAACTGTGTAAAATTCTGAAAGAGATGGGAATACCAGACCACCTGACCTGCCTCTTCAGAAACCTATATGCAGGTCAGGAAGTAACAGCTAGAACTGGACATGGAACAACAGACTGGTTCCAAATAGGAAAAGGAGTACGTCAAGGCTGTATATTGTCACCCTGCTTATTTACCTTCTATCCAGAGTACATCATGAGAAACGCTGGGCTGGAAGAAGCACAAGCTGGAATCAAGATTGCTGGGAGAAATATCAATAGTCTCAGATATGCAGATGACACCACCCTTATGGCAGAAAGTGAAGAGAAACTAAAAAGTCTCTTGATAAAAGTGAAAGAGGAGAGTGAAAAAGTTGGCTTAAAGCTCAACATTCAGAAAACGAAGATCAGAGGAGGGAGGGAAAGATGGCGGAGGAATAGGACGGGAAGACCACTTTCTCCCTCACAAATTCCTCAAAAGAACATTTCAACGCCGAGCAAACTCCACAAAACAACTTCTGTAGGCTGGCAGAGGACATCAGGCAACCAGAAAAGCAGACCATTGTCTTCAAAAACAGGTAGGAAAAAATATAAAAGACGAAAAAGGAGACAAAGGAGGTGGGGAGGGAGCTCCGTCCCGGGAAGGGAAGCCCGTCCCGGGAAGGGAATTTTAAGAAGAGAGGTTTCCAAACACCAGGAAACACTCTCCCTGCCGAGTCTGTGGCGAGCCTTGGAAACACAGAGGGTAACATAACAGGAAGGAAAAATAGATAAATAATTAAAACCAACAGATTACAAGCCCAACAGTAACTCCCCCAGTGGAAAAGCAGCACAGACGCCTGCATCTGCCATTGGGAAGTGGGGGCAGGGCAGGGACGCGCGGGAGGCGCGGGCTGCGGTGCTTTGTAAGAATCGGGCAGGAACGCCCCACGCGCAACCAGAACGATCTAACTTGGGATAGCAAACCAGACTGTGGGATAGCTACCACGCGAAAAGCTCGAACATAAGACACCGCCAGGACCGAGCACAGAACAAAGGACGGAACGGAAAAAGCCGGCTGCAGACCATCCCCCGCCGGGGACAGGCAGCCAGAGCCGTAAGGACTGGAAAGGGGCAATTGCAGACCCGGAGAGACTTTACTTACCTAACTGCAAGCAGGCTCCTTTGCTAAGACTTCTGGGGGTGCGGACAGTCACCATCTGCCTCACGGGGTGCGCCAGTGGTCCACCCAGAAAGCTGAGCAGCAGCGGCAGAAAAGGTGACAAGCCGTGGCGATCGCGCTCGCCAAACTCCTGAGCTACTCGGACCTGTGAAGGGCACAAAGCGCAGTCCCAGCCGAATTTGTGCCTCTGAGGGCTGCCTGAGCGCCGAACCTGAGCGGCTTGGACCGGGGAAGTGCATGCAGCCTAGGGCCGGCCCTAGACGGTTCCTGGCTGAGCATCGTAGAGCCGGAGCGGTTTGTGCGCTGCGAGAAAGGACAGGCCAAGCGGGGCAGAGATACTGTGTGCACACGACAGTGCTATTTGTTTGCAGCATCCACCCTCCCCACAGCGCGACTGAACTAGAGCCTAAAAAACCAGCAAACAGAAGAAGTTAAACAGAGGGAACCACCTTGGAAGTGATCCCACACGGCCCATAACACCAGAGAAGGGCCAGAAATATTTTTACTATTTTTAAAATCATTCCTTTTTTTTTTTTTTTTTTTTGCTTTTTTGTTTTTTGTGTTTTTTTTCTTTTTTTTCTAACTTTTTTTAAATTGTTAAGTCTTCTACTTCTCCTCTAATTTTTATTTCTACAACCTATTATTACTATTTAAAAAAAAAGACTTTTTTTTTTTTTAAGGCAAACACCATATATAGTCCTTGGATGGTTGTTGGTGGGTTTTTTTTGGTTTGTTTTGTTTGTTTGTTTGTTTGTTTTTTAATAATTCTTTTTTTCTGTCTTCCTTTTTCCTTCTGCTTTTCTTTAATATTGTATCTTTGAAAATCCAACCTCTACTCTAGATTTTTAATCTTTGCTCTTAGGTTTTTGTTGTCAATTTTGTACATTTAAAAACCCAAACATCACTACCCAAGTTTACCTGAGAGCGAGATAACTGGCTTGACCACTCTTTCCTCCTCTGGACTCTCCTTTTTCTCCACCAGGTGGCCTCTGTCTCTTTTCTCCCCCATCTCTTCTCTATCCAACTCTGTGAATCTCTGTGTGTTCCAGACGGTGGAGAACACCTAAGGAACTGGTTACTGGCAGGATTTGTCTCTCTCCTACTCATTCCTCTCTCTTATCCTCCTGGTCACCTCTGTCTACTTCCTCCCTCTCCTCTTCCCCGTATAACTCTGTAAATACCTCTGAGCGGTCCAGACTATAGGGCGCACATACGGAAGTGACTACTGGCTAGCTTGCTCTCTCCTCTTTTGATCTCACCGCATCTCATTCCAGTTACCTCTAACTACCCCCTCCATCTTCTCTTCTCCTTGTAACTCAGTGAACCTCTCTGAGTGTCCCTCAATGTGGAGAAACTTTTCATCTTTAACCTAGATGTTTTATCATTGGTGCTGTATAGATGGAGAAGTCTAGAGGCTACTGTAAAAATAAAACTGAAAACCAGAAGCAGGAGGCTTAAATCCAAAGCCTGAAAACATTAGAGAACTCTTGAATTCAGGGAACATTAAGCAATAGGAGCTCATCAAATGCCTTCATACCTACACCGAAACCAAGCTCCACCCAAGGGCCAACAAGTTCCAAAATAAGACATACCACGCAAATTCTCCAGCAACACAGGAACACTCCCCTGAGCTTCAATATACAGGCAGCTCAAAATTATCCCCAAACCTTTGATGTCTCATAAGCCATTACGGGTCACTCCACTGCACTCCAGAGAGAAGAAACCCAGCTCCACCCACCAAAACTCCAACACAAGCCTCCCTAACCAGGAAACCTTGACAAGCCACTGATAGAACCCCACTCAAAGTGAGGAAGCTCCATAATAAAGAGAACTCCACAAATTATCAGAATATAAAAAGGCCACCCCAAACGCAGCAATATAAGCAAGATGAAGAGACAGAGGAATACTCAGCAGGTAAAGGAACAGGAGAGTTGCCCACCAAACCAAACAAAAGAGGAAGAAGTAGGGAATCTACCGGAGAAGGAATTCCGAATATTGATAGTGAAAATGATCCAAAATCTTGAAATCAAAATGGAATCACAGATAAATAGCCTAGAGACAAGGATTGAGAAGATGCAAGAAAGGTTTAACAAGGACCTAGAAGAAATAAAAAAGAGTCAAAATATAATGAGTAACGCAATAAATGAGATCAGAAACACTCTGGAGGCAACAAGTAGTAGAATAATGGAGGCAGAAGATAGGATTAGTGAAATAGAAGATAGAATGGTAGAAATAAATGAATCAGAGAGGAAACAAGAAAAACGAATTAAAAGAAATGAGGACAATCTCAGAGACCTCCAGGACAATATGAAACGCTCCAACATTCAAATTATAGGAGTCCCAGAAGAAGAAGACAGAAAGAAAGATCATGAGAAAATCCTTGAGGAGATAATAGTTGAAAACTTCCCGAGAATGGGGAAGGAAATAATCACCCAAGTCCAAGAAACACAGAGAGTTCCAAATAGGATAAACCCAAGGCAAAACACCCCAAGACACATATTAATCAAATTAACAAAGATCAAACACAAAGAACAAATACTAAAAGCAGCAAGGGAAAAACAACAAATAACACACAAGGGGATTCCCATAAGGATAACAGCTGATCTTTCAACAGAAACTCTTCAGGCCAGGAGGGAATGGCAAGACATACTTAAAGTGATGAAAGACAATAACCTACAGCCCAGATTACTGTACCCAGCAAGGATCTCATTCAAATACGAAGGAGAAATCAAAAGCTTTACAGACAAGCAAAAGCTGAGAGAATTCAGCACCACCAAACCAGCTCTCCAACAAATTCTAAAGGATATCCTCTAGACAGGAAACATGAAAAGGGTGTATAAACCCGTACCCAAAACAATAAAGTAAATGGTAACGGGATCATACTTATCAATAATTACCTTAAACGTAAATGGGTTGAACGCCCCAACCAAAAGACAAAGACTGGCTGAATGGATACAAAAACAAGACCCCTCTATATGCTGCTTACAAGAGACCCACCTCAAAACAAGGGACACATACAGACTGAAAGTGAAGGGCTGGAAAAAGATATACCACGCAAATAGAGACCAAAAGAAAGCAGGAGTGGCAATACTCATATCCGATAAAATAGACTTTAAAACAAAGGCTGTGAAAAGAGACAAAGAAGGCCACTACATAATGATCAAAGGAACAATCCAAGAAGAAGATATAACAATTATAAATATATATGCACCCAATATAGGAGCACCGCAATATGTAAGAGAAATGCTAACAAGTATGAAAGGGGAAATCAACAATAACACAATAATAGTGGGAGACTTTAATACCCCACTCACACCTATGGACAGATCAACTAAACAGAAAATTAACAAAGAAACGCAAACTTTAAATGATACATTAGATCAGTTAGACCTAATTGATATCTATAGGACATTTCACCCCAAAACAATGAATTTCACCTTTTTTTCAAGTGCTCATGGAACCTTCTCCAGGATAGATCACATCCTGGGCCATAAATCTAAACTTGATAAATTCAAAAAAATCGAAATCATTCCAAGCAGCTTTTCTGACCATAATGCATTAAGATTAGATCTCAATTACAGGAGAAAAACTATTAAAAATTCCAACATATGGAGGTTGAACAACACACTTCTGAATAACCAACAAATCACAGAAGAAATCAAAAAAGAAATCAAAATATGCATAGAAACTAATGAAAATGAAAACACAACAACCCAAAACCTGTGGGACACTATAAAAGCAGTGCTAAGAGGAAAGTTCATAGCAATACAGGCATACCTCAAGAAACAAGAAAAAAGTCAAATAAATAACCTAACTCTACAACTAAAGCAACTAGAAAAGGAAGAGTTGGAGAACCCCAGAGTTAGTAGAAGGAAAGAAATCTTAAAAATTAGGGCAGAAATAAATGCAAAAGAAACAAAAGAGACCATAGCAAAAATCAACAAAGCCAAAAGCTGGTTCTTTGAAAGGATAAATAAAATTGACAAACCATTAGCCAGACTCATCAAGAAGCAAAGAGAGAAAAATCAAATCAATAAAATTAGAAATGAAAATGGAGAGATCACAACAGACAACACAGAAATACAAAGGATCATAAAAGACTACTATCAGCAGTTGTATGCCAATAAAATGGACAACGTGGAAGAAGTGGACAAATTCTTAGAAAAGTACAATTTTCCAAAACTGAACCAGGAAGAAATAGAAAATCTTAACAGACCCATCACAAGCACGGAAATTGAAACGGTAATCAGAAATCTTCCAGCAAACAAAAGCCCAGGTCCAGACGGCTTCACAGCTGAATTCTACCAAAAATTTCGAGAAGAGCTAACACCTATCCTCCTCAAACTCTTCCAGAAAATTGCAGAGGAAGGTAAACTTCCAAACTCATTCTATGAGGCCACCATCACCCTAATACCAAAACCTGACAAAGATGTCACAAAAAAAGAAAACTACAGGCCAATATCACTGATGAACATAGATGCAAAAGTCCTCAACAAAATTCTAGCAATCAGAATCCAACAACACATTAAAAAGATCAGACACCATGACCAGGTGGGCTTTATCCCAGGGATGCAAGGATTCTTCAATATCCGCAAATCAATCAATGTAATTCACCACATTAACAAATTGAAAAATAAAAGCCATATGATTATCTCAATAGATGCAGAGAAGGCCTTTGACAAAATTCAACATCCATTTATGATAAAAACTCTCCAGAAAGCAGGAATAGAAGGAACATACCTCAACATAATAAAAGCTATATATGACAAACCCACAGCAAACATTATCCTCAATGGTGAAAAATTGAAAGCATTTCCCCTAAAGTCAGGAACAAGGCAAGGGTGTCCACTTTCACCGCTACTATTCAACATGGTTCTGGAAGTTTTGGCCACAGCAATCAGAGCAGAAAAAGAAATAAAAGGAATCCAAATTGGAAAAGAAGTAAAACTCTCACTGTTTGCAGATGACATGATCCTCTACATGGAAAACCCTAAAGACTCCACCAGAAAATTACTAGAGCTAATCAATGAATATAGTAAAGTTGCAGGATATAAAATCAACACACGGAAATCCCTTGCATTCCTATACACGAATAATGAGAAAGTAGAAAAAGAAATTAAGGAAACAATTCCATTCACCATTGCAACGAAAAGAATAAAATACTTAGGAATATATCTACCTAAAGAAACTAAAGACCTATACATAGAAAACTATAAAACACTGATGAAAGAAATCAAAGAGGACACTAATAGATGGAGAAATATACCATGTTCATGGATCGGAAGAATCAATATAGTGAAAATGAGTATACTACCCAAAGCAATTTACAAATTCAATGCAATCCCTGTCAAGCTACCAGCCACATTTTTCACAGAACTAGAACAAATAATTTCAAGATTTGTATGGAAATACAAAAAACCTCCAATAGCCAAAGCAATCTTGAGAAAGAAGAATGGAACTGGAGGAATCAACTTGCCCGACTTCAGGCTCTACTACAAAGCCACAGTCATCAAGACAGTATGGTACTGGCACAAAGACAGACATATAGATCAATGGAACAAAATAGAAAGCCCAGAGATAAATCCACACACATATGGACACCTTATCTTTGACAAAGGAGGCAAGAATATACAATGGAGTAAAGACAATCTCTTTAACAAGTGGTGCTGGGAAAACTGGTCAACCACTTGTAAAAGAATGAAACTAGATCACTTTCTAACACCACACACAAAAATAAACTCAAAATGGATTAAAGATCTAAATGTAAGATCAGAAACTATAAAACTCCTAGAGGAGAACATAGGCAAAACACTCTCCGACATAAATCACAGCAGGATCCTCTATGATCCACCTCCCAGAATTCTGGAAATAAAAGCAAAAATAAACAAATGGGATCTAATTAAAATTAAAAGCTTCTGCACAACATAGGAAAATATAAGCAAGGTGAAAAGACAGCCTTCTGAATGGGAGAAAATAATAGCAAATGAAGCAACTGACAAACAACTAATCTCAAAAATATACAAGCAACTTATGCAGCTCAATTCCAGAAAAATAAACGACCCAATCAAAAAATGGGCCAAAGAACTAAATAGACATTTCTCTAAAGAAGACATACGGATGGCTAACAAACACATGAAAAGATGCTCAACATCACTCATTATTAGAGAAATGCAAATCAAAACCACAATGAGGTACCACTTCACACCAGTCAGAATGGCTGCGATCCAAAAGTCTGCAAGCAATAAATGCTGGAGAGGGTGTGGAGAAAAGGGAGCCCTCCTACACTGTTGGTGGGAATGCAAACTAGTACAGCCACTTTGGAGAACAGTGTGGAGATTCCTCAAAAAATTGCAAATAGAACTACCTTATGACCCAGCAATCCCACTGCTGGGCATACACACCGAGGAAACCAGAATTGAAAGAGACACATGTACCCCAATGTTCATCGCAGCACTGTTTATAATAGCTAGGACATGGAAACAACCTAGATGTCCATCAGCAGAGGAATGGATAAGAAAGCTGTGGTACATATACACAATGGAGTATTACTCAGCCGTTAAAAAGAATTCATTTGAATCAGTTCTGATGAGATGGATGAAACTGGAGCCAATTATACAGAGTGAAGTAAGCCGGAAAGAAAAACACCAATACAGTATACTAACACATATATATGGAATTTAGGAAGATGGCAATGACGACCCTGTATGCAAGACAGGAAAAAAGACACAGATGTGTATAACGGACTTTTGGACTCAGAGGGAGAGGGAGAGGGTGGGATGATTTGGGAGAATGCCATTCTAACATGTATACTATCATGTAAGAATTGAATTGCCTGTCTATGTCTGACGCAGGGTACAGCATGCTTGGGGCTGGTGCATGGGGATGACCCAGAGAGATGTTGTGGGGAGGGAGGTGGGAGGGGGGTTCATGTTTGGGAACGCATGTAAGAATTAAAAATTTTAAAATTTAAAAAATAAAGAACTAAAAAAAAAAAAAAAGAAAACGAAGATCATGGCATCTGGTCCCATCACTTCATGGGAAATAGATGGGGAAACAGTGGAAACAGTGTCAGACTTTATTTTTGTGGGCTCCAAAATCACTGCAGATGGTGACTGCAGTGAAGAAATTAAAAGACGCTTGTTCCTTTGATGAAAAGCTATGATCAACATAGACAGAGTATTAAAAAGCAGAGACATTACTTTGCCGACTAAGGTACATCTAGTCAAGGCTATGGTTTTTCCAGTGGTCATGCATGGATGTGAGAGTTGGACTATAAAGAAAGCTGAGTGCCGAAGAATTGATGCTTTTGAAATATGGTGTTGGACAAGACTCTTGAGAGTCCCTTGGATTGCAAGGAGATCCAACCAGTCCATTCTAAAAGAGATCAGTCCTGGGTGTTCTTTGGAAGGACTGATGCTAAAGCTGAAACTCCAGTACTTCGGCCACCTCATGCGAAGTGTTGACTCATTGGAAAAGACTCCAATGCTGGGAGGAATTGGGGGCAGGAGGAGAAGGGGATGACAGAGGATGAGATGGCTGGATGGCATCACTGACTCGATGGACATGAGTTTAAGTGAACTCCGGGAGTTGGTGATGGACAGGGAGGCCTGGCGTGCTGCAATTCATGGGGTCGCAAAGAGTTGGACACGACTGAGTGACTGAACTGAACTGAGTCTTAGTATGTTGCATTTTTCTAGGATATATCCACTTCTTCTAGGTTATCCAATTTGTTGGCATATAATTGTTCACAGTAGTCCCTTATGATCCTTTGTATTTCTGCACTCTCATTTGTAATGACTCTCTTTTAACTTCTGATTTTATGAGTCCTCTCTTTTTAGTCTAACTAAAGATTTATAAATTTTAATTATTTTTAAAAAGCCAGCTCCTAGTTTCATTGGTCTTTTCTGTTGTCTTTTTAGTCTCTATTTCATTTATTTCTCCTCTGACATTTGTAATTTCCTTCCTTCTGCTAGGCTTGATCTACTTTTCTAGTTCCTTGAGGTGTAAAATGAAACTGTTTGAGATCTTTATTTTTTCTGAATGTAAGTACTTTGCCTTCAACTCTCCTCTTAGAACTGCTTTTGCAGCACCCCAAAAATTTTATATTGTGTTGTCATTTCATTTGCATCAAGGTATTTTTTCACTTCCCCTTTGATTTCTTCTTTGACCCACTGGTTGTTCAGGAGTGTGTTGTTTAACTTCTACGTATTTGTGAATTTTCCAGTTTTCCTCCTGTACTGATTCATAGAGAGTATTTTCACTGCCCTAAAAACCCTCCGTTGCTGTCTGTGGTGGGAGGCACAGATTTGGGGTCAGGTCTGTGTTATTACTCAGTTTTGCCCAACAGCCATCTGGGCCAATAAAAACAGCCTCTCTGGGCCCAGGTTCCTTCTGTATTATTGGGGGCCCTAATCACAGGGTGCTGTTGAAGATGGAATGAAATAGAACTCCTCAAGTGCCTGGTTTAAGCAGGAACTCAATCAATGCAACAAAACAGCACTTTTCTTTTGAGGGCAAACACCAGAAGACCTTGGAAGAAAAGTTATGACCAACCTAGACAGTATATTCAAAAGCAGAGACATTACTTTGCAGACTAAGGTCCGTCTAGTCAAGGCTATGGTTTTTCCAGCAGTCATGTATGGATGTGAGAGTTGGACTGTGAAGAAGGCTGAGTGCCGAAGAATTGATGCTTTTGAACTGTGGTGTTGGAGAAGACTCTTGAGAGTCCCTCGGACTGCAAGAAGATCCAACCAGTCCATTCTGAAGGAGATCAGCCCTGGGATTTCTTTGGAAGGAATGATGCTAAAGCTGAAGCTCCAGTACTTTGGCCACCTCATGCGAAGAGTTGACTCATTGGAAAAGACTCTGATGCTGGGAGGGATTGGGGGCAGGAGGAGAAGGGGACGACCGAGGATGAGATGGCTGGATGGCATCACGGACTCGATGGACGTGAGTCTGAATGAACTCCGGGACTTGGTGATGGGCAGGGAGGCCTGGCGTGCTGCGATTCATGGGGTCGCAAAGAGTCGGACATGACTGAGCGACTGAACTGAACTGAACTGAAGGGTACATCTGAGAAGGAGATTCTGAACAGCAATTTATTGGGTATTTCTCTCAAGGCATTTTGAACTAAGGAATTATAAACAAACAGACTGAGTCAAGAATCTTAAAAGGAGAAGGATATGGAGGATGAAATCATGGCTACCAGGAGGGGTCATTGGTCAGAACCTCAGTTGTAACACAGCCCACAGAATTTCACCTAAATAATTCAATGATTTATACAGACATTCTCTGTAAGAACACAGCTTGTGTCCAGTCCTAGCTTTTTCATATCTGTTTGCTCCTTAGGTCTCTGTCATAAGTGTAATATGATTTTAGTGAAAATTTTCATATTAAAATTCTTCCTTTTCTCATTCAGAGACCTTAGTTTTGAAAAAAGAGTTTAGCAACAAACAGACAAAAAGAATAAGCACATTTTAAGAAATTTATACCTAATTCATGCTTCTTTTCCAATTCATTTTTCATTGTTTTATTATGAAGGTAATTATTAGTGCAGCTCTGTTTTGCTATAATGGAATGATTTAGGGTTCTGTATGTGCAGCAACCAAGCCCACTGACATGCTAAAAATCTAACTTAAGTGACCTTGGTTGGGGTCCAAGACCGAGCTTAGAGGGTTGTTAACCTCTTGAAACTGAGTCCAAAGTAGGTACACCTCTCTGGGCATTTTTCCGGATAGCGCACCTGTAACTCTCACCAGACCTTCAAAGGGGTCCATGCATAACCTTGAGGAAGCATCTCTTTTCTGTCTCCTTCCTCTTCCCAGGGCCTCCTATTCCACAACAAACATCTCCCTCACATATAGCAAAATGATATGCTAAAATACAAGTGGTTATACACAGTTATTTTGTTTCCTAATTTAGATGGTGCTACACTCAGAAATTTATATGCAAATATACTTCAAATGAGGTTGTCTATACAGAGAACACTGCATTTGCAGAACTGACAGCACGTAGCCTGTTGTGCTTACTTCATATAAATTTAACTAAGAAGACAATAAAATGGGTATTTTTTTAAAATCACAAATCACCATCTCCTATGTCTATAAAATTAAATGTTTGTCAAATTAAATGTTTAATTATTACACTACAATGATAATTCCCATATAAATCACTTTTTAACTATACAATTCTAGAGAAAGAAAATAATTACCTTTTTTTTGCTTAACTGTAACTATGTCTGTGGACACTTGTATATATTACCCACAGTAAGACAGGAGTTCTTGTAGGGCACAATCTTAAGTACTAACCACTAAATGAGGGTCTGATAAATTAAAAGAAAAATCAGAAGCAAGATAATGAAATGATGCTGATTAAAATGTAATAGTACATATATACATTTAATCTGATATATTTTAAATATGATCTAGCCAGAGGAATAAAACACGTTTTTAAAATTGAAATGAGTCTCATTATCTCTGAAAGAGGTGCTTTTATAGTTTTAAAAAAGCAAACAAATTATTGGCTAAATGTGAAGCTTTGCTTATTTCTTTCATAGTCTGCTCTGTAGCTCTAATGAATTTAATTTGTTAAAACTGATCACTACATTTTTTCCGAGATTAAAGAAACATTATCTCATAGATAATAACTATTATGTAGGACACTTTATGCTTCTGAGCCTGTAAGTGCAAGAGTATTATCTATGTTAATGATTTATGTGAAATATCTACTAAATATTGTGCTTAATGTTGAGTCAGCACTAACGAGCATTGAAAATGGAAAGAACACAGGATTCACAGAAAGTAAAATACTTGAAAACATGACTGTTCTACAATTTGAAAAGTTCCCTGGAGGACGTTTTGCATACGTGGACTGGTTGTCACTTGATAGCACCCTGTTAGAGGCTCGGTTTTCTCGGAGGAAGTTTTAACACCAGGCACATCGAACCTTCCAGCAAAGTAGTTCATCACCAAGGGCCAAGAGATCAGCTTAAGTAAATATTTGAATAATATTGTAAAATCTACTTTTCATAGTTTTAAAATAACCTGCTCATATGAAAGGAAGAAGAGCACGAAAAGAGCCATATAAAAAAGCTAACATAAAAAAATACAACTCCACTGCTTCACACGGATTTACCGGCTTTAAGGAAGACCCAGCAGCACTGCACCAAGGTACCGCGCATCTATTCGCAGCGCCAGCCCTTCATCACCTGCTCCGAGGCAGCGGGTAACACTTGAAGATCAGCGGCTTCCCAGAAATACTGAACGCTACTGTCCCGAAATTTATGAACAGCAACTACGTTGGCTGGCTGTTACTGACTTCCTATTAATAATTAATCCCAACGTAACCAAGTGATAACATGCAAACATACACCTAGGGGTGCTTTGAGGGTAGAGAATGAGGATGGAGGGACCATCCCAGTGAAGAGGGGGTGAGACGGCGCACTTCAGCGCTTTCTGTCCCCCTCCCGCCCCCCGAAGCCCAGGTTAGCCCCCAAGGGCGCTCCCACCCACCCGCCGCCGAGGGATGCGCAAGGCCGGGTCACGGACCACCGTTCCCGCTCCGAAGTTAAGTCCCGTCTGAGCACGGCTCAGCCTTTAGTCTTTGGGGTAAAGACTGGAGAAGGGTCCCAACTGCAGCCCAGGGCTCCCCCTCCCAGACTCCGCGGAGCGCGGCGCGAAGGGGCAGGTGCGGGCCGGCCAGGGCCCCGGCAGGAGGCGGCGGGGGTTCGTGGGGCAGGGCTAGGCGGGGGAGCGGGCAGGTTCGGGGGTGGACACTGGGCTACTGGGGCGAGGCGGTGGCGCGCGGCCGCGCTCCTTACCTGAGCCGCTTCCCCGGGTCTGGGGGCGCGGGCCGGCCCCGCCGGGTCCTCCATCCCGTGCGGAAGGGGACCACCGGCCTCTTCCCGGGCAGAGCGGGACGAGCCTTCGTCCTCCTCCCTCGGCGACCGCCGCGGCGGCTCAGCTCCCAGGCTGGGGGGGCGTTCCCCCAGCCGCCGGCGCCCATATCCCGGCGCGGGCTCGGGGCGCCCTGGACCCGGGGCCCGGGGGAGGCGGGATCGCCGGTGGTCCGGACGCGCACCGGGCCCGCGCTCACGTCCACGGGCGCGCCCTCCGCTGCCCCCTCCCCGAGTCCGGGCCCCGCGGCCTCAGGGCCCCCCCTCCAGCCCCCGCCTTCCAAACTCTCCCACCCGGGTCCAGCGCCGTGGCCTCGCGCATCCGCGCTCCGAGTTCCGCGAGCGCCGGCAGGTCCCCCGCCGAGGCCCTCGTCCTCCGAGGTACCCCAGCCAGCGCCGCCCTTCCCGCGCGTGTCCGGGCGTCGATGCGGGGGGCCCGGCCCTTCGTGGGCTTCAGAGGGACCCCGGCCGGCCCCCCTAGAACCTCCCTGGCTCCGGACACAGCGCGCAGGGCTGGAGACTGGCCGCTGGGGATGCCCCGCGGGGTTTGCGCTTGGGAATAGCGCCCATCCTCTACTTACTAAAGGAGAAGAAGCAGTACCACAATTTTTTTTTTTCCTTTTCTTTCTTAAAGCCTGGAGAGGTTCGCTGAAATGATTTTAAGGCGCACGGTTCTCCTATTAGTGGTTCTGTGTCTATCAGTATTTACTCACTGACCCCTTCGTCAACATGGGAGAGCGACTTGGCTTCACAGTTTCTTCCTGGGGAAGGTGACGGCCCAGGGGGCCCAGAGTGCTGGCCATGATTTCCCTGATGGAAAAGCTAAATGTATCCGAAGAGAAATATGGGGGGAAAGCCTGGAGTGTGGAAAGGTCCGAGCACTCCATACAGTTTTTTTTTTAAACTAATTTATTTATTTTAATTGGAGGCTAATTATTATATTGTAGTGATTTTTGCCATACATTGACATGAATCAGCCATGGGTGTACATGTGTCCCCCATCCTGAACCCCCTTCCCACTTCACTTCACATCCCATCCTTCAGGGTTGCCCCAGTACACCAGCTTTGAGTGTCCCATTTCATGGACTGCTGATGGATTTCACGTATGGTAATATACATGTTTCAATGTCATTTTATCAAATCAAAAACCTTGCCTTTTCCCATAGAGTCCAAAAGTCTGTTCTTTATATCTGTGTCTCTTTTGCTGTCTTGCATATAGGGTCATGGTTACCATCTTTCTAAATTCCATATATATGCGTTAATATACTGTATTGGTGTTTTTCTTTCTGACTTACTTCATTCTGTATAATAGGCTCCAGTTTCATCCACCTCATTAGAACTGATTCAAATGCGTTCTTTTTAATAGCAGAATAGTATTCCATTGTGTATATGTACCACAGCTTTCTTATCCATTCGTCTGCCAATGGACATCTAGATTGCTTCCATGTCCTGGCTATTGTAAACAGTGCTGCGATTAACATTGGGGTGCAGGTGTCTCTTTCAATTCTGGTTTCCTCAGTGTGTGTGCCAAGCAGTGGGATTGCTGGGTTCTATTTCCAGTTTTTTAAGGAATCTCCACACTGTTTTCCATAGTGGCTGTACTAGTTTGCATTCCTACCAACAGTGTAAGAGGGTTCCCTTTTCTCCGCACTCTCTTCAGCATTTATTGTTTGTAGACTTTTGATAGCAGCCGTTCTGACCAGTGTGAGATGGTACTTCATTGTGGTTTTGATTTGCAGTTCTCTGATAATGAGTGATGTTAAGCATCTTTTTATGTGTTTGTTAGCCATCTGTATGTCTTCTTTGGAGAAATGTCTGTTTAGTTCTTTGGCCCATTTTTTGACTGGGTTATTTTTCTGGTATTGAGCTGCATGAACTACTTGTATATTTTTGAGATTAATTCTTTGTCAGTTGCTTCATTTGCTATTATTTTTCTCCCATTCTGAAGGCTGTCTTTTCACCTTGCTTATAATTTCTTTCATTTTGCAAAAGTTTTTAGTTTAGTTGGGTCCCATATTTCCATTACCCTGGGAGGTGGGTCATACAGAATCCTGCTGTGATTTGTGTCAGAGAGTGTTTTTCCTATGTTTTCCTCTAGGAATTTTATAGTTTCTGGTCTTACGTTTAGATCTTTAATCCATTTTGAGTTTATTTTTGTGTATGGTGTTAGAAAGTGTTCTAGTTTCATTCTTTTACAGATGGTTGACCAGTTTTCCCAGCACCACTTGTTAAATAGATTGTCTTTTCTCCATTGTATATTCTTGCCTACTTTGTCAAAGATAAGGTGTCCAAAAATCTTCCAACAAACAAAAGCCCAGGACCAGATAGCTTCACAGGTGAATTCTACCAAAAAGTTAGAGAAGAGCTAACACCTGTCCTACTCAAACTCTTCCAGAAAATTGCAGAGGAAGGTAAACTTCCAAACTCATTCTTTGAGGCCACCATCACCCTAATACCAAAACCTGACAAAGATGCCATAAAAAAAGAAAACTGTAGGCCAATATCACTGATGAACGTAGATGCAAAAATCCTCAACAAAATTCTAGCAATCAGAGTCCAACAACATATTAAAAAGATCATACACCATGACCAAGTGGGCTTTATCCCAGGGATGCAAGGATTCTTCAATATTTGCAAATCAATCAATGTGATACACCACATCAACAAATTGAAAGATTAAAAACCATTTGGTTATCTCAATAGGTGCAGAGAAAGCCTTTGACAAAATTCAACATCCATTTATTGTAAAAACCCTCCAGAAAGCAGACATGGAACATACCTCAACATAATAAAAGCCATATATGATAAACCTACAGCAAACATTATCAATGGTGAAAAATCGAAAGCATTTCCCCTAAAGTCAGGAACAAGAGAAGGGTGCCCACTCACATTACTACTATTCAACGTAGTTTTGGAAGTTTTAGCCACAGCAATCAGAGAACAAAAAGAAATAAAAGGAATCCAGATTGGAAAAGAAGTAAAACTCTCACTGTTTGCAGATGACATGATCCTCTACATAGAAAACCCTAAAGACACTGCCAGAAAATTGCTAGAGCTAATCAAGGAATATAGTAAAGTTGCAGGATATAAAATCAATACACAGAAATCCCTTTCATTCCTATATGCTAACAATGATAAAACAGAAAGAGAAATTAAGGAAACAATTCCATTCACCATTGTGACAAAAAGAATAAAATACTTAAGAATGCTGCTGCTGCTGCTGCTGCTAAGTCACTTCAGTCATGTCCAACCTAAAGAAACAAAGGACCTATATATGGAAAACTATAAAACTCTGTGAAAGAAATCAAAGATGACACGAATAGATGCAGAAACATACCATGTTCATGGATTGGAAGAATCAATATAGTGAAAATGAGTATACTACCCAAAACAATCTATAGATTCAATGCAATCCCTATCAAGCTACCAACAGTATTTTTCACAGAACTAGAACAAATAATTTCACAATTTGTATGGAAATACAATAAACCTCGAATAGCCAAAGCAATTCTGAGAAAGAAGAATGGAACTGGGGGAATCAAACTGCCTGACTTCAGACTATACTACAAAGCTACAGTCATCAAGACAGTATGGTACTGGCATAAAGACAGAAATAGAGATCAATGGAACAAAATAGAAAGCCCATAGATAAATCCATCCATACAGTTTTGACTAAGTGCCTTCTCAGAGATATTTTGAGCAACACAGGTAGGATTATTTGCAACTTATATATATATATGCATGACTATATTATATGCAGTAAATTAATATATTACTTACATTGTAAAACACAAATAGAAAATTTAATTGAATGGTAAAAACATACGTAAATGGAAAACATATGGGTATGGTGATGTGGAGCTCTCTGAAGACCCTCTCTAATGAAACAAAAGTGGTGAAAATATTTTAAAAGCAGTTATTTAAAGTCCTTGGGCTTCCCAGGTGGTGCTAGAGGTAAAGAACCCACCTGCCAATGCAGGAGAAGTGAGAGACTTGGTTCAATCCCTGAGTTGGGAAGATCCTCTGGAAAAGGGCATGGCAACCTACTCCATTATTCTTGCCTGGAGAAACCCATGGACAGTGGAGCCTGGTGGCTACAGTCCATGGGGTCACAAAGAGTCAGACACTACTGAGTGACCAAAGCACATGTCCTGCTTAGCTCTGGAGCAATGGGCCAGGTTCTCCCAGGGAAGAAGCAGGGGGTTCACTGTCCTCCCTAAGGAGACAGAATTTTTCTGGAGGAGAGCTTGGGGAAGCTCTCAGTTAAGGACACTCTCAGAAATGATGGAGAGCTTGGTAATACACAGTTGAGAGGAGGCTGGTGACTCCATGATAGTTGGGAGCTCAATGGTAGGCTAACTAGAAGTTTACAGAGAAAGTCAAGCTAAAGAGAGACAAGTGGGAAAGGGAGACTCCATGCTTACCAAGCTCACACAGAACCCAGGACCCAGGGCAGAGGCAGATGTTTGCAAGGAGTCTGGGTCAAACCTACTTGCTGATGCTGAAGAACCTTGCAGAGAGACTGGAGGTAATGGGAGCTCACCCTGGGGATGCAGATGCTACAGCAGCCATTGTGTGGAGCTCATCCACCACGAGAATGCTGATGCTGTGAGTGCTATTTTGAAATCCTCCCTCTAGTTCCAGAACCCAGCCCTATCTACCAGCCAGTCAGCATCAGCCCTGGGACACCCTGGGCCAAGCAGCTAGGTGGGTGGGGACATGGCCCCATACAACAGCTGGCTGCCATGGAACCCCTATGACCCCAGCTTGCCCTGGGACTGGCCCTGGCCACCAGAGGGCTCAGAACCCGACCCTACACACCAAGGGGACAGCACATCTCTGGAATACCTTGGGCCCTTGTCCCATCACCTGTGAGCTAACACTGACTCCAGGACCCCCAGGGCTAGAGACACCAGGGCATGGCCCCACCTCCAGCTCCAAGACACCATGGACTCCACAGTCAGCCATGACAAAACCGACCCTGCCTACCAGAAGTCCACCCCTCATCATGACCCAGCGCCTCCCACCAATAAGGTGGTACAGACCAAGATTCCCTCGCCCTATATCCAGCCATGCCAATACTTGGCCCCACCAACCACAGCAGACAGCCTCCACACAAGATAGGGCCTGGCAACCAACTGAAACAAGAGTCAGACAAGCCTACTAGCCTACAGTAGTCAGCTCACAACAGCAGAGGGGCCCATGCAGACCACATAAGAGGAACCTCTACAGCATATATCTCTGGTGAGCGTTAATGAAATTAAATCAGTAATTTAAAGAATCTCAACAAACAGAAGTCCAAGATCAGATAACTTCACAGGTGATTTCTACCAAACATTTAGAGAAGAGTTAAGAAACATCCTTCTCAAATTATTCCAAAAAATTGCAGAGGACAGAACATTTCTGAACACATTCTACAAGTCTAGGGTCACCTCGATATCAGACAAGGATATCATAAAAAGAGACCATTACTGGCCATTATCACTAATGAACATAGATGCAAAAATCCTCAACATAATATTAGCAGATCAAATTCAATAATACTTTAAAAGGATCATACACCATGATTGGGATTTATCCCAGGGATGCAAGGATGGTTTGGTATCCACACATAAATCAGTGCAATACACCTCCTTAACAGATTGATCATCTCAACAGATGCAGAAAAAGCTTTAGACAAAATTCAACATCTACTTATGATAAAAACTCTCAACAAGGTGGCTACAGAAACAACATCCCTCAACACAATAAAGGCATGTGGCTGTTATTGTTTAGTTGCTACATCATGTCTGACTGTTTTGTGACTCCATGGATTGTAGCCCACCAGGCTCCTCTGTCCATGGAGATTTCTCAGGCAAGAATACTGGAGTGGGTTGCCATTTCCTTCTTCAAATAAAGTCATATATAATAAGCCCAAAGCCAATAGCTGCATTTCTATACACTAACAGGGAACTGCTGCTGCTGCTAAGTTGTTTCAGTCGTGTCTGACTCTGTGTGACCCCATAGATGGCAGCCCACCAGGCTCCCCCATCCCTGGGATTCTCCAGGCAAGAACACTGGAGTGAGTTGCCATTTCCTTCTCCAATGCATGAAAGTGAAAAGTCAAAGTGAAGTTGCTCAGTCATGTCCGACTCTTCGCGATCTCATGAACTGTAGCCTACTAGGCTCCTCTACTCATGGGATTTTCCAGGCAAGAGTACTGGAGTGGGGTGCCATAAAAATTAAGAGAACAGTTCCATTTACAATCATATAAAATAATTGAATAACAAGGAATAAATCTAGGTAAGGAGGTCAAAGACTTGTACTCAGAAAACTCTGAGACACTGATGAAAGACACTGAAGGTGACACAAAGAGATGGAAAGGTGTACTGTGCCTGTAGGCTGGAAGAATTAACGCTGTTGAAATGACCATACTACCCCAGACAGTCTACAGATTCAGTGCAATACCTACCATGTGTGGTGGGTTTTGATCTGAGACTAGCTTTTAAGTGAAGCCTGGACATACATCTGTCCTAACTATTGTTGGCTACCAGTATTTACCAAAAAGAATCTTGATGCTACCGCTGCCAAAAATGCCTCTTACTAGAATTTTGACCTGGAGCTTGTTTTTGTTTTAGTATTGTTATCCTTACTTATAAGTGTTAGAACCAATCATTTACTTCTAATCTATAAATTTTGTTCAGGTTTTGAATTAAATTGAATTCTCGTTGCAATTCCCATCTTAGTCTTTCATGGTTTAATTAGCTAAGCAGATTTAATATATTTTAGTCCATAATTTCTAAAAATTACCTTCCATGATGTGTTGAGTTGAATAATTACTGTCAAGTTGCTGCAAAATTAATTGTTACCACTTTAATGTAGCCACACGAAACAGGGAAAAGTTACTGAGTCTTAAAGTGCTTCTTAAAATTTTAGTTATGAGATTCATCAATGCTGACATCTTAATTTTGTTCTACTCCTCAACTGATGCACTTATTTTTATGTAATTATGAGCTGTCAAAGGTCCTCTTCATAACAACAGACTTTATTTGCTTCACTGAACTTAATGAAATCCATGTGCATGAGTGAATTTCACAGATATATTTAAATTCAGTACCTGAAATTCTTGTTTCTAATGGTGTCTAATATTTTAAAACATGTGGAATATTGAAGAAAGCAAATCATAGAAACATAAAAACTGAGTTAAAAGATACTAAAGATATTTAGCAGACTTTGGTAACTTTGATTAGTTGGTTGAACTTCAGTTCAGTTAGTCTTATACCTACATCATTTAAATCTCTTGGATAAATAATTTAGCCTTAACATTTCCAGAGAAGAGTCTATAATATTCTTTGGACATATATTCTATTGTCAGAAAGAGTTTTCTTAGAGTTAGCAGCTTTGTTTTGGCCCCTACATCACCCTAAAGAAAGTGTTTAGGTCATTCAGTGTCTTCCATAAATTGACCACTCATATTAAACATTCTTTGGGTTTTAGACCAATCTCAAGATCTGAGGGTTCTGAGAAAGAGATACTGTTACCAAGTTCATATTCTCAACAGCATGTTCATGCGCCCAATGCACTGTGAGGTCAAACAAATCAGAACATCAGAGTTTGGAGCAGAGAAAGAGTCATCGCAGGGCCATGCAAGGAGATGGGTGACTTGTGCTCCCCAAACTTCAAACTCTCTGAAGGGTTTCAGCAAAGCATTTTTAAAGGGCAAGGTGAGGAAGGGGGATAGTTTTCTGTTGCAGACATTTTGGTGTAGGAATCCTTTGTTCTTGCAGCTGTGCAGTTAGGTCAGGTCATGATGTTTCTATAAACTTTCAATAAAACAAGTGCTCTTGTCTGTTCTGCAACTTTTTACCTCTGTATGGATGGACCCTTAAAGGTAAGAACCCTGAGAACAGACTCCCCTGTGTATTTCAGGCTCTGGGCAGCATTCTTTTACAAAAGGTTCAGAAGCAATGTGACTCAGCACAGGCAACCGAGCACAGTGTTAAAGCAAAAGAAATAGGTGAGATGTGGAGTTAGATTAGTCCTTCCCTCTTCCAGTACATTCCCAGAGTGGAGCCCTCCTGCCACCTGCCCGCTCTGCACACTGTCCTCTTTCCCATCTCTGTCCTTCCCTCTATGTGGTGTTCCAAACACATCACCCTCTTTGTGCAGAGTGGCTTCTGCTTTCTTCTGAAATCTTAGCTCCCACCAGCTCCCAGGCTCTTCCACCCCACCTGCTCTTTCTCTGAACAAAGCACCATCTTAGCAGGATCCATCTTACTCCAAGGTTAAAAAAACCTGAGATAATATTTGTTCCTTTGATAACTACTTAATAGCAGACTTTTATATTGTCACATGGCGTGCATGCTTAGTTGCTCAGTCATGTCCAACTCTTTGCCACCCCATGGGCTGTAGCCCACCAGGCTCCTCTGTCCATGGGATTTTTCAGGCAAGAATACTGGAGTGGGTTGCCATTTCGTCATCCAGGGGATCTTCCAGACCCAGGGATCAAATCCGTGTGTCTCCTGCATTGTTGGCGGATTCTTTAACTGTTGAGCCATCAAGGAAGCATCATATCGTGGTCACCTTTTCACTTAACTGGACAGATAAGACAGTGTAAACCTTAGCAGAAGCATGACGCTTTAGATGAATGTGTATTTCTGTGCTGGTAAACACATTTCTCTCCCCTCCCCTCCTTGAATTCCCCCCTTGTCTCTGCCCTTCTCCTTCCTTCCTTCCAGCAATCACTTTACATTGGTTATCTGTGCTCACTGTGTGGGATGTACTTTGACCACTCATGCCTAGGCTGTCACTTTTATTTATTTAGTCTATTTGGCTGGTTGGGTCTTAGCTGCAGCACATGGGCATCTCTCGTTGCGGCGTGCAAGCTTCTCTCTCATTGCGGCACATGGGCTTAGTTGCCTCATGGCATGTGGGATCTTCCTGCACCAGGGACTGAACCCTTGTCCCCTGCATTGGTAAGTGGAATCTTGACCACTGGGCCACCAGGCAAGTCTCTAAGATGTCATTTTTGATGGCTTGCTATGATTATTTTCTACCACTAAATATATTATGCTAGAGTTACTGCACCTACTTGTCTGTCTTGTTCAAACTTTATTCCATATCTAATAAGAAATTTGAATTGTTGTCCTGTGTTTTGTTCCTAGTCACGTCTTTTGAATTTGAGTACTGTGCACACCTGGAGTGAAGTCACTTAGTCGTGTCTGACTGTTTGTGACCCCATGGACTGTAGCCTACCAGGCTCCTCTGTACATGGGATTTTCCAGGCAATAGTACTGGAGTGGATTGCCATTTCCTTCTCCAGGGGATCTTCCCAACCCAGGGATCGAACCCAGGTCTCCCACATTGTAGACAGACACTTTACCGTCTGAGCCACCAGGGTACTGTGCAGAAAAATAGTAATGAACTCAGACAGCAAAAGCTTGAGTTTTAGCCTGGCTGGGCCACTGAAGTGCTGAGTCCTGGCCCACAGTGCTGGGCTTTGGGTCCCAGTATAGGTTGGGAAGGGGCTTCCCTGGTGGTTCAGATGGTAAAGATTCCATGCAATGCAGGAGACCTGGATTCGATCCCTGATGGGAAAATCGCCTGGGGAAGGGCATAGTAAACCACTCCAGTATTCTTGCCTGGAGAATCTTCAAGGACAGAGGAGCCTGGCGGGCTACAATCCATAGGGTCACAAAGAGTCAGACATGACTGAGTGACTAAGCACAGCACAGCACATGGGGTTGGGAAGATCCTCTGAAGAAGAGAATGGGAATCCACTCCAGTATTCTTGCCTGGAAAATCCCATGAACAGCCTGGCAGGCTATAGTCCATGGGGTTGCAAGGAGTTGGACATGACTGAGCACACACTACTCACTTACTCAAGGGGACTAAACTAGGTGAAGATTCTTAATTTGGGATCCAAGAATCAGACTTCAGTATTCTTTGAAAATCCTAAAGTTGTAAGCAAAATTTTGTGAAAGTGTGCATTTGTTCTGACAGTGTCTGTAATCTTTATAAGATTTTCAGAAAAGTCCCGTGAATAAAATAGTTCCACAGCTGCTGTGTCAGATTCTCCTTCAGACGCCTTTGTGTTCTAATAATTGATTTCAAAAATATGTTAAAGTTTTGCAGCCCCTGCACAGCGCTAGAAATTTAGAGAGTTGCATGGCTTAGCATACTGGAACAAACATGAAAGGTCCTAAAATATTTAAGGAATAGATAACAACGTGATTGGATGTGCTCATTCAGAAACTGGTGCGAAATATGGCAGAAATGAAATAGTTATCATGCTTCTTGCAACTGCAGTCTTTGTAGATGAAAATATCTATTACAGGTTTGCATATCTATAAATTTACAACATAACAATGAATTGGAAGTCACAAGTTTCTTGCCTATGGAGTTTCAAAGCTGTCATGCTTTCAATATGCTGCATGTAAATACAGTGAACCTAAAACTGCTTCACCGTGAATAGTTATGAGCACATTTGAAGAAGAATCCTGCTGCTAAGTCGCTTCAGTCCTGTCCGACTCTGTGTGACCCCATAGACGGCAGCCCACCAGGCTCTCCTGTCCCTGAGATTCTCCAGGCAAGAACACTGGCGTGGGTTGCCATTTCCTTCTCCAGTGCATGAAAGTGAAAAGTGAAAGTGAAGTCGCTCAGTTGTGTCCAACTCTTTGCGACCCCATGGACTGCAGCCTGCCAGGCTCCTCCACCCATGAGATTTTCCAGGCAAGAGTACTGGAGTGGGGTGCCATTGCCTTCTCTGAATATTAAAGCTATAGTGTCAAAAGTTCATTACCTTTAATGACGAGAAAACTCTGAATCTGCTCAAACTCCTGAATTGTGTTTTAAAATTTTACCCTTTTGTTCTTTGTTGGTTTTGAAAGAAATGTTTTAAATTCTTTGAGCTAATCTGCAATAGAAGAGTAGGGAGTTTTTGGATGAAAGAAAATAGGTGTTTTAGAGTTTTACTGTCATTTCCATTGGCTTCAGCTTTAGTAATTTAAAGAAATGTTTCCTTCATAAATTTTTATGAACATTTAAACCTTGATTTTATATCTTCAATTAAATGAAACTAAACAAAGTAGTGCCTACTACATATCAAAAATTGTGCCAGCCAGGAGAGGAAAAACAAAGAGAAAGACGTGGGAAATTTCTTAACACTGAGTTAAGCAGCTCACATTGGAGCATCAGGAAATGAAGTGGTGATAGATTTCCCATAAGGAGTTTTTAAAACAATCTTGTTAGGATTTTATGCACTGATACAAAGTAAGAAGCATATTGAATATGATTAGATTTAGCTGTTGAATATGTTAGTTTGGGAGTGTGTAGTGTTTTAGAAAAAATTTTGTGCTGTTCATGGGAACAGGGCTATGAAACAATTTGCTATTGCTCGACTCTTTCTTGTTAAATTAGTTAAGGACTGGTACAGATATTCCGAGACCTAACTTGGACCCTGTAACTTCTAGAAGCTTTATAGTTCTGGCATTTAAATGTAGGTCTGTAACCCATGCTGAGTTATATTTGTGTTTGGTTTGAGGAGAGTGTTATGGTTTGTTTTCTTAGATGGATGTCCAATTGTCCCCACAATTCCTTTTGAAAAGATTCCCCTCTCAGTTGTTGCTTTGCTGACTTTGCTGGTAATGAAACATCAGTACATATGTGAGTTTATTTCCAGGATTTTTTTCTGTTCCACTTCCTAGATGGATGTCCAATTGTTCCCACAATTCCTTTTGAAAAGGTTCCCCTCTCAGTTGTTGCTTTGCTGACTTTGCTGGTAATGAAACATCAGTACATATGTGAGTTTATTTCCAGGATTTTTTTCTGTTCCACTGATGTATGTGTCAGTCTTCATGCCAGTATCACTAATCCTGATTACTACAGCTTTATAATAAGTCTTGAAATCAAGTAGTATAAGTCCTTTGACTTAATTCTTTTCGAAGACTGCTTTGGATATACAAGATTCCTATACACTAGATGGTTTCATATTAATTTTAGAATCATCTTCTCAGTCTCTAAGAAAAAAATGAAAAATGCCTGATGAGATTTTTACATTGCTTACAATATAATTAAATTTTAAAATTTTGATATGATATTCAAGAGTTTTTATCATAAATGGATGTTGAATTTTGTCAAAGGCCTTCTCTGCATCTATTGAGATAATCATATGGCTTTTATTTTTCAATTTGTTAATATGGTGAATTACATTGATTGATTTGAGGATATTGAAGAATCCTTGCATCCCTGGGATAAAGCCCACTTGGTCATGGTGTCTGATCTTTTTAATGTGTTGTTGGATTCTGATTGCTAGAATTTTGTTGAGGATTTTTGCACCTATGTTCATCAGTGATATTGGCCTGTAGTTTTCTTTTTTTGTGACATCTTTGTCAGGTTTTGGTATTAGGGTGATGGTGGCCTCATAGAATGAGTTTGGAAGTTTACCTTCCTCTGCAATTTTCTGGAAGAGTTTGAGTAAGATAGGTGTTAGCTCTTCTCTAAATTTTTGGTAGAATTCAGCTTTGTAGCCATCTGGACCTGGGCTTTTGTTTGCTGGAAGATTTCTGATTACAGTTTCAATTTCTGTGCTTGTGATGGGTCTGTTAAGATTTTCTATTTCTTCCTGGTTCAGTTTTGGAAAATTGTACTTTTCTAAGAATTTGTCCATTTCTTTCACGTTGTCCATTTTATTGGCATATAATTGCTGATAGTAGTCTCTTATGATCCTTTGTATTTCTGTGTTGTCTGTTGTGATCTCTCCATTTTCATTTCTAATTTTATTGATTTGATTTTTCTCTGTTTCTTGATGAGTCTGGCTAATGGTTTGTCAATTTTATTTATCCTTTCAAAGAACCAGCTTTTGGCTTTGTTGATTTTTGCTATGGTCTCTTTTGTTACTTTTGCATTTATTTCTGCCCTAATTTTTAAGATTTCTTTCCTTCTACTGCAACCCTTATCAAGCTACCAGGGGTATTTTTCACAGAACTAGAACAAATAATTTCAAGATTTGTATGGAAATACAAAAAACCTCCAATAGCCAAAGCAATCTTGAGAAAGAAGAATGGAACTGGAGGAATCAACTTGCCTGACTTCAGGCTCTACTACAAAGCCAGTCGTCAAGACAGTATGGTACTGGCACAAAGACAGAAATATAGATCAATGGAACAAAATAGAAAGCCCAGAGATAAATCCACACATTTATGGACACCTTATCTTTGACAAAGGAGGCAAGAATATACAATGGAGTAAAGACAATCTCTTTAACAAGTGATGCTGGGAAAACTGGTCAACCACTTGTAAAAGAATGAGACTAGATCACTTTCTAACACCACACACAAAAATAAACTCAAAATGGATTAAAGATCTAAACATAAGACCAGAAACTATAAAACTTCTAGAGGAGAACAATAGGCAAAACACTCTCCGACATAAATCACAGCAGGATCCTCTATGACCCACCTCCCAGAGTACTGGAAATAAAACCAAAAATAAACAAATGGGATCTAATTAAAATCAAAAGCTTCTGCACAACAAAGGAAACTATAAGCAAGGTGAAAAGACAGCCTTCAGAATGGGAGAAAATAATAGCAAATGAAGCAACTGACAAACAACTAATCTCAAAAATATACAAGCAACTTATGCAGCTCAATTCCAGAAAAATAAACAACCCGATCAAAAAATGGGCCAAAGAACTGAATAGATATTTCTCTAAAGAAGACATACGGATGGCTAACAAACACATGAAAAGATGCTCAACATCACTCATTATCAGAGAAATGCAAATCAAGACCACAATGAGGTACCACTTCACACCAGTCAGAATGTCTGTGATCCAAAAGTCTGCAAGCAATAAATGCTGGAGAGGGTGTGGAGAAAAGGGAACCTCTTACACTGCTGGTGGGAATGCAAACTAGTACAGCCACTATGAGAACAGTGTGGCGATTCCTTAAAAAATGGCAAATAGAACTGCCTATGACCCAGCAATCCCACTTCTGGGCATACACACTGAGGAAACCAGAATTGAAAGAGACACATGTACCCCAATGTTCATCGCAGCACTGTTTATAATAGCCAGGACATGGAAACAACCTAGATGTCCATCAGCAGATGAATGGATAAGAAAGCTGTGGTACATATACACAATGGAGTATTACTCAGCCATTAAAAAGAATACATTTGAATCAGTTCTAATGGGATGGATGAAACTGAAGCCGATTATACAGAGTGAAGTAAGCCAGAAAGAAAACCACCAATACAGTATACTAACACATATATATGGAATTTAGAAAGATGGTAATGATGACCCTGTATGTGAGACAGCAAAAGAAACACAGATGTGTAGAGCAGACTTTTGGACTCAGAGGGAGAGGGAGAGGGTGGGATGATTTGGGAGAATGGCATTGAAACATGTATACTATGATGTAAGAAACAAATCGCCTGTCTATGTTCTATGCAGGATACAGGATGCTTGGGGCTGGTGCACGGGGGTGATCCAGAGAGATGATATGGGGTGGGAGGTGTGAGGGGGGTTCATGTTTGGGAACTCATGTACACCCGTGGCAGATTCATGTCAATGTATGGCAAAACCAATACAGTATTATAAAGTAAAATAAAGTAAAAATAAAAATTTAAATAAAAAAGAAAAAAACATTCGAGATACTAATAAGTGGAACTCGACAAACCAGTTGTAATTTGAATGGGAAAGCAAAGAACATTAATAGTCAGGAGAAGTTAAAGAAGAAAAAAATGAAGGTGTATCAAATCAAATGTTCAGTCTTAACTTATTCAGTTGTTAAAATAGTGTTTTTTAGCTAGAGAGGACTTTAATACAACCATAAATATAAGGAAACTTATACAGCAGAAGGACATTACAAATAAATAGAGGAATCTAGACTCTTTAACAAACTCTGCTGGGGCAATTGGCTTGTTACATGAAAAAAAGTAAAAGTAAATTCTATTCTTACCCCAAATGATGTACTAAAATAAGTACCAAATGGTTTATGATCCAAATGTAGATACTAAAATTTAAGGCATTTGGAGAAACAGCAGAATATGACTTTTGGAGAGCACAGATTTTCTTAAAAGAGACACAGAAATCACAGTTCATGAGACAAAGACAGTAAATTTGACTATGTTAACACTGAAAATGTCTATGAGTCAGAAGACACTGTAAAGTGTGAAAAGATCAGCCGTATGCTGGGAAGCGACATCTGTGATGCATAAATCACATCAAAGTGATTCAAGTATACATATATATATCTATCTTTTTTCAAATTCTCTTTACATTTAGGATGTGCTATACAGCACAAGAAACTCTCCTCAATATTCTGTAATAACCTAAATGGGTGAAGATATTATTTGGGAATGATAGGTAATTCCAGTAAAATTAACTAAAACAGTTACAAAAAGGCAAGCCACAGAACTGATAAATGTGGTGTGATGTTCTGTCTGTTTAAGCAATGGACTCTATTTCTCCTACCCTCAAATCAAAGTTGGTTTTATGAGTTACCTCGATCAATAAATTGTAGTAGAAATGATTGTGAATAAGCAATCAGCCAAAAAGGAAATCTGAAAGGTTGACATGATGAAAAGATATCCAACCTTATTAACCATCGGGGAGATGAAAACGGAGTGTCTCATGAGGTCATCTCACACACATCAGAAGGCCACACTCAGTCAAGCCTGACAATCAGATGATGAGAGGGTATCATTCACTGCTATGTGGGGGGATGAAAGTACAAGTCAGTACAAATGCTTTAGAGAACAATTTTGTGATATCTAGACAAATTGGAGACGAACATTTGCCAAACTGTGTTCTCTGTATATATCCTAGACTAATTTTCACATAAGCCTCTGGAAATATGTATGAGGATGTTTGACTGGCATTATTAAAGCAAGAGACCAGAAATTAAATGTTTATCATCAAGGCAAACATGTGACTTCTGGTATGAATGAAAAAAGCCAGTTGCAGATCAATAGCTTACATTACTGAAGCTCTTACAGGCTGTGGGCATAACGTCTCTATGAATCCTGTCAATGTATTTGTTGTCATCCTTCCCATTTAACAGAAAAGTGAAGTATTTTCCCCAAGATGTACAGTTAGTCAGTGGACAACCAGGGCTTTGCACTCAGGAGTCCAGACTCTTACAGAGTACATTATGCTGTATTTGGAGGATTGCTGAAGACAGTGCCTTTCCTCCCTCCTGGCTCCTGCTGATTCCAAGCCTCTGAGATCAAGGCTGTATCCAGGGTTCCACATGTGAGAACAGGCATGGGGTGTCCAGCAGGAGAGTGTTAGCTCAGTGGAGAAGATAAGCTTCTTGTTATATAAAATCCTTAAGAGTTGTGAATGAACTCTGCATATTCACGAGGGAAAAAAAGGTAGATTTTGTTATATATTCAGGGAACCATATTGGCTCTCCTGTGTGGGAGGAGAGAATCAGATCAGTGGACTTAATAGAGTATCAGTAGACTTAATAACAACATCAATAGACAATACAGTATCAGTAGATTTAATAACAATATCAGTAGACTTAATCCAGTATCAATAGACAATACAGTATGAATAGATTTAATGAGTATCAACAGACTTAATAACAGTGGTAACAGAGGCTTGTAGTAAAGGTATTGAAAGTGAAGTTGCTCAGTTGTGTCCGACTCTTTGCGACCCCATGGACTGTGTAGCCTACCATGGGATTCTCCAGGCAAGAATACTGGAGTGGGTTGCCATTTCCTTCTCCAGGAAATCTTCCCGACCCAGGGATTGAACCCCGGTCTCCCACATTGTAGGCAGACGCTTTACCGTCTGAGCCACCAGGGAAGTCAGGCTTGTAGTAAGGATTCAATGAAATCATACACTTTCAAAGTGGGTGCTCAATAAATGTTCTCTTCTTTCATCTAAAATTTCTAACTCTTTGCAGGACTATGGTTTATGTTAACACCTCAATAAACCAGGGACTTTCATAGAAAAGCCCTTGAGGTCTGAATTTATGAATTTGTATGTGCTGATTTCAGCATGTTCTAAGTATACAAGCAAAGAAGCAAGAAATAATAATGGATTTGGGGTAGCTGTGCAGAATCAGTCACCAGAAAGAGATCTCAAAACCAGTATAAGTTTATTATCAACTAGGAGAAAGTGGAGGTTGCTTATTGGCCAAGACCAAATAAGTTATAGAAATAGTTAATAGTTCTGATCAGTGTTATACCCTTGAAAACAGTCATGAATTTTTGTCACCTTGATCGGAGAATGTTTGTTCCTGTTCAAGATGATGGAGAACCAGCACTGAATAAAACAAAGACCTCAGCCACCAGGAAGCTTGGTGTCAGACAAATACCCATAAATGTGTAAAATATATGTCATGTCAACACTGGGAGAGATGATGACAGGTGTCCTTATGGAAAATAAAGTGGGAGAGGGGGGTTGTGGTGTTCAAGGTGAGGCTGTAAATTAGGCAGGAGGGTCTCCTGGAGAAGAGATGCTTCAGCAAAGACCTGAGAACCCTGTGGCAGGGAGAGAAAACCCTCCTGAGGAGGGAATCACAAGAGGGTGCCTGCTCTTCCATGAATGGCAAACAAGCTGATTTGCTTGCGTGCAGGAGCTGGAGAAAGACTGGTGACAGGGTGGTCAGGCCAGGTGCTGTCTCTCGGGCCACTGAAAAGATGCTGGCTTGTTTCCTGTGTGAGACGGGAAACCACTGAATGATAGCATAATGGACTGCTGCCTCCCCAGATTCATACACTGAAGCGCCAGCTGCAAATGTGACTATATTTAAAGACTTGACCTTTAAAGAGGTAATTAAAGTTAAATGAGGTTGTTAGTGTGGTGCCCTAATCCTGTCTAATTGGTGTCCTTAAAAGAAGAAGATTCAGGACACATGAAAGACACTAGTAGGGTGAGGAAAAGCAGAAAAGACCACTTAAGGAAAGAGTAGGGAGGTGGTCCATCTTCAAGGCAAGGAGCAGATGCAGGAGAAACCAAATCTGCAGGCACCTTGATCTTGGATGCCCAGCCTCCAGCCTGTGAGATGTAAATGCCCGTTGTATAAGCTGCTTAGTGAGTAGATTGTAGTGACTGGGGTGACATGACAGGCCTTTACTGCAACAGCCCAGGTGGGAGGTGAGCACAGCCTGGGCAGGTCAGTGTGGAGGACTGCCTAGAGTCAACACCTCTGGTGATGGATTGGATATGAGGTAAGAAAAAGAGCCAAGTTTGAGATAACTTCACATTTTGCCTCAAACAAATGGTGAATGATGGACCCGAGGACTGATTTGGGGGGGATGGCTGGAAAAGAGTTTCAAGTGGTTGGTGAAGAGTCTAGTGCTAGACTTGTGAAATTTGAGTCCCCTTTAAGACATCGAGCTGACGCATCCCGTAAGCAGTTGTCTGCATCAAGAACTGAGGAGGGAGGCTCCGGGCTTGGGATATGAAGATGGAAGTTGGGATTTAAGCCATGACCCTGAGGAAGATACTGAAGCACCAGAGGGGCAGTTGGAGAGAGGAGTCTGGAAGACTCAGTTCTGGGTCACGACAGTATTTAGAGTTGGGGAGATGAAGAGGACAAAGAAATGCGTGGTGAGGTGTCCCCAGTGAAATGAGAAGATGGGAAGAGAACACAGGGTCTCATAAATGTGGCTTCTCATGGATAAGGGGGTTATCAACTGTGGTAAGTGAGGCTGAAAGGCTGGCGACATGATGGTACCAACTGGAGAACTAAAGAGCCTCCTGACCAGTAAACACGAAGAGAACTCCCTAGATGGTGGGCTCAGGCAAACCTGCTATGGGACAACTCACATCCTGGTGCTTCCTCAGCTGGTTGTGGGGTGTTAGCTCTTGGGAGCGAGACGTGTGGCTCTGAAGGATGGATGCCACTTTCTTTGAGGGATTTTTGAAGGGAAAGTAAGCTCTGAGGGTCAGGAATGTGGGTAGGGTCAGCATCATTGTTCATAGATAGGATTTGGGTCCCTCTGTTTGATATGAAATGATACATATATGTATATATTGCATGAAGTACATCCATCAGATATGATATGTATCTATCTGATGTTTTGTTGTGTAGTCTCTCAGTTGTGTCTGACTCTTTGTGACCCCATGGCCTGTAGCCCACCAGGCTCCTCTGTCCATGGGGTTCTCCAGGCAAGAATACTGGAGTGGGTTGCCATTTCCTCCTCCACGGGATCTTCCAGACCCAGGGACTGAACCCATGTCTTCTGCATTGGCAGGCAGATTCTTTACCATTGAGCCACCAGGGAGCCCCTGATCTGATATTACACACACATATATCCTTCTGGTATGTACTGTGTAGATGCCTGTGATATATATTTGTATGTTCTCTCTAGAATTCCAGTTTTGCATGGAATACCTCATTTAATGTTTCTCTGATTAGATGGAGATGGAAAGGGCAATAGAGTGTTGTAGGAAATTTCCATTCATCTGTATGGACTTTTAGTCAGAAAGTCAGTCAAAACCCTCTCTCTTCAAGTCTTCCCTGGCTGACACCTCTGTGCAGAGAATAGACTGAGGGTCTATTCTCTGAGCCATTTATTAATTATCGCATCGTGCGACTTGGTTGGTGTATGCCATCTAATATATTTCAAGATTCATTTAGCTACTTCTAGTATATTGTTTTATGTGTTTACTTTGCTGGGTTGTAAGTTTACTGGTAGCAGTAATCATGTCTTAATTCTGTATCCTTAAAAATATGGAGCTCACAAATGGTTAAGGTAGGTAATTATTCCATGTGAGATAGAAAAGCATCTCTAAAATAAATTGTACAGATAATTCTTTGCTTTAAGGAGTAAATTGTTTCAACCCTTTAAAAATAACCTTTTAAAGATAAATCATTTTCCTATTAATATTAAATTAGAGATGTGTTTTATTGGAATATTTTATCCTTGCTTTATGAAATGAAATCACGCTAAAGAGGGGAGAAAGTTCTGAGCAAGTGTCAACAAGACGTTTCTAGTGATTCCTGGAGCATCCTGTCCTGAGTAAAGACTCCAGATTCAGAACAGATGGAAGGGAAGGGAGTGCTGTGTGGTGGTATTTACCATATCCAGGTCAGTGTTTCCCGTCATGTTTACAAAATCTGTAATTTCAATAATTTAAATTACTTAATTACAGTTTTTCATGATTCTCAAACTGCCTTAACATTTTAAAATCATTTCCAAGGCAAATTTTTTTTTTAATTTTTTATTTTTTTTTAAATTTTAAAATCTTTAATTCCTACATGCGTTCCCAAACATGAACCCCCCTCCCACCTCCCTCCCCACAACATCTCTCCGGGTCATCCCCATGGACCAGCCCCAAGCAAGCTGCACCCTATGTCAGACATGGACTGGCGATTCAATTCTTTCATGACAGTATACATGTTATAATTCCCATTCTCCCAAATCATCCCACCCTCTCCCTCTCCCTCTGAGTCCAAAAGTCTGGTATACATATCTGTGTCTTTTTTCCTGTCTTGCATACAGGGTCGTCATTGCCATCTTCCTAAATTCCATATATATGTGTTAGTATACTGTATTGGTGTTTTTCTTTCTGGCTTACTTCACTCTGTATAATTGGCTCCAGTTTCACCCATCTCATCAGAACTGATTCAAATGAATTCTTTTTAACGGCTGAGTAATACTCCATTGTGTATATGTACCACAGCTTTCTTATCCATTCATCTGCTGATGGACATCTAGGTTGTTTCCATGTCCTGGCTATTGTAAACAGTGCTGCGATGAACATTGGGGGTACATGTGTCTCTTTCAATTTTTTTAGACATTAAAAAAAATAGCTTCCTTTTTTCACACGTTTTCCCAGGCATAGGAAAATTTTGTCAAATCTCTTAAAGAGAGGCAGTGAGAAGCACTTTGAAGACCTCAGCTCCCTTATCTAACAGTTCATTCATTGAACATTATTATTATTGGGTGCTCACTTGGTGGCTCAGACAGTAAAGAATCTGCCTACAAGCAGGAGACCTGGGTTCAATACCTGGATCAGGAAGATCCCTTGGAAGAGGGCATGACAACCCACTGCAGTATGCTTGCCTGGAGAATCCCACAGACAGAGGAGCCTGGCAGGCTACAGTCCATGGGGTCTCAAAGAGTTGGATACGACTGAGCACACACACAACACACTTCAGTTGAACCAGTGCGCGTGCAGGAGGCTAAGGCCTCGCCCAGCTGGCTCACCCACCATACCTCTGTTTAGCTGCTTGTGGAGTGGAGTTTGTGACTGACTGATTTAATCTTAGGAACTGCATTACGGATTAGTAGGAATCCGTGGTGGGTACCTGATCGCTCTACTTTGGGGGCTTCTCTAAAGTATCAGGACCCCCCCCCACCCAGTAGAGCACATGCCAGGTTCTAGCATGCTGTCTGCTCCCCACTGACCTGGGGCTCTGAGATGATTCTCTTCGCTCACCTGTCACCCACCAGGCTTCTCAGAGGTTGGCGCATGAGTGTCTAAATAAAAAATTTTGGTTCACAAATAGATGCACACATGAATAAGGGTATGGTTCTGTAGGAACTGAAAATTTAAAGCTGTCTGCTTGTATGCTCTTAGAATGTACTTATAAGTTTATTTTTCTCTCTTTCATTTTAAAACTGTCATTATTCTGAAGTAAGCTCGTCAGTCTCCAAATTTTCCCATGAGCTGACACATACCCAGTGAAATTTCCCCATCATTGAACGTGTTTTCCTGTAGGTGTTCCTGTATCTCTTGTGTGTTTTGCTGTTTAGAAAATTTTTATACCAGAAACCCACAGACATGAGGGCTTCCCCAGTTTTACCTGAATCTGCGTTATTTGGTAAAATAAGACCAGATGTGCTCAGATAGTTTAAACAATATGTGTTTCAGTACCAGGTGTGCCCCTGTTAAACTGCCAATGCAAGGCAATAAATATGCTGCTATTGTGAGTTCACTTTCATTAAAATCTATCTCTAGGCAATTTATCTTTATTAATTTGTGATTTTTTTTCCTTTGAAAATGGCCAGAATATTTTGGCCAAGAAATTCAGATAATCTGCAGACAGAAGAGTTATACATCTGGAAACTTTTTTGAAAGCAGATTAATTTTTCTTGCAGTGAATGAGCATATCTTTTCCTTTTGTATTCCCATTGTTTTTAATGTATATGGTATTTATGATTGTGATACCAATTCACATACATTGTAGAAATTTTGAAAAATTGGTAAAGAAAAGTTAATGTCAGTTGTACCCCCATTTTCATTAACATCTTCTTGGCACCATCTTTTTTCCTAGGCCTTTAAAATTATCTCTATTAAAATTTCCCCTCAGCATTCCTTCTAGTCAAATGACCAATGTCATTTTGGAGAAAGTCAAAAAGCATTTATTAAAGTTAAATCCAGGTGCAATAAAATTTTTTCATTTCCCGTGTGTATTAAGACATTTCTTTCTTCCTTTGCACTCTGTGACTGACTATCTGATATAGCTTTAAATTTTCAAGGTTAAATTATTAGAATCATGCAGTGAATGACAACTTTAAGGTTTCCATTGTCTATCTGTGCCTTAGAAAACATGCAGAGTTATTGTCTTAATAAATTTTGGGGCTTTATTTTTATCTTCATAGAATCTTGGTTCTCACCAAGGTGTCCAACCCAACCCAACTCCATTGTTTCTTGAGTCAAATAATTCTTTATTTAGCTGTCAACACTACATGGTATTGCATAATGGAAATTTGCAAAGAGAGTAGAATTCAATGTTCTCATCTAAAAAAGAAGACATATATGGGAGATGATGGCTGTGTTAATTAACTAGATGGGGAGTCCTTTCACAATGTATGCATATATCAGATCCCTATGATATATACTTTGAATATCTTATAATTTTACAGGTCTGTTATACCTCAGTAGAGTCAAAATTTGAAAAACCCCCACGAAATGGGCACCTTTCAAATACTTGCTTAAATACTATTTTCTAGCTCTGTTTCCAGTATTCATCAAAAATCTTGATTATGACAATGACCCAGCCCATCTTATACACCAAGTATGAATCATTTAGCTGGAAGTCTCCTTTTCTGTGTCTGCTGCTAAGAACTTAGCACAGAATACAGGCACTAAAAAAAGGGCATGACGTGAAAACATGGGCAGGATGAGGTGGTTTAATGGATACGAGCCATCAAAGGCAAGTCAGGGGTCTGCTGTCTCAGGATGTGAATTTTTGAAAGAGGAGTTGGGTTCTATTCCCTGTTGACTGTGGGGACACTGACTTCTACCCACTTTCATGGATCTGGGCCCCTCCCCCACCTCCCACCACACTCATCACAGTGGCAGCAGATTCCTTGTCTGCAATTCCGTGTTCTTTTTAACAGCATTTGATACATCGCAGTGTTTTACCCCTTTATATTTGTAATTCATGAGATTTCCTCTCTCATTAGGTTAAACATTCCTCTGGCCAAGAACAGTGTTTAGTTTTTTATTGCAAACATAAGGCCTGGAACTAGGTGCTTGGAAAAGATATTTTGCATGGATAAACACAGAAAAATACAGCATCTCAGTTGCTCACCTGCCCAAGTCCAGGTGTGGAGGAGACTCATGTATTAATAGAAACAAACATCCTAGCTTAACACCAGTAGGAACAGAGCTCTAAATGTCAGCAGAGACTGAAATCTGGTGTCAGAATGGTCTACCTGACACTAGATTTAATAATATGTTCTTGGATGAGTTATTTAACCTCTCTGGTCTTCTGAGCTGGTTAAAATCTGTCCAACTTTCCTTTAAATGAAGATTAAAGTTGCCATATCTCTCTAAAGATGGCCTTCATTTTGCTGTGTAGTGTTTTACATTTTTCTAAATTGTCATCCCCGGCATAAAAATGTGAATAGATTTGGGTACTTAAGTGGACCTTGAGAACAATACTAGGATAGCAGCAATTTTAGAAGGTATATAACCATCCAAAATTGTTGACACTGGAGAGGAAAAACAGGGACACTTATTTTTCACCCTGACACTAAGGGGCCATCAAAACACGTACCAATCTTCTTGAGGAATAGAGAAAACATAGTCGGTGCTATGACCATCCGAGTTGCCAAATTCGAATGTAATCAAATTTGCAGTGAACTCTGAGTGGTTGTCATGAAAATCTATAATGACTGAAACAGCTCTGTATCTACGTCCAAAGACAGCTCTTTACCAAAAGTAGGATATGGAGTTGCATTATTCCAAGCAGACTGCCTTCCCTCAATAAAATGTAATAATGGAAATAGAAAGTGTGAAATGCTTGCCTTTGAAACATAACTTTCGGATTAGAGGCTTACTTTCTTATCACGTAGACTAGAAACCATTTAAAGCCCATAGTATTTGAAGACCCATTTATATTCATAGTCGTCAGTACTTTAAAATTTTTAATAGGGACTTTCATTTCTAAAGAGGAGTTCGTATATGAACACCATCAGATATTTTGTCAATGTAGTTTTCATAGAGATTTAGAGACAAGTCAGGAGAATCTTCCTATTTCTCGTTATTTGCCTTGGAGTCTGCTCAATGTTTCCTCTTGCCGCTGCATGGACAATTCTGGGATGAAACATTAAAATATAAGAAAATCAGAATTAATCTTAGCTTTATATGTAATATATGCAAAAATAGCATTGTTTAATGACCTTGGTCAGGGACCATGAACCAGATTCTTTCCAATGCTGTCATTAATGCCTGATTTTAAATTAAGTTCTTTATTTTATTTATTTATTTATTTTTTAATTTTTATTTTTACTTTACTTTACAATACTGTATTGGTTTTGCCATACATTGACATGAATCCACCATGAGTGTACATGCATTCCCAAACATGAACCCCCCTCACACCTCCCTCCCTATAACATCTCTCTGGGTCATCCCCGTGCACCAGCCCCAAGCGTGCTGTATCTTGCATCGGACATAGACTGGCGATTTGTTTCTTACATGATAGTATACATGTTTCAATGCCATTCTCCCAAATCATCCCACCCTCTCATTCACTGGAGTGCAGCTAGTAACACTCCAGCTTTCCACATTCCTACCAAGAGAGACCCGGGAAAGGCTAGAATCTGTCTCAGACTTTTCAGAACTCTAGTTATTGTATATTTTTTTCAGTGGCTCAGCTCTCAGAAGATTTCCAAAGTATTTTGCAATATCTTACCTTTTAAGTTCAGTTCAGTCGCTCAGTCATGTCCGACTCTGCGACCCCATGAATCACAGCACGCCAGGCTTCCCTGCCCATCACCAACTCCCGAGTTCATTCAGACTCACGTCCATCGAGTCAGTGATGCCATCCAGCCATCTCATCCTCTGTCGTCCCCTTCTTCTCCTGCCCCCAATCCCTCCCAGCATCAGAGTCTTTTCCAATGAGTCAACTCTTCGCTTGAGGTGGCCAAAGTACTGGAGTTTCAGCTTTAGCATCATTCCTTCCAAAGAAATCCCAGGGTTGATCTCCTTCAGAATGGACTGGATGGATCTCCTTGCAGTCCAAGGGACTCTCAAGAGTCTTCGCCAACAACACAGTTCAAAAGCATCAATTCTTCGGTGTTCAGCCTTCTTCACAGTCCAACTCTCACATCCATACATGACCACTGGGAAAACCATAGCCTTAACTAGACGGACCTTAGTCGGCAAAGTAATGTCTCTGCTTTTGAATATACTATCTAGGTTGGTCATAACTTTTCTTCCAAGGAGTAAGCATCTTTTAATTTCATGGCTGCAGTCACCATCTGCGGTGATTTTGGAGCCCCCCAAAATGAAGTCTGACCCTGTTTCCACTGTTTCCCCATCTATTTCCCATGAAGTGATGGGACCAGATGCCATGATATTCGTTTTCTGAATGTTGAGCTTTAAGCCAACTTTTTCATTCTCCTCTTTCACTTTCATCAAGAGGCTTTTTAGTTCCTCTTCACTTTCTGCCATAAGGGTGGTGTCATCTGCATATCTGAGGTTATTGATATCTTACCTTTTAAGAGGTAGCATATTCAAAATTTTGGTGGCCTAGGAGAAGAACTAGAAACCCAAAGGGCCCTTGAGTCTGAGGTCACCACTCTTCCCTGTCTTGCCCAAGCTTCACTCCACATCTTCTCTCCCTTTAAAGTGAATCCACCCCATGGTCTTGCTGCCAAGTTCCTGAGCATCTGTTTTCTCTGCTTAGAAACTCGTTCCTCCTCTGCCCTGTGAAAATCCTGTGTGCCCCAGCTCCTGGTCCTCTTCTCAAGAGGGCAGCTGCTCATCTTGCTCTGCATGCCCCCACCCCCTGCCGGAGCTTTGGACACACCTGCATCAGAGCACCTGTATGTTGCATTTGAATTATTAATCATTACTTCACCTTCACACATCAGAGGCATAAGCCATGTCTTAGTCATGCTTTGAACTCTAACAACTTATTCAGAATTGCTCTGTTGTAAGTGATTGATAGGGCTTCCCGGGTGACTCAGTGGTTAAAGAATCTGCCTGTCAGTGCAGGAGATGCAGGTTCGATCCCTGGATCAGGAAGATTCCATGGAGAAGGAAATGGCAACCCACTTCAGTATTCTTGCCTGGAGAATCCCATGGACAGAGGAGCCTGGCGGGGACTGTCCATGGGGGTCATGAAGAGTTGGACATGACTGAGCATGCACACAGCAGAACAGGTCATTGATAAATGTTTATTTAACTTATTAAAATTTTATACAGGCTTTTCTCAAGGTTTTACAAATTTAACTGCCAACAGTCCTTCCTGAATCCCCATCTTCCAGAGTACACATATAGTTTTCAGTCACTATGCAAAGGTTTTACCTGTATTAATATTATACCATTTAATTCTAAAGTGCCATATTAAGTGAGGTATTATGATTTTTCTGATACAATTCTATCAGTTTTATAATTATAGGTTTATTTGCATATATCTTTTAAATAACATCTCAAAATGTTTTACTGTCATGTCAAGTCTTCACCAAATTGTTCTCTGATATATGTGTATATACTATGTTGTATTATTTTTAATTTTTCCCCATCTGTTTGCCATGAAGTGATGGGATCAGATGTCATGGTCTTTGCTTTTTGAATGTTGAATTTTAAGTCAGTTTTTTTTTTCACTCTCTTCTTTAACCCTCATTAAGAGGTTCTTTAGTTCTTCTTCACTTTTTGCCATTAGAGTAGTAGTATTTGCATATCTGAAGCAGTTGATATTTCTCCCAGTGATATTGATTCCAGCTTGTGATTCATCCAGCCTGGCATTTTGCATGATGTACTCTGCATATAGGTTAGATAAGCAGGGTGACAATATACAGCCTTGATGTACTCCTTTCCCAGTTTTGAACCAGTCCATTGTTCCATGCCCAGTTCTAACTGTTGCTTATTGACCTGCATACAGATTTCTCAGGAGCCAGGCCAGGTGGTCTGGTATTCCCATCTCTTTAAGGATTTTCCACAGTTTGTTGTGATGCACACAGTCAAAGGCTTTAGCACAGTCAGTGAAGCAGAAGTCAATGTTTTTCTGGAATTCTCTTGCTTTCTCCATGATTCTGTGAATGTTGTCAGTTTGATCTCTAGTTACTTTGCCCACAATCAGATCCAAATATAAAATTGATCCCAAAATAAAATTGCTGTTCCATAGATTCTTCAATGTTCACTGTCTTTATTGACATTTAAAATAATTTCATAGACACATAGCCACACTGATTTTCATGACCACAGTAGAAATGTCACCATAAAAAGTCAGAGCACTGGTTTGTTAGCTTTGCTCTTACCCCAGGTTTGCTCAAACCATAGGTTTAGTCCTGGAATTTGTGTCTAATAAATTCTAGAAATGAAATACGATCAGCTCAGCCCAGGGATGCTGACTCAAGATAGCTGTGCTATAAACTACTGGTGCTATTTTTCAAAGTAGAATGATAATTTAAGAAAATTTATACTATTATATAATCACAGTAGGAAATATATATATATATACACTGGAAAGAAAAGTTCTATATTTCTGAAGAGTAGAGGCTAAACTTAAAATGTCTGTATGACAACTTTAAAAAGATTACACCATAAATAAGTGATTCAGAACAAAACGTGAGATGTGTTTTTCATGTTCTCCTTGAGTCTAAGATCTTAAAACCTGAAGGAAGAATTCCAGAACCAACAAAGCATTCAGAGTGATAATATGCTATTTCAGTTTTCTGGTTGACACTTTTCCTCCAATTTTCCAAATTGCTGTGTTCAGAAGGATGCCAATTGATTCTAAATTGATTTACTCCTAGATATTTTTCTGTGCTCCTGGGTTCTCACAGTTGGTGCCACAAGACGAAGGGAAATTTTGAAAATAGAAAAATAGAGGTATTCTCTCTGCTCGGATCTCTTCATATAAAGTCATCTTGTATCTTCTTGGGGTGGGGAGTGATGTTAACACTGACTTGCCCTTGGGGCTTAAGCTGTTTGGACCTGCTCTGGGTGAGGACATTTCAAACTTTTATCATTATAGAACCTTAGTAAATGGGGCTAGGGAATAGTTTGTTTAGTCCTGTTCTGTGAGGTGATAAATTTCTCTTCCCTGGCAACAAATTTCCTCCTCTTAAGAGGGAAGGAAATTATCTGAAACATGGTCTTATGTGTCTGTCTCCTCCTAGACTGTGACTCCCTTGAGGGCAAAGATGGCACGTCTTTCTGTTTTCCGTCTCTGACATCTAGCACAGAGCATGCTGTGAAATTGACACTCGATGCATTTTGTTGGTCAAATTAATGAAATAGAATAAGATGGCATCAACACATTGCACAATCTGTTTTTCCTTCTGAATACTTCCTCTGGTAACTCCGTCTTTGTAGACACTCCAAGAAAACAAGCAAACAAGCAAAAAGCCAGGACCAGTGCCACTGGCAAAACCCGGGATTCATCCTTGGACCTTGCTGTCTCTCTTATCCATGTCCCATCTATCAGCAAACCTAACTGGTTCCCCCTGCACCCCTGCACCCCAGCTGACCACCCCTCCTTTCCATCTTTCCTGCTACCACAAAGCTTCCAGTCCTTCTTTGCTGGGATGATTAAAATCCCTTCCTAAGTGGTTGGTTTTGCCTGGTCGCCCTGGGCCTGTGCACAACCCTGCAGCCTGCATGAACCTTTAACATCTTGAGCCAGAACACACCGTTCTTGTGCTTGAGTCATGCCTGTGATTCCACCATGTTCAGCATGAAAGCCAGCATTTCAACAGGGCTCTGTGAGCCTGGGAATCTTATCCCTGCCTTGCTTCCCTGGTTTGCTCTGCTGTAGCCACACCACCTGGTTGTTGAATTTGATGGACATTTTCAGTCTTTGTTATTGTTGTTCAGTCACTAAGCTGTGTCTGACTCTTTGCAATCCCATGGACTGCAGCATGCCAGGCCTCCCTGTCCCTCACTAATCTCCTGGAGTTTGCCCAGGTTCCTGTCCATTGAATCTGTGATACCATCCAACCACGTCATCCTCTGTCACCCTCTTCTCCTTCTGCTTTCAATCTTTCGGTTTTCATCTGATGCCAATGGGAATAACCATTTGAAATTGCCATCTTAAAATTAACAAGAAATATGAGATCAAGGAGGAAGTATTTCCAAGGAGGATCCATCATTTTCCTCTGAGAAACAGCCCCCAGAATGGAACATGTGCAGGTGTGGTAGTCTCCTGCCCTTCATCACTGGGTCACGAGCATTTGTTAAGTGTTTGTCCAACATCTGAATAGAGTCTACTGTTACTTCTGCATCTTCTTCTCCTTCTCAGAAGTGTACAGTTATGATTTATGGAGCCCACTTCTTTCTCCTGCTCATGAAACGTCATGCATGTGACTCTCATCGGGCTTCTGAGGCAAGCATGGCCAAGGATAGGCAAGTAACCTGTGGTTTCTATAAGAAAGACAGGTTCCCTGGGCCATTGTAGTGGGAGAAGGCTTTCAGAATTCCCCCTTTTCAGCTGGACATGACAAATACCCGAATGGACTCTGGGACTGAGAAGTAGAGCAGCATTTAAAAACAGACTTCAGACTCTGGAACCAGACTGCCTGGGTAGGGCTAAGTCACTCAGTGATCTGTGCCTCAGTTTCCTAGTCTGTAAAATGGACCTAATAGTTGGCTCTTACTTGTGTTAAAGAGACAATCTATGCATGGGGATGACCCAGAGAGATGTTATGGGGAGGGAGGTGGGAGGGGGGTTCATGTTTGGGAACGCATGTAAGAATTAAAGATTTTAAAATTTAAAAAATAAAAAAATAAATAAAATTAAAAAAAAAAAGAGACAATCTATGTTTTAAAGCATTTAGAAAAGAGCTTGGTATCTAATAAGTACTCAATAACCTTCAGCTAGTATTAGTATTGGAATTAAAATCAGAAGTAAAATTAAGATGAAAATAATATCAGTATCACTATTCATGTTATTCCTGGAATGGCTTAAGGGAGGTGAAGAAGGGAGGTTCTAGAAATGACGGTAAAGATGAGTAAGGGCAGAGTAGATGACAACTCTTTATGTAGAGAGTACACTATAGAGACAAGTCATGAATACCTGCCTTTAAGTTGCAAATAGATGTTTTACAGACATTGCCTGTCTTCGTGATCAAGAAATTCCAATGCTTTGAAATACAAAATCTCAAATATAAACCTCCAGTGTCTCTTGGGTGCTGTTCATGTGCGACTCCAGTGAGTAACTTACCAGCTGACATTTCGGATAGAAAATTAACAGTTTTAAAGGCTGACAGAAAGTCGTTTCTATTCTATGTAGTTTCTGAAGGAGCTGAGGTTATGAGTAACCCTTTTAAAAATGATGTTCCCATAAATTATACTAAGTTGTTAGTCTTCTGTTATGTAAGGCATTGCTCTTCGTGCAAATATGAATGCAAATTTTCCATTAAATAATGGTGTGGGAAAGTCTTATTCATGACTCGTTTTCCTCATCTACGGAACAAGGGACTGTAGTTACTAATTGGATGATCTCTTTGGTTCTTTGCAGGGCAGTTATTGTCTCTGTGGCTCTGGGTGTGAAGCAATTACAGAGACATGTCTTCAAGTTACTCCTGAGTTATTGTTGCTGGAGAGTGCCGTCATCATGCTATGCAGAAAAAATCATGGCTCAGCACAATGGAGGCTAGCTGTTGGTTTTCACCTTAAATTCTAAGTAGATAGTGACTTTTCTCTCAAACAGAATTTACAATGACCCTGATATTGCCATAGTCACAGAACACTGATTGTGCTGGAGAGGGCAAAGAGAACAAAAACGACCAAATGGTTTATACTGGAGAAGAAGAAAGTACCAGTCAACTGAACAGTTATCCATGATTGTTTTCCAGCAAGGTGATGGTTTGAACACAAACCTAATTATTTCCTGATTCCCACTGCAATGATGAGAAAAATATGAAAATAAAGAAACGCTTAAGGGGATCAGTGCAGAAGAAAAAAACTAATTTCACATCAGACAGAAAAACTCACCTGTTAATCAAAGAACTACAGAAGAATCCTACAAATCTATTTAAACAAAACTACAATCACTTGAAAATTAGAATAACATTCTCCAAAATAACTGTTTGGTAGAGAGGAAATTACTATAGTCACTGGTAATTTAGATGACTAAATGAGAATACTGCACAAAAAACTTATTGGGGTATTTCACGTTCATGGATTTAAGGATTTAATGTTGTTAAAATGGCCATACTACCCAAAGCTATCTATGGATACAATGCAATTGCTATCAAAATCCCAATGACATTTTTTCTTAGAAATAGAGCAAGCAAGCAATCCTAAATTTGTATGGAACCATAAAAGACCTTGAATAGCCAAAGCAATCTTGAGAAAGAAGAACAAAGCTGGAGGCATCATGCCCCCTGATTTCAAACTATATTACAAAGATAGAGTAATCAGAACAGTATGCTGCTGCTGCTGCTGCTGCTGCTGCTGCTGCTGCTGCTGCTAAGTCGCTTCAGTCGTGTCCTTCTCTGCGACCCCATAGATGGCAGCCCACCAGGCTCCCCCGTCCCTGGGGTTCTCCAGGCAAGAACACTGGAGTGGGTTGCCATTTCCTTCTCCAATGCATAAAAGTGAAAAGTGAAAGTGAAGTCGCTCAGTCGTGTCTGACTCTTAGCGATCCCATGGACTGCAGCCCACCAGGCTCCTCCATCCATGGGATTTTCCAGGCAAGAGTACTGGAGTGGGGTGCCATTGCCTTCTCTGCAGAACAGTATAGTATTGGCATAAAAATGGCATGCGTCAATGGAATATAACAGAGAGCCCAGAAATAAACTCATGCATGTATGGTCAATTAATTTACAACAAAATAGTCAAGAATATGCAATGGGGAAATAAGTTTGTTCCATAAGTGGTGTTGGGAAAACTGGACGTTAAAACACAGTATCAAGAGAAATAAAATATATAAATAGAGCCAAATGGAACATCAAGAGCTGAAAAAACAGCAACTGAAGCGACAATTTAACTGGATGGGATAAACAGCAGATTACGTGACTTCAGATGAAAAACTCATAAACTTGAAGACATAGAAATAGAAATAATCCAGATAGAGGCAAAGGAAAGAGACAGAAAAAATTTTTTTTTCTTAAACCCAGAGACTCAGTAAGCCATGGGACATTGGGAAGCAATGTAATATACGTGTAATCGGAGGCCCAAAAAGCAGGGGCAGAAAAAAAGTTGAAGAAATAATGGCCAAGATATTTTCCAAATCTGATAACACTAAATCTGTAGATCCAAGAGACTTAAGAAGCACTCAGCTATATAAACAAAAAGATCATACTGTCACATACCATATGAAGTTGCTGAAAACCAGCCATAGAAAGATCTTCATATAACCAGAGGGAAAAGACGTCTTATATCAAGATGAACAAAGCTAAGAATAACAACAAGAGACACTATACTAGCTTGGAGACAATCAAACATTGGGAAAACGCTAAAAGAAAAAAATAAGCCAAACTCAAATTTTACGCTCAGTGAAAATACTTTTCATGAATGAAGTTGACATACAGACTTTCTTGTACAATCAAAAGTTGAGAGAATCATTGCCTGCACACCTGCACTTCAAAAAATGTTAAAGAAGTTTCTTTAGTTTGAAAGAAAATAAGACCATGATTTTGCACCCCATGTTTATGATCACAACCTATTTTCAATGCAGGTGATGTTTTGTTTACTATTTTTGACTCCTTTCTGTGCATTTTGGTGATTTGTTCAGGAAGGAGAGTAAAATAAATGTGTATTACATTCCCTTTTCCCAACAAAAGGGAAAATTTTCCTTTTAAAACTTAGAATAATGGATTTTGGTTAATTGCTCCTAATATTTAACAAGGCGATTTGATTTCATTGCATTTTTAAACAACATTAGACGTTTTATGTGGATTCAGTAGCATGCACTGAAAACAAATGTAAAATGATTATGCAGAACCATTATGCCAAGACAAGAAGATATTGCCTGAATTCATATTTTCACATCATATTCTGCCTAGATTTGGATTCTCATTATGTGCTTGTCCTCTTGATGTGATCTGAGCCTCGTGCTGTTGTCTGTGGTCTACCTGAATGTTGATGTTCTAAATACCTTCTCAGAGGACATTCTAGGATTGCAAGCTTCAAGCAACTGTAAAGTCACATTTCTTGAATTTTAGGTTACTCATATCAATATGTTCTTTTAAAGAAGAAGGAGGAAGAGGGAGCCCTACTGATACCTTTGTCACTTCTTGCCGAGAGATGCTTTTTTATATATTTAGAGTCACCTTGAATATAAACCCTGGGCAGTCCTTTAGATGAATACATTTAAACATAATTTTTGAATGTCTCCTGGATTTAGAGCTATAGACAGAACAGACTGAAGAGTTATGCTGATGGATTGACCCTCTTGAAATAAGATTCTTGAAATAAAATTGCCATCTGGTTGTCTCCTTTACTAAAGTGGCAGTTTAGATATTATTTTTAAAATCAGGAGAACAGAACAAACGTGCTTATGTGAATTTTTGCTTGAGAATTTTTAAACGTTCTTGCTCTCAAATAAAATTGAATTCTTTCTGGATGGAAATGTTGTTGTTCATTACATACGTAGGTCCGTGAAGCTGTGGGATGTCAGCGTTATTTTTAATGATGTATATGCAGCGCTCTATGGAGGTGCCTGTGGCCTGTCAGTAAGATGCATAACTCCAGATGCGACCTGCTGACATTCTTCCTGGATGGACTCAGTTGGAGAATTCCTCCTGATTTCACCTGAGTGAGATGCCGACAGTCTTAATTTGGGGTCATTAGAGAAGACAGCAGCAGGTGTTCTATTACTATCGGCCTGACAAGTTCTTCATGAATAATGTTGGTCGATTTTCTTCCAATGGTGAGTCAACTTCATGTGTCTAGAATATGTTCAGCTGGCTCACTCATGTTATCCCCACCTTTATACGTGACTGGATTTGACGTGTGAATATTTTAAGAGTTTTGCACCTGTGTTCATACAAGAGATAGCCTAATTTAGGAGTCCTTGAGTCATTGACTAATGCACACTGTTGTCTTCCTCTTAAGGTGAGCTTTGCTGGTCAGGTGCTCGCCTGAGAACTTTATCTGCACCATCTCACTTAGGCATGCATGCATGTTAAGTCGCTTCAGTTGTGTCCAACTCTTTGCAACCCCATGGACTGTAGTCTGCCAGGCTCCTCTGTCCATGGGATTCTCCAGCGAAGAATCCTGGAGTGGGTGGCCATTGCCTCCTCCAGGGGATCTTCCAGACCCAGGGATCGAACCCTCTTCTCTTACAACTCCTGCATTAGCAGGCGAGTTCTTTACCACTAGCGCCATCTCAGTTAATCCTTTAACAAAACAATGAGAGCCCTGGTTTGCTGAAGAGCAACAGAGAAGTGAAATAACTCCATCAAGGGCCAAGCTGGATGGAGGAGGAGGCCAGAGTCCACCCCAGATTGTCCCCAGTGCTCACTCCCCATCCCTGCCTGAGGCTCCTTGCTGTGGGTTTAGACCGCTGCTCTTTCTACTCTGTTGAATTGACTCCTTGGCTCATGTAGTTCCCATTTTTCCCCATTTCTAGTAAATGCCTTCACCATCAAATTTTCCTTGATTGATGCTTTGTCCAAATTCTGTGTTTTGATATATGGTGTTCTATTCTCACTCATTTCTGAATAGCCTTTAATTTTAATTTTGAGTTTCTTTTTATCTTGAGTCATTTAGAAGAGCGATTCAACATCTCTCAGTAGGAAGTTGCTTTGGGGCTAGGCTTTGGTTGTTTACCGTCTGGTTTTATAACCCTTTAATCAGAATTTGGGCTGTGTGATTTCTGCATTGGGACTTTCTAAAGGCATTTTTTGGTAACCTCACATCTGGGTTATCATTGCAACTGTTACATGGTGTTTGCAAAGAGTGCAATTTAGTTGCAATTTTGTTTGGTACACAATTCTCTCTCTCTGTCTATGTATATGATATATGTATATCATACCAAGTTGGATGTTTGTGATATTCAAATTCTTCATATTGTTATTTTTTTCAGTATGACTTTGCTGTTTTCTGAGACAGATTTTTTTCCCTCCCTAATTCTAGTCTTCTCAGTTTCTTTGTATTTTTTGAAAGTATTTCCTTTCTGTATTTCCATGCGATGCTGTTCAGTCCTTGAGTTTTTTTGCCTTTTGAATGCAGGTGCCTTGTCAACATAAAGCATGTGCCTTCATCACACTCAGTGTTTGAGTCCTGTATTCAGTTTTGTCAAAATATATTTCTCTAAGCCATTTTTCATGTTTTTAGCAGTTACATGGCCTGTCTTTGCCCATCTCTTCCTTTTCAGATTTCCAAGTCATAAACGCATCTGCTAAGAGAGCAGATCTTAAAAGTGTTTAATCACAAGAAAAAAAATTAACTGTTGACGATGACAGATGTTAACTAGACATACCCAGGTGGTCATTCACAACATAACAAATAGCAAATTATGTCATACATCTGAAACTAGTATATCATTATGTGTCAATTATACCTCAGTAAAAAAATATGATTGCATCCTGCTTCAGCATACTCTGTTCCATTATTAAAAAAAAATTCTACCTAAATCTTTTGTTTTTATTTTTAAAATATTTCTAGTCTTTTGAAAAGTTTTTCATATTTTAAACTTCAAATAATCTAGAAGTTAATTTCAAATATGATATGTAATACGTGGCCAACATTTCCCCAGGTAAGTGGTCATTTCTGGCAACATAATGAGATTTATGTGTTTTTTGCACATATATATATATATATATATACAGTGGAGGACAGAGGAGCCTGGCGTGTTGCAGTCCATGGGGTCGCAAAGAGTCAGACTCGACTTAGTGACTGAACAACACTATTTTTCTCTTATTCTTTATGCTAGAGCAGACCCTGCAAATTTATTTTGTAACAATTTCATATGATCATTATGTTGTCTGTTATTATATATTCATTGCTTTTTAAAATGACCAAAAATGATATATGTTACTTTTTTTTAACACATTAAATAATGCTTTATTCAAAAGCACTTACTGGAGTCACATAGATCTGGGTTTGGATTTTGACTCTACTTCTGCCTACCTATGCAATCTCTGTGGGTTATTTAACCTGTCTCTACTCAGTGTATTTACTTGTGGAAATGTTTTAAATGAATATTTGTCTTGAAGGTTTACAGTGATGTTTACAGGAAAGAAGTAGATACAACACTTAGCACAGAGCTCAAGTTTTATTTATCAGTAGTCATGACATCATAATTTTTTATTTCTTGATTTTTGAATTTATTTTCTTATTTATTTTATTGAAGTATAGTTGGTTTACAATGTTGTTAATTACTGTCGTACAGCAAAATGAACAGTTATATATATATATATATGTGTATATATATATATATGTACATACATTCTTCTTAAAGTATTCTTTTCCATTATGGTTTATCGTAGGATTTTTTTAATGTGAGTATAATCACTTTACAGTGTTGTATTGGTTTCTGCTGTAGAACAGTGCAAATCAGCTGTATGTATACGTGTCCTCTCCCTCCCTCCCCCCCATCCCACCCCTCTAGGTCGTCAGGGAGCACTGAGCTGAGCTCCCTGGGCTATATAGCAGCTTCCCACTAGCTATTTTACACATGGTAGTGTATATACATCAGTGCTACCCTCTCAATTCGTCCCCCTCTCCTTCCCCCACTGTGTGCACATATCTGTTCGCTGCATCTGTGTCTCTGTTCCTGCCCTACAAATAGGTTCATCAGTACCATTTTCTATAATTTTTGCAGTAGTAATCAAAAGGGCATTTGACTTATTTTAACATATTAGTTGAATCAGAATATTCCCAAGCCTGGGTTGTTTGCCCCAGTGCCCACTTGGCATCATCAGCAGGCAGGTGACACGGGGTAACTCAGCTGTGTCTTGTGAAAGATTTGCAGGACTGCCGCCTTGTAATACCAGGAGGTGATGCAGCGCTTTGAACGGGTTCTGGAGTCTGAAATACTGGGTTCAATAGTACACACAGCTGTTGTTTCTAACACAGGGGTCTGGAGTCTGAAATACTGTGTTCACGAGCACACACAGCTGTGATTTCTAACACAATCACAGAAAATGCACTTTGTTGGTAGGTATATGTGCATACACCAGGCATCCTTTAGTCCATTTCTCTGAGATTTGTTGTGTCTGTTGGTGAGAGATTGGCACTTTGAATATGCAGACATGGATTCCAGTTTGAGATTTGACCATAGACTGGATGAAATTATTGATGTAGAACTTACTTTGCAAAAGCTACCAGTTTACACAGACTCACATGTTCAAAGAAGGACATTATCTTTATTATGTTTTTAAGTTGTATCTGTTTATCTCTCTCTGTATTCGTATACAAGTATCTATGTGTAAGGATAATTTTGAGGAATTTTTAGTGGTATTGTGAAAGTATGACAGTTTTCACAGTGATAAAACCAAATCGAATAATTTCTGAAAGAGCAGTATTTCTGACATTTAATCCTCTCCCTGCCTGATTCCTAATATCTTACAAGCCCTATACACTTTTCATGACTTACCTCTGGTCAGTATATAATTTATTTTTCTCTTGCCCTTTTATAGAGCTAGCATTATCTACAATGAAAGCCCTGGTTTAATTAGTGTTTAGTTTGATTTTTCCCCAGAAGCCAGTGATATAAAAGAGTGTAGCAAAGTTTTAATTATTATTTTTTGTGTTGTTTTGTTTTATTTTGTTACTGAAAATGTTCTAGTGATGCCAATCCCTTACAGCTTCAGTATTTTGATCACTTTTTTGGCTTTTTTCTTCCAGGAAATGGAAAGAGCATGTTAGAAAAAGTTTCTTCTAAACCAACTTTTTGTATATAACCTTTCAGTTCAGTTCAGTTCAGTCACTCAGTTGTGTCCGACTCTTTGCGACCCCATGAATCACAGCACGCCAGGCCTCCCTGTTCATCACCATCTCCCGGAGTTCACTCAGACTCATGTCCATCGAGTCCATGATGCCATCCAGCCATCTCATCCTCAGTCGTCCCTTTCTCCTCCTGCCCCCAATCCCTCCCAGCATCAGAGTCTTTTCCAATGAGTCAATTCTTCGCATGAGGTGGCCAAAGTACTGGAGTTTCAGCTTCAGCATCATTCCCTCCAAAGAAATCCCAGGGTTGATCTCCTTCAGAATGGACTGGTTGGATCTCCTTGCAGTTCAAGGGACTCTCAAGAGTCTTCTCCAACACCACAGTTCAAAAGCATCAATTCTTCGGTGTTCAGCCTTCTTCACAGTCCAACTCTCACATCCATACACGACCACAGGAAAAACCATAGCCTTAACTAGACGGACCTTAGTCGGCAAAGTAATGTCTCTGCTTTTGAATATGCTATCTAGGTTGGTCATAACTTTTCTTCCAAGGAGTAAGCGTCTTTTAATTTCATGGCTGCAGTCACCATCTGCGGTGATTTTGGAGCCCCAAAAAAATAAAGTCTGACATTTTTTCCCTGTTTCCCCATCTATTTCCCATGAAGTGATGGGACCGGATGCCATGATCTTCATTTTCTGAATGTTGAGCTTTAAGCCAACTTTTTCACTCTCCTCTTTCACTTTCATTAAGAGGCTTTTTAGTTCCTCTTCACTTTCTGCCATAAGGGTGGTGTCATCTGCATATCTGAGGTTATTGATATTTCCTCCCAGCAATCTTGATTCCAGCTTGTGTTTCTTCCAGTCCAGCGTTTCTCATGATGTACTCTGCATATAAGTTAAATAAGCGGGGTGACAATATACAGCCTTGACGTACTCCTTTTCCTATATAACCTTTAGACAATTACAATTCTAAAGTCTTTCAAGAGACACTGTAATTGTCCAAGAAGCTATGATGTCTGAAAGTCTTTTAGCAAATTAATTATTTGCTTTCTGATCATTCTTTTGGAGCAATATTTCTTATTAAGGCCATTCATTACAAGGTTGGAACTAAGTCTGTCCTGAATCGATAAACTGTGTACACAGGTTACACCAATTCTGTCTTGCATTTTAGTTTATTTTCCATGACTAGGCTTCCCAGGAAGCACTAGTGGTAAAGAACCTGCCTGCCAATGCAGGAGACATAATGGATGTGGGTTCAATTCCTGGGTCAGAGAAGATTCCCTGGAGGAGGGCATGCAACCCACTCCAGCATTCTTGCTTGGAGAATCCCATGGACAGAGGAACCTGGTGGGCCATAGTCCAATGGATTGCAAAGAGTTGGACACCACTGAAATATCTTATTCAATAGAAATTGACTAACACTTTCATTTTCCACAACTAGAGTTTATTGTTATGTCCATAACTTTCATAGAACATGGTCCTTTGAGCCACACTAAGGTTTAAATCCTTCTGAAGCACACTAGCATGTGTGATCAGTCTCTCAGTCATGTCTGACTCTTTGTGACCCCATGGACTGTAGCCCACAAGGTTCCTCTGTCCATGGAATTTACAGGCAAGGATACCAGAGTGGGTTGCCATTCCTTTCTCCAGAACACGCAATTGGAGATGCCAAACGGGAGTCAGGAAGTAGGTCTGGAACTCAGAAGCATACTTACCCTCACTGAAGATGTCAGGAAGGATTTGTCTACTGAGAGGGGAATGTATATTTCCTCTTGCTGCTGTCACAAATCACCACAAACCTACTGGCTCAAAGCAATGCATATTTATCATCTTACAGTTTTGGATGTCAGCAGTCTGAAAGAAGCTTACCTGAGCTGCTGTCGACGTGTCAGCAGGCCTGCCTCCCTGCTGGTGGCTCCAGAGAAGTGTGTGTCTATTCTGGCTTTGGAGGCTGCCCGTCTTCCTCCGCTCATGGACCCTCCTCCATCTTCATGCCATCCAGGAAGGAGCTCCCACTCTCTCCCCAGTCAACACCTTTGTTTCTGTCATTGCATCACCTCCTCTGATTCTGACCCAGAGGATTTCAGACAGTCTCCCCATCCTGAGAGTCTTAACCATATCTGCAAAGTCCCTTTTGCCATGGAAAGCAATGTATTACCTTACACAGTGGTGAGCATCTTTGGGGTTTGTGCATGCATGCTCAGCAGCTCGGTTGTGTCTGACTCTCTGCAACCCCATAGCCTGTAACCCACCAGGCTCCTCTGTCCATGGGATTCTTCAGGCAAGAATAGTGGAGTAGGTAGCCATTTCCTACTCCAGCGAATCTTCTTGACCCAGGGATTGAACCCGCATCTTCTGCATTGCAGGCAGATTCTTTACCACTGAGTCACCTGGGAAGCCCTGGTGACTTGGATTCTAATTATTTGGGGTTTAGAATCCACATTATATATTCACAATCTACTTTCATTGAGAATATATTTTGGGGCACTCACACCAGCAGGTTGGATTTCAAACCACAGAAACTGCCTCTTGGATGGGCAAGTTATCAGTTAGTCTGGTGAGGGGCAGAGTGGAAGGAGAGCAGTGAAACCACAGATGGGAAGGTGGTTTCCTTTCTCTTGTGTTTCATTGGATAACATATCGGTGGTGTTTTACGTAAAATTGTTTTAGCCTTAAATGTTTTCTATAAGAGTCCAACGAATGAGCCTCATGCATCTTATAAAGTAGCTGAACCTTGGAAGTAATAAGGTAAGTGATGTCTTTTCTATCCTTAAGTTCCTGTCTATGGTGCTTGCATCCTCAGTTACATTGGTTTTACTCACACCTCTTGGCTATGATCACTCTATGGACTGAGTGATCAGGAGGGCAAACACACTCAGTGCTAGCCCAGTGCCATTCATCAGACCTCTGACTCGGGGTGGCAGGGGTGTCTCTGCGGTGTGTGTGGTTTAGTTTCACAATTGAAGCGGTATCAAGGAGTTCCAGACCATTCAGTGGCAACTTCTGTGTGTTTATTCTGGGTAGGAAACAAAACATAAGGAAATGAGGAAGTCAAGGAGTCATGATGAGAACAACACTGGGCTTGAGATGCTGTTTGTGTCATTGAATGTCAGAGACACTGACAAGTCCATGCAGTCTTCTTTAATTGGAGGATAGTTGCTTTACAATGTTGTGTTAGTTTCTGCTGTGAATGAGCTCTAAGTATATATATATCCCCTCCCTCTTGGACCTCCCTCTCCTCCCTTCCCCTCCTAACCCTCTAGGTCATCACAGAGCACCGGGCTGAGCGCTGTGTGCTGTACAGCAGCTTCCCACTAGCTGTCTGATACATAGCCTTCTTAAGGTGTTAAACTGGTTGTTCTCGGAGAAACCTTCTAGCACTTGGATTATATACCCAAAGAAAGAAAATAAGAAAGAAAGATAGGGGAAAAAAGAAAAGAGAGAAGAAAGGAAAGAAAGAAAAACAATAGACCCTGGAAGGACCTCCTTGTAGTAAACCTAAAGTTAAGGATAGATGTACCTCCGAGTCAGGAAATGTCTCTATACAGAGGATCACCTGCAAGGTTAGCTTCTGCAGAGCTTTGCTTTCTGTTTCACAGGGCGTCTGTGTCTTTGAAAACATCATGCATCTTTATGATCAACTGCTGCTGTTACTTTCCTCTCCTCCTTTTTGTGAGACAGGAAAATGAGATGCCTAACTGCGGGAGGCATTCAGGTGGAAAACAATTACATGATCTTATCTGAATCTGACAGCCCTTTTTATACGACTACCAGACTATATAGCTCCTGTTATTGTGAGATTATTTGTTCTTACATGTTTGTTCAAATTTTATTTAATGCTTTGTCAGTTTTTAATACCAGAATGAATCACAGAAAAAATTAAATAAGCACACTTAAGGGAAATCAGCTAACAGATGTCTTTGTGAACTCTTAGGTGGCCATTATTGAATTTGTAGAAGGTTATCTACCATCCATATCATTGAACGAAATAACAGCAGATGATGTAGCCTGGACAGAAAATGGAATCAACTGGAAAGGAACTATAAATTTTGAAAAGAAAATAACAGAAGCAAGATGATATAGAAAGAGTTATCCTGAAAAGCCTGAGAATTAAAAATGCACGCTAAAACGGATGAATGCACATGTACACACAGAACCAAAGTATATGCTCTTTACAACACACATAGTAATCCAGAATACATTTAATGAATGTATCAAAGCAAGTGTTGACTTCGTCACTAAGGCAGTAACGCCAGCCTGTGTGGGGACCTGTCTCCACCTCAGAAAGTGCGGCAGCTGGCCACCCAGGTGACCTTCATCTGAGAGTCTTCCCAGGCAGTGCTTCTTAAAGTCATTTGCTCTTTTATTTTCTAAATGTTGATGTGGCATCACAAGAAAGCATGTAAATCAGCCACAAATGCATTGGTTTCTGAAGGATGCTATTCTCTCTTATGACTGGAGTGATTTTTCATCTATCTGTGCCCAGTAAAATGATTCCATTGTTATAAATTGTTTCTGAAGACCCTGAGCAATTCAACACCTGAATAATTCAAGAGTAGTTTTCAAGAGTAATTCAGGAGTAAAGAGATAAATGTAGGGTAGGTAGTATGCTTTTACAGAGCTTAGAAATCTCCTGAAATTGATGTGTACAGGCATGTTGCTATGGCGTTTATTTTGCAGCCATCTCACCAGTATTTTTTTCATCATTCCTGCCTGATACAGAGTGATTTGCTTTGCTATACAAAGCTTTGCTTCTCTAATGTTGCTTTTAATTTTCAAAGTTTTCTAACATTAACTGAAAACTATTTGATTCTTTTTTATTGATTTATCTGGCTATTAATCCTTTATTTGGGGGGTTTGTTTTTCCAATCTCATATTGGCACCACCATTTAATGAACATTTAATAACGTTATTGTCATGTATAAAATGACTTAAAATTTTATGTTTTGTGAATATTAAAAAAGCCATAGTCCCTAAATCAGGCTTCCCAGGTGGCTCAGTGGTAAAAAATCTTCCTGCAGGAGATGGAGGTTCAGTCACTTTTTGGATGTTCTCTTCCATGTTGCAGGGTGAGAATTCTCTTTCTGGTCATATGATTTTTCCTCTGTGGGTAAAATAGGGAAGGATAGATTTTACTGACTACATGGTAGTCATGAGCCAGGGCTGCCCCCGTCAGGAACTGTTCACAGCCAGTGCGTCTTGAGGTGAGAGCAAAGATTTTGACATTTAACAGCCTAGATTTAAATCTGAGCTAGGATTTACCCAAGCTGACTTTTCTCTCATTTTCCTCTGTGATGTTTAACTAATGCAATTTAAATCATGAGATTGTTATGAGGATTTGATGAGGTAAGAAAATGTATAAAATGTCTAGTTCTCCGACCACTTGGTAATAGGTAGTTGACAGACAGTTGTTGACATTACATAACTATGCTCACGTACTCTTAAGACAAGCTTCCTTGGTGGCTCAGACAATAAAGAATCTATCTGCCTGCAATTCAGGAAAACTTGGTTCAATCTCTGGGTTGGGAAGATCCCCTGGAGAAGGAAATGGCAACCCACTCCAGTATTCTTGCCTGGAGAATCCCATGGACAGAGGAGCCTGGAGGGCTTTTTGTGAGAAATAAGTAACATATCTATGCCACGCTTCTCTCTCCATTGTTTTCCTTTTCCTGACTACAGGTTTTACAAGTTTAAAAAAACTGGAATGTATTTTCACAGAAGGGATTTTTCCCATCTTGTAACTAGTATCGACTGTGTTATACTCTGCCTTTCTTCCACATAGCAGGAGCTCCTAGCAGCAGTATTTATCCAATGCTGTCCTTCCCAGATTCAATGTTTTATGACCTGTCATCTCCAGTCTTCAGGTGCCAAGGGCATCCCGTCACTTGGGGCAGAATTCAAGTAAATGACTTAGGACAGGAATTTCACAGAAGAGGGGGAAGATATGAGTCAAGAGGGTTCATCCTAACTGTATTAGTGTGAATTCTTGAAGCATTTTCTTGTGAGCCTGCACAGACATTTATAGCCATGGGGTGAAAATAGAGGGTTTTCTTGGATTGAAAATTGAAGCAAAATGGTGATTTCATTTTAAACTTGCTATTTCCAGTCATTTTATCAAATGCAGGAAGAAGTAAATTCTTTCCTATCTCTAGCAGCCATATAGCAGTTCTGTGGATCAGAGTACTCTTTATGAAAATACATAATGTTAGGGCATTTAAAATCTATTTTACCATGTGGAAGTTTTGTGCAATAGCTTGCTTGCCTTTTTCTAAAAAGAGCTGTGACCTTTTGCATTCAGCCATCTCTTCTGCATCAAGGTTTTTAAAACCTTGCCCTTAGCCATGAATTGCTAAGGATAAATGTTATTCCTGCTATTTGTAACCAGAACTTTCCACCTACACTCACTATTCATTTGAATAATTCACAGCTTCCTTACCTATGCAAATTTGAGGGAAACTGTCACAATAGGAAAGATATAATTTTGTGTGTGCATTTTCTGTTTTGATGTGCATTCTTTTTTGGCAGTGTTTTATTTAATTTCAAAAATGGAAAAATTTCAAGAATAGTGACCTATTTATCATTCTCTCTCTGGAGACAGGTGTAGTAGATAGAGATAATTTAGTATAGAGACAATATTTACTTTTCTTGAACCATTTCAGAGTAAGCAGAAGATACTGTGCCCTTTTGTCACTAAGTTCTTTGTAGATTTCCTACACTACGTTCTGTGTAGATTTCCTAAGAACAAGGACAGATTATTATGCAACCAAATTGTGTACATGCTCAGACTAAGTTGTGTCCATCTCTTTGTGACCCCTTGGACTATGGACCACCAGGCTCCTCTGTCCATGGAATTTTCCAGGCAAGAATACTGGAGTGGGTGGCCATTTCCTTTTCCAGGGGATCTTCCCAACCCAGGGATTGAACCCATGTCCCCAACATTGGCAGGCAGATTCTTTACCACTGAGCCACCTGGGAAGCCCTGTAACCAAATTATAATGATGAAGATCAGGACACTTAATTGGCAGTCCAAATTCAGATTTCATCAGTTGTCCTTTTATACCTGTTTTATTCCTGTTCCGGATCCTATCGAGGAGTTATGGAGTTATGCTATCCAGACACTGCACTGAGTGAGTTATGGAACTGCCACTTGTGAAGGCAATATATCTGTCCTGACCTCTGAGCAGATTTCATTGTGGATAATGCCACCGCAAAGCTCTGTCCTTGAGTATGTCTTACGGAAGAATGATGGGATACTCACAAGGAAGTATCTCTCCGGATGCACTTGATGGAATCTGACCTGAAGCCTATTTTGTGATGAATGAAGTCTTGTTGAGGTGGAGTCCTGAGTCATGATTCCATGATATTAGTACAGGTACAATGGCATGTATGCCAAAATAAAACCAAAGCTATCTTTCTGTGGCTCACTCTCAAGACATTTATATAAGAGTCGGGGTAGTCTGGAGATTGAGCACACAGATTGGGCAGGATGTTCTGATGATGACTCTCTATAGAAAAGGACACTTCTACTTCTGCATGTTAATTAATGTAATATAGCTGCTTGTTAACAATTTGAGTTTGTTATTGTTGTTTCACTAAATTGTGTCTGACTCCTTGTGACCCCATGGATTGCAGTCCCCCAGGTTCCTCTGTCCATGGGATTCTTCAGGCAAGAATACTGGAGTGGGTTGCCATGCCCTCCTCCATGGGATCTTCCCAACTTAGGGATAGAACTTGTGTTTCTGGCATTGTCAGGCAAATTCTTTATCACTGAGCCACCAGGGAAGCCCAATCTGAGTTTATCTTAGTGATAATATTTCAGACAAGACTTGTAAATACATATATCATATGTAACATCTTGTCAGGGGTTTTATATAGACTATATACAATTTTATATATAATATCTCATTGATGTTATTAATATATGTGTGTATAGTATGTATGTGTATATATACGTGTGTATGTATATATATATATAATCTTCATTCATTGTCTCAGTCTTTCCTCTAGAATATAAGCCTCCTAAAGGCATGAATTTTCATTCTGTGAATCTGGAGGGTGTTTAAGGCATTTGAATAGCTAGTATTTGCTTGGTGAAGATAGTTGTAGGTGTTGTACTAAAAACAAGTGGCATTGGTTTCAAAGAAGCTGGCTGCTGATTTTCATCTTAAAAAACAAAATTGAAATGCCTTTGGATATTGTTACTAGGCAAAGACCAAAACAGAGCAAAAGAATTTTCCAAATTCAGCTTAAATTATAATGATTATTATTTAACATCATCCCTAAAATTAGGGATCACTATAACCCATATGTATATAGATTAAGGAAGAACCATGGTGCTCTCTAGTGGTAATATCTTTATATCTGCTCGAAAAATATAAAATCAACTAACTTCCAGAAGTAAATAATGATTTTTAACAATGTCCATTCAACACAGTTTTTCTGTATTTTTGTATTTTGTATTTTTTGAACGTTAGTTTAAGAGCCTACTGAACATATCTAACCTGAGAATTATGGGAAATTCATTTCTGTTTTGAGGCCAGAGCTAAAATTCTGTCTCTTCTTCCACATCTTTGATGTGTGAATGTTGTGGTTGAGGGGACCCGTGGGAAAAGATCCAGGGAGGGGAAACCATGGGAAACTAAAGTGAAGAAGCCAGGTTTAGGGCCATTCTCAACAGATTCTTGTTGCATAAATTAGAAAATATACCAAAAGAATCCACCTGTCAATGCAAGAGATGTGAATCTGATCCCTGGGTTGGGAATATTCCCCTGGAGTAGGGAATGCCTCCTCACTCCAATATTCTTGCCTGGAGAATTCCATGGCCAGAGGAGCCTGGTGGGGCTACAGTCCACGGGGTCACAAAGAGTCAGACACTACTCAGCGACTAACACTTTCAGTTTTTCATCACTTTTTACCTGCAGAAAACCAGTCAACAACTCCATTCCAGATGGTTATATTTTGCCTGCAGATAGCATACAAATATCTGGACTCAGCTTTACTCACACCTCTCAGTAATCAAAGGCACCGTTGCAAGTGAAGCTGCAATTAGAGTACCCCACAGATAATCCCATAACTGACCTGTTAGGAAGCAGCAGGCAAACACCTCACCTTCTGCTGAATGTCCGATGCAAAAAGTGGAAATGATACACGTCTCCCTCAGGGGTGGCAGTGCTTTTATGGAGAGACAGAGATTGATGGTACAAAAGGTGATGCTGAAGTCACAGACTGAAGTCTAGGGAGCCTGGTATAACAGATAAAAATGAATCTCTGTATCTCACCACACGATGGCACCATAAGTTCACTTATGGTGAAGTCAGAAAGAGAAAGAAGGTGTGCATTTTATCCCATTGATTTATACAGTCAACAAAAAGTCTACGACTTCCTAAACTTGGGTCATAATGTGTGTGTCTGTGTGTGTGAGAGAGACAGAGAGAGAGGGGTAGACAGGTCTTTCTTAGAGTAGATTGCCTAGCAAGTCAGAATCAGAAAGAAACCTAGCCTGCAGTAAGGTACAGTCTCAGCTCTACTCAGATACAACTTAGTGACTGAACAACAGCAACAATGTAGTTTCAGAAACAGTAAAGCATTAGTAAAGCCGTGTTTGTCTGGAATCTACTGAATCTGATCAGATATTTGGAAAGGAAGTTGCTCTTCACATTAACATAGATGGCTCCCTTCCGGCTTCTCTTCTGATCAGGGGAAGTATGAGGATGTGTTAACTTGGGTACACAGGGTCCCAGCTCTGCTCCTTATGAGCTGTGAGAAATGACACTCGGTTCCTTTTCCTAGAAAATGGATAAAACAACCTGATCCACAGAGCGTCATCTTGAGAAAATTTCTCATTACGTTTCCACTGATAAAAAGCTCTCAGTTAATGTGCCTGGCAACTCCCTATTCTGCCTTTTTCTCTAAGAATCCTGCCCCACTCAATACCAGGCTATTTGCCAACCATTTGTTAAAGGAGAGTGAAAAAGTTGGCTTAAAACTCAGCATTCAGAAAACTAATATCATGGCATCTGGTCCCCTCACTTCATGGCAAATAGATGGGGAAACAATGGAAACAGTGAGAGACTTTATTTTGGGGGGCTCCAAAATCACTGAAGATGGTGACTGCAGCCATGAAATTAAAAGACACTTGCTCCTTGGAAGGAAAGCTATGACCAACCTAGACAGCATATTAAAAAGCAGAGACGTTACTTTGCCAACAAAGGTCCATCTAGTCAAAGCTAGGGTTTTTCCAGTAGTCATGTATGGATGTGAGAGTTGGACTCTAAAGAAAGCTGAGTGCCAAAGAATTGATATTTTTGAACTGTGGTATTGGAGAAGACCCTTGAGAGTCCCTTGAACTGCAAGGAGATCCAACCAGTCCATCCTAAAGGAGATCAGTCCTGAATATCATTGGAAGGACTAATGCTGAAGCTGAAGCTCCAATACTTTGGCCACCTAATGTGAAGAACTGACTCATTGGAAAAGACCCCGATGCTGAGAAGGATTGAAAGTGGGAGGAGAGGAGGACAACAGAGGATGAGATGGTTGGATGGCATCACTGACCCAATGGACATGAGTTTGAGTAAACTCTGGGAGTTGGTGATGGAGAGGGAGGCCTGGTGTGCTGCAGTCCATGGGGTCACAAAGAGTCGAACACAACTGAGCGATTAAACTGAACTGAAATGTTAAAGGGCCACGTCTGTTTACTATGAGACTCCTAGGTATAAAAAAGCTCAGTGACAAATAGGGTTCTACACTATACTGGGCCTTTGGAGAATCAATGAACAATACATATATTTTTTTAAACAACATACATTCTGCTTGGTAGATGAAGGAACAAATATTTTATTTTGGTTTTAAAATAAAATATGTGAAATTCTTACAAAGCTAAGACTGGAAAAAACATTTTCCCTCTTCTACTACTAATAGATCTGAAGCGATGATGTAGTTTGACTTCATGAAGCAATATGACTGTTTTTATGAGTTATGCATCTTACCATTATCCCCCAGTAAAAAACAAAACAAACAAACAAACAAAAAAAAACCAGAAATGTTACCCCCAGATACAGCCCTTGAGCCAACTTTGTGATTGCTGTCTTATCTCAAAAATATGCACCCCATTTTTTCTCAGGTTGGTCCATGACAAAGTTTCAATGACATTAGATACCAGTGTTTAAGATATAATGGTATTCAAGATACGCAGTGACACCACTGGTTTGGAGCAGGCTTGATTTACTAGGGGGAGCACAGGTTCCAAAGGCAGGACGGCACTAAAGAGTTTCCTTTGTTTCATTAGGTGCTTCTTTTACTTTATGGAAGAAACTGAATTTGAAATTGTTAGAGTAATATAGTTAGAGAAGAGGAGGAAACATGGAAATATGGGTGATTTACTCTTGATGGCAGAGAAAGTAGATCAGAAGGTGAAGTAAAAATCAGACAGGCTTCATGGGTGGTGAAATTATGAAGACAGTTTAGCATGATGGTTGAAAGGGATGAATCTGAGAATGATTTGAATCGTGGTCTGATACGTGCAACTTTATAAGTCATCATATTTAGCATTGAATCATAGTAACGTTCGAAATTTTAAGGGGGCAGGTTTAAGATGAAGGAAAAATAATGTTAATGCAGTTATGAGACTTAGAGGCTTATAAGAAAGACTTAAAAATACGGCAGGTAAATCAAGGAGATTTGTCTGATAATGTCAAAGGAGGGTCTCTCTCCCTTTGCTCAGATAAAAGCTCGGGGTGTTTAGTGGTGAGAAGGGGGAGGGGATCGACTCATGTCCTCACTTTTCTGCAGGTTAATTTCCATCCAGTTATTTGTAGAAACTTGAAGCTGAAAATGCTCTTGCAATCTTAGCACCCTATTTCAAAATGGATGTGGAGAACGGACTTGTAGACACAGTGGGGGGAAGGAGAGAGTGGAACAAATGGAGAAAGTAGCATCAACACATATACGCTAATGTGTGTAAAACAGCTAGCTAGTGAGAAGCTTCTGTATGGCACAGGGAGCCCAGTTCAGTGAACTGTGATGACCTGGAGGGGTGGGTTTGGAGGGAGGAAAGGGAGGCTCAAGAGGGAAGGGCTGTATGTATAATTGTGGCTGATTTGCCTGGCTGTATGGCAGGAACCAACACAACATTATTAAGGAATTTTCCTCTAATCAAAGAGCAAATTTGAAAAAAAGAAAACAAGGAAATTGAGGTGCCACCGTGTCTCCTGGCATACCTTGAGCAGGGCAAAGTCTGAAGTGGTCGAGATGAGCAAGACAGCTTGATTCTCAGGCTCCGGGTGAGTAAGGGGGATGGTCTGCCCACCCAGAAATCTCTGAGAATCAGGAGCGAGATCCACGAAGGATGCCGGAGAGAGGCTGGAACAGAGTGGAGAAACAGCACCGTCTTTGTGCAGCAGAGGTGTGGTGTCAGGTCACTGAGGCTGCCATAAGGAAGTACCACAGACCCAGTGGCTTAGATGCAAACTTATTGTCCCGCCTTCTGGGGGCTGAAAGTTCAAGGTCAAGGTGTCTGCACAGTGGTGCTCCGTTGGAAAACAGCAGGCAAGCATCTATCTCCTGGTTCTTGGCAGTTCCCCGGCTGCTGCTAGCGTAACTGCAGGCTTCTTGGCATTCTGCTGTGTACATGCCTGCTTATTCGTGTGGTGTTTTTGTAAAGACACCAGTCAGACTGGTTAGGGGCCTGCTACTGCAAGAGGGCCTCATCTTAACCCATTCCACGCAAATAAAGGCACGTTCTGAAGAACCAGCATTAGGACTTCAACATGTTTTGTGGGGACACAATTCAGCACATGACAGGAGATTGTTGACTCTTTATGAATAATGATGGATTTTCTGAATCACGCTGTCCTTCTAGGGATGCTGAGGGGCTTTGTCTGCCCTTTAATTTTGTTGTTCCCTAGGGCTCCATTCGTGGTCTTCTTTCCTCCTTTGCCCTCTTTCTGGAAATTTCACCCACTCCAGAGGCTTAAACTGTTACTTTGTATTGGAGACCTGCAGTCTTGTGTGGTCTGGCCATTCCCCTGCCCTGAAACCCAGGCCGCTGTGATCTGCTGCAGGTCCCTGAGTGATAATCCAGACAGAATCCTCTCTAAGTGCCAAGCTTAGCTTCTTCTCCAACCCCAGCCAGGCAAGCCCCAGCCAGGTGAGAGGCACCTCCAGGGGCCCCCTGGGCGCATGTCTGGTGCCTCCCTTCTGCTCACCTTCCACGTCTGAGGGTCAGTCAGCCTCCCTGCTCCCTCTTAACTTCCACCTCTTTGCTTTAATTCCTGCAAGTGGTTCAGCCTCCTCCCCTCTGTATGGATAGTCAGGCACTTCTACTCTTATCTTGTTCTCCAAGTCTGTCCTCAACCCTGATTTCAGAGAAACTTTTCTGACACTCTGTTATGACCGCTTGACTCTTCTTTCGATCTGAAGACCTGCAGTCAGTCCCAGCCTCCGGCCTCAGCTGTTCTGTTCACTTTCAGGTTGTTCGTTTCTAAAACATTCATAGGGGAACTGCTGTGTGCTCAGCACTGGTCCAGGCACACTAGGATGCCAGGGAGGCATGAACAACATAGTCTAAAGTTGTCTGGGGTTTTTCCAGTTGGGATTGATTATTATGTTTTATATATGAAACCTTTAAGACAGTCTTATAAAAAATGTGCTTCATTAAAGTTGAAAGCAGTGGGACTGGCTGATCTGATAGGAATGGCTAGACTTTGGATGAAAAGGACAAATAAAACTGTTTTCTTACAGTCTCCTTATTGTGCTTATTTCTCCAGTCACCCTAGCAACACAGATCTGTCTGTCTCTATACACAATTAATCTTCCCTTTTCTTTCTGAACCTGGAACATCCTGACCCCCAGACACATCTTTGAAAAGCACGTGTCATGACTCAGGTGGCATGCAGGTGAAGATGGAGAATCACAGGTAAGAATCACAGGTGAGAACAGGCAGAGATAAAATACATGTTAACAAGATTACAGTCAATGTGTTAAAGAAAAAGTGCACTCTCAGCAAAATAATAATAATGGCAATAGCTATAATAATAATACAATTTCTCATTTACATTGTTCATCTTTAATAAGTCACGCATGTGTGCATGGTAAGTCGCTTCAGTTATCTCTGACTCTTTGCGACCCCGTGGACTGTAGCCTGCCAGGCTCCTCTGTCCATGGGGTTCTCCAAGCAGGAATATTGGAGTGGGCTGCCAAGTCCTCTTCCAGGAGATCTTCTTGACCCAGGGATCAAACCCGAGTCTCCTGTATTACAGGCAGATTCTTCACCATCTGAGCTGCCCGAGAAAGTATACTGTACATTTAAATGAGTGAACTTTATGGTATGTACAATTTATATCTAATAAAGCTGCTAAAAAAACCATACCATGGATGATCAAAGCTGTGTCAAGATCAGTAAATCTTTTTATGTTTTAGCTTTTTTAAAATTAATTTTTATTGGAATATAGCTGCTTATGATGTTGTGTTAGTTTCTTCTGTAGAGCAAAGTGAATCAGATATATATATATATATATATACAAAATTTCCATCCCATTAGGTCACCATAGAGCACCATGTAGAGTTCCCTGTGCTGTACAGTAGGCCCTCATTATGCATCGTTTTATACGTTAATAGCAGTGTATATATGTTAGTACCAATCTTCCAGTTCATCCTACACCCTCCTTCCCCCCTTGGTGTCCATAAATTTGTTTTCTATGTCTGTGTCTCTATTTCTACCTTAGTAAATCTTTTTTAATGTGAACAAATATCTAAGAATATTTAGATACTTTTTATTTATTTATTTATTTTTATTTTTACTTTATTTTGCTTTACAATACTGTATTGGTTTTGCCATACATTGACATGAATCAGCCATGGGTGTACATGAGTTCCCAATCCTGAACCCCCCCTCCCACCTCCCACCCCATATCATCTCTCTGGATCATCCCCGTGCACCAGCCCCAAGCATCCTGTATTAGATACTTTTTAAAGAAGTCTATGTTTAGAAATATTCAGTTTTTGTAAATTAGATTGTAAATTAGAGCATTTATCAAGTGCTAGGAAAAAATCAATTATTTTGCAAGAGAAAATAATCTGTCAGTTCAGTTCAGTCATGTCTGACTCTTTGCTACCCCATGGACTGCAGCACACCAGGCCTCCCTGTCCATCACCAACTCCTGGAGCTTGTTCAAACTCATGTCCATTGAGTCAGTGATGCCATCCAACCATCTCATCCTCTGTTGTCCCCTTCTCCTCCTCCCTGCAATATTTCCCAGCATCAGGGTCTTTTCCAATGAATCAGTTCTTCACATCAGGTGGCCAAAATATTGGAGTTTCAGCTTCAGCATAGTCCTTCCAATGAATATTCAGGACTGATTTCTTTTAGGATTGACTGGTTTGATCTCTTTGCTATCCAAGGGACTCTTAAGAGTTTTATCCAGTACCACAGTTCAAAAACATCTGTTCTTTTAACTTTATCAGTCTCTGTCAATTTGAAATTGAGGCCTGAATTTTAAACTTGAATTACTTAAATGCCTCCTGTCTTGGCCAAATTTGGACTTTTGGCTTCAATTAGAAATAGCTTCAGGTTGAGAGCTTATATAACATATGATTGGCAGCCAGGGAAGAAAGTCCTGAAGAATTCACTTTTCTATTATACAGTTACTAGTCTAGTGATTTCTTTGTCTGTTAAAGAGATGAAAACTGGAAATTAAATGGAGAACAAGATTTTAGATTCAATTTACATTCCTATAAACTAAGATCATGGCATCTGGTCCCATCACTTCATGGCAAGTAGAAGGAGAAAAAGTGGAAGCAGTGACTGACTTTATATTCCTGGGCTCCAAAATTACTATGGATGGTGATTTCAGCTGTGAAATTAAAAGATGCTTCCTCCTCGGAAGGACAAACCTAGTCAGTGTATTAAAAAGCAGAGACATCAGTTTGCTGACCAAGTTCTGTATAGTCAAAGCTATGGTGTCCAATAGTCATGTACAGATGTGAGAGCTGGGCCATGAAGAAGGTTGATCACCAAAGAATTGATCCTTTTGAATTGTGGTGCTGGGGAAAACTCTTGAGAGTCCCTTGGACAGCAAGGAGATCAAACCAGTCCATCCTAAAGGAAATCAACCCTGAATATTCATTGGAAGGACTGATGATGAAGCTGAAGTTCTAATCCTTTGGCCACCTGATGTCAAAAACCAACTCGCTGGAAAAGACCCTGATGCTGGGAAAGATTGAAGGCAGGAGAAGGGGGTGACAGAGGATGAGATGGTTGGATGGCATCACTGACTCCATGGACATGACTTTGAGCAAACTCGGGGAGATAGTGAAGGACAGAGGAGCCCAGTGTGCTGCAGTCCATGGAGTCGCAAAGAGTTGGGCACAACTGAGCGACTGAATAGCAACGTCAGTGATATGCACTCTGAAATCAACCTAAGGATGAGTTTATCATAATACTTCAAATTTTTTTCCCAAACCAGTTGCACATGCATTTATCTCATTTGGTCCTTAAAAAATGGAAAAAAAGCCTATGTGGTAGGTCCTCAAGGTAGTGATGATCAGGTCTTGACATTCTATTCAGTTCAGTTCAGCCGCTCAGTCATGTCTCCAAGAAGACCTTCAAGGCTTGACACTGGAGAGTTTTATTAATAAGACTTAGTACATAATTTGGTATTGGGCATTGGTACTGAGGTTGGAAATTAAATTCTCTGACATCCTTCCATTTTCATCTTAACCTCCCACCCATCCTCAGCTGAGACCAAGATTAATGAAGATAAAGAAAGCAAACCTCTGAGGCTGAAGCTGAGGCTTCACTCAGGGTGGCTGTGAAAAGAATTCCTTCTTGGAATCAAATGCATTTTAGAAACAAAAAAGCTTTAACCTCAACATGAGTTTGGTTGATTAATCATTTTAGGTATTTGAGTTCAACTTTGTTAACATTTGAGACGCCTGTCCTCGCAGTGCTGTCTTCACGACCTGACTTAGGGCCTTGTGGTTTTAGTTCAAAGATGATTGTTTCACTTTAGCTGATGAGGCCTTATCTCAAAAATCCACTGGATGCTCAGCTCCCAAGCTTGGGAAGACTGTCACGGGGCCTGGGTTTTTATTCCCTTTCCAACTTTGCCCTTATGAGTGGCCGATATTAAGCTTGCAACTGAGTGAGCCTAAACTAATAAAATTGCCAGAAATACAAGACAACCGTCTCTACTTGGTATATTGTTCATTTTTAATCCTTTTTTGTTGTGGAGTCCAGAACACACAGTCATCTTTGTGAGGCTTCAGAAATCACTGCAGATCCCTTCAAAGCAAAACCAATTTGACAAAAATCTCCTCCGCCCCCGTCTCTCCCAGTCACATGACCAAGTAATGTACTGGATTCATACAAACAGGTAATCCACAGGCTGCACTCCAGACAGCTAAGTGGGTTTAACGTAAACTCTGACTGCAAGGGGGAGAAACCAGATAAAAGCATCATTTGTCTTCCAAGCTCTTGCTGAAAATCTACCCATTATACAGTGCAGGCCTGGATGTAGGCTGCCCGTGCCCCTCAGACAAGGGTCCTGTGCACATCAGTGACTCAGCTCTGCTCTCCCCTTGGCAGAATGTGGGTATTTTCTCACGGCACATTCCAGGGTCTTGACAGATGGCTGGGCTGAACTTGGCCCAGGCCGACCCGGGAGATCAAGACTTCGACTGATCCTTTGTTCTGTCTCGTGGTGTCAGCAACTTGGAGTAGTGGGTCTGTCGACTCCAGGGCCTTTCAGTGGGAGGACCGACCCTTTAACTCACAGATAGAGCAACAAAGGTCTGCTTATGGAGTGGTGGCAGTTTCTAAAAAAGAGCGTTTTTGTGTCAGGATGTTTATCATGCGCTCATGTCATCACTGCAGGGTGGCTTGTGGCGGTCCTACCCCGGCTGGTGCACCAGGCCTTTTATCTGTGAATGTGAACATGGCTTTGAAGGCTGGGCAGGAAATACATTACGAGTTTAGTGATAGAGGAGCTCAAATAGTTGAGTAAGAAGCGAGAGGGGATGAGAAAGATATACAGCCACTAATGGGAAGACCGGGAAATTAATCTCATCTTCCTTGAGTTGGAGAAATAAATCCTTTGTTCCCCGCCTTGCTGAGGAATCTGAAGTATTCAGGGTCCTGCCAGTGTTGTTTCATCTTACTCTTCATCTGGTTTTATGATTTTCAATAAAGCAAATATTTCAAGTCAATCAAATTAATTAGATTATTTTTATACTCACAAAATGGTAAGATCAGAGTACATGGGCCAAACAGGGATTATCTCCTCACTTGAACCATAGCTCCTGTTTTCATATTAGTTATTTTAAAATTCCCCATCCAGAAAAGCTGAGAGGTGGGTTGTTTTGGAGTTCTATTTTATCAAAACTAAATTTTCTTGTGCTGATGTATTCATTTAAATTTAAAAACAACCTCAAAGTAAAATACATTTCTTTCTGATTTACCGTGTTGTTTAGTGGCTAAGTCGTGTCTGACTCTTTTGCGACCACATGGACTGTAGCCCTCCAGAATCCTCTGTCCATGGGATTCTCCAGGCAAGAATACTGGAGTGGGTTGCTATTTCCTGCTCCAGAGGATCTTCCCAACCCAGGGATCAAAGCCAGGTCTCCTGCATTGCAGGCAGATTCTTTACTGCTGTTCTACCCCTAATTTACTGTGCATTCAGTTGTGTCCGTAGTCTGTTACAAAAACAAATGCCAGAACAACCAGAGAAGTTCCTTAAATGTGGGTAAAAAAAAGTAGTGGTGCATGAAAATGCCTAAGACAGAATTCTAAGTGAGGATACCTAAAACTTTGTGAACTTGAAAGGACATGCTGTGTGCCATTTCATTGCATTTTACAATGTTTAACTTACAATTCAAACAAAACATCTTAGATAGAAGCTTAATCTGCTGATATAGGTAGCTGGTTTTCACTACTAAATAGAGTCATGTATCCAGTGTTTTTGTATTCATGAAAAATTATGACCAAACTTGCACTTTTCATTTATATTGGAAAAAAAAAACAGATTTCTTCATGGGCACATTTATATGTTTACATAAAAATAACATGAAGTAAAACATGCTCTTAGGCATGCTAGAATATAATTTTAGTGGAGAAGCATATTTAGCAATTTTGACTATGTAGCTTTAAATTGTAAATATCTAATGAGAAATGAGGCTTTTTAGTTCCTCTTCACTTTCTGCCATAAGGGTGGTATCATCTGCATATCTGAGGTTATTGATATTTCTCCCGGCAATCTTGATTCCAGCTTGTGTTTCTTCCGGTCCAGCGTTTCTCATGATGTGCTCTGCATGTAAGTGAAATAAGCAGGGTGACAATATACAGCCTTGACGTACTCCTTTTCCTATTTGGAACCAGTCTGTTGTTCCATGTCCAGTTCTAACTGTTGCTTCCTGACCTGCATACAGGTTTCTCAAGAGGCAGGTCAGGTGGTCTGGTATTCCCATCTCTTTCAGATAAAAAGCCTCTTGATGAAAGTGAAAGAGGAGATTGAAAAAGTTGGCTTAAACCTCAACATTTAGAAAACTAAGATCATGGCATCTGGTCTCATCACTTCATGGGAAATAGATGGGGAAACAGTGGAAACAGCATCAGACTTTAATTTTTTGGGCTCCAAAATCGCTGCAGATGGTGATTGCAGCCATGAAATTAAAAGATGCTTACTCCTTGGAAGGAAAGTTATGACCAACCTAGATATTTGAAACCAGAGACATTACTTTGCCAACAAAGGTCCGTCTAGTCAAGGCTATGGTTTTTCCAGTAGTCATGTATGGATGTGAGAGTTGGACTGTGAAGAAAGCTGAGTGCCAAAGAATTGCTGCTTTTGAACTGTGGTGTTGGAGAAGACTCGAGTCCCTTAGACTGCAAGGAGATCCAACCAGTCCATTCTAAAGGAGGTTAGTTCTGGGTGTTCTTTAGAAGGACTGATGGTAAAGCTGAAACTGCAATACTTTGGCCACCTCATGTGAAGAGTTGACTCATTGGAAAAGGAGTCATTGGATCCTAGGAGGGATTGGGGGCAGGAGGAGAGGGGGACGACAGAGGATGAGATGGCTGGATCGCATCACCGATTCGATGGACGTGAATCTGAGTGAACTCTGGGAGTTGGTGATGGACAGGGAGGCCTGGCGTGTTGCAGTTTACGGGGTCGCAAAGAATGGGACATGACTGAGCAACTGAACTGAATGAGAAACAGAACATGACTTTACTTGGATTAACAATAATGTTTCTTTTGTATTGGTTATCCTATGGCCTATGAAAATAGATTGTGGTTTATCTTATGTGAGAGACTGTGTCTAAGCTGAAACCCACACCAAATAAAAGGTTTCCATAAATATAGATTTATTGTACTTCCCTTAACTGATCACTTTCCTCCATACATTGTCTATTTGCACCTTTTCCCAAACCTTACATTATTCAGTTCAGTTCAGTCACTCAGTCATGTCCGACTCTTTGTGACCCCATGAATCGCAGCACGCCAGGCCTCCCTGTCCATCACCAACTCCCAGAGTTCACTCAGACTCACATCCATCGAGTCAGTGATGCCATCCAACCATCTCATCCTCTGTCATCCCCTTCTCCTCCTGCCCCCAATCCCTCCCAGCATCAGAGTCTTTTCCAATGAGTCAACTCTTCTCATGAGGTGGCCAAAGTACTGTGCATATATAAAATGCTTAATCACTCTTTTGAATGAACTGGAAGTGCTGAGTAATTTGCCATGTAAGGAATACTATGGTTTTAGAAGGAAATGTGCTCTGTTAATCTTAAGGATTCACCGAATTGTCAGCTCTCAAAACTATGAAAAAAGTACTTCATGATAGCACATGGTAAATATAAAGTCAATATTCTGTTTACAATAGCATAAAATTGTATTGTTCAAATGAAAACAGTCAAGAACCAGGACTGATTGGCTCAAACCATGGTGTTTTGTTATTTATGTAGCTAATATTCCAGCAGTGGGCAGTCTCAAGTTTTCTCAGCTGTTTTGTTCCATCTCTCAGTGTATCTTGATTTTTGGTCTTGATATATTTTTAAAAAAATTTTTTTGATGTGGATCATTTTTAAAATCTTTATTGAACTTGCTGTAATATTGCTTCTGTTTTATGTTTTGGCTTTTTGGCCACAAGGTGTGTGGAAATCCTAGTTCCCTGACCAGGGATTGAACTGGCACTGCCTGTATTGGAAGGCAGAGTCTTACTGGACTACCAAGGAAGTCCCTCTATGTCTTCATATATATGTCTCATTTCTTTTCTTTCTATAACAAAAAATAAAGAAAAGTAAAGAAAGAGCTACAGTAATCTTATCTCCCAGATTCAACCATTAACACAATTTTGTTTATAAGTTCTTTTCCTTTATCTTTTGCTGAATTATTTAAAAAACAAATACAATATTTTGGTTTCTACCACCAAAAATTATAGGTATTTTCCACCAAAAATTATAGGTATTTTCTTACATTAAAAAATTTAAAAATCGTACCTTTGTATTATCTCACGTCCAGTGTGCATTCAAATTCTCTAAAAGCATCAGAAAGCATAAAATGCCTGTTCAGTTCAGCTGCTTAATAGTGCCCAACTTTGAGACCCCATGGACTGCGGCATGCCAGGCTTCCTCATCCATCACCAACTCCCAGAGCTTGCTCAAATTCTTGTCCATTGAGTTGGTGATGCCATCCAACCATCTCATCCTCTGTCATCCCCTTCTCCTCCTGCCCTCAATCTTTCCCAGCATCAGGGTCTTTTCCAGTGAGTCAGTTCTTCACATCAGGTGGCCAAAGTATTGGAGCTTCTGCTTCAGTATCAGTCCTTCAAATGAATATTTAGGACCGATTTCCTTTAGGATTGACTGGTTTGATCTCCTTGCTATCCAAGGGACTCTCAAGAGTCTTCTTCAACACCACAGTTCAAAAGCATCAATTCTTCAGCACTCAGGTTTCTTTATAGTCCAACTCTCACATCCATACATGACTACTATGGAAAAACCATAGCTCTGACTAGATGGACCTTTGTTGGCAAAGTAGTATCTCTGTTTTTTAATATGCTGTCTAGGTTGGTCATAGCTTTTCTTCCAAGGAGCAAGCGTCTTTAAATTTCATGGCTGTAGTCACCATCTTCAGTGATTTTGGAGCCCCCCCCCAAATAAAGTCTCTCACTGTTTCCATTGTTTCCCTGTCTATTTGCCATGAAGTGATGAGACCAGATGCCATGAAGTGATGGGACTAGATGCCATGATCTTAGTTTTTTGAATATTGAGTTTTAACCCAACTTTTTCACTCTCTTTCACTTTCATCAAGAGGCTCTTTAGTTCTTCTTTGCTTTCTGCCATAAGGGTGGTGTCATCTGCATATCTGAGGTTATTGATATTTCTCCTGGAAATCTTGATTCCAGCTTGTGGTTCATCCAGCCTGACATTTTGCATGATGTGCTCTGCATATAAGTTAAATAAGCAAGGTGACAGTACACAACCTTGACATACTCCTTTCCCAATTTGGAACCAGTCTGTTTTTCCCTGTCTGGTTCTAACTGTTGCTTCTTGGCCTGCATATCGATTTCTCAGGAGGCAGGTCAGGTGGTCTGGTATTCCCATCACCTGGGAAAATTCTCTCTAAGAATTTTCCACATTTTATTCTGATCCACACAGTCAGAGACTTTGGCATAGTCCATAAAGCAGAAGTAGATCTTTTTCTGGAACTCTTCTTGCTTTTTTTGATGATCCAACAGATGTTGGCAATTTGACCTCTGGTTCCCCTGCCTTTTCTAAATCCAGCTTGAATATCCAGAAGCTCATGGTTCATGTACTGTTGAAGCCTGGCTTGGAGAATTTTGAGCATTACTTTGCTAGCATGTGAGATGAGTACAATTGTGCAGTAGTTTGAGAATTCTTTGGCATTGCCTTTCTTTGGGATTGGAATGAAAACTGACCTTTTCCAGTCCTGTGGCCACTGCTCAGTTTTCCAAATCTTCTGGCATATTGAGTGCAGCACTTTCACAGCATCATCAAAGTGCCTGACTCTTTCACAACCACATTTGGAGGAGTTATATCTTTTGGGTTGAGAGATCTCCTTCTTCAGATCTTTTGGACTAAGCTTGTATGTGGGAATTTGGACAAAATCTACAAGGAGCCAACAAGAGGTATTTAATGATAGCCCTGAATTTATATATTCATTCAACAGTCATTGAATCTACTACTGTTTTGAAGCAAAGAACATTTTAAGTGTAGTTTCTTCCCAAGTTTATTTCAATTTTCCACTCTCATTCAACTAAATTCAGCATGAAGAAAACTGACTGAGCTTAGTTAAATTTAATGACAGCATCACCATCTTGCTTATTCTGGTTCAGAAACTTTGGTGTCACCTCTAACTAAGCCCCTTCCCTGTCCATCTCTCCTAAATGTTACCAAGCCCACTGGTAGACTTTCAAATACTTCCTTTTCTTTTCTTTTGGTCATAATTGTAGGACCGAATTTTATTAGTGAAATGATATGCAGTAGGCAGGTGTTCTGATAACCATTTGTGCATTTCACCTCATGTGAGGTTCACAATAACCTAACAAGGAAGTCCCTTTGTCATTCACATTTTAATTCAAAATTGCACTTCAGAGACTTTCATTCATACCTAAGACTGTTGAATGAGTAACAAGTCATCATGCCAACCCATGGTCTCCCTGTCAGGTCCATCAGTTCAGTTCAGTCGCTTAGTCATGTCTGACTCTTTGCGACCCCATGAATCACAGCACGCCAGGCCTCCCTGTCCATCACCAACTCCCGGAGTTCATTCAGACTCACGTCCATCAAGTCAGTGATGCCATCCAGCCATCCCCTGTCGTCCCCTTCTCCTCCTGCCCCCAATCCCTCCCAGCATCAGAGTCTTTTCCAATGAGTCAACTCTTCGCATCAGGTGGCCAAAGTACTGGAGTTTCAGCTTTAGCATCATTCCTTCCAAAGAAATCCCAGGGTTGATCTCCTTCAGAATGGACTGGTTGGATCTCCTTGCAGTTCAAGGGACTCTCAAGAGTCTTCTCCAACACCACAGTTCAAAAACATCAATTCTTCAGCACTCAGCTTTCTTCACAGTCCAACTCTCACATCCGTACATGACCACTGGAAAAACCATAGCCTTGACTAGACGGAACTTTGTTGGCAAAGTAATGTCTCTGGTTTCGAATATGCTATCTAGGTTGGTCATAACTTTCCTTCCAAGGAGTAAGGATCTTTTAATTTCATGGCTGCAGTCACCATCTGCACTGATTTTGGAGCCCCCAGAAATAAAGTCTGACACTGTTTCCACTGTTTCCCCATCTATTTCCCATGAAGTGATGGGCCATACACTTGGTCAAAGAAACAACAATGACAATTAAAATGATGCCTTCAGGAAGGGCAATCTTTCCAAAGTTTTGGAATGTGCTTCTGAGGTTCCCCAGGGTTTCTTAGAAGACAGAGTCACTGATCTGCATGATTAGCTTCTTGAACATTTGCAAATGAAAGTTAAGTGACCAACATGTCATACAAATATGATTTTATATTTGTGCAGCTATTTCTGGACTCTCTATTCAGTTCCAATGATCCACTTGCCTATTTCTTCTTCAGTACCACACTATCTTGATTACTGTGGCTTCATAATAAGTCTAGAAGTAAGTCAATTTTTTTGACTTTATTATTCTCCTCTGCTGCTGTGTTGGATGTTTTTTGTCTCACCATACAACTTTGAAGCCATTTGTCAGTATTCACAAGATAGTCAGTTCCTTCACTCAGTCATATCTGACTCTTTGCAACCCTGTGGACTGCATCACGCCAGGCTTCCCTGTCCATCACCAACTCCCAGAGCTTGCTCAAACTCATGTCCATCGAGTTGGTGATGCCATCCAGCCATCTCATCCTTTGTCTCCCCCTTCTTCTCCTGCCTTCAATCTTTCCCAACATCAGGGTCTTTTCCAGTGAGTCAGTTCTTTGCATCAGGTGGCCAAAGAATTGCAGTTTCAGCTTTAGCATCAGTCCTTCCAATGAATATTCAGGGTTGATTTCCTTTAGGATTGACTGGTTTGATCTCCTTGCAGTCCAAAAGTCTCAAAGTCTCTCAAGAGTCTTCTCCAGCACCATAGTTCAAGAATTATGATTTTTATGGTGACTGTATTGAATTTATAGATCAAGTTGTTAAGAACTGATAGCGTAACAATATTGAGTTTTGTTATCCATGAATAAGAAGTCTCTCTTTATTTATTTAGATCTTTGATGCCTTTCATCAGCATTTTGTACTTTTCCTTACATTAATCTTGCACATATTTTGTTAGATTTACACTTCAGTATTTAATGTGTTGGTGCTAATGTAAATGGTATTGGGGTATTAATTTGAAATTCCACTTCTTCAGTACTGGTATATATAAAAGAAAGCAGCTTTTGTATACTAACCTTGTATCTTACCTTCTTACTATAAATGCTTATTAGTTCCAGGAGGGTTTTGTTTGTTTGTTTGTTTTTTAATGATTCTTTGGGATTTCCTACACATAAATAGAAAATCATGTCATTTGTGAACTAGGAAAGTTTTATTTCTACTTTTGCTTGTTCTAAAAATTGGTTTATTTATCTTTTCATTAACGAGTTATAGAAGTTATATATATATGTATGTATGTATATACACACATACACACACACAATGTATGTATATATTTAAAAGGGACTTGGATATAAGTCTTTTACACATAAAGTTTTCCCAGTTTTGATAGCTCAGGAGTATTTTTAATTTTGATGAAAGATAATTTACCTATGTTTCTTTTGGTTGCCTGGGCCTCTGCTGTTATAACCATGAAGCCATTTCCTAATCCAGGATCACAAAGTCTTATTATGTTTTCATCCAAGAATTTTATACCTGACCTTTTCCCTTTGGGTCTATGGTTCATTTTGAGTCAATTCTTGTTTGTGTTGTGATGAAGTCCAACTTGGTTATTTTGCATGCTGGGGATCTAGTTGCCCCAGCATCACTTATCAGAAAGACTAATCTTTCCCTATTTAATTGTCTTGGTATCCTTTTGAAAATCAATTAATCATAAATGGAAAGGATTATTGCTGGACTTTGAATTATAGTCACTGTACTATATGTCTGTCATTTTGCCAACCTCACACTATCCTAAATGCTGTAGTTTCATAACAAGTTTGGGAACCAGGAATGGTGTGTTCTCCAACATTGTTTTTCTTTTTCAAGACTGTTTTGGGCTTTCCTGGTTCTATAGCATTTCCATATGAATTTTAGTAAAGCAGAGATATTACCTTGCCAACAAAGGTCTGTCTAGTCAAGGCTGTGGTTTTTCCAGTGGCCATGTATGGATGTGAGAGTTGGACTGTGAAGAAAGCTGAGCGCCAAAGAATTGATGCTTTTGGACTGTGGTGTTGGAGAAGACTCTTGAGAGTCCCTTGGATGGCAAGGAGATCCAACCAGTCCATCCTAAAGGAGATCAGTCCTGGGTGTTCATTGGAAGGACTGATGCTGAAGCTGAAACTCCAGTACTTTGGCCACCTGATGTGAAGAGTTGACTCATTGGAAAAGACTCTGATGCTGGGAGGGATTAGGGGCAGGAGGAGAAGGGGACGACAGAGGATGAAATGGCTGGATGGCATCACCGACTCAATGGACATGAATCTGAGTGAACTCCGGGATTTGGTGATGGACAGGGAGGCCTGGCATGCTGCGATTCATGGGGTTGCAAAGAGTAGGACATGACTGAGCAACTGAACTGAGCTGTTAACATTTAAAAAAAAATTAGGTTCCTGGGATTTTGAAATTAAATATGCTGAATTAGTAGATAAATTTTGAGGGAGAATATATCCACTTTCACAATATTAAATATCCTAACCCATGCATATTCCATTTATTTGTCTCTCATTCAATTTTCTTCAGTGGTGATTTATATTTTCAGGTGTGCATTTTTTCCCACTTTGATTAAGTTTGTTCTAAAATACTTGATTCTTAGGTTAGAGTAGTTATCACCTGGCAGAGAGGACGATATGACAGAGAGAAAGTTTGTTCCAGAATAAAGGAGGAATGGAGGCCTTAGCCCTCCCTCTGTCATTGAGTGTGTTGAGGGAGACAGTTGTGGGAAGGCAAGGATGTAAGATATCTTTCTCCTTGCCTCTTCTCCTTGGATTTCTGTGTTAAAGTTCCTCTCCTCATATCTCCACTGGCACATGTTGAAACTCATGGGAAAGCTCTGTTTAGTTTTAGGAAATGAGAATGTCACAATTTCTTTGCATGCAGGGCAGTGCTGTGCATCATTGCACAGCTGTGCTAAACTGTCCTTATTTATCTCCATCGGCCAAAAGCCTATCCCCCTGCAGTCTGTGGAATGGTCCACATTTTAGCCCTTGGAAGCTGCGAATGTGACCTTGCTTGGAAAATGAGTCTTCACAGATGCAATGAAGGGACTCAGCATGAGATCATCCCAGATTACCCAGATGGCCTCTCAATCTGATGGCAAGTTTTCTTATGTGAAGAGGTAGAGACTCCCAGGGATGCAGCCTGGGGGTGGGGGCAGAGATTGGAGCCATGAGTCTGTGGGCACCACTGACACAGTGCAATTTCTGAACAAGAATTGGGAGCTTTAGCTCTGCAGCAAATATCCTACAATATATGTGTAGCCTACATGCATGGACTTGCTCAACAAAGGAATTCATATGTCAAAACTCTTCAGGAGTGAGTAATGTTTTCTCAATGTACAGCTAGGGTATTATTGGTTTAAAGTAAAATAAAAGGTACCCTAACCCTTCTTTTCCCAAATAAACTCTGAACACATTCACACACACACACACATGGCTAGAGATCCTGAGATATTCAGTAAAAATTAAGCTCTTATTTTTTCATTTAAAGCAGTTATCCTGGAACTTACCTGGCAGTCCAGTGGTTAGGAATTTGCCTTGCAATGCAGGGTGTGGGTTTGATCCCTGGTCAGTGAACTAAGATCTCACGTGCCTCAGGGACAAAAAACCAAGTCATGAAACAGAAGCAATATTGTGATGCATTCAATAAAGACTAAAAATGGTCCACATCAAAAAAATCTTTAAAAAAAAAGCAGTCATCCTGAAAGTTGCAATAAGCATTGCTAGATTAGATGATTTTCAATCATTTTAGGTTCAGTTTCAGGTGATTCTAAATAGGGATCTCTGCATGCAGACTCATTAGGAGGGACTTCTCTAAGGAGCAGACACATGGTTTCCTGGCCTTCCAGCATCATCGTCCCAGAGTAGTTCTCATCATCTCAGACCAGCCCCTGAAGGAGGGCTCTAAGCTCTTAGAGTTAGTTTTGATTCAGTGGCTTATATGGTTGAGCTCAAGAAAAAAAACAGCTGGAGGCTGGGGGAGGGCAGAGATGTGGGTCATTTTAAGAGGAACAAAAAGGCCCAAAGCAGTTCTTTCCCAGATGAAATTCCTCTGAAGACGTTTTGCCTGAACCATGTTGGCTGGTTCCTCTGTTAAAGATTTGTTGTTGTTTAGTCCCTAAGTTGTATTCAACTCTTTGCAACCCTATGAATTGTAGCCTTCCAGGCTCCTCTGTCCATAGGACTTTCCTGGCAGGAATCCTGGAGTGGGTTGCTATTTCCTTATCCAGGGGATCTTCCCCACCCAGGATGGACCCCACATCTCCTGCATTGGCAGGTGGATTCTTTACCACTGAGCCATCAGGGAAGCCCTGGGTTAAGGATGCCTGGCATTAAAAGAGCATTAAATTAGCTGTGGTCCTTCTGAAGGGACAGCATGGGCTCCTTCAGGAAAGAATTGGAGAGCCAGGTGCTTCAGGCTTGAGAATAGAACAAGCACCTGTATCAGTTCCTGCTAAGTCTGAACTCACATGACTGTTGATCTCAGCTACCTGCGTGACAGAGGCGGGAGTCTGGCTGCCACGTGCGTTTTATTGGTTCTGCTCCCAGGCAGATTGGAAACTCAGTTTGTGTGGAAGACAGATTTCAGTTCAGTAGAGTCAGCAGAAAATGCTGCCGGGGCTTCTTTTGTATTAAATTATGACATGATGGTAGTTGCCGTACGTTTAGAGGAATGTCTGGGAGTTTGTGTGTATTTCTAAACCCATCTTCGGTTTTCCCTGAAGAGTGCAGCAGCCCCTGTTAGGATGTGTCACCCAGACCTGGGGAAGCAGAAGGCGTTGTTCTGAGCCAGGACTGGGGGAGCAGCTCTGCAATGGCATGTTTTGCAGCCTTTTCTCCTGTTTTGTGTTGCAAATCTGAATGCACACCATGTGAATGGAGTCAGAACTTGCTGACTCTGCACAGTACTGTGCTTGCACTGCACAGCAAAGCCTAGGTCTCCCCTGTTTGTGTGTTTGCCCCACTGTCCCCTCGCACCCCGCTCCCCCCCCCCCCCCGCAGTGAGCTTCATGCAGATGGGGACCACCGCCACTTCCTTTCTGGAGGTATATCATGCAAGTGCCATTTTTCTGGGGCTCAGGGTCTCATTCTGTGTTGAGGCTGGAGGTCATTGTGGGAAACTCAGCCTTGTCCCTGGAAGGCTTTCCCACCTGAAGGATGCTAAGAGGCTCCTGAGGAAAAAGGAATGACCTTGTGAAGTGGCCCCCAGATTGTACCTTCACTGCAAATAATATAGTCACTTGACATTTCTAGTGTCTATCCTGACCCTCAAGAGTGGCCTGTGGGCTGGGGTTTCATTGCTGCCTGCACCTTGGGGCCCCTCAGGGATGTTGACCTGGCACTGGGTCAGAGCTGCTAGGTTCCGTCCACTTGCTTAACTTATGATCCACTGACATGTGTACTTTTTCATATAAACAGGGAGTAGAAATGTTCATAGACTTTTTTTTTTTAATATGGAATGCTTCACGAATTTGCATATCATCCTTGCACAGGGGCCATGCTAATCTTCTCTGTATCGTTCCAATTTTAGTATATTTGCTGCCAAAGCGAGCACTGTTCATAGACTTTTACTTTAATGAAAGAAAAGTGAAAGTTAAAGTCTCTCAGTTGTGTCCAACTCTTTGTGACCCTATGGACTGTAGCCTGCTGGGCTCCCCTGTCCATGGAATTCTCCAGGACAGAATACTGGAGTGGGTAGCCATTCCCTTCTCCAGGGGATCTTCCCAACCCAGGGATTGAACCTAGGTCTTCTGCATTGCAGGTGGATTCTTTACTGTCTGAGCCACCAGGAAAATCCTTTAACTACTTTGGTTTATGTTACCCAGTCTAATGGCCTGTTGTTATCTTTATTCATTCCATCAATAACATATGGTTGAGAAACCCTTGCTTTTCCTTTAGCAATTTGTCCAGCTGTCCCCCAGGACCCCGACTCCTGTCTGTTCTTCCTCATGAGGGCTCTTCTCAGGCTCCTCTGCTGCCCCCTCCGTATCTCGAATCCCAGCATGGCAGCACATCCTGTCCAAAGCCTCCCTCTTCTCCGTGTGGTCTGTACTTACTCCCTGGGTGACTGCATTTTATCCCAAGGCCATCACCCTTTCCTATGAGCTAGTCATTCACGAGCGCATGTTTTCAGTTCAGACTCCTCCCTCCAGCCCCATCTGTGTCTTACCTCTGCTGCCTTCTCAGCACCTCTCCTGCATTTCTGTTCTTCCCACCATCTTTCTTATTCTTCCGCATGGCCACCGTGGCCTCTAGGCCTCTTTTCCTCTCATGCCGTCTCCAACTCACCAGCAAATCCCTTGGACTCTTCTTTCAAATATATACCCCCAACCTCCCCAAAACCCTGACCAGGTCCCATCACCTCTATGACTTCCTCATCTCTTACCTGGATGCTTGTTAAGACCTCGTAATGGCCAGAGCAGTCCTAATGAGATGGAGAGAGTTCTGCCACTGCTCTGCTAAACGCTTCCAGCGGCACTGCATGTCCCTCAGCGCAGGGGTCAAGGCCTTTGTGGTCTGGGCCTGACTGCCCCTCCCCGCTGGCGGTCCTGAGTCCCGCATCTATGCTCCCCCTCCCCTGCTTCACTGCAGGCTTGGGCAGCCACAGATATTCTTCCCCCAGTGTCACCATGGCTCCTGCCCCCACTTCCTTTAGACCCTCACTTCTCATCCCCTTTCTGAGTGGCCTCTTTGACCTTCCCACATAGGATATCAGCCTTTCCACCCCACAATCTCTCCCCTTTACCCCGAATTGTTATCACTTGCCTCCACCTAACATTCTTCCATGTAATGTTCCTACATGTACTGGTATCATCTGCCTCTCTCCCTACTAGAAGCTCCAATGGGCAGGGGTGTTCTGAATTTTGTTCCCTTCAGTCTCCCAGGAGCCTGGAAGGACATCTCGCTACCCCAATACTCAGTTAATACTTGTTGAGAGAAATAGAAGTATCAACACTAGGGAAATAATAGGAAATGATATGACTTTGAAAATACCTATAAATGATTCATATGATTACACATGAAATGATCTGAAGATCAGGGCACTCAGCTTTTTTGGTTTGCTTTGTTTTGTTTTTATTTGTGGGGAGGGGAGCAAGCTTTGGGGTCCCTGCAGTTTTGAGGCTGCTGGATGGCCATACTTGAACTCACCCAGGGATGTAAGAGCAGGTGGGGGCTGCTGGAAGACTGGAACCGCCTCCCTCTATGGTAGAGATTCTGGCAAGGTTTCCTCCTACAACCATCTGGCAGGGGAATTGCAATTTTCATGTCCAGGTGACCAACCTGAACCAGTTTAAAGCATTTATTTTTGGCCACCCATGAACAGAACTGTTCATATCATTAAATTCTCAATCAAGTCACCACTTCTTTGGGATATAGCGGAAACAATTAAACAGCTAGTAGAAAATATTTCCTTTGTGTTTATAGGAGATTTACTTTTATTTTGGAGATTTTGGGGGCTTGTGTTATCTCCAAATTAGTCATGATACAGATTTGGGAAAAAAAGAAAATTTTCTCCTCCCTGCTTCAAAGAAGACATGAAATGTGTGCATGATAGTGAAATTATTTTTAGGCACGTGAAGGTCACACAGAAAATATTCTCGTTGGCTTTGAAAAGCTCCTTTTCACTCAGATGTGAATAAATATAGACATTCATACTGCTGCTATATTTATTCCTGCACAAAGATTTTTCTCACCTTTAGAATAGAACAGATGCTCTTTTGTGCAACTTTCAGAGCAGGTAGTTGTGTGTCCTCATTCAGTCTCCAAAAGGGAAATCTATGTAGGTCAAGAAAGCAACAGGCAAACGGGGCCTCTTCCTACCTCCACTTTCTGCTTTCTCCCCACCCCATCCCTGCTCCAGCCCCTTCCCCACCCACATACCTGTCAAAACACCCCTTCTTCCAGCCACAAAGCTCAGGTTTCTGTCACAGCTAAGAAGTGACTCAGAAAGATGCTAATTAAACCACACTGGGAAAACAAGAGGGTTTTCTGATGCTTTCCTTCCCCATCTTCACTAAAAATGATTAAACTGCCCCCACTCCCTGCTGTTTTCAGCTAAATGTGATTACAATTCAGAGATTCCAGCCAAGTCAAAACTCCCTAAATAGAGTGTGGGGAATGTCAGTGTCAGAGAGTCAAAGGCCAAGGATGATAAAAACTGTGCATTGAATTTGATTAACTGTTGACTGTAACTAGACTTCATGCTCTGCACTTGTCTGCTGTATCAACTGCCATCTCATTCAGCTGTTCCCTGTTTTATAACATTTGTGTTATGGGAAATCAGAGCAATGCCTACAATGCGTTTGATTTCCCCCTTGTACACAAAGTGATTTCTTCTGCGGACACAATGCTTTCTTGTTGGTGTCCGCTAGTGGATGCTTTCTTCCTGGACTCTCAGCCAGGATCAGGGACCTCAGAGCTCCCATCACAACAGCCATTTGTTTCTGAATCCCCTCTTGTTCCTTTGTGTATTGTCCAAATCATATATGTGCCTTTCAGAGTTTGGGGGTAGGGTTTGGAGGAGGGGATGCCCTCTTGTGGTGCTAAAGACCTTTGTGAAGTTAACTTAGATTCGATGAATATGTTAAACTAGACCAGAGTTGGGCAGTCTTGAATGGGAAATTGTTGCCCTTTGTAATCAACACGAGTTGTAATTGACAAGAGATATCTTTAAGGAATGTTGATTTTTTTTTTTAATCCCAATAGAAGTATGTATCATGCCTAGGACTCTCTTTGAATCCTGAAATAGCTCTGGCACCAGAGAAGCTAACCTGGAGGTGCAATGCACAGAGTCAAACCTGTGAAACTGGGAAACTCAGCTTCATAAAAACAAGTCTTGGTTTTTAAAATATCTGAGTTTCAGTTCTGGTTCTTTTGTTTCTTCTTTAATTCTGTCTTTGATTCAGGCTAATTCTGAAGGTCCAAGGTCATCTGAAGGAAGCCCTGGCTTTGGTACATACATAGAAAAAGATTTCCAGGTATGAAACTCTCCTGTTAAAGTCTGAGATATTGTTGCATCTGGAACCAGAGTTTCTGAAGAATTAGTGGAAGTATTTATATGCTGTCTCTGTGTATTGGCCTGACATATTCGCTTTAAAGTTTTAGCATTGGTTTTGCAGTGTATTTGCAGTTCATTCTCTCATTCCTTTCCATAAATCAATTCATCAGGGTATATAAATCCAGGCACTTTTTTTCCACTAAAGCTGCTATACCATTTATCACTGGTCTGAAAAGGGAAACTGATATTTACTGTATCTGCAAACTGTGATATGGGTAATTTCTATTCAGCTTCATAGCGACTGTGTGAGTGAACTGTTATAATCACCATTTAAGCTTGAGAAAATTCAAATGTTAGAAGTTTAGAAATTTTCCACAAAGTAGTAAGGTGGATTTTAAACAAGATCTAGCTTCAGGGTGAACTTTTTTGCCTGGATAGCCAGTCACTGTATTGTTAATACTTCTTTATTGTTCTATGATTTATACTCTCTTACTTTCTGTAAAAAGAAGGTTCATTCCATATTAATTGATTTATGTATTTAATTCAAAGCATTTATTTAACATCTCTGAGATGCTAGGCATCAATGATAGATCCTACAGATATGAATCTGAAGGTAAAGTTTTTCTGGTTTTGGGAAAACACTAGAAAGTGACATAGTCGAAGTCCAATGCAGGTGGCAAAGTCTCATTGTGACTTTGTTAATTCCTTTTCCCTATTTAATTTAATTACTTTAATGATTAAAAAAAATCAGAGTAATACCTATATGAAAGGGTAACACAGGATCCACCCACCCTTGTGCCCAAGCCCCACTCTTCAGGTGTCATCGATTTCAGGTTATTAGCAGTTTTGTCAAAGTCAGTGGTAAAATGAAAGTCAAGGAGATATTTCATATGATATTTTATACAGTATTAAATGAGAACAAATAAACAAGAGGGGTATTAAAAATAGGTTTAATAATTCAAACAGTTCAGTAAGTAGCAAAATAAGAATCCTTTTATGTTGATTAAAACTGTAAGTCAAATTAAAATGTGCTTGAAGTTTCATACCAAAATATAAAATCAATCAATAAATTATAAAGCAGTGACTAAAAGTAATAAAAATACTGTTTTGATTACTGTAGCTTTGTAATATAGTTTGAAATCAGAGAGTGTGATGCTAACAGCTTTGTCTTCTCTCTCAGGATTGTTTTGGTCATTCAGGAGTTTCATTGCTGCATGCAAACTTTAGGACTTTTTTTTTTTCATTTTTTTCTATTCCAAGAAACACCCTAGGAATTTTGAAAGAGATTACACTGAATTTATTGATGGCCTTGGGTAATATGGACGTTTTAAAATTATTAGTTCAGCTAATCCATTAACATGAGATTTCCTTCCATTTGTATCTTCTTTAATTTCTTTCGTCAAAGTTTTATAGTTTTAGTGTAAAGATCTTTAGCTTTTTGGTTAAATTTATTCCTAAGTGTTTATTGTTTTTGATACTGTTGTGAATGAGCTTGTGTTGTTTATTTCTTTTTCAGATAATTGATTTTTAACATATAATAAATGTAACTGATTTCTGTATGTTGTATCCTGCAGCTTCACTAAATTCATTGATTATCTGTAACAGTTTTTTCTTTTTGTGGGGATTTTCTATATATATCATCATATCATTTGTGGACAAAGATAATTTTACTTTTTCCTTACCAGTTTGGATGCCTTTTGTTTCTTTTCTTGCCTAATTGCTGTGGCTAGAACTTTAAGAACTGTGTTTAATACAAGTGGTAACAGTGGGCCACTTGTCTTGTTTCTGATCTTAGAGAAAACATTGAATATGACCTATATACCATTGAATATGACGTTGGCTATGGGTTTTTCATGTTTGATATTTATCATGTTGAGGTATATTTTTTCTGTACCAGATTTTTGAGTGCTTTTTCTTTTTTTTTTTACCATGAAAGGATGTTTGTTTGTGCCAAATGCTTTTTCTGCATCTATTGAGATAATCTTATGATTTTTATCTTATTAAATTAATGTAGTGTATCACACTGATTGATTTGTGTATATGGATCATCCTTGCATTCCAGAGATAAATCTCACTTGATCTTGGTGTATGATCCTTTTAATGTGCTGTTGAATGCAGTTTCTTAATATTTTATTGAATACTTTTATATCTGCATTCATCAAGGGTATAGATTTATGATTTTATTTTTTCCTAGTGTTCTTATCTGACTTTGGCAGCTGGATAATCCCATCTTCATAAAAGGAATTTCTGTCTCTTCAATTATTTGGAAGAATTTGAGAAGGGTTGACATTAATTCTATTTTAATGTTCGTCAGAATTTACCAGTGAAACCATCTGGTTCTGGGCTTTTTCTTTGTTGGGAAGTTTTTGATTATTGATTCAATCTTCTTACTTATTATTGGTCTATTCAGACTTTCTATTTCTTCATGATTCATTCTTGGTAGGTTGTAGGTTTCTAGGCATTTAACCATTCTTCTAGGTTATCTAGTTTTTTAATTTTATTGTTCATAGTAGTCTCTCATGATCCTTTGTATTATTGTGGTATAAAACAGCAAAGCACATATAGCAAAGAGATACAGTCAAAATTTCTATTGATGTAATTTTTTATAAACATATCACAACTAATATCATTGTTCTGGACATTTTGGTCAATGCAACAGATTAGGCATGAAATAGAAAAAGGAGATATAACTCTAGCAAAGCAGACAACCTTGCCATTACTTGAACTCACATAATTGCATGCTTAATAAGTGCAAGAGAATCAATTGAATAAAAACCTAAAATTAAATATGAGTATTCAGTAAAGTGAGCAAATGCCAGCATACAACTAAAAGTGTTCTTATGTATCCTCTGTAAGTTTGCTGGTATAGAGATGGGAGAAGATTGTGATAGCAAATAAAAACTGGAACAATCAGAAAAATAAAATCCAAAAGTGCTATTAAGAATCACCCTAAAGAGAATTGTGTTAAAGATACAAGACAAAGAAACCAGGAAACTTACAAAGAAACTTAAAAGTGAATTTTAAGGAATAGAGAAATGTGCCATGATCTTGAATAAGTCAATGAACTGTGTTAAAGATCTCACTTTTTCCCGAGTTAACTTAAATTCATAGAGTATTAGCAAAATTATTAGCCATGCTGCTGCTACTGCAGCTAAGTTGCTTCAGTCGTGTCCAACTCTGTGCAACCCCATAAATTGGGGCCCACTGTCTCTTGGATTCTTCAGGCAAGAACACTGGAATGGGTTGCCATTTCCTTCTCCAATGCATGAAAGTGAAAAGTGAAAGTGAAGTCGTTCAGTCGTGCCCGACTCTTAGCGACCCCATGGACTGCAGCCTACCAGGCTCCTCCGTCCATGGGATTTTATAGGCAAGAGTACTGGATTGGGGTGCCGTTTCCTTCTCCAAATTATTAGCCATAGGATAAAGGAAATAAGTTTTGTGAGGATGCTGAGGGGACGGACTTAATAAAAGTGAAGAAATTCATTTAGAAAAAATAGAATGAATGGGGAGAATAAAGAAGAAGAAGAATGTGGGAAGTTGAGCCCATTCAGGGATAAACTAATGCTTAGATTTAAGCATCATGGCCCTATTGCTGGCTCCAACAGGTGGAAAGGAAGCCCCTCTCTTCTGTCTGTATGTGACCAGGAAAATACACAAACACTCCAGAGGAGAATGGATGGTTTGATTAATCGTACCAGGAATGGAAAAACTCAATTTTTGTTTTCATCTCACATCATATACCAAAACAAAAAGTAAAACACTAAATTATCAATATTTTGAAAAGAATTGAAGGCACAGAGGAAAATATCAATAAAATATATTTAACACACTAAAGTCAAAAGACTGAAACTGTTAGAGTAAGAAAACAATTTGCTTTATAAATGCCAGATAAAGTATTAATTGTTGTAATATATAATAAGGTTTGGTAAACAAACAAATACCACATTAAAGCACTAATAAAAATCAGCTAAGGTCAGTTAACTAATTTCAAACAAATTGCAAATCAATATAAAATCAAATAAAATGTGCAATAGATTTGTAATAAATAGAACACAAGTTACATTCATGAACTATTAACTGTAGAATAAGAAACAATTAAGATACGACTAATTTGTGTCAGGAGGTGTAGAGTTACTGTGACTGGTAAGTCTGATAAAACCTCTCTAGAGAAACACGTTGGAGGAAAAACACTGGCTTTGGTGTTTCAAAAGCTTTTAAATGTTTTTAATTTTAAGCCCACAGTTCCACATTTCAGAATCCAAGGTCATGATCAGAGATCTGATCTGGATCCAAGTGCAAAAATGGCAATATAATAGTTCAACAATTTGTAATCATAGAATGGTTTTCAAAGGAATGGACAAAGAATTCATAGTACATCCAAAAATTATTATGCAACTCTTAAGAATAACATTTTTTGTCATTTTGTTTTTAATGTTTTATCATGCACAGTTGTTCATTTCATTAGTTGTAAAAATTATTAACTTATTAGTTAACAAGCACATCACCAAGTGCCCATATGCTAATTTGAGTATAAATTATATAGAGAAAATAGTGAAAGTATTATGAAGAATTTAATTGTTATCTCTGGATATTAGTGTATTGATTTTAACTCTTCCCCAGGTGGCTCAGTGGTAAAGAATCTGCCTGCAATGCAGGAGACCTGGGTTTGATCCCTGGGTTGGGAAGATCCCCCGGAGAAGGAAATGGCAACCCACCCCACTGTTCTTGCCTGGAGAATCTCATGGACAGAGGAGCCTGGTGGGCTACAGTCCATGGGGTCGCAAAGAGTCAGACATAACTGAGCATGTAACACTCACTCATTTTAATCATTTCCCTTTTTTCAAATTAATTCCAATATACAAAAATTAGGGGAGGATATTAGATGCATTTAGCTTTGGTGAAATTCATAAAATGTGAAAATCAAACTTCATCCGGAGTGTAGGTTTGGTATCACTGTAGCATTACAGACAGAACAAAGAAATCAAATGGGGAGGAAAATAAATCTGTGTAATCTCAGAAGGTAATAGGTCCAGGTGATACCAACCCTTCACATCTGATACATCCAGGTGATACCAACCCTTCATGTCTGGTTGTAGCACTGTTTATGCACTTTCTCTGAATCACCTCATCAAGCCTTAGTGGATTAAACAGAGTTTGGAGGAGTGCTGAACAGGCTACTAATGATTCAGGCATGTGTCTCAGTGTGCCCACTAAGGAGAATACAACTAGGTGAAAGGGGAAGTTTGATTTTTAAAAGGGAGGAGGCTTGAGGAGTTCAAGGTTGGGGGAGGCAGGTGCTACAGATTCAGCTGCTTTGTAAGATGAGAATGACCCAGGCTGGCTTTGAAGAGGTTGGCTGGGAGACTTTAGGAGGGTCTGAGCAAAACCTTTCATGGCAGACTAATGATTGTCTTGTGAATTTTGCCTGAACGCATGTCAACTGTGATGTAGGCTGAAATTCTAAGATCATATATCCTGAAAGTGGAACAATAAACGAAGTCTGGTGGTGATTTGTTCCCAGAATTTTGTGCCTAAGTCCATTCTTGGAAAACAGCTTTCTGAGTCTTTGCTGTGCTGTCCTGAGAGCATCCTGTGGCCAGGAGCCTCAGGGGGGCGGGCAGTGGGGGTAGGGAGGTGATTAAAATGAGAGCGCAGACTGGAGGTCTCCCTCCCCATCTCCATGGGCTTAGGTGAATTCTGCTAGAAATTGTATTATTGTCCTGAGAATGGCACCAATTCCCCCTTCTGTCTGTCACCCCTAAGGCTCTACTATTTCAGCAACTAAATATTAAAATTTGAAATGCAGTGTAACATGCTTTCTGCAACTCAAGTTTTCCTTGAATAACATTATAACAAATATTTACAAATGCGGGGGGAAAATTTCCAACAAAACTTACTTTATATGGTATCTACAATTTTCAGTTGTCACCTACTTGAAATCTATAGCTTTTGAGTTTTGCTCTTGTCTGTTCTTTCCATATTCCTTGTGTGTGTGTGTGTGTGTGTGTGTGTGTGTGTGTGTACACATGTATATTCTTCAGTTTTCTATTATTAACATTTTATGTCCCTTTATGGGAACACATTATTTCAAAATATTAACCAACTATTATCTGTAGGATTCATAAGGAAAGGATGCTCGAATCCTCCTTAAATAGAAAGAAACCCACAAGAAAAATACTTCAGAACACATCCTAGGGAAATGGCGAGTTAGTGCCTGAATGCTATAATGTATGAAGTATTAGCTAACAGAGCTTGTTTAAGAACGATCATCTCAGCCTAACTTAAGTGTAATTCTTAGATAAGATAACCTCCCTCGTAGAACTAAGGCTGTGCTGAGTAGAGGACCTGCCTGGAGAATCACTGAGTTGAACATTTTTATAACGGGCTGGGGAACTTTGAAGGGAATACACATCTGTACTGTTGAAGGACTTCTAAATTAGTGTCAGATGACTCTTTCCAGATCAGAGAAGCGCTCACGTCTGGAACAGGGGTGGCACGCACTGCATGGACGCTGTGTCTGTACAGTGGCTGCTGCTACCGGACAGCTATTGCTGTCTTTAGCACAGAGTATCCGCCTCTGGAATACACACATTAGGATGGGAGAGAGCAGGACACTGTCAGAGTCATTTCAAAGACTGATGTTTTAAAAATAAAAGAGTTTGTCAAATAAAAATGCAAAGTAAAGCAAGAGTTACATTTTAAGCAGGAAAAAATGAAAGTCCTTCTATGATGAAGTGCTTCTCCAACACTTAGATGAACTGCAAAGATTGAAAAGTTGGTGACCAAATGATGATGTCAGAGAAAATGAAAAGTTGTATGAATGTAGGAATATCTGGGAAGTGTTGAGCTGATGTGGGCAGGAGGAAAGATGCTGAAAGCAGATAACTGGTGGTGATTCAGTGCCTGGGTCTTCCGGAGACAGCATGTAGGTCAATAGTTAACTTTGGTTCAAGTTAGAAATACTGATGTCTTAGCATGGACAACCCAGAGGTCTTGTCAAAGAAGCATACTCAAAGATTTCTAAAAAACCCCAAAACACTGGAAAACAAAACAAAACAAAACTGTGACATGCCCACACCCACACCCCCACCACACACACAGTTCTCAACCAACTCTCTGAATTTGCAGTTCATCCTTAAAGTGTATTCTGGGAATATTATATCTGTTCCTGGATTGGTGGCACAGAATGTTGATGGAGGGACATTTCTGATGGAAAAGTCAGAAGTTGTTATGTGATTCTGCAGAGATTATTATCGATGGATTGTAAAATTCTTCAGTTGGAGAGCCCTTCATTTGCAGAGCATATAGCTTCTCTGTGTTGTGATGTGAGCAACTTAAAGGATCTACCAAATATAGTTTAGATGAGTCAGCCTTGGTGCCCACGACATCCACTGATAAAAGCCCTTCCAGAGAAAATGCGTTTCTTTGGACTATGGGTGTGAGCTTCAGCTCACTGCGTATCTAGGGAAATGAGATCACACGAAAGTAGATTGATGTTCCAGAGGTATTGTGTGTTGTAATGGAAGAAATATAAGCCTCAAAACTGAAACAAAATGAAACAACCTCTCCCCCAAAATGGATCTGAAAACCAGCTTTACCAGGACCTAGTTTAGGACACCACGTCTTCCCCTGTAAAGGGAGGATGATAATACCAAACTGACAGTATTGGGAAGATTAAATAAGATAACGTAGGAAAACCAACTGATTTATGGTAGGTGTTCAATGCAGGATTACTGTTATTATCAGACAATAACTAAAAATAGTTTCTGTGCTACTTGTCAGGTGAGATTCTGTGGTTGCTGCCATCGGCTCATTAGGATCCTGGAGTATAGGAAATACTCTACTTTCCAGGCCCAGAGTTTGACACAGAACAAGGCACAAATCTTCTCCTTCAATATGAATTATATTGCAATTGAATCTATACACTGTCTATACTCTTTAGTAAGATTGTGATAAGGATAATTTATCTCTCAGGGGCTTCCCCAGTGGCTTAGCTGGTAAAGAATCCTCCTGTCAATACAGGAGACCTGGGTTCAACCCCTGGATCAGGAAGATCCTCTGGAGAAGGAAATGGCAACCCACTCCAGTATTCTTGCCTGGAGAATTCCATGGACAGAGGAGCCCGGCGGACTACAGTCCACAGCATTGCAAAAAGTTAAATACAACTGAGTGCATAGGCCTTAAACATGCTTTTGTAGGGAAATTTGTCTTTGGGCGGGCTCCAAAGTAGATTGAATTTAAATCATTCCTAGATGTGGGATCTTGGGATTGCAGTTTTTGATTTCTTGATGTTTAGTTAAGTGTTAGTTGCTGAGTCATTTCTGACTCTTTGCAACCCCATGGACTGTAGCCTGCCAGGCTCCTCTGTCCGTGGGATTCTCCAGGCAAGAATGCTGGGGTGAGTTACCATTCCCTTCTGCAGGAGATCTTCCTGACCCAGGGATCTAATTCTAGTCCCCTGTATTGCTGGCAGATTCTTTACCTTCTGAGCTACCAGAAAAGCCCTTCTCGTTGTTTAAGAGGATAATAGTGAAAGTGAAAGTCACTCAGTCATGTCCAACTCTTTGTGACCCCATGAACTATATAGTTCATGGAATTCTCCAGGCCAGAATCCTGGAGTGGGCAGCCTTTCCCTTCTCCAGGGGATCTTCCCAACCCAGGGATTGAGCCAGGGTCTCCTGCATTGAAGGTGGATTCTTTACCAGGTGAGCCACAAGGGAAGCCCAAGAGAATAGTAAATAATAATAATAAATAATACTTATAGGATTGTTGTATGTGCACTAAAGTATGTTAATACATGTAAAGAGGATGTGGGCCTGATAAGTGCCCCAGAAATGGCAGGGGAATTGTTTTGTTATTGAAAATCTATCCTCAGTAAATGAAAGATATTTGAGAAGTGCTCCCATGTGGATGTGTCCCACTTTAGCACGTGGGTCCCTGCCTGCAGACACGACCTTAAGAGTCAAGGTCAGAAAGCCACCGTCACCTGCAGGCTCACTGGTGGCAGTAGTAGTGTGAAAATCCATGCAGTCCAGAGTGTTGTCATAATTCCCATGACCTCCTTTAACACCTAACAGGAGAGGACCATATGCTTTATGATCCAAACTGCTTCATTTAGCTGGTGTTCCTGTAATCTGCCCAAATTCACATAGAGAGAGGGAAGTTTGTAATTCTCCGAATGCGTACAATTTGTGGTCTGAACTCTACAAATATAATTTGGACTTAAATCTATTGGGCTGGAAATATTGAATTATCTAGTTAGCAACACTATTTGTATTTGACTGGTTTAGTCGATCATCTGAATAAAGTGGGGTTGGAAGCCATCTCCTCCTTTCAGTGGTCCAACTGCCTTTAGAACCATCTTGGTGGTGTTGGTTATGGGACCACACAGGTGTTGTCTACACCTGCCTAGGAACCACCTTCTTCAATGACTGTGAACAGATGTGACTGAGTCGTCCCTGGGTCAGCTGATTAGCTCAGGGCAGGCTCCTGAGGCAGGCAAGTCCAAGGACAGTGTTTGTAGATCAGACCTGAGTCACCTGGAAGACACTAGAACTAAGAGCTGCCCTGTGGTGCCCATGCCCTTCTCTTGCCCCACCTTAGTTATCTGACTCCTTCTCCCCATGATGGACATTCAAAAGCCCTCCCAAATCTTCTCCTTTTACTTAAGCTGCTCAGCTCTGATTCTCACAGCAGACTTTTGTGAAATTTATTTTTTAAAAGTATACTTGTATGCTCCAACTTAAGGACACAGATCAGTATGAGAGGAGATTGGAAAATTAAATTGAAGAAATAGTTTATTTAATTTTAAAGCCTTCTTAAATTTATAAAGGGATGACCATATGTTTTTCTGTCTTCTTATATTTTATGAAATGATGTGATTTTCATGGAGCTACAAATCTAGTGCCTGAGATAGATACTGGATAAAATAAAACCAACCATGAACTTTCAATATAACATTGTAAATGGTAAAATAATATTGCAAAGCAGACAGCAAAAGTTTAGGTTTAAGATGCTAAAAGTTAGTTAGCTCTATTTTCCTGGGGGATGATAATACTATATTCTTATAACTTCTTAAACTTAGAACAAAGTAAAAGGACACACATTTGTTATTGGTAAAAGTTGCTTCTTACTGCTTTCAATAGTTTTTGTTGTTGTTGTTATGAGATACTGAATTCACCATGAATAAGTATTTTTAAATATTTGGTGAAATTCTTTCCCCTTGAAGATAAACTGTAAATTCTCACGGTGCCATATGGTGGAGCTGGTGGACAAAGATTGAGGCACTGTTTTCATTGTTTTGCTGGTTGCTATGTTTGAGATTTTCCTATTTTTTTAACCTCATTTATTACCATGTTAAGTCTGATAAGTTTCCTGTGAAACTTACTATTTGTTTTTGTATTTCTCTTTGAAATTCTTATACATAGTCTTAGTGGCTTAGTTCTTAAAGAGGTGCAAAAAGAAATAATAGTCATAATAATGTTTCAATCAGAGATGATATCTCTTCAAAGAAGATGGGTTGTAAGACACAGTACACATCCTACAACATCAGTGACTATACAGATATTTGTAGAGATAGATGGAATTTTGTAAGGCCTAACATAATGTCGTATGCTTTAAACAAATGTATATACTTAGGGTGTAGACAGTCAGAGAGATTAATTACATGTATATTTCATTCATTGACTTTTCCTCAAAGTAAAGAATCAACATTATTCTCAAACTAGCATTTTAATAATTTGAAATAAAAAAGCATTTGTTCAGTTAGTTTATGGAACAGGGCTCGTATAGGCTTGTTCAGCTTTGTTTCTTATAAGTTTATTACACTTATACAGTGATGAGAAAAAAATGGGCAGAATTACACTAGGTTGTGTGAGAATATGCACATTGATAAAGTAATTTTATTTCATACATAGAATTTATAATCTATTTAAAAAAATAACACAAGTTTATAAAAAAGCTAAATTAAACTGAAAATTAAAATATTCCCGTACAGATTTAAAGACCTGACACAGGAAAATAGGTATTTAGGAACCAAATGAATTTTAGGAACATAGATTGGAATATGAATAGGAATTTGTGTTATGCAGGAAGAGTAAGAGAACACAGACACTAAAGGAACAGCCATCTGTATACTTCTGATTATAAATGGAAAGAAAAAATTCTTGCTTCTTAAAAAATGCTTGATTGAATAATATCGTTCATTGAGTTACTAAAAGCCAAAGGCTACACAAAATGTTTAGATGCATTTAAGGTACTGTAGGCTCAAGTATACGGGGGTTTCCCAAAACATCTGAAAGTATAAAGACAAATATTTTCCCTCTATAGACAGAAAACATGGTTTTTAAAAAAGAGTCATCTGTGTTTGTGCTCAGTTGCTCAATCGTGTCTGACTATTTGCGACCCCATGGACTGTAGCCTGCCAGGCTCCTCTGTCCATGGAGTTTCCCAGGTAAGAATACTGGAGTGGGTTGCCCTTTCCTTCTTCAGGGGATCTTCCTGAGTTGGGGATTGAACCTGTGTGTCTGCATTGCAGGTGGATTCTTTACCACAGAGCCACTTGGGAAGCCCCTCAAGAGAGTCACATCCAATTAAATATTATCATTTAATTATAAACTAATTTTTAGCTATACAGCTTAGTATAACATATACACCTGGAGTATTACAGAGAGACTGTATGTCCCCTGAAGGCACTGGCTCTCACCAAATGTTCCAGGATGCCTTGTGTTAGGATCAGGGTATCAGGCAGTGTAATCCTAAACCAATAAAGGTTAAAGGGAAAATGAATTTTACTAAAAAAATTTGCTAAAGGTCATGCTACCAGAAATGTTATGACAAACCTAGACAGCATATTAAAAAACAGAGACATCACTTTGCAACAGAGATCTGTATAGTCAAAGCTATGATTTTTCCAATAGTTGTGTACGGATGTGAGAGTTGGGCCATAAAGAAGGCTGAGTGCCCAAGAATTGATGGTTTCCAACTGTGGTGCTGGAGAAGACTCTTGAGAGTCCCTTGACTGCAAGGAGATCAAACCAGTCAATCCTAAAGGAAATCAACCCTGAATATTCATTGGAAGGACTGCTGCTGAAGCTGAAGCTCCAGTACTTTGGCCACCTGATGCAAAGAACTGACTCATTAGAAAAGACCCTGATGCTGGGGAAGATTGAAGTCAGGTGAAGAGGGCAGAAGAGGATGAGATGGTTGGATGGCATCACCAACTCAATGGGTATGAGTTTGAGCAAGCTCTAGGAGATGGTGAAGGACAGAGAAGCCTGGTGTGCTGCAGTCCATGGGGTCACAAAGAGTTGGACATGACTTAGCGACTGAACAACAACAACAACCACCACCACTAGAAATGTTAGAATGAACCTAACTAGAAATAACAGGAATCATTTGTAGAAGGTCAGCTGTGCATTCAAAACCCAGGGTTTATAGAAGGTCCATGGTAACCACAGGCTGTACCTGGCCATGTCGCAGGTGAGAAGTTTCATCTCCAGAGAGAGAGAAAGACTGTCATAATGTATCCAGGGTCCTACCCTGAACCTTGGCTCCCCCTCTGTATGACACCAGTTCTATCCTCTGAACCACAGTGCAGATTCAGTTTTTTAAAATTCTATCTATTTATTTTGTTGTGCTGGGTCTTAGTTGCAGCATGTGGGATCAAGTTCCTCAACTAAAGATTGAACCCAGGCCTCCTGCACTAGGAGTGATGTCTTAGCCACTGGACTACCAGGGAAGTCCCAAGATAGATTTAATTTTAAGCCCTGGATAACTAAGACTGGGGATGTCATTAGCAAGAGGAGAAACAGATTTGGGAAGAAAGGATGAGTTTGGTTTACAACAAGTATAATTATATTTTTAGCAGGAAGATGAGGTAAGAAACATGTAGGTCATGACATCACACAAATGCACAAATGTTTAGCAAGCAATGATTCAGCATAAATTACATAGCAGGGAATATCAGTAGACTTTGAATCTTCAGTGGGTAAGGTTAACATCAAGGGGTGAAGAGAGACATAATTATAATTGAGCCCTTGGAGTGTTTTGTGTGCTCAGTTGTGTCCGACTCTTTTGTGACTGTAGCTGCCAAGCTCTTCGGTCCATGGGATTTCCCAGGTGACAATACTGGAGTGGGTTGTCATTTCCTCCTGCAGGGGATCTTCCCAACCCAGGGATTGAACCCAGGTGTCTTGCATCTCCTGACTTGTAAGTAGCTTCTTTACCACTAGTGCCACCTGGGAAGTCATAGGAGGAGTGTTTTAATTGATTCTAAATGTGTTCTTTGTGGGAAAAAAGGAAGGTGTGGCTGATTCTGAGTAGGGATAGGTACCAAGTACAAGTACAACGTAGGTACCAAGGTTACTAACACACAGTTGTGCATGTATGCATGAAGGAAGGCTTCATCCAAGAGGCGATGTCTGAGCTGGGCCTCAGAAATGAACAGGAGTTTAGTAGGCCCATAAGGCAGTGGGTGAGAGGAGGAGAATCCTAGTCAAAAGAAATAATTTCTAGGGACTTCCCTGGTGGTCCAGTAGCTGGGATTTTGCAATCCCAATGCAGGGGGCTGGGGTTCGATCCCTGGTTGGGGAACTGGATCCCACATACCACAGCAAAGATCAAAGATTCTACATGCCACAACTAAGACCAGAGCGGCCAAAGAAAGGAAGAAAGAAATTCTAAAAATAAATAATTTCTAATGCAGTAGTTTTGTAATACTGAAGTCATTAATGATTCTTTAAGGTCAAACTACTAATCTACTGAGTGTAAAATTCAAGACACAGCTCTAGGCACTGGCCCAGGGTGAAATAAAGCTTCCTGCCTGTTTTGTAGAAAAAGTTTGATTGGAACCCTGACCTGCTCATTCATTAGATGCTGTCTGTGATTGTGTCCACACCACAGTTGCAGAAGTGAGTATTTGAAACTCAGACTGTGTATCTGGCAAAGCCTACAGTGCTTACTCTCATGACCCTTTACAGAAGAAGGTTGTCAGCAACTATGATGAGACCTCCATTTAGCCTTTTCCTTGGGCACACCACTCCAGGATGGAATTGGTGGAAATGCAGGACCACATGTAAAGTAGGTTATGACCAGATGTGTATTTTGAAAGTAACAGTCATAATAATGGCGACATTTAATACCCTAAGTTAAATGAGGCCTCTTACAATAAGAATAGGGCACATATAGGAGAGAGAGCAAAAAATCCAAAGGAATGTCCGTGCTTAGGAGCCACAGTCAGGGAGAGACGGTCCCGCAAGACTAATAGGAGAGGAGACGTCAGAAACCCTGGGAAACAGAATGGAAAGAACTCGAAGACTAGAGTGATGAATTCAAGCTGGAGAGCTTCCACTGGGCAAGAAAATTATTGGATTTGGGATTAGAAGCTCCCAAGATGTTCCTCTGGGCTTCCCTGGTGGCTCAGTGGTCAAGAATCCACCTGCCAAGGCAGGAGACATGGTTTTCATCCCTCGTCTAAGAAGATGCCCTAGAGAAAGAGGTGGCAACCCACTCCAGTATTCTTGTCTGGAAAATCCCATGGATAGAGGAGCCTGATGGGCTATAGTCCATGGGGATGCAAAGAGTTGGATACAACTGAGTGGCTGAACAACAGAATTTCCTTCGGCTGATGGAGAGAAGGTCATAAATTCTAGTAACACTTTTCTTCAATGGGAAAAAAGTGACAGCCTCTTCATAGAGCCAAGTTTCACAAAGTGCAAAATATTTATATACAATTTTCATTATGTTGTATTACACCTTCTACAAATGGGAATCAGAAGTTATTTGTTGGTTCACCCATGATGCATGGTTAGTGAAAAGATGGGAGCACTCAGCAGTGAGCTCAGAGCCAGACAGTCAACAGAGTCTAGGAGTGTCCAAGGGTGAGAAACAGATCGGGTACAAAGAACGAACTACCAGGCTGGCCTTGGATTCCTCAAACGGCAGCACCTCCGGCGAGAAGACAATGGAACAAAACCTTAAAACGCTGAGGGAATTTAGAATTTCGTACCTAGCCAACTATAAATCAAGAGCAAGGATAATAAAGACATTTTCAGACATGTGAGTTCTTGAAAAAATGACCTGCCAAGTACAGTTTCTCAGGGAACTCTGGAAAATGTCTTCCCCTCCACTGAGAAGTAATCCTAGAGAGAGAAAGTCACAGGACCAAGGAAACAGGACCCAGAGAAGTCCAAGGAATTGTCTTGGCAAAGGTAAAAAGAAGTCTGAGGCCAAGTGCAGCACGACCAGAATGCCTGGGCTTTTGGAAAAGAAACATCCGTAACAACAAACAGCTGAACTTGCCCTTCAGCAGTTACTAACAGCCTAATGCCAGGTATTTGCTGGGGAGAAAACACGAACACACAATACAACACGTGTTTGTTTAAAGGATTTCTAGAGTGATATTACCTCCCTGGTTTCATATACATTTCCTTCTGTGCTCTCACAAAATTTTAATGTTATAGAAATTAAGATATAGGACAGTGGTTGTATTTCTGTTCAACATTTGTGTTGCAGAATTTCTTAATTCTCATGTGATTGACTGAAAAACAAGTCATATTATCACTAAGTATTAATAGAAGTCTGGGAATAAGGCCATGTGCTTTTTAATGTGTAGTTTTAGTCAGTGTCACCCAGTAACTTCCTTGTGTCCATTCACTTGTCTTCTTAAAGTAATCCTAGAAGAGGTGGTGCTCAAGGGGAGGTTTCCTGTAGCCCCGGGTACTGTCCACGGTCAGCTTTGTTCTTCCTCTTTCTCTCTGTATGAATGGTGGGAAGCAAGATGCTTTAACATCCCTACCTGAAGCCTGTCCTAGTGACTGCAGGCAGAGTTAACTTCTTATTAATCGTCGAAGAATAGCACCAGCTCCCTCTCTTGAGTTTTACATTGTGGTCATGAGGGATGGTGTGACTGGACCGCTGAAAAAAACTGCAAAATGTCATTGCATTCTTTCTCAGTGATCATCCATTGTTGCTGGACACGGAGGTCACGGTAGCTACATCCTTTTGACGACTTTGCTGCCAACTTAAAACAGCTAAACAAACACATATAAACAAAATAGTCCACGAGTCAGTCATTCAAAGTGAAAACTTAAGAGTAATCCATACCATAACTGCTAAAATCTGAGAGATTATCTAGTTTTCGTTCTTTAAAGGGCCACGTGTAAAAAAGTTAATAAAAACAGCCAACATCAAAAGAAACTTAAGAAAGCAGAATGTAAATGGAAAAAGAAAAGCTTAATTCTAAATGCTATTGGAGTTTTATCAGAGATCATGTAAACCTAGCAGATTTTTGTCCCAAATCAGGGAGATGCTCTTCAGATATTTAAGGAATTATAACTGGGGAGAGGTGAAGGAGGGGCTAAAGGTTAGCATTTTTAAAGTACCTTAAAAAAATTCCTTCTCTAGTCTCAACTGGTGGATAGTTTGTCCTCCAGAGGACATTTGGTAATTTCTGGAGATAGTTTTGTTTGTCCCCGCTGAGTGGTGGTGTCTCGAGAATTACTGCTGTCTAGTAGGTAAATGCCAGAGATGGCTGCTGAACAAAATATTCTCCAGAAGGCTGTTCTTGATGCTGAAACTGAGAAAGTTTGTTTTCATCCAAGGTCACAGATTCCCGGGCTCTTCAGTTCGGAAGGGAACTTGGAGAGCAAATACCCCAATCTGCCATACAGAGTCCCATAATGCTGCAGTCCCATAAGGCAGTATTTTTCAACTGCAACTAGGGAGCTGCTCACCTAGTAGAAACACTCTGGGGCCTCCATCCGCCTGTCTACAGTTGAAGGTCAGACTAGGGAGTGTTCGAAGTCTCTTTCCACCCTGAAATTCAACAGTTGAGGTTACAACTGTTAATGTTTGTTTTCTCTGTGTCTGTTTGTTCCTGTCAACAGTTTCTATGAAAACGCCACATTTAAGATTGTTTTAAAATGCAGCTCATACCACATAAATGGTCCATTGTTGACTGGCTTTCAACTGATAATCACCTGACCCAGATGGCATCATCAACTAGATGGACATGAGTTTGAGCAAGGTCCGGGAGTTGGTGATGGACAGGGAAGCCTGGCGTGCTGCAGTCAATGGAGTTATGAAGAGTCGGACATGACTGAGCAACTGAACTGACCTGGATTTATCCAAGCATTTCCACTTGATGTCTGAAGCTCAGAGTCATGCTCTCTTTAGTATCTTAGCCATTGGGAAGCACTTTGTCAAGCGCTAAAGCTAATTAACATGCTTACGTGAAATGTGGGTATTTTTAAATGTAGAGTGGCAGGCGCTTTACGTGAAGGGAAGGTTTTTAAGATGAGAACACCTTGGAGTGCATGGCACTGGATATGTGAAACCTCCCCAAGCGAAATCCATAAGAACAGAATTTGTTGAGGCTCAGGAATGAAAGTTTTGGTGCGATCCAAACCAGAGTTCTCTGCTAGGTTGCCACAGATGCAAGAGTGATGGGTTCTATCCTTGGGCTTATATTTCCAGTAAACTAATTCAGTCTTGCCTGTCAACAGAAGTAATTTTTTTCTTTAAGTTTTCTTTTAGCTACAGTATAGCTGCAGTATTCCTAGGTGAATTCCTGCTATATTCCTGTCCCACATTGAAAAGTTTGCTTTTGACCCCTAGTGACCAGGGGTCTACCCCTCTGTCTTGACCAAGATATGACCATCCAACATTTTCAAATAACTCCAGAGCGTTCCTTGGCTATGGAAGGGAGCTGCTCACCTAGTGAAAACACTCCGGGGCCTCCATCTGCCTGTCTACAGTTGAAGGTGGGAATAGGGAGTGTTCGAAGTCTCTTTCCACCCTGAAATTCAATTAAGCCACACAGGAGAGCTTGGGAATGGAAACAGCACTGTCGTCATGCCACAGGAAAATTTAAAGTTGTATTTTAAAAACAGCACTTGACAGGAGGCAATAGAATCAGGTCAACTATTTTTCTTTTTCATTTTTTTATTTTTCCCCCCTTTTTGAGAAGTCTTGATACCAAGGGAACTATCAGCTGTCCTTGTAAAAACAAAGCACAAAAAATAGATTAATTCACTTCAGCTTCCTATTGTTTGAGTCATACTTTGAAAAGTCACTCCTGGGGCACACCCACTCTGGACGTCCAGGCAGACATTTTAAAAGGAGGAGATTTTTGGTCCATGAAGTAAGACTACAGATATTCATCTCTGTTCACTAACTGTCTAGACATGGGAAACATCTGGGAAAAAGACCAGTATTTTCATATAAATTTCCTTCCATGCTTCTAGGTCTTGCTCAGGAAACTGCTTACTGCTGATAAAAATCATCAGACTCACAAACTCTTTCCTTTGTGTGCTTATCAGCTCCTTCTTTCTGCTCCTTCCTAATCAATGCAAAAGGGAAAGAATCTTTTTCTCTAGCTGATCATCTGTGCAATCACTTTTCTGTGTTCAATGGACTTTTGCCTGTACTTTGAGTTACAAGGCTGTCACTTTCTGAATCTTTCTGAATATGCTCGTTCCATTGAGATGGTGTGTTTTTTGTCCAGATGCTGTGGTTCAATTCTGTCTCTAACCTGGTCTTAGCCTGTCTGCATCGTGGACCACTTACTCCTTGGTGATCTGGTTCTGCTTTGTCTACAGAGAGCTCCCTGGTCACTCAGCCTCGCAGAAAGCCCTTACTTCTTCTTCTTTTTTTTTTTTTGGTTTAGCCAACTTTTTATTTTGTATTGGGGTATAGCTGATTAACAGTGTTGCGACAGTTTCAGGTGGACAGCAAAGGGATTCAGCCATACATATGCATGTATCCATTCTCCCCTAAACTCCCTCCCCATCCAGGCTGCCACACAACATTGAGTAGAGTTCCCTGTGCTGTACAGGAGGTCCTTGTTGGTCATCCATTTTAAATATAGCAGTGTGTACATGTCTATCCCCAACCCCCTACCTATCCCTTCCCCCCATTCTTCCTCTTTGGCAGCCATAATTTTGTTCTCTAAGTCTGTGAGTCTCTTTCTGTTTTGTAAGTTCATTCGCATCATTTCTTCTTGGATTCCACATATAAGGGATGTCATGCAATATTTCCCCTTCTCTGTCTGAGTTGCTTCACTTGGTATGGTACTCCCTAGGTCCGTCCATGCCGCCAGCAAATGGCCTTATATCATTCTTTTCAATGGACGAGTAATACTCCATTGTATATATGTGCCACAGCTTTATCCATCCCTCCGTTGATGGAAATTTAAATTGCTTCCATGTCTTGAGTTTTGACTTCCTAACCCATAGCAACCACTGTTTCAATTAAGAGAAACAGCATGTTTCTCTTGTATTATTAGATTTTTTTAAAAGCTGGATATGCCTTGTTTGCCCAGATAGTTGCAAGAGATCGGATCCCACAGTGCATACAAGTGTGTATGCTGCTAAAGATGTTCCATAGATGTGGCTGGTTCCTGGGACATTGTGACCAGTTCTACCGTCTGATGAATCTCAGGCACTTGTCTTTGTCTTTGACATTTACTGCAGTAAATCCATGGAAAGGTGGAAAGACTTAACAGTCTGTACATGATCTTTGCCACAATGGATGGCATAGCCATTCTCTCCGTGTTCAAGTCCACGTGGCAGGATGGCAGTATGGACTGAACATAATGATGTTGATCATGTTGGTTGTGAGTGACTGAACATCACTGTTGGAAAGAGTCTGAGAGATCATCTGGTGAAATAGTTCCTGTTGAAATGGTTATAACAATACACACAGCTGTAAGTCAGTTTCTAAATGCTCTAGGGTAATGCGGTTGAGACTAAAAATATCAAGACTTCCTACTTTCGACTAAAATTGCCTCAGTTAAGGATGATAACAATGATGACTTCACTCTCATGTGTGCGTGCTTAGTTGCTTCAGTTGTGTCCAACTCTTTGAGACCTCATGGACTATAACCTGCCAGGTTTCTCTGTCCATGGGATTCTCCAGGCAAGAATATTGGAGTGGGTTGCCATTCCCTCCTCCAGGGGATCTTCCCAACCTAGAGGTTGAAACTGTCTCTTCTAGTCTCCTGCATTGGCAGGCACATTCTTTACCACTAGCACCACCTGGCAAGTCCCTGAGAAAGTCTTCCCTGACCAGGAATTGAACCTGGACAGTGGTGGTCAGAGTGCCGAATCCTAACCACTAGATCACCAGGCACCAGGGAGAGTCATTTCATCCTCATAGGAAATCCTGATTAGTTAGTTAGGTAGACAGACATATATCTATTATAGATGAATAAAAAGTAGATATGTTTTGTTAATATTTTATTATTATTAATAACTACAATCCACTAAGCACAAAAGCATGTGTAGAAGTATAGCTGTTACAGAGGAAGAAAAGATAGTGTAAAGAATTGTGGTTCTGAAAAAGCCGTCAATTGGACATCTAGTCCAGCCTGCTTAGATGGGGCATAAGAAATCTGAAATCCAAAGAAATTAATATTTTAGGGCACAGAGGTGAAATTGGCAGGACTCACATCTCATAAGTAACCTCCTGTTCTTTTACAATTTATCTTTCTATAGAGTTGTAGGAATGAACCAATAACCTAGTAGAAAAAAAGTAAGAGGGCAAATCCTTTGAAATGCTAAAATTGTCTGAAAATGGGGTAAGTGTTGTTGTGTTGAAAGTCATCAAGAAGAAGCTTTCATCCCCGAGTTTAAAGTATAATTCATGTTAAACTATTTATTGACATAATGCATTACAGCATTTACTGTCACAGCTTTTATTTATTCTGTAGAAAAGTTAATTTTAAAAATATCTAATGGAATTTGTTAATGGGGAAAATATCACTGACATATTGAGACAGAGATGTTTGGTTAGGTACAGTGTTGGCATTGAGGGTAGATTTCTTTGTGAGAGAGGAAAGTGATGAACTGTAGGACATAATCAATTAAGAGGAAAAATTTACTCTTTGCATCTCATCTAACTTCTTTTAAATGGTTACCATGAACCAGCCTGCAGTTCTGTTTGGTAAAGCTTAATTTCCATTGCTTTCCAGGTAATCCACACTGTAGCTGATACAGTAGAAATTCATACTCAGGGCTGGATATGGCTCTGAAGAAGTTAGTTAGATATATGGTATGAACAACTACAAATAAATGAAAATCAGCTTCTCCACTGGCAGGTAATGGATTTTCATGACTACCAGAAGGTTGAAGAGTATAATTCTCTGTCACAATGTTAGGCACAGTTTTCGGAAGTAGAAAAATTATTTTCTTCCTTGAGTGACCAGTAGCCCTATCTATGGGTATGGAAGACAGACATACAAAAACGAACAGAAAATTAATGCTTGTGCTCAACATAACTTATGGAAAATATATTTTAGCATGTGACCATGTCAAAGTGAGACAGAAATGAATACATTTTTTCAAAAAGCTGAGTTAAAATCTCTTAGCTTCATCTTCAGGCCACTAACCTTATTTATTTCTCTGTTAAGTCTAAGTTGAAAATGATCAGGAAGGTGAGGCCTCTATGCACCAACATTCATAAATACATAGAGAAGGAGCTTCAAGGCCATTTAACACCAAGAATCATTTTTAAAATATTACATTAACTGTTTACCTCTAGAAGAACCAAATATTTAAAACATAAGTTTAAAAGCTGTGTAGTTGGCATACTCTTTTAAAGAGTACTTTTGCTGGCTCGATGATGATACTTTAATATTTCCCCTGAAGGAGGCTACTTTTAATTTTATTTTTAGCATCTTTCAACCAAAGCATCAAATTAGAGTTTTTAAGAGCTCTTTTATTTAGAGGTCATTCTTTGTGATTCAGATTCTCCAGTCAACACCTAATTTCCATGTTCATCATGGAAGCAGTAATATAATTAAATGAAATCTACAGACAGGCTCTAGATTTTATTTCAGCCCTAACTGCAGTATTCTACCACAACCAACTCTTACAAGAAATGACAAGGACAAGCAAAATGGAAGGATTTAATTAAATCTCCTTTAGAATCCTTCCCAAACTCCCATTAACTTTGCTAAGCAGTGGAAATAGCCCACATTTGGGTAACAATAATCTGGGACTTCACTAGTGTACACAGTAGATCACACTTTAAAGATAGAATTAGATCCACTATAAGGGGACTAAGATTATAAGGAATGATAAACAGGCTTAACCAATAGGTTGATAAATGACTGTGAAGATGGATTGATAAGTGGGTACTTGGTCACTTACTGGACTGTTTATAGAGTGAAGCCTTCCATTAATTGAAACTGGAGGTCAGAAATGAGTAATTAAGATCTTGCCTGTGTTTTTTTTTTTTTTTTTTAATTTTGTTTTGAAGAAAATCTCCCTGTTATACTCCAGTGCATAGTTACCCCACAGTAAATCAGGTTTGGTAAATCATATCTGTATTTTCTTCGAGGTTCTTTTTTTTTTTTTGGCTGTGCTATGCAACACATGGGATCTTAGCCCCTGGCCAGGGATTTAGGAAGGAGAATGGGGCAAAGACTAAGAATGCACGTTATAAGACAGCGTTGGGAGATAGAGGGTGGGCTCCCTAGGGAAGGTCAGAGAAGACCATGGTGCCTCCTCCCTGAGAGGTTATATCCAAGGAGGAATGAGGGTGAGAGCCAGATCAGCTTCAGGACCTGACAAGATGAGGATGTCATGGACTAGTCATTACTGTCTTCCACATCTTTGTGGAAACCTGTATAATCTGGTTGATGTACTTGGCCTCCTTCCCTCGTGGTCATAGAAGGGGCTGTGTAATCAGGGTCTGTACCAAGTTGGCTGCAGTAATTGGTTCAGGGAAGGGACCATCATCCAACTGGACCAGGCACCACCTTTCTGAGGCTTTGGCTGGAAATTCCTGAAAAAGATGATTTCTTCTCACTGAATTTTCTGGCTGTAGGGATCTTGTAAGCCTAGAACTGCCACTGGGCCACCTTGCCAACCTACAGAGTAAGCCTGTCTGAAAAGGAAGCCAAACAAACAGAAAACAGAGCCTGCAGGTGAAGAAGAGAGAGTTTCCTGGGGGAACGTGTACATTCCTGAATCCCTGCATGCCCAAGGCAGCCTGCTCCTTTCTTAGGCAAGGGGGCCAATACATCCCCCACCAGATCAGGCTGGTTTGAGTTGAGTTCTGTCATATGTAATTTTAGTGTCTGCTGACAGTCCTGGAGGAGGAAATGGCAACCCACTCCAGTATTCTTACCAGGATAAGCCCATGGACAGAGGAACCTGGTGGGCTACAGTCCCTGGAGTTGCAGAATCAGACACAACTTGTAAATCGGACATAACTTAGCAACCGAACACACATGGTGTGGTCAGTAACTGCGAACAGCTTCACCCACCAGGTAGAGTTTAGATTCTATGTGGGAGGCAATTATAAACTCTGCAATTTTGTGAATTTTGTCAGGAGTGAATCACATTGAGGATTCAAAATTAGGACATATTAAACTGAATTTTGTGTGTTTAATATGAATATCTTTATATAAAAATGAGTGAAGAATGGGAAAAGGGAACAAGCTTAAACTTGAAATAAGCAGGAAATAAAGTTCCTAGAATAGCAAGGAGACATAAGAAAGCCTTCCTAAGTGATCAATGCAAAGAAATAGAGGAAAACAACAGAATGGGAAAGACTAGAGATCTCTTCAAGAAAATGAGAGATACCAAGGGAACATTTCATGCAAAGATGGGCACAATAAAGGACTGAAATTGTATGGATCTAACAGAAGTAGAAGATATTAAGAAGAGGTGGCAAGAATATACAGAACTATACAAAAAAGATCTTCATGAACCAGATAACCATGATGGTGTGGTCACTCACCAAGAGCTAGACATCCTGGAATGTGAAGTCAAGTGGGCCTTAGGAAGCATCACCATGAACAAAGCTAGTGGAGGTGATGAAATTTTAGTTCAGCTAATTCAAATCCTAAAAGATGATGCTGTGAAAGTGCTGCATTCAATATGTCAGCAAATTTTGAAAACTCAGCAGTGGCCACAGGACTGGAAAAGGTCAGTTTTCATTCCTGTTGCAAAGGGCAATGCCAAAGAATGTTCAAACTACCGCACTATTGCACTCATCTCACATGCTAGCAAAGTAATGCTCAAAATTATCCAAGCCAGGCTTCAACAGTACCTGAACTGTAAACTTCCAGATGTTCAAGCTGGATTTAGAAAAGGCAGAGGAACCAGAGATCAAATTGCCAACACCCATTGGATCATAGAAAGAGCAAGAGAATTCCAGCAAAACATCTACTTCTGCTTTATTGATTACGCCAAAGCTTTTGACTTTGTAGATCACAACAAACTATAGAAAATTCTTAAAGAGATGGGAATACCAGATCACCTTACTTGCCTCCTGAGAAATCTGTATGCAGGTCAAGAAGCAACAGTTAGAACTGGACATGGACATGATTCCAAATAGGAAAAGGAGTACATCAAGGCTGTATATTGTCACCCTGCTTATTTAACTTATATGCATAGTACATGATGAAAAACGCCGGGCTGGGTGAAGCACAAGCTAGAATAAAGATTGCCTGGAGAAATATCAATAACCTCAGATACACAGATGATACCACCCTTATGGCAGAAAGTGAAGAGGGACTAAAGAGTTTCTTGATGAAAGTGAAAGAGGACAGTGAAAAAGCTGGCTTAAAATTCCACATTCAAGAAATGAGGATCATGGCATCTGGTCCCATCACTACATGGCAAATAGATGGAGAAACAATGGAAACAGTGACAGACTTTGTTTTCTTGGGCTCCAAAATCACTGCAGATGGTGACTGCAGCGAAGAAATTAAAAGATGCTTGTTCCTTTGATGAAAAGCTATGACCAAGATAGACAGAGTATTAAAAAGCAGAGACATTACTTTGCCAACAAAGGTCCATCTAGTCAAAGCTATGGTTTGTCCAGTAGCCATGTATGGATGTGAGAGTTGGACCATAAAGAAAGTTGAATACCTAAGAGCTGATGCTTTTGAACTGTGGTGTTGGAGAAGAATCCTGAGAGTCCCTTGGACTGCAAGGAGATCAACCTAGTCAATCCTAAAGGAAATCAGTCCTGAATATTCATTGAAAGGACTGAAGCTGAATCTGAAACTCCAATACTTTGGCCACCTGATGTGAAGGACTGACTCATTGGAAAAGACCCTGATGCTAGGAAAGATTGAAGGCAGGAGGAGAAGGGGATGACAGAGGATGAGATGGTTGGATAACATCACTGACTCGATGGACATGAGTTTGATTAGGCTCTGGGAGTTTTTGATAGACAGAGAAACCTGGTGTGCTGCAGTCCACGGGGTTGCAAAGAGTCAGACATGACTGAGCGACTGAACTGAACCGAAAGTTCTTAGAGAAAATGCTTGTTTTATTCCACCTTACAGTTGTTTTGTTACCATAGTTCCTTGATGTTTTCTATCCCCTGCAGCAGAAATATCTATTGATTTGAAATAAATAGGACAGAATATAAATAGCTGTTAAAATGGAATAGAAAGAAAAATTGCTTACTCGGTGTTGTTTAGTCACTCAGTCGTGTCTAACTCTTTTACGGCCCCATGGACCGTAGCCTGCCAGGCTCCTTGGTCAGTGGGATTTCCCAGGTAAGAATACTGGAGTGGGTTGCCATTTCCTTCGCCAGGGGATCTTCCTGACCAAGGGATCGAACTCAACTCTCCTGCATTGGCAGGTGGATTCTTTACCACTGAGCCAGCTGGGAAGCCCATCTGTTTACTAGGTACCACTGAGTATAAAGCCATTTTCTGATTTTGTTTTGTTATTTGCACGACAATCAGATGGGATGGGCATTTTCTTCTCCACATTTTAGACGAGGAAATTCAGTGGAAATAAAATGACATAAAGATTAAAAAAATATGCAGCAGGATAAGTGGTTGCCAAAGCCACTCAATGTTGGGATGATCCGTCTTTGCTGGGATGGTGCTTCTGTAACCCACCACCTGTTCAGGAATGGATGCTGATGTGAAGGCAGCATGGAGCTTGTGGGACATTGCTTCAGTGTTGATTTTAAGTTATGAGAACGTATTCTGATGGGCTGACTTTCTTGGTGCTCATTAGAGAAGTAAAACCTACTAATGGAAGAGGTCACCAGCATTAACCTTTTCTCTCCTGTTTAGAAAACCCAGGTTTTTTTTTTCTCTCTCTCCTTCCCTTCTTGTAGAATTCTAGTACCAGAACCTCGAAGCCAAGTTTTCCCAGGTATGTGTTATTTTATAACCACTTCAAACAAGAGGCCCTCTGAACTGACAGTAGCTTCAAAAAATGTCTTTGTGGTAAATTAAAGGAGGGCCGCTGATCATGGAAGGTAAACAGGTGATGAAATGCATCATTAGTACCTCATCCGTAATTCATCTCCCCCGCAGCAGATGACAGAGCATTGGGGCGAGAGTCGAGGGCGCTCAGAAGTGCAGGCTCTGGGGTCAGCCCAGCAGATTCATTACAACCCAGTGGAAAGCGCGGCCTGTCTCTGTGTCAATTACGGCTGGTTGATAACGGATATTATGTCAAGGTCTGTTCTTTCTCAAGATGCAGCCACACATTTTAAAATCATTACGAGAGTAAGCATGAGCCCCATGGCCTCGGAGTTCAGTTCATTTGTTATGTCCCATTAGGACATGAAGATGCAGGCCGGGGTCTGGGGAAGGTGGGCAGGGTTGGCAGGATCCAGGGAGAACCCACGGCCCAGACCCTTGCCTTCTTTAACAGAGATGTGGAACTTTGGGCTTCCCCATGGTTCAGTGGGTAAAGAATCCATCTGCAATGAAGGAGACATGGGTTTGATTCCTGGGTCAGGAAGATCCCTGGAAGAGGGCATGGCAATCCACTCCAGTATTCTTGCCTGGGAAACCCTGTGGACAAAGGAGCCTGTCAGGTTCCATGGGATCGCAAAGAATCAGACATGACTGCAGAGAGTGAGCACAAGCAGAATCGTGGTTTGCCCTAGTAGTCATTTACAATCTGCATGGTATGAGAAGCGGGGGAAGTCACCACCATAATCACTCCTGCTGTGGGGTGACCTGGGCCATCTCTAGGAATAAACCGGATCCAGATTTCAGTGGAGCCTGGGAGGGTTTAATGAAATGAAGTGCTTTCTGCTGGACTCTCTCTCTGCTGGGGATGGAAACTTGCTGGTTGTTTTTCTCCTTTCTTTCAAGAACTACATGTGTGCTTTCCAGTAGTTTTTTCACATCTTGGCCTGTCCGAGCTCCATTTGTCACGTGTTTGGTGTGGATTCAACACACGTGACCCATCATCCAAGGGCAGGCTCCACACTGCAGAAATAGTTTGGTCTGGTCTCTAGGCTGATGTGCAGACGCTAGAGACGGGAGTGCGGGTGTTGTAATTCAGCACGCATATATGAGGATGAGGATAGATCATTCAAACCCTCTTGTAAGAAATTGAGGGTGCTCAGAAGAGCAGCCCCTCCTGAGTGGGCTCCATTTTCCTGTCTGGAGCCCTGTTTCAAGGTGGTTGTGAAGGGCTGGAATCTGGGCCCTGCACACCTTGCAGAAATGAACAATTCAAGTTCCTTTCATGTTCAAATCCCCCCTCTACACCAGAGGAAGCCCCAGTGGAAAGGATTCAGGACATTCAGGTCCTCATCTCCACATGGGAAACTCCTCACTAATGTGCCCTCCCACAGATGCCCCGGCCCCCATCCCCTCCTCCTTCCATGCTCCAGGAATCGCAATGTGGGGTGAGCTGATCTTGACCTCTGAGTGTCTCCACTTGCAAACAGGCTGTCAGGTGGAGTGGGCTACATGGGCTCACATGTCTCCAGGCTGGGTTTCCACAGATTCCTGTGTGTCAGAAACCTTTTCACGGAGCCAGCTGCCCTGGAGGGCACTGACGGGAACCAACCACAGATCCATTTCAAAATGTGTAATGTGTGTTAATGTGTTGAATTAAATATACTGTCTGCTTTCTCAGGGAAACTTTAGAGCTACTTTTCACAAATCTAAGCACCAGGAAGAGTCTACACAATTCTTCCTCCAGGAGCGGGTGAGAAATCCAGACAGCCCCAAAATGATAACCTGACTCTGCAGCATGAGGGCATGGACACTCACAGTCCCTGATGCATTTGTGGTTCAGAGCTTTCTTGGTGTATCTGTGAGTCTGCACTTGTGACCTGCTCCTAAACACACACATGTGCACACACACATGCACAAAGGGGTATGTTGTTGTTCCGTTGCTAATCCATGTCAGACTCTCTGTGACCCCATCGGCTGCAACATGGCAGGCTTCCCTGTCCTTCAGTATCTGCTGGAGTTTGCTCAAAGTCATGTCCATCTAGTTGGTGATGCCATCCAACCATCTCATCCTCTGTAGTCCCCTTCTCCTTTTGCCTTCAATCTTTTCCAGCATCAGAGTCTTTTCTAATGAGTCGGCTCTTTGCATCAGGTGGCCAAAGTATTGAAGCTTCAGCTTCAGCATCAGTCCTTCCAATGAATATTCAGGGTTGATTTCCTTTAGGATGGACTGGTTTGAACTCCTTACTGTCCAAGGGCCTCTCAAGTCTTCTCCAGCACCACAGTTTGAAACCATCAATTCTTTGGCTCTCAGCCTTCTTTATGGTCCAGCTCTCAACATCCGTACATGACTACTGGAAAAGCCATAGTTTTGACTAGACACAGGGATATAGGCACACATAATTCCATTAGATTATATGGAAAGCATATTTCTTGAATAAAAGAAAAATGCAGACCCCTCACTTGTATGAATTTTGTGAGACTAAAATATTAAAAATTCCATACGTGTATATACACATTCTGTTTTCCTCTTCATCCATAGCTATGTTAGGTATTTGTTAGTAACTGAGAGAAACATTTTAGAAATGAATCGTTTTGCAGAATCATTTGATAAATGACTCATAAATGCTCTGGTCATTTTGATTCCCGTAATTGTTCAGTTTCTAGGGCATTGTGTCCCCAAAAGCAACTCCTGGCCCATTTACGACTTTGTGAAGTCGTGTACTTCTCACTGTCATGGACCTCCCCCCCCCCCATTTAGTTTTAATATAGTGATTTCCTCCCATTGTCAGCTATTGAATGCAAGGAATATTATTAAAAATGAGCCATTTCCACAGTGTAGGGTCCCCTGGAAGAAACTGTTCTGTGTAATTCCTAAATTTCATTCATAATTATTTTAGGTTTAGCAGCTCAAAATGTTTTACAACATTTTAGTGAATTTTGCCAGCACATTTCATCTCCATGCCTTATTCTTTGCATGAACATAAGCATAGAAAATATACTATTTTATAAAATCAAAGGAAGGAGACATTTGTCAGAAGTTCCATCCTAGATCTTAATTAATGAGAGTTTGTAAAACTCTAGACTAATTTTGACTGTAGCAGAATATCCTAAAAATATTTCATCTGGGCTAAAATCATTGAGTCAGTGGTGGTGGTTTAGTCGCTAAGTCACGTCCAACTCTTGCGAGTCTTACAATTCCATGGACTGTAGCTTGCCAAGCTCCTCCGTCCATGGGATTTTCCAGGCAAGAATACTGGAGTGGATTGCCATTTCCTTCTCCAGGGGATCTTCCCGACCCAGGAATTGAACCCAGGTATCCTGCATTGCAGACAGATGCTTTACTGACTGAGCTATGAGGGAAGCCCATTGAGTCAGTAGGAGAAAACATTTCTTAATGATTTTAATTTTAGAATTGACAAATCCACACAGAAGTTGAGAAGGTAGTCTTGAGTTCCTGCACCAGGATCACTTCCCCATTCTTAACATCTTAGAAGATGTTAATTATGATGACGTGTTTGTTACAGTAAATGAACCAATACTGATGCACTGTCCTTAAATGAAGTTCTCTGTTAGTTCTGATTTCCTTGGTTTCTACCAACTGCTCCAGGATCCAACGTTACATGGAGCCATGTTATCCTTTGAGGCTCCTCTGCCCTAGGACAGTTTCTCACACCTGAGAATCATTCTTAAATACAGAGTCTGAGCCTCTCCTCTCCGTTCTCATTAACTACATACATTTAGGTAGTTTTATTTGTAGAGGGAGAACTGATTGGAGAGAGTTGGGGAGAGGTGATGAATTCATTTTCTCATTGTGAATCAGTCCGATAGATTAGCTAATACTTTCAGGGAAAACCATCAAAAATCAGGAAACAATGGTGGGTTTAAGAGCACACTGGATGAATGATTTCCAGTGTCACGAGGAGATCCCCTGGCACGTCCATTACCGCAGGGAAGATAAGGGTGTTTATTCACTTATGCAGGGACTGTTTTCAGGGCCTGCTCTCACATGCCATTTCTCTGCCTTCCAAGATAAAAAGAAATAGTTTGTGACCATTTTCTATTTAAACAGAGAAGTTTTAGTTATTAGATAAACACATGTAACCCCCCACGAATTTATTTAAGTGCCAAGGCAATTCAAGTCATCCTAACCTGTATCATTCCTGTTACTTAGTAGCAAGGTGATCATACCCAGGGAGGCTCAACGACCTTATCTTCTCAAGTAGCAGCCTCATTTCGTTTTCTTTTCTATTTACACTCGTGTTATTCATTTGTAATATTTTAGGTGTTCAAAATGTTTTACAAATTTTCTGCCTTCACATATAAATCTCATTTTTCAACTCAGAAAGTATATTGGCATGTCAAGTATTCAGGACATAACATTTTCTAATATGGAAAGTACACTGAGTATCCCATCTAATAAGAAAGTACACTTGAGTATCAAAATTCAAACAGGTTCTCCGTTTTACTTATAATTTTGTTTTTCATCCTAAGACAGTGCCAAGTAAATTTGTTCACTTGCTGAGTTAGATTCTGTTTCTGTAGACAGTTCAGATTTATAAGCCGTGCTGCACAAGCAATTATAGTAATCTAAAAAACATTTGAGACAGGCCCTTAATTTCACTCTAGGGGAATTTATTCTCGCCATTACCTTATTTTAAGTGTGTGGAGTCCCAGTTTTTCGGGTGTGCTATTTCAAGTGGGTTGTCATGGAAGTTTTGTGATGAGCGAAGACATGTGATGAGGAGACGGGTGTGAGCCGTCTGTGAATCCGTTCTTCCCTTCCGTGAGTCACTGACAGTTGAACAAATGGTACCCTGTGTCGGGTAGCACACTGGTCTCTGGGGACCCAGTGAAGAGAGGTGACACCTTCTGAGCGGGGGCCTTTCTGTGCACATAGAAGGAAGATGACAGGACATAGAGTAATTGTGTAATGTTAGAACCAAGGTGGTGTGGACAGGGGAGGGTGCGGGGCAGCACCATGCTCTCGGTGGGCACTTTCTATGCTGGCCGATCTGGGGTCTGGGGCAGAGCCTGAATGAGGGGTTGGGACCCAGCTCAGCTGAGCACAAATACAGACATGGAACACCCAAACTTCTGACCTGGAAAGAGGATCACTGCAGTCGTCTTTGGAGTTGTAGGTTGTAGGTTTGTATTTTACATGAGATGATGGAGCAGATGCGTGTGAGAAAATGTCTGAATATGTCGAAGGAGGAAACCCAGAGAGTCACGTGGATGATGTTTTTGTCTGACTTTCCCCTCCCTGCTCACTGAGACATTCTGACCCATGTGAAATCCGATTTAGAATGAACTGTGCTTTTTTTTTCTTTTTAAAGCAAATCTAGTATTTCTTCCAATGAAGTCAACATTTCAGAGAAAAGGATACAAAGAATGTGTTTAATATGCTAATGGCATAACTAATTTTTTATTTCCCAGCAATTTAAATGCAATTTATTTACACTTAAAGGCATTCTTATTTTGATGATAATGTCTTACTTCTTTAAATAAACTCCTGTGTGTGTGCTTAGTTACTAAGTTGTTGTCTGACTCTTTTTGCGACCCCATGGACTATAACCCAACAGGCTCCTCTGTCCATGAAATTCCCCAGGCAAGAATACCAGAGTGGGTTGCCATTTCTGTCTCTAGGAAGTAAACTTCTATTAGAGTGAAAATCAGTATCATAGCTTTAACTGTAGATTAGTTTGTTTCTTACTCAGATTCCTAATGACAAATATAGTTTATGAATGATGGAGACCTAATTGCTGAAGAGGAGCAATATTTAAAATGACAAGATCCTGGAAGATGCACCTGTTGGCTCTGAACGAAGCGGTGGAACATCTGGGTGGGGCTTGGAGCTCTGTGCGAGATTCAGGGACACTGTGGTGCAGTGTCACCAACAGACTCACCCTTCTGACTGTTAGATTTCAACAGCTGGATCAAGTGTGGGGAGAAACCTTGGCAGGTAATGAAGTAGTTCAAGACGGGTGGTTCTAAGTGGGTGGAGACTTAAAACACATGCACACAGTGTCTTGGAGGCTGGATTAGCAGCAAGTTGTCTGGATTATAAAGACAGGCGTGGTTGGGATACCCAAGCTGGTAAAACTAGGAAATGAGCAACATTTATTGTTTGTGTGATTTCAGCTGCTCTGAGACCTCATTTCCTTTTCTCAGTGATATTTTCTAATTATTTCTGACCTCCTTTCTTGACATTTCCCTCTTATATTAATATATTCTATTCTTCTTAATTCTTGTTAAGGTATCAACTGAATCTATGTATCAGACCAGACTTTTTGGTATAGCCTCTTAGAGAATTGTAGAGCAGTTATCTGTATCAGTCTGAACTCCCCGAAAATGTGCTTAATTGTTCCACAAATATTTCTTCTTATAGTCTAGTTTAAGATACCATCCCTGAGTTTATTAAAAGACAAGTTTTGATGGTATGATGATGTTTGTTCTAGTGGTATGGTAATCTGTGATGGTTGGTGGGGGGTGTTGGTTTGGGTTGCTGCCTTAGCTGGTGATGCTGTGATGGTGCTGAGATGGTCAGTGATGCTAAGATGGCAATGCTGTAATGGTTGATGAGGCTGAGATGGTGATGCTGAGGTGGTTGATGATGTTGAGATGGCGTAATGATGAATGATGATACTGTGAGTGACCAGAGTATAAATGACTGGGTAGTGATCCTGTATGTAACATTCAGTGTTGTGAAGGTAATAATGAATGGGTAAAAAATGGCTTCTTGTTAAAAACATCTAATCAATTTCATGGAACACAAATCTTTGCCATCAAGAAGATAATTCTTCACATGTACAAGTGAAAACAAAAGTTAAGGAGATAAGGGCATAACAGTAGGACATGGATGCCATAGATGAATCTTTTTCAAAGGACTCTTTTTCTCTTCCTTAGTTTTCTGCAGATTTTAATCATGATGACAGAATTTTGTCACAACCCATCCGTATATCAAAAAGTATTTACTTTGAAGAAATACTACTTAACAAGCATTACTTTTTATAGTGCCCAATGCAAATTTTTATTTTCAGTGTAATAACTGGCAATTAAAATAGATTTGGGTATCAATTCAGATTTATCTTCTCCCTTTAGATAAACCCATATGTTTTCAAAGGAGTGAAAAAGACAGTTAATACATATACATGATTTTATGATATATTTATTCTGAATAAAAGGTCTTCTAACAATGTAGTTGAAAGCTGTTTATTTCTTGTGAAGTCACGCAGTTGTGTCCAACTCTTTGCAACCCCATGGACTGTAGCCTACCAGGCTCTTTCATCCATGGAATTTTCCAGGTAAGAGTACTGACGTGGGTTGCCATTTCCTTCTCCAGAGGATCTTCCCAACCCAGGGATCAAAACTGGGTCTCCTGCATTGCAGGCAGACACTTTACCATCTGAGCCACCTTCTTAGGAAATTTAAACTGCATAGTTTGTACCATACCTTGGCAGGTAATTTTGTTTTAATTTTTGTAAACTTTGCAGTTTATGTATCCCAACTCTGGCAATGTCTTAAATTCAGAAAGCATCTGGCCCTAAATACTGTGGGTGAGGTATGTTCTGTGTTCCACCAGGAGCCATGTACATGTTGGGTGAGAGCCAGGTGAAGAGTGGCGTGCCACCTCTCCTTGGTATCAACTTTGTGTCCTGGAACATGCACTGGAGGAAACCCTGATCATTGTCAGTCAAACAGAAAAGCAGACAAACCCCTCAGGGAGTGATAGGGTGGTGGAGCCATTGAGTGGTGTGTGCATTCTCCGTGGTGTCTCCCTCGCAGCTCCTAGGGCCCAAGCTGGGGGCAGAGGGTCTGGACCCCTGGACCCCAGCCCTGAGGGAGGCTCCCGGCAGTGGCTCAGGTTCCCCCACGCAGCCCCGCCTCCCTTCTCCCCCTCCTCTTCTTCCACCTCACTGCCTCCCTGTCTTTGACTTGCCCTTCAGAGTTCCAAACTCAGGCCGTTAAGTCCAATCATGACACCTGCCCACTGTGTCCACACAGGGAAAGGTACTGCCGCTGGAGACTGCCGTCTCCACCAGCCACTCGACCCCTCCCCTGGAGCCTCTGTGTGTGTGTGTGTGTGTGTGTGAGTGTGTGTGTGTGTGTGTGTGTGATACAATGGAAAATGCAATCCACAGTGCTCTTTCTGTTAAGGTGACATGTAGCCTCTGAATTTCCCTTTATATGTGCAACTTCCTCTCTGTGCTTTTATAAAAAATACGATTTATTCATTTGTGTCAGGTTTTAGTTGTGGCACGTGGGCTTAGTTGGTCTGCAGCATGTGAGATCTTAGTTCCCCTACCAGGGTTCAAACCCACATCCCCTGCCTTACAAGGTGGATTCTTAACCACTGGACCACCAGGGAAGTCCCTCTCTCTGCGCTTTTTACAAAGAGATCAAGTCAGCACAAACACTAGCTAAAATATCATGTATTTTTGCTCAATGTAGCTATTTTAGGGAGCTTGATGCAGTCATTAAATATAAAGGACATTCACTGAACAAAATGATTAATGTATCTGAGATGAGCCACTTTGGTAAAAAATAGGAACTGAGATAATAAGACAGATCTGATGTGTGTGTGTGTGTGTTAATTGCTCAGTCATGTCCGACTCTTTGTGACCCTATAGACTGTAGTCCACCAGGTTCCTCTGTCCAAGGGATTTTCCAGGTAAGAATACTGGAGTGTTTCGCCATTTTCTTCTCCAAAGATAGATCTGATAATGACCTATAAATAAATATGAGAGGGACAGGGTCCTGACATCATCAGAATGAAACACAATATACTACCCACGTTAAAGTTAAGCTACAGAAATGCAAGGCGATGATATTTTGTAGTGAACTTGGCCCTGAGGGGACATGAGTTCAAAATGAAACAGGACATGCACCTCTGGGAGGTTTACTGCACATAATTCTGAGCGTAGCTCATGGTCCTGTGGCCTCGGGATGCTGTGGTCACTCAGTTCCCACAGTGACGCGCAGGGTCCTGCCCTTCAAGCGAAAGAGGCACCTGGAGCTTTGTGCTGGTAACTTCTATTCCCACATGAACATCCTTTTGATGCTGCTTCAGATAATCTTTGTTGCTATGTCATCGCTTAGTTGTGTCCAGACTCTTTTTGCGACCCCATGGACTGCAGCCCACCAGACTCCTCTACCCATGGGATTTCCCAGGCAAGAATACTGGAGTGGGTTGGCATGCCCTCCTCCAGGGCATCTTCCTGACTCAGGGATCGAACCCGTGACTCCTGCATTGGCAGGCAAGCTGTTTACTATTAGTGCCATCTGGGAAACCCAGAAACCTGTTTGGAAGTGAACATTCTCTACAGGGGGAGTAGTTCCACTCTTTGATAGGAATCCTCCAATTAGTAATTTAAGCTGAGAGGTGCAGTTAATTACGGTATGTTAGCAGAACAATGAGGCAATTCATCTTTAAATTCTGGACTGGCTTCCCTGCAACATTAGGGAAGAATGTGCCTTAGCCCTTCCTTGTGTGTTTGGATAGGAACAAGTTATGACTGATCTTGAGCAGAAAATCCACCTCCATCAGAAAACCAAGATTCCTTCTCTAGCTGAACATATCGGATTTCTGACAACTAATCCCTTATTCAAGGGAGAAAATATTTTCATAATAAAACCTGAAAGAAGTGCTCAAGATGTATAAACTTGTTTGTATAAACCAGAACAAAGTTATCTTTCATCAGCGGTGATGGTAGCACTATTACACATTTAAAATATATGCATCAGGCTTAGATCATGTTTACCTGGCTAATGATATCAGTTGTAAACATTTTATAAAATAGCCCTTTCCATGGTTCAAGTTGTACATTTCATTTTCTTCAGAGAGGGTGCGTGTGTACTGTCGCATCAGTCCTGTCCAACTCTTTGCGACCCCATGGAGCAGAGGCTCCTCCAGGCTCCTCTGTCCATGGATTCTCCAGGCAAGAATACTGGAGTGGGTTGCCATTTCCTCCTCCAGGGGACCTTCCCAAACCAGGGACTGAACCCAAGTCTCCTGCATGGGCAGGTGGGTTCTTTACCACTAGCGCCACCTGGGAAGCCCATGGGTCAGTAGGGCATCCTTATCACTCAGACAACCCCGAGTTTTATAAGAAAGCAATTTCTTGAAGCACAAAAGCCAATGACAGTTATTTTTACTTTAGGAGGTTTATAATGCCTATGAGAAGCAAACACTGCAGCTGTGATTCCCACTTTACTGATGAAGAAAACTGTGGCCCATGCTTTAAGCTCAGCTTGACACAAAGAACAACCACACAGTTTGGGTACTAGGGACAGAGCTGTGGGTCTGATGTTTTATTTTAATTGAACTAGAGATGTCAGATCACACGGTAAATCTCAGTTCCATGTGGGTGCCGAATTAATAGAAGTGGATGCATAGCCCTGAATTTGCAAAATGAGAACAGGAAATTGACACAGAGAATGAATGATTGCATAACTTATAAACCCAATAAGGAGATGCAGGATGCAAGAGATAAATCACCCGACTGGTCCAAGGGGTGGAGATGAATATGCATGTCCACCCAGCCCTGGACACTCTGTGCTAGGTGGTGCAGGCAGTGCAGCTGGTTAGAAGACTGACTGGGAGTGGGGCGTGGACTGGAGCCTACAGCAATATTTTTAAAAATCAAGGAAAATGTCTCCAAATGTGAAATACTGCAAGTAGCAGTTTTCATCTTAGAGGATGTTTTTTTCAGCCACAACTTAACTTCTCGAGTTCAGTTATGGATTCTTGGCTAGAGAATCCACCTACTAGCATGGGAGACATGGATTCAATCCCTGAGTCAGAAGATCTTGAAAAGAAAATGGTAACCCACTCCAGTATTCTTGCCTGGAGAATTCCATGAACAGAGGAGCCTGGTGGGCCACAGTCCATAGGGTCGCAAAGAGTCAGACACAAATGCTCAACTAAACAACAATTCTCTCAAGAACTTAGGGGACAGAGGCGAGAGAAGGAGAGAAGAGGAGAGATTTTTCTCTTTTTTTTCTCCTTTCTGTACTATATGTTTTTGATACACATTTTGAGAGCAAAATGTCACATCCCAGCTATGCAAGGGCCAAGTATTATGGAGAAAGTAGCATTTAATCAGACCACCCCTGTTACGCAGTTGACAAAATGGGGTAATTTTAGGGTCTTCAAGCAACTTATCAATCTTTGTTTGCTCAACACATATCGGTTACAAGGTCTGCAGGTTTTGGGATTCAGAGCACTGAGCAGGACATGGCCCCTGAGCTCAGGGATCCTCTGTGTGAAAGGGTGGTACCTCTTTGTTTGCATTTTCCTCCCAAACTTGTTTCTCACTCTGTCTTCCCAAGTTCACACCATTTACACTGTGAAAATGCACTTGACTCTTGAAGCTGCCACTGTTTGAAACAGGTCACTTCTCACTGTGCCCATCACAGCACCTTCTCAGTATCAGGACCACGGTGGTTCAGCTGCCTCTCTGCCTTTTTAGTAAAACATCTTAAAAACCTCTTACAGTTCTCCCTGCCTCTTAGATTCAGCTCTCTGAATGACATTGCAAAACCCACTTCTCTGCCTTCCGGCCACAGCCTCTGAAGGCTGCAAGCACCTTGGGGCCTGTGTCCTCAGGCTTTCCCTCGGCCCACCAGGCAGAGGCACCCAGCTCTCTGGCCGCGGGTCCTAGATTTGAGAGCTTGCAAAGCTCCGAAGATTTGTGTTCTCATGGGCCTTTGCAGCAACTCTGAATTGTGGGTGTTACTGTGATTTCATTTTAGAAAATCAGTAGAATGACTCAGGAGATTGGAGTGATTTTCCCCAAATCTCACAGCTCATGAAATTTGGGTATGATCTTTTTAACATTTCTCTATTTATTTTTGGCTGTGCTGGGTCTCAGTTGCTGCACGGGCTTTTCTCTAGTTGTGATGCTCGGGCTTCTCATTGCCGTGGCTTCTCTTGCTGCAGAGCACGGGCTCTAGGGCGTGCAGGCTTAAATAGTTGCAGCACGTGGGCTCAGTAGTTGCAACTCCCAGGCTCTAGAGCACGGGCTCATAGCTGTGGTGCACAGGCTTAGGAGCTCTGAGGCATGTGGAATCTTCCCAGATCAGGGATCAAATCCATGTCTCCTTCACTGGCAGGTGGATTCTTTACCACTGAGCCCCAAGGGAAGCCCTGGATATGATCTTGATAATAAATCCTGGTTATTTAAACATCTAGTCAGAGCTCTTCCTGTTGTGTGCAGTTTACACAGGGTACAATGAGGACAAAAGGAAAGAAAGTGAGAAAGTGTTAGTCACTCAGCTTCATCTGATTCTTTTGCAACCCCATGGTCTGTCCTTGGAATTCGCTAGGCTAGAATACTGGAGTGGGTTGCCATTCCCTTCTCCAGAGGATCTTCCTGACCCAGGGATCATACCAGGGTCTCCTGCACTGCAGACAGTCTCTTTATCACCTGAGCTACCAATGACAACAAAGCCTATACAATCTATTGACCTAAGAAAGTTGTAAAGGAAGAATACTGATGTAAGCTTTGATAGGAAGATGGTTTCCCACATTGGAAACCAGGATTTATTTCATACACACAGGACACTAAGAGCCGTGCTGCTTGCCCACGTCCCCCTCCAGTACTGTGGTTTTGCAAGTTCTAGGTCCACTCCCGGGCTAGGAGGACCAAGTGGCCAGGGAGGTGTTAGCGGCTTGGTCATCAGCTTCACCAGCCTCTGGCAGATGCTGGATTACCCCTCCTGATTCACTGGGGCTCACAAACTAACCTTGGTTTATCTCATTTAGTCAGCGAGGAAAAACCATCTATAAGGACACCCAGAAGCTCAGGGAACATAAGGTTTTTCTGGTCCCGTGGATGGTGTTGTCTTCTGCCACACAGATTAATTAATAGGGAGGGAGAAGGCAGCACCACAGTTGTCAAGGGTGAGGGGTTATTATAAACAAGCCTGCCGCTCCACTGAATGATTTACAGTGGATAGAAATGCACAGTGCCTGGACTATGACTAATATTCATGGCACAGCATCTGATTAGATCATAAAATTTTATTGTATTGTTATTAGTATTTATGTATTCCAGTAGTCATGTATGGATGTGAGAATTGGACCATAAAGGAAGATAAGCATGGAAGAATTGATACTTTTGAACTGTGGTGTTGGAGAAGACTCTTTAGAGTCCCTGGAACTGTAAGGAGATCAAACCAGTCAGTCTTTTTTTGGTTGTTGTTGTTGTTTTTAAAAAATTAATTTATTTATTTTAATTGAAGGCTAATTACTTTATACACAATGGAATATTACTCAACTATTAAAAAGAATGCATTTGAATCAGTTTTAATGAGGTGGATGAAACTGGAGCCTATTATACAGAGTGAAGTAAGTCAGAAAGAAAAACACCAATACAGTATATTAATGCATATATATGGAATTTAGAAAGAAGGTAACAATGACCCTATATAAAAGACAGCAAAAGAGACACAGATGTAAAGAATAGACATTTGGACTCTGTGGGAGAAGGCAAGGGTGGGATGATTTGAGAGAATAGCATTGAAACATGTATATTATCATATGTGAAACAGATTGCCAGTCCAGGTTTGATGCATGAGACAGACCAGTCCATCCTAAAGGAAATCAGTCCTGAATATTCATTGGAAGGACTGATGCTATAGCTGAAGCTCCAATACTTTGGCCACCTGATGCGAAGAACTGACTCACTGAAAAAGACTCTGATGCTGGGAAAGACTGAAGGCGTGAGGAGAAGGGGACGACAGAGGATGAGATGGTTGGATGGCATCACTGACTAGATGGACATGAGCTTGAGCAAGCTCTGGGAGTTGGTGATGGACAGGGAAGCCTGGCGTTCTGCAGTCCATAGGGTTGCAAAAAGTTGGACACAACTGAGCAACTGAACTAAATTAGTATTTATATAAACTTAAATAGACTTTTTTTAAAATTTTTATTTTTACTTTATTTTACTTTACAATATTGTATTGGTTTTGCCATACATTGACATGAATCTGCCACAGGTGTACATGAATTCCCAAACATGAACCCCCCTCCCACCTCCCACCCCATATCATCTCTCTGGATCATCCCCGTGCACCAGCCCCAAGCATCCTGTATCTTGTATCGAACATAGACTGGCGATTCGTTTCTTACATGATAGTATACATGTTTCAATGCCATTCTCCCAAATCGTCCCACCCTCTCCCTCTCCCTCAGAGTCCAAAAGTCCATTCTATACATCTATGTCTCTTTTGCTGTCTCGCATACAGGGTTATCATTACCATCTTTCTAAATTCCATATATATGTGTTAGCATACTGTATTGGTGTTTTTCTTTCTGGCTTACTTCACTCTGTATAATCGGCTCCAGTTTCATCCATCCCATTAGAACTGATTCAAATGTATTCTTTTTAATGGCTGAGTAATACTCCATTGTGTATATGTACCACAGCTTTCTTATCCATTCGTCTGCTGATGGACATTTAGGTTTCCATGTCCTGGCTATTATAAACAGTGCTGTGATGAACATTGGGGTACATGTGTCTCTTTCAGTTCTGGTTTCCTTGGTGTGTATGCCCAGCAGTGGGATTGCTGGGTCATAAGACAGTTCTATTTGCAACTTTTTAAGGAATCCCACACTGTTCTCCATAGTGGCTGTACTAGTTTGCATTCCCATCGACAGTGTAAGAGGGTTCCCTTTTCTCCACACCCTCTCCAGCATTTATTGCTTGCAGACTTTTGGATCGCAGCCATTCTGACTGGTGTGAAATGGTACCTCATTGTGGTCTTCTTTGGATTTCTCTGATAATGAGTGATGTTGAGCATCTTTTCATGTGTTTGTTAGCCATCCGTATGTCTTCTTTGGAGAAATGTCTATTTAGTTCTTTGGCCCTTTTTTTTTTTTTAATTTTATTTATTTATTTATTTATTTTATAGTTTTTTATTTTTTAAATTTTAAAATCTTTAATTCTTACATGTGTTCCCAAACATGAACCCCCCTCCCACCTCCCTCCCCATAACATCTCCCTGGGTCATCCCCATACACCAGCCCCAAGCATGCTGTATCCTGCGTCAGACATAGACTGGTGATTCAATTCTTACATGATAGTATACATGTTAGAATGCCATTCTCCCAAATCATTTTTTGATTGGGTCGTTTATTTTTCTGGAATTGAGCTGCATAAATTGCTTGTATGTTTTTGAGATTAGTTGTTTGTCAGTTGCTTCATTTACTATTATTTTCTCCCATTCTGAAGGCTGTCTTTTCACCTTGCTTATAGTTTCCTTTGTTGTGCAGAAGCTTTTGATTTTAATTAGATCCCATTTGTTTATTTTTGGTTTTATTTCCAGTATTCTGGGAGGTGGATTATAGAGGATCCTGCTGTGATTTATGTCGGAGAGTGTTTTGCCTATGTTCTCCTCTAGGAGTTTTATAGTTTCTGGTCTTACGTTTAGATCTTTAATCCATTTTGAGTTTATTTTTGTGTATGGTGTTAGAAAGTGATCTAGTCTAAAGAAACTAAAAACCTATATATAGAAAACTATAAAACACTGATGAAAGAAATCAAAGAGGACACTAATAGATGGAGAAATATACCATGTTCATGGATTGGAAGAATCAATATAGTGAAAATGAGTATACTACCCAAAGCAATCCACAGATTCAATGCAATCTCTATCAAGCTACTACTAGCAGTATTTTTCACAGAACTAGAACAAATAATTTCAAGATTTGTATAGAAATACAAAAAACCTCGAATAGCCAAAGCAATCTTGAGAAAGAAGAATGGAACTGGAGGAATCAACTTGCCTGACTTCAGGCTCTACTACAAAGCCACAGTCATCAAGACAGTATGGTACTGGCACAAAGACAGAAATATAGGTCAATGGAACGAAATAGAAAGCCCAGAGATAAATCCACACACCTATGGACACCTTATCTTCGACAAAGGAGGCAAGAATATACAGTGGAGTAAAGACAATCTCTTTAACAAGTGGTGCTGGGAAAACTGGTCAAATAGACATTTGACCTGACTTGTACACAGGTCAAAGTAAAAAAAAAATCACGTATTTGGATAGTGTTTGATCAAGAAGCACATATTTTATTGTCATCAAATGGAAAGATGGTTTTTTGTTTGTTCAACTGCAAATTTTGTTGTTCATTTGTTTTAGGAAATGGATCAAAACATGCATGATAGCTAATTGCTGGTGCACTTCTTAAATCTGTGGTGGGATGATGGGACCTATGTTGTAAGACAAAGTACATTTCAATGCTAAATTCCTGGAGGAGGTGTGGCATTAGGAACTTGGTGTCTCCTGCCTGTACTTCCGGGGACCAGTCAGAGTCAAGGTGAATTATAAGGGAGGAAATGATACTTTAATCATCACGATTGAAAATATCAGCTGAAGGAAGATGATGTTCTTGGGAAATAGAAGGAACCTTCAGTTTTGAAAGACTCCCTTTGTCTCCAGTTGGGACAGTGATGTGGATCCTTGGGAAAAGGAAATCCCCTCCCCCAAGAGAATCAAATATTCTGTTGGCTGAACCTCCAAGAGGGCTAACAGTAGTGTGTTAAATAAAACATGCTTCTTCCCTAGTTCAATTCCTTGGTTGGGAAGATCTGCTGGAGAAGGGATAGGCTACCCACACCAGTATTCTTGGGCTTCCCTTGTGGCTCAGCTGGTAAAGAATCTGCCTGCAATGCAAGAGACCTTGGTTTGATCCCTGGTTTGGGAAGATCCCCTGGAGAAGGGAAAGGCTACCCACACCAGGATTCTGGCCTGGAGAATTTCATGTACTGTATAGTCCATGGGGTTGCAAAGAGTCAGACATGACTGAGTGACTTTCACTTCACTTCACTTCACTTCTTCTTTGGAGAGGGTGGTGGGGAGACACCAGCCGTCTTCCCTTGGAAGGGCTTCCTGGAATTGCCTTGCTTTCATGAGTCTGTCTCAGGCTTGGGCAGAGGCAGCTAAAAACAGTCCTTATTCTCAGCTTTTCTACATGGAACTCTCCTGAAAGAAGACTATGTGTGAATTGATGAAACCAACTACAAAGGCATTTAATGCAGGTGGTTTAAAACATAGGCTCGGGGATTTGCTACAACCCAATCCATCTGTCTGCACATGCCAAGCTTTTGGTCACCCTGTTGTTGGAGGAACAGGAATGCAGATGAGAAACAGGTGGGCGTGGGGCATCTGAGGACCCCCTCCTCTGTTGGGTGGAGCCGGAGTGGCAAGAACTGTAGTCACTTTTACTGTCTGTTGTTGTTCAGTCACTAAGTCCTGTCTGACTCTTTGCGACCCCATGGACTGCAGCATATCAGGCTTCCCTCTCCTTCACCATCTCCTGGAGTTTGTTCAAATTCATGTCCAGTGAGTTGGTGATGCCATCCAACCATCTCGTCCTCTGTCACCCCCTTCTTCTCCTGCCCTCAATCTTTTCCAGCATCAGGATCTTTTCCAGTGAACTCATTCTTCGCATTAGGTGGCCAAAGTATTGGAGTTTCAGCTTCAGCATCAATCCTTCCAATGAATATTCAGGACTGATTTCCTTGAGGATTGACTGGTTTGATCTCCTTGTAGTCCAAGGGACTCTCAAGAGTCTTCTCCAGCACCACAATTCGAAAGCATCAATTCTAAAGTTTTCGTGGAAGCTAACATGAGTCTTGAAAGTGGGGTTGTTTCCTCAACATTTTCTGCATAGCCACTGTGGACCATTTACTGTTATGCTTTTCAGCCCAGTTTTCACAGGGTTGGGTAGCTGGGTCCTTACTATTCGCCAGTTGGCATGAGGGAGCTGCCCTTAGCCTTCCAGTGTGGTCTCTGATGATGGTGTAGGTAGCAAAGCAGAAAGTGAACATGTATTAACAAATAATAAACATGCATTTCTCGAGTTCACTGGCAGCCTGAAGATGAGCTTATGAAAAGGTAAACTGCCAAGTTCATGGCAGTGCGTGTGATGTCTGGACTCCATCCAATATACCTGGAGCACCTGTCAGCCTAATTAGGCCAGATGTGCCTTCCACGTAAATGGACCTCCCAAGAGGAATAAGGACAGATTTTAGGTTCTAGCAAAGGACAAAAAGCAGGGGTTGGGGAAGGATGAAGGAGAGGCGGGGCTCCAACCCAGGACGGTCCTCTTGTGATGTCACTCTTACCTGGCAATCTCCTCTCTTTAGTGTCACCTTGACTGAACTCAGTGGAAACAGTCCTACAGGAGGGTGAGAAAAGTGACTTATTTTAAGTGAAGTCTAAGTTAATTTTCATATTCAATCAAATGAAGATATTTGCTAAACTCTTGCATCTTTAGCACACACTTGCATACGTGCACACGCGCGCACACACAACCTCAGCTGCCTCTAGATCCTCAGTTATTTAAAAAATGACATTTAAGTTGTGCCAACTTTGACAGCCCTTCAACTAAGTGTGCAAAGCAGAAGCCAAGAAAAAACACCAACAGACCGCCGATTTTCTCAGGTTCTGTGATTCCCAGAGCACGGTGCACACCAGACAGGCTTTTTGCAACCCCATTACTATTTAAAACAAACATTCTGTAAACTATGAAATGTAAAGTACAAATAGTGGGTGTTATGTAAAAAAGAAAAAAAAAACACTATAGCTTCCAGGCAGTTTTTTCCATTCATGCTATAAAATGTCGTATCTCCAAAACAGAAGTGTTTGAGAGGCAGACCTTTAAGCTCAGCCAGGAAAATGCTTCTCAGAAAATTTTCCTTCATGTTGCTGCATTTAGTAACTACCTCGATGAAACCAGTTCTCAGTTGCTATGTCTCGAAGAAAATGATGAGGCCCACTGGGAGACTACAGGGCACTTGATGGCTGCTTAATAATTCGTTTACGGAAAAGCTTCATTGACTTTTACTCATTTATGTTAAATACAGTTTCTTCAGCAAACACATATGCAGCATGTGTTTACTCTGTGCCAGACACAGCTTCAAACACTTTATAAATAATAACTTATTTAATGCTTGTGGCTATCCTGTGCTGTAAGTACCATTATTTATACCATTTTACAAATAAAGAAATAGAGGCAGAAGAAGGTTAAGTGACTTACTAAGGTCACACAGCTACATTCTAAATATGTAGAAATGTGGGTGGTCAAGGAGGATTATCTTTTGTGTGAGAAACTAGGAGAGATGATGTGATGAGAATCCTGCTGGAATAGTCTCAGCTCAGCCACAAGTGGCAAATGTTCATCTCTGTGGATGGAGGGGAGTGTCCTCAAGCAAGCTGATCTGAAGACAGTCAGGAGTGAGATTATATGCCAATTCCAGTGTCCCAGTTCACCCCCTTTTGCTCCCCTCAGTGTCCATGCATCCATTCTCTCCGTCTGTGTTTCTATTCCTGCCCTGCAGGGAGGTTCATCTGAATCATTTTTCTAGATTCCATATATATGCATTAATATATGATGTTTGTTTTTCTCTTTCTAACTTACTCCACTCTGTATGAGAGTCTCTAGGTCCATCCACGTCTCTGCAAATGATGTAGCTGATTCACTTCAGTGTATGGCAGAAACTAACACGATATTATAGAGCAGCTGTACCCTGATTTAAAAAAAAAACAAGAAGTGAGACAAATGGGAAACAGGTATCTTCCTTTTGGCCCTGTGAACCATTCCACACAAACAGGGTTTAAGAGTCATTCACTGTTCTAAGGACACTGTATTCTATCTTGTCATTAAATGAATGAGGACTGAAGAGGACACCACAGTCAGGGTGAGTCCTGACCACAGCTGAGCAAAGTAGGCTCAGCCCTTCTCTCACCCTAGATTTCGACTTCTCCTGTTTCATGCTAAGACCACATTTTACTAAGCCAGCCATGTTACATGGGAGCCTCATCATAGAGCTTCAAGCACCTGAATTCATCCAGTGATTGTTGCCATTCAGTCACTCAGTCATGTCTGACTCTTTGCAGCTCCACAGACTGCAGCACACCAGGCCTCCCTGTCCATCACCATCTCCTGGAGTTTGCTCCAATTCATGTCCATTGAGTCAGTGATGCCATCCAACCATCTCATCCTCTGTCATCCCTTTCTCCTCCTGCCCTCAATCTTTCCCAGCATCAGGGTCTTTTCCAATGGGTTGGCTCTTCCTTTCAGGTGGACAAAGTACTGGATCTTTGATATATGATATTTGCACAAATTCTCAAAATCATAAGACCAGACGTACTAAAGAGAAACATTTAATACTATGTGAACACATGTTTAGGTAAAATATAACATGGAAAATATTTTCCTATTTATAGATTTTATATGTTCATCACTGATGGAAAGAAACTATTTTTACACTGAGAAGTCTTTTGGCATGTGAAATAAAGGGCACAAAGTTTCTTCCATATGTCTGTAAAAAATATAAAGTTTTAAATCTAGATAAATTGAGAAGTGTGAGATTAGTATATTTTGATTGAAAACCGCATATTTCATATTGATAAAAATGACAAAAATGTATTTGAGATGTGCGAGGATTTCACATCTGGCTTTTATAGATGGTCAAAAATTTACCACTTGAAAAACAAAAAAACAAAGTTGAGCTTTAGTTTTCATAGCAATCCTAGTGACTGATCACAGGAAGCTGTAACATTTGAGATCAGCCAAGCTGTCTATGGGGTCGCATGGAGTCGGACACGACTAAAGTGACTTAGCAGCAGCAGCAGCAAGTACCTTAGTGTCTAGCTTCAAATATACAATGTCTGTAAAAGATGAACATGTCTTGCTGCTTGTTGACTCTAACCAACACTTTTGGGTGATTTAGAGAGTAAATTTCCAGTCACCAGATTGCCGCTTACTCTTGTCTAGTGAAATGGTGTAGAAGCTTAATTTCTCTGGAATTAAAAATAACAGGAACCTATTAACAACAGTAATGAATGCAAGAAGCACATGTTTTTATTTGTCAAATATGCCTTGACACTTCTGCTTCCATTTATTATGAAGTAACTTGAAGCAGATCAACATGCCAACTTGAGAACAAGCAGGAAAACTACATTAAACCATTTGAATGCCCTGGAGAGCTGTCAGGGTGATGAGAGATTGAAGGATCAAGGTCCCAGAGAGAAGACCTTAGAGATACATGAGACCTTCCCAAGAGTCATTGTTTTCTGAGCTGTTACCAGTTTGTCCAGAGGTCAGAACCAAAGCTGCAGGCAGAGAAATGCTTATAAGAGGTACCAACAGAATGTCTGGCAGCGTCTTAGGACTGGAGACAAAAAATCTGGAGTTTAGGACTTCAAAACAGCTGGAATTGAGAAGCTCAATTCTGGGTGAGTTGAAGGATCTGGAGATGTATTATAGTTTATGTTTTTTTGCCTAGAGGCATTTATGGAATTCTTGAGAAGATAAGCTCAGCAGAAAGCCACTGAAAAAAGTAATAGAATTTTATGATATTGTTGGAAGATCAAAAAATGTTATTCAAGCACGACAAAGGAGAAAGGGTTCTCCGTTAGATACCCCAGGCCTTGGGTGGACTGGCTGGAGAGTGAGGTTCTAGGAATGAATGAAGGACTGAGATGGCACCAGGATAACTTCCAGCCCAGTTTGGTTGTCTTAGCCCTAACTTTGATAAAAATGATGTGCCTTAACTGAATCTCACCACCAGAGGGTATATTGTAACATTTCTGGAGGAAGAGAACGGTCTTCCACAGGTAAAATCTAACTCTCAATAAAAAATTAAAAATCACACCAAAAAAGCAGAATCAAGAAGAAAAGAGTAAAAAAAAAATAGTATTAGACTTACAAATAACCCAATTAATGAAAGTATGATAAACGGACCTTAAACAACCATGATGTAGAATAAAATTGAAAAATGCAAGATTGGAATTCAGAAGTTAAAAGACAGGGTCTCCAACAGTGAGGGCAGAGCAAAAGAAAGACTGGGTGAACTGGAAAATAAACCAGGAAACATTTTCAAGACTAAAAGGTGGGTATAAGATAGAGAAAAGGAAAAAAGATATGGGTTGTAGTGAGCAAAATTGAAAATAATTCTCATCTAGAACTGCCTTAAACTAAAATGAGAACATTCAGAAAGATAAAAAGTCTTTGGATGGAAACATGAAAATGCAAAAAGGAATGAAGAGTAATGAGCATGTAAACATATGAGAAAATACAAACACGTACTGAATATGAAACAACAATCACCTATCACTTAGCATGATTTAAAGTATGTAAAAACTAAGATGCATAAGAACATAAGGGTGAGAAGAAGTTCTATGTAATGTTTAAAAATTCTGTGGAATAAAGAGTTGTGTGGGAAGCAAAGTAACTATTACACGTTAGTATATTATAACCAATATGCATGCAGTATCTGTTATAATAAAATAAGTTATAGCTAGATATACTTTAGTAAAATTACTAATTATATTGTTCTAAAATAAATTAAAAAATCAGGTTTTAATCTCTGTGGTAATCAATACAAATGGTAAAGATAATGCAAGTCAATATTGGCAAAAAATTGCCAATTAATCCCAAAAAAAGATAAAAAGAAAGAATAAAAGCAAAGAACATGGGGAAAATATGAAACAAATAGTAAAATGTGGGACATAAATCCAAATGTATCAGTAAATGTAAATGGCCTAAATTCTCCAATTATAAAATAAAGATTGGCAGTTTTGACAGGAAAAAAACAACTACATATTACTTACATAGCTTTAAATCCTTAAATTGAAGGCCACACACCCTATATGGAATTAAAAAGGAAAATAAGTGAATGGATAAAAACAACAAACATTATCTTAAAAAATAAACTAGTTTAGCTAAATAAAATTAGGAAATGTAGGTGATACAATGAGATGAATTGTAATTTTTTTAGTTCAGCGTGTATTCAGAAAAAAATAGAATTTTTCAAACGTAATGTATCTGTCAAATGGATTTAATCCTTCATTTAAATTGTTGTGGTAGAAAATTCAAAATAACTTGCAGACGATCTATTAGAATTAACAAATTTAGTAAGGTCTCTTTATATAGATTCAGTGTAGAAGTAGGTTGTATTTTTCTACCAGAATAAAACAAGTAGAAATGAAGTTTAAAAGGATAATTTATAATAGCATAAAGTCAAACTTCTCAAAATAAATTTAATAAAGAAATTTCATTTATGGAGTTTAGAAATGGAATGCTAAGCTATGTTCTTGGATGAAAAGTGTCAGTATTGTAAAGACATCAATTATCTCTAACATTCATATATAGATTTAGCAGAATCTGTCTAGATTCTAGCAGAGTTTTTCTTATTTCTTTGGTGGAAAATAACAAGAGCTTTCAAAAGTTTATTGAATACTGCAGAAGGGCTCCAAATAGCCAAGAAAAATATTGAAAAAATGCAAAATTGGAAGATGGACACTAATAAACACAAAGTCTTAAAGTGAACGACTTTGGGCTTCCCCAGTGGCTCAGCTGTAAAGAATCTGCCTGCAGTGCAGGAGACACAGGAGACTTAGGTTCGATCTCTGAGTTCGGAAGATCCTCTGGAGGAGGACATGGCAACCCACTCCAGTATTCTCACCTGGAGAATCCCATGGACAGAGGAGGCTGGCGGGCTGCAGTCCATAGGGTCGAAAAGAGTCAGGCATGACTGAAGTGACTGAGCACGCAAAGTGAATGACTTAAGACAGTGTGATACTGATGCAAGAACAGATGAGAGACTAAGAGAACAATGCATATTTCAGATATAGACCTATGTAGACAGACCCGTTGATTCATGATTTGCCATGAAATAGGGAAACAATGGTGATTTCAATAAATGCAATTAGGTGAACTGGTCCTTGCAAGAAAAATAAATTGTTCTTGGCCCTAAGCAGAGTGTATATAAAATCAGTGCACTATATACTGCACTGTATAGAAAAGTCAATTCCAGGTGGATTATAAATCCACACAAGGATGGCAAAACAATAAAACATTGAGACAATGCCATAGGAAAATATTTTTGTATCCATGGAGTAAGCAAAAAAAATCCTTGAACAGAAAGTAAAATTCTGGCATAATGCAAAAAGATTAATAACTTCAGTTTCATTAAAATAAAAATGTATTAATCAAAAGAATTCATTAACTGAGTAAACCTGCAGGTCATACAGCATGAGATTTAGCAATACACATAATGGAATAAAAGCTTGTATCCAGAATGCATAAATAACTCTTAAGGAGCAAAATAAAAAGAAAGAAAAAAAATGGACAATCAGAATTAGTAATGTGAGGCACAGGAAATTTAGCAGACATTTAGCAAAATAAGGACTCTGTCAACCAGTAAACAGATTAAAGAGAAGTGAAAGTGAAAGTAAAAGTGAAGTCACTCAGTCTCTTTGAGACCCCATGGACTGAAGCCTACCAGGCTCCTCCATCCACGGAATTTTCCAGGCAAAAGTCCTAGAATGGATTGCCATTTCCTTCTCCAGGGGATCTTCCCAACCCAGGGATCTAACCCAGGTCTCCCGCATTGTAGGCAGATGCTTCACCGTCTGAGCCACCAGGGGAGTCACAGACATTTGTTGCTGTTTGTTCACTCAGTCGTGTCCAACTCTTTGTGACACCATGGACTGCAGCCCACCAGGCTCCTCTCTCCATGGAATTCTCCGGGCAAGAATCTGGGGTGAGTTGTCATTTCCTTCTCTAGGGGATCTTTGTGACCCAGGGATCGAACCCGTTGTCTCTTACGTGTCCTACATTGGTGGGCAGATTCTTTACCCACTGAGCCACTTGGAAAACCCTTTCATTAACCATAAGTAGTGAAGTCTCTCAGTCGTGTCCAACTCTTTGTGACCCCATGGACTGTAGCCTACCAGGCTCCTCCGTCCATGGGATTTTCCAGGCAAGAACACTGGAGTGGGTTGCCATTTCCTTCTCCATTCATTAACCATGACCTAACACAAATCAGGCTTCAATCAGATAACACTACATATCTACCAGAATTAGCAAGCAAACAAAACAAAACCTGAAAACACCAAAAGTAGTATATAGGGATGTGAAGGAACTGAAATTCTTGTTCACTGTTGGGAAGAGTGTAGACTGATAAAACCACCTTAGAAAGCCAGTTGCTGCTAAGTCGCTTCAGTCGTGTCCGACTCTGTGTGACCCCGTAGATGGCAGCCCACCAGGCTCCCCCGTCCCTGGGATTCTCCAGGCAAGAATACTGGAGTGGGTTGCCATTTCCAATGCCATTCTCCAATGCATGAAAGTGAAAAGTGAAAGTGAAGTCGATCAGTCATGTCCAACTCTTAGCGACCCCATGGACTGCAGCCCACCAGGCTCCTCCATCCATGGGATTTTCCAGGCAAGAGTACTGGAGTGGGTTGCCATTGCCTTCTCCAAGAAAGCCAGTTGGTACTGTCCAATAAAGCCAAACACACTTTACCTGGAATTTCACACCTAGGCGTGTATCCAGTGAAACATCTTCCTGTGTGTTATCATCCCCTGAGGGAAGTTCATCAAAGTGTTGCTTGTCCTAAATGGAAAACAATTCCAAATTTTCATCAACAATGGAACAAAGGAGAGAACATTTTTATATTTAGACAAGTAACTGTGGTGTTAGCGAAGACTCTTGAGAGTCCCTTGGACTGCAAGGAGATCCAGCCAGTTCATCCTAAAGGAGATCAATCCTGGGTGTTCATTGGAAGGACTGATGCTGAAACTGAAACTCCAATACTTTGGCCACCTGATGTGAAGAGCTAACTCATTTGAAAAGACCCTGATGCTGGGAAAGATTGAGGGCTGGAGGAGAAGGGGATAACAGAGGATGAGATGGTTGGATGGCATCACCGACTCAATGGACATGAGTTTGGGTAAACTCTTGGAATTGGTGATGGACAGAGTCGGACACGACTGAGCAACCGAACTGAACTGAATAGTATAAAGCATTTTGAACCCCTAAAGCGTAATAGTAACTGGAAGAAGCAGATACGAAAGAGGGCATCCTATATGATTTCCATGTAAACAAAATTTAAAAATAAGCACAGTTAATCCATGGTGTTAGGAGTTTCAACAGTGTTGACCCCTGTGGGAGGTATTAGAAGTTACGGTGGTGGTTTTCCCCAGGAGAGGCTTTCCTTGTATTTCCGTGATTCCCACGACAAGGACGGAATGGTTTGCCATGAGAGAAACTTCAGCTGCTGTGAAAACAAATGTGATGAAAAAAAAGTCTTGGAAACATCTAAGTCTAGGGCTTTGACAGCCTGGATGCACCCCTGTCTTTCCTGAGGTTTAGGTGTTCTGTACATCCTTATATCTGTTACCCAATCAGTTCTCTAATTGGCTGCAACTGCTTTAAGATAGTTTTCTGACCCATGCAAGTGAGTGAACCTTAAGTAGGACCCCGGTTGCCAGGAGACAGCATAAGTGGTGGGGGACTTTCTTCTGTTCACTGCGGGGCAGTCCTGCTGTGTCCAGGGGATGGTGTGTCCCAGAGGACTGGCCTTCAGAATCCTCCTTGGAAATTCTGGTCTGGCCATTGGGATACTGGGATGCGTGTTGTGTTTTCTAGTACCAGGAGGTAGAAGGAGGGTATGAAGCTGGCTGAAGCATGGTCAGAGAGCAGCAGGCTGGAGCAGGGGAGGAGAGGCGGGCCAGGCTCTAGACCCTCAGCCACCTGAGTCAGGGTGCTCATAGGGAAGGAGCCGCACCCTCTGTGCACAGGAAAGGAGCCTCAGCTTGTGTGCTTCTGCCAATGACGTCTCCGCTCCAGCTGCCTTCATATTAAGCTTAAAACTGTTAAGCTTCCTAGAGATGTTAGAAATGGACATTTTAAAAGATCACTTATGTATTTTCTTAACCGGAGTACCTACTAAGCGATAGGCTGATTACCTGGTGGACAGACTTATCGACGTTAGCTGGAGAAGAGGATGTGAGAAGGGGCCAAGGGAGAGACTGCAAGATGATGAACTGATGAGCTCTTGATTTCACGGCTTCATGGGTTTCCTAATCGTGGTGCTCCTCACAGTTTTGTATCTTATGTGGTGGAAGGTTCCCCTCCCCCCAGCCAAGTATCAAGTGGAAAGCTAGAGTTACAATCGCAGTCCAGTTGTCACTTTACTAAATGCAGCTGTTTTCTGTTATTTGATAGCAATGACAAATCACCGAAGTATTTTCAAATATGCAGTGTGCGTGTGTGTGTGTGTGTGTGTGTATGAAATCTCACCTCTTACCCTGCCCCATCATCAAATCCAGCTATAAAAATTTGGGGCTTTTAATACTGGCAATTTTTCCTTTGTTGAATATTCTTGTTGATTTTACCTAATGGCCTCTGAAGTTATTTCTGGAAACAATTTAAGAAAACAAAGAATTTCAATGAATTTTAAATTACAGTGCCAGATAATGTCTTAAGCTTGCCCAGCTCAGTCCCACTCAAGGTAAAACAACTTTAGATAAATAAAAATGGTAGATTCAGAAATAATCAAGACAAAACCTTTGAGCCTCGTGGTAAGAGTCTGTTCACCAGTTTCCCTATAGTCCATTTAGAACTTGTACTTCATACATTATAAATGGTATTTGTAGTTACAGTCAATTTTGTAGTTATAATCAATAGGTTAAAATCAATATCTACAGCAAAGATTATTTCCTAATTTCATGAACTGAAAAGGCACCACCACCCTTTCTTGGTTGGAGATTACTCCCTCTGTGTCTATCTGCAGACATAGAGATGGAAATACAGAGAAAACCAACCTTCAGTTGCTGAGTAACCATTCAGCTACCTAAAGATATCAGGTTTATCTCGAAACATCTTAAAAGACTTATTATGCATGTAATAGTGAAAGCAAAGATACACAGAATGAATAACCAGTTGGTATTGTGATGTTGGAGAAAAGCTTGAATAAATAACAAGTGCAGGAGTTCTTTGGAATCAAAACCCCATGCCATAGGAAAACAGACGTAAATGCTTCTTTATATTGCCTTTAGCTCCCTAGGTATGTAACCTAATATCCTTTCTCAAAGCCCAACAATAACTATATATTTATTTAAGCTCTTACCAATGTAAATGAGTTAGCAATGTTGATCTCCAGAACTGGCAATAAGACGTTAAATAAAATTATGTGATTAGAAGGAATTCTAAGAGGAGATCTTTTCCATTTCCCAGTCTTGAAATAAATACTATTCTAAAAAACAAGACCAAAAAAATATCCAGAAAAATGCAAACAATGAGTTATCTGACAATAGATTTTGTGTGTTCATCTCTGAAAACCAAGTACCCAGAACAGTATTGGTCCTCAATAAATGTTTATAGAATGAATGATTGCAAAAATAAAAAATGTATGTGGTGGAATGATTTAATTAAACTCGACATAATTAAATGTAAAATCCGCATTCTCTGTTTTTCACTGAAATATATTAATCGCCAGCATGTATATATCTTAACAGCCTTCCCAGGTGGCGCTAGTGGTAAAGAACCAGCTTGCCAAAGAGATGAGCCTTCGATCCCTAAGTCAGGAAGATTCCCTGGAGGAGGGCATGGCGACTCACTCCAGGATTCTTGCCTGGAGAATCCCATGAAGAGAGGAGCCTGGTGGGCTACAGTCCATGGGGTCACACGGTCTCAGACACAACTGAAGCGGCTTGGCATGCACACATATATCTTAACAATCCTCTCCATTTAATTCATACTTCAGAGGCTGGATTTTGCTTTAGTAATGAAATACTTAGTCCCACCAATTTTTTTTTTTTTTAAGAAAAGATTTAAGAGTATCTGAGCCTTAAACTCCCAGTTTTTAGCTATTATTTTTATAGTTCTAGATTTTATATACAGGTTCTGAAAAAACATTTGTATAGGAATTCTTGATTCCTTTCCCACCCAAGGACAAATATACAAAGGAAAGGTCTTATTTCTTTGTCTTTTTGACTGTTCCTTCAGCGCTTTTGTGTCTTCGCTAAGATACTGTTTCTACCCAGAGCTCCAGGAGAAGTTAAACAGTTTTTCTGAGAGTTCTAATTTCTTACGCAGAATAGATTTTGTATTCCAACAAAGAGTGGCTTTTGCGATTTCTCTCCCTTCAGCGTGATGGATAATTTTCCAAATTTATTCTCAGAGAAGTTTTTTTCCCCTCAACTCTTTTAATGATCTTCTCTGTTCTCTTTTTAATATTCTAGAGGATTTCTCAAATCACATGAGGTAAAGTAAAATGCAGCCACCGACTCACTAGACAATCACATGAGAACTGTACTGATTTTTCTGCTATACACTATATTATTTTACACGTCGTTTTCCACATGCTTCTAAAATTACAGCTCCTTAGTACCTGTGTGTGTCCTTGCAAAGCCATAAAAATTAGGGGATTATGTCTTACTAGAGTGTTTCAGGGGCTTAGCAAAGCTCCAGAGATCACTATAAAAAGATGTAAGGTGGACTGAGATTGCTGGGCTGGGGTCTGGCGGTAAGCCTGTCGCAGGAACGCTAGCATCTCCTTGCATTTGCCCCTCCAGTTGGATCACTCTCGCAGCTGGATACTGCGTAAGCTATTTTTAGTTCCTTTACAGGATCAGCACTCTTACTGCATGCTCATGCAGTTTGATTTATTCTTCCTTCATAAATCTTCAGTCCTCTGTCCTCTTCTAATTTCTCAAGTTTAATTAGTGATCTTTCTTTAACAAGAGAAGTTCTTTCACTCACTCCGTTCCATTCTTGCAAGTCTTTTAGGGAAATTTAAGAGCCAGGAAAGCTTGAAGGAGGGGTGAAGTGGGAGGCTGGAATTATCAGATGTAAGCTTTTGTATATAGAATGAATAGACAACAAGGTCCTATTGCCTATATTCAATATTCTATGATACAAAGTAACGACAAAGAATATAAGAAAAGAATATATATATGTATATGTATAACTGAAGCACTTTGCTGTACAGCAGAAATTAACACAACATCATAAATCAACTGCACTCCAATGAAAAGTATTGATTACAAAAATCCAGGAAATGTCCTGCCTCAACATTTGTACTGAAGCTGCTCTTATCAAGACCATTAATGACTTCTTTGACAATAAATGCTAAAGATTCTTCTTAAGTGTATTATTTCAACTGAAGTATGGTTTATGTAAGCGACATCAACACCTTAAGTTTACAGTTAACTGAAGCATTCCAAATGAATACATCCCAGTGGGCACATGGGACATTTCATCACCTCAGAGAACTGCCTCGTAACTCTTGTTATCAGGCCCCTTCCCCAGAGGCAGTCATTTGTTCTCTTTTCAGTGGCCATAGATTACTTTTGTCTATCCTTGAATTTCATATAAATGAATCCTACAGGAGGTACACTTCTGTGCCTGCCTCTTCCCTGCATCATCATATTTCTGAAATTCAACTACATTGTTCTTTTTATCAGTAGCATGGCTTTTTCCCCCTTTTTGTATTGCCGAATATCCCTTTATATAAAAACACTGGAATTTGCCTCATCCTCACACCTTAGAGTGGGCCATGCAGTCACTACATTTTAAAGGGTCAAGTATGAATGGAATATTTTTTTTTTTTACTCATTAGGTCATGCCTGACTGTTTGCAACCCCATGGACTGTAGCCCACTGTCCTGTGTCTATAGGCTTTTCCAGGCATGAATACAGGAGTGGGTTGCCATTTCCTTCTCCAAGACAGCTGATGAGAAGCTGCTGTATAACACAAGGAGCCCAGCTTGGTGCTCAGTGATGACTCAGATTGGGTGGGATAGGGAGATGGAAGGGAGGCTCAAGAGAGAGGTGACGTACGAATAATTATGGCTGATTTGCATTGTTATACGGCAGAAACCAACACGACATTGTAAAGCAATATTCCTCCAATCAAAAAATAAAACAATGACGAGTCAAGCATGGAAAAGAGGGATAAAAGGAAGAGTCACTCTGCAGTGGACAGACCTGACAACCTACTTCAGCCAGGTGACCACAGTCAGTGTCAGCAGGGATATATCATGTTGACAGTGTGCATGGTGACCGGGTGTGATGAGCTAGCACCTTTCCTGTGTAATCGTCCTCCCGACAATATACCAGCTTCATCTTGAGAGAAGCGTCAGATGAATTCCAACAGAAGGACAGCCTACAGAATACCCCATAAAGCTGTCAGGGTTGTCAAAAACAAGGAAAGACTGAGAACTGTCACAATCCAGAGAAACTGAAGGAGCTTTGATGACCAAAGATACTGTGGAATCCTAGTTGAGTCCCAAACAGAAGGATATTAGACAAAAATTAAGATCTTAACTAACAAACTGTGAAGTTCCTAAAATATATGATGCTATATTCATTCCTTCCTTGTAGCATGCAACTATGTAAGATAGTCTGACATATGGGTGTGCGTGCATGCTAGCTAAGTCACTTCAGTCATGTCCGACTCTTTGTTACCTTGCGGGCTGTAGCCTGCCTGTCTCTTCTTGCCCATGGAATTTCCCAGGCAAGAATACTGGGGTGGTGTGCCATTTCCTACTCCAAAAAGGTGGACAGTTAATTATCAAATGAGTATAAGTAAAGAAAAAAAAGCTTAATAAAATAAAGGTAAGACCCAAAGAAACAGGACATCTTAGCTGTTAAAATAACCACTTTCTCTCGTCATCTGTATGCATATAACTAAGTTCCACCTTTCTCCTTAAATTCAGGTTGGGATGAGGGCAGGATCCTGGAGTGTGGAATGATGACCAGAGTCACTGTTCTTTAAGAAAGAAGACATTTACTGAATACTGAGTGTGATGTATATGGAGGGGAGGGGCTCAATCATGTCCGACTCTTGGAGTGGGTTGCCGTGTCCTCCAGGGGAATCTTCCTGACCCAAGGATTGAACCTGTATCTCTTGCATCTCCTGCTTTGGCAGGTAGGTTTCTTACCACTAGCGCCACCTGGGAAGCCCACTGAGTGCAGTAAGAATACAAAAATATCAAGCCTGGTATAAATGTTCTCAGCCAGAATCAGCATTTGAGATTCAGTACATTTTTTTTTTTTACCTCCTTGTCAAGGAATAGAAAGGGGGCCACAGGAAGCAGGGAGAAGAAATGTGAAAAGAGAAAGCTTAATGAACATCATTACGGTGTTACTACTTTGAGAGGCACCTACAGTCAGTAAACTGTCCCTACAGTCAGTCCTCCTGCAGTCTCTTTAGGAAGGAAAGTGACTTATGCTCAGAATGTACAAACATCTAATGAGAAGCACACACCACCAGAGAATCCAAAAGTGTGCAAGAGGAGAGCCATGTAAAGAACCAACGTGTAAAGAACAGCTGAAAGGCAGGAAGATCTAAAATGTCTCTAAGACAGTGTAGGTGTTTTAAAATGTACTTTTATGATTAGAAAAGTAACATATTTTTATTATTTAAAAAGCACTAGGACAATAAAGACGAGTAAAAATAGTCAGAAAGGACTCAGTACTGCTATCAGAAAGTTTGGAATTTTTTTAATGTGAAAATGAAACTATTTGTTTTCATTATTGTTCTGTCACTTAAATGAATAATGCAAAGAAATAGAGGAAAATAATAGAATGGGGAAGACTAGAGACCGCTTCAAGAAAATTGGAAATACCAAGGGAAAATTTCATGCAAGGATGAAATTCCACCTAAGTCGAAGAGAATAAGGAGAGGTGTCAGGAATACACAGAAGAACTATACAGAAAAGACCTTAATGACCCGGATGGTGTGGCCACTCACCTCGAGCTTGACATCATGGCATGTGAAGTCAAGTGGGCCTTGGGAAGCATTACTCTGAACAAACCTAGTGGAGGTGATGGAATTCCAGCTGAGCTATTTCAAATCCTGAAAGATGATGCTGTGAAAGTGCTGCACTTAATATGCCAGCAAATTTGGAAAACTCAGCTGTAGCCACAGGATTGGAAAAGGTCAGTTTTCATTTCAATCCCAAAGAAGGGCAATGCCAAAGAATGTTCAAACTACTGTACAATTGCCCTCATTTCACATGCTAATAAGCTTATGCTCAAACTATCACTAGGTCTGTTTACTAAGTCACAGATATTTCCTTGATATGCAGTGAATGCTATATTTTGGTTCAGTTAGTCACTCAGTGAAACGTATACACAGCAGTGGAACCACACTCTCACTTTCCCAAACTCTTCTCCCTTGTTTTCTGCAGTGCTGACCTGAACTTTTAATGCCAGCTTGCAGCCAGGTCAGGTCTCTCTCAGCCCTGCATTCCTCCATGGAATGTCACAAAGAGACATGATATATGTAAGCACCCTAATTTTGCATCTGGATTTCTGATTTAGCTTAAAGATGTGTAAAAATGTGTAGAACCACATCTGAAGAAGCAAAGGAACCCTTTTTATTTCCCAACCATCAGTGTGATTTATGATCTCTAAACTGTTTCCCGATCCCTTATTTGAAAATTGGCCACAGGAAAAAAATGGAAGAGACGCAGATCTAAGGACCCAGAGAGCTTGGAAAATGGGTATTCATGGATCAAATACTTGGCATGGACCTTGCTGTCAGCACCTCAGGTGCATAATGCATTTCCAATTTTAAAGAGACTATTTTGATTTTGAAATAATTCACACTCAACTCTTTCTTTAGAGAGGTCTGGGTAATGGTTATACAAAAAGAAAGATATTACCTGGAATGAGTTACACCATGCTTTTCTAACTTTTCCAACTCAAGCTAATAGGAATGTCATTTTTCCATGGCTTTGATAAATAAAGACTTGAAAAAAAAAGAGTTTTAATGATCTTATCCATGGCAGGTGCCAGTATCACAAGTGAGGCCATAAATCACAAGAGCACACACTGATGTTGTTAAGAACGAGCAGGGAAAATGTGAATGCTTCTGGTCAACTTTTCTTGAAATGCAACGTTTTTAAATCCTGCTTGTGTGATATGTAGTCTCTGATCTGTCTACCAGTCATAGATCTAAAACAAACAACAATGCTTCCCCAAAAGTCTAGTCCGGAAAACTTTCTTCTTCCGGCTCTAGAAATCATTAAGATAACCGTTATGAAGGCTGAATGTTCCTCCACATTGGAAGGCGTTGTGATGGTGGTTACTTCTTCTTGGCCACAAGATAAAGCAAGGAGGAGAGATGCCACTCAGACTCTGGGTTCCAAATCTTAGAGGTCTCAGTCTCTTGGCTACACTGAAGGAAGCTCAACACTCCTGTGGTTCCTTTCCTGAAGCTCTGAAGAAGTCTCATGTTTGGAACTCAGGATCATTTCTTCGTGGAAACAGGGTTAAGATTTCAGATTCTCACAGAAGGCTTGACCAATGATGGTTCATCTTTTATCTGAAAATTGAGACTGCAGGGTTGTGAAAAAATTGGAATGCACCCTGAGAAACAGGGGCTTAGGAAGAAGGTCTTCTTGTCTCCTGAGCCCCCACACACATGCACACCCTGAGACTTCCACCATCGAGCATTCTCTCCTCTCTAGATCCATAGCTTTTTTTTTTTTTTTTTTTTCAGTTTCTTCCTGTCATTCAGAGAAGGGCTTTCCTGATGTCTCAGCGGTAACAAATTCACCTGCAATATAGGAAACCCAGGTTCAATCCCTGGGGTCAGGAAGATCCCCTGGAGGAGGAAATGGCAACACACTCTGGTATTCCTGCCTGGGAAATCCAATGGACAGAGGAGCCTGGTGGGTTGCAGTCTGTGGGGCCACAAAGAGTTGGACACAGAAGCAAGTCTATGGGTCTCTTCAGATATACTTGCATGTTGTACTGAGGGAAGAGAGGAAACCCACCAGAGATTTTTTGACAAAATAGAAAACAAGGGAACCAGAGATTAGTTACCATGTTTAGACATCCCGCAGCTCTGACACACACTCAGATCCCTGATATTTTTCACCAAGATAATAAAGCTAGACGCATTTTTTCTTCCTCTTTATTAACTTCTGTACCTTTGTTCTTAAAATGGTCATGTGGTCATTCTGTGTCTTAAAATTCCAGCCTGGTCATGCTGGGTCTACCTTTCCTACTATATATGCCAAGAAATCCTTTCTATCCTTCCTGAGTCTCATCCTTTTCTTAAATCACACAGCTAAATACAAGCACACAAGCCTAGGAAGTAAGTCACTGAGTGCAGTCTCCTGCATTGCAGGCAGATTGTTTACAGTCTGAGCCACTGGGAAGCCCCCCAAAAAGTATAAATGTTGTTATTAAAAGACATTTTTATTTTGTTTAGTTGTTTACTTTTTGGTGCCTGGACAGGGACTTGAACCCTGGGCCTTCAGATTAAAAGTCTGATGCTCTACCAGCTGAGCTACCCAGGCTTTGAGGCTATAAAGAGTCTAAAGCCTGAGCATAAACCTGAGTTGCCACAGAGAATCACAGGCCTTGGTGCCCCTTGTTGGGCCGTGTGTTCCCCGGTGGCTCAGATGGTAAAGAATCTGCCTGCAATGCAGGAAATCTATCCTTGGGTCAGGAAGATCCCCTGGAGAAGGGAATGGCAACCCACTCCAGTATTCTTGCTTGGAGAATCCCATGGACAGAGGAGGCTGGTAGGCTATAGTCCATGGGGTCACAAAGAGTCAGGTACAACCGAGCAACTTCCACTTTTTGCCTTTCACATTGTGAATTAGAATACTTGTCTGTCTGTGCCTTGGACAGTACGATGCCACTCATCTGCAGAGATCAAGGTTCTGAAAAAGGAAAGAGAAAATTTGGTTTAAAGACTCTAACATCTGGAACTGTAACATTGCCATTATTATTTTCATTAAAATTTTTTATGAATTAAATAGATTTCTGCTTTTAAAAGGTCTCTAAGGAAACATTTGCAGTTCTGGCAGCCCTGGATATCTAAATGCTAGCAACATCTATTTTGTGAAATACAAAGCATATGCTGGTACCTACAATGGATCCCTGATACATAGATCTATTTATTCAAGCTTTTATAATTTCATGTTACATTTTCACCTTTAAATTTTTATTTTAAAAAAAGGCAAAACTGGCACTTGATGAGATTGCTTTCCTTTCTTTAGGTGAAAATTTTCATCTGAAAGATCATGGATGTGATAATATTTTAAATATCTACACTTTCTCCTGAAAAATCAGCTTATGAAAATGTTATTCTTATTTAATTTTCTGTCTAAGTGGGGTGGGCTCCTAGCAGTAAACAAATAAAACTGGACTTGATTTTCTCTCATTGCAATGGTTTTGGAGGAGAAGCTTGCAGAGGCTGTTCTATCTCCCCCAAAGCCTGCTGAGAGTGGAGTTCAGGGGGCAGAGGTCACCCACAGCCTTTTCCTTCTTGTCAGGAAGCAGTGAGGGGGCAGCCTGCAGAGGAAGACCAGAGCAAATCAGAGAATCATTTCTGTGGACGTGGAGCAAGGGAAAACAAAGCTTGCTGCTCTTCCCAGAGAGAAGGCAGTGGATCTGTCATCAGAGCTCCAGGTGGTGAAACCCTTGCCCTGTTCATCACACTACCTTGTGTATAAAGGTGTTGGTTGCGAAGTTTATTCCTTGTTAGTTTAGGGGATTCCTAGAAAGAGAATTATGGATTTGAAGTCTCTTTGACTGCTGAAAGAGAGAAAGAAAGGAAGGAAGGAAGGGAAAGGAAAGAAGAGAGAAAGAATGAAAGAAAAAGAGAGAGAGGGAGGAAGGACCTAAAGGCTAGAGAAAAGGCAGTTCTGGGAGTCTAAGATTCCCTGGGTATTGCTCTAAAATGAGAATTCTAGATTCAAATACCATCTTCCTATTTCTCTGCTTTCAAACTCTGCTCAGGGAAAGGTTTAGGAACCTAGAACATTCATTTTGGAGGGGAGAAGAGGGTTGATGTTACCCTCAGCCACAAGGAAATAAATAGCCTAAGTTGTGCGGGAGACAACAGATGTGTCTTGGGTCCCCTGGTCTCCAGGAGGCAGGCGAGTCACCAGCTCAAGAACAACCTAGAGCACAAAGCCCTCCTCAGGGATGGAGTCTGATGACCATCTTTGCGCTGTGAGGCTCCCAGACCCAAGAGGACAGTCAGGCAGGTCAATGACCCAGCGACCACTTCTGTGCTCTGCCCCTGCTTGTCTCCACACAGGCAACCATGATGGGTTCTCCAGGTTCTTTGTGCCGTGTACTCCCTGTGGCTAAGTCATAGAGCAGGGCTTTGTTCCCTTTCCTCTCCCAACTTGCACTGCCCTGGCTTTCAGAAGGGAGCAAGGGCGTCCCAGTATTTAAATGACTGAATGACTGGGTCAGATGTGTCACCTCAGATTCAGAAGAAAGCTCTGGAAGATTTCAGGACCTTTCTTGTGACATTACCATGAATATCATGAACCCACTCTGCAAACCTCCCAGACCTAGTGCTCCTTTCTGTGAGAGAACATCCAGGTTATAAAGTCAAAGTATGTATACACACAAATATACATTTTTACGAAATTTCTGTAAGGGAGGTATCTGTCCCTTAGACAAGAAATCAGCTGGATTTTTCAATGTAATGGCTGTGATACCTTTGTGATACTGAATGTGCTCAGTAGCTCTTTGCCACCTGGTGAACTGTAGCCTGGAGGATTAATGTTAGGAGCCGGGTTAATTTTAGACACCAGGCTCCTCGGTCCATGGAATTTTTCAGAGAAGAAGACTGGAGTGGGTTGCCATTACTAAAACTATTTCTCAGTTTATTAAACCAACCTTCAGTAGACATACACACAATTTGGTTACCTGGACTGATACTAAGAACTACTCCTGGAAAACAACAGCAGGCCTGCTGACTTCATAAGCATGTGTTAAAAGCAAACTGAGAATGCATGAATAATGAAGAGTATGAGATGGTTGGATGGCATCACCGACTCAATGGACATGAGTTTGAGTAAACTCCAGGAGTTGGTGATGGACAGGGAGGCCTGGCGTGCTACGGTCCATGGGGTCACAAAGGGTCCAACATGACTGAGCAACCGAGCAACTGAACTGAACTGAACTGAACTGAGAATGCATACCAAATATTTGTAGACAAATATTTGTATCTGTTTTCCTGTACCGTCACTCAGGTACAGATAAGATCGCTTCAGGCATATAAATATGATTTAGTAATTTACTTCTTACATTCAAAGAAACCCCTGGGAGTAATGAGAGTTGGGTATTTTTAAATGCATTGAATATAGACTTCAGATTTCCCTGGTGGCTCAGTGGTAAAGAATCCACCCACCAAAGCAGGAGACAGAGGATCGATCTCCAGGCCGGGAATATCCCCTGGAGAAGGAAACGGCAACCCGCTCCAGTATTCTTGCTGGAGAATCCCATGGACAGAGGATCCTGCTGGGCTACAGTCCATGGTGTCACAAAGAGTCGGACACAACTGAAGAGACTAAAGAACAACAACAGTACAGACTTGGGTTCTTCCATGGAGCTTGCCCAGAGGAAATCACTTAGACAGCCTCAGAATCTGGCTGTTTGGTCATAGGATGTACTTTAGAATAAATCCATCCTATTTGCTTGATACATCCATTGTCTTTTATTTATAATGAAAGACAATCAAAAGGTGTATTTTGAAGAGTTGAGGGGAGGTCTGTGAGGGAGGGTCATCGTGAAATTAGGTGTGTTGTTTCTCAGAGTCCTGTTAACCTCGCTGTCATCTCCAGAGTGTTGTGTGTGCTAAGTCACTAAGTCGTGTCCGACTCTTTGCGACCCCATGGACTGTAGCCTGCCATGGGATTCTCCAGGCAAGAATACTGGAGTGGGTTGCCATTTCCTCCTCCAGGGGATCTTCTTGACCCAGGGATCAAACCTGTGTCTTCAAAGGTGGGTTCGTCACCACTAGCTCCCCCTGGAGGGAGCCCCCAGCCATACTCCCCTACCTGCCAACTCCCCGCCTTGGCTACAGAGCTTCCAATGGAGACATGGTCATACAAGAGGTGAATTTTCCAAAATGAACTTTATTCCATGGCTCATTTTTCCCCCTTCTGTTTTCCTGCTGCCATTACCATGAAGTTTAAAGGGCGCTTAAGAGAGTAAATTAGAAAGCAAGGCTGGAGCCTTTGTAGAAACACAGGCAAGTTTTTATCTTGGACTGCTTTCTCCATGAAAGCTGCAGCGAACACTTGGAATGAGGTGGAAACAAAGGCTGGAAGGCATTTCTGAGCAAGTGTTCTGCTCCCTGCCAGCCTGTGGACTAACTGACTCCCTACCCCATGGCTGTTTATGTGGGGAAGGAAGCCTGGGGCATTTAGGCCGCCCGGAGGCCACTTCCTCCCACCTCACTGGCCCACAGAAGGGTCAGAAGTGATACAACGAGGCCCAACATAGCTCTGTTTCTTCCATAGCGTGTGGAGTGGCCTCTGCTATGGTTTTAGTGGCTCTTTCCCTGATGACCAGACACTCTCAGCACTTTTGCGTTTGCTCAGTGGGCACCTGCATGTCTTCTTTTGCCCATCTTGTCAATTCATCCCTGCATGTTAGGTTTTGATATTTTTAATGCTTTTAAATCCTATTTTCTTTTACAATTTTATATATATATTTTTTCATTACTATTCTATGGAAATGTGTTTGATGTTTGTATATCGACCCTCTAAACCTATGACCCTATTGTTAGCAAATGGGCAAAGGTGGGAGGGGGAGTGGGATAAAGTAGGACTTTGGTATTAATTTCATACACACTGTGATAAATAAAAATAGATAATCAACAATGCCCTACTGTATAGCACAGGGAACTCTATTCAATATTCTGCAATAACCTATATGGGGAAAGAATCTGAAAAAGAAGAGGTACATGTATATATATAACTGATTCACTGTGCTGTACACCTGAGACTAACACAACATTATGAACCAACTTGACTCCAATATAAAATTAAAAATTAAAAGTCCTATGGCCTTGTTAATTTCACTTTGGGGTCCTAGGACTTTGCTTTCTCTTCATCCGTTATTTCACGTGAGTTTCTCTTATGTGCACTATCATCATAGTTATAGCTCAGTTGGTAAAGAATCTGCCTGCAATGCAGGAGACCCCGGTTCGATTCCTGGGTGGGGAAGATCCCCTGGAGAAGGGATAGGCTACCCACTCCAGTATTCTTGGGCTTCCCTTGTGGCTCAGCTGTTAAAGAATCTGCCTGCAATGTGAGAGACCTGGGTTCGATCCCTGGGTAGGGAACACCACCTGGAGAAGGGAACGGCTACCTACTCCAGAATTCTGGCCTGGAGAATTCCATGGGTTGTATAGACCATGAGGTGGCAAAGAGTCAGACACAACTGAGTGACTTTCACTTTGACTTTCAGGGATGTAAAGTTCTCCTTTCTTTGTCTCTACCTGGGATGCTGTCTTGCTTTCTGCTTTTTTGCACTGACTGGGACAGAATGTTTCAGCACAGATGGCTTGAAAATGACAGGATGCTACCCATCTCTGCTCACCCAGTACCCCCTGAACCCACCCTGTGGCAATCATACGGTCCTTCATTCACTAGTCATGTGCTATTAGCGAAGGAGAGCAAAGGCAAGAAGGGTTTGAAAGATTAATCTGGATGGTAATGGTTAATGAAACAAGAAAGAAAAGGTGGGTACAAATTGTTAATTATTTTTGAGGAAAAAGAAAATTCAGAATGGTCTTGCTTATAAATTAAATAGCATAATATATAATAACTTAATTTTTTAAATTTATTTATTTTAGAGGCTAATTACTTTACAATATTGTATTGGTTTTTGCCATACATTGACATGAATCTGCCATGGGTGTACATGTGTTCCCCATCCTGAACCCCCCTCCCACCTCCCTCCTCATCCCATCCCTCTGGATGATCCCAGTGCACCAACCCCGAGCACCCTGTCTCATGCATCGAACCTGGACTGGCGATCTGTTTCATATATGATAATATATATATAATAACTTGATTGGGGATAAGCAATAAGGACCAGATCAAGTTTGCTCTGGCAATGAGCAATGCATTTCACAAAAAGCTAATGCTTAGATTAAAAAAATTATCTTATCACAAACATAAACACAACATACAGCATCCTACTAAAAGACATAATACTTGAATACAGAAACATACTGTAAATCCTCTCCCAAATAATCTATACACTTGTTGTTTAGTTGCTCAGTCACGTCCAGCTCTTTGTGACCCCATGGACTACAGCACACCAGGCTTTCCTGTCCTTCACTATCTCCCTGAGTTTGCTCAGACTCATGTCCATTGAGTTGATGATGCCATCCAATTATCTCATCCTCTGTTGCCCTGGGGATTTCCCAGGCAAGAATACTGGCGTGGGTTGAACCCATGTCTCCTGCATTTGCAGGTGGACTCTTTACCCCTGAGCCACCAGGGAAGCCCTAAGAAGAACAGGCAAGGCCTTTAACTTTGCTATTTCAACTGAATGCTCCATAAGGCACGTCACTGATGGTCTGACATCAGGCTGTATAAATCTTCACCTCTCTGTAGATGCTGCCGAGCGGAAAGATTGCAGCTGCAGCATGAACTGAGTCCCCCTGGGATGAAGGGTTCTCTAACAGCCTTTCTCTGCACTCAAGGTATAATACAGAAAAGCTTTCCATACTTAGAACACATAAAAGGGGACAATCTTTAAATTGCTGAACCTGTTAAAACACCATGGTTCCCCTCGTCAGCAAGTATATTTACAATGAAAGAAGGGGAAAAAAAAAGGTCAGCCAGTATTTTATAAAAACAGTTCACACTGATAAAATCTGAACAGTATGAATTAGCTGGGTTTATGAATCTTCTTACCAGTGATGTATGTCTCTCCTATAAATTCGTAGGCATTTTATTTGAAAAAAAAAAGTATATTTTCTGTATGAGATGTAACCAAAAACAGTCTGATTTGAACTCATTAAAAGGACGGTTTACAAAGAGCACATGTCCTCCAGGGCCTGGGGCTGGTGAGGGATGTGGGGACGCCAACTGTGTGCAGGGTACACGCCTGGCAGACCACAATGTGGTCGTGCAAGGGAGTGCCTGCGTCGTCAGATAGAACTTATTATACAAAAGCATCTAACTCAAAACTTTCCTACCAGACATTCCTGGTCGGTTGCCAAGGGTGGGCTCGAAGTCTTAGGGAATCACAAATATGTAGGTCAGTGGGGGCCTCATGGGCACAGCTCCTTCAGAGGCAGGTATGTCTTAAAACCATGAAGGGTCATTTAGAAGGGATCATGTCGACATCTGCAGCAACTGCTTGACATGGTATCATGATTAAGTCTGTCAAATTCCAGAGCAGACTCAGAAACTGATGAAAAATTCCAAGGACTGAAAGGGAGCACAGGGTACAAGTCCCTTTTCTCTTTAGAAGCGCCTGACCGTGATCAGAAAAGATGCCCTTTGTGCCACTCTGGGCTCCAGTGACCTGGCAGGCATGGTGAGCCCCGCTCTGCAGTGGGGACCTGGGGAGTAGACAGTGACCCCCGACTGGCTCGACAGAGGAGGAGGGGTTATTTACAGAGGAGGGTCACCTGGGTGACGTCTTTCATTGCACTGCCTCCTGTCTAATCAGGCATGTATGCTGCTGCTGCTGCTGCTGCTAAGTCACTTCAGTCGTGTCCAACTCTGTGTGACCCCATAGACGGCAGCCCACCAGGCTCCCCCATCCCTGGGATTCTCTAGGCAAGAATACTGGAGTGGGTTGCCATTTCCTTCTCCAATGCATGAAAGTGAAAAGTGAAAGTGAAGTCGCTCAGTCATGTCCGACTCTTAGCGACCTCATGGACTGCAGCCTACCAGGCTCCTCCATCCACGGAATTTTCCAGGCAAGGGTACTGGAGTGGGGTGCCATTGCCTTCTCCAATCAGGCATGTATAGAAATAATTAAATCGCCCTGTGTGGATGCAGGAGATGCCCGCATGTTGGGCTCAGGGCTGAGTGACACAGGATGGATGGTGCCGTTATCAGGGGCTCGCATACCACCCTTAAACCCTCTCATCAGCCATTTTCATATCACAAGCAGTGGTTTTCATAATGGAAACAGACGTGTCACACATCCCACGATGGATCTCTGGCAGAAAGAGCGTCGTGTCGTGGAGAGGGCTCGCTCTTAGTCTGCGTGATCATTATTGTGGAGGAACATTGAGCAGAGCCTACTTTGCTGGGATTCAGGAGGAATTATTAATAGAAATGTGTGTATTCCAGTGGATGCTATCTTTCCTTGGCTTCTTAGAACTTGGAAGGGCAGCAAGCAGGAGCCCTTGAAGTTCAGAGTGAGAAATCGCAGATTCTGCCCCCGTGTCTGCTTCAGAGTATTTTGGGTAAACACAAAGTGTAAGGCTTAAACTTACCCACTTGTGAAATTCATTCATCCTTTCTTTTAAAAACTCAGGAGTGAGATGGTTGAGGCATCAGTAAAAGAGTGTGTTAAAGGATGCTGATTTTGTGGCATTCAGGTATAGTAGGGCTGTTAGCCCAAATGTCATGATTATATGTGTGTGTGTGCACATGTGCACACTCAAGTACACACACACACACGTGTGCACATCCACAGTTAAGGCCTGGGGAGGACTGGGGGTCTGGGGAGACTGCAGATACAGTGGAACTGTCCCTCGGCACTTCCCCCACCCACAGCCCCCCTTCCACACAGCTGAGCTCCTGCACAGAATGTAGCTCTGGGGACCCTGTGAGAGGACACAGGAGTTGAAACTACTAGAAAATCAAAAGTGAGCTCTGCTTCTAGATATGTGCATATGTTATACTAGACTTGTAACAGAAACAGAAAACGCGCCACTGTGGTTTCTCACTTGACAGCAAGCTTCCTTCCACGGCTGTCCACGTCCAATGCCCCTTGACGTGGCCCCTGCCTGAGATGCCAGTGGGTGTGGGGGATGGGGGTGCCTCAGTGTCCTTGGCCATCTCCACTGGGGCACATGGCGTCTGGTCCTTTGACCAGGGTGTCTGTCACACAAATGCCATGTCTTAATTGGGCAGTGGAACGCTGCCCAGGGTGGGTCTGAAATCCCTCTCAGGATCTGTTGACTGTGGGCAGTGCCCTGCAGTCACTACAGATTGGGGAGTTCTGTGTCTGAGAAGCACGTGCAAGCTGTGTTGGAAATCTCCTCCCGTCTGTCTTTTCTGTACTTCCCAGCCTTCTGGTGAGCCCAGCAAGCATGCTATTAATGCCTCCATGCTGAATCAAAAAAACAGTGAGAAAATTATCTGAATTTTTCCTCCCCTCCAATTTCCCATAAACAAGAGCAGAGGGGCTCCTCTTGTGGGACGTCCATCTGTCCACCCCACTTTGGTTGGCTTTGGGAGCCCCTCTGTTTCTGTGACAGCATCACTCGTGTTTGCTATGATCTCTTTCTGCATTTCCTCCCTCCCACCCTGGACTGCCAGCTCCTAAAGCAGCAGGGCAATGCCTCATCCAGCTTCATGTTTCCAGCAAAATCTTTGTTTTCCTTTATGCAGGGACCACAGTAAGCATCTGTTCAATTACTAGAGAAATAAAAGTAAGAACATTAACAACTTAAGAGGTAGGTGTTCCTTGCTGCACAAGTGTCTTACATGGGTGGGATCTAGACTATAGCTTTCTTAGTGGGGATGGGGAGTGAGAGCCTTACTCACTCAGATCTTGAGAGGCAGACTGACAGCTGGGAAGGTAGAGGAGGCAGAGAAGCCCAAGCAGAGGGACCTGGTTTCCAGGGCTTCCTCCTAACTCTGCCTCCTTGAGCATCCCCGGAGATTGCTCTGTTTACTGTCATTTCCCTATTTTTAACTCCACAGGCTGTGTGCATATCTTCCCCGCTCCGTCCCTTCATTCTCAGCCTCCATCCAAAGTTGATGGCCTGAGGATGGTGCCGGAGCCGGTGATGTGATGGTGGGGGAGGGGTGCAGTGGGTGCAGCCCTCCCTCTCCCCACCCCCCACCCCCGTTGAGGCCACTCTGCTGCCCCTCCCTCTGCTCTGCTGCCCACAGTCTCCTCACACGGCCCTCCCCTCTTCCCCCAAAACAGAGTGGAAGCTGGTGGAGAAGTTCTATTCCTGACAAACAAACCTATGAGCGTAACCTGGAGGGGATGTCATTGCTGGCCTTCTGCTCATGCAAATGGTCCTTTCTCCAGGAACATAGGGACTCCTGAAACCTGGCATTTACTGGATGTTCACTAAATGCCAGACGCGGTGTGCTGCAAGTGCATCATCTCCCAATCCACGCAGCCAGCCTTTCAAAGATGAGAACGTGGACACTCCAGGAGGCAGAGAAAACCTTCCGGGGACAGGTCCACAGTAAGAAAGATGAAGCTGGCTTGGCCAGGGCGGAAACCTGTGGCTTTAGGGATGGGCAATGTCTTGGATGTCTGGAAGGTATTTCAGTCTCTCTACCTGTTACACATAAAATACTTCTCTGATGATTGAAAATGTCTTTTGGGAGTGCATATTTCTCTGACTCACATAGAATCAATAAAATATAATATTGACACTAATACTGATCAGCTTATACTGCCCAATTTGGTTTGAAGAGGTGAAAAAAATCTGAGTATACTTACTTATAATAGTAGCTTATTGCCCAAGTAACTTTAGTAAATAATGTGCTTTGTTTTTCCTCCTCCTAGCTTAAGCCCTCCTAGCTTAAAATATTTGAAACTTTGATTGGCTTACAAGCACGAAATTTCATAAGGGTAATACTAAAATTAGGAAGCTCAAGAATGTGTGTGTGAAGAAGCTACTTCAGAAAGCCTGTGCAGATTCATGTATCTGGTTGTGGCAGGTTGAATATTCTGTTTCTTCACGTAAATAGTGTCCAGAGTTGTTGGAAGCTAGCAGGAATAATTCATTTTCCTGCAATTTTAGTGCCATTACTGGTAGCAAACATGTTTTGAGCCGTTACTGTTTTCCAGAAATGTTGCAATGGATACTAAATGTATGATCTCAGTTTGGGGAGAGGATATGACTTCTGTTGAGTCCAAGGTTGGCCCCATGGGTGCCTCTGTGTCCTGTGTCCCTCGTGGGGCTGTGTATGGTCTAAGGAAAGCACCCAGAACAGTGTCTGGTAGACAGCATACCAAGTCAGTAAAGAATCATGCCTATCAAGGCTTCAATCACAAAAGCTAAGTGATATTTGGGAATGGACAATTGACGTGTTCAGCTCCTATACATAACAATTTAAATAAGCTGGTGGGATCCAAAATCAGTTCTGTTTACTGATGATCAGTCGTAAAGGCATCATGTGTTCCTTCTTCAAGTAGCCGATTTGCTTAAAATGCGCAGAGAGGCGTGCTAGCCATCCTTCGTGGCTATGTTCGCACATGTTTGGGCTGGTCTTGCAGGTGAAACCTGAGTTGGCCACAGAAACCTAATTCCAACCCAAGAAAGGGTGTATGTCCTGAAATTCTGCACCTTCCTGTCTGTCCTGGGTGAGGGGCCCCACTTCTCAGACCACAGTGGAGAGCAGGGTGACCCCCTGGGTGGAGACCGCGGGTGACCCACCCCTGGCCACCCACGGCCAGAAAAGCACACCGGGAGTGAATGTAACTTAAGAACCTGGAATAAGCCAGGAGCATTAAAACACTTCGTCTCAGGGACTAACTGAAGGATTCCATCCTTGGGTTCTTTTCCTGAATCTGAGACCACGAAGCCAAAGCTGGGGCGGGGAGCCACGGGGGCGGGGCAGTGCTGCAGGGGCCCTGGCGCAAATGGGCCACTGTGGACCATGCCCGCCCAGGGCCTGGAGCTTGTGCAGCTGGTGTGCAATGTGTGAATGGTCCATCGAGGCTGCTGCGCGTCCGGTGTTCAGTGTCGGGAGGAGGTAGCCTGTGCTATGGTACGATGCTGGGGTGTTTCAGCCACCCTGTGTGTCGAGTACAAACACTCCCATATTGGCCTGTTGCTCGAAGTGGCTGTTTTTAGGAATCAATCAGTAGGAGAGCCACTCTGAAGAGGGATGAATGATTGCTTAGGTGTGCTGTGTTCTCTTTAACCAAAACTGATCTCTGGCCATTAGTCTGAACCTGAGACGTACGAGTGTGTTCCTGACAGCCAGCCTCTTTCAATGTCCCTGTAATGAGGTGAAATGAAGGGTTTCAGGATCTCATTTTGGTTAACGTTTTCCCCGACCTGCAGTTTCTCTGATTTGCCCTACCATTTGCTCCATTTTCAAGGTGATTAGCACTCTCTTTGTGGAGAAAACATTTTCAGGGTCATCAAGAAGGGACCTGGGACAGGAAATCAGCATTGACATCAACAGATCGAAGCTGTTGGGAACAAACTGAGTGGATCTGAGCCCACGTGCCTGGGCATGCTTCACGTGGGGCTAAATCAAGAAAAGAGGTTTGTTTGTGTATTTCAGTGAATAAGCACAAGATTTTAGGAAATGGTGAATCTTTTGTTAAAATTCACGGCCTTCTGGGATTATTGCACCATTCATTACAGGTATCAAAGCAGAAATGAAATTCTGTTGTATTGTGAAGTTTGGCCCATTCAATCGGAAAAATCTTAATGATCAAGAAACCATGTGTTTTTACTCAGATATGTTTTATGACAGAGCTGTAAAATCTTGTCTCAAATAGACCTACCGCAGGCCTGCATTGTTTCAGACGGTAACAGGACTCGCTTCTGAAATGCTTTTGTATTAAGTCGAGAAGATTGATGAAAACTGGAGAGCTTCACGCGGGAGTTATTTACGACTCCTCGTGACTCACACGAGGATCTCAGCGGCACTCGGCAGGCCTGTGTGAGCTTCAGGTTTGCAGAAATTACAGCCCCGGGTGTGTGACAGCAGTTCAAAGGCAGCCCGCCCAGGCCACTGCTAACAAATGTGTTTAAAGGTTTTTAACTTGGCACAAATCGGGGTCCAGAAGGATTAAAGCATGAAGTGTTGGCCATCAATCTAGAAACAGTATTTTTCATAACATTCAAAGGGGAAAAAAGGAATATGTTGTTGTTTTGACTCAGTATTCCACAGAGAAAGTTGTTTTTTTGTTTTTTTTTTTGTTTTTTTTTAAAGTTGCAGGCCTCTTTTCTTAAGGGAAAAAAGATCTGTGAACTCTGACCAAGCAAATGCATTCATCTAATACAGAGTCAACATGTAGTCAAAGGTCGGATGCCTTTTTTAAAACAATGAGATGCAGTCTTAGAAGTCTTAGATTCCCTATCCATTCCCCATGATTGACTTTCACAGAAAGTCTGCCAAATCCTCCCGTAGGTAAGGATCTAGCCTGATTATTCACCAATCATCTACAGCTGCCGACCTCATGCACCTTAGAAACACCTAAAGTCTTGTCTTTCTTCCTAAAGCCTCCATTGTCACTGGAAATATGTCACAAAGAAATCTGAACTGTGGAACCAGCCTCACATTTACCCTATCCAGGTACCAAAGACAAATTCTGTAAAAATAATTGTCTTTATGCATAAAATATTTGTTCAAAACATACAGGGAATGCCTGCAACTATCAGACATCATTGTTTTAGGCTAACATGCATTTACCATATTCCAACCAGGTGACCTCTCTAGTTCTTAGTTAAAGTTTGGAATTGTGTTGAAAATGGGATTGTCTCAGACATTCTTGAATCCTTTTCTATCCCTAGTGAATTTAAGAACATGTTGCATGTGTGTATCTGTGTGCTCAGTGTGTGCTATCTGACTCTCTGTGACCCCATGGACTGTTGCCCTCCAGGCTCCTCTGGCCATGGGATTCTCCAGGCAAGATTACTGGAGTGGGTTGTGCTTCCTTTTCCAGGGGATCTTTCTGACCCAAGGATTAAACCCAGGTCTCCCACATTGCAGGCAGCGTTTTACCATCTGAACCACCAGGGAAACATTGCACATAATGGGTGTTAAATTAAGATTTAATTGAGTAATGGAAGACAAAAACAAATGAAAGTCTTTCCCCAGAGGGAGACACCACATGAATTCAAATCAGTCGTGTTTTTGAAACTTATCCTTTAAGTATGCACATGATGCTCAGCACTGACCTCTAGACTTACCCTGGCAGTTCTGTCTTAAAAAGTACAGTTAAGGATTGAACAAAGCGTCTCCCTGTAAACTTGTGTATTGGAATCTTCACCTCCAGGAGCTCAGAATGACTATATTTGGAAAGAGGGCCTTTAAAGAGATGATTAAGGTAAAATGAGGTCATTGGGGTGGGGCCGTGAGCCAATATGATTGGCGTCTTTATAAAGAGAAGAAATTAGGACAGAGACACAGAGGAAAGACCATTAAGACACAGAGAGAAGAGGGCTCTCTACAAGCCAAGAAGGGAGGAAACCAACCTGCCCAGATGCTATCCTGGGCATCCAGCCTCTGGAGCTCTGAGAAAATTGATTTCAGCTGTTTAAGTCACCCTGCCTGTGCTACGTTGCTATGGCAAAGCTAGCAAACTAGTATTCTCATATTAAACCTTATTTCATCTCTTTTTACCAGAGACTCTTTTGTTTTAAATTTAAACTTTTTCTTTTATATTGGGTTAGAGCCAGTTAACAATATTGTAGTAGTTTCAGGTGAACAGTGAGTGAAGGGACTCACCCATGTATATATACACATATCCATTCTCCCCTAAACTCTCCTCCCATCCAGGCTGCCTCATAACATTGAGCAGAGTTCTCTGTGCTGTACAGGAGGTCCTTGTTAGTTATCCATTTTAAATACAGCAGTGTGTACATGAACTTCCCAAACTTCCTAACTATCCCTTCCCCCTATCTTTTGAAATCTGCAGACAAAGAGTTGGAATGCTCATATTTTCCTTTTATCTGACCCTTGGCTTTCTGGTCTCTAGCTGACCCTCAGTTCTCTGGTCTGTATCTGACCCTCGGCTCTCCAGTCTATATCTGTATATGCATCTACACATGTGGGTGATGAGTTAAACTCGGCAAATAGCAGCGTCTGCACTTGTTTCTCTAATCAGAGTGACTTGAGGTCAGTGTTCTGACCCCATCTCCTGTGCAGACCTGGCCATGAGCAGTACAATGATGCTCTTCCCTCATGATGGAGGGGGACAAGGGGCAGGGGGCCAGAACAAGCCAGATGGCTGTGAAGAAGGGCACTCTCCTGGCCTGGAAGGTGGCCCGCGTGCTGGTAGAAGGCACGGTTCTATGTTAGAGGCGGCTACTCTTCCAAGAGCAGATGTGACTTCTTGAAAGTGAGAGAACCTCAGTGGAAACAGGTAAATTTGACTTGGCAGTGTTGAACTCTTTGAACTGGCTAGCAATCACCCAGAAAGCTTTGTTAGAGACATTGTATACCAGAAAATGCACAAACTTGGTGTAAAAACAGGACCATAAAATAAATTCTATGAAAGTTTTCAGCCATAATTAGGCTATTTTATACCGTCTCCAAAACAACCCCATCCAGCTAGCTGGGTGGATTTGGGGAAGGGATAGAGGCTGTGTGTCCACAACTGTTCTCCCAGGCTAGGACACCCTGTGGATGCATCTCTGTTACAAAAATAATGAAATGTGCAGCCCAGCAAAAAGCCAGGTGTACTCCCATGTCTGAGGGTCCTTTGAAATCGTATGAGAGGTCTCAAATTGTGCATCAGATTCTGCGTTTCCACTCACTTCTCTATGAATTTATCTTAAATGTCTTCATAAGACATTCTATGTGAGACACCCTTCCTAGCATTGATGTGCCTCTGGTTACGAGTCTACAGCCGAAATAGGAATCACCTACCAGGCACTACGATGACTCTTCTGAGATTCAAAGACATTGCTCCAAAGAGTTAGACCTGGAGTGCCATGGCCCAGCCATCATCAAGGAAGTGAGCTCTTTAGTAGTTGTGCTCACATCTGCTAGACTTTGCCTGGGAATCCCATGCACTATTACATAATAAAAAGCAAAAGCAGCTTCTGTGAGGAAGAGGTATCTCTCTTCTCTCTTCATTGTTTATTCAACTGTGTACCTACACGAGCATGTTGGGTTCATGGATAATGATTTTATTCTGAGGACTGCAATCCAGTTCAGTTCAGTGGCTCTTTACGTGTCCTCATATCCGACATCAATTCTTCGGCACTCAGCTTTCTTTATAGTCCAACTCTCACATCCATACATGACTACTGGAAAAACCATAACTTTGACTAGACAGACCTTTGTTGACAAAGTAAGGTCTCTGCTTTTTAGTATGCTGTCTGAGTTGGTCATAACATTTCTTCCAAGGAGCAAGCGTCTTTTAATTTCATGGCTGCAGTCACCATCTACAGTGATTTTGGAGCTGCAATCCAGTCATCCATTGATTTTTATCATTCCAGTTATTCCAGCCTCAACCACCAGGAGCTCTTTCAGGCCAGCTTCTATGCCCTTTCAGTGTGTCCTGCCATCTCCTGGGCTCAGGCTCACTGCTCGGTAGTGTGGGAGGCTCCAGGTCCATGTTGGAGCTTCCCTGCCTGCACCTCCTCAGAGTCCTGAAAGATATTAAAACCATCATTCAGCCTTAGTTTGGAAACCATAGGTATTACGCAGCTTGACAATGCTATGTGCTGATGACAACTGTCCTCTGTCCGTGATGTGACATTAGAACTTTGTTTCTTTTAGGCTCAAAACATCAATAGAAACCCCTGCACTAAGTGTGATCACTGCCACTTTGCTGATGAGAAAACAGACTAAGAAGAAAAGCAAGTAGTTGTCCAACGTCTAGAAAAAGAAGGAGCTGGAAAAAAAAGTCCTTTAAGCTCAGACCCCTCCCAACTTGCAAGAACCAAACTAAGCAAAACATTGGAAACTCTTGTTGTCAGTTTGATGGCCAGCTGTATGTTGAGCTATGTGATTGTAGTGAAGCCAGTAAGTCCTCCTCTCTTTTGTGGAAAAAAAAAATGCATTTTTGACCAAAGTGTTACCTATCCTCATCTAGGATAAAAAACTGTGAAGACTGAGTCAGTCTGAGTCTGAAATGATTTAACAATCAGAAGGAAATACACACGAGTCCCGAGAGGAATAGTTCTAGTGACAGAGTGCACCCTGGCCCAGATTGCACACCAGGTGTTTATGCCCTGATCCTGGCAAGAAGTGAAGCTGGGGAAGACCTGTCCTTTCCCACTCTGTCCCGTGGCTCCTGAAAACTCCAAGTTTGGTCAATCACTCTACATCCTATAAAGTTGGTAAATTCATGCAAAAAGGAATGCTCCTTGGACTGCAATAAGTTTTTCTTATCCATTTTCCTTTGATTAGGTAACAGATGACAGTTTATAATAGAGGAGCAGGGTATGGGAACATGGAAAAAAAGCATAAAATTGAACATTTATGTATTTCCAACTCCTGGTCACATGTCAGAGAGATTTAAAAATGATTAAGTGAGGAATTTATAGCTTTGCACAATCACATTTACAGCAATAATATTAAGGCGTTCAGAAGGATGAAAAATGGAAAAAGTATAACGTTAGGAGTTATTTTTAGTATATAATCTGCTAGAGCAAAGACTCACCTTGGATCCACGTGGCCTTGCTGGTAGTTGTTTCTGAGAAAAGTGACACTGAAATGACGTGAGAAGGCAGGTCTGCTTGAGAACGATTCTGGGAAGGAAAGACAACACCTTGTAAGGTGACACGTCAGGAACAGGGGTTCACACCCCCGTCTCATGTCTGAATTAAATACATGATTCTGGTACTCCAGAACATTCCATGATTTTCTTGCATGACTCTGAAACCAGCAGCCAGAAAGTAGGGTCGTTACTGAGTAGTTACTGAACACATCTCAGTTCCATGATGGCGTTTGCTGCCTCAGGAGAGAAGGTGCCTGTGAGCACACAAGGTGAAGTTTCTGCTTTAATGAGCCTTCCCGGGAGACACACGGGAGAAGAGAGACTGCTGACATAGGTGTCTTACTATGTGAGACAGCCGAATGGGTATACCCTGTGTACATGGATGGGGGTGCATGTATCTATATGTTCAGTAACATATGTTCAGTTCAGTTCAGTTGCTCAGCCATGTCCAATTCTTTGTGACCCCATGGACTGCAGCACAACAGGCCTCCCTGTTCATCACCAACTCCCAGAGTTTACTCAAACTCATGTCCATTGAGTTGGTGATGCCATCCAACCATCTCATCCTCTGTCATCTCCTTCTCCTGCCCTCAATCTTTCCCAGCATCAGAGTCTTTTCAAATGAGTCAGTTCTTCGCATCAGGTGGCCAAAGTATTGGAGTTTCGTCTTCAGCATCAGTCCTTTCAATGAATATTCAGGACTGATTTCCTTTAGGATGGACTGGTTTGATCTCCTTGCAGTTCAAGGGACTCTCAAGAGTTTTCTTCAACACCACATTCAAAAGCATCAATTCTTTGGCCCTCAGCTTTCTTTATAGTCCAACTCACATCCATACATGACTACTGAAAAAACCATAGCTTTGACTAGATGGACCTTTGTTGGCAAAGTAACGTCTCTGCTTTTGAATATGCTGTGTTAACTTGGTCATAACTTTTCTTCCAAGGAGTAAACATCTTTTAATGTCTTCCCTGCAGTCACAATCTGCAGTGATTTTGGAGCAAAAAAATATATAAAGTCTCTCACTGTTTCCATTGTTTCTCCATCTATTTGCCATGAAGTGATGGGACCAGATGCCTTGACCTTAGTTTTCTGGATGTTGAGTTTTAAGCCAACTTTTTCACTCTCCTCTTTCAATTTCATCAAGAAACTCTTCAGTTCTTCTTTGCTTTCTGCCATAAGGGTGGTGTCATCTGCATATCTGAGGTTATTGATATTTCTCCCAGCAATCTTGATTCCAGCTTGTGCTTCATCCAGCCCAATGTTTCTCATGATGTACTTTGCATATGAGTTAAATAAGCAGGGTGACAATATACAGCCTTGATGTACTTCTTTCCCTATTTGGAACGAGTCTGTTGTTCCATGTTCAGTTCTAACTGTTGCTTCCTGACCTGCATACAGATTTCTCAGGAGGCAAGTAAGGTGGTCTGGTATTCCCATCTCTTGAAGAATTTCCCACAGTTTGTTGTGATCCACACAGTCAAAGGCTTTAGTGCAGTCAATAAAGCAGAAATAGATGTTTTTCTGGAACTCTCTTGCTTTGTTGATGATCCAATAGATGTCGGCAATTTGATCTCTGGTTCCTCTGCCTTTTCTAAAACCAGCTTGAACATCTGGATTCATGGTTCATGTACTGTTGAAGCCTGGCTTGGAGAATTTTGAGCATTACTTGCTAGAATGTAAGATGAGTGCAATAGTGTGGTAGTTTGACCATTCTTTTGCATTGCCTTTCTTTGTGATTGGAATGAAAACTAACATTTCCAGTCCTGTGGCCACTCCTGAGTTTTCCAAATTTGCTGGCATATTGAGTGCAATACTTTCACAGCATCATCTTTTAGAATTTGAAATAGCTCAACCAGGATTCTATCACCTCCACCAGCTTTGTTCATGGTGATGCTTCCTAAGGTCCACTTGACTTCACATTCCAGGATATCTGACTCTAGGTGAGTGATCATACCATAGTGATTATCTGGGTCATGAAGATCATTTTTGTATAGTACTTCTGTGTATTCTTAACACCTCTTCTTAATATCTTCTGCTTCTATTAGCAGCTTCCCTGCTGGCTCAGATGGTAAAGCGTCTGCCTGCAATGCAAGAGACCTGTATTTGATCTCTGGGTCTGAAAGATCCCCTGGAGAAGGAAATGTCAACCCACTCCAGTGCTCTTGCCTGGAAAATTCCATGGATGGAGGAGCCTGGTAAGCATAGTCCATGGGATTGCAGAGTCGGACACCATGGAGCAACTTCACTTCTGTTAGGTCCATACCATTTCTGTCCTTTATTGTGCCCATCTTTGCATCAAATGTTCCCTTGTTATCTCCAATTTTCTTGAAGAGCTCTCTAGTCTTTCCCATTCTATTGCTTTTCTCTATTTCTTTGCATTGATCACTGAGGAATGTTTTCTTATCTCTCCTTGCTACTCTTTGGAACTCTGCATTAAAGTGGGCATATCTTTCCTTTTTTCCTTTGCCTTTAGCTTCTTTTCTTTATAGCTTCTCTTCTTTATAACTTCTCAGCTATTTGTAAGTCCTCCTCAGACAACCGTTTTGCCTTTTTGCATTTCTTTTTCTTGGGGATTGTCTTGATCGCTGCCACTGTATAGGTGTACAGATACGTTAATACATTAGTTAGTTCAGTCACTCAGTCATGTCTGACTCTTTGTGACCCCATGAGTCGCAGCACGCCAGGCCTCCCTGTCCATTACCAAATCCCAGAGTTGACCATGGTGGCTACTTCATTTCTTCTGAGGGGTTCCTGCCCGCACGTAGTAGATATAATGGTCATCTGAGTTAAATCCACCCATTCCAGTCCACATAATTGTATTTTGTGTGTGTTGTTATCTATCAGTTTTGATAGATCATAAGATCTAATACCTATGTATAGCATGTGTGTGTCACATATAATATAATAATATAGCGATTATGTTTATATTGGGCGTTCCTGGTGGCTCAGTGGTAAGGAACCCGCCTGCCAAAGCAGGAGATGTAGGTTCGATCCCTGGGTCAGGAAGAGCCCCTGGAGAAGGAAATGACAACTCGCTCCAACATTTTCGCCTGGGAAATCCCATAGATAGAGCAGCCTGGCAAGCTACAATCTGTGGGGTCACAAAAGAGTAGGACACCACTTAGGAACTAAACATTTATATCATCTATATAAATATACAGACACACACATATATATATAAAATATGTGTGTACTTCCCCTTTATCAAAGTTAGTTGACAGTCAATAACTAGATTCAGTAAAAAAGCAATTATTTAAAAAAATTTTAATCCAAAACTAAAAAGCAAATATTCCATCTCTATGCTTCCACCGAAATGAAAAGAAACAATGTGCTTTACACCAGCTTAAACAGAACAGGAAGTGGGGAGAAGCCAAATCACTAATTCATTCTGAGGTACCAAGTTTAGGGAGGGAGGTTAGCTGGTGGCTCAGTGGTAAAGAACCTGTCTGCCAATGCAAGAGTCGTAAGAGATGTGGGTTCTATTTCTGGGTCGGAAAGATGCCCTGGAGGAGGCTGGCAACCCACTCCAGTATTCTTGCCTGAGTATCCTAGGGACAGAGGAGCCTGGTGGGCTATAGTCCATAGGGTCGCAAAGGGTCAGACATGACCGAAGTGACTTAGCATGCATGCTCTGAGTTTAGGGGATTAGTTTTGTAAAGAGGCAATAACTGTGTCTGGAGGTTTGTTTGCTTTTGCGGAATTAGATAAGACAGTATGGAGACAGCGTTTCAGGTAATACCATGCGTGCAGCCTTCAGCAGTTTTTACAGGATGGTGATAATAGGAATGATTTGTGATGATGATGAAGATGCCCGGATGAGGAGGGACCCAAGTTATGCTTAGATAGTAACCATGGAAGGCCTCTGTAAGAGAGTTACTTGCAAGAGGAGGATTTTAGAAATATTTCCAGTAAGTGTATTTTCAATGGGAAGATATCAAATCACATTTAAGGAGGAATGTGGGCCTTTAGAAAGCATTATAAAAATGTAAGATAAACCCCACGAGGACAAGAGTATTCCAGGTTGTACCATTTTTCCTCTTAAACAATAAGAGGCATTAGTGGTGTAAAAATCCACTCAGGAGATGGATTAAGAAAAACAATAGTGTGAAGTGGAATTAAGCTGGAGGAAGCCTCCTAGCTGATTGATGGATGGTCTTTGCACATTTGTTTGCTTAAACATTCAGGCCTAGGTCTGAATCACTGATTTGAGTCAGTGATTACAGAGGAGTCTGGTATTGTACACCACACAATAGTACCCAACCACAGTATAAGACTAGGTCTGAGAATGGAGACGAAAGTCTTCACACTTCGGTGTGTTTATTAAACATATATAATCCAAAAAAAAAAAAAATTCCCTACTCCTAGAGAATTTATCATCATCCTACCAACAAGCAGAAGTAGCAGAAATTGAAAACCTTCCAAAAGTCAGGGGGATGGTGGATAAAGAAATAGTTGGGTGACCTAAGGACAGTCACATGGACACAACAGTTACTAACAGTCACTCCTTGAACCAGTTATACCCTGACCATTTACTGTGTGTCAGACATACATGTTCAGAGCTGAGGACGTGATGATGGTTGAGAGAGAAATCCCCCTGCCCTGAAGGGTTTATAGCCTGTCAGCAGACACAAATAGGAACCAAAGAAACAGCTCCACACAGAAAGGTTTATTTTGCAGTATACTGTTGTTAAGGAAATAAGCAGAGTGCTGTAGAGGGTAAAACCGAAGAGGGACAATGACTGTACAAATCATGTTTACAGGTAAGCAGTGCAGTGTGTTATGACTGCAGCTCCTCACTTAAACAACTTCCTATCTGTCAAAATAACAACCCTTGCTGGTTTGTCATATATTATAGAGAATAAGGAGAAGGGAGTGACAGAATATGAGCTGGTCAGATGGCATCATCAATTCAGTAGACACAAGTTTGAGCAAATTCCAGGAGACAGTGAAGGACAGGTAAGGCTGGAGTGCTGCAGTCCATGGGGTTGCAAAGAGTCGGACATGATCCAGTGACTGAACAGCAACAGCAGAGAATATGAAAATGTTATGCTTTGAAGTATGTAACATGAGTAATCCCAGAACCTTCAAAGTAACATTTCAGCTTATCTACTATTAATGTTTTAATTTTAAAAAATTAGTCTTAGATTTTCCTTCACTCAAGGAAAGATGTTATGGTCTTCATTTTTTATTTCTATTATCAGTTCAGTTCAGTTCAGTCGCTCAGTTGTGTCTGACTCTTTGTGACCCCATGAATCGCAGCACGCCAGGCCTCCCTGTCCATCACTAAATCCCGGAGTTCACTCAAACTCACATCCATCAAGTCAGTGATGCCATCCAGCCATCCCATCCTCTGTCATCCTCTTATCCTCCTGTCCCCAATCCCTCCCAGCATCAGAGTCTTTTCCAGTGAGTCAACTATTCGCATGAGGTGGCCAAAGTACTGGAGTTTCAGCTTTAGCATCAGTCCTTCCAAAGAACACCCAGGACTGATCTCCTTTAGGATGGACTGGTTGGACCTCTTTGCAGTCCAAGGGACTCTCAAGAGTCTTCTCCAACACCACAGTTCAAAAGCATCAATTCTTCGGTGCTCAGCTTTCTTCACAGTCCAACTCTCACATCCATACCTGACTACTGGAAAAACCATAGCCTTGACTAGATGGACCTTTGTTGGCAAAGTAATGTCTCTGCTTTTGAATATGCTGTCTAGGTTGGTCATAACTTTCCTTCCAAGGAGTAAGCATCTTTTAATTTCATGGCTATAATCACCATCTGTAGTGATTTTGGAGCCCCCCCAAAATAAAGTCTGACTCTGTTTCCACTGTTTCCCCATCTATTTCCCATGAAGTGATAGGATCAGATGCCATGATCTTAGTTTTCTGACTGTTGAGCTTTAAGCCAGCTTTTTCACTCTCCTCTTTCACTTTCATCAAGAGGCTTTTTAGTTCCTCCTCACTTTCTGCCATAAGGGTGGTGTCATCTGCATATCTGAGGTTATTGATATTTCTCCTGGCAATCTTGATTCCAGCTTGTGCTTCTTCCAGCCCAGCATTTCTCATGATGTACTCTGCATATAAGTTAAATAAGCAGGGTGACAATGTACAGCCTTGACGTACTCCTTTTCCTATTTGGAACCAATGTGTTGTTTCATGTCCAGTTTTAATTGTTGCTTCCTGACCTGCATATAGGTTTCTCAAGAGGCAGATTAGGTGGTCTGGTATTCCCATCTTCTTCAGAATTTTCCACAATTTATTGTGATCCACATAGTCAAGGAGTGAGTAACAGTCCTGCTCTCCCAATCCAATTCTGTTTTGAGTTAAACTTTGTCTTGGATTTGTGTATATTTGATATTTCTTATATTTCTATATGAATGTGTTAGAGTTTAATCTCATGTCTAATAAAGTTATTGAAGATATTTCCTGGTGGCTCAGACAATAAATACTCTGCCTGCAATGCAGGAGACCCAGGTTTGATCCCTGGATCGGGGAGATTCCCTGGAGAAAGACATGGCAACCCACTCTAGTATTCTTGCCTGGAAAATCCCATAGACAGAGGAGCCTGGCGGACTACAGTCCATGGGGTCACAAAGAGTCAGACATTACTGAGCAACTAACACTTTCCTTCACTTTACATTATCATCTAAAACCCTGGGAAGCTTCTTTTACAGAATACGTATCAATAAGTGGAGATAAGAGAACATAAGTGTAGAAGTGTGTGTGTGTTAGTCGCTCAGTTGTGTCTGACTCTTTGCAACCCTATGGACTGTAGCCCGCCAGGCTCCTCTGTCCATGGAATTCTGCAGGTAAGAATACTGGAGGAGGCTTCCATTCCCTTCTTCAGCTAAGTATCGAAGCTGGATCACAAAAGCTCAGTGGTATGCTCAGTATTTCTCTTGGTCAGTGGCCGAGTGTGGACAGGTGGTAGGTGGGGTGACAAGAACCCTGAGGCTCTTTTTTCGTAGCTTTGTTTTCCCATAGCTTCTTTTTTTTTTCAGGGATCTGCAACCAATCACACAAGACAACATGACAGTGATGTTTAGTGATGGACTTGTTTCTTTGCCAACATTTTACTTAGAAAGTGCTTTCAGGAATCCACTTAGAGATGAAAACAGTGGGGCGAGTGCAGCGGTCTCTGTGCCATGTAACACAGGGCTCTCAGGTATGAGAAGAATGCACCTGGGATCTGCCTGAATCCAGGCGGCTATCAAAGGCTCCAGAGCCATTGACGCTGCCGCCTGATCTGCTCTGTCAGCCTTCCCACCCACTGGCATTCTTTGCATGACTTGTGTGCTGAACTTGCTGGTATCGAATGCACATCGAGATGGTAATTTATGGAGTGAGAAAGCCTCTGCTATGGACGCGAGTCCTCCTGGCTTCCCTGCCGTACTCTGGGTCTCACGCCCCCTCTCTCTTTGCTTTCTCCTCCCTTCACTTCCCCTACTCGGTCTCCATGCTTCATCTTCAGGTCATTTTGGAGTTTGTGGATAGAGTCCCAAAAGTAAGAGCATGCTTAATCAAAGCTGTGACTGACAAACACGCAAACAACGGTGGAATTAAATATTTAATGGTAAAGTCTCTGTTCCCTGCCTTTATACACAGTGGTGATGATTTTTATTTACATGTTGTGTGGTTGGTGTATTTAAATAACATGGCCTGTGCGTAAGACTGAAGTCCTTTTTGGTTTTCATAATGGCAAAACTGAACTAAAGAGAAACGTTTCTAGGAAACAGAAAACCAGCTCACATACTGTCTACAGGACAAAACACGATAGAAAGAGACAAAAGAATGCTTCATCTAGAGAGTGAAATCTATGGATCTGATTATGGAAAGCAGCCTGCATTTTTCAGGTTTCAGATGCTGACTTAAGCATCTGATGTGAAAACCCACAGTTTAAATTCATATGTATTTTTAAGTTGATTTCATTATCTATGACTGAATGTGTGAGTTTTTAGAAGCCCTTCATGGACACTGTCTACTTCTAAAATTCAGATAGTACAGCCCCTAGTTCTGGAGATTAAAGCTTTAAAAAATACTGAAACTGCCAAGTCCAAGTTGTCCTGATACCATCTGGGCGCACTTAGGAGAGACTGTTCTTTGTAGTGGTCTAATTTCTCAACACCTGTGCTTCACGGGGCTGTGGGGTGCATGCAGTATGGAGTCAGATGTTCACAGTGTGTTTCTGGCCCATCGACTGACTGCAAGAAAATAGCTGTCCAGTTCTCACTGCCGCAGTGCATTATGTAGCTCCTCTCAGGCTCAAGAATATTTTATCATCTCTAGTGGGATCCAGAGAAATACAGGAAAATCTCAGAGGTCCTATAGGTACCTTCCCTCTAGTACAACAAATAAGGAGGGCACTTGTATGACCACTGAGAGTTATATATATGTATATATACTATATATATATATATATATAGAGAGAGAGAGAGAGAGGGGAGGGGGGAGAGAAAAAGTGAGAAAGAGTAAACTTCAGGAGATAGTGAAGGACAGAGAAACCTGGTGCACTGCAGTCCATGGGGCTGCAAAGAGTCGGAGACGACTTAAAAAATCAACCCTGAATATTCACTGGAAGGACTGATACTGAAACTGAAGCTCCAATACTCTAGCCACTTGATGTGAAGAGCTGACTCATTGGAAAAGACCCTGATGCTGCAAAAGATTGAAGGCAGGAAGCAGAGGGAGTGACAGAGGATGAGATGGTTGGATGGCATCACTGACTCAATGGACATGAGTTCGAGCAAGTTCCAGGAGTTGGTAATGGACAGGGAAGCCTGGTATGCTGCAGTTCATGGGGTTGCAAAGAGTCAGACATGACTGAGCGACTGAACAACAACATTTGAACACAAACCATCAAACTTCTTTAGTTACTAAGCAAGATGATAGTCAAAGAAATGCCTACCATGTCCTAGATTTTAAAATAACAGTTATATTCATGTTGGGAACTACCTAAATATAGGTCGGGAGGTCCTAAAGAAAATGGAGGATGTGATGCCACGGGTTGACCAGAACTTTCAGAGGGTGGCAGTCTTTTGGGTGGAGATGCCTGCTTTTCTCCTTTGTCACTGTTGCGATTTTGTATCTGTGTATGTGAGTCTGCACATGTGGTTAGAAGAGACAAATGCATAAATGTTTGATATCATAGCAATGTCATTTTTCAGGCTATAAAGGCCTTCTAATGTGAAATAATTTTTCATTTAAAAAGTGAAAGAAATCAACAGAAGTTTTCCACATAGTTATATTGATCTTCAAAGGATAATCATATTAAACTGTGTATGAAAGAAAGTTGTCCTGTCCCCAGCATACTCAGTGTTCCCATCTCTGATATACTCATTTAAATGTATTGTGTCCAGGTTTGGATGACCAGACACTTCCTACCGGGATCAAGTCAATGATGAGAAACTTGTGTAGAAAACAAAATTTGAGGAGCAAAACAGTCAGCAATCAAGATTTCTCCCCTTTCTTAGGCTCCAGTATGACTGCATTGTTTTATCTTTATTTAAATATATTTGATATTTGATTCATTGTAATTTTTTCATTAATTTCTGTTAAGGTATTTCATTAAGATATTATTTATTTTGATTGTTGAATTTTTTGGATCCTCTTAAATTTTGAACCCCAGGTTGGTTTGTTACTGGTCCAAGTTCTGTTCCTCAAAAGATAAATGTCTTTATGAAAAATTACAGTGACATCTCATTTAACTTGATTAATAGGGAAATCGTTTGTTCAGATGATACACTTTCTTTTTAGTAGTGTCTACATCTGCTGAGCTGTCAAGTTACCTGTGAGAAGTGGATCTTAAGAACTACCCCCCATCCAATTGCTAAAGGGATCTTTATCCATAGAACACTTGTTCAAGGTGTTCAAGTTTTATGGATTGATCTCTCAGTCTTATACTTGAAAACATATTTTCCTAACCACACAGTTTTAATCTAGGAACCAGATGTGCCAGTGCTTTTGAAAAATACTACATTAAAAAAAGCACGGAGCACTTCCAGTTTCAGCGCCAACATGTAAAGAGCTTGGGAATCATCACACTCATCCTCACAATAAGAGACGGTCTGAACAAACTGAAAATCAAAGGCTTTCTTGAACCCATCAGAGAATCAAGGTCCTAGGGCTAACTGCCAGCCTAAAATCTGGAGATATGGGCCAATCTCGGGGATCACAGCCAAGACCAGTTTGCCCAGAGCAGCAGACACCGCAGGCATTAAACTGGCAGGCCCACTCTAGTGGTAATGTGAAGACTTGCTGGAGGCTGGGTATGGGCGAGATTGGTGGTGAGGGGCTCCTGGGGCTGCAGTCCAGGGAGACCTTCATCCTTTAATGGATTTTAAGTGAAGGAACCCAGCAGATTCTCATGGCAGGAGCTGAAAACAGTCGCCTCTGGCTATGACATGAAGGGGAGAACACCAGCTGCTGAGAAGTGGGCCCAGTGTTTTCTCTGTGATGAACAGTTACTCTCAAGTCACTAAGAACTCACCAGAGACTTGTCTCACAGGGGAGAAGGGCAGATACTCACCTTTAGTCAGTGCTAACCTTCCTGTTTCACCCAAGAGGAGAGAGAGAAAAAGTTCTCTAGAAATAGTTATAAAAGTCACAGTTGCATGATGCAGAAAGACCAAAGTTAATCATTATAGACTGCTTTCCTTTCCACATTGCCTGCCGCTGCATTAAACTGTACAATAAGAGTGCCTTAAACTGAAACAGCTGCAAAGTTCAGACTCTATTTAAGAAGGAGTCTCCAGGGAAACCCAATGACAATAGGGGAGAGAAAATTTTAGCCTCTGATACCTGCTGCTACATCAAACAGTAAACATAGCCAATTGCCACCCAAATAAACCTGAAATCTCCTTCCAAAGGCCTATTTACCTCAGTTCCTCCTATTCAGTACACCACATTCAGCTTTCAGCAAAAATTACAATGGAAATTCAAACACAAAAACACAGCCTTCAGAGACAAAGCAAGCATTAGAACCAGACTCAGAAATGGAAAAGGTTTTGAAATTTTTATACCAGGATTTAAAAATAGCTAATTAATATGCTGGGCTTTCCTGGTGATTCAGATGGTAAAGAATCTGTTTGCAATACAACCTGAATTCAATACCTGCGCTGGGAAGATGCCCTGGAAAAGGGAATGGCTACCCACTCCAGTATTCTTGCCTGGGGAATTCCATGAACCTGGAGGGTTATAGTCCATGGGGTCACAAAGACTTGGACACGACTGAGTGACTAACAATCTCACTTTTCAATTAATATGCTAATATCCCTAATGGAAAAGTAGACAACATGCAAGAATAAATGGGTAATATAAGCAAAGAGGTGAAAAGTCTAAGAAAGAGTCAAAAGAAAATGCTAAAAATAAAAACTACTGCTAATAGAAATGAAGAATGCCTTTCATAGGCTCAGCAGTAAGCTATACATGGCTGAGGAAAGAATCAGTAAACTTAAAGCTAGACTTTCCAAACTGAAATGCAAATAGAAAAAAGGGTAAAAGCACAGAACATGATTCTTTAAGATGACAACACTCCTTAATTTGTATGTACCAGAAAAAGACATTACATTGAAACCAAGGAAATCTGAATAAAAGGCTTTATGTAATCATAATGTATCAGTAGTGGTTTCTTAATTATAACAAATGATTATTTTATCATAATCATAACAAATGCACTAATCTGACATAACAGGAAAAGCAGCATGCAGGGTATATGGACACTGTGTACTAATATTTCAATTATTTTCTACATCTAAAGCAATTAAAAAAAAACACAAAGCCTATTTAAAAGCAATGGAAGGATGGCTTTGTAAAAAAAAAAAGATGAAAATGAAAAAGAAACAAAAAGGAAAGTAAGAAGACAAAAGAACATCAACACCACATTGAGTCTGGCTGAATAGAACAAACAAGTGAAAGTGAAAGTCACTCAGTCATGTCCAACTCTTGGAGACCCCGTGGACTATACAATCCATGGAATTCTCCACGCCAGAATACTGGAGTGGGTATCCTTTCCCTTCTCCTGGGTATCTTCCCAACCCAGGGATAAAACTCATATCCCCTGCATTGCAGGTGGATTCTTTACCAGCTGAGCCACAAAAGAAGCCCAAGAATACTGGAGTGGGTAGCCTATCCCTTCTCCAGCAGATCTTCCCAATCTAGGAATCAAGCCAGGGTCTCCAGCTTTGCAGGTGGATTCTTTACCAACTGAGCTATCAGGGAAGCCCTGAACAAAAAAGAGGACAACATAACACCTTTCTTCAAAATGAAAGCAGAATGCTTTAGAAGTTAATTAGAAATATCAGGTACTGGTAAAAATGTTTGATTTAAGAGAAAAAAAGATGACTCTGAAATACAGTCTAATCCAATGCAATACGGCAGCTGTAAAGCACTTGAAATATTTAACTAAACTACAACTTGCAAGTTTTTTTATCAAGCCAGTATAGATCATCTCTTCTTAATTTTTATGATATTTATCAGTTCAAAACTGTGATTTCAATGCACTGAAAGCCCAGGATGTGGTTAACATTTAGAGGCAGCCCAATCAGTTCTTGCAAATAGCTGGAAAATAGGCGAAACTAAATATAATGCACCGAACCTGCAAATTGTCATCACTGGTGTGGTGTTCCTTGAGCTGCCTCAGTACTCACACATGGCATTAGCATTTGTGTGTGAGTGCACAGTCACTCCGTTGTGTCCGACTCTTTGTGACCCTATGGACTCAGCCCGCCAGGCTGAGATTCTTCAGGCAAGAATACTGGTGTGGGTTTCCATGCCTTCCCCCAGGGGATCATCCCAACCCAGGAACCAAAGCCACATCTCCTGCGTCTCTTGCACCGCAGGTGGATTCTTTACTGCTGGGCCACTGGGGAAGCCCAGCATCAACATTTACATCACTACAAATTAAACTTACAAAATGAGTTTTGAAACTTTGTATTTTATTTGACATCATTAAACCAACTTTTTCTGAATGTTGTTTTCCCAAGTTAGAAGATACTAAGAACAACACACACACAATTACTTTTTCTTGAGGCTTTATTTAAAGGGGGAAAGCAAAGATTTTCTTACATTTTTGTAAACACAGGCACTTACTATCTCAAAAATACTCCCAATGAAAACTATTCAACTTGTCAACAGCTGGCTTAAATGACAAGAGAAGACTTGCCTTCCATATTCAAAGGATGTGTCTAAGGACATCCTAATGACTGGGGACCAGAAACCAATAGAGAGAGAAAGGAGCAAATTAACTAAAGGACTTCAAATGCTAAAGGAGCAAATTAACTAAAGGACGTCTACAAATAATACATTTAGTATACTTGAAAAACCAAACACTTGAAACTCTTAAACATGTATTTGAACTATGGGCAGAGAGACATTCTTGAAAGACAAGATGGTTCTGTGGTTCATCATTTAGGTCTCTTTGTGATGCGTTGTCTGTCCTACAAAGGATGTAGGGAGCTGGAGAAATGATGGTGGTCTGTGCTCCCAACCCCCTTAAATTAGTAGGGGGAGGGGTTAAAGTCTTCCCAGCTGGCGCTAGTGGTAAAGAACCCGCCTGGCAATGCAGGAGACCTAAGAGAAGAAGGTTCGATTCCTGGGTCGGGAAGATCCCCTGGAGGAGGAAATGGCATCCCACTCCAGTATTCTTGCCTGGGATAGCCCATGGACAGAGGAACCTGGTGGGCTACAGTCCATAGTGTTCCAAAGAGTTGGACATGACTAAAGGCACTCAATAAGCCAGCAAATTTGGAAAACTCAGCAGTGGCCACAAGACTGGAAAAGGTCAGTTTTCATTCCAATCCCAAAGAAAGGCAGTGCCAAATAATGCTCAAACTACCTCACAATTGCACTCATCTCACATGCTAGTAAAGTAATGCTCAAAATTCTCCAAGCCAGGCTTCAGCAATACGTGAACCGTGAACTTCCTGATGTTCAAGCTGGTTTTAGAAAAGGCAGAGGAACCAGAGATCAAATTGCCAAGATCCGCTGGATCATTGAAAAAGCAAGAGAGTTCCAGAAAAACATCTATCTCTGCTTTATTGACTATGCCAAAGCCTTTGACTATGTGGATCACAATAAACTGTGGAAAATTCTGAGAGAGATGGGAATACCAGAGACCACCTGACCTGCCTCTTGAGAAGCCTATATGCAGGTCAGGAAGCAACAGTTAGAACTGGACATGGAACACCAGACTGGTTCCAAATAGGAAAAGGAGTGCGTCAAGGCTGTATATTGTCACCCTGCTTATTTAACTTCTATGCAAAGTACATCATGAGAAACGCTGGACTGGAAGAAACAAAAGCTGGCATCAAGATTGCTGGGAGAAATATCAATAACCTTAGATATGCAAAGGACACCACCCTTATGGCAGAAAGTGAAGAGGAACTAAAAAGCCTCTTGAAAGTGAAAGAGGAGAGTGAAAAAGTTGGCTTCAAGCTCAACATTCCGAAAACTAAGATCATGGCATCTGGTCCCATCACTTTATGGCAAATAGATGGGGAAACAGCGGAAACAGTGTCAGACTTTACTTTTTTGGGCTCCAAAATCACTGTAGATGGTGACTGCAGCCATGAAATTAAAAGATGCTTACTCCTTGGAAGGAAAGTTATGACCAACCTAGATAGCATATTCAAAAGCGGAGACATTACTTTGCCAACAAAGGTCCGTCTAGTCAAGGCTATGGTTTTTCCAGTAGTCATGTATGGATGTAAGAGTTGGACTGTGAGGAAGGCTGAGTGTTGAAGAATTGATGCTTTGGAACTGTGGTGTTGGAGAAGACTCTTGAGAGTCCCTTGGACTGCAAGGAGGTCCAACCAGTCCATCCTAAAGGAGATCAGTCCTGGGTGTTCTTTGGAAGGAATGATGCTGAAGCTGAAACTCCAGTACTTTGGCCACCTCATGCGAATAGTTGACTCATTGGAAAAGACTCTGATGCTGGGAGGGATTGGGGCCAGGAGGAGAAGGGGACGACAGAGGATGAGATGGCTGGATGGCATCACGGACTTGATGGACGTGAGTCTGAGTGAACTCCGGGAGTTGGTGATGGACAGGGAGGCCTGGCGTGATGCGATTCATGGGGTCGCAAAGAGTCGGACATGACTGAGCGACTGAACTGAACTGAACTGAAAGTGACTTTGCAGGCACAAGGGGTTAAAAGTGGATCCTGAGACTAACCAGTATGACACAAGTCCTCACTTAAAGGTACTTGTTTTACTGAAAAGTGGAGTCATATTTACTGTGTTAAGAGTTTATCTTAGAAATTGAAATCAGGGTTCAGAGTTGTTTTCCAGTTCCTTTCCTTCTCAATACCCCAACGCTGATTAACTTTTTTTGCTTATCTGGCAAAATACTTATTGAGCACCCCCTAGCGGTAGTCCACGTAGCAAGGAATGGTACCCATTTCAAAACTTTGTGTCTGATGCGCTGTGGCATCGAGAATGCTAGTGCTTAAAATCAAATTTAGAGAAAAACGGTAAAGACAGCAAATTTTATGTTGTGGGTATTCTACTACAACTAAAAAAAATCAAGTTTAGGTGTTTAAAAATGCAAAGTTGATTAGTACAGAGAAGTGAAGAACATTCTTATGTTTAACACATATCCATCGGGGGCGTTATAAAGTGCATTATTTTGTGACAATCTTTCTGCCTCTCTGGGCCTCCATTTCTCCTTTTTCATAAGAAGTTTGTTAAAAATCCCCCGTAGCTATTCTTCTTTGATTCAGAAAACATATTTTCCCAAGACAATGTGGGCTGTGTGTTCTCAAGAGAACAGGTTATTTTTTTTTTCCTGTATATTCAGTTTTTAACAACTTGAATTTTTTTTTAATGGGTGTTGATATTCTTAAAGCACTTTCCTTATACAAAATTAGAGCTTTTGTAAATTTTGAAGATATTCTCCCCTCCTCACTAAAAAATAGCCGGGTAGTGCTGCCTAACAGCCAACAGTTCAGTTTAAATACAATTACCATATCTGTATATCAAATTCAAAGTGCTCAATTAGTCAAAATTTTATTGCATTTTTCATTAATATAATTCTCAGCAAATATAAGCAGAGCAGAACATTAGAGTACCAAGGCTGGTGAGAAACACAGGTTGCCTCAGCAGTACAGCTGAGGCAAATGCAGACATCTTTAGGTGTAGCGAAGCATATAAACTTTCATCCATAATTGGACACTTATTGGAATTAATGCAATGGCTCAGTGTTCAACTGAAGGGAAAAATTAATGTCTGTATGAGAAAATGTTCAAATCTGTCATCGAATATCTTACCTACAAGGTAAGACACTAAAGCAGGGATGTTTCTAGTATCTTTTAGTTCTCTGGGAATAGAACCTCTTTTCAGCTTTCAAGCCTACAGTTCACATTTCTCACACCTGGTTTGATATAAGTTTTAGAAATGTCTTATTTGACAAAGCATAGCACTGACTGAATTGACAAACACAGTAACATTTCTCCGAATAAAAGACATACGCAGTATTATGGTGTTTTATACTTTATCTCTCACCATTGTACTTTTCCACATCAGTTGAAGATGTATTTGTGTTTGTTCTCTACGTCTGTGTCTCTATTTCTGCTTTGCAAATAAGATCATCTGTACCATTTTTCTAGATTCCACATATATGTGTTAATACATGATATTTTTCTACTTCTGACTTAAGGTAAGGCAAGGGGATGAATTGGGAGGTTGGGATTGACATGTATATACTATGTATAAAATAAATAATTAATGAGAACCTACTGTGTATCTAGGGAAACCCTACTCATGTTCGGTGGTGATCTCAATGGGAAGGAAATCCAAAAAAAGGGATATCTGTATACATATAGCTGTTTCACTTTGCTGTATGGCAGAAACTGACACAGCACTGTAAAGCAACTATACTCCAATAAAAATTAATTTAAAAAATAAAGATGATTTTATCCCACATAGTAGATATGCAAATAGTAGCTTGTTCATGGTTTAGTTACTGAAAATCCTCCTAGTCTCCTAAAACTTTCAAACTAATAAGATAGGGAAAAAAGATAAATATGCAGCCAGCACCAATAAATGCCTGCAAATACCAATACAATGGCAAGCATAAAGGAGAATGGAAGAATGATGCTATTGAATTGAAGGAAAGCGAGCTGATTGAGGAAATGAACCTGCAAGATTTAGTAGAACGGAAGGATGCAGGGCAGTAGGTGGATTAGGGAAAGACCTGGAGGTTTAGATGGGATGGTAAACATCAAAATTAATTAGGGTGGGATGCTCTATCAGGGGCAGAGGGAGGCCTCCATGGACTGGTGCTGAAATGTTGAAGCCCTCTGATGAACAAAAACTGCATAGGGGGAGGAGAGGACAGATACACAGAGGCAGAACCTGGAGGCTATCACACAGCCATGGCTGGGGGCTTCACATGCATTCTGACCTCTCTCTCAGACCTCCTGCATTGCTGCACCTCTGCTCTGCGCACTCTGCTTTCCTCTCCTGCACAGGCTGTCTCAGTGCCTACCCCCACCCCCACCCCCACCCCAGAAGCTCTCTTCCTTTAATCCATTTTGCAGGGCTCCTTGTTAAATCTTCCAAAAACACAGCGTCCATTGTGCCAGTTTTCTCTTCATTCACCTTCAGTGGTTTCCCAAGACAGATTCTTCGTCCCATGGACCTGAAAGCTTTACTCAGATACTCGGGTGCTTCTGTTTGCTGTCCCAGTGTTTTGGCTCAGTTTTATGTTTCTAAAAAAAGATTTTAAAATTTAAAAAAATAAATTAATTAAAAAAAAAAAAACCTGTATGGAATTCCACTACTTTACCCTGTTATTCTTTCCATTTGGAATAATAATGCTGAGTGTTGACACTGAGGGTATGTTTTTTCATTCATTTCTGAAGTAGTTGCCTCTCAGAGTACAATTAATTCTTCCATAACATCCATCAAAAGCTGTCCTGACACCCTCTCACTCTGCTAGAAAATAATCCTTTTGATGACACTGAATTTACCCTGCTTGATTTCCTTTGTCACACACCAGGTGACCCTGGAGGTTCTGTTAGGACAGAGACTGTGCTTGTTCAAATTAGCATCATCCCACAATCCCTAGCATACACTTGCCTAAAATATCTGTTCACTGAAGCCATGAAAGAAATGACTCTCTTTCCAGGAGTGGGCTTTTCTTAGAGGCAATGGCTCTGACAGGCTGAAGGATTGAAACAGCAAGGGATAAAGAAGTGCCCTGTTGAAACTGGAGAAGGGTAACATCAAAAGCAGAATTTTCCCACTACAATTTCATCTGCAGCGAGCTCTACTTTGAAACTGTATTTTGTCTTTCAACAACTGAGATCAAAATGTTAAATGTTAGGTAGACTGTTAATCATTTTAGTCTATTTTATCTTTTTCTTTGAATTTAGTTTTCGAATGTGTGAATAACATGTTGGTCAAATCACTAACACTACTTTAATTTTTACTTTTGTCTTTAAGAATGTTTTCTATCAGAAAGAAAAGATTTTTAGAACATTGTAAAATATCAACGTGGATTCCAACCGTGAAACCTTTGTTGCTGTTAGTTCTGTTCTGGGATTTATGGTTGGTGAACTTGATTTGAGAGCAAAGAGTTTTTAAAAATGAGAGAACTGCCAAGAATAGCACCATATCCAGATGAACCCGCCATCTTGGTTCTTCACGTACCTTTCAAAGAATCACAAGGCAGAATGTGGTTTGGAAAGAAAAAATGGTGTCAGTGTACATCCCAGGGTAAAAGCTCTGCAGACTTACTTGTCTTTGCTCAACTAGTGTTCATTTATCGTCCTACAAATGTGTGAAATTCGGAGAAACCACATGTTATAAAATGTGACTATAGAGTAACATGTCATTATGGGAAATACATCAACCAAAGTGGGAGGTTTTACAGATTGCAAGGTTTATACACTGAACTCTGTCTTGTATCGTGGTAATTCTGTACATGTTTTAACTCATCTATTGATATTCATCCATCATTCATTCAACAGACACAGAAAGGAGTATGTAAGAAACATCTGTATTCCTCATATACACTTGGGGAAGGGCTTTGCCTAAAGACATACGACAACCCAGGCTGTTCAGGTACAGTGCAAACACATCAGCCTCTGTAACAGCTGCTTACAAGACAGCTGCTGTTGATGAGACTGGACCAGGAGAGCATCTGTGCAATGCCTGTGTGCTTTTGATCCACCAGCATTTCACAGAGTTCAACCACATGGATTCTGCCTTAGAGAGGCTGGTGAGCTGGTGAAGTGGCTGGAGTGGCAGAGGTGAAGTCTGTGGGGAAGGCTTAGTAGCAGTGGACCCCTGTGAGCTCAATCTAGGAAGGGGAATTAATTGATGGGAAATGAAAGGCCATGAGCCAGGAGATGAAGGGAAGGAAGGGCAGATGGGGGAGGGAGGGGTCTCGGGAGCTGCCAGGGGCGCTGTGTATAGGTCCTACTCTGGTCACTACAGGTCCGGCCTCTGCACATTCCTGCTGGTCAGCTTGGCTGGGATCCTCGGGGTGAGGACTGCCACACCTTTCTGAGCACGAGAAATGTCTTCTTCTCATGACCCACATTTATTACCAGGATTTGGGAGGTAGGTTGATTCTCTAATTTGGCAGACAGATGCAGGTGAATACAATTTTAGAGAATACTGCATTTACGTAGGAGTCGGAGGACCACAGGGCTTGATTCGTAAACAAGCTAAATACAAAGGCAGAGCAGACTGTGAGATGAGCCCGTGACATTTTATGGCGGGTGATAGACAAGATTCTTGCCTTTATCATCATCTGGGCCAAGTTTTGTCAAGTTCTCCTACATCATTAGGTCAGAACTATTTTAGTGTTCTCATTTTGTACTCCACATCTTCCTGTAATGTTTATGAAAATCCCTTAAGACTCTGAATAAGCAATTCTTTATAAGTGTCTGTGTATTTTTTAACTCCTTTCTCTCTTAAATGTGTTAAAAGCATAGGCTGTTATCTTTTGTCCTTAAAAATATACTGAAACTCCTGTGCCTTACTTTCTTTATCTATATAAAGGAGATAAAAATAGTACTTGAACTCCAGGATTCTTATGAAGATTGTTAAACAAGTTAATATCTGCAAAAACACTTAGCAAAATGCTTAAATACATAGAAACACTCAATAAATTTTTAGTTTTATTATAAACAAAATCAAATTTTTAATTTTATTTTTCATTTCTCTTTATTTTGAATTTTATTGCATTTTCTTTTTAAGCAGTTTGGGGTATAAAATACATTGGAATATGCATTATAAGGGGGACCATTTTCAGGTGTTAAGTAAGAAAAACTGTGAAGAACTGTTGTAAATATGAGCTGCGCTTGAGTAAGAGATGGTGGACCCAGGTGGACCCAAGTCTGAGCCTTGGGGGTGCTGGGAGAACATGGGCACCTTGGTTCTTGTTCCTCTGCCAGACCCTCTAAGGTTGCTTCAGAGAAAATGCTTGGACAAGTGTATCTCTTTTATTTATTTATTCTAAAAAGTACAATTTTTCTTCTACAAGGGGTTTCCTAAACCAAAAAAGAAATAACAAAAAAAATAACAATATTGTCCATTGGTCTAGTCTACTGCCTTTGATGTCACTGTTAGGAGGGTGAGCATTAAGAGGTGGGTTTCACTCACCAGGTCTTTCCTGCGGCTCAGATGGTAAAGAGTCTGCCTGCAATGCAGGAGACTGGGTTTGATTCCTGGTTTGGGAACATCCCCTGGTGAAGGGCATGGCAACCCACTCCAGTATTCTTGCCTGGAGAATCCCATGAGCAGAGAAGCCTGGTGTGCTACAGTCCAAACAGTTGCAAAGAGTCAGACACGACTGAGAAACTTCCACTAAGCTCCTGAGCTGGCATCTACCCATTGCTTGAGGACATCCTTGATCCAGGATGGAGGGACCACACTCTGCAACTCAACCCCTCCTGCACCGACCACACTGCACCATTAATTCAAATTTCTGCACACTCTCTCTTTACTTGGGAAACACAGAGTTCTCTTCTCTGTGCTTCAGAGAAGGTTTCTCTTACACATTTAAATCCATGCTGGCAGACTGGACCTTGCATTGGTGGATTAAAACCAAAGGACATTAGCCAAAGCCCAACAACGTGAAATCAACATAAAGAGGTAAGAAAAGGCAACTTCTCTTCTCTTGGAAGGTTTACATTTGCTGTTGAGACAGCTTTGGTCTCAACTGCAGCTTGGCCATGGTCATCCGGCCTTTCCCCAGGGTCTCCCAAAATATTCTGACTCTGAGTTGTCAAGAATATTGGCTTCTCTCTCCCATTATCTTCAAAGGCATTTGCACTAAGACTTTCCACTGCAAATTTTGGAATCCTCATAAACATCTCATCTGCTTCTGCCCTCTGCTTTGGTAATTTGAAATATACTTATGTTGGGTCCTTCCCTTGGAATGTGACCATGACTAATTCAACGCTCTGATAAGTGCCATCACCATAGATGTACTTCAGAAGGATTGTGGCCTTTAATCTATAAAACTGGCTTGGCTGAAAGACGTGTAGACACTTTGTTACTCGTGTCTGCTTAGGACTTGAGTTGGCGGAGCCACGCACTCCCTGTGACTCAAGTTCACCAGGCAGGGTCTCATACCTGATACTTTCTTACTTAGAAGTTTCCATTCTCTTATTGGTCCAGAAGTATCAGAGATTCAAGGCAGAAGTTTGGTAGAGGTTTGAGAAACAAACCAGATCAACAAAGCCAGCAGAAGGATTTGCCTACAATGTTGTTTGGTTTGACTTCAAAGGTCGGAAGAGTTTAATTTTTCCCTCGCTTTTCGTGGTTATCATCCCCCTCCTCATTGAACCTCTGTCCGTCACTTGTAATAACAACCTCCTAGGGAGACATTGGCCCTTACGCTTGTTACATGTCGTTTTCAAATCTACCTCTTAAAAAAACAATTATGTGTTTATTTTTGGCTGTGCTGGGTCTTCGTTGCTGCACGGGTTTTTCTCCATTTATGGTAGATGGGGACTACTCTCTAGTTGCGATGCACAGGCTTGTCCTTGTGGTGGCTCCTCCTGTCGCAGAGCACGGGCTCTAGGGCACTCAGGAATTGTGACTCCCGGGCTCTAGAGCACAGGCTCAGCAGTTGTGGCACATGCGCTTAGCTGCTCCCTGGCATGTGGGATCATCCTGGATCAGGATCGAACTCGTGTCTCCTGCATTGGCAGGTGGATTCTTCACCACTGAGCCACCAAGGAAGCCTGCCTTTTTTTCTGATAGTGTTATAGTAAATCAATGAGAGACAAATATGATTCTAAAGAGTTTTAAGTCTCTTCCTCTACCTCCTGATTCTCTAGTATGCAAAACAAAAACAAGTAAAAGGGCATTTTTTACAATACATGTGCTAACATAAAATCTGTTTTATAAAATAAGAACACATCTATCTATGTTTCTTCAAAAACTTCTAAAATTCAACAATCTTTGATGTCTTTCCAGGTGGACTTCTAAAGGTTAAGTAAATAACAAAGCTTCAATTTGCTCATCTAGAAAATGGGAATCTCATCTATCGTATCTGTTAAAATGAAATAAATCGGAGACCAGGTTTGCAGTTTCCCCATGGAGACAAAACCAGTTAAGCTACATAACAGATGCCTCAGCTAGTTTATTTTATAAACTAACTTAGCTTGTACAAGCAAAACATAACTAAGGCTATTTCTTGTAAATGCCTCTGATAAACATAAATGAAACTTTAGTCATTTAAATGCCTGATGTTATATAAAAAAAATCAGTTTGAACCAGTCCCCTGCCACATGGAAACTGCAGCTGTAACAGCCCATCCTATGAAGGTTAAGCAGCTTTCTCCTCACTTCCTAAGCCAGACTCTCATGGCCTCTAAGCTATATCATTGTCAGGGTTGAAGTCCCTTGTTTCTTTCTCAATGAAACATGTATATCAATCACGGTTCTCTGAATTTTATTTAATATGTCCAGCCATCAAGTGGATTATGCCCATTCATAGCAGGCTCCCAAACTCATAAGAATATTCATTATTACTATGGAGGAAAGCAGTATGATCCAGATGTGGTAGCTATACACTGTCTCAATATCCACTGTTCCCTATTGATGCAGTTACGATACATTTTGCATATAAGATGTATAGATTGTATTCCATGAAGCAGGTCTATTCAAACAGGTCTGAAGTCATGGCATCTTTGTCTTCTATTTGCCCTGTAGAATGTAAATAAGAGAAGAGCTCCCCTGGTGGCTCACGGCCTGCCAATGCAGGAGACATGGGATCAACCCCTGATCAGGGAAGATCCCACATGCTGTGGAACATCCAGGCCCACAACTACTGACTCTGTGCTCTAAGCCAGCGAGCTGTATCAAGAGAAGCCACTGCAATGAGAAGTCTGTATAACTAGATAAAAACCAGCATAGCAAAGAACCCAGCACAACCAAAAATAAATAAATAAACAAAAATAGTTACTCGACTAATAAAATCCATCTTGGACAGCAAGGAGATCAAAGCAGTCAGTCCTGAAGGAAATCAACCCTGAATATTCATTGGAAGGACTGATGCTGAAGCTGAAGCTCCAATACTTTGACCACTTGATGCAAAGAATGACTCATAAAAGATACTGATGCTGGGAAAGACTGAGGGCAGGAGAAGAAGGTGACAGAGGATGAGATGATTGGATGATATCACAGACTCAATAGACATGAATTTGAGCAAACTCCAGGAGATGGTGAAGGACAGGGAAGCCTGGCGTGCTGCAGTCCATGGGGTCTCAGAATCAGGCATGACTGAGCTACTGACCTACAACAACAGTCTAATCCACCAGGGAGAAGGTGGAGACGGAGTTTACTGCCACCATCCCCAAGCAGGCTGCTCCATGGAGACCGAGGCCTCGGAGTCTGGGACATCAGAAACCTTCTGCGCAGACAATAGAAATGGAAAAATGCAGCCTGCTCTCCTTCCGGCCAGGCATACTGGCACGCATCCCTGGGTCTGTGGAAGCTCTTCGGCTGCAGGCAGGATGAGTTACCGGCCCTCCCCGCTTGCTCTGACCCCATACCAGCCGGCGATTCCCTTGAACAGATTGCGCGGGGCTGGTGCCAGGCAACCGCCTCTCCATTCCTGCTCCTGCAGGCCCCCTGCTTCCTGCGGGCACGTGGGGTGCATGTGCCCCTGCTCCGGGCCTACTGTACAGCCCAGAGTCCCCTGCCCTCCTCCACGCACAGCCCCAGGCCAGGCCTCCAGCAGGGTGCAGTCCTGGGGAAGCATCCGGTAGGTGAAGTCTCTCCCAGAGTGATGCTGATAACAGTGTTTCACAGTGAAGATGGATACCTTAAGCGTCATGCACGTGCTAATGCTGAATCACCTGCAGTATTACTAGTTATTGATGTCCTCCTTTGATGTCCATTTCATGCTCAGTTGAGCTTTTAAACATTTTTTAAGTTTTGTGGTGTTTCTCATTGCGTTTGCTGCTATGACACTGACCTGGGATAACTGGGGATGGGGAGGGGGCTCGGGGACCCACCCTAGCCTCTTCCCTAAGACTCCACAAGGTGCCCCTAGTGCAGAAGGGCCTCGGGGGTGGGGGGCGTAGCTGGGAGACCAGCTCCACGTGGTCCACGCACAGCTGAGGGCACCCCCACCCCCGTTTTAGAGCAGGTGAGAGTCACAGCCACCTGACGCCTACAGAGATGACGCTGGGTGGCTCCAGCCCACGGTGAGTCTGGGGCCCTGGGGGCAAGGTGTAAGCTGCACTCTTGTAGGAGCTGAGGGAAGTGGGGCTTGGGGAGGCTCCAAGCCCCAGACCTTGAACACCTACAGTCTGCACTGTATAATGGGCGCCATCTTTCCTTCAATGTGCTGGTGACACATAGATTGCGCTTTCTTAAAATTGTATCCACCGAACTTCTATGAAAATAAACTAATAAATACTCATACAAACTTTTACGTCAACAGCCGTCATTCCATAGGGCTTTACTTATATAGACTCCTACACAGAGTAAATTAAAGGTATAGCAAAATTATTCAGGGATACAAAACAAGCATCTAAATGGGCAAATTAAAAATAAAATAAAGGTAGTGTCCCCATAGTTTCAGGAAATGGTTTTGGTAGCATTAAGTATATAAATGTTAAGAAAAATATCTGATTGGTGCGCTAATAATTAGTCAAATGGAAGAGTCAGGCAAACCCACTGAAGTGAACTATGAGGCAACAATTTTCATTGTATAGCAAAAGTCTAAAATTCATCTTTCTTTCTTTTTCCTGTATAGTTCACAAAAACAGAACACTTATATGTAGAAAATAAGTATGCATGTATATTTTTAAATTATTCAAAGTAATGATTTGTGCAACCGTCTGACTTACAATCCATGCATATTTAAAGGCCAAAGATGTTGGTACTGTGTTTTAATTAACCTGAGGGTCCCCAGGGTTAAACAGAAGCCCAGGGGAAGTGACAGAGACAAATGGACCCTTCACAGCTCCTTGTCACCTGCATCCTCTCTGGAAGCCCGAGAATCTGCATTTCATCATGTGACACACATCTCAGAAATGTTCATTTCTATGGCTAATAACTGTCTTGAGTATTAAGAAGGGGAAAAATCACATTTTAAGAAGTGGGCTTTTTCTCTGTTTTCCACATCTGAAAACAAAGTAGAGAGACTCCAGATCCTCAGAGCTGACTCATCTTTACTTGCACTTGGAGACTGAGGACGAGCTAAAGGAGGTGCTGACTGTGAGCAGGCACAGAGCCGTCCCCTCGGCTCCCAGAGGGTCCTTTCCCGGAGCCACACTGGCTGCTGCCCAGGTGAGAACTGGCCCACTCAGCCACTCCAGGTCCTCAGATCAATGCTTGGAGCCTCAAATCCTGCCTGAGACTGTTTACATCAACACAGCCCATCGGAAGGCACAACCCAAGCCGCCTTGTTCTGACACAAAACTCTGTCCCCACAGGCTCGCCAGGTTCTGGAGTGACTTCTTACGTGCTCAGGATTATTCATGTCCTGGAAGTTTTGCAGAAAATCAGCTATGAAACCTCGAGAGCCTTGTTCCACTCTGGGTCACAGCTTCATTGTGACTTCAATCTCTTCTTTATTTATGGTTCTTGTCCAGTTTTCTACCTTTTCTTCAGTCAATTATAATTTCTGTTTTCCATGAAAAATGTACCATCTCCCCACCGCATAAAAGTATGTGGGCGTGAAAGAGGTATGTTAGCATAAATAGCCCGGTGGGCAGCTCCAGGTGCCCGAGCCTGCAAAGAACTGTTAAAAACTCAAGCAGGAACAGAACCAACCTGGTCAGAACTCTGGAAAATGATCAAAGGATGATAGCACCTGACTGAATCCTGACTCACAAGGAGTCAACTGAAGGTGGTAAGAAAGCCTGGTGGAAATCAAACCAGTCAATCCTAAAGGAAATCAACCCTAAATATTCATTGGAGAGACTAACGCTGAAGCTGAAGCTCCAATAATTTGGCCACCTGATGCGAAGAACTGACTCATTGGAAAAGACCCCAATGCTGGAAAAGATTGAGGACAGGAGGAGAAGGGGGTGGCAGAGGATAAGTGGTTAGATAGCATCACAGACTCAATGGACGTGAACTTGGGCAAACTCCAGGAGAGAGTCGGGGACAGGGAGGCCTGGCATGCTGCAGCCCATGGGTCAAGAAGATCTCCAGGAGGAGGAAATGGCAACCCGCTTCAGTGTTCTTGCCTGGAGAGTCCCATGGATAGAGGAGCCTGGCAGGCTACGGTATATGGAGTAGCAAAAGAGCTGGGCATGACCGAGCAACTAAACAACTCTGATTTTTGTATGCTTCCTCCTCAAGGATTGCTTTTCTTCTTTCTGAAGTTCACCCTCTAATACATATTTCCGAAAAGAAAGGTAAGTGATAGAGTTTTTGCTCTATGCATCCATAAATGTTGTCTTTTTACTCTCGTTTTATATATAGGGCTTGAATGTCTTAGTTTAAAATTCTATATTCAAGGTTGTTTTCCCTTGGGATATGGAAGATACTACCTCATTGTCTTTCAGTACTTAGTGTTGCCAAGAGGCTTAATGTCCACCTGTTTCTCCTTTCTTTATAAATAATCTGTTCCTTCCCTCTGGGAAATTTTAAGATTTTCACTTTACCACTGATTTCCTGTGTTTGTGTGAGAGGTTGGCTTGCTTGCGTTATAAATTCAACTCAGCACTTAATTGGCCTTTTCAGTTTGAAAATCCATCTCTTCCATTATTACACACGTTCTTTTATTGCTTCTTTAAATATTTATTCTTCACATTCTCTCCCACTGACACTGTTTCTAATTAGAGGTCGGTATTCTGGTTTTATTCTATGTCTCTCTTTTATGATTTCTCTCTCTTTATCCATTTGAATGACACTGTGGGAAAGTATACTTCTTTAGCTTACTCTATCTCCTTTCTTCAATGTCCATTTTCCTTAGATACATTTTTATTGACATTCTCCTTTGGCTTTGAGCAAAGTCTTATTTTAAAGCCCTGTTTCACCACTCTATAAACTTTGTTTCTTCAGGTGTGAGTTCTCTGGTTTGTTGAGTTCTTCTCACTCTCCAGGCGACTTTGGAGTCAGGATGCAGAATTTCATTTATCTGCTGTGTGTGTTTATGCAGCCCTGCTGGTGATGGGGAGGGGCTGTTGTGAGCCACACTCAGCGTTTTCTCATAAGACAATGGACGTTCTTGACGTGCCATCTGGCCGGTCTCCTGTGCATGCCCTCCGAGGTTCTTCCAGCTTTAGCCCTGCAGGGTGCTGCCTGGGGCTTTGCTGAGTCCCAGGCAGAGGCAGAGCTCTGGCTTGCAGCCTGGCCTGAGCCCTGAGGAGGGACTGTGAGAGTGGGGACCATCTGACCACCTCTGACGTAGCATCTCCAGGAAGGCTTCTGCAGACTCCCGCTGGGTCCCTTCCTCTTCCCATCTCTCTCCCCTCTGGGTGGGGGACACTCTGGGTCTTGCTGCGATGCTTAGTTTTGCTGTAATTGGCTTATGCACAATTTCATCTCTCATCTCATTTCTCAGGCTGATCCTGTTTATCTTACAACATATAGAGATTCCTCACAGCTTCTGGTTTCTCTTTTGTATTCAGTTCAGTTCGGTTGCTCAGTTGTGTCCAACTCTTTGCGACCCCATGGACTGCAGCACACCAGGCCTCCCTGTCCATCGCCAAGGCCCAGAGTTTACTCAAACTCATGTCCATTAGTTGGTGATGCCATCTAACTTTCTCATCCTCTGTCATCCCCTTCTCCTCCTGCCTTCAATCTTTCCCAGCATCAGGGTCTTTTTCAATGAGTCAGTTCTTCACATCAGGTGGCCAAATTATTGGAGTTTCAGCTTCAGCATGAGTCCTTCCAATGAATATTCAGGACTGATTTCCTTTAGGGTGGACAGGTTGGATCTCCTTGCAGTCCAAGTGACTCTCAAGAGTCTTCTCCAACACCACAGTTCAAAAGCATCAGTTCTTCGGCACTCAGCTTTCTTTATAGTCCAGCTTTCACATCCACACATGACCACTGGAAAAATCATAGCTTTGACTAAATGGACTTTTGTTGGCAAAGTAATGTCTCTGCTTTTTAATATGCTGTCTAGGTTGGTCATAACTTTTCTTCCAAGGAGCAAGTGTCTTTTAATTTCATGGCTGCAGTCACCATCTGCAGTGATTTTGGTGCCCCCCAAAATAAATCTGTCACTGTTTCCACTGTTTCCCCATCTATTTGCCATGAAGCAATGGGACCAGGTGCTATGATCTTAGTTTTCTGAATGTTGAGTTTTAAGCCAACTTTTTCACTCTCCTCTTTCACTTTCATCGAGAAGCTCTTTAGTTCTTCTTCGATTTCTGCCATAAGGGTGGTGTCCTTTGCATATCTGAGGTTATTGATATTTCTCCTGGCAATCTTGATTCCAGCTTGTGCTTCATCCAGCCCCACATTTCTCATGATGTACTCTGCATATAAGTTAAATAAGCAGGGTGACAATATACAGCCTTGACGTACTCCTTTCCCGATTTGGAACCAGTCTGTTGTTCCAAGTCCAGTTCTAACTGTTGCCTCTTGACCTGCATACAGATTTCTCAAGAAATCTTGTGTATTTCTCTTTTGTATTACAGTGGGATTATAAATTTTAACATTATTTTCTGTGTTATCTAGGAATTTGCAGCAAGTGCAGCCTGTGTGCATGCTCAGTCCTGTCTGATTCTTTGCAACCCCCATGGACTGTAATCCTCTGTCCATGGGATTTTCCCAGGCAAGAATACTGGAGTGGGTTGCCATTTCCTCCTCCATGGGATCTTCCAGACCCAGGGATTGAACTCACATCTTCTGCATCTCCTGCACTGGCAGGCAGATTGTTAACCACTGGGCCATCAGGAAAGTCCAAACAACTCTTTAGATACCAAGAGTTGTGCTGAAAAACAAAAACTAGTGACATATCTGTAAAAGTCATCACCTGTAGGAGCATCATGTATCCTCAGTCACTCAACTGTGTCCAACTCTTTGTGACCCCACGGACTGTAGCCCACCAGGCTCCTCTGACTGTGGAATCCTCCAGGCAAGAATACTGGAGTGGTTGCCATTTCCTTCTCTGGGGGATCTTCTCAACCCAGGGATTGAACTCATTTCTCTTGTGTCTCCTGCATTGGCAGGAAGATTATTTACCACTGAGCCACCTGGGAAGCCTGACCTCATGGTTATAGTGAGGAATAAATGATATCTGAAAATATCCTTAGAATATTGTTTAATCAGAAATAACTAGGTTTTGAATATTATCCCTCAAAAATTAATGTCCACCCAGAAACTCAGAATGTGACCTTGTTTGGAATCATACAATATTTGCCCTTTGTGATCAGCTTACTTTACTTAGCATAATGTCATAAAGCTTCATTCATGGTGTGGCATGTGTCAGAATTTCCTCATTTTTAAGGCTGAATAATATTCATTTGTATGCACAGGCCACACTTTGTGTGTCCCTTCATCTAATGGGCACTCGGTTTATTTCCACTTTTGGCTGTTGTGAATGATATTGCTATGAGTGTTTGTACAGGACTTTTGTGTGTACACTTCTTCATCTGTTTTGGATGTGTATCTAAGTGGAAGTGTTGGTCATATCGCAACTCCATGATTAAATTTCCAGAATGTGGCTGTACAACTTCACATTCCCACAAGCAATGTGTGAGGTTTCCAGTTTTTCCACATCCTCATTAACTCTCGTCTTGTGTGTCTTTTTTATTTTTTGCCATCCGAGTGGGTGTAAATTGGTACCTTATTGTGGTTTTGATTGCATTTCCTTGATGACTAATGACAGCATCTTTTTATGTGCTGGCGGCCATCTCTTTTGGAGAAATACCTCTTTAGATCCTTTGCACATTTGAAAAATGAGGCTTTAACTTGTTTATTGTTGAGTTGTAAGTCTTCTTTTTACATTTTTTTCATATTTCAATGTTATTAGTTTTATATTCTCCAAAGTCAGTTCTACTCATGTTTTGAAATTTTATCTTTCATGTAATTTTTTCCTTCGGATATATAATTTCTCATTTACATCATTCTCTTGTCTTATGTTCTTTAATTTCCATGAATGAAAATTGTATAATCTCAAAATTGTTCATGGAGTGCACAGTTTTTACAATGGCTTTACTTGCCGTATTATTTGGAAACTGCTGATGTTCTGCATTAGCTGGGCTCCACTTGTGCTTCGTTGCTGTTGTTCAGTCACTAAGTCATGTCCGACTCTTTGCAACCCCACAGCAGCTTTCTCTGTCCTTGACTAACTTCGGGAATTTGCTCAGATTCACGTCCATTGACTTAATGGTGCCATCCAACCATCTCATCCTCTGTCGTCCCCTTCTCCTTTTGCCTTCACTCTTCCCCAGAATCAGGGTCTTTCCCAATGAGTCAGCTCTTCACATCAGGTGGCCAAAGTATTGGAGTTTCAGCTTCAGCATCAGTCCTTCCAGTGAATCTTCACAGTTGCTTTCCTCGAATACCTGCGTTTTATAAAATTGAGTAAGCCTCCCAGAGTCTGCTGTCCCTTCCCAGGCATGCAGCAGTCAACCCAGGCCAACCAGAAAATGTTCCTTTTGCTCAGTCTAGGTCATGATCTCTTAATAGCTGCCCTCAAAATCTACCACTGATTGTAAAACCTCAGAATAAATTACAGTCACCCAAGACAATTACCATAGTGGTTCTATTCTGGAAAACACTCACCTCATCACCTCTGAAGAAGTGTTAGTTTTCCTTTTGATAGCTCTGCACTTATGAGAATTAAAGGGTTAACCCAGGACATAGCACCAGCTCAGAGAGTGGGAGTAAAATTTTTTAATTCTTCAGGCCAAGTCTTTAACCACTAAACCACACTATCATTCCCTCTAATTATTTTAGGTAATAGGTGTAAAAATATGTTTTTGAGATGATGAGATAAAATTAGAAGGTAAGTTATTGGGTTGGCCTTCACATCCATCTCAGCCACTAAGACAAAAAATCCACAATGAAAAATGGCGCCAAAGAGTTTCTTAACAAAATAAAGTTAATGGAGACTCTACATAAATTCACACCACAAAACCAATGAGGTCCTGAGGAATTTCCCTGAGACACCCAAAAGTCAGATGTTCTGTAGTACTTACTGGAAAAAGATGCAATTAAGAAGATGGATTTTTTTTTTTCATACAAATGAAATGCCCCAGAAATTCTCAACAACTTTGTCTTCAGGGAATATATCTATGCTATTTGATTTTGTCATTTTGAACTTTAAAACTCATAAATTAAGAAGATGTTTTTATTTCTCTGCAATGATCTTCCGTCACAAGGATCGATCAAGATGACATTCTAAAAAGGCCTGGAAAAGTTTTTCTCAAATGGGAAACACAGACTTTCTGCAATAGGATTGTTTCATTACAAATCTAGGCGCATTCTCAGCAGCTTTTTCTTGCAGAAATGTGTACCATTGTTTTCATTATTAAATGAACGTTACTCTTTCAACGTTACTCCTAGCAGCAGACTTGTAAGTTCTAATCACATTGTTGTTTAGCCGCTACATCCTGTCCAACTCTTTTGTGACCCTCATAGACTGTAGTCTGCCAGGGATTTCCCAGGCAAGAATACTGGAGTGGGTTGCCATTTCCTTCTCCAGGAGATCTTTCCAACCCAGGGATCAAACCCACGTCTCCTACATTGGCAGGTGGATTCTTTACCACTGAGCCACCAAGGAAGCCATCTAATCACATATTTTAGTTAAATATAGTTGTCCAATCAAGTCAATCTATACTGAAGGCTTGGCTCCAATATTTGTAAAATAGGGCTATGAATTCCTGTCCCATCTGTTTCATGATGATTATGTGAGAATAAAATATTAAGTTCTTACGTAAAAGTTTGAAAATTCTAAGTTATACTAATGCCTTAAATTTGAAGTAAAATCTCTTACGTAAAAGAAGGTGAGGGAGAAGAGTATTGCCGAATGTTTTGTTGGTTCTGTCTGCAGTTTGCTAACTGACATACTCCTTTACCCCACTAGAGGGTGGTCTGCTCACCTCCAAATTAGAAATGAAAACATAGAGGATTTGGAAAACTATGATCAAAACGTACCTGTTTATACTTCACCTCATATGATTCCGTTACTTATAATCCTATCACTTTTCTTATATCTCTTTCCCTTTCAGTTTTCGTTTCCTTGGGATTTCATTTTGCAATGATAGCTCGTTATTACATTTGTAGGTGCAGTGCAGACACAGTTGTGAATGTAGGTCTATGGGAAATTAATAATGCATAATTTTAACTTAAACCTAATTCTTGGTTCTAAATTAACACAGTATCAAACAAAGATAAGTAACGTGGGGCTAGTGTGTTATCATTAACAAAGTATCATGTTGCTTTTCATAAACAGATGATGATTCATAAATTTGTGAGTAGGTTGGAGATTGTTCGGAATTATTAAAGAGGCTAAATTACAGAATTTTTGTGGCATTAGAATTGTAGTTGTATTACTTTAAAAATCAATCCAGTGAGTTCTAGTAGAGGTGATATAAGAGAGCTTGGACTTAGCAATTGATACTTATTTCAAAATATATTATTTTATAATATAGATTCCCTTTATATTTCTCTTTACACTTCTTAACACGTAAACAGTACTGCTTTACATTCTTTACCTAGGCTCACTTGGAGTCGGTCTATATTGACTGTCGTTATTCCCTAAGTATAGGTAACACATTTGGGTTTTTTAATTTTTGAATGTCCTATAATTTGGGGTTGAAAACTAGACTCTGGAGACGATATATTGCAGCAACTCTGTGTTCTGTTGTGTTCTGAGGATTGTGTTAGTTGTCACAGGTCTGACTCAAGTTTCAAGCTTTTGTCTCACTCCTTCCACCCCCAGCGTGCAGCTGTTGATACCTCTGCTCTGTCTACTTGCCTCTCCACTACTAGCTTTTTAGCCTGATCCCCTGGGGACCCTCCCTAGGCTTGTGTTAATTTCATGGTCAGCAATGGATTTTGGTAAAAATTATACTCATATATTGGGGGTGAACCCTCTCGTGGTTTCCTTGCTAATTTCCAGCTGTTCTGCGAGCCTTCTGTTCTGTTCTTTGATATATTAATATGTCCTCCGATGTATCAGATGTCTGCTCTCTGGGCTCTGTACAGTATTGGAATGCACTCGGTTGAAAAGCAGCTAACTTGCCATCACTGCCTGGTTCTGCACTGGGCCCTCTCGCATCTTCCCTTTGCATCCCTGGTTTTTCAACAAGTAGGAGGCTAGGCAGATTTTATACTCAGATTTTGAGTCTTATTCCTGCAGCTCACTGGCTGTTAGAATTTCCCTTATCAAATATCCAGCTGCTTTCTCAGTCCTAAGCTCTGATCTCTCACACCTTGACCAACTGAGGCTGAAATTCTTCATCACTGTTTCCTGTCTCAGTCGCTGGGAGGTTGGTGAGCATTCTCACACGAGAAAGCTACAAATGCACGATTCTTCACTATTTCCAGTGGCGGTTTCTGAGCGTAAGCTCTCTTTCTGTTTCTGACTGCTTATGGAAACGTTCCAGTTCCTGTAAGTAGTTGGGATATTTGTGTATATTATCCATCATTATTGTTGTTATCTGCATGGCCACTTCACTGCACTGCTGTTACCGGAAGTCTCTCTGCTTTCCTCCTGAGTCTGTTAGCAATCACTTTGTATTTGCCTTTTCCTTCTCTCAGCCTCTGCTGCTTAAGAATTGATGGGTGTTAGTGATTAATGAAACAAGATAAGTGATTCAGACTCTCAGGTTCTTCCCTGTCCTTCTCTTCTCTGCTTTGATAAGCCTGAACTACCGTGTTTTGTTTTGGGTTTTTTTTTTGATCTCTTATGTCCCCCACGCTGAGTATCTTCTCAGCTCTCCTTCCTTCTAGCATCTACTTCACCCTCAGGTTCTTAGTCTCTTTGACCCTGAAACTAATGAATTTGCAAATACTTCAGGGAGAAGCAGTAGACCAGGCAAGGCTTGCCCACCAGTCTCCCACCCACACAGACACTGCCCCTTGAGTGTTTCTACTCTTTCTCAGTGCGAAGATTGTTCCCTGGAAAGTGGAATTGCTGAGCATGTTATTGCAAACTATCTTACTGGATCCAGTATTTTTTTTCATTTCCCACTTGTATGTTCTAAATCAACAAAGGATAGTGATTTTGTCTCTTCTGATCCTTGTAGCGTTTTAGATGTATAGTTGTATGAGATTGACAAGTGTATATATCCATGTGAGTACTGTTGTGGTTGTTCAGTTGATAAGTTGTATCCAACTCTTTGCAACCCTCTGGACTGTAACCCACCAGACTTCTCTGCCCATGGGATTTCCCAGACAAGAATACTGGAGTGGGTTGCCATTTCTCCTCCAGGGGATCTTCCTGCCCCAGGGATCAAACCTACATCTCCTGCATCATAGGCAGATTCTTTACCACGGAGCCACCTGGGAAGCCCCACATAAGCACTACCACACTCAATATGTAGAAAGCTTCCCTCCTCTCCCAAAGCTCCTGCGTGTCTACTTGCAGTCATTCTCATCCAGCCTTGTGCTAGGAAACTAATGATCTGTTCTATGTCAATACAGAGGACCTTCACAGGCAATACGTACAGGTGAACTCCTACAGCATGTCCTCAGTGGTGCCTATCTTGCTTCACATAACATAGTGCTTTTAAGGTCATCCAAGTCGTGTTGTATAGCATTAGTTTCTTCATTTCCTTTGAGAAATATTTTGTGATTTTCGGTGGCAGGGCTCACATATATTTTTGTTAAATTCATCCTTCAATGTTTCATGATTTTATTGCTACTTTAATGATACTTAGGGTGTCCCTGGTGGCTCAGATGGTAAAGAATCTGCCTGCAGTGCAGGAGACCTGGGTTCGATCCCTGGGTTGGGAAGAACCCCTGGAGAAGGGAATGGCTATCCACTCCAGTATTCTGGCCTGGAAAATTCCATGGACTGTATAGTCCATGGGGTCACAAAGAGTCGGACATGACTGAGTGCCTTTCACTTCACTGAATGACACTTATGTCAACATTTTATTTTGTTAAAGCTAGTAGTATGTATACATGTGTGCTTAGTCACTCAGTTGTGTCTGACTGACTGCGACCCCATGGACTGTAGCCCGCCAGGCTCCTCTGTCCATGGGATTCTCCAGGCAAGAACACGGGAGTGGGTTGCTGTGCCCTCCTCCAGGGGATCTTCCTGACCCAGGGATTGAACCCAGGTCTTTCACATTACAGGTGGATTCTTTACCGTCTGAGCCACGAGGGAGGCTCATGGTAGTATGCTGACATACAATTGATTTTAGATATTTGCCGTGTACCTTCCTCCTTGATGAATCCACTTGTTTAGTTCTAGTGGGTTTTGGGTTGTTTGTTTTTTTTTCTGTAACTTCTTTAGCATGTTCTACTTATTCCATAATGGTTTCTATGAATAAAGGCAATGTTACTTCTTCCTTCTCCAGCTGTATGCTGTTACTTCTCTGTCTTGCCTCATTACATGAATAAGACCACTGTTCAAATGTTAGGAGTGAAGCTAAAGGAGGACATCCTTGAATTATTCCATGTATTAAGAGGGAGTGTTCAATGTTTGACCATTAAATATAATTTAGCTCTGGCTTTCTTGTAGATGCCCTTTATCAACCTAAGATAGATCTTTTCTCTATTCTCAGTTTGGAAAGAGGTTTTTTTTTTTTTTTTTTTTTTTTGTAATCATAAAGCTATGTTGTAATTTGTCAAATCCTTGCATTTTGCATGTATGTAGGTGACATATTTCATATATATACATATCTCCTGCTACTGTAGTTACTTATGTGAATTGACTTGGTTGTTGTTAGTCCTACCAATTCAGATTTAACCACTGGAAAAAATATCAGTAAGTGTTTTCCATGTTTTTCTACTCTAATATACATAAAATATATCATATATTTAAAAAATTAAATCATGGGTGCTTCTTGTAATCTATTTTTTAAATTTCACTTTTTTTTTTCTTTTTCAGTTTTTTTCACCTATAATGGAATATCATCTGGGGAAAAAAAAAAAAAAACACAAAAAAACCTCTAAAACTCCCTGGATCACTATTGCAGGTGGATTCTTTACCAGCTGAGCCACAAGGGAAGCCCACGCTGTACACCTGAAACTAACACAATATTATAAAGCAACTATACGTCAATAAAAGTGATTTTGTATTTAAAAAAAATTTTATGCAATTGTATGATACATAACCAATCTTTAGTGATATATCATCTTCTTTAGTAGTTGCTAGAGATTTAATTTATTTGTCCAGAGCTGTTTGTAAGCACACATATAAAAGGGTTGGTTTTTTTTTTTTTGGTTCTTTAAAAAAATTACTTTAAATGCCCACACTTTCCCTGAGCCATAATAGTTCTAAGTAGTTAAAATTCACAATAATTGTGAGCAAACCTAACTTTTAATGTGTAGAAAAGAGTGTAGGGAGATGTGTCACATGCTGAACTGGTTCACTTATGTTAGACGTTTGCTCCAAAGGATCATGTTTTTTTCTGTTTTGTCTGCTTTGCGTGGCTTCAACAGCAACAGCTTTTAACATTAAGGAATCCACTATTAAACTCGCAGACTTGAAAGATGGTCCGCGAAGAAATTATGGCTGTAGTTGATAATGAAACTGGTGAATTTCACCTTGATTTTTGCATGATTGCAACCAAGATACCAGTTTTTATAATCCATGTAAATGCTATACATATTTTAAGAGGTGATTTTGCTTGCTTCTCAGAAAGTTGTCACCTTTAACATCGATCAAAACAGTAAGTCCCAGTCATCTATGTATATGTGCTACTAAAGCTAGACTTGTTCTTTTTTTTATTTCTGCCAGATGAGGCGAGGACAGATTTCGAGCCCTGGTAAGTGGTCAGCATTATGCTTAACCACTAGGAGAAGCTGGTAGGGCTGTCCTCCGTAATTTGTTCAAACATCTGGCTACCACTGTTAAATAGGTTAGAGAAGAACACATGGTTCTCATTTAAGACATTGCAAATATCACCATGATGGAGATGGTGAAATTTTAAGAAAGACCAATACTGTTTTGATTATAATCTCAGACAGAAAAAAAAAGAAGAATGCTGCATGCTAAACTGAGAATTCCAGTGCCTTATTTATAGAAATTTCTATTCTGTTTTGTATTTTTTTAGTTTTTTTTTCTTTTTTAAAGAACAAGCAATGCAGAAAGGTAACTGTTGCCCTTCTTTTTGTTTTTTCCCCAAATGAAACCAAACATTAAAAAGAATAAATTTATATATATATATATAGAGAGAGAGAGACAGAGACAGAGACAGAGACAGAGACAGAGACAGAGAGACAGAGAGAGAAAGCAGTCGTAAATTTAGGAACTCTTACTTTTAATAATATCTTTCACTTGGAAATTCAAAGTTACGTTTTTGTGCCATAATCCCATTGATTAGGAATAAATGTGTATGTGTTTTCCAATTCGACAGTAATTAGTCGCCTTCTATCTCTGTAGAACAGATGAAAGGGTTCTGCTAAGAGCTGTAAGATTAATCCAGCTGCTTCAAATGTGTGTTGTACTTGACCATTTGCCAAAAAAGTCTGAAGATACATGAGCCAGCTGGCATTAGGCTGGAGGGTGGGAATCTCTCAGCTGATTAGGACTCGGACTGTGACATTTTTATAAACTCTACTTTCAAAATGCCAAACAATAAAAAAAAAAAAAACCCTACCTTAGCTGCTCTACAATTTTGCCAAGCAATGATGGCTCCAGAAATTTTCAGCTTAAAATATCTCTTCTTTGTTTTTCTTTTCTTTTTTTCCCAATATCTCTTCTGATTCATACTACTCGAGCCCCTAGAAGTCATTTACTTCTACTTTTTTAAAAAGCCCAAAAACCTGCCTAAGAGAAAAAAAAATAGATAGCAAAGCTATATTTTTACCAGTTAAGGAGTTTTGGGTTTTAAATTTATTGTACTTTCTAGCTATAAAAAAGAGGGAAGTTAATTTAGGTAAGAAACATGATAAAGATATTGATTTCAAAAAGTTTAAAATTCATGTTAATTTCATACTATTACGTTTAAAAGGAGAGGCCAAATCTAGTCAGAATTACTTTATTTTTCTCATTTTGCCAATCATGTGAGTAGTGACATTACACTCAGTGTGTCAGGGTTCCTTTTATGCACCGGTTCATCTACGTGCAGCTTGTGTCGGGGGGTGTGACCCACCAGGTGTGGTTGTGCAGCCCGACACTCCACAGAGGCCCGTGTCACTCTCCTCCTTTGATTTCTTCCCACCTGGTGCTCGCCGTGGAGACATGTCTGACTGGCCATTTGCGTTATCTGAGAAGCTGTCAAAAGGCTGGGAAGATTTGGGAAGATTTCAAAAACCTGGCTGAGCTTGCCTTCTCAAGAATAATACTTTATGACACTTTTATCCTCTTCCCAAACCTCAGATGTTTGATTTTTTTTTTTTTTCCACTGTTGAAATGGGCCAACTAGAAGCCTAGGGAGGGTTAGGAAACTTTGAAAATATAAAAATCACAGAATGTTTCAACTTTCACTGAATCGTGGACATTTATATTTTCAAATTATAAGGTGACAGATGGGACCTGGCTTTACTATAAACAGGATATAAAAGAAGAATCTCATTTAATGACACCTGGTTTTTAGTTGTTCTCTTATATGAATATTTAGCTTTCTCTATTTGTATTTGTTTTATTTATTTATATTATTTTAATAGGCCATGCAGTTACATGGCTTAAAAATCAAAGTATAAAATGTATAAAGCAAATTGTCTCATGTTCGCCCATGAGTGCTCCAGGTTCCTCAGCCTGAAGCTAAACACAGTTAAGAGTTATTAATACTTGGGTAGCCTCATCACTCTGGCCAGATTAGCAAATAAAAACACAGGACTCCTAATTAAATGTCAGATTGAAAAAAATGAATACTTCTTTAGTATAATTGTGTCCAAAGTACTGCCTGGGATACAGGTACACTGGAGAAAAAAAAAAAAAAAAAAAAAAACTTGTTTATCTCACATTCAAATTTAGCCAGTGGCCGGTATTTTATCTGGCAAACCTAATCCTCTCTGAGAATTTTACACAATATATTTTTTTTCATTGTCTTCTGCCTCTCTTCTTTTACATAAGCAGCAGCATACCTTACACACTGTTCTGTACCTGCTTTTTTTAAACTCAATACTATAATGATCATTCTACAGAATAATCAAGAGATTTCTCTTTATTTACCATAATTTACTCAGCCAGAACCTTCTTGGTATACTTGTGGTGAGTTACTATATTTTGCTCTTCTAAACAATGATACAATGAATAATCTTTTTAAAAAATTGTCTCCAATTTTCTTCCAGTTTTATTAAGACATAATTGACATATAACATTGTATTTGCTTGAGTGCCACATAATGATTTTGATGTATGTATACCCTGTATTGCAAAGGGATTACTATAATAAATGTAGTTAACATCTATCACTTTATATAGTTACAATTTTCTTTTCTTGTGATGAAAATTTAAAGATCTGCTGTCTTAGCAACTTTCAAATATACAGTATGGTTTTGTTACCTATAGTCAACATCACATTCTAGGACTGTTTATCTTACAACTGGAAGCTGGTACCTTTATACCACCTTCTCACATTTCCCCTACCCTCCACCCCTGCCTCCAGTAATTACCAATCTGTTCTAAGAGTCTGTTTTTTAAAAATCCTACGTATAAGTGAGATGGTACAGTATTTATCATTCTCTGTCTGCTTTGTTCCACTCAGCTAAGGTCCTCAAAATCTATGCATGCTGTTGCAGATGACAGGACTACCTTCTTTCTCGTGGCTAAATAATTCCATTCGTATCTACCACATCTCCTTTGTCCATTTGTCCACTGATGAGTGTGCACAAGAATTTCTCTTTGGTTCTCCCCAACACATACCTTTAGATTTTTTTAGATGAAAGTCTTCCTAACAGAGGAGAAGGCAATGGCACCCCACTCCAGCACTCTTGCCTGGAAAATCCCATGGGTGTAGGAGCCTGGTAGGACACAAGGAGGAAGAGTTGGACACGACTGAGTGACTTCACTTTCACTTTTCACTTTCATGCATTGGAGAAGGAAATGGCAACCCACTCCAGTGTTCTTGCCTGGAGAATCCCAGGGACGGGGCAGCCTGGTGGGCTGCCATCTATGGGGTCACAGAGAGTAGGACATGACTGAAGCAACTTAGCAGCAGCAGCAGCTTCCTAACAGATGTGAGGTGACTTTTCATTTGTTATTTCAATTTGCTTCTCCCTGAGCATCTTTTCATATACCTATTGGCTCTTTGTATGATTTCTTTGTGAAAGTATCTACTCTAGTACTTTGCCCATTTCTCAGTTGGGTTGGTTGGTTATTTATTTATTTATTTGGCTATTGAACTCTTTGATTTCTTTATGTATTTTTGTCATTAAGCCATTATCAGAGGTATGCTTTGCAAATATTTTATCCCATTCAGTAGGCTGCCTTTTTATTTAACTGATTGTTTTCTTTGCTAGGCAGAATTTTTTTTTTAATTTAATGTAGTCCCATTTGTGTGGGGGTTTTTTTTTTTTTTTTTTTTTTTTGCTTTTGCTTTTATTATCTGTTCTTTTGGTGTCAAATTAAACAAAAATTTGCCATGAATGTCAAGAAGTTTTTTTTCCTATGTTTTCTTCTAGGAATTTTATTGTTTCCGTTCTTACATGTAAATCTTTAATTGATTCTCAATTGATTCTTATATATGGTATAAGAGTTCAATTCCATTATTTTCCATGTGGATACTCAGTTTCTTCAATACCACTTATTGAAGAGATTATGTTTCTCCCATTGTACATTCTTGGTGCCATTTTCAAAGATTAGTTATATGCATATATTAGTTATACATGCATCAGTTTATTTATGGGGTCTTATCTCTGTCTCACTGTTCTGTGTGTCTATTTTTACGCCAGTACATTACTATTTTGATTACTGTATCTTTATATACAGAATAAATATACAAGGCTGTATATTGTCACCCTGCTTCTTTAACTCCTATGCAGAGTACATCATGAGAAATGCTGGACTGGAAAAAGCACAAGCTGGAATCAAGATTGCTGGGAGAAATATCAGTAACCTCAGATATGCAGATGACACCACCCTTATGGCAGAAAGTGAAGAGGAACTGAAAGTGAAAGAGGAGAGTGAAAAAGTTGGCTTAAAACTCAACATTCAGAAAACGAAGATCATGGCATCTGGTCCCATCACTTCATGGGAAATAGATGGGGAAACAGTGGAAACAGTGTCAGACTTTATTTTTGAGGGGCTCCAAAATCACTGCAGATGGTGATTACAGCCATGAAATTAAAAGACACTTACTCCTTGGAAGGAAAGTTATGACCAACCTAGATAGCATATTCAAAAGCAGAGACATTACTTTGCCAACAAAGGTCTGTCTAGTCAAGGCTATGGTTTTTCCTGTGGTCGTGTATGGATGTGAGAGTTGGACTGTGAAGAAAGCTGAGGCCCGAAAAATTGATGCTTTTGAACTGTGATATTGGAGAAGACTCTTGAAAGTCCCTTGGACTGCAAGGAGATCCAACCAGTCCATTCTAAAGGAGATCAGTCCTGGGTGTTCTTTAGAAGGACTGATGCTAAAGCTGAAACTCCAGTACTTTGGCCACCTCATGCAAAGAGTTGACTCATTGGAAAAGACTGTTGCTGGGAGGGATTGGGGTCAGGAGGAGAAGGGGATGACAGAGGATGGGATGGCTGGATGGCATCGCCAACTCGATGGAATTGAGTTTGAGTGAACTCTGGGAGTTGGTGATAGACAGGGAGGCCTGGCGTGCTGCAATTCATGGGGTCGCAAAGAGTTGGACACAGCTGAGTGACTGAACTGAACTTAATGGTCTAGTGGTTTTCCCTACTTTCTTCAATTTAAGTCTGAATTTGGCAATAAGGGTTCATGATCTGAGCCACAGTCAGCTCCTGGTCTTGTTTTTGCTGACTGTTTAGAGTTTCTCCACCTTTGGCTACAAAGAATATAATCAATCTGATTTCAATACTGACCATCTGGTGATGTCCGTGTGTAGAGCCTTCTCTTGCGTTGTTGGAAGAGGGTGTTTGCTATGACCAGTGCTTTCTATTGGAAAAACTCTGTTAGCCTTTGACCTGCTTTGTTTTGTACTCCAAGGCCAAATTTGCCTCTTACTCTAGGTGTCTCTTGACTTCCTACTTTTGCATTCCTATAATGAAAAGGACATCTTTTTTGTGTGTTGTTTCTAGAAGGTCTTGTAGATCTTCATAGAACAGTTCAACTTCAGCTTCTTCAGTGTTACTGGTCAGGGCATAGACTTGGATTACTGTGATACTGAATGGTTTGCCTTGGAAATGAACAGAGATCATTCTGTTGTTTTTGAGATTGCATCTAAGTACTGCATTTTGGACTCTATTGTTGACTATGATGGCTACTCCATTTCTTCTAAGGGATTCTTGCCCACAGTAGTAGATATAATGATCATCTGAGTTAAATTCACCCACTCAAGTCCATCTTATTTCACTGATTCCTAAAATGCTGATGTTCACTTTTGCCATCTCCTGTTTGACTACTTCCAATTTGCCTTGACTCATGGACTGAACATTTTAGGTTCCTATCCAATATTGCTCTTTATAGTACTGGACTTTACTTTCATCATCAGTCACATCCACAAATGGGTGTTGCTTTTGCTTTGCCTCCATCTCTTCATTCTTTCTTGAGTTATTTCTCCACTGACCTCCAGTAGCATATTGGGCACCTACTGACCTGGGGAATTCATCTTTCAGTGTCATACCTTTATGCCTTTTCATGCTGTTTATGGGGTTTTCTAGAGAAAGCAATGGCAACCCCCTCCAGTACTCTTGCCTGGACAATCCCATGGACGGAGGAGCCTGGTAGGCTGCAGTCCATGGGGTCCCACAGAGTCGGACACGACTGAAGCGACTTAGTAGCAGCATGGGGTTCTCAAGACAAGAATACTGAAGTGGCTTGCCATTCCCTTCTCCAGTGGACCATGTTTTGTCAGAACTCTCCGCCATATCCCATCTGTCTTGGGCAGCCCTACAGAGCATGGCTCATAGTTTCATTTAGTTAGAAGGCTGTGTCCATGTGATCAGATTGGTTAGTTTCCTATGATTGTGGTTTTCAGTCTGTCTGCCCTCTGATGGAGAAGGATAAGAGGCTTATGGAAGCTTCCTGATGGGAGAGACTGACAAGGGGAAACTGGGTCTTGTTCTGATGGGCAGGGCCATGATCAGTAAATCTTTAATCCAATTTTCTGTTGATGGGTGGGGCTGTGTTCCCTCCCTTTTGTTTAACATGAGGCCAAACTGTGGTGGAGGTAATGAAGATAATGGCATCCTCCTTCAAAAAGTCCCATGTATGTACTGCCACACTCAGTGCTCCCAACCCTGCAACAGGCCACCATCAACCCATACCTCTGCCAGAGCTCCTAGACACTCACAGGCAAGTCTGGGTCAGTCTCTTGTGGGGTCATTGCTCCTTTCTCCTGGGTCCTAGTGTGCACAAGTTTCTGTCTGTGCCCTCCCAGGGTCTGTTTCCCCAGTCCTGGGTAAGTTCTGGCAGCTCTGTGGTGGGGTTAATGGTGACCTCCTCTAAGAGGGCTTATGCCATACCCAGGTCTAGTGCACCCAGAGCCCCTACCCCTGCAGCAGGCCACTGCTGACCCACACCTCCACAAACGATGCTCAAACATTGCTCTGGCTCAATCTCTGTGGGTCTCTGGGTCCTGGTGCACACAAGGTTTGTTTGAGTCCTCTGAGCATCTCTGGCAGGTAAGGGGTTTGATTCTAAACATGACTTCACCCCTCCTACCATCTTGCTGGGGCTTCTCCTTTGCCCTTGGACGTGGGGTATCTTTTTTTGGTGGGATCCAACATTTTCCAGTCGACAGTTGTTCAGCAGCGAGTTGTAGTTTTGGAGTTCTCGCAGGAGAAGATGAGCTCACGTCCTTCTACTTCTCCATCTTACATTTCAGAAAATTTAAAAAGCAAAACTTGAATTTGCCACACTCTAACAATTATTTACATAGCATTTACATGATATTAGGTATCAAAAATAATCTAGAGGTGACTTAAAACATACAGAAGAGTGTGTGCAAATACTATGCTGTTTTATGTCTGAGACTTGAACATGTGCAGTGTTGGTATCCGTAGACAGGTCCTGGAACTGATCCCCCATGGATACTGAGGGAGGGCCATGGGTGGAGATCTGGAAGTGTGATTCCTCCAGCTTTGTTCTTCTTGCTCAAGATTGCTTCAGCTATTTGTATTCTTTTGGATTTCCATATAAATTTCAGAATTTTTGTTCTATTTCTGTGAAAAATGCTGTTGGGATTCTGAGCACCAGGTCAGCTACACTGGACCTGTGTATCATTTTGTGTACAATGGACATTTTAGCAATACAAACTCTTCCAATCCATAAACAAGAATGCCATTCCATGTAGTTGTGAATTCTTAGATCTGTTTTGTAAATGTTTTATAGTTTTCAGTGTATATACTGTGAGGCTTACATAAAACAATCTTTTAACAGTGCCTTTTAAGGGGAAAGTAACTGAACCTTGTTTGCATATAAAAAACTCAAAGCTTTTATCTCCCTCCCAATTTATGCTTTTGATATCTCAATTCATATCTTTTTGGACTCTTTGTGACCCTATGAACTGTAGCCCACCAGGCTCTTCTGTCCATGGAATTCTCCAGACAAGAATACTGGAGTGGATAGCCATTCCCTTCTCCAAGGGACCTTTGCAACTCAGAGATCGAACCCGGGTCTCCTGCCTTGTAGGCAGATTCTTTACCATCCAAGTCACCAGAGAAGCCCATTATTCTGTGTATACATTAATAAATTATTATAGTTACAATTATTTTAAATTCTGTGGTCTTTTAATCTTCATGCCAGAGTTGTTATTGATTTACACACTACCATTACAATTTTAGAGCATTCTGAATTTAACTAGGTATTAATATTTGTCTTTAACAGTGAGTTTTATGAGGAGGGCATGACAACCCACTCCGGTATTCTTGCCTGGAGAATCCCCATTGACAGAGGAGCCTGGTGGACTTCAGACATGACTGAGCAACTAAGCTGAGCACAGTGGGTTTTACACTTTCATATCATTTCATTTTACTAGCCAGCATCCTTTCTTTTCACTGAAGAACCCCTTTAGCATTTCTTATAAGGCAATGGTTGTGGTGATGAACTCCAGCTTTTGTTTGTTCTTCAATGCTGAAGACTATCTTTGCAGGGCAAAGTATTCTTGGTTGTCAGTTTTGTTTTGTTTTTTTCCATTTTGTACTTTGAATATAGCATCCCATTCTCCCTAAGCCTGCAAGGTTTCTGTTGAGAAATCTGTGTATAGCCTTATGGTCATTCTGTCATATACGACAAATTTATTTCTGTTGCTTCTTTCAAGATTTTCTCTTTGCCTTTGATTTTTGACAGTTGTATTATACTGTGTCTTCATTAAGTCTTCTTTGAGTTGAACCTGATAGGGATTTTTGAACTTCATGATGGAGAATTTACTGATATAATTGACATGGGTACAAACTATTTACTATTTGTCCTCTCTAATTATTTTATCCCTTTATTAAATTTCTTAAATAAGTCAAAAATTTATTATTCTTTTTTTATTACATTTTCCCTCTCTATAGGCTTATCTATCCCTACAGATTTCAAAATAAATCCTACACTGATTGTATGCATGTTCAGTTGCTAAGTTGTGTCTGACTCTTTTGCAACCCCATGGACTATAGCCCACCAGGCTCCTCTGTCCATGAGTTTACCCAGGAAAGAATACTGGGGTGGGTTGCCATTCCTTCTCCAGGGGATCTTCCTGACCCAGGGTTCAAACCTATTTCTCCTGCATTAGTAGGTGGGCTCTTTACTACTGAGCCAACTGGGAAGTCCCCGTACATGTTTATGACTACTCAAAATAAAAAGTACTTTTTATTACTTCTTTATTAATACAAGGTTGAATTCCACTACCCCTCCAACTTTTAGTATGATTAATGTCACGTGCTTTAATTCTATATGTATTTTCAAGCAGATGACATACATGTTAAGATTATAAACAGAATTGAGCATTTACATTTACCTATATATTCACTTTTTAAATGTTTCTCAACCTTTGTGTATGTCCAGTGTTTCCATTATTCCCCAATTGCTTGAAGAATTCCCTGATTGTTTCTTTTATTGAAGGTTTGCTGCTAATAATTCCATATGGCTTCTGTATATCTAAAGGTCTTTATTTCCAAAGGATTGTTTCTGCTAACAAAGCGTTCTGGGTGGGCAGTTGTTTTCTCCCAGCATATTGAAGTTGTCACTCCATTTTCTTCACGCTCAGATAATTTCTGTTGAGAATCAGCTCTCAGTCCTAGTGTTGCTCCTTTTAAGGAAATGTGTCTATTTTCTCTTAGATGCTTTGAACACTTTCTTCCTAGCCTTGTAGCAGTTTCACTATGCTGTTAATGTGCAGACAGAGGTTTTTTCTTTTTAATTTAATTTCCTTGTGGTCATAGTTTTTCTTTAATCTTTGACTTGTGTCTTTGTCAGTTTTGAAAATTCTCTGCCATTTTGTCCTCAAATATTGCTTCTATTTCATAGCTGCTCCCATTTATGGGGAACTACAATTATACACATTTTAGATCTTTCACAAAGCCTTCTTTCTATTTCCTATACTGTTTTTCTTTTATTTTTAAGTGTTTCTTTCAGTCTTTCAAAATAGTGTATTTTCTACAGATCTATCTTCCAGCTTACTAGCACACTCGCCTGTGTCTGACTTTTTGTTGAAACTGCTGCGTAGCATTTCAGTTATTTTGCAACTTCAAAATTTCCACTTGATTCTATTGAATAGATTTCCATTATCTGGTAAAAATTTCCATCTTGTCATTTATTTCCTTGAACATATTAATCTGATATTCTTTATCACCTATGGAGCTGCTTTTAGTCTCCATTTTTCTTTCTTGGGTTTTAACCAACTGGTTCTGTCTCCTAAAGGCTTGATAATAAATTACTGAATTGAGGATATTGTTTTATAAATATTACAGAGACGGGAAATATATTACCTTAATCTTGGGACTATTTCCTTTTATCTGGAGGATAGCTAGAATAAGAACAAATACACTTGATTCATTCAGGACAGAGACGTTTCAAACTAAGTTTCTGTCTTAATGAAGGATAATCTATTTCTGATTTTCCCTTTCTCCCAGAATTAGTACTTCGGGGATCTCATCAGAAAACTCACAGTGTTTTCATGACTCATTCCGTTTATCTTGTCCTGAAGTTCAGTGTCTTACTCCTAGCCTAAGACTTGCTTAACCATCTGCTTGCATTTGTCTAGAATTGTCACTGCAGTTTTGCTTGACTCTTGGCCTCTCACCCTCCCAGCATTCCCTCCCCCACTCCATGCAGCTCCAGTTCAGTTCAGTTCAGTTGAGTCGCTCAGTCGTGTCCGACTCTTTGCGACCCCATGAATTGCAGCACGCCAGGCCTCCCTGTCCATCACCAACTCCCGGAGTTCACTCAAACTCACGTCCATCGAGTCCGTGATGCCATCCAGCCATCTCATCCTCTGTCGTCCCCTTCTCCTCCTGCCCCCAATCCCTCCCAGCATCAGAGTCTTTTCCAATGGGTCAACTCTTCGCATGAGGTGGCCAAAGTACTGGAATTTCAGCTTTAGCATCATCCATGCAGCTTAAGAATCAGCAAATTCCAATACCTCCGCTGGAGACAGGCTCAGCCCTCCATGACCACCTTTCCTCCAGGCTCTTCTGTCCTCAAATCCAGGCTGTTTTGGTACTTCTGAATTTCAGCACGTGTTGCCCCGTATCTGTGAAGCTGCTGCGGTTCTCTACCACTGCTTTCATCTTATCCTCTCAGTTTCCTGGATTTAGACGTTGGCCAATGCCCCGGCGAGAGACGTGCTGAACCTGGCATGGCTCACCTCAATGCCGTGTCCCTTCTCTGAACACCACTCGCATTGTAGATGCCCTGGCTGCTCTGGAGGACATCAGAGTGCCTTCAGGAGATTGTTGTTGCTGCTGTTTTAATTTACTCCACGTGACATACTGCTCCAGGCAGGGTCATTAGTCTGTATAAAAATCTATTCCATCACAGCCAAAGACAGAATCACCAAGCGCTTCGTTCCATGCCACTGCCTGCCCCTGATGTGAGCCCATATCACATCTCACCTGGACTACAGAGCTGGTCACCCTGCCTTCACCCTCGGCCTCTTATGATCTACTCTCAGCAGAGCAGCCAGAGTGACAACTTGAAAATCCAGAGTTCTGGAGGATTTGAGGGGGAAAAAAAAAAAAAAAACAAGCCTGTAGGATCCTACATAACACTCCCCACAGTCCTGTTCCCTGCCACTGCCAGCCTCAGCCACACTGACCTCCTGACTGGTCCTGAGATACCAGGTTCTTTCTGCTTTAGCCTCTGACAAGCTAATTCTTCTTCCTAGTATGCTCTTCCCTTGCATATTTCATGGCTACTTTCTCTATCTCCTTCAAGTCTCTGCTTTAACTTCATCTTTAAAAAGATTCCTATGCAAATCACTGTCTTTGGAGAAGGAAATGGCAACCTGCTCCAGTATTTTTGCCTAGGGAATCCCATGGACAGAGGAGCCTGGCAGGCTACAACCCATGGGGTTGCAAAGAGCTGGACACAACTTAGTGACTAACACACACACCCCCACACACATGACCCCAAGAAAACTGTTGTTGTTGAGTTGCTAAGTTGTGTATGACTCTTTACAACCCCCTGGACTGTAGCCTGCCAGGCTCCTCTGTCCATGGGATTCTCCAGGCAAGAATACTGGAGTGGGTTGCCATTTCCTTCTCCAGGGGATCTTCCTGACCCAGGGATTGAGCCTGAGTTTCCTGCATCTCCTGCACTGGCAGGTGGGTTCTTTACTGTTGAGCCACCCAGGAAGCCCACATATTGTGTCAGGCCAAGAGTAAGGCTTATAGTCCCTCAAAGCAAATGTGTTCCTCCTCACACACCTCCCACTTCGTAACTCTCATAGCTATGGTCTTGATAAATAACCAAGAAGACATAAGGGGAAACTGAGGTTGTAACAACACTTCATTTTTCCCTCTAGGAGTCTTCTACAACGAGGATGCAGCTGGATGACACAGCAGGAAAGCTTAAGCAATTATATAATAATTGGCTGTTACACCCACTCCCCTGAACACATTCCATAAATTCAAACTTAAATTTATGCATCTCCCCTGGTAAACAGCTTCTGAAATGTTTTCAAAATAACTTTTGGTCAGATTTGTCTAATTAGAAACATTCCTCAGTTATTTTCTCTGAAAAACAGCTGTACCAGCACCGAGACAACCCCAGACTGTTCAGCAGAAGCAGTAACAGCAGGAAGAGTCTGAAATCTACAGATATTCCGGGAAGGGGGGCTTCCTCACACAGCTGTGGCATTAGGTATAATGGTTTGTTAATCTTACTGACAATTGTAATCTTTAGAAGTAAGCAGAGACACAACAAGCATTCTTGATACTAATGACCAAAATGATGGGCACTTTCTCTCACTGCCATCCATGGGTAATATCACCTCATCATCATTTAATGGTTATGTTAAAAATACAGTTGCCTGTGATTTATTCTAGTCATTGAATCAGGTTCTCTGCAGACCCTAGTAATCTTCATTTTAGTACATCTACCAGGTGACTGTTATGCACATCAAGTTTAAAAATAAAAACCTGACAGAGATTTAAAAAACAACCACAATGACATCTAACAACATCTGTGGATGGTAAGTGGTGTTGACTCATTCTTCCTCGGTTCAATCTGAAGTTGGAGTTTTGTAAATAGAGTTGCTTTTGTTTACCTTACATCTTTTAGTTTTTGCTTCGTGTCCTGGGAATTTGTCTGCAGGAAAACCCTTGGATATGCTGTAGATGTATTTTGGAAGAAAATACTTGGCTATGTTTATTCCAGTGAAATTAGAGAGCACTGAAGATTGAGATGCCAGGGAATACAAGAGAATTAACATTTATATTTAGGACCAAAACATAGGCTAGGCAACTAGAAACATTTTGACGGTGTTTAATACAGACCTGAAAGTAAAAGAAGTGGTTCCAAAATATTTGTACAGTTGGAATTCCATGATGGCTAGGTAGTTACCATCATCATCAACACTGTCACCATCAATCTTTGTATTATGCCCTACTTTTATTAGGCCCCCTTGCCTGCATTATCACATTAGATTCTCAAAACTGTCTAAGTAGCTTCTGATCAGACGTTTCCTCTCCCAATATGATGTTCCTTATCCTCTTTAGTGTTCCAATCCAGTAAATGCCACAGTCATCCACTCCACATGCCAACAGCCTGGAGTTATCTGTGACTGCCATCTCTCTCATGCCTTCCTCCCTTCTGACCCTTCAACATTCACATGTCTAATAGAAGACCATTTAGAAGCTCATAAAAATACATGGTAGGGACTCCTCAGGTGACAAAGTGGTAAAGAATCTACCTGCCAATGCAGAAGATGCTGGTTCGACCCCTGGATCAGGAAGATTTCCCTGGAGAAGGAAATGACAACTCTAGTATGCTTACCTGGAGAATCCCATGGGCAGAGGAGCCTGGTAGGCTACAGTCCATAGGGTCACAAAGAGTTGGACACGACTGAGCACACACACACAAAGAAATACATGGTAGATAAGGTTTATCTTTAGGGAAAGATCTAAATAGATATTTCTCCTAAGAAGATACACAAATGGGCAATAAGCACATGAAAAAAGCTCAACATCATTAGTCAATGGGAAAATGTGTATCAGATACAACCACACTCCCATCCAGGCTACAGTCAAGATATGGAGAAGCTGGAACCCTCAATCAATGACAGGAATGAGAAATGAGGTCGTTACTACAGAAATGGTCAGGTGGTTCTTCAACATGTTAAATAGGTTATCATGTGATCCAGAAATTCTACTCCCAAGGAGCATTGAAAGCATCTCAGGTGGGAGGGAGGTTCAAGATGGAGGGGATATATGTATACATATAACTGGTTCACTTTGTCATACAGCAGAAACAAACACAACTTTGTAAAGCAGTTTTGTTGTTGTGTAGTCATTAAGTCATGTCCGACTCTGCAATCCCCTGGACTGTAGCCCACCAGGCTCCTCTGTCCACAGGATTTTCCAGGCAAGAATACTGGAGTGGGTTGCCATTCCTTTCTCCAGAGGATCTTCCTGACCCAAGGATTGAACCCATGTCTCCTGCATTGCAGGAGGATTCTTTACTGCTGAGCAACCAGGGAAGCCCTAAAGCAATTATACAGCAATTAAAAAAATTAAACCAGAAAAAAATAAATAAAAGCACATAGAGTATTAAAACATATATCCCAAGAGAAATGATAACCCAAGAGAAATGAAAACATGTCCACACAAAAACCTGTACATGCATGTTTATAGTAGGATTCATAGTAGCCAAAAAGTAGAAACAACCCAAATGTCCATCAGTCAATGGTTGAATAAACAAATGAGGTATATCCACACAATGAAATTTTGTTTGGCCATAAAGAGAGCTGCAATACTGATGCCTGCTGCAACAGGAACAAACCTTGAGAACGCGATGCTGAATGAAATAGATCATTCATGGGAGACTAATGCATGCTGCCATTCACATGAAACATTGCTTAGGTCTGCGGTTGTTGGGGGTAGTTGGGGAATGACTACTAAGTGAACATGGTGTGTCTCTTGTTTATTTACATATTCTGTGAATTCTTTCACTGGTGTTTTCAGTTTTCAAGGGTATAGGTCTTGATCATATTTCATGATATTTATACATATCTGATTGGTGGTCCTTTTAAAAGTTTAAGTTTCACTAACTTACAGGTGTAATGACCCTGCCTTGTGGTGGCCAATATTATCTACTTTTACAGGAGGGAAAATCAGTGTTCTACTTTACAGCTTTAGCACCTCACAAGGAGTTCAAATGAAATGAGCCAGATTTTTAAGAATAGTTCAAAGAAAGCCCGATTGCTATTCTGAGTAACAAACAAACTCGTTCCTATGAACCCTCGGACTCTAAACTGTAGACCTCGCAAGGAGGGACAAAGTATGGCTATTGACAAAATCAAATGTTCTGGAGACTACCTACGCCAGAACTACCTGTTAAAATGTACAACAATCTAACAGATTTCTCTGGCAGCTTTGTGGAAAATAGCCTGTAGCAGAGCAAGGGGGACAGGTGAGAACCCAATTACCTGGGTTTTCTTTGTTTTTCCTTTTACCTACAACCCCTTCTGCACGGCTTGGCTGTGCACACACTGTCATGAGTGGCCGTGCGGGTGTCTGGTGAGTGGGATGGACAGGTGGGGAGGCCTGAGGGGGGCCGGAGGTGAGTGAGAGGCAAAGGAGGCCTTGCTGCATTACAGTCCATACTCTGGTGGCTCCGTGCTTTCCTGGACCCACTCCAGTTAAGGCTTCATACTCATCCACCATTCTCTGAAACTACCAGCGGTCTCCAGAATCTCTCTCTGGTAAATCCATAAATCAATATGAATCTTTATCCTGACCTCTTAGAAACACTTGACAAGGCTTCTCACACTTCCTAGGACCCTATTCTCTTGGTTTTTCCTTATTTTCTGATTACTCCTTTGTGGTCCCCTAGACCTCTACGCGCTGAAGTACTCTGAGCTCAGGCTGCGGACCTCTCACGTTTTTCCTCACCATATTTATGCAGCTGTCTCATACAGCCCCATGCTTTACATACCATCTACTCACTGATGAATCTCAGATTTAAACATCTTGCCTTAAGCTTGAACCTGAGATCCACCCTCAAATACCCAACTTTCTGAATAACATCTTCACTTAGATGTTTCAGATTTAACACACGCAATACTAATTTTTTATTCTTTCTCCCGAATGTGTATTCCCACCTTTTTTTTTTTTAATCTTGGGGCTTTCCCAGGTAGAGCTAGTGATAAAGAACCTGCCTGCCAACGCAGGAGACCAAATGGACCCGAGTTTGACCTCTGGGTAGGGAAGATCCCTTGGAGGCGAGCATGGCAACCTGCTCTAGTATTCTTGTCTTAGTTAATAATGGTTTACTCAGTTGTTCAAGCCAAGAACCTCAGAATCCCTTTTTACTTCTTTCTCAACCATATTTCATCTTTCCAGTGCACATCTGATTGTTACTTAATCTTAATAGCAGATTTTGAAATGCTGACTTATGTTGATATTTTTAAGAACTGAATGTTAAAAGTAAAAGCACATTAAAAATGGATGGCAGAAGAATACTGTCTAAAAAATTTCCAGATCTGTTAGCAGTAGGTTCTTAAAGACATTTACCTAACCACTAGCGGTTGGCAGGACCATGAGGGTAAAAACGCTATTTACCTATATTTAGAATTTAAGGAAAAAACTCATCACCATCTCTCTCAACTCAGAAAAACATGAACCGCTAGTATAGGATTATCAAATAATGGTCGAAGAGCTGTACTCCATCTACACATGTATTCACAATCAATTTCTAACAAGCAATGCAATCAAAATAGAAATTTGTTACAGGAAGGGCTGCTGCTGCTGCTGCTGCTAAGTCACTTCAGTCGTGTCCAACTCTGTGTGACCCCATAGACAGTAGCCCACTAGGCTCCCCTGTCCCTGGGGTTCTCCAGGCAAGAACACTGGAGTGGGTTGCCATTTCCTTCTCCAATGCATGAAAGTGAAAAATGAAAGTGAAGTTGCTCAGTCGCATCCGACCCTCAGTGACCCCTTGGACTGCAGCCTTCCAGGCTCCTCCGTCCATGGGATTTTCCAGGCAAGAGTACTGGAGTGGGATGCCATTGCCTTCTCCGTACAGGAAGGGCAAACAGAGAATTTATTGGTGACTGAAAAAAAAAGCTATTGGTAAAAAGAATACTTTTAGTATTTTTTAATTTCAAGGTACTTACAGACACAGGGCACAGTGTTCAGGACACACAAGGTTTTCACCTGTGTCTTAATATTGGAACAAAACTCCTAAATCCACAGTTAATGAAAGAAGGTCCACATGCCCTGAGCATCACTGAGTGCTTCCTGGACATCAGGGTGAGCTGCTCCGGTGACTGACGGCCGGCCCGTGACTCCTGGCAGTCACAGTGTCTCATGATGAAGTCAGGGCTAAGTGGAACCTCAACAGCAAACGCCCATGTTACCTTAAGACTGAGTCCATGTGGATCTGCTCTGCTCACGTGTCCTGAATACCAGGGCCAGCTACTGCAAGATGTGACTCCAAAGAAGCATGCCGACTTCGGGACGTAACTTTGAGAGACTGGGCCGAAGGCTTCCCTGGTGAGGCAGTCACTTCACCTCTTCCCACTGTGCAACGTGGGACTTACTGGCCTCTCTGTGCATGGTCACTACATCTGTGAAATGAGAAAAACAATGATACATACTTCCAGGGCCGCTGGGAGGATGACACAGGCCAGAACAAGGGGCATTCTTAGGTCAGTGGGGGCACATTCTATGTGCTACACAAATGTTCAACTTCTGTAATCTCACTGGAATAAGTTATTTGGGTTAAAGATCATATCATGTCCCCGTGGTTCAGAAGTGTTTGAATAATCCAAAACCCAAAGTGAAGCTGCATGAAGTTGTGATTAGAAAAAGTAAATGAAAAGATATGAGGAATGTCAAAAAATAATCCAGGGCGCAGTGCAAGGAAGAGACTCCATAATGATGCTCGGGGAGGAAAATTAGTGAATTTCCCCTGGCAGCGTGTGAATCTAAATGTCACTGGAATTGTATTTAGCAGGATTTCTGTGGCTCAAAAGTTGCCCTATATTAGTTTTTATAGCCTGAAATAAGCCCATAGCTCAGGGCTTGGAAAAAAAACTGGAAAGATCCAAGTTATTTATTATTAGGACATTTTTGTATATTTGAAAGAAGAAACTACAAAGTGTGTTTATTCAAAGGCAAATATTTTATATTAAAAATGACTTTTTAAAAAAAAAAAGAATAATGGTGAGTACTGGACAGACTGCAGCTTTTGTTTTTATGTGTGGCTAATACTATAAAACTGAAAATGATTAAATACTGTCTTGCTATTTTCTGGGAAGGAAGAAAAGTCTGAAGTACTTGTTATTTTCTTAAAATGTACACTTTAAATGGGGGTGTTGGCAACCTTCACTTTCATTGCTTCACCTTCTTCCGTAGGAAGACAGTGAACCTGGGCTCTGGAGTCCGACGTGGCAGCTACTGGCTACATGTGGCTACTAAAACTGCAACTCGTGGGACTGAGGGACTGAAAGTTTAATTTATTACTTCTCATTTAAGTTTAAAAACTGATGCTCTGTTAAGTTATTGGAAACTTTAATAAGTGCATTTAAAAAAACTCGAGTATTTCCACCTCCTTTTCAACTCTACATTTTATGGAATCTAAACATAGATCCAGTATAACCAAGGAAACCTTAGCATTTAAATTAAGATGTTCTATAAGTATGAAATACACACTAGGTTTCAAAAACTCAGTATGAAAATGAAAAGTAAATTATTTCATTAAAAGCTTTTAAATATTGATTTTGTACTGAAATTGTATTTTGGATATATTGAATTAAATAAAATACATTTAAAAATTAACTCCACCTATTTCTTTTAACTTTATTTTTAATGTAGATACTAGAAAATTAAAAATTATATCTGTAGCTTGTGGTATATTTTTATTGGATATTAACCTTTTATTTAAGAAGGTGCAGATTCCTCGGAGGATAAGAAATTATGACACTAAAGCAAGTTATCATTTAATATTAATCCTTTGAGTGAAAAGTAATTTGACATGCATATTTAAGAAAACAAATTTACACTTATGATTTGTACTGGAAATTTAATGGATTCTCCCACTTTTTTGGAGAATATACATACATTAACTAATTAACATGAGTCTCAGAATGTGGTGGTAAACTTGCTTTGTTTTATATTTATTAATAAATAGTTTATTTATGACTCTCTAGGATATCATTTCGGAGAAAGCAATGGCACCCCACTCCAGTACTCTTGCCTGGAAAATCCTATGGATGGAGGAGCCTGGAAGGCTGCAGTCCATGGGGTCGCTAAGAGTCTGGCATGCCTGAGCGACTTCACTTTCACTTTTCACTTTCATGCATTGGAGAAGGAAATGGCAATCCACTCCAGTGTTCTTGCCTGGAGAATCCTAGGGACAGCGGAGCCTGGTGGGCTGCCATCTATGGGGTCACATAGCATCGGACACCACTGAAGTGACTTAGCAGCAGCAGCAGCAAGATATCATTTAGTCTTAAAGAGGTTTATTAAGTACTAATTTTCTAAGATCTTTTGAAAAATAATTGTTATGCAGTTAATATTGCTGAATGAGAGTTCTATTTTATATATAATCTTTTAAAAACTTTGTAGTACTACACAGACATATATAAAAATGTTATGCTATGTATAATTTAAATTTCATCTAAATATATTTATTTAACATGTAAAAATGCTTGTGGAACTAAGTCAAATGCCAAAATTCACTTCAAGAAAAATTGTATCATGTTAGGAATTTATTTTTTTAATCTCTATTTTTAGTGTAAATATACCATATTAAATAATGAATGGCTAAGAAGAATTCAGGCATAAATAGGCATTTTTGCATTCTTATTAGAACTAATGACAGACTGCTTATTAGAAATTCAGTGATTCATCATTAAGTGCATATGTGAGGTTTTACTCGTATTAAATATATGAGGAAAACATTAATATATTCTTTTTCTTGTATTATTTTTGTTTTAGCTTTTATTAGAAATTTTCAGGCATACAACAAAGTAGAGTTTAGTATAGTGAATTCCCATATTTCTATTACCAAGATTCATCAATAGTCAATAACTTTCTTATCTTATTTCCTCTTTGTCCCTAAACAGTTTTTTACAAAGTATATGCACTCAAACATGTCTTGATAAGTGTATTTAAATTTCGTCTAACAGAGTTGGGCTTCCTTGGTGGCTCAGTGGTAAAGAATCCACCTGCAGTGCAGAAGCTGCAGGGGAGACAGTTTCAACCTCTGGATCAGGAAATCCTCTGGAGGAGGAGGTGGCAACCCACTCCAGTATTCTTGCCTGGGGAATCCCATGATCAGAGCAGCCTGGCGGGCTACAGTCCATGGGGTCGCAAAGAATTAGACATGACTGCAGTGACTTAGCTGGAGAAGGCAATGGCACCACTCCAGTACTCTTGCCTGGAAAATCCCATGGACGGAGGAGCCTGGTGGGCTGCAGTCCATGGGGTCGCCAAGAGTCGGACATGACTGAGCAACTTCACTTTCACTTTTCACTTTCATGCATTGGAGAAGGAACTGGCAACCCACTCCAGTGTTCTTGCCTGGAGAATCCCAGGGACGGGGGAGCCTGGTGGGCTGCCGTCTCTGGGGTCGCACAGAGTTGGACACGACTGAAGTGACTTAGCAGCAGCAGCAGCAGCAGTGACTTAGCAACAGCAGCATCAGAAGCTAACAGAGTTGCCACGCCATGACAGCCTAATATGGATTCCATAGGCAAGCATCATTTTAAAGTTGGCTCGTTTTGATCAGGATCCAAACAAGATCTAGTTTTTGTGGCTTTGAGGTTTATCCATAGGATGGGCCGCTTCCCACAAGAACTACACCAACAGGTAACAGATGGGACTGCAGGTACCTTCGCTCATCAGTGTGGTAGCTGTGCAGGGGCCAGACCTAATTTTCTCAATAATTAGAGCTGCATATAAATGATATCATCTGTTAGGTTTCCTAGAACATCGACCATAAGTCCCCTGCATACAAACCTTCAATTTGAGAACTTTCAAAGATGGGACTGTGCAGCTGGTTCCAGCAAGGAATGAGAGCCTGTTCCTCCCATGTCAGGTGTGAGCGACACTACCACCACTCGCCCTCCGTCTCCTATTGCTGATGACCCTGCAGCTCTGCCATCTCCCACCTCCTCCAGCCGGTCACTCTTTCTGCCTGTGTGCAGCTGCGGTACATCAGAGGCTGGCCGATTGATGGCCACCTCCCTCTGAGTCATAGCCGCCTGGTGTCCTGGAGCCAGAAGCGCCCAAGTGCCCAGGATCTCACCCAGAGGCCCTGGCTGGACTACTATCCTTGTCCGAGGAACCTGGTGGTACGTGTGAAATGCGTGTGAGTGTGTACAGTGTGTCTGTGCATGCATGGGTGTGTGTGTGCCCTGTACACTGCACACATGGGTACCATGCTGCTGAAACAGAACTGATACTGGTATTTGGTGGGACTAGGTAACACAAAAATGTTGGAAATTCTAAAGTGACTTCCTTTTCCCCCTCAAAGTAATATAAAATGTAGGGTTTTTTCCTCCCTGAAAAAACCAGAGCTATGAAAAATTCTACTCAATTGTCAAGGGGTTTTTTTCCTAGTGGTTTAAGGGAATGATTAGACTTCAAAGGGAACCTTCACATTTCTTTCCTGGGAATTCATGGAAAATCTCGGAAAATTTACTTGGCGTTAAATGTACTGTCTTTCAGAATTCCATCTGGAGAATCCTACGGGCTAGGAAATGCCCCATAATGCATGATGATCCTGTGATTTCTTCATGAAAAACACTGTTTCTAGGGACAGCCTCCCTGCCTCTTTTCGCACCTCACTCAGTATTTGTTTCCTTCCAAATTCAGGAGTTTAGTTTTACTTAAAAAAATGTTTTCATAATTTCCCTCCCCAATCCAATCTTTTCCATTCTCTTAGGTTTTAAAGAAATTAAAAATTGAAGAACTAGCATATTTCATATATTACATCTCACTATAATCCACAGAAAAGGGATCACTATGGAAGATGGAATCCTGGATAGCCCTGTCTCTGAGAGATCTCTAATCCTGGTTAATCCTCCTTCTGATGAAAGATGTGTCTGCAGGTGGAGAGGAAATTTGCTGAAGCCCCATCTAGGGATCAAAGGTCCTCAAGAATCAGAGCTGCAGTGAAAGACAATGACAGAATTATTAAACATGACTATATTTCATAATAAAAGATTAATTATTTACTGTAGAATTAAAGGGCTAACATGAAATCAAAATCCATCAACCATTTTCATTTACCCAAGGCAAAAATTAAGCTGAAGAGAAGCATAGTGACAGGGAACAATTTGGCCCTTTCTTTAGGATTTTTTTTCCCCTTTGGATTATAATTATTGATGATAATTTAATTCTTGTGGCAGAGATTAGGCAAAATAATAAAAATTTTGTCAAATATTATGAAAATATGGATTAAGAAGTACTTTACATAAGACAATCTTAATGTATGAACTGTATGAAACTTGAATTGTGTGTGATTTTACACACATATACATATTATTTAATTTATAGATTGCCAGCCTGAACATATTTCTCAAATATCCACAGCTAATGACTTATTTGATGCACTCTAAAGAGATTAAAATGTATTTGAAAGTTAACAGATTCCTCAAAATGTTGCCTTATAGTTAATCATCAAAAAACACTAAGTAAGATAAATTTTGCCCCAAATGTAGTATTTCTGTCTTACATGATAGAAGGCCTCCTGAAAATTCCTTTGCACATTGTCTTTTGAAATCATTTATAAATATAAGTGTACATATACTTTATGTACAATATAATAAAACCCTTGAAATGTACAATTTAATCGGTTTTAACAAGTGTGCATACACATGCAACCACCATCCCAATCAAGATATAGAACTTTCCCATCATTGCCAAAAGATTCTTCATTTCTTCGAACAGTCAATTTCTCCCCCATTCTTGGCCTCAGACAATGATTTTCCATTACTAAAAATTAAATGTTTTTCCTAGAGTTTTATACAAATGGAGTCATGTACGATGTGTAACACTCTTCTGTTTGGCCTGGTTTGTTCAGGGTAATTTTTTTTGACATCCAGGATGTTGAGTATATCTTATCTTATAGTATCTTATAGTACTTATCTTATAGTATATCTTATAGTACTTATAGTACTATAGTGTATCTATAAGTATATATATATAAAAGTATATATATAAGTACTATAGTACTTATAGTACTTATCTTATAGTATATCTTATATACTATAGTATCTTATAGTATCTTATCCCTTGTAATTACTGAGTAGAATTTACTGCATGAATATGACACAACTTGCTTCTCTGTTCTCCAAGTGATGGGCATTTGGCTTTTTTTCCAGTAGGGGCCGTATGGAGCGTCTATGATCATTCCATAGAAGTCTTTTCATGTACTTATGTCACCATTTCTCTTTGATAAATGCCTGAATGTGGAGTTGTTGTATCATATGGTGAGTGTATATTTAACTCTATAGAAACTTCCAGAAAGCAGTTAAAAGTTATTGTGACATTTGCATTCATGCCAGAAGTTTGTGAGGAGTTCTCATTAGTTCACATCCTCATATATTACATAAATACCATTATGCAATGATTCTTAGAGCTATGTAATACATCTTGAAATCAGGTAATATAAGTCCTTCAATTTTGCTATTTTTTTCGAGAATATTCTCGCTATCTTATGTTCTTTTGATTTTCTTAGGCCCTTCAGAATTAATTTATCAACTTATTTTCTAAAAAGCTTGCTGATCTTTGTATTCAGTCAGTTCAGTTCAGTCACTCAGTCATGTCTGACTCTTTGTGAACCCATGGACTGCAGCATGCCAGGCCTCCCTATCCATCACCAACTCCTGGAGTTTACTCAAACTCATGTCCATAGAGATGGTGATGCTATCCAACCATCTCATCCTCTGTCATCCCCTTCTCCTCCTGCCTTCAATCTTTCCTAGCATCAGGGTCTTTTCCCATGAGTCAGTTCTTCACATCAGGTGGCCAAAGTATTGGAGTTTCAGCTTCAGCATGACTCCATCCAAAGGATATTCAGGACTGATTTCCTTTAGGATGGACTGGTTGGATCTCCTTGCTGTCCAAGGGACTCTCAAGCATCTTCTCCAACACCACAGTTCAAAAGCATCAATTCTTTGGCGTTCAGTTTTCTTTATAGTTCAACTCTCACATCCATACATGACCACTGGAAAAACAATAGCTTTGACTAAACATACCTTTGTTGGCAAAGTAATGTCTCTGCTTTTTAGTACACTGTCTAAGTTGGTCATAACTTTTCTTCCAAGGAGCAAGCGTCTTTTAATTTCATGGCTGCAGTCATCATCTGCAGTGATTTTGAAGCCCTCAAATAAAGTCTGTCACTATTTTCACTGTTTCCCCATTTATTTGCCATGAAGTGATGGGATCAGATGCAATGATCTTAGTTTTCTGAATGTTGAGTTTTAAACCAGCTTTTTCACTCTTCGCTTTCACTTTCATCAAGAGGCTCTTTAATTCTTCTTGCTTTCTGTGATACGTGTGGTGTCACCTGCATATCTGAGGTTACTGAGATTTGTATTAGAAAAGCATTAAATCTATAATTCAGTGGTTTTTAAAGACTGGTCCCTCACAGGGAGCATTAACATTGCCTGAGCACTTGTAGAAAATATAAATTCTCAATCCTCACCTTGTACCTACGGAATGAGAAAATCTGGAGGTTATCCCTTTCCTTTGCACTGTTTTCATATACTTCATTTCCATGGGTGATATTAATCACAGAGAGCATTGTTCAGTTCAGTTCAGTCACTCAATCGTGTCTGACTCTCTGCGACCCCATGAATTGCAGCACGCCAGGCCTCCCTGTTCATCACCAACTCCAGAAGTTCACTCAGACTTACATCCATCGAGTCAATGATGCCATCCAGCCATCTCATCCTCTGTCATCCCCTTCTCCTCCTGCCCCCAATCCCTCCCAGCATCAGAGTCTTTTCCAATGAGTCAACTCTTTGCATGAGGTGGCCAAAGTACTGGAGCTTCAGTTTTAGCATCATTCCTTCCAAAGAAATCCCAGGGCTGATCTCCTTCAGAATGGACTGGTTGGATCTCCTTGCAGTCCAAGGGACTCTCAAGAGTCTTCTCCAACTCCACAGTTCAAAAGCATCAATTCTTCGGCGCTCAGCCTTCTTCACAGTCCAGCTCTCACATCCATACATGACCACAGGAAAAACCATAGTGTTGACTAGACAGACCTTTGTTGGCAAAGTCATGTCTCTGCTTTTGAATATGCTATCTAGGTTGGTCATAACTTTCCTTCCAAGGAGTAAGTGTCTTTTAATTTCATGGCTGCAGTCACCATCTGCAGTGATTTTGGAGCCCCCCAAAAGTAAAGTCTGACACTGTTTCTACTGTTTCCCCATCTATTTTCCATGAAGTAATGGGACCAGATGCCATGATCTTAGTTTTCTGAATGCTGAGTTTTAAGCCAACTTTTTCACTCCCCTCTTTCACTTTCATCAAGAGGCTTTTTAGTTCCTCTTCACTTTCTGCCATAAGGGTGGTGTCATCTGCATATCTGAGGTTATTGATATTTCTCCTGGCATTCTTGACTCCAGCTTGTGCTTCTTCCAGCCCAGTGTTTCTCATGATGTACTCTGCATAGAAGTTAAATAAGCAGGGTGACAATATACAGCCTTGACGCACTCCTTTTCCTATTTGGAACCAGTCTGGTGTTCCATGTCCAGTTCTAACTGTTGCTTCCTGACCTGTATACAGACTTCTCAAGAGGCAGGTCAGGTCGTCTGGTATTCCCATCTCTCTCAGAATTTTCCACAGTTTATTGTGATCCACACAGTCAAAGGCTTTGGCATAGTCAATAAAGCAGAAATAGACGTTTTTCTGGAACTCTCTGGCTTTTTCGATGATCCAGCAGATGTTGGCAATTTGATTTCTGGTTCCTCTGCCTTTTCTAAAACCAGCTTGAACATCAGGAAGTTCACGGTTCACATATTGTTAGCTCTCCTTTAAATAGTTATTTTTTGAAAAGATTAAAAACCCAGAAAAACAAAAGTCTTGCAAGCTTTCTCATATATATACCATTTCTGCTGCTACTAAGTCGCTTCAGTCATGTCCGACTCTGTGCAACCCCATAGATGGCAGCCCACCAGGCTCCCCCATCTCTGGGATTCTCCAGGCAAGAACACTGGAGTGGACTGCCATTTCCTTCTCCATTTCTGGTTCTCTTCATTCTCTTGCAGACACTTGAGGTCTAATTGGAATCATTTTCTTAAGCCAGGGAAATTTTTTAAACATCAGATTTTGTTTATCTGAAAATATATTTTCTTTTCCTAAAGTTAATCTTTTTATTTTTGGGGAAACTAATTGAAAAGTGTCCCATTTTTCACAAATGGGCTTATACTCCACAGCTGAAGCCATTTTCAAGTTTTGAAGTTTGCTTCCTAGATTTCTTTATTTTTTTTAAATTTTATTTTACTTTGCAATACTGTATTGGTTTTGCCATACATCAACATGAATCTGCCACGGGTGTACGCGATACATGTGAAAATGTCTCTATATTTCTCAAGTAAATAACATTAGGTGTGAAAGAGGAAACATTAGAACTTATGCACAGAAATACAAAGGATTGCTAATAAACTACAACAGACAATTATATGCCAACAAATGGACATCCTAGAAGAAATGAAAAAAGATTTCTAGAAACAGACAACCCACCAAGATTCAGTCATGAAGAAATAGAAAAGTGAATCAGCCTGGCAGCTTAAGAAGTAATAAATCAGTAATCTAAAACCTTCCAAAAAGAAAGTCCAGGACCACATGGCTTCACCAGCACATTCTACCAAACATTTAGAGAACACCAGTCTTTCTCAAACTCTTCCAAAAAATAGAGAACACTTCTAAACTCATTTTATAGAGCCAGCATGACTCTGATACTAAAACCAGAAAAGGATAGTACAAGAAAAAGAAAATTATAGTCCAGTATCCTTGGTGAACATAGTTTCAAAAATCCTTAACAAAATATTAGCAAATTTCAACAGTACATTAAAAGGATCATTCAGCATGACCAAATGGGATTTATTCCTAGGACGCAAGCATGGTCCAACATATAAATTTTAATCAATGTCCTTAATAGGAATATGAGACAGGTCTATAAAGAAAGCTAAATGCTGAAGAATTGATGCTTTTGAACTGTGGTACTGGCAAAGACTCTTGAGAGTCCCTTGGACTGCAAGGAGATCCAACCAGTTCATCCTAAAGGAAACCAGTCCTGAATATTCATTGTAAGGACTCATGCTGAAGCTGAAACTCCAATACTTTGGCTACCTGATGCAAAGAATTGACTCACTGGAAAAGACCCTGATGCTGGGAAAGATTGAAGGCAGGAGGAGAAGGGGACGACAGGATGAGATGGTTGGATGGCATGACCAACTCGATGGACATGAGTTTGAGCAAGCCCCGGGAGTTGCTGATGGACAGGGAAGCCTGGTGTGCTGCAGTCCATGAGTTCGCAAAGAGTCGGACATGACTGAGCAACTAAACTGAACTGAACAGGGATGTGTGAGAATAGCAATGCCCTGGCTCTTCTGTTACCATCTCAATGGACAGAGAAGCCAGTTCTCTAATGGAGTTAGGATCGTGCTTTGTTTCTGGGTCACACATTCACTGGAGGGGAGCTCACTGTTTGGTGCAGGTGCCGTCACTGGACAGAGCTGGGCAGATCTAGATCAGGTGTGTCCTGCTCACCTGCGTGTGTAGCTCCCTTTTCTAGTGCATTTTTCCCACCTTCGCCGCCTCTCACCCACCATCCTGGTCCAGGTTCTGCCTGCTGATTGAGAACTTCAGCCAAGTTACTACTGCAGCCTTGGCTGCAAGGTGGTCTAGTGTACTGTCACAAACTGGGAGAGACTGGAGCTTGGTGGGATTCCCTGCTTCACCAGTTACTAGCCACGCAACTGAGTCATGTTGTTTTCCCTGGCCCCTCAGTCCTCATACCTGGCCGATTGCAGGGTTCCTCATGGACCATTTACCATCAGAAGATTCCTCCTCGTCAGTGACGCCAATTTGTGTCACGCTCAAGCCTGTAACTGCCCTAATACTACGCTCAAAATTATAACTTAGGGCCAAAGAATGTATCTGGTACCCACCCAGGAGATGCTCACCTTTTAAAGTTCCGACAAAGAAGGCTGGTACCATCGCCCATCTTCTGTGCAGGGCAGAGATGCAAGGATTCTTGCATAAAACCCAAATTCCTCCAGCTTTACAAAATGTGCCTGTGGTGGCAATAAGTGAACACTGGCTAACAGAATGTCTTTCTCCTCATCTTTGTCACCTCTTCCCACCAACATCAAAGCTAAGGAAAGCCAGATTTTAAGAGGGTTTTATGGATGCGAAAGAAAACACAGTGATGCAAGGACTCCAGAGCCAAGAAGAGGATTAGAGCTGGACGTTTGTAAAAAAAAAAAATTAAAGAGTTTTTTGAGAACTGGGCAGATGAATTCAGTCTGGGAGATCAGGGAAGGGAAGAGCTGGGAGAGAGTACTGCATAGTACTGTATTGTTTTGAACCGCAGACTCAGGTTATGACGGGTGCTCTAGGGCTTGGGCAGTGAGCTTCCAATCCCCGCCCCAAGACCCCGTCAGAGGGGGTCAGAGCCCGTCCATGGGCACTGCTGGGCCTCACAGCCCTCTGCAGACTCCTTCTGTTCAGGGTGGAGTTTCCTGTGTGCCTGCTTGGATTTCTCATTTTGACATGAGGCACACCTCAAGGACAAGCCTGCTACGTTCCTCCTGCCGCGTGCTTTTCTCCCTGTGCACAGTTCTAACCGGGGAAACCAAAGCACATGTCAGATAGTCTCAGATCAGAAACCAGAAAAACAAAACAAACAAACACCCAAGAAGCTACAAAGGGCTACTGAGTCATTTAAAATGTGCAAATGTTTCCCGAGATGAAGGTGTTGTTTTTGTAAAGGGATCTGTGCTTATGGAAGAAAAAGTGTTAGGACATCTGCCTTGTTGAGGAGGAAGGAAAAAATCTCTTAGTCACATATTTTTAAATGAGCTAAGCCTAAATAGAGAGTGACTGCTAGTCTAGTGCCCTTCACTTTATAGGGCTTCCTTTGGCTCTTTAAATGTTTGCAAGCTAAGTTGCTTCAGTTGTGTCCCACTCTTTGCAACCCCATGGACCGTAGCCTGCCAGGTTCCTCTGTCCATGGAATTTTCCAGGCAAGAATCCTGGAGTGGGTTGCCATTTCCTCCTCCAGGGGATCTTCTTGACCCAAGGATCGAACCCACATCACTTATGTCTCCTATATTGGCAGGCAGATTCTTTACTGCTAGTGCCATCTTAGAAAATGAAATGTTTTCAAACAGTCTAGGACTCATAAGCTAGAGAATGCTTAAAGGCAAATTTTATTCTTCAAAAAAAATCAATACTGGAAAAAATAAATCTATGCCTTCATTATACTTGTAATCCCAGAGTCATGATCAGTTATGCACAGAGCTGAGGTGGCATCTGAAGAAGCCTTGTGGGGACTTAGCACTTTGGCACAGGTACACAATGAGTAAACTGTGTATCTAATCTGCTTTGCACACACACACACACACACCATTCACTGGACTAACATAATTTATATTCCATAAGATGCACCCATTTTGAGGGAACAATAAAATGAGTTTTGAAACCTCTGCAGCCTTGATAATTATAATCTCAAAAAAGATATAAAATAATTGCACTGCCCCCAAATTCCCGTGCCAAGTTCTGGCCTTCAGCCCCTCCAGCTTAGGGAGCCATGGATCTGAGCGTGGTATAAATTAGTCTTGCAGGTTGGAAAGAATCACATAAGAGCTATCATACAGCTCTGCACCTTGCCCTTCACTCAGCATGAAGTTCTTGGGATTCACATAGACTGCTGCACATATCAGCAGTGTATTACTGTTTGGGGCTGGATCATATTCCTCCATGAATAGAGCATTATTCATCAATTAATGACTTCCCTGGTGGCTCAGATAAAAACGTCTGCCTACAGTGCAGAAGACCTGGGTTTGAACCCTGGGGAGGAAGATCCCCCTGGAGAAAGAAATGACAACCTACTCCAGTACTCTTGCCTGGAAAATCCCAGTGACGGATGGAGGAGCCTGATAGGCTACAGTCCATGGGGTCTCAAAGAGTCGGACCCGACTGAGCGACTTCACTTTCATCCATTAATGTTTATCCTTTCACCTTTCAAGGAGCATTTCTACTGTTTCCAACCTATTCTGAAGGAAGCTGCTATATATATTCACACACAGTTCTTTAATGGATCAATATTATTTTCACTTGGGTGAGTATAAGGAGTGACATTACAGTTGTAAGAAACCATCAAAATGGTCAAAAAGTGGTTGTACTGTTTTATTTTATGTGTGTGTGTGTGTTCAGTCACCAAGTCATGTCTGACTCTTTGCGACCCCATGGACCACGGCACACCAGGCCTCCTGGTCCCTCACCATCTCCTGGAGTTTGCCCAAGTTTATGTCCATTGAATCAGTAATGCCATCAAACATCTCATTCTCTGCTTGCCCTCTTCTCCTTCTGCGTTCAATCTTTCCCAACATCAGGGTCTTTTCCAATGAGTCAGCTCTTCAAATCATGTGGCCAAAGTATTGGAGTTTCAGCCTCAGCATCAGTCCTTCCAATGAATAATCAGGACTAATTTCCTTTAGGTTGGACTGGTTGGATCTCCTTGCAGTCCAAGGCACTCTCAAGAGCATGAAATGAAACTCCAACATCAGAGCTCAAAAGCGTCAATTCTTCGGCACTCTGCCTTCTTTATGGTCCAACTCTCACATCTGTACATGACTACCGGAAAAACCATATCTTTGACTAGACGGACATTTGTCAGCTTCATTTTATGCCCTCACTCAATGTAAGAGCATTCTACTGGCCTCACAATGTGTGGTAAATATGTCTAGCAGTCACTTTTATTTCAGCCACTTTAAGGATTCTTTACCTCATTGTAGCTTAAATGGTGTACGTCAGTTGCCTTGAGGATGACAATCTGCTTGTTTTTGGCCTGTCTCCTGCACTTGAGTCTAACTAAGGATAGGAACTTTGCCTTATTTATCTTTTCAATTTGCAGCATTTACTTCAATGTCTGACCCATGCAGTTAAAGTGTTAGTCACTCAGTTGTGTCCAACTTTTTGTGATCCCATGGACTGTAGCCCACCAGGCTCCTCTGTCCTTGGAATTCTCCAGGCAAGAATACTTGAACTGTTTCCTTCTCCAGGGGATCTTCCCAACCCAGGGATCAAACCCAGGTCTCCAGCATCACAAGCAGATTCGCACCCAGTGAACGGCTGTCTATCGGAAACTTGCTTACCTAGATGGACTTTGTCACTTTGTGTCTCTTCTACTCTCCACCCCATACCTATAAATAATCGTGCTCGTCACCCCATCCTAAACCAGTCCTTTTACAATGCAGTCCACTGATTAAGCTATTTAGCAAATGAAAAAAAATCAGCCACTGCCACTATCACAAACATGCATACAAGCAAAATTAGATTTTTAGAAATCCCAGCCAGTCTGCAACAGCACGAAATGTGAAACTCCCCCAGTTGCCTTTTTGCAGTTGATGTCACTACCAAGGTTTAGTCAGCTCATCCTGCCAGTGTGGCTGCAAGCCTGGAACCTGGCCCAGGGGGTCCCAGCGGATCAGACTTAAGGAAGGAGCCACCTGAGGTCGGCCGAGTCCCTGCCCACACCACACAGGTCTCTGTCCAGAGGGCACCTCTCTCACCATCCTGTAGTTGAGCCCAGAGCCAGCCAGCACTTGCTCGCTTTATTTCTTTAGGAGCCCCTGCTTTGGGACTGAATATTCATGGAGCCTACTTTCTTGACAGACCATTCAGAAATGAAAACAGATCACCCTTCTCCAGAAACAGGCCAAGTGGAGCAGGAGGTGGAGGTCAGAGGACTGTGGCTGGAGCTCTCGGAGGACAAATCCCAGCCAGGTTTCCCTTTGTTCTTAAAACAATCAGCCACTTACACATCCTTTAAGCCACTTAAGAGTGAAATGAAGTAGGAATCATTGAGGGCTCCTCAGGGATGGTTTTGGATTTCTTCCTCTCTCTTTGCTGCCCGTAGAGCAGGTCACTAGGTGCTGTGTGCTCCTGCCCTGGGCGGTCCCCACCTTTGCCTCCCAGACGACGATTCGTGCTTCTTTCTGTTTCCATAGAAGGGGAAAGTAAGGAAAATTCAAAAGAACTGGCACTCTGTCCCTAGCAGACAGCATTCAGCTTTTGGCACTGCAGCACACAGCATTTTTCCCTTTGTTGTGGATCTTTTTAAAAAGCCGCACACAGAAGTAAAACAAGACACAAATCTGAAAGTATATTCATTTTGGTTATTTCAAGCAAAGTCCAATAGTTAGGCAACCCAAACAAGACATGCTTATATTAATTCATGGAAGAAGTAAAAAAAAAAAAAAAATTAATTGAAGCAAAGAAATGATGCTTTCATTTACTTAATTTTAAAAAAGTGTATCCATGATGAAACTCTTACTTGGATTGAGGGGGATATGATGAATACTATACGCATATATGTGCATGGGTTTGTACAGATCTGTATCTTCAAGGATGGACACGTGCATGGATGTTTGTGTTTCAGTGTCTTTTTTTTTTTTTTTTTTTTTTTTGAGTAACCAATTAGTTACTTAATGGTGTTTACACCGCGTGGGGAAGGTCAGCCGGGCCCAGCTTGCTTTTGGACAGTCTCCTTGCAATTTAAGAGGGAAAGGCAAACCTTCTGTTTGAACTCCAGAATGTCCCACGCAGGCTCGGCTGTTGTAAACTTACTAGGATAAATCACTCCTGCTTTGCTGCATTGTTATTGTGGTATTGGGCAAAAATATTTGGCAGGCATTTCAAAGTACGTGCTTCCATCCAATGACGGCAGCTGAGAGAAAAATGCCAAGACGAATGCAAGTGCATACTTTGCTAGGAAAGAGAGTGTTTTTCTAATGGGATAGTTAATAAAATGAATTGCAGTCATACCTCCGTCTAGCTAGAATGGGGGTGACATTCTTTAAGGAATAAGAGGAAAGGTCAAATCTGATACGGAGTACTTTTCATTCGGACATTAACTTTAAAAATAACAGATGTAAACATGGAGAAAACTCTGCAAAATAGAGTGAGAAGAGCTTGTCAGTTTAGTTCAGTCATGATAAATACCCAACTCTGCTTTGGAATTCCTCCCTGGAAATATAAATTGATTTTCCTCACAGCAAGAATGTGGTATGAGTTTGAACACAGAAAAAACAGATTTATTATTATTGTTATTATTATGGAAGCATGTAGCCCTACCAGAGCATAGGTGGGTCCAGATTTCCATTAGAAGTTGCTGTTTTCACAAGGACTTTAGAACTTGGACGTGACAATTGGCTTTAGCCTTTAACTTGTAAATAGCATCTCAGCCTGGGGCAGGTTTTCCCCTCCTTTTAATAACACTAGAGGCAAAAATCAGGCAAGACAGCTGCTTTTATTTCCCTTCAGCTTTGAAGTAAAAGTTAGGAAGATATATATTAATGTCAAATAAAGATCAGTTTGACTTATTTTTTTTTAAGTTTTTAATGAAAAAGTATCTATGAATCGAACAGTTTCCTCTTTTTTTTTTTTTTTTGGAATTTCAGGGAAAATAGAAAACTAAATTCCCCAATGAGTAGTTTTTAATGTGACATTATATTTCTTTTTATTATGATTTGTATTTCTCTTCTGATATACATTATTATCGTGTGCTAAGTTGCTTCAGTTGTGTCTGACTCTTTGGACAGTAGCCCACCAGGCCCTTCTGTCCATGGGGTTCTCCAGGCAAGAATACTGGAGTGGGCTGCCATGCCCTCCTCCAGGGGATCTTCCCAGCCCAGGGATCAAGTCTGAGTCTCCTGCTGCTCCTGCATTTGCAGGCAGGTTCTTTACCACTGAGCGCCAGGGAAGCCCGCATGACTCTTATTCCACATAAAATACCTTGCTGTTTGTACCATATCTTTTAGGAATGAAAATTAAGTAAATTAAAAGTATAAAAAAACACCTAAAATATCAAGTAATTTTTTAATTTGAGAACTCCAGTGGGATCTTCTGCATTATCTTCTCAAAATAGAGAGTGTGTTTCAGTTTTGAAGCTAAATTAAATTTTCCTCCTCCTTGATTGCATATTACAAATAAGCTGATTTTTTTAACCTTGAGGAAGCTGAATTGTTGGGAGTGTTTTTGTTTGAGTATGACTTTTCCCTGGCTGAGCATCCTCTAAGGCAAGCGGATGGCTGGTGGGTGGGATGAAGGCAGTGGGGTCTATGCCCGTCTGGAGAACCGCCTGGAGCTGCCTCACCCCTGGAACCTCTCCTGGACCCGGTGACCACGGCCTCTGCTCCAGGTGACCCTCTAGACCCCACCCAGGGCCTGTCTCTCTCTGACATTTCACCCTGAATATGACGCTATGGACTCCAGCACTTGGGCCTCAGCCATAACTCATCGTCTCGCTCCCAATAAGGAAGCTAGCATCCAGACACAGCCAAGAACACAGCTGGCCTTCCTACCTAGGCCAGGCATGGAGCAGAGATCTGGACTTGATGTTCTGGCTACCATTTTTCATCTGTAGGTTTTTTTATGTCTTGTTTTGGTTTTTAATCTTGCTTGAGCCAAGAACTCATCTGACAATCTAAAGAGGGATGGGAACTCCTTTCCAGAAATAAAGCAAAATGCATATTTGAAGAAAGTCCCCTCTATAGTTTCAGGGGATTCATGAATATTCTAAAATTCCTAAACTATTAAATCCACGTACCTGCCTCCAAGAAACTCTGGTCTATCTATCACCCAACAATCATAACACAACAATCATATGGTTATTCATGTCTTCTCTCCCTCAACTTTAGAAATACATTATCACTCTCAGCTGAAGCCCTGTTTTATTGAGACAATAGAAACAACCAGAAGAGGTCTTCCACAAGCCCCACGCACATGCATCTGCTCTGCCTGCTCTCCTGCCTCTGTGGGTGAACCCCCAGGCTCTGGGTTACACCTGCCCTCTGTCTCTGCCAGGCTCAGACACCCCCTCACCCACAACCACCTGTGGCAGGCACCTTGCTCATCTCTCCACTGCCTCTACTGCCTCATTCCCATCAGCATGTGAACACCTTGCTATTTCTTCCCCCTTGAAAAGGAAATCAAAACAGGCAAATAGAACCCTCTACTCCATCCCCTGGTTCTAACCCACCCTTCACCCCCAACTATGGTAACCCTCGACTCCTTTCTAATTTCTTGCTTCCGCCCATTTTCTCTTGAACAAACCATTCTAGCCCCAACTCCAACCATTCTGCCCAAGTCGCTCTTGTCAAGGCCACCCATTATGTCTATGTTTATGCACCAGCCACAGCTCAGGCGTCAACTTGCTGGACAAATAGGAATCCCCATGTGTGAGCCTTTCCCCCCAGGACCTCCCCCTCCTCACACCCAGCTCTCAATGAGCATACCCCCTGGGTTTCGCTTATATGCCTCAGTCTCCTTGTGTATTTCTTCATCTCCCTGACCGCTAAGTAACAGAGTAAGTAGCTCAGTGCCTAAACCTTGGACCTCTTTTCTTTATGATCTCCACTTGTGCTCTTGATGATTTCATAAAATTTTATGGCTTGAAATTCCATCTGTGTGCCGATGACTCGAAAATTTGAAACCACATTCTAAATCTTCCCCGTATACTCCTTTTTCTCCTAGTATTTATCCCTCTCTGATGTGCTATAAATTTTACTTTTTTATCCCAGATACCTTCTCCTTTCCTTTTAGAATGCAAACATCAGAAGGGCAGGGACTGAACCTCTTTCTACCTACAACATCACTGCAATTAGGACAATAGCTGACCGGAAAAGACACTATATATATCTATTGAATAAGTTTACAAGGACAACAGTTATTTCTAATATTTAAATTTAAAAGGAATCATTGATTTCTTTCTCTGTGGCTGGCACTGGTGACTCTGCTCACTAATTTCACACTATTTACAACTTAATACTCCAAGACAATTCTCATGGTTTGAGTTTTACAGAGGAGTGAGTTACAGATAGTTGAACTCAGGGTCCTGAAAAATACTGTCCTGGGGCCAGATCCAGTCTGCTTCCTGTTTATTTATTACATTTTCAAGTGAATGACAGAAAAAAAATCAAAAGAAAAATAACATTTTATGACCCATTCTCTAAAATTCAAGTTTCAGTGTCTCTAACTAAAGTTTTTTGGCACACTGATCTGTGCAGGCACTTTGCAACAACAGCAGCAGACCCAAGCATGACTGCAGAGACTGTGGATCAGCAAAGTCCCAGCTATTTCCAGGGGGCCATTGGCAGGAAAAGCATGGTGACCCCTGCATTAGATGAGCTGTCCAAAGTCAGATAGCCAGTAAGGGAGAGATGGGTTCTCACAAGGACACTTGGTTCTAAGTCTGTGTTTTTTTTATGCTCTGTGATTTCCAGTGTCTTTTCATTTAAAAATTTCTTAAAATAAAGGTTATGCCTCTCTTTCACAGTCAAGTATAGGCCACAGAGTATGTTCAGGAGGAGATGGTTGTGATGTGAAAGAGAGGGTGTGAAGTAACTTGTTTGCACAAAGTTCATCACCCAGGTTTACGGTCCCACAAAGTGCCCTGGCAGCAGCGGGGCTGCCTGTTCTGGGCAGTGGTCCAGTCTACCTGTGGCTTTGGTCTCCACACTTCAGGACATCCTGCCTACCCCAGGACAGAAGGATGTTTCAGCGAGCATGTACTCAGGCTGTGGGAGCAAAGAGAGAAACTGATCCCATGAGAAAGGAAGAACGGTCACTTCCTGAGGGTAAGATCAATCCACGCATTTCCCATTGGGCCATATCTTCTTCACTTTAATGTTGAGCAAAGCCAGAGAGGACTTCCCTGGTGGCTTAGCTGCAAAGAATCCGCCTGCAATTCAGGAGATGCAGGTTCAATCCCTGGGTTGGGAAGATCCCTGAAGAAGGAAATGGCAACCCGCTCCAGTATTCTTGCCTGGGAAATCCCATGGACAGAGGAGCCTGGCGGGCCACAGTCCATAGGGGTCGTAAAGAGTCCAACACAACTGAGCAACTAAACAACAACAACAAAGGCCAGAGAGCAGCTGGCCCCATTTAACACCCTTCCTTCTAAAGTCATGAAGACATAGATGTTAGACAGGGGCTAGAACCCCTATTCCACATACCATCAGATGGAAACAATGAGCATCTCTTTGTTACTGATACATTTGTAACTTCCATTTAAGAGTCTTGAGTCTTACTTGACTTCTTTATAAAATGATGATATATATCATATCATCCCTAATCCGTAGGTTTGCTATGATTAAACGGCTGTAAATTTCCTGACATGTCACCTCACATATACTGATTCAAAATGATAGTTTTTACTTATTAGTAGTACTTTTTTTTATTGTTAGTGGGAAGAAACTTTGGGGAATTTTTCTTGACTGTTTTTGTGAAGCTACTGTGAAACTGATAAAGGGAAAAATGTGGTTCAACACACAGTGCTGGAAACATTGGTTCTTCACATGGAAAAAAATGAAAATGGGTTTCCTACTTCTTACCATACACAAAAATCAACTCCAGATGGATGAAGAACTTAAATGTCAAAAGTAAAACTTTAAAACTTCTAGAATAAAGTATAAAGGAACAGCTTTATTACCTCAGGGTGGGGAAATACTTTTCAAACATGACACAAAAAAGGCCAAACATAACAGAAAAGTATTAGACATTTGATCATATTTTTTTTTAAGTTTAAAATCTGTTTATCAAAAAGATCTTAAATAAGGCAAAAGGCAAGCTGCAAATCAGAGGGGAAAAGTTGCAACACTTAAAACCAACAAAGGACTAGTATCAAGAATGTGCAAAAGAAAAAAAACAAAAAACACCAAAAATACTTTTTTTTCAAGGAATAGGGAAAAAAAATTACATGAGAGAAAACTGAACAGAGCACAAGAAAAACAAGTGTGAAAAAAGATGAAGAAACACAGAGAACAAACGTGAAAAGACATTTGAAGTCACTAATTAAAGAAGTGCAAATCAAAACAAAATCAAATGTCCTCTTAAACACTCCCCTAGCTTAGGAAGATTAAGAATTCTGACGATATGAAATGTTGGGAAGGGTGTGGATCAATGAGTGTTTTTATGCATCTCTAATGTGAAATAAGGCACACAACCACATAGGAAACATTCTGACTTTATTTTGTGAAACTGAATGTGTGCATACCCCATAAGCCAGTAATCCCATGCCCAGAGTGGGCCCACATCTGTGTCTATCAAGGGTCCTACCACAAATGCTCACAACAGCCCTTTTCTTAATTACCAAAAACTATTTTGTTGTTGTTGTTGTTGTTATTTAGTTGCTCTGTCATGTCCAACTGTTCTTGATCCCATGGTCTGTAACCCACTAGACTCCTCTGTGCATGGGATTCTCCAGGCAAGAATACTGGAGTGGGTTGCCATGCCTTCCTCCAAGGGATCTTCCCTACCCAGGGATCAAACTCGAGTCTCCTGCGTCTCCTGAATTGGCAGGTGGATTCTATACCGCTAGCACCACTGGGAAGACAAGAACTATAAATAACCCAAATATCTATTTTTTAAAAATTAAGATATATACACCCAGTGAAACATTCAGTTCAGTTCAGTCACTCAATCGTGTCTGACTCTTTGCGACCCCATGAATCACAGCACGCACTCCCGGAGTTCACTCAGACTTGTGTCCATTGGGTCGGTGACGCCATCCAGCCATCTCATCCTCTGTTGTCCCCTTCTCCTCCTGCCCCCAATCCCTCCCAGCATCAGAGTATTTTCCAATGAGTCAACTCTTCACATGAGATGGCCAAAGTATTGGAGTTTCAGCTTTAGCATCAGTCCTTCCAAAGAACACCCAGGACTGATCTCCTTTAGGATAGACTGGTTGGATTTCCTTGCAGTCCAAGGGACTCTCAAGAGTCTTCTCCAACACCACAGTTCAAAAGCATCAATTCTTCAGTGCTCAGCTTTCTTCATAGTCCAACTTTCACATCCATACATGACCACTGGAAAAACCATAGCCTTGACTAGACAGACCTTTGTTGGCAAAGTAATGTCTCTGCTTTTGAATATGCTATCTAGGTTGGTCATAACTTTCCTTCCAAGGATTAAGTGTCTTTTAATTTCATGGCTGCAATCAACGCCTGCAGTGATTTTGGAGCCCCCAAAAATAAAGTCTGACACTGTTTCCAGTTTCCCCATCTATTTCCCATGAAGTGATGGGACTGGATGCCATGATCTTCGTTTTCTGAATGCTGAGCTTTAAGCCAGCTTTTTCACTGTCCTCTTTTACTTTCATCAAGAGGCTTTTTAGTTCCTCTTCACTTTCTGCCATAAGGGTGGTGTCATCTGCATATCTGAGGTTATTGATATTTCTCCTGGCAATCTTGATTCCAGCTTGTGCTTTTTCCAGCCCAGCATTTCTCATGATGTACTCTGTGTATAAGTTAAATAAGCAGGGTGACAATATATAGCCTTGAGGTACTTTTTCCTATTTGGAACCAGTCTGTTGTTCCATGTCCAGTTCTAACTGTTGTTTCCTGACCTGCATATAGGTTTTTCAAGAGGCAGGTCAGGTGGTCTGGTATTCCCATCTCTTTCAGAATTTTCCACAGTTTATTGTGATCCACACAGTGAAACATTACAGAGCAGTTAATGAGAGAAGAGACCTGACTACAACATGGATTAATCTTTGTAAAGTCACCATCTAAGTCAGCTTCAACTGCTACAACAAAAATACCACAGACTAGGGAGCTAAAACAACAGATTTTTATCCCTCACATTTATGAAGACTGGGAAATCCAAAATCAAGGTGCCAATCCGATGCCTCCTGTGAGCTGTCCTCCTGGCTTGAAGACAGTGGCCTTCTGGATGTGTACCCACCTGGCCTTTCCTTGGACAAGTTCATGGACAGGGAGGAAGGCCTGGAATCTCCCACTCATCTCAGAAGACCCCATTGTGAGGGCCCACCCTCATGATCTCATCTCAACTCAATTTCCTCCTAAAGACTCCATTTCCTAATACGGTCACATTGATGGTATGAGCTTCAAAATACGAATTTTGAGGGGACACAAACATTCAGCCCATAACCATCACATTGAGTGAGAAAGCAAGTACCAGAAGGGACATGCAGGGAGATATCCAGAAGTACATACATGTAAAGGATGAATGTTCAGGCCATCTAGTGAGATGGGAAGAGCACGTAAGTTAGTGGGGATGTGCCTAACTTAGGTCTTTCATTAGGTGAGCGTCACAGGGGCTGATGCGCTATAAAACGAGCAAATGAATGAAAATGAATAAATCAGTAGAAGCGAGCTATGCATGGGCTTGGAATTCTAGTATGATAGGATGCCATTGACTCTCAATTATGGTTAACTCAATATTTGAGACCCAGAGAAACAGAAGGAGGGAATGGATAAAAATGAATGAACTTCAAACCATGAAGTCCAGATGATGGATGGAGGCAGAGCTGAAGCACGATTTCCCCGGAGTGTTTCCACCGGGGCTGACGTGAACATTTAGCAGACACTTAGGGACATGCTGTCCAGTTTTTAGGAGCCACTGTGCAGACTTGCCTGCTTTCACTGGTCTTCCCTTCTAGAGAAGGAAGACCCTGGGGCAATGAGGAAATGACAAGATAGCGATATTAACGCATGCATATGGAATCGAGAAAGATGGCCTGCTGAACCTATTTGCAGGGAAGCAGGGGAGACATAGACATCGAAAACAGACCTGTGGACACAGTGGGGGAAGGAGAAGGGGGGATGAATTGAGAGAGTAGTGTGGAAACATAAGCACTACAATATATAAAACAGACAGCCAGTGGCGATTTGCCGTGTGACACAGGAAGCTCCACACAGGGCTCTGTGACAACCTAGAGGGGTGGGTGGGAGGGGGTTCAGAAGGGAGGGAACATATGTATACCCATGGCTGATTCCTGTTGATGAGTGGCAGAAATGAACACAATATTCTAAAGTAAATATCTTGCTATAAAAAAATTTTTTTTAATGAATGTGTGACTCAGACTGGAGCTCAGTCCACCTTCCACAGGGAAGGCGATGACCATGGGTTGGCAAGTTCCCCTTCCCTTCTCTGAGAGTTTAAAAGAGTTCAAAATCACAAGCTCCTGTTTATCTTCCTGTCCCAGCCCCTCACCAGAGGTCTCTAAGGAAATATTTGCCTCCAAGTGTGGACCTCCAGACTCAATTTCAAGTCAGAACAACTGTTTTTGTGTGACTGAGTTGCAGACTCCTAGGAATTCATAACAAAACCACCAGAACCCTAGGATTTTCTGGTTCATTACCCTCGGGTGGATGCAGAAAAAATTTAAACTGAAGACAAAAGTCAGTGATGAGCCAGTAGATTGAGCCCATCGAGAAGACTTGACAAATGACCTCCCAGGGCAAGTGGCACAATCATCCCTGGCTGGCTCGATTCAGATGCTGCAGCTCACCCCTCAAGGAGGCTGTTTTGGATTAAGGAAGGGTGGGTTTTATTCCCCACTCCACCCCCATCCCCACCACCCACAAATGAACAGAGTTGACTAAATGAGTCTTTTACTCAAGGGAAAGGCAATTATAAGCGACAATCTGGCCAAGAGACCACCAACAAAATCTTGTCCAGGGAAAAAAGATTTTTTCCTGGATAAGCAAATTCAATACCCAGGTGAACAGTTAATTTCCCACACAAAGTGTGTGGACGCACTAAAAGCAGGCTGGCTTTTGTTATACAGGGCAGCCACATAATTTATCGTCTCCACTGGAACACCTTTGAGCCTGAGACGGGTCACTTAATAAAGCAAGTGACATAACCAGATGAAGCCTCCCTGCCTCCCCGTTCCCTGGCTTCCACTGTGCAGGCTGCCCTCTGCAGAAGGCAAAAAGACAATACTGATAGTGTGACTTTGTTTTTGAAAGAGATGTGTCAGTTTATTTAGGTTCAGCGCTTGACCATCATTTTAATCAAACTTTATCTTGCAGACAACTTTTTTGGAAAAGGTATTTCTGTGTAACCAAAAATGTGTAAACATGCATGTATTGTTAAGACTGGAAAGAAATATCCAAGAGTGTCAGCAGTATCTAGCTCTTGGAGATGGGGGATAGGTCATTGAAAATTTCTTTTTATGCATTTCTTCCCATGTATCTTAAAAACCATTATATCTGTATATTGTATCTAAAATGTCTTCTCTTATTCTCATGTTTTGTCTGCAAATGTTTTCATAAATAGAATTGCTTGAAACTAGCCATTTTCAGAGACCTGTCAAGGATATCCACGTTCTTATAACATCTTCAGGCTTCCCAGAAGGCTCAGTGGTAAAGAATCTGCTGCCAATGCAGGAACTGCAGGTTCGATCCCTGGGTCAGGAAGATCCCCTGGAGTGGGGCATGGCAACCCACTCCAGTGTTCTTGTCTGGAGAATCCCATGGACAGAGGAGCCTGGTGGGCTATGGTCCTTGAGGTCAAAAAGAGTCAGACACATAACATCTTCAAGACAATGAGGCTTTGAGATTCATCTCTGACAGGACCTTTTCCTCTTAAATTGTAATCATGGGGAATTTTTCTCTTTAGTGGAAACCCTGCTTCAGAGCCACATAAGATCAGACCTGGAGGACTAGATCTTTCTGCAGGTCTGAGTATGGCATCTGTGATCCTGTCACTTCCTTGGGCAGGAAAATGAACAGCAAGATATCCACATCAAACGACTGGCCCCTTTGAGCTGCATTTCCCCAGAGGGCACGGTACCTGAGCATCCCATCCAGCGGTGCCTACAAGAAACCCTGACACAGTGGGTTTCTTAGCAGGGCTCTTGAACAGCAAAGTATTAACACTCAGAGAAGCCTCTTACAAAGAAAGCACTTCAAGTCATCTGGCATGCATGTGTGCTAAGTTGCTCAGTCGTGTCTGACTCTGTGTGACCCCGTGGACTGAAGCCCACCAGACTCCTCTGTCCATGGGATTCACCAGGCAAGAATACTAGAGTGGGTTGCCATAACCTCCTCCAGGGGACCTCCCTGACCCAGGGATTAAACCTGAGGCTCTTGCATCACCTGCATTGGCAGGCGGGTTCTTTACCGCTAGTGCCACCTGGGAAGCCCCAAGTCACCTGGGGCCCTGGAGAAAGAGGATGACATGCCAGCGGCTGTCAGATAAGATGGAACATTCTAAAGCTTCAAGAAGATACTTTATCTGGCCTTGAAATGGATGCTTTTCTTTGAAATGATTTGAAAATACCACTTTCCTTTGAGTGAAGGCTAAAATGGGACAATGGACGATGTGGTTTTCCTGTGTGTATTTTTAAAGCACGCGTCTGGAGAGATGCATCATTACAAGCGTGTCTGCTGACGGTCGTGCTAGGCAGCCGCAGTGAAAGGGGCCAGCCACCCGGCCACAGCTCCAGCTAGACCACGTCTCCTCGGAGTGGCCACCCTATTTTTGTGCCACAGAACAGCTGAAAAAGACTGACTGTAAACTCTCCCCCAAGATTAAACTGACTGAAAAGCCCAAATCTACAGGGCTGCAGAGATCAAGCCTCGTAGGGTTAACACAACGCACGTCAAAGCGTAAGATACTGAGCGTTCAATCAAGTTTTCTCTGAATATTCTCGAAAGACTCTTTGTTTGCTTGTGCTGCCTATATTCAGAAATGGGGCCTCCTCTTGGTTTCTAAAGTATTCAAACTGCTACCGCAGAATTTGCTTGAACATTCAAATATAAGTTATAAAAATAAATCTCTTTCCACCATCACAATCAAGCTTAAGTACAATAACGAGATCACAGTCAGAACAGAAAAGCAGCTGGAAAACGTGTTCTGAGGTCAGAGAGGCGAGGTGGGAGTTAGGAGGCCCAGGCACGACCCTCTCTTTATAGGTAACGATCCCCTCTCCAAGCCCCAGCCCCCAGGAATATGGATCCAAGCAGCGAAATACTCGTGACAGAATCCCCATCATTATTTCTGTCTCCCTTCTCATCCTATTCAATGGATCTGCTTTCACTTTAACTGATCTGAGCAAAATTTCCAACATGCAAAAATACAGACTCGTGGAGAGCTACTTCGTTCTTAAAATGCCAATTTCAGGCCACATAATAGGTAACATCATTTTTCTGTATTGAACATCTCTTTCCCTTCATTATAGTCACTGTTCACCAGGATTGTTAGTCCTTTCATGCTCTGTGGACCAGTGCTTCTCAAATGTTATTGTTTGAGAAGTGTCACTTAGGGATTGTGTTCAAGTCCAGGTTCTAATTCAGTAGCACTAGTGTGAAACCAGGGACTCTGCATGGCTCTCCAGCTCTGTGTGACGGCCTCAGACTGACCGTCCAGGCTGGGCAGAATGTGATGAGGGTGATGATGCCTAGACCAGGTCCGGCAAGAGTTTATTCTCCATCTGTCTCAATCAGCTGGGGTGTTCTATGCCCACATACTGGCTTCAGAGGACAAAGATGAGACGAGAGGTGCACTGGCTCTCTCTTCATTGACAGCAGCTGTGGGTATTGAGCACAGATAAGGACAGGTGAGCACAAGTGAAGACAGTTGAGGACAAGTACGAGCGCCCCTGCTCACCCCATCAGGACCAAGACACCATAGGGATGCCAAGAGCCTCAAACACCAGAGCTCCATCTGTGGCCCTACTGATGCCCCCTGAGAGTCAGAGGCCATGGGCACGAGAGTTGGAGGAGGTCTGTCTGGGGCAACTACAGCAGATGGGGTTCATTTCCTCCCTAATTGAACCAGGTCTTCCTGGTTCAAGATTTAACACTCTGGGAGTGAAAGAGTGCTTTTCTTACCTTAAATCTCGAGTGTCTTAGATTCAGAGTCTGGTTAGCGAATGGGAAAATTCCTAGGTGTGCTTCTTCCCTGCCCCCTGGAGTCGAGTTCAGTGCTGTCTCTCTTTTGTACCAGACTTTTTTCCCTCCCTGTTGTCCCCCCTCCTGACACAAGAGGAGGACGTGGGCTCAGCTTTTGAACCTCTTCATTGCAAGAGTAAGTTTGTGAAAACCAACCGTGAGAGCAGGAAAGGAAGCAAAACTTAATGTTATCTTTCGAACAATGATTAAGAAGACCTAACATATATTTATTTTTGTTTTCTATTGAATCAAATTTGATTTATTATAAGCAGATATCTCTCTAATGTTAGCAGGGCCCCCAAACTGCACTTAGTGTGGCTGTGTTTAGCCCTGATCAGGCTTGCATCCCACCAGTAGAAAATCTGGAACCATTAGAATTTTAAAATATTCATATATATTTCCAAAGAAACAAAAAACTTGAAGATAAAGTCCCCAAACTTCCCTGGTGGCTCAGAAGGTCAAGTGTCTGCCTGCAATGCAGGAGACCTGGGTTCAATCCCTGGATCGGGAAGATCCCCTGGAGAAGGAAATGGCAACCCACTCCAGTACTCTTGCCTGGAAAATCCTGTGGATGGAGGAGCCTGGTAGGCTACAGTCCACGGGGTTGTAAAGAGCTGGACATGACCTAGTGACTGAGCATGCATGTGATGGACCACAGTGCAAGTACATCTGGACAACTGACACTTTCTAAGACCGGATAAGCACTTGAGCACTGGTTCTTACCCTCTTGGAACCATGGTGTCACCACATGCAAAATCTGCGCAGTCCTGATGGAGGCGCCACTGGTATACAAACCAGAGTGCCCATGGTCTTAGCAAAGAGCCAGACCTCTGAGTGAGTCTGTGTGAATACATCAGCCCTAACCACCTTTCCTGTCGCCACACAAATGACCTCCAGCAGAGACCAGCAAGGGGAGTGCCCAGCCTCAGTAAGTCCAACTCATACTGAAGAATTCTGAATAGGTAAGTCATCCCAGTTTTGAGATACAATGTCTAGGGTTATGTGTTATACAGCCATATATAACTTGTTGGGTTTTCCCTGATGGTTCAGATGGTAAAGAATCTGCCTGCAATGTAGGAGACCCAGGTTTGATCACTGGGTTGGGAAGATCCCCTGGAGGAGTACATCACAATCCACTTCAGTATTCTTGCCTGAAGAATTCCATGGACAGAGGAGCCTGGCAGGCTACAGTCCATGGGGTCGCAAAGAATCAGACATGACTGAGCAACTAACACTTTCACTTTTTCATAATTTGTTATTTGAGTGTCTATCGTCCTTGTGCTGTACAATATATCCTTGTAGCTTATTTCATACCTAACAGTTTGCACTATCCTGAAAGACATGAGCATTGTTCTTATGAAGTCGTATTAGCATTTTGTAGTTTGATATCTGTATGCAGGTGCTCGTGTGCGCACGCGTGCCTATTTTTTTATTTTTGATGTCACTAACACTTCCTGGTGACCTAGTCATCTTGAAGAAACTACTCAGAGTTCCTTGGTAAGAATCACTCTCAGAAATCTCCTTCTTTCCAGTGTTAGGATCTTAAAAGGGAAGGCAGAGATAAAGATGGACTCTCCCTAGAATTACAGTATTTGATGATTTAATGTTCTATTTCTAATAAACGACTGGAGAAGAAAATGGCAATCCACTCCCGTATTCTTGCCTGGGATCCCATGGACAGAGGAGCCTGGCAGGCTACTATTCATGGGATCACAGAGAGATGGATATGACTTACCCACCAAGCGCACACATGATGAGCACGAGCGCCAGTGCACCTTTGGAGAACAAGTAAATTCAATGAGAACACTCTTACAGATCGGAGAGACCAGGAGAACACATCTAGTGTGCAGCAGGCAGAGTTGTTTCCTCCTGTTATGAAGGCCCTCTGAGTAACTTTCAAGCCGAACTAAACTGGTAGCAATGTTTCCCTCACGGGAAACATTGACCTGGGCACAATGGAGCCAGACTTCTCATCTTCAAGCCTTCATTTTCTCAATAAGTGGAATTTTATCAGTAAAATGGGATCAGAAAATAAATAGAAATGCGGTTGTTCCTTTCCTTTAGGACTCGCCATCATTCCATGTCTTCACTCTAACACTCTACAGGGGGCCGTGATCACGCCAGCTTGTCCTCTGCTTGTCCCTGGGTGCTGCGATGGACGCTGGGGATGAGCTGTGTCAGGGCACGGTGAGTGCTGCGTGAACCTGGCCAGTGGCTGTCTTCTTGACTTTTTTTTTTGTAGGTGTGACAGTGTACAATTCATTGGACTTCCCAGGTGGCGTCAGTGGTAAAGAACCTGCATGCCAATGCAGGAAACCTAAGAAACAAGGGTTCGATCCCTGGGTCAGGAAGACCCCCCTGGAGGAGGGCATGGTGACCCACTCCAGTATTCTTGCCTGGGAGAAGCTCATGGACAGAGGAGCCTGGGAGAGCTACAGTCCATAGGGTCACAGAGTAGGGTGTGACTGAAGTGACTTGGCACACGTGCACACACTTGTGGGAGTCAGGGAGACAATGGTTGGAAGCAAATAATCACTTGAAATGGGCCTTGAAAATTGTTATACCATTGTATAATTATTACACAATTATTCATTTTTTTGCCATCACTAGATGAAACAATATAATTATTTACATTATCTTTAACATTATTTATTGAGTGCCTTCAGTATGCCAGTTACTGTTCTCAGCCCTTTAATACAGTATTATCTTTGGTCTTCACAAAAACTTGGCAATGTATTATTGGTGTTCCAATTTCTTCTTGGCTTTCTTCTCCACAAAACTTCTTGGTTTTTCTATTTGCCAGAGTTGTGCTGAGCCCTAACTGAGAGGATAGACCTTGAGCATGTGGTCAAGTGGCCCTGGATGGCCTCCATATCTCTCCCACTGCTTGCTCAACACCCCCCCGCCGTCAACCTCCCCCCACCAGCCACCACTGACCCTGACACCAGCTGTGTCCAGCGGGGTCAAAGGCCTTTATGAAAAAAGGTGGGGACCACAGGCATACTCAGTATTTGACAGAATGTGCTCAATAGTTTCTATTCCTTAGTTTATTAAACCTTGAGGACAAGACACTGGCTAAGAGCCACAAGACTTAAGAGACAAGGAATGGGCAGCTAGAGACGGAAGGGGGCTAGAGATGGAAAGCCAGCTCACAATGATGAGAAAGGTTGCAAAGTTAGCCCACCAGGAAGTCCTGGGCACTAGTAGAAAGCAAATGACTTGATATTGCAAACACGGATATTATCACAAACGTCTATGACGATCGGCGTGATAAATAACAACAGTCAATTTCCTGCCACCCAGGACAGGGATGGATGGTCAGGAATCCATTCACAGGTTCAGGTCGGCTAAGTTATTTGAGATTGACGTTTACGTGCAGTGAACGCATTCAGTCACTAAAATAGAACAGATGGCACATTCACCCCACCCCCTCCAGGAAGTTTTCCTGAATGATCCGGCTTTTAGTCATCTTTCTCGCATTGTGGACTCCTCATATGAGGCAGTCCCTGTTCCGAGCAATTTAGTAATGATGCCTATTTTAGTACCTGACTGTACTCACTATTGTAAATTATTCACAATTGTTTCACATGTGTGACTCTTATCTCACTTAGAGTAGAAAATCCTAAGAAAAATGTCCACCCTTGTATTTTTCTACAATGTTGAGTAATCCCTCTCCAAACCTTTCCACTAACAGTCCAGAAAAAAAACACAATGTTCCAGGGGTTAATGAATTTCTTTATCAAAAATGGTGGACCATATCTCCCAGTCTTTCTGAAGGCTCTGCGGTTTTTCAGTGATCAGACTAGGTGGGTCAGGTGCTCTGAACGGCCTTTAACTCTGAGAGAGTTCACTGGGATGCAAAAGTTGAATGACTAGCATTAGACACACATACTCTTCAAAGTTTCCTTGAAGTTCTTATCTAACCAACATGAATTTGCCCACTGGGAACCCAGCTTAAAACTCATGGGAGAATCAGAATAGAGAGAAACACAACATCCAGTACAGCACTGTTTCTATTGGCCACGTCACAGTGATATTTGTGGGCAAGTTTTCTAGTGGCTTACAAGGCATTCCTCAAATGCAGCATAAAACGAACTCAAATGAGGAGGAAACTTTTCTTGCGGAACATATTCTGAATATAGACATTTCCCTTCCTTGAATGTTTGAAAACCAAGAAAGTGCTTCAGTTTAGTTCAGTTCAGTTCAGTCACTCAGTTGTGTCCGACTCTTTGTGAACCCATGGACTGCAGCACTCCAGGTTTCCCGGTCCATCACCAACACCCAGAGCTTGCTCAAACTCTTGTCCGTCGAGACAGTAATGCCAATCCAACCATCTCATCCTCTGTCATCCCCTTCTCCTCCTGCCTTCATTCTTTCCCAGCATCAGGGTCTTTTCTAAGGACTCAGCTCTTCACATCAGGTGGCCAAATTATTGAAGTTTCAGCTTCAGCATCAATTTTCCGATGAATATTTAGGATTGATTTCCTTTAGGATTGACTGATTTGATCTCCTTGCAGTTCAAGGGACTCTCAAGAGTCTTCTCCAACACCACAGTTCAAAACCATCAATTCTTCAGTGCTCGGCCTTCCTTATGGTCCAACTCTCATATCCATATGTGACTACTGGAAAAACCATAGCTTTGACTATGCGGATCTTTGTCAGCAAAGTAATGTCTCTGTTTTTTACAATGTTGTCTAGGTTTGTCGTAGCTTTTCTTCCAAAAAACAAGTGTCTTTTAATTTCATGGCTGAAGTCCCTATCTACAGTGATTTTGGAGCCCAAGAAAATAAAGTCTCTCACCCTTTCCATTGTTTCCCCATCTATTTGTCGTGAGTGATGGGGCTGAATGTCTTGATCTTCATCTTTTGAATGTTGAATTTTAACTAGCTTTAGGAAAATGCTTCAGTTCAGTTCAGTTCAGCCACTCAGTCCTGTCTGATTCTTTGCGACCCCATGGACTGCAGTACGCCAGGCCTCCCTATCCATCACCATCTCTCAGAGTTTACTCAAACTCATGTCCATTGAGTCAGTGATGCCATCCAACCATCTCATCCTCTGTCTCCTCCTCCTACCTTCAATCTTTCCCAGCATCAGGGTCTTTTCCAATGAGTCAGTTCTTTGCATCAGGTCACCAAAGTATTAGAGTTTCAGCTTCAGCATCAGTCCTTCCAATGAATATTCAGGACTGATTTCCTTTAGGAAGGACTGATTGGATGGTGCTTAGACCGCGTGTTTTAAAAATATAGCATTACCCTTAGGCCACTTGTATGAAAATCAGCTTGGGCACCTTTTAAAAATCAGATTCCCAACTCTAGACCAGATGTATGGATTCAGAGTCTGCCCAAGTGTGGCAAAGAATCTATGCTTAAACAAGCTTCCCAAGGAATTCTGTGGATCCTCATGTTTGAATGAGGATGGATCCTCATTTTTTTAATCATAGCTTGATTTCCTGAGAACATACATGCGTTTCATCCCCTCTTCCTCCTCCTTGGAACACAATTACTTTTTCTTTTTTAAACACATGACATGCTGCTAGAAGTGTATGCCTCAGGGTAGCAGCCCTGAACCTTGGCTTACATCAGAATTGTCACTGATACTTATTAATAGTAAGTAATGCCCAGTTCACATCCCCCTGAGCTACACTCAAGAGAGCTGAGCCTGGACTACACATTTCTTCAAAAGCTGAAGGGGGGCCCGAGCAGTCAGAGTGGATAAGTCACCTTAAGAAGGAGCCTCATCCCCTGTTTGGAAGACGGTCGTGGTCTTCCAGTCCCTGGTGTCCGGGGGCAGTGGCTTTCTGGCCCTGCTGCTTGGCAGGCCCACCTGGCCCTGGGCGTCCAGGTGCGCCAGCGGCAGAGCATGTGGACACGCATATGTCTACCCTCTACATGCACACCCTCTCTCTGTGCCCCTGAAGTCTCTCTTCTGCATTCCTCAGCTGATGGCCATCCTTCCTGGAGCCTCCAGTGGCCGGTCCAGGGGAAATGCTTCTGCTAACTTCCCAGAGGTGATTAAAAGAGTTTTCAGCTCATCCAGGAGACACTGATTTCTGGGAATTTCAACAGAACACTCTAGGTTTACCACACATCACCCTTTTCCCAGTCCTGCCCCTCTGCTGAGCAGAAGGACAGCTCAGTGATCCACAAGCTGCCCGCGGCCTAAAGGAGTCACTTATGTTCCAGGTTGACCCTCCTGGGGAGAGAAGGGCAAAGCCTATTACTTCTTCTTGACATCGTGCAAATGTCAAGATCAAAGCCCCTTGGCATCTAGTATTTAAGTGTCTAGCAGGTGTGCCCCTAAAGCGGTGGGGTGACGATTCTGTGCTCAGTCATGTCTGACTCTTTGTGCCCCCTTGAACTGTACCCACCAGGCTCCCCTGTCATGGGATTCTCCAGGCAAGAATACTGGAGCGGGCTGCTATTTCCTCCTCCAGGGAATCTTCCTGATGCAGGGATCGAACCCGTGTCTCCTGCATTGCAGGCGGATTCTTCACCATCTAAGCCACCAGGTTTGCCCTATATGCTGGGAGGGCATCTTTAAGTCCAACTGGAGGAACGTAGACAAATCCCATAGCATTCTTTGGTACATATGCAAATTCAGCATCAGCCATAAACCTGGGTTTCACTAGTGAGGTTGTAGTGTAAACATTTCCACATCCAGACAGCCCAGGGCCCGCCAAGGTGGCCCGGTCCACATATGAATCATAACTGCTTCAGTAAATTTAACACCACTGCTCTCTATTTTGACTCTTGGGGCTGACGAATAATTTAGCCAAAGGGTTTCCAGAGAACAAAAGGCATGGCCCCTCGGCAGGGACCTCCTGTATTTTGAATTTTTGCTGGCTTAGGTCAGTGCGTGAACTGCAGTGCTGTTTTAAAATGTAATCACAACTACAAAGGTAGGCTCAGGAATTCTTGCATTGTTTGGCATTTAGTGATTAAAGCTGACATTCGTTGGGCAGAAGTGGAGTTTTAGAATTGATAGACCTCGACTAATCCCAGCAATAGAAATGGTCACAAACGAATGCTGTGACAGGTTTTGAACCAAGAAAAATCATCACTGAGCTCACGAGAAAAGATTAAGAGACTGTCAAGTTAAAAAATTATTGGCTCCATTTACACTCGCTCTGGGTAGCGAATGCTGTTTAATCCATTTGTACTTTTCAGTCGCCTCTTTCATGTGTCTTGTTATAATAATTTCCAAAGTCATAAACAAAGAAAATAAGACATCATCTCAGATAAAAATGGCACACGATTTAATACAAAACATTAGCCATGGCACAAACTGGCCTCAGAGAACAAAGGAGTTTAAAATTCATCTTACTTGACAGTGTTAGAATGCTTTACATTAAATCTAGATTTTAATCCTGATTGTCTTGTTACACATTCCAGGGTTCCCATGCCATCAGCCTCGAGGACTTTATTATTTATGTAATTCCAAGAGTTGATGTGGAGTCAATGCATCTGATCTCAATGAATGGCATGGGATAAAAAAAAAATTATCAGTAGATTTCAGGGGAGAGAAAAAGACCATTTTAGTTCTCTTGCAAGGCTATTGATGAGTAACAGATGTTGCTTTTCTGATTGAATTATTTTTGATTCATTTTTCAAAAATAATATAGATCTGTCAAAGTATTTTAAATCATCTAAAGATATAGGTTATTTAAACAAGATTCTTTTATTTCTCTTTCTTGGGAGAGGGTCCACCTTCAAGTGCTACAGGTTACATGGGGATATAATTTAGAGTGACATGTGCTTGCGTGTATACTAGTGCCAATTTCACTGGGGTGGGGAGGGTTCTTAGTCTGAAGAGGAAACGTTGGGTCCAATCTGGTGTCAAGGGCCTTTGAGCAGCAGGCTGAGCTATGAGAGAAACTCGTCTTAGAAAGGCACAGCATCTCCTTCCTAGGCTTAATCAAGAATTCAGGAGTTCAAGACTGATGGTTGCCAAGAGGGGAGGAATGGGCTGGGAGTCTGAGGTTAGTGGATGTGAACTATTACATTTAGAATGGATAAACAACAAGGTCCTACTGTAGAGCACAAGGAACTCTATCCAGCCTCCTGTGATAAACCATAATGGAAAAGAAGAGAAAAAAGAACGTATATACGTGTATAACTGAGTCACTTTGTTGTACCCCAGAGATTAACACAACATTGTAAATCAAATATATTTCAATTCAAAAAAGAAAAAGAATTCAGGAGTTCAACCAACAGGGAGCAACCGTTCTTCCTTTCACAGCAAAGAACCCTTCTGAAAAAATCTCCTTTACTTAGTTTATCCCCAGCATAATTTATGCTCTGTCCTATTTGAATGGGAGATATAAACTCAAGAGAAGGAGGAGGGGTGTCCAACTTCGAAATAAGAGGCAAGATTCCCACGACTGTGCTCCATCCATCACCAGGTGGATATGGATCTTATGCCCAAAAGAATGAACAATAAGTCTTCCTCTCATTCTCATAATTTAGGTCATCCATTCTTCCTGTGCTAAAAGCTTCCAGCACAGGGCTTCCCTAGTGGTCCAGCGGTTAAGAATCCATCCACCTTACAATGCAGGGGACACTGGTTCGATCCCTAGTCCAAGAAGATCCCACATGCAGCAGGGTAACTAAGCCTGTGTGTCACAACGACTAAGCCTGTGCTCTAGAGCCCAGAGCTGCAAATACTGAGCTTGCACGCCTAGAGCCCGTGCTCTGCCACGAGAGAAGCCACCATGAGAAGCCCATGTACTGCAACTAGAGAGTAGCTCCTGCTCAGTGCAGCTAGAGAAAGCCTGTGTGTGGCAACAGGTCCAGCGCAGCCAAAAATAAAAATAAATATTAAAAAGAAACACACACACACCTTCTAGCGCAGAGAGGAGGGGAGTAAAGGAAAAGAATCTGGAAGAACAGCGTTGAGTTCCAAATGAGAAATCTGAAAACAACAAAACAAAGCAAGAAGAAGGAAGAGTATCATTTTATGTGCCTCTGTGACAAAGATTGGAAAGTGGTCACTCAATGGCCAGATGGGGCTCTCACAGAATTAAAAAAAAAAACCAGTAAGTAGTAAAAATATAAAAATGAGGACATACTAGGGAAAGATCTGGATCCTTGGCTTCTCTTAAGAAACAAAATATTGCATTTCGACCCTGGGCTGGTCTTCCCACTGAACACTGGTTATCCCATGGGTGACCCAGTGGGTCCCCACCCAAGAAGGCGAACTGCATTCTCCTCTGCTGTCCCCTCCCCCAGGCTCAGCCTCCTGGTTGTAAATCACACCCCAAGGCTTTCCAGGCCCGGGTTTGCAGCCGCTGCTTTGTCCCTTCCATGAAGGCAGATTAAACCCACCTGTTGGTAGGCTCAGGCCTCACCTCCCCTTAGAGGCAGAAGCCCCACTGAGCTTACACAAAACTAAGCTGCTTTGGCTTCAAGCTTTGAATTTCTGATTCAGAATCCAGATATACTATTCTTCTTTTTTTCTAAAATCTGAGTTTCCTTCATAGCTGTCTTGCTATTGACAATATGATAGACTCACCTATAGTCCCTATATTCAATACTTTAGTTATGCCATTCAGAAAATGATCTGCATAATCCATGCAAATATAATAAAACTTATGAAAAAGTCATTCTTACAATGTATACAGGTAAGAATTCCTATTACAAATCACTGTGGGCAACAGTAGAAAAGCCGATTTGGGGGAAAGAAGATGAATGGATGAGCAGGTGGAGACTTGCTGCACTTTCCATTAACAGGTTGGCTCCAAAGTAATATGCACAAACCTCTTCCATGAAATTGATGAAATGCACCAGGTAAAGACCCAGCACTGGGACCAGGAGGGGGAGGGCACTGTACCCCAACCCAGGGGTGCCCTGGACGAGTCCCCCTCCTGCTGCCTTCTACCATTGTGTCCCACTAGCCCTGTCTAGGAGAATCGGCTGACACCTTTCCTGTTTAAAAGCAGTAATTTAGTCCAAATGTGCTAATGACGCATTTCTTAAAAGCTACATTAGGTGGGAGAATAGAAAAGACCATATGTGAAATCCATCAGTCCACACAAATGGCCTGAGCTGGCTCACAAGCTGGGTAAGCAAGTAAGAATCTGTGCATTGACTCACAGAAGCCCCATTCGTCACGGTAATCAGAGCAGGACACACAGGACAATCGCCTTGGACGTCAAGGGGGAAGGTATGGACCCAGCACATGAGATGTAACAGAGGTAAGGAGTGGCCGGTTGCATGTCTCGACTCTAGCTCAGAGCAGACCTTTCAGAGAGCCCAGGGTTTATCCTGTGCAGAAGCGTGCAGGGTGAGTTGCCAACTGGGACAGCTTTTGTGGACCGTGGAGGCTTGGCGTGGATTCCTGTTGACCATCACCAGACACCTCCTGGTACATTCCAGGCGTTTGCTTTTCTCCCAGGTCACACTGATCCAAGTCTGGCTGAAAATAATTGGACCCTGGCCTTCAATACAGGGCACCTAGTACAGACTGACAGGTTGGAAACCACCCTTATGGTCACCCTCTTGTAGTTTATGGCACCAACAAAGCTAACACTCCTCCCCTTCTCGAGCACAATCACATAATATAACCTCAAGGTATTAATTTCTTTATTTGGAGTCTGTCCTGAAACAAGGATATGGTTGGTTTGAATGTCTGGGATGTTCAGAATGTTAAAACACTCAGCACCGTCCGTGGACCAGAGACACCCAGGGGACGCTCTCTCAGAGAGATGAGACAAAGCCAATGCCGATGGCCTTGGAATCTCACACGGGGAAGAAAATGCTCCCAAGCGTGAGCCTCAAGATAAGTGGCTTCATATGGGGACTGCAGGCAGTCATTATTAAACACTGAGAGTGTTCACAAAGAAGACAGCGGTATGGATGGGAGACAGCATGGATTATGCATGTCAGGGAGGACTAAGAGAGGTTAACACAATCAGAGCTTGGCCAACATAACCTCAAATTCAGAGAGACCAGGCTGAACGCTAGAGGACCACAGAGACGCCTGACAGAACAGGAGATGTTGAGAAGCGCTTGCCTCAAGAAGAGTATTTCTTTCAAAACACCTTTTGAGTGGCCTGATTTATAGGTTGGACAGCTGATTGTAAGATGGGCAGGTGGAGATGAGACAGGGATCCAATGGCCGTGTTTTGGAAGAAAGAAATTATAGACGAGAAAAGAGTGGGGTGGTGGTTTATATAAACCCTGACATTATGGAGTTATTGCTGAGAAAGACTGAGGAGAGGCTCCTACCATCCCAGAGTGGCAGACCTTCCCTCCAGGAAAGCGGAGGGAACAGAAAATTCCTAAAGTCCACTCCCCCACAATCGTGGCATGTTCACTACCAGCCAACCGTAACAAGATGATTTCCAGAATTTAAAATGACACACCCCCGCGATTGATACTATGCATAAAACAGAAAACTTATGAGAACCTACCAAACAGCACAGGGAACTCTGCTCCATGCACTGTGGTGACCTAAATGGGGAGGAAATCCAAAAATGAGGGAACATACACATAGGTGTGGCTGATCCATTTTACTGTACACCAGAAACGAACAACATCGTAAAGCAACTCTAATCCAGGAACATTTCATTGAAAACAATTTGTGAAAAAAAAAAAAAATGACTTGGAACACAATGCGATAAGTGGGAAACACCCAACCAGGGCGAGCTGGAGGGACTGGCTGGATCTTCACTGCATGTCTGCGGCTTCGCACCCACTCCTCCTTGACTGCCGAGCATCAGTGTCCTCTGAACAGACCATCACACTCACTGCTGGAGACCGTTGAGGCCATGAGGTGACCTCATGTGTTAAAATAAATAAGCTCAAAAGTGCTGAGCGAATGGAAAGTATTATTGTCATAAGTTGTGATTGTGAAATCATGAGTCAGAGCAAGGGATGCTTGTTTCCTCTGCTGTGGCTTCAGCTCAAGTGAGGAGTCAGGAGGCTTTAGTCCAGGCACACTGGGCAGGGTGCACAGGGCCCCTCGTGGACTCAAACCCTCCTTTCCCTTTGGTTGCCCATCACTCAGCTGGGGCCTTGACAGTCAGGGCACGGGATAACCAGACTGTATTAACATATACTGTTTAAAATACAAGGGAAAGTCCAATCTGCTTATTGTCTTTAGTGAAATGCCTTTTCATATCATACACTCATTTTCTACTTGGATGACTTCTTTTTTCATATTGAGTTTCCAGGAGGGGAAAGTGCTATTTGCTCAGCCATGTCCGACTCTGAGACCCCATGGTCTATAGCCCACCAGGCTCCACTGTCCACTGGAGTGGGTTGCCATTTTCTTCTCCAGGAGATCTTCCCAACCCAGGGATCAAACCTGGGTTTCTTAAATTGCAGGCGGATCCTTTACTGTCTGAGCCATCCAGAGCTCTTCCTATATTTTATATGCAAATTCAAGGTTGGCAATGTGACTTACAAATATTTTCCCTGTTCTGTAGTTTTATCTTTTCTTTCTCTTAACAAGGTCTTCCATAGAGCAAGTGTTTTTTACTCTTGCTGAAGTCCAAGTTATCTTTTTTTTTTCCTTTTATGGCCATGCCTTGGTATCATTCAGAGAAGGCAATGGCACCCCACTCCAGTGTTCTTGCTTGGAGAATCCCAGGGATGGGGGAGCCTGCTGGGCTGCCGTCTATGGGGTTGCACAGAGTCAGACACAACTGAAGCAACTTAGCAGCAGCAGTTGGCATCATTAGATATTTCTTACTTGGAAACAATCACAGCTTTTCTCGATGGCCAAGCATGATAGTACAGACTTTGGTTTTCAACTTTCCCTCTTCCAATGAAATGGAAACCACTAGGCACTTTTGAATTGTGATGCTGGAGAAGACTCTTGAGAGTCCCTTGGACAGCAAGGAGATAAAACCAGCCAAACCTAAAGGAAATCAACCCTGAATATTCATTGGAGAGACTGATTGAAATTAAAATTGGTGCTGAAATTGAAGCACCAATACTGGCCACCTGATGCGAAGAGCCAGCTCACTGGAAAAGACCCTGATGCTGGGAAAAACTGAGGGCAAGAGGAGAAGGGGGCAATAGAGGATGAGAAGGTTGGATGGCATCACAGACTCAATGGACATGAATTTGAGCAAACTTCAGGAGAGAGTGAAGGACAGAGAAGCCTGGCATTCTGCAGTCCATAGGGTCACAAAGAGTCGGATACAACTGAGCGACTGAACAACAACAATAACAAGGCCCTTACAGTTTGTGTGCATCAGTTCAGTTCAGTTCAGTTCAGTCGCTCAGTTGTGTCCGACTCTTTGCACACCAGGCCTCCCTGTCCATCACCAACTCCCAGAGTCCACCCAAACCCATGTCCATCGAGTCAATGATGCCATGCAACCATCTCATCCTCTGTCGTCCCCTTCTCCTCCTACCCTTAATCTTTCCCAGCATCAGGGTCTTTTCCAATGAGTCAGCTCTTTGCATCAGGTGGCCAAAGTATTGGAGCGTCAGCTTCAAAATCAGTCCTTCCGATGAACACCCAGGACTGATCTCCTTTAGAATGGACTGGTTGGATCTCCTTGCTGTCCAAGGGACTCTCAAGAGTCTTCTCCAACACCACAGTTCAAAAGCATCAGTTCTTCTGCATTTAGCTTTCTTTAGAGTCCAACTCTCACATCCATACATGACCACTGGAAAAACCATAGCCTTGACTAGACAGACCTTTGCTGGCAACGTAATGTCTCTGCTTTTTAATATGCTGTCTAAGTTAGTCATAACTTTCCTTCCAAGGAGTAAGTGTCTTTTAATTTCATGGCTGCAGTCACCATCTGCAGTGATTTTGGAGCCCAAAAAAATAAAGTCAGCCACTGTTTGCATCAGGATGGCCTTTACTATCTGGTTAAATTGGAAGTGGGCTGGTTTTGGTTTTAGAGAGGGGATCAGATGCTACAAGGACCTTATCTGTGAGATTTGTATGACCCATGGAGCAAAATGTTCTAACCCATTGCACTTACTCTAGGAAGATGCTGATGTTCAATTATGAGGTTTAAAGTGCTTTAATTTTATTCAAAGCAGAAATAGAACATCTAGAGTTCTTATAAATAGTCATTAATCATTCCTAAGTAGCTTAATTTACCCCATTGTGCCAGTATGGGTATTATTCTTTAATTCTTCCTCTTATTTTTCTCAAATTTAAATACATACATAAAATTCCTTAATATTTCTTTTACTATTTTCTTTAAGAGTATGGATTTGATATTTCTTTTTATGTAATTTCTATTTATTTATTTTTGGCGGTGCCGGGTGTTCGTTGCTGGAAGGGCTACTCTCTGTCTGCAGTGCGTGGGCTTCTCACTGTGCTGGCTTCTTTCGTTTCGGCTCACCAGCTCTAGAGGACGGCTCAGTAGTTGTGGCTCAGGGACTTGGTGGCTCTGCACGTGGGACCTTTCAGGACCAGGGATCAGACCCGTGTCTCCCGCACTGGCAGGCAGATTCTTTACCACTGGGCCACTAGGGAAACCCCTGAAAATTTCTTAAAATGTGATCCAGAGGAAAATAATGGGGCCCTCTTAACCCTGTATGGCCATTTAGACTGCAGTTTAAGACACCCTAACCCATCTGACCTGGAGAAGGAAATGGCAACCTACTCCAGTATTCTTGCCTGGAGAAGCTCAGGGACAGAGGAGCCTGGTGGGCTGCTGTCTATGGGGTTGCACAGAGTCAGACATGACCAAAGTGACAGCCGCAGCAGCAACCCATCTGACCACACACTGAGTCCTGATCACAGGTAAATGAAGCCCTGTGAGCAGAGAGCTTCCCAAACTCACCTAAAACACAAAGTAAACATCACTCATTAAGGACTTTTCTAACTATTTTTCTCTATGTAACCATTCATCTCCATAAGCTATAACATGGCCAGCAAAAAAAAAAAAAGGAAAAGAAAGAGATCAGCTTTTATCTTTGCCATCCATTTGTTTAGAACATGCAGACAGCTTCATTTAGCAGAAAGTTTAGCTCTGGCATAATTAACATTCTACAATTACTAGAAATTGCCAGTTACTCTAAAATCAGTTGGGGACCTTGACTGGAATTCGTATCATAGAGTTAAATAAAATAACTTTAAAAGAACATCCTATTATGAAATTGTAACTTGATTTCTTTATAAGTTCTCTATAAAATGCTGGGTTTGTTTTTCAATTCCATATTTCCTATTCACATACAGAAATTTTAAAGTATACTTTTGTCAATCTATATGATTTCCAATGGGAAAATCCTAAATTTATACCACTTAACAGCAGATTCTTAAAGCAACATATTCTAAAATGAGATGATTTTAGTTGTGAGTCTTTATATTTGTTTGTTTTCTGTTATCTTGGCTAATAACTCTTAATGGTGAATATAATTCTCTCCTGACAAAGGAAGATTACTGAACTCATTGTCAGAGCTGTTTTGATAATATTTTGAACAGGGAGAATAAACTTTCTTGAAGAACTCATCCACGTATGTGGTTTCTACAATACTTGTTTCTAAAAATATAGTCACACTTCCTTGTAGCTTTCTTGTAAAAAACTAATGTGTTTCGTTTACTCATTTACTGGCCATATTTTATCGACACCATTTTCAAACCTGAAAGCTGGAGTGACAAGTCACAGAAGCCAAGGCTACTACTAAGAAAAACGAGACGCCTGTGAGCACTTCGTAGAGATTTGCACTGAATATGGAAGCGGTCCTGCCTCCTCAGGGCAGGCTCTTGGGTCAGAAAGACACTGAAACGCCCGCCACTCTCAGTGAGGTTTTCTGAGGCTGCAAATTGCGATTGTTCGGTTTCTGGAAGGGCATGTTGATGGATTTGGGGTGGGTGGAGCTAAACCAATTTTCTTCTCTACCACTTTCATTTGGATGGATTTATCAATCAATTTAAAAAGAAAAAAACAATAGCCACAAAAATCCAACCTTCAGAGATAAATTAAGAAATGGTCTCTCCACATTGTTTTATTCACTAAACATATTGAGTACCTGTCATGCGTAGCTGGGTTGCCCTGTTTCTGCTGTCCCACACATTACACACACATGTAGATCTTTGACGTCCACCTTATTAACCATAGCCTCCTGTGGCTTCATGGATCTTTTTTTCTATTTTTAATCTTTAGAGTAATAATAATCATCTCTGGTGGCTCAGCAGTAAAGAATCCATCTGCCAAAGTAGGAGATGCAGGTTCGATCCCTGGGTCAGGAAAATCCCCTGGAGGAGGGCATGGCAACCTACTCCAGTGTTCTTGCCTGGAGAATCCAATGGACAGAGGAGCCTGGCAGGCTACAGTCTATGTGGTCGCAAAGAGCCAGACACACCTGAGCGAGTAAACAAGAGCAACAACAACAACAATCATCTCTATCATAACAGCCTTTGAGCACTTGACGGCAAGGCAGGCACAATGCTAAGATTAATAAGCCCTTATCTAATCTTCCAACAAACTGAGATCCATTCAAGCATCATCCAGAGGGTGCAGAGCAGAAACAAACTGCCACCTGTCTGTGGTCACATGCCCTTTGGGACTTTGGGGACCTCATCTCAGGTATGTCTATGTCCAAAGCCAGGTCTCGTAACCACTGTGTTATTCAGATTTATCATTAGTTGAACAGGAGGCTTCATTCATGATGAAATGAAATCCTTTTAAACCTTATTCAGGTGCTGGTGGTTGCAGAGTCAGCTTTGCTTGTCTGCACAGACACCTGTCCGCACACCTGCCTGTATCCTGAAGGAGCCGCGCTGAATGGAAATGTGTCTCCCGCCCCGACCCGGCCCCGCTTGTGAAGACCAGCCATTCAGAGACCAGATCTGAATGGTCAGCCCTGAGCTGAAGTGCTTATAATCACTCAGAAATTTTGTTCTCTTAGAATTTAATGTTCACTTACAGGTCACAATAGAAAGTCTATCAAAACCAAAACAAAGAAAATATGTTGCTTAAATATAAAGTGTTTCTAGCTTTTTGTTGATCGCATGCTATAAACATACTGTTTCTCTCATTTTTTTCCAGTAGAAAGTGTAAACAGTGACAGCTCCTCATGGGAGACACAAAGAGTGCTCATGGAGGGGGGGCCTCATGGAGTCTGGACCCTAAACCACTTGTCATTACACAGGATTCCAAGCACAGGAGCAGATTAAAACAAATAGATCAAATGGATTCTTGTCTTACAATCATATAAAAAAATTTAAACTGGCCTCAAAATAATATTAATAAGAGATAAAAATAGTCTTAACACAAAAGAACAATTTCTTAATGGAGCCGGGGGCCGTATCTGGAGACCAGCCATGGAGGAAAGCAGGAGCCCGGGATCACATTGGATAGTTCTCTGTTGGAGGGTCTCCACACCCGATGGTAATCATGAGCCCACATGGGTGCTGAGCACCTGAACTGTGGCTGGCAAGACCGAGAAAGCAAATGTTTTATGTCACGTAACTGTGATTAATTTTAACTGTAATGCTCACATACCGTAGCTCCTGCCTCTCCCATTGGATATCACAGCTTAAAGACAATGTGGGACATGTGTACAATGAAGTATTACACAGCCCTCTCTTTCCTCACACCAGTCAGCATGGCCATCATCACCAAGTCTACAAACAATAAATGCTGGAGAGGGTGTGGACGAAAGGGAACCCTCCTACACTGTTGGTGGGATTGTGACCTGATACAGCCATTATGGGGAACAGTATGGTGGGCCCTTAAATAACTAAAAATAGAGCTACCATGTGACCCTGCAACCCCACCACTGGGCAAATACCCTGAGAAAACCACAATTTCAAAAGACATTTGTACCCCAATGTTCATAGCAGCAGCCATTTACAATAGCCAGGCCATGGAAGCAACCCAGATGTCCATTAACAGATGAAGGGGTGAAGAAGATGTGGTGCCTATATACAATGGAATACTACCCAGCAAAGAGAAAGAATGAATTTGAGTGAGTTCTAGTGAGGTGGATGAACCTAGAGCCTGTTATACAGAGTGAAGTAAGTCAGAAAGAGAAGAACAAACATTGGATATGAACACGTATCTATGGATTCTAGAAAAATAGTACTGATGAACCTGTTTGCAGGAAGGAATGGAGACACAGATGCAGAGAGTAGATGTGGGGACCCAGTCGGGGAGAGAATGGGAGGAATGGAGAAAGCAGCATCAGCATATTTATATGCACACCATCATGGGTAAAATGGATAGGCACGAGCTGCTGCTGCTGCTGCCAAGTCGCTGCAGTCGATAGGCACGAGAAGTTGCTATAAAACATAGGGAGCCCAGCCTGGGCTCTGTGATGACCTGAGGGGGCGGGGGAGGGAAGGGAGGCTCAAGAGGGAGGGACATATGGACAGTTGTGCCTGATTTGTGCAGTTGTGTGGCAGAAACCAACACGACACTGTAAAGCAATATTCCTCCAGTTAAAAAACAAACAGAAAGGACAAGAAACATGTTCTCTCAATCATGAGGAGCAGACGGCATCTGGTTCTCTGTCTTAGCATCCAGCTACAACAAGGTAGAGGGGGTGACGCCGGGTGAGGGCCGAGAAGCCTGGCGCAGAGGGCGGGTGGGGCAGGAATGAGTCCTGTGGGTTTAGATGATGCCTCCTCCAGGAGGACCTCCCTGACCACCCCTCTGCTCCCTGCCCTCTCGACCCCGCAGGTGCCCCGACCCCATCACACCACAGCAGGTCCCCAGCTGTGTCCTTGTGTCCGCACGTGAACTGCAGGCATGGGGAGGAGCACTGGGGCCCCCACCTCCTCCCCCCGTGCCCGCCCACATGGTGCCAATACCCTGGGCCCAAGCCATGAGCCAGAACCTGAGGATATGTGTTGTGTGCTCAGTTGCTCAGTCGGGTCTGACTCTTTGCGACCCCGTGGACTGCAGCCCACCAGGCTCCTCTGTCCACAGGATTCTCCAGGCAAGAATACTGGAGTGGGTTGCCATTTCCTCCTCCAGGGGATCTTCCCAACCCAGGGATAAAGCTTGGGTCTCCTGGGTGTCCTGTATTGGCAGGCAGGTTCTTCATTCACTGAACCACCTGCGCAGCCCAAGGAGGTACCCCCATGGCCATCACATCATCTTCTTTTATCCCCTTTCGTTCCTCCTCATTCACCTTGTTTTCTCAGGGAAAATCGATAAACATCAGCAATGAAGCTTGGCTGATGACTGGGAGGTGGCGGGGGGGGTGGCTAAATGGCACCCCTGAATTAGCAGGTTCTGAGAATTGCCCTTAAATATCAGAAGAGTTGGTTCTGTCTATGTCCAAACAAGAAAGGAGGAAAGGAGGAACAGAAGCGACTTCTTGGAATAAACTCAGAGTGAGATCAAATTTTTCTGGATTCTATCCTCAGGGTCCTATTCGCCTCATAGGTCTTTTCAAGGAATTTCTTTGAAATCATCTTGATAAGCAAACAGAAAACTAACTTAATTTGACTTCTTTGACCTAAGTTGTGTCCCATGAATAAGCACTGAATTAAAATCACCACCAGAGACAGAATCTAGGTGAGTCCCTGGTCCTCAGACATCAACCCTTGGTCATTGGAGGGTCTCCGTTTGCTGCCAGGACCAGAACTTCTGACCTCTGAAGGACCCTGGTTCCCACAGGGCCCAGAGCTGGTGTCAGCCAGTGAAAGGCGGCCACCACAAATACAAAAATCTCTAAAACACGATGAAAAGAAGGAGAAGGAGGAAAGTCATTCAGGCTTATTTTTCCAATACCTCACATACTTCAAATACTTCAGTACAACTCCTACGTGGGAGGAGAAGAAAAGAAAAATAACAAAACTTGGTATTTTATTAAGCAGATTATCTATATTGACATGAAAAATTGGATACTCTTTTCTTTTGAAAAAAAATAAATATAACTTTTGTTTGTTTTTGGAAGCTGTGAGCGTCTGCTTCTTTGGCCAGACAGACCTCTCTGCCACATCCCTCTCCTGGGTGGATGATGGGCCTGCCTCCAAGCCCAGGTAGCTCGGGGGTGGCTGCTGAGCCCGGATGTCACGGGCTGAGCCTGCAGAAGAACTCCAAGGAGTGAAACTCCTGAGAGACCTTTTCTATTAAAGTTTTTTTCGCAGCACGTATAAATTACAGTGCTGACAAGAATTTTCTTGTCTTTAATATGGGCCAGGTATGTTTTTTTTCTCTCTCTTTAAAAATAATTTCTGCCTCTGTAAATGCCTCATTTGTGCATCTATTTTTTTATTAACTTAAAACATCTTCAGGCCTGATTTCTTCCCATTACTGCAGGATCTGGAGATAAGAAATCAAGTGAGTCCATAGAGGTCGAACTTATCAGATCGACGATCATGTCCTTATGTAAACTCTTGTCACCAACACTTTGGTCAGAACGGGACTGTAAAAGCACCAAATAGATTTTGAAATTATGAGTTAATTTCAGGAGATGTGAGGTCTTGTGAAATTTAAGCAAAACTTTTTCACACCCTTACCCTTAATTACAGTTCATTTGTCCAGGAGATTTTCTTTGAAAACATGTGGTTCGAAGCAGATGCTTGTGCTGTGCAAACAATGGTGACCTTCATTTGAAAGCCAGTCTTGACCTGCTTCTACAATTACCAGACAAATAAAAGAAAATAAACCTTGCCAACACACTAGATATTGTGTGTTTATCTGGAAGCAAACAGAGCTAAGCGATCATATGTTTCAAGTTTAGTTCTACAGTTTTAGAAGTCCTGATCTTTGAAGCCATCCTGTATCACATCACTTAGGAACCTTCGTGGCTACAGTGATGGGATTAGCCCTCTGTCTACACGGGACAATTCCCAAGGAACGGTGGTGGAAATAACAGTCCTGGATCCCCACAGATGGGTTTCCTGCTCCTTCCCTAGTGGAAAGGACACAGTGACCCCACTCTGTATTATATAATCTTTACCTGGGAAGGCGGTGTGTGTGACCAGAGATCGTGGCACACTGTTAGAAACATCCTCCTTGGTTAGACACTATGGGACCATCACCGTGGCTTACCTGCCACTCTGTTCTCTCTCATGAGCTGCTTGAAAATTTAAATCCCAATGAGCCCTTTCATCTCTGGCTTCTAGGTCACCTTTCATCCACCACATCTTCAAATTTCAGACAGTTCTAATGATGGCTTCCATGTATCGTCATGACTTTCTTTTCTTTCCAAAAGTGCCTTTCGTGATTCAACTTATTGAAACAAACAAACAAAACCCAAACAGACAAAATCTTTCCACTCTTCAGCTGGGGAGAATGACCTTCTCCATAGCTCCACTTGGAACGTCCGTAGCTACTTCAGATGAACCCAGCTTATAACCTTGTTAATAAGAGTATAAGCCACTGACAGCATTTAGCAGACCACGTTCTCTGTATACGTGCGTTGCTTTTCAGTTCTTGTTCAATGCTGAGGAATTCTGCAGATACTGTATTTGAATGCTCATTATCTCTTAAGTTACAAACATATCACTGCCTTCTTTCAACTGCTATGTGATGCCCACCCAGAGTTAAACTATGGATACATTCTGTCCTGAAACAATGAGAAATAAACCATAGAGGAGCAGGGACCTCTACTTCTCAGGAGGTCTGTCTTGTGTTGGATTTGCTTTCCCCAGACAAAGTGATGCCCTGAGTTTGTGTTCCACTGGCTGGGCGTCACCTTCTTGAGCAGCCTTAGCTGTTTTGCACACACAGGTCATCATCACATGTAAAAGAAACGACCCGACATCAGCAGACATGAGGAAGGAGTAGCAAGTGGCAGAGATTTTGCGAGTCCCGAGTCATTGGTTATGACAGAAGGCTGGACTTTTCGCTAAGTTTAGAATCCCCTTGAGCATATTGAGGTTCAAGTACCATTAACTCTTGGCAAAATTCTCCTTCCTAATTCGAAGAACAAAGGATTACGAAAGCTCATAAAAATGCTTCTCAAATTTCAAATAGCTTTTAAAAAACATTTAATGAGCTAAGAGTAATTGAATCAGAAACATATGGATTAAATTTTCCTTGAAATTCACAGGGGTTTAATATTAAAAGGGAGAACTCATTCAGCAGAACCCCCAAAGACTAGATCCCAATTTTTTAACATCAACTAGTAATTCTCTGTAACCCTTTATCTTTGCACGTTTTTTTTTTTTTTTTTTTTGTCTAGAGAGTTTTGTGGTTTGGGTGGTACTGTGTTAATTATCATTGTACTGATAGATAATACATCTGCCAATGAATTCGATACATCTTCACAGACTTGAACGACTTACCTACTTATAATTAAGAGAGCAGTAACATCCACCTAGAACGTGGCTTTCAAGCTGTTTGAGCAGTAGAAATGTCTCGTCTCTGTAAACCCAATTGTATGCAGAGTCAGAGTGGGGCCGAGGGTGGGGGAGAGAAAACAGGCTCTCTAGTTCCCTCTGGGGTCTCTCTTCAGCACCCCTATGGAACCCTGCAACATGATTTACAAACCTTTGATCTAGCTTCTGGCCAAGAATGGGGTAATAAAAGGAAGGGAGGGATGCCTAAGAAGCCCAAATGGACACTGGAGAGTCCATGAAGTGATTACAAAACTCCATCAAAACCTTTATATCCTTACTCTGCAAAACTTTCTAACAAGCTTTGAATGTTTCTGTATCCACCAATGACTGACAGCAACAAACTGGAAGATCTAAAATTATAGAAAAGATAGAAAAGAAGAAAAGAGACAAAATCTAGACAGTTTTCCAAAGGTTTACTAAACCTCTACCTTTAAGTTTGGGAGAAATGACCTATGACCGTCATAAACTTTCAGAGAATCAGTGCCTCCAATGTGGGGCGACAGCTGGTATGAACAGCTGACTTCAAGCCAGGAAGAAGACTTTAACCTCAGAAATGCTCTAGAAAAAGAAAAGAGATATTCATGCTGGCTTCTTGTCTTTTATCCAGTCTATAGAATGTACATTCAAAAAACTGAGATCGTGGCATCCAGTCCCATGATGGGAAAAAAGTGGAAACCATGACAGATTTTCTTATCTTAGGCTCCAAAATCACTGCAGACAGTGACTGCAACCATGAAATTAAAAATGCTTGCTCCTTGGGAGAAAAGCTTTGATAAACCTAGATAGCATTTTAGAAAGCAAAGACGTCACTTTACTGACAGAGTTTCAACTTATGGTTTTTCCAGTAGTCATATATACGGATATAAAAGTTGGATCACAAAGAACCTGAGCACCAAAGAATTGATGTTTTTGAACTCCGGTGCTGGAAAAGACTCTTGAGAGTTATTTGGACTGCAAGGAGATCAAACCAATCAATCCTAAAGGAAATCAATCCTGAATATTCATTGGAAGGACTGATGCTAAAGCTGAATCCTCAATACTTAGGCCACCTGATATGAAGATCTAATTCATTAAAGACCCTGATGATGGGAAAGATTGTGGGCAGGATGAGAAGTGGGCAATAGAGGATGAGATGGTTTAACGGCATCACCAACTCAATGGATGAGAGTTTGAGCAAACCCTGGGAGATAATGAAGGAAAAGGAAGGCTGGCGTGCTACAGTCCATACAGTCACAAAGAGTCAGACAAGACTTAGCGACTGAACAAGAATAGAATGTACCAAAAACTGTGGACTCCCAGGAAGCAGTACACAGACAACCACACAATCTGTGCTCCTGGGGTAGGTGACCCCACTATTCAACTTCTGCACAGATTCTTCCTAGAACGTCATGAAGATAAAGTAGCTGGGAGATTCATCAGCAGGGGCAGAAATGCTCAGGTTTCCAGTTTGCAGAGGCTGTGAGCACCATGCCACCGGGCAGAGTGTCATTCCAGGACCTGGGGCGTCCACAGACGGCACCGAGCTGAGTACATCTATGTTTTCAGACACAGAGCATTCTTTCTGGAAATGTGGCAGCAATGTGTTGGGCGTAGCCCGAGCTGGAGACAGATGTGAGAGTCAGAGTAACATAGAAAATGTGGATCCAGAAAGAAATACTAAATTCCCTTAGGGAGAAAAAAGGGTTGCATTATCTTGGCCCAGCATCAAGTCTAGGTGGAGCCTTCAAAGACCTGTGGAAATGACTAACAGTAACATTTCAGACTTGTACAGATGGAACCTCGGAATATAATAATACAGCCTATGTCTTCCTCCAGAGCTCCATAAGGAAGGACTCCTGTTGGCAAAGAAAAAAAAAATCATACTAAAATGATATTCAGGATTTCTATATTTAGATGTGTGAAAATGAGATTCACAGAGCCAAGGTGAATATCGCCTCCCTCTTTTGGAGTATTGGAGTACTGTTGATGAAAGTTACCCAAAAAAGCTCTCCATAGCAGAAGTTCCAAAGTACTGAACATTCTGAAAAGTATTCACCCAGGCTCTGACCTTTTCCAACTACCTAAAATTAAACCCCAAAACAAAAAACTGAAAACTCAGCTAGGGAAAAGGCGGAGGGGAGTCAAATACAAGGGTACTAATGTAAGAAAAAAGCAAAGGCATCATTAATACATTACTTGTCCAAAACTCATTGTGTAGCAAAACGGGGCTGTTTCTATGGATTTGAACCTTTTGAAGAATTAACGTCACTATCTCATTCCCTTCAAACCCTCACACCTATCAGAGAACACTGCCAGTTTCCAACGGAGCGCAGCAAAGACCTCATTCGCCTTGAAGCTGCGCCAGGAGCTGGTCTTCTGATCTGAATGTCTGCTCGGGTGAAGCTGCCAAATGTCTGAGTTCTGGAACCTTCCAGATGAGCCCTGGTTTCCCCTGGACGGTGCTGGTAAGTCCATACCCACAGGACAAAGCACGTTCTCCCGGAGCCTGAGACTCAGTTACCCTCTGCCCTTTGGGGAGCTGAGTGAAAAAAACACGTTTTTTTGCCACCCTGTACCTTCACCTTGGCAATAACAGGAGAAAAACAGTGGTGCTGAGGCTGAAAAAAAAAAGCTGATGTGTGACTCATGCAATATGAAAGAAAAAATGCTGGAGGAAAGGGATGTACCGGTAAGGGGAGCAAGAGGTCTTGTGAAGTTAAAAGAGAAATCTCTTCCTTTCTCTGGGTCTTTCCATGTCAACAAGATCTGGAGACACCCTCCAGATCCTCCTAGTAGGAGGTTTCCACACGAGCGGCAGGCAGCTCTGTCTCCCAGGGTTTTTCAAGCATCCAACACGCTACTTCTTTGGGAAGCGTGGCCGTAGTGCAGGAGAGTTCTCAAATAAAAAGAACATATCCTTTTTAGAAATCGTGTTCGGCTCAATCTTTACACAATGGAGAAATTCATGTTCTAATATTCGGAGAGCTCCAATAACTTTTTACGAGGAAACTGGAGAGCAAGTGAGCCCAGGGAAGGCAGGGGGTGTGAACGTCAGTGTCGGAGCGGGTTTAGCAAGCAGTGCTTCTCCCGGGGATGAGCAGAGAGGGAACAGACCCAAGGCAGCATCATTTTCTAGTATAAAAAAAGCATCATTTCTAGCACGTTTGCCTCTGGGTAGAAATAGGTCTGTTATGCACAGTGCCGAGTCTGCAGATTGTGTTTCAGACTCTGCCCACATCGGAAGATCATTTAGCATCACTCAGAACAAGAGCCAGAGCCGTGTGTGTGTGTGCATGTGGGTGGGGTGTGTATGTGTGTGTGTGCATTTTTACTAGAGTAATGCGTGCTCATATTTTAAAAATAAAATAATACCAAACATTTAAAGTTAAAAGCAAGAATGCCCTGCCTCTGCACACCCCATCCAGCTCCACTCCTAAAGAGGCAACTACTCTTAATTAACTTTGTTGTGAGTTTCTCCTGGCAATGACCTCTGCTTAAATGAAAATACAGATTTTTTTTAATCTCTCATTCTTTTTTGTTGTTTGTTTGTTTTCTTTGGCTGTGAGGCGTGTGAGATTTTAGTTCCCTAACTGGGATTTGAACCTTCACTCCTTGCATTGGGAACGCAAAGCCTTAACCACTGGACCACTAGGGAATTCCCTAGCCCTCATTCTTTATTAATCCATTTTACCTGTTACCCATTAACTCACTATAATGGTAAGTGAAGATTTAATCCACCTGTACTCCCCACACACAGTCCTAGTGCTACTCTGATTCCTCCATCAGCCACCTTATGGCTTCAGATAACACATGCCTTTGCTTTTTTCTCCAGCTCTTCCCAAGTGTTTCTGGGCTACATCTTCAGCAATCCCTGAATCTTGGACCCATAGGACAGCAAACACAGAAGCAATAAGTGATCTAACTGTGGCCAAGCTCTGCTCTCCGAATCGTAGCCTCCCTGTGATGCACGGCTATCAGATATATACATGGCCACAAACCTTTAGCAAGTTTGCAAAAAGAATGAGTTACTTTGTAAACAGAGAAATCACATCGTGCTGTGGCGGGTGGGACAGGGTGGTCACCATCTGGGGAGCTAGGCGTCTGGCTGGAAACAGGGCCTTTCACCTGGGAAGAAGGGCCGAGGTGACATCAGGGCCAGTGACAGGCCTTTCCACCTGTCCTCTCTCCTGAGTCAGTGTGGGCCATCCTTAGACAGTTCTTCACCTCAGAACACTCTTAAAGGGCACCAAGAACAGGTATCTCCGGCTCTCCACATAGTTGGACTCACTTCACTCGTCACACAAGTGGCTTGCACTTCCCTGATGATTCATTTGGATGACAATACCTGGACCCGCCCTTGCAACATTTCCTGGTTCTTTAAGATAGGTCACATGGAGCTCATGGATTCTGCCTTAGTTGCCCACATCACTCTCCTCTGAACAAGTCAGTCTGTCTGCGTGCTTGCTCAGTGGCTCAGTTGTATCTCTTTGTGACCCCATGAACTGTAGCCCACCAGGCTCCTCTGTCCATGGGGATTCTCCAGGCAAGAATACTGCAGTGGGTTGCCATTTCCTCCTTCAGGGGATTGTCCCAACCCAGGGATAGAATCCACAAGACCTACATCTCCAGCATTGGTAGGCAGGTTCTCCACCACTGAGCCACCTGGGAAGCCTGTCAGTCGATCTAGATTCTCTTAAATGCATAGGCTGTGAAGTGCCTTCTGGACAAAATTCTGTCATTAATGAATTATGTGGCCTTCAGAATGTCACCTAAGCTCTCTGAGGCTTGGTTTATTTTGTGTATAAAATGATTGTTTTTTTTTTAATGTCCAAGGGTAACAAAAAGTTGAAGAACTATAGAATCTTGAATGTGGGGGAGAAGAAAAAACCTCAAAAGTCTGAAAATTCTCTTTCTGAATGCATAAGTCCTGGTCAGCATCCCTGGAATATGTCCATTAGGGCCTGAAAAACAACACTTCAGGGGTGGTCTGATCTGACTGAGAACAGTGGGATTTTTAACACCCTTGATCTTGACACTGTTCTCATATTTAAAAAACCCTAAGTTTGCATTATATTCATATGTATTTTTTGGCTGCTATATTATACTTTTGGCTCATTTGGTACTTCTGGTCACAGAAAGTCATGAGCATTAGACACACACACACACAGAGAAAGATCCTGCTTCATTCTGAACTTAATCTTTTTCCCAAAAAAACAAATGCTTGATTTCTGTTTTCTAAGTCTTTTTTGTTGCTGTTATTATTTTTCTCTCATCAAACAAGTAGTTCAGATTCATTGTGAAAAAAAAAAAAACCTACAAGGAACAAATATGAAGTGAAAATCAACTGTAATTCCAACCCAGAATGCACCATTGTTACATTCTGGTGAGTGTGTGAGTGAAAGAGGCTCAGTCATGTCTGACTCTCTGTGACCCCATGGACTGGCCCAATCAGACTCCTCTGTCCATGGGGTTTTCCAGGCAAGAATACTGGAGTGCGTTGCCATTCCCTTCTTCAGGGGCTCTTCCGGACCCAGGGATCCAACCTGGGTTTCCCACTTTGCAGGCAGATTCTTTGCCATGTGAGCCACGTGGGAAGCCCACATTCTGGTGACTATCACTTCAAATGCTTCCTCTCAGTGCATTTGTATCTATCCACCGTTGAACATGCACACACACTCTCTCACTCACACACACCCCAAACTATGGTGTATTTGATGACAGGTAGGAGAAAAGCCCATTGAAATATGTTGATTGAAATGATGAAGAGGTCCATCGTCTCGGTGGGGTGGCTTCATGGGCAATAACGTGGGGGCTTGGTGATGTCACAGAGGACCTGCCTATGTTCTGTTTCTCCTCTGTTTTCCATGCTATCAGCTTCATCAGGGACAAGCGCTTTCCCTTATGATACCAGGATGGGCCCCAAGCGTGAATGAGAACAGGTATGTGCATGACCATATCCAAGGAGAGGGACTGGCCACTTTTTCAGAAATTTCTTTCCAGCGAGCAAAGAACTATCATGACTACACATCTCCAGAAAACACATTCTCCCATCTCACTCTGCTGAGAGGAATTACTTGTCCACCTCAGAATCAATCAGGTAGCCAGGTGATAAGATCATATTACCACTGCAGGCTTGCTCCACCCCTGGCCCTGGGCAGGGGTGTTGGGGGGGAGGGCAGAGAAGCACGGAGGGCGGAGGAGGGGATGAGAAGGGGAGGGAGGAGGGTTAGCTTCTCCTCGACTCTCAGGCTTGAGGAGAGAAAGTGAAAACACTTGGATGAAGCCTACTCAAGGCAGCCACATGTCCACCCTGTCATCCACTCTGTCACTGTCTATCCATCCATCCATCCATCCCTTGATATTGGTTGTATACATGAAAAACACTACATGTAAGATATACAGATAGATAAATATAGGTATTCAACCCTTTAGGGTAGATGGGTAGGTAGGTTAATGGATGGATGGATACACAGAATGATGGATAGACTAGATAGATGGTAGATGATAGATACAGAAGATCAAATTAAATGTTTTGCAAACTGTTGTTCAGTAACATTATTCCATGAACATTTTGCATGTCAATCCTCAGATTCTTGTATTATTTATTTTTTTATTTTAGTTTTTAAAGATTTTTTATGTGGGTCATTTGTAAAGTCTGTATTGAACTTGTTACAATATTATGTCTGTTTTACGGCTGCAAGGTGTGTGGGATCTTAGCCCCCCTACTGGGGATCAAGTCGGTACCACCTGCATTGGAAGGCAAAGTCTTAACCCTTGGACTGCCAGGGAAGTCACCTTGTATCATTTTAAATGGATAAATAACATCCTGATATAATCTGCAATCATGACATGATTTTAATCGGTCCCTATTATTGAACAATTAGGGTATGTTGAGGTCTTTTGCAAAAAGGCAAAATGGTTGACTGAGGAAGCCTTACAAATAGCTGTGAGAAGAAGAGAAGTGAAAAGCAAAGAAGAAAAGCAAAAATATACCTATTTGAATGCAGAGTTCCAAAGAATAGCAAGGAGAGATAAGAAAGCCTTCCTCAGTGATCAGTGCAAAGAAATAGAGGAAAACAAAAGAATGGGGAAGACTAGAGATCTCTTCAAGAAAATTAGAGATACCAAGGGAACATTTCATGCAAACATGGGCTTGATAAAGGACAGAAATGGTATGGACCTAACAGAAACAGAAGATATTAAGAAGAGGTGGTAAGAATACACAGAAGAACTATACAAGAAAGATCTCCATGACCCAGAATAATAATAATCCTGATGGTGTGATCACTCACCTAGAGCCAGACATCCTGGAATGTGAAGTCAAGTGATATATAGGAAGCATCACTATGAACAAAGCTAGTGGAGGTGATGGAATTCCAGTTAAGCTATTTCAAATCCTGAAAGATGATGCTGTGAAAGTGCTGCACTCAATGTGCCAGCAAACTTGGAAAACTCAGCAGTGGCCACAGGACTGGAAAAGGTCAGTTTTCATTCCAATCCCAAAGAAAGGCAATGCCAAAGAATGCTCAAACTACCACACAATTGCACTCATCTCACATGCCAGCAAAGTAATGCTCAAAATTCTCCAAGCCAGGCTTCAACAGTATGTGAACCATGAACTTCCAGATGTTCAAGCTGTATTTAGAAAAGGCAGAGGAACCAGAGGTCAAATTGCAAACATCCACTGGATCATGGAAAAAGCAAGAGAGTTCCAGAAAAACATCTATTTCTGCTTTATTGACTACGCCGAAGCCTTTGATTGTGTGGATCACAACAAACTGTGGAAAATTCTGAAAGAGATGGGAATACCAGACCACTTGACCTGCCTCCTGAGAAATCTGTATGCAGGTCAAGAAGCAACAGTTAGAACTGGACATGGGACAACAGATTGGTTCCAAATCAGGAAAGCAGTACCTCAAGGCTGTATGCTACTAAGTCACTTCAGTCGTGTCCGACTCTGTGCGAGCCCCTAGACAGCAGCCCACCAGGCTCTCCAGTCCCTGGGATTCTCCAGGCAAGAACACTGGAGTGGGTTGCAAGGCTGTATATTGTCACCTTATTTAACTTATATGCAGAGAGTACATCATGAGAAATGCAGGGCTGGATGAAGCACAAACTGGAATCAAGATTGCTGGGAGAAATATCAATAACCTCAGATATGCAGATGACACCACCCTTATAGCAGAAAGCAAAGAGGAACTGAAGATGAAAGTGAAAGAGGAGAGTGAAAAAGCTGACTTAAAACTCAACATTCAGAAAACAAAGATCATGGCATCTGGTCCCATCACTTCATGGCAAATAAATGGGGAAACAGTGGAAACAGTGACAGACTTTATTTTGGGGGGGGGCTCCAAAATCACTGAAAATGGTGACTGCAGCCATGAAATTAAAAGACACTTGCTCCTTGGAAGAAAAGTTGACCAACCTAGACAACATGTTAAAAAGCAGAGACATTACTTTGCCAACAAAGGTCCATCTAGTCAAAGCTACGGTTTTTCCAGTAGTCATGTATGGATGTGACAGTTGGACTATAAAGAAAACTGAACACCAAAGGACTGATGCTTTTGAACTGTGGTGTTGGAGAAGACTCTTGAGAGTCCCTTGGATCTCCCAAGGAGATCCAACCAGTCCATCCTAAAGGAAATCAGTCCTGAATATTCACTGGAAGGACTGATGCTGAAGCTGAAACTGCAATACTTTGGCCACCTGATGGGAAGAACTGACTCATTTGAAAAGACCCTGATGCTGGGAAAGATTGAAGGCAGGAGAAGGAGACAACAGAGGATGAGATGATTGGATGGTATCACCGACTCAATGGTCATAAACTTGAGTAAATTCCAGGAGTTGGACAGGGAGGCCTGGTGTGCTGCAGTCCGTGGGGTCACATAGAGTAAGACACGACTGAGTGACTGAACTGAACTGAACTGAGGGTATGTTGAGGTCTTTTTAGCAGTTGTACAATGCTAAAGTCACCTGTCTGTGCATGCATTAGGGCACAATCAGCTGCATGTCTCCTTTGATACATTTCTGTAAATATTTTCTAAAATATTCTGTAAATATTTACTCAGAAAAAAATTAATTTCTGAGTAAAAGAAAGAAATATCAAATTTCAAGGCATTTGGCTCAATTGCCTTGTAAGTCTGTATTAATTTATCCTACTGCCAATATCATATGGAACTGCCCGTTTTGACATATATTTAGCATGAAAGTTTTTCAATACGTTTTACCTAATTTTGCCTTCCAAATCTAATAGCTGGGCAATGCTGGCTGCTCTGAGCATAGTGTCAGGTTCTTTCATTATTGGTAGGGTCAAATGTTTGAACATGGTTGTCTAGCCTATTTTTTTCTTTTGCCTAATTTTCTATTGAAGTACTCATTTCATATAAATTTATAATCCTTAACTTCTGCATATTTGTTTTATATGAATTATTCTTTATTTATTCTTCAGTTTTATTTATGGGGTTTTTGCCATATGAAATTAAAACACTATGAAGTCATCAAGCCTGTTGCTGGTTTCACATCTGAGGAGATTTTTAGCCTAAAATAAATAGGAATTTTGAGTATTTTTAGATATCTCCAAAGTGTTCCTAATGCATTTATCTAATGATCTACACATTTCAAAACTTTGATGGAGTACTTTTTTTTAAAAAGTGTCTGGTACCTGGAAAAATAGATTCCTACCTCAAAATTTACATCAAAACAAATTTTGGAAAAACCAAACATTTAAATATAAACAAAAACCATAAATAAATCTAAAGAGACATGGAAATGGGTTTTATCATCTTAAATCAGGAAAAAATTTCAAACATGACATAAAACTGAAGAAAATAAACTGATAACATCAAAAATAAATTCAACCATTTTAAAATATGGATGTTTAAAAACACTCTGTTAAAGATCAATAAGTTGAGGAAAATATCTGTAACTTGTACAAAAAGGACTATGTCCCTTAATATATAAAGATTTCATGCAAATCCATGAGGAAATTGTACATGTAAAAGAGATAGAAATGTTTCTGAAACTCACAAAATACATATAACCTCGCCCATTTTAAGAGAAACGAATGTTAGTACTATAATACGATCTTTTTTTACCTCTCAAATTGCAAACGCTCCGAAAATTTTCTACCACAGTTTTGGCAGAGTGTGAGAAAGTAGGAATACTCAAACAGCGTTGCTAGAAATTTGAACCGCTAGTGAGAACAACCTGGAAAATGTGGTGAGATTACGCAGATCTACAGAGATGCAGACACATGTGTCTTCTGACTCAGGGATGCCCAGGTCTTGTCCCTCAGTTGTGCCCGCACAGTGGAGTCGTGTTTGCAACAGGATAACAGTGTGGCTGCAGCCACCTTCATAGTGAGGTCTTTCCAAACTGCTGATGTGGACTAAGTCTTTAAATTACTGATACTATTACTAGGTAGTTACTAAATATTCTACACCTCTGAGACACTTTACGAAGATAAATAAAACAGAGGAGAGAAGGCAGTGCACGAACTTTGCCATCACTCCTACAAACTCCGGTGGCATCAGCGTGAGCTCTTACTTACCTGTGGAATGATAAGGCAGAGCCTGCTGACAGCGGTTGCCTCTAGGGAAAGAAACTGAACAGCTAGGGGACCAGGAGGGAGGGTGACTTTTCATCACCTGTCTCTGATATTCAGTTCAATTCAGTTCAGTCACTCAGTCATGTCTAACTCTTTGTGACCCTATGGACTGCAGAATGCCAGGCCTCTCTGTCCATCACCAACTCCTGAAGTTTACTCAGACTCATGTTCATTGAGTTGGCGATGCCATCAAAGAATCTCATCCTCTGTCATCCCCTTCTCCTCCTGCCTCCAATCTTTCCCAATCAGGGTCTTTTCAAATGAGTCAGTTCTTCCCATCAGGTGGCCAAAGTATTGCAGTTTCAGTTTCAGCATCAGTCCTTCCAGTGAATATTCAGGACTGATTTCCTTTAGGATGGACTGGTTGGATCTCCTTGGGAGATCCAAGGGACTCTCAAGAGTCTTCTCCAACACCATAGTTCAAAAACATGAATTCTTCAGCACTTGGCTTTCTTTATAGTCCAACTCTCACATCCATACATGACTACTACCAAAGCTTTGACTAGACGGACCTTTGTTGGAAAAGTAATGTTTCTGCTCTTTAATATGCTATCTAGGTTAGTATTCACTTACTACCTATTAAAAGTACAATTATGTTTAAAAACTAAAATGACATTGCCTTATATTAAATTCCTTTAAGTGCTTGAGTCTGTTTCTGCACTATTTTACTAATACTTAAGATTTCTAATGTTGAATCATTTCCATTTCAGACTACTAAACAACCAGGGTACAATTTGTTTCCCATACATTGGTCCTTTCACCAGGAATTTTCTCTCCTGCTTACTTTTACAGATACAAGCCTTTGTCATTGTTCAAAACGATCTTGCTGAGGATTTCATTGGGAAAGGGTGTTATTGGACACCTGTACAACTCCATAACAGGGGACTTAGGAGTCAGGTCTAATGAGTTAATTTGCCAGGGGGGTGGGGAGGTGGGGCGGGGAATCATAGTTCAGTTCAAACAGACACTCAGGCGGGAGCTAGGTGAGGGGAGGGAGTGTGGGTGCAGACCGCCGGATGCTGGAAAGCGGGTCCGCGGGGTGAACCTGCAGGGATGCTGGCCCTGCCCCAGTGAGGATGCTGGAGCCTCTGCTGTTGCAGAGCCTGCCTCACCCCGGGGCAACTGCTCCCTGACCCGGGCTGACCTCCAGGATGGTCCCGTGGCCACAGACCCTGACTCAGAGAGATTCCATTTCCGGGCCCAGCCTCGGCAGCCACAGCTCATACTTGGTGATGGTACTTGACAGCGACAACCTAACATTTTCTAAAATGTTCATTGTTTGTCTAAGTGTGGACCAAAGATGATACGTCTCTGCTTTTGCTGTATTTTTATGACCAGGGACACGTCATCACTGGGTACCCATAAAGAGCAAGGAACGGTTTTAAAATAAGTCTCACTCAAAAAAATCTTCCTTTCTTTGGTGAGAATATATATATACATAACTACTTCTAGGAGCAAAGAGGTCTCAGCCTGGTCGTAGCAGTGACTCTGCGTCCAAGCTCTCGAAGACTTAGTTTCCCCTTTGTGACCTTCAGAATGTCCTTCCCGCCCCTGGGTTCAAGGCCCATCAGGGAGACAGCAGCACCTCTGACCACAGTCCCTCCCGCCTCGTGGGAGAGGCTAGAGTGGGACTGGCCCCTGGTGAGAGCGGAGGAGGAGGACCCTGGCAGCCTCAACTGTCACCTCCTACAGTCTTGTGATGGAGGTGAGCAGAGTCAGCTGGAAGGGATGTAGCTGTGTCCCTCTTTTTGAAACCATATTTTGAGAGTAGTTGTAGATTGACCAAAAAAGTTGCAAAGATACAAACGGTCCCCGTATACTTCAAACCCAGTTTCCTTTCTCATTAGCCTCTTACATTGCAATGCTGTATCTCTCACAACCAAGGAACCAATACTGTTATGTTATTATTAAACAAAGCCATGCCTTATTCAAACTTGCTTAATTTTCACCTAATGTCCTTTTTCTATTTCAGAATTCCACCCAGGAAACCATGTGACATTTAGTCATCAAGTTCCCGTAGGTGCTTCTTGGGTGGGACGGTTTCTCAGACTTGATGTGTGTTTGATGACCTTGACAGTTTTGAGGAGTGTGGCTCAGGGGCCTCCCCAGTGATTCAGCTATAAAGGAATCTGCCTGCAATGCAGGAGACCTGTGTTCAATTCCTGGGTGGGAAAGATCCACTGGAGGAGGGTATGGCAACCCATTCCAGTATTCCTGCCTGGACAATCCAGTGGAGCCTGGCAGGCTACAGTCCATAGGGTCACAAAGAGTCAGACACGACTGAAGCGACTTATCTTAGCGTGCATGCATGGTCAGGTATTTTGCAAAATTTCCTTCAGTTGTGTTTCTCTGATGGTTTTCTTGTACTGAGGCTGACAGAGTGGGTTTTGGGAGGAAGACCCAGAGGCGGGGGTGTCCTTCTGTGTACATCAGATCAAGGATGCCCGGTGTCGCCATGACTCCCCTCTCATGGTGAATGCCAAAGTAAACCCTAGGCTGAGGCTGGCTGGTCAGGTTCCCCACTGCAGCCTTACCTTTCTGAGCCTTTTCTCACTGCTCTTCTGGGAACAATGCCGCTATGCACACCCCATATTAGGGGGCCAAAGCTAGGTCCTACTACTACCAAGTGGGGTTGCCGCTCAAAAGGCAATATACAGGCCAGGCTGGTGGAAAGGAAAGTTTGCTTTATTTCAGATGCTAACAGCTTAGGGGAAGGGCTGAGTTCTATCCGAAACCCAGCTCCCCCTGCCCCAGTTACCAGGGGCTAAGACCTGTTATAGGCTGAAGGAGGGTGCTGCACACAGATATTGCACAGGCAGCTCTGACAGTCACTCTGAAACTGCTCATCGGTGGTCGGACCAGAGTTATCGAGATTGTTTTAAATATGATCTGTCTTCAGCTTCAGCTTCGGGTCAGTTTGTATCCATTTTTTGAGGCCAGTTCTCAAGTTGTGGCAACTTATGTCTTGGCTACAGCCTGGTCATCATGTAGTTAACTTCTTCCACCTGGAGGGGGTTTCATTATTAACAGGACACCTCACAGGTTATGGCTCAGAATAGTATCTGTAGCCCTTGAGAAGGAGCTAAAGTTCCTTGACTATGCTTAATAAGTTGTTGTTTTAGCCGCTGATTCTTTTGTGACCCCATGGACTGTAGCCCGCCAGGCTCCTCTGTCCATGGGATTCTCCAGGCAGGAATACTGGAGTGGGCTGCCATGGTCTCTTCCAGGGGATCTTTGCCAACCAGGGATCAAACCTGGGTCTCCTGCATTGCAGGATTCTTTTACCACTGCGCCAACCGGGAAGCCCATTTAGAAGTATAGGTACAACTTATAAATACCCTCAGAAGCCAATTCACCACAGTTTTAGGAGGCTGGGGGTGGGACCCAAAGAGGGTTTCCTAGCCCAAGGTTCACTTAGGGTCATAGGAAAAACAGGGACCGGCTGTGCATTGACACTGGACTGGGTGGAATCAGTGTCCTGCTTCTGGGAGCTCTGGAGAAGGGAACCAGGTGGGTTTTTTATCCACCCTCACCCCCACCCTGCATCTTCCTCAAAACTGCTCCTGTGCAGGCAGCTTATGGCACAAACAGCAACATCACTTTCATTTCTTTGCCATCAAAAGCCCTGGGTTCCAATGGTCAATAGTAGTACCTGCCTGACATTTCTTTCTAAGAATCAGACTGACTTTGCAAGATGATTTTACTTTGAAGTGAGATGTATCAGTTGTTTTCCCAACTGTTAAAATTATCTGATATGAAGCCATGGATCGACTCTGTCTCACCCCAGGGACAGCGTGCAGTGTCTTCTCCAGAGACTGGAGATGGACTGGGGACCCCGCTTTACCTGAGGCTCCGAGCAGGAGCAGCCAGGCGGCCTGGTCTCTGGACTCCATCGCCAGCCTCTCTGGGCCTCACGGCCTCTCCACCTCCATCAGCAGACCCTTCGGCTGTGGTCTAAGACCCTGGCGGGGTTCTTTCCTTCCTCCCACCAGCAACCATTCCTTTATCCCCTATATTTTCAGCCATCAAAATGGGAGCCTTTGGAGAACAGCCAGTTGAGCACCTCTCATGACACTAACCCAAACACCCGTCTATTTGAGGAGCAGTTGTGCCAGCTTTGTGCCCCCAGGCTCCCAGGACAGCTGTGGGGTCTAAAAACAGCCCCTCGCCCTCCTTCCCCAGAGGACCAGACCCCAGGGCTCACTCGACTCCTAGCGTCCTCCTCAAGGCTGGGCTGAAGCTGCAAACAGTTTCTGTGTGCAGCACCCTTCCTGGAAATAGCTGTCTTTGTTGTGACTGAGGTATTTAAAATCTTTTCCTTTTTTTGTTGTGTTTCAGGAGTGCCCTTATTTGATTGACTGATGGGCCTGCAAGTTATTTTGGGTCCAGTTATTTCTATTTTGATGTAAGATGCTAGAGGCTGCATAATTGCTAGCCCACTCTTTTTATTTGATAATCTGTACTAAGAAAGTAAGCTGTTTTGTTGTAAAGTCTACTTTTTTTTAAATTCAGAAATATTGATGGTCACAACCCAGCCCTGGGCGTTTCCCTGGGTGGTAAATTACACCACTTACAGGCATGACATGTCAATATCTTTGTGTCTAAGGCCCTCCGGGGAATCTTTTTTAGTATTCTTTTTCTGGAGGACAAAAAAAAAAAAAAAAATGCCCCCTCTTGCAGTAAATCATTGTGAGTGGCCTAAGGGAGAGGAAGAGAAGTGGAATGGTGTGGGGTGAGTTGGTTTTCTCAACGACTAGAGTTTGATAAATTGGGTTCTTCACACTGCCCAGAAATTTAATTTGACATCTTGAGTTTAAACTGTAAGAAGAATGACATGAGATTCTAGAGAGAAGTGACTATAAACACAGTGAAGGAAATTCCTCAATTAGTTCGACTTGGCACGTGTCCTTTGCACTTCACGTGAAAATTTTATTTTATTTTTTCACGTGAAAATTTTAAATATCGTCCTTGTTTTTTTAATCCAAAATGTTTACATTTAAATAGCTGTATAGTCTTTCTTGACGTGACATTTTAAAATTATAAAAATGGACTGAATAAGAAAATAATGTAAAGATTACTAAAAATAAGTGATTAGACATTGAATATGAATGCAGTTAGAATCATCTCTCCCCTGGACCGAGTCTGTCTCCATCCAGCTGTAATAAATGTTTCAGTAGCAGAGTTTGACCATAATAACTACTTTCACAGGCTCAACGCCAGACCCAGATAAGCCTCAGTAGGACTTTGTCCAATTTCTTAATTTAAAAATGCAGTTTTCTTTGTAAAGGCTAATTTTAGCCATCCTGTTAAATCTTTGTGGCACCAGGCTGTTCTATTCACCTTTCCCAATGTTTACTAATCCTTGAAAATAATTGAAAGCAATTTTACAGAAGCATGAAATGAGTTTTCATGGATTTTCATCTGTGTGAATTGGGCTTCAGAATTATATTTGATCCTGAGTAAGCGACTAAACAACAACACATTAGCTATAACTTTTCCTATTTCCTTATTTTAACTTTGGAAAATCTCATGTTGTTCCCCAGAAGACTTGTAAGAAGTAATTGTTAAGCTAATAACATAAGTGAGATTATACACTTTTCTATCAAATGTTAACCCCAAATCATACCTTTACACTTATCCTAAAATGTCCTTCCATTTGATTGACAATCTATGTTGTTGTTGTTTAGTTGCTAGGTCATGTCTGACTCTTTTTCTACCCCATGGACTGTAGCCCACCAGGCTCCTCTGTCCAGGGGATTTTTCAGGCAAGAATACTAGAGTGGGTTGCCATTGCCTTCTCCAGGGGAACTTCCAAACCCAGTGATCAAACTCAGGTTCTTTACCATCGGAGCCACCAGAAAAGCTCAATTTTTATTATGATTAACCAACAAAATAAGCAGTGAGAACCTCAGTGTATCTGGCTATAGGCAGCCTATGTATCAATTATGGAAGACAGCCCTACTCATAACATATCTTCCCACCCGCCTCACCCCACTCCTGTCACCACATTCAGCAAACGTGTTTTGAAGCTGGGCAACCATGTGGCCGACACTGGCTCAGGAAATGTGAGCAGAGCAGTCTGCTTGAGCCTCTGAGCCCTCCTGTGCGCTCAGGTGAACCCCAAAGCCTGAGGCTGCAATGCCAGGACAGCACAGCCCCCTTCCCTGGGCACCACTGGGGGGAGCACTTGCCAGTACCTCCCACCTGCTCCACAGGTGCTGAACCAGATACCCCCATGGACCTTTAAGCCACACTCATTGGAGGGGGCAGGGGGGGATGTTGTTTATAACTGCAGGCATGCCTGGGCTGTCCTGACTAGTCAATTAAAAATCAAAAACAAAAAAAAATTCTGCTTTGTGTATGTTCTATCATATTACTGACAACAATTCTGCCAATTGGTGTTGCCCATACTCTTATAATGGTGATAGCTGAAATGCAAACAGCTATTTATTGAGTCCTGCCCACTTCCTTTCGACAGTTCTATGGAAAAGGTGGTAATAGTATTCCCATTTTCCAGAAGAAATGTGCTCCAGGTCACACACTAACAGGAGAGGACGAGCGGCTTGACCTGAGCCCTTGTGTGCACAGACCTGGGGACGCTGGAGAGCAAACTGCTTCAGGCAGTTCCAGGAGCAGAATACAGAGTTTCAGGAAACGACAACACAAGACTAGGAACAGTGCTGTGGGGGATAACTTGAAGAGCTGGCTTGGTTTTCCTCCCCTGTGGATTCATATCCGTCCTGGGAGAAACATTTGTGGTGGGTAATCTTCAAGGTGAGAGAGGCTAACAAGCCTGACGGACACAAGAATGTGTGAAGCTTAGTAAGGAAGGAAGGGTTTGGTCCATTGACATTGAAAGTCACTCAGTCGTGTCCGACTCTTTGCAACACCATGGACTATAGAGTCCATGGAATTCTCCAGGCCAGAATACTGGAGTGGGTAGCCTTTCCCTCTCCAGAGGATCTTCCCAACCCAGGGATCAAACCCAGATCTCCCACATAGCTGAGCCACAAGAGAAGCCCAAATAGAAAATTCTCACAGAGATTTGAGCTTGGATCACTGGATTCAGAGTCCAGAGTGCTCACCATGACACCATGGGACCCCTTTTCCGTTGACATTAATACCTTCTATACGTGAGCACAATGTTTCTCTTAATGGGAGGAGATGCTTCTGAACAAGATTTTGTCACCACTTAATTTTCCCAAAGAAATTGATTGTATGAGATCACATGAGACCAAACAAACTGAAAAGTGTAATGGATCATTTCATGAGTTAAGTCTGTGAAGAAAGCCAACACAAAAAATAAATCACCTTTTATTTTTACATTAGCAGGTGTTGAGGACCCTGAATAATTCAGATGATCACCTGGCATGTTTTTATGATTTGTTATTTTTTCATTACATGTCAGTCATCACAAGATGCCCTTCTTACACACACTCTGTCCACCTTACTCTGTACTCGTCACTGACATGCTGTATATTTATTTCAGGTTTTTTCACTGTCTTTCCCTGACTTGCATAAGAGTTCTATGAGAGTAAAGTCTCCAATAGAAGTACATATAATCACTGGAAAAAATTTCTCAATTAAAGATGTACTTTGGGTCATCATATGTTTGGAGAATATACCTAAATCCAATGGAATCAAGAAATTGTAGATCTGATGAGTAATGTTTTGGAATCCTCACATTTGACAAGTACCATCTAAAAGGACAAGATTTCAATTTTAAAGAGGATCTTTAAGTTCTATTGGAAATATTTTATATTTCAGTATTTTAAATTTCTTGCTGTCTTAATACAACTTAAAAGATCTCTAGATGATAGTATTGAATATGTTGCTTATTTAACCCAACCAAAAAATAAGTTTGGAAATGGGAATATAGATACAATTTTTTGTGTTTCCCCATAAGACTTTTCTGAGAGGTCACCTCTGACATCTGTGACCAGGAAGCCGCAGATCCCCAGGGCAGGAGCCTGTTGAGAGCCTCTGATGAATTTTTGAAGCTTTTCACAATACTCCTTGGAAAACAGGACACCCAGGACACCCAGGCCTCACATCCCAGTTTCTCTTCTTCCCCTAGAAGCAGACTTGGGCAGCTTTCTTTTGTTTGGATGACTCTTTTGAGAGACTTTCTTTGATTGACTAAGTTAAAGGTCACGGTATTGTCACGGTATTATACTTTCCTTCTAAAAATAGCATTTTGGCCTTTAAGAGTTCCAAGGAATGGCCTCCTCCAGCACAACGACCATTGGGCCTGGCCCCTGACCTGTTCTGGCCACGTGCATGGTGTTTCTTTGGGTCTGAAATTTGAGAAGGCAACGGAAAGTCCTAATCAGCCATCCTGCTGCCTCCCAGCTCGCTCATTTCCAGTGAGTGCCGTAGGAGCTAGTTATTAAGTTTTGGACCCAGCTGATGCACCTTTGGCTCCTGGTGGGCACAGCTGAAAAGTTCTGGTCACTCACCCAACCAGTGGATCCACCCCACCTGCAGAAGAAGGTGGCCCAATAGCTTTTATACAAAGTTGTAGGTGGACTTGACCTCAGTCAGGCTTCAGTGGAAAGGCACCTTCTAAGATTTCCAGAAGTCAGAGCCCCACGTGTGTGCTCAGGCGCTCCATCAGGTCTGACTCTTTGCAACCCCCTGGACTGTAGCCCTCCAGGTTCCTCTGTCCATGGTATTCTCCAGGCAAGCATACTAGAGAGGCTTGCCATTTCCTTCTTCAGGCAGAGCATCACAGCCTGCTGAAAATAACACACAAACAACTCTACCCAGGCCCTTCATAGCTGAATACCCCTAAGCCCAGTAAGCTGGGTAAATGTGCTGTGTTTGTACTTATGATGTTTACTGAGCCAGCAGGAGTGTGAGACTGGACGGTAATCCCAGCACCAGGCCCCACAGCTGGTGGGCACCCTCGAGGTCCTCACAGAAAGAGCACAATGGCTCCTGCTCCGATCGAGGGTCCCCTGCAAGGGGGCTTCCCAGCTGGTGCAGTGGTAAAGAGCCCACCCGCTAATGCAGGAGATGCGGTAGATGCGGATTTGATCCCTGAGTCAGGAAGATCCTCTGGAGTAGGACATGGTATTATTGTATTGCAATATTCTTGCCTGGGAAATCCCACGGACAGAGGAGCCTGGTGGGCTATGGTCCATGGGGGTCTTAAAGAGTCAGGCATGACTGAGCAATTGAGCATAGCCCCCACAGACCCTCAAGGCTGATGCAGGGCAATTCTTCACCTTTCTTCTCTGATAGGTGGCCACTGCCTGTCAGGTGGAGCGGGACACTAAGCTTCACTATATTGATCCTCCCATCCCCAACTTCTTAAATATCCATTGTCCTTTTCCTTATATTTCAGTCTTAGCTTGAGTTTTTGATCCAGCTTAGATCCAATCATTATGTTCTAGAAAACCACCAAGAGATTTTAAGCAAGAAAATAATGTGTTCATATAATGTTCTACGTAGGTCCCTTCTTACAACTTGAAGAGGACAGAGCAGCTGGAAGCAACTGCCCTTATCGAGTCTGAAGGCTTGAACTTGACAGTAGGAGGAGGAATGGAGAGGAAAGAGATGAACCCAGAGCAAAAAGCCAGTAGAAAAGATTTCTAGAAATAACAACATTTGACAGAGAGGAATGAACTAAAAATGAGGAAAACATACAGCTTCCAGAATTCCACACTCTATCGGGAGCACTTCCACAACAGGTCTTTCAAATCAAGCACAATGTGGAAAGTCCTATGTTTTTCCATTTTAAGGGCATGTGTCTTATTTCACTTTAAATTCCATTCAAATTAATATGAGTTCATTTTTCCACTAATCTCCTATCCCCAATATTTATCATCTTTTAACCAAAGGCCTATCAGATAATCTGGTGTACTTCCTCAAAATATTTTTAGGGTCTGAATAAGTATAAGTCAAGTACCCCAATGATAGGTTCACAATTAACTCAGCCTAATTACTATGTATTCTCTGATGACGGAGCTCAGAGAAAAGTACTTTCTCTCTTACCTGGCTAAAAGTAAAATTGTCATCATACAATTTATTTTCTTGGTATCTGTTCTGATCTACAAGAAGACTAAACAAGGTACAGCTACTATGTTACAGGACACACAGAGTCAGTGTTTAGAAAAGACTTGCTGAACAATTAAGCAGTCTTCAAAGTCTTAAAGTTGAAAATACCAAAACATCATCACAAGAAAACAGGTGCAATTGTTCACACTTCCACTTCAGAAAGGGCAATCAATAAAGTGACTTCTAGCTTGTTTAGATCATTGCTTTCTTTTTTCTAAAAATAAAAATAGTATGGGTATGGGTAATTTGTTGTTAAATGCTTTGAAACCATAATTTAGGAAAAATTGATACGTTAGAGTTTCCATATTGGGCAATACCAGAGTTAGGAAAACTTTGGCCTGCGACTTGCTCCCTGAGTGGGTATGGTTCTGATTACCTCTCAGGAATCAGAAAATACAGAGCACTCTAGGCCAGGAATTCTACAGTGAAAATTCTAAATATCTCATGAAATGTGTCTTGCAGATTAAATCCCAGACCCTTTTCAGAGCACTTAATATACTCTCAGGGGTGAAATGTGTTTGTTTTTAGCAAAGCAGATTAGCTTACATCTCGTGATGGGAAAGTCTCCGTAACACAGCCTGCCCTCAGCTCTCATTTCGAAGTCATTCGTGTGGGTTGTATCTTTTGGCTGTCACTGAAGATCTCAGTTTTCTTCCCCGTCTGGGTGTTAAATCATTTTCTGTCTGCTGTCAGGCTGTCTCTTTTGGTTCCCAGGCCCCCTCCTCTTTTTATGAGCTACTTGCTTATTTCCAAGGTGAGGTTGAATCCATCTTTAGTCTTCTTTCTTCATCCTAGACTTCAAAATCCAGCATTGCTTCATGTGCCTGACTGCCAAGTGTGCCCAGTTTTAACTTAGAAGATAAACTGTTGGACTGGAACAATTGAAATCGAATTCTTCTCTAAAGTGCATGACCAACAGGTGAGCCTAGGTCTTTTAGAGCTCATGAAAGGTGGAATAGACGTTAGGTCAAGAGATGGATTTTGAAAGATAACTATGAAGGATGAGTCAACATCAACCATTGTCCAAACCACCTTTCATGTTCCTTCTATGTCTTCAAAAACCTGGAGAAAGCTCCCCCTCCCAAGTTAGCAGCTTGCCTCCATCACTGCTTCCAGATGGAGCCCTCCACAAGCCCCAGGCCCCCCAGGCCTACTTTGTTCTTTTTCATGGCAGAACATCCTACAGATGTTTCCTGGGGAACTGTGGTGCCTGCAATACTGATTTCCTGGCTTGTTGGGTGGCTAACACTGTATCTTGAAAATGATGTCATGTGGATTAGAACCCTTATGCTTTTCTCAGAGAAACTCTATACTTGTTTGGGAGAGGATCCATGTCTATATGGAGCAACTTTGGCAATGGCCTTAGTTTCTGATTCCAAATCAAGGAGGGCAACTTCAAATCCTGGAAGACAGGCTTCAACACAACTCAGTCCCCGAAGAGCAGGATCCACACAGTAATGCCGTGTGGCTCATCACAGCTGCATCACAGTGATCCCAGCAGGAAGACAATCATTGTCTGCAGATGAAAAGCAAATGGTTTATCAAGACCATTTTGAATTCTAGGCCTGATCTCTGGCCAGCTTTCACAGCTTGCACATGTGGATAAAAAAGACTAATACAGAGATAGCAATTTACTCCATACCAGGTGCCCTTAAAAATATTAAATACTCTGTTATTGTTCAGCAGCTAAGTTTTGTCAGACTCTTTGTGACCCCACGGACTACAGCAGGCCAGGCTCCTCTGTCCATGGGATTTCCCAGGCAAGAATTATGGAGAGGGTTGCCACTTCATCCCCAGGGGATCGTCTCGATTCAGGGGTCAAACCCACATCTCCTGCATTGCAGGAGGATGCAGCAATGCAATGCAATCTTTGATGCTGATCCATAGAAGATGCCTTTAAAAAAACACTCGACATATGTTAAATAATTTAATTTATTCCCAAGAACCACCCTATGATATGGGTACACAAATACAGAATTTTATGTGGAGACAGTTGTGAGTTCCATGTTAAAAGTGAGGAATTAACACAGAGAGAGGTATAATAACCTGCCCCAAATCCAGCACCTGGTAACTATTGGAGTCAGGATTTGAAAGTATCAATCCAAAGTTAACTACTTTATTACATCCCCTCTATAAGCAAATCAGCCCAGTCAAAACGTTTATATATCATTGAAGTAAATTAAAAAAGAAATTACATTGATCTAAATGAAACAATCATCATTTCTACTCCAAGCACTCATAGCTTGGAACTGTGGAGTTACTTTAGAGTCTATGATAGACTGACTTGTCTATCAGCACAAAGCCATCAGGGGTACAAGACAGGAATCGCAAGGCTATTCAAGGAAACTTTGCTACTGATACAAGAGGCTTCAAGGGCCTGAAATTAGACAATATTACTATTGTAGGAACAATCGTGACATATTTAGGAGATATACCCAGCATCTGATGTTGTATCTCTGATTCACCACTTACCAAGTGGCACTCAGGCTGCCACTTAACTTCTTGTGCCTCAATATCTTCACATGCAAAAAGACAAGAGCAATATCAAATTCTTAGAGCTGCTGTGAAGTTGAACTAAAAACACATGTGCAAAGCACTTAGTGCCAACAGATAGTAGTCACTCTATAACTGAATATTAACACTAGGATTATTACAAGGTCGATATGGCCATAAAAGATGAAAACACACAGAATGCTTCCAATTTTGAACTTAAGTGACTCTAAAACAGTGGCATTGTTCAGGAAGAGAGACTGGGGCTTCCCTGGCAGTCCAGTGGTTAAGTCTCCGAGCTCCCAGTGCAGGGGGTATGGGATTGACCCCTGGTCAGGGAAATAAGATCCTACATGCCACACAGCATGGCCAAAAAATAAAAAAGAAGGAAAGAAAATAGGAACAGAGAGAGAAGAGTCAGTATAAAAAGGAAAGACTAACCATACAATAGAGAAGATGGCTTGCTGATGGACAAGATCTTAAAAGAAGCAAAAGTGAACAAGGCCATGAATACAAGTGAGGGTCCTGGTCTAGAGTGGGTAAGAGGTAAACAAGATAAGAACAGGGATGGTTTTCATGCCCCAGAAGGGGAAGAGAGGAGATGAGGCACAGCTCACATCAGAAGGTCTCCATTTCCCTGATGAATGGTCTTAGGAGACCACAAAGACATAGCAAGAATGCAGGAGAAGTCAATGAGAAGGCTCCCAGTTGTCCACCAAACTGAGTGGAGAGGGAAGAAAATGAGGGAACCCAGGTGTTGTACGACAGGTGGATAGACAAGGATCATCGAAGAATAAAGAGCCTGGAGGACACTGAGCAAGTCCGGTGAACACCAGAATGTGAGGCAGGAGGCCAGGAAGTGATCACAAAGAAATTTAGATTTTCTGGCCCGGAATCCTAGAGTGAAGGGGGTTGAAAGCAGGCCAAGGTGAAGGTCAGTGGTCCTGGTGGTTTCTAAGGAACTGGACACTGAGGTGCTGGTTGCTTGGGCCGTGTGAATGTCAAAACTGGCCAGCCTGAGGGCTCAAAGTGGGCCATAGAGGATGAGTGTGACCTAAGTAGCAGGTCTTCAGTAATTGTAGCAGGATGCCAGAACATAGGTGACTGAGTTGCAACAAAAAGGAGGGTTAAACATGGGAATGCTGGGTCACGTTAACTTGGGAAGAAAGCGACTCTTCATGAAGGTGCATGGATGATTCTTTGGAAATGACATTGAGGAGGTCAAGTGGGACGGATCCCTCCCCTAGGCTTCGAGCAGCCAGGGAACTTTCACTGCAAAGACAGCATGAAAGGGTCAAGTTCAGGGGGAGCTGGGGTTTCTTTAATGGAGCAGCAGGAGGCAATGACTCCTGAGATTATGAATTCATCTGAGTATTCAGGTCACTTACAGCTGAACAGATGGAGAGAAGCAAAGGACAGGTTAAGGTTAGCCTCACCTGTGGGCCAGGTACAGCAGAGGAAGCACTGAGGCCCGTTGAGTGATGCACTCGAACACCCATGACTAATATTAATGATCGATGAAGCCAAATTTTTCAGTTCATGGCTAACATCTGGTGTGCACAGTCTAGGGCAGCTAGGAAGTCTTGGAACACTGCAGCTGGGCTAATGGTCAATAATCTTAGATCTTTGGGCTTGGAGTCTGAATCTAAACAAGTCGATTAGAGATAATGGACATTGATTATAAAATCTTGATGTAAAAGGAACAAAAAATGCATTACTTGGCTTTTTCAAATGGTTTACATGACTACTATTTTTTTTTTCCTCCTAATTCGCCATTTGGCAGGGTCTAATGCATAAATAATTAATTAAGCTGTTATTAATTACTGTTTTAATTGGAAAGAATACTTTGGCTTTGCAACCTTTAGAGTTAGAAACGTTTAAACACTCATGGCTTTTGATGATGTCTTAAACGTTAAATTTCCAGTCTTGTCTTTTTATTATATCAGCGAATATTAGCCAACCTGGCACTTTTTTTCAGGAATGCTTTTTTCACAGCTCAAAAACGCTTGCTCGATGTGTGTCAAAAGCTATTTAAATTAGGTAACGATTGAAAGTTCATACCTCAAACTTCGCTTTAGTCCTGTTCAAATATATTTATCATCACATCCTGTATAATTGAAGAGAAGAGCTCCTCCCTTTGATGGGGATCTTTCCAACAGGGTGGTGTTTATCTCATCATCAGTTTTGAGAACAAGGAAATTGTGCTTAGAATGGGGGCTTCAATGAGACACGTTTTTACAGGATGAAAATGCAATACATTGGGGAAAATGAGCAAGCCAAGAAGAGGCCAGGGAATTCCTAGTTGGCTGCCACAATCAAAAAAGAGGCCTGGTAATGTTCTCTTTGTTTTTAGCATGAAACCCCTGACAGTAGTATGTGATGCCTTGGATCTATAGACATGATCTCAATTTTAAACTATTCTAGAATCCATTCAGCTGATCATAAGCCCACAGGGGTAAATGTGCTTCAAGCTTACCTAGTAATAGGAGAATTTATCTTCAAATTATTGTGAGATTGGGAAATTGAGATTTTTTTACTCTATGACCCTGTGTGGTATATAAGTCACAAGGGAAGAATCAAAATGAACTGTATTTTTTCCTGATGCCTTAAGACTATTATTGTCTTTCTTTATTCTTTAAAAGGTGAGTGTACAGACAGAAATTATCAGCGACATGCAACATGCACAATGACCCAATAAACTCTGTCTTTTCAATGTTATAATTTAAATAGCATGAAGCTAACTGGAAAGCAAGACGTGTTTCCCAAACCACACCCTGTTACCTTCCTTCTTCTGTCTGACAGGAAACCAGATCAATGTCTACAGTAAAGATTTTCCTCTGGAATTTTGAGGGTGGGGCTGGGGAGGCAGAAGATTTTTCATTTAATTTGAAAGTAGGAACAATTGGAAATTTTTACATCAAAAAGACTGATCTAAACAATCTCGTCACACGTGAGGGATGCAGATGGCTGCAGAAATTGTTGTGTCAAGATTCTAAGTCATAGTGTAAAATATGGATGCAGTTGAGAAATTGTACCCATGCATCAAAAGAGAATCATTTCATGTAAATGAAAGACAGCTTGTTCGCAATCGTCCACTTTCTCCACTAAACTTGAGTCACATTCCCTGTGGACTGAACCCCCACTCCCCAATTTTCTCTCCTCTGGCCTTACCTTTCCTCAGTTCTCCCAGCCCTGCCTTCCCAAATCCCTGTCTCCTCCTGGCTGGACAAGCTCACCCATCCAACTTCTCGCCTCATGGGTACTTCCGTACCCACCTGCTCAGCACCATCCAGACTCTGCTTTCTTACTGAAAGTGCTGCTGCTGTTCTACCCCATGACCAGGGAGCTGGAGTGCAGGTCCGAGGACCCCCAACAACCCCAAAGCAAACGACCCAAGTCATCTGGACATGACTCTGCATCTAGGCCACAATCTCAGACAGACTGCCAGGTTCAGACCCGGAAGGGCTCCCATTTCTCTTCCTCGGTCAGTTCCATCATGTCTTCACTTCTTGGCACCCTGACTAGACCTCCAGTCCCCACCTGCTCCCCACACATTTCTAGCACATCTTTGGGAACTGCCTTTGGAGACAAAAAATCTACACACTCTTTCGAGAACTGTCTTCACTCCTTGACTTCACTGGCATCCGTCTTCCACTGAGGTCAAGTTGTCTTTTGCGGTTGTTCAGTCACTAAGTCATGTCCAACTCTGACCCTGTGGACTGCAGCACACCAGGCTTCCCTGTTCTTCACCATCTCCCAGCATTTGCTCAGGTTGATACCCACTGAGTTGCTGATGCCATCCAACCATCTCATCCTCTGTTGTCCCCTTCTCCTCCTGTCTTCAATCTTTCCCAGCATCTGGGTCTTTTCCAATGAGTTGGCCCTTCACATCAGGTCCCAAAGTATTGGAATTTCAGCTTCAGCATCAGTCCTTCCAGTGAATACTCAGGGTTGATTTCCTTTAGGATAAACAGAGGTCAAGACTAGATATTAAAACTTGAGAAACAAGTCTGGGTGTATTAGGCCCCAAACTGCACATATGAAGAAGTAAAGGATGTCTGGGACTGAGCCATGAGGAATTCTAACTTCTGATGACCGAAAGAAGAGAATGAGGAAGTACAGAAGACTGAGGAGTGATCGGAATGGTGGAGACCATCAGACAGCACAGTCTCAGGAAGTATGGACAAGCATTTCTCAAGATTTGGAGACTGGTCAAGTGTAACATTGCTGAGAGGTCAAACAAGAGGAAGATCGGAAAACATCCCACTAAGTTAGGTAAGATCAAGATCGTTAACCTTTAGGAATGTTTTTATAGAGTAGTAAAAGAAGACAGCCCCCAGCAGATTGTGGAATGACTAGGGTGCAGTGGGGACAAAGACAGGTCATCAAAGACAGCTTTCCTAAAAAGATCAGTTGTAATTAAGACAATACTTGGTGTGCAATTCATGCTCAAATTAGAAAATATATATTAAAGAAACCAGTGGATTTCTTTCCATTTGCTGATGAAATAAAAGCCCAACTCTCAACTCCACTTTTATGAAACCAGAAATATTTATAGTTCTCACTTACAAACTATAGTTACATACAAATCCCCTTACAACCAGAGAAACCATTACAACCGGTTGAACAAAGCAGAAAAGCCTCGGTGCAAACTGTGAATGCTGCTCTGTCAAATATTTCATCACAAGAGGAAGCACTTGGGCCATCAGCTAGGATAAGAGCTAAGTCAAGAGCTGGAAAACAGTCAATTGTCCTAGACATACCACTATTCTCTGCCAGCCTTCCGAGACATTCTTCTTGAACCTATGGTTGTGCAGTAAGGTCAAGTGAGTCCAAACATGTTCTCCTTATATGGCAAGTTGTTCAGTGAAGAGTGAGCAAGTATAGGATGACACGGTACGTTCAGATCACTGGGCACCACTGAAGTATGTACTATAGGTCACTACCAATGGTTTTGAAAACGAGCTGTGTTTTACATCTCTCCATGTAACAAAGACTCATTGGAAAAGACCCCGATGCTGGGAAAGGTCAAAGATGGGAGGAGAAGGGGACGACAGAGGATGAGATGGTTGGATGGCATCACTGATAGACATGAGTTTGAGCAAGCTCTGGCAGATGGTGAAGGACAGGGAGGCCAGGCATGCTGCAGTCCATGGGGTCACAGAGTCGGACACAACTGAGCGACTGAACTGAACTGATGTAACAAAGACCACATCACAGACAACGTATTAGCAAAATCTCCAAACCAACGTGCAGCAGCCTTTCTCTGGGTCACCCGTGCTGGCAGCAGAGTAGGGCTCTGAGACCTGTGCTGGGTGGCTGATCTGCACACATGGTGCTTTGTTCTCGCCTAAACTGGCTCCTGTGTGACTTTCAGGCTAATGCTATTTATCTCTGTTGTTATTGTTAAACACAGTTTGGCAGAAATGCAGAAATTATGCGACCGTTTAGTCAAATCTCTGAAATTCTTGTGAAATTATTCCAGGGTAGCAAGAAAAAATAACATTTCTGTGCAAAGAGTAAAACACCTAAGTGACACATAATTGACCTCGACAGTTTCTATTGTGGAGAAGAGGTGAGGGGTAATCAGGAGACACGAGGCCTTGCCTAGACACAAGTAGCTGAGCCACAGCTAAGGGTGTGAGGTGCTAGAGGTCAGGAAACACTCAGGGCCGATGGACCTGCTCAGCAAATGCTGTCTGAGTGATGGTTACGTCCAAGGCCCCTTGCTGGGTCCTGAAGGGACACACAAGGATGTGCATGGCCAGGGCGTTTGCTGAGAGGGTTCCACCAGGGCTGGGCAAGTCGAGTGTAGACACAGGGAAATGGGGAATAAAAAGGGGAGCTATACCCGGGGTGCCAGGGGAGTGGGCCAGTCTCTGACACTAACTTGTGAGCTTAGCTAAATCTCCTTATTTCAGGCCTCGATTCTTCACCTTTAGGGTCTTTTTCAAATATATTCATTTATTTATTTAGCCTGTGCCAGGTCTTAGCTGTGGTATGTGGGATCTAGTTCCCTGACCAGGGATTGAACCCAGGCCCCCTACATTGGGAGCATGGAATTCTTAGCCATTAGACCACCAGGGAAGTCCCATCTTTAGAGTCTTCACAGTCATGTTCGGCAGGAATCTCTAAATTATGCTAAACACTGGGTAGAGTTTTTCAAGGGAGAGGATCCAGTTCCAGCAGGTCCAGGCTTCCATGTGACCCAGCCTCCTTACTCTGCAAGGATGGTCGATTCAGACTTGGTGAAAAAGGTCATGGCGGCCTTATTCAAGCGCATCCCATTTAGAGGATAAAATTGCTTTTCAAATACATCCAGTGGTTATAACTCCTCCAACTGAAGCGATAGTGAAAGTGTTAGTCTCTCAGTCAAGCCCAGCTCTTTGCAACCCCATGGACTGTAGCCAACCAGGCTCTGGATTTTCCAGGCAAGAATACTGGAGAGGGTTGCCATTCTCTTCTCCATAGGATCTTCCCAATCCAGGGACTGTACCCAAGTCTCCTGCATTGCAGGTGGATCCTTTACCTCTGAGCCACCAGGGAAGCCCTAACTCTCCCAAATATTGAGAAAAGTGACATCTCTGTGGCAAAATCTTAATAAACACAGCAAAGTTAATTCTTCTTCCAAATGCATTGTTATTACTCCATTTGTACTTGGGAACCACATCACTAGTGAGGAAACTACAGTGGTAACTCTACAGGTAAAATCCTACCAGCGCCTGAGGGCGGCGGGGGTACCCAAGTCCACAGCATCGCTCTGTTCCCAGGTCTGGCCTGCTTAGTGCAGAAGAGCACGACATGAGCGGAAAAGAGGGCCCAGGATGATACTATAAATGTAGCTGGAAAGACCCATAGTAAGCACACGTTTCTAACACCACTGGCTAAAAATAAGGGACAACAATCCAATTCATTTCACAATCAACAAGAAATTTCCAATAACCCCAACAAAATGAATGACACAGGGAGCTATTGTCAGCAACTGGGAGAATCCCGCAGCCGAAATGGAGGCAGATGGGCCCCTGGGGCAGAAATGGAAGAGGGACAGCAACACGGCCCTCTGCTGTGTGTTGTATGTCTGGGCTGGGGTGGGGTGGGGTGAGGCCTCCAGAGAAACCAAATTCTCCCACTACCATCAGTGCTTTTCCTCTGACATCCATCCACAACTTCAGAAACCAACTGAGCGCGGAAGTGGGCTCACAGCAAGCACTGCCTTGGGGAAGTTGTCGTCTCTACAGGAAGACACTCCAGTCACATGTGAGGCCAGGAAGGGACTCCGCAGCAGCGCTCTCCAGCTCAGCATTGACAGAAAACGTCTGCCAACCTCCACTGTCAGTGGAGACACAGGAGGGTGTCCTTACAGAACGGCACTCAGCGAGGGCTGGGAGGGCAAGAAGCAGGATGGGGCACAGTGAGAGGTTTAGGACCCCAGTGACAACAAAGACAGTTGCCTTCTGCCCTGTGATTTTGCCATGAATCAATGAATTCAACGTGTAAATACAGATCACCTGGTCTTCTGTCCATCCTTCTTCTAACACTCTGGTCTCTGACTTACTTTTATGAAAGACATAAAATGAACATTTAATTTCTTTGAATAAGCTACAGTGGAAAAGAGTCTGAAAAAAGTATATATAATATACATATACGTATATATGTATGTAACTGAGTCACTTTGCTGTACACTTGAAACTAACTCAACATCATAAATTAGCTATAATTTTTTTTTAAAAAAAAGATGTAAAATGAATACACTACTGTTCTAATCACCAAACACTGAAATCTTTTTTTTCTCCTCCAGTTGGTGGCCTCGGCCAGGGTCTTCCTGCCAACACCATACAGGACAGATACTCAGAAAGCCATTTTCATGCTTCTCTTTCAATTTCAGGTTATGCTCAACCCAGAGGAAATATGTATGACTAACCCCTGCAAGTCATCCAGGGAAAAAACTCTATTTGTATGTTTGTTTTCCTCCTCAGTTGAAAGAGAGGTCACTTACGACTCTTTTCCAACATAAGCGAGATTGTTTCAAACAATCAGGTCATGTTAAAAAAAAATGATTTTGAGACAAATAAAATATTTAAGCCATAAGGTTGGAATGTAAAACAATAGCAGCAAGATAAAAGAAAATGCCTGTTTATATAGAAAACAGACTTGATATTTTCGATGAGAAAAAGACAACAGCATTCAAGAGGATTTTAGTATGCCTCCAAAGGCATGGATCCCCCTCCCCCCTGAAAAAAAGGGTGTGTTTTCATGCTTTCATGTCCCCGTGAACATCCCAGCACCAGGCTCCCAGAGGTCACGTGATCTGATTAAGCAGAGGCAGAGGAAGGGAAAAGGTCACCTGCAGAGTTCATGAACAGTTTCCGATGCCAGACAGAGAGGAATTGTTACAAGGGCTGCCCCGTTTGGATCCTTTCTACGTGCTTCATCTGGGGCCTTAAAACCTGCCAGCCCTGGGCTCAAGAAGTCTGTAGCAGGAGTTAGGATGGAGGCCTGCATGGCTGTCCAGAGTGTCACCAGCAGTGGAGTAACCGGTAGGCTGCTTTAGGCATTGATGCCTGGACTCGACGGGCTTTCGGGTGGCACCAGCGGTTAAGAGCCCACCTGGTGCATCAGAAGAACTTCTGTCCCTTGGGGATTTTTAGTCAAACAAGAAAGTGAGTCGTAGTGAACTCAAGTGAGCCAGGAAATGTCCACGACAGATCCTGCAGTGTATAAACATATTTGTACAGCACTCGGGCTCCATGTCACACTCTAGAAATCACTGGACCTGAGCATGAATGCTGGACTACGGCTTAAAAAGGGAAAAAAGGAAAGAAAACCCTCACATCTAACATGGGAGAACATGTTCTTAATATTTACTGAATAAATAAATGCACATGTATTTCTTCCAAAAATATAGACGTTAAGATTCACAGCTGACCCAGCAACAGTAAGGAGTTTCAGGGAGTCAGAGAGTTAGCAATGGTGCAGGGCATTTTGGAAGCTTCTCCCATGATGGCATTTCCTTCACAACTCACTCTGGCTTAGGCTTAAAAGCCTACTGTGTTTGTAAAATGTTGGCGACACTCAGTGGAGGTGTTGGACTGAATTCCAGTTCTAGCACTCTGCTGCTTTGTAAGCGGCTAACATTCCATGGCTTTTGTGATCTGCACTCCTGGCTTCCACCGTCCAAGTAGGCAAGACAGATTTTTACTTGCCTCCATCTGGACAAAGTGTGTGCTTTCACATTTCCATGTCTCTTCCACGGCTCATGAACCGCGGAGTGTCTGGAAGTTCACATAGGACCTGGATCCACAGAAAAGCTAGGCCCTTGCTAGAGATGAACAAAATCTCCCACCAGTGACCTGAGAGGGCAGACCTGGTGGTTTTGAAGCTTAACAGGCCTTCTTACTACAAGCTTCTTGGGACAGAGAGGGGGTGGGACAGTGGAGAACTGGAAGAAGGGAAGAAATTCGGTAGGAGGAGAAGGTAGGAATCAAATCTATTAAATTTCACAAAATGAGTACATAGAAAGCGAACCTAGCCACAACTGGCATTGCTTGAATTCCATTCTGAGACTTAGTCATTAATAGTTAGCATTTTTTGTGATTATTTTATAGACATGATGTCATTGTGTCACTGTTTTACTAATCATGGATGACACAGTTGCCAGAGACCCAAGTTCTAAAGTAGTGATGTTAGGAGTGGAAAATGTTGCGACGGTGGTGGGAGGAGGGGAGGAGTTCAGGTTAAGTTCAAGGCACTTGGCTTGGATTATTTTGCGGGTGAACCAAATCTAGACTTCTCGGGGGTGTTCTACATCTTAGAACTGCATTGAAAAACTCAAAATTTTGTTGTTTAAAAAATACTTGTATAGTTTAAAGCTTCTGAAATGGGAATCTTGGGGAAAGTGAATAAAATCCCAGACATTCCAACAAAAACAGCCGTCTTCTTTTCGACGACTCTAGGTTTAGACATTCCTTAGGTTAATAACCACAGAGCAGACCAGGCTGGCAGAGGAGCCACAGGGCCCTGTCCTTCTGCACAGCGTCCCAAGTGTGGCTGCTCCAACAGACCCGCTCACGCAGGGTGACGGAAGCACCCTTTTCCAGTGAGTCGGCTCTTCGCATCAGGTGCCCAGAGTAATGGAGTTTCAGCTTTAGCATCAGTCCTTCCAATGAATGCTCGGGGTTGATTTCCTTTAGGATGGACTGGTTTGATCTCCTTGCAGTCCAAGGGACTCTCAGTGTCTTCTCCAACACTACAGTTCGAAAGCATCAATTCTTTGGTGCTCAGTTTTCTTTACAGTCCAATTCTCACATCCATACATGACTGCTGGGAAAACCATACCTTTGACTATATGAACCTCAAATGGCAAATGGATCCACTTTTCCTCAATATTGTGTTCCTGAGTTCAAACAATTTCCAATAAGTCAAAATGTGCAGTGCCCTTTAGCTCTTGTGTTCAACACGGTGGACATTCTAAGTCTTGCCTCTGCTTTAATGGCTGTGATTCATCAATGTGTGAATATTTCTGCCAGGGCAGTGATGAATGGAGACAGACTCTGTAAAGTTTCTTGGCCAAGTCAGGAAAAGGAGACCTGGGGGCTATGTATACCTTGGGTCCACGGTGTGGATTTTTGCATAATTGTTGCTGTCCTCTTCTCTTCCTCCATCCAAAACCTCAGTTCTGCTTTCAATATATCACCTCTTCACCTTGTTTTATCTTTGCTTCTGAGGACCTGATCAAATCAGGAGCATGATCAAAGACAGATGTTCATTCCTCTCAAATGAGAAGACAGTTCAGAGTCACTCCTCCACATGTTTCCAAATGGGACTTCCCTGAATTAAATGTGGAATAGTAGCGGGACCGGCAGGAAATTATGGGTGGACACCTCACTCTGTTGCAGGAAAAAGAACCACAGACACATCCAGCAAGACTCTGTCTCCTCTACTTTTCCCCAGTCATGGCCCTGGAGACCACGAGAATATTTAAGGATACTGGAAGTACTCCTAATTCTTAGGCAGAAGGGGCCGGCGTAGATGTGAGACGATCATTGATTGATGGGGTGAGGGGAAGTTGGTCTGATTAAGTGAACATCTTTTTACTAGGGGCTTCCCTGGTGACTCAGACAGTAAAGAATCTGCCTGCAAATGCAGGAGACCCAGATTTGACCCCTAGGTCATGAAGATCCCCTGGAGAAGGGGTTTTCTGTCCGTTTCCAGTATTCTTGCCTGGGAAATCCCATGGACTGAGGAGCCTGGTGGGCTACCGTTCATGGGGTAGCAAAGAGTCGGACCGACTGAACAACTTTCACTTTCTTTACTAGGGATGATGCTGTGTAGTAATTACTCACAGAAATTCTTCTCCTACAGAGACTTATGCCTCAAGAAATCCCTCCGCCCAGATGTAATTGTGATAGCAGGTATCTAGTGTGATGCTGGGTGTGATATGCAATGGAAACAGAATTATTTAAAACCTCTGAGCCTGGTGATCATATCACCAGCTGAACCCACTGTGAAAAGTTATAAAAATACACAGTGAGAAATCTCCGAGAACTACCTAAGCAGAGCGGATAGAAACAATCCTATTTATTCCTTCAACTTCACACAGCTAACAAGAAAAACGTGTTTGATAAATCCCAGGTATTTCTAAAACAAATCGACTCAAAGAAGCCAAGATGTGATTCTGAAAAGTAACGAGGCAACCAGAAAAGACTGGTTAAAGGGATAATGTCTTTATAAATAAAGATACTGGTTTTAATTTTAAAAAAACATAAACCCCACATTTCATAAGAATTTGGATTTGAATGGGTAATGAATGTGCTACTTCAGAATATGTATTGTTTTGTCATTGACAAGCACAGAAGTGGGAACAAGTATACGGCTTGTTCAAAAGTCACAGAGAAGCAAAAATGTGATTATTTTGGAAAAGTGTGAACATTAGAGCTTCACCTTGCTGCCCCCTGTTCGTGACCCTCGGCAGTCTCGGCAGAATTGGGATTTATCTCTCCTTGCCTCTGGTGGCTTCTCACCAAGGAGTTGACTTTCTGAGCAGAGGTTTTCTTTATTGTCTCCCTCCTGCATGCGTTTCTGCAGAATCTCAGGGTGAGGCGAGTGGACCGTCGACCTGCAATCCAAATTCAAGTAGAGCCAATAAACTCAGGAATCAGATACATCATATTTTAATGCCTTGTTTTTACAAGTCAAGACTGACATAAAAGCTCACACTGGACAGAAGGTCCAAATGTTGAATACATACACCTCTTTTTTCTCCCTGGCCTCGTCTCACTCAGGGTCTACTCGTGAAGAACATTCTCACAGGTTGGTTGGTCGGAACAAGCCTGTCCTGTCACCTTGAAACCCCGTTCCTGGTTCTCATCCCACACGCACACCTGTGCCCTGAGGAGCTGGAAGGGAGGAGCATTGGAGGAACAGAAATGCAGCCATCATGCCGGGAGCCAGGAGAGCGGTGTGAGGAGGGTCAAAGAGGCGGAAGAGGCTGCTCAGGTGCAGCTTTGCCTCAATGTGGTCTGAGCCCCCGAAATGTCTCCTCCAACATCACCTGGTTCTCGGAGTTTGGGAAATAGGGTGACACTTTATGAGACCCACTTTTCCCATCTTGAAAGTAATATCTACCGCACAGAATTTTGCAATGATACAAGGGACAGAAAAGTCTCGCACAGTCCCTTACATTTACTAGAAGTTCAGTCCGTTCAAGAAAAATATGAATTTTTTCCATGACAGCAAAAGAACTCCTGGGGCTTCCCAGGTAGCACTGGTGGTAAAGAATCCACCTGCCAACACAGGAGACGTAAGAGAAGCAGGTCCGATCCCTGGGTCAGGAAGATCCCCTGGAGGAGGGCATGGGAACCCACTCCAGTATTCTCGCCTGGAGAATCCCATGGACAGACGAGCCTGGCGGGCTACTGTCCATAGAGTTGCAAAGAGTCAGACACAACTATGTGACCAAATGACAATGAATATTGTAAACCAGCTGTGCTTCAATATCCATCCAATCAGTCGATTTCAAGAAAGATGATAAAAAGCAGAAAACAAGGGAAAAATACAAGGATAACTTCTAATTCGCTAAGATTTTTTTTAATCTATGTAGCACTGAACACTGTTAATGAAGTGTAACTTTACAAAACCACTGGTGAGACAAAGCTGGGTTTTTTTCTTTCAAGAAAAAGTTTCTACATTTTTAAAAGCAAGATCCCAGAGAAAAATGGTCAAAGAACATAAGAAAGAGATTAAAAAAACAGAAGTACAAATGCTCAAAATTATGAAAAGGTTATCGTCTCCCCTCATATCAAAAGAAACACAAAACTATAGCATACTGTTTTTCTCAGATTAGGAAACCATTTGGTAACACACAGGATTACCAAAGGCACAGGAGAATCAAGACTTCCATTCTTTGTCATTGGAGAGAAACACAGCCTCTATGAGGCACCCTCGAATGGCACTACTGAAATTCCAAATGCACATTCTTTTTGCCCTATCAATTCTGCTTCTAGGAATTTATGCTCCTGTTGTAATTACTCATATATGAGATTTTCCCCAACCAAACAAAAATAGCCAACCCCCCCCAAAAAAAACTGCAGCATTTTTTAAACCTCAAAGATTTGGGGGGAAAATATTTATTGATAAAGCTTCATAAAAGAAAGGAAAAATAGTATATCCATAAATAGCATATCCCACAGCCATTTGAAAGGAAGGGGCTTGGCTTAGAATCCTCTTGAAGATCTCAGAAGGGAAGAAAATAAAGCTGTGGAACCACAGGTAAGGCGTCACCAACCACAATGAGAATAAGAAGTGTACTGTGTGCGTGCTTGGTCACTTGGTCGTGTTCGACTCTCTGCGACCCTATGGACTGTAGCCCGCCAGGCTCCTCTGTCCATGGGATTCTCCAGGTGAAAATACTGGAGTGGGTTGTCATGCCCTTCTCCAGAGGATCTTCCCAACCCAGGGATCGAGCCCAGGTCTCCTGCATTGGCAGGTGAGTTCTTTACCGTCTGAGCCACCAGGGAAGCCCCCCAAGTGTGCTGACTTTGCATCACACACCCCTAAGAGTCCAGGTGAGAGCGGCCATTTCACTCTGCTCTATTTGGTGCCCATGGCTTCTGTAAAGAGTGCATTTATTAGCTGTCCACTAAGTTATTAACTTTTTAAATAGCCCTACCAAATGTTTCTGAAGTGTTTGAAAAACATTATACTCTGCACCCCACTATCTTGGTTCCTTCTCTGACCATATGGAAAGAACCATGCCTTCACTGAGGGCTCTTTAGTCTAATTACAGGAAACAAGGCAGAGTCACAGAGACAGGCTCTTCTGAACTTGTAAACGGTGAGGTTTTGTTTCTGTGCTTGCTTAGAACGTAATGTGCTTTTAAAGATTCTCAATGAGGTTTTACTGAAAACACGGCTCTTATTGTCAAAATGGGAAATTCTACTCTCTAAGAAACTTCTAAAATTTGTTTTTCAACTTGATTCTTATGATTCCAGAATATTTTCTTTGAAATGTCTTGTAATACACCATCTGGGTTATTGTGTGACACACAAATGTAATATGTCTAGTGTTACATTTCCTGCACTCCAGGCAGATTCTTTACTGACTGAGCTACTGGGGAAGCCCTATTATTTTTATACTATCATTTTTAAAATGAGTAAGCATTTTGTAGGTCACTGTCAAGAACTAAAATTGCTGAATAATAGCATTTGCTCGTTGTTTGTCTTTGTTAAATATATCCTGATGACCTTCCGAAAAAACCTGGACCAAAATTCAGCCCCAGCAGCACTGTCATGTACGCTGTTTCTTCACATCCTTGACAAGATGGGCTGTTACATTTTGTTTATTTTTTGTTTGTTTGGAATATGTGGGACATAAAAATGATGTTTTAATTTGCTTCTGTGTAATTATAATTGGGTTTCACAGGTGGCTCAGTGGTAAAGAACCCTCCTGCCAATGCAGGGGACTCGGGTTTGATCCCTCGGCAAGGAAGATCCCCTGGAGAAGGGAATGACAACCCACTCCAGTATTCTTGCCTGGAGAATCCCATGAACAGAGAGGCTATAGTCCACGGAGTCTCAAAGAGCTAGATGTGGCTGAGTGACAAAATAACAGCAACATTTATCATTACTGTTTTTATGCCTTGTTATATTTGGTATTTTTTTTACAAATTAGTTACTTGTTCATATCTTGTCACCTTTTTTCTATCGAGTTATCTTTCTTTTGTTGATTTTTACCAGCTTTGGGTGTATTTGGGATATAAATCATGTCTGCTCTGGTTGCAAATATTTTCTTCTAGAATGCTTCTTAAGTTTTGATGTTACTATGATGTTTTCCCCAGTTGTAAGCATTTGTTTGATGCTGTTTTTTCCTTGAAGTCTTCTGAATTTTAACTCTTTCTCCAAGAGGTTTTCTCTAGCCCCAAACCACAAACATTTTCCTTTTTATTTTCTTCTGTCATATTTGGAAAATCAATTGAATTCAATTGCCATCTGTACTACTCTCAACTCAAAGGCCCAGGGGACCTAGAAACATCATTTCTGGATTCTGCTTTGCCAGCAGTGCCTCTGCGTATCATTTCCTGTTCCCGGACCGACACTGCCAAAGTCCTAGATGACTTAGGGGTGCTTTCCCATGGGCTTCTCCACTGGGTGGAGCCCACGTGTGTCTTTTGGAATCTGCTCAGGGCTGCAGGGCACCTCTCAGGGGGGTGCTTAACCAGCCTCCATCTTACTGAGGATGGACCAAAGTACTTGGCTGGAGAGCTGGCCCTGCGGGTTGATAAATCCTGGCACACAGGACAAGGTCAGGGCATCTCTCTACATTAGACCTCAGAGATTGTTATCACCCTGTCATCAGCAACCACCTCCCACACTCTGCCTAACAATGCAAAACAGAGACCATGTCAGAGCCAAATTACTCAGCAAAGGTGGAATAACTGACCTCATCTAGATTGCACCCAAGCATCTTAATTCAGACAGAAACAGTCCTTCCATTCTAAAAACATATCTGTATTTGCATGTACTCTCAGTAATAAGCGAATTGCTACTGTTTTTTGTTTTTTTAATTTTTTAAACAAGTAGGAGTTAACACGTGCAATGTTGTATGTTTTCCAGTGACTTTTCTTTCAAATGACTCATAGGTACCTTCAAATAATAGGAATAATATGGTGTATTACTATTTTTTTCTCTTTCGTGTGTCTTTCCCTCTTAGCAATTACTCAGCACGGTACACTATTGTTAGCAAGCTGGTCGAGTTTCAGAGTCTCATCTCAGATCTGAGACCAGTGTGAAGTCCCCCCAGCTCGGCTGCAGCTGTCCAAGGGGAGGCCTCATTGCTATTTTCGGGCAGTCCTTGGTGTTTCTCTTCAACCCTTTTTATCTGGAAAAATCTCTAAATAGGTTCTATAAATGGAAGTTTCAGCTGCTTTTACCAAGAGTAACTTGGATTATAAGGTTTTAAGGTCATACATTTTTATCTGGAACTAACGCATACTCTAAGGGTTGAATTTGACCATCATATATCACCGATTTAAAAAGAAAAGAAGGAAGAAAATTCAACATTCTACTTTCTGAACATATACACACACACACACACACACACACACACACACACATATGTATATCTATAGGCATAAGTTTAGAAAGGTGTGAAAAGCACAGAGCTGGGGAAATGGGACAACCCATAGTAGTGGTGCTAGAGCTGCTAATACAAGAGATGAAAGAGACTCGGATTTGGCCACTGAGTTGGGAAGATCCCTGGAGAAGGAACTGGCAACCCACTCCAATATTCTTGCCTGGAGAATCCCATGGACAGAAGACAGAGGAACCTGGAGGGCTCCAGTCCATGGGGTCACAAAGAGTCAGTCATGACCGAGCTCACACACACACACACACACACACACACACACACACAGACACAGTAGCAGGAGTCTAGGCTAGAGCTGATAGATGACAAACTGGGTGAAACCATCTGAGATCAGCAACAGGTAATGGCTGATGCATGGAATCTGGGACTGGCATCAGTTTCTGGTGATTTCCAGTTTAGAGAGTAAATTTCAAGACTTCCCTGTGCCTTTAGGATCTGCTGGCTGGGCTCGGCACATCCATCCCAACCAGCAGGGAAGCACGGGAGGACTTGGCCTGGACAGAATCTTGGTGAAGATGAAGGCAAGTGGGCAGGAGAGGAGGCCGGAAGTCCAGGGAAGGAGGTGACGGTGTAGGTGTGGTACCCCTGCTGCAGCAGCGTGGAAGTCAGCATGTGGAGGAGGCTGACGTGGGAGGAGAGGAGGCCGAGGGATGTGTGAGAGGAAGGGATCACACAGATGAACCGTTTGCCCCTCACCCCCACCTTGGGAGAGTGACTTTGGGGGCTAAAGAATAGGAGGACCAGGGAAAGCCAATGGGCTTTCAGGGGCTGTTTACCCTAGAAGGTATCTGGAGACAATACGAGTGTAGACTGGAATTCCTGTACAGCATCTCACAGGACTCCAGGGCCGGCTGACATGGTCCCCGCCCCACCAGCCCTGCCCTGACAGCTTCCTCCAGTTGCCAGGCCATTTCCTGAGTTGCCAGGTCAAACACCATCCTGCCCAGTATTTCATCTTCCTCTTACTTTGCACCATCCTCCCCCAGATACGTCCTTGTCTCTTTCTTCAGTTAGCACAGGCTCTCCTCTCTGAAATATGACTTCTATCTTGGTTGCTGTGTTCAAGAACACCCTTAGTTACTTCCTCCAGGCTGCAGCCTGGAACCCAGAGCATCTCTTCCTCTGATGACCCCATGGGAAGTCCTCCAACTCTGACCAGAATCCTGTTGTACCTACTGCCTCACGATCATACCAAGGCATCTCTTCTCACACACTTCATGTAAATGACAGTCTTTCCAACCATAGCATTTCTCTCCTTCTTCCAGAAAATTTCTTTAGATATCTGATTATGTGGCAAAAAAGTGCGGCTAATTCCATCACAGTGACCTTGACTCCTACTAGTGTGTGCAAACAATGTGGCAACAGCTTTCATCAGCTCATGGATAAAAATTTTCTACTTTTTAAAAATACTCCAAAGAAATGTCAGCCTGTTTATTCAGAATGGTGGATTTTAATAAAATATTGCTTCACGTCAGATTATTTTATTAAGTTTTTAGGTTGTGCTGTGTGTGCTAATTCCTCAGTTCTGTCTGACTCTTCCCTACCCCATGGACTGTAGCCCACTGGGCTCCTGTGTCCATGGGATTCTTCAGGCAAGAAGACTAGAGTGGGTTACCATTTCCTTCTTCAGGAGACCTTCCTGACCCACAGATCAAACCCGTGTCCCCTGCATCTCCTGCACTGCAGATGGATTCTTTATCACTGAGCCACCTGAGACATGTTTAGGTAATCACCTTAAAAATAAAATATTAGGAAACTTAAAGGATCATAACCTATCCCAATTCATGTGGAAATTTATTTTATTATAATTAACCAAACTGATTTGAAGCCATGTGAAGAAGCAAGGAGTAATTTTTCTAAACTTGTAACTGTAGTAATGATTATTTACCAATTTACCATAAGATTTTAGCTATTATGCTAAGTAGAGACCATGTCAAATCCCTGACTCAAAGTAAGAAGAAAACTCCATGGTTCCAACCTCTGTTCTGGAGAAGGAGTCACTCGGGTCTGCTTGACTGTGGAAGTTGGAGATTGTCCACTTCGCATTAAGCCAGTCGGTCATATTCCGTAACTTTTGACAGTCGTTCACAGTCCTGCCTTCCAAGAGCAGAACTGAGCAGTCTACTGTCTATTCAACACAACAGAACTCCAGACACTTGAAAGGCAGCTGTGAACCTTCTCTTATCTGGGCTGAAGAGCCCCTGCTTTATGAAGAGTGGTGTTTGTAACTTCCAGACCCTTCACACTACTTCGTAAACAGCCCTTCGAGATGGTGCTGCTGAACACAAATGAGTCTTGTGTTCCAGGTCTGACCAGGGCTGAAAAGAGGGCTGTGAGGTCTTCCTTGACCAAGAGCTCCAGCCCCGTGGTTCAGTCAGAGACTCACCAGACTTAAAGGAGATGGCACCGTGCAGATTGTTTTTAAGTTCACAGGCAACTAAAAACCCAAGATGCTGCTTTGCCCTCTGCCCCGACCCAGGACACAATACACAGTACACAGCACACACACAGGAACAACCAGACAACCTGACTTTCCAAACCCACACAGAAACACACCTTTGGAATCCAATTTCAAGACTTTGCCTTCTTATTTCAACCCAGCCTCCTACTTGTGGTATGCTTCATTCATTCCCCATGCTAACAGCCACTTCTTTTGGCTTGTGCAAACTAAATAACAATAAATAACTTATTTACTGAAATCACAGATTTTCATGGGTATAAATAGCATGAGGACCAACACTAAGGGCTCCTCTTGATTAAATGCTCTTTGGGTATCATTTAAACAGTGCAGCTCAAAAAGGAGGCAATGCCAAGTACTTGTTCCTAAAATTTAAAAAATACGAAAGCTCTAGCAATGTCCCAAAAACTTTAGATCAATAAGCACGTAAATTTTACAAAAGACCTTTAAGAAATAAAACTAAAGTAATACATTATTAAATTAATGAGTATTTGATTATATACTAGATTATTTGAATGCCAGTGTGTCCTCAAAATGTCCTCAAAAGTTGATGGCAAGTCACTTGATCCGCAGCTCAAGTCCTTCATCCAGTAGGTTTCGTTTCCTGTGCTTTTTCACTGCCCACCTGGACATTATGCTCCTCACCAGTTTACCTTTCTCTCCCATAAGGTTAGTGTCAGACGCCATCCTGGTCAGAAAGTCTATTGAGTGGCCTACCACACCCAACACAGCTATACTCTAGAAACTGCACCACAGATGGCAGCATCTATGTGGTGCTAACAACAGACATCTCCCTGCTGCCTGTCATGCAACACAAAATTTCACCAGGGAATTGACCTGCCTTCCTTCCCTTCTGCATTATTTCCCAGGAACAAGTACTGGTGTTGTTGAATGGATTTATTTATTCCTTTGACTCCTCTTTGCCAGCTGCAATGCTAATCCACCCCCTTAACCTGTGTGATTATGGTTTACAATAAACTTAAAACCCGCCTCAGGTGACTTAGAATGTCTGCAAGCTTCCGTGGGACTCCAGCCCCCCTTTGAATGGGAATTGCTGGGGACGCCCGGAGGATTTTGTTCCTGCAGGCATTCCGCTGAAGCCCCAGGCGGCCACGACAGAGAGTGCTTTGAATGACATTTGTTCTCGCTTTCTTCTTCCATCAGCAGTGCATGATGCCAGCTTCAAAATGACAAAAATAGTCTAGAGGGCCTCCCCGTGCAGCTTAGATGTTGGCTTAAGAAGAAACTTGAAAGAAATTATATGTTGCATTGTGCTTGAAACTTTCATTCTTTTGTCAACTATAGTAGGGAAAGAACTCCTCCCCCACCCCACCAGCGTTTCAACTCCGGCATCTTTTGTTGAGAGAATGAAAAAGGTAGATATAAGAATTCTAACCCGTAATTTGGTGCTAACATAATGGAAAGAGACATGTAGCCACATAATAACTACATGTTTCGGCAGATTACTCAGTAACGTATTTTTTTGAATTATCAAGTTTCTTTAAACGTAATTACCATGTTACCTGACAACCTCAGATCTCCTTGCAGTTCTCCAGAATATAAAACGCTGTTGTCTTTCTGTCGTTACGATTTGTTTATAATGAGGCAGGTACCTGGCAGAGAGCTCCACCGTGCAGCCTGACACCCCGGCCATCTACTGGGCCCTCGTGCTCTAATTAGCGGGCAGATTCCTGAGTTGTACCTGAAGTTTGGAGAATGAAACTCATGTTCATTATTAGAAAATCCCATGAACAATTCACAGTTATCACAGACTCCACCCCTGCAGGGCTCACTGAGTACCCCTCCCCCACACACTGTGTTATGCTTTGTTAAAACTCTGCAACATTCTAAAGGGCTGGACAGGAACATTACATGAGGAAGAAGGTTTCCAAATTAAGAACAGGTTTGTCAAAATCACCTTGTTTTTCTACAATGTGATTATAAGGCACAGTTCAGCACAGAAGATTTAAATTTGGAAGTTCTCAAATTACTAGGATCAGCAGAGACTTTGCTGTAACCCAGCTGCACCTGTCTGGTGGTCCCACAATATGCCTCCTAAAATAGCATTATTTTAAGACTCAAAGGACATTTTTCTTCTGTGAAAGCTTATATGAACTTGACAGCTCCAGTTTTGTTTTATTTTTATTTGTATGAAAGGGTATCTGTTGTTCCTCCTTCAGGAAAGTGCATTATCTCAGGGAAGAATTTCTAGACGTTTGACTCACACGAGTTATTTCTTGTTGGCTGGCTCGGGTGAGAGGAAGGTGAAATTAGACCAGAGCCTTGGGTGCAAACAACATGTGCTTGTACGTGTGACCGCATGGCCACCAATGACACCTGGCTGCAGACAGCAATCTCTACTTAAGGGCAGGGTCATTAGAAACTAAGCATAGAGGAGAAACCAATGCAAACATCCCCTGAACTAGAGGAAACATTCCACCCTGCCTATTTCTGTCAGGACCTGGAGATCATCTCTCTACACGGACAGCAGTAGAAGGCTGTTGAATAATATGAAGATGGTACATGTTTCCAGGAAAAAGTCAATATTTCACCACTCTGACTTCACATACCCAGTAACTCTGCCAGATCTTACTCTAAAGCTGAGCATCTAAAGAACTTAGAATTACAGTCAACCGTGGGTGCCTAAACGTGCCTACAGACTGAAAACTTCTCTTGGGAAATCAGGGTCAGAGTTTTGACCTGTATCAGTAATTACCACCCCTGAAGACTAGGCAAACACTTGTCTTGAGAAAAAGCATTGATGGGGAGGCAGATGCACTCCGGGAAACTCCTGAAAGCATGAACACTTGGAGATTTCTCTTCTCGCCTGTGGCCATGATAGTGACTGCGGGGAAGACAACACGTTTCTCCTGGGTGCTCAAAGCTATGAAGCGGCTCCTCTGCATTTTGTTTCTTTGGAAGCCGTCCTTCAACCCGCTTCCACCACTGGACTACTTCTCTTGTGTTGAACTCCACTCTGGAGTGGCAGGGAAAATATCTAATGGTTAAATGATGCTGTAATGTCCATGCATGTCAAATTCTCTTTCTGAATCCTTGCCAAGAATTTGTTGAGACAAAGTATCTGTTCGCTGTGCATTTTTATAAACAGTGGTTAGTGTGCTACAAAAGATCATACTAAACTTTCATCAAAAGTGCATGAAAGTAACTATTTCATCTTAATGTCACCAAGCCTTGGATACCTGAAGTGACTTTTTCTGAAACTCCAGTGGGTAAAAACTGTATCCTTTTTTGTTTAAATGTGCATTTTCTTTATAGTGAGTTTGACATTGGATGTGTCTCTTTCCTGTTTGCATCTGTGGCATGTCACTTCTTGGCCCCTTGGTCTTTGTTATTAATTTTCTAACTGGGTAGCTCCTTCCTTTCCAGGAAGGCTGTAGAGTGTGGTGGTCTTAACCCTGCAGGGCCCTGGATGCTGAACCACAGGTCTGAGTTCTTACTCCTGTCCTATGCTACTTCTGTCAACTCGCTTCAACTTTCTAAGCCTCCAGTTGCTCTTTTGAAAAATGTGGATGTAAGTAACACTTACCTCACAGGTTTGGAATCAGGATTAAACATCTATACAAGTGGAGTTACAAAATACACACTGAATACACATGAGCTATTATTTTATTACCATTTTGTTGTAACTAAGATCTTTATAATAAATAACTCTTTCTCAAATGTTTTGCAAGTATTTCTTTTAATTGTGTTCATGGTATCCCTTACAGCAGGGGTCCCCAGCCTCCAGAATCTAATGCCTGATGATCTGAGGTGGAGCTGATGTAATAATAATGGAAATAAAGTGCACAATACATGTAATGCATTTGAATAATCCCGAAACCACCCCCCACCCCCAGTCCATGGAAAATTTGTCTTCCATGAAACCGGTCCCTGGTGCCAAAAGGTTGGGGACTGTTGCCTTACATGACAGATACCTGAAAATAAATATAGCTCAATTTTGTCACTATCACTACAAGGGTTTCTGCAAAGCATAATAATTTACTCTTTTTAATAATTTTAGGGACTTTTAATGTTTCACTGAATCTTAGGGAATTTTAATGTTTCACTGTAAAATATCTCAGATTATGAAATACATATTTCAGATGCTTCATAATATCATTTCCTTAAATCTAGTAATATCGCCATTAATAGAATAAAATTTTAAATGGCTAAATAAGCTATTTTTCATGTTTCTGATTTATTATTTTGATCCTTTGACTTTTGATTTATTTTTTATTTTGTTTAAATTATCATACAGTAAAACTGATTATTTTTTCCATCATACTATTATACCAGTACTATCAACATTAATGCTTATATAGATTCATGCAACCACCTGATATTTTAGACATTTCACAGTCTGAGATAATTCATAATCAAATGAAACATTATAAGTGCTTAAAGTTATTAAAAAGAGTAAATTAATATGCTTTGCATAAAATCTTGTTACTAGAAAGATAAAATTAGGCTGGAAAAATTTCCAAATATACAGATTTCAAATGCCATAAGCAATGAGAATAATCTGATAAAACTCCTGGTTACCCAGCACAGAACCTGAGAAATAAAACCCATTAAAGCCCTCCCAGATATAACCACCATCCTGAAGTTTTAAAATAATTTTATAGAGCATTTTGTATATTTTGTGAACTCAAGCTTACCAGTTATATAATACAAATATTCTATGTCCTTTATAATTTTTGTCTGCTTGACTTTAATTACTATGCTAGGTGTATGGTGGATTTTTTTATATCTTCTTAATTAATTTTACTTTATATATTTTAAAGCTGTATAATGATATGTATACCAGTGTAGAATGTCAAAATTTCCTGGTGATTTAAACTAGGACAATTTATGATAATGCAATGACTCTGTTTATACTTCATGATGTATTTTTTCATTATAGATTGCTTTCTAATATTAATATGGTTATATAAGCTGTTTTTGTATTTTCTAATATATGTCCCTTATCTCAGTTTCAAATTGAAAAATAAATATTCTACTTTTTTTCTCACCATTAACTTGATTATTTTATCCTTTGCTCTGTTCTTTTAATGATCACTTCAGATATTATAGTATGTGTTCACAATTTAGAAAATTCAAATGCTAATAATTACTTTTATTGGATAATGCAAGGACTTTAAATATTTAAAATACCTTCATCAAGTAAATTTGAATGCTATTTTGGTGTCTATTTGATTTAAATAGTAAATATTTGTACTTACACACAATTTAGCATTTACATTGATCTTCATTCTTTTCTGCATCTGATATTTTGTTTTTCTTTTGAGGTATAATAGACATACAGCATTATATTGGTTTTATGACTCAATATTTGTATGTATTGTGAAATGATCACCATAACCTAGTCAAGTCACTTGTTGCTTCTTCAGTATCCTGTGTCCTGTTCTGAAAGAAATTCTAGTGCCTTAAAATATGCCTTTAGACACCCAAGAGTGCATGGTCTAAACAACGATGCTAAAGTTCATGTTGAAGTCTCATTCAGATGCTTCAAAATAAGTCAAAGATTATTTCTCCAGCTAATCAAGATCTTTAAGGGTGCTCTTTTCTCACATCCTCAGACCCATATTGTCCCTTAAACATTAACAGATGGTGCGTCTGCCACCCGTATAAACCGACCTGGGAACTGTCATTCTACACAGAGGAGGTCAAGATTCACTCAGGGAAGACTGTCTGAGGTGCTGAGTCAAGTGGGGGTCCTTGAGCTACTTGAGCTTCAAGTGGACTGCAAACATTTTGTTGGTAGAGCCAACTCTTGTCCATCTCCTCATTAATAATTCCTAAAATGCCTCTAGTAACCAGTCTTCAGTTCACTTGGAAAATGTTCATTGTAGGGAATGCTTTTTCAATGGGGGCAAAGACAGCCAAAGAAAACTACAACCATGGGGAAACAGATAGATAAGGACAGGGCATCACAGAGTTTTTGCTGATCGCACTTAGAAAAGGAAAACCACTGTAAGATGTGAGGAAAAGTCGTGTTCAGACTAAATGTTTTTAAGCACTAACAGACACACTTATTAGTCATGCAGTCCTTGGTGGTTTAGTTCCTGTCATGTCCGACTCTCTCGACCCCATGGACTGTAGCCTGCCAGGCTTCTATGCCCATAGAATTTTCCAGGCAAGAAAACTGGAGTGGGTTGCCATTTCCTTCTCCAATTCAGTCCTTCCCTGGAAGGGAAGTCTACATACAGACATTAAACAGACATATCCCCCATTACAAATAGGTTTCCATTTTTGCTGTTTGGCAGAAACCAGCAAAACATGGTAAAAAAATTTTTTAATTTATTTAAATTAAAAAAAAAGTTTACCAGAATGCACGCAGCTCCTTCTCAATGTCATTTTCTCACTCTGGATATGTTCTTTACAGTCTATCAACTCTTTCATCAGCTCTAAAATAAAGCAAGTATTTTCTGTCAAACATAAATTCTCTAGACGGTATACAAGAATAAATTTTAAAAATCAAGCTTAGAGAATGCTTAATTTTTTCTCAAGCTACCAGACATCTGCCCCATTCTCTTTAAACTCTCACTAAACTCATTTAGTCTCTTTTTTAAAGTGTGTTTTAAATTCACAATAGATGGTATATCTAAAGACTAGGTCATAAAATTATTTAAATTGAGTTTTTAATTTTCCTTCAAATTCCATCTTTATCCTAAATTAGAAACTTCTTTATTTCTATCTTAGTTCTAATGTCAGAACTGGGTTGCTTTTCATTTACCAGCCAGGGTTCATGTGGTGTCCTTGCTCAGCTTCTGCCATGACACGGCTCCACCATTCAACCTGCTTCCACCCAAGACTCTGCCATCCCCTGACCGAGAATTTATTGATACCTTTCTCTTTGTGAATGAAAAGATACTATTTGATAACTGAATTAGTCACAATCTCTTGGAAGTTACTTCTAGTGGCACCTGAACAATATTAGATGTCTCTATACTTTAGAAAGCATCACTACGAACAAAGCTAGTGGAGGTGATGGAATTCCAGTTGAGCTCTTTGAATCCTGAAAGATGATGCTGTGAAAGTGCTGCACTCAATATACCAGCAAATTTGGAAAACTCAGCAGTGACCACAGGATTGGAAAAGGTCAGTTTTCATTCCAATCCTTAAGAAAGGCAATGCCAAAGAATGCTCTAACTACCACACAATTGCACTCATCTCACACGCTAGTAAAGAAATGCTCAAAATTCTCCAAGCCAGGCTTCAGCAATACATGAACCGTGAACTTCCAGATGTTCAAGCTGGTTTTAGAAAAGTCAGAGGAACCAGAGATCAAATTGCCAACATCCATTGGATCATCGAAAAAGGAAGAAAGAGAGTTCCAGAAAAACATCTATTTCTGCTTTATTGACTATGCCAAAGCCTTTGACTGTGTGGATCACAATAAACTGTGGAAAATTCTGAAAGAGATGGGAATACCAGACCACCTGACCTGCCTCTTGAGAAATCTGTATACAGGTCAGGAAGCAACAGTTAGAACTGGACATGGAACAACAGACTGGTTCCAAATAGGAAAAGGAGTACGTCAAGGCTGTATATTGTCACCCTGCTTATTTAACTTATATGCAGAGTATATCATGAGAAATGTTGGACTGGATGAAGCACAAGCTGGAATCAAGATTGCCGGGAGAAATATCAATAACCTCAGATATGCAGATGACACCACCCTTATGGCAAAAAGTGAAGAACTAAAGAGCTTCTTGATGAAAATGAAAGAGGAGAGTCAAAAAGTTGGCTTAAACCTCAACATTCAGGAAACTAAGATCATGACATCTGGTCCTATCACTTCATGGCAAATAGATGGGGAAACAATGGAAACAGTGAGAGACTTTATTTTGGGGGGCTCCAAAATCACTGCTATGGTGACTGCAGCCATGAAATTAAAAGATGCTTACTCCTTGGAAGAAAAGTTATGACCAACCTAGACAGCATATTCAAAAGCAGAGACATTACTTTGCCAACAAAGGTCCATCTAGTCAAAGCTATAGTTTTTCCAGTAGTCATGTATGGATGTGAGAGTTGGACTATAAAGAAAGCTGAGTGCCAAAGAATTGATGCTTTTGAACTGTGGTGTTGGAGAAGACTCTTGAGAGTCCCTTGGACTGCAAGGAGATCCAACCAGTCCATCCCAAAGGAGATCGGTCCTGAATAGTCATTGGAAGGACTGATGCTGAAGCTGAAACTTCAATACTTTGGCCACCTGATGCGAAGAGCTGAGTCCTTAGAGAAGACCCTGATGCTAGGAAAGATTGAAGGCAGTAAAAGAAGGGGATGACAGAGGATGAGATGGTTGAATGGCATCACCGACTCAATGGACATGGGTTTGGGTGAACTCCAGGAGTTGGTGATGGACAGGGAGGCCTGGCATGCTGTGGTTCATGGGGTTGCAAAGAGTCAGACATGACTGAGCAACCGAACTGAACTGAACTAAGACAATGACAACTACATATGGTGACACCCCAAACCTGCTTCCTCATCACATATTTGAGGGAAAATACTGAAGTGTTGTTTGGTGGTGACAAAGCTCTCTGACTCCAAACAAATCCTGAGCCTCCAAAAATCGGAGACCACCAACGATCAATCCCATGAAAGCATGCCCGAGAGGGTCCTTATGATGTCTCTGACGTAACACAATGGTACCTCAGCTCCTGCATTGTCAGTCACTGGCTATTCAATACTTACAGAAAAAAAATGTTCTCATTGACAGTACAGGTGTTTGTGGAAAAAAAGCATCTGTGTTCAGAACAAAAAGGTGTTAAAAGCTTTGTCAAGCATGGGAGTTTCCAGTGGGCAAAACTTGGCAGTGACAGGCAATGCTGATGAAATGCCTCAGGAAGCTCTATGCAGGGTGTTGAAAAAGCACACGAGCCCTCTGGTCTCCTGAACATCACTAGGGGACGTAAAAGGCACTGCTCCTCACGGTGGAAAATGCATGTAGGATCCAAGGTCCAGTGCTGACCACCACCCAGACAGAGCTCATGCCACCTGCTCCCAGAAAGCTTACACAGTCACAGTGGCAAGGAAGAATTCTCTGATCTGAAGTTTGCTTTTGTCCTTCCCATGACTGCTACTCGGGGAGAAGTTGGGGTATGTCTCATTCAACACCCCTATTTTACCTGGCACCTCTGATTTGCACAGGGCAAGTGCTGTTCACAATATCAGTATGGTTTCCACCCAGAGTTCACAAGTCACTGTCTCCCACCCTCCAAGCTGCCTCCACCAACTCAAAATAAACAGAACTAAAGAAACAAAGCAAAATGTGAACATCATGCACCAAGCAGTTTCCTTAAGAACATGATAGGCCAAGAGGCCTCAGAACAGCAGATGCTTGGAAACCAGGACACAGACTTGCTCAGATTAACACAGACATGGGCATTATGAACGTTTATTTCTCTTTATGTCTCCAAGTGATTCTTGCATTAGTAACATCCGCAACATCCGAAGAGAGTTGGCAATCGTGTTTGTGGAACATGTCTTCCATCATCCACCACTAATCATGGATTCTACACCACATTCTGCTTTGTTCCTCTTTTTTCGTTGTTCCTTGTTCTCTTTAAAAACTTTTCATATCATTATTTCTTACCAAAAGATCTCTGCATCACCTGATAAGAAAACGATTTCTGCTATCAAAGCTTAGAATTAATACAACTTTGACAGGAAATGCTATATTGGGGATAAAACAGGCTTGTTGAGAAGCCTGTCCATTCCGTGTGCATGTGTGTGTGCTCAGTTACGTCTGACTCTGCGACCCCATGGACGGCAGCCCACCAGGCTCCTCTGTCCAGGGGATTCTCCAGGCAAGAATACCAGAGTGGGTGCCATTTTCTTCTCCAGGGGATCTTCCTGACTCAGGGATTAAACTCACATCTCTTGTGTCTCCTGCAGTGGAAGACAGGTGTTTTTGTTTTTTTCTTTTTTTTAACTATCTGAGCCATCTGATGTATGTAGAGGAAGCCCATACATTCAGCAGAGATCTCATATTTTCACTTTGACCCCTAACATTGGCTTTAGCCGCGGGGGAATGCAGGGTGTCTTTTCCCATTATAGATGTTTTTGAGGTTTTTGTGCATGAAATGTGAGGATGAATGTAGAATCTGACACAGTGAGACCACGAGTTCTACCTCTGTACTCTGGAAGAGGTGCAAATAGCAACCAGGAAGAAAGGGAGGAAGGAAATGAGAAAGACACAGACCCTCTAAATAGTCCTCTGAAGGCAGGTTCCTATGGGGTTCCAGGGAGGAGTGGTCTCATATTAAGTGGAGTTGAAAGCTTTAGTTATTGATTATAAACAAATATATGACCTCCATAGTACAGATCTTTAATATAATGTGTAATTACATATACATAACTGAGTGAGGCTGTGATATTATTATATTATTGTTATCACCTGCAAAAGAATGGGTTTCCCTGACTGCTCAGCCAACAAAGAGAGGGAAGGCACATGTCCAAGGGAGAAGAAATGGTCAAGAGAGAGAGCCCTTGGAGATGCTAGGAGGAGAATCATGGCTGAGGGTCTGCTGTTGGCTCACTGCATCCACAGCTCTCTTCCAGATGGAGAAACAAAAACTGAAAGAGAGGAAGCAACTTCCAATAGAAGGCAACAAGTCAGTAACTCTGGGTTTAGACAGAAGATGACTCTGCACCCAAGCTCTTCATGACTAAGTCTCAGAGGAGGCTGCTGCTACTGCTAAGTCATGTCAGTCGTGTCCAACTCTGTGCGACCCCATAGACGGCAGCCCACCAGGCTCCCATCCCTGGGATTCTTCAGGCAAGAATACTGGAGTGTGTTGCCATTTCCTTCTCCAATGCATGAAAGTGAAAAGTGAAAGTAAAGTCGCTCAGTGTGTCTAACTCTTCGCAACCCCGTGGACTGAAGCCTCCCAGGCTCTGCCGTCCATGGGATTTCCCAGGCAGGAGTACTGGAGTGGGTTGCCATTGCCTTCTCAGAGGAGGGATTTCCAGGGGAAAAAAAGCAGGCTGAGGCTTGGTTTTGTGATGCGGCAGTTAAATGGTTCAGTGTAAACAGAGACGCGTATAAAATGTAAAGTTGAGGATCAAGATGGAGAGATTGCTCACCTAATAACATCTGTTTTCCTGCTCAAGTTGAAGGCAAAATAATATGGAAAATGTGTTGAGACAAATACAGGTGTGATGAGCTTGGGAACTTTGGCAAATTCTGCTAGTTTGGACGGAGAAGGCAGTGGCAACCCACTCCAGTACGCTTGCCTGGAAAACCCCATGGACAGAGGAGCCTCGTGGGCTGCAGTCCATGGGATCACTAAGAGTCAGACATGACTGAGCGACTTCCCTTTCACTTTTCACTTTCATGCATTGGAGAAGGGAATGGCAACCCACTCCAGTGTTCTTGCCTGGAGAATCCCAGGGACGGGGGAGCCTGGTGGGCTGCCGTCTATGGGGTCACACAGAGTCGGACACGACTGAAGCAACTTAGCAGCAGCAGCAGCTACTTTGGAACAGCCTCGGGAGGCATTCAGTTTACCTGGACCATTCTCGGGGGGGAACCTCTAACAACATAGCTCACCCTTTCATTGGTTTTAATTGTACCACAAGTGAAAAAAATGTCCCCCAAATAAGGATGGCTTCCAGGAATTCTGTTCAGCCATGAATTTTTAAAGGTATTTTCATCATTTGATGAAAAGAATTTTACAATGGATATAGCAGACCTATCTCACAAGCCTTATACTGAGGGATTATAATAAACTGCAATGTAGAATTTTCATTTACAGGGAAGGAAATTTTACTTCTGAAAGTTACATTAACATGATATAGGACATAATTTAATTCACATATATCACACTTGGCTGTAACATTCACCTTTCTAGAAAAAAATATTGCTGGAAGTATATTTCAAGTATTATTCATTGACTATGTGGTTAACAGTCAAGGTAGCAAGCTTGTCTCTAGGTGGCTTCCAGTTTGGGTTTAAAGAAGCCCTCTGTGAATGTTTTGAATCCCATGGGGCCGTTTACTAAACACCAGATCAAATGGGGGGGAAAGGAAAACAACTGGATCTTTGATGAAGGCTTCAGAAGACACCCCCTCTGCTCCGCGTGGAGGAGCGGGAGCTAGCAGATGTTTAGAATCCCGGGTGGAGCACTCCCCTCCCCGCACTCCCGCTGCTGGGGAGGCAGGGCCCATCTCGGGTTTCTACAGGGGAGGGACCCTCGCTTGGGAGACAGGGAAGCGCTGCATGGCCCAGCTCATGTCCATCTGGAAGTTTTTTGGCAGCTCTGAATTCCACTGGGTAAAAAGGATATGGGGAAAGCTAAGAAATGTTCCAGCAGAATTTGTAACGTGACATAGAAATTAGAATATTAGAGCCGTAAGATGATAATATGGAAATTCATGCCATGTTGGTAGAGGAGCAAATTCTAAAAATGTTCTCAGGCCCCCGTGCCCTCAAATGGGAAGCACATGGTGCAGGAAAAAGTGAAGCCCCCCCAAAACAGCTGGCCTTGAACGCACATCCCTCTTACCCCAAAGCAGTAGCAGATGGCAGGATCTGCCTGTTGTGCTGGTATTGCTTTTATTGTTTTCATGCATTAATAATTAGATGCTGACAGCATGCTTGGAGCTGCTCTGAGTTTAGAACACAGAACTGCTTGGATCCCTTGGGCTTATCACCTTAGTAAGAGGAAGACCTCTGAAACCATCAATGCAGAAGAGATATATGTTATAAATCAAAAGTTATTGCCTTTTCAGGTTGCATTTTTTCTTCATGTTTTCTTTTAATTTTCCTGACCTTCAGTTCGGCATAGGGAAAGAACAGCCAGATGGCTCAGTGAGGAAAGCGGATCCCAGGAAACGATGAGGGAGATGGAAGAAGGGGACCTTGGTGGATTCAGAGGAAAAAGAGTGACTTCAGGGTTAAGTGGAAGAATACTGGACACAGAGGTGGACCCGTCACCACTGAACACGGTGGGGGTGGCCTGGGATGAGAAGGAGGTGACAAGGGGTTGTGGGGGAGGCTCTTCTGAGTGTGAAGTCCACATATGAGCAGAGGAATAATTTTATTCACATGGCTAAATAGCCCCTGGATGAAAACAGGGTCTTTGCAATGATATATGATCATCAGGAGGGCTTCCCCGATGGCTCAGTGGGTAAAGAAGCCACCTGCCAATGCAACAGATATGGTTCGATCCTTGAATCAGAAAGATCCCCTGTAGGAGGAAATGGCAACCCACTCCAGTATTCATGCCTGGGAAATCCCATAGACAGAGAAGCCCAGGGGGCTACAGTTCATAAGGTTGCCAAGAGTCAGGCACGACTGAGCAACTTAGTACTCACAAACACGATCATCAGGAAAAGGCAGGGATTATGCAAAATCAGCTACAGATGTGGAACCAACCCAAAGATTGGAACTGAGTCCAGGAAATGGGTGGACTGTGAAGGGTCATTCCTTAATCTGGCCATGGAATGATGTCCAAGGGGCCATGAAGCATCCATGTTTCAGAATCGTACGTGGACCAGTGGGACAAGTAAGGGGTTAGTTCTTTCAGATCTGATCCTGGCCAGCTCAGAATCAAACTCCATCTCAGACTGAACAGCTAGTTTCAGCAACTTATCTTTCTAGGACTCAAGTTTTTTCATCTGCAAATAAGACACTGTTACTTCGAAAGAGTAAATCTTTTATTCTGAGCACAAATGTGTTAGACAGCAATGCTAAACAAGTGTCATCTTATTCTTCCCAAATACCCTATAAGAAAGGTGTTAATAATATTATTCTCCCCATTTTCAGGTAAGGTTGACTGGAGCCAAGTAATGGCAAGTTTCATAAGCCAGGAGAGTTCAGACTTTCTTCAAGAGGCAATAAAAAGTCATCAAAAGCTGTTCATCAGAGAAAATTTTTCTGTGAAAGAACATAATGTTAGTGCACTGCACATATTAAAGAGGAAAAATACAGCAGGAAGAGCAGATAGGAGATTTTTACAACAGTCCAAGCACCAGGAAAAGAGAGATGCATATGATTTGATACCTACTAGGATTTAATAATAATAATAATAACAAGGTTGTGGAGAAGTTGGAACACATGCATTTCTTGTGAGAATGTAAAATGTTGCAGCAGCTATAAAAAAATCAAACAGTTTGGTTTTTCCTTAAGAGCAGGAGGAGAAGCGGGCAACAGAGGATGAGATGGTTGGATGGCATCATCAACTCGACGGACATGAGTTTGAGCAAGCTCCAGGAGATGGTGAAGGACAGGGAGGCCTGGCATGCTGCAGTCCATGGGGTCACAAAGAGTCAGACAAGACTTAGCAACTGAACAACAAGAACAAAGAGTTAAACATAGACTGTCACATGACTCAGCAATTCCCCCCTAAGTATATGCCCAAAGGAATTGAATGCAGGGCCTTGAACAGGCCTGTACACAGTTGCTCATTGCAGCATTATCACAACAACCCAGGTGTCCATCAGTAAGATACATGGATGAACAATACATGGAATACATATACAATGGAATAGTCCAGCTGTAAAAGGGAATGAAATTCTGAAATGTGCTACAGCATGGATAAAGCTTGAGAACATTATGCTGAGTGAAATAAGTCAGACGAACAAAGGAAATGTTACATTACTTCACTTATATAATGTATCCGGAGAACAGAAAAGTTGTTAAAGACCAAAAGTAGATTACAGGTTACCTGGGGCTGAGGAGAGAGGGGTCGGTGGGGGGGCAATTATTACTTAATGGCTTCAGAGTTCCTGTTCAGATGATGGAAAGGTCTGGAACTAAACAGTACTGATGGTTGCATGACATCACAGATGTAATTAATGCCACTTAGTTAAAACTGAAACATGATTAAAATGGTAAATTTTATGTTAAATTTATTTTACCACAATTTTGCAGCTGATGATGTAATATACCAAAAAAAAATTGACTTGTATACTTTAATGGGTGAATTAGACACTAGGTGAATTATTAAATCTCAGTCAAGCTGCTAACAAGAGAAAGGGGAGGAAGGGAGACGCAGGGCAGAGGCAATGGCAATATAAAAATGAAACAACATGCTTTTCTGGACTGAGAATTGATGACTAATAGAATTTAGAGAATAAGAGGTGAATCCTCTCCATGAGCAGGAATAGGACATCGAAGAGGAGACGCCACATGTCTGGGGAAGTAAGGGGGCCGTCTGGTCCCTCCGCTTTAAGCAGGAGGCAGAGATGGCGGGGGCAAGAGGTGGAGATTAAAACCAGAGCGAGGGAGAGGTGGGGACCAGTGGAGGTCACGTGCAAAGAAGTCCCAGCTGCAGAGTTAGGGTGAGACTGTCGACTGACAGGCACTAGTGAACCTTGCCAAGAGGGACACGGGAGGAGCAAGAGGGCTCAGAGATGAACAGAAACAGGCGATGCTCAGAGACACACAGAGAGAACAAGGATACGTCAGGAAGAACATGGTGAACTCGCCCAAGCGTCAGGAGTGAGGATGCTGAGAAGCTGAAAGATCCTTCAGTGTAGCAGATTGGAGATTGCTGACGACATCTGTAGAAATTATTTCCGTTGTGTTGCAGAGAAGTCAGATTTTTTTAAAAAATTAAATAATTTGAGTAAATAAGGGTCAATGTCTTTGAAAACCTTGGATGTGCATCAGAAAAGTGGGATGTGACAGCACTGGGGGGACAGTTGTACAAAAAGTAGCTTTGTTTTTTTAAGTCTTTCTTTGTTCAGTTTTAAGAGGGAAGTGTCATCTGTTTTAGAATTTGGAAAACTTTAACAAATGTAGAGTAATAATGGTTTGAAAGGAAAGAATGATGAATTGATTTTGTGACAGAGTGAGAGGGTTGCTGAAAGGACAATTCTCTGAAAGAAATAGGAGAAATTGGGATCAATTCCCCTAGGGGAGTCACGTGAAAAAGTCAGGGAAAAGTCAGGGAAACTTAGGGGACCCCATAAGGGACCTTTGCCAACAAAGTTCTGTCTGGTCAAAGCTATGGTTTTTCCACTAGTCATGTATGGATGTGAGAGTTGGACTATAAAAAAAAGCTGAGCACCAAAGATGATTTTGAACTGTGGTGCTGGAGAAGTCTCTTGAGAATCCCTTGGTCTGCAAGGAGATCCAATCAGTCCATCCTAAAGGAGATCAGTCCTGAATATTCATTGGAAGGACTGATGCTGAAGCTGAAGCTCCAATACTTTGGCCACCTGATTCGAAGAACTGACTCACTGGAAAAAAACCCTGATGTTGGGAAAGTTTGAGGGGAGAAAGAGAAGGGGATGACAGAGGATGAGATGGTTGGATGGCATAACTGAGTCTGAGCAAGCACTAAGAGATGGTGATGGACAGGGAAGCCGGGCATGCTGTGCAGTCCATGGAGTCACAGAGAGTTGGACACGACTGAGTGACTGAACTGAACTGAGAGTCAGGCCTGGCAAAGAGAGTAGGTACTTACTGTCCCAGGGGTTGGGGGTAGGGGTTGCGGAGGATGGAGAACAGCTGGTCCCAGGAGGCAGAGGTGGGGATGATGGCTCCCGGGATGGACACACAGTAGGATGTGTGGGGCCACGGTGTGTCCACAACGGGGGTGGTTACCACATCTCAGAGCAGCCAGGCCTTTGTGAGGTAAGGATCCCATCACTAGGCATTGAGTTCTCACAGCCCGATCCCAGGGTCAGGTCTGTGGTCAGAAAAGGAGGCCATCAGCCCAGCTAGAGGAGAGACAAGGACACACATGACCGCCCTCCTGTAACAACCCTCTTGTCCAGGCTCGTTCCCCACTGCTGTCCAGCATGAAGGCTGCGGCATGGACTGGCCCTTGCTCCTGGAGAATATCACTCCCTCTTGATGCTGCTCATACCCCCACCTCCTCTGAGACTAACCCTGTCCCACGACCCATGGGGGTTGTAGTCAGGAGACTTTTCTGATACAGAGTGACCAGTCCTCAAGCCATGCCCCCCTCTCCTCTATGTCTTTAGATATATATTCGGTCCTATTTTATTGTTCGTGGTCTGAAAAAAATCCCCTTGTCTCCTCAACAGTACTGAACACGTCTGAAAGCAAGACATCTGTCTGTTCCTTAGCACAGGCCAACCATCAGGAGAAAGACTTGTGCAAACGCGGACTTCTGAGAGGACACAGAGTTTCTGACCCTGCAGCGCCTGCTGGGAGCCGCTGACACTTGGGTCCCAGGAAGCATCCTCATGCTGGAAATGGACCGTCTTAGACACACAGCCTTGTCCCACTGCCTGCAGGACAGAGTCTTGTTCTTCAGAAGAGTTTAATCCACAATGCTTTGAGACCTCTCAGCTTTATGGCCCCTGACTGCCCTACCCCAGCCCACTAAACACCTGTTGTCAATGGAGACAGAAAAAGTAGGAGAAGCCAGACAGAGAGGAAAGAAGAAAAATGAGAAGGGAACGAAGGATGAAAGAAAGAAAGAGAGCAGGAGGGAGGAAGGAGGAGAAAGAAAAAGAGAAAAGAGAGACGGAGGAAGGGAGAGGAAGAAAGAGGGAAAGAAAATGAAAAAGAAGCAAACACACCAGCCCCCTCGGGTGAAACACCAGCAGCGCAGGGTGGCCTCAGGCCCTACCACCCCCAACCCTGCCAGAAACATCAGTTCCTTGTGGGACGGAGACCAAAGTGTGGGGGTGGGTCCATTACACCCTCCAACCTGTGGCCCACATGCCAGCCTCACACACAGATGGAAAAGTGATGCGCTGTGCACGGAGCAGGGAGCCGGCTCCAGGGCTCCGCTCGTTCCAAGGCTGATGTCTCCCTCTGGTCCTCCTGCCAAGAAAGTGAGAAAGCTCAGACAAGCCTCTCGGCCCGGCCAGCTGAGCTCAGCGCACGGGCAGCAGCCAAGGACACACAGGGCTTGTCCTGCCGCTCAGCCAGGAGGGGTGGGCAGGCAAGTAGAAAGCTGGGCCCCCGGCTTCCAACGCTGCCCGCATCAGGGTCATCAGGGTGACCAGCCCGAGGTCTCCCTGCCGGGCTCCCAGATGCTCTCCTGTCTCAGGATCTGGCCCCGCGGGCTGAGGCAAGCCCTGACCTCATGCGTGGTGTTGGGTCTGAGCACCGGTCCACATGTGACCTCCCCAGGGCCCTGGAATTCTGCTCCTCCACCCAGGACAGAACTGACTCGAGCGTAGGATTCCTCTGGCAGCCTGCTTTCTGTGTCTGTTTCAGCCCCACAAAGTGTCAAGGAAGAACACGGAGAAATCTGGACACTTTTCTGAAAACATTTAAATGAAAAAGAACTTTCTTTTCCTCCCTATCTTCCAGGAAACCATCTACCTTCACTGCTGTTGGAAAGGTGTCGTTTCCTGTGGTTTTATAACGGGCTCCACACACCTAGACGTGATCCATGTTGGGACGGGGTGGTGTGGGGGAGATGGTGGCGGGCAAGCCTGCGTCTTGACTGCCTCAGTTCCCTGGAATCTTCGAGGATAAAGGCAGGAGGCACTGGGGCTCATGTCCTGTGCTTCCCTCTGTATCTGTTTTTCAGGGCTGCCATAACAAATCACCGCGAACTTGGTGGCTTAACAGAACAGCAATGTGTGTTCTCAGGGTTCTGGAGGCCAAGTCCTAAATCAAGGTGTCAGCAGGGCTGCCTCCCTCTGAGGCTCCAGGGAGGGTCCTCCCTGCCTCCTCCAGCTCCCGGGGCTGCAGGCGTTCTTGGCTCGTAGGCACATCACCCCAGTCTCTGCACCGCGCCCCGCATGCGGTCACATAATCTCCTCCCAGCGTCTCTGTCCCTTCTCCTTCTCTGTCGTTGAGGACATTTGTCACTGGTCTTAGGGCCCTCCCAGATCCAGGACGACCTCATCTTGCGAACTGGACCTCATCATATCTGTGCAGAACTTGCTCCAAATAAAGTCACATTCTGACGCTCTGGGTGGACATAGTTTTTGGAGGAAGAGCGCCAGTCAAGCTCCTGGAACCACCCAGTGCTGTGTGACCATGGATAAGTGATGAGATTACCAAGACAGAGGGTTTTTTATTTAAAATTTTAATTATTTGAAATAAATATTTTTTTTTAATTTTTTTTATTTTTTTTTTAATTTTAAAATCTTTAATTCTTACATGCGTTCCCAAACATGAACCCCCCTCCCACCTCCCTCCCCACAACATCTCTCTGGGTCATCCCCATGCACCTGCCCCAAGCAAGCTGCACCCTACGTCAGACATGGACTGGTGATTCAATTCTTATCAAGAAAATATCATAATGGACATTTATAGACTCACAATGCAGATTAAAGAAATGTTAGCATTTCCCCAGTGTATGTATTATATTTTATAAAATATGTTGTATTTTTGTATATTATTTTATGACTTGTTATAGATATAACTGTCCATCTCATCCTCTGTATACTCTACCCCAGTATAATCATTATTCCTGACGTATGTTTGCATGCACTGCAGTTTACTTTTATTGATCATTATTTATTTTAGTAATACATGTATATTTGATGATACAAGTAAATCTAGTTTACTTATTTGAATTACTGCCTCAAAGACTTAGAATTGGAATTGACTTTTTTTTGAAACTTAAACCGTAGGTAATAATTCTTGCCCTAGTCACCTCCCAGCATAATGAAAACTAAACAAAATGATTATATGAATGGCACACACAACATAGTCTGTACAGATTATAAGGTAGGATATTTCTTATATTCTAAAATACCCACCCCCTCGATTGCTAGGCTGTGATACTGCTGCTATTTCAAAATCATTCAGATATTGTTTCAATATGTCATCATTGTACCTTCTTTGCTAGCAGATGATACATAAATGAGCCTTTTTGAAAGTGTTTGTGGTATGTGTTAGTCGTTGAGTCGAGTCTGACTCTGTGACCTCAGGGACTGTAACCAGCCAAGCTCCTCTGTCCGTGGAATTCTCCAGGCAAGAATACTGGAGTGGGTAGCCATTCCTTTCTCCAAAGTGTTTACATGGATGTAAAATCGAGATTTACATTTTTTCAGATTTTTTAAAAATGTATTTACTTAGTTATTTTTGGCTGCACTGGGTCTTTGTTGCTGCAGGTGGGCTTCCTCTGGTTGAGAGGTGTGCAGCTTCTCAATTCAGGGGCTCCTCCTGCTGAGGAGCACAGCCCTTGGGGCGCACAGGCATCAGTAGCTGCAGCATGCAAGCCCGGTAGTTGCAGCTCTGGGGCTCTAGAGCACACGCTCAGTAGTTGTGGCGCACAGGCCTAGCTGCTCCACGGCATGTGAGATCTTCCAGGATAAGGAATCGAACCTTTATCTCCTACATTGGCAGGTGGATTCTTCACCACCTGGAACACCAGGGAAGTCTGTAACAGGTCTTATTTTAGCTGAGATGCAACATAAATTTAGGTTACCTGTGCTACCATCATGACCAAGTGGAAGAAAAAAGAAAAACCTCCTTATTTTCTAATTTGTTTTTGCTGGACCAGATATGGCAGCCAGGAAGGATGGCTTTTGTTACGCTACAGTCAACTCTAGTGCCACGTCGTCAGTGCTGCTTCATCTAAACTCAGAGTACAACTGAGAACCGAGGAGAGGCAGTTAAGCCCTTAAAAACAGCCTCACTGTTCAGGACTCTGAGTTTGTGGAGCCAGGTATTCCAGTCTCCATCTGACACTAACTTCCTCAAAGCCAGAAATACTTGGTGCGTTTCACCGCAATCTCTAAGGCTCTTAATTCCACCCTGGACTCTTGGTTGATAAAGAATAAAAGTGCAAAGCTGCTGCACCACTATTTATCATAAAGAAACTCGTCTTTGTTTAGGTCACTAAATATAAATGTTTAAACCCTACTAAGGTTAAATAAGGGGGAAATAATGAGAGCCAAGCAGCGGGTGGGGATGAGGAGGAGGGGAAGAGAGCGGAGAAAGAATTGCGCTAGAAACGCCAGGTTAAGGAAAATCGCTGTGGTTGAGCCCCCAAATTAATTCTAAACTTTCTGGCAGCAAAAGTAAAGAAGGAAGTTCAAGGCACAGCGTAGTTTGAGTTATGTAACAAATGATAGCCTACTAGTTCTAGAAAAGATAAACTCTTCTTGGCACAATAAGCGCTCCATAAATATCACTAGAATAAATAAGAGGCAATCTATCACTCAGGTTAGAATAAGGTCTGGCTTCAACAACAACAAATTCTTCACGTTCGTTTCTCACACTGACCTTGAACAAAAGCACACATTGCTGAACCATAAAGGTTTCTGTGGACATCCAAGGGACTAAGCCCCAGCTTGAGCCGTTCTCGTCCTCTGATGTGATATCGGGGTAGAGAATGAATGGTTAACACAGCTCAAAATTTCCCCGTTGAAGGTTCACTTTCTTAGTTGGAATTTTGGCAAATCATATGAAGCTGAAAAGTGATTGGACTGCAAGTATTTCTGTGTTGTTAATCGAAAGAACAGCCAAAGCTTGAGATGCCAGCAGTGTAGATGACAAACTGATGTATTAGGCTGGTGCAAAAAGTAAGTGTGGTTTTGCACTGTTGAACTTTGCTGTTTGATACTGGAATACATACTTAAATAAATGTGGTTATGTTATACATCATTTTAATGCATATTTCTTGCTTTATGTTTTTTCCTAATAGCATTGCTTGCTATCTATTTTATATCTATTTTAGATTAGGGAAGTGATGTTAAACAAAAAGCAAATTCAAGTTATTTTCTTATTCAAGTTCAAAATAAGTCATAAAGCAGCGGAGACAACTCTCAACAACACATTTGGCCCAGGAACCGCTAACGGACATACAGTGCAGCGGTGGTTCAAGAATTTTGCAAAGGAGATGAGAGTTTGAACGTGAGGAGTGCAGTGGCTGGCCATGGGAAGTGACAGCAAGAAACTGAGAGGATCATCTAAGCTGATGCTCTTACGACTACATGAGAAGTTGCTGAAGAACACAGCTTCAGCCATCCTATGGTTACTCGGCTGGTGAAGCAAAGTGGAAAGATGAAAAAGCTCCATAAGTGGGTACCTCATGAACTGACCACAAATCAAAAGCATCGTCATTTTGAAGTACCATCTTCTCTTATTCTACGTGACAACAGTGAACAATTTCTCATCAGATTGCGACATGCAAAGGCAAGTGGATTTTATATGACAACTGGCAAGGACCAGCTCAGTGGCTGGACTAAGAAGAAACTCCAAAGTACTTCCCAAAGCCAAACTTGCACCAGAACAAGATCATGGTCACTGTTTGATGGTCTGCTGCCAGTCTGATCCATGACAGCTTTCTGAATCCCGGTGAAACCATTACATTGAGAATTAAGCTCAGCAAATAGGTGAGAGGCACCAAAAACTGCAATGCCTACAGCCGGCATTGTTCAACAGAAAGGGCTCAATTCTTCTCTACGACAACACCCAACCTCATGTCGCACAACCAGTGCTTCAAAAGTTGAATGAATTGGGCTACAAAGTTTTGCCTCATCCACCATATTTCCCTGAACTCTCACCAACAAACTACCACTTACTTCTTCAAGCATCTCGACAACTTTTTGCAAGGGAAATGCTTTCCAAGAGTTCATCAAATCCCGAAGCACAGATTTTCATGCTACAGGAATAAATAAACTTATTTCTCATTGACAAAAATGTGTTGATCATAACGGTTCCTATTTTGATGAATAAAGATGTGTTTGAGCCTAGTTGTAATGATTTAAAATTCACAGCCCGAGATGCCAATAACTTTTTCACCAACCTAAATCAACCACATCGTACAGGTTTGTGCAGCAAAAAGCACAGACAGCCAGAACCCCCAGTTCATTTCAGATGCACTCAGCTGCATCCACAGGCTGCCTCCCAGAAACCCCAAACGTGTGCAGAGATGTGGACAGAGCACAAGTTCAGGAGGCCGTCTGGGAGGCACAAGCTGTTCTTTCTGCCGTCAGCCTTGGCTTTTGGAAAAAGCTGCCCTCAGACAAACCTGCTGGGCCGATTAAGCTGCACATTCCATGGTCCCCACATAACAAGAGGCGTGAGTTTATTGGAAGTGTTGTTTACTGTTACCCACTCAGTAATCCTGAGGAGTCTCTCCCAATACCACGATCTCGGTTTGAGCGATCTTGGTTTGTGCAGCAATTTGTTTTTAACTCTCCTTGATGACAGGAGCTGGTAAATAGGTTCAATTATACATCACCGTTGGGCCTGAAATGTGATGCGACAGTCAAGCCATCAGCAAGAGGGGAGTATTACATTTTTGTTTTTATTAATTTTGAAGTGTCCTTATTCATTTGTTCAACAAAGATTCATGACATGTCTAGGATGTGGCTCAGCCCTGAGGATAGGAGATAGAAAAGATAGAATGCCTGCTCTCAGCGAAGTTTCAGATGATTGAAATACAGCATCAGAACCGCTAAGGGGGAATTCCCTGGTGGTCCAGTGGTTAGGACTCTGCTCTTCCACTGCAGGGGGCCCGGATTCCACCCCTGGTCAGGAAACTAGGTGCAAGCTGTGTGACACTGCCAAAATATTTTATTAATTAATTTCAAGGGGAAAAAAAACCACACTAAGAACAAGGCAATGCACCAACTTGAGAGCCCCTTGACTAGCCAGAGACTAGGGCTGCTTGGTCAGGAAATGTTCCCTAGCCTTGAAAAAGAGAGCAGACTCTGAGCAAAAGCAAGGAGAGAGATGAGAGAGGACATGGCTAATGAGAAGAGCTGAAAGCTGTCTCTATTCGGATTCACGACAGCGAGGCGGCCGTCTCTGTGTTGGGAGACAGAAGACACCTTGTCAACATTTCTGTGATCTTCAGAAATCCAAGGAGAATACTAGTTTTAGACCATCCCAGGCGAACAACAGAAAAAGACTCTCTGAAACCTAGACCTCGAATAATTTTCACAAGGTTTCAATAATGTTTACTGACAACAAAAGGAAAATCATAAACCAAATTAAGAGAAAATCCAGAGTGCATGTGTGTGCATGCTAAGGTGCTCAGTGGTGTCCAATACTTGGCCACCCTGTGGACTGTAGCCGACCAGGATCCTCTGTCCATGGGATTTCCCAAGCAAGAATACTGGAGTGGGTTGCCATTTCCTTCTCCAGGGGACCTTCCCAACCTAAAGATCAAGCTCACATTTCTTGAGTCTCCTGCACTGGCGGGTGGATTCTTTACCATTGAACCACCTGGGATGTCCTTTTCTAGGTATCATTGTTGTTGTTCAGTTGCTCAGTTATGTCTGACTCTCTGCTCCCACATGGACTGCAGCATGCCAAGCTTCCCTGTCCTTCACTATCTCCTGGAGCTTGCTCAAACTCATGTCTACTGAGTCAGTGATGCCAACCAACCATCTCATATTCTGTAATCCCCTGCTTCTCCTGCCTTCAATCCTCCTCCTCCTAGATATTAGACCCTTTTTTTGAGAGTGGCTGTTTGTTTGCTTTTACTAGACTATTTTTAGATATATGATTTGCAAATATTTTCTCTCATTCTATAAACTGTCTTTTTACTTTCTGATAATGGCTTTTGATGTACAAAAGTTTGGAATCCAAGGGTGTTTCAACCTATGAAAATCAGTGTAATAAGTGACATTAATACAAAGAAGGAAAAAAAGTATCATGTGATCAACTAATTTCACAGAAAGGCAGAAAAAGCATTTTACCAAATCAAACACCCCTTCATAATAGACCTCCAGAAATAGGAATAGAATTTTCATGTATCCTCAAGATAATAAAAAGCAGTGAGAACAAACCCACAGCTAACACCATGCTTATGATGAAAGAAAAGCAGCTTTCTTTCTTATCAGGAATAAGACATGGATCCCTGACTTCCTTGTACTAGAAGGTATAGCCAGATAAATTAGGCAAGAAAAATAATAAAAGGTATCAAATTGAAAAGGAAGAAATAGAGCTATCTTTATTCATGATGGTAAGACCCTATATATAGAAAATCCCAAAGCATCCACACAATAACCAGAGCTAACATGATTCAGCAAATTGCAGAATACGAGATCCACATGCCAATATCAGAGCTCCTATATACCAGTAATCACCATCCAGAAAGGGAATTTAAGAGAACAAGTATGTTTACAATAGCATTCAAAGAATAAAGTACTAGGAGTAAAATCAACTCAGTAGGTAAAAGACTTATACAGTGAAAACTGTAAAACATTGCTGGAAAAAACTTAATGAAGACCTAAATAAGTGAAAAACACTGCACACCCATGGATTAGAATGTTTGATATTGTTAAAATGGCAATACTGCCCAAAGTGAGCTACGTATTCAATATAATCCCTATCAAAATTCTAGTGACTTTTTTTTTTTTTACAGAAATGGTAAATCAGTTCATCAAATTCACATGGAACTGTGAGGTTCCAAGCACCCAAAATCATTTTGAAAATGAACAAATCTGAAGGACTCATCTCTCCCAGTTTCAAAACTTGCGATGGTGGTATTGTTCAGTCGCTAAGTTATGTCCGATTCTTTGTGACTCCATGAACTGCAGCACAGCGGGCTCCCCTTTCCTTCACTAGCTCCTGGAGTTTGCTCAAACTCATGTCCATTGAGTAAGCGATATCATCCAACCATCTCATCCTCTGTCGTCCCCTTCTTCTCCTGCCCCCAATCCCTCCCAGCATCAGGGTCTTTTCCAATGAGTCAGCTCTTCACATCAGGTGGCGAAAGCACTGGAGCTTCAGCTGGACATAATAATGAAAACCATGTGGCAATGGCACAAGAATAGCTATTTAGACCAGTGGAACAGGAGTGAAAGTCCAAAACTCAACCACACATCACACCAGTGGATTTATGACAAAGGTGCCAAGACCACTCAACCTGGAAAGAACAGTGGTGCCGAGACAGCTGAATATCTACCTGCAAGCGAGTGAACTTGGCCCCTTATCTCACACCAGGCACAAAAGTCAATTCAGAGTCAGTCAATAACCTAAACAGAAGAGCTAAAACCATAAAAGCCTTAGAAGAAAACAGAGGCAAAAGTTCATAACCTGAATTTGGCAGGATTATTAGACATGACACGAAAAGTATGAGGGAAAAAAAGATGAGATAATTTGGACTTCATTAAAATAGCATTTATTTTTATATTACTGAAATGACTGTGATAAAAATGTCATTGATATCCTTAAAATTATAGCCAGAGGCTTTAGAACAATAAACTACTTTCACTTAAAAACAGTTAACTGGAGTGGATTATGTCCATGCCCTTGGACGGCCTTGGCTGTCGGTGTGTCTGGTAGGTTTCCAGCTGCTTCCAGCTGCATCTCCGTGTCTAAGGGCATTTAGTTCCTGAGCCTTGGAAGCCAGTCTTGTCAGCAGAGCAGGCTGGAGGTGACAGGATGACCACCCCAGCAAATAGCCCTTCATCTGCTTTCAGAAATTACTGCTTAATGACACTGGCTCCGTTGCCTCTTGGGTGAGAAAACTCTGAAGCACGTGTTTTATGATACATCCCAGAATTTCCCGTGGGATTAGGCTCCCATCTCCACTGTGGCGGTAGATTGAATAAGGCACATTTTATCGGCTGCCTCCCCTTCCCTGTACCACTTCCCCACTCCTTCTATCATGACCCTGGACCTCCCCCACCCCCAAAACTGCATGCATTCAAATCCTTGTCTCCAGGCCTAATTCTAGAGAAATTTCAGCTAAACTGAACCCAGCAACCACAACATTTTATGGAGCCCTTTTTAAGATAAGCTTTCATCCTAAATATTAGGAATCTGTAAAGAATGAGACGCCCGTTTGCTCTTGAGTTCACAGCATGTTTCAGTCCTACAAGGCTTCCCCGGTGACTCAGGTGGTAAAGAATCTGCCTGCAATGCAGGAGACACAGGAGACCCAGGTTTGATCCCTGGGTCAGGAAGATCCCCTGGAGAAGGGAATGGCAATCCACTCCAGTATTCTTGCCTGGAGAATCCCATGGACAGAGGAGCCTGGTGGGCTACAGTCCATGAGATCACAAAAAGAGTCAGACACCACTGGGCAACTAGCATTTTCACTTTTTTCAGGGTTGTAGGTGTCATTCTTATTAAAACACTAAGGTTTCTGAGAGGATGGTGGGAAAAAGACACTAATCCAGAAGCCAGACTCACAAATGGGAGAGGAGCAGGAAAACGTAGAATTCAGAGAACAAGGAGCGTCCGAGTGACAACTGCGTCTCCTAGACTCTCGGCAGGAACCGCCAGCCCAAGCCAGACAAACATGGAAACCTGCAAATTAGAAGCAAAGCCGCAGAAACTAAAGAGGGAGTGCTACGTGGTGCGACTTCAGCCGAAGGAGTGTGGGCTTCACGCTTTTCTGTGAAGTCCCATCAAATGATGCCACATGTCCCCAGTACATCTAAACCAACAGACACTCCTGGGTGTGCAAGGATCGGCAGTCACTGACCCCACAGACATAATGCTCCAATGGCACCATCCAGAGCCCAGAGCCAACTATAGGTGCTGGGCACAACATCCAAGCTGGGGCCACACCTGCTCAAAATCCATGCTCAAAACCTCCTCCATCTTCCCTCTTTCCCACCACTCAAAAACACAGAAGCCAGGGGCCAAGGGGACTCACAGGATACCATGGAAAATTCCAAGAGCTCCACCCTGCCCAGCTTGAAGAACCAGGTTCCTCCCTGCTGCCCAGGTTCCCCTCTGACAGTGCCCTTTCCCTCAGGAACTCAGGAAAGGAAGAAACTTGTTCTTGTTTGAGGCAAGTATTCAGGCAACAAAGAAAACAGTGAAACATAAATAGATGGAGTCTACCCAAGCAGTAAGGAGCTGTTGAAGGCAAGGGAGGAAGTCACATGTTCTCTTCAAAAACATCACTATTTTTCATTAATTCACAATCTCACAAGAAGCAAGTTCTTTCTTTACTGCCCCCCATTGCCCCTTAGATAACTTGAGCACTTACACAGACATAATAACCATATGTGTGCTAAGTTGCTTCAGTTGTGTCTGACTGTCTGTGACCCCATAGATTGTAGCCCACCAGGCTCCTCTGTCCATAGGATTCTCCTGGCAAGAATCCTGGATTAGGTTGCCATTACCTTCTCCAGGGGATCTCCCCAACTCAGGGATTGAAACCAGGTCCCCTGCACTGCAGGCGGATTCCTTACCATCTGAGCCACCAGGGAAGCTCATAGGAAGGTCATCTTTAACTTGCTTCTCCCTTCCATCTTCCAGGGGAAGTCAGTCTTTGGGATCCTGACGGCACTCTTACTACAGTGCAGAGAGAGAGCACGCTCCCTTATTGATGACAGTCACATCAGAAGAGATCTCAAAGGATCATTCCTGAGGTTCGGACATGCCTCCACAGATAGGAAGCCTCTCCTCCCCTCTCCTGCACATGAGAGTGCAGGCTCAGGCAGACCCTTTAGCGTATATAACATCAACAGGGACACATGAGGTATGTCTGTGCATTTCAGCTTGGAGAGGAGTGAGAATTAATAATGAGATAAAATTAGCCACAGCGGGTTGAATAATAGTACATATCATATTGCCATTTTCCTGCCCGAGGAATACCGGAGGCATGTTCAAACATTTATCACTGCTCAGCACTGAGTTTTCATCAAGTATTTTACTCTCATCCCTAATTAATTCTATCTTTCAACAAGAAATTTAGGATTGGCTGGTATTGTTATCCGACTCTTGCGTGTCAGAGACCTGAAGCAGAGGTTAATTAAACGACTTACCCAGATGCCCGTAGGCTACATGGGCAAGGCAGTGTCTTAACAGGGCTGGGGCACAGACACCCCAAGAGAGGGAAATTTCAGAAAGCCTATGCCAGCAGGGGGCACCAGCTACATTACAAATTAGGGTCCACCCTAGCTTCCTCCTGGTGGAAATCTTACAAGATGGTAAACCCAAGAAAAATACTGACCCCAAGGGCCTGGCCCATGGCAGCCTCCCCTAAGTATCTGACACCAAACACAGTTCAAGGGTTTCAAACGCACTTCACAAACCAACAGACATCTCCCTGGTGTGTTTTAAACAATTCAACATACACACACTACTATAATATAAGTTAGATAACCAACAAAGACCTACTGTATAGCACAGGGAACTCTATTCAATATTCTATAGTAACCTATATGGGAAAAGAATCTGAAAAAAGAGTTATAAAGTGATCACTTCCCAGATAGCTAAGGGATAAAGAATCTGGCCTGCCAAAATCCCCTGGAGGAGGAAATAGCAAAGAGTTGGACATGACTGAGTGACTAAACACACAATATGTACAACTGAAACTAACACAACATTGTAAACCAACTATCCTCCAAAATAAAATTTAAAAATTGAATGTAGAACAGAACTAAAAAAGAGTTCAAGATGGGCGATCTTACTTTCAAAGTTCAGTTTATTACAATGCTTAGAATCTCACAGTTGTACTTTCCATCCTTCAGGTGTTAAGACTTTGGAGGCCTCGGTGTTTTAAAAGCTATAATAAAAATCACCAAGAAAGGCAACTCCATAGATAAGTAGCGTCAGTGCTTACGGAGCTCTTGGGTGAGAACCAAAGACAAGGAAGAAGAAGGTGGTTGAGGTTGGGAGGGAGTGTGTGCAGGACAGTGACTTTGAGATGCTGGGAACCAATGCCCTGCTCACTGTCCAGCTCAGGGCTGGGTCTCTGGGGATTCTGAGTTCTAAACTCTCACCTTTCATGTCTTACATGGCTTAATGAAAGGATCCTAGACCTGAGTTCAAATTGGGTTCGTTGAAGCTACAGGAGATGCTCAATCATATTCCATTTTCCTTCTTACTATCAAAAGGAAGGCTCAGTCTAACCACCCAGGGAAACTCTTCCTTGTGTATCACAAGTAGACACAGGCACAAAAGGTTACACTTTGTCAGAAGCAAACACTCGAGGAGCGCTTCTCCAATTCTAATGTGAGTACAAGTCCCTTGAGGATGTTGTCAGCAGGCAGATTCCAGGTTTGTACTCAGGAGGATGGGCCTGAGTTTCTATGTTTCTGAACAGTCCCCAGGTGGCCGATGTTGATGGTCCCTGTTGAGCAGGCATTGAATAGCAAGAAGCTACAGAACCTCCCCCCAAACACGATCCATTTGACTCAATTCTCAGTGATGTGTGATGAAAGCATTCTTGAAAACTCTCCAGGTGGATCAACCACACGACAATTTGGTGAGTGATACAGGAGTCGCCTCTTTGACAAAAATAAGGAAAACAACATCACGTGTGTGGACTAGTGGTGACCATTCTCTGCAAAGAAACTGTCCCGTCCTTTATAATGATCATTTCCTGTCTAGCTAGACCCTACCCGTCTAGCTGCACACATGATTTCTCCTTAGCAACAAGCCAGAGCTTCTTGATAATAATGTGCTCATGTGCTCAGTCGTGCCCAACTCTTTGCAACCCCTGGACTGCAGCCCACCAGGCTCCTCTGTCCATGGGGTTCTCCAGGCAAGAACGCTGGAGTGGGCTCCCATTTCCTCCTCTGGGGGATCTTCCTGACCCAGGGATTGAACCCATGTCTCCTGCAATGCAGGTGGATTCTTTACTATCTGAGCCACCAGGGAAGCCCAAGAGATGCAGTAAATGAAAACCATGGCACAGAGCTGCCATGAGGAAGTGGTGTCTGGGCCTGGCCCATCTGGGCACATTACCAGCAAGCATTTATAGGAAGTATAGAATGAAGTGGGGCCCCAAGGCAGCAGATCTGATGTCCATGTGTTTCCTTTAATCTGTTCCACTTGTGCTATTGAATTATGGTTTCTGCACAAATATTTACTTTCATAAACTTTGAAAAGTATGTTAATAAAATGTCCACACTTTCATGTTCTAATACGCCTCTCATTTAATTCCATCTCAAGACAGTCATTACATTTTAATCAATTTTGCTAAGGTATATCTTAATGAAAATAAGTACTTTGCTTAATTGGAAGGTCTTTCTAAAAGTTTTTTCTTCTGCCTCCATGCACACTCATTTTGAGACCGAAGGAGAAGAAGAAAAAGAAAATTTGAGGATCTCTCAATTTTTCTGCTTCTTTTCTAAAGTAAAAGGGTCCCCGCATCTGTCACAGGCCAGCTCCTCATGTGTGAGTCACAGCCATCACTGAAAAGTTGGGTCACCACTGGTTCCCTCCTATAAATTAGAAGTTTCTCAGTGAAAATAAACAAGGGTGATTTTTGAATTCACTGTTTTAAAAATGTATTTATTTTTAATTGGAGGATAATTGCTTTACAATAGTGTTGGCTTTTGCCATACATCAACATGAATCAGCCATAGGTATACATATGTCCCCTCCCTCTTTAACCTCTCTCCCACCTCCTACCCTATCCCACCTCTCTAGGTCGACCCCATAGACGGCAGCCCACCACGCTTCCCCGTCCCTGGGATTCTCCAGGCAAGAACACTGGAGTGGGTTGCCATCTCCTTCTACAGAGCACTGGACTTGAGCTCCCTGTGTCTGACAGCAAATTCCCACTAGCTATGTAATTTACATATGGTAGTGTGTATGTTTCCATGCTACTTTCCCAGTTCGTCCCACCGTCTCCTTCCCCCATTGTGTCCACAAGACTGTCCCCTATGTCTGCTTTTCCATTGCTGCTGCCGCTGCTGCTGCTGCTGCTAAGTCGCTTCAGTCGTGTCCGACTCTGTGCAACCCCATAGACGGCAGCCCACCAGGCTTCCCCGTCCCTGGGATTCTCCAGGCAAGAACGCTGGAGTGGGTTGCCATTTCCTTCCCCAAGGCTTCCCTGCAAATAGGTTCATCAGTACCATCTTTCTAGATTCCGTATATCCAAGAGCAATTCTGATTCACCGTCTAGTCCATAGGAAACAGCATAAGCACGAAGTGTGTGTGTCGGCTCACTATGATGTGGAACCCATAACTCCATTCTCAGTGATCCAAATCTGCTGGTTTCTGTTGAGTTTATGGAAAAAGATAGGATCCCTGGAAATGCTACAAAGAGTTTTGGAAGTAAAATTTAACTCAGCCTTTGACACTTACCACACAAGTACCTTTAAAAAGCTGCATTACATGATGTTACAATTAAAAAGCAAACATCAAAACACGTTGCCACATACAAATATAAAACAACAGGCCATGTCCTGTAGCATCTGCTTCATGTTAACTGCAGATGTGAAATGCTGATAAAAATTATTATCATTGGTGGGTGTTTTGTACTGTATATAATATCACAATGTACTTAATTGGTTCAGACATATTTTAATAAATTTGATCTTAATCCAATCAGGCAGAAATGTTCTGAAAATTTTACATAGTTGTTATTTTAATACCTGAATATTTTCAAGTAAAATGCTTTCAAAGATGTCTTTTTATATTTGGGAATTTGGGATTTGGTTTTCAGAGAATCTGAAAATGCCATAGACATTACAATGTGAGGGTCTTTAAAAATTTTTTTAATTGAAATATAGTTGATTTACAATGCTGTGTTAGTTTTGGTTACAGCACATTGATTCAGTTATACATACACACACACACACACACATATATATATATATATATATATATACACATATATATTCTCTTTTTAGGCTCTTTTCTGTTATAGGTTATTATAAGATACTGAAAACGGTTCCATGTGCTATACAGTAGGTCCTTGAGGGTTATCTGTGTTACACATAGTAGTGTGTATCTGTTAATCCGAGACTCCTAATTTATCCAGTCCTCCCCGCTTCCCCTTTGGTAACCATTAGTTTGTTCTGTATGTCTGTTGAGTTAATTTCTGTTTTCTCAATAAGTTCATTTATATTAGTTTTCTAGATATGAGGTTCTTATTCCATTAGAAGAAAATTTCACTCCTTTAATGTAAAATCTTGAAGAGAATTTTGGGAAAAGACAAGAAAGAGAGAGGGAGAGAAGTCCTTTTATTTAGCATATTTTCCTTTGAATGCTGTATGCAGTTCCACTGACTGTTCAGCTAGGGATGGCCCACATCTAACTGTGAAATCCCAGCAGGGCTCCCACGGCAAGCGTACACTGTAACATTCCACATAAATGCTCCACGCATCCTCAGGTCATTCTGAGGTCAAAAGTAGTTTGCTACAAGGCTCAGTAGCCAAGAAGAGTTCAGAAATAAATAAAAATAATAGAAATAAGAAAGTATCTGTGTTGATGAACATTGCACAGTGCCTGACACATAACTAGCACTTAATAAAATGAAATAAAATAAATAAAATGCCAAGTGAGAACTTCCAGATATACAAGCTGGATCTAGAAAAGGCAGAAGAATCAGAGATTAAATTGCCAACATCTGCTGGATCATAGAAAAAGCAAGAGAGCTCCAAAAAAAAATCTACTTCTGCTTCATTGACTAGTCTAAAGCCTCTGACTGTGCGGATCACAACAAAATGGAAAATTCTTCAAGAGATATGAATACCAGAGCACCTTACCTGCCTACTGAGAAACCTGTATGCAGGTCAAGAAGCAACAGTTAGAACCAGACATGGAACAACACACTGTTTCAAAATTGAGAAAAGAGTATGTCAAGGCTGTATATTTTGACACTGCTTATTTAACTTCTACACAGAGTACATCACATGAAATGCTGGGCTGGATGAATCACAAGCTGGAATCAAGATTGCAGGAGAGACATCAACAACCTCAGATATGCAGATGATACTATTCTAAAGGCAGAAAGCAAAGAGGAACTAAAGAGCTTCTTGGTGACAGTGAAAGTGTCTGGCAGTCAGTGTCAAAGGCAGCTCAGATATAGAATATTTTCATTATCAAGAAATTTCTATAGGACAGCCCTATTCTGAAGAGTTTCCTGGAAGACATATGAGGGAATGAAGCAGAGACTGGAGATGCTGGACCAACTGAAGAAACACAAAATGTCCAGAGCGAAATGTACCACATAGAAAAGTCGGTTACTGTTGGGTGCCAAAGTGAAGGGAACAAATACAATTTTATGGGAATATCAGGGTGTCTGGACATTCATTCTGAGGAACAAAACTTAGGAGAAACTAACTAAATCATTTAAGTCCACCTGTTTTTATTTTGTGTTGTAAAGTACAAAGAAGGAGAACGCACCTTTTTAAATCGTAGGTTAATAGAACACTGAGGGCTGTCATTTTCCAGTGTTAAATACAGATTCAGAGTCAACACATCTCAGAATGAATGGCATGCTCTTTCGTGATACTTGGCGACAGGCGAGAGTATATAGAAATAAAAATTTATGGTACGAGGCATTATTTTAAATTTGAGTTTTCATAGTGTTCTTTCAGCGAGGAGATAGCAAGTCTCATCACTTAGAGCTTTTTCGTATGACTTACGATGACAAGTCACCTCTGTGGTTCTATGCACCATTAAATTTTATCTTTAGTATTTTCCCCACATGAAACCTAAATCTCTATTAAGCCTCAGCCATATAATGCCGTAAATTTCTCCAGAGTAGGGATAACCGTTCCATCTCTGTAGAAAACATCATTTTTTCCACATATGAAAATGATTAAATGAAAAATTTAATGACCGAATCTAGAAAAGCTGCTTTAGGCCACAGAAAATTAGTTGAATCTGCGAATGTGATTTATGCCTGTCGGGGAACCGAACTTCATCATGCCGCCATAGCTCACAATACAACGCGCCACGGTGCTTGCCCCTCTAATGACGCCTGTCTTTGTCCTGTGGGCAGCGTTTAGTACAAAACCTCAGTGAGTCTCCGAATCATGAGACCATCTGTCTCCACCCTGCTGGACGAGGCAAAGGGAGCACCGCCTATCAAAATTATTGACCTGTGACTGAAAAATGGCTCGCAAGAAATGTTTTCCTACTCTTAGAATGAGAGCATTCTATTTCATCCTGGAGGTAATTTCAAATAGAGAGAGGGAGGTGGGAGTGTTAAGACAATGAATTAAACAAGACAGCCAGTTAAATTAAGTCACATGCACACACAATTAGCCAAGACCCTGGGGGCCTTGCCATTTGCCTTGTTGTTGTGTATATAAAATCATAACATACATTTATTTGCACTGGAAGAACCAAATCTTTGCATGTTTTCAAGGTATCGGGGCACTTCAGTTATACCGGGAAACGTTGATTGATACAAGGTAAGGTCAAGGGGCATTGTTTTGATTCTTTATAGTAGTAGTGTTAGTCGCTCAGTCGTGCCCGACTCTGTGGCACCATGGACTGTAGTCCGCCAGGCTCCTCTGGCCATGGGAATCTCCAGGCAAGAATACTGGAATGGGTTGCCATTTCCTTCTCCACGGGATCTTCCCTGCCCAGGGATCAAACCCGGGTCTCCTGCATTGCAGGCAGATTCTTTACTGTCTGAGCTACAGGGAAGTCCTTTAATTCTTTATAGCTGCCTGTCAATTATTGAGGTTTAAATTTAATCATATATTCTACTTGTGAGCTCAGTGGCTCAGTTGTGTCCAACTCTTTGCAACCCCATGGACTGTAGCCCACCAGGCTCCTCTGTCCATGGGATTTTTCAGGCAAGAATACTGGAGTGGATTGCCATTTCCTTTTCCAGGGATCTTCCCAACCAAGGGATGGGACCCATGTCTCCTGTGTCTCCCGTACTGCAAATGGTTTCTTAACCCACTGAGCCATTAGAGAAGCCTGTATTCTACTTATTTTATGATTAACCAACATTAACACAATTTCTTGACCATGAAGATATACATTGATAATTCTCATATAGTAAATATACCAGGAATGAGTAAATTCCTTTAAGAAAAACACTTGTCACATCAAATATGCCAATAGACACTAAAACATGCTGTTCCAACACATCAATATTAAGAAGTATCTGAATATTACCACCAAGAATTCCCTTCATTAACAGTCACAGATTTCAAAAGTTACAATTGACAAATGCTGACATTATAACGTTTGTTTTCTTTTTCCCTGTATTAGTGATCTGTTGCCGTGTAACAAAGTAATTTCTGAACACTGTGCCTCTCTCATCTGTTTCCTTGGACACGAGCTGGGCTGGCCTGAGCAGGGGACCAGGCTGGGATTGAAGTGTCATTCAAGGCCACAGTCCTGCTGGGGTACAGGTGAGGAACTGCCAACTCGCACAGGAAGTAGAGGGGAAGGCAGAGGTTTGAAGAAGGAAAAGCCAGTGCAATCAGTTCTGTTTAGCCTGAGGTCTCTGGGAGACACTGAGGCAGTAGCCTGTCACAGGGTCTGTGCGAGGAGAGGTTGAGCAGATGCAGAAGCTGCGAAGATCCAGGAGGCAGGCTCCGGAGCGTGGGTGCAAAGGACCACGGAGGGACAGCAGGTGCCTCCAACGTGCAAGGCCCAGGCCCAGGGAGAAGACCCAGGGAGGAGCAGTAGGCATAGTGGTCAACACTGATGGATGATGGTGATGACAAAACCAGAAGCCAAGAAAACAGAGAGTAACAAGGAAGAAAAAGTCCCTGTTCACTTTCTCTGAAATGCACAGTCATACAAGGGATTAAATATGTCCATTTGATCTGGTCACTAGAAAGGGTTTTCATTTGCCCAGTGGGGTAGGGGTTAGGTTATAATCTAGGCTTTAGAAGTGACAGGAGGAAGTTAAAGTGGAGACAGTTTACCCCGATGCTCTGTTGCTCTCAACCTGGGCTCTGTCCTCCCAGCTTTCAGTGTTGGGTTTTATCCTATCTCCCACCTGGTCTCTGAAGTGATGCCACATATGTTAAGACTTTCCTTATGGCAGCATCTACTTTAAGGCACTAGTTTCTATATTAGGGTAACACTAATTGATATAGCAGGTAAGTCCTATAGCTCAGTGGCTTAGTCTCATATTTTATTTCTCACTATGTAAAATTTCAGGCTTCCCAGGTGTCTCAGTGGTAAAGAATCCACCTGCTAAGCAGGAGATGTGGATTCAATTCCTGGGTCAGGAAGATCCCGTGGATTCAGAAATGGTAACCCACTGCAGTATTGTTGCCTGGAGAATTCGATGGACAGAGAAGCCTGATGAGCTACAGGCCTTGCAGTTGCAGAGCTGGATACAACGTAGTCACTAAACAACGACAAACGAATTTTCACTGGTGGTGGGGGGTAAATAGGATGGCAGTTCATCTTGGGAGTCGTCAGGGTCCCCAGTGAATAGAGGATCTGCCCGTCTTCAGTACTGGCTTCCAGAGTGACCTTGGCCATTTTACAGCCAGCCAACAGAGGACAGAAGTCATAGAGCCTGAGAAGAAAAGCTTATTCTTAACTGCTCTGGCCCAGAAGTAACACACGTCACTATTAATGAGAGCTCGTGGCATGATCTTACCTTAGGGAAACTGGGCTGGGAGACGTCATCTTGGTGGGGCAGCCACATCCCAGACCAACTTTACAGAATGAAAGAAGGCTGTGAACGTCTGGTCGTCCCCTAACTATGCAGGTCACACAAAACACTGTGCAACCCTCACAAACGGTGCTTCAGAGACAATCCAGGAATCTGAGGAACATCTCATAATATAAACCTTTAAGAAAGATGAAACGTAACCTACATTGTAAGTCACATTTTGTATTATTCTCTGTCTACGTCTTGAGAGCACTTCATGCCATTTTCTCTCATTTTCATCTGGATGCAGGCGATAGGCCAACTTTCATGAGTAGTTATATTCCCTTCGGAAACCATCCTCTTATCACTTAGACCAGCTCTCAAGGACGGGTTGATCCTCTTCTTTCTTAGTCTCGATGGAATGAAGAAGCTAGTAAGGTACTGGTACATGGAGTGAAAAAAAAATGGGGAAAACTTTTCAGCACAGATATTTAGAAAATCAAAATATTTCCTTTGGTAGAAACAAAACTCTCTCTGTCAATAAATTCAAATAAATGCTATGCCATTTTCTGTGCCCTTGAATGAGTCCCTGTCTTAGGTGTGCAGACGTGATTATTGTGGTCTGACTGTTTGTACCTCACCCCAAATTCACACATTGACATTCTGACCCTGGAGAGTGGTGGTGTCGGCAGCTGGGGCCTTTGAGGGGTTTAATGCTCCAGGAGACCCCTCAAGCCTACCGCCAGGTGAGGGCACTGCAAGAAGACACCGGGTGTAAACCAGGAACAGAGGTTTCCCAGAAGGCCCCGTGCCGGTGTCTCTGTGTTGGACTTCTTGGCCTCCAGGACTGTGAGCCAAGCATCTCTCTTGTTCGTAAGTAACCAACTCAGTGGTATTTACTATAATGCCTGGAGTGGACCAAGCCAATGACTTGCCTACTTCTCTCCCACTGTTAGTCAGGAAACCCCTGTGTCAGATGCCCTGGTTTCCATACGAAGAGTGCCACCATTTTCCCTGGGGGACAGGATACTGCTGGTCCTTCCCACTTCGAATGGAGAGTACTCTTCAATTCACCTGGCACCCCCAGCAAGCCCTCCAGCAGTGTTAGACACCAGTAAAGGGAACACCACGTGCATTGTGTTCTGCCAGGAAACACCAGGGTCCAACAATATTCTATCCTCTACAGCCTTTTTCCCAGGTGCCATTTAAGTTAAGAAAGGCTTCAGACAATTACTGGAGACTTTCCTTCTGTCAAAGTCCTCAGGAAGGCAGCTAACCGGCTCTTCAGCAGTCATTGTTCACCAGCTTCAGGGCGGGACCTGGGCACGGGTGAGGGAGGGCCCCCTGGCATGTCCTGCTTTATCAATTCGCTCTTGTAGAGTTATAAAGACCCTAAGAAAGAAGAAATCCACGCTGCGCCAAGCTGATTTTGAAGGGAATGATGATGGAAGTGTTTATGACGGTTTCCGATAAGTAAAACACTATGTAGGGCATGGCTTATTGGTGAATTCAAGCTGTTTTCAGGCCAATTTCCCTGATAACCCCACATGTGCTCACCAGCTGACCCAGGTCTCCAGCTCATCTGCTGGACATTACAGAGATGGTAGGAACATTCTCAGGGGAGGGGAGTGGAGGTACAAATTCAAAGGAATGTAAGTGTGTATGCGAAGTTTGCTGTATCCAAGGAGTTGTCAGATATACAGAATTAGACAACCATGACTTTTATTTTTACAGTAAGCATGAGATATATGTTTTTGAATTGTGGTGCTGGAGAAGACTCCTGAGAGTCCCTTGGACTGCACAGAGATCAAACCAGTCAATCCTAAAGGAAATCAGTCCTGAATATTCATTGGAAGGACTGATGCTGAAGCTGAAGCTCCAATACTTTGGCCATCTGATGCAAAGAGCCAACTCATTGGAAAAGACCCTGATGCTGGGCAAGATTGAGGGCAGGAGGAGGAGGGGATGACAGAGGATGAGATGGATGGCATCACCAACTCAATGGACATGAGTCTGAGCAAAGTACTAGAGATAGTGAAGGACAGAGGAGCCTGGTGTGCTGCAGTCCTTAGGGTTGCAAACAATCGGACATGACTGAGCAACTGAACAACAACAAGCATGGGACAGAAAAGGTTAGTATATGCACAATATGAGTATATGCCGCAGCAAAAACAGTGATAAGTATGTGTAAACATTAATGATACTTAAATTTAAAGACAGCAGAGCTATAAAATCTACAACTGTAGGACTTTAGACACTACAGAAATCAGAGTCCAAATTTTACTGGTAGAGTAACACCAACTGTGTCTAATTGGTGACAGTTGAAATTAAGATGGAAGATTATTAAATCCTACCCATATCTCTCTCAACCCATCTTGATGCAGTTCTGTCAGTTTGTAACCTGCATTAAACAGAAATGCCTTTTTATTTTGTTAAAAGTCCTGTCCCATCAATTATATAATAAATAATAAAAAGAGAGATCAATCCTGTAGAGAGTTTGGGTCTTCTCCATAGCCACCAGAATGGTTTTCCTGTAATATTCAGATAAAGGAAGGTTAGGGTTAGCTTGAATTATGCAGATAAAACTTCAATGCTTTACTTCATTTTGTTTGGATGAACATGGACATTATATTTCTTAAAAAGATAGACATAACTTCCTGCCATTCATCTAAGGACAATTTAGAATAATACATGGAAGTGGCATTTTTTAAACAATCATTTAACAAGCTAAGTGCTCCTTGAAAAAAGTTACGGACTTCTTGTAACTGCCGTGGGCTGCGCTCATCCATTTCCGTGAATCTCTATCTGCTGCCTTTTTACAAGCAAACACAGTTCGGCAGTTCTTGGTCAGTCACTCCTTCACGTGCCTTGGCTGTAGGTATCCTGTCTGTTGGAGGCAGCTGGCTCTGAAACCCAATAGGACCCAACTTGCAAAGATAAGGAAACTAATATCGGCTGTGGCAGTGAGCACTGATCCACCTTTCTGGGTCAACAGCTGCTGCTCTGTTGGTTTCTTGGACTAAAGTGTGGGGTCTTGAGGAAGCATTCAGGAACATGGCAGGCATTATTCTGGCCACCATCACTGCCCCCAGTGCCACAACCTGACTGCTCAAGGGATAAACGCCTATCTTCTTATTTGAGAGAGGATCCAGAAGATGACTGGATTTCACTGATAAATCCTGAGCTATGACAGCAGTAAGGCCAGTGTTATATGATATAGAATCCATCTGAATTGCTTATGAAACTCGTTTTCTAAGATGACTTCAATTGCCAGAGCAAAGGGCAGGAGTCAACATATCTTGTGATGATCAAGGAGAGCACCCTGGTGAGTGACGTCTCATAAGAGAAGTCTCTGGTACAGTCCCCATGCACCATCGTAATATTTCATTACCTTCACTTGTCAGCAGTGGCCCAGCTCAGCGGGACAGCCCTGGACTGGGCCAGCAGACAGCTTCTGCCGGCTTCTCAAATATGAAACACGCATTAAGTTCATGTTTACTGAAGACACTGGCAAATTACTCCTGACATGGTGCTGTTTGGCTTGATAAATTCAGAGAATGTGTCAGGAGCTTGGGTAGAGTTATTTGTGAAAAAATACTCTCTGCTTTCAAATAGAAAAATAAAGCTTAAGTTACACTGGTCTTTGCAACTAGATGTCTTTAAAATGTGTGCACTCACTCAGGAATATATGACTCTGGGTTTTAAGAGCTACAGAATACATTGTTGCTGTTGTTTAGTTGCTCAGTCATGTCCAAGTCTTTACAACCCCATGGACTGTAGTCTATCAGGCTCCTCTGTCCATGGGATACTGGCAAGAATACTGGGGTGGGTTGCCATTTCTTTCTCCAGGTGATCTTCCAGATCCTGGGATCAAACCCATGTCTGCTACTTTGAGAGGAGGACTCTTTATCACTGAGCCACCTGGGAAGCCCACAGAATATGCTGGACTTCCCAGGTGGTGCTAATGGTAAAGAATCTGCCTGCAATGCAGGAGACCCAGGTTTGATACAGAATACATATATCCTGCTGCATATACATATCCTAATACATATCCTACTGCAAAACTGGATCTTGCTTGATTTTAGAATCACTAGAATATGATGACTTGGAAGAAATTTCTTTGAAAGCAGCCTGGCTCAGCTTCCTATACTCTGTGACGATCTATTACTGACGAACAAGGTATTACGTCTGTTCTTTACGTGGCACAAAGTTTTTGCTTTCTTCATAGCCCATAGGCAGAGCCCTAAGCAAGTCTAACCACGAAGAAAATTTTAATTTTTAAGCAGCTGTGAGATGCACGCTGCCCCAGTCGCTGGCATGATCTTCCATTTCGAGCTGACATGTTTATTCTTGGGCATTTAAACTGTGGCCCAGAAAGCCATGAAGGGAGGCCGGTTATAAATGTTAGATTTGATTGGAGATGACATTCCAAAATAAACACGCCAAAGCGCAGTGGAGCATTCGTCCATGCATTTACCCTGCCTCACACGCGGCCACACCAGCCCACAGACGCATAAACACACCAGCACAAACAGCTTCCTTCTCAGCAGCTACACTGCGCTTAGGCTTGCAAACACACTAAAACACCTGCACAGTGTCTACCTGACTAGCAGAGGAAAAAGAGTGAAGTGAGCATCATCGGTCAAAACAATGTCATTTCACTCAACAAACAAACGGGTGAGGGAGGCATGAAACCCCATCTCCACAGATCATCCAAGGAGATGCTTAAAGACGCAGAAGGAAACACTCATCCCAAAGGATCAGCTAGGAAGCCCTTTTTACACATCGCTCAGTTCTCTGATGAGAAAATAAATGAATGAGAATAATTAGAAAGGAAGGGATTGTTTTGAAAAGAGAACCACACACAAAAAAGAAATATAAACCAGGCTGGGTCTCCTGCCCAGAAAACCAGGCAAACAAAGACAAAAAAACAGAAAAAAAAAAAAGAGAGAGAGAGAGAGAGAGAAAATTAAAGAAAAGAAGTTATTTAAACGGCATATTTAGCAAACTATGAAAAAAAAAAACCCATCATGAGCACGTGTGTTTAGAAAACAGGACGGCCAGGAGGGAGGAAGAACAGACGTGGGCAGCAGGGAGACACTGAAATCCCCAAATCCGTCTTTCTCCAGAGTTTCTACCCTGAGGCACACGCCTACTGTGTCAGCTTGCTCTCAGTAGGGAGGAAACTGAGGGGAAGACTTTATCCTGGAGATCTGAACCCCCGGGCTTGCTCTCATGGCTACTTTGCCTGGGTGGCTGCAAGGACACAGCTAAGGCTGAAGTCCTTAGAAAACAATTTCTCTCTCTCTCTTCTTTTTAATCTATTTTATTGATCCAGAGTTGATTTACAATTCAACTAATTTATGCCGTAGAGCAAAGTGATCAGCTATACATATAGGTGCACTCTTTTTCATTTTCTTTTTCACTGTGGTTTATAACAGAATATTGACTATAGTTCCCTGAGCTCTGCTGTAGGACCTTGCTGTTTATTCATCCTGTATATACTAGTTTGCATCTGCCAATCTCAAACTCCTAGTTTATCCCTCCCCCACCCGTCCCCCTTGGCAACCACAAGTCTGCTCTCTAAAGACAGCTTCTCCTTTGACTCTCAGTTTGCGTGAGAATCAAGTGTGTGTGTGTGTGTGTGTGTGTGTGTGTGTGTTGGTGTGGTGCTGGAAGACACGACAGGAGAGAAATATCTGTTGCTGATTTGCATGTCCCAGCACCTTCCTGATCTCACTCCAGCCTGTCATTAGATTATCTCTGGTCACATTTCTTTCTGTTGCCTCTCCTCAGACAATAAACCCTCTCTCAGCTTCAAGGCTGCTATTACTCGTTGTTCTTCACAAAGTATCAGCCAAGTGTTTGTATGGCTTCATGGTTCAGAAACAGGCTACGCCCTCCTGTCTTGTTATTGTTTTGGGTCTGGTGTTTAACGTTGAAGAAGGATGGAGCTGTGACCTCACGTGAACCCAGTGAGGGCTGTGTTGCCGGCAGGTGACAAGCCATCGTCTTAGAAGAGTATCTAGAAAGTTCAGGCTTCAGAGGCAAAACACAAGCTTAAACCAAATGAAAGCAAACACTACCCTCAACACATATAAATTAGATGTTATTAGACTTCTTATCCCCTCGAAATGCAAAAGTGGAAATTCTTAGGAATCAGGCATTCATTCATTTTTTCCGTATTCTCTGTGTGTTAACTCTGGGGCAGTACTGTATACAGCTTTGAAATCAGGGTGAAAACAATCATTCCTGCCTTTAAGAATCATACTGTCTGATGGAGAGAAGGACACCTTTCTAATTGACTGGAGCATGAGACAGACTCAAAAGGTGTAGAAGAAAAGTAGAAGTGAAAATGAAAGTCAGGATGAGCACTGAAAGGATAAAGTACAAATTATGTCGAGGTAAGCTGTGCTTTATATGTGTGTCGTGACATCCTAAACTCTATCAGAGAAGGGCTGTAGAAACTGCTGTTATCTGATAATAAAGGTAGATGTTGGCTCCTTTCAGAACACCACTGAGATGTTAAATATACTAATAAGGTTGGTAGTGATAGCCATATGGATAAAATGAATAGTGGGTAGCTCCTACCTGCCAGGTACTTGTAAAGAATTTTACAAATGTATCGCATTTGATCCTGGAGATAAAACCAGGTGTCAGGCAAACAGTAGAGCAGGTTGTTCAAGAAAAGGATGTGGGATCAGACAGCCTGAGTGCCAACTCTGTGTCAGTCTTCATTACACACGTGCCTACACGCAAGTTACCAAACAACTCCCAGTCTTGGTTCTGTTTCTTGGGAAGAGTGTGGATGACTCATCTGGAGAGTTCTTATGAAAATATTGAAATTAATTCACTTAGAGGGAGTGTGTTATTATTTTTTAACAAATGGGAAAAACCATGGTTTAGAGAGTTTATGTAACTTTCCAAACACCATAGGCAAGTTAGTGTCTGAGTTGAGGTTGCACCCAGATCTGCAGATTCTGAAGGCTGAGTCTTTTTTTACACTATTGGACGTATTTTAGCAAGTTGTTATGTATATTTACAATAGAGTTGTGTATCATATAAATGTTACAAACTTCCAACCTCAACCACCATGACATCTAGAAATGAAAGTTGATTTTACTTCTGTATTTTCAATTACAACTTTATGTGTGCTTCTCATGTGTCTAATAAGTTTAACTTTAATTAAATGACATAATTTTATGTGGTATTGAATGTTGGCCTGTCTAGCCGAGAACCCGAAGCTGGTGCTCTGTGACAACCTAGAGGGGTGGAATGGAGAGGGAGGTGGGAAGGAGGCTCAAGAGGGAGGGGACATGTGTATACCTATGGCTGATTCATGTTGATGTATGGCAGAAACTGTCACAATATTGTAGTTATCCTCCAATTAAAAATAAAATTAAGTTTTTTAAAAGTTGTCATGTCCAAAGTCTTGTAATGTGCTGATGTCAAATTAGATTTTTAAAAATTTATGTATTTTTTAATTGAAGGATAATTGCTTTAGAGAATTTTGTTGTTTTCTGTCAGACATCAATCCTCCATGTTATGATGGAAATGTGTAAACCCTGGCTCGCTCAGATACACAAAGTTTCCTTCCCTGCCAGTGGCCTACATGACACTATCTTTACTTTTATTAGTTGTGGAACAAGGAGAATGTGATACTGCAGCTGAATAGTGAACCTAATATTTAAATGATGCTGACGCAGCAAAATCCAAGTAAAGGCACTCTGTTATTCTCTCTGCTGTCGTCATCCAAAGGAGTGTGCTAACGAGAGAGGATTTGGCAGCCCGAGTAGAGCGGTGAGGCTGGCAGCTGTGGGGGTCTGCTTCATGCTGCAAAATTTACCAGACTGCCTTACTGCCACATAGGCCTCATTTTTCCTGAAATTCTGTTCTTTCCAATTTGCATCCACATAGCCCCAAAACAAGACATTAAGGCACTAGGCATTTCTGATCACATTGACGGAAGGGCATCCTCTGACAAACCCTCCCTTTGATCAGTAACCCCCTCAAACTTAGGGTTTCTCTCCTGGGAGGGAGCCCCTAGGAGGGGTAGGTGTCATTGGTCTCTCCATGCTCTTGTGGGGCCTAGGGCTTGGGTAACAAGGTAATGATGCTGACACCCCAGCTACTGCTTTTGCTGTCAGGATAAACATTTCTGTCTCTGCCCCAGGCATCCCCAGTGTTCTGGAGACCTGCGGAAGCCTGGCAGGTGACCCTGTGAGCTGGCAGGTGACCCTGTGAGCTTGCAGGTAGAGGAGGGCCCAGATCCAACCATTCAGATTGGACTGGGATGCTGTCCCCTCTCACTTCCTGATCAGAAGTACCCTGGGGTTTGGCTCACATTTAGACAACCGAGATTTAAACTTCACTATTCAATGTGGGAAGGATAACTCAAAAATTGCTTTAGAGACTGTTACACAAAGTCAAGTGAGTCAAACAGAAAAAAATTAATATGATATAATAACACTTATATGTGGAATCTAGAAAAATGGTATAGAGAAACTTATTTGCAAAGCGGAAATAGAGAGACAGATGTAGAGAGCAAAGTTAGGGACACCAAGGCAGGAAATGAACATCAAGGCAGGAAACAGTGGTTGGGTGAATTGGGAGCCTGGGATTGACATATATACACTGATCAGTTCAGTTCAGTCTCTCAGTCGTGTCCGACTCTTTGTGACCCCATGAATCGCAGCACGCCAGGCCTCCCTGTCCATCACCAACTCCCAGAGTTCACCCAAACTCACGTGCATCGAGTCGGTGATGTCATCCAGCATCTCATCCTCTGTCATCCCCTTCTCCTCCTGACCCTATTCCCTCCCAGCCTCAGAGTCTTTTCCAATGAGTCAACTCTTCACATGAGGTGGCCAAAGTATTGGAGTTTCAGCTTTAGCATCAGTCCTTCCAAAGAACACCCAGGACTGATCTCCTTTAGAATGGACTGGTTGGATCTCCTTGCAGTCCAAGGGACTCTCAAGAGTCTTCTCCAACACCACAGTTCAAAAGCATCAATTCTTTGGCACTCAGCTTTCATCACAGTCCAACTCTCACATCCATACATGACCACTGGAAAAACAATAGCCTTGACTAGATGGACCTTTGGTGGCAAAGTACTGTCTCTGCTTTTGAATATGCTGTCTAGGTTGGTCATAACTTTTCTTCCAAGGAGTAAGCGTCTTTTAATTTCATGGCTGCAGTCACCATCTGCAGTGATTTTGGAGCCCCCCAAAAATAAAGTCTGACCCTGTTTCCACTGTTTCCCCATCTATTTCCCATGAAGTGATGGGACCAGATACCATGATCTTCATTTTCTGAATGTTGAGCTTTAAGCCAACTTTTTCACTGATACTACGTATAAAATAGATAACTGATGAAAACCTGCTATATAACACAGTAAACTCTACTCAGTGCTCTGTGGTGACCCAAATGGGAAGAAAATCCAAAAAAGAGGGGATATATGTATACATATAGAGGATTCAATTTGCTGTACAGCAGAAACTAACACAACATTGTAAAGTAACTATACTGCAATAAAAAAAATTTTTTTTAATCACTTGCGAAATTTTTTTCCCAAACACTTGCTTGAGAAAATCAAGAATTTCTACTATAAGTGATTTGCTCTAAAGGTGAATATCAGTTTTGAGGAGTATCTGAAGGTGACAAGGCTGTCTTGTGTATAGGTTTCTTTGACCTCTTCACACCCTTGAAACAGCAGAGAAGGGTCAACACTGAACATAAGGAAAAAAATAAGAAGTGGTCTGAGAATGCATGGTCTCTCATGCATGAGAGTGATAAAATGACTACGAAATTTTCCCATGTATCATATCACACTTAAAGTGATGAGAAGTTACACACACGCTTGTGACCAGGGCAGCTCAGGTCTGAATCTCCAGTGCAAATAATGACGATGAAGAAGAAGACCTACAGGCTTCTTGGAAGGCAAAGCCTGGAGAGCTCATGATACCGTCCACAGCTGCCCATGCCCTGAAGTCCTTTTGAGAAACTGAAGCCCATATTAATTTATTATATATTTATGTATGCATTTTATTTAGGAACCCCAAGTCTATAATTTAAAGGCTAGAAGCAAATATAAGTAAATAAAACTCAAGTGCTATTCACGAGAATGTTCACTTTATGTGTTTTTGTTCAGTTGCTCAGTCATGCCCAACTCTTTGCGACCCCATGGACTTCAGCATGCCAGGCTTACCTGTCCTTCACCATCTCCCAGAGCTTGCTCAAACTCATGTCCATTGAGCAGGTGATGCCATCCAATCATCTTGTCCTCTGTCGTCCCCTTCTCTTCTTGCCTTCAATCTTTCCCAGCATTGGGGTCTTTTCCAATGAGTCAGCTCTTTGCATCAGGTGGCCAAAGTATTGGAGCTTCAGCTTCAACATCAGTCCTTCCAATGTATATTCGGACTGATTTCCGTTATGATTGACTGGTTTGATCTTTTTGCAGTCCAAGGAACTCTCAAGAGTCTTCTCTAACACCATGGTTTGATAGCATCAGTTCTTTGGTGCTCAGCCTTCTTAATGGTCCAACTCTCATATCCATACGTGACTATTGGAAAAACCATAGTTTTGACTATATGGACCTTTGTTGATAAAGTAATGTCTCTGCTTTTTAATAGGTTTTAGGTGAGTGGAACTTAAATTTCAACTTCACAGTAAATGCTTAATTCAGAAGTTAGTGCTTTAAAAGGTATTTTGTGATTATAGGTTCTAGCTTGACATAATGAAAGGAATGAAATCCCCAGATCATGAAGCCTTTGGTTACATTTCTTGGCTTATACTATAGAAAGCATTGTAAAGATCAAGTGTTGCCATTAAGATGATAGCACTTTGACATAAAGTGGCAAGAAGAATGTGTGTCCTCTATTTCTACTTCCTAAAGTATAAGAAATTACCCAAGCAATATAAACAGCTGTGTGGACAGAGACCAATGTATTCTAGACACAAATCTCAGATAACTTCAGCTCCAACTCAGGCTGCTAATGTATTGAAAACAGCATACATGATATAACAACATTAGCTGTGCCTGAATAATTGCAGAATTCCAGTTATCCTGCTGATCCACTGAGCTTCATATGCTGAGCCGACAGCACCATCAAGCCCCTCAACTTGTAGCCTCTGCCCTCTTCCTTCTTTCTACTTGCATCCTGTTGTCCTAGTTTCAGGCGGTTAGGATGGGTTCCCCAGCACAACAGTGGTTCTCAAATGCTTTCTGCTTTTCCACCAAGATGGTCTGTGTTTGAGTGACTTCTCTGAAATGTAACTTCACCCTAAAACACTCTAGTGGTTCCTCTTCCTTTTTCAGGATGTGTGTGTTGGGGCAACAATATTTTTGCTACATCTCTACATGCCAAGAGCTACAATATGAGAAAATAACATATTCAGAAGCTCTCATCATCATTGTAACTCAGTTGTGTCCGACTCTTTGCCACCCTGTGGACTGTAGCCCACCAGGCACCTCTGGTCATGGGATTCTCCAGGCAAGAATACTGGAGTGGGTTGCCATTTCCTTCTCCGGGGATATTTCAGACTCAGGGATCAAACCCGTGTCTCCTACATTGCAGGGAGTTTCTTTACTACTTAGTCAAGAAACACTAGGACCCAGATAAAGATAACTGCAAAACTCCTCTCTAGAGACACTTTCAACATGCATTATACAAAAAAGAATGCTTACAAAAACAACTCCCACTTGGATGAGCTCCCATCAAAAAGTTAACATCAAGAAAAGAAGTAAAACCCTAGGAAAGACAAAAGACCAAGTAGAAATAAACATCTCCCAGAACTTGAGATAATAGAATAATCTTAAAAGAGATGATTAACAATATCTAAAAGATTAAAGGGCACACTTCAGTTACAAAACTGACCCTAGAAGAAGGTATTAGGATTCAAGAAGCAAAAATAAGAAAACTGATAATAATAAAATTATATCCATATATCCAGACGTTACTATAATCAGTAATAACAACAACAACAAAGGTGTTAACTGTTAAGTGGGGTTTAAAGAAGTTCAATAAAATACATGCATCCCCCACACCTGAGTAGGGAACGAGTTAACACAAAATGTAAAACAGGAGGTAGTTGGAAGTGGAGAGTCCCCTGGACGGCAAGAAGATAAAACCACTCAACGAGCAAACTCCGGGAGTTAGTGAAGGACGGGGAGGCCCGGTGTGCTGCAATCCATGGGAAAGCAAAGAGTCGGACACGACTTAGTGACTGAACAACAACATGTTGGAGGTGAGATATTACCCTCATAACAAAAAGAAAAGCTGATATTTGAGAAAGTGAGTAGGATGGCATCAGGAATGAGTCTCTTTATCCTGATTCCCAGGGTTGTGTAGCCTCTAGGTCATGTTTGTTCAACAGGGTTCTCACCAAGGGGAACTCCTGGCATCCTGGCTCAAGGGCCCCACAGAGGCCACCTCCGAGTTCCTGCTCCTAACTGACAGCCCCACTACATACCAACAGCAGGTCTATGCTCACTACACAGAATTTTAGAGGACACAGGGATCCCTGGGCACTGAAGTCTTTAAGCAGGGACCTCCTAGCTCCCCTTCTGTACATTGATTCTTTCAACAGACCCTCATGAACACATCCACACTGCAGACCCCAGGCCTCCAGACATGGCGCTGGCAGGGCTGACTGTCCAGTGGGACAGCCAAGCAGGCTCCCACATGGCCTGCCGTGTGTCTCAGTGGGCTGCAAAAGTTTTGGAAGCTTCCCTGATGGTTCAGATGGTAAAGAGTCTACCTGCAATGTGGGAGACATGGGTTCAATCCCTGGGTCAGGAAGATCCCCTGGAGGAGGGCATGGTAACCCACTCCAGTATTCTTGCCTGGCAAAACAGCCTGGTGGGCTACAGTCCATGGGGTCACGAAGAGTCACACACAACTGAACGAGTAACAGTTTGAACTTTCACAGCAGTTTCACATCCTCTCCTGGAGACTGTTTCCAACTCCACACCAAACTTGCCCTCAGGGGATGCAAGGCTACCTCTGAAGGTGTGAGAGGAAGACAGAGCCACCTAGCTAAGCAGATAGCCATCTGCTCCTCCCTGCCTCCTGGCCAGGGTCACCTGTAGGCCACAGCCCACCTTTCTCCCAAGGCAGGGAGGGAGGCAGGGACTTTAGACACCCCCCCACCCCCGCCGCCCAGTTCTCCCGCTAGGTCAGCAGGTGGGTCAGGGAACCCCTGAATGCAAGGATCCCCAGTGCGCCCCTGACAGCAGCACCCTGAGCTGGCGGCCCTGGCCAGGCGGGCAGCACTGTGTTCCCAGGAGGGCATGTCAAGGGTCAAGATTTATTAAGCGAGGGCATTGTGTGTTCAGTGGAGGTTGGCACGTTTGATCTCGGCCATCACGATAACACTCATTAATTGAGACAAGCAAACGCTGAGCTGTCCATCCCCTTTAAACTGTCAGCAGGCAAGGCCCAGGGTGGCGAGACCAAGCGCTTTCCCAGCACACCATCCATGACCTGGGGTGACTCAGGACTCCCAACGCAGGAAGCCACTCTGTGTCTCATGGACATATTTGGTGGACATGCGTGCATGTTCAGAGGACTGACACCGTGAGAGGAAGCCCCTCGGCAATACACCTGAGGGTGGCCAACACTGGGCTCTAACATCTAAGTAAAATCACCAGCCCTTACTCCTTTAAAGCCCTGGACCTTTGGCTCCTCCATCATTTGTAAAATCAGAAACTTTACAGCAACCTCTTGCTCCAAGTCATTAAATGGTGACTGACTCAGCTGAGTCAGTCTGTTGGATTTACATCCAGTAAATGTTCTTTCCCAGGTGGATGCTTGTGGTAAAGAACCCACCTGCCGATGAGGGTTAGATGCAAGAGGCTTGGGTTCGATCCCTCGGTCAGAAAGATCCCCTGGAGGAGGGCATGGCAACCTACTCTAGGATTCTTACCTGGAGAATTCTATGAACAGAGGAACCCTGTGGGCTACACAATCCATGGGGTCTCAAAGAGTCAGACACAACTGAGAGACTAACACACACAAAGTGTCAGCTAGGTGGAAAGAAAGCCAAAACCCTTCTCCTGAAGTGTGCCCTTTAATCTTTTAAACATTGTTAATCATCCCTTGTAAGATTATTCTATTATCTCAAGTTCTGGAGGGTGTTCATTTCTATCTGTTCTTTTGTCTTTCCTAGTGTTTTGCATCTTTTTCTGACATTAACTTTTTGTTGGGAGCTCATCCAAGTGGCAGTCATTTTTCTAAGCACCTGTCCTGAAACACTCTGGCTTTCGGGCCATTTTGGCCACATCCTCTTCCCTGCGCCTGCCTCAGCCAAGCCTGTGTTTTGTGAGGTGGGGAGGTGGGTCTCTCTCAGCCTGTGCCAAGCACGGTGGCATGGCGTGAACACCAAGGGCAGCCCATGCTCACATCTTCTGAACAACGTGGCTTGGTGTCAGCCACTCTGTGGTGACAACTGCTCCACAGAGACCCTAAGGGTGCTGCCCCCCAGGGTCGGGGCTGCCCTGCCAAGGCCCCCAGCAAGCCCACCCGCCAGGACCGCCTGGGAAAAGGGCGGGCTTAGGAAGGGATCACCCAGTTCAGGGAGGGAAATGAAAGCGTCTGTTGTTGGTGGTTTTCTGTCTTTTTTTTAATGTTCAGGGAAGAAGAGAAAGGCCTGGTAACAGGATCCTTCCTGAACTGCGCCTGCCGCGCGTAATCAGGTAGAGCCCATCGCACACAGAATTCCACAGGCTCCTTCCTGCCGCAGTCACAATGCCGCCCATTGTTCACACTTTAATTAACTTCTGTTTTACTGATTTATTTGTTACAGAAAAAAAAGAAAGAAAGAAAGAAAGATGGATTTGCCTTGTGCTGGGAGCTGAATTATTGCAATCTGAAACTCCTCATACCTTTCTTGAGAACTTCAAAGAGAACCCAGGTTGTTTATGTGCAGGAAACCAAATTAGCAGAACTATTACAGTAGCTTCATGGCTCGGGGTGGCCAGGTGGATGAGAAGCAGTAATTGAAAAGTGCCCCCTCAGCAGCCCCCTTCCCACCCAAGCCCACCCTTTAAAGCCGTCCTTGACGGTCGGCAGGCAGGCCAGCTCCCGCTCAAGGGTGGGGAGGGTGTCTCAGGTTTGCAAAACTCCCACCTGGTTCACATGGGCTGCTTTCAGTGAGGGGGAAAAAGGGGGGAAATCGAGGTCAGATTTGGGAGGGAGATGGAAACGAGTGTGAGTGAAAACAGCAGGCTGCTGAAGAAGGGGAATCGGAAGGTGTGATGAGAAACAAAACAAAAACACAGGCGGCCCATTCGGAAATAAAACACCGCAGCCTGAGGCATGCGCACTGGAAACCTGTAGAAGGCGGGCTGGCCACATTTTAGGCAACCCAGGAGAGGGGTAATTACAGCCCGCTGTCAGCACATCCTCTTTCCACAGCGATCAGGCGCACAGAACAGAAGAGCAGTAGCAATTTGGGATGTTCTGCGGTGCAAGGAAACACAAGCATTAAAGACACAGAAACGTCTTCAAGGACATCACAGGCCCTGACGGATAGCCTCTCCCCAAAATGCCTGTGGATGAGGGTTTAATAAAAGCACCTGTTGGTAGGAGCCATAAGGATGCTTGGAGAGGATTCTGAAGTCCTGTAATAAAAATCACCAAGTGTCCAAAAGCCTTCAGCTATTTGCAATCTGGGAATAACGGCATTGAATCTCCTATGCATGCCATGCTTGCTTCGATCCACCCAATGTCTGTATAAGGAGGGGCCTGCCCTCTAAGCCAAGACACCTACACATCTCTCCCAAATGCGCAGGGGACTGGCCAGGACAGGGAGTAAGCCAGGACAGAAAATAAACTTTCTAAGCACCAAAGCATGAATTACCACACTCTAATCCTTGGTTGTTAAATCGAACAGATCCTCCGGAACTAACCTTTTCCTGTAACACTAAAATATGTAATTCAGTGTCTTAAGCTTCTATAAAGAGTGGCCAAACCTAAAGCTTTAATAGAAGCACTTAGACAGAATTATTCCTGAATCTGATACAGACCTTACAAAGACTAAGCTGTAACAGATTGGTCTCTATATGATTCAGAATGACTTAACATATGACCAGAAATCAGGCCAGAGTTGACAAATCCTAGGTGATGGGCTGTAGAGAAATTTCATAAGTTGCTTCTCTTTGGGGCTTTAATAAAGTGACTATTAGAACCATGGGTAGATCTTTGGGCTCTAGTCCTGATGCCCCTTACCACTTAGCTATGTGATCTGAAATGAGTTTCTATAAACCTCAGTATCCTCCCCTATAAAATGGGGCATAAAAAATAGCCTAGCTTCCTCTCAGGGCTGTCCCGAAGATCAGGGGAAAGTGACATTGTTAACTAAAAGCATGGGATACATGCCAACTTGAGTTTGTAAAGATGTTTTTTAATTGTTTTGCTACTGAAATCTGCATTTTATAGCTTAATTATATGGAACATAAAGAGAAATATAGTTTTTGAATTTTGAATCAGGAAGTTTTCTCAGGCCCAAATTTGGGGGGCCTATCTTACAGTTATACTAAACGCTGAATTTTCTAATATCAATATTCAAACTACAGTTCTGTGTAGGCACCAAACATGTGCCTTGGGAAGTGACAGCCTGACTGAGGACATTTGTTCACTGTTGCTCTTTTCACACGTTTGAACCTGAATACAGTCATGCGACCTCAGAAAATTTTAGAAAGAGGAAATTTAGAAACTAGGATAGTATATTATAATTGACCATTTCAGTCTGAATAAACTAGTTTACACGAACTTTTTAAATGGCATGTATATGCTTTTAAATGAAACATTAATCTGAATAACACACACTTTGTAAAATAGACAACCACTTTCAAAATTTAGCATGCAGGTTATGAGCAATCCCAGAGAAAAATGTCATTGCATGCTTTAACAAATAACAATATTAAAATTGGGTTCACTTTTAAAAAATTATTCAAAAGTGTATTTTTGCTCGAGAATGCCTCTTTCAAAAGCAGAAAGGGGTGTCATTCCATTGATCCCGTGGGAAGCAGAGATTGGGCAAGCTTGAGGGGTTTGTCCTGAGTCACAGTTAGTGGAGCTTTTGAGACCAGAGTTTGTTTTCTGACTTGTGTTGCCTTTTCAGCTATCAATTTTCAACTTGAAGGAAATGAGGAATTTGATACCTCCAGACATGATTATGCATTCTGAATTTTCCCACGTAGGTCAGTAAGGGAGCATTTGAGAAGTATCTCAAATCAAAATGAAAGTCTCATACACAAAACACCCGGAGAAGTTGGGGCCAGTTCACATGATAAACACTTAAACACACATCTCTCCATCAGGCTAATGATAGAGTCACCCTTGCCTTATTTTTCTTAAGAGTATAAATATAAACAATCCAAATGTATTTATTATTTTTTATGATGCAGCAGGCTTTAAGTTTTTTTAATTTTTATTTTATATTGAAGTATAGTTGATTTATGATGTTGCTTTAGTTTCAGATGCTACAGCAAAGTGGTTCGGTTATACATATATCTATTTTTTTCAGTCTTTCCCATATAGGTTATTACAGAATGTAGAGCACAGTTCCCTGTGCCACACAGGAGGTCCTGATTGACTATTTTATATACGGTGATGTGTATATGTTCACCCCAAACCCTAATTTATCCCTCTCCCCATCACTTTTTCCCTTTGGCAAATTTCCCTTTGGAATACTACTCAGCTATAAAAAAAGAATGAAATAATGCCATTTGTAGCAACATGTATAGACCTAGAGATGATCATACTAAGTGAGGTAAGTCAGACAAAGATAAATATGATATGACATCACTTACAGGGGTGTCTAAAATATGACACAGACCGACTTATTGACAAAACAGAAACAGACTTACAGGCTATGAAAACCTTATGTTTACCCCCTGCCTCTTCTAATTTCCAGAGCATCTGGGTTCACAGGGAACAATCTCCAGGCAAGAGAGACAACAAGAAAGGGTTTGTAGACAGGACCAAAGGGCGTAACAATAGCTTTCCACGGGTGGCACAACCTGGCCTGAAAGGAGAGACCAAGCAGGGGTGCACGGAGCAGCGGGCCCAGGGCAGCAGGGCGGGACCTGCAGGGCTGGGCTGGCAGAGACGCCTGCCAGCGGGCGCTGGGACAGAGCAAGCCATTCTCAGGCCAAAAGACATTCGAACTTCACGGCCCAGGGAGGGAGGTCAGAAGTAATGACCTTTGAGCTCTCGTTCTTACACGGGTGCCTCTCCATCAGCATGTGTGCCCAAGAGAGGATTAGAGCCCATTCAGGAAGCAACTTTTCAGCTCCAAAAGCGGATGAGAGAAGGAGGCATTTACTCACTCTGCTTCTCAGAACAGCGAAGGCACAGACATCAGGACACAGTGAGTCAGGGTTGCGTCCACCCGACACAGAGCGGCAGCGCCCCTGAGACTCTACGGCCGGGAGTCAGCAACCAGCATCGGGTATTCACAGAAAGAAGACCCGTTTCCAAAGGTTCCAACCAGATAAAGATCTGGAATCCAAGTAGACCTGGAGAAATTAAATCTCACCCACCGAGAGTGACGGGAGCTTTGAATAAGAAAGTAACACCCCAGTGGGAGAAAAACAATTTGAGCAGAAATTTGACCACCCAAGAAGCAAAGCCTTGACCAAATTAAAAGGACATCTAATTCCTTAACCAAATCTGGGTCAGGGTTTTCATAATTTGTTTGGTGAGCTGAAAAGAACAATATAAATATCAACCCCCCTAATTATACCCAAGTAAATAGTATAGCTGTGCTATTTTACTTTCCTGGCTAATCTTTCAGTTAGCTAACATGGATTTGTCATACACGCCCTAGTAAAGGAACCTGTCCAGTTATAGTTACAAGTAGATAGTAAGACTATTTCAATCATGATCTGGAAAAACTAAATTGATAATACCTGAGGCTAGAGGCTTATTCCAGATTACAAAACCTAACTCTTTTCTTTTCTGTGTACCTCTTCACGCAGATGTGTGGATGGATGGATAGGTAACTGTATAGATACATGGGTAAATGAATGAGTGTGTGAATGGCCGGATAGCTACATAGATGGATGAGTGCTAGAAAGAGATTAGAGAAAGGCAAAGGAGACAAGTACCATTTTGCCTGGACTTTCAAACCTTGATTTATTCTTTGGGTTTTTTTTTCCTTTTTTTTTTTGAAATAGTCGCTTGATTCTGCTTCCTTCCCATCAATTTTAAACTATAAGTACCCAAGCGGCAGGGTCAAGTCTTTATGAATTTTCTCATAAAGGAAGTAGCACAAAACCACATGTAGATAGCAGACTTTTTTAAATGTGGGGCTTCATAGCAGAGTAAACCTAAAACTAAGTAAGCCACTCAGAGACAATTTGGCACGAGATTTTATCACAGAGGGCAGGGATGTAAATCGTAAGGTAAAATTTCAATGTAAAATTACCACTTGAAGGCAACTTTACAGAAACAAAATATCAGATGGTAAGAACTATAGAAATACATAATTCTAAAAAATTCAACCAGAAAACCGTGAGAAGAGCTTACCTCCGTATCCCCTCGAACAGTGCCTCTTGAAATGAAACCGTATAAAATAAGAAATTTAGCAGAACCAAAATAACAACAGATGTCCTCTAAGTGTTCCCAGACCTGAACACTCCAGAAAGTGGAGGTCGCATTCGTTTAAGTCTACCCCATCTTAAACGGCTCTGACGCGTGGTCCTGGCTCTGGTGGTGAGCAAAGAGGGCCTTTGAAGGCGTCCACATCAGGCCAGCGAAGCTCTGCTGTACAGGCCTTTCCTGACCTTTTATTTTTATCTCCCTTGTTCCAATTTTGTCAAAAGCATGGAGGTTTTCAAGTGATGGTTCACTGTCATGACATTTGAAAGCAAAGCAGGTCTGTGTGAGAGCCTGTACTTAGCAGGAGCAACACTGTAGGTTGACTCGGCCTCTGCTGCTAACTGGAGGCTCCTTCCGGGGGCAGGGGGTTGAATGCTGGGGTGTTCAGGAGCCCCTGGAAACCCCTGTCTCTTCCCTGCCTCCTGACATCAGGCCAGATCTACTTGTTCTCACACCACAAGCCCTCCACGAGGTGAGAGCCCAAGACATGTTGTTTTCTGGCTTTTGTGCACCTGGGGGCTCAGGCAACACCTTGAAATTCACTTGAGATGTTTGCTGAAATTAGTACGGTAATGGGGCAGGAAATTGGGAGGCCAGTGGGTAGTGAGAGGCTAGGGGAGGCAGCCACACCTGGACAGGGCAAGGGATTCTGCCAGGGAAGGAATGGGCTCTGTCCAGAGGATCCATAGAATTTTAGCACTTTCACATCCATAGACAGAACCCACAGGGATTGCCCAGCCTGGAGACAGGTCCCTCCGACATCAGTTCAGGGTACACCTGCCCCTCAAGGCCTGCAAGGAGCTCACTCCTGAAAACACTGACCACAGTGAGGGGAACCCACCAGGATTTTCTCTGTTTCATTATTAACTTGCTTTTTTTTTTTCTTCATCTAAAGCCTTTCTCAGGAATAATATAACCAAAATAATGGAGTCAATCCAAAATTTAATGAAACAAAGATGCTACTTGCAATTTTTAAAAACAAACTGAATATTCATGTGTTACATTGATAAGTAGACATAAGAGACGTGAGTTCAATCCCTGCATGGGGCAGCTCCCCTGGAGAAGGAAATGGCAATTCACTCTAGTATTCATGCCTGGGAAATTCTATGGACAGAGGATCCTGGTGGGCTATGGTCCATGGGTCATGCAGAGTTGGACACGATTGAAGTGACTTAGCACGCGCACACACACTGGCAAGTGCTTAACAGCCGTGTAAATTGCTGGACTGTTTGGAAGTGGCCGCTGTTCTTCCACAAACCAGGCCCACCCAGTGCCTGGGGGTCCCACCTGCACAGGTGTGTGCTGTGAGGCAAGCACGGAGCTCAGGCCTCGGTCAAGTCAAGGGGCCTCTGGATACAGAGGCGCCAGCAGATCTGGTGTCTGTGGAGGGCCTTTGGCCACCCCCCTGCCGTGCCCCCCATGACAGAGATGGAGCTCACATCTCTCCTTTCTCTGAGAAGGGCGTTTATTCTGTCATGGGCTAATCTAACCATGATTCTCTCCCGAAGGCCCCTCCCAATGTTATGGGTTTGGGCAGAGCGTGCATTGAGGGGATCGCGAGCCTTTAGTCTGCGGCACGTCCCCATGGGCTGGCCCTGGTTCCACAGCACAATCCCACAGGTCCCCTAAATGTCCTGGTGAGTTCGGCTGCAATAGAGTGCCATGAGACAGGAGGCTCCCAGGAGGGTTTTCCTCTGGCCAACCCCACATACAGGGAAGAGGTTTAAGGAAAGGGAGGGATGAGGGCAGAATAAGGGAGCCTGCTGGGGTGTGCGACAAGACAAGGGTTCAGGTTCTGGGAGGGGCCCAGGTCAAAAGAAGTGTGATGCCCCTGAACGTGACTTAGCACTCGCTCACTCACCAATGGTCCCCCAGCGCCCCCTCCACACTGGACCGTGACTTGGGAGCTGTAGTCAAGGCCCATCTCTGAGGCGAGAGTAAGCATCCCCATGGGCAATCGGGGTACTCAGAGTCACCTGCTGCCATAGGGCATTTCCTCCAGGGTCAGAATCCCCATGGGGCAGTGGACCCAACAGGATGGGGTATTTAGAAGATGCACCTTGAGGAGCTAACACATTCGGAATGGCTCTCCCAGCCTCTGCCCAGAGACTCTGGGAATGCCCATCTCCACTAACTGCAGTCTGTCTGCCAGCATCCCACTCCAAACTCCCCAACCTGTGAAGCCAGCTGGTCCAGGCCAGAGCCATGAAGGGCCATTCACAGCCACTCCCTTGCGCCTCCGCCCTTCAGCTCTTCAGGCTTCTTTAGCAAAGGCACCTGAGCAGTCCCTCAGCCCACCAGCTTCTCTACCGCTCATTATTTCTCAATTCAGGGAATTCGCTTATTTTACAAGACAAGAAAAAAATCCCTGGCACTCTCTCTCGTTATCAGAATGAATTCTTTTTAGTCCTTAATCCCAGGCCCAAACGCCCAGCTGCCAAGTACAGAGATACAGCTGGCAGGTGGTCCCTGAGATAAGCTTCTCGGCCTTTTCCCAGGGACTTCACTTCAGCTGCTCTTCCCCCTTCTATTCCTCAGTGGCATTTCATCTCACATTAGTGGGAGTGGGTCTCCGGGCCAACCGGTGCTGGGGGGCTCACCCACAGTCCCGTGTGGGTGCCGGGGGCCCATGGGCCACGTGGAGGAGCCCAGTTTTGCTCTGTGTGTCTCACAGCTCCCGATGGACCAGAGACCACTTCATCATGGGATTTCCCCAATCCCATGAGCCATGTATTTGTAATTCTTTTCCAAACTGCAGTGTGGAAATTATCTAGCTTTCAGATAATCTGTGTTTGGGTTGGTTGCACCTACTTGGATGTCCTAAAATTGTTCCTATAAGAATATCTAAAATGGAAAGTTCTTATTTAGGTTATGAGACCCAGTAATTCATTTTGATTCTGTTAAGACTTTCCAAACTAAAGGTATTTTTCCCTTCCCTATAAGTGATTTTTGTGATGATTTTTATGCAAACAGTCTGTAAAATAGGAACCAGCCTTTAAACTGTAGATCTGGGCAGCTGTCTGCAGGGTCAGTCAAGACCACGGGACAGGGACTAGAACACGTTTCCAGTCTCCTGCGATATGAGCAGATCATGTTGGAGTGGAGACCAGATGGGGCAATTCCCAGAAGGTGTTGCTTATAAGACATGGGTGGACGTATGCGTCCTCACATGACCCGTGGGTTTCAGAGCTGTGTCCTCATGTGTGAATCAGTTTATTTTAAAATGCCTCACTAAATAGATATTTCTGCAAACAAGAAATACAGCTGGCCCCAAGAGAAACAAGAGAAGATGCCCAACATCACTAATTATTAGAGAAATGCAAATTAAAACCACAATGAGGTATATCACCTCACACCAGTCAGAATGGCCACCATCAAAAAGTCTACAAACAGTAAATGCTGGAGAGGGTGTGGAGAAAAAGGAACCCTCCTATGCTTCTGCTGGGAATGTAAATTGTTACAACCACTGTGGAGAACAGTGTGGAGGTTCCTAAGAAAGCACAAAACTAAACAAGCACCTATTGTAGCACAGAGGAAACTCTACTCAATACTCTGTAACAGTTTAAATAGGAAAATAATTTGAAAAAGAATAGATTTATTTGTACATGTATAACTGAATCACTTTGCTGGATGCCTGAAACTATCATGGTATTGCTCAGTTCAGTTCAGTTCAGTCTCTTAGTCCTGTCCGACTCTTTGTGACCCCATGAATGGCAGCACACCAGGCCTCCCTGTCCATCACCAACTCCCGGAGTTCACTCAGATTCACGTTCATCAAGTCAGTGATGCCATCCAGCCATCTCATCCTCTGTCGTCCCCTTCTCCTCCTGGCCCCAATCCCTCCCAGCATCAGAGTCTTTTCCAATGAGTCAACTCTTCACATGAGGTAGCCAGAGTATTGGAGTTTCATCTTCAGCATCATTCCTGCCAAAGAAATCCCAGGGCTGATCTCTTTTAGAATGGACTGGTTGGATCTCCTTGCAGTCCAAGGGACTCTCAATAGTCTTCTCCAACACCACAGTTCAAAAGCATCAATTCTTCGGTGCTCAGCTTTCTTCACAGTCCAACTCTCACATCCATACATGACCACAGGAAAAACCATAGCCTTGACTAGACAGACCTTAATTGACAAAGTAATGTCTCTGCTTTTGAATATGCTATCTAGGTTGGTCATAACTTTTCTTCCAAGGAGTAAGCGTCTTTTAATTTCATGGCTGCAGTCACCATCTGCAGTGATTTTGGAGCCCCCCAAAATGAAGTCTGACCCTGTTTCCACTGTTTCCCCATCTATTTCCCATGAAGTGATGGGACAGGATGCCATGATCTTCGTTTTCTGAATGTTGAACTTCAGGCCAACTTTTTCACTCTCCTCTTTCACTTTCATCAAGAGGCTTTTTAGTTTCTCTTCACTTTCTGCCATAAGGGTGGTGTCATCTGCATATCTGAGGTTATTGATATTTCTCCCGGCAATCTGGATTCCAGCTTGTGTTTCTTCCAGTCCAGCGTTTCTCATGATGTACTCTGCATAGAAGTTAAATAAGCAAGGTGACAATATACAGCCTTGACGTACTCCTGTTCCTATTTGGAACCAGTCTGGTGTTCCATGTCCAGTTCTAACTGTTGCTTCCTGACCTGTATACAGACTTCTCAAGAGGCAGGTCAGGTGGTCTGGTATTCCCATCTGTTTCAGAATTTTCCACAGTTTATTGTGATCCACACAGTCAAAGGCTTTGGCATAGTCAATAAAGCAGAAATAGATGTTTTTCTGGAATTATCTTGCTTTTTCCATGATCCAGCGGATGTTGGCAATTTGATCTCTGGTTCCTCTGCCTTTTCTAAAACCAGCTTGACCATCTGGAAGTTCACGGTTCACGTATTGCTAAAGCCTGGCTTGGAGAATTTTGAGCATTACTTTACTAGCATGTGAGATGAGTACAATTGTGTGGTAGTTTGAGCATTCTTTGGCATTGCCTTTCTTTGGGAATGGAATGAAAACTGACCTTTTCCAGTCTTGTGGCCACTGCTGAGTTTTCCAAATGTGCTGGCATATTGAGTGCAGCACTTTCACAGCATCATCTTTCAGGATTTGAAAGAGCTCCACTGGAATTCCATCACCTCCACTAGCTTTGTTCGTAGTGATGCTTTCTAAGGCCCACTTGACTTCACATTCGAGGATGTCTGGCTCTAGATGAGTGATCACACCATCATGATTATCTGGGTCGTGAAGATCTTTTTTGTACAGTTCTTCTGTGTATTCTTGCCACCTCTTCTTAATATCTTCTGCTTCTGTTAGGTCCATACCATTTCTGTCCTTTATCGAGCCCATCTTTGCATGAAATGTTCCCTTGGTATCTCTAATTTTCTTAAAGAGATCTCTAGTCTTTCCCATTCTGTTCTTTTCCTCTATTTCTTTGCACTGATCACTGAAGAAGGCTTTCTTATCTCTTCTTGCTATTCTTTGGAACTCTGCATTCAGATGCTTTTATCTTTCCTTTTCTCCTTTGCTTTTTGCTTCTCTTCTTTTCACAGCTATTTGTAAGGCCTCCCCAGACAGCCATTTTGCTTTTTTGCATTTCTTTTCCACGGGGATGGTCTTGATCCCTATCTCCTGTACAATGTCACGAACCTCATTCCATAGCTCATCAGGCACTCTATCTATCAGATCTAGGCCCTTAAATCTATTTCTCATTTCCACTGTATAATCATAAGGGATTTGATTTAGGTCATACCTGAATGGTTTAGCAGTTTTCCCTACTTTCTTCAATTTGAGTCTGAATTTGGTAATAAGGAGTTCAAGTTATTGTTAGTCAACCATAAATATAAAATAAAAATTAAAAAACAAAATCAATGGGACACTACCTCAATGTAAGGTGGCCAGAGTGGAAATGCGTTCTGGGATTGATGAAAAGGCATCCTGCTATTTAACAAAGTAAGTAAATGTGCCTGACTTGGCCAAGTATTTGTTTGGAAGCTGACAGGAGGGTGAACCAGGAGAGACAAGCCCACTGGGCCTCTGCCTCTGAGTCCTGTGGGGGTGGGGGTCACTCCCAGGGCACAGGAGGCCAGGGAGGAGGGAAGAATGAAATCAGGACCTCAAAAAGCAAAGGCAAGACCTCCACTCCTGAAGACTGTTCCTTGGAGGCGCCTGCAGTCTACAGAGAGTCAGCCAGCTAGTGAGCGCCCGGCAGAGGGAAACAAGAGCAAACCAAAGACGCTAAGGCAAATCCCATTCCCTGTTTTTCTTGGCTGCTGTGGGACCTTGGCTGAGTGACTTGACCTCTCTGAGCCTCAGCTTTCTCATCTGCAAGGTGAAGAGGACACCGACCGTGCAAGACAGGCCTGAAAACTGCACAGAGGTGCTCGCAAGATGCCCTGAGCGGCACCAGCAAGGACTCAGGAGAAAACTGGAGCAGAGCCACCAGGGCTGCTCCCTAAATGTCAGCTCTTGTCCCCTCTCCTCTTAACCCGTTTATGCCACAGCCTGTCTTCAGGGAGGCTGCACTGAGAGGTGTTCTCATCCAGCGTCTAAGTTTAGTCTTTATTCTTGTTGTCATGAAATCTTGCTCCGTTAAAATCATCTTCCCCACATACCACACGCCTCTCTGGTCTTTCATCTGGCATAAAACTAGTCTTTAACATCGTGCCACCCCAGTCTGGTAAGCACGTTGTTCATGGCTTCAGTGATTTGAAAAATTATCCTAAAACCTTGAAAATTACATCACCCATCACCACATCTAACAGCACACCACGTACTCTGCATCACCAATGAATACACAGCTGGCTGTTCTAAATATTTGGTTATACTTTCTTATTGAAGAGCCTAGTATAAGTTCCTGGAAGCCACAGATAAGTCTGTGCACATTCTTTGGTTTCACGGACTAAACGAGGAGCCAATTTTTACAGAGCTGAGTGTATATTTTGCCAACAGATTTGACACTGAGGTCTCATTGGTTTCCCAGTAACACCAGACCTAACTTCCACAGGATCTTTCCCTTTTGTGCCTGTTTTTCTGTAAAGATGCTGTTTACAGCAGTCCTGAGCACCCAGACCCACAAACCACAGGAATAGTCATTGCCTCCTGCCAGTGCCATCACAGCCTGTCTGGCCAGAGTCCCCATCTCATGTCTATGTTGGCTGACATGCAACCCCTCCTTCACCTGGTCTTTCCAGACACACTCCAACACAAGACATCTTGGCCGAAGTGAACCGCCATGTCCACAAAATGTTAACCAACTCTGAATTTGACAACACTTGCTCTATAAGATAGTTTCAAAATCTCATTCTTCCTGATCAGAAGTCCTCAGGAGATTGATCATTCCTAAGCAAGCAAATGATAATTACTTAATGAAAGTGAAAGAGGAGAGTGAAAAAGCTGGCTTAAAACTCAACATTCAAAAAATGAGGATCATGACATCTGGTCCCATCACTTCATGGGAAATAGATGGGGAAACAGTGGAAACAGTGACAGACTTTATTTTGGGGGGTGCCAAAATCACCACAGATGGTGATTGCAGCCATGAAATTAAAGGACGCTTACTCCTTGGAAGGAAAGTTATGACCAACCTAGATAGCATATTCAAAAGTAGAGATATTACTTTGCCAACAAAGGTTCATCTAGTCAAGGCTACGGTTTTTCCAGTGGTCATGTATGGATGTGAGAGTTGGACTGTGATGAAAGCTGAGTGCCAAAGAATTGATGCTTTTGAACTGTGGTGTTGGAGAAGACTCTTGAGAGTCCCTTGAACTGCAAAGAGATCCAACCAGTCCATTCTAAAGGAGATCAGTCCTGGGTGTTCATTGGAAGGACTGATGCTAAAGCTGAAACTCCAATACTTTGGCTACCTCATGTGAAGAGTTGACTCATTGGAAAAGACTCTGATGCTGGGAGGGATTGGGGGCAAGAGGAGAAGGGGACGACAGAGGATGAGATGGTTGGATGGCATCACCGACTCGATGGACATGAGTCTGAGTGAACTCCAGGAGTTGGTGATGGACAGGGAGGCCTGGCGTGCTGCAGTTAATGAGGTTGCAAAGAGTCGGACACAACTGAGCGACTGAACTGAACTGAACTGACTGAACTAAACGGCCTTGGCTGGAGGTGGTAGCCTGTTGGGGCTAAGTTTGCACAACTATTGAACCACTTAGCTTGTCATGTGAAAGCAGATTGGCCCCGGGTTCTTGGGACAAGTCTTTGGGAATAAATCACGGCGTGAGACAAGCTGTGGTCCCTGAAACCTTGAGGGGGATGAAGGAAGTGCCTGCAGACACACCATGTTCTCGCCTCGCCCAGCATTTAAACAGCCTTTGTGTTTCCTGCTCTGATAAGGCCTGACTCCAACACAAGGTGGATGTTTTCCAATGAGTCATTAATGACAAAAATAGAGCTTTAAAAATGGAAACCTCGACATAATCTCAGCCCTATACACCCCGGCAATGTCACTCCCTGTTTCGACATAGAACTTCTCCTCCTGGGCTGGTGATGACAACAGCATCTTTTCACACCCGAGAGCCAACGATGGCTACTGATCTCAGTCGCCTACCTCTCATCCGTCCTCCTGTTTGAGGTGGGCCTCGGCCCACGTTCTCTGACTCATTCTCCTTTTAATTAATAGACTTCCGAGTGACCACAGCGGCCTCGCGGGACACGCCAAACGCTAAACAGATGACTGGCTGGCAGGGAGCAATCCGCCAACACAAGCGCCTTAATGCAAGCCACACAGGCCACGAAACAAAGGCATGGGGGGCCGGCCGCGGGGCCGAGTCGGGGTCTGTTTCAAGTTATACAAGGCCCCAGTGTGCAGAAAGCAACATTCATAAAAGTGAAAGTCGCGGTTCTGATTTATCGCCACCTGTTAGCATGAGCCTGGCCTGCTCAATGGGGCGGCCAGACCAGCCAGAAGGGAGGGCTGCCCCTTCCAGGGGCAGGGACAGGGCAGAACCAGAGGGAGCAGGTACCCGCTCAGCCTGTCGCGGGGTGGGGGTGCGGGCGGGTGCCCTGAACCCACTGCACTGTCATCTGGCCCAGTTTGTGGACAAAACCCATCTCCCGGGGTGGCGGGAGGGGCTGGGTTGTTCATTAGAACCTGGCCGGAGGGCGGCTCAGACCTGTGGAGGACAGCTGTCTAATTGGATTTGCTCGTGTGTCCTGTCTCGGCGTTTACAATGGGCATGGGCTCCCCGGCCTTTCTAATTAGATTGTTAAACATAATAGCCGAATGGCACAGCAGTGAAGAATTTGCCCTTCCCTTTGTGAACGCAAACTCAGGCTCAGAAAAGATTCAGGGTTTTTCCAGCCCATTTCCCCCATCATTGTATCTGATGGTAATGAGACCAAGTTTATTTCTTTTTGAAACCTCCCCCAGGAGCACAGGCCAGGTTGAAGTTCAAGCGAGATGTCAAAACACACACATGCAATACAGTAGCAACTTCTGCTTCCCTCTGGTCCTGCTTCCCCTAATTGGTGCCTTGTGGGCAGCCGCTGCCCTGAGGCAGAGAGCAGGGTGGGACTGGAAATGGAATTTCCCTGTCACCCCTCGTGGTGGTCTCCAGACTGACCAGGGCTGAGAAAAACTGCATGATGGGCCAGGAAACCAGACCCTGGCCAAGGTTCTGTGTCCATTTCCCAAGGTTCCTGGGAACCAGCTGACGTAGAGGGAACCCAGGTGACAAAGGAGATGCTATGAAGCCCTGAGCCTCATCTCCATCCCCCTGGGGAGCCCTGTGGTCCTGAAGCCATAAGACCATGTCTGTCTGCATCCGAGTAGCATCTTCACATGAAGACCTGTGGCCTCCAAGATGACACTCTGAGGCTGGCACTCTGGCTGCTGGGCACCCCACACGGCACTGGCCACCTGGGGCCTGTTTACTGGGGCCGAGCACCACTCAGGTTTGCTCATGGCCCCGCACTCAAGTTTCCATTTCTTTATTGTAAAAAGAACACACTTTCTCTCTGCCATGTGGTCCACGCTCCTTCGAGGGTGAAGCACCCCCATGTGGCCTCCACCGCTTTTGCCACCTTCAGAGACGTGACCTCACACCACTGGACATCAGCGCCTCAGATGCTCGCTGTGTGTCCATCTCCATGAGCAGGACGCAGTCTCCTCCTCTCTTCTCTGGTGGCCACGTCCACACTACACCCCCAGGGTCGCACGGCCCCAGAGATGCAAAGTCTCCACGGCAAGAAAGAGTATTTTCTACTGAAGTGTTCAGGAGAGCAAGGGGCGACCCCATACACAAAAGCATGGATTATAACCACAGCTCATTCCTTCCACTTTTATTCTGTTTTGACAGCATACTAGACAAAAGCCCACCTGATTTTCAGGAACATCAATAATAAAAGGAAGCACGCTTTTAAAAGCACCTCCTATTAAAAAAATAAAAAAGAAAGAAAAGAGTAAGTGATGGTCCACCTGCCCGCAGCACTGAACCATCACTCGTCCCCTCCCGCTCCCCTTGCTGACGGGTCGGCCCCACCCTCTGGTCCAGACCTCAAGCGCTCTGAAGAGATCCAGCAGGGACTACAGAGCTCAGCTCCGTTTATGGCCCTTGCTCCGGCCCTGAGTTCCAGCTCTCTATCTGAGCATGTGGCTCCCTCAACAACATACTCCCTGCTCCGAGAGGGCTGCAGACCCACCTGGCATGTCTACCAGGGCGGCCCATGCCTGTTTCCATTCCAGATGCTCTCTGGGTGGATGTGAGACTCCCGGAGCCATTTCACCGGGTCCAGTCGCTTCACACTCCTGGTTTACCTACAGCAGCCCGAGGACACTGAGGGCTCGTTCCTGCTTCTACTCACAGGCTCTATACCTCTATCACCTTCAGACTTTGTGTAATGACATCCGCCTAACTCCTTCTTCTAGCGATTCCTAGAAACACTCCTTCTGGGGGTCCATGGAGCTGCTTTAGAGCATGCCTCAAAAACCCCTCTCTGAAGGGTTGCTTGGACATGGTTTCTGACTCTCCAGAGAAGGACACTTGAGGCAGGAGCATGAAAGAAGGGGTTCCTGAGAGTGCCCACAGACCCAGGGTCTCCCTGTGTCTCCATCCATCTTATTCAGATGGAGAGGGTGCTGGGACAGGGTGGGCCTGGACCCACACATCCAGTTCTATGCTGTGCCCACCCAGAAAAAATGATCCCCAGGAAGTACATTCTTCTAAAGTGACGAGATGGAGAAACATGTTTGGAACTGTTTCAAGGAGTCCAAATGATATCTTCCTTACAAATTTTGGAAAATTGAACCATAAAATGCATGCAGACCCTGGCCCCTACTCTTAACCTTAGAATAAAAGAATCATGTGCCTGAAACCAAGATGTGGGTGCAGAAGTACAGCCATGCAGGCGAGGCAAACCCAAATACTGGCTTTGTTTTGAAACGAGAGCCCCATCTTGGTTCTGATGCCCTGTGGTGTTTCTCATTCCAGCCTTCACACCGTGCACATGGGCGAATTAAGTTGGTGTTCGTGGAAGCAGTTTAGAAAGGTCTTGAAACTGAGAAGTGGATTATGTCAAGGACTAAAATTACTTGAGAACTGTTTGATCATAGAGATTTTAGAGTATGATCAATTTGACACATGTGTCCATAATGATATGAATATGTGTGCGTTCTGTATTTCTGAGATAACACAAAAGTTGTGGGCAGAAAGAACTTGGTCCAGATGCTTCACAGGACCTTTTATTTAGTTTAGAACAGGTGTTGCAAATAGAGTCTCAAATATTACTAGAAATGTTCTAGCACACTCGCATTCCTGGCGAGCTTTTAGTTCTCTTCTAAAAGCTTATTGACAGCTGACTTTGCTCCTTGAGTTTCTAAGAAAATAGCTTTCCATCTATGCGTGAATGTATTATTCTTGATTTTTAACTGTAAGTATCAGGTAATGTGACTCAGTGTGACAGGTGAGCAACTGAACACAAGACTTACCAAAGAAGGAAAAAAGGCACAGAAACCTTTCCTTAGCCTTATCCCCCTTTCTTTGTCTATTTCTGGAATGAAGTCTAGAAAAAATTCCCCTGAAATTAAAAATGTCCTGGGATGAAGCTGATTTCTGATTCAAAATTGTATTTCTCTATCTCACATTTCGTTTCATCTCAAAAGTAAGTGTGAAAGAAAAATCAGAGGACATGATAGTGATAGAGAAAAGATACAACCCAACCTCGAGACTCACCATAAAGCAACAATAATCAAGATGGATGGTGTTAGTAAAAGACAAATAGATCAACAGAACAGAATAGAGAGCCTAGAAACAGACCCATGCAAATATAGTCAGCTGATCTTTGACAAAGAAACAAAGGCTATTCAGTGGATCAAAGATTGTCTTTTCAACAAATGTGCTTAAACAACTGGACATTCACATGCAAAAAAAGTGAATCTAGATATAGGCCTTATACCTTCACCAAAACTAACTCAAAGTGAACCAGAGATCTAAATGTAAAATGCAAAATTATAAACTTCTTAAAAGATAATATAGGAGAAAACCTAGACAGTCTATAAAAGATATAAGTGATAAGCTGGACTTCACTAAAATTAAGAACTTCTGCTCCATGAAAAGCTGTGTCAAGAGAAGGAGAAGGAAAGCCACAGACTGGGAGAAGAAATTTTCCAAAGACATCTAATAAAGGACTGTTATCCAAAATGGACAAAGAACTCTTAAAACTCCATAAGGAAACAAGCAGCCTAACTAAAAATTGGGCCAACAGTTCATGTAAACTCAAAAGTTCAACTAAACATTTTTATCACAAGATCCAGCCATCAATCTCCTTGCTATTTACCCCAAAGAGTTGAAGACTTCCATCCACATAAAAGCCTGCCTGGATGTTTACAGGAGATTCAGTCATAATTACCAAAACTTGGGAGCAAACAACGCCTCCTTCAGAGGGTGATGGATAAATAAAATGAGGTCCATGTGGATGATGGAACATCATTCAGCACTAATAAGAAAAGAGCCATCAAGTGAAAATATATAGAGGAAACTTGAATGCATATTTCTACGCGAAAGAAGCCAGTGTGGAAAGTCTACGTATTTTATGATTCCAACTCTATGGCATTACAGAAAAGGCAAAACCATGGAGACAGGAAAGAGTTCAGGGTTGCCACCAGTGAACAGGGAGGGAGGGATGAGACGAACACAGACAGCACAAGGGATTCTTAGGGCAGTGAACTGCGCTGTATGATGCTATATTGTTGGATCCTTGTCATTACACATTGTCTAAAGCCACAGCACGGACAATACTAGGAGAGAAGCCCAGTGTAAACTGTGCACTTTGAGTAATGATGAGGTACATCGGTCATAACAAATGGACCATCTCATGGGGAATGTCAATAATGGGGGAGGCAGGGCAAGCTGGTAGGAGATATATGGGAAATCTCTGGACCTCTCTTCAATTTCGCTGTGTACCTAAAACTGTTCTTTAAAAATATATATATATTGAATTAGGGGCTAAAATCCCAAGAAGCAGTCTAGACTTGAGTTAGACTAATGGAAAAGTTCTCAGACTGTGTGAATTGCTTGATCCACTCATTTATAGCTAGAAAGCACTATTGTGTGTCTGACTCAGTCGTGTCTGACTCTGTGACCCCATGGAGTGTACCCCACCAGGCTCCTCTGTCCATGGGATTTCCCAGGCAAGAATACTAGAGTGGGTTGTCATTTCCTTCTCCAGAGGATCTTCCTGATCCAGGGATCAAACCCAGGTCACCCATAAGGCAGGCAGATTCTTTACCATCTGAGCCATCAGAGAAGCTGAGAAAGTGCTGTCATGGAAAAATAAAAGTAATGTCAATTTCCCCATAAGGCAAAGGCTCTTATTACCAAGAACAGGGCATCAGAAACCCAGAGAAGATCCACCGTGTGCAGGTGAACACGGAGACCACGGAAGTGCAGGGAGCAATGAAAATCCTGCCGGGGCCGTTGGCCAGCCCAACCCCCAGGGCTCTAGTGTCCCCCTCTCAGTGGTATGGATGTTCCAGGACACTGACCCCCGGTCCAGAGCCATCTCCTTATGCAGCCAAACCAACAGGCAGGACGTCCCTTTGTTTTCTTACATAGAAGACAAGGGCACTGACAGACACACCTCTGCAGAGAGCTCACTGGACCTCACAGCCATGGCTCCAGCCTGGAAAAGATAACTTGGGATTCAGATGTGGGCAACAGAAACAGATACAGAGCATGGAAGCCAGGGCCGGCCTTGAGAGCCACCGGGAGCTCATCTGAAGCCAAGCGAAAGCAAGTCCACCATCCTGTCCCCACGATGGTGTTCTCCACCGGGCCCTGCTGCCTTTGTCCTGGTCTCCTGCAGGCTTCGCGCTGCTTCCCATAGTACAAAAAGGACACATTTCCCATGCATTACCAGGGTCAGCAAACCACAGCCCGTAAGCTAAGAACAGTCTTTGCACTTTTAAAGGGTTGGAAAGCAATCAAAAGAAGGCTAATATCGTGTGACATGGAAGATCACAAGAAATTCAAATTTCAGGTTTATTGGAACACGGCGTGCCCACATGTTTATGTACTGTCTGCATCTGCTTTTGTGTTCCGAGGGTGGAGGGAGCTGCTGTGATAGAGACCCACAAAGCCCACAAAAACTGAAATATTTATTACCTGGCCCTTGACAGAAAAGTTTGGCAACCCCACACGTGTGCAGTTGCCCATCCAAGGGCACAGATTCCAGCACGGCCTCCATCACAAGACGCAGGGCAGGGTCGCCCTGGCGCAGGTAGACCTCAGCGGAGGCGCTTAGCGTCAGCGCCCAGCGTCGAGGACATGGGTAGTTGATGAAACACTACCAGTTGTCACCCCGGGAAACATTCCTGTCCAGAAACTGCAGTCAGTTCAGAGCTGAGATAAATACCGGGCAGGCAAATCAATGTGATAAATCACAAAGGAAAGTGGGTATCCTAGAGAAAACAGCGCATTCACAGCAAAACGCTCTTGACCGTCTGGGTCAGCTACGGAACAAAACCGCTCAGATTCAGGTTGTGAATCTTCATGTGAACAGATCTTTGCCACAATTAGGAAAACTGGCAGATTGTCTTCTGAATCTCCCGCAGGGAAGCCTCGGTATTTCCATGTATGCCGTTAGCTCAGTCCTCCAAGGCAAACAATTTACTATCACTCACTCACGAGATCGCTCATTTTCTCATTCATTTATTTAGTCATTCACCCCAGAAATACTTTCAAAGCAAGAGTGGTAAATAGATGACCTAGTAAGGGCCCTGCCAACAAGAAGCTTAGAGTCAAGTATAAGAAACAGATATGAGAACTGAATATTATTTAAATGCAGACATTCCTAAGTAGAAAAGATGAGCACCTTTAAAACATCAATCCACATCTTGTTTTTTAACTGTAAGACAGTCATGTCAAGCTGAGAACAGAGGGCTTGAGTGGGAGGGGGTCAGAGCTCACAGGAAGTGGGGACAGGGAGGGGTCAGAATGCTTCCTCCCTCCCCTCCCCTCCCCATTCCCTCTGTATCCTTCCCATCTCCTCCCCACTCCTCCCCTCCTATCCTACCCCAGCCCCTCTTCACACAGAGCACAGGAAGTCAGCGTTTTTTCACCCTAGCTGTTCTCAGCATTCAGAACACGCCGTCTAAACCCGGCCTCAGGAGAAAAGTCTTGTTGGATCTTTATTCCTGGTATGTGGTTAAACATGTTTTCATGTTGTCAAAGATTAAATAATTAGGAGAACATGGTCAACATCAAAAGGCGGCCTCATGTCACAAGCAATTAGGAGCCTGTCACGGCCCTGACAAGCTGGTGTTCCCCTGGGTGGGGTACCTAGTCCACCAGCCATGTGGGCTCAATATGACGCCGAGTCTGAGTACTTCAGACTTGTCGTTCCAATCTCATTAAGACGGCTGCAGTTCAATAAGTGCAAAAATAACAGGCAAAATAGGTACTAAGTCGAGGGTGAATTAACAGGCAAATTAAGAAACAGAGTCAGTCAGCAGCTTGTATGTGTGTGTGTTAGTTGCTCAGTCTTGTCTGACTCTTTGCAGCCCCATGGACTGTAGCGCACCAGGCTCCTCTGTCCATGGGATTTCCCAGGCAAGAATACTGGAGAGGGTTGCCATTCCCTTCTCCAGGGGCTCTTCCTGACTCAGGGATAGAACCCAGGTCTCTTGCATTGCAGGCAGATTCTTTACCTTCTGAGCCACCAGGGAAGCCCTGTTGCCTAATTTCACGGATTAGAATATCAAAGTGAACTAGAACAGTCTCAACTGAGAATTCCTCCTAACTGATATGCTTATGAAAGCTAAATTAAGTGATATAAGAAGTCTCAAATTAAACTTGTAAAACTGGCCTGATTCTCAAGTTAGTAAGACTTAAGTCAAGAAAAGCCCCTCTAACCCTCCCATGTAGGGTATCCCTCGGAGGTCTGACCTGGCCTCACAAGTTTCTGAGCCCCAAGTCTTGGAAAGACTGCTTCTTGCAGGAGCCCAGGGGCCAGGCCGGGGCCGTGAGGCAGACAGGCACGGCTCTGGGTGGTCTTGGACATCCTGGGCTTGGGAAGTCAGCATTTCATGGCTATTTTACCGTCATTTCTCACACAGATCTTCCACTAATACCAACACCTGATTGGTTAGTTCAGGACATTTCTGTGTCAGCCCCGGGCCTGGCCTTTGGGGAGCCAGCACCCCATCTCTCCTCTGTAGTTTGCAAGGCCCAGTCTTTGGTCACGGGTCCTGTCACCCTCCAGCATCCTCCTGGCAGACACAGGCCTCTCTCATCAGGGTCACCTCCTCCTCCAGCACCATCATGTCCCAGGCCCTGAGGACCAGAGCTCACCTGCCTGCCGAGGGGCCATGCCAGACCCCTGGTCTTTGCAGGGCCTTCCCACAGGCTGTCCCCCCTCAGCAACTTTGTGCCCTAAGACAGCTGCCCCCTGCCACCCTTACCTGCCTCTGGGCACCCCCTACGTCCTTGGTACCTGGGGCATCCAGTCTGGCAGACCCCCACCCAGCCCTGCAGGACAGGTCTCTGCCTAGCAGTCTCTGTCCCCCACGTGCTCATCCTGCTGTGACCGTGCCGAGCCCTGGGGTCCAGCCCCTGGCTGAGCACAACCTGTCCTCCCCGGAGCGTGCAACCATGCAAACACCCAAAAAGGGCCTCATGACCCCCAGCTGCGGACTCGCTCCCCTCGGCCCTCGACTTAACCTCTGGGGGTCCAGGCCTCATGCTTGCGGTTTTACCTGACTGTACTGCGCGCCTGCAAGTCCACACAGACAGCACATGTTCACGTCTCAGTCCCCAGCCCTCCTTGGATGGAAATGTCCAAGCAGCGGCTTGAGGTGACCACAGACTCCAATGAGTCAACAGTACCCGTAACCACCGAAGAGGCTCAGGCCTCTTAGGAGGAAACCTGTGTGCCTGGGGTCCAGATGGAGGGAGGGCAGGCGTCCGTCTGTGCCCACTTCACGGTACCGCCTGGGCTCAGGGAAAATCAGCAGAAAGTCTGACCAATCGGATGTCTGACCAACTGCAGTCAGTCTGGGAGGAGTAGTTCTAACGGTGAGGGGCTCAAAGCAACGCTGTCTGGTGGGTGACTGAGGGACGGGGGCTGTTTGCCAAGGAAAACGGCAAGGAAGGAGCAGCTGGTGGAGAAGCTGCCGGTCAGCGGAAACCAGGCCTGGCTCCTGGAGATCACCAGAAGCTAGTCCCGCACCTGGTGCTTCTCTTCCACCCCACACATTCTGCTTCTTCTGTTGTCTTCTCTCTGACAAGGGAGCTGCCCCAAGGGGAGTCTGGGCCTGGGAATGCGGGGGTCTCCCCTGAGCAGTGGGGGCCCACAGGCAGGGTGAGCTGCCCTCAGAACTAGTTGCTGCGAGAATGCCCACTCGAGTCAGGTGGGATAGGGCAGGAAAGCTTTTCACCTGTCCTCAAGCAGAGCCGACACCCCCAGCGATGACCTTCTCATATGACCGAAAACACACTCTCCTCACCGGAAAACTAGAGAAAGCAGAAGAGGAGGACGGATCAGTACCGACTGACACTGTGGGGGCTTCCCCGGCCATTGAGTGGTTAAGACTTTGCCTTCCAAATCAGGGGCTGCAGGTTTGATCCCTGGTCCAGGAGCTAAAATCCCACATGCTGCAGAGCAGTCAAAAAACAAAAAACAGAATAAACCTTGTAGGTGACTTTTCTCACAGCTCACTCACCGTGAATCTTATTCCTGGTGACTTCTGAGCCTCATAAGGCTCTTCTGAACCTGCCTGTGTCGACATGCACCTGTGTTCCTCCAACACAGGGGTTCCTGGAGAAGGCGGTGGGGAGGCCCTCAGCCCAGGCTGGACCAGAGCTCTTCTGACTGAGGCTGGGTGTGCCTCTGCCCGAGCACCTGGTACACCCTCCACTGTTAGCAGGGGGACAGTCAGTAACCAGGCAGCTGTCTTCCCAGGAATCCAAACCCTTAGACTTGGGTTGGGTCTGGGAGTGAGGGATGGGGGCTTACACACGCAGGAGAGGAGGCCATGTGGGAGGCCTGGGAAAGGCCGCCCAGGTGTGACTGGAGAAGGCCCTTCCCTGCTCTGTCCTGCAACACCTCTTCCCACCTGGCTTAGAGCAGTGGTGTGCAGAGAGAGAGGAAGGTCCCCAACACCTCTGCCAGCGCTGCCCCCACCCAGGATCCTCCACAGGGGGATGGACGGGACACAAAGTTCAGCATGGTGAGGCCGGACTCAGGTACCCGGGCCTTGCAGCCCATGGAGACTCCCTGAGAAAGATCCAGGCACAGAGCCTCATCTGAGTCTCCACCAACATGCAGACTCACAGCATCCTTGTGGCACCAAGAAAGTCGGGTGAGAGACAAAGTTCAGGGGCAGTCAGAGGCCTGGCCCTGAAGGTTCTCTTTCTGGCTTGGACGGCCCGCCCCCAGCAACCCCCCCACCCCACCCCCGAGAATTTTCCAGGGGCTCGCCCAGGGCCTTGCTTTCAACCGGGCTCTGACATTTGTCCGAACAATGGAAACAACCCCTCCCCATAATTAAAATCTCCCACTCCCTGAAGTTAGCCCCAGGAAATTAGAACACCAGTAATTGTAGGAGGCCACGCAACCTCGCAATTTACTGTGGAGTCGTTTACGGAAATCACCGAGGTGAGGTCTGCATGGGTATTTCCTCACTGCTGCTTGTCCTGTAACTTGAGCAGGCAGATGGGTCATCACACCCAGTGGCCCTCAGTCTCCTGGGTATTAAATCCGCCCCAGTGAGGAGATAACAACAGGACTGTTTGCAGAGAGGAGCAGTAACCAGAGGCCTTTCTTCATCTAAGGGAGGTGGACAGACATGCACGTGCGCACGTGCACGCGCGCATGTGTGTGCACACATGTATAACTAAGTAATTAGGATTCAAAGCTTTACCATTTGTTTTCTTTGTCATTACTCTTTTAAAATTACAAATAGAAAAATCAGCCTCCTATTTTCCCCTTTTCTCTGTCCACACTGAAACCCTACAACCTAAGAGCTTTCTATAGCAATACATGGGCACGTGACGGATTCTATTAAAAGAATCTGACACTTCAACCTTGCAAATGAGCGTCATGAAAAATGCATCTCCACTTTGCTTGTATGTGTTTTTCTTGATTGTGCTGCACTTCTCTTGGGAAGCACTACATTTTTCTTTTGCGGATCTTCTCTGGCTAGAGAGGAAAACAAAAACGAGGAATCGTGAGAAACTGCTATGTACGGAAAAGGGGGCAGATGCTGAATACTGAAAGCAGGCCAAGCTCCTCATTGGCCTGAGAAAGCCCAGGTGCCCTTGGCTCAGTCTTGGCAGGGGAGTCAAGGCTGGAAAAGAGAAGGGAGATGGATGTCGGTGGGGATCCACCCACAGCCTCCCCGGTAATCCAAGCTGTGGAGTCGTGCCCTGGAGGCTCTCCCTGGTCCTGAGATGCTTGCCTTCCTCTGGTTTGTCTCCTTGGACTCTCTGATCTTGCATCTATAAAATCCTTGGCTCTGGAGCAGCAGTTGCAGGACTGGAAACCCTGAATTCCCCACCCAGGTCCAAGGCGTTTCCACCACTCCCTGACTTTATCCATGCATTCTTCTCCCAAGAGATACTTATTGAGTCTTTACTAGAAGCATTTTTGGAGGGATAGAGACGCCATCATGAGAAAAGACTTCCTCTCATTGGGCGGTGGCCAGCGAAGGGAGTCAGATGGTTATCAGACTTCATGAGTGAACATAAAGTCATAGACTGTTCTTGGGATAGAAAAGGGGCTCGTGGATTCAGGCAACCTCACCTGGGTTGAGAGGGAGCTACGGTAGCGGGGACATGAGGAAGGACAGGTGAGCAGGGCCGACAACATCACCGGCCAACGGAGCTGCCCCTGACCCGGCAGACACCCTGCTTCTCGTGGCTCTGGGGTCCCCCTGCTCCTCCCGAAGAACTGTCCTAGACTCGCCCAAACCAGGCTAGTCACTCTTACCCCTAATTCCGTCTAGCCACTAACAAGCGTATCCTGAGCACCTACTATGTGGCAGGTTCTGCCTGGTGCCGGGTGACAGGGGTTAACAGCACAAGGGCCTCTCCTGATTTAAGTGTGGGTTTATTATCATCCAGGGATGGGGAGCCCAACAGATCCAGAGACAATGGCTACTGGAAACACAGCAGTTCCTCACGGTCCCTGGGAGGAGGGGACACGGCACACAGGGTCCTACGGGGGAATACCAGGGTCATGGGACGCTGAGGGTGTGGAAGAATGTGGCCAAGAGCCTTCACTGCGGGGTACACAGAGGCAGGGTGAGCGGCTCAGGACAGGCTGTTCTGAATAATCTCAGTGGCTTCTGGGGCACAGGGACTGTCCTGAGTAGTCTGATCCCAGGCAGATGGGGTAATCAGGGCGGGGGACTAGCGGCCAGAGTGTGAGCCGTGGAGTGTAGCCTATGAAAGTCCCCTCCTCTGCCAGCTCCAGGGACTCACCAGCCTGAGAGGGGAGTCCCCGTAGGGTCAGCCAGGCCCAGATGTCCAAGCAGCAGAATAAAAAATGAATGCACACTCCCCAGGCTTAGCTATCAAGGAGGCGAGAAACAAAAGCTGCCCTAAGCCGGGTGCCTAGCCCATATTTTGGGGGGTCTGGGGTCCTTGGTGGAGCAGAGGTCGGGATCGAGCCCTGAGGGATGACAGGAGTTGGTCAGGGAACCAGGGGCATGCGTGTGGGTGGAGGGAGCATGCCAGACAGAGATGTGGGGTAAAAAGTGAAAGCGTTAGTCACTCAGTCGTGTCTGACTCTTTGTGACCCCATGGACTGTTGCCCGCCAGGCACTCCTGTCCATGGGATTCTCCAGGCAAGAATATTGGAGTGGGTTGCCATTTCCTTCTCCAGGGGATCTTCCTGAGCCAGGGATCGAACTCAGGTCTCCTGCATTGCAGGCAAACTCTTCACTGTCTGAGCAACTGGGAAAGACCCGAGATGTGGGTAGGGGAAGACAATCAGGTAAAGGAAACCCCGGGATGTGAGAAGAACACCACAGGACAGTGAGCTCCAACCATGAGAACTGGGTCTCCCCAGAGTTGGTTCAACCCTGAAGGCAGCAGGACGCTGAGGGTAGAAGGAGGAGTGTGATGTGTCCAGTCCTGCATTCTGGTGTTTGGAAGGGAGCTGAGAATCCCAGACAAGCCTGAGAAAACTCAAAGCTGTCACATGGTCCAGGGCGAGGGGGTGGTCCCTGGGCCCAGGGAGAGATGGCAGATTCCTGCAACATGGACAAAGGGTAATCAGAGGATGGGGGAGGGGCATGGGAACTGGGGTGGAGGGATGGATGAAGGATGCCCCAGGTCCCCACGTGAGTCAAAGCACGCAGAGCACTCAAGGACAGTTGGGGACATCCAAGCAGTCTGGCCAAAGAGGCAGCACAGATTGTTAAGCCTGTTCCTGGAATATGAGCCTCGCCTCTTAGGGATTATGTTATGTTAGACACTTTACAAAACAATGTGAGTATCCAGGTCACAGGGAAAATGTTTATACTTCAGAGCATCATCATAAGGACCATGTGAGACAAGAGCCATGAGACTTCTTCCCAAATCTACAAAGTGATGTCCGTGTCCTTCCTGAATGTACTGCTACCACTGCTGCTCTTGTGAAGTCTTCGCTTCTGTCTGCCCAGAGCAAGGGCGTCCACGGCCCCAACCTGGGGTCCTTCAGGAAAGAGTGGCCCATGTGTGCTGCACAAACAGGGGGCCAGTCCTTGTAAACTCAGCATTTGCTCTCCACATCTTTCTTAGCAACAGAACTCTGGCTTGTTTCTGGTTACAACCACTGCACCATAAAGAATCAGGCTTCCAGGAATCTAGCTGTGAACTCTGGCCAGTGAAAAAGTAGGAGGAATGAATTGAAACTTTCAGAGATGCTCTTTAAAGGGAAAAGGTATTCCTCATTATTTCATTCCCCCTTCTGATCAGAATGCAGATTAAATGGCTGGCACTCTTGCAGTCATCTTAGGCAATGAGGAGATTTTTAATCAAGGCAGAGGGTTAGAAAAAGTCTGGGTTCCCCAAGGCTCTGGCAGCACGTCACAGTCCAGGACTCCCTTTCTCTGGGTTGATTTACAGGAGGAAAAAAGAAAAATTTTATATCCTGTCTTACTGACCTTTTCAGGTATTTGTAACTCATAGCTAACCCTAATCTCAAATGATACAGGTACCATAGTTAGCTGTCTTTGGTTTTGTCTCTGAGTAGAAACAGCTATGGAAGAGTCAAGTGGATATGTGTTCATAAAGAATCTCAAAATAACATCAATAAGTGTAAAGTGGGAAGAAATGGGGTAATGACCAAATCTAACATTTAGAAAAGTTCACTCCACTTTGTCAGAATCTTTCAAGATGGAGTAGATATTTCAAAAATCTCCTCAGAAGAAAATAGTAAAGAAATCTCACTTTTACATTAAAATAACAAAGATCAATATTCACTTTATTTGTTTAACCAACCTTTACTATAAGACTGGCTATTGTAAAAAAAAATGATTAATTCAGCTCCTTTAAAATATATTTTAGACCAAACTTGCTCAAGGCAGTTCTTAGGGAAGCAGGAAAAACCATGTCATTTTCCTGAATCTACTCAAAAAAAAAAAAAAAAAAAAACCTGGGTGAATTTAACTTGCCTTCTTTTCCCACAAAATTCTCTTTGAACTAAGACAAAGTATGGAAAATTTCTATGAAGTGTTTGATGTTATAACAGATGAGAAAAAAATAAACTTTATATGAACAAAGTACAAAGTACACATCAGACTTCAGGGATGAAAGCTGTAAAATACATCTTTTTAAAAATCTAGCCCTTACCTGGAAGCTTGAAAAAAGACTTTGAAGGTAGCAAGTAAGGTGTAGTCATTTTCTAAAAACAAAAGCAAAATCATCTTTATCTATCTGCTAGGAAACGACTGTGTCTCCCACAGTTCATAGTGGGAGCTCTAACCCCTGGCCAGGCTATATTTGGAGACCTGGTATCTCCAGAGGTCATTAGTAAGGTTAAGAGAGGTTATAAGGGCAGGGCCCTAATCCAGTACGCCTGGTACCTTTATAACAGGAAGAGACCCAGGGATAGGCTTGCAGGACAAACAGATGCCAGGTAGGACATGGCAAGGCGGCCGTCTGCACACCAAGGAGAGAGGCCTCAGGAGAAACTGGCCCTTCAGATTCCACATGAGCCACGCTAAACCCATGACCCCGCCTCCCCACTCCCAGCAGAAACCTGCTCCTCCCCATCCCGCTGCTAGTGGCCTTCTGTGGTCCAACTGCTCCAGCCCCTCAGTCACCCAGGTGGGGACCCAGGAGCCAGCCTCAGCTCCTCCCCTGCTCCCCACATCCAAACAATCACCAGGTCCAAACACTTTCTTCCCCAAAAGCTGTTAATTCCACTAACTTTCTTTCAAGGGCACCTCCCCAGGCTTTCTGCAGCTGCCGGTGTCTTTGTCCTTGTCCCCACAGACATCACCAACACAGGAAGTTAGCCTGGCCTCTTCCTGCTCTGCAGCCAGGATGAGATTCTGGAAAAGCAGCTGTGATCATGCCTCAGCCCCCCACCTTCTCCCCGAGTCCCCCCAGAATGTCTCCTTCCTTCCCCACTGCACTTAGAACCCCATCCACAGCCCTGCACTCACCCCACAAGATGCCACACAAACAGGACCCAAGCCCATCCTTCCCATCATGCCAGCCTTGGGCACTCTGGACCCAGGACACACACAGCTTTATTTCACTCTCAGTTTTACTTACATTGTGCTGATTTTATGGACTAACAGTGTTGTTTCTTTCTCGTGTGTTGCAAATATTCCCTAGATTCTGGCTTTGAAAACTGAAAGAGCCCTGTTCATAGCACCACCCTGCCAGGAGCCCACAGGTAACTCCCTAGAATTATTCCTGACGCCGTGGCCCCCTGGGTGAGATGCTGCTCCTGTAGTGCCCATCTGGCTGGACCACACCCAAGTGAATGGTCAAGGCTACAGAAGTCCTGAAACCGGCGGTGGGGTGTTAGAAATCACCACCAACTCGAGACCGGAAAAGACAGACCCCCCTTTTGATGAGAGCACTGCAATTTCAGGCAAGTGGCACTACAGGGCTCCCTTCTGAACTTCTGTGAGTTTTATTCAAAGCAGACGGCGGCAACACGTGAGGACCGGGTGCTTCCGAGCCTGATTTTAGCTCCGACGCATTCAGGGCGGCTGAATAGGCCCCGTTCTCATTACTGGAGTGTTTCTGTTCACACTGCGATGCATTCAGGTCTCTTTCATGTAGAATTCGGGCCACATAGAACCAGCCGTGGTCCCCCCACCATTCACTCTCCACCTCCAGGCTGCACTTTGCCCCAGGGAGTGGGAGGCGGAGGCCCCGGAAGCGGGAACCCAGTGGAGGAGAGAGGTTGGGAGGGCAAGCAGCCTTCTGTACCCTCCAAGGAGCAGGCTCGGGAATGAGGGGGGTGGAGGGTGATGGGTGAGCTTAGATACCTTGTTATCCCTGCCTTTTCACTTGTATATTCTAAGAGCAGAGACCAGCTTCTCTTATCCTTCCTCCTGCCAACCCTCAACCAAGTGACGCGGCAGGCATCTGAAAACCCAGCGGCAGAGCGGGCCTGCCTGTGGTGACATCCTGGTACCAAGCAAGTGCCTCCATCCAGAGACGACATCTTCAGGCTGGAGAGCAAGCAGGGCAGGAGTCCAGCTGGCCGACTCGTCACCCAGGGGCTCAGTTTACTGCCTAGAGTCCACAGTGAGTATCCGTCTGCTCTCACATCTCCCAGGGCTGGAAACGCTAGGGAGGGCACTGGATGGCAGGGCCTCCTTCACGTCTCAATGAGGCTTTGCTGTCTCGTGGCCAAGCAGTGGCTTCAGAGTCAACCAATCTTGGGTTTGAACATGAGCCCTGCCCCTTCAGAGCACCGTGACTGTCCCTCCGCTGGTCTGAATCTTCTGTCCTCTCTGTAATCAGAGAAAAAAATCCCACTTTGCAAATGACAGTGTGGCAACTCAGAGAAGGAGAGTATGTCAAGCAGCTCCAATGTCACCTACCAGACCAGAAGCTACATCGTACAGGTAAGGAAGTTCAAGATCAAATTCTAAACTTTGGTGCCTTAGGATAGTTTTTATCTTAACAGAACGAATTTCTCTTTACATTTCCTATACGTTGTCAACAAGATTCACTCATTCATTCCCTCAACAAGTACTTACTGGGCGCCAGCTGTGTGCCAAGCAGGGCTCTTGGTACTTGGGGTGTGTGAATTGGCGTATATAATGACCTGGCCCTCCGGCGGAGGTGGAAGAGTCCAGATTTGTGGTGTTTGCCAATTACTGGCAACTCACTCCAGTATTCTTTTCTGGAGAATCCCATGGAGAGAGAGTCTGCTAGGCTACAGGCCATGGGGTCTCATAGAGTCAGACACAATTGAATCAACTTAGCACGCATACACACCAGTGACCATGGTGTGCACATCCCCCAATGACCAAGTTTAAACTGCCAACGACAGGAAAGGCTAGAAAGTGATACCCACAGAGGGCCCTGACTCCAGCACAGAAACAGGTAGATTGATTGAAAAAAAAAAAAACCTCCCCCGTCCCATCCGCCCACAGAAGCCTCCTTTCCCTTCCCGCTTGCAGACAAAGGGGACCCAACACACCTCCCCCACCAAATCTCTCTAAAAGAAGTTTTCAGGGACAAAGCAGTTTCATAAAAAGGAGACTAGGTTATTGCTAGTGTTATCACTGGCTTCCCGGGTGGCCCAGTGGTAAAGAATCCGCCTGCCGATGCGGGAGAAACAGGAGACGTGGATTTGAGGCATTGCTTGCTTTGTTTTTCTCCAGGAGACATCAGTGTCGGCTCCTACCCAAACCTTCCTTACACAAGGAGAGCCAATGCTCATTTAAATACAGAAACAAAAACCCAGCAAAAAAGAGAAGGAAGAAAGCAACAGTGCTCCCACACTGAGGGTGGCTCACTCTCCCTCCTCTGGTCTTTCTGAAGCAGAGGGACCCCCAGCCTGGAGGAGGGACACCCTGCCTGGGGCCCTGGTCTGGGCGCAGCTGGCCTGTAGATGAGCCGTTCCGGATGCCCCTGGTCCCTTTGCTTTCCTGGGAGCCTGTGCAGTTAACCGGCAGCTGTGGGACCCAGTGCAAAGGCCACACTTCCCCTGGAAGAAGTTCCCAGGGTCCAGAGTGGGTAAGGATAACCCCCCGCCTCGTGAAGGTTTACAGCTTCCAGGCACAGCTCCCTGATGGCACTAAATGTTTCCTGAACTGTCTATTTTAATAAGAAGCAGTAAAAACAGGGGAGAAAACAAATAGGACAGACTTTCTGCCAGTCTGGGGATCTGCAGCTCTCCATGCGACCACGCTCCACTTATGACACAGGCCTGGTCCCCCAAGGAAGCAGGGTCAGGCCCGGGGGCCCCTCTGGCACAGGTGGCTTTTCTAACAGGACAGACCTGAGCAAACATACCAGCCAGTGTGGCCCAAGGTTGCTGGCTCCCTGGATGGGGGTGGACAGACGTCCAGCAGGATGACCAGGTACCACTCGAGCAGCCACTCAGCCACAGCCTGGATGGCAACTTCGGCCTGCAGACATGGTGATCAAGGTGAGAAAACCAGGCTATGCAGGTGCAGGTAAGATCGACAAAGTGAGGCACTGCAGGCAAGAGGCACAACGGCGCCCATTTGTGCTCCCAAGGGCCTCAGAGAATCCGGGGGGCCCCAAAGGCCCGACTGTCCCCAGGGGCCTGGGACCTGGAGACCCACAGAGACAGCGGCCCCTCGGCTCCATGACCCCATGGTGGATCCATAGCCAGGCAGCGCCCGGGGCGTTATAGGGCTGCACAGCCGGGCCCCATCTTTGCTGTGTCCTCTCAGGCCCGGGACTTGGTCTTTCTGCCTCCTCAGTGTGAGGCAGAGTCACCAAGTTGCCAACCTCAGGGACAAACAAAAGTGCTGGGCAACCCTCAGCAGATCCAAGACCATGGGCTCATGTGACCCTGTCAGACACACACCTTCGTTGTTCCTCACCGAGGAAAATTTACAGCTGTGTAGAGACGAGTTAACTTGCAGAAAGTGTTAGCTGTGCCAAGAGTTCAGCCCACAGACAGGCCCACAGTGTCCCTCAGACAGCATCAGTCATTGCCCTGTGGTTGTGGACGTGTTGGGGCAGGTGACATCATCCATAAGCTCGTCTCAGGGTTCCTTCTCTGCTCTCCACATGCGGTCCCTCAAGTTCTCTTCTAAACCAGTAGTCTTGCTATCTGAGTGCTTTCTTCATTAGTTAAAACATTCAGTAAACTTTGGAGCTGGTGTGGATTATATCTGTGTGAGAGCCTTGATCTGACCCTCTTCAAAGGTTTATCCTAGAACACCGTTGTCACCGTCATCACTTTTCATCTGAGCATTCCTTCACCAAACACGGCCAAGTGAGCAGAGTGACCCTCCTTCCACCCTGTGTGAGCTCCTCAGTGGCAGTGTGGAGGGTGGTATGCCCATGTGCAGGCACCCCCTAAAGCTGTAGGCACGATTGTTCTCCTAAAAGCGGGGACCCACCGCATGGTTCAGATCCAGGCTTGGCCTCTGGGCATCCTCTTGTAATCAGGAATGGCTCTTCTGGATTTCATTCCCAAAATGTACAAAGCATTCGGAAACACACAGATGCATCATCACTTCACCTCTCCCACCTTGGCCTTGTTGTCGTTGTTGTCAGAGTGCCCACTTCTGCAGGCTGCACTGAAGCTGCTTGTCTGCTTGTCTGCTCAGAAAATCTGGGGCAGATTTTCTAAAAGGATCCACTCCAGAGAACAGATTTGTTGTTATTCAGTTGCTCAGTCGTGTCCAACTCTCTGCGACCCCATGGACTGCAGCACGCCAGGCCTCTCTGTCCATCACCAACTCCTGGAGCTTGCTCAAACTCATGTTCATTGAGTTGGTGATGCCGTCTCATCCTCTGTCATCTGCTTCTCCTACTTTCAATCTTTCCCAGCATCAGGGTCTTTTCCAATGAGTTGGCTATTCACATCAAGTGGCCAAAGTTAAGAACATTAAATTACTTTTCAGTAAAAGAGTCAATCCCAGGGGGTCACTCATCCATTTGATCTCTCACAATTTCAAATACATTAAAAAAAAAAAATGTCCTGGACACCTTGTGTCCAAGACACCCTGTGACTCCACTCAGATCTCACTGGGGAATGAAGTTGCCTCTGCCACCCAAGGTCATCAAGGCGCGGACTCCGGGGTGCTAAGGAGGGCACTGTCCTGAGGGCAAGGATCTCCACCCCTTGGCCCGGAGCCCTCCTCGAAGTGTGTCTTTGTGCTCGGTCATCGTCAGGAAGAAACCATCCCATCCATCAGCTCCCAGATTCGAACGCCGTGTAACGGAGAGGAGACCAGGGTGCCCCAGGCACCAGCCCTGCAGCCTGAGCAGGTTCAGGTGGGACCTACAGCACGTCTTGACCTTGGAGGGATGTAATCACTCATGTTAGTGAAGTTAGTTGAAATCAAAGGCCGGCGCAGCACAACTTCACCAGCAAGGAACACCTAAGAAAATACATGCTAGTCTGAGGGTGACTTGAAGCAGTTAACTGCAATGGGTGGGGATGGAAGGAGAGTAGCTTTTAACAAGTGTTATGTGAAAGACTGACTCGGCATGGTTGTCACGACAGTTGCATTTGTGGCTGGGTTGTATTGCCAACAGATGGGCACCTGGCAGCCTCTCTTAGTTCACGTAAACATTACAGGAGGAGCGAGTGGGCCGAACGGCCCTGCCGTAGCCGTGCACACACCCATCTCCCCCATGTGAATAAACACACCCATTTCCCTCTCGTGAACAGACAAGCACTTTAGGGCTGGTCTAGTAGACACACTCACAGAAATATTCATTCATTTCTCCCTTTGCGGCTCTGTGTACCCTCTGAGAATTCAGAGGGGAAAAAAACCTGCAGAGAGTCACTGCTTGAAAAAAAGAAAAGGAAAGCCAAAGGGAACGTTCTGCCAAGAGCCTCATCTTCTAGTCATCAAGTCACAGACCGCATCAGGTTTTCCGTGGAAGGAAAACAAGGCCAGGGACACCAATGGTAGCATTTGGGGTCTAGGACAGAACTTATATCCCACCCTTGGTTTGGGAGGTCGGTTTTGGAGAACTGCTTTGAACTTCAAAACAAAACAAAAACCCCCGTGGAAAGGAGCTCGGGGTTTCATACACAGGCACCAAGCTGGCTCTTAAGGAAGCAAAACTTCTTGAACTTGAACTTGTACTTTAAAAGAGAACATTATGACACATGAAGACAAACAGCCAGACAGCCAGACGGCAGCTGGGGGGCCAAAGGGAACACCCAGGAGAGGATTCTCGGGGCTCCTGGATGGACGCCACCCTCAGACCCTCTCCCCACAGCTGAGGCACCAGTTCCAAGTCTTCACAATGACCGTCCCCTCGCCTCCTGGCAGACTGTCCCCCCGCCCCCTGCAGCCCGGCCCCCAGGGCAGACTCCCCCTCCCCACACCCTCTATTACCGCAGAAGGAAACCCGCCACGGAACACTGAGTCTGCGTTCCCAGTGGATCTCTGTGGGTTGATCGCAATCGCTCTCCTTTTTTCCTTTTTAAATAGTTGTGTTTAATTTGTAGAATGACAATACAAGCCATGGGAACAAATGACTTTTCAAAGAGTTCCTGAGTACTCTGCCTCAGTGGTCAAGGTCCAGACTGCTGCTCCTGAAGAATTTGGTGAATTTAACTGTTTCTCAAGGTAAAACTTGTCAGGATTTTCTCCTTCAGCACAGCAAGGTGACATCCTTGGCCAGCCAAGCTGCAAGTAGTGAGACTTCCTGAGAAAACTATCATGAGTCTTGGTTTTAAATCAATCACAAAAGAAAACATATCCTAGCATAAGAGGGGTGGGGGGGTCAATGATTAATTCTACATATGATTTAAAGTATTTTTAAATATTGGTCAGCAAAAATAAAGACTGAGTGACAGTGAGTGAACATGGTGGCCATATGGGTAACTCACCTGCCCAACGGCTCCCTCGGACAATGTTCACAATTAAGAGAAGACAGGACCCAGGTCAAGGGCCAGGGGAAGGTGAAGGGCAGAATTGCTGCACCCCAAACTGATTTACATTTTGTTAAAATTCAGCTCCGTGCGCAGCATCTTTGGGACCCCGGGCTGGGGGTCAGGAGGGCAGAGGTCAGGCATGCAGGCCCCCATGATTAAGTCATCATCCCCTCCTTGCCTCCCTCGGGGCTCCGTACTTTCTGGAGCCACACGCTTCAGACTCGTGTGGCGCCCTACACCCCTGCCCATGTTCTGGGCTGTTCCCTATCAGGCGATCCTCAGGTGGTCTCAGCTTGGGCTCAGACATGCCATCTCTTCCCAGCAAGGACCCTGACTGAGCACTGACTCTTACCCGAGACCCTGCGCCCCCAGGGATCCGAGGGTAGACGTCACTTCAGTGTGGCGGATGCCCCTGTCATCCTGTGCGGCATATTCTCTGTATCTAAAACGTCGCCCTGGACGGGCCCCGAGGCGTCGCAGGACTGAGGAGGAAGCACAGGCAGTTACAGCAGGGGTGGGGGCTGCAAAGGGAGCAGAGGGGAGGCGGGCCATCAGCATCCTCGCCGGGCCCCTCTCCTCAAGATGCCTCCAGCGACGAGTCCTCCTTCCACCTCAGATACTGCTGCCCGCCTGTGCAGACCAGGCAGGCCCGGTCCAGGGGCCCAGGAGCCGAGACGCAGGGGCAGCTCTTCAGAGGGACAGCCAGCAACTCTGCTCACTTAGTTCTCCCTCCCACCTCCCCCATGCTTGTGTGCATGTGTGTACATGTGCCTGTGTGTATGCACACGTCTGTGTGTATATGAGTCTGTGTGTGTATGTGTCTGTGTATATATGTGTGTATGTAGCTGTGTGTATGTATGTGTATGTACGTGTGTATGTGTCTGTGTGTATATATGTGTCTGTGCATGTATGTGTCTGTGAGTATGTGTCTGTGTGTGTATATGTCTGTGTATGTGTGTATGTGCGCCTCTGTGTGTATGTGTTTATGTGTGTATGTACGTGTGTATGTGTTTCTGTGTTTGGACGTGTGTATATGTGCGTGTGTGTATGTGTGTGTGTGTGCGTCTGTGTGTCTGTGTGTGTACATGTGTATGTGTCTGTGTGTGAATGTGTGTATATGTGTATATGTGTCTGTGCATGTATGTGTCTGTGAGTATGTGTCTGTGTGTGTATATGTGTGTATGTGTCTGTGTGTATGTTTGTGTATGTATGTGTCTGTGTGTGTTTGTGTGTATATGTCTCTGTGTGTGTATATGTGTGCATGTGTTTGTGTGTGTTTGTGTCTGTACACACATGTGTTTGTGTCTGTGTCTGTGTGTGGATGTGTGTATATCTGTGTGTACCCAACTGAACCCTCATCTGATACATCTCCTGCATTGCAGGCAGGTTCTTTACCCCAAGGCCACCTGGTAGAAGTATACTTATTCCTTTAATTCTTGCACCAGCTTTCCACCAGGCTCTCATGCCCTCTCTCTGTAGATGGTGCTGGAGCTTGACTTGTCTCCCAAAATGACCAATCAAAATATTTTTAACACATCACTGTCCAGGGGATTTTTGCAGAAACTAACGCCAGTGGCCTTAATATGTCTCCACTCAATAATGTGTTAACAAAAGATCGCTTCTATCAGACTTACACATACATAAATGAGAATATATAAATGCTTTTAGTATTATACATGTAACTTCAGTGATGTATATGTAAATTTTAGATTCATATAATTTTAACTATGTGTATAATATTAAAAATTTTAACAAGCCACAATCAGCCTAATTCTCCCCAACAATGATAGGTAGAGAAATGTTTACTCCCTCAGGAACATATCCAGAATGCAATCCAGACCTGAAAATTACTGTTCTTTCCATCTTCAAAGATGTGAATTTTCATGGGAGTTCTCAGCAAAGAAAAATTAGAAATACAGATGCAGGCAACCCTTCCATATAGTGACTCTGGTCAAGTACATGATCTAATGTAAACCAACAAAGACTTCACCCTGATGAAGTACCTGCAGAACCCTGACTCGTGGGTTCACCAATAGCGTCCCATGGGCCTCAGTGTTGATTAGGCATTCAGCTGAAACAGGCTGGAGGGAAATTCCATAGGTATGGAAGATTTCAGCGAGCCAGGAAAAAAAAAAAACACTTATTTTAAGAAAGAAAACTGACATTGAAACACCTTTATGGAATTTTCTTTTGATCTTAAGGGAGGAACAAAATATTTATCTTTTTAAAAAATACATGAACAGCCAAGCAATTTGCAAGAGGCTAGGTGAGTTCCCAGTAAAATGTAGGCCTTTTGGTATCACTTAGAGATCAAAGGTGATCCAGAACGGGCTCTGCTTTATGTGTATTTTTATTTAAAGTAAGTGTTTAAATGATACCTATCAAACTAGCAGGCAGTAACCCAATATCTCCTGCTCTCGGGAGAACAGAGACTTCGATGCTTACGGCAGCTTTTACCCATATTTTAAGAGACTACAGCGTGTTCCATGATTGTGCGCTGTGTGTAAAGCATTCCTTGACACACACTCCATGCTATGAGGTAACAACGCAGCCTGTCAAGCAATATAACATAATTTCATGTGATTTTATCCAGAAAGAAACACAGATGTATCAAATTGCTCTTTAGAAAAATGAAAACATAAAATAAAATAAACATGCCGATATGGTCTCCATATTCTCAAAAGAACCCTCCTGGAAAACAAATCTGAAGCTTGGAGGTTTCTGGACTTGTCCACCATCCAGAGAACCAACCAGGCCATCAGGGGAATCAGGGCAGCTGCCCAGCCCAGAGCTGCCTTGGAGCTGCTAAAAATTCCCCACCTCGGCAGGCCTGCTCCCGCAAAGGTCAGCGGTCAGGCTGCTGGCTGCGAACACAGAGGAGGAAGTGGCGAGCTGAGAGGCCGCTAGAACTCGCGGACACACACTCACACCCAGGCCCCTGGCCCCGCTGTTCTGGCGGAGCCCCACCCTGCCCCCACCCCGCTCTGTCTGCTCCTGGAACCCTGGCTTTGGCTCCTGGAAGCAGAAAGCAAGCAGCTGTGTTCTTGGCTGTTCCAATGCTGTTTTTGAGCAAATACCTGTAAGGAAATGAGCACGCATTTTCTTTTTCTTTGCACAATTTTCCCTAGTTCCCTGTCCCCTCCACACACACACACACACACACACAGACACGCACACACAAAGACTGCTTCCTTCTGGTGCGTGGAGGCAACTACAATCCTCACACACCTCTTGTGTTTCCGTGTTCAGGCTCAGGGTCCCCATGGACCACCCCTCCTGGCTGCGTGCTGTCTCTTCCCCTCTCCAGACAGCTGGGCGGAACCCAAGGTCTCTGCCGTCTACTAGGTAGTGTTCAGGCGGGAGGGGTGGCCTCACCAGGAATTTATTTCTCCTTTGGGGTCTAAGCTCTGCGAGTTGGACCCTGCACTGACATATTTTGGCAGTGGATGGCTGACCCAGGATTTCTACAGACTCCAGAGGAGCTGTTAAGAAAAGAAAGTTGCAGTGGAATTGGTCTTGATCTGAAACGAGACCTGGGTGTTACTCTGATGCCTTCATGGAACACGCTGTCACGAAAGTGGAACCGTAGCCCCACCATGGCAGTAAAGGCACTGAGGTGGTCTGCACAGCCCCCATGACCCTGTGTCGGGGCTTCCCTATAGCCCAATTGGTAAAGAATCTGCCTGCAATGCAGGAGACCCCAGTTCGATTTCTGGGTCAAGAAGATCCACTGGAGAAGGGATAGGCTACCCACTCCGGTATTCTTGGGCTTCCCTGGTGGCTCAGATGGTAAAGAATCCGCCCGCAACGCAGGAGACCTGGATTCAATTCCTCGATTGGGAAGATCCCCTGGAGGAGGGAAAGACTACCCACTCCAGTATTCTGGCCTGGAGAATGCCATGGACTGTATAGTCAATGGGGTCACAAAGTTGGACACGACTGAGCGACTTTCACTTTCTTGGGTTTTCAGTCTCATACAAGTGCGTGCCAAGTGCACCACTGAGCCCCCTGGTTTTTCTTGATATGAAATCAGTTCCTCACTGCTTATTCTTTTGTCTCTCTCAACCAAAGGGCTCCACAGTGTGTGTCTCCTGGATTGAGAGGAAGAACCAGTGTACACGATGACCTCTCCCAGGGACTCCAGGAACCAGAGAATCCACATCCCACGGGGAGCTCAGAACTCCACAAGCCCACAGAGTTCACATTCCTGCCTGCTGGTTGAGTTTTATTTCTCAATAAACACAGAGAAGTTGACATGCACACAGCAAGCTGGGAGATCTGAAGTCGTGAAGCTGACTGTTTTATAGATCTCTGCAGTTTTATGGACTTTTCAGTTATCATTGAAGGCCCCGAATTGAGTTTTGCCGGAAACAGCCAATATGAGGACCAGAAAAAGTTCACGGCGTGCTGCCTGATACTTGAACTTCTCAGTAAATATTACAGCCCTTTTTGTCGGCCCTAAGGTAGTAACTGATAACATTTTCAATGAGTTCTGAAGCCTGTTTATAAAAGGACACAATCTCAGATTTACATACTGAATTCTACCCACTGAAGTAAGAAGACAACAGTATTTTGAGCGAAGATAGCCTCCCCCTCCCCACAAAGTGACTGCAGTGTTATGAAGTTTGGAGGAATGCTTCCTCCATGCTCTGGCCCTGTCCTAGCCCCATGTTACAGGAGAGGCAGGTCAGACAGCCAGAGCGCTGACCCCAAAGTGTGTGAGCAACTGCGGCACATGGAGGGGTTTGTGGATGGGGCGCGCAAGACATCCCATGAACAAACCGATTAGAGAAAGTGCCCCTTATTCTACTGTGAGCTGCTCCCCCTGCCCAGGACACTGCCTCGTGCCCTGGCCCAGAGCTGATGAGTACAGGACGCTGACCAACCTCCAGTTGACCCCAAAGTCAGGCCCTTCTGCAAGGGCATTACCTGAACAGCCAAAGGAAACAGCTGGTCACAGGAAAACAGCTCCGGCCGGGAGACACTGACATGTATCACACGGATCTGCACCTCACCACGGGAGCCCCTGCACGGCACCGCCTCGCCCCGAGGCCTCCATCCCCTCCTGCCTGACGTGGACAGGACACACCTCACCATCAGGAGCCGCTAAGCGTGGAGGCTGCGGTGACAAGGCTACACACACACGTGGCTCCTCTGTGGTCTCTCCCGGGGTCCTGGTCGGGGCTGGGAGCGGAGCATTTCCGCCTGCAGCTGTAGCCCGAGTGAGCGTGTGTCCTGAGAGATCACCCTGTCACACTTCAATCCCTTTACCTTTTCCTCATGGGAATATTGAAATAGTCATCAGTGAAAATATTAGCCAAAAAAAAATCCTGTCACTGTTATTTTTGAAAATAATTCTGTCTCTTGGAGGCTTCGATGTGAGAACAGCAGCAAATAGGATTAGAAAACGGGGTGACTCAGCCTCTTTAACCAGGGTGAAAAGGCAATGGGATTTTTCCAGGAGGGAATAGCCAGGCTGAGCGAGGTTCAGATGATTTTCCAAGAAAAGGGTAAAGATAAAAACCGAAAAAAAAACCCCAATCATGATCAGGCAGCCCCCTGCCACACCTCAGACAAAGCTCCAGCAAACCAGCCAAGAAGGGCAGATGATGGTCCCGGCCATGGTCTATGCCCACTTTGCAAGGGTTTTTACAGTGCCATTCACAGCTGCTGGAAACGGTCTCCCATTACAACCCCAAGACCTGAAAAGAGCACGCACACAGTCCTTAAGGGATACCCCAGGCACATGGCCAGGAGCCTCGCGGGCTTAGCGTCCTACACCAGGCATCTTCACTCAGGACCCGGATGGTCAGAGGCCTCCCTCCAAAGAGTCCATCAAGGCGAAGGAATGAGGCCTAAATTGTCCCTTCTTTCTTGTCAAGATTTCATACTTCATGGGTTTCCCTGGTGGCTCAGATGGTAAAGAATGTGCCTGAGATGACGGAAACGCGGCTTCAGTCCCTGGGTCAGGAAGATCCCCTGGAGAAGGGAACGGCTACCCACTCCAGCATCCTTGCCTGGAGAATCCCATGGACAGAGGAGCCTGGAGGGATACAGTCCATGAGGTCTCAAGAGTCGGACACAGCTGAGTGACTAAGCACTGTAGGCAGCTAAGTGGTAAAGAAACTGTCTGCCAATGCAGGAGATACAGGAGACTCAGGTTAGATCCCTGGGTCGGGAAGATCCCCTGGAGAAGGGCATGGCAACCCACCCCAGTATTCTTCTTGCCTGGAGAATTACACGCACAGAGGAGCCTGGCAGGCTACAGAACATGGGTTCGCAGAGTCAGACACAACTGAGCGACTGACACTTTCACATGGGAACTTTAAAATAAAAAAAAAAAGATTCCTTTTTCCGCTCTTTCTCTCTGGATCCGTCCACAGACTTGAGGTGAGGCTGCTTGTCCGAGGCCTCACGGAGCAGCTGACACGGCACCTTCTCCCCGTCTCCCTCCTCCGCCCTGACAGCGCCAAGGACAGGTGGGGATCGGATAAACCTCTGAGACAGGTAACTGATGGGAACCTGCTGCGCAGCACAGGGAACTCCACTCCGTGCTCCGCGGTGACCTGAACGCAAAGGATTTATACAAAAGAGGGGATGTATGTATACGGAGAGCTGAGTCACTTTGCTATACAACAGAAAAGAATACAACATTGTAAAGCAAGTACACTCCAATAAAAGTTTTAAAAAACAGAGAAACGCTGGCATCCAAGCCAAGACAGGTCCCCGAGGCAGCTGGAGAGCCTCGTGCAGCATCGGTGCGTTTACAAGGTGACACCCTCATCTTGTCCACATCTCTGGTGGCCCAGGCACCTGATAAAGTCTCAGGACCACCTCCAGGCACCCCCCCCAGCCCCAAGGAGTCCAAAGGTCAGAAATCCGTGGCTGCCTCCAGATGAAAGCCCCCAGCTTATTAATTTAAAATGTCACCAGAAATAAATGGGATTCCTTCCTGTCACCATCAGTGTTGGGTTATATCGTTGACATATTCCAGCGTTTTACTGATGGGCTTGGAAGATGCTCTGTCTGGAACTTGGATGTTCGCTTTCAACAAACTTTTTTAAATACTCACGTGTGGCAAGCAGAGCACTGCTCATTAGAGAGGGAGAGAAAATGAGGACGGTTGTGGTTAAATGGTGATGCTTGTGGGCTCTGACAGAGAAGAGGGTTTTAAAAAGCTATTCTCAGAGGCCCACAGCATTGGTCATAGAACTTAAAACCCACAAAAGAGCAAGTCAGGAAGACAAGCGGAGTGTGGATTCCAGAGTGGGAAGCAACTGACTCCCTGGGGCTCAGGCAGGAGTGGACACCAGCTGTGACCTATGCCTGCATTCATTCTCAGACAGAAAAGTAACTATTTTGATACTGTGATTTATAAAAAGGATATAATGGTGGCTTCCCTGGTGGCTCAGACAATAAACAATCTGCCTGCAATGCAGGAGAACCCAGATTCGATCCCTGCGTTGGGAAGATCCCCTGGAGAAGGAAATGGCAACCCACTCCAGTATTCTTGCCTGGAGAATTCTATGGACAGAGGAGCCTGGTAGATTACAGTCCATGGGGTTGCAAAAGAGTCGGACATGACTGAACAACTAACACTTTCATACTTGTGGTCACAGTCATTCCTGAGACACTTGGATGCCCGTCTATCTGATGTCTGCAAGGCTAACCCATTCCCATCCCAAGTGAGTTCTCCTCTGCTTGTGTTCACAGCCCACCTCCAGCCCCTTCACCTGGTCTATGTTTTCCTTTTTTCTGTACCGCCCGTCACCAACTGCAAACTATACAGTGTACTTTCTATTTTGTTTCTTGTCAATCTCCCATCACTAAAACATGAACATAAGTATCTTTACTGTTTGGTCAGCGCATCCTTCATGACTCAAATAAGTGCTTGGCTCATACAGAGTATTCGATGAGCGTTTCAGTCAGTTCCGTTCAGTCACTCAGTCTTGTCCAAGTCTGTGACTCCATGGACTGCAGCACGCCAGGCTTCCCCGTCCTCTGCTGTCTCCTGAAGCTTGCTCAAACTCATGTCCATCGAGTCGGTGATGCCATCCAACCATTTCATCCTCTGTCGTCCTCTTCTTCTGACTTTCATCTTTCCCAGCATCAGGGTCTTTTCCATTGAGTCAGTTCTTCCCATCAGGTGGCCAGAGTATTGGAGTTTCAGTGTCAGCATCAGTCCTTCCAATGAATATTCAGGACTGATTTCCTTTAATATTGACTGGTTTGATCTCCCTACTGTCCAAGGGACTCTCAAGAGTCTTCTCCAACACCACAGTTCAAAACCATCAATTCTTCAGTGCTCAGCTTTCTTTATAGACCAACTCTCGCATCCATACATGACTACTTGAAAAGCCATAGCTTTGACTAGACATACCCTTGTTGGCAAAGTAATGTCTCTGCTTTTTAGTTGGTTTCTCTGTTTTCTAGGCTGGTCATAGCTTTTCTTCCAAGGAGCAAGCTTCTTTTAATTTCATGGCTGCAGTCACCATCTGCAGTGATTTTGGAACCCCAAAAATAAAGTCTCTCATTGTTTTCATTGATTCCCCATCTATTTGCCATGAAGTGATGGGACTAGATGCCATGATCTTAGTTTTCTGAATGTTGAGTTTTAAGCCAACTTTTTCACTCTCCTCTTTCACTTTCGTCTAGAGGCTCTTTAGTTCTTCTTCGCTTTCTGCCATAAGAGTGCTGTCATCTGCATATCTGAGGTTATTGATATTTCTCCTGGAAATTTTGATTTCAGCTTGTGCTTCATCCAGCCCAGCATTTCGCATGATGTACTCTGCATATAAGTTAAATAAGCAGGGTGACAATATTCAGCCTTGACATATTCCTTTCTAATTTGGAACCAGTCTGTTGTTCCATGTCCAGTTCTAACTTGTTGCTTCCTGATCTGCATACAGATTTCTCAGGAGGCGGGTCAGGTGGCCTGGTATTCCCATCTCTTTCAGAATTTTCCACAGTTTGTGGTGATCCACACAGTCAAAGGCTTTGGCATAGTCAATAAAGCAGAAGTAGATGTTTTTCTGGAACTGTCTCGCTTTTTTGATGATCCAGTGGATGTTGGCAATTCGATCTCTTGTTCCTCTGCCTTTTCTAAATCCAGCTTGAACATCTGGCAATTTATGGTTCACGTACTGGTGAAGCCTAGCTTGGGGAATTTTGAGCATTACTTTGCTAGCATGTGAGATGAGTGCAACCGTGCAGTAGTTTGAGCATTCTTTGGCATTGCCTTTCTTTGGGAATGGAATAAAAACTGAACTTTTCCTGTCCTGTGACCACTGCTGAGTTTTCCAGATCTGCTGGCATGTTGAGTGCAGCACTTTCACAGCATCATCTTTTAGGATTTGAAATAGCTCAACTGGAATTCCATCACCTCCAATAGTTTTGTTCATAGTGGTGCTTCCTAAGGCAATGAGCATTTACTGAATGAATAAAGTAAATGCTAGCTCTTCGTCTATACGCGATTCCACAGAAGGATGGTCTGCTGAGTCCAGGTATCCGGTCAAGTCTCCTCTACAACGTGTCTGTCCAAGTGTGCAAAGTGCTCTGCCCCTCTTTCCTCTTCTGAAAGAGAAGGGTGGGTGATTACTATATCTGCCTTGGAGAATTACTGAGAGGATTAAGAGAGTTAACAAACTGGACGTCCTTTGTGTTCAGTGGTGAAGAATCCACCTGCCAATGCAGGGGACATGGGTTCAATCCCTGGTCTGGGATGATCCCACATGTCACGATGCAGTCGAGCGCACGAGCTATAGCAACTGAGCCCACGCCCTGCGACTACTGAAGCCCACCCGCCTGAAGCCTGTGCTCCACGACTAGAGAAGCCACCGCCGTTGAGAAGCTCGTGCACTGCAACAAAGAGTAGCTCCCGGTTTCTGCAGCCAAAGCAAGTCCGGTGCGCAGCAACCAAGACCCAGCGCAGCCAAGGGTAATAAATAATTTTTTTTTAAAGAGAGTTAATAAATTTAAAGCAATTAAAAGTCTGGCTGAGGACATGGTAAATACCCTATAAACACTAGCCATTTCCTTTTCTCGTTCCTCTCAAAAGTTGTTTAAAGTGCTATGTGATCCTCAGGCCCACCTCCTCCACATTCTGAGTGGAAGAACTTGCCAGAGGAACAGAAGCAAGTACCGTACATCAAGGAAGAGCATTCCTCCATGCGTTAGAGGGAATCCACACACACGCCTGGCCCCTCCCCGCCCTCCTTCAGGGCTCCTGCGGTCACCATCCTCTGCACCTCTCCATACCCCAGGGCTCACCCTCCTTTGTCTTCCACCTTTCCACATCCACTGGGTTTCTTTCTAGAGCATCTCTCACACACACACAGTGTTCTCAAACATTTGCTCCAAAACAACAATTTTCTTCAAATTCAAATCCTTTCTAAATGCCATTCTCTCTTCCTCTCTCTTTTTCACAATAAGGCTTCTTAACACCATAGGATATTTTGGAGACCTACCCCGCCCCGTGTTCTGCACAGTTACATCTGTGTTCCCCCATTAGCACCAAGGCCACTGCTCCCACCAGGGTCCCTAGCGGCCTCTGTCCTCCCCAGCCCAAGGATCCTTTTCCTCTTCTCTGATCGTGTCTCTGTCTGTGACAAGCTGAGTCACACCTTCGTCAACCCTCTGTGACACTGGCCATTCCCAATTCTTGTCCGACCCCGGTGGCTTGTGCCTCGAGACCATGGCAGCAATTTGCCATCTTCCTTCCCCAAACGGCCGTATCCCCAGGTCTCTGCCTTGAGTTCTTCTCACCTGATACTGACTCTCCCCCTGCACAGACCAGGCCCCTCGGCCTCTCCTGGACTTGGAGTCTTACTCTCGGAAGAAAAGCCCAACTTCCATTAAATTAATCAAAGAGAAACTTCGCTAGATTTCGACCTGAACCCATCATTAAAATGTCTTCCTCCTTCAGTCTTCTGGATTTCATCTCAAGGTGCTATCCTCCATATACTCACCTATAGCAGAAACTTGGCTGGCGTCCCAGACCCGCTTTCTCATTTTGCCTCACGTCAAGTTACGAAGTCCTGCAGATTCTCTGTCCTTAACACCCGCACACATCCGAGCTGTCCTCCCTACCCCAAAGCTATTACCTTAATTCCGGCCTCATCACTGCTCACCTGGCTCTCCTGCGATGTCCCCGGGCTGGTCTTGTGGCCTCCAGTCTGGCGCCACTCCAACTCCGGCTCACGGTCACCGACGTGTTCTGTCTAAAATGCAGATCTAATCATGTCCTTTTCCTGCTTACATTCCTTCCATGGCTCCCTTAGCTTCCAGGATAAAGTGGAGATCCTTTGGCTTAACACATGAGATGCTTCGTGAGATGCTGCCTGAGTCCTACCCCACTCCCCCTCACTAACCCCCAGGCCCCGGGCTGTCAGTGAAGCACCCCCTCTATCTTCGGTATCCAGTATTCACTGAGCTCAACTCTACACGGGCTTTGTTCAGGTGCCTCTCACATCGTCCCCCATTTAATTCTTGCCGCAGCACTTCAAGACTGCAGTGTTAGGCCCCCCTTCTGTCATGAATAAACTGATGTGTTGAGAAGTTAGCTCTGCTGTTGGTCTAAGATCATCCAGCTCAGAAGTGACGTCTCACCTTCTGCCCAGCCCTGCTTCTAGAAAGGACGATGCAGCTGCAAGTGCGTTAGCCCCGGGCTCACCTTTTCTCTCCAGCACAGGGCTGCACACAGAGCAGCTTGTTGACAGGAGATCAATAGTAGGTTGACTTTGGAAACACTGGCTCTGAGGTGGGGCAACACAGTGTGTATGAGGCCTCGGGGCTCTAGCAGACAGTCTCAGCCCAGGGTGGACTGACACTCCTGACTGCGAGCTGAGGCTGTGGTGCGGGTGGGTCACCAGGAACCTAGGGCAGAGGCAGAAGCCTGGGGAGAGTGGTGCAGGGAGGGGAGGGGGATGCAGGGAGGGGAGGGAGGGTGGAAATCAGAAGGGGAGCTGGAGCAGGCGAACAGCTGTGGGTGCGGGGCGTGGGGAGCGAGGCGGAGCCCAGCGCAAGTCTGTGAGAACAGGCAAGCGGTCCCAGGGCTCAGCCCTGCTCAGTCCTTGGCACAGGTTACGTCTGGGTCTGAGCGTCTAAGTCAGGACACCCAGTGTCCTCAGAACTCCCCTCGTACCCCTTGGGCGTGGTCTCCATCATCACCCCACGTCGGAGGGCACGGAACGGGGCTTTTACCTTCCCGATTGTCAGGGCACCCATCAAGGAGGTGGGAAATGCGCGCTGCTACTTACACAAACACTGAGAAAATGAGGTATAAGAGCGGGAGGTCATACACTCAGGGTCACAGGAAAGGTCAGGATTTTAGTTTCTTGCCCACTTTGTTTTTAATTTAATTTTTATTTTATATGGAAGTATAGTTGGTTTACAATGTTGTGTTAGTTTCAGGTAGGTGTGCAGTAAAGTGATTCACTTATACCTCTTCTTATTCAGATCCTTTTCCCATATCGGTTATTACAAAATACCGAGTAGAGTTCCCTGTGCTGTACAGTAGGACATTGTCACTTATTTTATATACAGTAGCTTGCATCTGCTAATTCCAAATTCCTAATTCATTCCCCTTGCCCCCATCCCTCCCCACTTTGAACCCCCTTTTCTGAAAGGTGAAGGATACCCTGGGTGTTGTGTCCTAAAATTCTGCTCTAACAGGTTTGCTTCGGTGAGACCACCCCACAGACTTCTGGCATGTCCTGAAAAACACACTGGCCTTGCCAGCCTTCACCTCCACAGGCCTCCCTGCCTCCTTGAGTCTCTCAAACTTTAAGCCATTGTTCACCCAAGGATGCTTTCTAAGAAAGCTGCACTTTTGTGGAAAATTCCCCCCTTCTTTTCACCAAAGTGTACTCTCTCTGAAGGGCTGGTGAGGGGTCACGGAAGGGGTGGTGGTGAGTGTGAATCATCCTACAGGGGAACAGGTCCCTGGTCTGGATGTCCGAGACACCCAAGAGGAGAGGGACTGTCCTCTTTTGTTGTTCAGTTGCTCAGTCATGTCTGACTCTTTGCAACTCCCGGAGCTTCCTCAAACTCTTGTGCTTTGAGTCAGTGATGCCATCCAACCATCTTATCCTCTGTCGTCCCCTTCTCCTCTTGCCTTCAATCTTTCCCAGCATCAGGGTCTTTTCCAATGAGTCGGTTCTTCGCATCAGGTAGCCAAAGTATTGGCGTTGCAGTTTCAGCATCAGTCCTTCCAATGAATATTCAGGGCTGCTTTCATTTAGGATGGACTGGTTTGGTCTCCTTGCAGTCCAGGGGTCTCTCAAGCGTCTTCTCCAGCCGTGACAGTTATCTCACAAGCTCCTCCTGTTTGAAGCAGGCAATGGAGAGCCGAGAGCAAGGGCGTCCTTGTGGCGTCTCACAACACTAAACCATGCCTGAGTTTTAGAAGATGAGACAAGAGATTGGAGCCTTTGCAGCACCACCTGGCTCCCTGCCCATGTCCTTGAAGGCCCAGAAGGGCCCATGCGGGCGGACCATGCGCAGCCACAGACGCAGCCAGTGCTGCATCGCGGAGATTCTGGCTAAATTTAGCACCAGCTTTGCCTGCACTGCTGCAGTTGTCCTGAGTCACCTCCCTCTGTCTTTGCCGGAACGACAATGCCGCAGAGCCTCTGCCGTTCCGGGCTTGGTGGAGGTCGCAGCCCTGTCAACCCTGAGCGCAGCTGACGTTTGCTTTTTCTGCAGTGAGAGAAAGAAGGGGAAGCCAGTTGTGTGGTCTGTGTTCCTTCTCAGCCTGCAGGTTGCATGCTGGTCGAATATGAACATTTTGCTTTTTTTTTTTCTCTTTTCAAATCTAGGGCTATCCAATGTGACAGCTTGACAGTCCTGGAGATGAGGGTCCTGTGTTCACATGGGCTGTGAGTTCCTGCAGAAACACACACAAAAGCAAGTACACACGCACACCTGCACACACACACAAATACACACGCATACACATGCACAGAGATACACAGACACACTTACACACACACAAATAAACATACACCCACATTAACATGCACATACAAATGCACACACACACAAATACACTCATACACACACACAAACACACATGCTCACACACACACAAATACGCACACACAAATACACGTGCACACACACAAATAAACACACATATCCAGAAATACACACAAACACACATAAAAATACACACAAACACAGGCAGCCATCTGGAAGGAGCCCTTGAGGACTAGAGGGTCCACTCAGCTCCCAGCCGGGTCGCTCCAGGTACGGACGTCCACACACACTGATGCCAGGAGGACCTCGGCCCTTCCAGGAGCAGGTCCTTTCTTGTTCTTGCAAGGATGATTATTTTAACAGTCTTCTCACTGGTCAGTTTTCATGCTTTCCTATTCTCCAACTTGACTGCCCTGGTCCTCAAGCCCCTCAAGGGGCTTTTTGCCAAGCTCCCAACTGGCCACAGGGCACCCACGCCTGTGATGGTTCTCCAGTCCCCATGACCCCCTGCTGATCCCGCCACTGCTGCTCTGGGAAGCTCCCCCCTCCCCTGTCATACTCTGGTTGCTGTTTTACAATAAAACACAAGAGTGTGTCACTCCCTAATTGACTCAGACACGCAAACCTGCACCTTCAATGACCTGAGAATCTCACTGATGGAACTGGTCACACATCCAGTCCACGTGCCCCAAACTAGACCCCAAGGCACACGCACCCAGGCTACTTGTACCTTTAATCCCCAGAAGATCCCTGGGGTTGGTTCTTACTCATCACAGCATCCTTCTCAGCTTCTCAGGAAACAGTTGTTGACTCAACTGTGACCAGTGGAGCATGGGGCTGACTCACCACAGACAAGTCCTCAGTCCTGGAAACACATCCCTGCCCACCCCCCACTGTGAGTTGGCCGCACCCCCACACACACACAGTGGCTCCACACCCATTCCATCTCTTATTTTCATGACAAAAGCCATGATTTGGGCTGATGGTCCCAGGACAATGGCAATTGCTAAAGAGGGGTCATAACTATCATCACCCCCTCTTCCCTGGTTAAAGTAAGGTCTCAGGGATCTCATTGGGCAGCCTGAGGAGCATCCCTCTGGAGACAGGGTCACAGTTCCACCTGAGCCATGCCCACCCTGGGCCTGCACTTTCCTGGGACAGGATGGACCGGAAGGAAGGAGAAAGAAAGTTTCATGGAGTCACACAGCTCCTAGGAACCAGGATTTCCTCTTCTCAGCCCAGTCCCCAAACTCCCAAGATCTCAGGGAAAACCACTTAGAATCCTTCCTTTTCTCCCTGTGGGCACTTCTTTCCCTTCTGGCCTCACTCTGCTCTCAAATCAGGTAACTCCAATCATACTTTGTGATCTTGTTGGTGGACAGCTGAGGTGACACATGGGCCCAAACCCATCTCCGTGGGAAAGAAATCCTGCCCGTAAGGATATGGTAGGCTATGGAACTCTTAAAACCTTCCAAAGCTTCCCAATTCTGAAATATCCACAGCTCCCTCATAGACACAGTCTGGTACCACACACAGTGCCTGAGTTCTTCACATTTTAAAAGTAAGCCCGCTACCCATATACACAAGCATCTTAAAATGCATGAGGATAGCCTTCATCTAACAAATATTTCTAGTGAGAAACTGTGCTTGAAGCTGTGCTGAGAGGCTGCCAGAGACCTGTCTCTGTGCTCACAAAGCTCAAGTCCGAGAGGATAGACAGGCATGAGCAAAGGACTCCAAATAGACTGAAGAATCCTGAACAGGCAAGACCTGGTGCTGTTTTAGGCTTTTCAAAGGGGGCAGAGGGGATGCAGACCAGGGATAGCTTCCCCAGGAAAGAGAGACCTTGGCACTGAGATTATGGAGTTAATACAGGAAAGCAGGAGGGAGACATTCCAGGCAGAGGGACCAACAAGGGCGACGCTCTGGAGCCAAGAAGAGAAGCCTAGACCCACCAGGAAGACCCTCGGTTAGAGGCTGGAGAGGAGAGCTCCAAGAACAAGGAAGCGGTCAGCAGAGACCAGTCTCAGGGTCCTCTAAGCCCTGCTTACATGTGGACGTAGGCACAGCTGTGGGTTTGCTGTTGACACTACCCGTGGGCAACAAAACCAGCTCTTTGTGTAAAGTGGAAGTTTTACATCCAAGACCCATAGAATGTTGAGTTGAACAGTACCTTGCTGCTGCTGCTGCTGCTGCTAAGTCGCTTCAGTCGTGTCCAACTCTGTGCGACCCCATAGACGGCAGCCCACCAGGCTCCCCCGTCCCTGGGATTCTCCAGGCAAGAACACTAGAGTGGGTTGCCATTTCCAACAGTACAAGAATCCATGGATAAACTGGTGCAGAAATTCCTCCCTGAACCCACCCTACAGTGTTTTAGAGCTCATCACTTGTTTACGTGTAACTCAAACTGTTAGATATTTCTTTCAACCCAAATCTGCCTCCTTGAAACTTCCACTATGTTTGTGCCCTCTGGAGTTTTCCCAGCTGACAGCTTTTCAGATGTTTAAAGACAGCTATCTCCTCGCCATTATGTACTCTCTTCCTCGGGCTAAAAATGCGTAATTCTCCCTACTCCGTGTATTGCACTATTCCAGACCCTGTCATTACCTGATTGTTGTCTCTCAGGATGGCCTTAGTTTGTCAAGAGAAAATAAATCATATTTGCTTTTGAAAACACATCTAAATACATAAACTGGGTTATTAACCTGTTTTGCTTATCTCTAGTGTCTTTGCCTTAAAAACTAAACCTAGCTTGCCTGGCTTTCAGGAACCACAAATTGTCTCTGTAATTTTAGGGACTTGAAGGACTTGGTAACATATTCTGCAAAAACAGGCTTTGTTAAATGTCATTAGTTAACTGAATGGTCTTTTTTTTTTCTGAGTAAATGATGTGGTTTAGCAGAGTTTACAAAATCTGAAAGGATCTGTGCAATGACACACCTTTTTTTTTTTTTTTTTTCACAAACTAAAGTGAAAGTACCACAGACCTCTGAGGCCAGCAGAAGTCAGCCCCGTGCTCCCCAGGTGGACTGCCACAGAGCAAACAGCAGCCTCACACAAAAGGTCAGTGTGGTCCACTCGCCGCCATTGCAGAGTTTATTCCCACTACTAATTCCTGCCAGCCCCGCCAGCCAGAATCAACCCTAAGTGCCAAGGCTGTTGGTCATCTGTGTAATTCTGTGATCAGAGAGGGCTTCCCAGATGGCCCTAGTGATAAAGAACCTATCCGCCACTGCAGGAGACATAAGAGATGCGGGTTCGATCCCTGGGACAGAGCTTTTCCATGAAGCTAGTAGGGGTTCTGGGGAAGAAAATATTGAGATGACTTTGTCCTGTCAATCCATTGTCCATTTCACTTTACAATCTGTCAGGAAATTGCTATGAAGCAACATGTTTATCATGATTTAAAAAATTAATGTGCTATTATGTTTTCTGGAGAAGGCAATGGCAACCCACTCCAGTACCCCTGCCTGGAAAATCCCATGGACGGAGGAGCCTGGTAGGCTACAGTCCATGAGGCCGGTAAGAGTCAGACACGACTGAAGCGGCTTAGCAGCAGCAGCAGCATTATATTTTCATGGTCTCTGAAAAAGCCATGTAATGTGAAGCGTGATAACCATGATACACCATCAGGAGGTATCCACATGGCAAGGTGATGCAGGTTCAAAAATAATCCTGAAATACCTTTGTGTCCCTGTGACAAATAACACTGACAATAAGCCAAGCAACAAGGTCACCTGTAACAGGAAAACAAGACAGGAGCCGAGTAAAATCGCTTAGTCATCAAGACTGGTGGCTGTTTGTGAGGATTCGTTCTGAGACCCTCACCTCCCTGTACCTGACTCAACTCCAGAGCTAGGAGGGCGCCTATAAGGCCAGTTGCAGCAGCTCTCCTCCTGTGTGGACCTCTCCACCAGGAAGTCCCCCAGCCCAACCTCACAGCTCTGAGTAGCCTTAGAGCATCAAGTCGGCAGCTCTCCAGGGTCCAGGGCAGAGTGGTGGGATGATTCAGTGCCCCCAACACCTGCTCCCCTCAACTTCGGATCCCGGCTCTGGGTGTGGCCTGCCTCTGTGAAACTACTCCGTAAGCACTGCTCTTATCCGGCTCAGGAAAACCGCAGATTCTCTGACCAAATAAAAAGCCTTGTTCTTCTTGGAGCACAGTTTTCATATCTTCTTTTCAGTCACATTCAACATGCATCGGACTCTTTTGCTGATTTCTAAAACCAATACATACACAAACGTAGCACAAGTGCTTTGGGGAAGGAGCCCGGGGGCCCACAGAGGGGCTACACTCTGACCTGTGAGAGGAGAAAGAGGGCAAAGAGAAGGAAACAAAGACGAGAACACTCAGACTCAGGACAGAGTGGGGGGGTCACAGGAGAACACAGGTGCGTCCCCTCCCTACCCACCCTGAGACCCGCTGAAACCCCCTTCTGCTTTATGGAGGTTCTGGGAGGAGGCCCTGGGCTCATTTTATTTACTGGAGTGTAGTTGGCTTACAGTGTTGCGTTTGTTTCAGGTATACAGCAAAATGATTCAGTTGGGGGCACATATGTCGGGGGCAGGTCTTCCCTGGTGGCTCAGATGGTAAAGAATCTACCTGCAATGCTGCAGACATGCGTTTGATCCCTGGGTCAGGAAGACTCCTTGGAGGAGGAAATGGCAGCCCACTCCAGTATTCTTGCCTGGAGAACCTCATGGACAGAGGAGCCTGGCGGGCTACAGTCAATAGGGTGGCAAAGAGTTGGACACGACTAAAGCGACTTAGCATGCACGCATCTGTCAACCCCACTCCTAATTTATCCCTCCCTTCCCGTTTCCTTTTGGTAACCATAAAATTTGCTTTCTATGTCTATGAGTCTATTTCTGTTTTGTATCTAAGCTCGTTTGTATCATATTTTTTTTTTAGATTCTACATATAAGCAACATCAGATGCTATTTTCCTGTTTCACGTGCTTCACTTAGCAGGATAATCTCTAGGTCCATCCCTGTTGCAGCAATTGGCATCATCTCACTCTTTAGGGGGTCGGGGGTGGAATGACCTCCAACTCTCCCCAAGCTGAGGCGTTCTGTGCTGAGCCCAGAAAGTGGAAGCAAACACATCACAAATGCCCTCAGTGACCTTTTGGCACCTCAGAGTGCAAGTGAGTTGAAAAGACACCCCAGTCACATTGGAGAAGGAGGGAAGTCCACCACAGTGTGTTTAGAAGCAAATGTCCGAAGACAACGCAGAAAGGTCCCCTGGTTTCCGCTTGATAAGACAATCCGGTCTCACCTGTTTTGCCTCCCCGGTGAGTTCTCCCTGAAGCAGTATTAGTTTCCCACTGGAATGTTTCCTGTGTTCATCAGATCACACGCGGAGCAACTGCGGAATCCCTGCCCAATGGCCGCAGCTGCACGCATTCCTGGGCCGAGTCTTGCTGGGGCTGCAGGGCGGTGGGGCCGCCAGACTGGATGTCACGTGTGTAAAGGGGGAGGCAGAGACACGGTGAGAAATGGAGAATCAGAGGAGTTGGGGGAGGTTTTGAAGAGGACAGCAACCCAAGCCAAAAGCCCACAGCATGCGGGAGTCCTCAAGAAACCACATTCACCTCTCAGAAGAGAAACGGACATGGAGGCGCTCAGAGAACCAGCTCCCTTATCTCCACACGTCTGTCGGCGCTGAGGCTCTCTTGCCCTGTGTGTTTAAAGTGAGAATGAAATACAGTTGCAATAGCTGGAAAATTAGTGTCTAAGCTGAAAATTGTCGTCTCCCAGTTAAAAATTCCTCCCTCTGGGTTTCCCTTGTGGCTCAGCTGGTAAAGAATCTGCCTGTAGTTCAGGAGACCTGAGTTCGATCCCTGGGTTGGGAAGATCCCCTGGAGAAGGGAAAGGCTACCCATTCCAGTATTCTGGCCTGGAGAATTCCACGGACTGTATAGTCCATGGAGTCGCAAAGAGTCGGACACAACTGAGCAAACTTCACTCACTCACTCTCTCTCCCTTAACTCCAGAAGGGAGTTAAGAAAATTCAGGAGTGGTTTCAGATTTATAGGAATTCTGTGCGTAACACTTTGGATTCTGACATATCGACATGTATGAATTGAGAGAGCAGCTTGGAAACATATACATTACCATATGTAAAATTAGATAGCCAATGGGAATTTGCTGTATGATGCAGGGAGCTCCAATCAGGTGCTCTGTGACAATCTAGAGGACTGGGATGGGGTGGGAGGTGGGAGAGAGGTTCACGAGAGAAGGGATATACGTCTATATGTTCAGTCGATAAATCGTGTCCGACTCTTTGTAATCCCATATAGCCCACCAGGCTCCTCTGTCCATGGGATCCTCCAGGCAAGAACACTGGAGTGGGCTGCCATTTTCTCCTCCAGGGGATCAATCCTGCATCTTCTGCACTGCAGGCAGATTCTTTCCCACTGAGCCATCTGGGAAGTCCATAGTTGTATATATATCTATGGCTGATTCATGTTGAGATATGGCAGAAATCAACACAATATTGTAAACCAATTATCCTCCCATTCAAAATAAATTTTAAATTAAAAAAGCACATGGGGTATAATACACTTTATAATTAACCCATGTGTATAATAATGCTTTTCAGGGGTCTTAAGATCATATGAGACAGAGAATGTCAAAATGCTTACCTGGGTGAACTACTTTATTACTATTTGGATCTCATGTTTCTTTCTTTTATTTTTTAATCAATTACTTATTTGTTTTCGGCTGCACTGGTCTTCGATGCCTTGCTAGGGCTTTCTCTGCTTGTGACATGTGGAATCACTCTCCATCGCAGCACGCGGCCATCTCATCAGCGTGGTGTCTCTTGTTGCGGAGCACGGGCTCTAGGGTGTGCAGGCTCTAGTAGCTGCCTCATGCAGGCTCAGTGGTTTGACCCCCCTAGTTGCTCCACAGCACGTGGAATCTTCCTGGACCAGGGATTGAACCTACATCCCCTGCATTGGCAGGTGAGTTCTTATCCACTGCACCAGCAGAGACGTCCTTGTGTTTCTTTAAAACGTTTTTTGTACTGTTCCTTTTTTCGTTTTCTTCCGGATGGTGATTTCATCAAGTATCTTATGAAAAGGGGGTTAAAGGTATGGAAAGGAGTTGAATCAAGACTTTATAGCTCTTTGCTCAAGTTCCATTTTACAGTTTTTACACAAAGTCATTGTTATTTTCCTCCAAGTATTATCAAAGCTCACATTTCATTGTAGATGAAAAAGTATCACATACAGAATAGTATCAAATATAGAAAAAGCATTGTATATAGTAACAGCAACTAGTGCTTTTTTGACCTCTGACATAACACAGTTTATCTAGTTCCAGGTTATGTTGCTGTTACTATTGTTTAAAATCAGAGAGTCTATAATTAATCCCCTTGCATATTGCTAAACACAGTACAGTTTTCTGCTTTCTAGCTCCGTCTTGACTGATACTAGTCGTCTCTGCCAGCTGAGCAATATTTTCAAATGTAAACACACACTGAAAGGAAATTATTCAATATTAAACTGCGGATTATGGTGACATTAATGACCTTCGGTTACTGATTGCCCAGGCTATAGTTGGCACCTTGAATGTGCAGCTCACCAATAACTATTATACTGAATGTCACCACAGTAAACAAACAGATTGACTCTCTCGTGTTTCAAGTTTAAAGATACTTTTAAAGTTTAGTACTTGCCAGCAAATCATCATATCATAAGCTAGAAGAGTCTTTAAGAGATTTGCTCATCAGTAGCGAAATTCTTGTCTCTCCCATTTTAAATAACCTCTTTGGCCAGCACCTCCTACCCGGTAGGAAGTACGATCCATTTTATTTCTCTCTTTATAATTTGTTTTTTCAAGCTGAGTCCATTTAACGAATGGTCTGTCAAAGTGTGTCCATTTATGTATTTTTATTTTTCATGAATCAGATCCCTTGTGAATTTCTATTTTAGCAATTTTTTTTTAAGATTTTGGTTTAATTATCCTTTCTGAATTTTTCTGTGTGTGAATTTTATTTCATTAAATTCAGCTTTGATCATTAGTCTTTCTTTCTGGTCAGGAAGATGTCCTGGAGAAGGAAATGGCAATCCACATGAGTACTCTCGCCTGGAGAATCCCATGGACGGAGGAGCCTGGGGGGCTACAGTCCACGGGGTCTCAAACAGTCGGACAGGACTGAGCAACTTCACCTTACTTCCTGGTTTCTTGAGTTTATTTTGTTTCTAATTCCTTCAGGTGATTTTCTGATTTTATCTTTTCTTAGTTCCTTTCATTGCTGTCCTATCTTACTTCAGAATTACTAAATATTATTTCAAATTGTGATCCTTAAAGTTGAGTCTCCCCAGTGACCACCTCATCTTTATCTGGTCCATCAACTCTTTTTTTAGGAAATCATGTTTTCAGGTTTGGACAGTGAAGTGTTCTTAAGTATCTCTTTCCCAGGTTTTACATTTCCCTCCAGGAATCTGACCACGTTTCCTCTCTCTGCATGGTTAGTGAACTTCCATTTGGCAGAAACTGTGCTCCAGCTGAGTCCAGGGGCCCAGGCAGTGTCCTCGCAATGATGGACCCACAGTGGTCCCTCCCTCTAGGTCACACGTTCACGCAGAGGATCTGCTGGTCCTGCCACCAACCCCGCACGCCTCCTGAGAGTGAGGGCCCACCCCCTGCTCAGTCTCTCCCAGTCTCACGGAGGCCCCCAGCGTCCACGCCACCTTGCGGAGCCCTGGTGACACACAGGTGCCCAGATCTCTCTGGGCCATACTCTGTCCCGGATGCCCTGTTTCCGACCCTTAACTTGGGCTCCTTGTCAGTTCTCCAGACACTTTCCCAGCTCAGGGGCCAAACAAGGATTGTTCCCTCTCCTGAGGCCCCAGAAACCAGGGCCTCCATTGTTCACAGTGGGGACTCCCAGGCCCCAGCGCTGAATGAGGGGCGGGGGTGGAGGGGCAGGGTCTGCACCATCACTGCAAAGGGTCTGCTGTCATCCTCTCTTCTCATTACCCACAGGCTAACCAGGCTTCTGAGTACTCGTTTACAAAATCTAGTGCTTGTAAACCGTTTCCAGATTCTAATCACTTCCCTGCAGCCTAGCACTTGGCATGTGGGAATCCTCCAGAACGTTCCTAAACATCCTGCCTCCAGAGGCCCACACGAAGCCTGGAGATTAGCTCCTCTGGGAGCCACAGGACCACCTGCTCATCACAGCTTCATGAGGGGTAGTCTCTGCTCCTGAGCTCAATAGTCAAGCCCCCTGGGTTCTAGAAGGAGGCTCTAGAACACTGCAGAGGCTGTTAGACTCGGAGAGCCTCATGGAAAGGACACGAACAGCACATCAGCCTTGGGAGGTGGTGGGGGTAGAAATAGGAATGAATGCTCAGGAGACTCCTGGGTCACATGAGAGATGGGGAGAGATGTAGAGGATGGGACACAGCACAGAGGTGGCCCAGGAGAGGCAGCTTCGGGAAGCGGTGGGGGGAGACTAGATGGGCTGTGCCCTGCCTGGTGCAGGCCAGCAGGGCCAGGAGGGGGAGATGTCACTTCTCTGGGCAGGACGTCTGTCTCTGCATCGAAAGTGTCCCTGAGAACATGGTCTGTAGTTACCAGATTTTTATTTATTTATTTTTAATTGGAGGACAATTTCTTTACAACATTGCGTAAAGAATGTTGTTTCTGCCATTCATCAGCATGAATCAGCCATAGGTATACATATGTCCCCTCCCTCTTGAACCTCCCTCCCACCTCCCACCCCTTCCCACCCCTCTCTGTTGTCACAGAACTTAAGCTAATAGTCAAATAAAATCAGGCTGCAAAAAAAAACAATTTTCCATAAGCTTTCAAATCAACTTTCAAACAGTACTTGAGAGCTGAGTCAAATTCTCTTCCATATTTCAATACCTCAGGTCTAAAATCACGAATCACACTGTGGACATTTTTAATCATAATATAAGCTCTCAGATTATCCTAATATCAAGTTCTCTAAGCAGTGCATATACTTTGAACACCAAAAACGTGTAGATTATCTCAACAATAACAAGTTGACCCTATGCTCAAGCCATTAATTTCCAAAGGCAAATTTTATTCAATTGTTTAATTACAGTTCTCCAGGAGTCGGGAATCCGATCACCTCCCGGGGGAGTCTTCCACAGAGGAGGTCTTGTGCATGGAACCAGGAATCATACATTTTCACAAATGGTTTTACCAGGACTGAAACCCCACACGCTGAGCCCTCTTTATAATGAAGACAGGAGATTATTAATAGACCCTTCCAAACAAACCCTTTGATTTCAGGCTCTGGCCCCATCTAGTCACAGCTAACTTCCTTCCACTAATCTCTTTTACTGCCAGGAGGAAGCTGTATTCTTTTTACATGTTTACTGTCTGGCAAGGCCACACCTTTACAGAGGTCGCGATACTAAGTCATGTTAGTGACAAAAATGACAAATTCGGCTTCTGTGTCCGTGAGCTCAGGCTCCAGAGAGTGTGGTCTCTGGGACCCTCACATCCTCGGGACAAAGGACACTCAGAAGCAGTTAAGGTAGACTGACAAGTCACGTGACTGGACAGCAGGTCTTATTCCTCCACTCAAAGTGGTCAAGTTGGTGCCACACAATAAATTGAGTGAGAAAAAATATCATAATAAAGAAAATAATTGAACAGTACTAGATGTGGAGTTCATGTAAGAGAATACTTCCAAGTTTCAACATATATCTGAGACAGGAAAGTTTTTTAAAATCCCACAAAATTGGCTTTCCCAGCTGCACATGACGTCAAATGAATATATTACCCTCCTTGAAACAACATGAATTTTAGCAGGCTTTTACAATATTGATGAGATATTAGCATTGCCCGTATAAGATCTACTTTTCTAGGAGATTTAAATGAATTCAACATTCATATCACAAAACAGCAATTGATGCAGCTGCAGGAGCTGTAGATTTTTTAAAGCAATCTTATTTCTCTTTACTCAGTGGACATGGGTTTGGGTAGACTCGGGGAGTTGGTGATGGACAGGGAGGCCTGGCATGCTGCAGTTCATGGGATAGCAAAAAGTCGGACACGACTGAGCAACTGAACTGAACTGAATTTCTCTTTTTTAAAAAAAAAGCTTTCATGGAAAAAAGCTAGCTAGAAATGTTTTCAGATCCCGGATAAAGTATTAGATAATACTATGAAAGTTTCAGTTTATTATTCTCATGCCACCAGTAAACAAGTACCAAAGAAATGATGATGATAGTGATGATGATGACGTATGTGTGTGTGTATTTACAAAATAAATAATGACCCAATGACTGAACGTTAGAGTAACTAAATGCCATTAGAGCCAAACTCCTTCCCCTCCTACCTCACAGACAGGTGGGTATTAGCCAGTCTTAGAGGAGAAGGCAATGGCAGCCCACTCCAGTACTCTTGCCTGGAAAATCCCATGGACAGAAGAGCCTGGTAGGCTGCAGTCCATGGGGTCGCGAAGAGTCAGACGCAACTGAGCGACTTCACTTTCACTTTCATGCCTTGGAGAAGGAAATGGCAACCCACTCCAGTGTTCTTGCCTGGAGAATCCCATTGACGGGGGAGCCTGGTGGGCTGCCGTCTTCGGGGTCGCAAAGAGTCGGACACAACTGAAGCGACTTAGGAGCAGCAGAGGTGAAACTGGATTTTTGCAAGTGTGCATAAACATTTCATACTACATTGAAACACCGACACAGGATGGGAGTTGGAGTTTTTTTCCATGGTTATGGGTTTGTGGAATACTTTTTTCTTTTTGCTGTGTTTTATTTCCCCAATAGTCACTAAAGACTGGAGCTCTTACTTTAAGTCATTTGACCTAACATTTCATTTGGGATAAGAATCCAAAGTCCTGGGTTTAATAATGATGAGGGTCCCTGTCATGATATTCCAAGTATTTGAACAGGAGTACCTTATAATGATCATGTGAAAAATAGTCACATTTGCCAGACAGGGTGTTCTTTGTACACTAACCACCACCTTGGTGGGGTGGGGAAAACTTCCTTGAAAACTAGAAACAAATATCAAGTGGAGGAGGCAGAAAATAAACAGAACCCCAGTGATCTGAGGAGAACGATGAGAATGCAGTGGTTCAGTCCTGAAGGAGACGATCCCCTCTGCCCTCTGCTATCACTCACTAGATAAGCGCAGTGCCAGCGGGACCTGGGCTCTAAGCTCCGTGCACTGGGCACATCCTTAGCCTTCTAATGGGCTCACCTCCCCTGATTCCTCACCTCACATAACCTGAAGCTGATGAATGTCCTCTCTCATTTACTGGGAAAGAAACCATGTTTGCTTAAAAAAGAAAGAAGAGCTGTATGACCCAGTGAAATTACTCTTCGGGGCCATTTTATGTTGGGAAAATGGAAACGTTACTTGGGCATCTACTTGACTGCATGAAATTCAATCATAATGTATATATTCTAATTCTTTCCTTTTTCTGAGTGCACATGTGCCAAGTTGCTTCAGTCGTGTCCGACTCTTTGTGAACACAAGGACTGTAGGCCACCAGGCTCCTCTGTCCATGGAATTCTCCAGACAAGAATACTGGAGCAGGTGGCCATTTCCTACTCCAGGGGATCTTCCCAATCCAGGGACTGAACCCAGTTCTCCTGCATTGCAGGCAGATTCTTTACCATGTGAGCCACTATAGTTAATCACAAATGTGGTCAAATGACTTTGGCTGATTCTGTGTTGTCACAGAACGTAAGCCTGGAAAGTCATCATCTTCTGGAGCATTTACTGAGGTTACAATGACCTCCCTCATGTTACAGTAAACCTGAGATGTTGTCTGTCTTCACGTCACGTCTCGGTAACCCAGGGTGAGGCCAGACGGATGAATAAACATTCACACCAGCAGAGGTGGCCCACCTATACAAGCCCATCTCCATTTCTGGCCAATTCCTCATTTTATACACACACACACACACACACACACACACACACACAGAAAGACATGTGAGTGGCAGAATCACATTCAGCATGTGAGAGACAAGAATGGTGAGACCAACCTGCTTAGCCAGGAAGCATTTCTAGGACACAGAGCGAGCTCTGGCTCATTCTCCACTCGACAAAAATGTTTGGTGGGAGGCAGGATGTTCATGGCCCCAGAGACTATCTCCAGGCATCCAGCTGCTTCATCTGGTAGATATTTGCTTTCGGACGTTCAAATGTTTTTTCCAACATCAGCTCCCAGAAGTCCTCAGTACGTGGCAAGTGCCTTGAACAAATGATGTGAGGGTAGCTGTTGTTGTTCAGTCACTCAGTGGTGTCTGACTCTTCGTGATCCCAGGGACTGCAGCGTGCAAGGCTTCCCTGTCCATCACCATCTCCTGGAGTTTGCTCAAACTCATGTCCATCGAGTCAGTGATGCCACTCAACCATCTCATTGGAAACTAGTGGAATGAAATGATTGCAACCCTGTGGGTCTGTCAGCATCTTTTGGGACCCATTTACTTATCAAATACATACAAACATCAAAAATGCTGCTTAGGACTGAAGGCCAGTGGTCCGAGCTACGTGGGAGGGATCACGGCTGTGGTTCATGATGTGGACGCAGAAAGACAGCACAGCCTCTGCCAGGGTCCCTGCCTCTGGAGCATTTGTCACCAATCAGCCTCCACAGCTTTCAGCCTTCCTGGGGCCTTTTCCCATTTTGTCTTTTGTTAATTTCTTGCATAGGGCCTTGCTGAGGCCGACTAGCCGTTCTGTAAAATATGAGTTTCCCTAACAGTCTACAAATGCCCTCATTCTTCAGTTAGTCCACCTCAACAGTCTTGCCAATGGGTTGAGTGAAAACACGATTGCAAACTTGTTTTCAATCTGCCCTGTTTTCTGGAAAAAAGAGAAACAAAACGTACTATGCACTAGCTGTGTCTCAGCTGTATCACTTATTCGATTTTGAAATTTCTCTTACAGTTTCTTTATGTATTCAAATTTTCTTTTTTAGTTTCCAAACATATGTGATTTCTCAGTTCTTTTTTTGTTATGGATTTCTCATTTCTATACACTTACAGTAAGAGAATATACTATGTATGACTTGGTATTCTAAAAGCTGTTTAAGTTTAAGAAAGTCTGTTCTCTAGTTGAAGAAAGTAATTTATGTCTACTAGTTATTCAACTCTGATAACTATTTTCTCTGGTTGAAATATCAGATCTTAATTGCTTATTTACGTACTAATCCCCATAGTTCTTTCAGTTTTTATTTTTCTAAGATAATTTCTGAATATTCATGTTTATTAGGCTTCCTTGAAAACTATTGTTTCCTATCAATATATAATATCTTATTTCTTTTCATTTATATTTATCTTATAAACCTTTTTCTAGTCCCTTTGCCCCATTGAATGTATTTGTGTAAGTATTAAATTTTGTCTTTTGTCCAACCTGTCCATGCTTATCGTTTGGTCCCTGGCCATCTCAGTTCTTATTTCATATTTGTCATATTTATTCATTTCCCCCATCAAGTCCTTAGGCTTCCCCAAATCTAAGGCTCCACCCACATCTAAGGCTCCACCCACCACCCCATCCCTGGACCCCTGGACGTGAGGGTGGCTCAGTCGCTCCCACCTCCCGTGGCTCCTCCACAAAGCCCCTCATCCCAGCTCAGTCCTCCCACTCACCCAACTGCACTGACACTGTCTGAAGAAGTATTTCAGGTACAACTTCGGTTAAGTTCTTATGACTGTTATGACAGTTGTAATCTTCACTTTGTGTTTGTGCATGTCCAGTCTCTTCAGTCGTGTCTGATTCTCTGCGGCTCCATGGACTGTATCCTGTACCTCCCAGGCTCTCTGGCTGTGGGATTTCCCAGGCAAGAATACTGGAGCAGACTGCCATTTCCTCCTCCAGAGACCTTCCCCACTCAGAGATCAGACTGGTGTCTCCTGCTTTGGCTGGTGTGTTCTTTACCACTGAGCCGCCTGGGAAGCCGGCTGCGCACAAAGGCACATCTTGACCAAACTGGTTGTCCTGTTTACAGCTCAGTGACTCACTCTGCAGTAAGAAAGTCAGACACGAAAGTGGTCAACGAAATTCAGAGCCGTACAACTTTAACCCGATTCTCTCACAATATAGCCTTTTTTGAGCATTAATATAATTGTATTCTTAATATATTCAGTATTATTAGATTTCCTAAAGCCTGCCAAATAGATGTAGGCAGGAAGTTCACCAATGAGAGAATGATGCATTCGTTTGAGATTCAATTAAGAAAATGGATGTCAGGTTTTTTTAAGGGGAGGGGGAAGAAAACCCAAGTATAAACTTCAAAACCCCCAAAGTCCAAAATACCAAACTCAAACTAGAAATTAAATATCCCCAAGATGAATCCAAGGAGAGCCTCTGAAGTCAGTAATGAAAGGATCTTAAACTAACCGAGGCAGAGGTCCAACAGGAGAATCGAGACAACTACTTTTGATCCTAAGTGCAAAGGATTTGCTCAAGGATTAAAAAGGAAGGACGGAGGTAATTAATTCTCAGTGCTGGTTTGTTGGGAGGAAGGTGCTAGCACCATTTCCTTCTCTGAAGACAGGAAGTGTGGTTTTGAGGAAAGAGCAAGGATTTGGAATTCAGACCACCTGAGTTCCAAACTTTGCTCCATCATGGTGACTTGAAGGACAAGATTTAATCTTCACACACCTCCTCTTCCTCTGTGAAGTGGAGCGAATAATGCCTTTGGCATAGGTTGTTATAAGGTGTAGGGAATATCATAGGTGCTAATACCTGTCGGCCTGGCAGGTGAGGCAGAGCCTAGTCTTCTGTGCATCCCCAGGGAGGGTGAGGGGCTCCTGTTAGCTGGGTGAGCCCCTGGCCCCTCTCCCTTTTCTCTCCCTTCCTTCTGTGGGGATATGGACACACAGCCGCTGAGTGTGCCACAGCCATCTGGCAACGAGGAGCAAAAAGGCCAGGAAAATTAAATCATCATCAGCCCTGATGTCTCTAAGCTGCTGAACAAACGCCAGCAGCGGTGACCCCTGGGTTGCTCATTTCACTGGAGAAGACCCTGTTCACTTAAGTCACTCTAATCTGGTTTTCTGTTACTTGAAGTAGAGAAGAACTCCTGGTTTATAGATCCAGATTCTGTCTGATAGCAGGAAACGTGCCTTGGATATACAAGGTGACCTTGGACAGGAGACAAGAACAAAAGGGGATGTAACTTTCATATGACCAGAAATGTTGCCTCCCAATGATTTCCTGACATTCATCCTTATCTGAGAATTTTCTGCCTTTTCCTTTACTTACTTGGTAGGTTTGTAGGGTTATAAATATTCCTTCACTCCTAAATTAGCATTCAGTCCCTTCCTCTGCCTGACAAATGGATCCCACCTAACTTCCAAATATTAATGAACAGCAAAGAAAAGTAGAATAAATCTGACTGAGCTGTTGCAATGACCAAAGCTGGTTGCATTCTCTGCAGCTGCCCAGCTGGAGGGGAAGCCGCTGCCCAGCTCCTTGACTCTGGGCTGCCCAGGACTTCTCACCACCAAAGGCTTGGGCGGACTTGACGGCGCTCCTGTTCTGGGCCTGTGCTCTCGGAAGATCTGGCAGGTTCCACTCGGCAACCTTAGAATTGTGAGAAACTCAGCTGGATCCTGACACACTGATTGGGAGACCACTGGAGGAGAGACTCAGGGGACAAGGGGCGACTGAGCCCCCAGCAGAATGGGGAGGAAGCAGAATGTGGGGCATCCGGCTTTCTCCCCAGGCTGTTCAAAAGACACCAAATTACTTTAACCTCATCCTAACTAAACCCAGAGATCTTGCAACTGAACCCACTTTCCCTTGGCCTGGGCACACTTTAAATGTTTAACCCACATGCTGTTGATAATTCGGTTTTAATCATACCACTTCACATGTATTTTCTACCACTCACACTATCAAGTTTGGGTTCCAGACCTCAGCGGAGAGGGATGGTGCCAACCCATTTCTTACTGGCTTGATGAACACTTTTCAACACAGTTCCAAATGATGGTGGGGCTGGGTGAACCCTACCTGAGCTCCTAAGGCAGACCTGTCCTGAAGAATAGGGGCAGACAATTGAGGAAACTACCCAGGGAACTGAGGCTGATGATTTCAGGCAACGATGTGTACTGATTTGACATCCAAACACATTTCAGCATGGTCAACCCTGCCTTTGACTTTTCACAGAGAGACTTGGATCTAGAATCTATCAGTACAAAAATGTTAATGTTTTATCATTGCCTTTTCTGTAGGTCCTGTGGCTTTTCTTCCTGTTTGGAAGGGTGGGTCTTCGTGGCCCCTTTCCTTCAAGGTCCTCATTCCATCTCTGCCCCCTCCCATAACTACAGGTCCTGGACTCCCACCTGTGTGGCTTGCATTCTGATCTGATTTCTCAGAAACCAAAAAAAAAAAAAATCATGTTTCCAACAATGGAGGCTCAATACTGGGTCAAACCACATTGGACCTTGATTGGTTTTTCTTTTATTTTGTACATTTCTCAGCATCAAAATTAAACTAGATCTTCAGCTTTGTTCTTGTTCCTGGAAATGGAAGAAACTTTATAAACTGGGTATGTTTTGGGTCATTCTCATTCTTTTTGTTATTTCTACAATATCTATTTGTAAACAGATTTATCTTTAGTAGCTTGATTTACACTTCAGACCAAAAATGTCTTATACTGCACTTATTTGTCAAAAGTAAGATTGTCGTATAATGTTGATTAAAAAAAAAAATGACATGTCTTTTGGGTGCAGAAATGCAAGAATGTACAATGTTCAGAAATTTTTGTTCCAAAGTATTTTTAAAATGTTTTCTTTACATAAGTTGAAGCCCCACATTATGCGGCTTACATGCACTGCTTATATGTCTTTAATCTGTGTCCACACACAGAATATTCTCCCTCTCCTTGCTTTTAAACCCAGTGGCTTCTGACAGAACCTCTTCTACCTAGGTTCTAAGATTTCTTGAAAAAAAAAAAAGCAGCATCTACCCAAACTTTCCTGGCATTCCTGTACCAAATTGCTATCATTTTTGGTGAGCTACTTCTCAACACATTTCTCCCAAAAGGCTCACTGAGGTTTTGTTCATCCCTAAATGTTGCCAAAGGGCTTCCCTGGTGGCTCAGCAGTAAGGAATCCATCTGCTAATGCAGGAGACTCAGGTTTGATCCCTGGGTTGGGAAGATCCCCCTGGAGGAGGAAATGGCAACCCACTCCAGTATTCTCACCTGGGAAATACCATGGACAGAGGAACCTGGTGGGCTACAGTCCATGGGGTTGCAAAGAGTCAGACAGGACTTAGCAACTAAACAACAACAACAAAGTTGGCAAAGCTCAGCAAACCTGCTAGGTTTCTAAAGATTATTCTGTAGCTTGGAATGGTCCCAGAAGCAGAACCATCATGTCAGACATTCCCAGAAATTCCCCAAGAAGCTAAAATAATTCCAAAGACCTCAGCTCCTCCTAAATCAGCTTGGTGAAACCTGTTCTGCTCAGACCCATCAGAACAGAACGTTCTTGAAGTCAGGTCCAGCTCCAGCCCTGCAGGCGTGGCTGCCCTGGCTGGGTCCTGGGAGCATTCACATGTGCAGGGGTCTCCCTTCACGTCTCGTGAAGAAATCCTCACAGCAGGGTGGCTGGGACGCCCTGGGTCACCTGATAGGTGTATTTTTAATTTTTTCAACAAATTGTTTTCCAAAGTGGCTGCACTGTTTTCCATTCCTCCCAGCAATTTTTGAGAGTCCCAGTTGGTCCACATCCTCTCTAAGAATTGGTTTAGCAGATCTCTCCAATTTTAAGCCTTCTGGTGGGTGTGCAGTGTGTGTCATTGTGGTTTTAATCTGCATTTCCTTTATGACTCATGAGGCAGCGTTTCACTTCTTTGGTAAAGTGTTCAAGTTCTTTGCCCATTTTTACTAAGCTCTTCACGTGGTGTCCCCTGCCGCACATCACTTGGATCTTAGTTCCCCAACCACAGATCGAACCCGTGCCCTCTGCATCAGAAACACATAGTCTTAACCCCTGGACTACCAGGGAAGTCTTAGTCTATGCTTTTCACAGTCTCATTGCTGAGTGACACGTTTTTCAGAGCAAGTCTGTTGCCAGGTAGGTCTTGCAACATTTCCCCCAAATCTCCAGCTTCATTTTCTTACAATGTCTTGAAGAGCAAAAAAGTTTATTTTTTTTTATTTTGATGATGTTCGATTTACAGATACTTTTGTTTTCTGCTTTCTGTGCCCCATTCCAGAAATCTTTGCAGAACCCGTGGTCACAACCATCTTCTCCTTCACTTTCTTCTAGAAAGGCTGGTATCATTTTAGCTCTTACATGTGAGTTCATGGTGTTGTTTTAGTCTCTTTCCTTTTTATACAGTTAAATATGCTTGACAGTCAACAAAAGTCTGTTCAGTTAAAAAGCCTGAAAGGGTTTTGGGTCCATGACATAAAAAATAAATAAGCGGGAGGATGGGGAAGTCAGGGGAGATGAAGAGGACAGAAGACAGACGTCTGTCGTTCCTAAGACATCTCAACCCAGAGGGGAAAGGACTTCCTGGGAGACCCCAGCCCAGAGCCCGAGCTGCCTGCAGCCCAGACAGGGAACTAGAGCAGAGGCCCTTGGGCCCAGACAGCCCTGTGCGCCCACCTGTTTGTCTCTGCACCCAGCTGAGCTGGGATTTGAAGGGTGATGTGCAGTGTGCTCCAGTCCTCAGGACACCAAGCTCTCCCCCCACCCACCACCCACCCTACTGGGGAAGCTTCAAAGGGGGACACTTCCCCATCCTGTGGTTCTGCCCTTGGCAGACTTGCCCAGGAAGAATGCTTGTCAAGCATCCTTTATCCGATAACCTGGGTCTCCCAGCTGGGAGCTCAGAAGACCAGGCTCAAGTCGCTTCATGCTCCCAGCGAAGTTCAGGATCCGCCCTGTGGCCTGCAGGACTCCTCAAGAAAACTCCTTCCCACCCCTCAGTACCCTCCCACCCATCCCCAGGGCCTCCTTCACCCCTGCCCTGCCCCTGCTCTCCCAGATCCACACCCGCAGCATCTCTTCAGAGCTCTGCCTGGAAGTCCTTTCTCTGGGGTGACCTTTCCAAGACATGTCCTCCGAGACTCAGCCCCAGTTCAACGCAGAACCCCAAATCGTCAGACATGGTTGGCAGGAACTACCCAAACTGTTACCACGCTCATTTGTCTTATTTTTAAAATACTTTATTTGTGGTTGTTGTTCAGCTGCTAAGTTATGTCTGACTCTTTGCAACCCCATGGGATGCAGCATGCCAGGCTTCCTTGCCCTTCATTGTCTCCCGGAGCTTGCTCAAACTCACGTCCATTGAGTCAGTGATGCCATCCAACTATCTCATCTTCTCTCACCCGCTTCTCCTCCTGCCTTCAATATTTCCCAGCATCAGGGTCTTTTCCAATGAGTCAGTTCTTCACATCAGGTGGCCAAAGTATTAGAGCTTCAGCATCAGTCCTTCCAATGAATATTCAGGGTTGATTTCCTTTAGCATTATTAGTAGCCTTAAAATTCAAGTTCAAAACAGCTGCAAAGACAGATGTCACAGGATCCTTGGATCTGCCAGCTGAGTCCTTATGAGTTAGTGCCTTGGGCCCTGGTTCAGGAAGAAGTCCCCAGAGCTCCAAGGAGAGTGAAGGAGGAGGCAGAGGATGGGGATGGGTGGGCAGACACTGACCCCAAATCAAGACGGAAGCTGATGCCCCCAGAGCTGATATCAGGTCAGGTCAGGGCTTGGCAGAGCAGCAGATTTCACGGTTTCATTCTTAAAGTCACTTTGGGGTATGCAATCATAGAAATACTATGCTGCTGAAGTTGTCCCTCTGTATAAATTATGGAGCTGAATTTAAAAAAATAAAAAAATAAAAACTTCAGAACATTCTGGAAAATAGTCCTATTTGTTTAAATTTTCAGGAAGTTCAGGGAAAGTTCAGGAAGTTACATAGTGGATCTTCACCGAAATCTGAGCCTTGAGCCATAAACCTGGGAGAGAAAAAGGCAAGTCAACACCTTCTCTGCAGTTTTCCAGGGTTATTTAGTGAGGGGGAGGCAGGCCCTTTCTTCTGTTTATCAGGAAGAGGCATTTCTGATAACCGATTTCAAGTTCAGTGGTTTGTTTCTCTCCGGCGAGTGTTGAGTTCTGCTGCCCTTGAGCTGAGGCTGAAGGCCCTGTAGTCACCTGGAGCTGGAGAGCGGCCTCGGGTCGGACAAGGGGCTCATTGTCCACACCGCAGGGGAAGATGCCCCAAGGATGAAAGAAACTCAAGGAGAGAAACAGCACGGACTGGAACAGCACCCCCTCACCCACACACATCCCCCTACCCCATGTAGCCCCACACTCTCCCTCCCGGGAGAGAGTCCTCAAAGCCCAAGCCCATCCCCTCCACCAGAGAAGCTTCCAGCTGCGCCCGATGGCACGGAGACATTATCAGCCTGTTTTCTTTCTTTCTTTCACAAACTGCACAGGCATGTGTCGCAAAGGACAACCTTCTCCCCAGAAGAGGTGAGGCCTGCCCACACGGCTGCCCACATCCCTTCAAGGTCAGGGTGCGGCATTTGGCATCTTCCCTCTGTGCCCATGACCGGAAGCCCCTCAGCCTAAAGTCAAAGTGCGCACCCTGGGTAGCCTCCGCAAACAGTGAGGACAGCAGTCTGGGAGAAGTCGGCCACTTGCAGGCCACCACCTGTCCCCGCCTTCCTTCCCACCTGGTCTCTTTCACAAACCGGATGAATGCGTGTCTGCGCTCAGCTGCTTCAGTCATGTCTGACTTTTCCTGAACCCCTGGACTGTAGCCCTCCAGACTCCTCTGTCCCCAGAATTCTCCAGGCAAAAATACTGGAGTGGGTTGCCATTTCCTCCTCCAGGGGATCTTCCTGACGCAGGGGTCAACCCAGGTCTCCTGCATTGACAGGTGGATTCTTTACCAACTAACAGGAGGCAGAGGCCCAAAGCTTCACCACCAATATCTGCCAGGTTCTGACTTTTGACACCAATGACTCAAGGCCATGACGAGACACAGTACAAAGCCCTTCCAATGCCAGGTAACTTACAGCTTTTCTCTTCTTAAATTGTAAAGCAAACTCTTTATAATCTTTAATGAAACACTCACCCCAGTGTCAAGGAAACAGAACATTTTTTAGTAGGAGATAAACCATCATGAAAATGTTTAATTCAAGCAGCTGGTAATTCAATCATAGTAAAAAATTAAGTTCTTTTTCATGACAAACACATTTTGTAGGGCAAGGAAGTAGGGACACGGGGTCCAATTCAATCTTTAAGTCATTGGTCTGTAGTCTGGAAGGGGGACACAGAGCAGCGTCTGTGATCTTGTCCACACACATCGGAGCTTGAGGGATTCAGCTGTCCTGTTTGCTATTCAGAGGTTCTTTTCCTTCGTTTTTACTTAATTTAGTCAAATGGTTTGGGGATGTCATCAAGATTGGAGAATGTGTCTTCGCAAGACCAAAATAAATGACGAATCACTGATTCAGGGGGAAAAGAGAAAACCAGCTTGTCATGAGCCAGACACCGTTTCCAGGGGATGGATTGATGCTGAGGCAAGACTTCACAGAGTGGAAAAGCAAAAGTTTTCCGAGGAAGAACTCCACCAGTCACTCTCAGTCCTCCACCCACGAAGACGTTCGGCACAACTTCCAGAAGATCTTGGTGTTAGCAGAGAAGCAGCGTCTGAAGCCTCGGTTGGACTCCAGCCCTGAAACAGCTAGAGCCAGTGCCGTGACAGTCAAAAACAAGAGGCGTGGAACTTGAGAGATGAAAACAGTGAATGGTCGGGTGAGCTCTTTGGTCTGAATTTCTAAAATCACATGGAATTGGGGAACTTGAACCTCTCCCCAAATAAAACATAACAACTCTCAGGGAAACCGCAGACCCTGCTGGGACTGACCACCGGGCTAGAAACCCTGATCCTGACACAGAGCCACCAACACAAGACAGAGGAAGCCACCGGCTTCGGGCAAGTTTCCCCAACTGTGAAATAAAAGCGATATTTGCTCTGTGGACCCCACATGAGGAGAGAAAAAGGACATTGTTCTGAGTTCATTGGAAGGACACTATCTGAAGATTTTTAAATGTCCTTTCACTGTGTACAAGAAACTACAAATTATAGTCCTTTCTGTTTTAAAATAAGCCCATGACTTGAGAGGGCTTCCCAGGTGGCGCAGTGGTAAAGAACCTGCCTACCAAAGGAAGAGACACAAGAGACGCAGGTTCGATCCCTGGATCAGGAAGATCCCCTGGAGTAGAAATTTTCCAATATTCTTGCCTGGAAAACTCCATGGACAGAAGAGCATGGCAGACTACAGTCCACAGGGTCATAAAGAGTCAGACACATCATGACCCTAACTCTTCCATTTGACTTGCTACCCTCAGCGAGCCCATGAGGTTTGGGTGTTTTTATCCAGACCTCATGGAAGCCAATTATGTACAGCCTCTGCAACTCCTTCCTGGTTCAGGCTGTTCAGTTACAAATAAAATCAGATCACTTGGGAAATATTGAAGGCAAGAGGAGAAGGGGGTGACAGAGGCTAAGATGGTTGGATGGCATCACTGACTCAATGGACATGAGTTGGAGCAAACTCCAGGAGCTGGTGAAGGACAGGGAAGCCTGGCATGCTGCCACTCGTGGGGTCACAAAGAGTTGGACATGACTAAGCAACTGAACAACACTCGGAGGAGATAGCACAGAGTCCTGGAGGTAGTCCAGCGGGGTAGAAGCTCCCAGGTTGGGCTTGCAGCTTCTTCCTCGAGCTCAGTCCTCTAGGGCCGTACCCGAGCTCTGGAGCTGGAACGGTCCCTGTGTTGAGCGGCATGCCTGCCTAAGCTATGTCATTCCCCCCAAAACTGACCTCTGCTCTTCCACCCTGGCTGGAGTTGCCATCTTTAGCAAAAACAATCCAGTTGAACTTCAGATACATGATGGATATCTCCTCAGTATAAATATATCCCATGCAATCTTTGGGACAGACTTATACTAAACAGTGTTCTGTTCTTTATCTGAAAATCAGATTTATTGGGTATCCTGTATTTGACCCAGCAACCCTCAACCTTACATCTGTAATTGTTTGTTATCCTATCAGTGATGGAAGCAAGACAGGTGCATCTCAAACTGTGAGGTCTCATCAACATAACAACATAAAAACTAACTGAAAAACAAACCGTTTAGTTACTGCACTCGGATCTGAAGAATGTGGAATGACATAGCAGCAACCTCTATTTGTGAAGTGCTCAGTGTCAGACTTTATTTGCCCAATAAACACATGAGGCACATACCGTGGTCCTACTTCATTAATGCTGAGGCCTTGATCAGTGTTGGCCCGAGAGTGACCGTCTGAACACAGAACTCCTAGTCCATCCCAAGGCAGTTGTAGGGCTTCGGGGGCACCTTGGAACTGAATCTGGTGACTGATGTCACTGTGTCACTGTCCTGGGCGTGCACAGCGGCATCAGTTCTCAGGGAGCCAGACTCTGCGTCATCGGCGAGGCCATCAGGCTGGTTTTCATCATGCTTGGTGTCACCCTTGGGGGGGGGGGGGTCTGTACGTGTGACAGCCCACAGAACCCACCCCTGGGAGGGCCAAATGGATTTTCACTGTTCTTGTCTGTCTCTTCTGTGGGCCCTTCCAGCCCCAGGGAGTCAGGCAAACTGCACCACCATTTGAGCTTTTTGGGGTCCATGTGCCTTTTTCATTCTGAGCAGGATAACTTGGAATTCAGGAAAATAGGAGAGAACTCTGTCCCCACTGCTGACTACCAGACAAAGACACCCTCAATCACGGCCGTCCCCTCCTTAACGACCGGGAAGTCGACCCAGAAAGCATGTGGTAGGATAGCTGTCCTCTTTCCTGGGGACAGTGTGGCGCTGGACCCCCAGAGCCTGGCAGGAGGACACATCACAGCACAACACAACGTCGTCTGTGACAGGCCGGAAGCTGCCTCTACCTGGCCTGACATCGAAAGGCAAACCACCAAGGTAAGGAGCTGCCTCCTTCTCGGGAGGCCAGCGTGCCCTCGGGCTGCCAGGGTCACTCCGGCAGGCGGGGGTAAATTTAGAGCCTGGCCACCTCATGCCACCCGCAGTTCCACGTCGTCTGAGGACGAGCAGGCAGTGGACCAGCTCCAGTCTTCGCACCCGCGCACCAGTCCTGCTCAGCCCATCTTGTGTGTCAGACAGCCTGGCCCTTCACAGAAGGCGACATTTGTGAGGTGAGGTGACATCTTCGCAGAACGCCAGGAGGCTTCTGCCTGGCCGGGGTCCGGGTCAGCTGGCCTAGCCAGCATGGCTTTCTGCGGCTGCAGCACTGTCTAAATGGAGACGGGAAATTACAGGGGAGAGACAGGGCTGCTAAAAAAGCATGAGGAAGAGGCCAAGTCCTTTCTCCCTGTTTATAGCAACACCACCTTCGTGCAACCCCAGGTTCAAGGAAGCAGGGCGGAAGCCTGGCCCTCAGCAGGTGAGCAGGGGAGGGAGGGGGGCCCGTGACCCCCACACAGAGCCTGCCGACAACCAAGGGCAGGGGAAACTCAACAGGCCTGGCAGCCTGGCGGGTTTGCTCCTTACGGGGACATGCTGAGCAACATGAACAGTGAAACACTCAAGTTCACGCTCCTTCTGCAGACCCCCATCTGTTCTCACTTCCTCCCAGGATGCCCCCCCACCCTCCTGTCTAACAGGATGCCGGGCTAGCCACGATGACTTCCCAGGAGCTGAAGTCATGAAAGCATGTGGCACGTAAAAGAATAAAAGCGCTGGTCATACAAGCCGCCTGTGAGGCCTAGACTAGTTCTACGGGACAGCAGTGTGTCTTGGGAGGTATGTCCCAGAATGTCTGCCAAGAGTTACGGTGGGCACACGTGGCCATCGCCGCCTGCCCGCTGTGGGGTCAGGACTCTAGGGGATGGGATGGGGAGGACAGAGGGCCAGCCCAGGCCTTTCCGCCCAGCCCTCTAGCTCCACAGGCTCCAAACCTGCAGCCCGCACCCCGACTCTGAGCTGAGTGAGAGCACTGATTTCATCAGCAGCTCAGCATGGCCTGACTCCAGAGTTCAGAGGCACTGAAGGGGTGGGAGGGTCATTTTCACATGCTCTGAGCCAAGGACCAGGCCCTCGGAAGCCCAGCACACCTCTAGGGTCCCTCCAGGGACTATGCTTCTGGATTCCAGGCGTCCTCCAGTGGTCACCACCCGAGCATGTCTTCATGTCCTTGTAAAGCACCACTCTCTATGGCGAAATGACTTAAAATTAGCAAAGTCAATATTTGATCTGGGCCCAGTTGGGAAAGTGGAACCTTCCGTGGAGAATCAGAGCTGTCTCCAAGAAGAACTGCAGCAGCAGCCCTGACCTTGAACTTGGAGGAGACAGAACACTGGGCTCGGGGAGTGACCAGGGCAGAAAGGGCCTCGGAGTCACCAGCCAAAGCAGGGAGTGGCCGCATTTAGACCAGCACCCCCACCACCCGCCCCTCCCAGCCCAACTAGGCACACCCCACCTCTTCCCCCCCTCCTTGGATGACTGTGATTCCTGATTTTGTTCCTAGAAGAAAGACTCAGGTGTGGAAAACGCCCTGTTTTATTTGACCTGCATTATAACCCTTCCAGGGGTGGCCTTAGACCTTCCATAACCCCACATTTAATAGGTCAACCCTGCAAAGGCTCAGGGTCCAGGTGGGGCAGAGTCCAGCCAGCACCATCCGCCCCCTAACACAGAAGAATGAGTGCTGTGGACAACCCAAGACCACCTCCAGACACTGCTGAGCCCCCAAGAGACCCCTGAGTCCCCCAGACACCTCTGAGCGCCCTCTTTCTGTCAATCCAGCTAAAGGTCTGTGAATTGCACTGGTCTTTCCAGAGAATCCTCTTTTGTTTTTTCCCTGTTGTTTTTCTCGTCTCTACTGGATTCATCTCCACTCTAATCTTCCTTTCTTCCGCCTACACGCTCTGGGTCTAATTTTCTCTTCTTTAGTTCCTTAAGTTGTGGTGGTGGTTTAGTTGCCAAGTCATGTCTGACTCTTGTGATCTCATGGACTGTAGCCCGCCAGGCTCCTCTGTCCCTGGGATTTTCCAGGCAGGAATACTGGAGTGTTTACCATTCCTTCCCCAGTAGATCTTCCCAACTCAGGGATCAATCCTGGGTCTCCTGCACTGCAGGAAGACTCTTTACCATCTGAGCCACCAGGGAAGCCCTCCTTAACTTGTACACCTAGATTATTGAGATCTTTCCTTTTCTCTGAGGCCTGGGTTTACAGCAGTAGCTTCCTGCAGGTACTGCCCTCTGCCCCTGCCCCGGGGGTTCTGAGAGGTTGTATATTGTGTGGACACCTCTCTTTTAGCAGTGAAAACAGTTGACTGCCCTGGGAAACAGAAGCCTGAGAGAGAACAGCAGTCATCAGTTTTACTTTTTCCCTAAACTGAAATCTACCCAGAGAAGATGGCTCTGCTTTTAAACCCAGTCCTTGTTTGGCCTAGGCAGAAGCTATTTTTGCTAATGAAATTGCGGCCCAAAAAAAGAGACATTTCTCTGGGTCTTGTTGGAGATACCGTGGCCCTTGTGAGCAGATCAATACAAGAACAGTGCAGACACCAGGCTGATGGGCTTCTGTCCGTGTCTCTGAGGTTGGAGAACATCCAGACTGCACAGGGACCAGGAAGCCCTGGGCTGCGCCTTCTGCCTGTCCACCCAGGGCCGCACTCAGCTGCGAAAGCCCTTGCAGAGTCAGGTCACTGCTCCTTGCGCGAGGCCACCTCTTCCTGGGGCCAGCACCCTGCAGCGGCCGAACCCGCTTCTGAGGATGGCCCATGAGTTGGTGGCCATGCAATCGGCCGACTTAGCAGGTGACCAGGAGCCAGTGCTGAACAGAAGGGGGCTGACTTTCCTGGGAGACACAAAACCCAGGCCCTCAGAGCCCAGCCCAGCCAGCCCAGGTGATGTCGATCAGATGAGAGCTTGCCGCTCAGTTGCACCCTGCCACACACCCGTTGGAACACTTCTGTACACCACTGTTTATTTTTTTCAGTTGCTCTGCATTATTAAACAGCTGCCCCATCTCCTCTGCATAGTGGCCACATTTCAAGGCGGGGGACGTAATTCCTGTTTATGTGTGCAGTTGGGAAAACTTTTGGAGCTCTCTGGCATGAACAGCATCTCCTAAGACATCATGACTTGTTTCCAACAATGGTCGGTGGCAGTGAGGGCTGAGGGTGCAGGCTCACTCCCCACACGCCTGCTTTGAAAGGTGATCAGCACCCAGGATGTTCTCACCTCTTTTATCCGGGCGATTGGAGCACAGCTGGGAATGCCGCTTTCACGGTCAAACAGATCTTAAGGTAATTTCTTGGAATGCGTATCTGATGGGATAGGACGGAAAAAAAAGAGAGAAAGAGAGCAGAGCTGAACAATCACCTACAAATTCAGTCGCCGAGAACAATGAGAACCAGCGCAAGGGAAGGACTTGTGTTTTTCGGGGAAAGTAGCTTTCGTGGTCACCATGCACTGGTGAGCCCCAGAAATTGTGAACACAGGATTCTTTCTTTCAGAAAGCTGCCCCCCAAAAATGTCTAATCTTGGCATATGAATAGAAATCAAAGGCTATGCAATGCTTAATCATATACTACACTTCAATAGGTCATTTCTTCTGAGGGGATAAAATCCTGTCACAGGCAGCAGGCCCAGGAGTTACAAAGTCAGTTTTACAAACATGAGAGACGCTGAGTCATCTCGCAGACCTGGTCAGCATCAGAGTGACCCTCGGAGGAGACGCCCTTTCTCCTTGCTCTCAGCCTCTCGTCTCTGGGCCAAGGGTCAAGGCCCAAGGGTCAAAGTCAAGGATCACACCTCTGATGTCCCGGGGAATCAGTTCTCAGGTTTAGATTAATTCAAAAATTCATGGTGAAGCAAAAAAGGGGAAAAAGGATACAAACTGACCAAAAATGGGCAAGTTAAGCCAATTCGTGGATAAAAGCATTCAGACCATTTGCAAGAAGTAAAGAGAAAACAGCAGAGAAAGCATCGTCTCTTGCTCCTGGGCGTCAGTCATCCCCTACACCCCGGCATCCTGACGAGCAAACTTGCAGGGCGGGCGTTGGCTGAGGTGGAGGGAATGTCTGAGTCCTTTCCAGCACCCATCAGTCACCAGGAGCCAGGCTGAACCAAAAACCTTTCTGCTGCCAGGAAGCCAGGGCAGGATGACCGTCCTTCCCGCATGTCTGGCCTTCAGCTTTGGCCACAACACGGGGGAGTCTGCAAGCTGAACACCAGGTTCCTACCAATGTGCCCCGCAAACCCGACAGGTCCCTCATGGCTGGCTCTTTCCTCCTTCCTGCAGGAGGGAGCAGCCCTGCCCGGCAGGGGCAGGTGTCCCGACCGTCCTTCCCACGGCTGAACCAGCCGGGGCTGGGAACCGGAGAGCCAGGGTCCAATGCACCCTGAGCCCCTGGAGCCTCCCTCTGGCCAAGGCAGGATGGGCGTGAGGGCACAGGTTGAGATGCAGCTCACCAGGCCCCTGTGCTCCCCGGAGGGTCCCTGGGCCCTTGGGACCCCACACCCAGCCTGTCACGGGGGCTCCTGCTGACTCCCCAGCACCTCTGTTTCCACCAGGCTCATTCAAACCAGCCCTCTCGCCCCTACCCCAAGTGGTCCCATCTCCGCCATCACACCTGAGCAAGGTCCTGGCCCCCGCACCCCCATCAATGTCACTCTGGTCCTGGGCCTTCCCACTGTCCAGCTCAGCCATGGATCACCCTAAGCCAAGCAGAGCAAACACACTTTAACCCACCCACCCCAGGGGCAGCTGGAGTAGCTGTGAATACCCAGGCAGGAGAGATATAGCCCAGGATCCATGTGACCAGTGACAGCTGGACTCCGGCATCAGAAGAACCCTGCAGAGGTGGCTCCTGCCGTCCACCGCATCCCCAATAGCCCCTCAGCACAGAGCCTTCAGTGCCCTGAGCCCACGGACCACAGCCGCGGGGCCGCCCCTCCTCTGGGGGCTGAGGACCGGGCCACACGGCCCGTCTGGCAGCTGCCCAGCCCCCTGCCCACTGCAGCAGATAACGGAACCAGCATGCCTGACCCTGCCAGCATCCTGCACAGAATAGACGGTCTCCAGGCAGACACCAGTGTCCATTCAACTATGCACATGGCCTCTTGGGGAAAAAGGATACATCCTGATTATTGAGTGAAAGTGCCCAAGAGAATAAATACATGCTTCACGTGTATGCGATTTTCTGAAAATGTTAACACTGCTCAAACAAAATTGAAAAATAATTCTACAACCAAGGAGTTGGAAGTAGAATATTCATTCAAACTGGATACCCTCTTGCATGGAGACCCCCAGGTTTAAGGGACACCTACCCTTGGAGCTGACGTCGGGGGCTGTCACCTGCCTCCAGAAAACAGACTTGTTCAGTGTTTACAGATGTCAGCCCCAGAGACGTAAACCCATTGTCCCAGAGGATTCGTTTTGACCCGCGATTGTGAGTACTGATTTACTCACAAACATGTGACCTAGAAAAGACTCTGATGCTGGGAAAGATTGAAGGCGGAAGGAGAAGGGGACAACAGAGGGTGAGTTGGTTGGAATGGCATCACTGACTCAATGAACATGAGTTTGAGTAAACTCCGGGAGCTGGAGATGGACAGGGAGGCCTGGTGTGCTGCAGTCCATGGGGTCACAGAGAGTCAGACATGACTGAGCAGCTGAACAAGAGCAACGTTATCTGTGACCAGGCATACCTTGGTCGCTCTGTCCTTTTTCAGTTTGTGCTCCCCCTCATGTTTTCTCTTTTCTTTTTCAGATCACGTTCCATTTTTGCAGAGTCAGCTGTATTTCTCCATCTTATTTTTCCATCAAGTTCTGACTCAACCCCACGACATTGCTTGGAAGTCCTTCTTATGAGGCAATTAATTAAAATCCTGATTTACCGATATCCATTCTTTCTGTGCTCCTCTGCCTCCATCTGCAACAACCTTGCTTAAAGGCAGAAGCTCTTTGAGAATTCTTCCTGTGATGGATTCACTCCAGCATACCATTGCTGAATAGAATCAGCTTTAAGAACACCAGTGTTAGAAGTATTTGTCTGGGAATACATAAAATAATGAGATCGGCCACCAGTTCACTTTTGACCAAAAAAAGCTGGGTGATAGTGCACAGGCGTCTGTTGGCCACTCCCTCTAGTGGGGTGATGCTTGGACATTCTCTGTAATGAGACATTTAAAATGATATCATTAAGCAGCGAGGTGACAGGCTGCAGCCACAATACAGGGAGCACGGCGGGGCGCATGGCAGGGCTCACGCATGTCCAACCTCGGGCTCTGCCATATCCCTCACGGCTGTCTCAGCTCGCTGCCCTCCCGACTCTGGCAGGATCGCCCCTCACTGTGTCATGTATACTGATCTCTGGCTTTGCAGGAGGGGTCCTCAGAGCCCTGGGGCGTGCCTGGAGGAGCAGTGATGCCAACAGGGAGAAATAGTCAAGAGGGTTATTTTAAAAACGGGTGATTTTTTTTAAAGCTGAGGTGCATGAGCCCAGGCCCAGCAGTCAATCTATAAACCAGCCTCCTCCTCCCAACCCTTCAAAAGCACACAGACCGGGGCCCCTTCTGATTCCAGACACGCGCTTCAGGGCACATTTAGCCTTTTGTTACTAGTTTTCACTTTTCAAGTTGCCTTTGATGCATATTTTCAATGCATTTTTATTCCAAGAAAAGATGGTGGACGAGGAAGCTGATGTGATCTGTCGAATTCACCTAATCCCTGTCTGGCCTGGATCCTGAGTACCGGGGACGGCAAGGGGCCCACCCAGCCGCACTTACGGGGCATGTCTTAAAGGTCCTGCATCGAGGAGCCTGGCAATCTGAGGCTCAGGCTTAAGGAACTTGTCCATCACTGGAACACCGGCCAGAGTAAGTCAGGGCTGGCAAGAAAACGCAAAGCATCAAAGAACAAAAATCATCACAGCCTTGCTGGTGATGCTGAATGCTCAGCCTCTGTGCACTGGCGCCAAAGCAAATCTCAGAGACAGAATTCCAGGTGAGGTAGGAAAGGATGCTGAAGCTAAATCTCCAATACTTTGGCCACCTGATGCGAAGAACTGACTCACTGGAAAAGACCCTGATGCTGGGAAAGATTGAAGGTAGGAGAAGGGGACGACAGAGGATGAGATGATTGAATGGTATCACCGACTCAACAGACGAGAGTTTGCGCGAGCTCCAGGAGATGATGAAGGACAGGGAAGCCTGGCATGCTGGGGTCCGTGGGGTTGCAGAGTCTCACAATACTGAGTGACTCAACAACAACGTTTGCCTGGCAAAGAGGGGCACAACGGACTCCTGCCTCGAAAAACTATGTGTCGCAACCCCAGAGGATTTGGTGAGGAATTTTATAGCAAGGCACAAGAACCCAGGTGCTGATAAGACCAGGGCCTGCAGACCTTTAATCTGGCCTCAGGTGGCCCCTTGGAGGAGGAAATGGCAACCCACTCCAGTATTCTTGCCTAGAGAATCCCAGGGATGGGGGAGCCCGGTGGGCTGCTGTCTATGGGGTCGCACAGAGTCAGACACGACTGAAGCGACTTAGCAGCAGCAGCAGCAGCAGCAGCAGGTGGCCCCTGATGAGCTCAGTTATCACACCGTGCCCTTCTCTAGAATGAACACTGACATCTTATAATCAGTGGGGGTTTCAGTTCTGCAGAAGAGCTTAAAGACATTGTCTTATGTGTCCCTTGAGGGGAACTCTGCTCCCTTCTTGTTCTTCCCTGATCAGCAACTGTTTAAATCTGCCCTTTCAAGTCCTGGGTTTGATCCCTGGGATGGGAAGATCCCCTGGAGGAGGGCATGGCAGCCCTCTCCAGGATTCTTGGAGAACCTGATGGACAGAGGAGCCTGGTGGGCTACAGTCCATGGGGTCGCACAGAGTCAGACACAACTGAGCGACTGAACCACAGTGAGTTAATTAGCCCCTGTTTGTTCTGAGAGGCTGCGTATGCAGAGGAAGCCCAGGGAACGCGGGCCTGGTGCTTCCTGGGATGTTTTAAGTCAAACAACGAGGACAATCACCCTGGGATCTGAGAGGCCTCCTGGAGCAGTCTTCAGGCTTGTTAGTCCAGGACAGAGGCCCGTGGAGGCTCTCCAGGAAGCTGGGAGCAGCTTGCCCTGAAGGAAAGCCCAGCATCTCTCCCTCTCGTCCTGCCCTGACTACCTTCACTGTCTCCCCTGGCTGGCTGAGGGGGGCTCTGCCCCAGGGCATCTCTGGGGTGTGACTTTCCAGAGCCTTTATTGAAAGCACCACCTGGGAGCAGCGATTACCTAACAATCTGCCAAAGGGGAGGGCTGCAGAACCCTTGGCATCCTTGAATTGCAACTGTTTTCTGTCATCGTAAAGAAAAAGCTAATCATTTTTTCCAGCAAACCTCCCCCCTCCGTCTCCTGCACAGACTGTTACGAAATTGCCAAAGACCACACACTGGGCTTTCTCTGTTTTCACAGTTTTTAAAGTCATCCTCTGAAGGCAAAGGAGCGGAGAGGAGAGGAGGGTTTCTCTCCAGCCCGGCATCTGAAGTGGAATTCCGTCGGCAGAATGCTATTCTCTTCTGGCCACTTTCCACAAGTTCCATCTTCTTATTAAGTGTTTATCATCTCGCTTAAAGGAAAAGGAGGAAAAAAAAAAAAAAAACCAACCCTCTGACTGCATCCAGTTGGGAAAGTGCCATGCAGCCCTCGCAGTCATGCTATCGAATATTCTGGAAATGAACTCTAAAGACCAAAAAATTTAGCTCATCATAGGAAAGTTCAATTTATGATAACATTTATCTCTGCGTTAATAAGGATTTGCAAACAGAGCTGATTATCCAGGTCTTTGAAGATGAACACCATGAATCAATCCAGCGATGTATTAGTGATACGAGGTTGTTGCTTTTTAACAGAGTTGGCCCGACGTAAGACATTTCTTTTTTATGTGAAATGATGTTGAGAGAATTTTGAAATGTGCACCATCTGAGTCATACTGGCTCAGAAGCAGGAATTCAGCACAAACATTTTTTAGCGGCAGATCAATGATGTAAACTTTGTTTTCAAGGGAGAATAAATGCTTTGCTTCCCAAACCAGCCTGACCCATGGGGCAGGAGGGGGATGTGACCTCAGGCTCTGAGTGTAGGAAGGGTGGGTCATGGCCAATGGTCCTCCTGTGGCCGGGGTGCCCCAGGAGAGACCGTCCCCCCACTTCACATCCCACCCTCTCCCCAGCACGTCCCAGCGGCCGACACCCATCCCCCAGGCCCGCATCCTCCAAAGATGCTCCTCACCCCTCCCTAGCCTCAACTTGCTCCAGTCTCCCTCTCAGACACACTTTCGGATCATTATCTATGAGATGTTCCAACTGACATCCTTGAAAATTCAGGAAACAAGTTCAGTCGCTAAGTCATGTCTGACTCTTTATGACCCACTGGACTGCAGCACTCCAGGCTTACCTGTCTTCCACTATCTCCCAGAGTTTGCTCAAATTCAGGAAATAAGTACCAAATTTGGGTTTCCTTGGTGGCTCAATGACAAAGAATTCACCTGCCAATGCGGGAGACCCAGGTTCGATACCTGGGTTGGGAAGATCCCCTGGAGAAGAAAATGGCAACACACTCCAGTGTTTTTGCCTGGGAAATCCCATGGACAGAGGAACCTGAGGGGTTACAGTCCATGGGGGCAAAGAGTCAGACACAACTGAGCGAGTGAACCACCCCCACAAGTACCGATTAAAAACAGCATCCTCGTCACCCTCGTGGTTCAGCACACAAGTGCCTTTGCTCATCTCTTCCCACTGCACGGAGGTTTCAGACCGATGTCTGCCTTTTCTAAACCCACTCCTTCTTCCTGACTTAATCCAAGCATTGTCTCCTTGAGGAGGCCTCCCCTGCTTCTTCCGTTCCCTGTAACCTTGCACTTCTCACTGGTTCTAATTCCCGGAGCATCAGTTACTGTAGCTTAGAATCTGTCCTCATGTCTGGTTACCCTTGAATCATCTCCCATGTGTGATGTGGCCTCCCCAAACAGACATCTCGGGCAAACTGGGGTGTATGTTATTATGCTCTGTGACAGTCCCTCCCTCTAATGCCTGGTCACAGAGTATCACTCAGTAAGTAGTGATCTCTTCTAACTAAGTGATCTCATCTAACTAAGCTCCCAGCCCTGCCAGGACAGGTGTTGAGTGTCACTTTTCTCTGTGACACAGCGCTCTCATTTGGAATCATTCGCTTCTCAAGGGGGTTGGGAAGGTTGGGGGTGATGGGCAGGGAGGAAGTGGGCAAAAGGGAAAAGACTGTAAAAAAAGTTCTAGACTGATGTGGCCTGGGAGGCACCAAACAGTTCCCAAATGTGGCCATGCACTGGAACTTCCTGGGGAGATGATGAAAACTAAGATGCAAACAAACCCCCAAACTACCTAAAGCCCCCTTGTGGGATCAGGAACTGACCTCTGTTATAACAAACTCCCAGAAGGTTCTGACAGCTGGTTCGGGGCAGGTCTGGATTGGCATTTGGAGACCCTTCCTGGTTTCAAATTCTGGTTCTGAAACCTGAAAACCATGTGATCTTGGATAAGTTGTTTAAACATTCTGGCTCCTCTTTTACTCATCTGTGAAACGTGAGTTGCTCAGTCATGTCTGACTCTTTGTGTCCCCATGGACCGTAGCCCTCCAGGTTCCTCTGTCCACGGGATTCTCCAGGCAAGAACACTGGAGTGGGTTGCCATTCCCATCTCCAGGGAATCTTCCCAACCGAGGGATTAAATCTGGATCTCCTACATTGCAGGTGGATTCTTTACTGTCTGAGCCACCAGGGAAACTGGAAAAGTTAAATCCAAGAATGGTGAACAGATGGCCCAATTCCCCTCACTGTCCCTGGGTGGGTCTGGAAGAATAGCACCATTTCTCTCTATGGGGGAGTCAGCCCCCCACTTGCCCATCTGCCTGGAAAGAGAGGATGATGAGCATACAGCTGGGCTCTTCCCCACAGCTTTAGACGGGATGACACCCCAAACTCCCCTGGGGCCTCTCAGCCTTGACGTGGCCTGGGGTGCTCCAGTGGGGAAGGGCATTTACTGGCCTCGGAAAAGTAGAAGCGAGCCTGGGATTCTGCCTGCAGGGAACTGGGGGGAGCAGGGGACGTCCAAGGGCAGGAAGAGAACCACCAGAGAGCCGGGTGTACATTATTCACTGTAGAAATCATTCTTTCTAATGCTCTGCAAGCTTAGCAACGTCTGTTGAATGCTACGACCTGGTCTGAGCTGCCCAGGAAGAAATGAGAGGATGTATTGATACATAGAGATGCCTAGACTATGAGGGTCAAGGACAGACCCAAGTCCTGTGACCCACCTCCTGGAGGGAAGGCGAGTCGTGGGAGAAAGGGGCTGAAGCGATGGGGTTTAGAGGCTTTGTCCTTCTGCCACGAAGTCAGCTGATCATTTTCACTCAGACACATGCATATGATACCAATGCTTAGTGGTCATGCTCGCTAATACCCGAGCCGTGAGGTCCAGACTGGCTGCGGTGACAGTGACCCCAAAGTGAAAGGCTTACCCTGGACGGCAGGAGCCCTCAGGGAACTGGCACAGGCCTGCAGCGCCAAGGCTGGCGGGAAGAAGCTGGGGTCTCGGGGTCATCGCTCCAGCCCGAACTCATGTCTGCTTCTGCTTTTCCTCACCAGATTGTTGCATGGGAGCCCCGGGATCCAGCCTGTTCCTATCAGGTCACTCAGTGTGTCCTTCACAAAGGGGGCTCTCTGCCAGCCTCCCACCCCGGGAAGAGCAAAGAAAGGAAGAGAAGCCATGCCCCTTCCATCTGGGAGCTGCCTGCACCCCTCCTGCTCATGCCCGCCTGCTGGGATCCAGAGCCAGGGCCAGAAAGACAGAAGGGAGGTGGAAGGTGTGGCTTTTAACTGGGAAGCCAGGTGTCCAGCTGGAACCTCGGATTCTAGGGTCACAGATGGGTCAACAGCTGGGTCCGCTGCTCCAGCTCAGAGAAGCCACCTGAGATGCCTTCCCTTCCTCTGCAGAGCCCCTGGGCTGAAGGGGTCACTGTCCAGTAGAGAGTTCTGGATAATCCATAATAATAATTGTGAGTATCGGCTACATGTGTGTCTGATAAAAACAGAAAATAGGAGAGTGAATTAATTATTACTTAATGCATTCCTTGCTATCCAAGGGTTTGATCTCCTTGCAGTCCAAGGGACTCTCAAGAGTCTTCTCTAGTACCACGGTTCAAAAGCATTAAGGAGATCAAACCAGTCAATCTGAAAGGAAAACAACCCTGAATATTCATTGGAAGGACTGATGCTGAAGCTGAAGCTCCAATACTTTGGCCACCTGATGCAAACAGCCAACTCATTGCAAAAGACCTTGATGCTGGGAAAGACTAAAGGCAGGAGGAGAAGGAGACAACAGAAGATGAGATGGTTGCATGGCATCACCGACTCAATGGATGTTGAGTCTGAGCAAACTCTGGGACGTAGTGAAGGACAAGGGAGCTTGGCATGTTGATGTCCAGAGGGTCTCAAAGAGTTGGACTCGACTGAGCGACTGAACAACAACACTCCATTTAGGAGGCAAAAATCTTTCAAATCTGGACTCAATAGGGCAAAAACTAATTAATAAGGGTTTTATTGGTGAAAGCATTGAAAACTAGTGTGACTCCTAGGGGATCAAATGTGCACGCGGGCATGAAGTATCCATTTGGTTATTAGAAGTTTAAATTTTTGTGCAAGTCCTTTCACATTTTATTAAAAAGAATAAAAATAGGATTCAAGTTTGTACCATTAAGGATATATGCACATAAATACATCTTTCTAAATAGGCTATATTAGGGAGACATATATTAATATATAAATAATCAAATACATCCTTAAGAAACAAAGGTTCTCCAAAATTGCTTTTCCAAGATCTCCAGTTTTTCCAAGAGAGATTGAGTTTTCTCCGAGCAGCCTGCAGCAAGGACCCCAGGAAGGCTCCTGAGAGCCAGCCCATCCCCCCTTCAGAGGAGGGTCTGGGTGGGAGATTCTCGCTGGGGCTCCTCCATGGGGTGAGTTCCCCCAGGGACAAAGCACCAGGCAGAGCATGGCAAGGAAGGACTGTGTCCTGCCTGAGTCCCGACTGGGGTCCACGTCAGGGCGAGCCCTCACCCAGACTTCTGAAGACTCATGAGAGCTCACCAGCACCACTGCAGCTCAGAGGTTCCTAGAAGTGCTCGTAAATGATCAGCATCTCATTCCCAAAAGAAGACGGCACGTCTCTTTGCCAGCAAGCCGCTGAGCGAAAGCACGTGGGACCGAAAGTGCAGAGAGCACCCCATGGGACCAAGATTACAGGAGTGATTTAAGAAGTCAGAATGTTGTGACCCTCATTGGAACCTGACCAGAAAACTAGGATTAACACCCCAAAGCCTTTAGGTAAAGTGCCAAGAACTCTTTAATGACCTAACCACAGAGGATGTTAGGGGACTGATGAACAGGGAGGCTAAAGTCCCCTAGACTTACCTTTGGGATAAAAAAATCCATGTATATTATTGTCAATACATGTGAATAACGTTGATATTTAATTCATTAGCTGTGTGTATGGAGTCCTCTTGGAGGAAAATATGAACATTTTATCATAATGTATTTAATAATGAAGCAAAATTCAAACTCAAGAGGAGAACACCAAAATATAGGGGAAAAAAACATTTTTTTTTCCAGAGAACACCCAAATATAAGAAAAATCTTTTTGTTTCAGTCCAGCTTAGCTCTCAGTTAAACTCAGCTTTGAAAACATCAGTCTGAAAGACAAACGGTGCACTGGAAAACACTGAAGAGCACTCTGTGCAGATGAGAAAGGGCTGCAGATGAAAACCCAGCGCATTGGCTTTCCATGCAGCAACACTTCTGAATCGCTAAAGCTCAATTTACCCGGGATTTCTATAAAACTGAGCAAGAAGTCTCGTGAGCACAGGCACACTGGGATGACCGTGTGACTGTTCCCACATGTTCATCCCTTTGCCTGAAAGATGGCCTTCATGCCGCTGTTCTGTGGCTTGTGTTGCCTCCAAGGAGATAAGACACCTCTCCCTACCCCATGGGACAGGTCGGCCTTGTGGCTTTATGGGACTCCGAACGCAGGTGCAAATACGATTGGGTGCAGAGGTGTAGGCTTTCCACCAGCCTCCATGTGCTTTCCTTCTCTACAAGGATGGCTTGTCCTGGTGGATACTGTTCCTTCAGCCTAAGTCCAAGAACCAGACATCTGATGCAAGGCCAAGCTGACCCGAGTTGAACCATGGCAGTCACAGCCAACCGTGGTCACCAGCAGGAGATGTCGAGAGGAAATCAACATTCCTGGAGACCAGGGGGCTCCCCTGCCGGCTCAGTCAGTAAGGAATCCACCTGCAGTGCAAAAGAGACTGTCTGCAATGGACCTGGGCTTGATTCCTGGGTCAGGAAGATCCCCTGGAGAAGGAAATGGTAACCTGCTTCAGTACTTGTACCTGGGAAATCCCATGGACAGAGGAGCTGGCAAACTACAGTCCATGGGGTCGCAAAGAGTTGGACACGACTTAGCAACTAAACCATCACCACATACACGGAGGCTTAGAGACTATTTGTGACCACAGCAAGGCTGCCTGATACATATTCTTCCCTGGTGTGGGGTCCATAAAAACCATGTCACAGAACATCGTTCAAATCAAAACTGACCATGAGGACCAGATGAGAAGATGCATCCTCAAGGCAGGTGACACCCTTTCCTCAGCTGGAGATGGAAAGCCCTCCTCCTCTCTGTTTCCACATCCATCTGATTTATAGGTCGCTGAATGATGAAACCAGTGGCTTGTGATCCTGGGATAAAGATTTATGGTGTGAATCAAGTTCGTCTGGTGGTTCCTCACATCTCCCACAGCTGTTTTCCGACCTTCTCCTACAACCCTCTCCCAGAGAATCCAGGACACACCAGTTGTCCCGGATCCTTGTCACAAAACTCTATAGACTCCAAAAACAGCTCCCTTCCTCCCCCCTCCCCCCACCACCACATCCTTAGGACACACGTGACACGCACAGGAAACTTCAGGACTTCAAGGACTTGAGTTCTTGAAGAATTGTGGAAATGCTGGCAAATCAGGACCGGTGAAGAGGGAGTTGTCTGGGGGAGGAGAGAGGTAGAGATCTCTCAGACACGCCTACCCTCATACCTAGACCACAAATTATGGCCCACTAGTTTTAAGCATGAACTTCCCAGGTGGCTCAGATGGTAAAGCGTCTGCCTACAATGCGGGAGACCTGGGTTCAATCCCTGGGTTGGGAAGATCTCCTGGAGAAGGAAATGGCAACTCACTCCAGTTTTAAGCATAAAATCAGCCTCTCTGAAAGGCTCAAAATGCTGGGGCAATTCCACAGAAAATAAGAGGATCATAGCATGGATCCAAGAGTCACAGAAACCCAATAGCCAGGTGGAACGCTCCTCCCAGCCTTTGAAGACATCGGTGGGGGAGACAGGGAATGAAGATGTCCCTCCCTCTGTTCATATAACCATCTGCGATAGTATCTGGACCGGGCGGAGCAGCTGCTTTCCAGCCAGTGGGTCAAAGCGTGAGCAAGTGACGACATCCGCTCCCCAGGAAGAGCTCAGCAGGCACCCAAGTGCAAAGGGGGAGACGAGAGAGTATGGGAGGTGACTAGGTGTTGAAACAGCCACACAACAATCCCAAAAACTAAGAGGACATGACTGTAGGTTGTGCCCCGGGGCTGGGAACACATCTGCATCAGGGGGCTTTTCATTTCTGCCTGAAGGGATTCTCCAGCTTGAAGTCCACAGGTTCATTGCTATGACATTCTGGGAGAAACAAACCCTCTCATTGTTCCTCCTTTCCTCTGTGAGCTCTAATGAAATCCACACAGTGCACTGGGGTCCTTTCATTTTTCTTTGGTTTCTAGCACAAACCTCTGTGACATCTTCTTAACTGACAGCCAAATGTTTATATGCCCACCTTTCAGGGACAGGCACTTCTGATTGGAAATGCCATTGATAGATTGAATTATGTTCCACTCTCTAGAAAAAACAATCCCATCGGCACAGTAAAATACACTGGGTTTGATGTGTTTGGCTGCAAAAACTTTCATTTGGCCAGGGCTCCGTAGCCTGAAGTCTCCATAGTGTAAATTATAATGTTATTTGAGATGAAGTCTAGAGTCATTTGCGGGGCTCAGGACGACACATGATGTAATCTTACACTCTGCCTGCAGGTGTGATATTGAATTCTGGGAGGACGCACACCTGGTATCGATGGTCGGTCTGGCGTCGTTTCAACACAGCCAACCAGCGCCGAAGATGATGAAAATAAAATAGCACCCAGCTACAGCATGCGTGCTAGGTCGCTTCAGTCATGTCCGACTCTTTTCACCCCACGGACTGTAGCCCACCAGGCTCCTCTGTCCATGGGATTCTCCAGGCAAGAATCCTGGAGTGGGGTGCCATTCCCTTCTCCAGGGGATCGTCCTGACCCAGGGATCGAACCCGCATCTCCTGCACTGGCAGGCATATTGTTCACCACTGAGCCACCTGGGAAGCCCACGCAGCTCCAGCAGTTTCTTAAATAAGAGAAAGTTTGAGCAACCATTACAACGAGCTCCGTGGCATCTCACTATTCGATTTCCATAACAGCCTCCAAATCTTCCTCTTTACAGTGACCCTCTCTGGGTGATGAGAAGCTAGAAACAAAGCTATGTCTCATGAATAATAATCAAGGTAAAAATAAAAATAATATGTGGGTTTTTACATGTGAAAATGATACTGACGTTGATGACTTCATCTCTAAACCAAAGAAGGAAAGAGACCTCGAACAGTACACTGATAGAGCTCAATGCCTATTTGCTGAAAGAATAACTGAATTCAAGGGACCCTCTTCCTCCTGACCTTGGCAGAGGATTCACCTACAAACAGGACAGCTGCATGGGATGGTGGGGGAGGGGGCAGGTTCTGGCTACAGAGCCTGCTCCTGGAGTGAAGACAATCACCATCCTGTATGAAAACAGAACCCACAACCTCCGTCTTGTTGAGACACCTGCCCTGGTGGGTGAGCCCCATCCACACGCTCAGTGACGACCAGATGTGTGAGCAGATGGAAGATGGTCTTGTACGTATCTGGAGGGAAAGAGGGAAGCATGCCAAAGTGAATTCTAATGACCTAAACCTCTGACACATTTAGGAGTCAGGGACGTGTAAAACATTGACCCTGCTAGAGTTCACAGGGACTCAAATTATAGGGCTCTACTGACAATTGATCCAGACTGACGGGCATGACAACTGTGGCCAGCAGTCATGCCCTCAACTGATTGGAGTGTGAGATGCCGCAGAAGGGGTGGTCAAGCCTCAAGCCTCTATTTTGAATGATTCCAGGAAGATGAAAACTGTCCACTTATTTAATTCCCTCCCTACAGGAAAGAAGTGATTTCACTGGTTTAAAACTCAAAACATCTCGAGGTGATTCTATAGTCTTAACTGATCCGATCCCCGGCCCCAAGAGGTGAGGAGGGACTCCACACACATAGTAGGGAGAGGAGATCGGTTCATCTCAGAAGTGGGGGTGGCAGGGGGGTCCTGGGTCCCACGTTGCTTGCCCACCACAGGCCACCTCTCTAGAACGTCACAGTCATTCAATGCCCCACCTCGTCACGTGTGACTCCAGAAGTGGCATGACCTAGTACTGACCCATCCCACACACACCCTGCCCTCCTCCCACGCTCACCACTCTGGAGGGGCAGGCGAGAGTCCATCCAAAGCACCTCCTCCTGTGGGGTTTATCTACTGGGCCCACAGTTTGCCTGCTTTCAGTGTAGTAGCTCTCCAGCCCCAATTCTCATTTAATGTGAAGTCCAGTCTGGGCCCCACGGGCTTCCCAGGTGGCTCAGGTAAAGAACTCACCTGCCAGAGCAGGAGACACAGCAGACATGAGTTTGATCTCTGGGTCAGGAAGATCCCCTGGAGAAGGACATGGCAACCCACTCCCATTCCACTCTCTCGCCTAGAGATTTCCATGGACAGAGGAGCCTGACGGGCTACCGTCCATGGGGTTGCAAAACGTCAGACATGACTAAGCGATTGAGCATACAATAATTGTGAGGAATAGCCATAAATATGCAAATGACTTACCTGATTCCTGTCTGTTTAGCACTAGTTCAGTTCAGTTCAGTTCAGTTCAGTCGCTCAGTTGTGTTCGACTCTTTTTGACCCCATGAATCGCAGCATGCCAGGCCTCCCAGTCCATCACCATCTCCCAGAGTTCACTCAAACTCATGTCCATCGAGTCAGTGATGACATCCAGCCATCTCATCCTCTGTCGTCCTCTTCTCCTTCTGCCCCCAATCCCTCCCAGCATCAGACTCTTTTCCAATGAGTCAACTCTTTGCATCAGGTGTCTAAAGTACTGGAGTTTCACTATAAAACTCCTAGAGGAGAACATAGGCAAAACACTCTCAGACATAAATCACAGCAGGATCCTCTATAATCCACCTCCCAGAATACTGGAAATAAAAGCAAAAATAAACAAATGGGATCTAATTAAAATTAAAAGCTTCTGCACAACAAAGGAAAATATAAGCAAGGTGAAAAGACAGCCTTCTGAATGGGAGAAAATAATAGCAAATGAAGCAACTGACAAACAACTAATCTCAAAAATATACAAGCAACTTCTGCAGCTCAATTCCAGAAAAATAAACGACCCAATCAAAAAATGGGCCAAAGAACTAAATAGACATTTCTCCAAAGAATACATACAGATGGCTAACAAACACATGAAAGGATGCTCAACATCACTCATTATTAGAGAAATGCAAATCAAAACCACAATGAGGTACCACTTCACACCAGTCAGAATGGCTGCGATCCAAAAATCTGCAAGCAATAAATGCTGGAGAGGGTGTGGAGAAAAGGGAACCCTCCTACACTGTTGGTGGGAATGCAAACTAGTACAGCCACTATGGAGAACAGTGTGGAGATTCCTTAAAAAATTGCAAATAGAACTACCTTATGACCCAGCAATCCCACTGCTGGGCATACACACCAAGGAAACCAGAATTGAAAGAGACACATGTACCCCAATGTTCATTGCAGCACTGTTTATAATAGCCAGGACATGGAAACAACCTAGATGTCCATCAGCAGAGGAATGGATAAGAAAGCTGTGGTACATATACACAATGGAGTATTACTCAGCCGTTAAAAAGAATTCATTTGAATCAGTTCTGATGAGATGGATGAAACTGGAGCCAATTATACAGAGTGAAGTAAGCCAGAAAGAAAAACACCAATACAGTATATTAACACATATATATGGAATTTAGGAAGATGGCAATGACGACCCTGTATGCAAGACAGGAAAAAAGACACAGATGTGTATAACGGACTTTTGGACTCAGAGGGAGAGGGAGAGGGTGGGATGATTTGGTAGAATGGGAATTCTAACATGTATACTGTCATGTAAGAATTGAATCGCCAGTCCATGTCTGATGCAGGGTGCAGCATGCTTGGGGCTGGTGCATGGGGATGACCCAGAGAGATGTTGTGGGGAGGGAGGTGGGAGGGGGGTTCATGTTTGGGAACGCATGTAAGAATTAAAGATTTTAAAATTTTAAAAATAAAATAAATAAAATAAAATAAAATAAAATAAATAAAAATGAAAGGCAAAAAAATAAAAAATAAAAAATAAAGTACTGGAGTTTCAGCTTCAGCATTATTCCTTCCAAAGAACACCCAGGGCTGATCTCCTTCAGAATGGACTGGTTGGGTCTCCTTGCAGTCCAATGGACTCTCAAGAGTCTTCCCCAACACCACAGTTCAAAAGCATCATTCTTCAGCGCTCAGCCTTCTTCACAGTCCAACGTTCACATCCATACATGACCACTAGAAAATCCATAGCCTTGACTAGATGGACCTTTGTTGGCAAAGTAATGTCTCTGCTTTTGAATATGCTATCTAGGTTGGTCATAACTTTCCTTCCAAGAAGTAAACATCTTTTAATTTCATGGCTGCAATCACTATCTGCAATGATTTTGGAGCCCAAAAAAATAGTCTGACACTGTTTCCACTGTTTCCTCATCTATTTCCCATGAAGTGATGGGACCAGATGCCATGATCTTCATTTTCTGAATGTTGAGCCTTAAGCCAACTTTTTCACTCTCCTCTTTCACTTTCATCAAGAGGCTTTTTAATTCCTCTTCACTTTCTGCCGTAACAGTAGTGTCATCTGCATATCTGAGGTTATTGATATTTGTCCCAGCAATCTTGATTCCAGCTTGTGCTTCTTTCAGCCCAGCATTTCTCATGATGTACTCTGCATATAAGTTAAATAAGCAGGGAGACAATATACAGCCTTGACGTACTCCTTTTCCTATTTGGAACCAGTCTGTTGTTCCATGTCCAGTTCTAACTGTTGCTTCTTGACCTGCATATAGGTTCTCAAGAGGCCAGTCAGGTGATCTAGTATTCCCATCTCTTTCAGAATTTTCCACAGTTTCTTGTGATCCACATAGTCAAAGGATTTGGCATAGTCAATAAAGCAGAAATAGATGTTTTTCTGGAACTCTCTTGCTTTTTCCATGATCCAGCGGATGTTGGCAATTTGATCTCTGGTTCCTCTGCCTTTTCTAAAACGAGCTTGAGCATCTAGAATCTCACAGTTCACATATTGCTGAAGCATGGCTTGGAGAATTTTGAGCATTACTTTACTAGTGTGTGAGATGAGTACAATTGTGTGGTAGTTTGAGCATTCTTTGGCATTGCCTTTCTTTGGGATTGGAATGAAAACTGACCTTTTCCAGTTCTGTGGCCACTGCTGAGTTTTCCAAATTTGCTGCCATATTGAGTGCAGCACTTTCACAGCATCATCTTTCAAGATTTGAAATACCTCCACTGGAATTCCATCACCTCCACTAGCTTTGTTGGTAGTGATGCTTTCTAAGGCCCACTCGACTTCACATTCCAGGATGTCTGGCTCTAGGTGAGTGATCACACCATCGTGATTATCTTGGTCGTGAAGATATTTTTTGTACAGTTCTTCTGTGTATTCTTGCTACCTCTTCTTAATATCTTCTGCTTCTGTTAGGTCCATACCATTTCTGTCCTTTATCAAGCCCATCTTTGCATGAAATCTTCCCTTGGTATTTCTAATTTTCTTGAAGAGATCTCTAGTCTTTCCCATTCTGTTGTTTTCTTCTATTTCTTTGCATTGATTGCTGAGGAAGGCTTTCTTATCTCTCCCTGCTATTCTTTGGAACTCTGCATTCAGATGCTTATATCTTTCCTTTTCTCTTCTCTTCTTTTCACAGCTATTTGTAAGGCCTCCCCAGACAGCCATTTTGCTTTTTAGCATTTCTTTTCCATGGGGATGGTCTTGATCCCTGTCTCCTGTACAATGTCCAAGGAGCTGCGGCTGCGCAGGCACAGGAGGGCTGAGAGGAGCAACTCCATGTTCAAGGTCAGGAGGGGCAGCCATGAGGAGATACCCCTCATCCAAGGGAAGGAGCAACGGCTGTGCTTTGCTGGAGCAGCCATGAAGAGATACCCCAAGTCCAAGGTAAGAGAAACCCAAGTAAGACGGTGGGTGTTGTGAGAGGGCATCAGAGGGCAGACACACTGAAACCATAATCACAGAAAACTAGCCAATCTGATCACACGGACCACAGCCTTGTCTAACTCCATGAAACTAAGCCATGCCAGGTGGGGCCACCCAAGACAGGCGGGTCATGGTGGAGAGGTCTGACACAATGTGGTCCACTGGAGAAGGGAATGGCAAACCACTTCAGGATTCTTGCCTTGAGAACCCCATGAACAGTAGGAAAAGGCAAAATGATAGGATACTGCCCAGGTCAGTAGGTGCCCAATATGCTACTGGAGATCAGTGGAGAAATAACTCCAGAAAGAATGAAGGGTTGGAGCCAAAGCAAAAACAATACCCAGCTGTGGATGTGACTGGTGATACAAGCAAAGTCTGATGCTGTAAAAAGCAATATTGCATAGGAACCTGGAATGTCAGGTCCATGAATCAAGGCAAATTGGAAGTGGTCAAACAAGAGATGGCAAGAGTGAACATCAACATTCTAGGAATCAGCGAACTAAAATGGACTGGAATGGGTGAATTTAACTCAGATGACCATTATATCTACTACTGCAGGCAGGAATCCCTCAGAAGAAATGGAGTAGCCATCACGGTGAACAAAAGAGTCTGAAATGCAGTACTTGGATGCAATCTCAAAAAAGAACAGAATGATCTCTGTTTCCAAGGCAAACCATTCAATATCATGGTAATTCAAGCCTATGCCCCAACCAGTAACGCTGAGGAAGCTGAAGTTGAATGGTTCTAAGAAAACCGACAAGACCTTTTAGAACTAACACCCAAAAAAGATGTCCTTTTCATTATAGGGGACTGGAATGCAAAAGTAGGAAGTCAAGAAACACCTGGAGTAACAGGCAAATTTGGCCTGGGAATACGGAATGAAGCAGGGAAAATGCTAATTGAGTTTTGCCAAGAGAACGCACTGGTCATAGCAAACACCCTCTTCCAACAACACAAGAGAAGACTCTACACATGGATATCACCAGATGGTCAACACAGAAATCAGATTGATTATGTTCTTTGCAGCCAAAGATGGAGACGCTCTATACAGTCAGTAAAAACAAGACCGGGAGCTAACTGTGACTCAGATCATGAGCTCCTTATTGCCAAATTCAGAAATAAATTGAAGAAAGTAGGGAAAACCTACTTTCAGGTTTTAGAATAGACCATTCAAGTATGACTTAAATCAAATCCCTTATGACTAAACAGTGGAAGTGAGAAATAGATTTAAGGGACTAGATCTGATAGATAGAGTGCCTGATGAACTGTGGACGGAGGTTTAGCACTAGGCACTTAACAAATGGCAGTTACTGTTATGCTTATTCATGATAACAATAGACATCACGCATGCCTAGGTATCCCATCCTCAGAGCAGTCACCTTCAGAGAGTGGATTAAGATAAAGTAGTGAAGTATTGCCCTGGGGCCCAGCATGGGTGCATGCTTAGTTGCTTGGTCGTGTCTGACTCTTTGCGACCCCAGGGACTGTAGTCCGCTAGGCTCCTCTGTCCATGGGATTCTCCAGGCAAGAATACTGGAGTGGGTTGCCGTTTTCTGTGTATATTACCCACTTTTTAGCTAAATAACTGAGATTCAGCACAGTACAGTGGTAGTAACAGTGCAGTCAGGATTGGAGATAAGTGGGTCTGATCCTATGTGCCTGCTCTTTCTATTCACCCTCCAGGTTACCGCCTTCATCTGTCCATTTAAGCTGTAACTTTGCCCCATTTAATAGTTTGTAATCACATTTTTTCCTGTTTGTGACAATCACTTGTGCTGTAGCCCAGACTCCCCGAGAATTGATGACTTCTAACCAACCTTTACAAAGAAAGGCAAGCAGAATAAATGTGCTTCCAGACCTCAGCTGAGGTTGAAGGGTACTTTGATTTGAATCAAAGAAATTTCCATGAACGCACAAAGTTTAAAAGACAATGTGAGGAACTATACTCAATATTTTGTAATGACCTATAAGGGAAAATAATATGAAAAGGGATACGTATATTCATAACTCATTCATATATATTCATATATATGTTCATAACTGAATGACCATGGTGTACACCTGAAACTAACACAATATTGTAAGTGAACTCTAATAAAAACAAAGAAATGAGAATGTGAGCATCTGTCTGCTCCAGAGAGCTCCAGTTTGGAGGAATAGAGCATGACGTGTCATAAACATCGAAACACTACAAATCTCACTGGTATGTGTGGATTAGAAAAATCGAGAAAGACACCTGTGGACCATTTCATTCCAAATGTGCTCAGCAAGGCTTCAAACAGTTTTCCTAAAACTGAAAAAACAAGACTGTGGACCAAAGGCTGATGCGTGCAAGAGCCTTGGATCCAAAGACTGATGATACTGAAAGTGTGGGAAGAAACATTTTCTGAACTCTAATACGGTGCCACCCACACAGGAAATCCAACAGACATATTAATTATACCCGGCATGCAATCCCAAAGACCCAGAGAATGTGTGTTGTTTATTTGTTCTTCTCGGGACAGGAGGCCGGTAAAGCAAGATGCTATCTGCCCGAGATGCTGAGGTCTGCTGTGCTGTTTCCATCTGAACAACCTTGTCACACTGATTTTTCCCCAAATTGTTATCGTCCCTGTAAATAAACTCAAACTTTCATTTCAGACAACTGGCCCAATGCAGATGGTTACTAAACTCAGCTCCACTGCGGGACCTATTGCTCAACTATGCAAAAGCGTCCCCAGAACAAGCCTGCCGCTCTGAGCTGTGTTCAGTTTTTTCACAAGTCTGCTGTCGCACACCAATGTCCAGGTTGGTATATTATTTTTTCTACTTCCTGAAAGGAGATGGGCCTGTTTCCTGGACTCTCTCTCATCCCGAATGTAAAAGCCTATGCAATTTAAAAACGCCTGGTGCTGAAAGAACCGAGGCGGGGTCAGAGAATGACTGAAATGTAGACCATCCTAGAGAGCCTGAAAACCCAGAGCTGGCACGTTGGCTTAGCACGGATGTGACTTGGGCAGGTAGGCAGAGACCTTACAGCTTGGGGGTCTGACTCCAGGGCCCCGGCAGTCACAGGTTTGGACTTGCATTAGGGCCTGGGGGAGTGTCTGCCTCAGAGGTGCTCGCTGAACCAGCTGACATTGAGGCTGCAGGCGCTCCTGGGGGCTTTACACTGGCCCCAAGGTCACCCAGCAACTCCCCCCTCGCTTAGCCTGGCAGACCAGTCTCATGTTTCCTGGGTCCCCTCCCACTCCCCCACAGCCTGGCACAAGCCTTCCCTCTGTCTGGAACTCCCTCCCTCTGACTATGACTCTCACTTCCAAAATCAGCTCAAACGATTCTTTCTCGACCCCCAGACGAGGCAGGGTTCCCTGCTACCAAGCCTGTAGGGTCGTGTCCTGGCCCTGCCCACTGCCCAGCAGCCCTGGACGTGGGTTTAGTGATGACTCCTCTGCTCTGAGCGACTCTGGAGCTTGGCCCCGAAAATAGAGGCTGGCTGACCATTGCGGCCTGGCAGCCTTCTACCCGAGTGGGGACTCTGTCCTGTCGTGTCAGCACTTCCCAGAGAACCTCCAACACATAGTGCTTCATAAATATTTATTGAATGAGTAACAAGGGCATTTATTGTGTTTGCCAACAAGTTTGTTTGGGTTTTCCATAACATCTTATAGGATAACGGGAACAAGCTTTTTGGCCAACCTAATATTTCTAATTTATAACATGACATGGAGACAGATAATCAAGTAAAACGCTATGTTTTGTCCTTTAAAAAATCCCTGTGGTTTTAAACAAAATGCCCATGATATAAAATGATTTCTCAAAGAGCAAACACGCTTCAGCCCTACCCATCTCTTTTCTTCAAGAGCACCTCCCCAAAACAAATCAGTTATAACATAAAGAGTTCAATCAGCCATTGCTATGGGTTTGCTGTATTTTCCGTGATCACAATTGAAGACTTTCTTTTTAAAAAAGCTAAATCCAAACTTATAAAAAAAAAAATCTAATGTGAATTTGGGAAGCCGCCATAAAATAAGCGCATCGTTGTATATTTTTATCCCCAAACTGAAATAGATTTCAGGATCATTTTCGATGATCGGTCCAGAGGCATTCAAGCTGGTTGTTGTTGAGTTGCTCGATCATGTCTGACTCTTCGCTGCCCTGCAGACTGCAGCACGCCAGGCTTCCCTGTCCTTCACCATCTCCCAGAGTTTGCTCGAACGCACGTCCACTGAGTTGGTGATGCTATCTAACCACCCCATCGCTGCCTCTCCAGCCATTCAAATCTCAAGCTCCTGGTGTTAGTGGGAACAGCAGTGCATCCTGGCACAAGGAACACCTCAGGCAGAGAGGCAGAAGCTGCCAGGTGGAAGATCCCAGCAGGCCGAGTTGCCTTTCCTACAAGAAACCAAACAGGAAAGTAGAGAAGACAAAAGGGAAAGAAGCAAAGAGAAAACACTGAACAAATCACACTGACCACAGAATCATCCGGTCACGGGGCTGTGTGGGTCTCCTGCTGCACAGAACCATGTTCATTCCCCTGTGTGATGAGAAGGTCCATCCTGTAAGGTTGATCTCCACAATTCCTGATGCTTCATCGAGACTTCATGATCCTGAACTTTCCAACACAGCTGCTGCCAGAAACTGGAATCCTGAAACCAACAACGTTGGACTGAATTTCCTGGAAGCTGGACCCACCGGTGAACTCAGTTCCCACGTTTCACCAGTGACTCTCTCCTTACCACCTTTACAGTACTGGGCTTCCCAAGTGGCTCAGATGGTAAAGAATCCACCTGTCCTTGCAACAGACCCCAGTTCGATCCCTGGATCAGGAAGACCCCTTGGAGAAGGAAATGGCAACCTACTCCAGTATTCTTGCCTGGAAAATCTCGTGGATAGAGGAGACTGGCCGGCTACAGTCCGTGGTATTGCAGAAGAATCGGACACAATTTAGCAACTAAACAGCAACAACAAACAATAGTATCACCGCAATTGATTATTGATATTCAGAATGGTTGACTTTATTAAGAAAGATCAACAGGAGAGCACAGAACCTAGCAAAGAATAGAGCTGCAACCATACATAAGTCAAAGCTCTGTTGCCTGAAACTCTCCAAGGCATTCTGGGCTTCCCTGAAATATATATATATATTTATTTATTTTATATATATATGTATTGGAATATGACTTAGCCATAAAAAAGGATGGGATAATGCCACTTGCAGCAGTACCTATGGAACCAGAGGTTCACTGAACGTTTTCATTTGCTACTTGCTGCCAATTATTCTACTGTGTTGGCTATCAGAAGGTCAGACCCTTTATCAACCAGCTTACAGTAGAGATCCCTGGCTCTGGTAAATGCTGACATGGAAATAAAAAGAAGCAATCAGTTAAAAGTTTGCTTTTATCCCCAGGGAGGCAGCTCTTCATTTTCAATGAGGAATGACCTGTCAAATAAATCAGGCTTTCACAATGATTAGAAATACACTGCAGATTATTTTGCCAAAAAGCTTATAGTCCACTGAAAACTCATATGAAATCAGGAGGAATTTGGTTTTCCCCAGCCTCAGCTGAAGATAAAGCAGAGCTGTGAAGGTGAGGTCTGTGATTCTTGAAGCTCCCAGGAATTTGGGAGGTGTGGTGAAAAATCACAAAAATCCTATCCCTGATACCTTTCTTTTGCTCTGAGGCAAAATCGTTTGTAAAAACGTTCCTTTTGATTTCTGTTATCCAAATAATTCCAGCTTAAATTGGAACTCAAATATTAATCTGATAATGACACCGTTGAGACACAGTCTCTGACGATTGATCTCGAATGACTTACAAGGCTTTACTTTACCCCATTTTCTGCATTCCTTTCCATCCCCTCCCCACCACCTCCACCATCATCTGGGAGCAAAAGAGACCAAGTGTGTGTCTTAGGGTGATTACTATGTGCTTGGGAGCATCCTTTAATTTAAATTTCGTCTTATTTTATTTTTAGCTTCAAAGCTTCTGCAGGAATGAACACCTGTCTTTCAGGGCTTTATCAGAAATTGTCAGGTACCTGACGCACTTTGTTTTGTCAAGTCCTCTGACAGTGACACTGCGGATAGAAGTCACATTTTAATTAGTGATCAAAGCGAGGACACCTGTGAGCTGGGTGAGACTCTAAATTCTCTGATATTAGGTTTACACATCTGAAAGGACCCTTTGATTCTCCCATGTGTTTGTCCTTTCTGGGAGATCAACTCTTTTTTTCTTTCCTTAACAAAGGCAACATGTTTAGCTAATCTGAGCCCTGAAGTTACAGGTGACAATGTCTGTTCACACAGCAATGTTAACACCTTATAAAAGTTGTACCATGTCACACAGGATGCCAGGATATGCTCCAAAAGACCCCCCTGCACTGGAGATGCACTTGGCTACTTAAAATACAGGGACCCCTAAGTGGTCTCAGAAACCCTGGGCCTGAACACCAGGGTAAGGAAACTGTGCTCATGGCCTGTTACTATAAGGGGAGAAGGTGGGACCCACAGAGACAACTCAGGTTCAAGGTCAACCAGAATCAGTCTGTGTTGTAAGCAGAACTCATTTATTTTACATAAACTAAAATACATATCTAGATGTATATGTTTGTATTACATGGTATCAACCTATGATACATAATTACTAATATAATATGCAAATCAGCATTAATATAGTAACATTAATATACTAATGTGTTCACAAGTTATAACATATATACTATTATAAATATGTGATATGTACTATTAATAGAGTAATTTTATATATATAATAATTTCTGTGGTGAAAATGGGGTAATTGAAGCTCAACTATAAAGGTTTGAACTGACAGGTAAAAAAGTAACTTGGGATCTCTGTTTAGCTACTAGAAATAGTACTTTAAATACTTACAAGAGTGGAGATACAAAAAAATACAGAGAATAAGATCTAGAAACAATCCGCCCATGTTTTGATGTACCTTTACACAATTTTTGAACCTGGACAGAATTTTTCAATTTGGGCCTAATGAATGTATCATTTTGTATTCTTCTTTCTTACAATTAACACCAGTGTTTTCCTTTAATGTTAAAGTTGTCCATGAGGACTTCCCTGGGGGTGCAGTGAATAGGAAACCACCTCCCAATGCGGGGGGTGCGGTTTCAATCCCTGGTCTGGGAAGATCCCACATGCTGCAGAGCAACTAAGCCTGAGCACCACGACTACTGAGCCCGTGTGCCTGGAGCCCCTGCTGCGCAACGAGAAGTCACTGCAAGGAGAAGCCCGCCCACCACAACAAAGAGTAGCCCCTGCTCACCACAACTACAGACAAGCCTGTGAACAGCCATGAAGACTCAGTGCAGCCAAAAATGAATAGTTTATTTTTAATTGTCCATGAGCATCATCTAATGACTGTATCATGATATATCTTATTACCCATAATAATATATTTGCTTATTTCTAATTTTCTGCAAACGGAGAAGGCAATGGCAACCCACTCCAGTACTCTTGCCTGGAAAATCCCATGGGCGGGGGAGCGTGGTAGGCTACAGTCCATGGGGTTGCTAAGAGTCAGGCACGACTGAGTGATTTCCCTTTCACTTTTCACTTTCATGCATTGGAGAAGGAAATGGCAACCCACTCGTGTTCTTGCCTGGAGAATCCCAGGGACGGGGGAGCTCGGTGGGCTGCCGTCTATGGGGTCGCAAAGAGTCGGACACAACTAAAGCGACTTAGCAGCAGTAGCAGCAGCATGAAAAGACCACAGTGAAATAAAGTAGAACGAGTTAGAAAGTTCCTGTTGCGTGAGGCTAACCTTTCTTTCAAAATGGCCATATCAGTCATAGCTCTATCAGCGATACATGCAAATGCCTACCTACCAGTAATAGATATTTTTTTCATTCTTTGATGCTAGTTTCATTTTCAAATTTCTGCACTATTTTGATTACCAACATGGCTATTATTGTTTATCAGACATTTTAATTTCCTCTTCTCTTTTTTATATATCAATAGGTAGTCTGATTGACTATAGGTTCCAATTATTGATTTGGATGAGTTCTTTATATATTAAGAAGAGTAATTTTTCATCATTAGACTTATTATAGATAGTTTTTTAAAAACTTTGTCAGTAGAGCTTTTAATACATCAGGATATATAAAGATTTTTTAAGTCTCATACAAGCAAATTTGCCAGTCTTTCCCTTTGTGATTCCTCCCATTGCTTATTATTGATACTTTAGAAAGTCTTTTCCCTCAGAGTTCAGATAAACATTTGCCCCTATTTTCTTATTATTTCATCTTGTGTTAGCTCTACCTAAACTCATTTTCTATAAATTCAATATTCATGACAAAGCAAAGCTTTTCTTTTTCATTACAGCATATTTTGCAAATATTTCCATTATTTTGCAGAAATCAACCAAGAAGAAACTAGCCTATCCCCCAACTAAGAAAACTATGGAAGTGCTAAGCTACTCTCCGTGGAGTTTAAGGAGTTCTCATTCCCTTCCTGCCCAGAGTTCATAAAGGACCAATGTAAAGGTTTAAGTCACAGACTGTGACACAAAGAATGATCATTTCTCACCGAGTCACAATCTGGACACAAGGTTTGACTTTATAAAAGAGACGGGCATTGTGATGGGCTGTTTTTCTAACAGGTGATCTTCCAGTTCAGTGTGACAATCTGAATATGTTTTGAAGGGTTACAAATGCTCCTTGAAGAGGAGATTTGATGAGAAGCAGCAGCTTAGTACTTGTAATGAGGTCACTCGCCTTAAAGCAGCTTTCAACATCTTTTGAAGAAATCACCCTTTAAAGTTTAGCTGATCAAAGTGACATAAGCACAGAAGTTAGATTCCCTCTGGCCTATCCATTACCACCGGGCAAGGGGCAAAGAGCAGGACCACAGGGCGGTGGAGAATCCAGAAGCAGAGCCATTGCCCAGTACTCGCCCATCAAAGAGAAGGAGGCCAGCCAAGAAGAAGCCAAGACTTCAAACCAGATACAGGGGTCCGTAGAAATGGGCGCAAGCTGACTGGTCCTAAACCAAGTGATCAGACAACTATTTTATTCTTCCTCAGTCACCAGAAATTGCTGGAGTATCCATTTCTTTTGTCCATGATTTCTGAGTCCAAGGGGAAAAACACTCCTGGAAACACCATTCATTCAAAATCTCACTTACTGTGAGACCATACATTAAGGTACAATCTGGTTTTTATAAGAATGAGGGAAAATTGCTTTAAACCTACTGAGAGAAAGGGAATCTAGCTATTACTCAGTTCTGTCTGACTCTTTTGACCCCATGGATATAGCCCTCCAGGTTCCTCTCTCCATGGGGTTCTCCAGGCAGGAATACTGGAGTGGGTTGCTCAGTTCTGTCTGACTCTTTTGACCCCATGGATATAGCCCTCCAGGTTCCTCTCTCCATGGGGTTCTCCAGGCAGGAATACTGGAGTGGGTTGCCATTTCCTTCTCCAAGGGATCTTTCTGACCCAGGGATCGAACCTGGGTCTCCTACACTGCAGGCGGATTCTTTACCATCTGAGCCACCAGGGAAGCCCATATGTTCAAAGACGACGGTCTAAAAGTGAGGCTGTGGTTAAAAGAAACACAGTGAGAATAGACGAGTTTCACCTGGGAAAAATGTAGGCCATGAGAAGTGGATGAGAAGCAAAGAGAGGGATTCGGAGGAGAATTTCTGGAGTCTTATCCACCTGATCAACCCGATAATCTCAACCTAATTCATGGACAGAAACAAGACTTTGATGGCTTATGGTCAGTCCCTCCATTGCAAAGAGCTTCCCAGGGGGCTCAATGGTTAAGACTCTGCCTGCCGATGCAGGAGATGCAGGAGACGTGGGTTCAGTCCCTGAGTCAGGAAGACCCCCTGGAGAAGGAAATGTCTATCCACTCCAGTATTCTTGCCTGGAGAATCCCATGGACAGAGGAGCCTGGAGGGTTACAGTCCATGGGGTCGCAAAGAGCTGGACATGACTGAGTGACTGAGCACACACACTCTACGGCAAAATGTTTGCCTAAGACGGTGCCAGTGCAAATTATAGTGTATCAGACCCCATGAGAGGCACTTACTGTATTACACTAGAGACAAGCCCAGTTGTCCCACATTATCCACAGCGTTCTCAATTGGAATCATGGAATCCGGGCCTATCAGAGCATAAACATGTCACGATCTCATCTGTGTAGACTGGGGTCATGTGCTGTTAGTTTTTACTATCTACAAAATAAGGAATCTGTTTCATTAAAAATCCATATCCCGTATACCGATGTCTCACATTTTTAAAAAAGGTTAATGTGAGTCAGGTCACCAAGGACTACTAGTGATCTTAGAGGGACAGAGGAGGAGAACCACAAATTACCAGAATACTTTTCCTGGGTCTACAAACATTAAATTGGCCCTTCTCCTCCCCCCACCAGCTGCCACTCCCAACCTGTAACCCCTTAGGCATACACGTAATTTCACTGTAATTTAAGCAGAGCCGGTTGCTTTTTTATGGAAAGTTAAGTGAAAGCACACATGTAGACATGATCATCTTCTCAACTTCTGAGCCAAAAGCCCAACAGAAACATTCCTCCTCAGAAGGGGACTGTGGACACAGAGGGGCCAGCAGTGGAGGAAGTCAGGCCCCAGAGATCCGTCACCCACCACCCCAGGAAAGCACACTGACTCCACTCTTTCCGTGTCTTCAAAGGAGGAAAATCAAATCTAGCTCTGGCCAGAGCTTCGTGCCTCTTCTCTTCCGGTCTCTCCGAAACCTCCCTTCAAGGAGGATTTGCACAGGCAGAATGAACAGTGGTTAAGGGCAGTCACGGGTCTGCATTTTGCTTCTAATGGCCCGCACAACCCTGAAATCTGCTTGTGAAACCGGCAGTGGGAAAAGTGGTATTTCACTGCTCCCAAACGACCTTGCTGGTGTTCTCTTTCAGCCTCCAGCTAAAAGCTTTACTTTTCACGCACTTTCAGTGCTGGGCACCAAGGATAAGAAGGAAGTAACCCAGGGCTTGGAGGGCGGGACTGACGGGAGATTCCCCCCTACCCCCACTCCGAGGTCCCTTGCCCACCCAGGATCCTGCTCATTTGAGAAAACAAAGGCCAGCAGCGGGGAGAGGAGGAGAAGGGGGCACATTCCTGGGACTTAATGGTGACGCCTCCACGGTGCATGGAATCCCAGCGGGCTGTTATCTCCGTCTGCTCCAGAGCCCGGGGGAGGGGGGACAGGGGAGGCCCCCAGATTCCATCTCACTGACATAGAAAGGGCAGCTGGTGCAATTTCCCTTTAATTTCCCTTTAAATAATGTTTGGTGCCTGCGGCCCATGTAATCTGCCCTCCAGAACAAAAGGCAGGGAAGGGGGCCTGCCAAAGCGCCTGAGGCCGGGAGGTGTGAGCCCTGAGCCGTTTCCTGGTAGGGCCTCAGCACCACTCCCCCCCAACTCCACACACATCCCTCACCGTCTCCCACCGGCTGCTCCCCCAGGGCCTGTGGCTGCCCAGCCCCACCGCCTGGTTTCTCAATGTACAAATGAGGGTTGTTTCCTGTGCTCCTTGGAGGTCAGGTCCTGAGCCTTCTCTGACCGACAGGCTGGGTGCCACAGGAGACCGTGCTCACCCCCGACCCCCAGCCAGGAGCCCAGGTTCTCTCTCGAGTCCCCTAAGGATCTGACTCCTTGTTTCTAATGACAAAACCACGAGAGCCTAGTGATGCTAGTCCTCAAGTCATCGACTGGCTGGGGAGGAGAGGGCGTAAAAACAGCAGGTGGAGTATAAATCCTACACGTTAGACACTTCACATGTGAATTCCACCTGTTAGAGCAATGTACCCAAAACATATATAATAAATGCATTTGGTTTTAGTGCTGCTATGGATAATACACGGATTTATATTTATACACACATATGCATGTCAGTATTGTAAACTGCAGGAACAGCCACTCAGGGTCTCTAGTGTTAGTGTGACAAATGGCTTCTGTTCTCAAGAAGCATGTGCCCTGTGGATGCCATCTGGGCGCCTGGTGATTCCTTGGAAGTTCTGGCACCTCAATCTGTTTAAATATACCCATTAAATATACCATTCTGGGATGGGCTTCCCAAGTGGCTCAGCAGTAAAGAATCTGCCTGCCAAGCAGGAGGTGCAAGTTCAATCCCTGGGTCGGGAAGATCCCCTGGAGGAGAGCATGGCAACCCACTCCAGTATTCTTGCCTGGAGAATTCCATGGACAGAGGAACCTGGCAGGCTACAATCAATGGGATCAAAAAGATTCAGACACGACTTAGTGATTAAAAACAACAACAAAAGTCTGGGGTGTCTCCATGTCAGAGCCCCGTGACTGACTCACAAGTCTCACATTTACTCTGCATCCCAGCTTCCCATGGAATATTTCACATCCACAATTCAGGAAATGCAGGTGATAAAAGCAGGTGCATTCCACAACATCAGTTAACCCGTGGAGGTCACACAGCTGACCCAGTGCATCTGGACGTGGAGCCCAGGTTCTGGGTGAGCAGGTCACTGCTAGGCCATGTTCAGTTCAGTTCAGTCACTCAGTCGTGTCCAAGTCTTTGTGACTCCATGGACTGCAGCACACCAGACTTCCCCATGCATCACCATCTCCCAGAGCTTGCTCAAACTCATGTCCATTGAGTCGGTGATACCACCCAACCATCTCATCCTCTGTCCTCCCCTTCTCCTCCTGCCTTCAGTCTTTCCCAGCTTCAGGATCTTTTCTAAGGACTCAGCTCTTCGCATCGGGTGGCCAAAATATTGGGAGTTTCCGCTTCAGCATCAGTCCTTCCAACGAATGTTCAGGACTGATTTCTTTTAGAATTGAACGGTTTGATGTCCTTGCAGTCCAAGGGACTCTCAAGTGTCTTCTCCAACACCACAGTTCAAAAGCATCTATTCTTCAGCACTCAGCTTTCTTTATAGTCCAATTCTCACATCCATACATGACTACTAGAAAAACCATAGCTTTGACTAGACAGACCTTTATTGGCAAAGTAATGTCTCTGCTTTTTAATATGCTGTCTAGGTTGGTCATAGTTTTTCTTCCAAGGAGCAAGCTTCTTTTAATTTCATGATGGCTTCAGTGACCATCTGCAGTGATTTTGGAGCCCAGGAAAATTAAAGTATGTCACTGTTTCCATTGTTTGCCCATCTATTTGCCATGAAGAGATGGGACCGGATGCCATGATCTTCGTCTTTTGAATGTTTAGTTTTAAGCCAGCTTTTTCACTCTCTTCCTTCACTTTCATCAAGAGGCTATTTAGTTCTTCTTCGCTTTCTGCCATAAGGGTGGTATCATCTGCATATCTGAGGTTATATTTCTCCCGGCAATCTTGATTCCAGCTAGTGCTTTACCCAGTTTGGCATTTCACATGATGTACTCTGCATATAAGTTAAATAAGAAGGGAGACAATATACAGCCTTGACATACTTCTTTCCCAATTTGGAACCAATCCATTGTTCCATGTCCAGTTCTAACTGTTACTTCTTGACCTGCACACAGATTTCTCGGGAGGCAGGTCAGGTGGTCTGGTATTCCCATCTCTTGAAGAATTTTCCAGTTTGTGATTCACACAGTCAAAGGCTTTGATGTAGTCAATAAAGCAGAAGTAGATGTTTTTCTGGAATTCTCTTGCTTTTTCAATGATCCAGCAGATGTTGTCATTTGATCTCTGGTTCCTCTGCCTTTTCTAAATTCAGCGTAAACATCTGGAAGTTCTCATTTCATGTACTGTTGAAACATAGCTTGGAGAACTTTGAGCATTACTTTGTGTGAGATGAGTGCAATTATGCAACAGTTTGAACATTCTTTAGCATTGCCTTTCTTTGGGATTAGAATGAAAACTGACCTTTTCCAGTCCTGTGGCCAATGCTGAGTTTTCCAAATTTGCTGGCATATTGAGTGCAGCACTTTCACAGCACCATCTTTCAGGATTTGTAATAGCTCAACTGGAATTCCATCACCTCCACTAGTTTTGTTTGTAGTGATACTTCCTAAGGCCCACTTGACTTCGCTTTCTAGGATGTCTGGTTCTAGGTGAGTGATCACACCATCGCAGTTATTTGGGTCATTAAGATCTTTTTTGTATAGTTTTTCTGCGTTTTCTTGCCACCTCTTCTTAATATCTTCTGCTTCTGTTAGGTCCATATCATTTCTGTCTTTTATTGTGCCCATCTTTGCATGAAATGTTCCCTTAGTATCTCTAATGCTGAGAACACAAGCCAGGCAGGACAAGGGTATAAGAACATCACCAGCAGAAGCACCAAACTGGTACCCAAGGCAAGACCCAGCCGTCCCCAAGGGAGGGCTCCCTTCAGCTCCCTGACACAGTTAAACACTGGTCACAGGACTTCCCTGGTGTCCAGTGGTTAAGACCCTGTTCTTCCACTGCAGGGAGCGCAGGTTCAGTCTTCTGCCGGGTTACTAAGATTCCACGTGCTTCACAGTATGGCCAAAAGAAAATAAAGCTATATTAAAATAAGTACATAAAATGGTGGTCACATGGTCAGGTGTGTGACTTTGGACAATTATGTTCACCCCCTTAAAATGCTACTTTTCTTAAATATAAAACGGTGATGATTAAGGTACTCGATAAAGACGTGTGACAAGGAGCAGATAAGATACTGCGTGTGAACTGTGTTACTCAGAATCCAGGCACAAGGGATCTTGAAAAATGGTATTACTGTCATGGCAGTCAGCAAGGTTCCCTACCTCGTCTCCAGGAGCACCCCCATAACGATCTCTATTTAACATTTTAGAAGGTACCAAAAGAAGATGATTCCAAGGAAAAAACAAAGCCCTGTGATCAACACACTTCCTTCTACATAAGTTTAAATTAAGACTTGAAATCTTTCATGCATCATTCTGTGCCGACATCTCCTCCCTGACCTCTGCTGTGGCCGAGCCCCCACGCTCCCCACAGGGACAAGGGGGTCCTGTGGTCAGCATGTGGGCCACGCTGATCCGCACAGACTGCCGAGGCCTCAAGAAATGGCATGTTCTTCCCCACCCCAGGGCCTGAGAGGCCCATTTGCACAAAGATGCTGAACTTGAACTGGAGGGCTACGGGCGATTTGAGGTCGAGATACCACCTCCATGTGACAGCAGAGGAAGCATGCTGCCGGCCCTTCTCCCGACATGGAATGAGTCCTGAGCGCTCGGAGCAGCAGCAGGTAGGATCTGTGTCTGTTCGGAGAGGACAAGCCGGAGACTGAGGCTCGGGGAGCTGCTGTCGGCTGTCTGCGGGCACAGGCAGATGGCCCCACAGTCCAGGGTGAGTGGCCGCTTCCTGGAGCCCAGGTTCTTCTGGGCCCACCTTCCTCACAGAAGGAAGGTCTTATTTCAGAGCAGTTGGTTCCCGGCTGTCCAGTTCTTCACAGTTCTTCACTGACATCACGTCTACCCAACCTCACACACCAGCCACTATTTACGAGTGGTGTTTATAGGCCCCAGAGACCGCCTGGCAGTTATCCACACAAACCCGACCTGAGCCATCGCGAGTTGTTAATCGAGACCCGACGCAGGGTGCCTCCAGCCCCCTGTGCTGTGGTCCACCTCTGGGCTCATCAAGGGCACCTTGAACATCAGCTTAGAGACTTGTCAGCTCTCGTCACCAGCCTCCCGGTGATGACAATCAACAGCAGAGCTGAACTCAGCCAGAGGCCGCACAGCCGGAAACCGTGGGGAAATGTTGAAAACAAAACCAAAACGGAGACAGAAAAAAACCCGTCAATTTTAAGAAAGATTTCAACAAAAATAAGACTTGTCCCAACCGATGTAATGAAGCACCCAGACCCAGAGGCTGTGAGTCAGCCCTGCGCATCAGCCCCGCCTCAGCCAAGCCCGGGCTCCAACCCGGCTGGACCCGCGCCCCCCAGGGCCCTGCTCCTCCCTGTGGACCTGCCACAGCCCTCAGGCTGGTTCAGCCGCACAGCTAATGACCTGTTGGTGCCCACACTTCTCACCTCTCACAGCCGAGCCTGGCACAGCTGGGCTCCCGCTGGCCCAGCCCTGTAATTTAGCTCAACAGCTTTACGGACGAGAAGAAACGGCGAGCATCCCGGAGCCCCCACACTCGCTCCAGCGTTGCATTCCCATCCCGGGCTGGAGACACACGCCAAGTATTTCAGGCAAACGGCGCGGGCAGGGCAGGCCCAGCTAGGCACTGCGCACCACCGGCTCTGTGCTTCTGGTCATGGGGCAAGGGGTGTGCATGTGTGTCTCTGTGTCTATGTGTATGTGTGTGTATGTCTGTGTCTCTGTGTGTATGTGAGTCTGTGTGTGTGTCTGTGTGTCTATATATGTATGTCTGTGTCTCTGTGTGTCTGTGTGTCTATATGTGTGTGTCTGTGTATGTCTGTGTGTATATGTGTGTCTGTATGTGTCTATATGTGTGTCTATGTGTGTATATGTGTTTGTGTGTATATACGTGTATGTGTGTATATGTCTGTGTATATCTGTGTATATATCTGTGTCTGTGTGTCTGTGTGTGTATGTGTGTGTGTCTGTGTGTATATGTGTGTCTATATGTATATGTGTGCCCGTGTGTGTGTCTTTGTATGTTTGTCTGTGTGTATATGTGTCTCTGAGTATATGTATGTGTCTATGAGTATGTGTCTATGTGTATATCTGTGTGTCCATGTGTCTGAGTGTGTATATGTGTGTCTGTGTGCATATGTATGTCTGTGTACATATGTATCTGTGTGTATGTGTGTGTGCATGTGTGTATATGTGTGTGTATCTATATGTATGTGTGTCCATGTGTCTATGTGTATATGTGTCTGTGTGTGTGTCTATATGTATATGTGTGTATGTGTGTGTCCATGTATGTGTGTCTGTGTGTGTTTGGGTGTGTGTGTGAGAAAGAGAGAGACACAGAGAGAGAGAGGAGCCTGCCCCCGGGGTGGGTGGGTGGTGTGAGCAAGTGCATGTGTGATGCTTCGAGAAACATGGGGGGTATTTTTTATAAACAAGCACAAGCTCTGCCCCCAAACCTGTGACTGGGGACCGCTCTCCACCCTTACGCAGAGGCCCTGAAGTCCATGCTGGCTGGTAGGGGAGCCCCAGGCTTGCAGGGGAGTTGCTTCGGCCCCCTCACTCTGTAGCTTCAGAAACACCCCAGCCTGGGCGGAATGGAGGGGCTGCCTCTCCTGAGCCCCTGGCCCGGCCCAGGAGGCAGTGTCCTCTCAGTGAAGACCCTGAGCGCCCTGCAAGTAGACCTGCAGGGCAGCCATGCTGGAGGCATGTGAGGCTTCAAAGCAGTTCCCTGTCCCACGTTCTCCCTCTGCACCCCCTCGGCACCCAGGGCAGGAGGGTCTTCAGGGGAGGGTGTGGGCAGAGGCCTCCTGGAGCCAGCCCACTCTGTCCAGGAAGCCGCGGGCCTGGGGCACGGGGATGCCCCCCACAACCCCTGAGGGCAGCCCCACTGGCCCACGGGCCCTGAGGTGGTCACACACATATACACACAGACACAGATACACACACATGTACACACAGACACACATACATAGACACACACACATAGACACACACACAGACACACATATACATATAGACACACATATACATACCCACACATACAGACATACACAAACACATAGACACACACATGGGTGACCCCACGGTCAGGGCTCCAGCAGAGAAAAAGAAAGTAAGCTGTAGTGCAGAGTTATTCAGCCCTGAAGTTGGGCCTGACCCCTTCATCTAGGATACCGCCTGTCCCCTCCATCCCGCCAGCCTACAGACAGACCATAGTTCTCCCATTGGAAACACCCGCTCACCACCCTGGGGCCATACGGCCGCTCCCAGGTCCCTCCACCAAGCTGCTTGGGTGCAGGTCCTGTCCGTATCCACCACCCCACTTTCCATCGGGCACCCCAGGCCCCCTGTCTCTCCCTCATCTCACTTGCAGCCACTTGGCGGACTCCCCAAAAGCCTCCAGTCACACACTGGACCCACGGGGCCGCCCTCAGTCAGGGGGCAGGACAGAGAGTTAAAGGTCAGCAGCGCTGAAACCCCAAGGCCTGGGGGCAATTCCAGCTCAGAACCCAAGAGCCACTGATCAGGTCAGTGCCTTCTTCTGGGGCCTCATGTTCCCTCTGCAGAGTAGACCTCCTCGAGCAGCGTGACAGTGACACAAACGTGTGTAAGGACCCAGGGCCAGGCGGGCTCCTGCATACCCCTTGTTGGCCACCCCCCGCTCAGGCCGGCCTGCCCCTTTCTGGGCTCTTCCCTGGCCCTTCTGCCTGCTCCCAGTCATCTCCCCAGCCTGGAGAACTCCAGATCCCCAGAGCTCACCCCTGACCTTTTCTCCTGGGACTTCACCCGGTCTCATGTCTTCAATTCCACCCAAATGCTGACACTCCCAACTTGTAGCCCAGAACAAAGTCCCAGAACTAAGCGTGAGGCCATACACAAATGGCCTCCTTGCTATCCAGATCACCGTGCTCAACAGACATCGCAACCCAGCTTCTGGAGGCTCAGGGACTCAGCGGTAATGCCTCACCTGGTATGTCCTTTCCAGGTTTCCATACCGCGGCCCCTCCCCTGCTCCCAGCCTCATCTGTTTCCTTCTCAGTGAGGCAGCCGGTCTGTCCTACTGCCCTTACCACACACACACCTTGTTGTGTGTGTTTGCAGTCTTAGGGCCTCTGTTGAGGCGGCCCCATCTGCCCAGAAATCCTCCCTCCCTCTTCTCTTCATCCCTGAGAATTTCAAGTCCTTCTCCAGCCACTAGAATACAGGTGGTTTCCTCTAGGAGCTATTTCTTGAGGAAGTAAAATGTGTTCACCCAAACTGGTCCGTGTTCAGTGGTATCTCGTGGGCCCATTTTGGTCCAGCAAGGCAAGCTCCACATGACTCCATGAAGGACGGAGAACATCATGTTCATCTCGCCTATGGCTGTGTCGCTAGGACCCAGAACAGAGCCCGGCATAGGACAGGAGGGCTGTGGACGCAGGAAGATTCCCTGAACATCGGTGACCGACTCTGGGGACCAGGCCACCTTGCTGACACTCCCGGCCACTCTCCAGTGGTGCCTCCATTTCCCTCTTTGAAACGAACACCTGAAGGCCCCTTCCAGGATGCATGGGGTTCTCTGATGGAGTTTGATTTGTCTCACTTGTCTTTATCGAATTGTCAACAGGTGCAAGGATTATCCATTTTTATCATCCCAACATGTTCACTGATTATAGCAGTAGGTTGCCACGTTAAACATGACCCAGTAAGGGGAAATCAAATGTGTTTCACCCAGACTGTCAAGACCGAAGACAAGCAACATTCATTTTCTACAGATGACACATAAAGGTTTAAGCCAGTCCCCTTCTAGATGATGTTATGATTTTGGGGGTAGCAAAGACATTAGGGAAGATCATATGACACTTCAATTAAAAATGCCCTTTTGTTTCTCCCCTGAGCCTGTCCAAGCTCCCATGGTTCACTGAGGAAATTGCCTTATTAAGGGAATAATGGGTTCCATGCTTGCCTCAGCCAAGAAACAGTGCCTGCAGTTAATTAATCTTTCTGGGACTCTGACCTATTTGAATTTGGCCAAAATGCCCTGAGAGGGGATTTTCTTAACACATATGACTCAGCTTCAATGGGGAATAACTGGCATCTTCTCAAGTACGATGCCCTCGTAATAGTTTCTATCAGCCTGGCCTTGGGGTTCGTCGTCTTGAGTAAAATGAGGGGATGGAGTCAGGCTGAGCATCTCGAGGGGTCAAGGTGAGGGAGACCCTCTCTACACTCACTCTGAACATCAGCCAGTCCAAGAGCAGGGCTGTGTTTGTGTGTGTGTGTGTGTATCCATGTGCACATGTATGCATGCATGTACATGGGTGTGTGCACATGTGTGAATTATACTGCCCACACATTTAGTCTCAAAGAGCGAGGCAACTTTGCTTTCATAGGATCTCATTTTTTCTTCCAAAAATCTATATATGGTTTATAAGTTAATTCTGTTTATTAAAAGATCAGTGAATCCCTTAACAGCTTCTACAAATTGTGCTTGTGTGTTTACACATTGTTCAAGACAGGTCTGAAGCTGATGTCTGATCCTCAGGAAGTTCTAGCCCTGCTCCAAAATTAAGGACCACTGATTAAAATAAAAGGAAGAAAAAGTGGTGGTCAGGACCCCTACCTCTGGAGGTGAACTGACTGAGACGTTTACCCTCTGCAAATCTCCTTAAGGGAACCACGATCCCTCTCCCATGGGATATTCCTAGGAGTAAAGGCTATGAGACAAGTATAACACTGTGAAGACGTGGAGGCACTAACAGTGTTGAGCAAAGAACGAACACTGTTTACACTGTGTTTATACATCCTACCCCCTGGGGAACCAGTTGGAGGTGAGGCCAGGAAGCAGGGGAACTCTCCTGACCTTGACTCAAGTTTGTGGCAGCCGGGTGCTGCTGTCTGGAGGTGTCACCTGCCCGAAGACTGAAGGCAGGATGTGACCTCCTAGTATCTTTCATCGCAGAGGCGTGGCTGTGAGAATAACACTGTCTGTGACCAGGGTGCTGAAAGAGCCTCCAGGGAGGGCACCACACCTGAGGATCCCCTGACCCCTCCTGGGGGTCTTGTCACGAAGCCGACCACAGCCAGCACCCTGGCCTTGGGGAACCACAGGGTTATTCATGGTGCTCAACAGACCACAGGTCTCCAGGGCCACGTTTGGGAGCAGTCTACTTCCCACAGCCAAGCAGAGGGAAGGAGACCTCGGTTCTGGCCCCATCATAGCCCTTCCCAGCCCAGGAGCTGCTAGGGGGCACGGACTGTTCTCAGCCCATCTCCAGGTAGACCAGGTGAGTGCTATGTGGGCCACAGTGAATCTGATGAGGTCCTGATTTCAACCTGGGGGTCGTGAGAGAATCACCCACACCCACCAACACCCCCGTCATATGTAGGGTGACCTCTGGGACTCTCTCCTTCAAGACACCTGGCAGCGAATCAAACGCCAAATGGCTGATGTTCACACTTGAAAGCAATCGTGTGGCCTGTACTGCTTGTTCACTACTGTTCCTTCTTTCCCATGCTCACCCAGGCTTGCCGTGGACAGAGCAAGCTTCCCCATCCCACAGCAAGCTTGGCCATGTGGCTTATCACCAGCCAGCAGAGAAAGGTCCAGCTCTGAGCCACAGCCTCAGGCATCATTACCTACTGGTCCAGTCCTTCTGCCCACATCTGGAGGGCCATTTCTGCAGCCTGGGTGCTAAAAGGAGACCTGCTCAAATGGGTCCTGATCCTGGAGGTCGTGACCAGCTGAGTGGTAACCCACCCGTGGGCCCCACCTGGAGTTTAACCCCTGAGATATCAAGTTGTCTACTATCGACCGTCACTTGCCAGAGCCTGTCGACTGACTCATCCTGCCCCCGAGAGGAGCCCTGTCCACCTGGAAGTGGTTCCCACACCGTCTGATTTCCCAGGCCACCATGAGGCACTGGGTCACACACCGTGTTCAGCAGCTAGTTACCACTTCATACACCATATCTTCTGGCCAGAATGTGGACCCTGAAGGCAGGAGACATGTCCTGTGCTTGTCTGCATCTCCTACTCTTTCCCGAGTGTGCTGTTGCTCACCACACGTGGTGCTTTAGGTTTTAGATTTTCATCATGACATCTCCCAAATGACCAACAAGGACCACCCAACCCTGGCCAAGGCAGTGTGCCATCCCCACATGGTCACTGACCAGCGGAGTCGGAAGGGGCCTCAGCCATCAGAGCCCACGCTCACTGATGACCCTTGCGCCCCAGAAACCGCTTCAGGCACCTGACTTGAACCAGCTTCACACTCACAGAAGCAGGTGAGGGAGACACGGCCGATCTCCCGGATCGTAAGGACTGAGTGGCGCAGCCAGAGTTAGACTTGGGCGTCTGGGTACAGGTCATGCCAGCAGCTGAAGATGCTTGGACATCAGTGCTGTCCGTCCCCTCTGAGGAGCGTGGACCTTTCCTCAGGGGGTGCTCCCAGCACCTGGAACAACTCCTGACCCACAAATGGGGCTCTGCTCTCCTGAAGGAGCACCAGCCAGGCCTACTCCCACCAGCTGCCCATTGAGCCCCTGAAGCCTGCAGACACATCCCCCAAGGTTCTCCTTCCCAGACAGAGAGAGAGAGACAGCCAGGCTTCCCTGTGGACTAAGGGTCATGGCTCCCCAGGCCCAACACACAGCCCACCACCACCAACATGGCCTTGCCCACGCTGTTCATGAAGGTGCTCTGAAGTCAGCAGAGCCTGAACAGACACGGAGGTCCCATAAGCAAAGGCCTGTGACAGGGACCTACCCCAGAGAGTCCCGAGGTCCTGCCAGAAGTAGGTGAGAGGCAGCCCCAGCTGGACGGCACCACTCGCGACACCTCCTCCCCATGGAGAAGGCCCCGACAGACATCCCAGGGGGTTCACCCGGCCACATTCAGTTTTCAAACAGACCAAAAAACATAGACTATTGATGAAAGTGCTCTTCCATTATTTAACCCCTAGTTCCCTAAACACATAAAGATATTTTGGGCATCTTTTTTCTGGGTCTAGGAAAATTTACCAGGTGGCGCTAGTGGTAAAGAACCTGCCTGACAGTTCAGGAGCCGCTGGAGACATGGGTTCAAACCCTGGGTTGGAAGATTCCTTAGAGTATGAAATGGCAACCCACTGCAGCGTTCTTGTCTGGAGAATTCCATGGACAGAGGAGCTTGGCGGGCCGCAAAGAGTTGGACACAACTGAGCATACACACACTCATAGAAATAGGCTTAATTTGCTAGTTAAGAAACAAAAAGTATCAGATATGGTTTTTATAAAACAGCACTAGGAGGACTGAAGACACACCTCCCCTTTCGAGCCAGCCCTTCCACACATGCAAACAGAGTTCGTACAGGAATGTCAACTGCCACACTGTTTGCAATGGCAAATATACTAAATGCCCATCTGCAGAGGCATGGACCAATGGTGTGCAGGTCTGTTCACAGAAGGGATGCCCCTTCACAGTCAGAGGGAGCCAGCAACATCAGCCAGCGTGGACTGCGTCTACATCCCAACACCAACAGCATCAAGCTGCAAAAGTGCACAGAGAACGTCACATCATTTCTATATATTTACAAATATGCCAAACTAAAGTGTAAAACTACATTCACAGAGGGTAAAAGCCTAAAACCCCACCAGAGAACACCAAACGGTAGACTCAGACTCTGCTTCCTCAGGGGAGACAGAAGGAGAGGTGGGGTCAGGGAGGGGTGCACAGGGCCCTCAACTCTGTTGACAATAATTTCTCTAAATAATACTGTAGGAATTATAATACAGGATGAAAGCCTATAGGAAACGTAGCAAAGCACTTCAGACAAAGTTTGGTGGAAGATACCACCGAGATACAGTTTTTGACTACTACTATTACTTAGTATTATTTACTAAAGTATCTCTAATTTTCTCGAAGAGATCTCTAGCCTTTCCCATTCTGTTGTTTCCCTCTATTTCTTTGCATTGATCACTGAGGAAGGCTCTCATATCTCTTCTTGTTATTCTCTGGAACTGTGCGTTCAGATGCTTATATCTTTCCTTTTCTCCTTTGCTTTTCCGGTCTCTTCTTTTCACAGCTGTTTGTAAGGCCTCGCCAGACAGCCATTTTGCTTTTTTGCATTTCTTTTCCACGGAGATGGTCTTGATCTCTGTCTCCTGTACAATGTCACGAACCTCCGTCCATAGTTCATCAGGCCCTCTATCTATCAGATCTAGTCCCTTAAATCTATTTCTCACTTCCACTGTATAATCATAAGGGATTTGATTTAGGTCATACCTGAATGGTCTAGTCCTGGAATGTGAAGTCAAGTGGGCCTTAGAAAGCATCACTACGAACAAAGCTAGTGGAGGTGATGGAATTCCAGTTGAGCTCTTTCAAATCCTGAAAAATGATGCTGTGAAAGTGCTACACTCAATATGACAGCAAATTTGGAAAACTCAGCAGTGGACACAGAACTGGAAACGGTCCGTTTTCATTCCAATCCCAAAGAAAGGCAGTGCCAAAGAATGCTCAAACTACCACACAATTGCACTCGTCTCACATGCTAGTAAGGTAATGCTCAAAATTCTCCAAGCCAGGCTTTAGCAATACGTGAACCGTGAACTCCCTGACATTCAAGCTCGTTTTAGAAAAGGCAGAGGAACCAGAGATCAAATTGCCAACATCCGCTGGATCATTGAAAAATCAAGAGAGTTCCAGAAAAACATCTATTTCTGCTTTATTGACTATGCCAAAGCCTTTGACTATGTGGATCACAAGAAACTGTGGAAAATTCTGGAAGAGATGGGAATACCAGACCACCTGACCTGCCTCTTGAGAAACCTATATGCAGGTCAGGAAGCAACAGTTAGAACTGGACATGGAACAACAGACTGGTTCCAAATAGGAAAAGGAGTACGTCAAGGCTGTATATTGTCACCCTGCTTATTTAACTTATATGCAGAGCACATCATGAGAAATGCTGGGCTGGAAGAAGCACAAGCTGGAATCAAGATTGCCAAGAGAAATATCAATAACCTCAGATATGCAGATGACACCACCCTTATGGCAGAAAGTGAAGAGGAACTAAAAAGCCTGTTGATGAAAGTCAAAGAGGAGAGTGAAAAAGTTGGCTTAAAGCTCAGCATTCAGAAAACGAAGATCATGGCATCTGGTCTCATCACTTCATGGGAAATAGATGGGGAAACAGTGGAAACAGGGTCAGACTTTATTTTGGGGGGCTCCAAAATCACTGCAGATGGTGACTGCAGCCATGAAATTAAAAGATGCTTACTCCTTGGAAGAAAAGTTATGACCAACCTAGACAGCATATTCAAAAGCAGAGACATTACTTTGCCAACAAAGGTCCATCTAGTCAAGGCTATGGTTTTTCCTGTGGTCATGTATGGATGTGAGAGTTGGACTGTGAAGAAAGCTGAGCGCCGAAGAATTGATGCTTTTGAACTGTGGTGTTGGAGAAGACTCTTGAGAGTCCCTTGGACTGCAAGGAGGTCCAACCAGTCCATTCTAAAGGAGATCAGCCCTGGGTGTTCTTTGGAAGGAATAATGCTGAAGCTGAAACTCCAGTACTTTGGCCACCTCATGCGAAGAGTTGACTCATTGGAAAAGACTCTGATGCGGGGAGGGATTGGGGGCAGGAGGAAAAGGGAATGACATAGGATGAGATGGCTGGATGGCATCACCGACTTGATGGACCTGAGTTTGAGTGAACTCCGGGAGATGGTGATGGACAGGGAGGCCTGACGTGCTACGATTCATGGGGTTGCAAAGAGTCGAACACAACTGAGTGACTGAACTGAACTGAACTGATCTAAAGTATAGTATTATCACTGCGGATAGTGATTGCAGCCATGAAATTAAAAAGACACTTGCTCCTTGGAAGGAAAGTTATGACAAATCTAGACAGCATATTAAAAAGCAGAGATACCTCTTTGCCAACAGAATTCTGTATGGTCAAACCATGAGTATAGTTTTTCCAGTAGTCATGAGAGGTGGACCATAAAGAAGGCTGGATAAATTACAAGCTGGAATAAAGATTGCCAGAAGAAATATCAAGAACCTCAGATATGCAGATGACACCACTTTTGGCAGAAAGTGAAGAGGAACTAAAAAGCCTCTTGATGAAAGTGAAAGAGGAGAGTGAAAAAGCTGGTTTAAAACTAAACATTCAAAAAACTAAAGCATCCAGTCCCATCACTTCACGGCAAATAGAAGAAAAAAGAGGAAACAGTGAAAGACTTTATTTTCTTGGGCTCCAAAATCACTGCAGATGGTGATTGCAGCCATGAAATCAAAAGATACTTTCTCCTTAGAAGAAAAGCTATGACAAACCAGACAGCATATTAAAAAGCAGAAACATCACCTTGCCAACAAAGGTCCATATAGTCAAAGCTATGTTTTTCCAGTAGTCTTGTATGGATGTGAGAGTTGGACCATAAAGAATGTTGAGCACCAAAGAATTGATGCTTTCCAAATGTGGTGCTGGAGAAAACTCTTAAGAGTCCTTGGACAGCAAGGAGATCAAACCAGTAAATCCTAAAGGAAATCAACACTGAATATTCATTGGAAGGACTGATGCTGAAGCTGAAGCTCCAATACTTTGGCCACCTGATGTGAAGAGCCAACTCATTGGGAAAGACCCTGATGCTGGGAAAGATTGAAGGCAAAAGGAGATGGGGGTCAACAGAGGATGAGATGCTTGGATGGCATCGTCAACTCAATGGACATGAGTTTAAGCAAACTCCAGGGAACAGTGAAGGACAGGGAAGCCTGGTGTGCTACAGTCCATGGGATCACAAACAGTCAGACACGACTGAGCGACTGAATAATGACACAAAAGTATTATTTACTATATTTTTCAGCATAATTTAAAAATTTTATAGTGAAATAAGCTGTTGTTATTCAGTCGCTCAATTGTGTCTGACTCTTTTTGACCCCAAGGACTGCAGCACGCCAGGCTTCCCTACCCTTCACTATCTTCCCTGTCCTACATTATCTCTTTGCTCGAATTCATGTCCATTGAGTTGATGATGCCATCCAACCACCTCATCTTCTGCCTCCTCCTTCTCTTTCTCCCCTTAATCTTTCCCTGGACCAGGGTTTTTTCCAAGTAAATGAATAAATAATATTATGAGTTTTTAAAGGTTTAAGTTTAAAAAAAGGTTTAGCATTATTACTCAAGTCAGAGAAAGACAAAAACTTTATGGTGCACTGAAGAGTGTTTAGTAAACTGGCGGTTACTACGATGGTGGTGAATCCAGCATTGTTCTTACCACCAGGACCTAAGATAGCAGGGAAGACATAGTGAAATAGGATAGACGCAGGACAATAGGTAACCAGAGAGCAAAACAACGAGAAAGTAAGGGCAAATACCTGACCCAGTAAGCGTTTGATAAATACTGGATGAATTAGTTAGTACACTGGGAGAAGGCGGGTGTAGGTGGAAGCCTGTGTGTTCCAGGCCCTGAGCAACAATAAAAGGCCTCCAGCAACACTGGGGATCTCAGCGTGAAGAAACCACCAGGCAAGGCGAGAGAGCAGTGATCATGTGGGCAGACGGAGTGCCCCACGTGGATAAGACACAGGACAAGAGCAGAGTCATAGGGGATAGAAACCTGCTATTAAAGACCCAGCATGGGGTCCATCTAGTCAAAGCTATGGTTTTTCCAGTGGTCATGTATGGATGTGAGAGTTGGACCATAAAGAAAGCTGAGAGCCAAAGAATTGATGCTTTTGAACTGTGGCGTCGGAGAAGACTCTTGAGAGTCCCTTGGGCTGCAAGGAGATCCAACCAGTCCATCCTAAAGGAGATCAGTCCTGAATATTCATTGGACACACAAATACTGATGCTGAAACTAATATTTTGGCCACCTGATGCAAAGAGCTCAGTCCTTAGAAAAGACCCTGGTACTGGGAAAGATTGAAGGCAGGAGGAGAAGGGCAGAACAGAGGATAAGATGGTTGGATGGCCTCACCAACTCAGTGGACATGAGTTTGAGTAAACTCTGGTAGTTGGCGATAGACAGGGAGGCCTGGCATGCTGCAGTCCATGGGGTTGCAAGGAGTTGGACATGACTGAGCAATTGAACTGAAATGAACTGACTGACAGAGACCTAAATAGTAAGCAACTCACACACACACACAAATGGATTAAAGTGGGGCGGGGGGGTGAATACAGCAGAGGAAAGATGCAATACCGTTCATCAATTATGAAGTAGCTTTCCCCAAGGACAGGCTGAGCATTTGAACTCATCAAAAATGATCACACTCAATCATCTATCTGCAAGTAACTTGCCATGTTGGCTCATACCTGCCGGGATGTGGGGCGCCAGCTGCCAGTCCCCACCCCCTCTCCAGGTCACCCCCCAGTCCTGCCTCGAGGGTCCCCAGCTTGCTGGGGTTGATGCACAAGGATTAGGTGAGGTCCAGACCTGGGCCCTTCAACTCCAGGGCAGAGACAAAGAGTTGTATCATTTAAAAATCTAGCAATGATCCACATTTTAAACATATGTGTAATTAGGGAGTTGAACCATAAAGAAAGTGGAGCAATGAAGAATTGATGCGTTCGAGCTGTGGTGCTGAAGAAGACTGTTGAGAGTCCCCTGGACTGCAAGGAGATCAAACCATTCAATCCTAAGGAAATCAACACTGAACATTCATTGGAAGGACTGATGCTGAAGCTGAAGCTCCAATATTTTGCCTACCAGATGCAAAGTATCAGACCAAGGCCAGGGGCAGTGGCCGGGAGGAGCAACCCCAACATCCAAAGAGCAGTGGCTGTGTGGGTGCAAGAGGGCTGAGAGGAGCTACTCCACGTTCATGGTCAGGAGGGGCAGCTGTGAGGAGATACCCCTCATCCAACGTAAGGAGCAGCGGCTACGCTTTGCTGGAGCAGCCATGAAGCGATACTTCACGTCCAAGGTAAGAGAAACCCAAGTAAGATGGTAGATGTTGCGAGAGGGCATCAGAGGGCAGACACACTGAAACCATAATCACAGAAAACTAGCCAATCTAACCACACAGATACTCAATGAAACTAAGCCATGCCAGGTGGGGCCACCCAAGACAAGTGGGTCATGGTGGAGAGGTCTGACAGAATGTGGTCCACTGGAGAAGGGAATGGCAAACCACTTCAGGATTCTTGCCTTGAGAACCCCATGAACAGTATGAAAAGGCAAAATGATAAGATACTGAAAGTGGGATTCCCCAGGTCGGTAGGTGCCCAATATGCTACTGGACAATAGTGGAAAAATAACTCCAGAAAGAATGAAGGGATGGAGCCAAAGCAAAACAATACCCAGCTGTGGATGTGACTGGTGATAGAAGCAAGGTCCAATGCTGTAAAGAGCAATATTGCATGGGAACCTGGAATATCAGGTCCATGAATCAAGGCAAATTAGAAGTAGTCAAACAGGAGATGGCAAGAGTGAACGTCGACATTCTAGGAATCAGCAAACTAAAATGGACTGGAATGGGTGAATTTAACTCAGATGACCATTATATCTACTACTGCAGGCAAGAATCCCTCAGAAGAAGTGGAGTAGCCATCAAGGTCAGCAAAAGAGTCCGAAATGCAGTACCTGGATGCAATCTTAAAAATGACAGAATGATCTCTGTTCATTTCCAAGGCAAAGCATTCAGTATCACAGTGATCCAAGCCTATGCCCCAACCAGTAACACTGAAGAAGCTGAAGTTGAATGGTTCGATGAAGACCTACAAGACCTTTTAGAACTAACACCCAAAAAAGATGTCCTTTTCATTATAGGGGACTGGAATGCAAAAGTAGGAAGCCAAGAAACACCTGGAGTAACAGGCTAATTTGGCCTGGGAATATGGAATGAAGCAAGGCAAAGGCTAATAGAGTTTTGCCAAGAGAACGCACTGGTCATAGCAAACACCCTCTTCCAACAACACAAGAGAAGACTCTACACATGGACATCACCAGATGGTCAACACCGAAATCAGATTGATTATGTTCTTTGCAGCCAAAGATGGAGAAGCTCTATACAGTCACCAAAAGCAAGACTGGGAGCAGACTGTGGCTCAGATCATGAAATCCTTATTGCCAAATTCAGACTTAAATTGAAGAAAGTAGGGAAAACCACTAGACCATTCAGGTATGACCTAAATCAAATCCCTTATGATTATACAGTGCAAGTGGGAAATAGATTTAAGGGACTAGATCTGATAGATAGAGTGCCTGATGAACTATGGATGGAGGTTCGTGACATTGTACAGGAGACAGGGATCAAGACCATCCCCATGGAAAAGAAATGCAAAAAAGCAAAATGGCTGTCTGGGGAGGCCTTACAAATAGCTGTGAAAAGAACAGAAGTGAAAAGCAAAGGAGAAAAGGAAAGATATAAGCATCTGAATGCAGAGTTCCAAAGAATAGCAAGGAGAGATAAGAAAGCCTTCCTCAGTGATTAATGCAAAGAAATAGAGGAAAACAACAGAATGGGAAAGACTAGAGATCTCTTCAAGAAAATTAGAGATACCAAGGGAACATTTCATGCAAAGATGGGCTCGATAAAGGACAGAAATGGTATGGACCTAACCGAAGCAGAAGATATTAAGAAGAGGTAGCAAGAATACACAGAAGAACTGTACAAAAAAGATCTTCACAACCAAGATAATCACGATGGTGTGATCACTCACCTAGAGCCAGACATCCTGGAATGTGAAGTCGAGTGGGCCTTAGAAAGCATCACTACGAACAAAGCTAGTGGAGGTGATGGAATTCCAGTTGAGCTCTTTCAAATCCTGAAAAATGATGCTGTGAAAGTGCTACACTCAATATGACAGCAAATTTGGAAAACTCAGCAGTGGACACAGAACTGGAAATGGTCTGTTTTCATTCCAATCCCAAAGAAAGGCAGTTCCAAAGAATGCTCAAACTACCACACAATTGCACTCATCTCACATGCTAGTAAGGTAATGCTCAAAATTCTCCAAGCCAGGCTTTAGCAATACGTGAACCGTGAACTCCCTGACATTCAAGCTCGTTTTAGAAAAGGCAGAGGAACCAGAGATCAAATTGCCAACATCCACTGGATCATGGAAAAAGCAAGAGAGTTCCAGAAAAACATCTATTTCTGCTTTATTGACTATGCCAAAGCCTTTGACTATGTGGATCACAAGAAACTGTGGAAAATTCTGGAAGAGATGGGAATACCAGACCACCTGACCTGCCTCTTGAGAAATCTGTATGCAGGTCAGGAAGCAACAGTTAGAACTGGACATGGAACACCAGACTGGTTCCAAATAGGAAAAGGAGCACATCAAGGTTGTATATTGTCACCCTGCTTATTTAACTTATATGCAGAGTACATCATGAGAAACACTGGGCTGGAAGAAGCACAAGCTGGAATCAAGATTGCCAAGAGAAATATCAATAACCTCAGATATGCAGATGACATTACCCTTATGGTAGAAAGTGAAGAGGAACTAAAAAGCCTCTTGATGAAAGTGAAAGAGGAGAGTGAAAAAGTTGGCTTAAGGCTCAACATTCAGAAAACGAAGATCATGGCATCCAGTCCCATCACTTCATGGGAAATAGATGGGGAAACAGTGGAAACAGTGATAGACTTTATTTGGGGGGGCTCCAAAATCACTGCAGATGTTGACTGCAGCCATGAAATTAAAAGACGCTTACTCCTCGGAAGGAAAGTTATGATGAACCTAGATAGCATATTCAAAAGCAGAGACATTACTTTGCCAACAGAGGTCCATCCAGTCAAGGCTATGGCTTTTCCAGTACTCATGTATGGATGTGAGAGTTGGACTGTGAAGAAAGCTGAGCGCTGAAGAATTGATGCTTTGGAAGTGTGGTGTTGGAGAAGACTATTGAGAGTCCCTTGGACTGCAAGGAGGTCCAATCAGTCCATTCTAAAGGAGAACAGCCCTGGGTGTTCTTGATGCTAAAGCTGAGACTCCATTATTTTGGCCACCTCATGCGAAGAGCTGACTCATTGGAAAAGACTCTGATGCTGGGAGGGATAGGGGTCAGGAGGAAAAGGGGACGACATAGGATGAGATGGCTGGATGGCATCACCGACTCAATGGACCTGAGTTTGAGTGAACTCCGGGAGATGGTGATGGACAGGGAGGCCTGACATGCTGCGATTCATGGGGTTGCAAAGAGTCGAACACAACTGAGCAACTGAACTGAACAGAACTGATGCCAAGAGCTGACTCATTGGAAAAGACCCTGATGCCTAGAAGGTTTGAGAACAAGAGGAGAAGGGGGTGACAGAGGATGAAAGAGTTGGATGGCAACACGGACTCAATGGACCTGAGTTTGAGCAAGCTCTGGGAGACAGTAAAGGACAGGGAAGCCTGGCATGCTGCAGCCCATCAGGTCGAAAAGAGTTGGACACGACTGAGCAACTGAACAACAAATAGGAAGTAAACGTTGGGGTTAACTGTTTTGACAGCTAGCAAATACTTCCCATCCTACTGTGGACTTGAAAATGCTGATCTCTTAAGGCAGCGATTTCTCCTGCCATTTAATTCTGCTGATGCATGTGCACCCTGGTCAATTTCAAGTCTTCAAATGCCCTGAAGACGCCTGGCTGAGATGTCACTGTGTCACCCTGAGTTCACCTGCCTCCCCTGCCTACTGAAGTCGCTGTCTCAGCAATTTTCCTTCCTCCCTGAAAACTACAAGGACAGGTCAGCACTGCTGCTCTTTGCTACTCTATCGACTTACTCCTATCACTAAAATGTCACAAATTAGAAAAACTCCTTTAATATAAGCACACACCCTTCGCAGGGTGTATCTGTATATACATGCCTCAGCCTGTCCCCCATGGTCACAATTTTTCCAACATCCACACACTACACTCTGAGAATCCACATAACAGTGAGAGATCAACAATGCCACATTACTGAACTGGGTCTTTCCCTACATTTTAATCTATTCTTTCCACATAAATATTATTCAAAAATTTCTGTTTCTACTGCACATCTCTATTTACTAAAATCAGGTTTAAAACTGCTTCAGAAAAAAACTAAACATTTAAAACAAAACACTCCATTCTATAAAATATTTTCTTAATTTAAGGTTAAACTTAGATGTCCTACAACAATGAAAATCCTTATTAGAAGTTGAAGCCATTCCCTTATTCATCCATGCTCTCTTGGCGTGCTACAGTAAACATTTTTCTAAACAAGGAATTCAGTGTCTTTGCAGTGACCTAGAGCTGATTAAGAGGCTGATTAGCTAAAACCCAGTATCTCCAAGAGGTCTATTGTAACCAGAGACTGGTGGTATTTCAGAGCTGAAGTCTATGGTGGAGACTTCTGGTCAATCATCTTAATTCAACAGAATAAGACACTGAGGCTTGAGCTTTATCAAAAGCCCACGGCTGGTTGGTGGCAGAGAAAGGAGAAGGGACCCTGGGCACGGGGCTGTGTTCTGCCACTGAAGTTCCCCTACCTTGTTATTAAGGTGGGGGTGGCTCTGTTGTTATTTGACACAGAAGAAGGAATTCTGCAAATTTGGCCTTAAAATGTGAATTAATTAATGACTGGAATCTTTAGCTGATTATTTTTCATCTTTGTTTATTTATGCCAAAATGATTCCCAAGTTAGTGAAAAAAATGAAACCCATTCTCTACCAATCTCTTTTGGCACGGAAAATATTTTTCTTTATAAAAGAACCTAAGAGAGATACAAAGATTAGTTGAAAGAAATACTATCTTAGAGATAACTCCCTTGAAAGAAACTTAATTTAGCAGGAGATAATTAAGATCAATTGGATAATGATACAGCAAAAAATTCAGCAGCAAAAAAAAAAAAAAAAATTTAAAAACCCTGAAACAATGTAGCATTTGTTTAGTGTGCTCCCACACACACTCATTCACATACACTCTCATATCCATACACACACACATACATACAACTTTAATAACTTCCAAAGAAAGATAGAAAATGACCAGAAGTTGAAAGAAACACAAAGAGCAAAGGAAATACAGAATTGTCCACAAAAGAAAGTCATGCCTGTGTGTTCTGCTGGCCTTAGGGTCCTCATAAGATGATACATTGATTTAAAAGTCTCCCCCAAGAGTGCTATTTGGTTGAATATCTGGAAAAGCCTCACCATTCAGAAACACAGTTGGGAGACGTCATCGTGAGCAAACATCACGTGATGTAATATAGGATAAGCAGTGAGCATTGTTTCAGGTTAGTTGGAAGAAAGACATCTTTGCTTAAGCAGTGAAACTTCTTTAAAATTCACTTCAAAGGCTATATTCTCTTAATGATAATACTTTTAAAATGATCATTACTTCTCCAAGTATGCATAATTTTTTTTAATAAAAGATTATCACAAGAAATTAAACATATACTTTAAACATGCAAATCTGTGAGCATAAAGGAAGTCTGCAGATTTTGTAGGCAACTGAATGGATGTAGTTTTCTCAAAACGACCTCACTAATTAATCAAGATTCAGAACTAAGACAATTCATGTATTCTTTCATAGCCTGCCCCCACACTCCAAAAACAGGTAGTCATGTTAAGATGTTTTAAAGAATACTGCTGTGGTCTTTTCAAAACCTGGGCTTCCCTTGTGGCTCAGCTGGTCAAGAATCCGCCTGCAGTGTGGGAGACCTGGGTTTGATCCCTGGATTGGGAAGATCCCCTGGAGAAGGGAAAGGTTACCCATTCCAATATTCTGGCCTAGAGAATTCCATGGACTATGTCCATGGGTTTGGAAAGAGTCAGATACAACTGAGCAACTTTCACTTTCACTTTTTAAAACCTAAAACAAAATGTACAGAACTTTGGCAAAAAGATTTCCCCAAGCTCTCAGCTCACCTCCCATAATGAGCTTGTATAAAATATCAGAATACCTGCTTTGGGGATGACAACAAGCAGCAACAACAGCTCACATTCTTCACACGCGGCAGATAGCACAGCATACCGCGTATAGCACGGCCTGGAGACCACTGCGTCAGGGTCCTTTAGGAAGTCAGACACAGCACTAGCACGAGATGGATCCATTTTACTCATAGGTGAACACCCAAGAGGGTTGAGAGCATGGACAGAACAGATATTTGTCCACAAATGTTCATAGTAGCATGCCGTGGAAATAACGCATGTCCATCAACAGATACATGGATAAACATGATGTGATGCATACATAAGATATTTTCAGCCAAAAACAGAACGAGGTTCTGACACAACAGGGATGAGCCTGATCATTTTGCTCAGTGAGATAAGCCAGACACAAAAGGATGACTGCTGCATGATTTCCTGCAATATATGAGGTCCTTGCGTGCGTGCTAAGTCACTTCAGTTGTGTCCGACTTTTTGCAACCCCATGGACTGTAGCCCACCAGGCTCCTCTGTTCATGGGATTCTCCAGGCAAGAATACTGGAGTAGGTTGCCATATCCCCCTCCAGGGGATCTTCCTCACCCAGGGATCAAATCCCACGTGTCTTGTGTCTTCTGCATTGGCAGGCAGGTTCTTTACCACTAGCACCACCTGGGAAGCCCATATGAGGTCCTGAGAATGGGCAAATTCATGGAGAAGAGAGTAGAGGGTGGTTATCCACGGCTAGAGGAGTCGGGATCGGGGGGTGGGGGGCAAAGAGAAAGAAAGGGAAGAAAAGTGTGGATGAGGAGCAGAAGGGATTCAACACAGGGTGACCACAGGAACCATCTCCCAAAATCTCCCCAACCACCCCTTGACTTGGAAGCCCCAGGTCCTCAATTCTGCCAGGGTCGTGCCATGGCCCCCAAACCAGCCTCTGAGCACCTTGGTCCACAGCAGATACTTCCAAGAAGCGTTCTCAAACTGGAAACTCTAAGTCAATGCCAGAACCCTCCCCTCACCAAGTTTACCTCCCCAATGAGACTCAAGTGTGACATTACTCGGCACTTTCTTAACCTTCAGATGGGTTATTCCAAGTTGACTCTCATCAGCAGCACAATGGAGCAGGTGTTAACAGGCATACTCCACTATTATTTAAATCAGAGAGATACATGCAGTTCACAACTTATCCCAGCCTTCATTGCCAAGGTAAGGGAATTTTCTCGAATTTGCATGTCACATTCAGATACCTTCATTCCACAGAATAGATGTAGTCACTTACATGCACACCATGAAATGGCAAAATCACTGTTGAAATTTTTTAAGATCAGGACTAGAACAGAGTAGAAGGCGGGGAAGTGAGTGCCGGTACGCAGGCTATAAACCCCTGCAGAGATGGCAAACAGGGTACGAGCGAGCGTACAGACATGACTGTCGAACAGTTTCTCCACAGAAAAGACCGGCGGTTCTGGGCAGAGAGCAGAGCCTCGCCCAGCGCATGCTCTGTAGTCACCCCCTCGCTCGGGCGCACACAGTGATGCTGGGAGATGGTGAGCCAGGGCCTTTATGTGCTGCCTCAGCAGTGCCATGGGCTTTACAAAGTTGTGTCTTGGAGAAGCCCCATATTTAAGGCATGCATGCTATACCAAAGCCTAATTCATGATTTTCATCGTGAGATGGCCAAGGCACTGTGGTCCCCAAAAGCTGCTTCTTGAACATCCTCAGAGCAACTCACATTTACCTCATTTCTGCCAGCTTGTTCAGAAAATATTTTTTTAATAAGATACTGTGAGAGCAAAAGAAAATCCATTCTTGATATTTTTCCCAATAATTCTTTTTTATCCTTTGAGGCAGCTCCCAGCCCTGGATGACCAACCATCCAGAGTGAAAAATGCAGACAGGCTGACCTGGTAGAAGAGATAAATCTCAAACCAGATGCAAGATCTTTACCCACGTTTCTGCAGATTTTACAATAGACCGTGGTGCTGCAAGTCAGTGTTTCCACTGGAAAGAGTGGCTCCCATCCAGGGCCCAGCAGGGTATTTTTTTCCAGTAGGAACTAAGAACCAGCTTTCTTTTCCAAGAATCTTTTTCTTCTGCAAGAAGAAAGAAAATATCAGGTACGTAAGACATGGTCAGGCTCAGCCCTTTCTTTGCACTTGCTCACACCTGCTCCTGAAGAGCTAGTCTGGGAACTCAAACCTCCACAAGTCCTCTCAGCTTGTTCAAAATTTCCAGAGTTCTACACCTTGGCTGCATCTGTGTAAATATGGCCCAACAGTTCTAGAACAAACCAAAGGCACTTAAGCTTTGTAACGATGCTCTCAAGGCGAAGCTGCTGATCGAGAAGAAAGCAAGGGAAGTGCTTTGTGCAGGTGAGCAGGATGCTGTGGATGCCAAGCTGGCCATCTGGTCCTGCCGTGACGCTGCTGACGGAGCAGGCGGATGGTGAGACCTGTGCTCTCAACTCCTTAAAAAACGATGCAAGAGACATGCGCCCAGCATTGCTGTATGGACCATGGAGATAAACAACCGGAGGAGATGTAAGGACAGTGCAGTCACTCCCTGCCGACACCCAGCTCCATGGAAGGCAGGGGTGGTGTCTCCCCTGTGGTCCACGGGAGACTCACCTGTTGTGCCTGTACCCGAGTGGCACAGGTGCCATGGAGGAGACAGGTGGAAAACCGGCAGGCCTAGCTTCTTTACAAAATAAGGAATCTGTTTTACAGAGAGCACCCAAGACTCTGTAGTCATAACAGAGGACAGACACGATCAGGAGGTGGTTGTGTTTTTGTCCCAACCATCCAATTGCCTGGGGACACGCAAACATCTAGAACTGATTCACCTTTATGGAAAATTTTCTCTCCGATGTATGGAGTTCTATTGAGGATAGTGCAGTCCACGTCAAGCTCACCTTTTAAGAAAATTCCTGAAGGAAATATTACCTCTTATAATAACTTATGGTTTTACCAAAAAATATATCAAAGTATCTAAAACCATCAGCAGTCACTTGAATCTTTACTTTTCCTACAACATACATATATTAAAATATATCCTTGACATTAATTCAAGGATATTTCTCATCAAGGGAAAAACTGGAGTGTGATTAACTCAGGACTTACTGTAGTATTGTATGATGTGTCCTGACAACACAAATGCTTAGAGACCATGGTGGCATTTGTTAGTTACTGAGGGCTCCCATGCCCACACATGGGACAGATCACCACCGGAAAGGGACCAGGACACGGAATATTAACCAGTTACTGTAACACTGGAGAACCTCAGAGCAGCTCAGCTGACACCAGGTGTGTAAAATTCCTGAACTCAGTTCAGTCTCCTGACTGTTACACTTCTACAAAAGTGAGCAAGGCACCAAGGCAAAGAGATGTCCCAAGCCTGAGCTGCAGACACAGTTCTCGAGGGAAACAGGAACAAAAGAGACACTCCTAAGACACATGATCTGTGTCCTACGCACTGAGCAAACTCTAAGAGTGTGCAAAGAGCTGAGCCCAGCTGGACACTCAGAGTGCAGAAATATCTGAGCCCGGCTTTACCGGGAAACGTGGAGAAGGCGGGGCCTGAGAAAGGGTGTGTGAGCTCTGATCTGAAGAGTGAGGGTTCACCAGGAAGGTACGGGGGACTGAGGACAAGAGCCCTCCGAGCAGAGGCGACATCCGTACAAAAGCAGCGACTAAGACTGTGGCCGGGTACCCCCTCCAGCACAGCCCACATCTGGACTCCTGGAACGAGTTAGGCAGCACCTCCTTTGTTCTCTGAGTTTGTGTGAAACTGGAAGGCCCTCATATCTTATCAATTCTGTAATGTGTGTACCAGCATCGCCACAATTAGGATGGATCTTATGATCACTGAATGCCACAGTTTAATGGGCCGGGACTTTCCTAGTCACATCCCATACTGCCCTTATGTCACGGTGTTGATGACCACTTAATGCCAGTAAAATCCAGTGTCAAATTAGAGTCCTTGTCCTTTGGGGTAAACTGTTTCTTTCAATTAATTCCCTATCTAAGAGGGACTAAAATGTATTTACAAACATTTATATATTTATTTTACCTATATAGAATACATAAATATATATCAGTGTCTAGATATAGATGTATCTTATTTTATAATTTATGGATTTCTACTTCTCTAGAACCATTTTAATAATATTTTCTAATGAAAAAAAGGATTGTGCTGTTTATAGAGTTTCTTTAAAATATGAAAAATAAAAACTGCCATGATCTCAGCATCCAATGTACTATTCTTAATTGTTGTTGCTGTTTAAGTTGCTCAGCTGTCTCTGACTCTTTGTGACCCTGGGGACTGTAGTCCTCCAGGCTCCTCTGTCCATAGGATTTTCCAGGCAAGAATACTGGAGTGGGTTGCCATTTCCTCCTCCAGGAGATCTTCCCGACCCAGGGGTGGAACCTGCATCTCCTGCATTGGCAGGTGGAGTCTTTACCAGTGAACTACCTGGGAAGCCCACTATTCTTACTATTTTGCCCATTTTTCTTCCAGTCTTTCTGGCATATGCATGATGTATGCAGACAGTGTCTCGGAGAAAGAAAGAGAGAAATGGAGAAGAAGGCCTTGTGTGACACAGGAATTACAAGTGTGGGTCTGACGCCGTAAGTCAGGGCAGCGGGGCAAGAAGAGAGTCGTCTGGGGAAACAGCAGTACGTTCACAGCAACTGCTCCAGGACACCAGTATCAAGTGGAAAGGACGGAGAAGGGTAGACAGGCCCTGACATCAAAGCAGGTAAGATGGCTGCATATGCCTCGGTCAGGAGTGCGGCGACGAGGGCGGCTGTCTGAGAAAGCAGGGAGCCCCCGTGTCCACACCAGATACGTCTTGGGCACCAAGGGACCCTGTGCGTCCACTGGCACTGTCCTCCCCTTGCTGTCCCACATGAACAGGCCCTTCTGGGGCTAAGGTCAGCCACATCTGACTCTTCACCCACCAGGCTCTCGCCGCCAGCCAAGTGCGCGCTCCAGGAGGACCCCGGAGCATGTTTTTATGCTGACCACCTGAACTATGGTGACCACCGGGTGGCTGTGATCTCCGAGTCCCAAGACTGTGCATCTGTTTGTGAGCTCACTCAGCACAGCAGGCCACTCACTTACACGGTGGCCCTTTTTAAACTAGCTTTGAGACATCCCACATTTCTGACACTCTATCAGTAAGAGAATGTGTCAGCTCACATACTGGCTGGTTTACAATCATCTGTGTTTTGAATCCCAAGGGATTCTAAATATAATCATATATATATAGTGACTCAGTGATGTATAGTATAGTGTAGTGACTGTAGTCCATAGGGTCACAGAGTTGGACACGACTGACTGAATAAACAACAACCACCGCCACAAAGTAAGAGGCCCTGGGTGATCTCAGTGAGAATTCTCCTAGGACTCTGCAGGCTGAAAAACACCCCAATCAACTGAAGTGCAAGCAGACTGGAGCTGAACACCCAGTCGGTCTGACCTGTGGGGAAGAAGGACAGACTGAAGTGGGTCTTGTCTTGCCTGGCACATCAGTAACATCCCACAACCACACAGCCACGGTGAGGCCTGGGCCTCCCTGTCCTTCCCCAGTCGCCCGGGTGGGGACAGAGCTGCTGAGAGTGGGCAGGGAGGCCGGGGGCTGGAACGGTGCAGCTAGAGAAACCCAACTGTTTCTGGACTTTAACACGACCCCTAATTAGCTCTGGGGACAGCCGACAAAGACGGACAGCATGGCCTAACATGCACTGGGCCTGGGGGCGTGGGGGGGGGGGGGGAGGGTTGACTGATTAGCACAAACAATACCTGCACTTTGGTCCAAGCAGGTTGGGCCTGCTGCAGCCTCTCGGCTCTGAAGATACCAGATTCAGAGACAGGAGGTCCAGACACAGAAGCAGGCACACCTGGAAGGGTGGTCACAGGGTCCTTCTCGGTCCTCCTCAGGACAGTGATGATCGCAGGAAAGAGAAGCCTCACGTCACAGAGGAAGGGGTGTGCCAGGCCATGACGCTGGACGCCCATCCTCCAGCACCACCAGGGCACCTGTCCTCCAGCACCGGGGGACGCAGGGTGGCTGCCCTTTACAGGAGAAAGCGATGGGAGTTAAGGAAAAAAGGTGAATGTAAACACATTCTTCAAAACCACCGTTGTGTGTGCTGTGTCCCTGGCTGCGGGCAGGAGGCTGTTGTTGCTCTTCAGTCGCTCAGTCGCGTCCGCCTCTTTGTGACCCCATGGACTGCAGCATGCCAGGATTCCCTGTCCTTCACCATCTCCCAGCGTTTGTTCAGACTTATGTCCCCTGTCTCAGTGATGTTATCTAACCATCTCGTCTTCTGTCGGCCCTTTTCCTTCTGGAAGGAGGCAGGGATGCAGAAACACTGAAGGTTTGTTCTCTGCCCTGGACGGGAGCTCAGTCTAAGGGAGCCATCAGTTCATGACGATTTCAATTTCTGGGTTTTCTTCCAGTGTTTTTAGGAATGTACAAATCCTTGGCAAAAGGCATTAATGAGGCAACTTTAACAGCAGACGATTATTAACTTGACTGTTTTTTAGGAGTATCTCTGTAATTCTAGCTGATTAAATGACTTGATACATGGAATTCTAATAAATTAATAACATCCTATCATTTCCTCTTAGTCACTCTGGCTTAATAGCACAGTATCACAGGTTTTCACCTGATTTAATGAGAAAATAAAACTTAGAACGAAGAGGGAACAATGATCGTAAATACCTTCCCCACCAAAAAAAAAAAACTCTGAAACATCACAATTTCTGCTCAAACTGTATTTGCTTGATTCAGTATCTGCAAATGAAAAGAAACACACTCTTGATTTAAAGGTATAATTTTTTTTAATTTGTCTAAAATTTGTCAGAATTTGTCCATTTATACTATCACCATTGAGAAATTTCCCATGAGTGCTGCGCACATCAGCCTGGAGTTACAACAGCAAAGGGCACTCCTAGTCCTTGTCCCCAGACTGCAAGACAGGTAGACACTTCACTATTTCACAGAAAATGGGGAGTTTCGCCCACTCACTCAAGCACTCCAGAGAGGGTCCTACAAGCCTGCAACAGCCATCACCGTGACCACCCATAATCACCCCAGGTCCCATAATAGCATCACAAGTTACTTTCCAAATAGCAGAAATCAAAAATGAAACGTGTATTACAACACAGCGTCTTTCAAAGAGTTGAATGCTGTTAAAAAATCTAAATGTCATTAGCAAAAAAGTTCAACCCTAGTGATTCTAACCTTGTATTAACATACACCACAAACTACTAGGATCCGAGGGATGTGATATGCCTTTTTCTTTTATCCTGAACATCTGTCCAGTACAAAAGGTTTGGAATTCTCTATCAAGCTCTTCCAGAAATGGAAAGAATTGAACATAACCTAGAAGCTATTCCACCACCCACCCCACACTTTAAACAAAGATTAAAAGAAAGATGCTGTAAAAATGTTTTTGACATTTCCCATTTTAAAATGTAAACATGCTTGTGTATTTTAATACTATAAAACAGATAAAAGAGAGGGTAATATTTTTAAAGGGTGGAATACTTTATGCTAAAGTAAACAAAACAAAAGAGCCGTCCAGGAAGTCAGAAGTTATTACCCATGAGGAGCCACATGTTTTTTTCATTACAGAGATGAGCAGGTCCAAGTGCGCTCGACACGTAACGGCCAAGGCTGGGTCCTGGGGTGGCCGCGCCCATCTGCTCTTAGGATTCTGGCCCCGGGAGGGAAAGCTGACTGCCCAAGGTCCAGAGGGACATTCCCCCAGATCTCAGGTGGGAAGGAGAGCACACTTCATCCAGCCCTGCTTCCTGCACTGAGCACACACACATGTGAACACCCACATGTGTATGCACACACGTACACATATAAGCACACACACATGCAAATGACAGGTGCTGCTCCACCCTCACCTGGACAGCAGGCAGGTCACACCGCTGGCCGCACGGTGCCTGTGGCCGGAGGCCAAGCTCAGAGCAGGAGCACCATCTGGCAGAATCTGGAGAACAGCCTCCTCCACATCCCACAAGCCACCATTGCCCAGGGTCCAGGCCACCGCGGTGGCTGCAAAGCTCAGGAAGCAGCTGAGCACCTGGCAGAGGCAAGGGCCACATCCAAGGAGAAGCAGGTATGAGGGGCGAGGGGGAGGAGTCAGGCTTCTCGGCGCCCTGGGCGTCCCCCCAGGTGCTGCTCACTCAGGCGAAGTGTTCGTGTCCCTGTCCTGACCAAAGGCAGTCTCGCCTGCAGAGCTGGGACACACCACACCAGCGTGGCATCCTCGGGGAAGAGACAGACACGTGAGGCTCATTAGCTGGTCCCCCATGATGTGGACCTGGCCTGCTGCGCTCATTTCTATGAAGACTGATCTGTCTTAGTGACACCTATCCAAACCTTAATAACTATCTCACAAGCTGTATGCTTAGCAAACAACCTGCCTGTTCAGTTCAGTTCAGTTCATTCAGTCGTGTCCGACTCTTTGTGACCCCATGGACTGTAGCACTCCAGGCCTCCCTGTCCATCACCAACTCCTAGAGTTTACTCAAACTTATGTCCATTGAGTCAGTGATACCATCCAACCGTCTCATCCTTTGTCGTCCCCTTCTCCTCCCACTTTCAATCTTTCCCAGCATCAGGGTCTTTTCTAATGAGTCAGTTCTTTCCATCAGGTGGCCAAAGTATTGGAGTTTCAGCTTCAGCATCAGTCCTTCCAATGAACATTCAGGACTGATTTCCTTTAGGTTGGACTGGTTGGATCTCCTTGAAGTCCAGGGGACTCCCAAGAGTCTTCTCCAAAACCACAGTTCAAAAGCATCAATTCTTCAGTGCTCAGCTTTCTTCATAGTCCAACTCTCACATCCCAAATGACTGCATACAACAGAGTGTGCCTTGCATGCACACACACACACACACACATTTGCGAATGTACACACACTTGTTCACATGCCATCAGCATACATAGACTTGTTCACATACCTCACGCCATCAGCATACTAATAGAGAGCACCAGCCATCCTCTCTGTGTTCCAAGTCCACAGTCTCCTTCCCACCAGCAACTCAAGGTCACCAAGTCCCATCACAAAGTTTCAAGATCTCACTCTCTATGCTGAATACTGTACCATTCTGAGCACAAGTAAGAAATGCCACAGGTAACTGACCAGCTGTCTGGGTTTGGGTAGCTCCCCCGCTACCCACTGCCCCCCAGGAGAGTTCACTTGGAAGTCAGAAAGTCCAAGGTTCTAGTTAGGAGCTAACTAAAATGCAGCCCTGAACGAACTGTTTATTTCAGATATGTCTGCCCCAAACTATACAGAATGGACTTGTTTTGTTATGCTGAGGATTTTTCAAGCATAATTTCTCTGAAAAAAATGTAGTCAGAACTTTACTTGATTAAACTTCTTATTTTCAGAGAGTTATAAAGTGGGCTTATCCAACTGCAGCTAAAACAGACTCACCACACACATCACAGGCTTCCCAGATGGCTCAGTGGTAAAGAACCTGCCTGTCAGTGCCGGAGACAAGGGTTGATCCCTGGATCGGGAAGATCCCCTGGAAAAGGAAACAACAAATTGCTCCAGTGTTCTTGCCTGTAGAATTCCACGGACAGAGGAGCCTGGCTGGCTACAGTCACACAGAGGGTCACACAGAGTCAGACATGACTGAGCAAGTAAACAGCAACCTGAACACATCCAAAATGCAGGGGTGTGAGCTGAGTGGGGAGGGGTGCTGCGCACACACCCTCCCCTTGGACCAGCCGCCCCGCGATAGCACACTGGGTTGGGAACAGTTGCCCTGTGGAGGGCTCTGCACTGCGGCAGAGTAAGCCCAACAAGGATGACGGGGAGGGTGGAGGTCAGCCAGGGAGGCTGCATGTGGATGCCCAGTCAGCCCGGCTCGGGGCCACACCCAGGGCTTCCCCTGACTCCGGACCTCAGCTCACAGGAGGACCCTGCCCCTGAGAAACAGCGGCTACAGACGCTTCCAGGATGTGTCCGGAGGCTTGAACTGTACCCCCCAGTGGCCTCTTCCACCAGTGGAAGCCCTGAGGTCCCCTGAACTAGTAACTGCTGAGAAGCTGGAGGGCTGGGACGTGACCTTCACACGTCTGTCCAGGGCTCTGTCCAAGGGGGCAGACTCTGCCAGCACCACTGACGGTCCCCGCCCCTATCCCACCACTTTCTATTTATATGTCTGCAGAAGGTATTTCCCTTCTAGAGAACAGAAATTTAGATTTAAAAACTTAGATTTAAATTTAGATTTTAAAATTATAAACCACCCTTGAGTCCTTTATTTTCAAAAGGCACTTTCTTATCAAAGAAAAACTACATTTATCTGAAAGTAACTCATAGCTAAAAGCTACTCCCAGGTTGTCAAGAGTCATCACCCATGGACACAGCTCAGGAGGGTCGGCGCACATTCAGATGGGCCCGTTCTGAAAAGGACAAGTCACAGAGCTTCTAACTTTTTAATTATACAAACTTTATTTTCTCATATTATATATGAAGCTTACATTTATATATCATATATATATATGACATGAGAAAATGAAATTTTTATAACTCTAGCACGATTTGTGATAGGTTTTCAGTCTTACTTGTCCATAAAGTAAGACTGTGTTAAATAAGGACCCTCCTAGAGTGAGCAGAGGAGACAAGTGCTAGGACGAGGCTAGAAGGAAAGGGAGCGGGCCTCTGCTGAGTTATAGCCCGGGCTGCGTGGATGCTTGTGTGTCCATCTGTGTATGGTATGTGCAGACAGACAGACGGACAGAGAGGGAGACAGAGGATGTTCTCTGTGGTAGAGAAGAAACCCTCTTACCACATTCCTATCACGAGATTTTGATAGTTAAGGTCACCCAATCCCATTGCTTCATGGCAAATAGATGGGGAAAAAGTAGAAGCAGTGACAGATTTCATTTTCGTGGGCTCCCAAATCACTGCAGATGATGACTGCAGCCATGGAATTAAAAGGCAGTTGCCCCTTGGAAGGAAAGCTATGACAAACCTAGAAGTGTTTTAAAAAACAGAGACGCACTTTGTCAACAAAGGTCCAAATTGTAAAAGCTACAGTTTTTCCAGTAGTCATATACGATGTGAGAGTTGGACCATAAAGAAGGCTGAGCAAAGAAGAATTGATTCTTTTGAGTTGTAGTGTTGGAGAAGACTCTTGAGAGTACCTTGGACTGCCAGGAGATCAAACAAGTCAATCTTAAGGGAAATCAACCTTGAATATTCATTGGAAGGACTGATGGTGAAGCAGAGCTCCAATATTTCTGGCCACCTGATGTAAAGAGCCAACTCACTGGAAAAGACCCTGATGCTGGGATTGAAAGCAGGAGGAGAAGGGGACAGCAGAAGATGAGATGGTTGGATGGCATCACCGACTCAATGGACATGAGTTTGCACAAACTCCAGGAGATGGTGAAGGACAGGGGAGCCTGGCATGCTGCAGTCCATGGGGTTGCAACAAGGAGGTAAGGACAGCGAGGTCACTCATGAATCTACAAGCTTGCACTTGGAGACATTGGCAGTGGATGAGTAAGGAAGCCTTTTCCCTGTCTGTGGCTCCATCGTGGGTGGGGGTCGGGGTGGGGTGCACCAGATACAGGAGCAAAGGCTCCACTGACCCATCTTGGGAATGTCCTTCCAGGGCCCAAGTACACCCAGGAAGTGGCTGATCACAGTCAAAGAAAATCTTAGAAAATCAGAGAACACAATGCTTAGGGGGACCAGCTTCTGCTCTGTCTTGTCTTAGCTCGGCAAGTACACTTCACTGCTGGTGCTCTGGTTTCTTATTTGCCACAGGCTAGGCTCACCCTTCTCCAGTGTTTTCTGGAAAAGGGATTTTTCCTGGAATCCACGTGTTGCAAGGCACATGGTCCACAGCCATCCAGCTCAGCCGAGCAGCGGGGTGGTCCCCAGCAAGGGCCCAGGTTTGCCTGGCACAGAATTACACACCGGGACAAGAATGTGACCCTCTCTGCCCCTCTGCTCCTGGAATATCACAGTTATGCAAATTCCTTGTGTGCAGGCTGAGGAATGTGCCCCATGCGTTTGCAGGGGCATGGAGGAGCCGCCGTCCCCAGGACAGAAACACGGTCATTAAATCATCTCCAGCAACCTGAGCATACCTGATGTTGCTATGTCCTCTTCGTGGTCTGCACCTCCTACCTTGAAGAGAGTTCTAGACCCGCGTCCTTCTCAAGATCTCTGCTCAGACCGCTCTGTTTCAGAACAAAGGGAAGGTGAACCCCTCATTAGGAACAAAGTTATAATTCCCTGTTCCTGACTTCCTCCAGCACATTTGGCGCTTGGGACACACCAGGAGCAGACTCTCATCCCGGGAGTCGATAAAACCATCATTTGGGCAAAAACAAAACAAAACAAAAATCTGGCCTTAGGAAATGGTGAGTCATCTCTGTGATCCTTCCAGCTGTGCTTTGCACTGGGGGTAATAAATCACGTGTAAATAATAATCACCAAAATCAAATGTGTGCAAGCGGGAGAATTCCTTGTCATTGTTCTTCACTAATAACAGTAATTTGGATAAGTGAACTGTGTAGATATCAAATGTTCCTCATCTGTAGCTTTCAATTAGCAGGTCAAGCATTCCTGCTTCACAGGACACCACGTTTCACTTGATATTTCCTCCCTCATCACATGGGAGGTCTCGCTTCCTTTAGTTTCCCGATGCCTTTTACTGCTCTTTGATTTTCTGGCCTGGTTCTCCTTTGATGGCCCACACCACACCAGATTGGGCCACTGCAACAGCCCCAGGGCAAGGTCAGGCAGGTGGGAGTCCAAGACCAGGCAGGTGGGAGCCCCAGGTCAGGCAGGTGGGCTTTGGCTGCAGGAAGGTGATGCTGTGCCTTCCTGGCTCCTGTGCAGGGGCCCAGCCGGCCAGCCGAGGATGCCTGGCACTCCCTTCTGCTGGCCTGGCAGCGGGGCCTGTAACCTTGGTGAGCAGAGGTCAGGGACCCAGCAGCATGAGGAGTGCTTAGCCAAGGAAGCACCGGACAAGATGATTCGGAAAATTCAAGGAGAGCAGACGAAAGGAAGGACCACGCAGGTACAGACCCTTCAGGAAACTCCATCTGCAGACCAGGTTCGCCATGGCTGGCAGCATCATGCATGTAAGGGCTGGAATCACGTGAGAGAAGGAACACAGACGGCTCAGGATGGGGAGCCCTCCCTGGGGCGGGGGTTCTGCGAGTGTCTCTGGGGAGTGGGGCTGTAGCAGGGACACTGCCCCAGCGACTGCTCATTCCTGGACCGTCCATCTTCTCCTTAAATGGTTGGTGTAGGCTGAGTCCAGGATTAGATTGCTGGTAGGCTCTCTGCTGTTTCTTCAAGCTCACAGGGCCCTGATGTCGCCACAGCAGCTGTGGGCTCAGTCTCAGGGAACAAAGAGCCCAGAGGCCCGGTGGCCAGGTGGTGAGGGAGGCCGGGCGCCAGACAGGCTGGGCTTTCAGCCTCGCAAGGCCGGGGGTCCAGGCGGCTCTGGCCCTGCCAGCCCTCAGTACCTGGCACCGTCCGCTCTCTGAGGTCCTCGGAGCCCGAGCGCTGAGGGTGGAGGGCCTGGCCCAGGGTCTCAGCCATGTGCTCTTCAGCAAGCTTCATAAGCTCTGACGTGGAGTTTCCCATGAGGCCCCCAGAGGCACTGGGGTGGGCTGTCCCTGCTCAGTCCTCAGGGCTACAACCCCGGCCACTGTCCCCGCTGATGGCAGGGATCCTTCCAGGAGCAGGGGTTCAGGGGGTGGGTGTCTAGAACTCCCCAGATGAGACAGACCGGGGGGCCCAGAGTAAGCCCTCAGTGTGTCAGCGTGGGATGGGCAGCAGGGCTGGGACAGGCCCCGGATGCACGAGATCACCCGGCCCTTGGGGGAGGTGGCGGCCCAGCGGCAGGCCCAGGGCGGGCCTTCCTGCTCCCCCGACCAGAGTCCTATTCCCAGGGTCCTGCCCTCCCGGCTTGCCTTTCTCTCCTTCCAGGATGCACTTCAGGACAAGGTGGGCCCTCTGCCTCCTACCTGCTGGCCCTGAGTGAGGGGCTCACACACGTCCAACATTCTAGACAGGTTCTTCTAGCGACAGCAGGACAGGAAATAAAGATTTCAAACAGAAAAATCGAGGACTACGCAACTGGGCCAAGCCCAGGCCGACATTTGGTCACACTAGCAGCAGAGGGGGTCCCGGGGGGCGGTCTGAGCTGTGCATTTCCTAGAGCCTTGGGTCCTCTTGAGTGGAACCCTGCCCCGTCCCCCTCCCACCACGAGCTTGGGGCTGGGCTCCGGGCCTGAGACGGGGCTCCAGTCACTTTGGGGACAGGGCAATGTTAACCCTAGATGCCCTGGCCACTCCCAGGAGGACGTGAGGACCAGTGCCCTTAATCCGAGGGAGTGTTGTCCTCTGTGCATTTCCCCACCTCCCCGAGGTGTTCGTTTCAGGAACCATGACTTAGTTTTCAAAGCAGAGAATACAAAACCCAAGACAACGTGGCCCTTCCTGGGCCACTCCCCACTCATGTTCCATCCCCCAGGGATGTCTCCCTCCAACTTGCACGACGAGGGCTTGTGCGGCCTCTGCTGAGCAGGAGCTGCTCACGGGTCTTCCTGGTGTGTGGGTGTCGGCACCTCCCGGCCCCCCCGCACAGCTAGTGGCCCCCAGTGGCAATCAGCGACTCTATGGAACTGATGAATCAGCTACAGAGCTTGGGGAGCAGTTGACACATTACGTGTTTGCCTGGGTCTGTCTGCTTTGGACTTGCCTGATGGACATTGCTCACCTGGCCTTAAATCCTTCCTCTTCCGGTAAAGTGAAATTTGGATCAAACTAATAACCACATTTGGCTCAGAACCCATACACTTAGCATGTTTCCTGTCTCAAAATTCCTACCACATTGGGGACAGCTCCTTCATCCTCAGCGAGAGAGACAGCAACCTGGATAAACCACCCGTCCAGCCAAGGGTGGAAATTATCCTCGGAGAAAACAAGTTCAAGCATCTTAAAAATAGCGCGTTCTGGAGACTGGTCACGTGGACACGGGTATATTTCTGGACTGTCTCCGCTCCGAGGCTTCTGTGGGCTCCTGGAAAGGAGCCAAGGTCCTAATCTGTCTAAATTACCTTCTGCTGGAGTGAGGGTCACCGGGTCAAACAGAGATGTGGAAAAACAACAGTGTAATGGCTGTTTTGCCCAGAAAACAAGGGGACCCTTCACAGATACCACCAGACAGGCCACAGGGCCTTTCTGAGAAGGGGTGGGCAGGTGAAACTAAGTAAGCTGTGAGGTCAGTGTGGGTCTGTCCAGACCCCTCCCTGCTGCCCACCAGTCATGCTTTTCATCTTTCCAGTCCCTGACAGTGTCTGAAGCACTTGCTGGGGGCAGTGAGTGACCAAGATAAGAGTTCACTGATGGATGAAGGGTCTGACCGCCGAGGCCATGCCAGCTCTGGGACGTGGGCTCTGCACCAAGCCCCAAGGCCACCGACGTCAGACAAGTCAAAGCACTGCGGCGGTGACCCACACGCCTGCAGTGACGAGCAGAAGGGCCAGGTTCACAGTGGGGAGGACAGGCCTGTCTGAGTTGGGAGCTGGAGACCAAGTCAGCATCACCAGGTCCAAGAAATACATAAAAACTAGAGTGTGTCGTGGCTTGACAGTAATATATTAATATCAAGTGAATTTAGGCCAGGAATGTTGGGTAGGCCTGACATTCAACAGACTACAAAAGACAAGCCATAAGACTATCCCAATAGACACAGAAAACAGATTTGATAAAATTCAACACCTGTTCATGACAGCAATTCTCGGTACACTAGGAATAGAAGAGACTTCCCTCAATCTGATAAAAAAAAAAAAAAAAGCTCTACAGAAAAACCACAGCTAACGTCACACCTTATACGAAAACTTTGGACTCTATCCCTATGAAATCAGGAGCAAGGCAAGAGTGAACTCTGTCCTCTCTTCTGTTCACTATTGTACTGGAGATCTTAATGTACAAAGTAAGAAAGGAAACAAAACATGTAAATATTAGGTGATCACAATAACAGAACTGTCTTTATTCATAAGCAACATGACTGTCCATGCAGAAAATCCTAAAAAAATCTACAAAACAAAAAACTACTAGAATAACTGTAATGTTATAAGACACAAGGTCAATATAAGAACTGTCAATGGTATTTCTGTATGGTTGCAATGAATGATTTAAAATATAGTTGAAACACAACAGTAATTAAAATTCACACCAAAAGCATAAATTATTAGGGATCTAGTTAATAAAACAGATGTAAGACTACACACTGAAACTATAAAATATATCTTAGAGAAATAAGAAACATTAATTTAATTATTAAATCAAATTATTTAGTTATTACATTAAAATATTACATAAATAGATATACCATGTTTGTGAACAGAAGACTCACTCAAAATTTCTAAGATGCCAATTCTCCTCAAATTGATCTACAAATTGGATACAATCTCCATCAACCCCAACAATCTTTTTTTCTCCAGAAATTGACAAGTTCTTTTTTTAAATGTATGTGACATGCCAAAAAACAATTAGAACACCCAGAACATACTTGAGGGGAAAAAAAACAAGCTTGAAGAATTACATTCTCCAATTTCAGGACTTACCGTAGAGCAACAGTAATGAGTCAATATGGCACCGAGATGGGGATAAACAAGCGCATCTACAGAACAGAAGCCAGAAGCCAGAAACAGACTCACACTGATGCAGTAATTAACTTCTAACAAAGGTGCCGAAGCGATTCATTCCAGGAAGGAAAAGAAAGTCATTCTGATGTCTGGAGCTGGGACAGAAAGACACCTCTGTGAGGAGCACGTGGTCTCCCCTCCTCTCCCCCTTAGCATGCTCACGGAGTACGTGCATAATTGCAGAAGCGAAGCCAGCAAGATTTACAGGAAAATACGTTTTCACCCTTCAGTCGGCAAAACTCTCCCAGAACACAGAAAGCACAACCCAAACCTTTCAGGAAAAAATTGAGGCTTCCTCTGCTGCTACTGCTGCTAAGTCACTTCAGTCATGTCCGACTCTGTGCGACCCCATAGACAGCAGCCCACCAGGCTCCCCCGTCCCTGGGATTCTCCAGGCAAGAACACTGGAGTGGGTTGCCATTTCCTTCTCCAATGCATGTACACAGATGGCCAAGCAGGGCATGAGCTGGGGGGAGTGCTCCCAGATAAATCTCCCAGAGGACCGTTATCGAAAACGCTCAGGGCTACAACTGCTCAGTGAAAAGACAAACACCCCAATTGCTACTATATATAAAATAGATAACTAGTAAGGACCTACTGTAGAACACAAGGAACTCAACTCAACACTCTGAAACAACTTCTATGGGAAAATAATCTAAAAAAGAGAGCATGCTAAGTCACTTCGGTCGTGTCTTGACTTTTTGTGACCCCCTGGACTGTAGTCCACCAGGTTCTTCTGTCCATGGGATTCTCCAGACAGGAATATGCGAATGGGGTGCCATTTCCACCTCCGGGGTATCTTCCTGACCCAGGGATCGAACCTGGGTCTCTTAGTCTCCTGCATCAGTTCTTTAGCACTAGTGCCACCTGAGAAGCCCCCTAGAAAAGAATGAATGCCATGTATACGCACAACCAATTTGCTTCGCTATACACCTGAAACTAACACAACGTTGTAAATTAACCACACGCCAATAAAAGTCACCAAAAAACAGGACTGGAGGCCTACCAGACACTTCACAAAGGAGACAAATGAGTGACCAAAATTCCCAAGAAAAAAGTACTCAACATAACTAGTCACCAGGAAAGGCACCATGAGATGCCCAAGTGTCCCCCCGAATGGCTCAGGCTAAAAAGAATGACAACACAGCATTCCCATCACCTAGACGGCCAACTCCCTCATCCACTGTCGCTGGGCCTATAGAGGAAAGGGAGCCATCAGTTTGGAGAACTGCTGGGAGTTTCCTCTGAAGTTAAACATGGGCCTTCACAGGACCAAAAGCCCTGTTTCTAGACGCTCACCCAGGGAAAAAAAATAATGTTAGAAAAAAAATAATAAAACCAAACAAAAACATGCAAACAAGCAAAAGCCTGCATAGAGACATCTTATAACAGCTTTATTTATTAAAGCCCCAAATTAGAAGCCACCCAAGTAGCCATCAACAGGAGAACAGATAAACAAATTTTGCCATATTCATATAATAGAATATTACTCAGCAATCAGAAAGGAATGAACTACGAACACCTGCAGAAAGAAACACAGATGCCTCTCAAAAGCACGATGCTGAAAGAAGAAACCGAGATGTCAAGAGGGCCTGGTTCAGATTCTGAGAGGCCCCGAGGCAGGCCAACGGTGTGTGTGTTGACAGAAGTCAGGTGTGTAGGTGCAGCAGAGTTGAGGGCAACTCTGGAAGGACGTGGGCCCTCCTGTGTCATGACCAGGGAGAATGCACATAATGCCACCACACCATACAGCTGATCCTGCTAACACGCGTGTGCATGCCACTACATGTGATCTACACTGCCATCAGATAAGCTGCTAAAGTTACGTTAAAGGAAGGAGAACACAGCATTTTCAATTCTAAGATTTAAGGAAAGATAACAGTTCCCTCTTCCCCAAGTCAACTTTCAAACAGCATATCCATCTATAAACCATATTCATGAAAACAACCAAACAGCCACCAAAATCCAGTATGAAAGAAGGTGAAAGTTGCTCAGTCGTGTCCGACTCTTTGCAACCCCATAGAGTTCTCCAGGCCAGAATACTGGAGTGGGTAGCCTTTCCCTTCTCCAGGGGTATCTTCCCAACCCAGGGATTGAACCAGGGTCTTCCACTTTGCAGACAGATTCTTTACCAGCTGAGCCACAAGGGAAGCCCAAGAATACTGGAGTGGGTAGCCTATCCCTTCTCCAGTGGGTCTTCCTGACCCAGGAATCAAACCAGGGTCTCCCACATTACAGGCGGATTCTTTATCAGTTGAGCTACCAGGGAATCTACTATAGTGTCTGTCAAAATCCTACACAGCTCATACAGATGATGTTACAGGAAATATTTGATCACGGAAGAAGTTCACAGTCTTAAGTGACTATCTCAGCTTATTAAACCGGATGTGCAATGTGATTTCCAACTCATAAAATGTTTCCCTGTGTGTGTGCTTACATACACAAAAAAGGCTAGAAGGATTTATAGCAAAACAATGACTACTTTTAGGTAGTGGAATTACACGTGATTTTATTTCTTAATGCACTTGACATTTTCAAAATCGTCAACAGTGAATATATGTTACTACCATACTGAGAGGAGAACTATTTTCAAAAAGTAAAATTTAGACCCTGATACTGGGAAAGACTGAAGGCAAAAGGAGAAGGCAGAAGAGGATGAAATGGTTGGATGGCATCACCACCTCAATGGACATGAACTTGAGCAAGCTCCAGGAGACAGAGGAGGACAGGGAAGCCTGGAGTGCTGCAGTCCACGGGGTTGCAAAGAGCTGGACACAACCGAGCAACTGAACAACAACAATACCAGCTGCTGAGAAGCTCTTGGGCTGGAACTTCTGTGAAGCTCGCCTGCCTCTCTGTAATTACTCATTCTATCCCAGTTCTTCACACTTAAATCAAAATGTCTATGATCCTCAACCAGGTACATTATTGTCAAAGAGATGACAAAGTACAAGTTTTCTGTAAAGCAATTTCAAAAGTCTAAAGCACTATAAAACTATGAAGTCAGTCTGATGCGTTTCTGTCCACCCAACTATAAGACACACGACTTTGGCGACTTGGACTAAAATTATCTTGTCTGTCTCATGAAACCTAGTTTTCTCATATTTTCCTCCACGAAAGTCCCTTATAAACACCTTCTTACCTCCAGTCCAAGGCATTCCACCATTTTCCAGACCTCCAACCTTCTTCATCTCCCTCAGTGCCTCACGGGCAGGCTGGCTATATTGCCTGTACTTGAGTCTTGGACATGTTGCTCTGAGGTTCATGGCTGTGCTTAACGTGTACCAAAAAAAAAAAAACTGTAAGCATTTTTAAACCATTATAACCCCTCAGACTCTCCCTAACAGCTCAGTGCAGTTCTCTCAGGAATGAGCACAGCGTGGAACGTGTCTTGTTGGTAAGTATGCGTTGCTCACTGCGGATCTGCAAGGACAAACTCAAGCTTCATAACTTTGCTGTTTCTCCCTTGGACTTCCAGCCAGCACGTGGCAAGAGGAAAGGGAAGAGATTTTTTTTTAATTTCAAGGCCGCGGTATTTGTAAAACTTTCTCTTCTGCTCTGGGGAATTTGCAGTCTCAGAAACGTCAAAGCGAGTCACGTCAGTGGCCAAGCACAGACAGATCTCAGACTGAACTTAAAGGCCGTTCTGGAGGGTCTGGGCTGGACTGTGGCCACCCTGATGGGAAATACATATATATATATTTAAAGGAAATCCTGGGTGTGCCTGACAACCACAGTGACCACATGCACCCTGACTTGATATCCATCAAGAAAGGTTAACAGATGCTCTTCAGAGATGAAGGACTGGTCTTTGCCGGAGGCGCTTGGGATCAGCTTAGTCACAGGACAGCAGCGAAGACCCAACAGCAGCATTAATAGCCCGAACCAATGCCTGAAGAAGAAACATTTCGACAACGCTTCAAGAGGCAAACGTGAGCTGTGGCACCTGCTTCCTCCACTCCTGGGCACACCTCCCAGGGTTACCAGGGAGGCTGTGCGGGTGGGCGCACAAGTATCTCCCTCCCAGGACATGAAAACTCTCACAGCCAGGCTCCAGGACAATGATTGTTCCCACCTGTTTGCAGAATCGCTCAGCAGCATCTTTGTGGGGCTGTGTGCGGTCACGTGTGTGGTGCGCGCGGCAGCATACATGTGAGACCACACAGAATCTGTACCTGTCCGTCTTTATTCTGATGCACATGGAGCAGGGAGGCTCCTGCTGCCATTCACAGGGCAGCTGGCTGGAGGCTGCATCTGGCACGTCCCTGACACCCAGGGAACCTTTGTGATTGGGTCTCTCTGGGCTTTCCTGACCCCTCCTGGAAAACGCAGGTGTCTCCCTTAACTGCTCAGGGCTCATCCTGATGGGCTTTCGCTGACAGGATGTCTCATTTTTAATTTAAAATAGTAACAACACAAGCTTTATTTGTGAGCATGACAACAGAGTTAAGAAAGTGATGGAGTGTGCGAGGACCTGGAGGAGGGCCAGGACAGAGGGCCTGTCCATCCTCCCCCATCCTGGATGCGCTGGAGGTCAAGACTGTGTGCGAGTTTCCCAGCTGAACCAGAAGTATCCCAGACGCTCGGAGACATCCCCTCAAGTTAGGACATACTCGAGTTATGCACAGAATGTTCAACTTGACTTCTCGGTGGAGCACTGGCAGGGCCTCCGGAAGGGCCAGAGAAGCCCACAGCATCCTCGGAGGCCGGTCACCGGGGTCCAGGGCCAGCCGCCTGCGCCGAAACTCTGAGCCAGTCCCCGTGTGGAACGAGACTGCTGACAGCTCACAGCTGGTCCCCCAGCCGCCCGGAGCTCTCCTGGGCGCTCTCCAGGGCTGGATAAACAGCTCGGCTGGGGCCAAAGTCAGTTTAGAGACTTGTTCACACTCTGACAAGTCGCTCCCTCCCTCCTCAACTCCACACCCTCGCGTGGCCCGGATGTGCACAGGGTGACCTCGGGCCCAGCGCCTGTCTCCCCTGGGCTCCAGGAGGGCCTGCTGCTCTAGCAGGGAGGTTGGCTCTGAGCATGCTGAGCCCCAACATGCAAATGGGGCACCCTCAGCATGTCAAATCTATGAGGGCATGGCCCCCAGGAGAAAGGATGCTTTCTCAGGACAGGACCCTGGTCACCCAGCTCAGAACTCCAAGTACAGTGGTGGCCTGGGTCTCGGTTCCCCCTCCAGGCATGGCTGACAGGGCTCCCCATGATAGCGGGGATAGGGCCTGCTCGCCTGGGAAGGAAAAGCCACCGAGGTCCTAGCCCGGCAGCGGGGAGAAGCCAGGCGCTACCTTGTCACCGGGAAGGAAAACGCTAAGGCAGACAGAGCTGTGGTCAGAGGAGGTCTGAGCAGGAGCTCAAACACTGGCAGTGCCCTGAGGAGCATGCGCCTGAGCGACTCAGAGCTGTTCTAGGCGGCGTTCACGTACCCTCTCCTTACAACCCCGCCACCCCAGTCCCAAAAGTCTACACCTCCACCCCCTACAAACAGAAGGACTCAACACACAGGCAGTTCAGTGCTGTGGACTCAATGTCCCCCTAGGAATCTGCATGTTGAAACCTAACCCATGATATGACGGTGCTGGGAGGTGGGCCTTCAGGAGGTCATGAGGGCAGGGCCTTCATGATGGGGTTCACATCCTCGTGAAGGCAAACCCAGAAGGCTCCCTCACCCCATGAAGACACACGGATGGGGAATCGAGTCCTCACCAGACCCTGGATCTCAGGCACCATGATCTTCCTAGACTCTGGAGGCTGAGGAACAAACATCTGTTGGTCACAAGTCACCTGGTCTGTGGTGTTCTGTCACTGCAGCGAGCAGACTGATAGCAGGCCATCGGCCCCATCACACCTTCCATGAGGACGAGCAGGGCTGTGACCCTAGACGATGGAGATCCAGGAGACTGAGACAGCAGGGCATCGGCCCTGTCACATCTTCCATGAGGAAGAGCAGGGCTGTGACCCCAGACGGTGGAGATCCAGGAGCCCTGTCTTTATGAGGATATGCGGCCCAGGAGGGAAGCCAGCCTGCAGGTGGGGGATGGTGGATACTTAGGGACTTGGCCTTTCTTTGTGAACAAGATTTGTAAGCTCCATTGGCAACCAACAATAGGAATTCACTGATGTAAATTTTTTTTAATTCTCAGGACTTTGTTTATTATTTTTCTTTTTCCTAAATGTGTATTATGAATAGAGCTGGTTTTTAAGACTAAGCCAGAGGCCCTGGAAAAACAAGAGAAGGGAATTCATTTTGTTTTTAATACACTTGAACTCTGGAGGCATCTTTTCCTCTCTGTGTATGGTTCAAATAGACTTAATGCATTTAGGGGACATCGGAAAAGACCCTGATGCTGGGAAAGTTGGAAGGCAGGAGGAGGAGGGGTGACAGAGGATGAGATGGTTGATGGCATCACCAATTCTATCGACCTGAGTTTCAGCAAACTTCAGGAGATGGTGAAGGACAGGGAAGCCTGGCATGCTGCAGTCCATGGGGTTGCAAAGAGTCAGACATGCCTTAGTGACTGAACAACAAAAAATGTGTACCTATGACATTTTACCTTTGGGGGATCAGAATTTCTGCCACACAGACTTGGCACCTGAAGCAGAGATAGGCCCCACCCACAGCAGCCCAGCTGTGCCAGCCGCACCATCACAGGCACCCAGCAGAGCCAGTGGTCTCGGACATGGCTGCACACCTCTGTTCTACCCAAGACACACAAGTCCCGGGACAGCCTTTCCTATATAAGCAAACTGTGCGTAACCATCCAGGCTGGAGCCCGAGCAGCAAGAGAGACGGGCGCCACTTTCTCCCTCTGGGCCGTAAGAGGGAGACCAGCATGTCCTGGAGTCACAGCTGCAAGCCCTCTGCACAGCCACGAACAGGCAGCCCAGCAGGCTCCCGTCAGCAACAAGCCCGCTGCCCCTTTTCACATCTGAGCTCTTCCAGCCTCCTGCCAGGACTACAGCCCTAAGTCTAGGAATGGGGAACAGCCCAGATGTGCCTGGTAGAGCCCCCTGTGCTTGCTCCCAAGGAGACCCATGCTGCAGAGAGGAAAAAAAGCTGCTTCCATGCAGAGTTCTCCTGAACTTGGAGGACACGGGATGGGGGTCACTGAGTGGGGACTGGCCAGCCAGGACCGAACCGCTCCCAGACCCACTTCCTGGGCAGACCCTGGCTGAACCCGCGGTGCAGAACTAACCACAAAGGTCTTACTTAACATGGACTCTTGAAGCCAAAGCCTGGCCAATTTCGTCTGTGTGGTTTGAGGCAAGTTTCGGTTTACTCAGGAACAGAAATAGAGAAAAAATTCTTATGCAAAAAAGCGAAACACATCAGACAGCTAAGGGGTGATTTTATCAGGCTGTTGCCCCAGGAAGGATGTGCACTATTGAAAACCTGGGGTCTTATCAGAGGGAATAAATAATGAGTCACTGTGGCCCCAGAAGCCACATGGGGATGGGTGAGATGGGTCTCACCTGGCAATGTGTGAGAACCAGGGGGGCTCTTTTGTGGGTGACCACTGCTGGTAGCACCAAGTGTGGGGTGCTGTCACAATGTGGGCTGCATCCACCAGAGCACAGGGCTTGTCACCTGCCTCCAGGTACAGGGCATACACCCAGAGCCCAGCACCAGCCCCAAGGCATCAAATCAGTTGACTGGGACACCCTCCAGGGAGCCTGACTGGACCGCTGTTCATATGGGGACACGACCCATGACAGGCTCCACCAGCACCTTCCCTTCTCGGGAAGATGAGACCAGGAGACAGACTGGGAGGACGCAGACCCACCAGCAGAGGACAGAGAGGTTGAGAAGCCACGTGGACAAAGCCTGAGACAGCAGGGCCATGGGTGTCAAGAGGAAGCCAGGAGGAAGGGCTGGGAACTGGGGAAGGGGAGGCAAAGACAGAGAGAACCACACCCAGTCACTGACCCACTGCCACCGGCAGCTGAGAGCACAGCCTCCTGAGGAGCGGGGGGCTGGACCCTGAGTCATCATTCCCAGTGCATCCTTTATGGCCACCCTGCCCCGGAAAATCTGCTTTGAGGATCTAACATAGTCTGTGTAATTCTACGATTAATAAAAACATTAAGTGTTTTATTTTGTTACAAATTTTACCATATACACATAAACAAAAAGAAAAATAAAAAATCACCTCTTTGGTTCCACCAGCCAGAGAAAGTATTAGTATTTAGTAAAGTATTTAGTAAATGAGTTTATTTTTTTCTGTATTTACTCAGGCAGACTTAACCAACCATATATTTTGGTCTCACCTTTCTGAGAGGTTTAAAAAAATTAGATGAGCTCACAAGAAAACAAGAAAAATCTAGTAAGGTTTTCAAATGCAAACTGTAGTCTGTTTAAAAGACTCAAAGATTTATTTACAGACTAGAGACCTAAGCTTTTCAAATATTTTGGTGTTGAAGTTTTATTCCTTTTATGAAATATTCAGTGGTTTTAGATCAAAGAGGGACCAACTGTTGATCTGATTTTGATTTTTGTTTTTTAATTTTCAAATGTTCTTAGTTTTTAGCAAAACTAAAAACTGACAAACGCGTCAGGATTCTGATGTTTTGGGAAACTGTACTGTGTGTGAAATTCCAAAGTCTGAGAAGGACTAGCCTCATCTGTGGGGACACTAAGGCCCCCTGTGGGGCTCTCCACAACAGAGCGATGGTTACAGAGAAAGCTCTGAATTCCCAGTCCTGATGGTGCTCAGCCACGTCCACACGGGCATCCTCTCAGAGGCACCAGCTCCCGCCGCGGCTGCAGGGTCTAGGGGAGCAGAGCCCTGCCCCCCATATGGGACACAAAGGCTGTTTGTTCATCAGGTGCTGGAGACACCACACCCACCTGTCCCCACGATGCCTCACTGTGTTCACCACTTTGGGAGAGAAGGCACATTTCCCATGATGTGGAGTAAGTCACAGCCTCGGTTCCACCTACCGAAAAAAGTCAGCTCATAACACCCCTGGCCTTCCAATCACCTCTCAATTTACACCTGAAAAGAGAAGGAAAATGACTGAATCCACTTGCCAAGTGGCAATGACTTCCAGCCCTTCAGATGACAGAGGGGGAGGGCAAGGGGGGCAGCAAGGGGGTGACTGGCCCATGTCACACCCTCAGGAAAGGGAGGGTGTCATGCAGACCATGAAGGTAAACCCCACATCGGCGGGCACCATCAACCCTTGGGAAAGCCTTTCCGAGCTTGGAGGGCTTGTGGCTTTTCAGTTAGCTGTTGGAATCATGGTGGCCATCCACCATAAGCCCTGCTCCTGGAGATGTCTGTCACAGCTGGGGCGGGGGGTGGGGGGTGATCAGGACCTGCCGCCACCTAAAGGGAAACAGCAAGTTACCTGCCAGGAGAGTTGGGGTGGGGCTCCATGCTGAGGGGTAGAGAGCCCCCAGCCCCGTGGCAAGGGTGCAGTGGAGGACAACACCCAACCAAGCCTCTCAATGGGGAGCCCATTCCCGCAGGCCAGAACTTCCTGAACAAGCTGCAGAAGCGCTTGCAAAAACTGTTTTATGACAGAGAGTAACTCAACGGCAGTGATGTGTGTTCTCAGTGCGTGCAGATGTCCGATCATAACACTGCATGCTGGAGACTTCCACAACTAAACAGAATGGAAAAGAAGAGGAAAAGGAATCTATGCATGACTGAGTCACTTTGCTGTACATTAGAAACTAGCACAACATTATAAATCAGCTCTATGCCAACAAAATATATTTTAACACTAAAAAAAAATATTTTAGAACAGGTCCCCTTCTTTTCCATCCAAACAAATACAGACTTGAATTCAATCCTCAATTAGCATCCTCAAGCCTCAGTTTTCAGAGGTGTAAAACACATAAAGCACCCATCCTTTGGCCTCTCAGGCTCAGGCCTCACACCCTGAGGAGCTGACCCTGTCAGTTATCATCCTCTGGGTGCAGACACATGGCCATGAGTTGGATCCCGGACAGTAAACCTGAGAGCTGACCATGGGGCCAGCTCATGTCTGTGGTCCAGCTGGACGGCGCGGCCAGAACAGAAGGGGCAGCTCTTGGGTCGCACAGGAGTCGCCTCCGTGAGGACGGGGTGGCCCAGAGGCGAAGGCCAGCCCGAGGGTGGCTCTGCAGGTAGCGGGGTGGACACCGGAGTAGGGGCGCTCTACACACTGGCTGTCACCAGACTGTCCCCTCATTTTCACACCTGCAGCCGGATCTAATCATTTCCCCCAATGCACAGCACAGGCAGGGGGGCTCAGGCCCATGGTTGTGGCAGGACACACCCCAGGTGTGACCACCTTCAGCTCTGCACTGGGGTCAAGCAAGGATCTGGGGGTGAGCCCAGCCTGGAGGAACGTGGCTGCCCTGAGGACGCGCCAGCCGCCACGCTGGACACCGGGATCCACCTGCTCAGGGAACACGTTCTGTCTACCATCAGTTCTGGTCCTGGTGCTGAGGGTCTCTCAGTTCCCACAGGGTTCCTCCTCCAGATCCCTCCAGGGTGTAGAACTGCCATGACTTACCTGAAATTCAGTCAGACAGTCGTGAGAGCCTAGAGGAGGCTCAAGACCCAGAGCCCGTCTACATGGCCTCTGAAGCCGTCTGCTTGCAGTTGCTGAAGGGGACCCTGTGAAGGACCCATGCCCCCCAGCCCACCCCACCTGGGCCCCAGGTCTGCTCATGGCTGAGGGGCAGGGCTGTGCCCTTCAGTCTTCCCATCGTCCTCAATTCAGAGGAGGACGATGGATGGAGTCAGGAGGGCCAGCCCCATGCCCTGACGGGGACCCTGTGAAGGACCCATGCACCACAGCCCGCCCTGCTTGCCCTAGGGTCTACTCATGGCTGAAGGACAGGGCTGTGCCCTTCAGGTCCTATAAAGGCAGCCTTCAGTTCTCCCGTCACCCTCAAGTCAGAGAAGGAGGATGGATGGAGTCAGGAGGGCCGCCACCATGCCCTAAATCCTTCAGTCTCCCACTAAGCCCCGGGGCAGAACTCCAGCAGTCAGGCTAGCTCCCCTAAGGGGGCTCACTCCAGCCCAGGCTCTGATAGGGAGGCCAAACCCCACCCTCCTTTGACCGACGGCGGGAGGGAGGCTCAGCCCGCACCTCCCCTGGGGTCACAGGGACCCACACCCAGCATCCACAACACAGTCACAGCGAGCCGTCTGAGCCCCAGTCGGGGTCCCCAGTGTGACCCCCAGAGCCCGGGTCCTCATCCGAGTAGTGAGGATGGGGCGATGGAGCATCCATAAGGCAGGGCACATGGCCGGGACCCGTGACCGCGGGGGCGGGAGCCAGCCGGCCTCCCGTCCCGATGGGCTCAGCCTGGGCTTCCTCCCAAGCGCTGGCTTGTGTTCCTTCAGCTTCTACTTTTTCAGTTGGATCTCATTTAATTGTTGTCATTTCATGCATTCACCCTGGGGCCCCAGGATGCCCTCGGCACCTTTAAACACATCAGGCGCAGAGCACACAAAAATAAATTCAGTCTCAACCTTGCCACATGGTGAAAGGCAGCCACTTATAATAGAACCCTGATGTGTGTGTCCAGAACCTCTGAGGAGCACCTCCTGGGGTGTGGAGGGGGGAACGACAACAGTTTCACAGTCTCCAGAGTGAGGTGACAAGAAAGAGAGAAAAGAGAGAAAAACAGAGAGGGAAAAGGAAAGAAATGGATTCTGTTCTTTTTCTTCCTAATTCATTATCCTGCTGTGCTAGTTTCAAACAATTTTGAGGCCATTTCATGTAAATATTGAGCCGAATTCTACACACCTTGGCTAATGAAAATTTGTTCCAGCTGGAAAATCAGATTGCTGGTGATTACTTGATGCAGGTTGCTTTATTTTTCTTTCTTTTCCCATGTTTTAAAAGTCTACATTCAATTAAATTCATCGGGACCATGGTCAGAGAACAGAAGATTGAAGATCCACAGAGAAAAAAACTCAGCTTCCATTTTCCATCAAATGGAGTGGAAATGCTGGAGAAGGGCATGGCAACCCACTCCAGTATTCTTGCCTGGAGAATCTCATGGGCAGAGGAGCCTGGCGGGCTGCAGTCCATGGGGTCACAAAGAGTCGGATGTGGTGAGCAACTAACATACGTATTTATCAAAAAACAATACATGGATGATACCATGAAAAATTTCAAGAAAACTTTCAACTTTTTAAAGTATTCGCATGTAAAATGGATATGCCATGAAGGCAACTTTTTGTCTTTGCTGTCGGCATGGTTCCTCAAACCTGACAGTGAAGAATCAGTAAGTAAAGGGGGACGTGAGCATAATGGGAAAATGCTCCTGTCATGTGAACCGTGTTGATATCAGTTGAGTCTCCTTTTGAGGAAGTGCCTATCCGTTCTTTTTTAATAAACATTTCCTAAGAACAAAAGTATTTCTGAACATATGGGCCATGTCTCTGTTTTGGATATAAAAACTTCTGGCATTCCATTGACTTCATTTCATTCTGAGTCATGCTCTCATTTGCTATAAACATCGGGGTATTTTGATCAATTAGGAATAACTGAGATGGTCTGAGAACCACATAGCTATCACTGTCTTTCCCATGAGGGTGATGGATGGCCCAATGGGCTGTCTTCCTAATTATTTTTAAATTTGTATTTTCTATTTATTTATTGTTTCCAAAGCAGATGGTCTGAGTAGAGTTTTTGCTAAACTCCAGATGAAATGTTGCCTTGTCCAGTGTCCACAGTAAATGAAACAGAGGTTGACTGAGCCAGGCACTCAGCAAGTTCGCCCTGTGCTGCCTCTATAACAGTCACTACTCTCAACTCTTAAGAGGAAATGTAACCAGGAACCTGTGATGCTAATATGGACAGTCCCTGTGAGAGGTCCATGAGCTCCAGGGATGAATGACCTTTTAAGACTGTGTCCTGTGCCCTGGTCTGCCATGCCCTGGAACTGTGTGGTCACGGATCTACAGGTGCGTGCACACACGTGCACACACAAACACACACACACATTCATTCTTTCCTTCAGCAAAAAAGTAGTGATCAAGGTACTGCAACACAGCCTAAAATAGTGGCCAAGATACGCACAGTCTTTGTTCCCATGAAACTTAAATTCTAGTGGGAGAGGCAGACAAACAGGTAAATAACCACTTCAATTTCCAAGAAAGAGCTGGGAAGATATAAATCATGCAATTTGAAGGAAAAGAAAGCATAACAAGGGTGAAACCTATTCTAAGGCCAGGAAGTATTTTCCAAGAGGGTGACTTCTCAGCAGAAACATGTACGTTGTGCAGGAAGAGGCAACGTGAAATGCCGCCGTCTAGGGGTGAGGTCAGTCCATCCTGGGGACAGAAACATTCCGCTTGTGCTGGTCCATGGTTTCTGCTCCCTGGGGAAACAAGAAACGGGGGGAAGGGGGTCTCGGCCCCAAGACAAGCCAACTGGGAGCCTTTTCTTCGCTGCTATTTGTCAGCTTCTTGCCCGACTGAAATGGGGGCTAAGTAGAACAGGCTCTAGGCCCCCACGTCTCTGCCTGTCTTACATGGGATGAGGCCATTTCCAAGTGGCTCCTGAGCTGTGTGTCCTCCACACCCACCCACGTGGTTGGGGGGATGGATGAGAAGCTCAACCCACCTCCTCTTGGATTTTGTTACTATTTGGCTAGTCATACACAGGAAGTATTTATTTTAGAGACATTTTTGAGCACTTCTGTTTCCCGGGGACCACCCTAGACGCCACGGGCTGAGCAGAGATGACACTGGGTCCCTCTCTATGGAGCACATGGCTGACACCCCTCCCCATATGCACTCTCTCAGCTCACACTTCCGACATCCCAACAGGTAAGGTCTCAGTCTCCCCACGTGTAGAGAGACTCCAATCTCCCCAAAGGTCCCCAACTAGCAAATATCAGCATGTGGCCCTTGATATGTCAGGAGGTAAAGTCCTCCCAGAGCACTGCTCCCTGAGGCTAGCTCCCCATCTACTCGCTGCCACGTGTTTGGAATCCCAGAGTGAACTGTAGAGATAAATTAAACCAAAGAAAAATTCAATGGGAAATTGATCAGCTTTCTTACCTATCAAGTCTAGACACACTATTCAGACACTATAGTTTCTGGGCTTTTAACTTTCCATAATATTTCGATCCCCAGGTCTCAAACTGGAATCTAAGAAAACACACATTGTGTGTGTGTATACACACACACACACACATTGCAAGCACACACATGTACACCCAGGCACCTGGACACCTGCACACACACACACGTACATATCTGCACACACTCAAAGACACCTACACACACAGGAACACACCTGCACACACACCTTCACACACTTACACACAGGCACATACATGTATACACCTGCACATACACACGTGTACACACCTTTACACACATGCATGCCCATGCACACATTCACACATGTACACACCTGCACACACACACCTGCACACAGGCACACAAATATATGTGCCTAAACACACATGTACACACCTGCACATACACACACCTGCATACACAGACACATACCTGCACACACTCACACCTGCACACACTCACACCTGCACACACCCACACACATGCACACACACACTCACCTGCACACATCTGCACACATTCACACACACAACTGCTCCTGGGCAGTGAAGCACCATGCCAAGTGAGAGGCATCCGCAGACTCACTTCGTTCCGTGTATTTTCTGGGTCGTTTCTTCCAGCATAAGAGGAGTATTACTTGGTATTTTAGCAAAAGTCTACACAGCTCCTGGGTGACATAGCTAGTGGTCAAAGCTGCCTAAGTCTCTGATTCCATAGTTTCAGGAGCAGATAGTGACAGTCTGAGATGGCAGGGGTTTTAGCCAATGGCTGTCCAAAGCTATGTGGCCTCTGAGGACAACAAGAATCGGGGCCGGAGACGAAGGACATACACAACCTGATCCGTTTGCCAGTTTAACCAAAATGGTGGGTTTTCAGCCTTTCCTTTTGTTTTGTTTGAGCCAGGAACCCTGTCTCCAACTCAGATCACACAGTGACACCACCACCAACCACCAAGAGATCAACACAGAACTGCTCTAGGGAGGGGGCCAGCCCTCACCCTTCGCAGGAGCTGAGCAGACCCCTGAGAGACCCCCAGACCCTTCTGGTCGTATGGATGCAAAGTCCTGCGTGATGAAGGCAGTGAGTTAAGCATCGTTGGGGCGGGGGGGCAGGCAGGAATCCCAAGGGGGGGCACCCTGAAAGAGGGAGCATCCTGGAAAAAGCAGCAAATGAGGAGGAAACATCAGAGAGAAGGAGGGAGGGAACATGTGAGCCGACCTAAATTGTCCTTTTTTATACCTTGAATAAACATTGATCTTGTATTTTAAGATTTGCTTTTAACAGATAATGACTTCAGCACAAATTATAGGAAGGCCAAAAACACGAAGGATTACAGGGAAACAATATGTTCAATGTCATTTTCAAAGGTCCTTTTTGTGAGGAATTATAGTAAATTTCTCTGAATACAAAGTGACTTTGAACTAACTTGCACTGTGTGGCCGTCTGCTCTGTAACTCCGGGCAGGGCTATTATTATGCTGTCAGCGAGGGGGCCTCTTTTCTGTACCTGTCTGCTCCCTATTCACAGAAAATCCTGCCTCTGAAATCCTCTAACAAGTTGCTAAAACTAATAAAGAGGGTCATTATGCACTCAGAAGTCACACTGTTGTGTCGCCAGGGAGTCTTTGACTACATAAATGAAACATATTCCAGACCTTTCTTTTCTTTGTTTTGAACTCTTTTTCTCCCCTACTCTTTCTACAAGAGCTCGGATGAAATCTTCGTTCCTGAAAGATAATAGACAGGCTTACCCCTCGCACGCTTTCAAACAGACCACACAACAGCAGATTTTCAGGGCAACCCAACATGTCAAGTAGTTCTCACAGTTATCAGATCATCTGTTCCTCTTGGGGTTCAGGAAACAGGGTTTCAAGCCCTTTGGGGTGCGGCCAAAGAGAGAGCAGAGGATGCCTCAATTCCCTCACAGGAACCGTAGGCCCTGCCTACCCTGCCCACCCTGCTCACTGGCCCTGCCCACCCTGCTCTGACCCCGCCCTTCCCTGCCTATTGGCCCCACCCACCATACTCGTTGGCCCCTCCCTATGCGTTGGCCCCGCCCACCCTGCTATCTGGCCCTGCCCCCTGCTCTTTGGCCCCGCCCACCATGCTCATTGGCCCCCGCCCCTCCCTGCTCATTGGCCCCTCCCTGCCCTGCTCCTCTGGCTTCCATCCCTCTTACCGTGGAGGGGGAGGCCCTCCCCAGAAGGGACCACCCCTGTGTTTTCATTCAGTCTGAATTCTCTGAGGTTACAGAAGTTTCAGGGATGTCTGAGGCTTTCCACCTCTCTCAAAGGCAGTGTTCTGTTTGTATAACAATGATCCTTCTGGTACTTGGTACATCATGTGCCTGCACAGGTGACTCCCCCATAACTGTGGTCAGGGTCTCCCAGCTGGGAGAGCCGGTGTGGCCGCTGAGGGCCCCCTGCATCCTGGCCCCACCTGGATCCTCAGCTCCAGCAAACACTGGGGTCCTTTCTGTCATGTGAACACTTGGGGCCCATCCCCACCCCAGGACCTTTGCATGTGCTGCTCTGCTCTCATCATGTACTTCCCTCTCCAAGAGCCTTCTCTGACGCCCTGGATGAGAGCAGCCACATTCACCTCCTCCCAGCCACTCCCCAGCTCAAAGCCTAGGTACGCACGTGAGTGTCTAAGACAACACTGCATTATGTATCTGTATATGCGTCAGCTGCCTGCCCCTCCCAGCAGAACTGGGAGTCCACCATCTGCTCATGCCAGTATCCCTGGTCCCGGCACTGAGCTGGCAGACAGAGGAGCTCACCCTCTGTTTCCTGACTGAACACACAGGTTGGAACTAATGGAGGTCCTGCATTCCCCACTCTCCTCTCCGGCTGCAGCTCTTTTTGTTCAGCCAGGCATGTGCTGCAGCCTAAGGCTATATGCACTCATTTCATATGGAGCATCTTTCCATCACAGACGCTAGGATGTAAGCAAGGGATCGTTGCTACCTGAAGGTGCTCCCACCGGCCGCACACTTCCTGCAGGTGCCCAGGCATCGTGGCATCCCCCTCGGATGCTGGACCAGGCTCGGTGCAGCCCAACATCCCCACACGGAGCCCATCCCATGAATCTCTAGGACACTGCACGTTTTTCCCCCACTGAATCCTTTATCACATTTCATGTAACTGTCTCCCCAGATGTCTGCAGACTTCCTGAGGGCAGAGACTCCCTGCCTTTTTATTCTTTCTTTTCCTTTTCTTCACATTTTATTGAAGTATAGTTGATTTTCTATATTTAGCACTTACTCCAGTGCTTTCCACATGATGGAAGCTCAACAAATATCTGTAAAGTCAATACAGTCTTCTTCCATGATTTATTTTCTGACGACTTTAAACGCAAGCTCTTTACATGAAGTTTCCCCACAAGCATCTACATTCACAGATGCTCTTTCTACTCTAAAGTGCAGTGCTTAGGGCTAACTGCAGTCTGCAAGAAACTTTGCAAGGGAGACTTTTAGAGCTAGACTCCCTACTGGCCTGTAGCCTTTGTGATCATTCTTCCATCAGCGAGTGGGATGCAGATGAGACTGCTCACTGAGCAGCTTCAGTTCCATGGAAAGCTAAGCCAGAGTAGTCACATCATCACCCTCCATGCCACTGCATCTCCACTCCGGCCCCGGCTGGCAGGAACAAGGACAAGGTCTAAACCCATCGGCCACCAGAACATACTTGTTGGTGAGGATGACTGTTTTGATGGCCGCATTCCACCTGAAAACCATGAGGAGCGGTCCACACACAGAGCCCAAGAGAAGGCCACCATAGGGAGGATGGGACGGTCGTGGAGGGCGACCCTCTCCTTAGAGTTCTAATAGACTGTTAAAGCTGGGGTGGTACCTCTGACACTGAGCATCTTGCACTAGAGATCCAGGACTGAAATCAGAAATGATTGATGATGCACTTCTCTTGTTCCAGAGAAAGAGTAAGACAAGTAAGACTCCTCGCTCAGCGCTCAGTGGGAACGCGAGGCTCCAGGGATGAACAACTCGGGGTTAGCACTGAGCGTGAGCCTATGGAGCAGCCCCCAAGAGGTGGCCTTTTCAAGCAGAAAACACCTGAACTAAGGGCCAAAAAGTATGACGTGGGAAGCCAGCCAGTGGTTGAAGGAAATGTGTCACATGCCCCCACAAGCCGTTTGTGTGCGTGTGTTCACACCAAGTTCTCCGGTTCACCAGGTGCCCCTGCACCTCAGACCCTATTTCTCAAGTCCCACGAGGTGCATGTGGCTCTTACATTTTGCAAATGATGACACTGAGGCTCACTCAGCACAAGAAGAAATGAAATTTATAACTACGAGTTGACGGATGTTAAGTACATGTACCACGGCTATCATCTTGCAGCATAGACAGACCTCAAATCCTATGCAGTCTGCCATAAACTTGTGCCATGTTGCAGGTCAATGGTATCTCAATAAAATGGTGGAAAACTGAGGCTCAAAGCGGCTAGGTAACACTTGCAAAGTGGCACAGCCAATAAGTAACAGAGAATTTAAAGTTCTCTCCAACATGCAGCCTACATCCATGAAAACAGAAGACAAGAAGGAGAAATCTCCAAAGGGAATGCATGCACAAGTTTTATTTCATAAACACTGTTGGGGTTGAAGCGTGTCAGAGACCCGGGACCAGGAAAACAGGAGTGAACGTGGAGGGTATTCAGGAAAGTGATGTGCGAAGAATAAGAGAAATTAGCTGTCTCTGACGGGTGACACATGCCTCCAGATCCAAGATGCTCTTCTCAGGTAAAAATGGGCACTCATGAGGAGAATGTGTTAGGGGACACATGCGGGTTCTTCAAGAAGAGAGGGATGCTGCCCTGGCCCGAAGACAGCAAGAGATGGAGGAAGGTTGAGAGGGAGGAAAAAGAAGGGAGAGAAGCACCAGACCCAGTAAGTGCTGCAGTCAGGGTCTCTTCTATGACCCTGGGCATCCAGCTCCCCCGACCCAGCAAGCAGACCCATGTCCATGCTCTGCTCAGCTATCAAGAACCTTGTAATGCATCATTACGACCCAATCAGTTTCAACAACCTTCCTCAGGGAAGTCGCTGCCTACATCTCAAATGTCAGACTTAAAACAAATCATCAGGTCATCTCCCCATGATCTATGAAAAAAAGTATTTCCAAATGAATGCTGTGTACAGCCACCACTATCTCATGACTAAATAACAAGACCTGTTAAAATATTTTTATAGCCAATATCCTTCCAATGTCAGGAGACCTCTGAGACCCAACAGAACAAATGTTTAAATTCAGAATCTCTTCTTAAGTAGATGCCAGAGTTAAAAAATTCATTTTCACAAATAGACATTCTAAACCCTGTTTTTTTCCGCTTTCAGATAAAAACTCTGGCAAGAAAATGGGTATTTTCTGTGCTTTTCCCAAGCAATCACTTCCAAATGCTCTTCCCTTCTCTGTTCAATAGGTAATCAGACTTCACAATAAACGCAGGTTCTCTGGGCCATCCAAAGCTAACTAAGCGTGCTCACAAGATTAGATAAAAGCCAGATCTTCAGGGCACAGCACACAGCCTCTCCCAGAGCCCAGAGAGCCACGCTCCAGACAGAAGCATCAGGTACTTCCTCTGAATCCACTGTTCAGAAATGAGGAGGGCCATTTTTCTGGAACAGACCAAGCAGATCAGACTTGAAGACGTTAAAAATAAAATCATTTCCTTAAGTTACATCTTCTTGACCCTTCTTTACTAAAATTGGTTATCCCTTGTTACACCTTTTTCTCTTCGCTATTTGCAGAAATTCACATATGTGAGATTGTAACCCATCTACAGGGGACACATGATGGCCGACTTTGGACCCAAAGGTGGACATGAGACAAAAGTCCATCAGCCTTCTGTGGGCTTGATTCCATTCTTGAGACCTACTGCAGCACCACTGTTTCTCTGGAACTTCTAGCTCACAATGCATTATCATATTAACTTTGTTGACTTTAACAATCACCCTAGAAGGTAAGCAGCATGTACACAGTTTTCCAGTTTCACAGCTGAAGGAACTAAGATGCCAATGTTAACCATGGTATTGCCCCAGGGAGACCCAGGTCAAGCCCAGACCCTCTTCTCAACACCTCAGGTGACCCCTGCCCACCACCTCCCCACCTGCACACACCAGCCAAGGCCTCCCCATGGCCAAAGTTCTGGTTCTCCTAGCTGGTTCCCACCCTCACCTCACTTCTCTGCCTTCAGAATCCACTCCATCCACCCGGACCTCAGTGAACCTAATGCCCTTCTCAGAGTGGAACTAGAGTGAAATGACTGAAAACACCAAAGAAACACTGAATACCACATATGCGTCTTTTGTTTAAACTTCATTTCAGTCCTCAGCTTTTCAATATTAAATTGTGAGTGTTAAATTGCAAGCACTTTGTTCTTCTAAACCACAGGTGACTGAAGAAGCAGTGAACCTCATAACCCAGAGAACCATGAACTCACAAACAAGACACTCATCCAGGGCTTGAAAGGTGTTCCAATATACCTGCTGGAGACAGTGTGACATTTATAAACAGATCTTCAGTGTCTGCTCCCTGGTTGTTCAGTCGCCAAGTTGTGTCTAACTCTTCACAGCCCCATGGACTACAGCAAGCCAGGCTTCCCTGTCCATCACCATCTCCAGGAGTTTGCCCAAGTTCATGTCCATTGAATTGGTGATGCCATCCAACCATCTCATCCTCTGTCATCCCCTTCTCCTCCTGCCTTCAATCTTGCCCAGCATCAGGGTCTTTTCCAGTGAGTCAGTTCTTCCCATCAGGTGGCCAGAGTATTAGAGTTCCAGCTTCAGCATCAGTCCTTCCAATGAAATTTCAGAACTGACTTCCTTTAGGGTTGAATGGTTTGATCTCTCTGTAGTCCAAAGGACTCTCAAGAGTCTTCTCCAACACCACAGTTCAAAAGCATCAATTCTTCGGCGCTTAGCTTTCTTTACAGTTCAACTCTCACATCCACACATGACTACTGGAAAAACCATAGCTTTGACTAGATGAACCTTTGTTGGCGAAGTAATGTGTCTGCTTTTTAATATGCTGTCTAGGTTGGTCATAGCTTTTCTTCCAAGAAGCAAGGGTCTTTCAGTTTCATGGCTGCAGTCATTTCTGCATGGCTACAGATAATTTCACCAACTGCAGTGATTTTGGACCCCACAAAAATAAAATCTATCACTGTTGCCATTGTTTCCCCATCTATTTGCCATGAAGTGATGAGCCCAGATGCCATGATCTTAGTTTTTTGAATGTTGAGTTTTAAGCCAGCTTTTTCACCCTCCTCTTTCACTTTCTTTTTATTATTATTATTATTATTTATTTTTTATTTTATTTTATTTTTTATTTTTATTCTTTTAGTTTTTTATTTTTTTAATTTTAAAATCTTTTCATCGAGAGACTCTTTAGTATCTCTTTGCTTTCTGCCATAAAAGTAGTGTCATCTGCATATCTGAGGTTATTAATATTTCTGCCAGCAATCTTGAGAAGCTAAAGGCAAAAGATGCTGGTGGGTTTCTCCAGATTCTGATCTGGAAAAAAGTGGAAAGTGAAACTGTTAGTAGCTCAGTTCCAACTCTTTTGCAACCCCGTAGACTGCAGCCCGCCAGGCTCCTCCGTCCATGGGATTCTCCAGGTAAGAATACTGCAGTGGGTTGCCATTTTCTCCTCCAGGGGATCTTCCCAACCCAGGGATTGAACCCACGTCTCCTATGTCTCCTGCACTGGCAGGCGGGTTCTTTACCATCAGAGCCACCAGGGAAATCCCAGTATCTAAAAGCAAGCAAGCATGTAAAAGGTGTCTCAGTCACCTCCCCCAACCCCCATCAGGCTCCAGCCCTGGTATCACTCTTGATGTGCTCACTCCAAAGGCAGAATTTCCCAGCATTCAACGTGTTCCCAGTGCTTGTTTCATAGGAGACAGAGCTATCGGCCAACTTCACAGCTCGTGACCATCAATGCCAGCAAACCAGCACCTTGCCAGGCACGACATCAACAGCAAGTCAGGCTGTACCACTCAGCCAGACGTGTTTATCTTTGCTAATATGTCATAACCTCATTTACATTTTTGCTGGATGGCTGAATCAACACTTGCACATTTAACTCCACAGATAACAGACTCTACCCAATGGGGCAGACACGTGAGGACAGCCGCTCTGCTGCCTGGAGCTTCCTGCTGTCATTTCTCTGCCTACTTTCAACATAGAGGATCAAGTTACTCCTTCAGAAAATAAGCAAAACAAATCATTAGTGATATTAATCATTGTCAGTTTATTTTTCCTCCTCTTTTTTATTTAGTTAGGTGCTGACATGTATAAGCTTTAAGTAAATTGAACGTCCATTTGTATTTTATTGCTCGTTACAAACCCTCAACCCGCAGCAAGAGGCTCCGTTTATGTTAGAAACAGCAAAATCAACGTGGGTTCCGGGTCCCCCGTGAAGGACGGAAGCCCCTCGAGGATGCCCCATGCTCTGCAGGCCCCTCAAGGATGCTGCTGCTGCGCAGGGCTCGGGCAGCCTAGATGACGATCTCCCCACCCATTTCCGCTACCCCCACCACCCCTACTGCTGGGTTTAGCTCATAGGCAGTGCAGACCCACATCACTGGCTAAATTTAAGAAGTAAACCCAGCAGGAGAGCAGTGTGGGCCACACATTCCGGGGTCTGCAGTCTGCCCGTTGCCAGGGTAGCCCTGCCATGGACCTCAAACCTGCGCTCAGAGCTGGAGCCAGGGGAGGAGCCGCAGGCCTCGGCTGTCCGGTCAACAGTCAGCTTCGAGCAGCCCTTCATATCGGTGGAGGACCCTGCAGGCTGTGTTTCCAGCAGCTGGGATGGTTTTGTGCTGACCCAGCTGCCTTTTCCCCCTGCCCGTAGAATACACTGTCAAAGCACCGGGTCAACTGTAAGCTCAGGCTTGGAAGCTCGTAGCAGAGGGCAGTGTGTCACCTGCAGTGTGTCCCCCAAGAGCCCCAGACCAGGGCCACCCAGCGCCACCAGACTCAGCCACCAAAGGAACACAGCCACTGCTGGTGACCTTCCAGAAAAACCGGGACACAGCAGCCTGCCTTTCCCCAGCACATCGCGGGTACAGATGTCTTCCGAGCAGGGTCTCTGCACTTCTGGAAGTGTGCCCAGCACACCGTCTGTGGAGGCCGAGTCCCTGCCTGAGGTCTGTGGCTCATGAGGACTGGAGCCAGGACCCGTTGACTGAACCCCAGGGCTCCACAGGCCTTGTGAGAAGCTGGAGAGGAGCCGGTCACGTAGTTCCATTTCCTGTGGACGTCACTTGGAAGATACTTTAGGTGAGGAGGTCCGTGCACCTCTCATCACTGCCTTCGAGGTCCTCCCCGGGCTCTTCCGCAGCCCAACAGCACCTGGTCCCCCTCCCCATCAGTTGCTAGGTCTCAAGCACACCACCCACTGCATGAGCCCACTTGATTTCATTAAGGACCAAGTACTTACTATTGACTCAAACCACCACATGTGAAGGACCTTTCAGACCCTCTGAAGTCCGGGCATCCCCTCAGAGACTCAGAGGACTTCCTGGAAACGGAGGCCCTGCCCTCAAAGGTAGGTGAGGGCACCTCGTCTGGGGCGGGGAGAGTGAGGGGGGATGCTGCCTGCTCTCAGCAGAAGCGCATCCATGCTCCTAGTGACTCACATTCTTGCCATAAAGTTCAATCCAGTAATGCATGTAGAGGTAACATCTCACACCACACTGAGGCTCATTGTTTTTTTACTGGAGAGTAACTGACACCCAGCATCATCCTAGCCTCAGAGGTTTTGTCCTGAGATTTATATGCATCTCAAAATGGGCCCCTTGAACCCACCCCAGTATTCTTGCCTGGAGAGTCTCATGGACTAAGAAGTCTGGGGGTCTACAGTCCATGGGGGTTGAAAAGAGTCAGATGTGACTGAGCCACTTTCACTTTCACTTTCCCCCAGTCAGAGATGTGGTAGGACAGTGCCCACTTGCTCAGCCCCTGCGTCGGCTTGCCCATCTTTGCTGGCCGCTTAAATGGGGTACAGCAAGGGCCCAGTGCCTGGGTCTCCGGGGGGACATTTTCACTGTCTCCTGTCCTTCCATGATGCTCTCAGTTTCACAGACAATGCTTCTTCACATATAGTCTAAGAACTTTTCAAACTGTTGTTTCACTGATCTCAGTCGGATGAGCCCCTGAGAGGGGCATCTCGGCATCCTGGGTACCCTGGGACACTTGGACGTCAGCCCCTCTGGTTTCTGAGCCACACACACTGGGGACTCAGTTCTGGGGCAGATCCAGGGGCCAGGGTATCTGATGGAGGCCCTGCCTCCAGGGAATCCTCTCATTCATCCTATGAGCCAAACACTGGTGCCCGCCCCTCTATTAGAGGGCAGGGGCATGAGGGGCTCAGGAAACCAGCCATGGTCCTGGGGTTGGGGGGCGGGGGTGGCAAAGAGCAGCTGGAAGTCCACAGAGTCTGCAGAAGCCATGCTCTAAACAGTGGCTGTCTGTTCCGGCAGGAAAATTCCAGACTGCCAAACTACCCCTAAGAAACACTTCCTTGGGTATTCCTTGGAATACCGCTTACCAATCCCCAAATCTGTAAATTCTGGGCTGACAAGGGCACCAGCACACTTGATTTTTAGGTCTCGACTGCACACCACTTCCAGTCTGCCTGCTGGAGGAACATCCCCTGCAATGTTCCAGCACATCTTGGTTCCAACAAATAGGATAATTACAGGAGAGGGAAGGAAGAAGCCATGTGGGCAAACAGTAACTGAAGCCTTTGAAAAACCCTCAAAAAATGCCATGCCCAAATGTTGGTTCAGGCTGCAAAACAAAGCTTTGGGGAAAAACTCATTTTCCCTTTGTCTCCTGAGAAAAAATGCAATTTTCATCAGACACTGAAGTCCTTTGAGGTAAAGAATCCATCCCAGTTGGCTAAGTTTAACCGAAAATATCAATGCAGTAAAGGTATGATATAGAACTAAAGACCAGATACTTAAGGATGACTTCTCAGGAAAACTTTCAAAAAACATGAAATTATAGGTGACTCATCCTTCCAACTTTTATGAGTAAAAAGAGGCTTGTGGCCTCCAACATGCATACAGGACGTGTGTGAAATCCCTGCCATGCTCACGGGCTTCTCTGAATTTGAAGAAATCCTCCCTCCTTCAGTCAACATAAGTTTGAAAGCCTGAGAGTTCTGTGGTTGTCAGAAGCTATATAGCAAACCCAAAACACAGAAGCAATTTGTATTCCAGAGGTTTTTGGTCTTTTTATGAAAGTCAAACCAAATCGCAGAATCTCTTCAGATTTTTGAGGCCACAGCGTCCCATTAGAAACCAAAGCAAGAGTCTTCTTACAAAACTGTACCCAAAAATTGTTACGGTGAACGATAAATCCAAACCAGTCTCTATCCAGTGCCAAAACAGCAAGGAGGAATTACACAACATCCTCAGCATTTTGAATGAAGGAGGCCCTGCCCCTCTGCCCGTGCTGGTGCCTCTGGCCTGAGTGACCAGCCCTCCCGATGGAGTCCTGGGGCCCTCAAGGCCGGCTCCGCATCACCCCTCCATCAGAGACAGGAACAGCAGCATGACTCGGCCAGGGCTCAGCCGCCGGGCCAGACACACCGTCCACTTCGATACCCCCACCTCCCAGGTCAGTCGACACTTCATGACACGTGACACCTGACCCTGCAGTGTCTCGGAGCACCCAGATCATAGATGTTTCCACAGCAGTAGGGAGCCTGGTGGCCCCGCACTGCGTGACTGCAACATAGGGGTCCTCACGCTGCTCCGCGCCAGGGCGTGTGATCTGGGGACCACCCGCCCTGCCCCCCGGGCCTGGAATCACTAGACTTGCCCCAAATGCCACACAGGCAGCGGGCTGAACACAGAAGGCAGAAGCTCCCCGGACAGAAGCTACCAGGCGTCTCCAGGCAGGAGGCATAAACCCCTTGATGGCGTGGCAGGTGCATGCCTGGCCCGGACCCCTCCTCCACACGTGCCTGCACCCTGGACACCGAGACTAGAGAGCCGCCCCAGGTCCTGTGACACCGAGAGCCACAGAGATGCTGAACACCGGCAGCTCTCGGGGCTCCACTCAGGACAGACTCCCGTCCACCTCCCCACCTGACGGCCCCTCCCACTCACTCCTCAGGGGCACTTCCCCACAGACATCTGCCCTGCTGCAGGGTGAGTAACCAGGAACTCCCGTAACCACAGGGTAACTAACTAGTCACCCTGTGACTGCAGGGCCGAATAACTAGTAACTCCCGTAGCCGCAGGGTGAATAGTCACTCCTATAACTGCAGGGCCAGTGATTGCTCAGGGCTTCAATGGTAAAGAATACGCCTGCAATGTGGGAGACCTGGGTTCGATCCTTGGGTTGGGAAGATCCCCTGGAGGAGGAAACGGCAACCCACACAAGTATTCTTACCTGGAGAATCCCCACGGACAGAGGAGCCTGGCGGGCTACAGTCCATGGGGTCACAAAGAATCAGACACGACTGAGCGACTAAGCACAGCAGAGCACACAGTGGCTAAAAGCCATACCCACTGTCATCCCATCCCCTGGCCCAGATCAAAACAAGGATGACAAATGCCCACACACCAGGAGAAAAGCATGAATGTGGTCTCCCCGTCAGCCCTGGAAGGACTCCCCAAAGGAGATGAGCTTTAAGGAGAATCTAAGAAAAGGCATATGCATTAGATAGACCCTAAAGTCAAACGCCTAGAGAAACAAGAAAGAAAGGGGAAACTGTAACACCACAGGCACACGTGTTTATAGCGCTGTTTGAAGGCTGAGCGAGGAACGACAAGTCGGAGTCATCCTGCAGGGTTACGGAATAATTTCTGGCTTGAACCTCACAAAATAGTAAATTTCTTTTGGAGAAGGAAATGGCCACCCACTCCAGTACTCTTGCCAGGAGAACCCCATGGACAGTGGAGCCTGATGGACTACGGTCCCTGGGGTTGCAGAGAGTAGGACACGACTTAGCGACTGAACAACAATTTCTCTTGCTAGAAAAATAAAACAACAAGGTCAGGAAAGGCCGACTTAGGGTAAACTGGCCGTCCGTGGTTGTGCCCACCACTCGATCTCCCCCAAATCTCTCTCCTCCAAAACAACCACCAGCCTGACAGATAAAAACACACCAATGCGCCAGAAGTGAAGAGCCATCACAATGGACGTTAGGAGTAAGTGATACATGCTAAGATGCTTCTCATCTCACGCAGACAAGCTATTATCTTAACAGAACCGTGTGCTGGGTGCTTCCACCTGTCCAAATAGCAGAAGCAAGTCTCTGCAAAGCGCGAATCTGAACGAGACGTGCACAGAAGCTCAGGAGATTAACTGTACGGAAGCAGAGCACCGGGGCGGCCGACAGCACCCCTTCCTGGCAGCCATCAAAGTGGCCGTGTGTTCGTCTGCCCGTGCGCATCACCCCCTACTAAATACTTCCACAGCACCCACCACATGCCAGATGCTCACAGCTCTAGACCATCTCCAGAATGTGCGTGTGATGTGTCCACATTTATGGTGTGTCTGTGTGCACATATGTGTCTGTGTGCATGTGTGTCTGTGTGTGCCTGTGTGTCTGTGTGCATGTGTGTCTGTGTCTGTGTGTGCCTGTGTGTCTGTGTGCCTGTGTGTCTGTGCATGTGTGTGCCTGTGTGTCTGTGTGCATGTGTGTCTGTGTCTGTGTGTGTCTGTGTGTCTGTGTGCCTGTGTGTCTGTGTGTCTGTGTGCATGTGTGTCTGTGTCTGTGTGTGCCTGTGTGTCTGTGCATGTGTGTGCCTGTGTGTCTGTGTGCATGTGTGTCTGTGTCTGTGTGTGTCTGTGTGTCTGTGTGCATGTGTGTCTGTCTGTGTGTGCCTGTGTGTCTGTGTGCCTGTGTGTCTGTGTGTGCCTGTGTGTGCTGAGATGCACACACAGATACACACAGACACACAGGCACACACAAACACACACATGCACACACATGTACACACATGCACACACATGTGTGTCTGTGTCTGTGTGTGCATGTGTGCATGTGTGTCTGTGTCTGTGTTGCCTGTGTGCATGTGTGCCTGTGTGTCTGTGTGCATGTGTGTGTCTGTGTGTACCTGTGTCTGTATGCAGGTGTGTCTGTGCGTGTATACCTGTGTTTCTGTGTGTGCCTGTGTCTGTGTGCATGTGTGTCTGTGTGTGCCTGTGTGCTTGTGTGCATGTGTGTCTGTGTGTGTACATGTGTGCATGTGTGTGTTTGTCTGTGTGTGCCTGTGTGTCTGTGTGTATCTGTGTGTGCATCTTGGCAGGCGTGGGGTGCCCTCTCCAAACAGGTCGCCACCCTTATACTGCTACGGGAAGGCAGGACCGGCCAGGTCTCGAGCTGTGTGACCCACAGAAAGGATGCAGGCTACATGTCTTCTGAAGACACAGCTCCTGTTTAGGCCGCATTTTTCCCTTCCTTCTGCAGCTGTCTAACTATGAAAAGCCTGGAAGAGACATCAAAATGCAGTTATTTTTTACACGGGGCACATTCCATAAAACCTGAGCTTCTCCTGCGGAGTTGACACTTCTTTTCTGCTAATCCCCTGCCTCTCATCTTTCTCCCCTTCTCATCTCCCTAATCCATCTGATTCAACTGCCGTCTCCACTCACCTTCTGTAGCTCCAGGCCTGGGGCTCCGCCCCTACCCGCACTCGGACCTAAGAACAGCACCACACACCCTTCTCTGAGGCCCGGGGTGGCAGGGCTGTGTTGCTGGCAGCCCAAACTCTGGGCTGTGCTGACCCCAACTCCAAGGAATTCAAAGGTGTATGTCTGGTTATGAAAAGGTGCCATGTACACCGTGCACTGACTAGACGCTGGGCAGTGAAAACATGGACCAGCTGTCAGCAGCCGGGGGTCAGGAAGCTACTCGGAGCTCTGCAGCTCCGCTCAGAAACCTTCCTAATGCACAGCTATCTCCATGAAGGTGGAGTGGAGGATTTACCAGTACCTTCTGGGATCTCATTATCTTTATCCATTCAATTAATGGATGAAAAAATATTTGCCACAGCGACTGCAGAATGACTCCCAAAATGTAAAATGACCCCAGGAGAGAAACTACTGCTGCCTGTCTGCCCAGTTCTGTCTGGAGTCCCAACACGGACATGGGTATAAGGACTGGGGGAGGTGGGTTGCCAAGGTGTGTGTGATAAGCAGTTGATCCATCATGTAGCTGCTGCACATGCCAGCCCGGCTTTACTCTAAACCCAGGAGCGAAGGACAAGACCCTGTCCCATGGGTCCCATGGGTCCCTTGGGCTGGCCAAGAGGAGAAGACCAGAACCCCTAGACAATAGGAGAACTGTCCAGTGTTAATTCATTCGCATGGACTGTGAGTACAAAGAAATTCAGAAAAAGAAAGATTCCAGCAGGTTAGAGCCATGGAGGAGAGGAACCCGAGTGTGTCCTTGGAGGGAGGACAGAGCCATGGGCTCTGCTCTTATGGCTGGGCCGGAGCCGGGGCCAGAGTGGGAGATGGGTCTGGACCAGATCTCACCTGGAGCCCCTCCTATGCCGCGTCGGGGGTCAGGGATCGGAGCACTGGTCACTCTACCTTCCCAGGCCTTGTCTGTTCAACCACAAAATGAAACAGACACGTCTCCTGCATTTCCAAATCCTGTAACTAGTGGTTCATAGAGCAAAGAGTATTAGCTACGGACTGTGTGCACATCAGAAGGCGCTAAGAAAAGAAACTTGGACAAAAAGCTATTTTTAAAAAAGGTGGTGGGTTTACTCTAGATCAATGAAAACTATGTTCATACAGAAACCTGTTCATGAACATTTATAGGAGAGCTATTGAAAAAGTCACCTAAAGATGGAAACAACTAAAATATCCTGCCATGAGCTAATGGATTTTCTAAAAATTGTGGTACATCCAAACAATGGAATTCTACTCATCTGTAAACAAAAGGACTTTGATGCACAGGACAAAGCACACGAAACTTAAAGGTTACCCTAAATAAGAAAGCCAGTCTCAAAAGTCTGTCTGCTATATCATTTCATTTAGACATTTGTACAATGTCCTTGAAGATACAAGGTTACAGAAGAGATGAGTGGATGTTAGGAGTCCACTGTGGGGTGGGTGCGAATACAAGGGGCTAACGCAGAGAGTGGGTATCATGGGGCTGAAGTGTCTTCTGGTTTTCATAGTAGTTACATGTGTATGAGCTTCCCTGGTGGCTCAGAGGTTAAAGCGTCTGCCTGCAATGCGGGAGACCTGGGTTCGATCCCTGGGTCAGCAGGATCCCCTGGAGAAGGAAATGGCAACCCACTCCAGTATTCTTGCCTGGAGAATCCCATGGACGGAGGAGCATGGTGGGCTACAGTCAGTCCACGGGTCGCAGAGTCAGACACGACTGAACGACTTTACTTTCACTTTCACTTTACACATGTATGAGGCTCTCTATCTAGACCTGTATGCCAAAAGGCGTTTAATTTACCATATGTTAAACAATGAAACTATAAAAAAAAAATAAATAAGTAGAAGGCCAAGGTGGTGGGGAGAGGGGGGCTGCTGCATGGATGAGATTTTCTGTGTCGAGTTCCCGGGTCAGGTGTGGCAACAGGCAGTGGGGGAGCAAGTAGGCCTCCAGCGTCCCCGCCCCCCAGAGCTAGATTAGCACACGGACCCGGGCTCAGCCGGGCTAGCTAGGAGGAACAGCCCCAGGTTTCGGGGTGAGCGAGCCGTGAACCCACGGAGTCTCTGAGGCAAATCCTGAGGACGGTGGTCCAGGGACCGTTGACTGGCTCGTGTCCCAGGCAGCCAGCCCCCAGCCACCTGGGTCCCATGGAGCACCTGAAATTGGACCTTAATGGAATAAACCGCGCAGTGTAAACAAACCAGCAGAGACGCATCTGCAGCCATGAGGAGCCCTGACGTCTAAGAGTATGGTGGAGGCTGGTTGTGTGTTCTGGTCTGGACTGCATTTTCCTTCAAAGAATTCAGTTTCTTTCCAAAGCAGGTGAGGAGAAGGAATGTGAGGCCAAATGATCAGATTTCATCCGCAAAGAACAGGAGTGATGGAATCAGCCTTTACATTAATCCTCATCTGCAGACACGCTTCTCTCAGAGTCAGCAGGTGCCGAGAAGGGGGCCAGAGGTGACAGCTGACAAAATCTGCTCCTTCCTCTGGCCAAGCCCATCGCAGAATTTCTTCCTTAAACCCTTGGGCCTGGGGTCTAGCATCAGAGTTGCCCTCGCTTGCACGAGAGGCTCCTGATGCCCTGAGGGGTCCACAGGCCTGGGTTGGGCAGGGGCCACATCTCTGGGGAGCAGGGCAGGAGGATCTCCTGGGCATGTCTCATACAGTCGTGTGACTTGAACAGGACGTCCCATCCTCTGTGATGCCCTAAATTACTGAAATGACCCACGCTCCCTCCCTGGAAGGGCTGTGCAAGGGCCATACATGCTGCCAGCAAGGCCCCCGCAGTGTGTCCACCAGCCAGAGGCCAAGCCACACCTGCACGGCTACACTGAGGTCCAGGGCGGGAGGCCGCCCACTGGACTGGAAGGTGTGGGTCCCCTCAACTGAACCTCACCACCTTCGTTCCCAAAACAAAAGTTTCAGGGAGCCTCCCTGTTCCTAATATCCTTCATATCGGAGGATCCTCAATACTCCTTTCAGGAATAAAATTCTGATTTTACCGTACAGCAAAGTACTTTGCAAAGTGTTGGTTTTTACACCCACATGAGGTTGTGTTAGCAAAGTGCTCAACAGGCCTGAAGTGGGTGCCCTGAAATGGAGCCGGGGCACTCCACTTTTTCTGGCCCCATTCTGTGGGACCAGATATTCTGCCCCTGGGACTCTCTGAGGCCTGGCGTTAGACAAGAAAGCATAGCCCTTCAGCGAGAATGCTGGTTTCCTGGGCAAGGTGAGGAGTGTCCCAGGAAAGCACCCCCACCCCAGGCTGACACCCCAGTTTCCTCCTCTATACAGTCCAAATGCAAACCTTCCATCCCCAAGTCACTTCCAAAAAAACAGGCTTCTGGAAACAGAGTCCTCCAGCTCAAATCCATTCACATATGAACACTGTCTTCATTCCAAGAAGAGTGACCCTTTCCTCAGGCCTCCTAACACATCTAATCAACTGCAATGATCGTTGTATAATGTTGGTGAGGATACCTTTATTTTCAAATGTTCCATAGGTATCTGATGAGCGCTTACAAATCTACAGAATTTTTAAAATATCAAGTTTCTGTTCTTTAAGCTCAATACAGCATGGAGACAAATACTGCTCAGATAAAAATCTGCCTGAGGACATTTGAGAACCTCCTAACACTCAGAACTTCTCAAGTACTCCATCCAGGTCCCCTAAGAACAAAAAAAAAAAACCCTGGTGTATACCCCCAGAAGTCTGAGATGGAACCTTATGTGGGCTGAGGTCAAGTAAAAAACCATCACTGAACTGAGTGTTTCAATTTCAACATTCATGCAAAATATTTGTGTTCTATCTTTTAATTTAATATTTATCTTATACTGTGGTATAGTTGATTTACAAAGTTGTGCTAGTTTCAGATGTCTAGGTTTGTCATGACTTTTCTTCCAAGGAGCAAGCATCTTTTCATTTCATGGCTGCAGCCACCATCTGCAGTGATTTTGGAGCCCAAGAAAATAAAATTTGTCACTGCTTCCACTTTTTTCACTTCTATTTGCCATGAAGTGATGGGACCAGATGCCACGATCTTAGTTTTTTGAATGTTAACTTTTAAGTCAGCTTTTCACTCTCCTCTTTCATCCTCAACAAGAGGCGCTCTCTCTAGTTCCTCTTTGCTTTCTGCCATTAGAGTAGTATCATCCGTGTATCTGCGGTTGTTGATATGTCAGACTTCAACCAACATTTATTAAACCCATCTGGTATATGCTTATGGAAGTGCAGTGTTCATCCTCCTCCATATGATGCTAAAGATGCCGCAAGAAAACAGAGCATTTCATGGCAAGCCAGGAAGAAAAGCAACCTTTTCTGTCACCAGCATTTCAATGTTTCTAAGATGAGTTCAGTTCAGTTCAGTTCAGTCGCTCAGTCATGTCCAACTCTTTGCGACCGCATGAATCGCAGCACGCCAGGCCTCCCTGTCCATCACCAACTCCCGGAGTTCACTCAGACTCACGTCCATCGAGTCAGTGATGCCATCCAGCCATCTCACGCTCGGTCGTCCCCTTCTCCTCCTGCCCCCAATCCCTCCCAGCATCAGAGTCTTGTCCAGTGAGTCAACTCTTCACATGAGGTGGCCAAAGTACTGGAGTTTCAGCTTTAGCATCATTCCCTCCAAAGAAATCCCAGGGTTGATCTCCTTCAGAATGGACTGGTTGGATCTCCTTGCAGTCCAAGGGACTCTCAAGAGTCTTCTCCAACACCACAGTTCAAAAGCATCAATTCTTTGGCGCTCAGCCTTCTTCACAGTCCAACTCTCACATCCATACATGACCACTGGAAAAACCATAGCCTTGACTAGACAGACCTTAGTCGGCAAAGTAATGTCTCTGCTTTCCAACATGCTATCTAGGTTGGTCATAACTTTTCTTCCAAGGAGAAAGCGTCTTTTAATTTCATGGCTGCAGTCACCATCTGCAGTGATTCTGGAGCCCAAAAAAAATAAAGTCTGACACTGTTTCCCCATATATTTCCCATAAAGTGATGGGACCGGATGCCATGATCTTCGTTTTCTGAATGTTGAGCTTTAGGCAAACTTTTTCACTCTCCTCTTTCACTTTCATCAAGAGGCTTTTTAGCTCCTCTTCACTTTCTGCCATAAGGGTGGTGTCATCTGCATATCTGAGGTTATTGATATTTCTCCCGGCAATCTTGATTCCAGCTTGTGTTTCTTTCAGTCCAGCGTTTCTCATGATGTACTCTGTATAGAAGTTAAATAAGCAGGGTGACAATATACAGCCTTGATGCACTCCTTTTCCTATTTGGAACCAGTCTGTTGTTCCATGTCCAGTTTTAACTGTTGCTTCCTGACCTGCATACAGATTTCTCAAGAGGTCAGGTGGTCTGGTATTCCCATCTCTTCCAGAATTTTCCACAGTTTATTGTGATCCACACATTCAAAGGCTTTGGCATAGTCAATAAAGCAGAAATAGATGTTTTTCTGGAACTCTCTAGCTTTTCCCATGATCCAGCAGATGTTGGCAATTTGATCTCTGGTTCCTCTGCCTTTTCTAAAACCAGCTTGAATGTCAGGGAGTTCACGGTTCACGTATTGCTGAAGCCTGAGTATTTCCATACAAATAGGAGTGTTTGTGTGAGCACTCCGTCTCTCAGTCGTGTCCAATTCTTTGTGACCCCATGGACTGTAGCCTGCCAGGTTCCTCTGTCCACGGGGATTCTCCAGGCAAGAATACTGGGGTGGGTTGCCATTTCCTCCTGCAGGGAATCTTCCCAACTGAGGGACAGAACCCTCGTCTCTTAGTCTCCTGAACTGACAGGTGGGTTCTTTGCTGCTAGCACCACATGGAAAGCCCACATATTCTCCACACAAACGTGGCTTTCCTGTGTGGCAGGAGGGCAGGGAGGGAGGGGCTCCGTGGAGGCGGGAGAGTCTAGGAAGAGGAGGGACAGAAGCCACTTGGGCGCGTCAGAGGACAGGAAGGAGCCAGAGCCCGGATCCGCACAAGAGAATGCCGGACGCTGGACCAGGCCAAGCCCACTGAGGGCAGGATGGGGTCTGAGGTCCATGCCGGGTGTCACCTCCATGGAGCCACGATGCTCAGGGAGCAGGTAAAGTGCATTTCTGGGGGTGTTGGCGAGGGTGTCCTGGGAGCGCAGGAGTACCTGAGTCAATAGTAGGTGAAGTCGACCCATCCCCCGACAGGGGTCCATGTGACCCACTGAGGCCTGGATAGGACAGAACAACGAAGCCCTCGCTGCCTCCCAGCTCTCCAGCTCTGGAACCCAGGACTCACACCCACGCCCCCTCCAGCTCTCAGGCCTTGGCTCTCAGGGTCCCTAGGCGAGCAGACGGCAGCAAGTGGGCCTCTGGGCCTCCAGGACCTGGAGCTGGTCCCCTCTGGTTCAGATCTCTATGCATAGCTCTTGAGTGAGCCCTGACCATGCAAAGGCTACTAGGTGCCCTGCGGTTCTGATGCTGGCCGCCCAGGGCCCACGGCAGCACAGACCAAGGACTCAGCGACCCCCAGACTGCCCTCCGCTCACTCCCAAAGCTGGGGGCCCCCAGGCCACCCGTGCTCTGACCAACCAGCTAACAGTTTGGGAGTTTACTCTACCACCTCTGGACTGGTCATTCACTGGTATGCCTCTCAGAACTTGGGAGGAAGCGACACTCATGACAACTGGTGTCATAAAGAATGAAAGTCCAGACCAGGTAAATGAGTTGTCCCACAGGGCCAATCTGAGAGGGCCCCAGACACACACTCGGACGCATCCTCCACCCGCACGACTGTGTACGACACCAACAAGGAAACTCACTGAGTCTCCTGACACAGGGTGATGGACGGGACCTCCAGCCCCATGGCCAAACTCAACCTGCAGCCCCGCCCTCCCCAGAGGTCAGGAGGTCAGGCCCGCTCCAAGCCCCAACCCTAATCACAGGTTGCTCTCTAGGCACCAGCATCCATCCTATAAGTGTCCACCCTACAAGTGTTCAGAAACCTGCTGGCAGCCACCTCACAGCACAAACTGCGGTGTGATCTGAGGGACCCCGACCAGCAGGAAGACCCAAGGATCAGGGTCAGGGTCAGGGTCAGGCTCCCTCCCTGGACCAGGCACTCTCAGGATGCAATGGTTACTATGATCTTATTAACAGTCAGGGGGCTACTGAGGACACAGTGGGAACAGTAAGAAACAGTCTCATCCGGATCAAGGCTCATTTGGACACACAGAGCCCTTTAGCCAGACCTGAGAGAAGAAAACTCCTAGGACTATCACATTGCAAGCGATTAAAAAAAAAAAAGCACAGTTAAAATCGCAAGATTTCAAGAATTGCCTAAAGGAAAACAAAAGGGGAAGCCCTTAGGAAATAGAGACAGCTGATAGAAAAATAGCAGGACTTACACAGAGATGGAAACCGGAAATAAAAGATATACCAAGTATATAAGTATAAATATTCATTTTTCTGGGGGGGAAAAACCTCAAAATACGGGATTGCAATGAGATAATCTAGTTTAGGTCATGGTTTCACCGCTTCAGAGAGGCAGGGAAGCCTCTGTGAGGCCAGGAATGAAGGAGGTGGGCCCTCACGCCTTCTCCACAGGAAGACTGGGCACAGCTTTCAGAGCACACTCCAAGCCTTTAACAACAGGTATCCTGGGATTTGTTATAGAAAACTATCATTAAGAAACAGAAGATCCACTTTCCCTCCTTTCACTTCCACTTGCACGGCCACAGGAAAGGAGGGGGCAGAGGCGGGGCAGAACCCAGGCCGGTTTAGGGAGCAGGATGCAACCAAGGGGATACAACACAGGAAAGAAGGACCCTGAAACGGAGTCTTCGCCTCTGGCTCCGGGGACCGTAGACAAATCATCACCCATTAACCGAGACAGAAAATACGAAGGAGAGGAGAAATGTGAAAGCACAGCTTAGATGTAGATTCTCCAGCACCCACAGGGGCCGGGTGCCCTGTATCAGGATGGCTCCAAGCAAGAAACGCTAATCTTGGGTTTGGAGGAAGACAAACCCCCAGAAGACAGAGGGCGGCTTTCCAGTCACACACAGCTGTGTGTGAGGAGTGGGGCCTCATGGGGTGGGGGAGAAGGACCTCAGAGGGGGACAGACAGAGACTGCCAGCCATGGGAACCTGAGCAAAGCCACGGCCTCAGCCCAAACCCTGACCAACCAGGCTGCGCTCAGGACAGTGGCCTCCCTGCTCCATCTCCTTGACAATGGAGCATCTCACAGCTACACAACCTGCCTTCCAAGAGGCAGCGTGCACACCTCCTCCTGAGGCGTGGACACTCACCTTGTGAGGAAAAGGCCATCCTCCTCCCCTGAGGAGCTGCCCCCACCCCCTGGCCTCAGGTGGAGAAGAGCAGAGAACAGGAGCAGGGTACCCCAGACTGTAACTTCCAGGGAATGCGGAAAGCGAATCTTTGGTGCCTAAATCAGCAGGACTGAATCTGGGGCTGTTATAACTCTGTTTCTCAGCCTTGCACTTACATTCAGATGAAGCCAAAACAACAACATTAAAATATTATCAAAGAATTGTCCTTGGTGCGAGCAATTGTAGAAATGTCCTGTTCTCCAAGGCATTTCTTTAAAGAAAAAAAAATCCCTGGGTTCTCTCTTTAAATTCAAGCATCCTGAGAAGAAGCAGAAGCCACAACCTCTGTGTGATACAGTCCAAAGCGAGCAAAGAGGGGTAACCAACCTCCAGCCTCTATGTGTGCTCTTCTAACAAGATGTGGAGTAATCACAGGCCACACAGAAGAGTCTGGGCATTGGAGGGGAGGTGGGGGCCAGGCAAGGACCTTGAAGGTCCTCTGAGCAGACACCGGCCAAGAGGGAGAGGCTTCTTCCTGTCTGGCACTAGCGACCATCTCGGAGCTCACCTTGACTTGGGCACGTTAAATGCAGCCAGTCAAGGTGATGACCTGCACCTAGTAAGGGTTGAGCCCCCATGCGGGGGGCAGGCCATTTCCTTCCTGGAGCCCCATTTTTGATGGAGTCACTCTCGCCCCCCTGCCCGTGCCAAGAGTGACAGATCCTCAGGAATGTGGGGAGGGAGACTGATGTGATGATCTCGTGTCCCTTTATGAGTTTGGCGGGGGGGAGGATATTTTTTCCTGCCCTTTTATTTTGTTCAAATTCAGAGCTAGTGTGTGTGCAGCCCAGAGCAGTCCAAAAGAGAAGTGGGTCCTAGAGGAGACTCCTGAGCAGGCAGTGGGCAGGGGGCACTGAGGCAGTGCAGTGGGAAGCCCCCAGCTTCGCCTGAGCCTCAGAGGGCCCCAGGCTGAGCACAGACCCAGGCAGGAGATAGGCAGCCTCGAGGTAGCAGCTGTGCAGACGGACAGGGGCCCACGCCCCAGGTGTATCCCTGGTACTTCTCCCACTCCTGCAATCAAGCTGAAGCCACCCCTGCCACCTCAGGGCGCCCCTACCAGTGTGCACTGCAGAGGGTGTTGAGGCTGGAGGATCAATTCTCTTCTCTCTGCAAAGACCTGCGTGCCTGTCCTGGCCAAAGCACTCTTCATTTTACGAAAGTCAGCAATTCAGGACAAAAAGAGGAAAAATCCAGACTCAGGATGCAAGAAATCCAGACACGAGAAAAAGGTCTAGCACCCACACAGGGAAGCCACGATCCGCAAAGTGACCAAGATTCAACCTCATTACATGCCTGAATCTAGCTGTAAATCTGATGGTACGTGTTTCCAAAGTCATGGAAGTCCACATACCACATTTGCAAAACCACCTCTGCAAACCTGAAAGCAGACTGACCTGACTGGTGGACATTCCTCGGCACGCTCTTCTACTCGTGAACCCGAATCCTGTCCCTCACTGGAACACAATGTCAGAGCTTCACAGACGCATTGCAGCAGACACGGAAACAGCTGATGAGGTGGGGGAGGCGCCACTGCCCGAGCTGAGCGCCTGGTGGAGCCGTCCCAGGCGCATGGTGCTGCTGCTGCACGGCGCCCGACCGTGATGCACACATGGCAGGACATTTTAGGGAAACCTTCAGAGGTCTGCTTCTGGTTTCCTTTGCTTCTCCAAGAGGGTAGTGCCACCTTCGCCTTGTTTGTAGGGGAGGAACAAAACCTAGCTCCTCGTTTCTCCCTCTGGGTGTTATCACTTGTCCTCCTGCGGAAGGGGACCTTCTGTTGTCCCGACAACTCGGCAGGATGAGGCTTTGACGGGCTCCTTTCACAGGGTCTATAAGGTCTGGGCACACTTACAGGGCTGCACTGCGTGTACCGCAAAGCAAGCTGAGCTGACAGGCTCCAGAGCTCGCAAACCCAACTCACTGAGCTGCTGCACAGCTTGTAGCTGCAGAAAGAGGGGGTGGGGGGTGGGGGGTGGGGATGGCATCCCAGGAGGACCCCAGAGGCACCAGGAGCCCCTCATAACAGCAGCTCAGCAAGGCTGGAAGCCAGCAGGAGGGGCTCCAGCAGTGCCGGGAGGGACCCAAACCACCCGTCACACCTGATGTTTGCAAACCGCTGGGTGTCTTAAGAGCACTTGTAAACCTGCCAGTGAGTAGATATGCACACACTCTCTCTCCTGAGATTTGAAGAAGGTGGATGACCAACAGCTTGGATCTTCCCAACCAGAAAGCAGCCCTGAGCTGTAGGTCTTTCAAGGGCCAGGACTGGGTGTGAAGCAGGCATGAGGCGGGGTGAGACGCCTGCAGAGGACAAGAGCTATGTGTCTTCTAGACAGACACGTGCTAGAACGAAGGAGGAACCAGGCGGGGCATGGGGGCAGGGGAGAGGCCACAAGCGGGCATGCAGGAGAGCCGTCCTCACCCTCCTCCTTACCCGTAAGCCTTCCCCAGCCCCAGCCTCAGGGGCTGTTTATAAGGGGCCTTGGAGGAAGAGACGAGATTTAGCGAAAATGACTGGTGCTGAGTTCACAGAGCCATCTGACAATGAAAGTTGATTAAAAGGGTGAATTTAAGCCAAAGGGAAAAATGAGCCAAGTGTTGACAGCAGCATAAGCATCTCAGAGAAACTCAAATGCTGAGGACTTCCGGCTCTTTCTGGGGCCCCCGGGGTCGTCGATGTGTGCACAGGCCTCTTTCTGGCTCCAATACCTGCTTGTGGCTGAAAAGAGTTCCACAGAACAATGCTCCTCCCTGCCCAGGCATCAGTTCCTGGGGGAGCCTTGGGTAGGTCCCCATGCGTTCTCCCTGGAGCATTCACTAAGTGCCTACTACACATCAGAGAGAAATCAAACAACCCTAGCTACATCCTCAGGCTTTTACACTCAGGAACACACAGTGTCATTGGGTTTACTCGAGGAGATAATTTACTTAGGTCTGGCTGTCAAGACAGGAGAATGACATTCTAGTTCGAATGCCACATTCTGCATTTAAACAGATGAAATCTGGGGACCAGAACATCTCAGAACCTGGCTGCTCTGAGGGTGGTCCACGGTCAGCCGCATGGGCAGCACCTGGAAATGCACTCGAGCTGCAGACGCTGGAGCCCATCCAGACCCCAGACCACAGCCTCCTCCTAACAGGACCCCAGGGCTCCTCGAGCTCATGGGAGTCTGAGAACCAGCAGTCTAGAAGAGTGGTTCTCAAATGTCACCCAAAGGGACAGGCTGCTGGTGCCACCCCCAAGTTCCTAACTGCTGGTGCCCCCGAGCTCCTGATTGGGTGGGTCTGGGTCCCCAGGAGCCACGCTTGGAGAACTCATCTCAGGCACCCCTACCATGCCACCAAGCCTGCGTCTGTCCTGCGGCCGACTGTGGGAAACTAATCCAAGTCATTAAGCCTCACCTGACCTGCAGCAGAATCACCAGGAGAGCTTTTAAAACACGGGCTGCTGGCCCCAAAACATGGGTTGCTGGCCCCAAAACATGGACCACCGGCATCCCATCCATGTAGACACCTCAGGACATTCACATCGGCATGAAATTTAGGGATATCAAAGACAAGAAGAAAATCTTCTTTAAAAAATGAAGAGGTGGTTGAATTTCTGAAGATTTTCATAAAGTTTCTGAAGAACTGGAAGCAAGAAGACAGTTTGTAAACTGTGTTTAAATATGAATATACTTATTCCTTAACTCTATAGGGTGCCGACTATCTTTGGCCACAAAAGTAAATGCAGTTTTTTCTTTCCACTTTCACTCAGCATTCGTGACGTGATTAAAGCCCATTACCTCATCATTCTACCCTTCCTGTACATATAACTGCAACTTTAATCAGTGGTCATAAGTACAGAAAAATTCTTGATTTTTCCTCGTCTTTTGCCTTGGCCTTGGCGGCCGCCCCCATAAATCTTCTTTCCTCACCTGGCCCACCTCCTACCGAAGAGAAGACAGAGTCTGACTTAGTGCCCAACAGCTCTCTGCTTTGGATAAAGACCTGGGGAGAAACGTGGCATGGTGGGAGTGTTTTTAAAAATTCTTAAAATATCTTTTAAAAATAATGTTAACTAGAGGGTGGAGACTTCTGCAATCACAAAATGTTAAAGTCCAGGAGAGCTGACCTGTCTTTGAAACAACATTCTGTTGATAGTGGCTTATTGGACAAGGCAGGCGGAGGGGGATAAATAACCTCAAAACAGACACAAGCAGGCATCGCTCCCACCCACGGGGCAGTGGGGAGAGGGGGGTCGGGTATCGTCTGGCTTCAGGGTTCACTCCCCAGACGCACCTGCTGCTGCATACCTGGCGTTCAGCAGAGCACTCCTAGAGAGAGCTGAGCACACTGCCTCACCTGAATCAAGTGTTCTGGGGTCACCTGCAATCTGTGCCTCCAACAGCACCTCAGCAGCAGAAACCGCTGGGAATCCTGCGGGCACAGCTGGGGGCTACCCAGGATGACCTGCCAGGATGCTGCAGAAGCTGGGCCAGCCTGGGGGCCCACCTGACCTTCGCCAGCTTCCTGCCCATCGCTTCTTGGAACTGAGTCCTTCCCCAGCCCTTGACGCAGGCTTCTCGAAAGTCTTGCACAATCAATCCCTGGGCGCACACTGGCCCTCCTTGCCCTCTCCTGCCTGGCAGAGCGCACGATAAGGAAGCATTTGCTTCTCTTCCCTCCTTCTCTTCACAGTCTCCTGAGGTGGACTTTGGATATCAGTGTGTCTGTATCTACATCTCTGCCCTCCTTCACCTGGAAGACTTTGTTATCAGGAAGAAAGCACACGCTCCGCTCAGAAGGATGCCAAGGCCTTCCTGACTTCTCTCTGCCCAGCCAGTCTTGGGCATGAGGTGTTTCCTGTGTCCTCGGGGACAGTCACAAGTAAGAGAAGCAGAGGCAGATTGCTGCCTGTTCTCTCTGAAGGCACTGCTCGTCCTGCTTCTCTGGCCTCTTTGAGAGAAGACGGCTGATCCTTCCACATCCAGGCTCCAACCTGAGCCAGTGAGCTGCCCTGCAGCCCAAAGAAGCCCACGTGCTCTCCTCCTTCTAGAGGAGGAGGAGGGGGCACTCCACCACTCGCTAAACTCAGCCTTCCCTAACCTGGTGCCCCAGAACCACCCCCATGGAGTCAGGTGAAAACTGCAATCTGCACTTTCAACTTCTCAAAGTTTTGATTTTTCAAGAAGTCCACTGACACCCTGGACAGCACTGCCACAAGCCTCGGGGTCACCCCAAGCTCCAGGCTCCCTCGTGGCCACCCGATTAGCACACGGTCAGTGCCAGACACACATTCAGAGTAACTCCCTGCCTGTCCCAGCCGACCTGCAACTCAGCCTGCTACAGGCCACGACCATGCACAGCTGGCCTTTGTGGCTGCAATCCCCAGCTGCCTTGAGAGCACAGGACAAAGCCTGGAATCCCCAGGACTCAGTAGTCCTGTCAGGTCCTATATGCTGCTGCTCCAAACCCCTCCTGGAGGTCCCAGCCCCCGCCAAGCCACGCTCATTCCTGAAACCTCATCTCCACGTGCACTGGCCCCAAGCCTCAGCAGTGGGTCTCCAGCAACCTGGGAAATGGCCCCTGGCTGTTGTCTGCTCCAAGAAAAGCCATAGTGCATCCTCGAGACACTGTTCCTGCCTCGCCCTCCTCTGTCCAGGGAACCCCACGTGGACTCCCACCAGCCCCCAAGAGCTGCAGATGCATGTGGCAGACGTCTTCCACACCAGGGCCACACACACCCTCCAGGTCCCGCATCCAGTATCCATGGCCACCGTGACGGACAGATAGAGCCTCAGAGCTTAGCCACTCCGACCAGCCGCCAGAGGGAGGAGCTTCCCTCTCTGACTTGGTAGCACGTGTGCGCCAGGGAGGTCCTGGTCGGGCCGATGGGTGAAAAGATAGGAGATGAGAAACAAGATGCAGGAGAAGGTGCTCTGGGGTCCCGGGAGCAACAGGAGAGAGAACAGGACGGCAGCAGTCATGTGACAGATGACAGGGAGCCTGGGTCTGTGCTGGTACAGGTCTCCCTGGGTCCCGCACCCACACGCCATCCTGCCAAGTCCACAGCAACACTGTGGGAAAGAACAGCACTGCCTCCAGTCTCTCCCCTCGTCCGTCCCCCAAGGGAGCTGAGATGCGATCCCAAACGTTGAAAAAGCCATCATTTTCCCCTTGGGGGACCATGTCCAGGGGCAGAGGCCCTTCTGCCCCTCCTCCAGCAGCCCCTGGGCCCCGAGCTTCTCCACAGCCCCTCTGCACAGAGCACCGGGAATGCCTGGCCATTCCCACTCTCAAGGCCACTGCTGCCCGGCCCTCCTCACGTCACACTTGCGTGTTTGCAGACAGCCCGAGGGCACCTGCAAGGACCTGGCCTCGCCCAGCCACCAGCCCAGCCACGCGGCTCAGACAAATACCCGCGGTAAAGTCATTTGTTCCAGACAGCCTGTGTCACTAATGGAAATGCCAAAGTGCCTTGAGGTGGGCAGCCTGGGGTGTGTGCCGGTCAGGAAATCTCATCAGATTGCTTCAAGATTTCCTCAGTCTTCGCTCCAAAATACCAACTGCATCGCAGCCATATGAAAATCGAATCCACCAAGTAGATGGGTCTGTTTTGAATTTTTATGTAATTGGAAAAATGAAATAAATTCTTTAAAATTTGATTCTAATTTGCCTTAGCCTTTTATGGATTTTGCAGCTAATCAACCAAGATAGCATTTATTTCATTCTTCCTTAAAGTTGCCCCCTATACAGAGCCTTCATTTGTGAATAAAGATGACTGACAGATATTAGTATTCTCAGTGATTGCCGTTATTTAAATTTAGGTTACTTATTTACTTTTCCTTCACAGAGGAATTAAAAGAAATAGAAACTGTTTAGCCGGCCATCTGAAACATACTGGAAAATGCTCTGGAGATTTATGTAGTGATTTAAAAAATAATTACAATTTTCTGCTTTGTCTAGAACATTAGGGAATTTAGGGGCCCATTTTGAGAGTTGTAAAAGCCAAAAATTAAAAAGAAGAAAAATGCTTTTCTTAAGGCAAACCTACTTAACATACCAACTACCAACTAGGGCTTCGTGTCTAGGAGCAAATGAACGAGTCCTAAACACACAAAGAAGGAGAATGAAGAATGACAAAAAAATGAATGTGACTTCGGGACTGGACTGTCTAGATCCTCTGGCCATGCTGGGTCAAACCGTAAGTGATACAGGTTCCAAACTGACTGAGCAGAACGAAACGCCACTCCCCATCTTTCCGTCTTGGACACGAGGCTAGACGTGAGGCTGGACGCTCAGTGTGAAAGTGGAGGCTGGCGTCCAGCGCCCTCTCCTCCAGCGCCCCAGGTGGCCCATGATGCTGCCTTCCCCCAGCCCTTTCCATTGCATGTTCCTCACTCACAGGACTCTTTCAGCCTTTGGGACAACACTACAAATTTTAGTATGAAAACCCTGGGTGTGAGAATCCAAGTCTAGAACTTTGGGAGCACGGTACAAGGCACCAAATTCCATCCACCTCTTTCAGACAACTCATTCTCAATTTGCAACAAATAATTTATAGTCAGAACATAATGCCTGCTAGACCACCATCATTGGAAACATATGTCAGTGCTGTTGTGGCTTCAGAAACCATCAGAAGTCATTTTATTTCCCATTTCAAAGACCAAAACAGTAGCTTACATTTTTAATACATAACCAATTGTTTGAGAACATCTGGAGAGCTCTACCTTTCTACGTTTATAGACAGATTCTTTCTTTAAAGGCAAATAGGAAAATCTTATGAGGTCTCTTTCCTACAAGTCCAATGCTCCCCAGTCTGCCGGTAGAATTCTTTTGCCTGCGTACTCACTGTTTCCATATTATCCAGACTCGGAGATACATCACAAGCTCAGTGCCATTAGAATAAAAATTATCCTGCCTTGGATTGCCTATCAAATCTCACACTTTCCTTCACTGTAAAGTTTCACCAAGACACACGTGTGAATGCACAAGCACAGACACAGGCAGCAAAGAGCGAAAGTGAGGCAACCGCAGCACCCCCATCACTGCTCATCAAGGACCAGCGAGCCCAGAAATGCTGACTCTGTTTCAGAGATGGCTTCCCAGAGACCAACAAGCCTGCAAGAACCTACACCTTCGACTTCTTATAAAGTGTAAGATGTAAGGTGTGTATGCAATTTTCCAGGAAATCCATTGCATCTCAGAAAACAGAAAACCTGTGCTGATTCAAAACCAAAGTCCAGTGGCCTCCCACTCTTAGGACCTGCTTTAACTGTGGCCGACACCGGTCACCACACGGCAGGGCTTTGAGCAGTCCCTGAGGGCCAGCCAGCATGAGAGATGAAGGACACACTCGAGTGGACTTTGAGTGTCAGTCACTGGATTTGCTGGACAGTCCGGCGCTTAAGACAGCTACCTCTGGGTAAGGGAGTCCACATGCATTTAGGACTGTGTCTCCTCCACCTTGAACCCAAAGACAGTTTTTACTAAATGTTCTACACTTTCCCCTCCTGTGCGCCCCGTGGAGACTCCATTTATAAACCAACTTGCCCGGGAAGGGCAGTAACATCTGTCCTCTCAGCGCTTCTTTGTTTCTTCTCCTTGACCCAGAAGCCCGCAGACTGTCCTACAAGCTGTTTCCCAGAGTGTGGTCCCCTTTGACTCCAGGCCTCACATCTAAATGAGTAACTGCACACACACACACACACACACACACATGCACACATGCACAGACACACACGCATGCATGCACACACACACACACACACACACACACACACACATCCCGGCAGAACTGACTGCTCACAGAGTAATCACACAGCCGTGGATCCATCATCACTGACGGGGCTCTGAGTCAGGTGAAGCAATAGATAACAGGCAACCAGCCACTGACCACATCATTTTCTTATCGAGCCTGAAATGGGTCATGGGACCAGCTGGCCTAGTCGGCTGCATGGGCCTCAGTTTCCCACGATGGCCGAAGGAGCAGGTCTTATTTTCAGCAGCAAACTCCATGTGACATCACAGCTTCTAACGAAGCTGAGCATTCAGGAGATCTTACTTCACACACAGGCAGCGGTTACTCTCTGAAATAAGAGTGCTTCGTTGGCTCGGGCGCTCATTTTCAGCTCCCAAATCTCTGCTGAACCTCTTCAGTCTTTCCTCTGCCCAGAAACACGTCTGCTCTTTTACTGTGGGTTTACAAGGCACACTTGGCACGCAGTGCAGCCCCAGATGCTGACTCGGGCTTATTGAAGGCAGGTGCACACTTTAATATACGTGGGCAAGGGGACCCCCTTCCATCCCATAAAAGAAGCCCTGGCATGTTCTCATGCAGAATCTCTGCACCCTGTGTTCACAGCTATCGCTTTTACATTTCACCAGGAACAAATAAGAGCAAGCACAAATCATGTTCCAAACCTACAAAGGACTATATAAGAAATGTCTGCATCACACTTTGGGCCCTATTCTCTGGCTGAAAGGCACCCACGAGCCGCACTCCTCTGTCCTGGGCGTCTCTGCACTGACGTCGTATAAACACCACCACACAGCACCTCGGGGACAGGTAAACGCCAGCCCACGTTTCCATCAAAGCAAGATGTGTGCCTCCTTCATCATCCGGGAAAGAGAAGCAACTCTAGCAGACAGACTGCTGTCTGTGCCAGACGGAGCCACAGACAGGCAGCCCACAGGAGACCTGCGCCCTCTGGGGACCAACCCCACACACCCCAGCAATGGTGCCTGGCAGCAGGCCCAGGAAGGAAACACCTCCTGGGCAGGCCTGCTCAGCCCTCGGGGCAATCCAGCGAAGACGAGGAAAGAGGCACAAGGCTGGGAGCCCTCTGTCCATCTTCGTTTCACGGATGAGGAGACTGGCTTGGACAGCAGCCCCGGCTTAAGCCTCCATAAGCCCGGACGCAAACCCAGGTCGGTCTCAGCAGGAAGTCTGGCTCCGTGTTCAAGGCCTCAGAGACAGGAGAGCAGGGCCCACCTGCCCAGATCCAGACGACAGTCTTCAGGGCCGCATGCACTGCTTCCAGGCAGCCAGGCGCCCCTCCCTGCCCTCCTGTCTCCTCCCTTTCCACCTCCCCTGGTTCCCACCTTCCCTACACGGGTAAAGTCCTGCTGTTCCAGACGAGATGCTTCCATCATTCTGTCTGATGTCTTCAGAAGGCTTCTTGTCTGAAAGCTGCAACAGCACCGCAGGCCCAGCAGGAGTGGCCTTGCCAACAGTGCTTCAAAGAAAACGGGCATGTCATGTGGAGGACAGGTGGACAGCACCCGACCTGCAGGGCCCTGCGCGTGCAGGTCAGCACAGGAGCCCTGGCCAGAAGTGACCCGCACACAGATGCCACCATGGGGGCCCTAGGCCTGTGCACTGAGTGGGCTCCCGCTGCGCCAGGAGCGTCCCCGCCAGGGCTACCAGCCAGCCTTCCGGCGCAGTCACTGGTGGTGAACCCTGGCGGTGAATGTGGTGTCACCTCATCGCGGGTCACTCACACCACTTCACACTCAGGAGCAGGAGGCTGGGTATTAAGCTCCCTTGTCCAGGACTGAGCATCTCAGAGCTGCCTTGGTTTCCTCCACGCGACCACTCTAATGGAGCATCCACCAGGCCCCAGGACAGGGCCCCGCACACACCCAGGCTCTCCTGACCACAGGGTGTCTGGTCACAGAGCCTAATGGGCAACAGAGTGTAGTTTTGGTTAAAGAGACATCCACACACTCAAGGAAGCAGAGAGTGACGGCGAGGGTAAGACTTCCACGACAAGGATGCGTCTCCAAGGTGACTGCTGCGTCCATGATAAAGGTCCTAGGGACCAGTATCCCCCTCAGGCTTGCTTCAGGTTGACCAGACCCCGGAGTGGGCACCCACTGCCAACCGCAGCTCCAAGGCCATGGCCTGCAGCCCATGTGGCCTGGTCACCACAGTGCAACGTGGGCCTCGGATAGGGATGCTTGCCCCAGGGAGCAGGATGTGCTCACGTGGGAGTCACCCCTCCATAGGCACAGGCAAGCAACAGGCTTTATTCTTGGACCACAGGAAGATACTGGACTCTACCAGGGGCAGAACGCAGCGTAGATGGCCTGAGTGGCAAGAAGACGAAGCAGACAGGCAGGCGGTGGACAGGTCTGGCGTGGACGTGGGATCCCCAGGCCTGGGGAGCGGCCCCTCCCCTGCCTCAAGCAGCAATCAGAATCCACACATCTCACAAGGCAAGCATCGGGTGGCCATGGTGACTGGTGGATAATGAGCTTAGATTCAGAAGGTGAGAATCATCTAATGATCATGAAAACCAGGGGTCACCGGGGCACCGCTGAGGCTGGCAGCACCGTGATCCTGAAAACTGGGATCACCAGGCCACCCTAGAGGCTGACAGCCCCATGAACCTGAAAGCTGGGGTCACTGGGGCACCACCGAGGCTGGCAGCCCTATGATCGTGAAAACCGGAGTTAGCAGGGCCACCACAGAAGCTGGCAGCCCCGTGATCATGAAAACCGAGGTCACCAGGGCACCAGTGAGGCTGGCAGCCCCGTTTGTGCCCGTTGCCCCGTGCGGCCAGCATCTGGAGTCTGCCCTCAGAGCGAGCTGCTGAGCTACAAAGAACGAGTGTGGCCAGCGATGTCCCGAAGTGGGGAACCACAGTGGTCTCCTGGGCGCTCCACGTTCGCCAGCTCCTCTGCCGAGCACCTGAGACTGACCACTCCTCTGAGCTCACACCCGCTGTAAGGGAGAGGAGGCTGTGACCCACGCATCTGTGGGTGGTGGGACGGAGGCACAGAAAGTTTAAGTCACTTAGCCAAACCTACACAGCAGGCCATTGACAAAGATGGGTTCAAACCCAAGCCTGGGTGAATCTGAAATGCACTTGAGGGCCAGGATGGGCCCATCTTCAGTGCTGCCTCCAGCCTGCAGCTCAGGACTGGCCCTTGGCCTGCACCCACTGCGGCCCCCGCACACCTGCTGTGGCACTCAGGCCAGGGGCCCTGCTCGTCTGGGAAGTGAGCAGGGCGTGGGCTGATGTGCGGTGCTGAACTGACACACCAGGGCCCCAGAGCCACTCCCCGCGCAGATAAGTGACACTGTGACACGCACACTGGAGCCTGACCTCACAGAGGATGCTGCAGAGGCAGACCCCTCCGACTCAGCTGGGAAGAAGGGGGATCAGGGGGTACATCCAGGACCAGAACTCAGAGCTGCTCAGACGCTGTGCTATCCTGCCATCCGGGACTCCAAGAACACCCGACAGGAAGGTCACCACGAGCCTCTCATCTGGACACCTGACCACCATCTCAGAAAGTATGCTCAAACTGAAAAGTGTCCTGTTTCCATGACTGGTTCGTCTTCCTACAGCCCTACGTCTTGGCTGACTGACCAGGCCACCTCTCCTCCACCAGAGCTGGTATGGGGCTCATGGTACACCAGTCACCCAGGGCCAACACAACACCCACCACTCAGGAGGAGCTCAAGAAGTAATGACTGACCTCTGCAAACAAGGAAAGCCGTGTTCACGAGAGTCTGTAATCTCAGGGACCTGAAGGGTGGGACCTTCCTTTAATTTTGGACAAGCCCAACAAGGGTCATGCCAGACTCTTACAGAAGACTCACTGTCACACCATCTGCAGTACAAGCCTCGCTCCAAGGCTCAGAGGGGACCCCACCCCCGCCCTGGGCCCTGGGACATAAGCCCATCTCCTCACCTGTCCACCACCTCTTCACAGACAGCTTCCACCGCCTACACCAGCAGCCCCCCTCGGCTGCCCTTAAAGGGAATCCCAGGCAAAGGGGCCCTTGTCCATTATCCCTTGGGCCCCAGACACTAACCTAGACACACAGACAATGGCCAGGACAAAACGCCATGTGTGGAAAAGAATTGTATCAAACCCCGGCTCCACGGTCAAGGTGAGTGTGAAGCAGGAATGCCGCCGTGGCAGAGCTGGGACAGTGCTGAGAAATCCGAGCTGAGAAGGACGGAAGGGGTCGAGGGAAGGAAAAGGAGGTAGTCACTACTGTGTTAATAACAGTAAAATTCTAACAGAACAACAAAGCCAGTGTAAATACAGGGAACCAAATAAGCCTGGACTCGGGAAGTGCACGGAATTGCTCACTTTAGATCAAAGCTCTTAAAGATAAACACTGCTCAGAGGAAGAGTCAGGCAGGGGGTGGGAAGTGGACGTGGGAGGGTGGGGGGCTGAACCACAGCCTCTGCTTCTCTACTGCAGCTGTGCTTCTGGGAGAGCTCTCTGCTCCCCCAGGGATGAGAAGCCAAGGAGGGCGGGCGGCAGTGCCCAGCTGCGGGGACCTGGTCTCTTCCACCATAACCACCATGGGCTGGGTGCCGGTCGCGTGCCGGGTAGCAGGCTAGTTGCCAGTGCCCTCACAATGACCCTGAGAGCCCCACTTTCACTCAGGAAGAGAGGGCTCTGAGAGCTTCAGGGACTCACCCAAGACCTCAGCTGGAGACTCAGAGAACAGGGCCTCACATAGAAGCCCACTGACCCCAACAGCGTGATCAGAAACCAGGTTCTGAAATAACTCACCACCTATTACTAATCAAGTTCCTGTGATGTATGGATGAGTGTTAAATAACAGCATCAAGTCCTTTAAACCAGTGATTCCCCAGTGTGGCCTGGGCACCCTGTCAGGGAGTCTAGGAGGTCAAATCCTGCTCCTAACCTCGATGGGCACCACATATCTCCCCTCTTGTCTTCCAGGAGGCAAGCGGGCTTTTCCCAAGGCAACATGGTGAGTGCTGGCCCTCTGGTCTGACACGCCTGGGGAGCAATCTCATGTATATTGTAATTTAAGTTTTTCTCAGTTTCATTGTTCAAGACGGTCCATGTTGACAGGTATAACTCACACCAACAAAGGCTCTCAGGTCTTCACTCACTTTTAGGAGCCTAAATGAACTGTGAGGCCGCAGGTTCAAGGCCGTTCCACCTAAATCACCGGACAGATCCAGACATACAGACCTGCCCACAGGCTTCCTGCGTCCGCCTCTTACGGTTCACTGGCCACGCTGAAATGTGGAAATCCTATTTAATCTGAGGTAGGTGTGGTACTATTTATAAAATGGGTGAGCCCTGCAGTTTTCATAAGGAGGTTTATATTGCATACTTGAAATCTGGAGGCTTTTCAGGAATGTATCATAAAACCACCTCCATAAACCGTCTCTCAGAGTAGCATGATAACACCTCCAGGAGACTCTCGCCATCAGCAGGTTATTGCAAACTTACACAATTTCTGGGATCGTCATTTTTACTATTATTCTTAAGGGAGGCCAAGAAATCCTCCCATAGTTTTGAAGTCTTATCAGGTCCATGTTCAGAGGTTTTCACTTTCTTGATTTTCTCGCTTTTCCCCTAATTGACAATCAGCTACAGTCCTCACTGAATAGGATTCTGCTTCGAATCTTACAACGCAGGCCCAGAGGAACATGGTGTCTGGTCTGAACAGAGCTTTAGCAACGGGGTTTTAGGTGCTTGTCTTGGCTAATTTGCTAACACATAAAGCTGCTCAGTGGTGTGTCAAATTCTACTTCAGTAAGTCATCTAATCAGCAAGATAAATGGTAAAGTAAAAAAATCTACCCTTGGATTCATAATCGGGAGAAATGTAAATCCAGATCAATATGAAACTTAAGTAAAATTAACAGTTCTATTGAACTCAACAGTGTTAAAATGATAAAGATGACATGGTGTGTATAAGACAAGGAGGAAAGTGGACCAGGACTGTACTGCCAGGAATTACTGTCAGAATAAATTAACACTTTCTGAGTGAGAACCAATGTCAGTCTGCAGTAGGCAGCATGCATTGGAGGCCAAGGAAGGCAGAAACACTTGGGAAAGGGGAAAATGAGAAAGTTTTGAAAATTCTCCCAAAATTTAAGTTTCTGCAAATAGAGACTTTCAAGAGTAGAGGCTGTGACTTTGGTAAATCTAAACCAGAGCCTGGAGCTCTTGGGAACAAAATACACCAAAAGTCACTGTATCAATCAGGAACTATTTCAGCATCTATGACATCATTGAAAACTCATATTATTCTGCGTTGTATTTTCTCCAGGAGATTTCAATCCAACCCCTGTGTCCTTGTTTCAGTTTTACGATAAAATCAAAAACTATCCAACATATTCTGTGTGTGCATGCTCAGTCACTTCCGTTGTGTCTGACTCTTTGCGACCCTGTAGATTGTAGCCCACCAGGCTTCTCTGTCCACGGAATTCTCCAGGCAAGAATACTGGAGTGGGTAGCCATTTCCTTTTCTAGGGGATCTTCCCAACCCAGGGATCGAACCTGTGTCTCCTGTGTTGCAGGCGGATTCTTTACCATCGGAGCCGCCTGGTAAGCCCTGACACATCATTACATCAGCCTTTAAATAGAGCAGCAGCCACTGATGCTCCCAAAGTTTGAAAGAGTAAAACTACAATTAATTATAGTATCTCCACAAGGCCGAGAGCATAAATTTTGTTGAAACTGTAATTAGGCCAATGCTGACCCCCAGATTCTAAGAGCTACACTGGGAGGGTCCTCACTAGGGGTACATTCTCCTGACACACGCTCACTCCTCCTGTCTCTGGGGGGGGAACCCAGTGAGGATGGCACTGTTGTTTCTCTCCCTCCTCCCAGGGGGAAAGAGAGGGGGCCTGGGGCCTACCCCCAGCCTGGCGCCCACTCCCCCAGCCCCATCAGTGGGGATTCAGTGGATACCGGCCACTGAATCAGTGGATACTTGGCCACTGAATCAGTGGATACTTGGCCACTGGGGGTTCCACACAGGCCAAGACTCTCCTATGGGAAGAAGATGCCCATCCTATCAATGGGCTTTTAAGAAACCAGGAGGCTGGGACACAGACATGGGGTTGCAGAGCCCACGGGTGCTGGGCTGTGCTGGGCTGTGGGCTGATGCTGACAGTAAGGCTTGCGACACTTGCGACCCTACAGCCTGAGTTCAGGGGCTAGGAGGGTCTGAAAGGGCCTGAGCCCTGCTTGTCCAGCAGCTGTGGAGGTGCCCAAACCCACAAGCTCTCACACTGGCACACCCAGTTTCGTGAATTATGTTAGGATCTGACTATTAGGTTTCAGAGACATGAACTGCGATTTTATCCTTAGGAGGATCATAAGGTTTTATTAATTATGACAGAAAAGGAGAACTGTCTCATTCACAGGTGTCTCCCAAGGATCTAGAAAAATATCTTGTCCAGAGCAGGTGCCCACTGAACAGTTTTGAATGACAGAGGCATTTATTAAAAAGAGAATGTGCCACAATCTTGAGCTGAGAAAAAGAAATAACATGATGAAATAACTACAGACAGACCCAAACGTGAAGCCTGAGCTTTAAAAGGCCGGTGCCCAGAATACTCTGCACCAGGGAACTCTGTCTGCTTGAATAATCAAAGAGAAACTAGACTGGCTGGAAAAGCAGGTTTAGACCTATTATCAGATGGGGAGTGTTTTTTAATAATGAAATCAAAATAAAGGAAGACAGGAGAGGTATCTTTGAAAGAAATGTTGAGATTTTAGAAGCTGATTTGAGACTAAAGAAATATGAAAGGGAAATGACATCTTAATGGCAGATCACAATGGGAAAGCAGACAGATACGGGGTTCAGCACTTGAAGAGAGGGTATTGGGAGACAGGGCTGGATTTGCGCCATCACAGTTCATGGGGTAAATGGGGCCCAAAGACATTCAATGCACGAGATGAGACAAGCCCTCAACAAGCAGACTAGGATGATTTCTCCAGAAGAGCCAGAATCTGAAAACTCCAGAGAAGCCTGTCATAAGGCTGGGAGTGCCCGAGGGTCCACAGGGATCCATGGGGCTCTGCTCCCTGAACAGAGTGTAAAAGATTCAAGCTCCTGTTGCAGATACCAGCAACTCAGATAACCTGAACATTATTTCACCATGAGTACCCAGAGCGGGTAGGTTAAAAAGTAAAAACAAATCATCTAGAAAGAAGAAAGAAAGAGAAAACTCAAGGCACCTAGTATAAGGAGATGGCTGAAATCCCCGAGGTGATCCATCACCCCAGGGGCCAACAGGGTGAGATGTTGTCACCTTGGGGCCAGGTTATCACACCCACATAACAGGAAGCAGGCAGTGAAACCAGTCATGGTGGGAGCTCAAACCAACTCACTGCGAAGGGCCAGACACCCAGGACTACACCCTTGGTGAAGAGATGGACAAGGACCTTCCCATGAGGATACAAATTCTTGTCCGTCTCATCCTGGGCTATGGAAGGAAAACAACAGCAACCACCTAAGACTATAAATCCCAGACAACAAAACACTGGTGTGTTGGGTTTAAAATGACCCACCAACATACTGTAGGAATCCTGAAAACAACAGGACCACCTTCAGTAATTCTCACAAAAACAGGCATTAAACTATTCTTGGAAAGGCCCACCAACCTCAAACCCAACAGGATCTCAACAGCTAAAGTTCTGCTAAAGATGATCTCACAGCCCTAAAATACAAAACACATGAAGAAAGAACTGTGCAGCAATAAGAGTCGACACAAAGAGCACACAGATAAGTGGAACACCTAGAACAGCAGATAACAAGACACTTTTACAGAGACTGTCACACGGGAATACTTAAATAGACAAGATGTCAAAGAATGTCTTATAACCTTAGTAAAGAATGTGCAATACTTAGAGGAGCCAACGAAAAATCCCACAAGTAAAAACAATTATTAGAATACAAAATTCAGTAGGTCCAATTGAAGATTACACACAGGTTAATGAAATAGTATTAAGTTAGAAGGTTTGAGGAAATTATCAATAATGAATCATACAGAGATCTAAAGATGGAATTTATGAAAAAGAATGAAATAAATAGATCCAATTTATATTAGAAGCTTAAAGAACTTCTTGAACTTAAAGAACTAGCAATCATTCCCTAACATGTTTTTCTCTATTCCAAGTACTTCTTTTGTCTGTATTTTCATCAAGATCTAATGTAAGTTCCAGAAAGAACTTGAACATGAGTTATAGTCTTAAATGTGAGACACAAAAAACTGGACAAATGCATAAGAGCTTATCTTTATGATACTGCAGCATGGAAAACTTACTTAAAACAAAAAAATCATAAAAAGATTAAAATATTTGATGGTATTAAAATTAAAACCTCTGGGAGACTTCCCTGGCCATCCAGTGTTAAGACTCTGCACTTCCAAAGCAGGTGGCGTGGGTTTGGTCCTTGGTCTGAAACTAAGGTACCACATGGGGTATGGTGTGGCCAAAGATAAATTTTAAAAGAAATAAAAACCAATTTAAAAATAAAAGTAGACAGGCATACCTCAAGAAACAAGAAAAAAGCCAAATAAATAACCTAACTCTACACCTAAAGCAACTAGAAAAGGAAGAAATGAAGAACCCCAGGGTTAGTAGAAGGAAACAAATCTTAAAAATTAGGGCAGAAATAAATGCAAAAGAAACAAAAGAGACCATAGCAAAAATCAACAAAGCCAAAAGCTGGTTCTTTGAAAGGATAAATAAAATTGACAAACCATTAGCCAAACTCATCAAGAAACAAAGGGAGAAAAATCAAATCAATAAAATTAGAAATGAAACAACAAACAACACAGAAATACAAAGGATCATAAGAGACTACTATCAGCAATTATATGCCAATAAAATGGACAACATGGAAGAAATGGACAAATTCTTAGAAAAGTACAACTTTCCAAAACTGAACCAGGAAGAAACAGAAAACCTTAACAGACCCATCACAAGCAAGGAAATTGAAACTGTAATCAGAAATCTTCCAGCAAACAAAAGCCAAGGTCCAGACGGCTTCACAGCTGAATTCTACCAAAAATCTAGAGAAGAGCTAACACCTATCCTACTCAAACGCTTCCAGAAAATTGCAGAGGAAGGTAAACTTCCAAACTCATTCTATGAGGCCACCATCACCCTAATACCAAAACCTGACAAAGATGCCACAAAAAAAGAAAACTACAGGCCAATATCACTGATGAACATGGATGCAAAAATCCTTAACAAAATTCTAGCAATCAGAATCCAACAACACATTAAAAAGATCATACACCATGACCAAGTGGGCTTTATCCCAGGGATGCAAGGATTCTTCAATATCCGCAAATCAATCAATGTAATCCACCACATTAACAAATTGAAAAATAAAAGCCATATGATTATCTCAATAGATGCAGAGAAAGCCTTTGACAAAATTCAACATCCATTTATGAGAAAAACTCTCCAGAAAGCAGGAATAGAAGGAACATACCTCAACATAATAAAAGCTATATATGACAAAGCCACAGCAAACATTATCCTCAATGGTGAAAAATTGAAAGCATTTCCCCTGAAGTCAGGAACAAGACAAGGGTGCCCACTTTCACCACTACTATTCAACATAGTTTTGGAAGTTTGGGCCACAGCAATCAGAGCAGAAAAAGAAATAAAAGGAATCCAAATTGGCAAAGAAGAAGTAAAACTCTCACTATTTGCAGATGATATGATCCTCTACATAGAAAACCCTAAAGACTCCACCAGAAAATTACTAGAGCTAATCAATGAATATAGTAAAGTTGCAGGATATAAAATCAACACACATAAATTCCTTGCATTCCTATACACTAATAATGAGAAAATAGAAAGAGAAATTAAGGAAACAATTACATTCACCATTGTAACAAAAAGAATAAAATACTTAGAAATATATCTACCTAAAGAAACTAAAGACCTATATATAGAAAACTATAAAACACTGGTGAAAGAAATCAAAGAGGACACTAATAGATGGAGAAATTATACCATGTTCATGGATTAGAAGAATCAATATAGTGAGAATGAGTATACTACCCAAAGCAATCTACAGATTCAATGCAATCCCTATCAAGCTACCAGCGGTATTTTTCACAGAGCTAGAACAAATAATTTCGCAATTTGTGTGGAAATACAAAAAACCTCAAATAGTCAAAGCAATCTTGAGAAAGAAGAATGGAACTGCAGGAATCAACCTGCCTGACTTCAGGCTCTACTACAAAGCCACAGTCATCAAGACAGTATGGTACTGGCACAAAGACAGACATATAGATCAATGGAACAAGATAGAAAGCCCAGAGATAAATCCACGCACCCACGGACACCTTATCTTTGACAAAGGAGGCAAGAATATACAATGGAGTAAAGACAATCTCTTTAACAAGTGGTGCTGGGAAAACTGGTCAACCGCTTGTAAAAGAATGAAACTAGAACACTTTCTAACACCACACACAAAAATAAACTCAAAATGGATTAAAGATCTAAACGTAAGACCAGAAACTATAAAACTCCTAGAGGAGAACATAGGCAAAACACTCTCTGACATAAATCACAGAAGGATCCTCTATGACCCACCTCCCAGAACATTGGAAATAAAAGCAAAAATAAACAAATGGGACCTAATTAAATTTAAAAGCTTCTGCACAACAAAGGAAACTATAAGCAAGGTGAAAAGACAGCCTTCAGAATGGGTGAAAATAATAGCAAACGAAGCAACTGACAAACAACTAATCTCAAAAATATACAAGCAACTTATGCAGCTCAATTCCAGAAAAATAAAAGACCCAATCAAAAAATGGGCCAAAGAACTAAATAGACATTTCTCCAAAGAAGACATACAGATGGCTAACAAACACATGAAAAGATGCTCAACATCACTCATTATCAGAGAAATGCAAATCAAAACCACAATGAGTACCATTTCACACCTGTCAGAATGGCTGTGATCCAAAAGTCTACAAGAAACAAATGCTGGAGAGGGTGTGGAGAAAAGGGAACCCTCTTACACTGTTGGCGGGAATGCAAACTAGTACAGCCACTATGGAGAACAGTGTGGAGATTCCTTTAAAAACTGGAAATAGAACTGCTTTATGACCTAGCAATCCCACTGCTGCGCATACACACTGAGGAAACCAGAATTGAAAGAGAGACGTGTACCCAGTGTTCATCGCAGCACTGTTTATAATAGCCAGACATTGAAGCAACCTAGATGTCCATCAGCAGATGAATGGATAAGAAAGCTGTGGTACATACACACAATGGAGTATTACTCAGCCATTTAAAAGAATACATTTGAATCAGTTCTATAAGGTGGATGAAACTGGAGCCTATTACACAGAGTGAAGTAAGCCAGAAAGAAAAACACCAGTACAGTATACTAATGCATATATATGGAATTTAGAAAGATGGTAACGATAACCCTGTATGCGAGACAGCAAAAGAGACACAGATGTATAGAACAGTCTTTTGGACTCTGTGGGAGAGGGAGAGGGTGGGATGATTTGGGAGAATGGCATTAAATCATGTGTAATATCATATATGAAACGAATAACCAGTCCAGGTTCGATGCATGATACTGGATGCTTGGGGCTGGTGCACTGGGACAACCCAGAGGGATGGTATGGGGAGGGAGGAGGGAGAGGGGTTCAGGATGGGGAACACAGGTATACCTGTGGTGGATTCATGTTGATGTATGGCACAACCAATACAATATTGTAAAGTAATTAACCTCCAATTAAAATAAATAAATTTTAATTTGAATCGCCAGTCTATGTCTGACGCAGGGTGCAGCATGCTTGGGGCTGGTGCATGGGGATGACCCAGAGAGATGTTGTGGGGAGGGAGGTGGGAGGGGGGTTCATGTTTGGGAACGCATGTAAGAATTAAAGATTTTAAAATTTTAAAAATAAAAAAATAAATAAAAATAAAATAAATTTATATTTTAAAAAATAAATAAATAAAACAATAATAAAAGTAAATTAAATTAAAACTTCTTCATGACAAAAGATACTACAATCAAAGTGAAGAGCTAATCCACAAGAGAGAGATATTTACAATTCAAACCATGTAACTCACAAAAGAGTTTTTATCCAGGATACATAAGAATACAACCAATCAATATGAAATTAACTCAGCAATAAGCGAATTATATAAAATCAGAATTTCAGAGATGACAAAAGCCCAATAAAAGCCACAGAAGTAAATATTTCAAGCCCTCTCTAGTAATCTAGGAAGCCTGGTGTGCTGCAGTCCATGGGGTCACAAAGAGTAAGACATGATCGAGCAACTGAACTGAACTGAACTAGTAATCAGGGGAAAGCATGTTACAGGAAAGAGATAATACCTACTGCCTGACTGACAAAATTTAGTGCGTCTGACCCCAAACAGTGCTGCAGGGACACAGGAAGACAAGCTGGCGTGGTGTCATCTGCATATCTGAGGCTATTGATATTACTCTCGACAATCTTGATTCCAGCTTCTGCTTCTTCCAGCCCAGCATTTCTCATGATGTACTCTGCATGTAAGTTAAATACCCAGGGTGACAATATACAGCCTTAACAAACTCCTTTTCCTATCTGGAACCAGTCTGTTGTTCCATGTCCAGTTCTAACTGTTGCTTCCTGACCTGCATACAAATTTCTCAAGAGGCAGGTCAGGTGATCTGGTATTCTCATCTCTTCCAGAATTTTCCACAGTTTCTTGTGATCCACACAGTCAAAGGTTTGGCATAGTCAATAAAGCAGAAATAGATGTTTTTCTGGAACTCTCTTGCTTTTTCCATGATCCAGCAGATGTTGGCAATTTGACCTCTGGTTCCTCTGCCTTTTCTAAAACCAGCTTGAACATCTGGAAGTTCACGGTTCACATTGCTGAAGCCTGGCTTGGAGAATTTTGAGCATTACTTTACTAGCATGTGAGATGAGTGCAATTGTGCAGTAGTTCGAGCATTCTTTGGCATTGCCTTTCTTTGGGATTGGAATGAAAACTGACCTTTTCCAGTCCTGTATTTACTGCTGAGTTTTCCAAATTTGCTGGCATATTGAGTGCAGCAGTTCCACAGCATCATCTTTCAGGATTTGAAATAGCTCAACTGGAATGCCATCACCTCCACTAGATTTGTTCGTAGTGACGCTTTCTAAGGCCCACTTGACTTCACATTCCAGAATGTCTGGCTCTAGGTGAGTGATCACACCATCGTGATTACCTTGGTCGTGAAGATATTTTTTGTACAGTTCTTCTGTGTATTCTTTCCACCTCTTCTTAATATCTTCTGCTTCTGGAAGGTCCATACCATTTCTATCCTTTATGAAGCCCATCTTTGCATGAAATGTTCCCTTGGTATCTCTGATTTTCTTGAAGAGATCTCTAGTCTTTCCCATTCTGTTCTTTTCCTCTATTTCTTTGCATTGATCACTGAAGAAGGCTTTCTTATCTCTTCTTGCTATTCTTTGGAACTCTGCATTCAGATGCTTATATCTTTCCTTTTCTCCTTTGCTTTTCACTTCTCTTCTTTTCACAGCTATTTGTAAGGCCTCCCCAGACAGCCATTTTGCTTTTTTGCATTTCTTTTCCATGGGGATGGTCTTGATCCCTGTCTCCTGTACAATGTCATAAACCTCAGTCCATAGTTCATGAGGCACTCTGTCTATCAGATCTAGGCCTTTAAATCTATTTCTAACTCCCACTGTATAATCATAAGGGATTTGATTTAGGTCATACCTGAATGGTCTAGTGGTTTTCCCTACTTTCTTCAATTTAATTCTGAATTGGTAATAAGGAGTTCATGATCTGAGCCACAGTCAGCTCCAGGTCTTGTTTTTGCAGACTGTTTACAGCTTCTCCATCTTCGGCTGCAAAGAATATAATCAGTCTGATTTCAGTGTTGATCATCAGGTGATGTCCATGTGTAGAGTCTTCTCTTGTGTTGTCGGAAGAGGGTGTTTGCTATGACCAGTGTGTTCTCTTGGCAAAACTCTATTAGCTTTTGCCCTGCTTCATTCCGTATTCCCAGGCCAAATTAGGGAAACACTCCAGGTGTTTCTTGACTTCCTACTTTTGCATTCCAGTCCCCTATAATGAAAAGGACCTCTTTTTTGGGTGTTAGTTCTAAAAGGTCTTGTAGGTCTTCATAGAACCATTCAACTTCAGCTTCTTCAGCATTACTGGTTGGGGCATAGGCTTGAAATACTGTGATACTGAATGGTTTGCCTTGGCAATGAACAGAGATCATTCTGTCGTTTTTGAGATTGCATCCAGGTACTGCATTTCGGACTCTTTTGTTGACCATGATGGCTACTCCATTTCTTCTGAGGGATTCCTGCCTGCAGTAGTAGATATAATGGTCATCTGAGTTAAATTCACCCATTCCAGTCCATTTTAGTTCGCTGATTCCTAGAATGTCGATGTTCACTCTTGCCATCTCTTGTTTGACCACTTCCAATTTGCCTTGATTCATGGACCTGACATTCCAGGTTCCTATGCAATATTGCTTTTTACAGCATCAGACCTTGCTTCTATCAGCAGTCACATCCACAGCTGGGTATTGTTTTTGCTTTGGTTCCAACCCTTCATTCTTTCTGGAGTTATTTCTCCACTGATCTCTAGTAGCATATTGGGCACCTACCAACCCAGGGAGTTCCTCTTTCAGTGTCCTATCATTTTGCCTTTTCATACTGTTCATGGAGTTCTTAAGTCAAGAATACTGAAGTGGTTTGCCATTCCCTTCCCCACTGGACCACATTCTGTCAGACCTCTCCACCTGGCCCTACACGGCATGGCTTAGTTTCATTGAGTTAGTCAAGGCTGTTGTCCTAGTGTAAATAACATATTTATGTGCATATAAATTTAAAAGATGCTTACTCTTTGGAAGGAAAGTTATGACCAACCTAGATAGCATATTGAAAAGCAGAGACATTACTTTGCCAACAAAGGTCCGTCTAGTCAAAGCTATGGCCCAGTGGTCGTCTGTGGATGTGAGAGTTGGACTGTGAAGAAGGCTGAGCACCGAAGAATTGATGCTTTTGAACTGTAGTGTTGGTGAAGACTCTTGAGAGTCCCTTGGACTGCAAGGAGATTCAACCAGTCTGTTCTGAAGGAGATCAGCCCTGGGTTTTCTCTGGAAGGAATGATGCTAAAGCTGGCACTTTGGCCACCTCATGTGAAGAGTTGACTCATTGGAAAAGACTCTGATGCTGAGAGGGATAGAGGGCAGGAGGAGAAGGGGAAGACAGAGGATGAGATGGCTGGATGGCATCACCAACTCTATGGACATGAGTCTGAGTGAACTCTGGGATTTGGTGATGGACCAGGAGGCCTGGCATGCTGCAGTTCATGGGGTCACAAAGAGTCAGACACGACTGAGCGACTGAACTGAACAGAACTGAACTGAAATTAAGGGGAAATTCCCAAAAGATGTATGGAAAGTAATCAATGCCAGGATGTCTCTGGTGATTTCAGGATGGTTTTCCTCTGTGAAAGGCAAGTGGAAGAAGGATGAGAAAGAAGGTGGCTTTAAATAAATCTTTACATCTTATTTATTTTTAGTGAGAAATTATAAGTTAACAACTCTTTTATCTTGGTGGTAGCTTCCCAGGTGACTCAGTGAATAAAGTATCTGTCTACAATGCAGTAATGCAAGAGACATGAGTTTGATCACTGGGTCGGGAAGATCCCCTGGAGGGCATGGCAACCCACTCCAGTATTCTTGCCTGGAGAAACCCATGGACAGAGGAGCCTGGAAGGCTACAGTCCATGAGATTACAAAGAGTCGGACAGGACTGAAGCAACTAAATTCACACACAGGCCATCTATTAAAATATTTACATTTCATGATTGAAATGCTTTATCATTCAAAATGATTTTAAAACCTAAATGATTACAGATAAAAGGAATAAGGAACTTAGTTCCATGTAGAAACCCATGCTAAGGAGAAGAGCTGGTCCTCCAAAGATAAAAAGTGGACAGGTGCCAGTCAGATGAAATAATCACTGACTTTACGTATAATGCTCCTCTTATTTGTCTCACATCTGACCTTAAAGCAACTCTGAAGCACTTGACAACAAATGACCCTCTTATAACTGACCTATCAAAGAACCAGACTATGAATGACGATGTTGTGACAGAGGACCCAGGCTGGAGGAGGTTCAGGCACTGTTATGAGCCCAGGACTTGGGATAGGCTGCTGGGATCTGAACATGGGCTCCAACACTAACTAACTGTCACCTACACAAGACAACTGCCTCAGTGACCCTCAGCTCTATCACCTGCTGAATAGGGATTGTGCTGGTCTTATGGCAGGGCAGTAATAAGGGTTAAATGACAGAATTATGTAAAGTGTTTCCTTAGTACCTTGGAAGAAGCTTAGTAAGTACTTAATAAATATTAACTATTATAACTATTATTTTTGTTACAGAAGTTGAGCATATAGCTTCTAAGTTATAAACTTAACTCTCAGTTTTCCATCAGTTAGGCTAAGCAAAAAAGTAAGTCAACCAGTAACATATATTCCATAACTTCAGATGGATGGATGGGAGGATGAATGGGTGGAAGGATGGATAGATGATAGATGGATGGAAAGATGAATGGATGGATGGACAGATGGATGGATGGGAGGATAGATGGATGGACAGATAAATGGATGGGTGGATGGATGGATGGACAGGTGGATGGATGGATGGACAGACTGGTGGATGGATGGATGGATTGGGGGACGGATGGACGGATTGGTGGATGGATGGACAGATGGGTGGATGGATAGATAGATGGATGGATGGACAGATGGATAGATGGGAGGATGGATGGATGGATGGATGGACAGGTGAAAAGACAGATAGGTGAACAAATGGATAGATGAGAGGAAGGAAATATCTTACTAGTGTGAAGGTTTCAATATATTTTCCAGTCTGAATTCTAAAAGGGTTTTGCATGGTTCTCCACAAAATGCACTTGAGTCTATAAAGAAGGTATCCAATTCAATACAGAGAAACTCCAATTTCATATCCCACTGAACTTGGCCCTGATCAATGCTCCAAAGCCCTGATGCACTGAGAGAGTCACTGAGGCACACATGCAGATCAGCCATGGCAGACATTTTACTGGAGGTTCTGGAAGGTGGGGTAGCTGAGTACAAGCATCAGCAGGTGGACTAAAGCATCTCTCCTTGTCCCTAGTGTGTTTCCATCACTAGAAAATGGTTTTCAGTGAGTAGCAAAATTGCAAGAGAATAAAACTTAAAAGATCATTGCCTTTCCAACCTCCTCCCCAGAAAGTATCGAATCTTGGAATTTTATTCTTCCAAAGTTTTTCCATTGGCTTCATCACTCTAGTATTACATACAAGAAAATATTCCTTTGAACAGGTGCCCTATTTAAGAAGACATTTATAGCTGCCATAAAAAATACAGGAAAATTATTATTCCTCCTCCTCTTTTCATTTTTTTCCCTAAAAAGTTAGAACAGTAAATTGGGTCTGAATCACAAGACTTGCTGTATTTACTGTCCCTAAATCTTCACATGTATAGAAAACAAAGTTCATATTTCTTATCCTTCTTTCATTCCCCCAGCAATTCTGACATACTTTCCCGGGGTTAACTCCAACTCTGAATTTGTAAAGAGTCCTTGAGATGGCCAATAATAATAATGAAATGCTCTATTCAGGAAGCCCCTGTGCTCAGTTTCACATGTATAAGTTATTGCTGCTGACTGCACAAGACTGAGTAATCAGGTGTTATCTTTACACTGAAAAGCACTGTACTCAAGCCCTTAAATGCCATCATTACGGGGAAGGCCTCTTGAACTTAACAGTTACTTTCTTCATAATTACCTCTATCTCATAAAATCACAAGGACTTGATGACATTATTATATTTAAGGCTCTATTTGTGCTATGGTAGGGAGTTTTAAAAATTCCCAGATGTTCTACAAGCCATAGAAAAGGATGGGGAAAAGCAAACGTACTTGACTCATCTTGCTATTAAAGCAAACTTCTGTCTCCCCTCGGGCACGGCCATACACCAACCCTGCGGGAAGTGGACACTTGGAGGAGACCTGACTGGTGTTGAAGAGTGAGTCCCAAACTGCCTCCAGGCTGCACATCTGCAACATGCAGCGTGGTATCGCCATGGTCTGATTCCCAGTCATTTCTTCTTGTGTTTGGACTCGGCGACGGAGGCTGAAGCCCAGAGAACAAGCAAACTTCCTTTCTTCTCAGATGACAGCTTGGAAAGGGCCAGAGTCAAGACACTCTTTTAAGAGGTGAATTATCTGTGAAAGAAAGAGGGGTGGTGGTGGGTTCGGGGTCTCTGCGTTGAGAATTCCATAGCACACTCAGGCAATTCCTCCCCGCTGTGCTCCTCCCAGAAAGCCCAGCATGTCAGAACAGAGCCTGGGTCTCATCTAGAAGAGCTCAAAGGCAGCCGGCCCACAGACAAATAATCCGAAATAAATATTACAAACGAGAGGGTGAGACATGACACCTTGGCTAAGCCTGGGCCGAGGAGAGAGGCTGAGAGGCTGTGTGAGTGAGCTGCACACCAGATGGGAAGCGGGGCTCAGGCGGAGGGCCTGACCCCAGGCTCAGAGCAGGCAGGCAGGGCAAGGATGTGCTCTGTTTTGTAACCTTATTTTATGGCTATCTGCTGGTGGGCCGCTTCGCCTGGTTCTGGTCTATTTCAACATCCATTTATGCTCTGCGGCCAGTTCCTAATAAACACATTCTTTCGTCTACCTTGCCAAGCAGGAGTCCTCAGACCTGGACCCACCCCTGTAACTGGAGAAGGTCTCTTCTCCTGGCTGGAGGAGAGAGCGCCCCTCCCCACCAAGAGCTCCCTCCTCCTCCCAGGGCAGACCCGGACCCCAGCAACTTGGAGAACTTTGCCCAGTGGAATGCACGGGATGTGATCTAGCGCTGAAAGAATCCACCTTGACTCTCAGAGCTGAAATGAAATCAACTAATGTTACTGGCAATTCCTATTCAATATTTTTTTCCTGATCTAAATCACAAAATAACTTAAGACAAAGAAGAAAAGAATACTGCTCAGAGAGGACAGTTCACAAAGAACAGCTAACTCCAACAAACAATGACACTCAAATATCATAGTGCCTCCCTGATGGAGCTTGGGGGGCCATCTGGTGTGAGGCAGTGGCCCCAGTGTCAGAGCAGGGAAGCTACACAGGTGACAGACAAGCTCTACAAAATGAAGTGGCTGGGGCTTCAAGTCTAGGAGATTGCTTATGGACTTGCCTCGGCCAGGAATAGAAGTTCTGACATCTAGGGTGAATAGGTGGTTTAACAAGTGATATCATCTAGTATCTTTCCTCCATAAACAAGATTTTTGTGAAAATCACTGTTCCAGAAAAGAGGTACCTAAGAGGTTGTTAGGTTTAACGGGCACGGAGAAGGCTGACACTGGACATCCCAGGCTCTCGCCAAGAGACAAACACACTGAAAGTAGGACAAGGATGTAGTGGCGGAGACAGAGAAACAGACGTCAGAAACGGCCATAAAAACAAGGGAGTTATGGGAACACAGTTCAGAAAATGAAGGCCGCCTCCCCACGTATCACGGGCCCTGCCCTCCCTGGCCAGCGCTGATCTGCAAGGCCATGCTATGACCGTGCCGGAGCATAACAAAGAGGGTTGGAGAAGACATCACACCGTGATGAGTGGGCACAGATGTCATTCCCCTCTACTGGCTGAGCTAATGAACTACACCACTCACTCTCACGTAATCGCATGAAAAACACAAGTCTGAGACCAATAAAACAGGAAAAGAAGGAGCAAGAATAGAAAAATGCAGTTCATTTCTGGGAATTCAGTTACTTTCTATTACCAACTTCTCTTAATCTAACTGGTTTCAAAATGAGAACAAAATAAAAATGAAGCTATGGAAGCATGGCTCACGACCCTACCCACCACCTGGCCCACTCCCCAAGTTCCTTTCCATTTACCATTTTAGTTCTTCCTACCTCTGTAGTTGATGCATTTGGATTCAGTTGAGCCACAGATAACTTTGAATTTTTTTCTTCCACATCACATTTACAGCAAAACATGGGTTTCTTACAATTTAATCCAGAAATCAGATGACTTCCGAGTACAATGTTTTCAAGGACCTGTATTGAAAACAAAGCGTCTTGTCCTGAAAGGTGGGCACACCCAGCTAGAGAGTCTGTGGCACCAACACCCCCACACTGAAATCATGGCTTCCAAGATGGCGACCCCAAATGGCTCAGAACTGACCTTTCCACCGAGGTCTTGACTCAACTCAACAGGGCAAGATGCTAACCCTTCCTCACAGCAGTTACAGTGAATCCATTTTCTCTTCAGTGCTCATTTTCTCCATAGCATTTGAGGCATGTTATTTATGTGTTTGTGTGTGTGTGTGCGCGCACACTAAGTCACTTCAGTCATGTCTGACTCTTTGTGACCCCATGGACTGTAGCCCACCAGGCTGCTCTGTCCATGGGATTCTCCAAACAAGAATACCAGAGTGGGTTGCCATGCTTTCTTCCAGGGGATATTCCTGACTTAGGGATCAAACTCAAATCTCAGTCTCCTGCATTGGCAGGCCACTAGTGCCACCTGAGAAGTCCATGTGATTTATATTCTCAATCATTTTTTTTAATTCCTTGATTTTATTTTATACAGCGATTTACTAGAACTTAATATAAACTCAGAAAAGTAATGAGAAGGGAGAGTAGAATACTGTAATTGTAAAGAAAGTGGCTGAAAGAGGGACGCATACAGACCTGGACTGCTTTATGCATCTCCACAATGACACAGAGCTGCTCGTATCTGAGATTGTACAAGCAGTTCCATCTATCAGAGCAGTTCATTCTAGTAAAGAAAGCAAGGCATGGTTGACACTTTAGTCTGAGTCCCTCTTTGGGAGCAGAGGGATCACCATACAAAAACTAAATGCAACTAATACTTAAGGAAGATAAGAAATATTAGTATAGGAGGCAAATCTGTGATTGAAAACACTAAGACAAAGTCAACTGACATGTCTAAACATGTGATGCATCCCAGTGCCACCAACAATCAGATAAGTGCGATGTTCTCAAGGCTCCCTGGCTCCACGGGGCACACGAGGTGATCATGTCTACCCAGATCTCTCTGAGGCCAAAGGCTAGCAGAGAACAGCTCTTTGAGCTTCTGGTGGACTCAGAAACAAGGTGACGTGTGGACAAGCCACTAGTCACCTCGGAATCTCAAAGAACAGAGCAAGACTTTGAAGCAGTTGAACACACAATGATTCATTATGATGAAAAAACGTGGGCCCCTTTATCACTCACTGGTGGAGAAATTGTACCATTTCTCAAATCCCTTTGACAAAGACCTGCAGCCCATGACAGATCCACCGCAGAAAAGTTAGGCACTCCCTGTGGGACAAACTCATTGGTTAGTTTACGATCTGCCCAGATTCTAGCTTTGAGGCACATGACACTTGAATCTGCAACAATCCACCAGCTATACCCATGAAGTCCAGATCTGGGCACACAACACACTTCCATGTTCACAGCACACATCCCATCAGCCGGCATCAGGCATCAAGCCTTAAAATCCCTACTAGGAACAGTAAAAATATTTACCTCACTTACACAGGATCACTCAGTCATACTGTCATTAAACAAACAGTCACCGAATATTTTGTCCCCTAGAAACTATAGAAGGAACAAAGATGAATCTGACACAGACCTTGTCTCTAAAGAGCTGGCATTAAATGCAGAATAAACCACAAGGCAGAAAGTTACAAAGCCCCCGGAGAGGACCCCAGAGAGGCAATGGGGTCTCAGGGGAGAAGGGCCTCCTGCTGCCGGGCATCGTGTCGGCCGGCGTTATACAAAGGCCACCTCCTCTAACTCTAAACCTCACAGTGGGACAATTTTTCTCATCTGACAGCTAAGGACACTTGACTAAGTTGTGAGAGCGGCCAAGGTCACCAGGCAGGGAGAAGAAAGGGCCAACCCTGAACCTCAGCCACCACCGTGGTGGCAGCCCGTGGCCCCATCCACCCAGGCCACTCCCATGGCCACCTCTCTCAGAGTCCTGCTCAGCTCCAGACCCACACACCCACCTAGACATTGGGATAAAATCTGGAGCCTCTAGGCAGCCTGTCAGTTTTATTTGCTTTTTTTTTTTTTTCAGTTACAGAAATCATCAAAGATTGGATTCGTAGTTGCTGCTCTCAGAGTTAGCAACAAACAGACTAAACAAACACATTTGATCAAACTCAGTGTGTTCAAAAAACCTCTCTCCTCTCATACAAGCTTCACCATTCATTACTAAAGATGGACAAGGTGAAAGAATTCACATATTCAGGTCCAGTCTGGTCAGGGTTATTTATTACATGTATACACCATGATCTGCACAGGAAAAGTGACTTCAGGAGATAAATATGGTAGACTAGGATTTAATCCAAATAGCTAAACCAGTGACAGCAGAAACCAGGAGCCTTTTTCCAGTCAATGGAACAGAAAATGAAAGAGAGAGGGGTCTGGAACACAAAAATCAAGGTTTGAATGTCGCTCTACTGAGGCAGAAAGACAAGGAATTCTGTAAGCAGTTTCACAGACAGACTAGATGATATTCTTCAGAAACAATGCAAGTACTTGGAGTGTTTAAGACAACAGGTATTTAGAGAATGGTGTGATTGGTACACCCATAAAGCACAGTTATAAAGAACTAACAGAGACCATTAAATCATGCATCTGGTCCCATCACTTCATGACAAATAGATGAGGAAACAATGGAAACAGTGATAGATTTTATTTTCTTGGGCTCCAAAATCACTGCAGATGGGAACTGCAAACATGAAATTAAAAGACACTTGCTCCTCAGAGAAAAGCTATGACAAATCTAGACAGCATAAGAGACATCACTTTGCCGACAAAGGTCCATATAGTCAAAGCTATGGTTTTTCCAGTAGTCATGTAGGGATATAAGAGCTGGACCATAAAGAAGGCTGAGATACAAAGAATTGATTTTTTCAAATTGTGGTGTTGGGAAAGACTCTTGAGAGTCCTTCGGACTGCAAGGAGATCAAACCAGTCAATCCTAAAAGAAATCAACCCTGAATATTCACGGGAAGGACTCATGCTGAAGCTGAAGCTCCAATACTTTGGCCACCTGATTCAAAAAGCCAGCTCAGTGAAGAAGACCCTGATGCTGGGAAAGATTAAGGGCAGGAGGAGAAGAGGGCGACAGAGGATAAGACGGTTGGATGGCATCACCGACTCAGTGGACATGAGTTTGACCAAGGAGATGGTGAAAGGCAGGGAAGCCTGGTGTGCTGCAGTCCATGGGGTCACAAAGAGTTGGACATGACTGAGCAACTGAACAATAGTTATGTGCTTAGAAGACCATCAAGGAAGAGAATTGTGGATATTTTCACACAAATACAAAACATTAAAAATCTATTTTTGTTGAATAGTTTAAAACTTGTTTCCAAAATCCTGAAGTAAAACTCTTCTGGTGACAGGCTCCTCTGTCCATGGGACTCTCCAGGCAAGAATATTAGAGTGGGTTGCCATGCCCTTCTCCAGGAGATCCTCCCAACCCAGGGACTGAACCCAGGTCTGCACTGCAGGAATTGACCTGGGGATGCACTGCAGGCAGATTCTTTACCATCTGAGCCACCTGGGAAGCCCATCTTCCAGTACCAAATACACCAATTCAGGCAAAACCAAAGTATTTGGGAAGCATTTTTGAGGAGGGTTTCTGTTTTCCTTTTCCTGGCCAAAGGTAGGGTTAGATTGGGGTAGGGGGGTGGATTTGGGGTTTTATGTTGTATTGTCTTTTTAATCTTTACATCTAAACAAAGGGACAGATAGCTAGTAAACCTCTGAAATGATACATTATTCCCTGCTGGTAAAGCTCAGGATAGCTGGATAACTGTATGGAGGCTGGGCACACACATCCTTACTTCCCGCATCCAAGCACCCTCAGGAGGACGACCTGTGGACAGACAGCACGGCCCAGGCTTCTTCCCACTCCGGCATCACGACTGATCTCTCCTCACAGTGTACATACTTTAATAGGAACTTTCTTTCAGAGAGAAGCAGTCATGCAACAACCTTCCAGATGTTTCACAGAAGCATGAGATCCATAGAACAGACACATGGTCCCACGGAAAGAAGGTCCTAAACTGGTAGGCTGCCTTCCTATCATGCATCCTACTAGATATCATACTTTTTGCCTTAATTCCTTTTCATCCATAGTTTGACAAAGTTATTCATTTATGCAACAACTTGCATGCTCAAACACATGTACTTGTTTCAACACAAGGTGGAACCCAAAGTCCCGCCACCCCCTCCCTTCTATGAGCAGGACGCTGGTTTGTGTAACAACCCCCCACCTCTGCCCACCTTCTCCACTGGCCCTGCTACAGCAATGAGGGGGCCCCTGCAGGTATGTGTTCCCACCCACCGGAGCTCCTGGAAGGTTGGGAGCAAGACCCATACAGCACCCAACACCTCCCGGGCCCTTCGTGAGGGTTTAGGATGAGGACCTGCCCTGATGCGAGTCCCCAGGGGTCCCAACCAGACAGAGGGGAACGGAGACAGCGGGGTGGGGTGGGGGGCGGCTGGCACTCAGAGGAGAATGTGGAAGGATGAGGGCTCCAGAGAAATCCCAGGCAGAAGCAGTGTTGTTGTTACTATGAAGGCCCAGGTTGAAAGTTTCAGCATCACGGAAACACATCCCCGCGCCAGAAGGACACCACTGAGAGTTGCTGGCAAAACCCAAGGCCAGAGAAAGTCACCACACCCTCAAGACAAGCATCCTCAGAGAGGCATTGTCCCAGCTGAGTGGACAGCAGGCTGCATTCACAAGAAATCACGAGAAATCAACCAGCAAACAGGAGCTGGAAGATATCTGCGTTCTATAAACTGCATGGTTAGTCGACAAAACTGTGGACACCACCTTTCCCATAAAGAGCACAGGGAAAACATCTAAACAGCATCTAAATTAACACAATACAGATAAAAGGGGGAAAATAATCATTAGCATCCAAAACAAAGCCATCTCGCTGTCTCCAAAATCAAGACAGTCGTATTAAAGAGCTGTTTCATATAAGATGACCTCACAGAGGCTCCACCTCTCTGCTAGAGAGACAAGCCCTAACGCGGCCTCCCTCACCACTCGACCTCGAGACTCAGAGTATAAATTTATCCACATAAAGGGCTCGTGTGCCATTTTTTCCCCTAGTGAATGCCATAATTTTGGCAAAAATGAAATTCATAGCACCAGCTATTTTTGTTATGCAAACACACTAAAAAGAACTCTGGCTATTTTTCATATTGAATCAAAGCATGTTTTCCATCTTGGCATGGCTCTATAACTGAATTCACTTTCTCTTCTCAAACCCGACTAAGCCATTGTGAATTCACTTTCTCTTCTCAAACCCGACTAAGCCATTGAAACCTATTTTTTAATAGCATGTGAAATACTAATCCAAGGCAAGCTTAAGTACCAGCCCTCTGAGACGCTGACCTGACCAAGCTGCTTGTGAGTCCGTAGGCGTGCTGAGATGCTCTGCTGTGAGTGAACGTGCTCAGATATATTCTAACCTGCCTGCACTATTCTGAAGGACACCTTCCCATCAGCCTCAAATTATCTTAGATTCAGAAGCTTGGAAGCACTGACCTGGCCATTTACAGTGGAGGTCTTACCAACTTTCGTGTTATGAAATGAGAGTTTTGCCAACTTAACCAGCAAGGCATTCACTTAAGGTCAATCCTCATAGTAATTTTATGAGAAACTTGTACTGTAGCTAGTCTCAGAAAACACGATTTGGCCCTTAGGAGATTCATATTTGTGTTGTGCAGCTGAGCTACATAAAGTTAAACAATAATTTTTAAGGTGGAAATTGAATAGGTTTTTTTCCAGATTCTCCACCACATTAGTCATTTACAGTGAGATGTTTCTATGTTTCAAGCTGTTGTTTCCTTTTCACAATTAGGACATTACAACTTCATAATTTTATGCAAAAAAAAATAAAACCTATGCTGAAGGAGTGAAAGGCATGAACCTTTTAACTAACTAAATCTTGAAAAACCTCTGCTTACGCAAAGGAAGAAGCAGAACAAATCATCTGCTATTAGGTGGTGAAGAGAGACACTATTCTTCCAAATGTGTGTAATCCTCATCTGAAGACTTCTCAACATCCAGGGTCACTTCTGTACACAGATACCGTAACATGTGCACTTTGTAAATATTGGCATCATTCCTTGACTTATCAACATTCTCAGCTGGAAAAACGCTGTACAAAATGAGAAACGCAGTGTGCACCAGGAACCAACATGGTTCTGCATCTGCCTGCCGGCTTACCACACCTGCCCGCCTGCAGAGACACCCAGCAGGTGGACTCTCGCCTGGAAATCCTGACCCACAAGGACATCCCCTCTTGCCGGGCTGGACCGCACTCCACCCCCACCACGGTCATGGACCCTGGCTCTCCAAACAAGAGCGAGGCAAGCGGCACCTAAACATCAGAACAGGAATTTCTGAAATGACTTGACAGCTGGGTATTATTTAAAGCTTACGAGACATGATGAAGAAAAATCAGAATTTTGTTGTGTTCGGGTTTACAAGTGCTTCATCCTGATGTACACTTTGCTGCCCAAAGGGGGTCATTGAGACTCCCTCCTCACCACCAAGGAGCTCTGGAGCCAGCCCTGCATCCCCTGTCAAGTGCCATCCTGGGCCCTAGAGACCAAGAGCCCACTAGCCTCCACAGTGAGCTCCCATGTTTGTTCAAAAGATACGGATGGAAAATTCCATTTATCTTAGCTGACAATCTTAACAGTTTACTTATTGGACAAAAATAGTACTAAAATTATAATATTCATTAATTTTGAAAATACCATTTTTTAATATATTTATTTTAAATATTTCCTATTAAACTTGGAATCTGTGCTGTACTGAAACAGCAAAGAGTCTAAGAGACACTTCAAGCCATCAGGTGCATGAAGGGTATCACTTCCTACCAGTTGGAAGTGACCTACACACACTCACACAAGCACATACACATGCCAAAGAGACAGCAGACATGGTCGGAATATGTTGCCATGATCTCTCCTAAAGCCTCGCAGATTAAAAACAGATAAAACACAAAAATTCAAAGTTTGGGGACCATGGTGACTTCTTCAATTTCTTTCAGCTCTTTTTTTTTCTTTAAGCCAGTGTCAAAGTAACTGAGATATTGAATAAACAATCAAAATAAAGAAACATTAGCACTTAAGCTCGAAAAACACATTCCTTCTAAAAGACAGGGAAACGAAGCCCACAGAAGAGACAAGAACTTGGGGAAACTGTTACATTTCCATCGTAATTACAATTTTTGAAACTTTAACATCTCTCTTAATCATAAAGTACAGTACTTCTTTCACTAACATGTTTTTATAAGTTCAGAGAGCTGAAGTAACTGTGAACTCCTTGGATTCCATTCCCTGTGATAGAATTGGAATGGGCCTTTTACAACGTGTTACAAATTCCAAAGGCAGGAAGGAGGGACGGTCGGACATCTCAGCTGGAAGGGGGAAGAGAGGTCTCCTGAGAGCGCCCTGCAGTCAACATGCCACTTAGATAAATTAATACTTCACTCCCCAAAGCTCGGCCAGATATTTTTATTTTGTTGGGGGGTGGTAACTTCTGATTTATGGAGAGTCTCAAGAATTTGTTGCTTAATTCTACTTTGGTAATAAAAATCTTTGGATATCCCTGTTTTGAAATCCCTCAGACAGTCCATCATGGAAAGCCCTCACCTCCTGAAAGGCACTCGGCCACCTCCTACTGCCTGCCTTCTCACTAACGGTCCCTCGAGAAGATGTCTGAACTGTAAACAGTCGGGATTTAAGGCCGTCACCATCAGGGAAACGTCCGTGTGCAGCACACCCACCCAGACCCTGAGCTCTCATGTGCTGGCGTGGTTCTCTCGACAACTGTGCTATTGAAAGATGTGTGATGTGGGGTCCCCAGGGGCTGGCAACTTAACTTTTGCACAGCGTTCTGGATGCACAGACTTGACTCTGCACCTTCCAAACTCAACGTGGAAGGCACTTCACTCAACACAGAAAACCAAACAAAGGTGCGGCCAGACCTGGGGTGCCGGAGTTGGGGGGTGGGGAAGGCTCCTAAACAGTCCATGGAATTCTCCAGACCATAGTACTGGAGGGGGTAGCCTTTCCCTTCTCCAAGGGATCTTCCCAACCCAGGAAGCGAACCAGGGTCTCCTGCATTGCAGGCAGATTCTTTACCAGCTGAGTTATTAGGGAAGCCCCAAAGGTGGTTAAAACTGTAGTTAACTAGAGATTTCTGTGACCAAGTGGCACACACAAAGGGTGCTATTTTGATTAACCTAAGTGATCTGGGCTCCCCACATGGCACGGAAGCTACCAAAGAGACTGCCTGAGTGTGACGTACATTTCTAGTGAAGCATGTCGTTTGAGCTGAACACGAACGAAGACAGCAAATGATTACTTTCAGAAGTGAGCACATACACAGGAGAGAAAATCCTCCGTGAGCTTCCTCTTCTGATAAATGTGAGCAGAGACGCTCTAATGGGAATCTCTGTTTTCATAACCCAAATAGGAAAATTACCTGAAACTGATGCAAGAGAACTCAACATTATATTATTTTCAAAATGTGTAATATTTGGGGGCTTGTCAAGTTTGGATGTTTCCACAAAACAGGAGACTTTTCAACAGTGTGCACCTCCCTCTGCGACCTCCTGACTCCACACCTGCCACAATTCTGCTTCCATTCACCTGCTCCACCTCAATTATTCCTTCCCAGAGGTCTCATGCTGGAAACCCTGTACAGTGAGGGCTGAGAAGCCAAAGGCAGGTGGGAAAGGTCCCCAGAAGCAGAAGGGCTGGCTCCCAATAGCTAGACATGAAGGCTGGGGGCAATGGACGAGGTGGCTGGACTTTCAGCACCTTGGACTGATGGTGGCTTGACTTCCACCAAAATGGTGAGGAGATGAACATTTGAATAGAATATGACCCCTTAAAAGTGATAAAGGGCTTCCCAGATAGCTCAGTTGCTAAAGAATCCACCTGCAATGTAGGAGACCCTGGTTCGATTCCTGAGTTTGAAGATCTGCTGGAGAAGGGAAAGTCTACGCACTCCAGTATTCTGGCCTGGAGAGTCCCATGGACTGTATAGACCATGAGGTTGCAAAGAGTCCAACACGACTGAACGACTTTCACTTCAAAAATGATAAAACAAAGCCTAAATTTTAAATTAATATTATAACACAAGAATGAGAAAAAGTGATAGATTCAGTTCAGTTCAGTCTCTCAGTCGTGTCCGACTCTTTGCGACCCCGTGAATCGCAGCACGCCAGGCCTCCCTGTCCATCACCAACTCCGGGAGTTCACTCAGACTCATGTCCATCAAGTCCGTGATGCCATCCAGCCATCTCATCCTCGGTCGTCCCCTTCTCCTCCTGCTCCCAATCCCTCCCACCATCAGAGTCTTTTCCAATGAGTCAACTCTTCACATGAGGTGGCCAAAGTACTGGAGTTTCAGCTTTAGCATCATTCCTTCCAAAGACATCCCAGGGCTGATCTCCTTCAGAATGGACTGGTTGGATCTCCTTGCAGTCCAAGGGACTCTCAAGAGTCTTCTCCAACACCACAGTTCAAAAGCATCAAATCTTCGGCGCTCAGCCTTCTTCACAGTCCAACTCTCACATCCATACATGACCACTGGAAAAACCATAGCCTTGACTAGACAGACCTTTGTTGGTAAAGTAATGTCTCTGCTTTCCAACATGCTATCTAGGTTGGTCATAACTTTTCTTCCAAGGAGTAAGCATCTTTTAATTTCATGGCTGCAGTCACCATCTGCAGTGATTTTGGAGCCCCAAAAAAATAAAGTTTGCCACTGTTTACACTGTTTTCCCATCTATTTCCCATGAAGTGATGAGACCAGATGCCATGATCTTCGTTTTCTGAATGTTGAGCTTTAAGCCAACTTTTTCAACTCTCTACTTTCACTTTCATCTTTAGATAGATTAGATAGATATTAGATAGATTAGTATTTTTTAATTGTACTAATGTGTTAAGGAAAGAAACACACACCTGAATAGGTGCTCCACAATGAGCCGGTGAGCCAAGGTCCAGAGGCTGGTTTACATGCAGAAGGCTGACTGGGAAACGGAGGCACTTGGACTGGAAATGACCTCAGACACCTCACTGCCAGGCGAGCACCAGCTCCAGCCACGTGGGAGACAGCACCCCAGCCCTGCCCTCTCACACGATGGGATTCTGAAGGAGAAGGATTGTAAGAATTAGTCCCCGGGCTCTGGGAACCATGCACTCCAGAGGGGAGAGCCTGGTGCAGCCCCTGCCCTTCAGAGGTCAGCTTATCCCCATGTCCCATCCAGTCTGGGCGGCAGGATGCCATCCTCAGCAACATCCTCTCAGTTTAAGGGTGGATGTGTTTGCTCCGCTAAAATGCCCCATCAACCAAGAAAGGGGGCCCGCAGGGGATGAGAGCGTTGGCCAGTCTTCTGCCTCCTGTGGATGGAGCTTCAGCAGAGGCCGATGTCCAGGGGTGGCCGAGGGGAGGGAGAGGCAGACACCACCTTATCCAAACCCTAGGTCCCGGAGGCCCCTTTGCAAAGGGCCAACCGCCCCCTCTCTTGTGATCGCGCCCATCTTCCTGATTTTCTTTCCATCTCATCCTCTTATTTTGACATGGAATTCAGAGTACTCCCAGTTCATTCCTGGTCCCTTCTCTTCATTTCTGTGGTGCCATGTGTCACTCACCTGGCCTCTACCAGATCCCCGCCCACTTCCCAAGGCTGCAGAACCAACACTTGAGGGCACAGGGATTCGCTTCTCATGAAATGAGGTGAGAGGAGACCCTAATGGTACCACCGTCGGCAGCTATACGACTCATCATGGACTAGTCCCCATCTGACCCTCCCCCACCTCACGCATGCTCCACAGGTGAGACATCGATATTATTACTACAATCAACATTTATGATCTTCTTTTATTTTATCTGACATCCCAAAAAGGGACTTTTTTCAGGTACAAGTATCAAATTTTAAGTATAGGTTCTCCTGAGTTTTAACCTGTAATGGTTGTGTTTTCCATTTTGCCCCTGGTTTAAGGACAAAGACACTAATAAAGAAGGTGTGGCTATAAATCGCTCTGAATCAAAGTGGCATTCTTCATCTATATAAAAACCATTAAGTATAGGCATTCATATAAGCAAAGAATGAGGTTACATAAGACTAAGCAGAGAGATGATTTTATGGTGATATTTTATGATGATACTTCTTATTACATGACGGGAACCATATTATAATCATTTTGGTGAATTTTTTGAGGTCACAGATCAGATTTTATAAGGGAAAATATTATTTAAATGTTGAGAACATATTTAATGAGAATATTCTTACTGGAAATGAACATGTAACATTATTATTAATGAAAATAAGCTGGTTTTAGAAGTAAAGTTTGCATTTTAAGGTATTATCAGAAATTCAGGGGGAACTAATTTATTTTTTGAAGTTAAAAAAACTATAGAAAAACAAAAAAATAAGATAACACATAATTGAGGCAAAGGAAGTATCTAAAAATTACAAGGGATCCACCCCTTAGCGGTCTTCATGGGGCTACTAGTCTAGCAAGCAGAGTTCATGTGCAATTCAACTTTCATTTCATCATCTAATACATGTTTATTAAGAGCGGTTGTGGAAACAGTGATAAATAAAGCAAGCATGTTTCTGAGCCCTCTAGGAAGAGGGTCTCAACAAAGAAAGGGCAAAATAAAAATGCTTTAGGGAATTAAAAACCAAAATGAACAACGGTAAGAGATATAATCCACTGATTTAAATGAATTCAAGTTTCTAGGTCTAAGTGGATTACACTCAAAACACTAAAAGAATGTGCAAATATGATGACAGAATCATTGTATTTCAACTTCAGAGAGAAGCGCAAAACATTTAGAAACAGGCAAGTGTCCTGACTTCCCAACACAGGAAAAAATCAAGAAAAATGGCTAAAAATGATCATTTAAGAGCTTATGTCAGGCTCCAGAAAAATTCTTGAGTAAGTTATTAAATAGAGGGTAGAAAAACACTTTCATAAAGGAGGCGGTAGTCACTGGAAGCAGCACTGTTTCACCAGAAGCGAGATTTGACAAACGAGGCCCATTGTGACTCACTGGCCAAGGTACCAGGGCGGGACGGAAGGGAAGGCTGCAGACACTTGTGAACTTCCTCTCAATCAGGTATTTAGCCAAGTCTCCTGTGATATATTGTATGGGCGGGGATAAAAATTAAAAGATAAAAATAAAGCCTTGTAGATTTCTAGCTGATTGAACTGCCAAAGATTGCTAATCAACAGAGCGAGGTCAATCTGAACTGCCAACAATAGGCTAAACTTGAATTGCCAACAGTATGCTAAATAGCAACAATATGCTAAGTCAGTTCATGGGCCTGACTTGGTGGACATTTCAGGTTAAAAAAAAATGCAGAAAACATAATATTCGAGCCAGTGGGTGACCTTATACAGTGTGTTGCATAACAGGATCAAGATTCAGAGGGTCTCAATAGACTGGGACAAAGAGCCAAAACCGACATCAGATACACTACAGGATAATCATAAAGTACTTCCATCAGACTCAGAAATAAACTGCCCAGCTCCCTCAGAGGCACCAAATACATAGCTACACGTGGAGCAATTTCTTTGAGGGAAATCCAGAATGTGCCCACACACGATGAGTGAGAAGATAACCTCCTGGAACAGGACAGGAAATGCTGTCTTACTCGCAGCATAAGTTCCAGCCCACAGGACACCCTGAGAGCCAGAGAGATCTCCAGCGTCCAGCCTGGCCCCAAGAAGGTGCTCCGCCACGCATCCCAGCTTTGAAGGCTCCCACCCAGGAGCTGGGCCACCAAGATATCCCACTCTGAAAGCCAACGGGGCTTCATCCTCAAGGCCTGAACAGGCACACGCGTGCTCTCCACAGCTGTTCCCAGGCTCAGCGAAGAGGGAACAGACGAAAACAGCCATCTCCGCAGCTTTCCCTGGAAGGGGCTTGACCATATCATTTATAGGTGTCTGAGGGCCCAGCACCTAGTCAGAAGAGGAGCTGACATTCCTGGGAATTTTTTTTAGTAAATTCTTGGGACATGGATTACTAGTAAGAGAAATTCTTATTCATTCAAAATATTTATTGTGACAGACACTGTATTTAAGGATGGAGACAAAACAGAGATAATGACATGAGTGGCGTGCTCTGCGTCCTCCAGGAACTTGGTCCAGCAAGCGAGATAGATGTGTGAAGTACGCGCTGCAGGACAGCGTGGTAAGACCCCAGTGTGGAAACCCACCTGCTGCAGCGGACAGGAAAGGGACCACTGAGCCCACTAGAGGAGTCCTGGTGGAGGGAGACATTGGGGTGGGTCTAGAGAATGAGTATCATATCCCAGATGGAAGACAGGAGCCAAAGATATCCCCGCCCAGGGGAACAACATGTACCAGTGAGTGGAGAGTGGACACCTGGGAGGCTCCAGAAGCCAGACGCGGAAGGGGGCTCTGCCAAGAGCGTGACAGGAGGGCTCAGGCCCTTGGCGGAGAGGAAAGCAGACCCTGCTCTAGGTACTGGATCCCAGGACCAGAGACACAGGGCCCAACACCTGCCCTCATGGAGCTCCCAGTCCTTAGGAGTTCACAGATCACTATGCAGTCACACAAATAACAGTCAAGGTGTGAGGGTGGGGAAAACAGGTAAAGGTCAAAAGATACAAACTTTCAGCTATGAGATAAACGAGTACAGCATGGCAACTACAGTTAACAATTCTGTCTGCTTATTTGAGAGTTGCTAAGGTCTGAAAAGTTCTGAGAGAAAACAAATTATGTAACTATGCATGGTGATGGACGGTTAACTAGATTTACTGTAAGCACTGCACAGTGTGTACAAATACTAGGTCACTATGCCATACACCTGAAACTAATATAACGTTGTGCGTCAATTATACCTCAATAAAAAAATTAAAAGACAGTTGTGACTGCTGCTAGAAAGGGCAGGACCAGGATTAAGGATGCTGATGAGGTGCTGAGCTATAGCCTCCCCAGAGATGTCAGGGAGGCGCTCCTGAACAAGCAGTGCTTGACCTGAGGTCTTCAGGGAGGAGGACCCTCCAGGAGGCAGGCATTCTTGGCAAGTCCTCAAGGCAAGCAGGCTCACGGTACACAGGAGCCTCGAGGAAGACCCGACTCCCCACCAGCGCTCTCTTCACTCCCAACTGAAGCAAATGAAACTCTGTGAATACACACTCTTTATACCATCCAGCATCCAGGGCGCTTTCACACACAGAAATTAATAAGTAGTGATTATTTCAGAAGTCCATCAACGTCTGAATCCTCATGTCATCACTTGGTCTTCCTCCAAATTCTATCCACTTTTTGTGCACCTGTTCAGGTGGCAGCCCTGCCTAGCGGCCTGTGAACAGAGAGCAGAGAGTCTGCTCTCGGCAGCCAGGCTCGGAGTGTCTGTCCGGCACTGGTTCCACGCGCCATCCTGCCTGATGGGACAGCAGTAGGAGGGCCCGAACAATGGCTCCGCTGTTCCTGTTCCCCTGTGGTAAGTACACGTTCAACAGAGACTGACACCTGATTTATTTCTTACCTCATGGAACTTAGGCTTACAGAGTTATAATCGAATCACAGAAAACACAGAAAAGTAGGCATGCGATAGGTCTGGAAGGCAAACAGTATATTCCCTGGGTTAAAAAAAGTTCCTCATTCCAACATTATCTCTGTGTACTTTCTACAGAAGTATAGCATAGCTGTCCTTGAAACGCAGGGGCTCTATCTTGCAAATGAAAAATGAATCTTCAGGCTAAGGATATAAAAACCTCAGGTAGGCCTTTCCAAATTGGTGTGGGAGTGAAGGGTTTGGAGGCAGTCCAGTCTAAGCACACACAGACATTTATCACAGCTGCCCAAGTTCATCTTCACTGCTATGTTAATACGAAATGTTCAGCAGTTATTTGGGTTGAGTTAGATTTATTACTACTTTTAATTTAAAAGAAAACAATCAAGGAGAAGAGGGTCCTTTCTTCTCTTCCCTCGAAACATTTGTATTCCAAAGACAGAGCGTTTAATGTGGGAGAAATCACAGCTACAATTCATTAGCAAGACGGAAAACCCATTCTCATCACATGCGGTTATCACAGAAGGACCATTCTCCCCATCCGTGGACAGAATACCGTGAGATGTTCAGAACTCAGGGAAAGAGGTCTGCTGAGAGCACATGGGGCTCCTGCCCACAGCCTGTGGGCCTTGACTGTGCCAGGGCACAGGCCCTTAGTTACTCAGAAGACCCTTGGAGACACCTCCTGAGGAAAGCTTCGCCTGGGCTTCACTCTGCAGACTGCTCACCAAGTATTCACAGGGCAGCAAAAGGCTTGTTCACATTGCCAAGAAAGAGAGAGACTTTTGAAAGCACAGCAAAACTGCCAGGCATGTTTCCAAATACAACCAAAGATAAAATTAGATGCTACCCCAAAAGCGTGTGTGTGCAAACTCTAAGCAACATGTGAGTGACCGTAACTGTGATGTAAGTGCGGAGGACTGGCCCAGAAACGTATACTGTTCAGCACTTGGTGTTCTTAGTGAGACTTTCTGCGTTGAAAGTCTCTAACCCTGACAATCTGGACACACATTGGTCATGCCTTGCATGTTACAAACAACACCCCACTTTCTGGAAAGGTGTCAAAGGGCCCAGCCAAACAGCTACTTTTCCCAAGTACAATTGATAGCAGATGACAATGTCCAGCTCTTCTCAAGATCCTGACAACTATGTAACAACAAATAAAAAACATCCCAGTGATTTACTGTCTTAATTCTACACTGTTGTGCTCTGTGTTTCTTTAAGGAAGGTGCAAGTGTATGTGTGAGAGTCGTGAAACATGGTGGTTGCCATGGTGATTATCTGTGTTTAGAGAGCGCGTGGAGTAAAGGTCCATGTCGCGGTGGAAGAAGAGTGCATATTAGCCATGGCTTTTCACAAGTCTAAATCACGTTAAGTCCTCAGTTTCAAAGAAATGTTAAAAAAAAAAAGGAATGTAAGTTTTATCTGGAAAGGCCTTAAGTGCCAAAGTGTGTACTTTCTTCCCAGTACTTAGACGAGCTCTGAAAACTGAAGAGGACCAGAGGGCTGGTACACTGGGGAGAGGGGATTTTCTGATCAGAGAGCCTTCCATGCTCATTTGTGGGGGCATCCACTGGCCTCCGGGCTTCCTACAATCTGCTTTGCAGCCCTGTAACACTGATTGGTAAAGCCCAAGTAACCAGTCTACCAGAAAATACCAAGTCCTTTTACCTGGCGCTGCCATCAGAACAGAACTTAGTACCTGTCTGAGACCACACTGCACTCACAAAGGTTAGGAGATGCGGAGTGGCAAACTGATGGAGTTGCTCTCACTCTCTCAGGTCCAAAACAGCAACTAACAACAACAACCTGATTCCAAAATAGGCAAAGGACGTATTCAGAAGAAGATATGCAAATAGACAGTAAGCTCATGAAAAGATGTTCAACCTCGCTGGTCTTTCAGTTCAGTTCAGTTCAGTCGCTCAGTTGTGTCCGACTCTTTGCAACCCCAAGAATAGCAGCACATCAGGCCTCCCTGTCCATCACCAACTCCCAGAGTTCACTCAGACTCATGTCCATCAAGTCAGTGATACCGTCCAGCCATCTCATCCTCTCTCATCGCCTTCTCCTCCTGCCCCCAATAACTCTCAGCATCAGGGTCTTTTCCAATGAGTCGACTCTTCACATGAGGTGGCCAAACTACTGGAGTTTCAGCTTTAAGCATCAGTCCTTCCAACGAACACCCAGGACTGATCTCCTTTAAGATGGACTGGTTGGATCTCCTTGCAGTCCAAGGGACTCTCAAGAGTCTTCTCCAACACCACAGTTCAAAAGCATCAATTCTTCAGTGCTCAGCCTTCTTCACAGTCCAACTCTCGCATCCATACATGACCACAGGAAAAACCATAGCCTTGACTAGATGGACCTTTGTTGGCAAAGTAATGTCTCTGCTTTTGAATATGCTATCTAGGTTAGTCATAACTTTCCTTCCAAGGAGTAAGGGTCTTTTAGTTTCATGGCTGCAATCACCATCTGCAATGATTCTGGAGCCCCCAAAAATAAAGTCTGACACTGTTTCCACTGTTTCCCCATCTATTGCCCATGAAGTGATGGGACCAGATGCCATGATCTTAGTGTTCTGGATGTTGAGCCTTAAGCCAAGTTTTTCACTCTCCTCTTTCACTTTCATCAAGAGGCTTTTTAGTTCCCCTTCACTTTCTGCCATAAGGGTGGTGTCATCGGCATATCTGAAGTTATTAATATTTCTCCTGCCAATCTTGATTCCAGCTTGTGCTTCCTCCAGCCCTGTGTTTCTCATGATGTACTCTGCATATAAGTTAAATAAGCAGGGTGACAATATACAGCCTTGATGACTCCTTTTCCTATTTGGAACCAGTCTGTTGTTCCATGTTTTGTTCGAACCGTTGCATCCAGACCTGCATACAAATTTCTCAAGAGGCAGTTTAGGTGATCTGGTATTCCCATCTCTTTCAGAATTTTCCACAGTTTATTGTGATCCACACAGTCAAAGGCTTTGGAATAGTCAATAAAGCAGAAATAGATGTTTTTCTGGAACTCTTGCTTTTTCCATGATCCAGAAGATGTTGGCAATTTGATCTCTGGTTCCTCTGCCTTTTCTAAAACCAGCTTGAACATATGGAAGTTCACAGTTCACAAATTGCTGAAGCCTGGCTTGGAGAATTTTGAGCATTACTTGACTAGAGTGTGAGATGAGTGCAACTGTGTGGTAGTTTGAGCATTCCTTGGCATTGCATTTCTTTGGGATTGGAATGAAAACTGACCTTTTCCAGTCCTGTGGCCACTGCTGAGTTTTCAAAATTTGCTGGCATATTGAGTGTAGCACTTTCATAGCATCATCTTTCAGGATCTGAAATAGCTCCACTGGAATTCCATCACCTCCACTAGCTTTGTTCGTAGTGATGCTTTCTAAGGCCCACTTGACTTCACATTCCAGGATGTCTGGCTCTAGGTGAGTGATCACACCATCGTGATTATCTGGGTCATGAAGATCTTTTTTGTACAGTTCTTCTGTGTATTCTTGCCACCTCTTCTTAATATCTTCTGCTTTATCGAGCCCATCTTTGCATGAAATGTTCCCTTGGTATCTCTGATTTTCTTTTTGAGTCTTTCCCATTCTGTTGTTTCCTTCTATTTCTTTGCATTGATCGCTGAGGAAGGCTTTCTTATCTCTCCTTGCTATTCTTTGGAACTCTGCATTCAGATGCTTATATCTTTCCTTTTCTCCTTTGCTTTTCACTTCTCTTCTTTTCACAGCTATTTGTAAGGCCTCCCCAGACAGCCATTTTGCTTTTTTGCATTTCTTTTCCATGGGGATGGTCTTGATCCCTGTCTCCTGTACAATGTCACGAACCTCTGTCCATAGTTCACCAGGCACCCTGTATATCAAATCTAGTCCTTAAATCTATTTCTCACTTTCACTACATAATCATAAGGCATTTGATTTAGGTCATACCTGAATGGTCGAGTGGTTTTCCCTACTTTCTTCACTTTAAGTCTGAATTTGGCAATAAGGAGCTCATGATCTGAGCCACAGTCAGTTCCCAGTCTTTTTTTGCTGACTATATAGAGCTTCTCCATCATGGGCTGCAAAGAATATAATCATTCTTATTTCGGTGTTGACCATCTGGTGATGTCCATGTGTAGAGTCTTCTCTTGCATTGTTGGAAGAGGGTGTTTGCTATGACCAGTGTGTTCTCTTGGCAAAACTCTATTAACCTTTGCCCTGCTTCATTCCGTACTCCAAGGCCAAATTTGCCTGTTACTCCAGGTGTTTCTTGACTTCCTACTTTTGCATTCCAGTCCGCTATAATGAAAAGGACATCTTTTTGGGGTGTTAGTTCTAAAAGGTCTTGTAGGTCTTCATAGAACCATTCAACTTCAGCTTCTTCAGTGTTACTGGTTGGGGCATAGGCTTGGATTACCATGATATTGAATGGTTTGCCTTGGAAACAAACAGAGATCATTCTGTCATTTTTGAGACTGCATCCAAGTACTGCATTTCAGACTCTTTTGCTGACCATGATGGCTACTCCATTTCTTCTAAGGGATTCCTGCCCGCAGTAGTAGATATAATGGTCATCTGAGTTAAATTCACCCATTCCAGTCCATTTTAGTTCATTGATCCCTAGAATGTCGATGTTCACTCTTGCCATCTCTTGTTTGACCACTTTCAATTTGCCTTGATTCATGGACCTGTCATTCCAGCTTCCTATGCAACATTGCTCTTTACAGCATCAGACCTTGCTTCTATCACCAGTCACATCCACAACTGGATATGGCTTTTGCTTTAGTTCCATCCCTTCATTCTTTCTGGAGTTATTTCTCCACTGATGTCCAGTAGCATACTGGGCACCTACCAACCCAGGGAGTTCCTCTTTCAGTATCCTATCATTTTGCCTTTTCATACTGTTCATAGCATTCTCAAGGCAAGAATACTGAAGTGGACCACATTCTGTCAGACCTCTCCGCCATGACCCACGCGTCCTGGGTGGCCCTACATGGCATGGCTTAGTTTCATGGAGTTAGACAAGGCTGTGGTCCATGTGATCAGATTGGCTAGTTTTCTGTGATTATGGTTTCAGTGTGCCTGCCCTCTGATGCCCTCTCACAACACCTACCGTCTTACTTGGGTTTCTCTTACCTTGGACGTGGGGTATCTCTTCACGGCTGCTCCAGCAAAGCACAGCCATTGCTCCTTACCTTGGATGAGGGGTATCTCCTCACAGTGCCCGTCCTGACCTTGAACATGGAGTAGCTCCTCTCAGCCCTCCTGCGCCCGTGCAGCCACCGCTCCTTGGACGTGGGGTTGTTCCTCTCGGTCGCCGCCCCTGACCTCGGGCACATGGTAGCTCCTCCGCTGGTCTTTAGGTAAAGGTAAATCAAAACCACAATGAGACACAACTTTACACTCACTAGGATGGCTACTATTAAAGAAAAAATGCAGAAAACAACAAGAGTTATTAAGAATGTGAAGAAATTGGAGCCCTTGTGCACTGCTGGCGGGAATATAAAATGGTGTAGCCTTGTAGCAAACAGTATGGAGGTTCCTCAAAAATAGAACAGAATTACTGTGTAATCCAGAAAACCCACCTCTGGGAGTATATTCAAAAGAAGTGAAAGCAGAGAGTCAAACAAATACCTGCACAAATAAGTTCACAGCAGCATTATTCACAATAGCCAAACAGTAGAAACAACCCAAGTGCCCATCAGCCAACAAACAGACAATCACGATGCAATATAAACATAGGATGGAATGCTTCTCAACCCGAGAGAGACAGGGACAACCCTGCCACAGGCCATACCAGGGACGAGCCTTGAAGACACGATGCTGCATGGAATGAGCCAGTCACAAAAGATGAATACTGGATTCCACATGGATGCAACACTTGAAAGTCAAATTCATAGAGACAGAGAGTAGGACAGTGGTCACCACAGGCAGGAGGGTGGAGTGGACAGGGAGGTGGTGTTCAGCGGAGACAGAGGTTCTCGTGAGAAAGATAAAAGAGTTCTGGAGGTGAGGGTGCGGATGGGTGCACGACAATGTGCATGTGCTCAACGCCACTGACTATACACTTCAGAATGGTTAAAATGGTAAATTTCATGCTGTGTACAATTTCATGTTTATACTACAATTTTAAAAGGAGCACCCAGTGCAAACGGCCTTTGGGTGAACATTTGCACGGCGTTATTACTAACAAGCAATGGAACATCGATGTAGCTGGAGTCATCCTGTTTGTCTGACAGTAGAATGGTGACATTCTCCAGCTCATGGCTTTCATTATAAATGCCCCAAACAAAAATTTTTGCAGCTGAGTGATATTTACAAAACTAAGATCGTGGCATCTGGTCCCATCACCTCATGGCAAATAGATGGGGAAACAATGGAAACAGTGAGAGACTTTATTTTGGGGGGGCTCCAAAATCACTGCAGATGGTGACTTCAGTTCAGTTCAGGCTTCCCTGGTGGCCCAGAGGTTAAAGCGTCTGCTTGGAATGCAGGAGACCCAGGTTCAATCCCTGGGTCTGGAAGATCCCCTGGATAAGGAAATGGCAACCCACTCCAGTACTCTTGCCTGGAGAATCCAATGGAGGGAGGAGCCTGGTAGGCTACAGTCCATGGGGTCGCAAAGAGTCGGACACGACTGAGTGGCTTCACTTTCACTTTCAGTTCAGTCGCTCAGTCCTGTCCAACTCTTTGCAACCCCATGAACCATAGAGCACCAGGCCTCCCTGTCCAACACCAACTCCCAGAGTTCACCCAAACCCATGTCCATTGAGTCAGCGATGCCATCTAATCATCTCATCCTCTGTCATCCCCTTCTCCTCCTGCCCCCAATCTTTCCCAGCATCAGGGTCTTTTCAAATGAGTCAGCTCTTCACATCAGGTGGCCAAAGTATTGGAGTTTCAGCTTCAGCATCAGTCCTTCCAATGAGTATTCAGGACTGATTTCCTTTAGGATGGACTGGTTGGATCTCCTTGCAGTCTAGGGACTCTCAAGAGTCTTTCTCCAACACCACAGTTCAAAAGCATCAATTCTTCGGTGCTCAGCTTTCTTTATAGTCCAACTCTCACATCCATACATGACCACTGGAAAAACCATAGCCTTGACTAGACGGACTGCAGCCATGAAATTAAAAGATGCTTGCTCCTTGGAAGAAAGTGAAAGTGAAAGTGAAGTCATGTCTAACTCTTTGCAACCCCATGGACTGTAGCCTACCAAGCTTCCCCATCCATGGGGTTTTCCAGGCAAGAATACTGGAGTGGGTTGCCATTTCCTTTTCCAGGGGATCTTCCCCACCCAGGGGTCGAACCCAGGTCTCCAGCATTGCAGGCAGATGCTTTACCCTCTGAGCCACCAGAGAAGCTATGACAAACCTAGACAGAATATTAAAAAGCAGAGACATTACTGACAAAGGTCTATCTAGTCAAAGCTATGGTTTCTCCAGTAGTCATGTATGGATGTGAGAGTTGGACTATAAAAAAAGCTGAGTGCCAAAGAATTGATGCTTCTGAACCGTGGTATTGGAGAAGACTCTTGAGAGTCCCTTGGACTTCAAGGAGATAAAACCAGTCCATCCTAAAGGAAATCAGTCCTGAATATTCACTGGAAGGACTGAAGCTGAAGCTGAAGCTCTAATACCTGTGGTCACCTGATGGGAAGAACTGAGTCACTGGAAAAGACCTTGATGCTAGGAAAGATTGAAAGCAGGAGGAGAAGGGGATGACAGAGGATGAGATGGTTGGATGGCATCACTGACTCAATGGACATGAGTTTGAGCAAGCTCCAGGAGTAGCGATGGACATGGATGCCTGGCGTGCTGCAGTCCATGGGGTGTCAAAGAGTCAGACATGACTGAGCAACTGAACTGATATTTACAAAAAAAATTCCTCCTTCCAGGTCCTCAGACCAAGTGGCCAATCAGACAATGATGGGGCCTCCCCGTAGGGCTGCTCTGAAGGCAGGCAGAAACCCTCCCCTCGCTGCACTGACTCAGCTTCAGGAAAAGGCTGCCCTGCAGTTTCCTCATTTGTTTCATGAGGTCTGAGAAAGTTATTCCTAAGAATCTATAAGGTGGGACAATGAAGATCACAAACTGATTTTGAAAATATAGTCACTCAAAGGATAAGTGGGTGGAGGAGCAACAGATGCTTCCAAAGGAAACAAGCAGCTGTCTGTGGTCTGCGGTCAGGAGACCTGTGCAGCCCTGACGGTCAGCAAGCTGGGGGTTTAGGTCAGCAACACAGGGCTGTCTTTCCTTTGAGGGAAGGGAGAGTCATGGCATGGGAAGGAGTTGGAACGTTGCTGTAAGAAGTTGAGTTTGAAGTATGAGCAGAAGCGCAGAAAACTAAGAGACACAAAATAACCAGGACACGGTGACATGTGACTGCATATTCATGCAGTTAAGCATGTTCACAGATTCCTTTCACCAGAGCCAAATAGCGCCCCCCAGAGAGTGCTGTCCACGTGAGGGGGGCCACTTCACTCCAGAGCACCTGACTCATCCAGGTTCAGGCCCAGGACAAGAATCCAACATCTGACTGTCAGGAGGTCCATCAGTAAGAAACTCGCCATTGTGTATTAACCCTTCAACACTGTGGTCTTTGTGCCACTGAGCTTCGTTCACTAGTATTTATTTTAGGGGCTGGAAAAGTTCACACTGCATCTGGTAGTGGTTCCATCTCACTGACTTCAGAAAACAGTCAAGGGTGTACCCCATGGGGACTCCCTTGGGAATGAAACAGAACTGAACCAGCCAGATCTTCTTAAAGATGAAGGTATCAATACTTGGTAAACACAATCTCTCCAGAATCAAAGCACATTTAAGCCTCAGAGTGAGGGGAAGTGGGCTGTTCCTTTTTTTCCCCTCATTTGGTTAAAGAAGACAGCATATGGTACATAGTGGGTGGCTGCTCTGAGCTTAACATGGATGTGTTTAATCCAAAACGGTTTTTGTCACATTCTCTACATGGGACCAGCTGTTAAAACTGATCGGTGGCTGAAAAAGTAGGAGGAAAAGAGTGCGACATCCTGGGATTCCCCAAAGCAATGTTCACCAGTTGCCCTTCGCTCTCAACACCACCTTATCGTGCACTTGCAGTCACCAGCCCAGCTGACTGAGCGCTGGCGCCATGCCGGGCACTGCCTCACTTAGACCTTGCACCCCACCTGTGAAAGAACATAGTCTCCATCACACCGAGGAGGAAACCAAGACCACTGTTAACTTGCCGAAGCCACTCAGTTGCTAAGCCTCTCCTGAACCGCAGAAGCCAGCCCCTGGCCCGACTGGCCCTCTGCATCCAGGGGAAGGAGACAGCCCGGAGGCTGCCTACCAAGCACTTCTCCCCTCTCAGATGAACTTAGCACGCTCCTCCCACATGAATCTCTTTTCACAAATGGACCAGCGTTTCTAGGCGATAATTGGGTAAAAGTGCTTTAGGAAGTGACTCTCCCACTTCACCCCGGGGGCATCTGGTTAAAGTGCAAGTTCTGGTTGAGCCGGCTGGGAGGGCACGGGGCTCCAAGAAGCTCCCGGGAGACACTGCGGGAGTGAGTACAGGGCTGAGTACAGGGAATCGGCCGTCACTGTGGGGCAGGTCCCAGGCCAGCACCATGTCAGGCAAGACACAAGATTGTTCTCAACACCTCAGAAAGATTTCAGAGGGCACCCAGTCTACAGCCCTCCCCCCACGGAACCCCCCACCCGGCCCTCATCACCCCAAGTCCCCACCCTGCCCTATCACCCCAACCCTCCATGTGCCCCCATCATTCCAACCCTCCACATCCCCCATCACTCCCTCCAAGTCCCTCCATCATCCCAAGCCTCCACATCCCCCATCACCCCAACCCTCTGGTCCCCCTTCACCCCAACCCTCCATGACCCCCATCACCCCAACCTCCGGTCCCTCCATCACCCCAACCCTCCATGTCCCCCATCACCCCAACACCTCCACATCCCCCCCACCCCATCTCACCCCAGAAGAGACAGCAGTCGTTCTAGGAAGCAGACAGGCAGTGGCCCTCTCCAAGAGCTTTGGGGCCAAATCCAAATGAGCATTCTGGACAGGGGATTTGCAATGTTCACAACTTGTACAAAAGTGGTGTGTTAATTAAATAGTGATTCTAGTATTCGAGGACTAGACAGTCAATGACACAGGAAAATAATATTTCACGACATCAAAAGCTATTCACAGTAAGTGGGAAGATGTGGTTATAATGTAATTATACATAAGATAAATAGTAGAAGATCCCACATCAAAACTTCAATGGCAGCTATCAAGGACTAGGATGTTAAGATGGTTTTATTTCTTTTGCTTATCTATATGTTGTAAACCTTTTACAACTAATTGTCTCAATTCTGAATAAGAAGAACCATAACTTTGACGGCATATTTGAAAGATGACTCAGAGCCCACCATGACCCTCAGCAGCAGTGAGCTGGGATGAGCAGGTGTCGGGGCTCCGGGCACAGGCGAGCAGAGCACCTGGGAGCATTCCTGCTGCACACGGTGAGCCTGAACAAAACTGGCCCTCCAGAGTCAACCCCACCTGCAGGGAACACGGCCGTGAGAGGGCGAGTTCAAGGGCTGCACGTGGAGCCAGAGGACAAGGTCAGAACAGGGGACGCTGTGGGGCAGCCGGCCCAGGTTCTGCGGGAGTTCGTGAGGGGCGTGGTCTGCTCTGTGTGCAAAGACTCAAGGGATGTTATGAACAAGTGCAGTGTGTGAGAGGGTGTGGGTGCTCCGGGCTGGATGTCTGTGTCCCCGCTGTATTCATGAGCTGAACCCCAAGCCCCAGCATCACAGCATTTGGAGGCGGATCTTTGGTAGGCAGCTGGGTTTAAATGAGATGATGAGAGCAGGGCACCATGATGGCACTGGTGCCCTTATAAGATGAGCTGGGGACCAGAGCCCTCTGTCACATGCGACCACGGCAAGAAGGCAGCCATCTGCCAGCCAGGGGAATGGTCTCACTAGATCCCTAATCGGTCAGCACCTTGACTGTGGACCTCCCAGCCTCCAGAGTTGTGAGAAGCGGCTGTCTGCCATTCACGCCAGCCCTGCTCTCATGTTTTGTCACAGCCTGCTGAGCTGAGACCCGCAGCCCCATGGGAACAACCAAGCATCGGGGAACAATTTTAAGCCAATCAGGGTACTTTAGTTGTGCAAGTAAATCAGTATTACTAATTCTAACACTGGCCTCACGTCACCTAAGAAATGTCCATAGTTCTTAGAGATGCAGTCTGGAGCAGGCAGGAGTAAAACGGAATATCACTCCAGGTATTTCTTTACCTGTATAAAAGGAGAGCATGGGCAAAGCAGCAGAGCATAGTCACTGTGGAGTTGGTTGACGGACTCGCCAGTGCTCACACTCCTCTTCACTCCCCAGCTCTGTGTCTTAAGTTTTTCACGATGAAGTATTTTAATGTGGTCAGGGATTCCAATCTTTCTCCACTCAAGCACAATCCCAAGGTGAGCTAGGACACAGAGCCACCTGAAATCCATGGGTGCCTTTACACTGGAAAAAGAGCTTTGTCTGTGCAAAGTGAACTTCAGACATATCACATACACTCACCTGAGCATGGAGACAGCTGCAGGAAATCTCGGTTTGCAGAGCTGCGAGGAGGGAACTGTGTCGTAATGAAGTTGTCATAATGACTGGATTCTGAGTTCAGAAGCAGTTTGCCCAGAAACACAGAGACAACAATGGGGGTAAGAGCCGGTATTCATGCCATGCTTTACGGCTTGTATGTGTTTCTTCATACGTCATTTTATCTCATTCCTTTCTCATTTAATCCCTTACTTCAACTCTAAGATGTAAGATTACTCTCTACCTTTGACAGACATTCCTGCAGAGTCGCTCAGAGCAGGGAATGTGAGACAGACGCGGCCTCAGCTCTGTCTGCTTGGCACCCCTGTGCCTGGCAAATGCAGACCTGGCACATCACTTCCCAACCTAAAGTCCTTTGGCTCACAGCAGCCAGGTGGTGGAAGCAACCACACGTCCACAGAGAGACGAAGGTGGAACATCACTCAGTCTTAGAAAGGAAGGGGACTCTGCCAGCGGCTGCAACACGCACGAACATGGAGACATCACGGCGCGTGGACTGAGTCAGACACAAACGACACACCTGGTATGATTCCAATTTACACGAGGCCCCTAGAGCAGTCAGGGGCATAGAACTGGCATGCCAAGGGCTGGGGAGAGGCACGTGGGGAACTCCTGTCTCAAGGGGTCAGAGTGCCAGTTTGGGAAGGGATAGAAGTTCTGGAGTTGGGGGCGGCTATGGGAGCACAGAGTGGAGGCACTCCATGCTGAGTGCTGCGCTGTGAAGTGTGAAACATCATGTTCTGTCTGTCTCACCTCTGTGCTCAAAATCCTTCCACAGCCATCACCCAGAGGAGCAGTGCTGTCCCCAGGGCCTGATGTCAGGGGCCTGCCCTGGGCCGTCCTGCAAAAGCCCTGTGAAGAGGCCGCCCTGGAGGCAGACGTGTCCAGTGCCCTCACCCTGGGCTGCACACGGACCATTCCTTCCTCCTGGGGCGCGCCCCTTCCCCAGTGAGCACCCCGCTCTGAGCCGCACCACCTGCCTGTCACCCTGCCCCCGCCCCCACTGCACACCAGCCACATAAGTCGCCACCTCATAGGCCTCAGCTTCCTCACTGCAAAGCAGTGTGACACACCTGCTGGTGTGGAGATTAAGTGAGCAGGCGCATGTCCAGCCCTTAGGACGGGGCCCGACACAGGGTGAACACTTGTCGCCCAGAGACTATCCTCAGACAGGGCTGCGACCCGCAGTCTCAGGACAAGGGAATGCCCCCTTCCTCCGCTCCCTACGCCGCATCTACACACAAGTCTTTTTCTTTTGTTAAAGAAGTAAATAGTGGCATTGTGTGTGTAAACGTGTGGAGGCCATTGGCCTGTGAGCCCTGGAGGTGAGACTCAGTCTGTCACTTCCTCGCCCAGCACAGCAGCCCAGGCCCACCCCCCACCCATCCAGCTGCCTCAAGACTCCATGGAGGCTGGGAGGCCTGGGCCTCGGCATGTGCATCTCAGGACGAGGAAAGCAGGGCTCACCTCGCCAGGTACAGCACCCCCAACCTCACCAGGAAAGTTCACGGCCTTAAATAATTCAGACGTCTAAGCCCCACACAAGTTAAACCGCTGCTACGAGGCAGTTGAGCAAGCACCGCCCTGGCTGTGTGGGCATCGGGGTGCCCTGGGGCAGCAGATCAGGGCCTGCCCCTGGGCCCTGCCCCTCTTGCCCATCCCTGGGTCTCGCCTCCTGAGCAGAGCTGTCCTGCCAGAGCCTCAGGGCAGGGGCCAGGTTGGGGGCGGTTTGGGATCTGAGTCCCCCAGTGAGATGGCTGTCACTACCCATGGCACGTGTCAAAGGGTCTCTGCACTGCTCACCAAAAGTAGTGGCTCTGACTTTACCTTGAACCACAGGTAGAGCCGAGGTTTCCACTTACCCCACTCCCCCACTCCGCCCTCCTCACAGGATATGTTAAGCCCAGGAAGAATGCCTTAGTAAACATCGTTTTCTGTTTAAACATGTTAATAATTGTCGAATTTGGTTTGAGGGAATGTTTTATTATAATGGCTGTTAACAGGAAAGTCTCCAGCTGTCAAATCACCTCACATGCTTCACAGAGAAAACTCGAGGTGTCCCAAGGGTGGTCCAGGACCTTGGCGTGGATTAGCAGCCGAGGAGACGGAGTTGGGGGTTATGTGGAGAACACTCACGACAGAACAAAGAGAGACTCAGACTCTCCACTCAGGGGTGCCTGCTTGTTCCCAGGCTCTGTCCTGACAAGCCCCCAGAGGTCCGGTCAAAAGGCAGAACCAGCTGTCTGGGGGCGGGGGCTGGCAGGGGGGGCCAGAGACCCTCCCAGGTCAGGGGCTGCTCAATGACCACCCTGAACAGCCAGGTTCTGCCACCAGCAAACCTTCCCAGATGCACTAATAAGCACTGATTCTTTCATCCTTTTAGAAAAAGAATCACCACCTTCAACCAATTTGGGAGCAGTTTTGAAGAACTTTTGAGGAGAATATTTTCAACATCTATTTCCTCCATGAAGCCCTATGGAGGCCTCTAGAGTTGGTCCTACATCTTGAATCTTGAGGGAGCTGCTGACAGAGGAAATACTGAATTGGGAACAGGTGCAAGGGGGCTGTGCCCAGGAGAGAGTTGGGTTTTGTGTTAAAACCTGATTAGCAAACACATCCCTTTATCCACTTTGAGAGCTTCTCCCAGGGACCCCGGCCAGAAGAAGGGAGGCCTTACTTTCTAAATGAGATGAACACCTTAAAAGCTGTAAGTTAAACACCTTCTTAGGTTTCACAGCCTTTGAGAAAGACTTCTTATTAGAAGATTCCTGTCGTAAATACTTTTGTTAAATAAACAGCATTCTTAATCATGTAAATCTGAGTTGCCCTGAGTTGGACGATTTTGAATGAAAAATCACTCCTATTTTTCCCACCAAATATTCAAGACCTTTTGACTGTCTCGAACCTAAGACTCCACTAAATCCAGACACACGTTCCCCCAAGAATTTGGCTGGTGTCCCAGGAGCCCTGCAGCCTTCCACAGCCTGGCCCTCGTTTCAGCCGCCCCCACGGGAACATTAAACATAGGACAGCACATGGCGCGCACAGAGCCTCGCTCCCACAAGACACGAAGCTACGGCCGGGCCTCAGCCCAACCGCGGCTGGCCACCGGTGCAGGGTGGGAGGCTGTCTCTGCACACACCCCTGTGACCCCGCAGGTTAGGGGCCAGGACAGCAAGACGGGCGCCCAGGGGCCTCTCCTGGACCCGGGTCACTGCTGGCCACCTCGTGGGCTGAGTTGCACATCCCCCCCACCCCCGACTCCGATCCTAGCTGCACCATTTGGCCTGCGGGACCCCCACCCCGAGAGTGTTCAAGCAGGCTCCCCAGAGGCAGGGGAGCGCGCCTAGGCCCCTGATCCCCACCCCAGGGCTTTCACCAGCTAATTAGCCCTGGAGCCACTTGCCTTTTGTTCCCTGCAGTCCTGGAGGAACCTGATGCCAAGCTGTGAGCCCACCAGGCAGAGCGCACATTCCAGAACCTGGGCTGCTTGCCAACCCGCCTGCCAGAGGTTCCCACCCCCGAAACCCAAGCCCAGGGCGTCAGCCCAGCAGCCCGTGGGTCCCACTCTGGCACCGCAGCCCAGGGAGGGCTCCCTAACCCGGCCCCACCCTGGTTACCACCTGCCACAGAACAAAGGTGGAGCAGCCCTCACCTCTGTTACCAGCGGCCCAGGTATGGCTGGGGCAGGGCTCTGCTGACTCAGGGGCTTTCTCCTCTCATTGTTTCCAGTACCTGCCCCCTGACCCCAGATGGTGCTGAGCCTGGCCCTGTCCATCTGGGGCAAAGTTGAGGCTACCTCTAAACCTCATCAAGTCTGCTTTTGGTGAGAAATACCCAAGTGGAGGCCTTCATCACCACCAGGGACACCGGGACCCCGAGAAGTCAGGAGACAGTACCAAGAGGACAAAGCATTCTGGAACCTGAAGGTTCCAACACCTGCCTTTGCCCACGGCTCACGTGCTCGTTTCCTCTCTCTCTCCTCTCTTGGGTCTCCTTGAATTTCAGTGACCCCACACCTAAAAGGAAAAAGACCATCTGAGACCCTTTGGGGTCTCATCTTCTCTGAACCCCAAGACACTTGGAGGCAGCATCTGACTCCCTTCTCCCCACACCTCCACCCTGCCCTTCCCTCTCTGCCCTCACCCCACTGAGCCCCAACATGCCTTGCACAGAGACACCTCGGGCTTCCCTCCAGACTGACTGTCCTCCCAGACCACCCTGTGACAACCTGGGCCCAAGGCAGCATGTCTGAGGCCAGGTTCATCCTCTAACAAAACTGGCTCCTTCTCTGACCGTCTGCTCTCTGTCAGCACCACCACCTTCCCAGGCAGCCGGACTTGCAATCCCACCCTAGTCACCCCCCTTCCCGCCACCCCCACATCTACCATCTCTGAGCACCCACCAGCCCAACCTCCCTCCTGTCCAGGTCTTGCAGTGAAGACTCTGGGCTGCTGGCCTAGACCACTGGACAGACCCCTGAGTGGACCACTGAATGGACCCCCCAAAGCGGACCACTGTCCTCTGGAATCCGGAAGCACTAGAGCAGACCTGGGCCTGGGAAGGCCTGTCTCCCCCTGACCCTGGATCAGGAGGGGATGGAGGTGGAGTGGCCTCAGTAGGGCGGGTATCAAGGCTCTGGACTGGGTATCGACTGTTAGGATATCACAGCTGAGACTCTCCTGCATGACGACAACAGGACGCCAGCCCACCCGTGAGCACGGCCAGTCCCTCCTGTCCCCATGGGCTTCTTTTTACCCCCTTCCCTGGACTCGCTCCTCCCAGGGCCCCCACTCCCCTCCCTGCACAGCCGGCCTAAGGAGCCTCTCCTCCAGGAAGCCCACCACACCCTCCGGCTCCTGAACAAACACTTTCTCGACCTCCGCCGGGACACATTCCCCTTCAGAACCAGTCTCTGTCCTGCTTGAAACTGTGGACTGTCCACTCCTCTTCCATCCTTTATAGAACCTTTCATCCTGAATAAGGAATAGTGAAGCCAAGTGGCATTGCGTGGCCCCTGCTATGTGTGTAAAAACACAGAAGCTGGGGGCAGTCCCCAGCCATGGTCTCCCCCAGCTCCACCCCAACTGGGAGTGACCCAAGAACGAAGGAGCAGAGAGATAAACCCCCAGACAATGAACACAGGCCGCTGTCCTAATGGACAACCATGCAAGCCAAGGAGCCTGGGCGGTGGGGGTGGGGGGGGGGTACTTACCCAGGCTCCAGGATGCAGGCTGGCTGCCCCCCGCTCCTGGGTCAGAGGCCAGGCCTGCCCCTGTCAGCCTGTGGGTGACTACAGGCCCACTCCGCACCCGGTCGTCCTCCACCCTACAGAAAGACTCACACGTTCATCAGAAAGGACTTCGCTCACTCTGCTGAGTTGATAATTCTAGGTTCTGTTGTCCCAGAGCACCAACACTGAACAACAGGAGGAAGCATTTTCATGAGAAAACAGAGAGGCAACCTCAAACTCCTGCCAGGCTCACATGGCCAAAGGTAGGTGCTGCTGGATGGGGACACCCCCACGCAGCAGACCAGCACGGCCACACAGAAGGTGTCCCCTCTGGAGGCCCTGTCACCACGGGTGTGCCCCTCTGGCTCCTGTCTGTCACAGGTCTGAGCCCAGTCCCTTGGGCCATTTCCCCAGAAGCCGATGGTGGGGGTAGGGGAGTTCGGGGGTGGGATGTGGCTGCTTCAGAGGAGGCGCACCCCCTCTGCTGACGCACTGAGAGGCAGAAGAGCTGGCTCTCCACTAGCACAGGCTCCCAGCCCCCAAGCTATTTCTACAGAAATACAACGTACCCCTGGGTAGAAATAGCACTCGCGGCCACCAGGAATTTTCTTTTCTTTTCTTTTCTCTGTCCCTCTACAGAAGCTAAAGATACTCACACCATAGGAAGAAAGACGAGCAGAGAATAATTTAAGATACCTCTGAAGCGCCTGCTTGGGCTATTTTTACTGTTTCTCATTCCATTGAGACAGAAGGCTCTAAAAACGGACAAGGAGAAGCCAAGTGTTGCTACAGCCATCTGGTGAGTCCCTCGAGTGCAGGCGCCCGCTGCATTCCTGGGTCCCCACAGGTGACACAGACGGGACAGTGCAGGGATGCAGGGTGGGGAGGCGGGGAATGGGGTGACCCCCCAGAAACAAAGGCTGAGGTGGACCAGAGGGAACTAATTGTCCACAAAAGGAGAGACCGCCTTTAAAATCAGCTAACAGAAGGAAGGTGGAGGAGCCCTTTCAAAGCAGAATTCCAGACAGAAACGCTCCTCAGGCCTGAGGTACGGCCCAGCTCTCCTGGGGTCTGCAGTCTGCACCCTGCCCAGCTCTACCTCCTTCCCAGGACGGCATCTCACACACCCAGGGCCCTGCATCCTGGGTCAGGAGCCTCCTGAGGGCGCTAGCACAGCCCCTTCTCTCATCCTTGGACCACCCTGTGGTACAGCACCTGCCACCGCCTCACAGAGAAGCGAGCCAGGCCCAAATGGGACAGTCCACCACCCAATCACAAAGCAAGAAAGTGGGGAGCCAGGCCCAAGGGGAGTCCATGTGTTCTGGCTCCTGGGACCAGGGCATCTCTAGAGAAGCTGGCCCCCACCCTCTCCCCCACCCCCTCTCCCCTGTTTCTCCTCTCCCTCTCCCCCCAGATCCCTGGGCGATTCCCCCCATCCACCTCCACAATGCTCATACCCTTCTCCCACCTGGGACACCCTCTCCCCTCGTCCAGGTTGCTCTTTCTGAAAAACTGTCTGAAAAATCAATAAGAAGTTCTTATCTAGGGCCTGGTGGTGGCTGTTTAGTCACTAAGTCACATGTGACTCTTTCTGACCCCAAGAACTGCAGCACACCAGGCCTCCTTGTTTTTCACTAATCTCCCAGAGCTTGCTCAAACTCATGTTCATTGAGTCAGTGATGCCATCCAGCCAGCTCATCCTCCGTCGTACCCTTCTCCTCCTGCCCTCAATCTTTCCCAGCTTCAGGGTCTTTTCTAAAGGGCTGGCTCTTCACATTAGGTGGCCAAAGTACTGGAGTTTCAGCTTCAGCATCAGTCCTTCCAATGAATATTCAGGGTTTATTTCCTTTAGGACTGACTGATTTGATCTCCTTGCAGTCCAACGGACTCTCAAGAGTCTTCTCCAGCACAACAATCGATTCTTTAGCATTCAGCATTCTTTATGGTCCAACTCTCACATCCATACATGACTACTGAAAAAACCACAGCTTTCACTATATGGACCTCTGTCGGCAAAGTGATGTTTCTACTTTTTAATACACTGTCTAGGTTTGTCATAGGTTTTCTTCCAAGGGGCAAGTATCTTAATTTCATGGTTGCAGTCACCATCCACAGTGATTCTGGAGTCCAATAAAAGAAAATCTGCCACTGTTTCCACTTTTTCCCCATCTATTTGCCATGAACTGATGGGACTGGATGCCATGATCTTAGTTTTTTGAATGCTGAGTTTTAAGCCAACTTTTTCACTCTCCTCTTTTACCCTCATCAAAACACTCTTTAGTTCCTCTTCACTTCCGGCCATTAGAGTGGTATCATCTGCATATCTGAGGTGGCTGATGCTTCTCCCCCTCATGGATCACAGTCTTGTCATAGTCAAGGGGCTTGTGTAACTCAGTGAAGCTATGAGCCATGGCATGCAGGGCCACTCAAGACAGACAGGTCATAATGGAGAGTTCTGACAAAACACGTTCCACTGGAGGAGGAAATGGCAAACCAATCCAGCATTCTTGCCTTGAGATTCCTATGAACATTATGAAAAGGCAAGGCCTGGCATTACTACTAAGTTTTTTCAACCATCTTTTGCTGAATTCTCTGAAAATGAGGACAATGCTTCATTCTCCCCTAAATGCCTAGAAAAGGGCTAAATGTGAAGTATCAGGTCCATGAGGGTCCACCAAACTGGAAAACCCCAGTTTCCACAGAAGTGATGGAACCCCGAGGACAGGTGGGCTGTGCCCCTCACATTCAGCATCCAGACGGTTCCTCTAGGTGTGGTGGTTTCTAAATTGCTCCTCAGAGCTCATCCCTGACCCGCTAACCCAGTCACAGCTGTTTGGGAAGCAGCCGAGGACCCGCTCCCAGTCCTGTAAGGCGTCTCCTCAGCATGACCAGCAGAGTCTTCTCGTGCAAAACACCCAAAGGAAAGAGAGTCGAGGAATGGGGAAGGAAAAGCACCTTTCTCACCTTTCTGGGGAAAACTGAGTTCTCTCAGCCAGCGAGGCAGGCACATCTTGTGATCCCAGGGCACCTCCCCCAGGGCTCCTTGGTGGGAGGCAGAGAGTTCATGCGTTCTGCACGAGTAAGGGGTGCTCACTCCCCCACTAACCCTGGCCCTGCCCTGGGCACCTCATAAGGAGCAGCAGGACATGTCAGCCAACCAACAGCCCAAGGCTCCACCACAGGGACAGGGACATGGAGCATGTCTAGCAAGCCCTGGTGCTGGAGGAGCCTCATGGGTGCAGCCGCACAAACCAAGACGGCGGTGCCAGGTGGCTTCTGGGCCAGGTCTGACACCAAAGCGGCTGAGAGGAGACGAGATAAACTCACACTCACGCTCCTACCATGAAGCTCACTGTCACAGCCATGCTACAAGACAGATACTCTCAGCAAAGACAGGGTATATCTTCAGCTGCTTTTTAGGGCCAAAGGGAAGAAAAGTTAGTGATCTTGTTAATCATTATGATCACAGTCATGCCCCTGACAAAATATAAAGAATCAACAAATTAAAACAATTCCCACTTTGAGTCAAAATAAAACTCATTAATTCAGACTCTACAGAGACAAAGTCATTTTAAGAAAGTCAACGTTATCCTTTCATTGTAGAAGACGCAACACTGCAGAGAATGCTGAGACACCCAAGAGGGGAGATGCGGGATATTCTTAGGAACCTCCCCAGAAAGATGAGTCGGGAGCTCTTGACTAACACTGCTAAGCCGGTCACTCACCTCTCAGTCACTCGGCACATGGGTACTCAGAGTCCTTCAAGTGTGGCCTGATCCAAGACACTGCCGTCCCACAGCAGAGCAGATAGACACGCTGCCCAGCCTGGAACCTGAGACGTGATGACACATTTCATGACGAAAACAAGATCCTACAAGTCAGGTTCATTAACAAAATCAAATATGTGGAAGTATTCTTGAACACTGAAGGGTTATCCTGATGCTAGCCAAATTCATCCACATAATCCCAGTTGTCTAGTTCTTTAAGCAGCAAAACTTGAGTCTGTTCTCAAATATTCCAGCAGGCAGATATTTCCCTTGATTTGGATAGAACTTTCTCTCCATTTAATTTTGTTCTAACTCTGATACAACTGTGTATCTAAAAGAGATTTGAGGTTCTGCAATCAAAGATATCATTTATCACTTCAGAGATAAGGAAGATGAGGTCCAGGAAAATTAAGCGACCCTCCAAGGTCAAATAGCAAGCTGGCAGCCAAACCAGAACAAAAGCCCAAGTCTCCTGATGAACCTAAAGGTCTTTTCTCCACAAACTGCTTGATTTGTCCTCTAGTAAATCACACAGAGTGAAGATAACTTAGAATAGAGGTTGCCAAGAAAGGCTTAGGATGCATAATATATAAATATCCCCCATGAGCAAATAAGAAATCAAGAGATAAAATAAAAACAGGCAAAAATATCAACAGACAATGCCCAGAAGAAGGAATCTAAGTTTTCAGAAAAATATCTGTAATATATATCACATCACTAGCAATCAGGAAAATGAACAATGAAGCAAAACACAACTTCACATTCATAAGATAAGCAAACATCTGAAGTCTGGAAACACCTTGTGAGGCCTGGAGTGTGGAGCAGGAAGACCCACTCCCCATGGTGGGGGGCTGGCCAGGAGTTTCCACGGGTGCGACCACACCGAACAGCAGCCAGCAACACCTCAGAAAGTCAGAGCAGGACACACCCCAGAGGAGTGGCAAGCACGCTGCACAAGGGGACACAGACAGCAAAGTTCTTTGCATCATTTTACCAGGGAAAATACTGGAAATAATTTAAGATAACAATTTCCTTGATAGAGTAGAAAATTAATTAGGAATGGATAAATAAATTCTGACTCATTCCTACAGTGGCATGATGAAGAGCATTGAAAATGAACTAACTAGCTCTACACATATCCCCAGGACTAGGTCTCAGACACACAATTATGAGAGGCAAAATGGGGCAAAACATCACCTGTACAGTAGGACACTATTTGTATGATCTTTAAATACTCTCCAAAATACCATATATTGTTTTAATTTGATACACACTGACATGGTAGAGATGAAAAGAGGAGTTTGCTTTGCAGTGAAGGTGCTCAAGCACAGATATAAACAGGATAATGCTTCAGGATAACGATTACCTGCAGAGGAAGGTGAGAATTACACCCAGAGGCAGGGCCAGCACCATGGAGGGCATTCAACTCTGCCTCTAGTTTTATTTTCTTTTTAAAAGTTAGGGCAAAAGATGGAGATGGCGTATGTATAACTGTGGCTGATTCATGTTGATGTGTTGCAGAAACCAACACAATATTGTAAAGCAATTAGCCTTAAATTAAAAATAGATAATTTTTTTTGTAGGGCAAAATGTGGTATTTGTGACTGTACTTCTCTGTATTTTATAATCAAATTCAATTGAGAAAGTAAATTCTTAGTAAGAAATACCGAACACAACTTGTCAAATATATTAAAAGGCCAATGTCCCAGGCAGAACGTGCATCTAAACAACATGTGGGTGACTGGGGAAACCTGTTCTTTATGAGTCCCCACATATTTCCTGCTGGGATCCATAAAAGGGTTAAATTTAAGGAGAAGTCTTTAAGGGAGACGGGTTCTTTCTGGTTAGGCTGAGACACTTGGACTCCTCAGCCTCAGTGACCTTCTTTTCAGAAGACAATGTTCCTAGAACTCTTACTAGCTGCCCCAAGCTGTTCTTTTATTCTTATTTCATAGACAGATAATAGACAGTAGATTATAGATATAGCTCTATAATAAATAATAAATGATAAATAACAGGTATATATAGATGATAAAGATCAATAATAGATAAAAGATAGATACTGATGATAGACACAGATTAATAAAAAATAATAGATAAATGACAGAGAATAGATCTAGGTGGACAGATGATACAGACTGATAATAGATAAAGATGATAGATGGTAAATAACAGATAAAATGAGTCACCTATCCCATGAGGCTTTCTCTGATTCTGGCTTTCTCTCCTGCAGATTTATAAGATACTTGAGTCGAGGGTGGGGGGTGGTGCTAGGGATATGAAAGATAATAGAGAGAAAAGGTTGCAACCTAACTCCCCTCTTCTTGAACATGGACTGGACTTAGTGGCCTAATTCCACAGAACAGAGTGTAGAAAGTGGAAATGGTAAGCGTCCAGTGAAAGGGCTGAGCAGACACTCTTAACCAAGCGCACATTCACCTCCACCAGAGACACATTCTGATAGGGTAAAACAGACGTACCCTCCTCTGATAGAATGGGCTCAGAAGGAGCTTCACACCTGTGGTATTCTGTCCAGAAACCTGCAAACCCAGAGAGTCAGAAACTGCCCCATGACTTTCTATCCGACCTTAAGTGTGGCCATGACCCCTGAAGGCCACCTCCCCAGAGGCACTAAAGGATATTACCATTGAGTGGAGAGGGCCAAAAGGGCTTTTGAGGTTCTCTTTCCAAACCTTGAGACACAAGTCTATACATTCAATAGTTCTCAAAACCAGGGATTGTCTGACGCAAAATGCTGTCCTTGTGAGGACTGCAATCATTACACAGAATTCAGATCAAATTTTCTGAGGCCTGGACTGCAACTGTCTTTGGAAACTAACTATTCCATAAACTACTGATGAAACCTCCTGACTGATGCTTGCTTGTCCCCAGGCACTTACTGGACACTGCTGCTTTTGGAGGCTGGCCCCCAGCAGAAGGGTACCAGTGACACAGCATCCCCCAACCCCCGCAGGATGCACCCAGGACACACGCAGCCACATCCTGCCTCTCCAGCCCCCAAGCCTCCAACCTGCCCCTCACCAGACAGATGCTTTGGTCTCAACACTCATCCCTAACTCAGAAAGCCCTCCCCTGGCTGGTCCGGGCCATGTTCTGGAGCCTCTGGCCCTCCATGTCTCCACAATCATCACAATTTTCACCTCATGATCACTGTCGCACCCCCACAGTCCACCCTCTGCTCTGTCCAGCCTACGAGCCCCAGAGCCACCTGTGCCAGGCACCTGCCCAGCACATCACAGATGTTCACCTGATCACTGCTGAAGGAGATGGTTTACACACTCTGAGCAGAACCCACCCCCGCCCCCGCCCGAAAACGAGCAGTCGGAATTGACCACGGAAGCAGGCAGAGTGGTCATTTCAGATGAGAGGCATGGAAAGGTCTCCCAGACTCTAACCTGTTAAAACCTTGCTTTGCGGGGAAGGAGGTAGGAATACAAAGCCCATTTTGGGGAGAATAATTAAATGTACAGGAGCGATGACATGTATGCATCATGACTAGACTCCCTAAAAAGATATCTTGAAAAAACAGAATGCAGTCAGGGGAAGTCCTCCCCACAACTGTGCTCCCCTTCAGGGCACTCAATCCTCTAAAATACAGTCAACACCTGGTCCCAAGAGCAGTGCTGCCGGAGGAACTAGAGACATGTCGCTATCCAGAAGCCACTGTCCTTGCTTTCTTCTGCCACAGCTTACTGGAACCAGTATAGAAGCCCAGGTTGAATCTCTGCTTTGAAAAATAATTTGAGTAGTGTAAAAGACTTCCTTCCAAACCTCCTGTTTTCTGATACAATTCAACGGCATCGTTCACTCTGAAACAAAAACTGACAAATTCGGCCTTAAGAACCTACCTAACCTGTGCATCTATAAAAATATTGAAACTCAAATATTTCAGGGTTAAAAGGCATCCTTTTAGGCATATGGTGCAGCTCACGGGGCCACAGACCATGAGAGCAGCAGTTCTGTTGGTCAGAACGTTCCCCTCTCCTTTCTCCGTGGCCACAGTCAGGAGAGAAGGGACCAACTCTCCGTGATATTCAGCATGCATGGGGACTGTGAATTCCACAAGTTTCCAGACCCCGCCCACCGCATCCCACTCCGGCCAGAGAGGGTCGTTAATATTAACCAACTAATGCTCCAACTTTCATCATGTGAGGGAAAGACATTACTTGTTGCCCAAATAGCCACATACCAAATGGATGAATTCACGGTGACTCTTAGAAACAGCGCTTGGAGAAATTTCCATGGCTGAGCACAGACTGCACCGTCACCCCTGCCAGACTCCAAGGACACAGCACTGCGCTCACCACCAGGGCACCCGAAGGACAGCTGGACCCGCTTCCCTGGGGGGCTGGACGTCCACCCAGGATGCCCTCTGCACCCTAGCAATGCCAGGCTACATAGTAATAGATCTTCCTCACAGACATTTCTCCCCAAGGGTCAAAGTGTACAGAAAGGTTATTCACCTTTTCACTGTTACTTACTCCATAATTATCTGTTATGATGTTTCTTATTGCATTGTTACTTATTCTGTTGTTGCTATGATGTTACTTATTTGTAACAAGCAGTATCCTCACCTCGCTGGGTGCTGTATGGCTCAGAAGCCAGCCTTCCTGGGCTCACATGATGAAAGAATTTGGGGTTTGGGTTTTTTTTTTTGGTATTTGGGTTTCTCTTAAAAAACAAGAAAAAGAAAAAATTAATTAAGAAGAGAATTGGTCTTTGGCCTTCTAATTTACACATCTTAGATTCCCACCCAAGCTGTCAGCCTCGGAGAAGACAGCCAGTGAATCCTGCAAGTTTGATAAACTACAGACTGATCCAGCAGAGCACTTTGCAGTCCTGGGCGATATTGCGCAAGGCCAAGTGAGCAACGATCGTCTCTGTCGAGATCCTGGTTAAATGGCCCAAATGTCTCCAGCCTCAGTTTCCGCACCCACTCAAAGTAATCAGCCTTCTTCAGGGACTTCTGTGAGCATTTAAAGCATGACACACAGAAGACACCTTACACCCATCACCCTCTTCCCCCCAGCTTCTCAAAAGAGCTCCCACCTAGGAGTCAAAAAGATTCTGAGAAACTCCCAACAAACCTCACAACCTAAATGCAGGTCAAGTGAATGCTTTTATACTCACTTTGCTGCTGCCGAGTCACGTCAGTCATGTCCGACTCTGTGTGACCCCACAGATGGCAGCCCACCAGGCTCCTGTCCCTGGGATTCTCCAGGCAAGAACACTATTGATAAATTCATTTGGATTCTGTTAACTCACACGCTGTGATCATTTCATCAAGGACCTTCCTTAGGAAAAGAAATTTGCTTCACAACTAAGACAAATTACAGTGCCAAGAATATCAAATATAGGATATTTGTAAACCCCAGCAGAGTTTTTCTGTATCCTGATGCAGTTCAGAAACTCAGCTCCCACATGCTGGTTGTTGGTCCTTCTTATCAACCACCAGTGTAGGTGATGACAGGGAACGCGGGGTAAATGAGCAGAAGCCAGGACAAGTGCAGAGCAGCAGAAATTCATTTTCGCAACAACATTTATAATTGGAATATTTAATAACCTGGTCTTATTTTCTCTATGAGGACTCCAAATACAGGCTCACACAGACAGCTCAGCCTCCAAAGGAAGGACAAAGAGGCCAAGAGCCACCCTCTCACCCAGACTAGCACTGCTCATGTCCAGTCTCCCGGAAGCTGGGAGCTGATGCTGACATGCCCTCCACACTCCACCTGGATGCAAATTTGCATGTCACCTTCCCCAATCCTTGACCTACTTGTGCAGCCAGATTACTGCCTTAAACTGTTTACCCGAGATGTGTTTTGACATGCATTTTTCTCTTCGGCAAAACCCTCTGTGATTTATGGGAAACTAAAATCATGTGTTTCTCGTTAGTTTACACTTTAAAACACCAAAAATGTTATTTTGTAGAGCTATTTCAATGTCCACAGAGTTTTTCAAAGACTTTTTTCTTGGAAACAGAGGTCAACATCTTCCCCAGGGAAACAACCCCCAGACTCTAAGGGCCAGGTTTGGCTCCAGACCTCCAAGTCTTTGGATCTGCAGAAGGCATTCTGTCCAGCAAAGAAATGCCACCAGCAGAAGAGTCCCAGAGTCTGCTCAGTGTACCATGAGGGCAAGTTTGCCATTCCCTCCAGGGTGCCCGAAGAGTTTACGTCCATCCTCCTGGGGGACCCTGGGATGGGAGTCATTTTGCTCACAAAACCAGTAACGTAGAGTCCATTTTCCCACTCAAATGCAGCATCTTTTGAGCACTGCCAGACAGCGCTTAAAAAGATGTGCTTGAAGAGATGCCTGTTCTGTTTCAAAACTTTAAACCTAATTACAAACTGTGTTCACTTAAGAGTGTTCTGAGTTTCCTATCTAATTCAAATTGGGAGCATTACTGTGAAACCAGGGAAGATCTGCAGACAGGAAAGTGTGCCCCTCAGCACCGTCCAGCACCCCTGCCAGCCCTCCTCCTCTCCTCTGCAGCCCTGTCTCCCCCGGCTTCACTCACTGGCCTGCCCTGGCCCATCTCCAGCAGCGTGACCGAGTCTCCCTAAATCTGAAGGAGGCCATCCCTACCTTGGGAGACCACCCTGCACCACAGGCTCTAACAGTGGGTGAACTTGGCTGCCTCTACTTTAATGCACACTGTGGATACTTTTGCACCATCTGGAGCAACTAATGGCCTGTCACACACTTGGGAGTTATTCATTTCTAAATACAGATTCATTTTAGATACATAATGTGTGGTAGGTTATGAGATGCATCTTAGCATGTTATAGAAGAATGCTCATCTCTTTTCAAAAGCAATTATCTAACAAAATTACTACTGTTAGCTGTATATGGAAGTTGTTATAAAGTCATGATTTATTTCTTTTATGAACGCACCAGAACTCCTAGAGCGTTCTTCAGGGAAGCCACAGGAAGCACCAAAGGTGGCCATAAAAAGCAAAGACACAGAAAGGTTGCCTCAAATGAGGCAGGAGACCAAAGAGGAAATGGAGCAACCCCATCTGAGAATGTCCTGCCAGCTCAGAAGCGCCAAGCATCCACCGGGTGTCAACTTACCGTTAATGACACTTTTAGAACTGCGCTGTGAAACCAACCCGGGGAAGCATTGTCATCACGAGAATTCACTTATTTATACCCTGTCCTCTCATAGCGGCAGCCATACCTGATTTCATATGTAAGGATTTCAGATGGAGAGTGTTGATTAAAGGTTGCCATGGTGACCACACATTTGTGTCTCCATGGTGACACTCACAAATGGGAAAGACCCTTAATTTTAATTTTATTTAAGGTTCCAAAAGATGTTTTCTCCTCAGACTGCATAATATAACAAGGCTAAGCGGATCTTGCTCCCTGCTGCACTTGTTCTTGGGAAAGCAAAGGGAGAAGAAGGTAAAGGGGAGGAAGAGGTGAGAACTCTTTAGAACAGATACAATGTGGATTCCCGTTTCTTGCCTGGAACACAAATCAATGGCCTTTGATAAAGAATAATAACAGTGTCCAATAATTAAGCATTTCCTCTTTTATAGCTGTCTTCCTACTGAATCTTAATTACAGATGTCTGTCCTACTTTACAGATAAGAAGACTGAGAAGCAGGGAACAGGTTGGCCTAAGGGTGTACTGCTGGGAAAGGACGGGACTAGGGAAAGACAAGGCTTTCTGACCCCAAAACTCCTACCACTCACTCAAGGGTCTGAGCCAAGCTGCCACTCACTCAGCTCAACTGAGATGGGAAGAGCCCTGATGAGACACAAACTAAGTCCTGAACCTCAGCACCTGCTCTCCTGACAGAAATTCAGCGAGGCTCCATCAGTCATACCATTGCAGGGAGATATAGGCAAATGAACAAAAACTGAGAGGGGGAAAAATGGTATTGCTCTCAGAATACCCAGCAAGCCAAGAAGATGACTAGAAGGTGACATGACAGTGACATATAAGACAGAAAAGCCTAGAACTCTTGGGTGGGGAGAAAAGTCTCTCCAACTCTGTAGACCAAGTGTATGCAGAGAAGCTGAAAACAAAGTTCCTTGAGATAAAACCCGACTTTTCATTAACTTTATGTTTAAAGTATAGCTGCATGCGTGCTAAATGACTTCAGTCCTGTGCAACTCTGTGCAACCCCACAGACTGTACTCTCCAGGTACCTCTATGGGATTCCCCAGGCAAGGATACTGGAGCGGGTTGCTATTCCCTCCTCCAGGGGATCTTCCCAACCCAGAGATCAAACCTGTGTCCCTTACTTCTCCTTACCTCTCCTGCAATGGCAGGGAGGTTCTTTACCACTGAGCCACTTGGAAGGCCCCAAAGTACAGCTTTTTACCCCACATGTCCTTCGCTGTTCAGTGGAAGCCTTGGGGAGCCTCTTCAATCCCTCTGGGTGGAAGGCTGAGCTGAGTCCCAGAGCCCTGCTCTGTGCCCCTGCCTCCAGGAGGGTGGTCAGGCGCATCCAGGAAAGCCCTTCTGACCTGAGCATCTCCATGTAACCACTGAATACATCACCTCAGAGCCCCAATGTCCCATTCACAGTCCTGCTCATCTGGTCCCTTCTGACCCTTTTCGTGTGGGTGCTCAAGCCCCTCCCCCAGTCAGCCTTCATTGGGATGGATGTGTCCCCTCAAGACTTCCTGTCTAGGGAACTATACCTGATGGATGTTCTATCTGACATACTCTGCAAGCTTCCTATTTTCTTAGAACATATTCATATAAAAAGAAGGACATCCGGAGAACATGTTCTCATGTTTTCATAATACAAACTTTCATTCTGCAAATCCATCTACTACATAAACAACCCTCAGGCAAAAAGTAGAAGCAACAAGGAAACAGCCAGTCTCCCTTCCTCACTGCCCCCTCTCCCTTGGCTGTTAGGTCACCTATTTTCTGGCCTCTGTAATGGGGCCAAGGAAATGGGAACAGTAAACAGGAAGGCGGTGCTGTGCATGCGGGCAGCCCCCAGAACAACCACTGAGCAGAAGTGACAGAGTGTGGCCGGGGTGCAGGGGACAGCCCGGGGAGGGGGGAGGCTCTGTGGTCAGCAGGGGGAGTGAGGACAATGCTGACTCAGCTTTAAAGGTTACTTTTTAGTAACAAGTATTAATGTAACCAACACTGTGAAGAGCACCTTGCTGCTCTCATCAAAGCTGGTGAGGCTGTGAATCTAGATGTCTGAAACACGGTGTATCAAGGGCCCCAGAGAAGCAGAACAAACAGGAATACAGATACAGACACAGATACATGTGACATAATACTCAGAGACAAGGGAGGGGGTGGTTTCAAGAACTGGCTTGTGCAGTCATGCGTTCACAGGACAAGCCTGGAGTCTGCAGGGCAGCCCGCAGCTCCCGTGAGGGGTGATGCTCCGGTCCAGGGGCCACAGCCCTTCTTCTCCAGGAAACCTCACCATTTGCTCTTCAGGCCTTCAACTGATGGATGAGGCCGCCCACATCGTCAAGCATAATCTTCACTTAAAGTCAATTAAAGCCAAAGACACCAGCCATATCTGCAGACCACCTGAATTAGGTTTGTTTGTTTGTTTCATGTTAGAATACAGCTGACTAGCAATGTTGCGCTAGTTCCAGGTGTACAGCAGACTGAGTCAATTATACATGTACAAGTATTTATTCTTTTTCAACTTCTTTGCCCGACCAACCAACTGGGCACCACAGTCTAGCCGAGGTGATACAGACCCAACCATTGCACAGGAAGAAAAATGGTTTTCTTTAAAAGGAAAATGCCCAAGATGGCAGGATGTCCCTGGGGCAGGCATGTGCCTGGGGACAGGGGAAGCAGCACAGCAGGTGCGGGGGAGACGTGGGGCTGAGGGGGGTGATCCGCCACAGCCAGTCCAGGGGTCTCCCTGGTAAAGGTCACAGACAGGAAGCCACCAGCATCCAGGAGGTCAGCAGGCATTCTGAGTGCATTTAATGGACAGTCATTTCAAATGGCCAAACAAAGCATCATCAAAGGAAAGCAGTGACTCCCTTGAGGGTTCCCACTACCTATGAGTCTCAGTCAAAACTAAGACCTTCAAGCCAAACAGTTTCCTATGCTCCATGACAATGCAGTGGCCTCTAATTTCTCCATCTCTTTCACTTTTTACCACAGTGAACAAGCCTCGAGCACCCAAGGAGCTTGTTTGGTGCAACCGTCAAGGCTGAGAAGGTCGCCGGGAAGATGGGTGGGTGGGGACAGGCCTGGGAAGATGCACACAAAAACATTAACACCTTAAAAAGCCTTCTGCAGGAAACTTCATTCAGTATGGGGCGAATTGAAATAGAAGCGACTGAAATACACAGATTCCTAAGAGAAGAGCAGCATCACAGTAAGAATGCCTTTATTATCCCAAATTAGCTGCAAAAATCCCTTCAGAGACTTGACGAGAGGTAAAAAAGAGATTTCTCACAGCATCACAGAACAGGAAAACCCCAGGATAAGAATACTCATACAATACAACTCTGTTTCATAACACAGTCACACAGGCTTTTAATACCCAGCAATTACAGCAAAGGAGAAGAATTAAAATCGCTGCGGGAAGTGAGGATGAAACATTGGAAAGAATTCACACAAACAGTCAAAGAGAAAAAGGAACTCTGGTTAAAGTCTTAGGAATCCCAGAGTCAGGAGGGCAATATGAGGAGGGCAGCTTGCCCAGGACCCGTCTTTGCCCCTGGCTTATCGCCTGACCCACAGGGCCTTAAGTGACCAGGCTGCAGAGCGGGCTCTGAGAGCAACCACGGTCCCTGCCTTCAAACCTCTTAGCATCAAGCCAATGTCCTCTTTTTTCTGAGCAATCTTGTAGCTTGTATAGAGTATTCTATCCTCCCCAGAAAACTGAGTGATTAAAAAAAAACAAAACTGGCAGGAATGATGTCTGTGCAGCCTGACGTCAGTCAACTGACCCTGCCGTGTCATGTCCTAAGCAGCACACACTTGGGGTGGCCAGTCCTGCTCACCGTGGGTTCTCTGCTGGATTCTCCTCAAGACCCCGGGGTGCAACAGGCAGCACACACTGGGGCAGCCCATGGGGACGGGAGAGAAAGGACGTCCTTGCCGCTGAGGACCGCAGATGGCTGGCATGCCAGTAGGCGATGCAGAGGTGCACACAGAGGTGCCGTGAGGGCACGGGAGCCCAGAGGAGGAAGGGAACACCTGACTGAGAGCCGGGAGCTTCGCCTGGGGAGAGGAGGAGGAAACCCACCTCAACTGGGGTCTATGACATGGGCCGATGTCGTGCTGTGGGCAATTATGCTGGGACTTAAAGGGGAGCTGAGCTTCAGGCAGAGAAAGAGCATGTTCCAAGCAAAAGGGTAGGGCAAATATAGGCATAGACAGGGAAGGTGGGGCAGGCAGGATGTCAGCTCCACCTCAGGACGACCCGGGGGTTCATCCCACAGCCTCCGTTAGCCTCAGTGTCCAGCTCATAGACAGCAGATCAGGTCAGGACACATCACGTCAAACGATGAGGACTCAAGGAAAAATTCGCACACTGCCTGACATCCAGCTAGGCTACGTGCTTGCTTAAAAAATTAACAAAGACAAAAAATAAACCACATGACAACCTTACAGATCTTTAATTAGCTGAATTAGACTCCTCTGGCTCAACTTCATTTCCCCCACTCAGTATCCAATGGGCCCGCTGTTCTCCAGGTGCTACATTCAGACCAAGTGCCCGTGGACGTCACCGCGGTTCACACGTTTCCAGATTCACAGCTGCCTCCCCTAGGGCCCCACCGTGAAGAGAGTGCACAGATGTCCCAACACGGCCTCCAGACGCTGAGAAGGACTCGCTGCCACCACTGTCTGCTGGGCAGCCAAGAAAGAGGCGCAGAGATGCTGTGGTGCCTGCTGACCACTGGGCTCTCCCTGAAGGTAAAGATCTCCCTCCTGAAAAGTACTGACATGCTCCAGCAGAAACCTCTGCGAGGTGTGAATGAGGTCTCCGAGAGCTGAGATGCCTCCCAGGCTGGTGTCCAGACCTACACTTAGGAGGCTACCCCAGGGAGGAGCTGTGGTTCAGCAGGCATAAATCACCACGTAGCTGCTGCAGGAATAACATGACAAGTGCTACAGGCATGTGCTGGCAGCTTCGCCAATTCCTTCATCTTACACATCACTTCTGCAGTATTTTCCCCAAACCTGGGTGAAAAAAACACAAACTTCACTAAATGATCTATTTACATGATTGAATAAATGTGGGTATCAGTCAGCCTGTAAGAGTGTTTTAAAATAATAAGAAGATATGATGCTAAAGCTGAAACTCCAGTACTTTGGCCACCTCATGTGAAGAGTCGACTCATTGGAAAAGACTCTGATGCTGGGAGGGATTGGGGGCAGGAGGAGAAGGGGACGACAGAGGATGAGATGGCTGGATGGCATCACGGACTCGATGGACATGAGTCTGAGTGAACTCCGGGAGTTGGTGATGGACAGGGAGGCCTGGCGTGCTGCGATTCATGGGGTCGCAAAGAGTCGGACACGACTGAGCGGCTAAACTGAACTGAACTGAAGAGGCCTGATGACCTGAAGAATACAGAGTGGTCTAAAGCCACTTTTCAATTTAAAATTTTTACACTTTCTGCTGATTAAGAACAACAATAAAAGCTCCTCTGATCCAACCCAAAGGCAACCATGTGCTCATCCTCTCTGAGCTCGGTTAACAGGTTCTGTGTGTGTGAACCATGCCCCTGCAGGAGGAGTTGCCTACATGAAGACAGACAGAGGCACAGACACACAGTTGGAGATTTTGTAGACTACAGTTTCCTGTGTAAACCTGCACTGATTTTCCTCTGACTAGACGACGAGAGGTGTGATGAGGATGGATGGTGTCCTTGGCATATGCAGATGCCACAGGCAGTTCGAGGACAAGACGGTTGGATGGCATCACTGACTCGATGGACATGAGTTGGAGTAAGTCCCGGGAGATGGTGAAGGACAGGGAGGCCTGGCGTGCTGCAGTCCATGGGGTCGCAAAGAGCTAGACACGACTGAGCAACTGAACAACAACAGCAAATCTTCCTCAAAACATATAGACAGTGTCCTTCTCCTTCAAGACCTCACTTAAAGGACAGTAAAGCAATGACGGGATGAAAAACGAACAATGATGCACAGACGGAGGGGATGAGAAGCAGGTGAACTTAAAGGAGTGAGAAGCTACAGAGAGGAACAATACAGGACATGGGGAGCCCCGGTTACAGGGTGCTCGGGAGGGCCTTTCTCCAGGTCGACCCCAAAGGGTTGGTGTACCAGGGTATCAGAGCCATGAAGGGCAGCACCGAGGAAATAGTGCAACCAAGCCGAGGCAGAGGAGCAGGCTCTGGGCAGGAAAATGAGGAAGTAACTGAAAGTTATTACATTGTAGGAAGGTATTGACTCCACATGCGCTGATTTCCAACCAGGTAAATACCTCCAAGCCAAAACAAAAAATAAAAAATCTAGAACTTTACCCTAAAACATCTGATCACTACAGAGGAAAGAACTAATCATTCTAGTATACAGAAGTCCCCAGTAAAACATACTGTCACATCTAACACCCTAAATCAAACCCCATCAATTCACAAACACCATTGGTTTTTAGCACCTCACTTCTAAATAAAAAGGTCAGCCAAGGATCACCAACATAAAAGCCTTCATCTTGGAAAAGAGTTCAGTTCAGTCAGTTCAGTCATTCAGTCGTGTCCGACTCTTTGCGACCCCGTGAATCACAACATGCCAGGCCTCCCTGTCCATCACCAACTCCCGGATTTCACCCAAACTCACATCCATCGAGTTGGTGATGCCATCCAGCCATCTCATCCTCTGTCATCCCCTTCTCCTCCTGCCTCCAATCCCTCCCAGCATCAGAGTCTTTTCCAATGAGTCAGCTCTTTCCATGAGGTGGCCAAAGTACTGGAATTTCAGCTTTAGCATCAGTCCTTCCAAAGAACACCAAGGATTGATCTCCTTTAGAATAGATTGGTTGGATCTCCTTGCAGTCCAAGGGACTCTCAAGAGTCTTCTCCAACACCACAGTTCAAAAGCATCAATTCTTCGGGGCTCAGCTTTCTTTATAGTCCGACTCTCACATCCATACATGACCACTGGAAAAACCATAGCCGTGACCAGATGGACATTTGTCGCCAAAGTAATGTCTGTGCTTTTCAATATGCTATCTAGGTTGGTCATAACCTTCCTTCCAAGGAGTAAGCGTCTTTTAATTTCATGGCTGCAAACACCATCTGCAGTGATTTTGGAGCCCAAACAAATAACGTCTGACACTGTTTCCACTGTTTCCCCATCTATTGCCCATGAAGTGATGGGACCAGATGCCATGATCTTAGTGTTCTGAATGTTGAGCCTTAAGCCAACTTTTTCACTCTCCTCTTTCACTTTCATCAAGAGGCTTTTTAGTTCCCCTTCACTTTCTGCCATAAGGGTGGTGTCATCTGCATATCTGTGGTTATTGATAGTTCTCCCAGCAATCTTGATTCCAGCTTGTGCTTCCTCCAGCCCAACATTTCTCATGATGTACTCTGCATGTAAGTTAAATAAGCAGGGTGACAATATACAGCCTTGATGTACTCCTTTTCCTATTTGGAACCAGTCTGTTGTTCCATGTCCAGTTCTAACTGTTGCTTCCTGACCTGCATATAGGTTTCTCAAGAGGCAGGTCAGGTGGTCTGGTATTCCCATCTCTTTCAGAATTTTCCACAGTTTATTGTGATCCACACAGTCAAAGGCTTTGGCATAGTCAATAAAGCAGAAATAGATGTTTTTCTGCAACTCTCTTGCTTTTTCCATGATCCAGCAGATGTTGGCAATTTGATCTCTGGTTCCTCTGCCTTTTCTAAAACCAGCTTGAACATCTGGAAGTTCATGTTTCACATATTGCTGAAGCCTGACTTGAAGAATTTTGAGCATTACTTTACTAGCATGTGAGGAGTGCAACTGTGCGGTAGTTTGAGCATTCTTTGGCATTGCCTTTCTTTGGGATTGGAATGAAAACTGACCTTTTCCAGTCCTGTGGCCACTGCTGAGTTTTCCAAATTTGCTGGCATATTGAGTGCAGCACTTTCACAGCATCATCTTTCAGGATTTGAAATAGCTCCACTGGAATTCCATCACCTCCACTAGCTTTGTTCGTAGTGATGCTTTCTAAGGCCCACTCGACTTCACATTCCAGGATATCTGGCTCTAGGTGAGTGATCACACCATCGTGATTATCTTGGTCGTGAAGATTTTTTTTGTACAGTTCTTCTGTGTATTCTTGCCACCTCTTCTTAATATCTTCTGCTTCTGTTAGGGCCATACCATTTCTGTCCATACCATCTTGGAAAAAAAGGCCAGGATAAATAGGAAAAAATACAGTGGAGTATTCAGGAATAATTTGAATGCTCCAATTTGTATAATCATTATAAATGGCATCATATTCATAAAGCAAAGACAATGCAGTAAGTAGGAAAATTAGAGAAAGATGAAACTTTTAGAGCCTAAAACACATGATAAATTAATAAAAAGAGTGGAAGATACATTAGGAAAACCTCCCCAAAATGAGAACTCTGAATCCTAAGGAGACAAATCTCTATTATCTACTGAGATAACAGACAAGAAGAATATAGAAAATTAGTCTAAGGTCCAAGATCCAACCAGTAGAAGTTTGGAAAACAGAATGGGGAAAAACAAAGGGGAAGAAATCATCACTGTATTCAAGAGACTTTTCCAAAGATTAAAAGATACAATCTCCAGGTTTAAAATGCTCCCACATGCCTAGAGTAATAATAGGTGAGAAAAGACCTACACCTGTGGTACACCTAGGTACGACATTATGAAATTCAGAATACTGAGAATGGGAGGGCATTGTCTTAAGGAAGAAAAATCAACCATAGTGTAGAACAAAAGGCATCAGGCAGCCTCCTTGTCAATAACAGCAGATGCCAGTGACAATAAGAGATCCTCTCCAAACTCTGAGAATTTCTTTCTACCTAGAGCTCTTTTCATAACTGCAAACTGATACCAAGAAAAAATTGTCAATATCTTCAGCAATGGAAGAAAAAAATCTTCAGAAACTTCTTCCTGCACTCACTACACCAAAAAGGTATTAGAGGAGGGGCTGGCACATTCAAAGGATCAACCAAGGATAAAATCTCAAGATCTAGGAAGCAGTAAAACTAAACCAGGGAAGCAATGAAAGAAAGTCCCAGGACACCAGCCCAGCAGCAGGCCTGGAAAGAGTGATGTCCAGATGGAGGAGGGAGACCCTTTGTCTGGGGGCTGGGGAAGTCTCTGGGGACAATTAGATTGACCATCTGATTAGACAGACTGGTCAAAGTTGGTTACAGCTGAGAATGTAATAAAGCAAAAGGCTAACACAAAAGTAAAAGCAATTATAAACTCCAGGAAAAGCCAAAGGATGTACAGGAAAGAAAACCTTTGGCTCTGCAATGAATAATATTTGCATAGTCACAACAATAAATTATATATCATTTTCCTACTTAAATATTTAACCCATAGAGATGAATGGATGAGATGTTTATAGTTTCAGAACAAAATTAAAATGTTACGACTCTTGATGTTTTAAAAGTAAGAAAAGAAATGACAGAAGTTAAGAGAAGAAGGAGAGCCGAAGGGTGAGGGAGCAGTGTCAGAATGTGCCACCCTTACAGCCCCACAGAACCCCCCTCACCACCAGAAGGGCCCCACACATGGAGTAACATGCTTTGTCATCATCATGATACTCATAATACTTTTTGAACAAGGGGCTCTGCAGCTTATCCTGGGGCTGAGTACACAGTTAGCAGCTGACAAACTCCCTGTACTTAATGCAGCAAGAAATCAAGCTCTACTTATGCTCCTTAAAGCAGCAAAGTAACCTAGCAATGAAGGGACTCAAAATGTGGATGACTGTCTTGAGATACTGGGAGAAACATTGATGAGGATGTGTAAATCCTCAACTTTCCCATCAAAAGAGAGAAGTAGCAGTGTAAATCAATATTTAGGGACCAACAATAACAGAAGAAACAGCTGAAAGAGATAAAATAGTCAAGCCTGAGTAAAGGGATGAAGGATGAGGAAGGGTGAACCCAGAGACCACTGTTTCTTTTTGTAGTTCCCAGTGTAATCTACCAGTGGAGAACTAATAGATTCAAGGGATCAGATCTGTTAGACAGAGTGCCTGAAGAACTATGGATGGAGGTTAGTGACATTGTCTAGGAGGTGGTGACCAAGACCATCCCTAAGAAAAAGAAATGCAAAAAGGCAAAATGGTTGTCTGAGAAGGCCTTACAAACAGCTGAGAAAAGAAGTGAAGTGAAAGGCAAAGGAGAACAGGAAAGATATATCCATCTGAATGCAGAGTTCCAAAGAATAGCAAGGAGAGATAAGAAAACCTTTCTAAGAGATCAATGCAAAGAAAGAGAGGAAAACAATAGAATGGGCAAGACTAGAGATCTCTTCAAGAAAAGCAGAGATACCAAGGGAACATTTCATGCAAAGTTAGGCACAATAAAGGACACAAATGGTATGGCCCTAACAGAAGCAGAAGATATTAAGCAGAGGTGGCAAGAATATACAGAAGAGCTATACAAAACAGATCTTCATGACCCAGATAACCACGATGGTGTGATCTCTCACCTAGAGCCAGACATCCTGGAACGTGAAGTCAAGTGGGCCTTAGGAAGTACCACTATGAACAAAGCTAGTGGAGGTAATGGAATTCTAGCTGAGCTATTTCAAATCCTAAAAGATGATGCTGTGAAAGTGCTGCACTCAATATGCCAACACAATTGGAAAACTCAGTAGTGACCACAGGACTGGAAAAGGTCAGTTTACATGCTAATCCCAAAGAAAGGTAATGCCAAAGAATGCTCAAACTACCACACAATTGTGTTCATCTCACACACTAGCAAAGTAATGCTCAAAATTCTCCAAGCTATGCTTCAAGAGCACATGAATCAAGAACTTTCAGATTTTCAATCTGGATTTAGAAAAGGCAGAGAAATCAGAGATCAAATGGCCAACATCCATTGGATCACAGAAAAAGCAAGAGAGTTCCAGAAAAACATCTACTTCTGCTTTATTGACTGTCTCAAAGCCTTTACTTTGAGATCACAACAAACTGCAGAAAATTCTTTAAGAGATGGGAATACCCGATCACCTTACCTGCCACCTGAGTTTGTTCTGCACAACAAACAGCAGAAAATTCTTCAAGAGATGGGAATACCAGATTGCCTTACCTGCCACCTCAGTATATAGGTCAAGAAGCAACAGTAAGAGCCAGACATGGAACAATGGAATGGTTCCAAATCAGGAAAGGAGTACATAAAGGCTGTATACTGTCACCTTGCTAATTTAACTTATATGCAGAGTACATCATGCAAAATGCCAGGCTGGATGAAGCACAAGCTGGAATCAATATTTCCAGGAGAAATATTAATAACTTCAGATATGCAGATGACACCACCCTTATGGCAGAAAGCGAAGAGGAACTAAAGAGCCTCTTGATGAAGGTGAGAGAGTGAAAAAGCTGGCTTAAAACCCAACATTCAAAGAACAAAGATTATGGCATTCAATCCCATCACTTCATGGCAAGTAGATGGGGAAACAATAGAAACTTTATTTTCTTTGGCTCCAAAATTATTGCAGATGGTGACTGCAGTCATGAAATTAAAAGATGCTTGCTCCTTGGAAGACAAGCTTTGATAAACCTAGACAGCATATTAAAAAGCAGAGACATTACTTTGCAAACAAAGTTCTGTGTAGTCAAAGCTATGGTTTTTCCAGTAGTCATGTATGGATGTGAGAGTTGGACTATAAAGAAAGCTGAGTGCCAAAGAATTGATGCTTTTGAATTGTGGTGTTGGAAAAGACTCTTGAGACTCCCTTGGACAGCAGTCCATCCTAAGATACAACCAGTCCATCCTAAAGGAAGTTAGGAAACCAGTCCTGAATATTCATTGGAAGGACTGATGTTAAAGCTGAAGCTCCAATACTTTGGCTACCTGATGCACAGAGTGAAGTCTTTTCACTCATTTGAAAAGACCCTGATGCTGGGAAAGATTGAAGGCAGGAGGAGAAGGGGACAACAGAGGATGAGATGGTTGGATGGCATCACCGACTCAATGGACATGAGTTTGAGTAAGCTCCAGGAGTTGGTGATGGACAGGGAGGCCTGATGTACTACAATTCATAGGGTCGCAAAGAGTTGGACACGACTGAGCAACTGAACTGAACTGCACTGAATGTGATCTACTTTTTTAACCTTCTACACGTATTACTTTCATTTTTAAATCAACTTTTATAGGATAATTTAAAAATCATAATACAGCAAAGACACATTCTATAAATGTATTCTAAAAACTAGTTAAATAAAGCAACTAATTCACATTTCTAATTTATCTAATACAAATGTTATATGATTTATATTTTACAACAGGAAATGGCAAGCTCAGAACATGTATGACATAGTTTCTGCCCTCTAGACATTCACTCATGTTGTAAATCGTTTTGTCTCAGACAAGGTCAAGGCTATCCAGAGAAAGAAGAAATTATCAAAGCCAAGTGGCTTACAATGCTCATGTTTGCTTTAAGGGGGCTGTTTGACACTCCCCCCCCCCTCATTTTTTTTAACCATGACACTGATTTCGAAAGCTAGGCATTTACAAATACCAACACAACTTTCAGCAAATGGTCCCTATTTTGGTTAAGGACAAAAGAAGCGGAATTCTCTTTGTGGAAAAATAACTACTTAGTTATTAGTGTTCTAAATAAAACAGGGCAGCAGGGGCTTTGAGAAAGCCAGCTGACCCATCAACAGCTTTCCTGCTGCTTAATGCAAACATGAGTACTTCATTTTCAACAAGGCTGGATGAATGATCTTTCACAAGTAGGTTACAACAGCTGCTGCTGTTGCTCAGTCCCTAAATTGTGTCCAACTCTTTTTGGCCCCATGGACTGCAGCACACCAGGCTTCCTTATCATTGACTATCTCCCAGAGTTTGCTCAAATTCATATCCAATGAGTCAGTGATGCCATCTGACTATATTATTCTCTGTCGTCCCCTTCTCCTTCTGGCCTCAATCTTTCCCAGCATCAGGGTCTTGTCCAGTGAGTCAGCTCTTCACATCAGGTGGCCAAAGTACTAGAGCTTCAGCTTTAGCATCAGTCCTTCCAATGAATATTTGGGTTGATTTCCCATAGAATTGACTGATTTGATCTCCTTGCAGTCCAGGGGACTCCCAAGAGTCTTCTCCAACACCACAGTTCAAAAGCATCAATTCTTCGACGCTCAGCCTTCCTTATGACATAGACACAAAGTATGAACTCTAAGCATTTGGTAAGGTGCTAATGCCCATGTTGTGAACGGAAGTTGCAGAGGGTCCTGCACTGTCATCCCTGCCTTAATGGCAAGAGCAACCCAGGCAACAGCCACACCCCTGCTACCAGATAAAGTCATTCCACAGTCTAACCAAGTCTTAAAGGCTCAATTTCCCCTTCCCAGCACAAGTTTTGTTTTCTTTTTAAAGGACAAGGAAATCCTAGCATGAGAGCAACAAGCGAGGCATAAATCCAAACTTGGCGTTTCCTGGGTCTTACTTAGTTACAGTATCTTCATAAACTGTCTAAATGCCAAGATGATCAAATTCCCTTAATATGAAAGAGTTGTTACCAATCACATGAGAATCTCTCAAAGCTGCTATAATCGAGTTGACCTCACCTCACAACGACTGAGGAAGGAGGGGCTGCAGGTGAGGGCAGAGGGAAATGAGGGGCACAGCCACACAGCCAAGGGCGTGTGGCTCTGGTGGCCACCAGAGGGTCGAGGTCCTCTGATTACTCAGTGCAGGGACACTTCGAGGAAGACAAAGCCCATGCGAGGAAGAAACCCATCCTTTCCCATCAAAATGATGGTATTTCCTGGGGAAAGAAGGGTCTGTCCCCTCAAGCAGTGGTCAGCAAGAGGCGGATCACAACCTAAGAGGGGGACCACCTGAGCAATACCCACCTCCAGGTGCCCACAGCCTGTGGTGGGAAACACAAGGCAAACGTATAAGGTGTGGAGCAGGGGCAGGCAGGGTCATCTAGGGTGCTGCTGGCGGGAGGGAGGGCACAGAAGCAAGGGGAGTGGGAGGACCACAGGATGAAGCGGGGACGCAGCAGAGGCCACCACTGCCCGTCTGGGGCCGGGCAGCCCAGAGGGCACAGCAGTAGGTGGGCTCCAGAGGGACCCACAGAGCATCAGGAACAGAGGACATGCATGGAGACGTGGGTGTGACTCTCCCGCCCACCTCCACCCCAAACTGTGGCAGTGTTAGCAACTTTTTTAACTTTTCATCTTGAAATAATTAATGAGATGCAAAAAACAGTACAAAAACCTTCCATACACTCTTTATTCGGATTCACAAGTTTAACACTTTGTTTTATCATCCCCTTTATATTATATATAACACATTTTATGTATTTCATATATAATATATAATCGCATTCTTTCTGAACCTTTTGAGAGTTAGCTGACAATCTGCTTCTCCACTCCCAAATCCTTCATCATGCATTTTTACAAAGACAAGAACATTCTCCTGCATGATAATAAACAATCAACATTCAGAAAAGTGAGCTTTGATTTGGATTACCTCTGTATCAGATTACACCCCGCACCCCAATAATGTCTTTCCCATCTGTTTTACCTGATCCAGAACTCATGCGTGGCACACAGTGGTCCTGTCTCCCGAATCGAATTTATTCTAGAACACTTCTTCCACCTCCCTGGTCTTCTGTGATACTGGCACCTCTGCAGACTTCAGGCCAGTCGCCCCTGGATTTGAATTGGACAGATTGTGCATCTGGGCAGAGATGCTCAGTATGAGGCCTCATGGCGGGACCTGCATGCCAGTGAGCCCCGTGATCTGCAACAGAAGCTTTGATTCCCTCATTGTTAAATCCCCAGGTTTCTTCACTACAGAACTGTCATTTTTACCCTGTGATTAACACTATGGGGAAGACAATGTGAATATCCCATTTCCCCCAGACTGTCAACCAACGGTCTCAGCGTCCATGACCGAAGCCGACCTGAACAGACCTTATTCTGATGGTACACAGTGGGGATTTTCTAACTCTGTTCTTCGTGCATTCATCAGATGACATTCTGCTGTAAAGAGAAGCTTTCCTTTATTCTCGGTTTACCTACATTTTAGCCCCATGAACCTAGGGGTTCCTACACGATTCGGTGACTGACAGCCCATTCCTGTCCTTATCTATTCTGCCACTCAGGTGACCCCTCGCCTGCAGGGAGCGCCCCTGGCCTGTCCATGCTCCTGTGGGCTGTTCTATACCATAAGAGCACTTCTTCACCTTCTGACTTACTGAAACAAGTCAGACTCATCTTGGACTTTCTCCTCCCAGCCCTGAGATCCTCCAAGGAGTGTTGGTTTATTTAGTGGGGCATAATATTTAGAAACGAAGCTCTAAACACACATGTCCTCCAGTGTTAGCAACTTCTTACAGGGAAGCATTCAAGTCAGTCTGGGGAGGCAGTGAGCTTTGCAGAAGGAATTTCTAACTGGTTGTATGATGTTTAAAGCATGTTTTATCAAGTCCACAAGAGCTGTGACCCACACTGGCCCTGTTTTTCTTTTCAGATGTTGTTGTGGAGGCTGTTGTGCAGCCATTGATCTGAAACTCCGGGTACTGTCTGATGCGTGAGCACCTCCAGTCCAGCTGCATGGTTACTTCCTTGACCATTTGTGAAGCCTCTGTATTTGTCAAGAAGAGTAAACTAACCCAAATTGGCTCTTCCTGTATGTCGACTTTTTGGCAAGGACACAGTAACCCAACCAGGGCGGTTGCATTTATCCTGTAACAAGCACTCATGTAAGCACAGGATCCACCAGAAGCTGTGAGACTTAGGCGGCTGGAAGCACTGTCCCCTCTCGATGACCGAGCCTGCTGCCTGAGCAAATGGTCCATGTCCTCTGAAGACTTCTCTCAGCGCCTCACAGAGGCTTTCCCATCCCTTCTCTGTCAGCCTCCAAGTCCAGCTGCATTCTACCTCCTGCTTTCATTGGCTGAACCTCACCACATAAACCTAAATGTTTGGCGACATGTTATTCTAGCCTACCACAGTAAAATTAATTTGGGGGAAATAAACGAAATAAGTAAAACCTCACGGGAGGAGTTTACTACTACTGTTTCATGTCAGTTTCAAAGCTGAAAGTGGAAGGACTAGCCCAAATTTCAGCAGCTAGGTGGCACGAAGAAAAGAAAATATTTATTCTACACAGAAAATTTTTCAAGCACTGTAAAAATTTTGCTTCAATAAATTGTATCTTGTTCCACTTTATTTCTAAAATTCTTCACTCAATAGAGGGCAGGAAAAGACACTGCAGAGAGGTTTTCAATGGGAAATGGTCAGAATAAAACCCCTTCTCAAATACCCCTGCCTGTGAACTAAATAGAAACTAGAACACATATTCTCAGCTTGTAATAAGACAAAACATTTTCTGTGTTATATCCATAAAAAGATTTTAGACCAATATGTTAATAATTTTTATCACTGAATGATGAAATTATTTTCATATTCTCATCTATTGCAGCTAAGTTTTCTTCAATGTATATGTATAACCTTTGCCAGGGACTCAAAAGATAATAATAGAAGTTTACAAACAGTGGAAAAAGGGAAGCACCAGTGCCAACAGGGTTAGAAACCTCACAGGAGACACTACCAGGGCGGTGGTGAGGAAAACGGCATTTAATTTCACTTCATAAGATGTTCCACAGCTGAATTTAAGCAATTACAAAGATGTAAAATTTCTTAGGACAGTAACTCCAGAAAACTCATCAGTTTTTCACTTACCAGAGTTTTCTGCCAATTCTCAGAAGAAAAGGTTTAGTTGTGAAAGACTGCTTTACCGTGCTGAACCCTAAGATGACATCCGCTTCCTGTGGACTCTGGAGACCTGAGTCTCCCTTTGAATGCAGGGCGGGCAGGACCCAGAGCACAGGGAAAGGCCGCCAACCAAGAGCAGAGCACCCCGGATGGTCCTCTGTGCTGCCCTATTTCAGTACACCAAGGAGACACACTCATTCAACGAACGTTTTCTCAAGACCCGCCACGTGCCAGGAGTCCGGCTGAGCACCAGTAACACAAAAATCAACAAAATATGGTCCCTGCCTTCCTCAAAATTTCAGGACACTATAAAGCAATTATCCTTCAATTAAAAAATAAATACATCTAATAAAAAAAATTTTTTTTAAGTTCAGGACAAGTAAAACAGTCTATTGAAAGTGGAGAAGGCTTTCTGAGTGGAAGTTCTCCTAAAGAGAAAGACAGTGACTAAGAAAGGCGCAGGAGGGGGGAGGGTGGGAGCGGGGGGAGGTCTACCCACGCAGTGCTCAGCTCCTAAGCACTCTGATAAGCCAACTACTTTAGCCCAAAGCTCTTCAAAGCAGAGAGAAAGAACACTTCTTTGCCTTAATCACTTCTAATATCAAACCACTACTGCCACCCTAATCTCTCCGGTTACCACACCACGTGAAGCGCTTCCTACAACCTCAGAGCTGAGTGCTCCAGGCTGAGAGACGGCACCTCGGCAGGAACCTGTGGGTGGCACCCGGGTTCTGACCATGTGTGAGGAAGGGGACGGCAGAGAGGGTCGGGGCCTACTGACCCCCCGTGCCATCCAGGGGCCTGGCCAGCAGAGTGAGAGGTGTCTGCAGCAGAAATGTGGGCGTTCTGCCCCATGTGCTCAGCACTGACCCTTCCCGACAGGCTAGCCAGACTCCCCAGCAGCCAACCTGCAGCCCTGCCCGAAGGAGGACGTTGTCCCTCTCCACCCTTGCTGGGGAGTTCGCCCTTCCCAGGAGCAGCCCTCAACCAACGTCGCAGAGGAATCACTTCCCTGCCCCAGGAGGGTCACTCAGAGTCACAGGACTGCACTGGCCCCAAAGATCCCAGCAGGAATAAGGCTGGATGCCCCCAGGAGAACCTGCAGGAGCACCTGCTTCCCTCCTGGGGCTCACCTCCTCCCTGGGTCTCCTAGCATCAGCTCCCAGGCAAGCTGCTCGCCCTGGAACTCTTACCTCCAAATCCACCCTGGGATGGCACCCACGAACTGCAACCCTCTCCCCTCCACCCCCCTCCCTGGCTCCAGATGGCTACCAGCTCGCTCACCACATTCTGCCACCATCCCCAAACAGGGTGGCAACTCCGCCAACCGCAAGGAGGCTCACACCATCTCCAAGGCTGCTCCAGACACTCCTCAAGTCACTAGAATCCAGCAACTAGAGTCTGGGAAATCTTTGTTGATTTTATATTTGTAGCACATGGAGAAGGCAATGGCAGCCCATTCCAGTACTCTTGCCTGGAAAATCTCATGGACGGAGGAACCTGGTGGGCTGCCGTCCATGGGGTCGCTGAGGGTCGGACACGACTGAGCGACTTCATTTCACTTTTCACTTTCATGCATTGGAGAAGGAAATGGCAACCCACTCCAGGGTTCTGGCCTGGAGAATCCTAGGGACGGGGCAGCCTGGTGGGCTGCCATCTATGGGGTCGCATAGCGTCAGACACGACTGAAGCGACTTAGCAGCAGCAGCAGCAGCACATGGATGCAATACTGTTAAGGATTTTGGTGTGCGCTGATCATTCAATTTAGTTAATATATCACTTATTTACAAAATGTTTCTTAAGCACTTGAACTTTTCTCATATTCCAAGCCACAATGACATATTCTAGACATATTATCTATTACAAATTATAACATTTAAAAAATTATGGGACTTCCTGGGTGGTACAGCAGATAGGAGTCCACCTGTGAATGCAGGGGACACAAGTTCTATCCCTAGTATGGGAATTCCACATGCCACAGAGCAACTAAGCCCGTGAATCACAACAACTGAAGCCTGTGCACCTAGAACCTGTGCTTTGCAACAAGAGAAGCCACCTCAATGAGAAGCACGCACACTGCAACGAAGAGGAGCCTCCACTCACTGCAACTAGAGAAAGCCCCATGCAAAAAGGAAGACCTCGCATAACCAAAAAAAAGTAAATAAAAATAAATTAAAAGTTACAACATTACCTGAGGCTAATTTAATATTATAATCAACTATTCAATAAAAATTTAAAAATTATAAAGTTATGTGCAAATCATTTTCTTGTTAATATTTATTATAAGAAAAGAATGCATTGATTTTGCATAAGAAATAAGATCAGCTTTATCCTTTTGTGGAATATACCTCTTTCAACTATGATGTTCTGACATTTTCCGCTGAGAATCTAATGAAAACGATAAATAGAAAAATAACCATTTACACATATATACAAATTTTTGCATTTAATATGAGTCTAAAGATTAGGTTCATTTGGGATCTCCAGGTTAAGAATCCTGGCCTTATAATTAAGATATGCAAGCATTTTAGAGTGAGGCAAATAACACGTGCTGTTTTCCATCATCACTGTGCTAATGAAATACACTGTACCAAACTCAGCCATAAACACAATTCCTCTATTCAGCTGTGTGGCTGCACGTGAGATTACAAATCAGCTCAGTAAATACTGATGGAGTGCCTGCTTTATGGCCCTGGGGAAGGCGACAGGCTCATTGCCACGTTCGTATTAAACAGTCCACACGCCCCATTGCTGGCAGCCAGGTCACATGCCACCTGCAGTCACTTCAACAAGAAATGGCCTCCGTCTCAAGACACCCCACCCCTCCCAGATCTGCACCCTCGGCACCAGCTTCTGCTTTGTGCCTCACCACTAGATTAAGACCATCTGATACCAGAGTACACAACAGTATCTTGCATACATTTTAATAAACACTTGGTGAAGGAATGAACTAATTCACTGACTTGTGAGATCATTTGGAAAAACAGGCAACAGCAAATGCTACTCTTTCCACAACTCAACCCAGCAACTCTTGACGTCACGCTCCCGTGCTTTGTCCGTCTTGCAAAACGCACACACACACCAGACTCCTTGCTGACACAAATAAAACTTGAAACATACATTCGAGCAGAGTGATCAGAGAGGGGTGGTTGTTTTACCGAGAAGCGGCGAGCATCAGGAGTCCTCCTACACCGTGCCAACCCCACCCCAACTAGCCTGGCAGCATGGGGAGCAAGAAGCTATCCTGAGCACCCCCCCTCCATCTCCCTCCACACCTGTTACGGGGCCTTGGCCTCCACGCTCCACCCTAGGAGCCTCCAGTTCCCTGTGTGAGTTGGGGATAACCCTGACATACCCCTGTTAAGGCAGCACACCCATGGCTGCACGCAGCAGTTGTTCTGGTTTATGGCCCAGCCTATGCGGCACCCTGCCACGCACCAGCCTCAGGGGCAGCACACCCGCCTTGAAATCCTTAACCTCAGCACCAACCACAGCGCCCTCCAAATGTGATGCAGGAAGAGAGTCCTCTGACCAACTTACTGTGATCCTTGGCAGTGCAGCAGGCAGCATGCTGGGGGCCAGGGTGCAAGGACGGTGGGAAGGATGGTGTGCAGGCTGGTGCTGCCCAAGAAGGGACAGGATGTGGCAGGCTCCAGCAGGCGGGCATAAGGTAGACAGGCCATGCCAAGCACTGCAGCTGGGACCACGAGTGCACAGGTGGGAAGGGAGGCAGATTTCTGCGTGGTGGGCTTCTACAGCCATTTCCTGTCCCCGGGGGTGCGGGGCGGGGGGCGGGGGAGGGAGGGCGCAGAACCAGAGGTGAGAGGTGGGTGGGATGGGCAGGGGCTGAACTGGAATATCTCATGGCCAGGGAGGGGAAGATTGTCATAAAGTTCAGGATTAAAGTTCCTACTCCAATCCTGAATGTACGCGCTATGGCAGAAATCTCAAAAGCCACCCCGAGAACACGAGCTCCAGACAACAGCAGCAGGGGCTCTCTCCACAGGCGCTCCTGGGGACATGCAGGCAGCATGGGTTTAGGGATGTAGGGGGCCCCAGCCCCTGTCAGAAGCCAGCTGGGGGAGGCTCCCTTCCTGCAGGTGATTCCAATGCATAGACTGTGGTCTGGGTGCTGATATGTTAATACATTCCTCTTTTAAGTAGGATTTTTGCCTTTTACAGGAGATGTTTTAGAGACCACGCCCAAACAGAAGTGCAGAGATCTCCTGGTCTAAATTTCAGGCTCTGAGGTAGGTCTTTGAGGAGAGAGGCCTACTTGTCGGTCAGGGGCCTGCTTTCCTGGCAACTTCCAAGCCACACTCCATAGGTGGCCTAGTCCCTCCGCCCACTCATGTGGACGAAGCAGGAGCTCTGCCGTCTCTCCTCCACTCTCTGCATCCAAGGCCTGGATGGAGTTCAAACTCACCCATTACCAAGTCCCCAAACCACTGCTGACTCTTGAGGTGCTGGCCGTTTATAGAACCTCTGAAAAGCCAGAGTGAGGGCCAACTTCAGCAAAAGCTTGAGGTTTTCAGTCAAGTAATAGCCCACTGTTGTGAAGGTCGGCGCTGGCACGAGAACAGCCCCAGGGCCTATAAAGCTGCTTTTCCATAAAACCTACTCAGGCCTTGTAAACACTCTGTCCTCTGTGGATGTAAATGTTCTCAAGGTGTATTAATGAAACTGAATCACTTCCAGTTCGGCGAGTTATTAATAGCTGCTGACTGTTCCCCCCAGTTCTTAGATTCGCAGGGAGAAGGGGGTGGGGCAGGGAATTCTGTTTACCTGCATAGCGAGAGTTACTGCTTAACCAAGCCGTGCTCAGCATATGTGATAAGAGACCAGAAAGTAAGAAATGGTGTTTTTTCCCTTGGAAGTTAGCAATTAACTTATGAAAAGCACAGAGATGTGCTGGGCTGATTTGACAATGGTTTTAGAAGGTGGCATTCACCTTCCACTCACCCCATGTCAGCAACTTGTGACCTTGTAAACAGAAAGACCAAGGAAACCCAACTGAAATGATTTAGAGATGGGGTGCACTTCAAGTGGAGTAAAGCACTTTAGCTCCTGGCCTGAGAGGTGTGTGGAAGCCAGAGCACACATGCAGTCATTCCCTCCTCTGCCCCAGGCCCGAGGAGGCTGTTCCCTGTCCTGCGGAACCTCACGCTCCCCAGGCCAGGTGGTGAGGGCTGCTGGGACACGCCCCTGACCTGGGGCTGGCCTTGCTGGGAAAGGAAAGCTAAGAGGAAGACACTGTCCCCTGGGCATTCGTCTTCATGACTTCCTCATACCAGAAATCTGAGGACACAAGACAGGATATTCTTTTTTAAATTTACTTCTCAGGAAGTAAAAGGGAAAACTCTTTTCTGGCACATTTTTCTCCTACGCTGCTCTGGAGTCTGCATGCTCACTAGGTACCAGACTGTTGGCGAAGGGCACTGACAAGGAAGGTTGTCACCACCCCTCTCAAGGATCAGCACCTCCACTCTCCTGGGTATCCATGAAGATGTATGTTCTGAGAGATGAGAGCTACTGGCTGGTTTGCAGGTCTCCCCTCACCCACCTGCCCTGTTGACCCTTGGGGGCAGCCAGCTGTTCCTGGCAGGAGGCACCACAGGCCTGACTCTGCTTCAAATATTCATGTATACTTCTCCTTCCTCCCATGTTTACAACTGCTTTTTAAATTTGGCTGTGTTATCGCAGACAAGCATTTGATTCGTGCTCTTCACTTAAATGCCTGCATTTTAATATCTAACATATCCATTGAGAAAACTGCGTTGTCAACCTGTTTATGGCCACTCTGTTGCAGCAGTTGTACTTCTCTGTTGATCTAGGTGTGCTTTTTGTTTAGACTTTTTATTTATTTATTTTTTTTTTTAAAAGGACATTTTGAAATGGTGTTTTATGAGCACGGTGTTGTCCGGGAAAGTCTCACAGTTTAACGAAGAATATTATCGATGTGCCATGGATAAAAATCAAGAGCAAACAAAGGTCCAGATGAAAAGGTAATTGAAACATATTACCCGATGATGCTTATCCGATGGAGGACGTTGCCAAGAATCCGTTTCCTGGGTCCTTCTCCTCCAGACGCTTCCTTCACGTCTCACTCTCCTCCTCCTTCTTCCCTCCTGTGGGCCCGGAGGAGAAAGCAGGATGTTTGGGGAAATGAGAAGGACATTGTGGCATCTGTCTCAAAGGGCAGTCAAGTCATCATCTCAGAGGAGACCCATCTTCTCAGGGCTGCTGGCTTTCTGCTCGACCTTCGGGTTGAGGGTGGTCGCTCGCTTCGCGCGCTAACATACCAGGTAGAAGCAAATCTCCAAGGGCGGTGCCGGGCTCACACCTCAAAACAGTCAGACACTCAACAGCAGGTCAAGGGAACATCCCAAGGCTCCTCCTCAACTGTCACTGCGCCGAGGGGCCGTGTGAAGTCGGGCACACGCATCACCGCCACGGCCTCCATGGAAGCGAGGCCTTCCAGTGCACAGAGCCAGCCGCATCCCGTGCTGCCCAGCCGCGCGCGAGGTCCTGGCCCTCCTGAAGGGAGACGGGAGCGGGGGCGGCACCAGCGTCCCGCAGGCAGCCCCGGGAGCGGACAGGCCGCGGCCGAGGCGCGAGGCCCCCATGCTCCGGGCGGAACCCAGTGCAGACAGTCTTCTGTGGACAGCGGTCTACCGTCGGCCGGTCAATCTTCGCACCTCGCCTCACAGAAATATGTCTCCTCTTCCGGTTCTGGTACGGGGTCTGCCGCCGTGGACGTGCCCAGATGCACATGCGCGCGCACACATAGGCAGGCATGGACGCGCAGGCACAGTCGCGCATGCACGCACACCTGGTCCTTCGGGCCACCTCCCCGAAGTGCCCGAGCCTGCACCTGCGGCACCTGGGGAGCCTCCAGGACTTGCATCCCCGCACCCGCCGCTCCCGCCCGCAGACCTGGCCTGTCCTCAGGCCATAGGTGAGGCCCGGCCCACGCTCTTCTACTAAATTGATCGTTCCTGCCCTTGTCTCTGGTTTGTTTCCTGTGCTCCAAGTCCCAGAGCTGCGCGCGCACCTGCCATCTCAGACGGGCCCTCGCGGGGATGGCTGCTGGAGAGCAGCCCGACGCTTAGGAGTCACCGAGAAGCACCAGACCACGCACATAGAGGCTGGCTCATCTTCACTGATTCTGTGTTTGTTTTCTGATTGCATTTTATAGATGAAGGGATCATTGCCCAGAAAGGACAGTTTGCCCCAGTCACACAGCTAACAGGGCTGGCGACAAGGTTTGGATTCACATCTGCCAGACTCCAGATTCCACGCTCTTTCATTTAACTGAAGTCTCCCAGAGATCAAGACATAGCCCGAGAGAAGGAAGCCGTCCAGGGAAACATAGGCCAGGAAGAATATTAGGTGAAGGGTAATGGCCATACCGAGCATCAAGGCTGTCCCTCTGGCTGGATCTGCAAAGAGTGAGCATCGTGGTTGGTCTTAACACCTCCTACCCGGACAGCCCGTGGCTTTTCTGCTCTAGGACCTTTGCACCTGATCCCATGGCTCAGCATTGGATCACCCAGGATCCAGTGAGGTAGGGAAAAGCCCAAAGCCTCTACAGATTCACAAAGTGTAAGGAGTGAGCCTGTATGACTCATGTCAGTGCCTGACCAGAAAGGGGGCTCCAGGTAACTTAAAACCCTCCCCTTTGACAGGATCTAGATGAAGGTCTGACTGGTCCTGCGGTCTCGCTTCTGTAAGGACTCTTGGACCACGTTCTCTCCTGGTGGCTAGAATCCAGCCCCACATCCAAAAGTTTGAACTAAAATACAGTTAGATTTTTCACAGAGTTGATTGGTTCCACCCTAAAGCTGCCTGCTATTCTCTAGTTCTAATGCCTGAACCAGAGTAATAAATAACTGCTTATATGACAACAGTAAAGAAGAGGATCTGGAGTTAGAAATGTGAGTGGTTTTTATTTTTTTCAAGGATGTTATCCTCATAATTAAACAACCTGTTAACAATAAGTTTCTTTCAAACAACACCCTCTTCTATTTAACGTTTTATCACATTTATTTTTCTGCGATTACATATTTAGACACAAGGACTTCCCTGACACACAAAAAAAACATGTATATTGTCAGGGTCCATTTTACTTAAAAAAAAAAAACCACAGTTGTTTCACTTACATTTTGATAACTATAATTCTGGTTATTCGGTGCTGGAGGACAACAAAAATTTACAGATTCCCCCCAAATACTTCTAAATTTTAAATGAACTCTGCCCTCCACATACAAACATAACTTTGCATTTCTTTGTAATCCTCCTCTTCCTACCCTGAACCCCATCTCTGTTGGACACCAATCTCTGCAAACCTGTCCAGAGCAGGATGCTGCCAGATCAGATATGACACTTCACAGACTCCCGTTTTTCTCATAATCCCCACTCAACCAAAGAGAGATGGAAAGAAAGATAGAAGGCATTGAAGAAAGACTCTATTAATTTTACAGTCTTTCAATTAAACTATTACCTCTGCCACTTCTAAGTCCTCCTCTGACCATCTGGGAGAGTACACCAAGACATAACCCTAAAACTAACAAGCGTGAAGCTTGCTTGCATTTTGCAGAGAATGGGAAATCAAATACCTATTTACTGAGAGCTAAATTCCATGAGTGCTATAACTAAACAGCTATAACTAAACAGTGTGTAATCCTGTATCCATATCCCAACACTCTAGGCACTCCAGTGTTCATAACAGCACTATTTACAATTGCCAAGATGTGGAAGCAACCCAGTGCCCATCAACATACAACTGGATAAAGAAAATGTGGTATATATATATATACACACACACACAATGGAATATTAACATAAAAATTAGTGAAATTTGGCCATTTGAAGCAATGTGGATGGGCCTAGAAAATACTGTGCTTAGTGAAATAAGTCAAACAAAGACTAATACTGTATGATACCACTATATGTGTAATCTAAAAAATAAAAACAAAGGAATATACATACATATGCAAAATAGGAACAAACTCACAGATATGGACAACAAGCTAGAGGTTATCAGTGAGGAGAAGGAAGAGGGGAGGGGCAAGATGTGGTGGGGGTTAAAAGGTATAAACTACTATGTATAAGACAAGCAACAAGGATATTCTGTACAACTCAGGAAATTATAGCCATTATTTTGTATTAACAATAACTTTAGGTGGACCATATTCTGTAAGAACGCCGAACATTATGCTGTGCACCTGAAAACTCTTATAATATGGTAAATCAACTCTACTTCCATTTAAAATAATTTTTTAATTAGTTTAAAAAAGAAAAAAACCAAGCAGCAGGTCCAGAACATGGAGGACCCCAGAAGCAGGGGCAGAGGAAAGAGCCATGTAGGATGGGACCAAGAGCCAGGCCTGGTCCGAAGTCACTGCAGCCTGAGGCTCACGCGTGGAAATGAGCCCAGAAGACGGGGCTGAGAGCACAGGGGCTCCCCAGGGGGCTTGACACCAAGATTGCCATCAGATATTCTGATTTCAGGTAAGGCTCAGTCACTTAACTTTTTTAATTTACTTTTTAAAAAATAAAGTACTTTCTGCTAGGAAGTTGCATGCTGATTTTCATTTTGCTTGATTTGTATCAATATTACACCTGTGCTTAGTTCAATGTCAAACTGTTCTGTGAGACTTGTGAAGAAAAAAACCTTAAAAGTTCCTGCCCCATTTTTCGCTCCCCAAAGGCAACCGCTATCAGATCTTCCAGCTCATTATTTTCACATTGGCATGCGTGTCACTGAAGAACTTACACACATTGCTACTTCAATCTCAGGGATTATCTGCTGACTCTCCTCCCAGCCCTGTGTACACACATGTACATTTTCTTTCCAACAAGTTTCCAATTTAGTTTGACCAATATTCAGAGATCACGTTATTATATCTCTGTAAATCCCGTTCACAGATTATTCATGTTATCCAATCGTTTCTGTCCCTGGCTGACACAGGAATTTGCTTATCTGTTTTTCATTTACTTACATTTCTATGTTCTTATTAATTCATTTGCAATTCTCTAGTTTTGTAACAGAGAAGGGCAATGGCACCCCACTCCAGTACTCTTGCCTGGAAAATTCCATGGATGGCGGATCCTGGTGGGCTGCAGTCCAGGGGGTCGCTGGGAGTCGGACACAACTGAGTGACTTCACTTTCACTTATTGGAGAAGGAAATGGCAACCCACTCCAGTGTTCTTGCCTGGAGAATCCCAGGGATGGCGGAGCCTGGTTGGCTGTCGTCTGTGGGGTCTCACAAAGTCGAACACGACTGAAGCAACTTAGCAGGAGCAGCAGCAGCAGTTTTGTAAAGCTCCTCACAGCACATTCAAATCCAAACATGTGCTCCCTGCTGTCCTTTACCTTCTGGCCCCGTGGTTTATGCCATTCTAATCTCATTACTGCCCACTGAGCAGCACCACCAGAGAGGAGGGACCACGGAGGGTGTCCGCCCTGCCCTTCTCGCCTGGAGCCCAGAATCATTTAACGCTGCTTGAACCCAATACCTTCACCAACTGATGGCTTAGTCAGGGCTAGGGCCCTTGGGAGACTGAATCACAAGAGGAGGAGAAGTCGCTGAAAGTGGAGATGGGGGATTCACTTTCAGCGCCCGTGTCGGGTTTCCTGAGCTGTGCTGCAGGCTGACCTGCAGGCTGATGGGAGTGAGCCTCCGCCTGAGGGTGGAGACAAGGCCCGCCGTCCACACAGCACGGCCTGGGCCCTGTGCCCCGGCCTCCATCTGTCTTCTGAGCAACCCTCAGTCACACTTCCCTGTCCTGTGTCCTTCTCCTGGTCATCTCAGAGCCTTCTTTCCCCAGAGACAAGGGAACCCGCTGACGCAAGGCTAAGGAGGTGCCTTTCCCCTCAGCCCCTACCACCCTGCTCTTCCCTCCTCCCAAGCAGATTGTGTTTATCACATGAGGACACATTTTGGTGCCCCAGCCCTACAGCCCTGAAGTGATTGGGGCTTCAGAACCCCTCCTAGGAAACCTGGAAAGCAGGGATGGTGTACACTAGCAAGGCCCCAACCTTCCCTGTGGCTAGTCTCCCCCAAGCCAGAGCCGGCACCCCACTCCAGGCTCCCAGCCCATGCATTTGAAGAAGAGCGCTGGCTGGAGAAGGACAGGTCTGGACTCTGTTTACCAGCCGTATGATGCTGGGCAAGTCATTAAACCTCTCTTAAGGACTTTATTATTTGCAAACTGGAGATAACAGCACCTGCCTTGAAGAATCATTATTATATTTATAGTTAATAAATGGAGAACTTCCACTTGCAACAATATTAAGGATTTAATAACCTGGGAATTTTCCCACTATAATACAGTTTAAGATATGGCACCCCACTCCACTACTCTTGCCTGGAAAATCCCATGGATGGAGGAGCCTGGTAGGCTGCAGTTCATGGAGTCGCTGGGAATCGGACACAACTGAGCGACTTCACTTTCACTTTTCACTTTCACTTTTCACTTTCACTTATTGGAGAAGGAAATGGCAACCCACTCCAGTGTTCTTGCCTGGAGAATCCCAGGGACGGGGGAGCCTGGTGGGCTGCCGTCTCTGAGGTCGCACAGAGTCGGACACGACTGAAGTGACTTAGCAGTAGTAGCAATAGCAGCAAGATACTGCATAAACCATGAGATGTCTTTTAAATGCCTAGCTGGATTCTCAAAAAAAAAAAAAAAAAGAAAGAAACTCCCCAAAGGCCAGAAATGAAACCAAAAACCAGAGTGAGAACTGTGTGAACCCACACTGACAACTCAAGGGAGAAGGGGCTCACAACCTTGGCTCCCAAAGGGACAAGGAAGCGGAAGGGAAACTGCCAGAGAAAGACACAAGTCTTGAAGAATCCAGGAAACAATGGACTAGGGAAAACTCACCCCCAACACAGGCAGAGAAAGAGAAAGCCTTTCTATCTCTGATGGGTTTTTTCCCCCCTCTGAGAATTCAAAACCTCAGGCCAGCTCACATTTTCGAGGAGATCATGCTATTTAGCTTATGCTGATAGAACTATTGTATAGCAACTAAAAAAAAAATAATGATTTAAGATGAAAATAACTAAAAATGTAAGAAATGAGGCTTTAAAAAAAAAGACAGACTTAAAAAACAAATAGAGCTTATAGTTATAAAAAGTATAGTCAATGAAATTAAAACATCTCAGTCGATCAGGTTAACACACTATTAGACAAAGCTGAAGGAAGAATTAGCAAACTGAAGATAAACCTGAGGATATTATACAGAACACAACAGAGAAAGAGAAAAAGAGATGAAAATAAATGGAGATAAAATGAAAATGTCCAATATCCAACCAACAATTAAAAAGATATCTAAAAATGTGGCATGTAAGGTGACCAACAATAAATATTAATGATTTGGCTTTTAGTCCTTATATTTATGTAACTCTGAAGCTCAAATGCTATTAACCACAGGAGCACAGAGATTGCGATAGATCTTGTCCATCTGTATTCATGGAACATTATAAATGTAAGGAAACTTAGCAGTGACTTGATTATACAACTTAATGGATAAAGCTGAATCTTGCCCCAGCTCAGTCACTTACCAGCATATAACTTAACTCTCTGAGCTTTCATTTCTTCAATTGTAAAATAGGAATAAAGACAACTAGTCTTCAGAAAGAGTTCCTGTGAAAATCAAAAGGAAAACAATGCAGCGAAATGATGTAATATTGAGTCTGGTACAGTAAGCATCAACAAATTAAAGCTATCAAGACCTCTCACTGTTCATTTCCATTTCAAATGATAAAATAGAAGCCCCCAAAGATCAATCATGTATGGATGTGAGAGTTGGACTATAAAGTTGAGCACTGAAGAATTGATGCTTTTGAACTGTGGTGCTGGAGAAGACTCTTGAGACTCCCTTGGACTGCAAGGAGATCCAACCAGTCTATCCTAAAGGAAATTGGTCCTATATATTCATTGGAAGGACTGATGCTGAAGCTGAAACTCCAATACCTTTCATCAGCTGATATGAAGAACTGACTCATTGGAAAAGACCCTGATGCTGGGAAAGATCAAAGGTAGGAGGAAGAGGGGACAACAGAGGATGAGATGGTTGGATGGCATCACCGACTCAAAGGACATGAGTCTGAGCAAGCTCCAGGAGTTGGTGATGGACAGGGAAGCCTGGTGTGCTGCAGTCCATGGGGTCTGAAAGAGTTGGACATGACTGAGCACTGAATTGAAAGATAAATCACTTCTGAGGATCACACAGTATATTCCTAGTAGCCCAAGAATTAGAATCTAGTTCTCTCAACCTGTTCCTATGCTCTTCCATCAAGCTTCACCCCCTGGGAAAAACAGAAATAAGGGAGGTGGAAGTGGAGTGTTGGGAGACATGGCCAAGTGTCTCCATCCTGGTTCAGTGCAACGATGGAGTAGACGTTCATGACACAAATAAATCCAGGGTGATAAAATAGTAGGCCTGTGGGGACGATATTTCAAGCAGAGAAGCAGGAGTGAGGGAGCAGACACACAGTCTTGGAGGATGCAAAGCCCAGGGCTGGTCTGGTTCTGGTAAGAGGCCCATTTGGGGCTTGCAGACAGTAGAGAAGCAGCTCTGGTCTGTCTCCCTTCTTTGAGGACACCTGTCCCCTCAGGGGGACCCATCCTCACCCAAAGGCTTCATCTCCCAGGACCATCACATCCAGGTCTTGGCCTGTCCCAGTCCATCCTGGCTGCTTTAACCAAACGCCACAGACTGTGTGGCTTATAAACAACGGGATTGATTACTCTCAAGGCTGCGAGTGAGGTCAGGGTGCCACCACTGTCAAGTGAGGGCTCTCATCCAGGTCACTTCTTGCCGTGTCCCTACATGGTGGGAAAGCTGGGGCATCTGGGTTGGGGGAGCTCTCTCATGAGGACTCCAGTCCCATTCATGAGGGCTCCACCCTCCAACTGTCGCACCACCTCCCAAGGCCCATCTCCTGACATCACCGCTTTGGGTGCTAGGATCTCAACATAGGAACCTGGAGGGTGGAGGTGGAGGAGAGAGCCTGCAGCGCCCTGACATGACACGTGCAGAGCGTGACACGTGCTGCAGGGATTCACAGAGCAGGGACCCTATGCCAGCCTCGGAGGGTTAACAAAGTCTCCGTAGAAAGCGACTTCTAGACTAAGAACCCCAATGGGGGAACAAGCCAGTAAGTCGGCCAGGGTGGATGGGCGGAGGGGGAAGAAGATCAAGTGATGAAGCCGGGAACATGGGCTGCAGAAAAAGTCAGGCCCAAACTGCAGAGTGCTCAGGCCTCTGTGTGCTTGGTCGTGTCCAGCTCTGTGCAATACCACAGACTGCAGCCCACCAGGCTTCTCTGTCCATGGGGTTCCCCAGGCAAGAATACTGGAGTGGGTTGCCATTTCCTCATCCAAGAGATCTTCCCGACCCAGGGATCGAACCTGTGCCTCCTGTGGTCTCCTACACTGGCAGGCAGTCTTTACCACTGGGAATTTCCCCATCAAACTCAAGAGCTTTAACTCGGTCTTGCATAGCCAGTGCCCTGGCAGGGGTGAGCAGAGCAAGGCAGCGACAGGCTCGGGCTCCAGAGCTTCTCTGGCTCCTGGAATTCAGGGAGCGGAAGCCCAGAAGGCAAGCTAGAAGTTACGTAAAAACATTTCCAACTCCCTTGGGCTGTATCCTTTGGTTCAAAACAAGGTCCACCCATGGCCCAGCCCCGCCCCACGCCCCACATTGGGTCAACATTCAAATGTTAGAGATAAAGAAAGTAATAAAGATAAGACAGGGTGTGAACCCGAACGCTGGCCTCAGAGCCCAGACAGGTGTGCAGACAGCCACAGCCTTATCCAGAACGCGACTCGGATGCTTTCCTTGTACACCCTCTCTTACAAAACCAGCGGCGGGCTTTTCTTTTTCTTTCTTTATCATTTGCTGTGACAAAAACAAGCAGCTTTTTGTTCTAGGAAATAAAACTTACACTGTAGTTCTGATGGTGAAGGTGATGGGTGTGCACCCGCTAGGCTGGGGTCACTCCTCCTGACCCTCCAGGTCATGTCACCTGGCTCTTTATTGAAGACCCCCACAGATGCCCTCAGAACCTGGGTCAGGGAAGGAATATACATTCTAACCAAGCTCCCCATATTACTCCCCGTATTACTGTACTTTGCTCTGGCCACCACGACGAATAGTGCCTGCTGAGCACCTTAGCACAGCAAGGGTCCTTCTCTCATGGTTCCGGGCCAAGAGGCCTGAAGACAGTGTGCTCAGGGGCCTGCTCCCCTGAAGGCCTGGAGGAGGCCCCTCACCCATTTCCCTCCTGCTCCTGGTGGGAAGCTGTCCTCAGCTTGTAGACACCTCACTCCCATCTCGCCTCTGCCTTCACGGGCCATCTCCTGTGGGTCTGCATCAAATTCCCCTTCTGTTGGACCACAGGAGTCATGGACGAGGGCCCACCCTAGTCTACTGTAACCCCGTTTAGCTGGATGGCCTCTGCAAAGACCCCATTCCCAAATAAGCGCACTGTCCCAAGGGCCAGGGATAGGATTTCAGCACACTTGGGTGAATAGCATTCAACCCATGATGGTCCCCATGGGTTCATGGCTCGTGAACTTCCAAGCATCTGGGAACTTGTGTGACAGATTCCCAACGGCCCATTAAGGTGTGAGGTTACCACAGCCACATGGTGCCCTGAAAGGCTGGGGTCCTGCCTGCCTACCTGGTTGGATCTGGGGTGCAGGACGGGGAAGAAGAGGGTGTGGGAGGAGGTGAGATCCACAGAACTCCCCCAGCGGAACGCACATGGGCCATGGGCTCTGCACACAGGCTGGCCACTCGGCTCTCCAGCAGAAACACAGGGCGCTTGTCTGGACCAGCGCAGTTCACCAAGAACCTGCAGCACAGACAGACACATCTCACTCTCACCTGAAGACAAAACCCAGAGCAGAGGCCGTTCTCATCCAGGTGCAGGTGTCTCGGTGGTGAACCCAAGTCTTCATCCTGCCCATGCACAACGAGCGTCTGCTCAGGGACCTAATTCACATCCTGGCTCTGTCCCTCACCAGGGGATCTTGCACAACGTACATCAGCCTCAGCTTCCTCACCTGGAAAATGGGCATGACCACAGGAAGGACCTGGTAGGATTAAATGAGATAATCCACGAAAGGCTCTGGTCACATAAACAGCATTTGATACATGTGAGTTATTTCTCTAGAGCATGACAGTCACGGTTGCTGGTGACAAACTAGCATCTGATGCAGCTGACTTTGCTGTCCCAGCACTTAGCCTCACTTCCTCCGTGTGACTGTGTAACTTGAAAGCCAACTATCTCCTCCGACATCAATGAATGAAGTCAAGAAAGACTTCTTTTTTTTTTAATTATTTTTTTATGGAAGGATAATTGCTTTACAGAATTTTGTTGTGTTCTGTCAAACCTCAACATGAATCAGCCATAGGTATACATATATATATGCCCTCCCTTTTGAACCTCCCTCCCATCTCCTTCCCCATCCCACCCCTCTAGGTTGATACCCACCCCCCTGTTTGAGTTTGCTAAGCCATACAGCAAATTCCCATTGGCTGTCTGTTTTACAGATGATGGTCAAGACATCTTGATAAACCATACACAAATACATCTCCTTGGGGATGACAGACGGAGGGCTGGGTCTGGGAATCTATATTCATTGTACTCTCAGTAGCCTACTTAAAAAATAAATAAAGCAAAATTGCTATTTATTGAAAAGTTTTATTAATGCCCCATGAGAGGTAATATGATTTACTCACACATATATAAAAATAAAGTAATGATGTTCTCCCCAAACTCGGTAGAGCTGCCAGGTGAAAAAGAAGCTGGTCCAAAGCAGGACGTCGCCAGTAGTGACCAAGAAACGCTGCATAGCGAAGGCCTTGGGCCTGTTTATCCAAATGCATGAGGGTCAGTGTCTGTGAAATGGGTGGAGGAGAGCAGACGGCTGCTCGCCGGCTTCCGCGGAGGCTGCTGGGGCGCTGCTGTCTTGGCCTCACTGCATCTTCAACCACAGAAACCAACGCGGACGCATCAGGCCAAGGGCCAGGGTCCCCCAGAAGGCTGCGTCGTCGTCTTCTCCTTGTCCCCTGCATCACGGCGCTGCAGCCTCTGGGGTCACAGCGCCAAGGCAGGACTTCAGTCACAGCCTTCCCAAACACACAGCACTAGGCTATGCTGTGCTCACATGTCAATGACCCACTTTCTGTTGAGGACCAGAGGAGAGCCGGTTATACAACAGCACAGATGTCGGGTCCCCGCTTGGCGCTGTGCAGGGTCCTGCCCCTCACGGACAGGGCTTCTGGGAGCCACGCTCGAGGCCAGAGGGACCAGACACTCAGGCTCCTAGAGGCATCGGGGAGTCCACGGCCGGACTGGGCTCCTGGCAGCCGGTGGGTCCCTGTGTCGTCTGCCCTCCTCTTAGAGCTGAGAACAGAATGCTCTGTGCACAGAATCACTCTGTGCACGCATGCAGTCCACTATCAACGCTTTGGTCCTGGGGATAAAAGGGGGCAGGGGTGCCGTGAGCATTCTGGCTGACCCTGTCACACCCTCTCCACTTGCCACCCTTCCCTCCACTCCGTGATCCTAAGGAGAGCTGTCAAGGCTAGGTTCTGATGTGTGTGATGAAAGCAAACACACAAAAGGTGAATAATCGATTTGAGTCAATTCACATATGAAGCATATTTTTTGTGCCTGCCTCATGTTGGGCGTTTTGTGGAGTCATTGGCGTCAGGGTGGACAAGACACGTGAGCTACGGACCTGCTGTGATGGTCTCATGGGCAATCGAGCGGGGCCCTCAGAGCCCAGGGGAGCTTGGAAAGGGGGGCGAGGGGAACGCATCGAGGAGGAGAACCGAGGAGGGGCCAGGGGGAGCCAGGCTGCCTCCAGTGGAGGCAAGCAGGACCTCCAGCAGGACTGGGGCCCGGATTGGGGGGTCACAGGGATGGAGGCCAACCTAGAGACCCCAGGTTCAGAGTGGGGGTAGGGCAGATGCCTCACCAAGTGGAGAAATTTGATTCAAGGTGATGATCAGATTTTCATCAGAGAAAACACCTACCATACAGGGTGAAGGGCAGATGGGAGGAGCTCAGATCAGGGGCAGGAGGACCCCAGAGAGAGCTCACCCCAACAGAGCCCCGGACTGAGAGCTGGATTCTGGAGGCTGAGGCTCCTGGGGACCAGTGACTGCGGAGCGAGCACCGTGCTGAGCACAGGAGGTTTAAAGATGACCAGGTCACAGTTCAGCAAGAGACACCAGCTCCCCATCTCCACGATCTGGTCCATGGAAGCTTCTGGACATGGCGAGGGAGAAGAAGAGGCCGAAAGTCCCAGTGAGCAGCTCCCAGGGATTCCACGTGGGGCGCAGATAAACACGGTCCTGCCATGAAGACACAGCTGCTCCGTCTGCACCTGGTGCTGCTCATCACCGGCCCAGACCCACTCAGGCGGCGCCGGGGCTGCAAGAGGCCCCTGTGTCTCCACTTGCTCAGCCAGCCCAGCCCCACCCTGCACCCATCCTCACACCCAGGGCCCCCTAAGACCATAGGGCTGACTCCCACCCCCTCAAGAGGGCGGTCCCTGCACACTGCCCACGTGAGCAGCTTGAGCTGCTGGAAGGTCATCAGCACCATCGCTCCAGTGTGTGCCCTCTGTGGAACCGTGTGTATAACACACACAGAATGCATCAGACCATCTGCAGGACTGGCACCAAGGCCACCACGCAGGGGTGTCTGAGATGAGGCAGAGTGAGGCTGGCCAAGCAGAGGAAAGCTGGCATGGCATGGACGTCGGCCGCAGATGCCAGGCACACGTTTAAGGGCTGATATGCGATTTCCAGGGGTCAGATGTCCAGGAACTTTCAAACCCAGTTATTAAGCCATGGGTAGTTTGAAGTTAGAACTGATGAGAATATGTTCACCGTGGAAATCAGCAAATCCTCTGTCAGTCCTCCCCCATCCCATCCCCTGCCTGTCTCCTTGATAACCGTGGAGGAGGCTCTAGGTGCCTGCCCCCTTCTGTTCTCCATCTCTAGGGTCCAGTGGGAAGGGTGGGACACCATGGAGTCTGGCAAACCTTGGGCTAAACCTCTGCTTAGAATTAGACCTTGATGCTATGAAGAACAGAGGATCAGGACATGGCGGCGGTCCCATTTCCTGACCCCCACCCACTCCCACCCACTGAAGTGGGCAGGGGGTATAAGGGAGGGGGTCAGCTTTGTGGCTACAAGTAGTGAAGAAGAACTGAGGCTCCATTAGCCCAAGAGGAAACTGAAGCTGGGACAGAGGGGCCAGCCGAGGTCTCTACCTCCTGCCAGGACCTGCTGTGTGCCATGCCTGGCTCCCTGTTTGTAAAGTTGGGGTGCCAGGGTCTGCCCAAGGGCAGCTAGGACTGAGGGGCGTAGTTCCTGGAGCATCCAACAGCGGGTGCAGGACAAGCCTTGCCCAGCTGCCACCTGACTAGTCGTGGGACAGTCTTTTACCATCACAATAGAAGCAGAGAGAGCAGCGTGGCCCGTCTGAGTCCTACTTCTTCTCTGAAGATCCCAGGCATCATGTTCCCAAGACCGCACTGGACTTCAGAGGCTCCTAACCAGGAGCTCCCCACATCTTTGTCTGAGATGATGGTGGTGCCCAGCAAGAGGCATGTCTGTCAAGCTCTTCACTCCCTCCTCTCAGCCAGGTGAGTGGCACTGTACTCGATCCCCTGTGCTCCCAACCGCATCTTTTATGAACCTTCACGCACAGAGTCACGCTCACTGAAGGACAGCACCCTGCAGGTTGTGGGGAGCACAGAACGAGCTTGCATAGGAAACTCCAGGACCCCTTGGCATCCCACCCTGGGGCGCACCCCTCCGACTCACAGGGCCCAGGTGCACGGCCCTGCCACCACCCCCACTCGGGGGGTTGGTGTCTGGGGATTTTGAGGGGGTGACCCCATCACAGAGAGGGCTTTTTTATCTAGGGATTGAGAGATCTCTATTGCAATAAACGACGTGTGCCTCCCCACAAAGTAACGTAAACCAATAACAGGCTCCGATAATGCCATTTTTTAAAAGGCTTTAAATAACTTTCTCAATGCAAAACAACCCACCCAAGCAGATTGAAGTCATTTTATGGGCCAGCTGAACCAGGGGCACTCCAAGAGCCTCACTGAGCCCCGAGTTAGAGCCATTACACCCACCATCAGTCGGTGCCCACTGCTGTGGGTTAGATGGGTGGGCTCCATGTGGTAACCACCGAGGGATGCGTCTGTCCACCCCTCACTCCCTCCCTTCCACAGGGCCGATGTCTTTGTCCTCCTTGATTTCTCTGTGCTCCTAACCACATCTCTTTTATGAACCAAAAAAAAAAAAAAAATTCTCCTGAGCCCCCCCACTCCTGGTGAACCTGGAGATGAATTCAGCGGCTGTGGTTCCCGATAAGTGAACCTTACAGTCCTCACAATGGGGACCTCCAATCCACACCATGATGAACAGCAGCTCAGCCAACGCCAAAGCCTGATAGCCAGCTCACTGCCTTTTAATTGAAATTCCAAGTTGAGGTTCGGTTTTCAGAGGAAGGATGGAGCCCGTCAAGGTCACCCAGTGCAGTGCTGCTGAGAAGACTGCACACGTACCCACCCGGCTCCTGGGAGGGCGGCTCACTGCGGCAGGAAGGGCTCCTGACAACTTCCAGCATGTTTTCCAGCTATAAATAGCCTCCACGGCATGATCTATGCGAGCGAGGAAGACTGGAACAAAAGTAGGTTATTGACTGGCAGATGCCTGCCTTCCACTGGGCACTGGAGCATCAGAGATTGGGTGCTTTCCAGCTAAATTTAGCGTCCGCGTTCATGTGCTGGCGAACAATGCCCTTTAGAAAAGCCACATAAATCAGGGGAGGAAAGATTACTGAAATTTATGGAGCAATCACTGTGAGAAAGCCCTGGGCACAGTCACTGTGATAAATACCTTGTGAAGCCCCCTGCCCATCCCCACCTTATGTTTCTTGTTAACACGAGGGGTCCATTACTGAGCATGGCCACTTCCCCAAGGAGAAGCCATCTGCATTGAGGGCTGTGCAGTAATCTGGGCCCATCCAGCCCAAAAAACCCTCCTAGAATCACAGAGATGAAAGAGTGTGCTGAGCACGCAGTCCCCAGATTTCCCTGAGCAATCTCAGTTTTGTTTTGGTTTGGGTTTTTTGTCATTTTTTTTTTCCTTTTAATCACCAAGTTATGAAACATGAGGTAAGTAGGTTTTCATGTTCACTCGTGGCATAATTCTCTATATAAGTCCTGGCACAAGTCAGAACAATGTTTGGTCAGACTGCCCATCCTGCCTGGTTCTAGGGTCAGAAATAAGGATGCATCGTTGGTCTGAAGTCTACCATTTTGTAATTCGGTAGAAGGGACGCTTCCCCGAGGAGAGTGAGCCAGTGCAGGGGAGAAGCAGGTCTCTCCAGGACACCACGGTGCCTTGAAGGGAAGACTGATTGATAATCACACTGGTTGATTCTGCCCTGCAGTCCCTCCTGGGACAGCTGATGCTCTGGCAGGCTCACAGCAAAATGGGGAAGAGTCCATCTAATTCCAGCTCAGCAGCTGAATGTGTGGCCTGCAGCCCTCTCAGCCCCTCTGTTTCTTTATTGGTAAAATGTAAATAATAAACATACCTACAAGGAGCTGCAGGAGACTCTTGAGAGTCCCTTGGACTGCAAGGAGATCTAACCAGTCAATCCTAAAGGAAATCAACCCTGAATATTGATTGGAAGGATTGATGCTGAATCTGAAGCTCCAATACTCTAGCCACCTGAGGCAAAGAACCAACTCATTGGAAAAGACCCTGATGCTTGGAAAAATTGAGGGCAGGAGAAGGGGACAACAAAGTATGAGATGGTTGGATGGCATCACCAGCTTAATGGACATGAGTTTGAGCAAACTCCAGGAGATGGTGGAGGACAGGGAAGCCTGGCATGCTGCAGTCCATGGGGTCACAAAGAGTCAGACACGACTTAGCAACTAAACAACAACAATCAGAAGTAGTTGTTGTGAAAATAAAACAAGGAAGCACTGGTCAAGGCACTTATCATTGTATCTGGCACGTGGTAAGTATTCAAGAAATATTAGATCCTATGATGCTAGATGTTGGTGATTCCCCTAAGGGGAAAAAAGAGTCATTTTGAGGGGAATGGGGAGAGTCTGAGAATGTTGACTCTGGACTCTGTCGCTCTCTCCCCAAAGCCAGAGGATGTGAGGTGGATGGACAAGTGCAGAGCTGTGATCTTCCATGAAGGCATCTTCATTCCTTCACGTGTGAATAGAAGGCCTCGTATTTACAAGGTGTTGCGACTGTCTACCCTCTTACAAAATGGGGTTGAGTTACTGCTCTGACCTATATAGAAAAACTATGAAGAACCAAGTCCAGACCACTGATCACAGAACACAGATTGTTTCCATTTTTTGTATAATAGTGTGGATACTATTCACGACACACGATTTTCAGATATAAACTGAGCCCTAGGAGATGTTAGTGTAATCGGGATAAAGCAAAGTTCTTTCATGTGCTGAGCAACATTATGAGACTCAAAATAAGTTCTTTTCTCTTTAAAACTTAGCGTCCTTCAACCATTTCAGGGCAAGACATGACTACTGGCTGGAGCAGTGCTTCAGAGCAATGAGAATAGCCTCCTGCCCATGGGAGGGGTGACCCAGGCTGGGGTTAGGTGACTGAGAATGGGGCTGCCTTAGGTCCCCCACCTAGGCAGTGTGTGAGAAGAGGAATGAGGTCACGTTCAGAACTTCTCCCTGAGCTCCATCACTGCTGCAGTCACCTGAGCACATCCCATAATCTCTGTGAGCTTTCTTTTCTTCATTCGTAAAAATGCAAACAAGGAGACCCACCACCAAGGTTGTTGTGAGAAAGAGACAAGCACCTCGCCCTGATCAGGTGTGGAATTAAGACTCCCCATCTTAATGGAAGACCGTCTGCTTGCCTCCTGTCCACCCCCTCCCGGGGCTCTCACCAGGTAAGGGAGAAATTGAGAGCAAGGCCAGTCCCAGGTGTGCCCTGCCATTCTCTGCACCCCAATACCTTTGTGCAGATGACCTCAGATTATTAGAAACAGAAAAGCCATGTTTGCAAATGACTTGTGCCCTCCCCGCTGCACCAAGACTCCACAAGACCGTCCCTCTCCTGAGCAGCGACCTTCAGCAGGGCTCCTCCACCTCCCTCTCTCTGCAGCACTAACCTGGCTGATTTCCAGCCTGAAAACCACTTCTCTTTTGGTTTCTGCAACACAATACTGCTCTGGGTCTTCTCCTCCATCTCTGCACTTTCCCCCCCCGAGCCTCCATCCCAGGCCCCCTGTCCTGATGGGCGCCCCCCACTTCACCTCCTACTCACTCCCCCTAGTCAGTTTCACTCAATCAATACTTCAACTTATCTCTCTAAAGTCAGAGCTCCCAAATCTGTATGTGTGACCCTGATATCTTTTCCAAACTTCAGAATAGGGCTTGAACACCCCAGTACCCAGAGGAGCCAGCCAGGTGGTATAAATAACTCAGGCTGGATGGGAGGATGGGAGGGAGCAGTGGGGACTGAGGCAGAGTGGGAGCACACAGTCCCTCCAACTCCACACTACTGCCGTCTTAGTAGAATGAGCACTCGGTGCTCCAAATAATAAGGGTTTTCAAAAGAAGTCAGAACTGCAGATTTTTATAAGCAGTTAATGAGTAACCACTTTCATTTTTTTTTTAATGGTTCAGGTGAAGCCCATACCAGGCACAAACCATCCTATCTAAAGCCAGAAGTGACTTGTAAGCAACCATTTATGCATCACCCGAGACCAACAAGTTCAACTACTCATTTTAAGCCTCATTTGAAAGCTCTCTGGACCCTCAGATATAACAGTCAGACGCCCCATAACCTCCCCAAAACCAGCTCCTCTCACGGATCTGTGGTTCAGATATTGCCAACCCCAATCTCCAAGCACCTGGGTTTGAAAATTCCACAACCTCTAGGATGTTTTCTTCACTTTTCTCTCAGCTGGCTAGCTCTGCTCTGCCAAGCTTTGCAACAGGTATTGAATCTGAATCCTCCTTTTATTCCTGTGTCACCGTGAATTCTCCACTGCAGCACTGCAGCAGACTCACTGGCCTCCCCCGCTTCGCTACGTCTCCGTCTTAACTTGTCCGTGCACTACAGGCTGGTTACCCTTCCTAAAACGCTCCTGCTCTTATCATTCCCCTGCTCCAAGCTCCACAGCATCCAGTGGTCTCTGAAGTTCCATATGCTGTTCCCAGCCCAGCACTTGAGACCCCCCGGTGACCTGGGATGGGTACCACCAGTTATCCTTGGACATAGCAGGACCCTGTGGTTCCCGGGGACAGGGGCAGCTAAGCTGGAGCGGATTCTCAGCATCCCTTTCAACTAGGCATGGCCACATGGTGAGTTTTCACAGTCATTTCCGGGAATCTCCTCAAAAGATGAACATGTGCCCCCCCCCTCACTCCTTCTTCTCTGTGCCGTTCTGCATCCTGACTCTAGAATATGATGCTACAACCTTGGACCATCAGCTAAGGGCCTGCACTCAGGACTAGCATGAGGAATATAGACCAGGATGCAGTGGGGCCCCAGGCCAGCCGTAGAGACCACTGGATTCCATGTGTGTGCATTTTGTTTAAGCCATCGCTCCTCTTGGTTTTCTGTCACTCTCAGCCAAACCTCATCCTCACAAACCCCAATCCCTCCCAGCATACCTCTCCTGACTCCCTGAAGCAAATCCTATCCATCATCCAAACTAAGCCATACACAGTTCCCCAAGTGCATCTGCTGCCCACCTCCGCCCTGACTCATGCTCCACCTGGACTGCTTTCTCTTGATGAAATTCTATCCCTCTCCCAGGAGAGAGGACTCCTCTCTCAGATCTCACATTTCACTCCCATCAAATTGTTCTTCATCCCCCCAAAGCACATGATTCCTCGCCAAATCTCATCAGCTCCTCATTTGTTTCTCTCTCACTTCCCCTTGCATTATATTTATCCTAACACACACACGCGTGTGTGCACACGCAACCTCAGGCCCAGATATTGCTGCTCAACACACCTGGAACGGTGCGTCTCTGACACAATGCGTGTGATTGAATTGAGAAGGAAAGCCACCAGCAAGAGAACAAGTGGGTCGAACGTGCGTGCAGAGTGAGTCCCCTGGCAGGCTTCAGGACAGCTGGGGACAGGAGCAGGGTCCTGGGGTGGCTCCGTCTACACATGCTGCCTGATGCATGAGCTGGCAGAGCTGTCTCCCATCACCCCTCAGAGCCATGCCACCCCTTGGAGTGACATCACCCCAAGGGGGCAAGTTGTTGCTTTGAGTCACTGCACCTTGCTGCAGGCTCTGCTCCTCCACAACCGCCCCCCCCCCACTCCCAAGGATGGCCCTGACATCATGGCTCAGTGGGCTACTGTCTTTCTGTCTGACCAGAAGCACATCTCACATCTCTGACCTGGGCAAAGCCTCCCCTGCACCTCCTCCACACACCCTGCCGGCTTTGCTCTCAGAGCCTGTCTCTGAGCGACAGTCGGACGGACTCAGCCTGGCAGAGGGGCTGGGTTAGGATTACATGACATATGGCCCTGTCGGAGGCGAGCCACAGGCCAGCTTCTCCAGGGGCCGGCCTGTGTGCCTGCGCACTGCTCACCTGCGCCCCTATTACCTCTCATCTCCAGAGGCCTTGGACAAAGGATGACACCTGACTATAAGCAGCAGAGCAAGCACTGGGGAAAGAAGGCCTGCCTGCTCTCCCCGGAACCCAGGCTGCTGAGACCCGGCCGGCCAGGGCCAGAGGCTCATTTCCAAAGAGCCCACATCGACATATGTTCCCTGAGGAAGCGCACAGCCCACAGGCAGGTCTGCACCCCCTCCATGGAGAGAGGCCTCCCGCCGGCCTCTGTCCTCTCAGCCACACATCCTGCCTCTCCTGAGCATGGGTTTGCACTAAGGGGACCACGGACAGGAGGACAAGAGTGTCCGTGCCACAGGCTGCCTGTGAGAGACTCCTGCAGGTGAGGATAGGGCTAAGCGGGGAGGAAAGGATGGGGGCAAGGGGAGGGGGAAGGACCCAGCCTCCCTAAGCTAAAAGACAAGCCCCCCCACCCGCTGCGGCCTGCGGGCACATGCACCCCTCTAGGCCTCTGGTCCCAGCAGGGGCCCTGCTGTCCCTGCAGACACAGAGCAGTCTCCAGGCACCTTCAGAGGGACTCATCCTGACGGAGACCTTGGCTCAGACCTTGGAGCTGTTGTTCTTTAACCCGTCCTTTGCTTTCACTCCTTTTTTTCCTTTTATGTGCTACTTTTAACTTCATCTTTACTTTTATTAACATTCATTTCATATTTTCCTCCTTTTATTCAGCAGGGACAAGAAGTGACTGTTTACAAAACCCACACCGCAGGACTGTGCCTCCAAGATGTCTTGGGTCTGGGGTCGGCAGATGGTCTCTGCCAAGGGCTGGAAAGCAAGTGTGCTTGGACTCGGCAGGCTGCACGGTCTCTGTCATAGCCACGTGCTGAAAGCACCCGTGGACAACACACACACACAAAAGAGTGTGTCTATCCCCCAGTAAAACTTTATTTACAAAAATAGGCAGCAAGCAGATCTAACCTGAGGCCTCAAATCCAGAGCTAATTCAGATAAAGGAACCCGAGAGAAGTGTCCAGGAAGGGAGCTGCCCTCTTCAGCCTTTCATCCAGGCACACATTCTTTGTCCAGCCTCCCAAGACCCGTGGGACTGCCTGGCTCCCATCTGGGTCTCTCAACAACCATAGTTCTCCATATTCAACAACCTCCCAGAGCCCTGCTCATCAGAACGTGGACGGGACCTTCCCATGCTTGTCTGTTACCAGCACCACCCTCACATGCCCTAGCTTTCATCTCCCAATGCCAGACCATGGGTCTTATCTGGACAAAGTGATAAATATGAGGACACAGCAAAAAAAAAAAAAAATTACTGGTGGTGTCACAAAAGACGTCACCAAGCTGACATACGAGCTGGGTCTTTATCACACAAAGAAGAAAGAAAAGCAGGTTCCAGGTAGAGGAGAGAAACTGCTAAACAGAACACTGCCATGAGGTTTTCACCTTAGAAAGACAAACATTTTCAGTAGGGAAGGATGGAAAAGGGCAAGGTCAGAGGCAGAGATGCAAGAATGGGCTAAGAGGCTGGGCAGATGGGGATGATGGCTGGCATCATGGACTCTGTGTTGTGTCCCCTGACACACACACAAACTCGTGTGCTGGAATCACCATCCCCAGTGTGGTGATGTCAGGAGGTGGGTCCTGGGAGGTGATTAGGTCATCAGGGTGGGGCCCTCGTGACAGGGTTGGTGCCTTTAGAAGAAGAGATAGCAAAGAGCTTGTCCCCCTCTGCTCTCTCTGCCACATGAGGAGATGGTGAGAACCAGAGGTCAGAGGTCAGTCGGCTCCCAGACTCCCATCTGCTGGTACCTTGACCTTGGACTCCCACCCTTCAAAATTGAGACAAATAAATGCTTATTGTTTAGCCCATCCATTCTCTGGTATTTTGTTCATGGAAGCCTAAGATAAGGCAGCTGAGAAATCATCTCAAACATGAACAGTTTCTACTATGATATTCAAAGAATTGAGTAAGCAGAGGAGTGGGCAAGGGAGGAGGTATGCTTGGGTTAAGACTAGGTTAGCTGCAGCGCTGGGTAGCATTCAGGTTAGGATGAAGTTTAATTAAGACTAGGTTGGCTGTTGAGTTAGATAGCATTCAGGTTAGGGTTAAGATTAGGGTTTGGCCTAAAATTAAGGCCCCCACTGGTTTTCTTCCCATGTGAACACATGACTCAAGAGATTTTTGTGACCCATTGTAATGCACAGAGTCTCAAAAGGACTATTTTTCACTTCTATTTTTAACACATTCATTTTTCACATCTCTAATCAAGGGCTATTTTACAAAAGTTCATGATGTCTTCGCTTAATCAGCAGTATGTTTATTTCATAGCAGTACATTAAATAATGGTGGATTTTCTAATCAGCAGCATCTCACATTTTTTGTAATATGCTGAACGTGTTCAACACACAATGGAAAATCAAACAGTTCGTGTTAGTTCAGAGAAAGCACAAGCATTGTGGGGTGTTGTCTATTAGTCCTGTCTCCAAGTCTTGTTTCCTAAGGAAGCTTTCAGACTCAGAAGCGTTTTCTTGAATAAATGTTAATCATGCTCTCTTATGCATGCTGGCTTGAGGGGCCACAGAGCGACAGGTCAAGAGTTGGGTGTGTTCCTGCAGCAGCATGTAAGAAGACAGAAAAATTAAAGAGTAAGAATCGACGTGGCCTTGGCAGACACTGAGAGGGGAGTCCTCAAAAAGTCTTAAAACAGAAAATACAGGGGAAAAAATATGAGAGCAAGAGGTATGGAAGTTTGGTTCAGGAATCTAGCAAGCAGGTGGACTCAGTAAACAAAATAGCTATTTTTAAGACATCTTGTGACTCATTACCAACCTACTCTATGATTTGAGTTCATTTCGGTCTTTTGCTGTTGTTCAAACCAGACTGTGTGAGTTACCTTATAAACAGAGGGTCATGTGAGCATGCTAATTGCCTGAGTTTGCAAAGGGGCCAGAAATCCTAAAAGGTGCCTCAGCCAAAAACCAGGATCTGACTGAAAAGGAATTTCTCTCTTCCTGTTTCTGGTTGCACTCCCAGAAGAGGGTTAACAGCTGGTGATGGGAACCCTCGACTCCGGGCTTCAGTGTCCAGCCACACTGGTGCTTCTTCAACGCCGTTTTCCAGGATCCTGAGTGGATCCCTAGGGCCTCAGACCTGCTATCCGAATGTTGCTGCTTGATTCATAAGGCCCCTGAGAGGGCAGATATGGCTGGTCCTCTCCTGTGTCCTCAGCCGCCAGGAGCTCACTCCAGTCCTCCCTCTGTATCTCTTTTAAAGGTCCTTCCCTCTGGGTTCCATGCATCCTCAGAGGCTGCCATCACCAGGCCAGGCCAGTGAAGGTGACAGGGACGGCCACACCAGAGCTCCTGTGACAGACACCTGTGTGAATCGGCCCTGTGACGCAGCCCTCCTGGGGGTCCTGCTGCCTAGGTGACTGGCTCTGCATCTATAGGACTAAGAAAGAGACTCTGGCTGAAGCTGACCAGGTGAGGATGGACTCCTAACTGAGGTCCACAGTCCTAGGCTGGCCAGTGGCCAATGAGTTTGCTGGGCAGGTACAGAGGGTCTGCTTAAAGAAGGACAATGAGGACTAGGCAGGGCATGAGAGCCTTCCCTTGGAAATCTGGACAGAAGAGGGAGAGAGAGCACTCTAGGAGCAAATGGTCATGTTTCCTTAACAGCAGAGCCTCAGAGAAGGAGCCAGAAGTCCTGCATCTACCAGGCCATGAGGCCACCCTGTTACCAGAACAGACTTGGGTCCAGTGCAGCCTCCCAAGCCCAGTTTCTGTGGGTCCAGGTCTAAGTCAATTTTTGTCTTCCTTTAGAGCCCTGTGAGCAGAGCATTTCCTGGAGTCTGAATGGCTAAGGGTCTCGTTTCCCACATGCATCCATACAGTCCTGAAGGTAAGCTGAATTCCCTTAAAGTTAATTCATACAACAAAGAACTACAGACACGCAGTGACCTTCACTAGCCCTGCTCCCTGAGCATCTGCAGCATTTCCAGCCTGAACTATGCCATTTGGCACTTGCTACAGACAGTCCCTCAAGGTCACTCATTTTGCATTGGTTTTGCCTCCCAGCTGTTCATATACTTCCTCAGGGCAGGGCTCATGCCTCATGTGTCTTTTTTATCTCTCAAGTCCTATATGGCCTTGAATAAGGTATTGACAGTTAACCTCTCCAAGCATCGGTATTCTTGTCTTCAAAACTGGAATAACAGTAGCAACTACTTTAAAGGGTAATTTTGAAGAATAAATGAGAGCATGTCTGCAAAGGGCTTAGCTTAGTGGCTGGCATACTCTGTGTGCTCAGTAAGCACTGGTGGAGGCAGTGATGGCATTTCTGGGGATGCTGGTGGTGATGGTGGTGGTGGTGACCACGGGGGTGGTGATGATGACGGTGCTGATGGTGAAAATAGTGATGGTGATACTGATGATAGTGGTGATGCTGGTGGTGGTAATGATGATGATGGTGAAAATATTTATGGTGATACTGATGGTGGTGGTGGTGATGGTGGTGGTGGTGATGATGATGGTGCTGGTGGTGATGATGGTAATAGTGATGCTGATGGTGATGATGGTGAAAATAGTGATGGTGGTATTGATGGTGGTAGTGGTGGTGATGGTGGTGGTGGTGATGATGGTGGTGATGGTGATGATGGGATGATGATGATGATGATGCTGATGCTGATGGTGGTGGTGGTGATGGTGAAAATACTGATGGTGATACTGATGGTAGTGGTGATGATGGTGGTGTTGGTGATGATGGTGATGATAGTGTTGATGCTGATGGTGGTGATGATGATGATGGTAAGAGTGATGCTGTTGGTGCTAATGGTGAAAATACTGATGGTGGTGCTGATGGTGGTGGTGGTGATGGTGGTGGTAGTGATGGTGATAGTGGTGATGATGGTGGTGGTGATGATGATGGTGGTGGTGGTGGTGGTGATGGTGAAAACAATGATGATGATGGTGCTAATGGTGATGACAATGGTGGTGGTAGCAGTAATGGTCGTGCTGGTGGTGGGGTGGACAGTATGCATCATATAGTTCTGAACGTACAGCAGAAATTTAGAAGTATTCACCGTCATGTGAGTCACCTGGCAATCCACACATACTCACGGGCTTTCACAGGAAAAAAGAGGTAGAGATGAGCAGAAGTGAAGGCCAACACATGTGGAGCAGCTGCCAGGACACCAAGCCAAGCCTACCAAGCAGGACTATGACCATACTCACCCCTTGCAACACACGGGCAGAAATCCTAAAGATGAGGGGGAAAAAATAAGCTCTAATAGGTTAAATGACTTGCCCTGTTTTATAAAACTAAGTAACGACACTGCCTGGGCCTCAGATCTGCATAAGCCTAGTGGTCAGGCCCTTGCCATGTCCTGCAAGTGAGCCTTGGAGGACTGACAGGCAGAGGGAGAGACAGCCAGTGAGCTCTTCTACCATAGCCACAGCTCCAGAGCAGGGTCTCTGCACACGACACAAGTCAAAATCCACAGTTCATTGACTCCTGATCAGGGTTTACATATGCATCAGGAGAAATAAAATCCAGTTGCTCCATTTCAACTTTGACCTGAAAAGGAGGAGGAAACAGAAGCAAAGTGTTGAGTAGCAGTGGCACTGCTGAGGTTGGCGACAGGCCGTTAAGACACTGCAGGTCGAGTTCCTTTAGAGACGGCCTCCGAGGTTGGCTGGTTCTTGTCTTCAGATGACGGTTCTGAAAGGTCTGTCTGGGCTTTGTGTCCTGACTCTGCTCTCCAGGTGATGGAATAGGGGGCGGGGGGCGTGACGATGCTTTCTGAGTGTCCACTGCAGCCAAAACTTAATGTCCACTCACCTGCTTACAGATTTCAGTGGTCCTCTCTCCTCCACACTCCGTGAGGATGAGAAACAGGCTGGAGCAAGACCACCTCAGCACATAACTTGGGGACCAGACATGAGTCCAGCCCCAGCCCCAGTGCCCAGTGTCACCCCGCCTGCCCTGAGTCCCCTCATGAGACATACTGGTTCCAGAGAACAAAGGCTTTGCGGTCCCGCAGCTCCAACTCAAACCAGCTGGCTCACCTGGAACTGGGTGGCTTCCTGCTACTTCCCCAGCGTCTCTGGGCCTGCTCCTCAGCCTCCGGGCCAGCATGCTGCCAGCCTCAAATATAAGACACGCAAGGCCTGCAGCAGCCCCAGGCTGCACGCCGTCACTCTCCCTGGGGCAGGCATGGTCACCGCCACTCATGGTGCTGTGACACCTGCTCCTGGGGGCTCTGCCCTCTCTTCCCTCCTCCACCTGCCAGTGCTGAGTCCTGATGGAAAGCTCCAAGTTGGTGAGAGCATCGTGGGCTCAGCCAGCCCCGCCAAGGCAGGGTGACGGTGAAGAGAAAATGAGATATGGGTTAGTGAAGCTGATACAGCAGCTAAAGGGCTAATGCAGGTTTGGGCTTTGTTCCCAGTGGTTTCATCAGCAGAGAACAGAGGTGAGAGTCCCTCGTTAATAGCCTTCTCCAAACCCCACCTGGAAAATTACATGAAATTCCGGGCACTTCAATACCATAAAGATGCAGGAAAGCTGAAGGGAGTACCGAGCCCAGTAATAAAAGCAATGGGGCGGTAGGGAGCCGTGATTTACTGGGAAAGATTAAAATAACTAACTATGTACAGCACGTCTGGGTGGTGACTGCTGAGGAGGCAGGGAATCGTAGCAGCCTATAAATAATGAAGGCATGTAAACAGCGCGGCAGACGCTTCGGCCGGTACCAGGAGGCTCAGCAGAAGGAGGGTAGCCCGCCGGAGAGGACAATTTATGAAGGGCGTTCGGAGAGCTGTGTGGGCTTCTTTTGAAGAGAGAGAGAAATTAAAGACACTGAGGAGTACTGTCCCAACCCAGCGGGAGGAAATCCTGCTTTTCCGAATCTGCCGGTTTCCAGTCCACCCTGCGTGACTCCTACCCCAACTGCTGGAGCCCGTGGCTATCACCTCCTCTCCCCAACAGACCGCAAGTTCGGCAGAGTGGAAATGCACCAGGCTTGCTCACCAGTGACTCCCCAGCACCTGAGGCAATGCCCACCTCGTGGTCATCATCCCATAAATATCAGCTAAATGAAAGACACAGCAGATGACCAGTTTGCAAAGAAATAAAGCATTTATTACCGAAAATGACACGAGGTAGCAGTCATGGTAAAACACCAAAGACCAAAGACCTAGCAGGCTCATTGCTATGGACTGTAAGAATTTTAAGGTTAGAAGGGCCATTAAACGTCCTCTATTTCCTATAGGATGGATAAACAACAAGGTCCTGCTTCATAGCACAGGGAGCTGTCTTCAATATCCTGTCCTAAACCATAATGGAAAAGAACATGAAAAAGAACACTTACGAATAACTGAGTCACTTTGCTGTACAGAAGGAATTAGCACAGCATGATAAATCAACTAAAACACTTCAATAAAAATTTCTTTAAAAATCTTACATTTCAACAATTCTCTATTTCTTTTCCCAGACCAGCTCCTGTGTGCCCCGGTGCTTGTGCACAGTCTCCAGAACGCTATGTCCACCCAGCGCCTCCTCTCCACTCTGAAAGCGCCTCTCAGAGTGCAGCCACGTGAGAAGGACAGTCTCCCACGGAAAACCTCGAAGCCTCTCTAATCGACTAAAACAAAAGAGTGAACCAGGGGAAAGGCAGATACTGCAGGTTTAAGTTAAACAACTCAAGACTGAAACCACACGGGCCACCTGCCGAGCCTCCTGCTCCTCTGGGCCACTCCTGGGGTACCCTCCCACACCCCAGACTCCTCTACAGCAGCTCGTATGACAAAGCTACAGGCACCAGTTTGCCGAGATCTGTGGCAAGCACGGGATTTTCCCTGTCAACTTAGCCGATGCTGATGAGCTGCAGTTATGAAATTTGGAGGCAAAGTCCAGACAGCCCTTGATGCATACATTTGTTTCTGGAAAAGTCAACTTCAAAGCCCAAAGTCCATCTATGGAATCCCGATTCCCCATTAACACCCACAATAAAACAGTAAATACATTCCAGGGAGAAAGCAGTGAGGGGAGTCATTTCTCAACTGAGTCCTCAAAGCGGTTGCTGCCCCCAGGGCCTAGGTGCATGGGGGTTGTGGGGTGGGGGGTGCTGTGGACAGAGCCCAACATAACTCAGGAGTCCGGGCATCACACAACCCACCGTGTCAACACTAGGCGCTGAGCACTGGAAACCGGAGGAGGAGGCATCTGAGCTGGGTGGGGTCACCCCAGGGAGGAGGGACAGGAAACAGCTGAGTTTGTTGTGGGGGGTTGGAGGGGAGGGTGGGTGGGAAGCTGGGAGATCCTGCTAGAATCTGCTCCGAAGTGGAGCAAGCAGATCAGAGAAACACAACAGATGTTCAGAGCAAGAGGTCAACACTTTGGGGGACAAAGTCAGAATTTAAGGCCACACAGTCCGATCTCCATGGATCTGAAGCTACATATAGACTTTGTCCACTTTGATCGATTGTTCTGAACAGAAACATTAACACTTTGGAACTTGAGATGATACATAGACCCCGCTAGGGTGTTCCCTAATATGGGGTGCATGTACCAAGTTCCCTTCCCAAACTCTAGAATGTTCTAGAACACAGCAGTTCAGGGTTGGGAAGGGGCAGAGCTGTACAACTCTCACAGCTCCAACGAAGGATGTAGGGAGGGGTTGTGAGGGAGGCCAGATCGAGATCAGCCCTACAGATGGAGAGGACCTGCCCACAGCATGCTGGACAGGCTGGAGAGAAGGAGCTGATCTGGGGGTAAATCAGTAGGATTTGGTGATATTGAGAGGTAGGGTTGGGGCGGGGAGGGGTGGGGACAAGGACTCACAAGTTTTGTCCTGGACGCAGGGGTGGGCAGAGGTGGCACCTTTGAGACAATGCTCACAGGTGGGAGAATGTGGTTTGTGCACCTCTTGAAACTGGGGTGATGAAGAGCTACAGAGTATTCTGAGCTCGGTTGTTATTATGTTCAGCAGGTATAATCATAAGACAGTTCCATGCACCTCCACCATCACACTTTTCCTACTACTGGATTCCTTACACAGATTTTTGGTCTTCTCTGGATAATCTCTGAAATGGTTTCAAAAGTCATTTCTAAAATGCAGGTATGGCCCGCAGCAATATGCCACCAAATTCCAAACCAGGGAGGAAACCTAATGATATACGTAGCCACAAGTAAATAATGAGGTGATTTTGTTCAAACAAGTAGTTCTGGGGCAGAAAATAAACAGCAGAGTCACCAAAGATGGCAAAGTCATTTTCTGTGAAACACGTTCTCACTCCATGAACACAGCACAGCTGATGGGCTATTTTCTGGCTTTGTCTTTAGAATTTGTTATCCACTTAAGTGACCCAGAAGAAAGATGCTAGAGATGGAAAACTAAGAATCCTGACCTGATGGGGAGGCAGAAGTGGAAGAGGGTTGAACGAGACGTGGTCACTGGTGTCCCTGCTGGTTCTGAACAGCCCAGAGTATACATACATCCATGTGTCCAACTCTTTTTGACCCCATGGGCTATAGACTGCCAGGCTCCCCTGCCCAAGGGATTTCCTTGGCTAGAATACCAGAGTGGGTTGCCATTTCCTTCTTCAGGGGATCTTCCTGACCCAAGGATCAAACCCATGTCTCCTGCATCTCCTGCACTAGCAGGTAGATTCTTTACCACTGAGCCACCTGGGAAGCCCAGAGGAGGAACAGTCCAGAGGAGGATGTTCAATGAACTATCCCTCCAGCCTCCTGGACATTGAGCTTGTCTACAAGGTCAAAGTTGAGTCTCAGGGTCATGTGGGAAGGGGAGTGATGTGTAGTGTTTGAGGCCAGCTCTAGAAATGCCATAAAAATCTCTTCTACTTTCGTCTATTGCTATAAATTAATCAGGTGGTCAAGCCCTCTGCAAGGGAGGTTGGGAATTGAGTCTCCAGCTGGGAGGCTGAAAGGAGGGAAGCACGTTGTTGAACATGTTGACCATGAATCTCAGCCCGTGGTCCTCCCCCATCAGGCCAAGTGACATGGCAGTCCCAGCAGATACCCCCAAGAGTTACTGGACCACTACCTGCCTGGTTTCCTCTGCATGGAGACATGATAACCAATTTAGAAAACTGAAGAGGGGGTAGTTATTGGGACATGTACAATGAAAACTGGATTGCTGGTCTACTAGGGAAGACTGCTCCTCACTCCCAGTTGAAACTGAACCAAATCAACTCACTTCACATCCCTAAGTCCCATTTGTTTCCAATTCAAAGAAGAAGAAGAAAAAAAAAAAAAGAAAAGCTACTTCTGGACCATGTCCCACCTCCCTGGAACGTGGTGAAGCCATGCTTGCCCTCTGCTTTGCAGTCCGAGACATGCTGGCTAAACGTGGTGTTCTGGCTGCCCAGGCAAAGTCAGGAGGTACACATGGAGTCCACCATGATTGAAGGAAAATGCTAGGTGGGAGTTTCCAAAACCTAGAACTCGAATGGACCCATCTCTCCGGTGTTGAGTCAAGATAGGGGAGAGAAACTGAGGCCAAGGTCAGAGAGCCCAAGTGCAATCCCAGGCCTGGCGTGAATCAGCTAGTGTGTTTTCTCTTAGACAGACATGATTGTGTGATTTCAAGGATGCAAATTTGAGGTGTGGAAGGAGAGGCGCACCCTGCTGTGGCCTACGCAGGTCAGGTTCTATTCAACACGCTTTACAAACCTCACTTACCCCATCCTGACGACAGCCCGCTCAGAGGCAAGGATGAAGGGCCATGCAAAAACACACTGAGGAACATGGTGTGTCCCTGGCCACGAAGTTAGAAGAAACCATGGATACGAGATTCAAACCCAGGCCACCAGACCACAAAGCTTATACTTGTAAACACTGTGCTAACCAAGTTGGTAGAATGGGTATTAAATAAATGAATAACGACACTCATGCAACTTCCATGATCTAAAAACATCAATCAGCCTCATTGACCTTCCATGCCATGAGAAGGTGCAAATAAATACTCTTTGTAAGCTGGTATCACCCATGTGTGAATTAACAGCAGAATAAATGATTACTACTTCCACAGGTTCCATCCTTCTGTAAACAGTTACACAGTGGGAACGTGTCATGTTGAAGTCAATAGAGTGTAGGCACAACATGGCCTGATTTCCATCAAGACAACCATAGCTGGCTTATTTGTGGCCCTCCAAATATGAAGTTCTCATTCTAGTTGTGTAGAAAAGAGAAAAGAGCCTTCTCTCTTGCCTCACAAAAACTTGTTTTCAGACCATTAATCTGCAATCCTGTATACAGTCTTGACGTTCATGTCGTGTCTTCAGTATAAAGTCCTACGGTCCTAAGAACAGGTGAGTCAGTCACTGTGTTACACGTTGTATTAATTCTTCCCTCTAATCTCTAGTGAACTTCACAGCATCGTCTGCATTCCCAAGTTTGCTTCAAACGCTTAGCCCCTGTCTAGAGAGCAGTAAGTAACTGATCGAATGGTTTTATAAATTGTCCGTACATTTGTCACATGCTCCTTAATATAGTCCCCTGAGTGTGCTCAGAACCATCGGGTGTGGCTCCCGATTTAGCCCCATGACAAGTTGTCACGAGATAAAAACAGCTAAACAGGAATTCTGAAACTTAACTCCTTTAGTTCTGAACTAAAAATACAGAACGAATCATTACAAAGCAAGCCCAGAAAGGTATTCTATATGACACCACATGTATGTCTTGATTTTTCTTGCTGTTGTTCTTTCGTTTCACTCACAGGTCTCCTTCACAGGAGGTTGTAAGTCAAGCCTCTCTCCCCTGCAAACAGTGTGCAATGTGGTTTGGGGCTGGGGTGGAGGGATCCCTGGACCACCACCGGTAATGAGCTGCTCTTTCCCGCCCCAGACGCACCTTCCTGTCTCTGGCAGATCACTCAAGTCCAAGGAGCCGGGTTTTAGAAAATGGTGATCAGGGACAAATATCGTCATGGTTTCCCTTCCTCTGGGTGTTCCTTGTCCTGCTATTCAGCAGATGTGAGGATCTCCTTGAAAGAGGACATGAGGCTGTGGTTGTCAGGAAGGGGGCTGACTGATGCTCCAGGATCACACTACCACCATCATCTCATGTCAACTACATGATGGCTGTTTATATAAATATGTAAAATATTTTATGTAATATTTTTTACTTTTTCCCTACTGTATAATGGCCATACAACAAACTGTACAGAAATGTAGAATGTGAGGTTTGACATGTCTCTCCAGCCAGTAAATCAAGATCATTACCAAACCCATCACCCCAAGGTCTCCTCACTGCCCCCTCTTCCCACTTCTGCTGGCCCTGCTCTTCCCCAGGAAACCATCATCTGCTTCCTATAACTTCACATTTAGATTTAATTTTCTAGAATTTTATTCAAATAGAAACACGTACCACGTACTTTTTTGTGTAGCGTCTTTCATTCAGCTCAATTATTTTGAGATTTATCCATGCTGTGGCATGTTTCAATAATCCACTCGTCTTTATTGTGGAGTGGTACTCCATTGTACAGACATACCAGAGTTAATTCATTCCCCTGGCATATATCTAATATATTTGGGGTTTTTCCCAGTACTTGGCTAGTACCTTAACAGCTGCATATGTCTTTTTCTATTGGGTACATACATAGAAGTAGAATGTCTGGATCACACAGAACAAGCATTCCAGTTCCTCTGAATCCTTACCAACACTTAGAAGGGTCAAGTTTTTCAAATTTTAGCCCTTTTAATAGGTGTGTAATGGTATCCCAATGCAGTTGCATCTCCCATCTCCCTAAAGAGCAATGATGTTGAGTATCTTTTTAGGTAATTATTTGCCATTTTCATAAACCTTGGAGAAGTGACCATTTAAATATTTTGCCCACTTTACTGAGTTTCAAGAATTCTTTACACATTCTTGCTCTAGATCCTTAGGCAGGTAAGTCTGGACATAACTGGAAGATGTTATATTCTGTCAGCCTGTGGCTTTTCTTCTCATTCTCTTAATGGTGTCTTCGAAAGAGATTGTGCTCTTCCTGTATTGTATCTGAGAAATCTTTATCTAAGTTCACAGATATTTTTTTCCTATTTGATTCTAGAAGTTTCATAGCTTTTGGTTTGATGTTTAGGTTTATAGTCCATTTTTAGTTAATTTCTATATATGGTACAAGGTATGGATTGAAATTTTTGTGTATGATCTATTCAATTGTTCATACCATTTGTTGAAAGGCTGTCCTTTCTTCATTGAATTCCCTTTGTGTTTTTGTCAAAAATTAGTCATCTTGACTGGTAAGGATGTGAAGCAACAGGAACCCTCATCCATTCCTAGTAGGAATCTAAAACGGTACAGGCAGTTTGGAAGACAGTTTGACAGTTTCTTACAAAACTAAGCATACTGTTACCATATGATCCAGCAATCTTACTCCTTGATATTTACCCAAAAGAAATGAAAACTGTGGTTCACCAAAAACTCTGCACAGGGATGTTTATAGCAGCTTTATTCATAATTAACACAACTGGGGAAAAAACCAAGATGTCCTTCACTGGATGATGGATAAATAAGCTGAGGTCCATCCAGGCAATGGAATACTATTTAGTGCTAAAATGAAATGAGCTATCAAGCCATGAAAAGACTGGGGAAAATCTCAAGTGTATATTACGGAGTGAAAGAAGTCAACCTGCAAGGGCTACATTCTGTATGATTTCAAATGTATGACGCTGAAAAAAGCAAAACTATGGAGACGGCAAAAAGATCAGTGGTTTCTAAAGGCTTGAGGGGTGGAGGACAGAAGATTTTTAGGACAGTGAAAATACTCTGTATGATACTATTAATATAATGATGGATATGTGTCATTATACATTTTCCAAACCCCAAAAACGTACACCAAGAATGAACTATAACAGAAATTATGGACTTTAGGTGGTTAAGATGTTGTATGGATTGGAGGGGAGGGTAGTATATGGGAAATCTCTGAACATAAAATTGCTCTAAAAAATAGTCTTAATTTTTTAGAAGTATAGAGATAAAAGTAGTGAATTTAGCACATCAGATCTCTTTTTCAGTGATGTTGCTGCTATAATACATTTTCTTTATGAGTATTTGCTTCTTAGCATAAAATAGAGAGTAACAAATACAGTTTTTAAAATGAGGTGTCTCCCGATTTGTGGGTCTCTTTATGGACTTTTTATTCTGTTCCAGTGATGGGTCGGCACAGTCTCAGTTACTGTAGCCTTATAAGCCTTGAGTTTACATGGTGTCAGGACTCCAACTGTGCTCCTTGTTCTGGATGTTCTCACTCCTTTCTGTTTTCATATGAATTATAGAATGAATCTCCAATTTCTTAAAAAAAAAAAAAGCCTGTGAAATTTTGATTGAGGTGACCTCTGATCAATAGGCCAGTATGCAGGAGATATACAGCTTAACAACACATAAACATGGTGTATTTCTCCATTTATTTGACTTCTTTTATCTCAGCCACATTTTGTAGTCTATGGTGAATTGGTATCTTGAATATCTTCTGTGATATTTGTCCCTAAATATTTGTATCCTATTAAATGTTACTTTTATTTCAATATCTGATTGTTCATTAAGTATAGAACAGACTTTTGGACTCTGTGGGAGAGGGTGGGATGATTTGGGAGAATGGCATTGAAACATGCATAATATCATGTAAGAAATGAATCGTCAGTCTAGGTTCGATGCAGGATACAGGATGCTTGGGGCTGGTGCACTGGGATGACCCAGAGAGATGGTATAGGGAGGGAGGTGGGAGGGGGTTCAGGGTTGGTGTACACCCGTGGTGGATTCATGTTGATGTATGGCAAAACCAATACAGTATTGTAAAGTAAAATAAAGTAAAATTTTAAAAAAAAGAAAGAAAAAATAAAAAGATTAAAAGAAAAGAATATGTAGAAATGCAATTGGTTTTTGTAGTGCCTGGTGGCTCAGTGGTAAAGAATCTGCCTGCGATGCAGGAGACCTAGGTTTGATCCCTGGGTTGGGAAGATCCCCTGGAGAAGCGAATGACAACCTACCCCAGTATACTTGCCTGGGAAATCCCATGGACAGACTGGCACGCTACAATCCATGGGGTCGCAAAAGAGTCAAACGCAACTTGGCGACTAATCAATAACTTGCATTCTGCAACCTAAACTCGTTTTTTAATTCTACTGGCTTTCTGTAGATATCATCAAATCTTCTGCATAAATGGTAATGTCATCTGCAAGAAAAAAATGGTTCTTCTTACTTTCCCATCTGGATGCCCTTCATTTCTTTCTGCTTAGGATCTCCAGGACAATGTTGAACAGAAGTGGTAAGAGGGCACAACCTTGCTGAGGGTTTTGTCAGGAATTATTTTTAATTTTGTCAAGTGCTCTTTCTAAATTTACTGAGATGATAACTTGCTTTTCTTTTTTGCTTGGTAATAAGTTGAATTACACTGATTTTCAATTGGCCAGTCAACCCTGCATTCTTGGAATAAAGTCCCACTTTAGACATGATACATTATTTTTTCTTCAAAAAAAAAAAAAGGTTGGATTCAACTCGCTAAAATTATATTTAGCTAAAATTATATTTAGAAGTTTTAAATCCATATGTTCATGATGGATACTGATCTGTCATTTTCTCTTCTTGTAAAGTCATTCTCTGACTTAATTCATAAAATGAGTTTTAAATATTTCCTTCTCTTCAATTTTCTGCACTTATCTTAAAGTGATATTTCTTTTTCCTTAAACATTTGGTAGAATTAACTAGTGATGCTTCTGAGTCTAGAATTTAATTTGTGGGGAGGTTCTTAACTGCAAATTCATTTACTAATTTTGTAATTAATATGAGTATCTATATCTGTTGGTAAAGTTAATATTTCACATTTAAATATTAATAGCAATAATATTAATCCTATTAGTAAAAATAGGGCTATTCATGTTATCTATTTCTTCCTGAGTAAGCTTGGTATGTTGCAGTTTATGTTTTTCAGGTAATTTGTCCATCTAACCTAAATGTTTTAATTTATTCAACATTAAATTTTGTCATCAATTGTTCCTAGTATTACCTTATTTCATTTTAACATCTATAGAATCTATAGTAATGTAACCTCTCCATTTTTATATCTCTAACTTGTATCTTCTTACTTTTTTCTCTGATCAGTTTGGCTAAACGTTTATCAATTTTATTGATCTTGTCAAAGAACCAGTTTTTTGTTTCATTAATTTTTTTCTGTTGTTTTTCTATTTCATTAATTTCTACTCTGATCTTTATATGTCTTTTGTCCTGCTCACTTTAGGCCAAATTTTCTCTTCTTTTTCTAGTTTCTTAAGATGGAAGTTGAGTTCATTGGTTTGAGGATTTTTTCTTTTCTTTTGTTTCTTCCTTTCCTTTTTCTAATAAAGGAATTTAGTAAATATCGATTTCCCCTAAGTATTAACTTAGCAGTGTTCCACAGGTTTTGAGCTGTTGTATTTTAATTTTCACCTAGTTCAAGCTACTTTATAGTTTCACTTCTGACTTCTTCGAACCATGGGTTCAAAGTCAGAATATTTAGAAGTTATGTTTTCTTAGTTTTCAGTGTTTATGGATTATCCAGAGACCTTTCTGCTAAATTGGATCCTATTGTGGTCAGAAGGTATTTTATCTTACTGGTTGCTTGATATTTTTTATTTCCATAGATATTATTGAGCATTGTTCTGGGATAAAATTAAGCTTACTTTAAAATAGTTTGATCCTTTTTGGTGTTTCTTTTAAAGTATATTAGGTAGAACTGGAACAGTGTTTAGTCTAAGGCTAATTACTCTCCACTATTCACCGGATCAGACCTTTCTGTGTACTCCACCTAAAGCTCTGTAAATCCTGAGAGGTTTTAGTCTATTCGTCTACCCTTTCTAGAGGGCAATTACTAATCAAATGTATTTATAAATTGTTCATACATCTGTCACACGCTCCCTAATATAGCCCCTTCAGTGTGCTCAGAACCACTGGGTGTGGCTCCCCAGTAAGAGAACCTCATGATGAGCCATCACATGTTTCTGAGATAAAAACAGTCACACAAGAATTTGGAAACTTAACGACTGTTCTGAATTACAAATATAGACTAATCATTATAAAACGTGCCCAAAATGTAAGCCAAGTTATATCATACTGACTTTATGTATGTTTCATTTTTCGGAGACACTTTTCAATTCCAAGTAAACCAAGAAGGAATACCTTTGAGAACAATTCTAAACATCCAGTTGAATGGGAATCCAAAGAAGATCTCCAAGAGCCCAAATCCATTATATTATAAAGCACCAGATGACACTCTGCTTTAAACCACATCCCAGTCCTCTTCTCCAGAAAGAAGTGATATTTTATACAAAGGGGGCAAGAAGAAAATTACGACAATGAACTCATGACATTTTCACAAGAGGTAGGCGTAAGTTGTGTTAGGTGTTCAGTTGTGTCCGACTCTTTGCGACATGGACTGTAACCTGCCAGGCTCCTCTATCCATGGGATTCTCCAGGCAAGAATACTGGGGTGGGCTGCCATTTCCTTCTCCAGGCACAGCTAAGTGAGTCCATATAGATTCATATAATATATGAAAACAAATTTTAACAATTCTGTTCTGCTTTATAATCCCCCAAATATATCAATATTTGCTTGCTGAATAAATTAAGGAGTTTCAGTTGAAAAGTTCCCTTCACTTAAATTTTGGTCAGATTCTAAATAATCCAGTGCATATTATGTTGAAAGATCATGACTTTCTCTAAGAATAAAACTCTATAGTTGACCAATTTTAAATGGCTTAAAAATTTAAAGCACCAAATGTGACCTTATGACTACAAAAAAAAAAAAAAACCTTCTATTTATCCAAGCTACAATAATAATATTTATTCTTTCTATTTTAGTTTTAGTTTTCCTATAATTTGAGCTCCTGCTATTTGAAAAAAAATGACTCAAGTGTCCATAGCAACCAACTAATTAGGATACAGAGCAGCTCGATGGAGTGCAGTTTGACTTTTTCAAGGAGTTGATGTGTTTGGCAACACATGTATTACCACGTAGAATGCAGAGCAGGGCAGTGGCTTGACTTATTTTCAGGCACGTTAATTCATGTACTTTGACAGGAAGCACTGCTGATATGACTCTTCCCCTTAATAATCCACATTTTAAGAGAAGTGAGCATTTTGCTTCTGGAACCAAATGAAAGCTCTGAGATGAGAACAGCAGAATCCAGCCTTCTTGAACAGGAAATATGCCAGGAAGAGGGAACAGGAAGCATGGACATAGGCACATGAGAGTCACCTCAGAATTTAAAAATGCTTCTTGGAAGCAGATCATCATAAGAAATCCAAATTTTGCACCCTCCCTGGTGGCTCCACAGTAAAGAATTTGCCTGCCAATGCAAGAGATCCAGGTCCAATCCCTGCGTTGGGAAGATCCCCTAGAGGAGGAAATGGCAACCCACTCCAGTACTCTTGCCTGGAGAACCCCATGGTCAGAGGAGCCTGGTGGGCTAAGGTCAGTGGGGTCGAAAAGAGTCAGACACAACTAAGCAAGCACAGGCAAGCACCAAAGTAGCATTTCAGGACTCAGATCTATCTCTGGATGGCACCACACTGGTGGACAGCCGTGTCAGGGAAATGTTCTGCCCTCGGGTTCTCTCCATCCAGGGCTGGTCACGTGTGTCTCCTGAGGATGGCACTCTCTCTTCTTGCCACTACACTCTGCTTTGAATGCTCCTGGTGGTAGTTGATGCTGGTTAGTTGTTCAGTCATGTCTGACTCTTTGCAACCCCATGGACCATAGCCGATGGGATTCTCCAGGCAAGAATACTGGAGTGGATTTCCATTCCCTTCTCCAGGGGATCTTCCCAACCCAGGAATCCAACCTGAGTCTCCTGCATTGCGGTGGATTCTTTATCATCTGAGGCACCAGGGAAGCCCTGCTTTGAACGCTGCTCTAATTCAATTAGCCCTCATCCCACAAACCAAACACATCATAAACTCCTCCAGAGAAATTCTGAAGACCACCCACCACATCCCACTCATTCCGTTTATTCTGCAGCAGGCACTGAAGCATCTCTACTCTTCAAATATGGGACATACAGAGAAGACCCAGGAAAGCAGGAAGCCAGGGCCCCCTAAACTAGAAAAGGATTAACTACAGATTTTTAATTCTGGTGAAGACAAAATAAGAAGTTTTATCCCTCTAACTACAATGTGTAATTTCATCTCTTCGGTATAAATGTTGCTGTTAGATGCCTCTTTATATTTCTCTTTTATTTACCTTTAATTGGAGGATAAATTGTTTTACAACATTGTGTTGGTTTCTGCCATTCATCAGCATGAGTCAGCCATAGGTATACTTATGTCTCCTCCTTCTTGAACCTGCCTCCCACCTTCCACCCCATCCCAGTGCTCTAGGTTGCTACAGAGCACCGGGTTGAGTTCCCTGAGTCATACAGCAAATTCCCACCGGCTATCTATTTTACACATGGTATTGTATATGTTTCCATGCTACTCTCTCTATTGCCCCTTTCTTTATGTTTCAGTGAGGTCGGTTGTACGGGAGATGAGGTAGTTTCCGAAGCTTCATTGGTTCTTGTACCTTCAGACTCCTGGTACCCTTGAAAGATATCACAAATATGGAACTGATAATGTTTTGAAATTCTGGTGGGTTTTCCTGTGTATTTTCCCACAGAAGGAAAAATGGGGCTGCCTCTGTTTCAGAAGAAACCCATTTATTGCCCAGGAGCAGATCATCTACAGAAAGAATCTGTACCATCAGATTCAAGGACACTCAAAACACCGTCCTGGGGGAACAGGGGTGGGAGAGGGGTGGAGTGAGAGGGTGGGTCTAGCAGATGCGAACTTATATATAGAATGGCTAGCAAAAGGTCCTACTGTATAGCACATGGAGCTACATTCAATCCTGTGATAAACCGTAAAGCAAAAGAATATGAAAAAAAGGGGGCGGGGGGGGAAACATTGTCTTAAAACAATAGGACTTGAACAGGAGTACATCTAACTATGTTCTTATATATTCCTGTAAATTGGATACATAGTTGAAGATGGGTGAAGCTCATGGAACATTGTCCTAATCGCCTTCTCATGTGGGCCCCCCAGTTCAACAGGATCCAAACTGCACGCTTACATAGCAGTCAACATAGAACCCAAACTGAATTTAAGTAACAAGCTCTGAATTTGACTTCTTTTCCTGCACTACATCTTTAGCGCTGTTTCATGTCATATAGCAGCTGCTCAATACGTATTTATTGAAAGAATGAAGTGGATATTTTAAAGTTTGTATTTTCACCTCTTTTATTATTCTGTATTTTCAGTGCTATCCTACTGTGGACTGTGCCTGTGACATGAGGTAAATGAGAGGGGGACATTAAAGTAATATTAACAAAAATTAATAGGGTCACCTTCCTCTAAACACAACGAAAGTCTGTGCGAGCAGCCCCCAAAGACACCGTGCAGCCAAGCTGGCCTGACTGCAGGCCGACTGCCTCCATCACCAGGAACCAAGGCCCCAACCGGTGCTGGCCAGTCAGCCAGCCCTCTCCACTTTCTCAGGGTCCATCACGGGCCCTGAGAGTTTCCATCCAGGAAACTCTAGTAAAAGACCCAACAAGCCCAGATTCTCCACGAACAAAGCACCGTCAACACATCCAGAGGGCCAGCAGCTATAAGCTCTCTCTCCCGTCCCTCCTGCTCTTTTATGTTTCATCTCAGACATGACGACCTCAGATCCTCAAAAGTCCACGAGGCGCATGTACATATCCCGGCCCCCAGCCCCTCCCATCCCCGGATTCATCACAATACACCAGGGTGCCTATGGTTTAAGCTCCAGGACCCCTGGGGGACCCCGCCTGTCTCTTTACTGCTGATGCCAGATCCACACAACCAAAGAAAGGGGGAGAGAAGGCGTGAGGAATAAGGAAACAGAAAGGGAGGGAGGGAGGGCAGGATTTGCTCGGCCGTGAAGAGACGTTCAGAGGACCACCTCCTTCTGAAAGAGCAGTTATAGTCCTCAGCATCCTCACAGGCCAGGAGAAGCCCTCTTTTTATTCATCAGAAGCAGAAATCCCACAGAGCTGCCATGCACTCGCCCTGCACACCCGCAGACACTGGAAGCCAGAGACAGCAGCCAGGTGGAGCCTCCAGAGTGCTCTGCCACACCCCCCAAGGTGTTCAGGGAGAAGCCTGCCAGAGTGTGTTCACAGCAGGGTTCCCCAGGCCGGGCCACAGACATGGTCAGGACCACTTGCCCATCCCTGGAGGCCCTGAGCAAGGCAGGCAAACTCAGCAGCTCAGCCCACCACAGGCTGATACACCATCTTGTAAATCTTTCATTCCCAGCATCAAATGTGCCCGGTTCAGTCCATGAAAAACAATAGAAATCACAACCAAAACCACAACATAATCAGAAGGATCTTCAGAAGGGCTGGGAAAAACAACAGCCAGTTACAAGCAGTTGGCCAAGGGTTGTTGAGATACCTGGTGCTGTGCTCAGTCGTGTCCAACTCTGCGAACCCCTGGACTGCAGCCCGCCAGACTCCTCTGTCCATGGGGATTCTCCAGGCAAGAAGGCTGGAGTGGGTTGCCGTGCCCTTCTCCAGGGGATCTTCCCAACCCAGGGGTTGAACCTGGGTTGCTTATGTCTGCTGCATTGGCAGGCGGGTCCTTTACCACTAGCGCCACCTGGGAATTTTGAGATAAACCTGGGGATGCCTGCAACTTTTTAAATTCAAATTGTTTTAAAAATGTTTTCCAGACATAAGCTGGAATATATTCAGAGAATAATGAGAAACCTAAAGATGGGTTTTCTCTTTGACTATCAATCAAACAGCAAAGAGCCCTCTCTTTTGTTTCTTCCCGGCCTCCCTGGTCGCTGTCAAAACACCATCCAAACTTAGAGCCGGACCCACCACCCTAGTGAGTGTGAGCTGGCACAGTGCCAAGGGGTAGGACCCACATGGGCAATACTCATTACCACTTTCTTCCCAAAGATGATAGAAAAGGCCATATCTCGTTTCTGACTGCTCCCCCTACCAACCCGGTGAAGAAAATGTCAAACAAAATTCTTCTAAAGACCTAAGGGAACCGGCTGCCCAGGCAAAGGGCAGGGAGAGAAGCCACACGGAGCTCTGCTCCCACCTGGCCAGCCCTACACACTCCCCAGGATGCGGTACTCTTAGTGATGGAGGCAGGCAGCTTGCAGTCTCATAATTCCTCCCTGTCCCACTGGCAACAATAAAATATCAGTTTTAAACCATGAAATGCCTGTGGACACAGTATGTCACTGCATGTATCACAGACACATGCACACAGACACACGGGCTTGGTGGCTCACGCCTGTTTTGAGTCCATCTGGTGCTTTCCCCAACCCCCACCATTTCATTGCACTTTCGCGCAAGTGGCCACAAACAGTGGATCTAAATCTGGCACGTTTCGAGGTCCAATGACACAGCACACACAGAACGCGACCTCAGACAGCGCCTTTGTCCCCTCACCGTCCATGGAGGCCTGCACACAGCTCCGAGTGCTGCCCGAGGCATGCCCGCGCCTCTCTAACCCTGGCACCCCCCACTCCTTCATCTCAGGCTCACAGAAAAGACAGACACCTGGGTGGGTCTGCTCCCCCCTCCCAGCGCCCCACCCCCTCGTCCCCTCAACACACACGCAACAGCTGTAAGAGCAAGGAGATCGTGTTTTTAAAATTTCATCAGTTGGTGTAGGCACAGAGTCGGAAGCAGCTCCAACATGGACATCGAGTAAAAAATACCAGTTTTCCAAAGTCTGTAATTATGTATTTACACAAATTACATAATCCTGTATGTATTTACATACAATTACAGATTATCAAGTAAATAACACAGCATAGTGTCAATGAGATGAAATCGCATGAAAACCATAAACTGAAGCCGTTCACTGACCCACAGAGCAGGACATGGCAAGGACAGATGCCCCGGAGTGACCTGGCATGTCCTTCGACACGGCCTGGGGACAGGTGCCCCAAGGTGACGTGGCATGTCCATTGGCATGGCCTGGGGACATTTGCATGACAGATGGGGGGGTGAGCAGTCCATGCCCGTTAAGTCTGTGACTGAGGTGCAGGGTTGGCACCAGTTAAGACAGTGGTTTGGCTGGCCAGGCTCATGTTTGTGAAAACTGGACCCACCACTCCAGAAGTGGGGGGCAGCTGTCCACGGCCTTGGGTGCCTTACAACAAGAACCGGGTGCAAAGCCAGGAGCTGGGGGGCTCACTCCACGGCCCTGCAGGACAGTGCCGGCCCCAGACCTGAGCCATCCACTCCCCCGGCACACTTATGTACAGAAATTGCATAAGTCAGTATTTATTTATTTACACACCATTACAGTTTATTATATCAGTTGCCAAAGCATATAACATTTTTTCTTAAAAAAAAAAAAAATCACTGAAAAAAAAAAAAAACACCTCCAAAAGTCGACATTAAAGTAGCACTTTCTAGGAACCCATGGAGAGGTTTGTCTTTTTCGCAGATGGTTTTCTTTCTCTCCGACGGGTCAATCCAGCATCTAGTGCTACCTTAAGATCACTTTTGGCTGTCTCCTAAAATCAGTTTCTTCAGTGCCAAACATTGTACCCACGACATCCTAGAAACGTGATCATTCCCTGTGGTCAGAGGCTTGGTGTTTCTCAGCCAAAAATATTAAATGCCTTTTGGAAAATCTACAGCCTGAATATGTGTACATATTAGCAGCAGCAAAGGGTTAAATAATAAATAAGAATACTACATCTTGGGATTAAATGCAGCTTCTGTTTAGAGGAAAAAAAAAAGAAAATAAATGAAGAGGACACTCTGACCTTTATCATAAATCAGATATTTTACATTGCTTCTGACCCCTCCCCCACAACATTTCTTAATTCCAAACACTGGACTTGGTTTTTCCTTAATGCACATCAGTGAACCTGCCCATTCTCCACTTTGGGCCAGGGAAGGGGCCCCTGTGCTCATGACAAGAACCCATGAGCTTCTACCTCAAAACAGCTTTGACTCACCAGTGACATAGTTTTATTTTTCATACAGAATGTGCATCAGAGCAAAACAAAGCTGGAATATTAAACTTTAAAATCAGTTACATAAATCCCAACACATTTTTTAACTGTCACTTTCAATTTCCCATGTAACTGGCTAGAAAGTGTTATAAGTGGTATTTGAATTTGTTATAAATTTCTTCTTCTTAAATATTGCTTTAAGAATTTGGCTCTCTTCTCCTTAGTATAGAGTAAGAAATAGTCTCCCTTGCCCAAGGGCAGGTTTCAAAATTATTGCTACTAAAGAAATATGCATTCTTATGCTTTTTAGCATAAAATGTTATAAAAGGCTAGTAAAAGAGATATTATATAGTAACTTCCCCTCTAAAAAAATCAAGTGCTTGTGAAGACCCTTTTAAAAAACAAAACACAGTCAACAAGTATTTATTTTCCCTCATTGTTATGATTGATGGAGATTTATTAGTTTCATTTTGCAAGTCATATTTGAAGGGTGTTTTTACCAGGTATTATGACAGGTCACACCAAAAGCAATTTTCTATAAAAGATGTTACAATGACCCCTATGGTGCTTGTGTAATTTAATATTTGAGAGCCAAGTTTATAAGAATTACCCTGCTGTTTTGATTCAGATTGTTGTCCCCTAAAAAAAAAAATCTGTACCAAGTAAGCTTTTTTTTTTTTTTTTTCCGTTTTGAGAATTCTAAACCAGTACATGTTTGAAATGAGTCCTGTTGTTCTGGAGCTCGACTAAAACAAAAACACAGTCATTGTTTAGCTTTGGTATATTCTGTGATAGATTTAGACAAGTAGGATATATACCAACCATCATGTTCAACCGTGGAGGAAGCCACTTAGGAGAGAGGAAATAGTACAGACACAGAATAAACGTTTGAGACCCAGTTAATCTTTAATCCTCTGGGGTAAGCTATGGGACAAGCAGTCTGAAGAGTGGATACTCGGTGTCATGAGCGGTACGCGTTAGTTTACAGTAACATGGGCACAACAGCGGCTGTCGCCTTCGGGACACAGGGCCATTCGAGTGTCTGAAATCCATGCACGCCACGTTCGCACGTGGACTCACCACAGGTTCTAGCGGACTTGCCATTTAATGCTTACAGAGCCTAAAGCTTCCAAATGCCTATCTGGCCTGTACATATTTCATTAAAAATAAACTCTATATAATAAATAAATATATAAAATAAATAAAATGTTGCCTTTGGAATCTCTATAAATAAATTTAACTTTTTTTTCTTTTTCTGTTTTTTTTTTTTACTAAGAGGTCTTTGCTTTAAATTCACTGGGATGACACCCGTGACAAGGAACCGAGAAAGTCTTGTCGGTAAGACCGCGCCCACCACACCTGCGGAGACGCAGCGGGCCCGTGGCCACCGGCCAGTCCCGACGCGTCCAGCTGGAGCAGCTGTGCTGACCAGGATGAGAAAGGACAGACTGGGCAGGTACATGCATGGCCTGTCCTCTCTCCTCCCCACTCTCTGCAGGCCCTGCCCCCACGTGCCCCCCACCCCGCATCCCCGGCCGCCCTCTGCCCCAAGACCCACCCGGCAGCGCAGCGGGCAGGGGTCCCGCGGGAGGACGAGCCCGGGGCACAGCACAGTCACACGTCCCCTCCACGCCTCCGTCAGGCTATGCATGCGACAGAGTTTGGCAACAATGGATGTGATGACACAGCAAATCAATAGGGACCCACCGCGTGAAACCTTTATAGTGGTTACTTTTTTAAGGGCTCAAGTGAAGAAACGGTCTTTGTCAACTTTGGCTTAGGATATCCTTATAGAGTTCGGGTACTTTGTCGGGGTCCACGGGTCTGGGTAAAAAATGGGTGAATTTCTGGTGCCGCTTAGTCCTGGTTCCTTCCCGGGGGGTCCCGTCCTTATTTAACGCGACGTAGAACCTCCGTCCAGTGTCCACATGCTTATACAGGTTGGAGGAGTACGTGTTGTACCAGTTCTCTTCAAACTGTTCTCTGAAGACACACTCTTGCGTGAGTTTTTCCTGTCAAAAAACAAAAGCAAATATTTTGCAAAATCAGCTCCTTTCTGTATTTAAAAGTTGTTAAATAACTGGTGAGAAAATACCGATTTTAACCCACTTTAAAGGTACTCTGCAAAAGCTACTTACCTCTATAAATTCAACTATGTTCTAATTTTTTTTGTAATGATTAAAGCACAAAAAGAATCTAAATTTTTTCTAGTTAAACTTTTCCGAGTCCCAATTATCTGAATGAGTCAGCAAGCAAACGCAACTAACACCATGAGCTGTTCCTGTTTTCACCACAACAGTTAGGATGGAGACCATCCTGGGGGCGGGGAACTTTCTCGTGGACAGAGTTTCAGACAGCCGCTTCATCGTCAGTGTCCTTTCAGAGTCCTTGCCGTGCGGACCAACATCGCCCATGACGTTACAAGTTTTCTGCCCTTTGAAGCAGTGGAAGTTATTTATTACTCTACAAGAGTGGTTTTCAAACTTCAGCATGCAGAAGAATCACTTCGGGATACTTTTTTTCTTTCAATGAAGAGTTCCAATCCCCAGCCCTTTAAAATTCTGAGCCAGAAAGTCTGGAAATACGCATTTTGAACAGGCCCTTGGGGAACTTGGAGGCAGCCACCACTGGGTCCACATTTTGAGATACAAAGCTTTCTATCAGGACTGGGTCTTCCTTAGTACAAAGAAGTGAAGACAAACATCCCAGCCCTCGGGCTTCCTTGAACTTAGACAGAAGAACCATTCCCCTCCCGGTTTAAAAGCAGAAAGGGTCCACATTTTCATAAATGTATTGCACTTTGCCCTTCACTGGAGCTTTATAAAAGCCTGGATTCCCAGGAACCACACAACCAGGGCCCCTGCAGTCATGTATCCTGAGCGCCAAAAGGAATAAGGACCAGAGGCCCTGCTCACATCTCACCCCCACCGTGAGCTCACTCCAGGCACAGACACAAATGAGGCAATGTGGGGCGGGTTGGGGGGCTGCTCTTCTTGCCGTGCTGAAACTTCAAGGTCCATACCTTCCCAGGTGGTAGTGTGAAAAATAAACACTAAAATGACTTTTGAAAATATTCCCCTTGCTCTTGCACACCTGGCCCCTTATGTAAGAAAGAAAACCTACAAACATATGTTCACGCAGTTACACACTTGAGGATACAACTCAGAGCACTGATTCACAGCCAGCCTGATGGACAGTGACGGTAGGGACAAGGGGGGCAAGTCCTGCTGAGGATGCTGAAAACCAGAGAGGACTCATGAGCCAGCTTCCTGACATCGTTCACCAAACGCTTAAACCACCCAAGGCACACAGGACCCACACCTCCTAGGAGGGGCACTTCTAGGTGATCAAAAACACTGAGTGGGTTGGTAACAAAATACGTCCTTGGACAAGTCTCTGTTAAGTGAGTTGAACCAGGGGAAAGGATTGAGCAAGAAAGACCAATGGGGAAACACTGGACCGCTGAGGTTGCAGGGGGAGCAGCAGCCCCTCCCCTGGGAACTAACAGAAAGGCCCCCATCTCCCTCCATGAGCAAACCCGGAGGAAACCCCCACACTGGGGAGACCAGGCTGAATTTGATTTCTCTTCCATCTCCATTAAAGCAGACAAAATAAAACTAGTGTTAAAGACATTAACAGCTACTTCAGACTTTACTTCCATCTGTATAATAAATATTCTCCCCACAGACAAGACTACTCTTGGCTTAAAAGGTCTGGTTTGAGTTTGCAGTGATTAAGTAAGTTTTCTAAGCAGACGATGTTCATTTATTTTCTGCTTAATAAAGTGGACCAAAGAATGGAATTGTAGAGCCTTCAGTTCTACCATGGAAATCAAAAAAGGAATTCAAATCCAGCTTTCTTTTTCTTAGCAGGAAACCACATTACCTGACAGATGCATGTGTATGCTAAGTCACTTCAGTCGTGTCCGACTTTGTGTGGCCTCCTGTACTGCAGTCCGCCAGGCTCCTCTGTCCACGAGATTCTCCAGGCCAGAACACTGGAGCGGGCTGCCATGCCCCTCTTCAGGGGATCTTCCCATTGCAGGGATGGAACCCATGTCTCTGACAACTTCTGCATCGGCAGGTGGGTTCTTTACCACTGCACCACCTGGGAAGCCCTGGCAGATACTTTGTTTATGAAACAGGGTTCCCCTCCTCCTGGACCCTGAGCTGTGTCCCGACTTCTGTCTGCTCTGAATACGGGTCACACCTGCTGGACACTGGCCCTCTATGGATCAGGATGAGACACGCCACCTCAGGGTCTGCACCCATGAGGGGCCTGCCTTTGGAGCCACAGGCATGCCCCCAGCTTCAGCCTCCACAGCCCCTCCTGGAGCAGGTCAGCACCCCTCCTGGGGCGGGGCCAGGTCAGGCGCACAGCTCAGGACACCGCGGGTCACCAAGGTGGCTGTGGACACTTGACATCAGAACCTTTCAGAACTGGAGCTCAGCCAACAGCAAGTGCATCTTTCCCCCGAAAATGCCCTAGATGGGGGTCCCTGCTCAGGATCCTGTTGTCATGGTGACAGTGCATCTCCAGGAGCTCTGCCCAGACTCTCCACCTTCCACTTCTCACTAACAGAGGCTCCCTCCAGATATCCTGTCTGTCCAGGGACTTCCAAGGCCCCTCCAAAGGGGCTTTACATGTTTGGGGGGTATTGTCAGTTTACAAAAAAACCTTTTTAAAAAAGTTGAACGTGGTTAAGAAACTGAACTAATCTTTTCACTGCTCCACAAACATGGCTCTGTTTCCCTTATGAGGCTGTTGTAACAGTTGTATGTGTACAACAGTTGTAACATATTGTATGTGTATGTCATTACACATACAATATAACTTTTTAGACAACTCAGAAAATGAAGTAAACTGTTCCACTATGATCTCCAGACAGCAGTTTTTGTGATGGCTGAAAGGTCAATCATCTCATTCTTGGGAGGATTGGATAACTTCAGTTAACTAGTTAAATGAGGCATGCAGACAATACATTGCCAAACGCCTGGTCCAGTTGAGCTCCTCTAATTATTATGCAAGGATTACAATGCCGCTCAGATAAACCTACAGACCCTAAAAACTTTTTCCAATTTAAAGGATCATAAAAATTAAAGACCCTGATACCTTTCTATACCATGTATATGCTTTCAAATAATTTTTTCTTACTATTTGGGTTTATGTTAATGTGTGATTTTTGTTTTAGACAAACACAAGATTTACAGAATTAATCTCTTCATGACCAGACTTCAGTACTTAGCGATAAAATATTTAGTTGAGGTGAATATGTTTATGTTAGGAATGTGTAGTCCAAAGTTATTTATCTAAATTAAAAATAAGTAAATAGATGCAAATCAGGATAGCAAAAATATATATATTAACCTGTATTTATATATATATACATATATATATATATATATGCAGAGGAGAAGAAACAGTTTCTGCCTTCAAATAAACTATACACTTTAGAATTATAGAACTCAGATGTTTTAAAACTCACCACATGTTTCCAATGCAGACGGTTTATAGAGTATTCCACTATAAAGTGATCAATTCTTGTTTTATTGTATTTCCATGTTTTAATTTTTTTTTTAGATTATTTAACTGTAGCTGTTTATGGCATACCTATCTTTGAACTGCTGGATTATGTCACTAGGCTTGGGTGGAGAATGTGGCTTTAATTCAAAAGTCTTCTAAAGCCCATGCTTTGGAACAAAATCTGGTGAATGTTAGCAACTATGGAAACCTCTTTTCATTTTATATCATCAAATTCTAAGCAGTGGGAAAAACTGAAATTAAAACTTCAAAACTTTTACCAATCCTATTAAAACCAAAGCATGAGATAATAATGTGAAAATTATAGTATGCCCCAGAGAATATTTAGGAATGTTATACAACATAAACTCATATGGACACTAATTTCAACTATTTGACAATTGGAAAATGTGTAATTCACATGGGCGTTACCATGCCCAAGTCCCTATTTAAAAACTGAAATCAGAAGTTTCCAAACTTTGAGAGTCAAGAGTTCTCATTGAAAATACTTAGACTTATGCTGCTATTTTAAAACATGATTCCATTTTTATACATATAAACATATGGTGTAGTTCTAACCACACCATCCAAATGGTTGCTTGTGTTCAACACAAAGAGTTGTTTAAACCCCCAGCATAAACATACTCACAACATGTAAATTCCAAGGTCAGAAGTCACATTGATAGGAGAGTTTCCAACCTTTTATAAGTTAATGATTTGATGTAATCACTCATTCTCTGTTGTTGTTGTCCAGTTGCTAAGACCTTTCTCATCCATCACTGAAGTTTCCACATGCAGGCTTATAGATTTCAGCAACCCTGTTCTCCTTACCTCCTTGTTGTTCAGTCGCCAAATCGTGTCTGACTCTTTGCGACCCCACTGACTGCAGCACATCAGGCTTCCCTGTCCTTCACTGTCTCCTAAAGTTTGTTCAAACCCATGTGCATTGAGTCGGTGATGCCATCCAACCATCTCATCCTCGGTCGTCCCCTTCTCCTCCTGCCTTCAGTCTTTCCCAGCATCTGGGTCTTTTCCAATGAGTCAGCTCTTCGCATCAGGTAGCCAAAACATTGGAGCTTCAGCTTCAGTCCTTCCAATGAATATTCAGGGTTGATTTCCTTCAGGATTGACTGGTTTGATCTCCTTGAAGTCCAAGGGACTCTCAAGAGTCTTCTCCAACATCACAGTTTAAAAGCATCAATTCTTTAGCACTCAGCCTTCTGCCTATCGTTTACCCCAGTCATGATATTTAGACTTCCCTTAACTACAATTACCTATATAGATGCACCTTCCTCATTAATAATCTAGCTGTAAAGTCTTAGTGGGAACTATTGCAAGGATTGGGATGATTAAATATAATGATGAAAGGACCATTAATAAGAAGCCAGGTCTTTTAATGCTTCTCTCCTGGGAGAAGTCCCCAAACAGAAAGCAACAAACACAGAGAACAGGTGGGAAGACACTGTGTCTTATTTGATTAGAAGCTCCAGTCCCTTAACATGTCTCACCTCCAGCCTCATTTTTCAAAACTTCTTTAAAATCCCCACCATCCCCAATGGGCCTGCTTTTACACCTGCAATCCTGGCCATCAAATGTGCCACTGGAATTGGGGGAACATGTGAGGCAGGTGTGTCTGGTGAATGCACATAGAACAGCTGGACAGGCAACACTGTGTCATCAAATATACAGAAAATTAAGAATTCCTACATTCTCTCCACTCCTCCCGCCAAACCAAACCAAACCAAACCCTCCAGAAGCAGCTTAAGCATCTGTGGACTCAAAGACAGGGCCCAGTCTGAATCTGGAGGAACACACCAACATCTCCTAGCCTGTATGCTCACCAGCCACATGGCACCCACAGTTCAGCCAAAGACAGGACCTGCCAAGAGTACTGCAAGGCAGACAAGGCTACTTAGAGGTAATCTTCACAGCTACTCCCAGAGACAGACATTTGTTTGGTACATCATGTTAGTTCACATACTTGCAATATATTTTCAGAGATGGAGACCCACAGGGGAAAGAAAGTCCCGCCCAAGGTTGAAGAGAATTCCCGTTTGAGAAGTTTAATATTCACTGTAGGCAATATTCTTACTTCTGTCTCAGTGTCTAGACAACACACATTTGATTCATCTGCGAAGAACTCTACAGGAAAAGTTCATGAAATTTCTTTCAGGATCTTAGAACACCTAGTTAAAAAGAAAGCTTATGTAACATTTCTTACCATAATCACTATCTTGATGAGAGAAGTCATTCAATGACCACTTAAAATGCACATCACAGACTTGCAAAAGCTGAAAAAACTTCAAGCTAAACATTGCTCTCTCTAAAAACTGAAAGTAGAAGCACAGACAATGGAGGAGAAAAGGAGAGCTTCAAGGCAGGGAGGTGGAATGAAGGAAACAATTCCTGTTGTTAAGGAGGCGCCTGGAAACAATGGGACCCAGACACCCAGTCTGCAGGACAATCAACACACACTGCAGGGGGTGGAGTCAAAACAGAAGAACTACCAAAGATTTTCTGCGGTAGACCAAACAGGCAAGATTCAGGCCTTGGGTTGCGGAAATGAAATTAGAGAAACTGAAAGATTAACAAAGACAATGGCTGTGAAGCCCAAAGGCAATTTCTGAAGAACTACAAGATTCACAGAATCTCTGAAGTGATGGTGACCTCACACCCACATACACACATACCCCAAATGGGGTTGATCAGCCATCCTGGGGGCTCAAGTTCCTTCTCTGTGAAGAGAGGGTACAGGACCCAGAGACATCTAGGGTCTTTCTCAGCCTAAGATCAAATGGTCCAGCCTTGGAGCATCCAGTGTGGAAGCCGAGATGCCCACAATGACTGGAGAAGGACGCACTGAACGGGAAATGGAAAAGGAGCTGCAGTGTCGCTAGAAAACAGGGAAGAAACCAACTAAAATGTGCAGCATCCATTGCCAACGCAGAGACGCAGCCAAGTGATGTTTCTGGCAGCGGCCAAGAAGGGAGGCTGCTGTTTCGGGGAAGAAAGGACGGGGACAAAGACAGGGCCGTGGCACCAGAGGCCTCTCCTTCCCTCCCTGGGAGACTGGCAGGACACCCCCCTTACAGGGTATCTTATGTTGGGGGACCACTGCTGACCTCTTCCCTATGTTGACCTCAATAATCACTGCTCACGAATGAATGTCTGCCTGACCAACAAAACCTGTGTCATGAGCGGCCCCAAGAGAACTGACTGGGAAGAAAAGCCAAAACCTGTAAGAAAACAGCTCTCAAAGTCACAGAGTATCCAGAGTAGCACATGTGTGCTTAGTCGGTTAGTTGTATCCAACGCTTTACAACCCCATGGACTGTAGCCCACCAGGTGCCTCTGTCGATGGGATTTCCCAGGAGTGGGCTACCATTTCCTTCTCTAGGGGATCTTCCTGACCCAGAGATTGAACCCGTATCTCATGTGTATCCTGCATTAGCAGGGGGATTCTTTACCCACTGAGCACCTGGGAAGCCTAGGGAGGGCCTAGAGCTGGGGGCAAAGCTGAACATGTCACACAAGGCAGAGGAAAGGCAGCCCCAAAGAGAAGTGACTGAGGACTGCGAACTTCTCAGACACACACTGTCATCTCCCCAAGATGCACAGAGAAACCCCTCGGGGGGTCACACACACACACACACACGTGTCTCTGCTATCTCCTGACTCCCTGGGTGCCCCCACCACTCAGCTCCAACTGGATTCACATCAACCCAGACTCCTCTAGAACCAAACCCATCCTCCCAGCCCTCACCTGGTGGTAGAGAAATGGCCCCATGCTCGTGCAAAGTTACCGGTGCCACTGTCCCTTCCTCTGAGCAACACGTGGGTCACTCTCTCAGGGCCCCTCTGCTAACAGCCCACTTCCAGGACAAATACGAGCTGACACTATCAGTCACCCAGGCACCAGATCCACAGGCCATCATGGCCATTTTCAAAAGAATGCCTTCACTCCGAGACCCCAACTCTGGGGGTGGACACTCTGGTGCCGCCACGGCTGGCAGACTTCGCCAGCATGTGGATAGGAGAAACCATCCTCGCCACCATCAGTGATGGAAACTCTGTCCTTAATAAAGAAATCCAACTATTTAATTCAACAAAAAACATAACATACTGATGTGCTGCACTTGAGAAGAAGGTATACAAAATTAACCACGGCAAACACAGCTTTATGGTTTACAGTCTGAAGGATAACACAAGGGATGTCATAATTTGACCTGAAGGAAAATGCTTATTTCCTTCCTAACTCTTAACTTCTGAATTCAAACGTTCAAGAAACTCAACTTCCATGGGTCTTGCACAGGGAGCTCTGAGGTCGGATAGGACAGCACATCCGTCGTGGCCGCACTCGGTCCTGAAGGAGGCTGAGGAGCCGCTGCTCAACCCCAGGGAGCCCAGACAGCCCACGCCAGCCGTTCTCACGACGGGCTGTCATCAACCCTGGTTCCTACTCCAGCCCGCAACCCTGAGGAGGCGGCCCTGGAGCTGGGGTCCCAGCCCTGTGCTTCCCCCACTCCACGCTTCATCTCCAAGTTCAAAGTCTTCAGGATGCAAGGACAGGCAAGAACCTTCCATCAAGACACAGCAAGCTGAAAACCAACTCAAAAGACAGGGAGGGAAGGAAAAGGGATGTAAGCCACTCCAGAGGACCCGGAGACAAGCCCCTGCAGACAGCGAGGCCGAAGGAAAACAGGGTTTGGGGAGCGAGGAGGAGGGGGCACAGAGATCAACCCCGGGTGGGAAGCAGACAGCAAGCCCGTGTCCACGTCCAGGGCAAGGCCCCTGCAGGCCACGCGGAGCTGCCTGGTGGCGGCTTTGGCATGACCCTGACAGGTCCACGCTCTCAGCACACGGGCACTTCCCACAAAGCAGAAGCAAACTGCTGCGGTGATGTCAGGACAGTGACAAGGACGACAAAGGGCTGAGGGAGGAGGAGACGAGCTTGGTCAGGATCCTAAGCACTCACAAGCCCTTCTTGGGCTCCACTTGATACCACGGCCTCCCCATCCTTGGGGGGCCTTCAGCGGGGGTGCTGGGAAAGCACACACATCTTTCAGCTGCCTGTGAGATCACCGATGGACACCCAGGTCAACGGACAAGCCCTCCTGACCGGGGCAAGTTTAGGGGGGTAGCCCCAGGATGGGGGGCTTTCTCAGGGCGGCTCCAGGGCGCCAGCCAGGACAAAGGGCAGCATGGCAGCAGTGTCTCCTGAGCGGCTAAGGACAGTGACAGTGAAGGACCCCTCAAACATCAGCGTCGTGGCCTCTGGCAGCTGCCAGGAAAACCAGAAGCAGAGACAGGACCAGTGTGTGTGTGTGGGGGGGGGGGGTGGGCGGGTAGGGGAGCAGAATAGGGACCTGTGAGCAGCCACATCTCCAAACCCTGCAGCCCCAAGGTTGCCTTCACACCAGCCCCTCCCAAACTGCCTTCTCTGTGAACCATCCAGACCTCCGTCCCAGCCCGGGATGAAGCCCCGCCGCCAGCCCTCTCTGGACACAATTCCGTTACCTCAGCCATGTTTGCACATCCGACTCCCCCCAGCGTGGCTAGTTCCCCTTGAACCAGCGCCAAGGTCACCCCAGGAGGAAGCAGCCTTACACACCATGCCGCTCCATGTGGATCAGGCCCTGAACTGCAGCTCCTGGGGAAACGCGGGTTCGGAGCCTGTTTCTCTACTCATCACATGCTTGTCAAACAACCAACACACAGCCCTGCTTTGTTCTGTCTCCATTTAAGTTAATATCGTGGATTTGTCAGCTGTGGACTCAGGGCAGTGACTCAGGACGGCTGAGACTCCTGTGAGGCCCGTGTTTCCTCTGTGACACACGCCCAGACTCCCGCATTTGGGACACGCACAGCATCTCAGCACTAGGCCCCAGGGGCATTCTGATCAGAGAAACCATCCTGGAAAAGCACAAAAACATGAGACCCAGGCACTAAACATATGCAGGAGAGGATGCTCACTCAGCAGGAGCTGAAGGCACAAGGCCGCACGGCCTCACAGGGCCCTGGCCAGCAGTAGCTTCTGCTGCTACTCTTGGCAGGTTTGTGAGTCACACCATTCCAGGGTCATACAATTGGGTACACAAACTCCAGCTGGTGGACAAACGTGCAAGCACGTGGCCTGCAGTCACGAGGGTCAACTGTTCTCCAGCACCTACAAAAGTGCTGGCCTGTGTGCGCAATGACACCGCCAAACCCTGTAGGGTTATGAAAACGAGTGAGTGTGCACTCGCGCGTGGGCGTGTGTGGCAGGGAGTGTGCACAGCTGCCCCTCAGCATCAGTGCAAGGAACGCGGGGATACAGAGACTGAAGAGAATCAGAAGGTCATGTCCCCCGCATCTAAGCCCCAGGCCAGGCCCCACCTGTTCTACAAAGAGATGTGATGTGGCGGGCAGGGGGTGGGGGTGGGGGAATCAGAGCACTGACTCAGGAAGCTTCTGTGCTGAGATCCTGGAGCCTAAAGCAAGCCCGCCCCTAAGCACGAACCCCAGTCCCAGGCCATCCTTCTCTTTCCCTCTCCGTGCACATGGGTGCACTGAGCCCAGTCCATGGGCCTAACGATGAAAACCAGGTCCCTGGTAGCTCAGACGATAGATCGTCTGCCTCCAATGCAGGATACCTGGGTTTGATCCCTGGGTCAGGAAGATTCCCTGGAGGAGGAAATGGCAACCCACTCCAGTATTCTTGCCTGGAGAATCCCGTGGACAGAGGAGCCTGGCGGGCCACAGTCCACGGGCTCACAAAGAGTCAGACACGACTTAGCGACTTCACTTTTCAGAGCCTGTGATGCCTCCCCACCTGTGACCCCTGCCACCGCTTACCTGCCAGGTTAGCCACACAGGCCTCAGACCATCAGGGGAGTCAGCTTGCTGCTTAACAACAGAAACTTGACTACAGTTACATAAAGAAGAAGATAAATTTTTTTATAAAAGATGATTTTCCACTAATTAACAGCCAGGAGTATAGATGCTAAGGAAACAAATGAACCACTAAGTAAAAACTAGGCTGCTGGAAGGAAACAATTGTTTCAAAATCATGTCCCTGAAGGACAGACTAGACCCTGCTCTGATAAAAGGGTTATTTCTGGGAGGAAAAAATATATATATATATATATACATATATTTTTTTTTAATTCACAAAAACAGATGGCCACTCTTATGTGTATCGAACAAGATTAATTCACCTGCATTCAAACCAACTCCTTCCTTACCCTCTGTGTGACCTTGAGTCCGTCACTAAGCCACCAACCCCCATCTCCTCACCTCCCGCACAAAGATGCTCTACTAGCTAAACTGGCTAATACAGTAGGAATGGTCTCCCGAGATGCTGCCCTCCTTCACAAAGAACTGCCATGTAGTCCTCTGACAGCCAGCAACCTGCGCATAGGATGGGAGGCCGGGCTCCATCACTCGGTGTCTGCTTAAAGCCACCTGCTTGCAGAGCCCGCCTGCCCCAGGGAGGCCACAACACAGAAGACTCTTGCCATTTCCCCTGCAGGAATGACACCTCTCAGACTCAGCATCCAGGACCCTCTGGCATGGCCGCTGCCGGAGTTGTCTCAACTGACACAGCACACAGACAAACCGCTGAGTCCAGCAGGGACTGGCCACCAGGCACGGTGTCCTGTTCCACAAGCACACGCTCATTCTGCATGTGCCCACGCTGCTCACACAGGCGCTGCAGATGCCTCACGGAGACCACAGGGACCACCCCCCATCCCAGCACGTTTCCATAGCTGCACATCCCAGAAAGATAAAGGCTAATCCAGGGGCAACAAGCTTCCTGCAGGAGCATCATCTCGGACTTTTCATCTCCCAAAAAGTAAAGGAATCCTTTTAAGGCCACTCAAAACCCTCCTGAGGCCTGCCTATAGCCACAGATGGTTGCCCAAGGATGTGTCTGTATCTGACGTCACCTTCAGCGCTAAGCAGCAAAACCCTCACCACTGGAACTTATAGGAAGAGAAACGACATCCTTGGACTGTCCGTGTGGCCCAGGTGACACCTGGCTTCCCAGCAATTCACCCAGGAGGCCATGGGAGGAGGCCACCACCCCCCAACCTCAGTAGCCCTGGGGACAGGTATGCTGCGCACGAAGCTGTATCTCAGCCCCACTCAGGTAGCTTCACCCATCACATCAGACCCCACCCACCGCTCCAGAGTCCAGCCATTCCACGGTCCAGGGTGAATTTTAATATACATATGGTTTGCGTTGCAGTCGCCAAAGGAGCACAGAGTATCTATGTTTGTACATAGTCAATTAAAACAAAAATAATTTAAGGCAAATGGGGTTTTGGGATGTGAGATATTTTGCCGTTTCCTCTTACCAGGGTGGACATAAACCTTCATCCTGGGATGGGTGGTCCTTGAAGCCCCCCAACCACTGCCCCCCTCCGTGGAAACACCGCACGAGGGACAGCTCTGGTTCACACAGGCCCAGCCAGTGTGGACAGGCACCCCACGTGATGTTCTGGGCTTTAAAGTTTCTACGCAGTGGAAACACAGTCTGAATCCAGCACACCCTGGTTACTGATTACACAGACTCACATGGACCCAGCCGGGTGCACCTGTGTCTCTGGAAATGTAACAACTAACCAACAGTCCACAGGTGCCTGTGTGACCAGCGTCTCTGGCAGGTGGTGGCCAGGCTCCCGTGCTCCAGCACTGGCCTGAGTCCTTGCTTTGTCCCAAAAGCTCTGGCCCAGGAGCAAGTTACCCCACCTCTTCTCTTACAGCCTTAACAGCTAAGCAAGGTCCCACCAGCAGAAAACCGGGGTGGCCCAGGTGGAAACCCAGGACAGTGGAGGTGGACAATGACGGTTCGGGTCACGCTATCTACGTGTGACATACTACACAGGTGCAGGCGTGACCGGCCAAACGGCTGGGGTGACGACCCTACATGCCAACAGCATGCGACACACACAGCGGGGCCTTCAGGAGACAGAGACCGGCTCCTAAGAGCCAAATTCAGTGGGAAAGACCAACGAGAATGAAAACTCCAGAAAGAAAACAGCAGGTGCTGAAAGGGATACAATCAGGGGTCTGTCATCCTCCTCATCACGTCTTCAGGTCCCATGCTCCCCTTTCCTGCACCATTACAGTTTTAGAGATTGTGCTGCCTCTTTTTAATGAAAATGTCAACAACTCTCATTAAAGGCAGGCTTCTTGAAACAGATTAATTGTTTTCAAGGCATTCTTTTTTAAAGAGGTATTTATTACAGTGAATTATTCTTGACACTTTGAAGTAACCTGATGATGCTCAGATGATTTAGGTTAAGACCCTAGAGGTAACGAAGGCTTACGTCTACTCTCTGTCATGAGAACAAAAGTGAAAAATGTAAACTAATATTCTAACATTTTAATTCTCTGCCCAAGTATACACTCGTGTGTGTGTGTGTGTATGTGTGTGAGAGAGAGAGAGAGAGAGAGAGAGATCTAAAGAGAGAGAGAGAGATCTAATACCCTTCCTAAATCTCACCCAGGCAGGGTAGTCTAATCTTTACATTTGAAAAATTACACACCGTTCCTTTTATGCCTCCCTTTTTTGAGACTCCTATACATCCCTCAAAACCCAGTGAAATGCTGCCACCCAATTTCCCCAGGCAATTACTTAGACACTCTTCTGGATTCTCAGGATATTTGTGATTCCTCTAACATGGTGCAGTTCACACTGAACTGAATTATTTATAGGTCTATTTCTCCCACCAGAGTCTAAGATACTTGCTGTGTTGTCATGCACTTAGCACAATGCTGGGCACATATTAAGTATAAATGTTTGAAGAAATGAGCAGATGAATGGACATCTAGGGATGAATTCAAAACAGGATTACAATAATCAAACTCCATCCCAGAAACAGAATGGCTCAGATCTTCCTTAAATCACATCATAGTATACATCAGCAATAGAGTTTTTCCTGTCTCCACAGTATGACAGGGTGTGTGCATGCTAAGTCACTTCAGTTGTGTTTGACTCTTTGCAACCCTATGGACCATAACCTGCCAGGCTCCTCTGTCCATGGGGATTCTCCAGGCAAGAATACTGGAGTGGGCAGCCATTCCCTTCTCCAGGGGATCTTCCCAACCCAGGGACAGAACCCACATCTCTTATGTCTCCTGCACTGGCAGTTGGGTTCTTTATGACTAGCGCCATCTGGGAAGCCCTCTGACAGGGTTCAGAATACTATATATTTTTCTGAAGAAGTATTATCCCATTCACCTCTGACCTTTTAGATCTAATACTAATATAGTCTTGGAAGCAAAAGAACCACATAAATGAAAAGAGAAAAAACAATCCTAAATACACTTTACATTAACTTTTGCTGCACTTACACATGCATAGACTTTATAAAAGTGATGGCTAATTCCCCAAATCTCCTGTTCACCTTCTTTCCCAATGAGATCAGTCTTTCCAAGGTTTCCTCAATGTTTAGAAACACACCTTCTCCACTCCACTGAGCTTCACACAACTTCATATAGGTAAACTTCTCAGCTACGGTTTCTGGCGCACTAATAACAGAATCGCTGCCTGCCTCTCTCTCCTTCTCTCGGTCTCTTTGGGATGGAGAGGGGATGTGCGGGTCACCCCATTCTCACTGCCACACAAGGGTGATGACAACCACAGTGCAGTGTGGCTCTGGCCACCAAGGAGATGGACTCCCTCACATCTGTGTGAGGTGTGCACACAGGCAAACCAGGCAGGCACCATGGAAGAGGCAGTCCTGCTGTGTAACATCATGGGCACAGAGAGAACATCAAAGGACAGGCAGGGAAGATGGGAGTGAAGCCCAGTCAGCCCAAGGCATGAAAGGCCCAGACCCAGAGCAGAGGAGCTGTGAGGCCGCCTGAGTCTAGCCCCTGTCTGGACAGGAGGAGCAGGCGGGGGCGCCTGGCATCCCAATGGCCACCACCCTCCCCGGACACCATCCTCTCCAGCCTCTGCCCCTCCCCCAGGGATGAACGCTAGGACAACACGTCACAGCGCGGCTCAGCATGGGGACAGCAGAGAGGGACATTCCCTCCAGCAGGGCCCAAGGGACACACTGACCACACAGGCAGAGACAGCCAGGCTGCACCTCAAGGGTCGGGAAGCCATGAATAAACCACAATGTTCAATCCACTGCAACCCAACGAGGACCCTCGCCAGTGCAGGCCCAGGCTATGTGCAGAGCAACACTGAAAGGAAACTTGTAGCCCCCACCTCAACACACTAGGGAACACGGACCCACAACAAACAGAGACACAACCACATCGGAAGTCTACATTCCTGGAGTGGACACATAACAAACATGGACACAACCAACATGGACACACAACCAACATAGACACACAACCAACACAGACAAACAACCACACCAGAAGTCTATGTTCCTCCAGAGGACACATAACCAACATGAACACACAGCCAACATAGACACATAATCACACCAGAAGTCTACATTCCTCAGGTGAGGATGAAAACATAAAGAAGGCGCTGCCGGAGCCCAGAGGACACACACGCACACACGAGACGCTGACCCAGAACTCGGGCTCCAGTGGGTAGGGAAGGTTTTGCAGAAGAGGCAGTATTGTCACCGAATCCTAAAGAAAAAAAGCTGCCTCCTGAGGCACAGGGAGGAGGGGATGGCAGGCCGGGGTGGGGAACACCACCCCACGGCCCATCAGATGACAAGTGACCAGAGAAGAGCAGGGAGGCAGACTTGAGGCACATGAGACAGGGACAGGAGACGGCCTAGCAGAGCAGACCTGGGCAGCAAGGTTTGGCGGGGCGAGTGGATGGAAGCAGGTGGCCACCGCCTTCAGAGCAGGAGCTCAAGCAGTCTGAGCGGGAAGCGGCGGTGTCGGGGGCTAAGGAACCCTCTGTTGGTGGGACCAGGGTGGGCACGGGGGAGGCTGGAGGCTGAGGAAGGAAATGAGGGGGTGGGCAAATGCGGGCCTGATCAGCTGTCCACCAAGCAGGGCCCCAGCCTGAGGACACCTCCAGGCGAGCAAGGACACAGAGGGCAAGGGGGCTGTCCCACCTCTGCTGGGCACCTCAGGCTCTGAACCGGGCAGCGGGCCTCACAAGCCCCGAGTCAGGCCTCCCCGCCACCCCATGGTCACCAGATCTCTGCCCCAGGGGGGCTCAACCGGGGACACGTGGAAAGGGTGGGGGCAAGGAAGAAGGCAGACATGGCCCCACAATGGGCCACAGCCTCAAGGACACAGGTCCATCTGCTGTGGACAGAACGTGGCCTCTGACTGCCCACTAGTCCATCCCTGCCTTCAGAGCACTTCACCTTAATGCATGCTGCATAAAACACACAAAACAACATAACGTATATGGGCTACACTTTATGTACACAACTTTTAAACAATTTGACATGAGGCACTGAGATCTACGCTCAGAAAACTCTGAAGACCACAATTCCAGGTGCCCGGCCAGCTGCAGTGAGTGCTCTCTGCCTCCACAGGGAGCTTCCAACCCACTGGAGACAGGAAGGAAGACATAATAGAAAAGAAACTCATAATACTTACAAATAATTATTATATTTTTCTATTCCTTTTCGCCTACAAGAATATCTGACAGTAATTTCCATCTCCCTTGTCTCTACATAATGAAAATCTTATGTAGCTCAGAAAAAGGGCTGATACTCACTGCATGGTCTATTTCTAGTTTTAATTACAATGCTTGCCAAAGCTGGGGAGAGATCATTTCAATTCATTTCAAAAATAACTGCCATTCAATACCAGAAGATGGGATTTTTCACAGTTTTGAATTTTTTATTTACTGGGTAATGAAAATGGCTCAGCATATAAATAAAGCATTTGCTTTAGAAACTTTGGTCTAGTGAAGATTCAGGGCTGACATCTATTCATAACAATGAAGTGGTTTTCTTCAAAAAAGTGAAAACCTACACTCCCCTTCTCACCACCACCAGTTTCATTTCTATTTATAACCTCAAGAAAGAGTGGTTCCCAGCAAACGTGAGTCAGGGAGGCTGGCGAGGTGGCCCGCTGCACTTACCGATCCATATAGCTCCCCCTTCTCATTCATGCCGAGGTAGAGTCCACTGTCCACGCCACGGATGCTGACCAGACCCACGGCTATACTGATGAATTCCAGGATCCCTGCAAGACCAAGACAGAGGGACACAGGTCAGGGCCTGGAGCACTGCCCTCCACACATCCACAAGCCCGGAGCACCGAAGAGGAGCACTTACTCAGGAATCGTCTTCTCTTAAAACCACTGCCCCAAAGAACTGATTTTTCCACTAGATCTTAGCTTCTAGTTATGAGACAAAAACACTTATCAACATGACACATAACAAAAAAAAATGTTTTTAAATAAAAAGCTAGCATTTATTTTCTCTTTTAAACTTTTTATTTTATTTTATATTGGAGTATAGCTGATTGGCAATGTTTTGATAGCTTCAGGTGGACAGCAAAGGGATTCAGCCATACATATACATGCATCCATTCTCCCCTACACTCCCCTCACATCCAGGTTGCTACATAACACTGAGCCGAGTTCCCTGTGCTGTACAGGAGGTCCCTGTTAGTCATCCATTTTAACTACAGCCGCGTGGACATGTCCATCCCCAACTCCCCCCAACTATCCCTTCCCCCTAATTTTCCCCCCAACCTTCCCCCATCCTCATAACCATAAGTTCATTCTCTTAAGAAAAAATCTGGTATTTACATAGATGTGGTAAGAAATGACAGGTCAGATAAGCCAGTGGACATGTTTTAAGTTATACGAGTATAATGTAAGAGAAAAGTTACTTCTACTTTAAAACTGTGAAATGAAGTATCCGTGTATGGGCATGGATTGGAAAAAAGTTCTATTCAGAGAGAAGTCTATGTCTCTTCAGTAAGAATGGAGATGCCAACCAAAGACTTGTCTGGTTTACATCGAAAATTATCCGGCTCTCTCTATCCAGTATAACTGTATTATGCTCCATCTGGAAAACTAAAAGGCCTACATCCCAAATATTTCTGCTTAACAAAGTATTGATTTTTCTCTGTGCTTATCTAAGCCGCAAAGAGATAGTTAAGCAATTAAGATAACACAATATTTGGAGGAAAAAAAAATGCTCATTCCAAAAAAATGCTCTTGATTTAAAATAGGCATGGATTACTATAACCCAAAATCAAATCAACATAACAATCTTATTTCCTTCTTTCCTCTTGCTTACCTCACTAAGAATAACATTGCCTAAACTGGGCATAAATCCAGAATTTTATAGTCGCACAACAGCAGCTCTAGGTTCCATAACAATAGTGTTGTTTTAACATGATTATCCAACGGCATTTTGGGACAATAGTAAGACACTCACGCTCAGCCATTTTCTCCATATTTTGTATTAAAGTGCTACACTCTGTGTAAACCTTGCATTAACACATACCAAATACTGAGCTGTTTTAGAAATATCTGCAAATATTAAAGTAATTTACTTACATTTAAAAAGTTTAGAAAAAAATAGGGATAACTGCGCTACAGTCAGCCTCCTGTGACTTGTAAAAAAGCACTTACATGGATTTTTAAACAATTAATTTTGCAACTCTCACAAAACAGACTGTGCAGCAATCATAGCAAGACATGGAGTACATAAATCTAATAAAACAAAGGTTCCAAGGTGATGGACAGAGAGAGAGAGACTGCTTATAAAAGGGTGTTCCTAGTCCTGTTATAAGCACAAAATGTAACACATTCTTTGAGCTTAGTTTACAGGCTGTCCATCTGAACATGCAAAAAAAAAAAAAAACCAACAACTATGTATTTTAACAGAATGTGAAATAATGTGTGGGAAAATACGATGAGAAATTGCCTTCTGAATCTGATAATCGGTGAGTCTCGAATGAAAAACACATCTGAAATAAGTTCATTAATCAGCCATTCCCTACCTCACAAAGCAAATGGAAAGACAAATAAGGCAATATTTCCATAAGAGTCAGTTCATGTGAGATGCACGCCCTTATTGATGAATCATTTTATTTCATTATGCCACATCCAACTCTTAGGATTAAAAATAACTTACACTGTGGCATTTTATTACTAAAGGAGTCACATACTACAGTGTGTCTCTTCTTAGCTACCTGAAAACACACACTGTAAATCATAGTAATCCTGAAATAGGATAAGGAATTCATTAAGGTCCAATTTTCACTGTAAAATGGAAACATTCTGCCCCATTGCAGCTGAACAATTTAATACAGTATGTCAACTGAAAGTCATAAAACTAAAAGATACTTGCACCTTCTAAGAGGGTATTTGATGATCTTTGCTTTCCCTAACATGAGGCAGCTCTGAGAGAACTAATAACAGCTATCAACCAACATTGCCCATCAGCCCCAACAAAACCTAAGTACATGAGCTCTGACAAAGCCATGTGCCTGGCTGGTCTACAGGACATCAGAAGCACCAGTCTCGTCAGTGACAACCCAAACAGCCAGGGTCCTCCAGCATCTAGTGTGTGCCCTGTGAGAGGCCTGACACTCGGGCCACATAACAGCCCAAAGCGTCATCACATGCGAGCCTTCAGATGACATATGGGGACACTAGGCTTAAGGACAACCTCCCCGGGAGCAATCAGACTCCAAGGCCTAGGTCCTTACTGACCACGCACATCTTCCCATCACCTTTACCTTTCCTCAAAAGTCTGGGATTTCTGTACTACTTTTTTTTTTAATTAATTTAATTGGAGACTAACTACAATATTGTAGCAGTTTTTGCTATACATTGACATGAATCAGCCATGAGTATACATGTGTTCCCCATCCTGAACCCACTCCCACCTCCCTCCCCATCCCATCCCTCAGGGTCATCCCAGTACACCAGCCCTGAGCACCCTGTCTCATGCATTGAACCTGGACTGGTGATCTATTTCCCGTATGATAATATACATGTTTCAATGCTGTTCTCTCAAATCATCCCATCCTCGCCTTCTCTCACAGAGTCCAAAAGTCGTTCTTTATATCTGTGTCTCTTTTGCTGTCTCACATACAGGATTATCTTACCATCTTTCTAAATTTCATGTGTATGCCTTAATATACTATATTGGTGTTTTTCTTTCTGACTTCCTTCACTCTGTATAACAGGCTCCAGTTTCATCCACCTCATTAGAACTGATTCAAATGCATTCTTTTTAACAGCTGAGTAATATTCCATTGTGTATATGTACCACAGCTTTCTTATCCATTCATCTGCTGATATATATGGTCATTCGCTCACTAGGGAAATGGAAGATGTTGTCGAGATGAGGCTTGGCCGAGCCAGCGCTCAGGACAAGCAGCAGCAGAGGAAATGAAGAGCAGGTGGGCTCCTGTGTCTGCACTCTCTTCCCACAGGATGTGGGAAGGTGGGCAGCTCGGCATGTTAACATACTGATTTTGTGCACACACAACGTAAGTTCTGAAATGATTATTACACATTTTGGAAATGAAAGTGGTAAGAGATCAATCTTGTTATCTCCTGGCATCAATAAGACATGTACTCATTCATTAAATCAACAAACTAAGGAGTAAGCCAATGGGCATGCCCGGTGGTTCAGCAGTAAAGAATCTGTCTGCCAAGACAAGAGATGTGGGTTTAAACCCTGGGTCTGGAAGATCCCTGGAGAAGAAAATAGCAACCCACTCCAGTGTTCTTGCCTGGGAAATTCCATGGACAGAGGAATCTGGAGGGCTACAGTCCATGGGGTCACAAAGGAGTCAGACACCAGTGAGCAACTGAACAACAACAAATTGTAAGCCAAGCACCACAGCAAGGACTAGACTATGACCTCAAAGAGCTTCCCATCTAGTGGGCAGAAGGACAGACAACCAGGTAAGTGTAATAACAATGGGGGAGATGCAATGAGAGGTGGGTATTTCTGGTAGGCAGGCAGCTCACTCAGGCTGGGAAAGGGGAGTCTGGGGTGCTTCCAAGGGTTAAGATCAGAGACAAGTCTTCAAGGAGAGAGACTCCAGATGAGAAGGAGCTACATCTAGGGACCCCAGATGAAAAGGATGTCATCACCTCAAACTAGCATCCTTAGCTCTGCAGCCCCTTAAGATGCAGAGACCTCAAAAAAACAGCCCAGCTTTTCATGAGGTCATCTCGTGATCTGAGGGCAAATAGAATCTAGAACATCTGAGTCACAGCTGCTCCCCCACATGCAGAGCTCATCAGAGCTACAAGGCCAGGAAGACCTGGCAACATGGCAACAAGCCCCTGCCCCACCCAGACTAGAATCCTTGACATTCCTGGTACTATCCTGTCCACCAGAACTCCAGAACCTCCAGCAGGTAGGCTATCCTCTCTCTGGGCCCAAGCCAGTGCCAAGCATCTGCTTCAGACTGCACTTATCTGAGCGGGGATGCCCCCTCCATGGCTGTTTCCACCAGCATGAGACACAGGGTGGGGTGTGGCTGTTGGCTCAGGAAGAACCTGGGGAGAAAGCTTCTGTGTAGACACAGAAGGGCAAGAAGGAAAGAACTAGGAAGAGTAGAAAGGAGGGAGGGAGGGAGTGGCCCATCTCTCTTAGGCAGTGCAGGAGGGCCACAGCCATAGGCACCGATGGAGTGACCTGGGCAGCCGAGCTCCGTGATGGTGGCATCTAGCTGGGCCCTTCCACAGCAGGCAAGCACTCCCATGAGGATGCAGTCCCCGGGCCCAGGAGGCCTGGTGGGGTCTGACGGGGCCCACTGTCATCTGTGGTCCACAAGAAGCCAGATCAGTTCCTGAACCCCTTCAGGAAAATGACCTCGGCACAGTATCCCCCTGACCCCAGACTCACCAGGTAAGTCGTGTTTGGCCCCAGGCTCTGTTCACATGGACCACTACCCCAAAGCTGGCCTTGCTCCCAGGAGGCCCTCAGCCCTGGGCCGCACCTCCACTGGCCCTGGGAAGTGCGTGGGCCATGTGAAACAACCCTCCAGCCTAAAAGCCCCCAACACTTAACAGACCTGCATTCTTCAGGGGACAAGAATGTGTGCAGGCTGTGGAGAGAGGCACCAGGGCAGGCTTTCTAAAATAGATTAACCTCCCCCCTCCAGCCCCCTGCTTGGGGAGAACGGCACACCAGGGCTGCCAGATCAGTCATCTCAGAGCCTGAGGCCTTGAGCAAAGCCCAGGGTTCATTTGCGAAATGACTAGCTGAACGGGAGCCACCACCTCACCGATTTTTCCAGAATCTGGGCCTATCCTGAGAACAGCATCCTTTCCCTGACTGATACTGAAGAACAGATACACAGAACTAAGTCGTTTCAAGCGAGACCCTTGGAAATTGGATTGTTTAACCTGTCTTTTTAAAGCTCAGCTATTGATCATATTTCTCCCCTCTGGCACTACTACTACACCTGACCCCGGGACCGGCCGCCCCAAGGCCCCGGCGAGGACCAGCCGGCTCCGCACCAGGCTGGGTCACCCGGCTCGGCTTCCGCGTGACAAGTCAAATAGTGGATCAGGCCCCAGGCTCCCTGTTTTTATTATCCGCATTACCATTTCCTCCACTGATTTTTCTGCTCACTTTTTCCGTCCAGCACTATTAGGGAACGAACCGTCTGGTTCCCCTGGGCCTATCACCCCAGATGGGATCCCGGGTCCCCTTCTCCGGCGGGCCTGGCCTCCGCACCAAGCTAGCGCCCCCCACCCGGGGAAAACAAAGGGCCCCCCGCGGCCCCCGCGCCCGTGTCGCGGACGTACAGCTCCCGCAGGCACAGCCGCAAGGCTCCCCGCCCCCCGCCCGCACTGCCGATGCTGTGTCACCGCCGCAGCCGCAGTCACCTGCGTGGGGGCGCGGGGGGGCGTCTCTCCCGCTTCCTCTGCCATTTCCCGTGGCAGGTGGAAAACGCACCTTCTGTTTTAACCGAGGTGCAAGCCCCCTTGGCCCCCTACCCACAGCTCCTCTCCTCTAGAGGCTCGGAAGAGAAACCGGGGGTGCACTCGAGGTCCCCAGGGCGCGGCTGGGGGGGTGCGCGCGGGGGAGACGAGGGGGTCCTAGGTGCTGCGGGCGGGGCGAGGTGGGCGCCAGGTGTGCTGGCCGCGCCCCCCCCCCTCGCCCCGCGCAGGGTCCTAGCGCCCACGCGCCCCCGGGCGGGGCCCGCAGCCAGGGTGGGCGGCCGGCGCCGCGCTGCTGACATTGCTGACACTGAACCTGCCGCGGCGGGAGGCCGCGGCGCTGACGGATCCTGTGGGGGCTTCTCCGCGCCGCCCCCGGATGGAAGCCGCAAGAAGCCGGCCGCCGCGCCCTCCCTCCCCGCCCCCACCGCGCGCGCAGCCCGCTCCGCCGCATCCGAACCCGGCGCGGGCGTGCCCCTCCCCCGCCGCCCGCTGCGGCCGACCCCAGCCCCCGGCCCCCACCCCGCCCAGCCCCGGGCCCGGGCTTCCGCTGCCCGGCCCCCCAGCCAGCGCCGCCCCCAGCTGCCCGCCGGCCGCGCGGGCGGACGGGGAGAGGACGCGTCACCTCCGGGAATGGGGGCGGGGGTGCCGAGGCCGCGTTTTGTTTTACGGTCTCCGTGCAGCCGCCGGGCCCGCGTCCTTGTCGGCTGACCCCGGAGCGCGCCTCTCGGCCGCCACCCCCCCATCCGGCCCCCGGCCCCCTCTGTCCATCCCGGTCCCTCGCTGTCCCCGAGGCAGAGGCACTGGATTCCTAATGACCGGGTAGCGTGTAGCGAACGTCCTACCCGAAAGGTGACTGCGTTTAAAAAAAAAAAAAAAAAGCGCACGGAGAGGAGGAGAAGCCCCAAGCGGAGCCTCCCGGTCTCCCCGGGCGGGCTCGGCTGCTCCGCACCGGAGGTCGCCGGCCGCAAGCGGGAGCCCATGGCGGGCTCCCCAGGCGGAGAGGGGCGGCGGGTCCGCAACAATGGCACGCGGCCCCCTGCCTATGCCGCCCTTTGTCCCCTCTCTCTCCCCCGCGGCCCCGGCCCTGCCGGCCGGCCCGACCCACCTCCGGCGCCGCGAGCCCACCGCTCCGGGACCCGGCTGTGCGCTCCGAAGGACGGAGAGGGGTCCGAGACGGGACAGGACTCCGGGGCCTCGGCCCCGCCGCGCGCGCCTCCGGCGGCTCCCGCCCCACGCGCGGCCACGCTGCTCCCGGCGGCGGCCCGATCCGCTGGACCTGCGTTCTCACGCCGCGAGCGCGAAGTGACGCGGCCCCGGGCTCAAGGAGCCCGATCCCTAAATGCGGCCGGAGCGCGCCCGGGCCCGGCGCCCCGGACTCGGCGGTCCCAGCAGCCCAGGGCGCGCGGGGCGGGGGCGAGCCGCCGAACCCGAGCGCGTCTAGGACCGCGCGGAGCAGGCCGGCGGCAGCCGAGTGCGCGCGGGGCCCGGGCAGCCGAGTGGCACCTGCCGGCCGGCGCGCGGGGGCCCGGGCTGGGCGCGACGTCCCCGCACCCGGCCGCCCGCCCTGGTCCGGAGCGCGGCGCGAGCGCTGGCGGCCTGGGGGCGGCCGAGGTGAGCGCTTGTGCGAAGTTTCGTCCTCGTTCCGCAGCGGCCGGAGCCGCCTCCACTTCTCGAGCTTCCTCTGGGTAACTGGAGACTGCAAAGCGGACGGGGGCGCGGGAGCTGGGCGGGGGGGACCCTGAGCCGTCTCCCTGGTGGGTCCCTCCGGGCCGAGGCTCGGAGAGGGAGGACAGAGGCAGGAAACCCCGGGGCCGGCCCATCTCAGGCCCGGGCCGGCCTCACCTCGGCCATCGTCTGCAGCCCACGAGCTACACGGACAGTTCAGACCGTGCTCAGCATCTGGCGTGAAGCTTGACGAACAGAAAGCACCATAGGACTTTGCTTTTACGACCTAGTTTAAGTTGTCAGAGGGGTTCGCTCAATAAGTTAACTCCTTCCAACAGTCCGGTTGCCCAAACACCGCCACCTCCCCCACCCCACCCCCAGCTTTATTTTGTAAGTATGGGGGGGAAAAAAAACAGGAGAAGCCCCTCCACCCACCACCCCCGGGGCGCTGCCGTCGGGCCCGGCGGCTCAGCGGGCACGTGTGTGCAGTCACTAGAGCGGACGGTCTCCAGCCTCCGGGGTCTGCAGCCCTCGTGCTGAGTCACAGACACCCTCCTCCGAAGATGAAGCCCTAGGAATGCCCTTTAAAATTAGCTCGCCGCTTTTGCATGCGCGCACACATGCACACCCGCACACCAGAAGCACCCAGGAATCCTACACAGGGCTGCGCGCGGTGGGAACTAGACAGAGCACAGGGCATAAGTCGATGGCTGGAAGGACAAACGACCCTGGACAGGGCCCTGCCCCTGCCCGAGTCCGTCCCCCAACCCCCCTGCGCCCTGCCCCTGCAGCCCCGGAGTCTGAAATACGACTTCAGTCTCTCCTCCCACGGAACAATCTGCAACCTTCGCCTAAAGCGCCCCAGTCCCTCTCGGTGGGAATCAGCAATACGCTTCATTTACAATTTAAGCAGGACACTTTTTGGAGGAATAAAGGGAAGGGGCAAAAACTTCATTTGGCACGAGATGGTAAGCATTGCCTTGAGCAAAATGCATTTTAAGTTCTCCGTAGTTAATGATTAAAGCTTGAAACTCGTGGAATCACTCCATTCAAAAGAAACTTCCTAAACCCGATCTTGCCGGCCTATATGATGCAAAAGAACTAGGGGTATGTGTTATATTTATAAATCATGCCCTCCTTTAAAAAAAAAAAAAAGCCTTCCAGTGTAGACCCGCATCAGTGCCAGCAGCAGGTCTGCAATTCCGGAGGCTTTTTTCTCCCCTGGAGTTAATGAGACCGAATCAGTCCGAGACCAAGGGAGGCAGACCCCTTCCCGCATCCCCCGCCCGCGCGCGGCCGCCTTCTGGGTAGCTGCGGTCGGAGCCTGCCAGCTCGGGCCCTCAAGGGTTAACGGTGCACCTACCGAACCGGCTGTGGTCCTTCCTGGTTCCCTGGATAGTACCGTTGGGGAAGATTTCTAAGTGAAATCCAGTCCTGCAGTACAGCTGCCTCCGCCTGAGAATCCCCTTTAAGTGATCCAAGTCCGTGACCGCGGGTCCCCTGGGAAGCCCCCCTGCTTCGGACTGACCCAGGTGGTCACTTAGCAAGACCGGGCTGTCCACCGGCAACACCGGCCCGTTCCCGAACGGCACCGCATCCTGCACGCCGAAATAGTTCCCAACTTCACCCAGGGGAGCCATCGGCAGAGTCGGCAGGCGTTCCGAGCACAGCGATAAACAATGATGATGGTGCCAACCCAGGAGGTACTCGGCGAGGTAAATCCAACTCCCGTCCCTCACTGCAGTTGCAGAGAGAAGAAAAGAAAAAGAAAAAAGGTCCTTTTCTTCAATCCATGAAATGCATCAATAAAAGTAACCTGCCGTTTCGCTGGCTCAGGTTCAAGGTCAAACCGCGGATAGTCTAAGCAAGCACCACTTTATACTCGCACACTGACATATTGATAAACGTATCTATGTATCTCTACACACAGATCCCCAGCTCTCGGCAGGCACGCAGGTCTTCATCTCATCCGACCGTAGGGAGGGAAAAAAATCCGGAGTTTCTCCATTAGGCTTGCGACCAGAATGACCATAGCAACTTAAATGCCTAGGCGTTATTATAGGGGTTTTTAAGATGCACGGGCTACGTCAGAATTTACGGATCCTGACTCCAGGAAGGCATGCGCTGTTTTTACTCTAACCGACTCTGCAGACATCAGCAGGAATCCTTCAAGGGAGGAAAAAAAAAAAATCTCACGTTGGTGGCGGCGACGAATCTGCAGCCCCGTCCCCTCCTCCAAAAATGAGAAGGATGATAATAAAACAAAAAGAAGGGAAAACTTTAGGCGTCCAAGGCTGGTGTCCAGAGTCCTCCGGGGGCTCGGCTGGCGTCCATCGGCCGGGCGCGGGCGGCGGGCGGCGGCGGCGGCGGGAGCGAGGGGCGCCGCGGCAGGACCCGCGTGCCGCCGGCGGCCGCGAACAGGTGTCGCCGGGGCGCGGGGCGAGGTGGCCGGAGCGCTCCTCCTGCGCAGCCCCGCGGCGCGCAGAGTGGCGCAGGCGGCGGCATTGGGCCGGGTTTAAGGTAGCGCCGCGCCGCCCGCGCTCCCCGCGGTCCTAGCGCCCGCCTCGCCCTCCGCGCTGCGGCAGGCCCCGCGCGGCGCGCCGGAGCGCGGGGACCAGGGGCCGCCCCGAGCCCCCGGTCGCACAAAGGAGGCGCGAGACCGCGGGCCCCTGGGCCTCTGCGGCCGCGTCGCTCACGCGGAGTCGCAGCCGCGAAGCTAACCCCTCGTTCGCTGCGGCGGCGGAGGTGCAGACTGAATCGGGAGAACTAGTTTTCCCACTTGGGGCTCGGGGGCTGCTTTGAGTTAAATAAAACTTAGCTAAGAGTTGGAGTGAAGGGGGCTGATTTAATGAGCTTGAACGGACCCCACAGTTCCGCTCTCATCTCTCCTGCAGACAGGAGCAAGCCGCGCGGCGGGTGGGACCGGTGAGGCGGAGGCGGGGGACTGTGCGCCCAGCCCCCTCCCACGCGCGCACACCGGCCGCAGTGGCCGCTCCTGGCCGGGTTCGGGGCTCTCCCGGCGTCTCACAAGCCGGCGCTGCGTTTAGGTCCCGCCCCGCGGCGCGGCGGGCTTGGGTGAGGGGGCGCCCGAGCACCGCCTCGCTCCGCGAGCTCGCCTGCGTCTGCGGAGAGTCCGGGTGCAGGAGCGCGCGCCGGGGGCTCCCCCTACCCTAGAACCCTGGACCGCGCTCCGAGGGGCGAGCTGGACCCGCCCTCGGGGGATGAGAAAGCCGAGGGCCCCGGGTCCCTCGCGGCCCCGAAGCCGCCGCGGAGCTGAGGGAGCCCGGTGCGGGGAGCGCCCAAGGGTCGCGGACGCTGCTTCCTGCTCTAAACCCGCGGGACGCACGTGGAAGTCGGAGCCCCGAGCCCGGGGCTCGGTTCTGCTCGCGGCCGGCGGCCCTCGCGCCCAACCCCGGGCTCGGGACAAAGAAATCCGGCGCCCGAGCGGCCGGGGAGCCGCGCGGCGCGCCCTGCGCCCGATCCCCGCGGGGCCGGTTGGAGCGCGGCACCCCCACGCCCACCCCCCGCCCGCCAGAGCGCCCCGCTCGCCCCTGCTCCTCTTTGTTCACATTGTCTTAGAAACGGCCAGACTCGCGGGGCCAGACGGTGAAAGTTGCCGAGACTGAGCACCGCTCCAGGCCGCGGGACGTGCCAGGGAGAAGCAAGGTGGGACGCAGACCGCGGCCCCGGCACTGGGAGAAGTAACTGCAGCGTTTTTATGGGGAGAGGTCGGGTCCGCCTCTGCGGCCGGCTCACGGCTGGCGGCGAAGGACCGGCCTGGCCCTACTCGGCACGGAGGGCTGTCGCCGGAAGACGAAAGGGAGCAATGAATCTGCAGATTTCTCGGGCGCCGGAGGTGCCGGCGACCCGGGGCGACCTGCCCCTGCCCCCCAGGCTGGAAGGCGTGCTCGGCCTGCCGCGGGGAGGGAGGGGGCGCGGCGTCCTGCCCCTCCGTGCCCACACCCGCCGCCGCAGTCCCGGGTCACTGCGCGTCCGGGGCTGCCTCGTGCGTCTCGCTTACGTGTGCGCGGAGCTCCGGAGCCCTGCCCCGCGGCCTTTACAGCAGTCACGTCGACGGTGGGCTTGAACCTGAACTGCCCGGCGGCAGACACCAGAGGCGGGGGAGGAAGTGTCCCTTCTCAGAAACCACCCGAGCTGCTCGCATCCACCACGGAGGCGGCCAGCGGCGCTGGGCTAGGCGGGGGCGTTACTGGACCACTTGGGTACAATGCGCCGGGTTGCTTACTTTTTTTTTTTTTTTTGGTAAAACCTAATGAAGAAAGACAGGCAGGCGGGCAGACGGAAGGAGCGATGCAGAGAGAGGGAGCCGCCCGACTCGGCAGGCCGAGCGGCACGTGGGCACGGGCCCTGAGGCCGGGCTGGGGACGCTTCCCACCCGCCGGCCGCGAGCGCATTCTTTCGGTCTGGATTTGGACCCGCAGCCAATGAGCCGAGAGCATTTCCGCTTCCGAACCCCGCAGCCGCGTGACGGCTACAGTAAAAGCGCTGCGGCGGCGGGCGAGCGCCCGCGAGCCGGTGGAGCACCTTCCCCGCCGCCGGGCGCTCCTCTCCGCCGCAGTCTCTCCGCCCGCGCTCCTCTGCGGCTCCACCCCCGGCTGCAGGCAGTGTACGCGGCTCCCTCGCCCACCGGCTAGCTCCCCCTGCCCCTCGTGCAGGAACGGACGCCGTGTCCTTCCTCTCGCCCATCACATCCCGTTTCTGCGGACCTCACCCACCCCCCGGGGCGGACGCCCTGCAGACCTTCCCGGCTCCGCCGTGGTGCACGACTCCCCTGCCCTGGCCTGTGCGTGTGCTGCACGGGTATTCTTCAGTTAGTGCGCGGAGGCTCAGCTCCGAGAGGACCCAGGCCTTGCTTTCTTGGAGGCACGCGGTGTCACCGCCTCGGAAGACTGTTGTTAGGAATAAAAGAGAAAATGCCCATGGAACAGGCAGCACACAATAGAAGCTTAAGACGTGGTGGCTGTAACCACACTCTTCCTAACACAGCTCCGTGGCTTCATCTGCGCGCGGGGTATTCAGCAAACATTGTTACTGATTTGAACCCAAAGCCCCCGTTAGGCTACCTCTTCCCAGTACGTTCACCCTTCTGGTTTCCCCGCCTTCCAGTTTGCCCCCCGTCTTTCCTGCTGATAATTAGTCCTCGGACCCAAACAGGAGACTTGACAAGGGAAGTGAAGAGATTCGGAGGGGAGTGCGCACTAGGACGGGGTGGCATGCCTGCACCCGGCTTTGCCACCCCACCCGCTCCCTGCGACTTCCGGTTCCTCCCTCGCAGTCCTGCTGAGCGGATGCAAAGATGGGGCTAGGATACCTGTGTGTAAAGTGGCCTGAAGCTATTGACTCGCTACAAACCTAAGGAGGCATTGGAAATAGTGCTCTGTCCACCCCTGCTGCTTACTCCATCCGCGTGTGTCTCCTTTGATTTCCTTGGACCCCCAAACGCAGACCATCCAGAACCCTTTCATTCTTTTCCTGCAACAACCAGGTAAGGGGTCTCTGTCCTTCCATCTCCATCCCCCCATCCCCCCACCCAATAGCCCTTCCTCTACTGGTGGGCTTCTTGTGAGAACTGGGAGGAGGGGCAGTGGTTCCCGCAGGTTGAAGTCAGTTCCCACTCCGACCCCCATGGACTAGATTTGAGCTTTAATGATGAAGACAGAACCACAGTAGCCAACATTGATCCGTGGCTTCCTGTGCTCCAGAGACTCTACTAAGGGCTTTCCTGCTTTATCTTTTTAACCCTCAGACTACCTTATGAGGTAGGTACTGTTGCTATCCCATTGTACACCAGAGGAAATTGGCTTATAAAAGTTAAGTAACAGTACCCAGTGCCATGGTGCTCCTAAGTCGTGGAGCCAAGTCCACAGACCTCAGACCCCTATGGTGCAGACGCCAGCTGCCCTCTGTTTTACTGAACATATGCTTGTAAACATTTAGAAATAGCATGTTTCCGTAAAATAAACATATACACATAAAAACAACCAGTTAAAATATGTAAGGAAGAAATAAAGGCCACACTTAAAATAGGAAAAAGATAAGATTCACAGGAAAAAACTTAACAGAAATGCACAAGATTTATATGAATAAATGTGTTTAAAGCTCTCTAGGGACATAAAAGAAAACGTGAACAAATGGAATGCCACACAATGTTCTTAAATGGAAAAACTAAATTTCATAAATATGCAATCATTCCTAAATTAATCTAAAAACAGCATCATAATAATACTATCAGCTGTTTTTATTAGAAGAACTGATGCTAAAATTAATATACAAATTTTAAATTGACAAAAAATGTTTGAAATTGACATTAAAAATGAAAAAGTAACTAGCAGCCATAAATATTTTAAAGCTGTACTAATTAAAACAGAGTAACATCATCCTATAACATTCATTTTAGCATGTTAGTAAAGAGATAAAGCAATAACACAGAATAGGAATCACAGAAATAGACACAAATGCATATTGGAATTTAATACATAATAGTCAACGGGGGAAAAATGTGAACTATTGAGTAAATGATTTTGAAACAACTAGAGAGTAGATATCTAAATAGTATATAGTAGTGTCTATACTTCACATTCTACATGAAGATGAAACCTAAATGGAGCAAATATTTAAACATAAAATATAAACCCATAACAAGTACTAGAAGGAATAACGGAAGAGTTCCTTTATAATCTGAGTTATGAAGGCCTTACTAATTGTATCACAGAATTAAAATGTCTAAAAGAGAGTAATAATAAATTCAACACACACAAGACATTTGTTTAACTGCATGGGGAGAAAACACAAATTTAAAATATAAAGGACAAAATGGGGAAAAAATGGTCATCTTATATCAAGACAAAGGACGGATTTTTCCTAATATGCAAAGAGCTCCTACAAATCAATAAGGCAAATATGACTTCTGGTCTCAGTCTGGACATGCAGAGCTTGGAAGTCTCTCTTCACAGAAAGAAAAAGGTTGAACAAAGTGAAAGTCAACAGCTCTTCTTAGATCCATCAGAGAATTGAGGTCATAGGACAAACTGCTTGTCTGAAACTGGAGAGACAGACAGATGCAGAGAATTCTTAACTGGAGCCCACAGCTGGAACCAGGATCAGTAGGAACATTTTAAACTATAATTGATGAATTTCTGGGGGCTCAGTGTGGACAAGTTTGACAATTAAAAACTCAGAAGAGCCCCAGTCTTAGAAGGGGCTCCACAGTTTCCTGAGATTTGCCTCCAGAAATCCTACTAGGTTCTCACTGAGGAGATCTGAAAAAAATTCCTTCCTGCTTCCTTCAGGAAGAGGAAAAATAGTAACCATTTTGAATCATGTCCAGATCTCTCTGTTTTCCTTAACACAGCTTGCCTTCAAGGAGAACTATCTACCAGCACCTAACACACGGAGAAGGCAATGGCACCCCGCTCCAGTACTCTTGCCTGGAAAATCCCATGGACGGAGGAGCCTGGTAGGCTGCAGTCCATGGGGTCACTATGAGTCAAACACGACTGAGCGACTTCACTTTCACTTTTCACTTTCATGCATTGAGAAGGAAATGGCAACCCACTCCAGTGTTCTTGCCTGGAGAATCCCAGGGATGGGGGAGCCTCGTGGGCTGCCGTCTATGGGGTTGAACAGAGTCGGACATGACTGAGGCGACTTAGCAGCTTAGCAGCAACACACCTGCAGGGAAGGGAATACACAAGTCCAGCCCCTCCAGCCTTCAACGTGGGGGAGGGGAAATCCCAGACTCAAGCTCCCTGAAAGACTGAGACCTAGTCATGGGATCACAGAATACTCCCCTGCCCGCACACCTCACTGGCTGCATCCACAGGGCTTCTGTGGGATAACAGGGATTAGAGCTAAAAGAACTACATGGGCTCAGACCCTATTTAAGGAGTCTCCAGGGAAACCCAAAGACAACAGGGGAGGCAAAAACAAGGACACCAGAAGAAATTTTAGCCCCTGACACCGTAACTACTACAAACAGTAAAAGCAGCCTAGCTCCCAGACAGATAAATATAAAACCTCACACTAAGGGACTATTGACCTCAGCAGTTTTTACCCAATACAACTAGCTTTCAACAAAAAATTTACAAGGTGTGCTAAAAAATAATTTTTTAAGCCTGTAATATGAAGAGACAAAGGACTCATTGGAATCAGACCCAAACAGAGTCAGACATGATAGAGATTTGAGAATTATCACACCAGGAATTTGATATAACCATGATAAATATGCTAAGGGATCTATTTGGGGAAAATGGGCAACATGTGGGAACAGACAGACAATGTAAGCAGAGAGATCAAGGCTAAAGGAAAGAATCTGAAGGAAATGCTACAAGTAAAACCACTGTAACAGAATGAAAAATGCCTTTGATGGACTCATTCATAGACTGGACACAGCCAAGGAAAGAACAAGTGAGTTTAATAATATGTTAATAGAGGTTTCTCAAGCAGAAATGCAAAGATGAAACAAATGGAACAGAATATCCAATAACTGTGGGACAATTATGAAAGGTGTAACATATATGTAATGGGAAGATAAGAAGAAGAAGAAATATTTGAAATGATAATAGTTGAGAAGTTTCCAAAATTAATGACAGATTCTAAGCCACAGATCTAAAAAGCTCATAGATACCAAGTAGGATAAATACCAAAAAAATCTATGCTGTATCCCATGTTCTTCATATCATATTCCATGTCTACAATGTAGACAAACAAGGACAAAGAGAAAATCTTGCAAGTGGCCAGAAAGGGGATAAAAAATCTTGCCTATAGAGGAACAAGAGTAAGAATTACATCGGACTTCTCTTCGGAAACTATGCAAGCAAGAAAAGAGTGGAATAAAATATTTCAAGTGCTGAAAGAAAAAAGAAAAATACTAACAATAGGATAAAATAGTTTACAGAAAAGAAAATATAAATGGTTCTTAAACATTAGTAAATAAGCTCAATGCCATTCATACCAAGAAGAAATAAAAATAAAGCCACTGATATACCATTTCTTACCTATAAATTTGACAAATACTAAAAATAATATGAAATGGTGTTAGAGTTTGGAAAATTCAGGTACTTTCATACATTACCACGGAGGTGAAATTGACACAGACTTTATGAAAAGAAGTTTGGTAATATTTATTAAAATTACAAATACACAACAATGTCTTTGATGCAACAATCTCTCTTCTGGAAATTTCTCTTAAATACCTGAACATACATGTGCAAAATCATGTGCTTAGGAGACTCCTCACTGTTGCACTCTTCATGTTAGCAGAAGACTGGAAGCAGCCCGTCAAGAATATCCATCACGAATAACTAACTGGTCATGTGACTTGTAATAAATCCATAAAGTAAAACCTTGAGCAGTTTGTTAAAGGAAAAAAAAGGGAGGAGAGTAAAGTTTTCTTATACAGCTCTGAACCAATCTCCAAAGAATGTGCTCAGAAGCTCAGTCACATTGGACTTCTTGCGACCCCCGTGGACTATAGCCCCCACCAGGCTCCTTCTGTCCATGGGACTTCCCAGCCAAGAATCCTGGAACGGGTTGCCATTTCCTTCTCCAGAGAATCTTCCCAAGTCAGGGATCAAACACAAGTATCTTGTGCTTCATATGTGGGCAAGTAGGTTATTTACTGCTGAGCCCCCTGGGAAGCCACAAAATCAGGGAGACCTTGATAAGAAATAAGAAATCATTCCAGGTGTGGTGCACAACCACTGTGACTGATGACAATTCCCTTGCAAGGGTCTGCCCAGTGGCCTTCACATTGTGCTTGTTTCTCTTTTCAGACATAACAGACACAGAGCAGGGTTTAAAAACACCATGGGTGTCCTCTGGAATTTTATTAACTCATTAGAATCGGTCCTTATCTTTCTGGTACTTCCTGTGACTCCATATTCTTTCCCAAGACTATATTTTCCCAGGTTTCCCCACATCCACTTCTCCCCAACTGAAGCTTAATTTGTAGCCAGGCACCCACTGCATCATCTGTCCATGTCCCCCACTCATATTTCCTGCCTCAGAACCTTATCATTAATGAAACATCCAGCTGCCTCGTTTCTCACAGTCCTATGCCTTTCAGCAATTCAATGGGTAATTACCGAGTTATCGTTTTTATAACAAGTACCTAAGAACATAAGACATAGAAAGAAGAGAAAAACTATAAAAGCATAAATTATATTAAGGAGAAAAAATAGTTTTAGAAATTTTTTTAATTTTAAAAATTAAAAATTTTAATTTTTAAATTAAAAATTAATTTAATTTATAAAATTAAAATTTAAAAATTTCTAGAAGCCATACATCAAATGTGGTAAAGGATGAATGATAAAGGAAAGAAGGGTAAAGAGAAAATCATTATTTTTTAAATACTTTTATTATTTATTTATTTTTGGCCATGTGGCATTTGGGATCTTAGTTCCTTGACCAGGGATGAAGCCTGTGTCCCCTGCAGTGGAAGCGTGGAGTCCTAACCACAGACCACCAGGGAATTCTAAAGAGAATATTAACAAAGAAAATAAGGGCATCTAATTCCTATTATCTCTCCTAGCAAAAACTTTATAATTCATGAGAAGGGCCAGGAGGGGCTTGTCCAAGGGCTTCACTGTCCTAGCCAAGCTGTGTCTTCTGCTTTCTCGTAAGGCCAGCTTGGTAAGGCTCTCTAGAGAGACAGGAAGGATAAACATGTCTTCCTCTTCTATGATATCGGAGGAAGACATGTTTATCCTTCCTGTCTCTCTAGAGAGCCTTACCAACCTGGCCTTAGGAGAAAGCAGAAGACACAGCATCTTTAAGCACCTTCTTGTGGACAGCTTGGCCAGGTCAGCGAAGCCCTTGCCCTAGGGCACAGTGGCCACTCTCTGGCCCAGCTGGTCCTCAGCATGGCAGTCAGCAGGGCTTCTGCACTGACCTCTGGAAGCGATCCAGAAAGTCTCCCTGACCAGAACTTCACCCCTTGGACTAATGCAATTAAAATCGAACAATATTCATGCTGATGTATGGCAGAAACTAGCACGATATTGTAAAGCAATTATCCTACAATAGAAAATTAAAACAACAAACAAACAACAAGAGCAAATCAGAAGGGGAAGGGCTGTGGCCTTATTCACAAACTGGTCAGACTCTGAGGACACCATTAATATCAGTGTGGGAGCATTTACAGGGCTTCCCTCATAGCTCAGTCGGTAAAGAAACTGCCTGCAATACAGGAGACCCGGGTTCGATTCCTGGGTTGGGAAGATCCCCTGAAGAAGGAGATGGCAACCCACTCCTGTATTCTTGCCTGGAGAATGCCATGGACAGAGGAGCCTGGCGGGCTACAGTTCACGGGGTCCCAAGAGTCAGACACAAATAAGTGACTAAAGAGAGACAGAGTGAGCATTTACTCAGGAATAATTAAATAGCATGAGCTCAGAGAAAAGGAGGAAAACGCAGCCGCACCCAGCACACTGCATCGCAGTGAGTGGTTAATGTTGGTGAGGCATTCTTCTTTGCAATATACAGGAGTGACTTAGCAAAGGAGGTGGACGCATGCTCTAAACACCAACAGTGCTGACACTCCCTCTTCCACAGGGCTGTGTTTTAATCCATCACCCATCAGCGATCAATGCAAAGAAATAGAGGAAAAGAACAAAATGGGAAAGACTAGAGATCTCTTCAAGAAAATTAGAGATACCAAGAGAACATTTCATGCAAAGATGGGCTCGATAAAGGACAGAAATGGTATGGCCCTAACAGAAGCAGAAGATATTAAGAAGAGGTGGCAAGAATGCACAGAGGAACTGTACAAAAAAGATCTTCATGACCAAGATAATCACGATGGTGTGATCACTCACCTAGAGCCAGACATCCTGGAATGTGAAGTCAAGTGGGCCTTAGAGAGCATCACTATGAACAAAGCTAGTGGAGGTGATGGAATTCCAGTGGAGCTATTTCAAATCCTGAAAGATGATGTTGTGAAAGTGCTGCATTCAATAGGCCAGCAAATTTGGAAAACTGAGCAGTGGCCACAGAACCGGAAAAGGTCAGTTTTTATTCCAATCCCAAAGAAAGGCAATGCCATGCCAAAGAATGCTCGAACTACCGCACAATTGCACTCATCTCACATGCTAGTAAAGTAATGCTCAAAATTCTCCAAGCCAGCCTTCAGCAATACGTGAACCATGAACTTCCTGATATTCAAGCTGGTTTTAGAAAAGGCAGAGGAACCAGAGATCAAATTGCCAACATCTGCTGGATCATGGAAAAAGCAAGAGAGTTCCAGAAAAACATCTATTTCTGCTTTATTGACTATGCCAAAGCCTTTGACTGTGTGGATCACAAGAAACTGTGGAAATTCTGAAAGAGATGGGAATACCAGACCACCTGACCTGCCTCTTGAGAAATCTGTATGCAGGTCAGGAAACAACAGTTAGAACTGGACATGGAACAACAGACTGGTTCCAAATAGGAAAAGGAGTACGTCAAGGCTGTATATTGTCACCTTGCTTATTTAACTTTTATGCAGAGTACATCATGAGAAACGCTGGACTGGAAGAAACACAAGCTGGAGTCAAGACTGCCGGGAGAAATCTCAATAACCTCAGATATGCAGATGACACCACCCTTCTGGCAGAAAGTGAAGAGGAGCTAAAAAGCCTCTTGATGAAAGTGAAAGAGGAGGTGAAAAAGTTGGCTTAAAGCTCAACATTCAGAAAACGAAGATCATGGCATCCTGTCCCATCACTTCATGGGAAATAGATGGGGAAACAGTGTCAGACTTTATTTTGAGGGGCTCCAAAATCACTGCAGATGGTGACTGCAGCCATGAAATTGAAAGACACTTACTCCTTGGAAGAAAAGTTATGACCAACCTAGATAACATATTCAAAAGCAGAGACATGACTTTGCCAACTAAGGTCCATCTAGTCAAGGCTATGCTTTTTCCTGTGGTCATGTATGGATGTGAGAGTTGGACTGTGAAGAAGGCTGAGCACCGAAGAATTGATGCTTTTGAACTGTGGTGTTGGAGAAGACTCTTGAGAGTCCCTTGGACTGCAAGGAGATCCAACCAGTCCATTCTGAAGGAGATCAGCCCTGGGATTTCTTTGGAAGGAATAATGCTAAAGCTGAAACTCCGATACTTTGGCCACCTCATGCGAAGAGTTGACTTATTGGGAAAGACTCTGATGCTGGGAGGGATTGGGGGCAGGAGGAGAAGGGGACGACAGAGGATGAGATGGCTGGATGGCATCACTGACTCAATGGGCGTGAGTCTGAGTGAACTCTGGGAGTTGGTGATGGACAGGGAGGCCTGGCGTGCTGCGATTCATGGGGTCGCAAAGAGTCGGACACGACTGAGAGACTGAACTGAACTGAACTGATGTTTGAGGCTGTTTAGGATGGCATGGTTTACCTCAATAGGTTATATACACAGTGAAAGGACAATGAAGAATTCTTAGTGTTTCTAAGCATACCCCAACATTGAGAGAATGCTACATTTTGAATCAGTTCTCAGTGAAAAGGTACAATGAGATCCATTTGACGGTGCCCATTAGTAGTCTTTGAATGTTTCTTTAAGGACAGCTGGATTTTTCTTAGTGTGCTTTCCATCCTTCCAAAAGGGTTGGGTGTCCATGGAAGGGGTTTCAAGTATGTAGCTGACTATGTGGATTTCAAATGGGATAGTTAACCAGTGATGAACCCAAACCTAAAAACTATGGCTTTTTCCTCTGCAAAAAAATGATTGGAATGTGAACTAAATTTGAAAACATAAATTGAAGCCAAACACCAATATTCATACACTTAAAGAAAAAAGGCGTGTTCCCCTTTGCTGAGTTGTAGAAAACCATTTACACTATAACATAAAATACAGGGCCAGATCCTGAGTCTCTGACATATTCTTTTCCACAGAACAAGATGCAAAGGGATGTTCCCCACAGTTCATAACTCCTGGATCCACAGATGATCAGGTGAAATAAGCAAAACATGACAACATAGCAAGGTAGAAAGAGGACAGTCTTCAGAACCCTGCCACCTGGCAAACTGGACAGTCTGGACAAGCTCATGAGTGGTCCTGAGACCAATTTCCTCGTCGGATGGTATTTGCCATGTACTTGTTTTGAGAATAAAAACAGAGAGACCATGGAAAATGCCTGGTACCTAAAAGAGACTCAGTAAAAGTTATTAATGAGCATAAATTAATGTTATGTACACAGTAAAGCTATTTTCAACAAAGGAACACTAAAGAGGAAATGATATTTATGAAGACTATTCATAACAAAGGGAAAAGCAACAAAACAAGAAACCTCTTGAGACAGTATGACCCCCACCACACAGACGCACATTTGCCTGGGGCGGGAGGGCAGGAGGGAACCCTGGCGGACCTGCGGGATGCCCGGCCCTGCTGGTCACCGCCGTGAACTCTCCGCATGTTTGTGCCCTAGTTCACAGACTTTCAATGGTGGGCTGAATGTTACTTACATAATGAAAAACACTGTTTTTGAATTTTGAAAGCTAAACGATGCCCTTTTCCATAAAAATCACCTCCTTCCTAGCAGAGACATTCAAAATATTGTTTTCTATACTCCAGAGCTGTTTGCATAATTGCTCATAATAATTTCATTCAGTTCATCATTTATTGAGTGCCCGTGTGCCAGGGTCCAGGAGGAAACAAAATAAATGAGATAGGGTCCTGTCCTCATTATGTCCCTTGACAATAACAATGGTGGTGGTTCTCCTATTGTAAATCAGTTTGTTCATTAGGCTTCCAGGGAAACAGAGAAGGGGGGAGGGGTGGGAGGTTGATTGAAAGGCACTGTGGGGGCTGGCTTGGCAAATTCCAAGTTGGGCAGGCTTGCAGGCTGGAACGCTGGAGCACAGCAGAAATTTCCTGCACTTCAGGGAAACCTCACCTCTGCTGCTGCTTCTTTTTTAGAATGAGCATTCTTTCTTTCTTTCTTTCTTTCTTTCTTTCTTTTTTACTTATTTTTTCTATTTTTTGACCATGCTGAGCAGCATGTGGCATCTTAATTCCCAGACCGGGGATCGAACTTGCACCCTCTGCAATGGAAGCACGGAGTCTTAACTACTGAACCTCCAGAGAAGTCCCCTCACTTCTGCTTTTAAGGTTAAATTGATTGGATCAGGCCGGCCAGGTTATCTAGGATCATCTCTCCTGCTTCAAGCCATGTGGTCCGGACACTGAGGACATCACACTTACTGGAGAACAAGCCTGGTGGATGGTTTGACTGGGTAATAGGGAGCTGCAGCCTCTCCAGGTGGACACTTCACACTGACCACCCGGGCACCCAACTTTCCTCTCCCTCATCTTCTCCTACTTCCTCCTTTGCTTAAAGCCACTCATATCTCAGCTCATTTCAGAAACAGGGCTCTCAGCAAACAACATTCTTGCTGATCCTCGGTCTTCCCTCCTAGGACCGGCAGGACACACGCTTGGTGGTTGTGGAACTTTCCATGGAACTGAACCATCGTTACTCAAACACAGTGTCATTACTACAGGGTGTAAGAGCTCTCTCACTAGACGGTGTTCTTACTCTGGGTAGGCTGCAGCCTTGATCCTGGCGAAACTAGGGTGGAGAGGGACCAGGGAAGTCACACACAGCAAAACCCCTTCCTCTTAGCCACATGTCAAGTGTGAGGAGCCAACACTGCAGGCTCCAAATGTTCTGAGATTCCTTGTGCATGGTCAGTTGCTCAGTCGTGTCTGACTCGTTGCAACCCATGGAATGTAGCCCAACCAGGCTTCTCTGTCCATGGGATTCTCCAGGCAAGAATACTGGAGTGGGTTACCATTTCCTTCTCCAGGGGATCTTTCCCGCCCAGGGATTTGGCAGCTGGATTCTTTACCACTGAGCCACCAGGGAGGCCAAGGGATTCATTAACTTTTACCTTTCTATCAAGCAGGCTCCTGTTTGAACTTACTTGAGGCTGCGGTCCCTCACTTAGTCACATGCCTGGCCTTGCTCACGGCCTCTGTGTCTACACGGCAGTCATTCTCTCCCCAGGGACTCCAGGCCACTGCTGGAGATCTGTTTGGTTGCCACCAATGGGGGAGCAGGAGTACCGCTGGCACCTACAGGGAAGAGGTGCGCTACACAGATGGGCAGGACCCCCGATGAAGCATTATCCAACCAGGTGCACCGATGCTGAGGTTAAGAAACCCTGGTCTAGCGTGAGTTCTGCCACAAATTCCAATCAAGTACCTCAAAAACTAAAGCTATACAGAAAAATAACTTGTTAAAATTTCTTAACTTTTAGTTTCCAGACATTGCTGAAATTGCCCTTCAATATTATGTTAGAGTTTTTAGGGATTTTGAAAGCGAAAGATGAAGAAAATACATCTGCTTTTAAACTAGCTGAAAATACTAATGTTCTGAGTGAAAGTAACTGATTGTGGTAAGAGTTTTAAATGTGATCATGTGTATGAGATGTCTACCACACTGTTGTCAGTTTTTCATGAGGCAATTTCCGTTATTGATGTAACATGTTTCAAGTGATGTATTCAATTTTCATTTATTCTTTAACTGAACCTACATTAAGTCATTTGCTCCTTTCAAAATGCATTTCATCTCAAATGTGGAAGGAGAGGAAGTTTTCCAGATCACAAGTGTAGCATCCTCATGCCCAGTGGTTCTGACTGACAAACAACACATTTACTTTTCTGCTAACAATCTGATATGTTTATCATTGAGGAAAAAAATAAAGGCTAAAAATACATGAAATACTGTGAACTTTTCATTCCCCATTGTATTAATCAGAGTTCTCTCAGTCCAGTTCAGTCACTCAGTCATGTCTGGCTCTTTGTGACCCCATGGACTGCAGCACACCAGGCTTCCCTGTCCATCACCAACTCCCAGAGCTTGCTCAAGCTCATGTCCATCGAGTTGGTGATGCCATCCAACCATCTCATCCTCTGTCATCCCCTTCTCCTCCCACCTTCAATCTTTCCCAGCATCAGGGTCTTTTCCAATGAATCAGTTCTTCCCATCAGGTGGCCAAAGTACTGGAGCTTCAGCTTCAGTCTTTCCAATGAATACTCAGGACTGATCTCCTTTAGGATTGACTGGTTTGATATCCTTGTAGTCCAAGGGACTCTCAAGAGTCTTCTCCAACATGCTTCTCCAAAGCATCAATTCTTCGGTGCTCAGCTTTCTTTATAGTCCAACTCTCACATCCATACATGACTACTGGAGAAACCAAAGCTTTGACTAGATGGACCTTTGTCAGCCAAGCAATGTCTCTACTTTTTAATATGCTGTCTAGATTGGTCATAGCTTTTCCTCCAAGGAGCCAGCGTCTTTTAATTTCATTGCATAGAGAATCAGGGTTGTCTACAGAAATATAATCAATATGACATATGTGTGCATGTATATATATGTAGGGGCTTCCCGGGTGGCATTAGTGGTAAGGAAACCACCTGCCAATGTAGGAGACACGGTTCGATCCCTGATCCGGGAAAATCCCACAAGTCGCAGAACAATTAAACCCGTTCCTCACAACTGCTGAGCCTGTGCTCCAGAGCCCGGGAGCCACTGCAGTGAGAAGCCTGCACCTCTCAACTAGAGAGTAGCCCCTGCTCACCACAGCTGGAAAAGAACCCTCGCAGCAACGAAGATCCAGCACAGCCAAAAAATAAATTTAAAAAAAAATTTTTAAGGGAGAAGAGGGAGAGCAGAGGCGGGGGGCAACGGGCTCCGAGGACCCTGTGACCCTGCAAACCTCCGCTAACCACGCCCCCAGGCCCTAGCTGCCCCCAGCAAACCTCCTCTGACCACGTTCCCCTGGTCTCAACCTCTCCAGGGGTGAAATCGTCCAAGTGCGTCCCATCCAGTTCTCCTCTGGCAGATGTTGGCTGTACATGCTCAATGAGAAAGGAAATAAGCTCATAAATAGACACCACAGAAACCTGCACTGAGAGTGGAGGTGGGCACACAGACAGCGCACCTGGAAGTGTGACCCAGCCCCCCGCACGCGGATGGTGCGGACTCCTTACCTCTCTGGAAGAACAAGTCCCTTCCGGCAAGTGCATCCTCACCTGCGAGTCAGACACGAAGCGTGCTCTAACCTGCAGAGCTGTGCCTGGTTCACGTTCCGTGTTTCTCTCTCTAAGACGATCCGTTACTGAGCCACGTTCAGTACATTAGGGCTGGATCAGGTGCCATTGATCTCCTTGTTTTTCCTCCATTGGCTCCGTATCCCCTCCTTGCACCTCCTTGAATTCAGATTTCTCTCCTAGTTGACTTCCCTCTGCTTTGTCCTCAGAGTCATTGTCGTCTCCAGATGACAATTCTTCCTAATATGAATACCACCCTAAGTCTCCTCTCCACCGATTCTGTCATCCCACTTTCATTGTCCTCATTTCTGACCTTACTCTGTGTCTTGGGTTTTCTCCGCACCTCCCATAGAAGAGGACGTGCTCCCAACACCACCCAGGGGGGAGCCCTGCAGTCACCCGCACATTCAGGTCCCCAGAAGAGGCTGCCCTATCGCAAGGGCTCAGCAAAGAGGATCTGCCACCTTCCAGGTCTGATTCCACGTGACAAGTGAACTCTGCACCAGAAAAATTCAGTTGCCCTCTCCTGACACAATAGCACTGGAGCCAGGGTGTTTGATGACACCGCACAAGAGGAGACCCTGGAGAAGGAAATGGCAACCCGCTCCAGTATTCTTGCCTGGATAACCCCATGGACAGAGAAGTCTGGCAGGCTGCGGTGTGTGGGGTCACAAAGAGTCAGCACGACTGAAGCAGCTAAGCAACAACAACACAAGAGGAGACGTTCTCAAGTTCTATGAGCTAGTACCTGTGACTTCTTTCCAGAGTGTTCCTTTTGCACTCAAGCTGTCTTATGCACATCAGCCTTGAGGTTGTAGCGCTAACTTTGCCTCTAACATGTTTCATTCCTTGTTTCCAGAAAGAACAGCGGTGAGGTTTCATGCCAAGCCCCAGCTTTACCCTTGCTTCTGGGTCAGCATGCCCTCTGGCTTGATGGAACAGAGACTGTTGACACTGGGTCAGAAGCCAGTTTTGAACAAAGGCTGATGCTAACATCTTCCTCTTCCTGTGTGAGTGGTTATCTCCTCCTCGCGTTCGCTCCGGAGCACAGTGACTTCCGGAAGAAGGCCTCCGGCTTGGAAAACTGGGGGCAGGTTGCCCCTTAGGGGAACTAGGAGCTCGACCCTCCTCTCCCTCCATGCAGGGACATTTGCTGTTGTTCCTCAGCCTATGCGGGAAGGAGAGGAAACCCTCCAGGAGGAACCTGAGCAGCCCTGACGGCTCCATTAGACCCTGGCAAAGGCCCAAAGAGACCACCAAGCTCGCTCATAAATGCACGGTGTCTAATAAACATGTGGTGATGATTTCTATGATACATTTATTGAGCAGAAGAAATGCGCTACATTTAAAAATGCCTGTACTCTGCTTTTCATACCTCCTGATGGGTGTGTAGAAACTGCTAGCCGTATGTCTTCCCCAGTAACTGCGTCTTGCTCTCCTGGCCTGAGGGCTGCCCAAGGCCACCATTCTGCTCATGTGCTGGGGGTTCTGCATGGACTGAGGGCTGACCGCCATCCCACGTCAGGACCACTTAACTGGGGCGAGCTTCCGTGTACAGATTGCATCAAGGATGTTTACTGACCCCATTGGATTTTTTGTTCTATTTCTCCAGGGGAAAGCATTCATTTGAGCTTTCAGAGTGAGGGATTTGCTTCTTCACCCCAAAACTACACACACACAAATGCCATCTCGTACCCTGAATCCAGTTCCAATATAGAAACCGCTGCAGGAAACCAGGACCCTCGCAGCCCCTTCTGTTTGGAGAACAACAGCAAGAAATTGGTTCCTCAGGGAATTTCCCCCAACAACCATGATGTTACAAGCACTTTATCAACTCAGGCAAAGTGTCTTAAACAGCACGTGTTTAACAAGTGGGAAACAGCAAGTTGTGTTTCAAACCAGAAATTGGTGCTCTGTGCTCACTTTCTGTAAACTCTGCAAAGAAAAGAATAAACCCAGTCAATAGAAAACTCTTTAAATCAGGTAAAGTCTGTTTTTCTTCCTTCCACTCCTTAAAAGCTAGAAGTCAGCAAAATGACTCAACCAAAGCAGAGAAGGCGCATTTCAGGACCTAGCACGGGAAGGCCAGTACTCAAAATAACCGCCCCCCATTTTTGCACCTGCAACTATTTTCAGGCTCAATAATAGAAGTAAAATTGGTCACTTGTGAGCTGAACTCAGCGCTGGCTCCTTATTTTGACTGCATCAGAATCATCTTCTAGTGAAATTATATTTTACAACCAATTTTTGTATCTACATGTAAGGGCTGAAATGAACTACTGCACAAACAACAGCAACTGCTCTCCTTAAAACTTAGTAAAACACAAAACGTGTTTGTCATTTTCTCCCCTCCTTGCTTTTCTAAGATGATAAATTAACACTTGCCATACACGCAAAATTAAAAACAGCTAAAATAAATTCAAAGTCTCACATGTTTTGTTTTCCAAAAAAAAAAAAGGTCTGGGATTAAGTCTATCAGTTATGCTTAAGAAAAATTCCTGTGATGAAAATGACCCAGCTTATCTCCAAATCCACTCAGTAAAAGTATTGTCCTATTTTTTTCTGAGTTTTTGTGTTTAAAAATAGTCTGTAATTCCCGCAACTCCTGTCTTTCTGCACAGAGGAAGTGGTATATGTGTCCATGTTACTGAAAGCTTACCAAGGTCTTAAGTGAAATAAAGATAAATGAATGAACTCATGTAAGAGAAAGCACCCATGACTAGAACCCAAGGGGCTCGTCTGGGGAGGAACTGGGGTGGGCACATGAGGTACCCAGGATGCAGAGTTTAGGGGAGCTTTGGGGAGCTGGCCCTGCCCTGGAGGGACCCCAAGCAGGAGGCTAGCTTCCTCCCTCCCCTGAGTCTGGGTCACTCGGGAGCCCTCAAGGATGAGGGGACCAGGCAGGGCTGGTCCCTCTCACAGACGGCAGCCCTCACAGCCAGAGCTGGAAGCCCCCGTGCACTCCCTCCTGCTGTTTAACCTGTGATGCTGAGCTGGGCGAGTCCTTTGAGTAGGAGCCCTCCCTCCCTGTCCACTGTTCCAGGGAAATGTAGGTGGAGGTGGGGGACTCTGTGTTGGTTGGAGGTGCAGAGATGTCTTTGCACTTTGTAGGCAGAACTCGGGAGTCATGTACATGGTGGCAGACAAGCTGGGTCTGGACCCCAGCTCTCAGGGGGACCCCAGCCCCCTGGGCTCACCGGTGCTCCAGCCCGGTGGCATTGTTGCGTTCAGCGGGGCCGCGGTGGGCGGTGGCGAGAACTGCCCTGGCAGCGGGGCCAGGCCCGCTCATGTGGAAGGGCGGCCGCGCTCATTCCCAGGCCCCCGGCCATTAGGGAGCCAAGCAGCTCATTAGAGTTCCTCCCCTCTCAACGCCAATTACCCCCAGATAATGACTGCCCGGCCATGCTCTGCCTGCCTGTCCTCTCGGCCAGCGCATCCTCACCCAGGCCCGGCCTCCCCCCACCAGCCTGGGAACTCGGCCCCCAGCGTGGGTCTCTGTCCAGTGCTGGTCCGAAGGGGGTTGGGTGCCCCCCCCAGAGCCGGCCGGTGGAGGCACCCCAGTCATCCTCTTCCAGGGGAGCAGGCTGTGAGTGGCAGAGGTTGCCGTGTCTCTTCGTTGCAGAAAATACTACAGAAGAAAAAGCCAGCCTGAGCCCCTCCCCATGGCATATTAGTTTAGGAGTAAAAGGAATGACTGGAAAAGGAAGTGGTGACCCCTTCCAGTGTTCTTGCCCGGGAAACCCCATGGACAGAGGCCACGCTACAGTCCCCGGGGTCGCAAGAGTGGGACATGACTTAGTGACTGAACCGACACTACCAAAAGGAGCGGCAGGGAAGCCAGGAACGAGAGAGGGAAGCACTTCCCAGGAAAGCAGAAAACAGCCCGAATCTGTTCAGAAGCTGCCTCTTCGCCAGGGACTGCATGTTGAGCCTCTGGACTGAGGCCCTGGGCTCGGGCACTGCTATGCACATACTTTTATCTGCTGTCATCAAGCTTAACTTGCTCCTCACTCTCTGACCTGCGTACTTCACTATCTGTGCTGCAAATTCACATTGAGTTCGAAAGCCACAACTTTTTTGTTTGCTGTGTTGTTGTTCAATTGCTCAGTCATGTCCAGCTCTTTGCAACCCCATGAACTTCAGCACACCAGGCTCCCCTGTCCTCCACTATCTCTTGGAGCTTGCTGAAGACCCAATGATGCCATCCAACCATCTCATCCTCTGTCATCCCCTGCTCCTCCTGCCCTCAATCTTTCCCAGCATCAGGGTCTTTTCCAATGAGTCAGCTTTTCACATCAGGTGACCAAAGTTGTTGTTTGTTTTCTAATTTATTTATTTTTAATTGGAGGACAACTGCTTTACAATATTGTGTTGGTTTCTGCACACACATCAAGATGAATCAGCCATAAGTGTACATATGTCCCCTCCCTCTTGAACCTCTCTCCCACCTCCACCCCATCCCACCCCTCCAGGTTGTCACAGAGCACCAGGTTTGAGCATCTTGCATCATATAGCAAATTCCCACTGGCGGTCTACTTTGCATATGTATTGTATATGTTTCCATGCTACTCTCTCAGTTCATCCCAGGCTGTCCTTCCCCTGCTGTGTCCACACATCTCTTCTCTATTGTCTCTGTCTCCATTGCTATCCTGCAGATAGATTCATCAGTACCATCTTTCTAGATTCCATATATATGCATTAATATACAATATTTGTTTTTCTCTTTCTGACTTACTTCAATCTGTATAATAGGCTCTTGGTTCATCCACCTCATTAGGACTGACTCAAATGTGTTCTTTTTTATGCCCAAGTAATATTCCATTGTATATATGTACCATAACTTCCTTATCCATTCATCTGTCAATAGACACCTGGATGAAAGCCACGATCTTTAATTTCTAGCTTTCTGGCCACGTTAAGCAATTTGTGTCTGATCATCTGTGCCCTCACCTGAAGCTCCTGCCTTATATCTGGTGCCACTGAGAAATGTCACATGACTCACATCTAACCCTATTAAGGCAATGTCTCCAGGGTTGTCACTGTCATGAGAAAATGGATCATCCCATTGTTTCACTATCTTAAATGAACCCACTTGTTTCCTCTGTCATGTCAATACTCTTTCAAAGATGCAACAGCACATTTTGGAAACTGTTATTTAATGGGCAGATCTGGTTCATGGGAACTGATGAAGGGGGTGCCTTCAAAGATCATCCAAACAGCACGGAGTCCATCCTTTAGAGGGACACTGAACAACCTAGATAGCATATTCAAAAGCAGAGACATTACTTTGCCGACTAATGTCAGTCTAGTCAAGGCTATGCTTTTTCCAGTCATCATGTATAGATGTGAGAGTTGGACTGTGAAGAAGGCTAAGCGCCAAAGAATTGATGCTTTTGAACTGTGGTGTTGGAGAAGACTCTTGAGAGTTCTTTGAACTGCAAGGAGATCCAACCAGTCCATTCTGAAGGAGATCAGCCCTGGGATTTCTTTGGAAGGAATGATGCTAAAGCTGAAACTCCAGTACTTTGGCCACCTCTTGCAAAGAGTTGACTCATTGGAAAACACTTTGATGCTGGGAGGGATTGGGGGCAGGAGGAGAAGGGGATGACAGAGGATGAGATGGCTGGATGGCATCACGAACTCGATGGACATGAATCTGAGTGAACTCCGGGAGTTGGTGATGGACAGGGAGGCCTGGCATGCTGCGATTCATGGGGTCGCAAAGAGTCAGACATGACTGAGTGACTGAACTGAACTGAACTGATGGTCAGGAGAGGCAGAGCCCATGCTTCCTGAAGTCCTAAACTAATACCCCAGAGTCCCAGTGGAAAAAAGTCACAACTGTTTGTAAAGTAACAGAACTACCGAAAGCGAGACAAAATCAGCTGTGCAAACAGCCAAAGCTAAGACTCTCTTCGGTTTATTCTGCAACAGGGTGAGGATGTAAATGGTGGTTTCCAGGTGGAAAATGAAACCAAAGAATGTAGGCGCCCCCTTGTGGACAGAGCCATCACTGCCATTCAGGTGCCTCGTTTACATCACTGAGTGCGTGGGTTCAGTCGCGTCGCGTCTGAGCGACCCGGTAGTCTGTAGCCTGACAGGCTCCTCTGTCCCTGAGATTCTCCAGGCAAGAACACTGGAGTGCCATGCCCTCCTCCAAGGGATCTTCCAGACCCAGGGGTTGAACCCATGTATCTTACGTCTCCTGCATTGCAGATGGGTTCTTTACCACTGAGCCTGCGGGGAAGCCCCATTTACATTAGCAGTGTTAGTTGCTCAGTCATGTCCGACTCTTTGTGATTCCCTTCTTCAGGGGATCTTCCCAACCCAGGGATTGAACCCGGGTTTCCTGTATTGCAGGCAGATTCTTTACCGTCTGAGGCACCAGGAATGCCTAGGGCCTAAATGGCAGGTAAGTTTTCCAAGATCTTCACCTTCGTAATTACTGCTCAGATGAACATGCACCCTCTAGGCAAGAACATCAGAGCTTCGTGTGCTATGTAATCAGGGTCCTTGACCCCAAAAGTCTCCCTAGCAGACCCACTGTGGGTCCCCCGAGCCCCAAGTGCTAGTGGCTCTGTGGCTGTCCCCCTCTCAGAGCACCCAGGGCTTCCCTGGTGGCTCAGTGGTTAAGAACCTGCCCAGCAGTGCAGGGGACACTGGTTCCATCCCTGGTCCGAGAAGATCCCACACGCCACAGGGCAACTAAGCGTGTGCACCACAACTACTAAGCCTGTGCTCTAGAGCCCAGGAGCTGCATCTGCTGAAGCCAGTGGGCCCTAGAGCCCATGCTCAACAACGAGAGAAGCCCCCACAATGAGAAGCCCACGGACCACAGCTAGAGAGTAGGCCCCTCTCTCTGCAACTAGAGAAAGCACAACAATGAAGACCCAGTGCAGACAAATATAAAAAAATTTTAACAAATAAATAAAATGAGAGTTTGTGATAAATGAAAAATACACTTTCTTAAAAAAATCCACCCAAGTCAAATGCACTTGGACGGAGGCATGAGGAGGTGACAGAGGTTAGCAGTGACACCTGGACTGAAAGGGAAGCAGGGTCCCTCAGTGGCAGCTGGGCCCACAGTGGCCTGGTAGGCAGGCAGGAGTGGGGGCCAGGACACACCTGGCCTCTCCTTCCTGTCCATGGGATCCAACCTGAGGACCTGCCTACTGCACAGCCCGGAAAAATGGATTTTTATCATCCGTCAAGGCAGGAGACACATCTATGGCCACCGTCCATTTAGAGAAGCTGTGTGCATGTTGTACAAGAATCCATCCATTAAGACAGATAAGAAAACAAGAAGAGTTGAAGGTAGGGAAGAAGGAAAGAGGACTTCAGTCATTAACACCCTAACACAACAGGCTTTGCGTTTGCTAGAATGTGTGTGGAATGCAAAAGTATTAAAGCCTAGTAACACCATGGTGTTCGGTTTTTTTTCTTTTCTTTTTTTTTAAGTGAACTTTTTATCTAGAGGGAAGTCCCTAATGAGGAGTTGGTAAGTCTGGACTAGTGCAAGAGCAGTATAGAAGCATCCAATCTCTGGGCTCATATTACTTCCTTTGTAAAATTAGAGGGTTAATTTAGAATTTTCCAAGGCTTCTTCCAAATCTAAAATTATATACTGCCTCTAACCACTCAACAAGAATTTTCAATTTCCATCTTTTACTTTTCTTAAATCTAGTTTTGTATATCCAATATTCCGCCTCATTTTTATGGCGTGTACACGAGTGAGCCATTATCCTACCAAAAATGACTCAGTTGGGGGAGAGTCAGCTCTGAAAAGACAGTAAATCAGTAACGTGGTTCCTCAACCTTCTCCCAGGTTGGGGGGAGCACAGCCCCAGGGTCAGGGAGGACAACTGGATCAGACTCCACGAGGCTCCTAGCCTCAGCCCTGCTGCACCCAGTTTAACGATGTGTACTCCTCCAGGTGCTGGGATGCATGAAAGGTCTCACACCCAGACCAACCCACCAGCTGTGTGAAGCCACTTATATCGGCCATTACTACCCACACTAGTTCTAAGGAAAAGCTTTTTCTTCTTCTTAGTACACAGGGCTTCCCAGGTGGCTCAGTGGTAAGAATGTGTCTTGCCTGCCAATGAAAGAGACACAGGAAAACGTGGGTTCAGTCCCTGGGTGGGAAAGGTCCCCTGGAGGAGGAAATGGCATCTCACTCCAGTATTCTTGCCTGGAGAACCCCATGGACAGAGGGGCCTGGTGGACTACAGTCCATGAGGTCATAAACGGTCAGACATGACTTAGCAACTGAGCACCCGAACACAGTCAGCATATAAGAAATTTGCATAACAAAATTTATTGTGAAAAAAGTTTTTAAAATTTTCTGCTCAAAGAGTCATTCAGAAATAAAATTAACTTCCAGAAAATTCAAACATTTCCATCATTACACATAAAGGACAAATGGGTCTTTTCTCATGTCATTAGTATAAATATTAGAAGAATGAAAATACCTTTTCCTCTATTCAGATAGCATCTCTTTTCCCAAGGAGTTCGATGTGTTTCTCTAAAGTATTTTCTTTAAATATCTTGACTATACGAAATAATCTCAGTTACATACTCTTTGTCATCTCCAGTATCATTTTTAAAAGCATCACATTTTAAGATAGACTTTACTATTAATTATTACTATTAACAATAATAATGCTAATTATGATCATTAGCCCTTGGCAGCTGCTCACACAGAGAAACTAAAGACTCAATGAGCTTCTTCGAGTTTAGCATTTCCGTGAAACATATAATTTTGAAATACTGAAAATAGATTTAAACACTAGTAATTCTTAATTATGTCCTTAATAGTGACGTAATAGATTTCTTTCCTACTTAGTTTTTTCCAGCTGCATACATAGCAATTACCCAAAACTCTGTAATTCACATTAGACTTAGATCCAGAGAGCCCAATAAATCTTTCTGGAGTTTGGAGTAAAATATATCAATTGACATTGTTAAACCTGACATGATTTATTATGCGTCTTCATTAAGCTTATTTTAGAGCCTAGAGACAAATATATATGTGTGTGTATATATATGTGTGTATGTATGTATATGCATTTTTATGTATATATGTATATATGTGTAAGTATGTATATATCTATATATGTGTGTGTATATATATGTGTGTGCATTCTCAGTCACTCAGTCATGTACGATTCCTTGCCACCCTATGGACTGTAAAATTCTCCAGGTAAGGCTTCAACAGTACATGAACCAAGAACTTTCAGATGTTCAAGCTGGATTTAGAAAAGGCAGAAGAACCAGAAATCAAATTGCCAACATCCGTTGGATCATAGAGATAGCAAGAAAGTTCCAGGAAAACATCTACTTCTGCTTTATTGACTATGTCAAAGCCTTTGACTGTGTGGATCACAACCTCCTGTGGAAAATTCTGCAAGAGATGGGAATATCAGACCATTTTACCTTCCTCTTGAGAAATCTGTATGCAGGTCAAGAAGCAACAGTTAGAACAGGACATGGAACAACAGACTAATTCCAAATTGGGAAAGGAGTACATTAAGGCTGTGTATTGTCACCCTGCTTATTAACTTATATGCAGAGTGGTGGTGGTGGTGGTTTAGTCCCTAAGTTGTGTCTGACTCTTTCAATCCCGTGGACTGTAGCCCATCAGGCTCCTCTGTCCATGGGATTCTCCAGGCAAGAATACTGGAGTGGGTTGCCATTTCCTTCTCCAGAGGATCTTCCTGACCCAGGAATCGAACTCGGGTCTCCTGCATTGCAGGCAGATAATTTACTAACTGAGCTATGAGGGAAGCCCCCATATGAAGAGTAGATCATGTGAAATGCTGGGCTGGATGAAGTGCAAGCTGGAATCAAGACTGCTGGGAGAAATATCAATAACATCAGATATGCAGATGACACCACCCTTATAGCAGAAAGTAAAGAGGAATTGAAGAGCCTCTTGATGAAAGTGAAAGAATAGAATGAAAAAGTTGGCTTAAAACTCAACATTCAGAAAACTAAGATCATGGCATCTGGTTCCCTCACTTCCTGGCAAATAGATGGGGAAACAATGGAAACAGTGACAGATTTTATTTTCTTAGTCTCTAAAATCACTGCAGATGGTGACTGCAGCCATGAAATTAAAAGACGCTTGCTCCTTGGAAGAAAAGCTATGGCCAACCTAGACAGCATATTAAAAAGCAGAGACATTACTTTACCGACAAAGGTCCGTCTAGTCAAAGCTATGGTTTTTCCAGTAGTCATGTATGGATATGAGAGTTGGGCTATAAAGAAAGCTGAGCCCCGAAGAATTGCTGCTTTTGAACTGTGGTGTTGGAGAAGACTCTTGAGAGTCCCTTGGACAACAAGGAGATCCAACCAGTCTATCCTAAAGGAAATCAGTCCTGAATACTCATTGGAAGGACTGATGCTAAAGCTGAAACTCCAATACTTTGGCCACCTGATGGGAAGAGCTAACTCCTTAGAAAAGACCCTGATGCTGGGAAAGATTGAAGACAGGAGGAGAAGGGGACAACAGTGGATGAGATGGTTGGGATGGCATCACCAACTCAATGGACATGAGTTTGACCAAGCTCTGGGAGTTAGTGATGAACAGGGAAGCCTGGTGTGTTGCAGTCCATGAGGTCGCAAAGAGTCAGATACTGAGCGACTGAACTGAACTGAACTGGACTGTAGCCCACCAGGTTCCTCTGTCCATGGGATTCTCCAGGCAAGAATACTGGAGTGGGTAGGCATTTTCTACTCCAGGAAATCTTCCCAACCCAGGGTTCGAACCCATGTCTCCTACTCTTCCTTCATTGGCAGGGAGATTCTTTACCACTGAGTCACGTAGAAATCCCAGTATTAATACCAACAAATTACTCCAATTTCAAAACTTATACCACTCAAAATGTAAAAAGCAAATATTGCCAGAATTCCAGGAAGAAAGTAAAACCACCATCACACGATGTATATGCAAACTGGAGAGATTTCAACATATCCTTCTCAAACAAGACATGTCAAGTAAACAAAAATAAAAGCAATAGCAACTATAACTATGTAAGAATTTGGACACAACAAATAAGCATGACTTATTCAATAGATGTAGGATGGATTTAATAATTAAAAAATGAACATTCTCCTCAAGCACAAATGGAGCATTTACAAAAAGTAGTATAAAGCAAGCCTTTACATTTTAAAGAAATAACACATAAGTCACATTTGCTAAAGAAGACAATGAGTTAACACAAGAAAAAAAATGTCCCTCTATTTGGAAATTAAAGACTTCTGAAAATGGGTCAAAGAAGATACCATAGTGGAATTTTTTTAATGTTTATAAATAAATAATAGAAATACCATATTTGAGAACCTGCTGGGATATAGCAAAGGCAGTAATTCATGAAAATTTAAGACTTAAATGCTTATTTTAGAAAAGAATGAAGACTGAAATTTAAGTGTACACTTCAGTTAGTAAAAAGGAAAAAACAGAAATGAAACAAAGTAGAAAGAAGGAAAAATAAAAGAGCAAAATAAATATTAACTTAGTAGGAAAACACAGAAGATAACAAAGAAATTGTCCTCTTATCCAATTATCTAAATCAGTGGCTTTCAAACTTCAATATGCAAGAGATCATGTGGAGGGCTTGTTAAAATGTGGGCTGTTCAGAATCATCCCCACAGTTTGAGTCAGTACGTCCAGGAGGGGCCCAAGACTCCACATTTCTAACAGACTCCCAGGTGGTGGTGGTGCTGCTTGTCCGGGGACCAAGCTTTAAGAATCACAGATCTGAGTTAATGTTTTTAAATCCTAACCAAAATAACTGTAAAAGCACTTTTAATTCCAGTTATTGAAGACAGACTGCACATACACATATATCTTCTCTCCCTTCTGAGACTCTGCTAAAAGGTAAACCCATGTAAAGGCAAAAGATTTATACGATCTGAAAAGAAACTGGGTGAGATGTGTGGAAAGAGTAATACAGAAAGTTACATTCAGTTCAGTTCAGTCGCTCAGTCGTGTCTGACTCTTTGCGACCCCATGAATCGCAGCACGCCAGGCCTCCCTGTCCATCACCAACTCCCGGAGTTCACTCAGACTCACGTCCATCGAGTCAGTGATGCCATCCAGCCATCTCATCCTCGGCCGTCCCCTTTTCCTCCTGCCCTCAGTCCCTCCCAGCATCAGAGTCTTTTCCAATGAGTCAACTCTTCTCATGAGATGTCCAAAGTACTGGAGTTTCAGCTTTAGCATTATTCCTTCCAAAGAAATCCCAGGGTTGATCTCCTTCAGAATGGACTGGTTGGATCTCCTTGCAGTCCAAGGGACTCTCAAGAGTCTTCTCCAACACCGCAGTTCAAAAGCATCAATTCTTTCAGCGCTCAGCTTTCTTCACAGTCCAACTTTCACATCCATACCTGACCGCATGAAAAACCATAGCCTTGACTAGACGGACCTTTGTTGGCAAAGTAATGTCTCTGCTTTTGAATATGCTATCTAGGTTGGTCATAACTTTTCTTCCAAGGAGTAAGCGTCTTTTAATTTCATGGCTGCAATCACCATCTGCAGTGATTCTGGAGCCCAAAAAAATAAAGTCTGACACTGTTTCCACTGTTTCCCCATCTATTTCCCATGAAGTGATAGGACCAGATGCCATGATCTTCGTTTTTTCAATGTTGAGCTTTAGGCCAACTTTTTCGCTCTCTGCTTTCACTTTCATCAAGAGGCTTTTTAGCTCCTCTTCACTTTCTGCCATAAGGGTGATGTCATCTGCGTACCTGAGGTTACTGATATTTCTCCCAGCAATCTTGATTCCAGCTTGTGTTTCTTCCAGTCTAGCATTTCTCATGATGTACTCTGCATATAAGTTAAATAAGCAGGGTGACAATATACAGCCTTGACGTACTCCTTTTCCTATTTGGAACCAGTCTGTTGTTCCATGTCCAGTTCTAACTGTTGCTTCCTGACCTGCATACAGATTTCTCAAGAGGCAGGTCAGGTGGTCTGGTATTCCCATCTCTTTCAGAATTTTCCACAGTTTCTTGTGATCCACACAGTCAAAGGCTTTGGCATAGTCAATAAAGCAGAAATTGATGTTTTTCTGGAACTCTCTTGCTTTTTCCATGATCCAGCAGATGTTGGCAATTTGACCTCTGGTTCCTCTGCCTTTTCTAAAACCAGCTTAAACATCAGGGAGTTAACGGTTCACGTATTGCTGAAGCCTGGCTTGGAGAATTTTGAGCATTACTTTACTAGCATGTGAGATGAGTGCAATTGTGCAGTAGTGTGAGCATTCTTTGGCATTGCCTTTCATTGGGACTGGAATGAAAACTGACCTTTTCCAGTCCTGTGGCCACTGCTCAGTTTTCCAAATCTTCTGGCCTATTGAATGCAGCACTTTCACAGCATCATCTTTTAGGATTTGAAACAGCTCAATTGGAATTCCATCACCTCCACTAGCTTTGTTCGTAGTGATGCTTTCTAAGGCCCACTTGACTTCACATTCCAAGATGTCTGGTTCTAGATTAGTGATCACATCATCATGACTATCTGGGTCATGAAGATCTTTTTTGTACAGTTCTTCCATATATTCTTGCCACCTCTTCTTAATATCTTCTGCTTCTGTTAGGTCCATACCATTTCTGTCCTTTATCAAGCCAATCTTTGCATGAAATATTCCCTTGGTATCTCTAATTTTCTTGAAGGGATCTCTAGTCTTTTCCAATCTGTTGTTTTCCTCTATTTCTTTGCATTGATCGCTGAAGAAGGCTTTCTTATCTCTTCTTGCTATTCTTTGGAACTCTGCATTTAGATGCCTATATCTTTCCTTTTCTCCTTTGCTTTTCACCTCTCTTCTCTTCACAGCTATTTGTAAGGCCTCCCCAGACAGCCATTTTGCTTTCTTGCATTTCTTTTCCATGGAGATGGTCTTGATCCCTGTCTCCTGCACAATGTCACGAACTTCATTCCATAGTTCATCAGGCACTCTATCTATCAGATCTAGGCACTTAAATCTACTTCTCACTTCCACTGTATAATCATAAGGGATTTGATTTAGGTCATACCTGAATGGTCTAGTGGTTTTCCCTACTTTCTTCAATTTAAGTCTGAATTTGGTAATAAGGAGTTCATGATCCTTACACTGAAACCATACTCACAGAAAACTAGTCAATCTAATCACACTAGGACCACAGCCTGGTCTAACTCAATGAAACCAAGCCATGCCTGTGGGGCAACCCAAGACGGGTGGGTCATGGTGGAGAGGTCTGACAGAACGTGGTCCACTGGAGAAGGGAATGGCAAGCCACTTCAGTATTCTTGCCTTGAGAACCCCATGAACAGTATGAAAAGGAAATATGATAGAATACCAAAAGAGGAACTCCCCAGGTCATTAGGTGCCCAATATGCTACTGGAGATCAGAGGAGAAACAACTACGGAAAGAATGAAGGGATGGAGCCAAAGCAAAAACAATACCCAATTGTGGATGTGACTGGTGATAGAAGCAAGATCCAATGCTGTAAAGAGCAATATTGCATAGGAACATGGAATGTCAGGTCCATGAATCAGGGCAAATTGGAAGTGGTCAAACAAGAGATGGCAAGGGTAAACGTTGACATTCTAGGAATCAGTGAAATAAAATGGACTGGAATGGGTGAATTTAACTCAGATGACCATTATATCTACTACTGCGGGCAGGAATCCCTTAGAAAAAATGGAGTAGCCATCATGGTCAACAAAAGAATCCGAAATGCAGTACTTGGATGCAGTGTCAAAAATGACAGAATGATCTCTGTTCATCTCCAAGGCAAACCATTCAATATCACAGTTATCCAAGTCTATGCCCCAACCAGTAATGCTGAAGAAGCTGAAGTTGAACAGTTTTATGAAGACCTACAAGACCTTTTAGAACTAACACCCAAAAAAGATGTCCTTTTCATTATAGGGGTCTGGAATGCAAAAGTAGGAAGTCAAGAAACACCTGGAGTAGCAGGCAAATTTGGCCTTGGAATGCAGAATGAAGCAGGGCAAAGACTAATAGAGTTTTGCCAAGAAAATGCACTGGTCATAGTAAACACCCTCTTCCAACAACATAAGAGAAGACTCTACACATGGACATCACCAGATGGTCAACACCGAAATCAGATTGATTATATTCTATGCAGCCAAAGATGGAGAAGCTCTATACAGTCAACAAAAACAAGATCATGAGCTGACTTTGGCTCAGATTATGAACTCTGGAAAGTTACATTACCATATGTAAAATAGATAGCCAACGGGAATTTGCTGTATGGCACAGGAAACTCAAACGGGGTTATCAACCTACAAGGGTGGGATGGGGAGGGAGATGGGAGGGAGATTCAAAAGGAAGAGGATATATGTATACCAATGGCTGATTCATGATGAGATTTGACAGAAAACAACGAATTTTTGCAAAGCAATTCAGTTCAGTTCAGTTCAGTCGCTCAGTCGTGTCTGACTCTTTGCGACCCCATGAACTGCAGCACACCAGGCCTACCTATCCATCACCAACTGCCAGAGTCTACCCAAACCCATGTCCATTGAGTTGGTAATGCCATCCAGCTATCTCATCCTCTGTCCTCTCCTCCTGCCCCTAATTCCTCCCTTCATCAGGGTCTTTTCCAATGAGTCAACTCTTCGCATGAGGTGGCCAAATATTGGAGTTTCAGCTTCAGCATCAGTTAGTCCTTCCAATGAACACCCAGGACTGATCTCCTTTAGGATGGACTGGTTGGATCTCCTTGCAGTCCAAGGGACTCTCAAGAGTCTTCTCCAATACCACAGTTCAAAAGCAGCAATTCTTTGGCACTCAGCTTTCTTTATAGTCCAACTCTCACATCCATACATGACTACTGGAAAAACCATAGCCTTGACTAGACGGACCTTTGTTGACAAAGTAATGTCTCTGCTTTTGAATATGCCATCTGGGTTAGTCATAACTTTCTTTCCAAGGAGTAAGCGTCTTTTAATTTCATGGCTGCAGTCACCATCTGCAGTGATTTTGGAGCCCAAGAAAATGATGTCAGCTACTGTTTCCGTTTCCCCATCTATTTACCATAAAGGGATGGGACCAGATGCCATGATCTTAGTTTTCTGAATGTTGAGTTTTAAGCCAACTTTTTCACTCTCCTCTTTCACTTTTATCAAGAGCCTTCAATAAAAAATAAATTTAAAAAAAAAAGGTAAACCCAGATAACAATGAGAGTCAACAGATAAGAAAGTAAAACAAAGCTCTGGAAGAAGGTGATAGAGAGAGTGGTGTCAAAGCCGGAGTGAAGAAAGCCATGCCCTCCGTAAAGACTAGACTAGACAGTCTGTGTGACTCCCAGCAGGACTCCGAGGGGATCCGGATCAAGCTGGGTTGGGTGAGATCAGACAAATAGGAGCTGCAGGGTGGGGGACGGTTGTGGGGGAGAGGAGAGAGAAAAGACAGAAAAACAGAATTAGTGAGAGACACAAGAAAATACAGTATTCCCTTAACATTCAGACGAGTTCTGTTTCAAGAGAACTTTCTCAAGTCCAATTTGTTTGTTAAGTCCAACAAAGATAGCCCAGGTATCCAAGCATAAAGTTGGACCATAAAGAAGGCTGAGTTCCAAAAAACTGATGCTTTTTAACTATGGTGTTGGAGAACTCTTAAGAATCTCTTGGACAGTGAGGAGATCAAACCAGTCCATCCTAAAGGAGATCAACCCTGAATACTCACTGGATTTTTCCAGTAGTCATGTATGGATGTGAGAGTTGAACTATAAAGAAAACTGAGCACCGAAGAATTGATGCTTTTAAACTGTGGTGTTGGAGAAGACTCTTGAGAGTGTCTTCGACTGCAAGGAGATCAAAGCAGTCAATACTAAAGGAAATCAATCTTGAATATTCATTGGATGGACTGCTGCTAAAACTGAAGCTCCAATACTTTGGCTACCTGATGGGAAGAACTGACTCATTTGAAAAGACCCTGACTCTGGAAAAGATTGAAGACAGGAGAAGAAGGGGACAACAGAGGATGAGATGGCATCACCAACTCAATGGACATCAGTTTGAGCAAACTCCAGGGAACCTGGTGTGCTGCAGTTCATAGGGTCACAAAGATCCAGACATGACTTAGCAACTGAACAACAAGGTACCAAACTAATACAATTGACTGTACTTAATAGGTTTATAATAGTTTTCACACAAATAATACATTAAAAAAAAACACCATGAAACAAAGAAAACATTTTTAATCTTATGCTACAGTACCCTGAAAAGTACAGTAGTCCCGAACAACAGATGGTACACAGGGGCCAGTATTGAGTGGACAGGCAAGAAGAGTGACTGACTGGAGGAGGTGGGAGATGGCAGAGTTGAAGGGCTGTTTACAGTAAGAGACAAAGGGCAAACTGCAGTCTCACTCACATGTGATGCTGATGGCAAGGTCTGGTTCCTTGCTGGAACCAGATGGACATTCCCATCTTTGAAAGTTTACAACTTGGAGGTTCATATGTAAGGGCTTTAATATAATTTGGCTTCAAGTGCCTTATGACGTAGTTGGACAGATACAGGTACAAATGAAGACATTGATTACGAAGCCATCAAGCTGGGTAACAAGTAACACAACATAAAGAAAGATTCTAGAAAAGAAGTAGAAACTGACCAAGTCCTTAACTGCCTATGTTACATGGGTAGCAAGAGTTTTGTTTTTGTTTTTTTTTCCATTTTGAGTACCAGTTTTATTGAGATGTAATTCACAGAGCATACAATTCATTCATTTAAGGTACACAAGTCAGTGGTTCTTTAATGCTTCACTTTCTAAAGTAGTCTACATCATCGATGGGTGTCCCAAGGCAGGTTGCAAAACGTATCAAATGATTAAACAGATGACTTCCCTGGTGGCTCAAGGGTAAGGAATCTGCCTGCAATTCAGGTTTCCATCTCGGGGTCAGGACGATCCCCTAGAGAAGGAAATGGCAACCCACTCCAGTATTCTTGCCTAGGGAATCATATGGACAGAGGAGCCTGGCAGGCTACAGTCTACAGGGCTGCAAAACACACGACTAAGAAACCAAATAAGAACAACATTTGATAAAAACTATAATCCTGGAGAAATTATTAAGGAGAATTGCTAATCTTAAATATTTGAGGCAAGCAGGAAAAGTACATAATAGAAATATTTTATGAGCACAAGGTCTTCAAATAATGTAAATAATAAATATATTCAAAGCAATATATTTTTATTCCAAAGACTGTGGAAATTCAGAAACAATTAAAGTACACCATATACCTTAGTTCTTTGACATTAGGATAGATTCAAAATGAGTTTGTGAACTTATAACTAGAGGGGGAAAATGGAAAAGATTAAATTTAAAACTTTAATGTTAAATACTTAGTTGTACCTTGGGTCTTCACATTTCTTTAAATCTTGCCCCAAGTCATATCACTCTTATGTGTAATATCATAGAACAGAGCAGGAATATTAAAAATTATTGAGCCAGTACACATTACCTTACATTTTATATAAGGAAAAGAAGATCCAAATGTATTCAATAAGTCCATTAATTGTTATTCTCTTAACATTTAAAAAAATCAAGATTTTAGTTTAAAGAAAAACCTTATCAGCAGGTAGTTTTTTATGTGGTGGTATAGAATTTAGTTCAGTCGCTCAGTCATGTCTGACTCTTTGCAACCCCATGGACTGCAGCACGCCAGGCTTCCCAGTCCATCATTCCCGGAGCTTGCTCAAGCTCATGTCCATCGAGTCAATGATACTATCCAACTGTCTCATCCTCTATCATTCCCTTCCTCTCCTGCCTTCAATCTTGCCCAGCATCAGGGTCTTTTCCAATGAGTCAGTTCTTCCCATCAGGTGGCCAAAGTATTGGAGTTTCAGCTTCAGCATCAGTCCATCCAATGAATGTTCAAGACTGATTTCCTTTAGTATTGACTGCTTTGGTCTTCTTGTAGTCCAAGGGATTCTCACGTGTCTTCTCCAACACTACAGTTCAAAAGCATGAATTCTTCGGTGCTCAGCTTTCTTTATAGCCCAACTCTCACAACCATACATGGCTACTGGAAAAACCATAGCTTTGACTAGATGGACCTTTGTTGGCAAAGTAATCTCTGCTTTTCAATATGCTGTCTAGGTTGGTCATAGCTTTTCTTCCAAGGAGCAAGTGTCTTTTAATTTCATGGCTGCAGTCACCATCTGCAGTGATTTTGGAGACCAAGAAAATAAAGTCTCTCACTGTTTCCATTGTTTCCCCATCTATTTGCCATGAAGTGATGGGACCAGATGCCATGATCTTAGTTTTTTGAATGTTGAGTTTTAAGCCAGCTTTTTCACTCTCCTCTTTCACTTCCATCAAGAGGTTCTCTAGTTCCTCTTCACTTTCTGCCATAAGGATATAGAATTAAACTTAGCTTATTTACAGAGACACCTTTGTTTGACAGTGGTTGACACCAGTCTGGGACAAACACCCATTGCAGTGCTTTTTAACTGACATTTAATAAATGAAGCTTTATGAGTCTAGCTTAGCAAATGGAAAACAATAAAGGGACTACAAACATCTTATAGCAAATAAGGTTGATTTTTCATCTTCATGGGTTTTTTTCTCCCCACAGGACATTTTCCTGGACATCTATGTGATCATCACACTGTTTAATACTTTTTAGGAAGAGATGGGCAGAAACGGTATCGACCTAACAGAAGCAGATGATATTAAGAAGAGGTGGCAAGAATACACAGAACTATACAAAAGAGATCTTCATGACCCAAATAATCATGGTGGTATGATCACTCACCTAGAGCCAGAATCTTGGAATCTGAAGTCAAGTGGGCCTTAGGAAGCATCACTATGAACAAAGCTAGTGGAGGTGATGGAATTCCAGCTGAGTTATTTCAAATCCTAAAAGATGATGCTGTGAAAGTGCTCCACTCAATATGCCAGCAAATTTGGAAAACTCAGCAGTGCTGTGGCAGGACTGGAAAAGGTCAGATTTCATTCCAGTCCCAAAGAATGTTCAAGCTATGGCACAATTGCTTTCATGTCACACACTGGCAAAGTAATCCTCAAAATTCTCCAAGCCAGGCTTCAACAGTATGTGAACCAAGAATTTCCAGATGTTCAAGCTGGATTTAGAAAAGACAGAGGAACCAAAGATCAAGTGCCAATATCCATTGATTCATAGAAAAAGCAAGAGAGTTTCAGAAAAACATCTACTTCTACTTCTGCTTTATTGACTATACCAAAGCCTTTGACTGTGTGGATCACAACAAACTGGAAAATTCTTCAAGAGATGGGAATACCACACCACCTTACCTGCCTCCTGAGAAATCTATATGCAGGTCAAGAAGCAACAGTAAGAACCAGACAGGGAACAACAGAATGGTTCCAAATTGGGAAAGGAGTATGTCAAGGCTATGTATTGTCACCCTGCTTATTTAACTCATATGCAGAGTACATCATGTGAAATGCCAGGCTGGATGAAGTACAAGCTGGAATCAAGATTTCTGGGAGAAATATCAATAATCTCATATAAGCAGATGACACCACCTTTATAGAAGAAAGTGAAGAGGAACTAAAGAGCCTCTTGATGGAAGTGAAAGAGGAGAGTGAAAAAGCTGGCTTAAAACTCAACATTCAAAAAACTAAGGTCATGGCATCTGGTCCCATCACTTCATGGCAAATAGATGGGGAAACAATGGAAACAGTGAGAGACTTTATTTTCTTGGTCTCCAAAATCACTGCAGATGGTGACTTTAGCCATGAAATTAAGACGCTTGCTCCTTGGAAGAAAAGCTATGACCAACCTAGACAGCATATTGAAAAGCAGAGACATTACTTTGCCAACAAAGGTCCATCTGGTCAATGGTTTTTCCAGTGGTCATGTATGGATGTGAGAGTTGGACTATAAAGAAAGCTGAGCACTGAAGAATTGATGCTTTTGAACTGTAGTGTTGGAGAAGACGCTTGAAAGTCCCTTGGACTGCAAGGAGATCAAAGTAGTCAATACTAAAGGAAATCAGTCCTGAATATTCACTGGAAGGACTGACGTTGAAACTCCAATACTTTGGCCACCTGATGGGAAGAACTGACTCATTGGAAAAGACCCTGATGCTGGGAAAGATTGAAGGCGGGAGGAGAAGGGGATGACAGAAGATGAGATGGTTGGATGGCATCACCTACTCAATGAACTTGAGTTCGAGTAAGCTCCGGGAGTTAGTGATGGACAGGGAAGCCTGTCATGCTGTGGTCCATGGGGTCGCAAAGAGTCAGATACGACTGAACAATTGAAATGCCTGACTGGGCAGAAGTACACAGCACCTTTTTAAGTCTCAGGTACTTAGGGTTACAATGATCATTCTGTTCCTAAAGTTCTCTTTGTCCCTTCACCAAACTCTCTATATCTTCTATCTCAACCAGTGTTGCTGAGGTATATGCAAATACAGCGCTCCATCATTTAGAATGGACCAGAAGGAAATGGCAACCCACTCCAGTGTCCTTGCCTGGAGAATCCCAGAGACGGAGGAGCCTGGTGGTCTGCCATCTATGGGGTTGCACACGGCTGAAGCAACTTGGCAGCCTCAGCAGATTACCTCATACATTGTGGTATATATGTTAATGCTTCAAAAGCATCTTCCAGCTTAAGAGCTGCTCCTACCCACATGGTTCATCAGAATTGATTCCTGGTCCTCAGGCATCTTGAACATCTTATACTTCCCTCCCACATATTAATATTGCTAGTGGGTTGAATATGGATGAGATGGTTGTGTGCTGGTGGCACCAATTGTTGAAAAACACACATTAGAACAACTTGCTGATGAGCTCAGACATTGGATTCATTTTGGCTTTAAGATTACCAAGTGACACTACGCCATATTTAAAACAGATAACCACAACCTACTGTACAGCTCATGGAACTCTGCTCAGTGTCATATGGCAGCCTGGATGGGAGAGTAGTTTGGGGGAAAATAGTGGTTTAGTCACTAAGTAATGTCTGACTCCTCAATCCCATGGACTATAGCCTGCCAGGCTCCTCTGTCCATGGGATTCTCCAGGCAAGAATATTGGAGTGAGTTGCCATGCCCTCCTCCAAGGGATCTTCCTGACCCAGGGATTGCACCCGGGTCTCCTGCATTGCAAGTGGATTCTTTACCATCTGAGCCACCAGGGAAGCCTTGGGGTAAATAGATACATGTATATGCACGGCTGAGTCCCTTCACTGTGCACATGAAACTATCACAACAGTTAATTGGCTACACTCCAATACAAAATAAAAAGCTAAAAAAAAAATTACAGACAGACCACAATCTTATCTTTAATCTATTACAAAAACATTACTGCAGTGGGAGAAGATTCTAAATCGCTGTATTTTATTTTTGTTTTTATTTGACATTCACCTTTTTTTAATTTGAGATTTATCATATTCAACTGGACTAATTCTGTAATAATGGTAAGCAAAGAACATATTCCAAGTATAGAAAGGAGATTATGATTCAAGTGAAAAAAGAAGTTAAGTGATGAACTGAACCACTTGTGTATAGACAAAATGGTCAGTGTTACAGTCAATTCAGACATGTAAGGTCTTTTGTACTGTTACCAACTCTTCACATATTATAGCATAAATATAGTTTGATAATTTTTCCATCAAAACTCAAAAGAGTTGGCTTGGGATAAAATGCTAAAGATATAATTCAAAAATAAAGCATCTTTGTAGCTGCCTTCAAAATTCAAACAAAACAAAACATCCATTAAAGCATATTTCCAGCCTTATTCTCCACACCCAGTAACTGAAAATATTAAAAGGGTTGGACAATCAGAGTTTCGAGGAAAGATGAATGGCACTAAGGTTATTTCCAGTCTCCTGTGAGCCTTTCAACACACATGTTCCTGGGTGGAGGCCGGGGTCAACCTCTAACAGTGCAGCCACCCAACCAGACCTTCAAACTCCTGAACCACGGGGTGCACCGAGAGCTTGGACAGCCTCAGGGCGACTGGCATGAAGCCAACTTCCCACCCAAATAAAACCCCTCAGAAACAATGTCAACAGCATTTTTCTAGATCCCACATGTATGCGTTAATATACGATATTTGTTTTTCTCTTTCTGACTTACTTCCTTCTGTATAACAGGCTGTAGGTTCATCCTCCTCACTAGAACTGACTCAAATTCCTTCTCCGCCTATTTGCAGGGAAGGGATGGAGATGTCAGTATATAGAATGGACACTTGTGGATGCAGCGGGGGAAGGAAAGAGTGGGACAAAGAAAGAAAGTAGCATCGACATATGCACACTGCCAAGTGTAAACAGAGAGCTGGTGAGAAGTTGGTGTGTAACACGGGGAGCCCAGCTCAGCGCTCTGTGATAACCTAGAGGGCTACAGCAGTGGGATGGGCGAGAGAGAATACAGGTATAATTGTGGCTGGTTCACATTGTTGTATGACAGAAACCAACACAACATTGTAAAGCAAAAGTAATAAGCTTCCAATTAAATTAATTAATTAATTTTAAAAATAAATTAATTAAAAATAAAAATTAAAGAATAAAATATTTTTCAAAAAGAAAGTCAGCAGGAGGCCAGTCCTGCTTTCCCAAAACACTTACAGAGTGGGAAATTTAAGGCCGCTCGAAGGTTGAATTACATAAAACTAGAAATTTCTTGGTGTTTTTAGAACCAAATGCTTTTGTTCTCATTGGTTACAAGGACTTAGGAATTGCAGGCAGAATCCTTTCCCAGGTCATGGGCTGCCTGCACAGCTTTCTACCCCAGGGCCCCATCAAAACCCTAAGGTTATGATACTTTTATGCACATGTATTTCTACAACCATTCAGGGGTCCACTATAAAACATAAACCCAGCAACCAATTATATAATCAAAAATATAAAATCAATAACAAGGCTTCCATCAACCAACAAATAACTCTTCAAACTAGGCCCTGGCGAGTAAATCTTCTCTTATCACATCAGTGTTTTTCTATTTTATGTTTCCCTCTCTAGACACAGTTGTGTTTAGTAAGTAATAATGCTCTAGGTATTCTTCTGACAGGATAAACTGACTCTCAGTTCAGTTCAGTTCAGTCACTCAGTCATGTCTGACTCTTTGCGACCCCATGAGCTGCAGCACGCCAGGCCTCCCTGTCCATCACCAACTCCCAGAGCCTACCCAAACTCATGTCCATTGAGTCAGTGATGCCATCCAACAATCTCATCCTCTGTTGTCCCCTTCTCCTCCTGACCTCAATCTTTCCCAGCATCAGGGTCTTCTCAAATGAGTCAGCTCTTCATCAGGTGGCCAAACTATTGGAGTTTCAGCTTTAGCGTCAGTCCTTCCAATGAACACCCAGGACTGATCTCCTTTAGGATGGCCTGGTTGGATCTCCTTGCAGTCCAAGGGACTCTCAAGAGTCTTCTCCAACACCACAGTTCAAAAGCAGCAATTCTTCAGCGCTCAGCTTTCTTTATAGTCCAACTCTCACATCCATACATGACTACTGGAAAAACCATAGCCTTGACTAGACGGACCTTTGTTGGCAAAGTAATGTCTCTGCTTTTGAATATGCTATTTAGGTTGGTCATAACCTTCCTTCCAAGAAGTAAGCGTCTTCTAATTTCATGGCTGCAATCACCATCTGCAGTGATTTTGGAGCCTCCCCAAAAATAAAGTCTGACACTGTTTCCCCATCTATTTGCCATGAAGTGATGGGACCAGATGCCATGAACTTAGTGTTCTGAATGTTGAGTTTTAAGCCAACTTTTTCTTTCTCCTCTTTCACTTCCATCAAGAGGCTCTTTAGTTCTTCACTTTCTGCCATAAGGGTGGTGTCATCTGCATATCTGTGGTTATTGATTCTCCCGGCAATTTTGATTCCAGCTTGTGCTTTTCCAGCCCAGTATTTCTCATGATGTACTCTGCATATAAGTTAAATAAGCAGGGTGACAATATACAGCCTTGACATACTCCTTTTCCTATTTGGAACCAGTCTGTTGTTCCATGTCCAGTTCTAACTGTTGCTTCCTGACCTGCATACAGATTTCTCAAGAGGCAGGTCAGGTGGTCTGGTATTCCCATCTCTCTCAGAATCTTCCACAGTTTATTGTGATCTACACAGTCAAAGGCTTTGGCATAGTCAATAAAGCAGAAATAGATGTTTTTCTGGAACTCTCTTCCTTTTTTGATGATCCAGCAGATGTTGGCACTAAGCATGGATAATACAATATTCCTGCAGTAAAGGGCTCAGTATCCACTTTGTCTGTAGTTCCGTTCTTTAGTTGATAACCTCCATCCTTGAGCTCTGACTGCTCTTCATGACTCCAAACATGCATCTTTCTTTTCCCCTGGACTTCCCTACATCATTGTTTCAAGAATACCAGAAGCCCACATGGACTCTCCATGCCCAGCTCACCGTTCCTGCACGAGGGTCCTGCTGAGCGTCAGGTGTCCCCATGGTGCTGCCAGGACTCCCTCCTCCTCATCAACGGCCACGTTCTCCTGGGTCTGTGTCTGCTTTGTCTTTGCTTCCCCTGTTCTCATGTCCTCCTCCCCATCCTAGGCCAGATCTTCATACCTATACGTTGTGCTCAGTTGCTCAGTCATGGCTGACTCTTTTGCGACCCCATGGACTGTAGCCCGCCAGGCTCCTCTGTCTGTGGGATTCTCCAGGCAAGAATACTGGAGTGGGCTGCCATTTTCTCCTTCATACCTGACTCGGAGCCACTTCAGCAGCTTCCCAGCTGATCTTCTGGTCCTCCAGTGAGACACTTTGCTATCTCTCCATGCAACATGCAATGAAACCCTAACGCTTCCATCTGGAATTCAAAGAAAACCCTTCTCTTTAGAATCATTCGGGCTTTTTCCAGCCCTATTTCCATGCCATGTTCATCTAACCCTTTGGTTGCCACCTTCCCCAGGACCTGCCCCACTCTGTCCAGATCAGAACCTTTACCCCTGTGTTCAGAGGGCCGCATCCTTCAAGGAACCCATGCTGGTTGACACCTTCTCCTTCGTGAATTCCTGGAGCAAACCCCTGACCTCTTCCAAGATCCCCCCAGTTATCATCAGCCCTCCTTCTCCAAACATCTGAACCTGGACTGCAGCATTTGTCCTATCTTACTTTATACCATAGTTATTTATTTTATATCTGAGTCTTTCTCCCATCAAACTGGAAACTTCCTGAAAGCAGAGACTATGTCCTATTTATTTCTGCATCGACCACAAATTCTAGCAAAATTCCTTGTTTATAGTGGGTGCTTTTTAAGTATTTGTGATAAGAATGGACAAAAGTCTCATGAAATTCAGAATAGACTAACCTATAAGATGAATCAGCTTTTTAGGAAATGTTAAGAAAAGATGTCTTGTTTTCCTTTTTTATGTTTTTAAGTCTATATATTGATTAACGAGATGTTGTACATTGCTACTATGTGCTGTGGAAATTAATAAGACAGGAGAAAAGAGAAAACTGGTGGAGAAGATCAGTTCCACCAAAACTTGGTTGATGACAAACGTAAAAAAAATTTACAAAGCTTCCCTATTAGCTTTCCCAAAATGCTGGATTTGGGTTGTTTCCCTTGTAAAAGAAAAAATTTCGTAAATACTTAGAACCTAATGGGGAATATGTAAGAGTCCCTCAGAAATTCTTCAGTCACATAATATATTTCTTCTTTGCTTTTGGACTCAAAGTAAAGGGATGACAGAGAGACTGAAAGGAAAAGGAAGGAGGGGAGGAAAGAGGTGGGCTGGGGAAGAGTGGTGGGAGAGAATGAAAGGACCAGAAGTGATTTACAACCCGGCTGGTGTCCAGTGGGCTCAGCGCTCTGCCCTCTGGTCCCCGGCTGGCTTTGATCTTCCTAGCAGCTCATCCCATCTGCTCTCTGGAGAAGCTGGAGGGACCAAGGGTCAGAGCAATGTTAGTTCTTCCCTGGCCGAACCTCAGCTCTCCCCGGAGTCCTGCTTCCTTGCTGCTTTTACTGGGGCTAAAATCAACAATCTGCACGTTGTTGCGGAGTGAATTTTGTTTGTGTGTGCTCACTCGTGTCCAGCTCTTTTGCGTTGGACTGTAGCCCACCTGGCTCCTCTGTCCATGGGATCTCCCAGGCAAGAATACTGGAGTGGTTTGCCATTTCCTCCTCCAGGGGATCTTCCCGACCCAGGGATGGACTGAACCTGCGTCTACCTGTGTCTGCTGCACTGCAGGTGGATTCTTTACCCACTGAGCCACCAGGAAGAGCCTTTGTGATCTCCAACAAGAGGCTCCAGTCCTGGCAACCATGACCTTGTTTGGAAATAGTCCTTGAGGTGTAATCAGGTCACAGGATGAGGTTACAGTGGACTGAAATGGACCCGAAGCCAGTGGTTACTGCCTTTGTAAGAGAAAAGAGAAGGTTTGGATACAGACACACTGATGCACAGAGGCCAGACAACTCGCGATGATGGAGGCAGAGGTTGGAGGATGCGGCTTTTAGCCCAGGATTCCCAGGTGGGAAGAGGCAGGAAGGACTCCTCCCTGAAGCTTTAGAGAGACCACAGCCCTGCCGACACCTGACTTCAGACCTCTGGCCCCCAAGAGTGTGAGGAACATGCTCTTGATGTTCAAAGCCCCCCAGTTCATGGTACTTTGTATGGCAGCCCCAAGAAACCAGTACAGGCACTGAGGACGCCGAGCAGTTGGAGGGAATCTCAGACCCAAGAAGGCTGTCGAAGTCGTCTCCTCCTGAGATCAAAGTTAACCCATTTAGCCAGACGGCTAAAGAATGTGGTTTGCTCTACTTAGAAAATACTCTGTAATACTAAGTTCTAGCTGGGCAATTTCATTGTATTACTGTTTAAAATCTCCAGCCAAAGAAAGAAGCTGTACGGGAAGAAGAGAAGAAAGAATTAACAAATGCCTGGCACCTAGTAGGTATTTATTAAGCACTCATCAAGTGAATGAGTGAAGCGAATGGAAATAGAATTATCAGAAGACATCGTAAGACATAAAGTCAGAGCCTCTGATCTGCCAGCATAAAAAGCTTTCACAAGCTGAGCTGAGCTACACAAGAGCACAGGCTTAAGACTAGAGATCCACCAAGTCAAGAGCTGTTTGTATAACATAAAATATGCGTAAAGTAACACATGACAGTGCTGCAGAAAGCACTATATGATCAAGGAAATTAAATGTTTTCCTAAGTGGATGGTTTCTGGGACAGATCTGTAGTGTGTACTCCCTGCTCAGGGGAAAAAAATGCAAAAAGTCAAAATTGATGGACCTATAGATTCTTGTACTGAGTGAAGTAAGACATACCAAGAAAGACAAATACCATATGATATTGCTTATATATGGAATTTTTTTAAAAGCCTGTAAATGAACTTATTTACAAAACTGAAGTATATTTACAGATGTAGAAAATAAACATGTGGTTACTGGGGATTTAAATTGGGAGATTGAGATTGACATATATACACTACTACACACAAAATAGATAACTGAGGACCTATTCTCTAACTCAGGGAACCCTATTCAGTACCCTGTAATGACAGGTATGGGAAAAGATTCTGAAAAACAGTGCATTCATGTACATGTGTAACGGAATCACTTTGTTGTACAGCAGAAACTAACATTGTACATCAACTGTACTCCAATAAAAAATTTTAAAATAAAAAAATTAAAAGTCAAAATACCTTATTATGATATGAGCAACTAATTTTATCCCTCCTCTCCCTTCCCCCCAAATTAAACCTGCCCCATTTCATTACCCTGCTCTCAGCTGAAATGGTGTCATCAGCAATCTGTCTAGTTGAACATTTTTTCAATAACTTCCCGCCACCACATGAATTGAGCTTCCATTCCTTTTTTGCCCCTTGGGTCCAACAGAACCTTCTGGGATGATGAAAATGTCCTGTATATGCACCCCTAACCGGGTGGAATCCACTGACCACATGAACCTGAAACATACTCAGTGTAACTGCAGAACTGAATTTACATTTTTCATTTAATGCTAATTAAACAGCCACAACTGGGGACTTCCCTGGTGGTCCATGGTTAAGATTTTGCCTTCCAATGCAGGGGGTACGAAATACGGGTTCAATTCCTACTTGGGGAGCTAAGATTCCCAGATGCCTCAGGGCCGAAAAACCAAAATATAAAACAGAAGCAATATTGTAACAAAATTCAATAAAGACTTTACAAATGACCCACATCAAAAAAAAAAAAAAATCAGCTGCAAGTGGTCAGTGCCTCCTGTACAGGACAGCACAGCTCTGGACTATTTTTGAGAGAATGCCGGGCCTGTTCACAGCTTTCATCTCCCGCTTCCTCACCCTCAAGCTCTGGCCTGACCAGGAGACAGTGAACAGCCATCCGTCTGCGCACACTCTGTTGTCCACCAGCCTCGAAACCTGCAGAACATCCCCTAGCAGTGAAGGGGCGAGTCTGGGGGAGTTGATGAAGTTGCAGAGAAACCCACCATTCAGCCATTCGGATAATCCATTACTGAAAGGAATTTTATCACGAGACTGGATGATCCGGTTCCTCCTGGAATTTCCATCTGGTATTTGCAATGACCTGTGATGACAGGGAGTTGGCATTTCTTAACAGCTACTACCTACAGAGGGATTTTCTAGACATTCTATAAAAAGTGAAAAAGGAGCTGGCCAGGAGGGGCGTCCAGAGGAAGATATATCATTCAGAAAGAAATAACATACATTTTTTAAAAATCAGATGAATTTGTGTGTGCGTGCTCAGTCCAACTCTTTGAAACCCCAAGGACTGTAGCCCGCCAAGCTCCTCTGTCCATGGGATTCTCCAGGCAAGAATACTGGAGTGGGTTTCCATGCTCTCCTCTAGAGGATCATTTGTAAAAAGCTCATAAATTGACTAATTAATCATTATTTTATTATTGACATGTAGTTAATTTACAACGTTGTATTAGTTTCAGGTATACAGAAGAATGATTCAGCTATACATACATGTAAATAGATATTTTCCTGTTTTTACATTCTCTTCCATTATAGATTATTACAAGATATTGAGTAGAGCTCCCTGTGCTGTACAGTAGGACCTTACTGTTAATCTATTTTGTATATAGTAGTATGTATCTGCTAATCCCAAACTCCTAATTTATCCACCCTCTCCCCCGACCTTTCCCCCTTGGATAACCGAAGTTTGTTTCCTATGACTATGAGTCTGTTTCTGTTTTGTAAATAAGTTTATTTGTATCATATTTTTAGATTCCACATATCCGTTTAATTGATTGCAGTGTAAATTTGAGGAGTGGTATATTGCTGTGGAAAGAGTTTTCCACTGGGACTGAATAGAAAACCTGAATTTTCTATTCTTGATGCTGCCATTATCCTGTGCTCTAACTTTGGGCCAGCCATTCATTTCATTAGATTTCAGTTATTTTATCACTTTTCATGTAAGTACATAAAATGAAGGCTTTCTACACATCACTCCTAAAACTGGGACTCACAGGCTCTTTAGAATTTCACAAAAGAGTAATGATCAGACCCCAAATTATCTTTTGTACCTGACAATGGAGACACACATCTAAGCCCAAGAGGGTCACCCAGGACTCACGGCTACAACATCCTCAAGTCCCAGGTTAATGTCAAGGCTGGTCTGAAGGCAGTGAGTTATCTCAACTGATTGTTCACAGCCAGATTAATGTCAAGAGCAAAGCTGTCTCAGACACAGAAGAAATTCTGTTATTTTATAAGACTTCCGGAATTACCATGGGGCTGACATTTAACAGTCTCCACTGTAAAAGAACCTAAACCCTTCATCCGTAAGCTGTAGTTTGAGCCTGATTCCTCAGAGTCGTGGGGATTAGGGTCAGCAAGACCCCCTCTCTGAACGGAGCCCTTCGCAGATCCCTCCCTCGGATTAGCTGGCCATCAGAGGGACAGGCCCTCAGGGACAGGCGCTCATGGGGGTGGGGGACTCACAGAAGGAGAATGGAGGAGACAAAAACGCTGTGCACTGATTCACCGGGATGCCCAAGGTCAAAGGCTTTTCAAGTCGAAGACAAACACGAGGCTGGACCCAGCCCTGTTGTACCAACTCTGTGGCCTGTCCTTATTTCCTGGGCTTTACCATGAACTGGAAGCCTGTTTTGGGGGGACGGGGGAGGGGGCAGGAGGGTCCAGCTTCAGTGATTTCGTACAGTCACTGCTTTGTAAAATTGAAAGCAGATCTGTCCCCAGTAGGGACACCTGAAAATGTTCCAAACCCTCAATGTTTTGGGGACTTGGAGCCGTACTTAGACACCCCACTGCATTTCAGAGAAAATGTGGTTTTCCTTGAAGGTTTGTCACATATCCCCACTTAAAACAAACATTCTTTCAAGTTAAGGAAAGCTCTACCTGCAGAGGCTGTGAATCTGGCTATAATTAAAAGGGGGAAAACATTCTACCCAAGAAAATGTGTTATTTGGTTAAAACATAAATACAAAAACAGTAAGATATCATTTGTACTGCTGGTTTCTATTTACTGAACAAGATGCTGGAAGAAAATTGTTTTAACTATTAACTTACTATTTTCTCATACATTTTTAATGTTTCACATAGAAACTGCAGTGGAGCCTGTAAAAATAACTTCAAATTCCAATGTCAAGTGCAGCGTGAAGATTCGGTTTCATTTTCAAAACTGCTCTGTTGAGAAATACGCCCTAAAAAGCAATTCTCACTTTACTCCGTTATAGCTCCGACAGCTGCAGGACGAATTATAAAATGTATTTAACCCAATCTGAAATGTAGAATTCTGATCTCTCAGGAAAGTATTTTTGAAGAATCTCACACATGCTAGGAAAAGGATTTAGAACTCTGATAAGGCTTCCCAAAGAAAGAAGCACTGTGAAATTTTAACAAAGGGTACCTTCTTTTTTCTCCCCCAAGAATGCCTCAGATCTATACTATCCAGTTTACTGCTTTATATTCTGTGGTATATACGGATAAGTTATCCTTTATTCCTGAATTCGACACCCTCTAGTCACGTTATATTATCACATACAAAAAGATACTTTACACAAACAAATTCAAACATGTTTATTCACACTCGTGCGTGCACATACACAACCGCACACACACATACATACTGCACGGTCATATATACTTGCTTTCTGGCAATTCAAAAAGCCATGCTTTCAAACATGGTGTATCTTTCTGAAGCTGCAGGCAGCTCTTTAAGGACTTAGCAGTTAACAGGGACCCAGAGCATTGATAACTTTTCAGTGCCTGCCCCAGGGGACATCACGACCATCCGGGGAATGAAAGAAGTGTCTGCAGTGCCTCCTGTCTGTCTGTCCTGGCGGCCCTGACTCTAGATGAGCGCGGCTACCTGAGCATAGACGGTCAGATATGGCTACTGTCAGATCACATTTTCACTCGTTATGCCATGAAACTCATCCTTGCTGTCACCTTTTTTGAAAAAAATCACAATTTCAGTATCTGCTTCTGTGGAGCCATTAAGATTTTGATGTTTGCACTAAGGAAAAAACATACTTAATTCTTAGATTAGTAAAAAATGTCCCATGAGCTACCTCAAAACTTCTCTTTTTACTTCATAAAAAAGATACTTAATGAAATCTGTAAACACTATGTTTCTGCCTAAATATGTTATTATGCTTCTCAACATTCAAAGTTTGAGTGAGAAACAAAATATTTCTTACAAAAAGATTGCAATACACACTGAGATCATTTGAACTAAAATATAGAAAAGCGTATATATAACAAAATACATGTGCACCCTAAATAATATACTTACAGTTTGTGTCTGGTCTTTATTTAGTGTTATAATTTCCCTTTCCCTAACTTCTATTCCATTTTCCCATCGGATTCCATTTTAAATTTAACATTTTTAAATCAACAGTAAAAACAATACTGGCATCTTTATTCCTCAACCAAGAAATGGTTATTAGATATTACCAGATATTACCAGAAAACCTAGAAAACCTATCAAAACTCTAGTTTTATATCCTAACTAAAAACTATGACAGATAACAGTAAAAGTCTCTATATTTTTAAATATGTTCATATCAGATCCTTTATCCAAAAGTATTTGAGGTATTTAAAGAAACATTTAAAAAGTGATTTAATATTTTTAGCAAGAAGGTATGGTTCCCTGGCTCTCAAGTGCCTTGGCTCAGAGTGGTCACGAACCAGCTCTCCTGACACAGCATCGGCCAGACACACAGGCCTGACCACATCTCATTGCCCGAATGCCCCAGCGAGGGACAGACGTGGGATTTGGTGGCTCTGTAAGGTTGTCTTGGCCACAGCTGGGAATGCCAGGCTATGACACTGGACCTGCTGTAACCAAGGAGAGTGCCCACAGCTCAGACAACACAGGAGTGTGTGTGCTGCTTTATTTCAAGCCAACAGAAAGTTGGGGAGTTCCACAGTCCCAGGGGGACGTGGCTTCACGCCACCAGTGCCCGTGCCTGGCCCTGTGATAAGACTGCCTGCCCATCGCTGCAGCCTGGGGTCAGCGCACTGGCCTTTTGTACATGGCGAGTGGACCCGGCGGGCTGGGTGAAGGTGGGGTGCTGCTGTGTCACAGTGGGACCTGGGCAAGATGGCCAGAAGTGCCAGTCAGCCAAGCTCCCTGCCCCCCATCTTCATCTACCCCAGGCCCCAGCCATGGAATCACAGCTTGTCCACATGGGGCCGCATGTAAGCCGCCCAGGGCAGCCAACGGCTCCCACGGACACCACTGGCCAGCGGCGCTGCCAAGTGTCTGCCAGCCTGGCCGTCACCCCGACTGTCATCCCAACAATCGGAAATACATGGCAGCCTCCAAGCCTTCCCACGTGGCTCAGCACTCACACCCTCAGTCGCCTGCTGTCTTGGCTCACTTGCCTCTCTAGCTCTGGACAGGGTTCCCACCCCAGCCCCTCTACTGAAGGCAAGCGTCCCCCGCCAAGTCCACCCAGCGGGCCTGTTAGCCAAGACTCACCAAACATCTTAGGCACCCCAGGAGACAGACCCCCAAGGAGTCACAGCACAAAAGCCTCTTGAGCCTGGTGTTTTAGTTCAGAAGGCCCAGGGCGAACCAGCAGGCCTGGCCCCACCCATGGTTGTCTCCCTGAGGACAGGCTTGCGGGGTCACCCCTAACCCCAAGGAGCCCAGAAGCAGCCCCATCCTCCCCCTGGGCAGGCTCCTCTACACCCCACCACCCCCATCCTGATGCCCAGCCCCAAATGAGCAGTTGCTCTGCACTTGACCTCATAGACCCAGGTTATCGGCTCAGATTCTGAAGACAGCCTCATGGTGTGGCGGGGAGACATCCAAAGGTCGCCACAGAAGGTCTCACGACTGGCAGAGGTCACCGTGGTGATGGCCAGGAAGGTGTGGCCAGCCAGGCGCAATCACTCAAGTCCACCTGTGTTGCCTCCCCACCGGTCAAGGGGGTCCCGACGTGTCCAGCCATCAGTCCACTGTGCTCAAGGTGAGTTACCGAGGGCCACCTGTCCCCCAGCTTCCCTCCTCCCTAGCAGGTTCCCAACATGTCTTGACCCCTTGGAGTCACTGTCATATCAGGGGAAGTCGCAGAATGCTGACCCCTCTGTGTATCTTTCTGAGTCCCTGAAGGACAAAGGAAACTCAGAAAATCTAATCAGTCAGGGAAAGAAACTTCTGAAGGGACCTGCGACTCCACTGCCAAGTGACCACACTGGGTCCCGCCAACCTCCATGGGACAAGGCCACGCGGTCACAGAGCCGGAAGACAGAGAAACAACAGACCTGCCCTTGGGGGATGAGAAAGTATAATGAAACCGAAATTTTATTTAGTTTGAAACAATAACAGTAGCGAAGCTTTTGTAGTAACATAATGCCTTAGTTTTTTGAAGACATCTATGGTTTCTGGGTGACTTGATCACACAAATACATATCACAGACTTGGAAATTTCTGCTGAAATCTTGGGGCCAAGGAACACATCATTAAGTTTTTTGTTCCCATCCCTGTCCTCCTCTTGCTCATCTGTGTGGGCCTGCCCTCTTTCTTAGCTCTTCTCCAGTCACCATCTTTGACGTGTTTGAGATGTACACTTTACAGGTGAAAAGGGGCAGAGGAAAAACAAGTGTTGGTTTTCTTTCTTGGTGGAATATACAGAACTTTGGAGACATTATAACTGACTTGAAAACAATATCCCGGACACACAGTTTATGGACAGTCTGTTCCATAAACGTACTCTCTAGAGAAAACCCGGCTCGCAACTTCAAATACTGCACCGTCACTCTCTCATTCCTGCACTTCATTACTTGCATTCGGCTCTCCCTGGCCTGTGGAGCTGGGACACACGCTTGCACAAGACTTTTTACTCACTCTTCTTCTTTTCATCACCTTGGGGTCCCCTAACTTCCTAGCATTTTTTCCTTCGTAAAGTTTTGTGTGTTCATTGGATTACAAACAGTATTAAGAAATACAAAACAAAAAAAACTGGTATATGGGTTTCCTTATGAGTGTTCATCTTTTAAAAATAAATGATGACGGACTTCCCTGGTGGTCCAGTGGCTAAGACTCTGCACTCCCAATGCAGGGGGCCCAGGTTCTATCCTTGGACAGGGAACTAGATCCCACATGCTGGGATCTAGGAGTTCACATGCCTCAGTGGAAGATCCTGCATGCCATGACGTGGCACAGCCAAATAAATAAATACATATATTAAAAAAAATAAGAATACATGATGAATTGTGTACAATATAATTATGTGAGCTTGAGAATTACTTCAATATAACCTAGTTGGAGAAATGGAGGAGATATGGGTGAAACAAAATAAGTCACGAGTTGGTAACTGTTAAAGTCAGGTTATATGTACAGGGAGGTCCATTACTTTATTCTAATTTTATATATAAATATTGAGTTTTTCATAATAAAAGCTTGAAAGGACACAAGTATCATGACTTCATCCCTTTCATTAATAAGACACTCACTTCTTCCATTTGAACTAATATTTCTTTTGTGAGATATCTTTTTGAGCTATGACAGTCATTAAAGACTAATGTCTGCATTAGCTGAAAAGAATCCCAGACCTTGGTATCTCATAGCTCACAAAACTTAAATCAAGACTTTCTAAGTTAATGAATCCGGTTCAATCATACTGATCTCACTAAAATAATATTAACAGTTTTAGAGAGAGCAAAATATTCACTGCATCTTTAATAACAAAATTAAAATTTTATAAGTACCATTTCATGTTTAGATGATCATTTACATTTTTATTATGTGAAACTGTTAACGTTTAGTTGTAAATATATAGATTCAGGAAACAAACATACACAAATGGGGGGAACATGCTTTCACAAGTTCTCAGCACAGGGGCGCAAATCGGTGTGTGGAGACCCCTGCCCGTGACAGGCACCTGGAGGGGCTGTGTCTGCATGCCTAGGGCATGGCACTCTGCTTGGCACGTATTCCACACCCAGTATTATTTGCCAAATGAAAAAGCAAAGCCACTCTGGAGTAGCACACGGTGAGAATTTTAGAAGTGGAAAAATAAACGGAAAGTAATCTCCTCATTTTCCAACCAGGAGACGGAGGTCTAGGAAGGTTAAGTCGCACGGCTAATGGGAGTATGGTGAAAGAAATGTTTGAGGAAGACTGGTCTGACATAGATCTATGGGATGCTTCAGAGGAGAAAAAGAGGAGAAGGAACAGCCTCTGGAGAGACCCCGGTGAGCATCAAAGCCCCGCGGTAAGGAGAGTGCGAGCTGGTAATGGGGAGGGAATGAGAAGCAGAGGAGGATCTGAAAGACGTTGAAAATGCAACTCTTGGCACCGCTTTTTCACTGTCAGAAAGATTTAATCTTGACCTATTTCTACACATGCTGGTATCAATCACGATACCCAGATATTTTTACCCACGGCCCTGAACTGCACAAAAAAGACATAATTAGCGATTCTTTTGACTCATCGAGGCCCTCTGAGGATGATTCATGCCTTCTGCTACACAATTATCTACCATAAATATAGATTAACCTCCGTCTATTCCAAGCAATCGCTCTTTATAATGTCCATTCAAATGCTGTTTACTCTATTACTATAGGACTGAGTCCAACCTCCTTCATTTATCTTTTGAGACCCTCCATATTTTTTTCTCCTCTGCCTAAGATAGTCAATCTTTGCACCCATTATTCTATAATATAACAATAAACAATCTTTCAGAATCAGGATAGCAGTTTTTGTTTATCTTCCCCACACATGCTAGGATTAAAGATGCATTTGAGTTAATAACTTCATCTTTTAAAGTGGAGATATGATAGAACAAATGCCTTCAATAAGAAGACCTAGATGATCTCTTTTGTTCAAGGCCAGCAACCCAGAGAAAATCAAAGTCTGGTTGTAGGCAGGAGGGAAGATAATTTAGAGAGGCCCATGGGACAGTGGGTGAGAAAGGCCAGGAAGAATGTGGACAGGCAGAAGATAATCTCCAGGCAGAGAGGGTCTGAGCTGCAGAGGAGACCAGGTGGTAGGGATACCAGAGAGGAGGCATGGATACTCTGAAGACAAACATGTAGAGGGGTCAAGAGTGCTGACCACCGGTCTATATATTGGTGGAGATTATTCCATGACCCCTCAGCGGCCCTCAAGCCACTCCAAGGCAGCCCTAACCAGCCCTTGGGCCCCAAGCCACCCACTATATCTACCCCACTCCCAGGCTTTCAACCTGGTACTCCTCCGATATTAGAGGATTTCCCTACCCAAACACTCTGGCTTCCCGAGTTCCAGACTGAGTCACCTAACCTACTTCCCTGGACGCCTTCCTCGCTGCTCACACCTACCATCCTCTCCCTCCTCTGCTCAGTACAACAGTCCACGGCCACCCTGCCCTGTTTAGAAATTCAGGCTTGGTCTCATCAATGAAAGAAACCACCTTGAGCGCAGTTTTTCTGCCATAAAACTTGTTCCTCCTACCAAATAAGGAGCACAGAGGAAGTGAATTGAGAATATTTTGAGGACTTCCCTGGCAGTCCAGTGGTTAAGACTCTGTGCTTCCACTGCCCGGGGTGTGGGCTGGATCCTGGGTTGGGGAGCTAAGATTCCAAGTGCTGCATAGCACATCCCCCCACAACCACTACCAAATTTTTTTTAAAAGTATGATATTTTGAAACAGTGTTTATACTCTGTTTTTCTCCAATTCCCATTTAAAATAGTATAAACCTGATAACTTTAGCAGCAGGCTTGTATTTGGGGATTGGTATATAAACTACATGGTTGAAAATACATCCCCGCCAAGGACTTTCTCTACAGCTGGTGAAGAAGAAATGAACAAAGCTGGAGCCTGAAAAGACCAATACATTCAATGTGTTCAGACAAATGTCGGCAGCTGCCAGGGAAGACTGCATACTTAGAATGGTTAGTTGGCTAGAGATCAGCTCTATTATAAGAACGTGTTTCCTCTGCAGAAGAAAAGTTTGAATACATTAAGTCTTAATGAGAGTTCTAGAGGTCTGGGGACATAATAATCACAAAACAGTTTTTCAAATAAGTTGAAAGATTTTCAGCAAAAGAAAAATTAAAAATGAGGTTTTTGTCCTGGAAAATAAATTACACAAAGGGAACAATATATTTCTGTATGTTTGACTCCCAAAGAATGGAAATTGGTACAACAGAGCTCCATTTGCCCTATTCACTCATCACTCAGTCCCATATTCCATCACTGAATGTCTAATATGTGCTGGACATTGTGCTCTGTGCTGAGGATACAGAAAAATAAGATATCCTCGCCCATGAGGATGTCAAACTATGGCAGAAATACAATGTTTTTAAACACACCAAATGCTCTAATAGGAAGATAAGAGCACTTACTTGGGGCTTGGGGCCATGACTACGTAACATGCCAGCTTTCATTAAATGTGTAGAGGAACCGTGAATTAGGCAGCACCTTGGAGGCTCCCCTGGTGGCTCAGATGGTAAAGAATCCCCCTGCGATTCAGGAGACCCAGATTTGATCCCAGGGTTGGGAAGATCCCCTGGAGGAGGAAATGGCAACAACTCCAGTCTTCTTGCCTGGCGAACTCCATGGAAAGAGGAGCCTGGCAGGCCACAGTCCATGAGTTTGCAAGAGTCAGACATGACTGAGTGTCTTTCACTCTCATACACATAACTACATTTTGTAACTGTGGCTCCTAGAAATCAAGCATAAACTTTAGTATATTCAGGATGTACAAATATATCCTAGAAATCACACAATTACCACTGGACAGAAACGAGCTAGACATCAATGATTCGAAAAAGCAGGACATATGGTTTTCTGAGAGCTACCAGAAAGCTACCAGAATTTTCAAGAGCTACCAGAATTAGCAGAGGTGAAAACCAGCCCAGAGGTCTGGTAGGAGTCAAGTCAGGTAGGGAAGAGCAGAAAGATCCCAGGTTAGCCAGGCCAGCCATCTGGACTCATGGACATTTGGTAAAGCTCATTTGTGATCAGAAGGCGGAAATGAGCCAAATCTTCAAGAGGATCAGCTGACACATGGGGTGAGTCTGCAGGACATTTGTCTAGTCGCTCCCCTGGATGGCTTATGCAACACCCCTGCCCCAACCCCAAACCATGAGACAGTTGTTTACGGCTGAGAAAACTGAGATTCAGAGAGTTTAGGTAATTCGTCCCAAATCACAGTGATGATCCCGGCAAAGGCAGGAAGCAAACCCTGTAGTCTGGCCCACACAGCTGTGCACTGCAAGGCCCTTCCAGTGCCCACCTTGGGAAGGACGCAGAAAGTGGTTCCAGCAGCTGGAAAAGTGAAGAAGCTCCAACTGCAGATCAATTGAGACAAGCTGGCAAAGGAAGAGGGAGCGAGAACCAAGGGCGGATCACGACAAGAGGATCCAAGGAATTAAGTGGTCACATTAGATTTAGTGTGGCACTTGTTCTTTGATTTTGGTTTGGGGTTTGTTTTGCATAACTTCAAGATGACAATGATTATGCAATGAGGAATCCTGGCACCTTTGGCTGTGGGCTGTAAGTTACTGCACGCCCAAGTAAAGCTTCTGATGGCTCAGGGACATTTCAGAGGCTGAACCAAGTTTATTTAATAAATCTACTCCCAAAAGTCAAGACCAAAGAATGGAGGATCAGAGACTACAAAACAAAGCCAAGTCTTCTGCCTCAGCTAAATCATTTCTTACGAGCAGGGGAACGGCCAGGACTGAGATGTTGCCCTAAGGCTGCCCTTGGACCCAGGGAAACACCTGGGTGAGGGACACGTGAGGTGTGCAGCGTCTGAGTCGGGGCCAGATCAGATAATAGACATCATCAAACACTTTATTCGGAGAGTTTAAATCCAACACTCAGCAAACAGTGATCGCCTCAAGTCAAGAGAATGACTCTGGGTGTTCATTAAAAACTACTTCATCAAAGTTACACTGCTGGGATGGGACATAATTTAGCAAAACCTGAAGAGCAGACAAGAATGTAAGGACAAGAAGGATGAAAACAAGACGTCAAGACACTTTTTGGTTTGTCAGTTTTGCAAGATAAAAAACGTTCTGGAGATGATGGTGGTCAGTTGCACAACATGAATTGCTTAATGCCACCGAACTGTGCGCTAGAAAAATAGCTCAGATGGTAGTGGCATGCATATTCCACCACAACTGAAAAATACATCTTTTAAAAAGCGTGCTTGACTGCCACAGACAACAGAACACAGTGTTTCTTACAAGAAACAATGTTTCTGAGGCCCGGAGGCCTGTGCGGATGCCTGCAGAGTTTGGGCGGCTTCCCGACTCAGGAGATTAGCGGCAGGCAGGAGGTAGAGCCTACCCAGTCCCTCACGCCCCTCCGCTCACAGCACCGCCTTGATCACGCCCACCGGGAATAGGCTCCGTCTCACTGCGACCACCGCCTCCGCGCCGGACCACAGCCTCCCATCCCCGACTCGCGACCCCAGGCCCGGCTGGGTCTGCCCGGACGCGTACGACCCTCACACGCGTCCCGCCGTGCCCTGTCCTTGCCTCGGAGGCGTGCCCAATCTACCTCGGACACGCCCCCGTCCCCGCCGACAACAAGGCGCGCAGGCTCGGGGGCGGGGCGGAGACTTCCTTGGTCTCGCGACACCGCGGCCAGGCGCGAGTTTTCGGGACGCCGTGAGAAGCGGCGCGAGCGCCGCCTCAGAGCGCTTCCGCAAAGATGGCGGCGGCGGCCGGTGCGCGACTGGCGGCCTGGGGCGAAAGGCTGCGGCGGGGTTTCGCTGCCGGCCGGCGGGCCTGGCTGGGCCCCGGGCCCGTGGCGGCGGCAGTGGCCGGCGTGGCCGTGGCAGGAGCAGGAGCGGCGTGGTATCACGGCCGCGTGAACGTGGCGGCGCCCCAGGGCAGCCTCACTGTCCTAGCTCAGGTACGGGACGGGCCCAGTCCGGAGCCCCGCCGCGCCCCTCAGGCCTCGGGCGGCCGGAGGGTGGGGATGAGCAGTGGGCGTCTGGGGCGGCCCTGGGGCAGCCGTCTACCCGCTGGGACGTGGGGGCGTGTCCGGTGCAGGCCTCCCCGTCCCGCAGGACCGCCAGGTGGTCGAGCTGTGCCAGCAGGAACTCTTTAATAATGAAAGCGTGCACCCTAAAAGTCGGTCGGTTCATGATTCCTGGTTTCGTGGTCAACTGTCAGGAACATTGCTGCATGTCATAAATCTGTGTGCTTCCACGCGCTCGAAGTACCAAGCTAAAGACGTTTTTTCTAAAACTGCGGTATTTGAAAGTAAAGTTCATATTCCCTGGTTCCGCATTAATTTTCCACATAAAACATTTGAAGCTTTGAGAGTAAAGTTTGTGTATACTTTTGAAAATTAAAAGCAGTAATCTTTTTCTGTGGTTAGACTTAACATTTTTCCTTTCTAATGGCCTTGAGTTCTGACAGACTCAGCAGTCAAGATTCAACAAGAGAGGAAAGAAAGCTGGCCTTGTGACTTAAAACTAAATATTGACAGCATTTTTACTTGTATTAAATTAAAATGCCACAAAGTGAATACGTGCAATAACTCTTCCCCCATCCTCATACCATTTCTGATCCCAGGAGTAAGAATCTAACAGCGTTTTATAGCATTTTTGTTCATCCTGTGTCAAGCAGTTCCGTTTACTGTTCATCTTTGGTTTCTCTGCTTCTGTTTCATCCCTTTAGTTCATCCTGTTTAGTTAATCTTCCCAAGAGTGTCACTTTAACCACATCTTGTACCCTTCTTCAGAAACCATTAGTGCCTCATGCTCCTAGGATAAAACCCACATTTTTAAGTTTTGTTATTCAGAGCCCTCTGTAGTCACAGTCTGACATCGAGCTTCACCTGCCTGTTTCCTCCGTCCTTGGAACAAGGGGCCTGTCCATCTCTCTGCTGCCCCAGCTGCTGCTCTGCCAGCTGCAGCACCACCACCACTTTGGAGTCACTTGTGCACAGTCTAGAACTACTGAGCTATATGTGCTTTTGACACAGAAGTATGTATTATATAATTATTTTACTTAGTATGGCAAGGTGGTAAATCTTAACATGGTTTTAAAATAATAGTCATGATGGCCTTCATTTCTAGTCATCACACTAAGTGATTTCTCCAATAAAAATAGTGAATTTATATCCATTTGCTTATGCACTTTCCCGGTTTCCATTGTGACCCGTGCTTGCAATTGTGAGGGTTAGTCAGGAATTCAGGCTTGAATTCGAGGTCATGAAATAGCAGATATGGAATTTCCCTTCTTTCCACAGTTCTGGAAGTGCTGCCTCTGTGCCAGGCAGAATGCAAGGAACTGGAAATTCAAGACACATTTCAAGTGCTCACAGTTTAATGCAGGGGGGACTTTAATCTAGGGTGAGGGGGTGATAAATGCTGATGCTCTGGGGGCATCTGGAAAAGCCCGGCACACAAGCCTGCTGTCCTGAAGTGGTGGCCTGTGGGATGAACAGGGTTTGCAGGGCAGGGAGAAGGGGGTGAGCATTGCAGCGGTCTGGAGAGAAGGATTGAACTGGTAAGACCTGGGCTGTAGAAGATGAGGTTCAGAACCAGTGGCGGGGTATCAGGTCAGAAAAAAGTTTTTATCTAGAGGACAGCAGGCAGCCATCCTGAAGATTCCTAACCTTCATGGTTAGGAATGTTCCCCTGAGAATACAGGCCTAGAATTCAGGGAGTCTGGGGCTTCCCTGGTGGCTCAGACATTAAAGAATCTGCCCGCAATGCGGGAGACACAGGTTTGATCCGAGGGTCAGAAGATCTTCTGGAGAAGGAAATGACAACCCCTCCAGTATTCTTACCTGGAAAATCCCATGGACAGAGAAGCCTGGAGTGCTGCAGTCCTTGGGGTCACAAAGAGTCGGACACAACTAAAGCAACTTAGCACATGAACTTAAATACTAAAGATGACATTTTTGTTTTCAATGACCTATAAACTTAACATTTTCTTAAATTGTGAGTGTAGGCAACTATCTGAAGAAGTATTAACAATAGCTGACTGTCATCAGTAGCAATCTCAGATATTTTCCTATTCTGATACCATTGTTACAGATATCTCAACAACACTTTGAAATTAGAGTGCTTATTCAGCCTGCCACTGTCTTATGTTATTTAATGCATAAATCAAGAATTATGCTTATTGCAGATTTGGCTTTCACCTTTGGAAAAAGAGTATGGAGACTTTTTTGAAGGGAGTGGATTGAAAGCGAGTTCAGAAACTTGCAGTAATTCAGGAGAGAGTTGGTGATGGCTCAATTAGTGGATGACTTGGAAAGAAGTTTAAAGATAAATTTGCAGAATCTTGTGTAAAATGTAATTGTTTCAGCAAATAATACAGGTTCACTCCCCACCACTATCCAAAAGTAGAGCATTCCTTTGAAACCTTTTGTAAGCTGGAATGGTGTAAAATCAAAGAGCAGTTACCTTAGACACATCTTGCTCACGGATACATGAAATAAATGGAGCTGAGTCACAGATGTTCACAGACGCAGTTTGAGCTCTGGCATCTGACGCTGAGATGCTGAGTTTTAGTTCCAGGGAGGAAGCTTGGCAGGACCACTCTTGCTGCCTGGGATGTACACTGCCCCTGTGACGGTTCACCAAAAAAGGCTGAGCACTACTTTCGATTTTTGCCTTTTTTTTGTAAACGCAAAACTCCTCTTCAGAATGTTTTTGGTTAGCAGATACAAGTACCAGTGTAGGTCTTTGGTGAAAGCGAAGTGGCCTGAAGCAGAGGACTCCTACAGGAATCCTGTACCAGTGATGACATTGGGGCAACAACATATTATTGCCTCTTTCAGAGATCCTCCAGAGCATGTCATCCTACCAGTCACATTTATGTAAGCTGCTTCCTCCGAAACACTTTAGTATATTTGAAAACTGTTCTAGGTTTCTAGAAATACTCTCTTTGAAAGTATTGATGTATTTGATTCTGGCATAGTAAAATGAGATAAGACATGATAGAAGGGAGAAGACAAAATTATTTTATTATTCCAAGCCATTCTGCTCTAAAAGGATAGAAGTCCTTAGTAAGCCTTGATATGTTAAAAAAAAATACACACCCCATATATATATATATATATATAGTTACCTCATGGGGAAAACAGTTAGGAACTCTAGAGTTTTTGAGTTGTAATGGCAAAATTATTTTCTTCCTGCAGGAATTTCAATAATATATAAAAGTTTTTAGTTTTTAATGTATTTTGTTTTTGCAAACTAGAAACAATATATTGATAAACCAAAACTGATGAAAACAAATCTTCATATCACTAAGTAAATCTCTAGTGACATGTAAGATCAGACTTAGGGTAGAACTTGTCTGAATCATTTTGATATTATATATGCTTGTAATAAGGCCTAAAACTGGAAGGGGGAGGAGAAAAAATAAAAATTCATTACATTTCGAAGTTGACAACAATTACGTTTTATTTGTTCTAACTGATTTGTTGATTGAATATTTCATTTATCCTCTAAATTTTTACACTTTGTGGCCTTACAATTTTCAAGTTATATGTAATACTGAATATGTTTCCCTGACTTCATAGTAGGATTTTGGGGTTTGCTTTTTAATGAAAAATTTGTCCACTATGCTTAAAGTAAAAGTATTGTGTATTGAGTCCATTGTTGTGCTTAGTCTCTCAGTCCTATCCAACTTTTTGCAATCCTATGGACTGTAGTAGCCTGCCAGGCTCCTCTGTCCATGGAATTCTCCAAGCAAGAATACTGGAGTGGGTTGCTGTGCCCTCCTCCAGGGGATCTTCCCAGCCCAGGGATCGAACACAGGTTTCCCCCATTGCAGGTGGATTCTCTACCGTCTGAGCCAACAGGGAAGCCCTACCTAGTCCGTAATACTGTATAAATGTTTTCTATTCTATGTAAATCCAAATTCCTTATTCTATAGATTCATACGTGTCAGATTCCATTTTATATTGTTTATTTGCACTTATAAATTATTGGAAGCTTTCCTTAACATTTAATCTGTTATTTTATAGAACTTATCGCTTCCTGAAATTGTTTTTTTGTTTCTTTTGTCTGTCTTAGAAAGATAGCCTCTTATCTTTTTCATCTCTGTATTCTTGGTGCATAAAACATTCACCATTACATAATGTTTGTCCAAAGAGTGAATAAATGAACTGTACTTTGTAACAAAGTGACCTTGTCTGACTTTGGTTTGATTAGCCTTTGTAGAAATAATAGACAAGCAGTGTCCAGAATATGTTCATATTCAGCTGAGTTACTAAATGTCATGTGTATATTCAGTTACACACTTAGGGTTATAGAGACATATGCCATGTTCCCAGTAGGAAACCTAAGTACATAGGAAACTTTGCCCTTCTGCCAAATTCCAAAGGCCTGGAAAAGAGTCTTGTGCATAGTAGGTGTGCTAATTATTTATTGAATTGGTAAATGAGCTGATGAAATCTGTGAGACAGTAATGGATATTCCTTTGTCTCAGAATATTCCACCTGTTACTGTGTATGAGATTTAATTTTTAATTCATGTTGTTAATACTTAAACCTGTCTTTATACAGCAAGCTTTTGTCTGGAGCCATCACATTAAAATATCAAAATTATTTTAGAATAAAATAAAATGCATTTTCATTCCAATTATTGAGATCCTTCAACTTGTAAACCTCAAGCCAAGTAAATTTTTTAAATTAATTTGTTTTGACTGTGTTAGGTCTTTGTTGCTCCTCACAGGCTTTCTCTAGTTGTGGTGAGCAGGGGCTTCTCATTGCAGTGACTTTTCTTGTTGAGGAGCCCTGGCTCTAGGACAGGAGGGCTTCAGTAGTTGCGGGTCCCTGGCTCTAGGGCACAGGCTCAGTGGTTGTGGTGCACGGGCTGAGTTGTTCCAAGGCTTCTAGAATCTTCCCAGACTAGGGATAGAACCCATGTTCCCTGCATTGACAGGTGGCTTCTTGGACCACCAGGGAAGTCCTAAATTATTTTTAAATTTGGAAAATAACCCTGACCTAGACTAAACCCAACTGTATCAATAAACTATTTTGATGTTAAATGTGTGGCACACATTTTTTTATACTGTTGATTACACTAAAGATTCACATACAACAAGATCTGTATCTTAACAACTGACTCATTTCCTCTTAGGGAGAGAATGGTTTGGTTTGCATGGTCAGTGTTTCTGAAAGAGTCAGCATCCCACGGACCTGGGTTTGGCTTGGGCTCCACAGGTGAGGGCCGGTGGCTGGCATAAGAGGCACATAAGTCTGGGCACAGAAACAGAAAGGGAGATGGGAGCTGGACTGGAAGGGTAAATACCCTTACAACCTTTGATCTCCCTGCCTCCCACCCGTCTGGAGTCTGGTAGATTGTTACAGGCTCAAGCAGAGTCACACACGGTTCCTGTGGCTTAGGCAGGGGCCAGTGGAAGTGACGCCCAGAGAGGAGGCAGTGAGATTGCAGTTCCTCCCATTCCCAAGGTATTAGCAGCACTCCAGGAAGGGGCTTTTTGCATTATCCTTCAGTTTTAATGGAGGTGTAGTTGACATAAAAATTGTATAAATTTAAGGTGTACCACTTGATGTCTTACTTGTATACACTGTGAGATGGTCAGCACTGTCAAGCTGATTAACATCCATCACCTCACGAAGTTACCATTGTTGTGTGTGGGTATGTAGTGAGAACACTTAGATCTACCCTCCTAATAAACCTCAAGCACATGATACAGTATTTATGTACAGTATAATGTGTGTATTGTCATGCTGTCCATTAGACATCCAGGACTTAGCCTGCATAACTGACACTTCATACCCTTTGACAGCATCTCCCCATCCCCCCAGCCTCTGGCAACTACCATTCGCTTTGTTCTATGAGTTTCACTATTTCAGTTTCACAGATAAGTGAGCTGTGTAGTATCTGTCTGTCTGTATCTGGCTTATTTCACTGAGCTTAATGCCCTCCAGGTTCATCCATACTGTAATCCTTGGCAGGGTTCCTTATCCAAAGGCTGAAGGGTGTTTGTCAACTTGTGGTATGGGTATGTATCAGTATCTTCTTTATCCATTATCTGTTGATGGAAACTTGGGTTCTTTTCATACCTTGGCTCTTGTGAACAATGAGCAGTGACCTTGGAAGCTCGGATTTCTATTAGAGATACTGACTTTAGAAGTGAAATTGTTCATTTTTTGAGGAACGGCCTTACTTTCTCCACAGTGGCCTCACAGTTTACAGTAATGGTATAGGAGGGTTCCCGTTTCTTCACAGTCTCACCAGTGCTTATCTCCTGTCATTTTGATAATAGCCATTCTGACAGGTGGGAGATAGTACCTCATTGTGGTTTTGATTTGCATTTCCCTGATAATTAGTGATTTTGAGCACTGCCTTTTATATCTGTTGGTCTTTTGTAGGTAGGTTGTCTTTTCAAAAATGTTGATCAGGTCCTTTGCTTGATTAATCAGGACTTTGGTGTTGTGGTTTTTGCCATCGACCTGAGTTGCCTTTGTATGTTGAATACTAACTCATCAGATGTGTGGTTTGTAAATAATTTCTTCCCCTCCCATGGGTTGATTGCTTCCTTTGCTGTGTAGAAGCTTTTTACTTTGATGTAGTATTGACAATTTTTGCTTTTATTCTCTGCTTTTGGTGTCATACCAAAAAAATCATTGCCAAGACCAAAGTCAAGAAGCTTTCCCTCTGTTTTCATCTCATAGTTTTCGATTCTTACACTTAAGTCTGTAACCCATTTTGAGTTAATTTTTGTATAAGGTGCAGGATGAGGGCCCAATTTACTCTTCTGCATGTGGCCATCCAGTTTTCCCAACACTGTTTGTTGAAGAGACTGTCCTTGCCCCGTTTCATGTTCTTGGCTTTCTTATTGAAGATGAGTTGACTGTAAATGTGTGAATTTACATCTCTTTCTGTTCCAGTGGTTTATATGCCTGTTTTTATGCCAGTACCATACTTTTCAGCACCTGCCACTTCTGGTTTTATTACTGTAGTGTTGTAATAGATTTTGAAATCAGGAAGTGTAATGCCTCCAGGTGTGTTTATCTCCCTCAAGATTGCTTTGACTTTTTCAGGTTCTTCTGTGGTTCCATAGCAATTTTAGGATTTTTTTTCTTTTCCTATTTCCATAAAGAATGTCATTGGGATTTTGCTAGAGAGCTCTTTGAATCTGTAAATCTCCTAGGTCTGTTGCAACTGAAAGAGTGAAGACAGACTGTTGAGCTTTGGGCATGCTGATATAGGGGAGTTGTTGCTGACCTTGAAAAAAGGCATTTCAGTGAAATACTGGAGGCAGTTTAATTGGAGTGTGTTGAGGAGAGACTGAAGTAAGGAAGCAAAGAAAGCAAATCAGTTCAGTTCTGTCGCTCAGTTGTGTCTGACTCTTTTGCGACCCCATGGACTGCAGCGCTCCAGGCCTCCCTGTCCATCACCAACTCCTGGAGTTTACTCAGCTCGTGTCCATCGAGTCGGTGATGCCATCCAACCATCTCATCCTTTGTCGTCCCCTTCTCCTCCTGCCTTCAATCTTTCCCAGCATCAGGGTCTTTTCCAAGGAGTCAGTTCTTTGCATCAGGTGATAGAGATGCTTCTTTCTAGAAGTGTTGCTGAAAGAATATGAAAAGAAACACTTGCTGGGAGAGTGATGTAATTAGGAGGCAAAACCTGGTCCAGCTCTGATTGTGGGGGAATTAGAGGTGGACATCTTTAAGGAAGGAAAAAAGCCCCTGGAGCCCAAGCCCAAGCCCAGGAAGAAAGGTCAGGCTATGAGAAGAATAAGTTTTCCTCCTTCATCCTAACAGGGAGGGGAAGCAGAGGGTGTGGCTAACCTAGCAGCTGGCTATAGACCTGATGAAGTGCTCTGGAAAATCAGGAGGTAAAATCAGGGACACTGGGTGGTGGGTCAGAGTAATGACTACTGCTGGAGAGGCAGGCTGTGGAGGGCGGGGGAGACGGGTTCACGCACTCATGAAGAAGAGAGCTTGGCCCAGGGGCCACGGACTTCTGATGGCTTGCTTTTGGTGATTTTCCCTTGTAGCTAAAAAATATTACCTAACATTATTTTTAAGAAGGCTTGGTATTATGAGTTTAATGTGGATAATATATTGCATTATGGCATTTAAATTTTAAAATTAAATTCTAAAATAGTAATAGAACATCAAAGGTGGTTTTTCTTTGATACTATTTAAATTCACATTTTGAACTCATTTTGTGAGTACAGCCTGACTGAAACAAATGGTCACACATTTTAAATAAAAGCAAGGAGTGTGGATCTTCATGTTCTAATAGTCAGAAATATGTTAACTTGGAAAGCAGCAGGTGTTACTAGATGCAGGACTCCTTTTCTGTTGCATATCAATGAATATTTTAAAACTCAAATAATGTAATTATGAGATGAAACTATTAATATTTTAATTTGCTGTAAGAGCTCTAAACAATTTTAAAAATTAAATTGGCACATTGAAACTATCACAGCATTATTAATTGGCTGTACTCCAATATAAAATAAAAAGTTAGAAAAATTAAATTGGCACTGCTTTATTTTACTTCAAGTTGTCTGACTATATTTGTGGTCATTATTTTTGTGAAGGGAAGAAAAGGACATTAGTAAGATCTTAGCAAGGTAGAACAAGAATATATTGGCGTCTGCTGGGATTGGGGTGTATTTGTGCACAGTCCCTTGGATTTAATGATAGTGCATTTAAAACTGGTTATGCCAAGGGCAGTGAAGTGATAGCAGCATACAGAGGTTTAATAACCATGAAACACTGTAAGCCTAATGAAGACAAAAGCTTTTTTGCAACAGTAAAGCAAGAATGCAAAGTTTTTATACTTTATTGCCTCAGGTAAAAATGTGTCTGGAAACAGATAAGTGATGACAAAGCTTTGATGTTAATAAACCCAAATGGAAGTCAGAAATCAAAGTGTGTAAGTGGCCAGATTATGGAAAGAGAGATGACAAGAGTTATACCCTGTGATTAGATGTAGTTTGTGCTTTGGGCAAAGCTATTTGTCCTGCATGAATGAGAAGTTGTCTTTCCTTCCTTCCTCGTGGACACTATCTCTATATCCTACTGTAACTCTTTGGAGGTGCTTTTCGGGGAGGTGGGGACAGAGGGGCAAGAAAGGAAGGAAAACAAATTATAAAAGCAGAAGCATTTTTAATCTGTCATTTTGCAGTTATGTTTATTTAGCTGAACCTGGAAGTAAAAAATTACTGTTTACTCTCATCCTATGAAGCATGTGTTCTGGTAGATAATGCGTTCAAATTAATGCTTTTGCTACTGTAAGTTTTGGAGCTTTATTAATTATACCAGTGCACAAACATATCCAAAGCCATCAATTATAGCAGTATATGAACTTAAAAGTTACAGTTTAAAAAGTAATAAATATTTGGTAACATAAACAATAGCAAATATATTCTCTTAATAATCTGCTTTCCATTAAAAACACTGTTAAATGTTTCAGATTATAAATAATTTCAATATAGAAATAATACTTAATGGAACCCCTGGAGGAAAAGTGGCAACCCACTCCAGTATTCTTGCCTGGGAAATCCTGTAGACAGGGGGCTGCAGTCTGTGGGGTCACAAAGAGCCAGACACAACTTGGCAACTGAACAACAACAGCAAATCCTATGTTTAAGCATAGCCTGGTGTATATAGACATTTTTCATTGACATCTGTAGAAGTTTCATGAACATGGGGGTATTGCAGAATAAAATTTGTGATTTCTGTTCATTAAGAAATACGGTCTTACAAGATCTTTAGTTTGTCTGTATGTATACTGTGTGGTCCAACCAGTCCATCCTGAAGGGGATCAGTTCTGGGTGTTCTTTGGAAGGACTGATGCTAAAGCTGAAATTCCAATACTTTGGCCACCTCATGGGAAGAGCTGACTCATTGGAAAAGACCCTGATGCTGGGAGGGATTGGGGGCAGTAGGAGAAGGGGACGACAGAGGGCTGGATGGCATCACCGACTCGATGGACATGAGTTTGGGTGGACTCCGGAAGTTGGTGATGGACAAGGAGGCCTGGTGTGCTGTGATTCATGGGGTCACAAAGAGTCAGACATGACTGAGCGACTGAACTGAACTGAACTCAACTGATACTGTAGGGTTGGTGTGTCCTATACTAGCAGTTGTGTACCTTCAGTGTTTCCTGTCACATTAAACTTTAACACAACATAGTTAAATTTTAACACAACATAGTTCCAGGTGTCTTCCTCCTAGGTCTTCATCAGGGGGCTGCTCTGTGCCCGAAGTGCAGACCATTTTTAAAGTTAGACAGAATGAACCTTAAGTAGGAAAGCACAATGTTCTTTCTACAAACTGTTGTAGATATTCCCAAGCAAAGTATGATGGGCTTAACTTCTCCGCTGTTTGGGAAGGTCAGTCATGTTTCTCTTTTGTTGGTGTACACAATTAGAAGATCATGCATAATAAGAAATTACAAATGAGTTTGTTTCTATGTTTTTGAGTGTGTGCAATGTATAAATATCAAGAGATGAAATCACACTATTAGTGTTTTAAAGATGGAATCTTTTCCAGTTTATATTTGTTGCTAACTGACCGAATTAGGGCCAGTTCAGATCAGAAGCAAGTCCCTGATAGGGTTTCTGCTTCTGTTCAGACCCACGGTCCTGGGGAGTTCTGGGGCCAAAATCAGGTCTGGAGCCTCTCTGTGGCTGTTCCTGCTCTGGGTGCCGGGCTGGGATGGGCGCCCCTGAGCTGGCTGCTGAGGAAGAAGCATGAAGAGCTGACACTTCCCAATGGCTCACCCAGTTGGCAGTCCTGCCTGTGCTGAAGTGAAAAGCTTAGCTCCTTGTAGTGCCTGCTTCACACTTACCAAGTGAGGTGCTATAATGTGGAGCCAGACAGAATGGTTCTAAGGGAACACTGTGCTGTAACCAGGGAGGAGGATATAGGAGTTACCTACCCTCTCCCAAGCACGGACACTGTTTTCACATATAATTTCCAGGGGCCTTGTGCAGCAGGAAGCATGGTTGCAGTGTAGGGTATGAGCCTCCGCTCTAAATGTTTAGGTTACCTGTTTGTTCCTTCTAGGTTCTTAGTATTTGTCCTTCTTTACATCACAGAATGCTTCGAGTGTTACATTTAAAATTACTTTCAAGTGAACTGTTTGATCCTGTCCCTGCCTTCCTCTTTGGTTTTGGATGATTCTCTCTTCAGATCAGATAATTTGCATGTTTGCTCTACTCTTTGAACAGTCCTTCAAAGTGTGCCGACTGTATATTCTCTAGCCCAGCGTACTGTCCGTTGGCCCTGTTATGCTGGTTCATCTGTTGACGTCTCTGTAAACACACAGATGCCTCTATTTCCACATCCCTCTCCTTTGAACGATAAAGACCCGTCACCCGAGAGAGTATCTTCACGTTAATTCTCTTTACCCTTCAGCAAGCAGGTGAGGTGGGTCATTCAGGAACTCAAAGCCTAAAAAGTCTACTTTTGGTTTCATAGTAACATGTTTAATACTGGTAATAATATAACTATATAAAGTCATTAATAAAGGAGTAACTAAATAGCAGCCATAAATATTTAGAAACTGATTTTAGCACTAAAAGTGACAAAGTTATCCAAATCTTCAGATATTCAGAGCAACTCTTTGGAACTTCACTAGCAATTTGGGTTTGGCTCTTAGGGTTTCCTGAGTCTTTTCAGAACTTCAGGCCATATTTTAGCCTATACGTATATGTTCCTTCCTTTTCTCTACTCTGTTCCCACATTTAACTAGAATTATTCTCCTGATTATGAAGAGTACAGGAGTAAGTTGACCTGCAAATAAATGTTAAAAGGGCATGATAACCTTTTTAACTACCCAGGTGCTAGTTCTTTCCTTGCCTACCCTTAAAATATGTATGTGACAATTTACAATAAACGGTAGGTTTTCATTAGTTTTGTTTCTCATGTAAGAGCCTGAAAGTCTCAAGGGTCAAGATAAAGATTATTCTTTAACATGCACCCAAAGAGGAACTTCCCTGGTGTTCCAGTGCCCAAGACTCCACACTCCCAATTCAGGGGGCCTGGGTTCCATCCTTGGCCAGGGTGCTAGATCGCACATGCTGCAGCTAAGAGTTTGCATGAACGAAGATCAGAGATCTTGCTTGCTACAACTAAGACCTGGCGCAGCCAAATAAATAGATAAATGTTTTTTCAAAAATAAATAATGTGTTCTATATTTATACTTCACAAAGTTTTAATGAACATTAAATTAATTTGCAAAACTGTGTAATCACATCTGTGCATTACTTTTCCTTTTCATGTCATGTAATCTATGTATTGCTTCATTTGCTGATTTAACTTATAAACATCAACAGAAATAAGTGACATGTGTCGTAGTACTTTTATTGTTAAAGCAATAAAAAAAAAGCACCTGTTTTGCCAGTGCTTGGTAAAATGTTCACCTCATCCCCTGCTCATTTGTTACAAATACATTTTAATCAAAACTTTTTCTTAGACACATTGTATTATGTCCACTAACTCCAAGTGGAAGCTGAAGAAAATCCATTGCAGTCTAAACCAAACACGACATAAAGCCTAAAGTCCACTGGATCATTCAGATTTATGGACAGAAAGTGTTCGGCAGCTGGTGCAGCCGGGTTTCAGAGCCTCCATTTCCGAGATTCTGTGACTTCTACAGAAGCACAGAAGAAGACACACTTTGAGTCCAGTTGCCACTGCCACCAGCTGTCCAGAGCTCTGCCTCTGTGCTCCTCTGATGAAGGCATCTTTAAAATCTGTAGTCACTAGCAGTATGCGATAATTTGTGGTTGTAATAAAAGGAGACAAAGGGTCTTTATTTCTGTTGTGTGCACACTTAGGTGCAGTTGTACATGATAGAGCACATACCTAGTTACCCAAGGATAGCTTAATAAATTGTTAATACCATGATGCTGGGAAAGATTGAAGGCAAAAGGAGAAGGGGGCAACAGAGGATGAGATAGTTAGCATCACTGATTCAGTGGACATGAATTTGAGCAAACTCCAGGAGACAGTGAAGGATGGGAAAGCCTGGCCTGCTGCAGTCCATGGGGTTGCAAAGAGTCAGACAGAACAGCAACTGAATAACAATAACAACAGGATTTAAACTATATCAGCACAAAACCCTTTTGCCTGTTGGTTCAAGGTCTGAAATCTATTTTTTAATTACTTTTTGAACATCACCCTTGGAGTGTGGAATTGATTCCCGTTCATAAAAGTTCATTCATTTCTGGCACACTTTTTTGAACCATTTAACAGTATTAACCACATAGTAGGCACTGGAAACACAGAAGAGAGAGAGCCTGTCCTTGAGGCAGGCACTCAGGGGGCAGACACTCTCTGTCCACAGAGTTACCAGTCTTCAGTGAACGCTAGCTGAGTTCTGCACGCGCGCTCTGAAAAACACCTAACCCACACAGGTGCTCGGGGAAGGAGTCAGAGGAGACAACCCGAACGCTTAACAAATGAGAGAGGGACAAGAAGCAACTCACATGCTTACCTTTGTGAAGTTCCTTAATCACAATCAGAAGCCAAGTGGTTACTTCATCTGTCTCCTGGAAAGAGCTGCAGTTTAAAGGTTTTTGAAGGTCATCGGAGGGACCCAGGTAACAGCTGAAACTCAGGACGTACCAGCAGACCCAGTCAGTTTCAGGAAAGTGATGTTGGCAATGAGCAAAACTAGGGTTGACGCTTTAAATTAGTGTGGTATTTGTTTTGTTCAAGGCCAATTCATAAAAATAATAATGTCAATGGAATTTTAAGATAGAAGTGTAATTTTTGATTTTAATAAGTTGCAAATCTGCCCCTTTGTTAAAGCTCTCATTATTTTTCCTTTTACCTTGAAGGTTTTCAAAAAACTCTGTTCTTTTTGTTTGAGATAAATTTGTATGCAAGCAACATATTGCTGTTTGAGGGGTAGTGGTGGGTGTTTTTTAATCCATTTTTTTAATACCAAATTTTGTGTAGGGTCAGGGTATGGGCTTGAGGGACGTGGTGGTAGAAAAGCAAACTGCCATCGTGTTGACCCACAAGCTGTAGAAACCCACCCTCACTGTGCTGCTGTGAGCTGAGGAAGTGTGGAGCAAGACAGTCTTGCTGGGGATTAGGGGTGTGGGACTCTGAGTGTGTCAGGGAGAAAGTGGGGGCATGGTGGAGGAGACTACGAATGACTCACTTTCCTCCTGAAATCCAAAACTATAAAATGCTTAGAGCTACAGACCACAGCTATTCTCGTGAAGGGACGGGAGAGAGTCCTTTAATCCATCCTCTTTGCGCCACACTGTGTGCTGTAGGATGCAGTCTCCTCAGTGTTGTCACCCTCGTGGTCGCCTCTCTTTCTGACTCAGCCCTCTGATAACACCCTGTCCAGACTTACTGAGAGTTCTCAGTTTTGAGGAGACCTTTTTGCATGAGTGTGCAAGGTTCTGGCAATTAGATCATAGCTCATATCACAAAAGATTCCTTGTTACGTGCTACTCTACTCCTCGGTTGCCCAAAGAGAGGTCACAGCCCAGATAAATTTACTGATACCAGACCAACATAGTAGTCTTCTATTTAAATTTAATTAAATAATAATGAAAAATATTACTCCGGTGCATCTCTGTCTCTCTCCTTTTTTTTTTTTTTTTTGGTTCCCTGTGCTATATTGTAAACCCTCGTGGATTATCTGTTTTATACATAGCAGTGTGTGTATCTGTTAATCCTGTACTCCTAAGTTATCCCTACCCTCTTTCCCCTTTGGTAACTATAAGTTTGTTTTCTGTGTTTGTGAGTCTGTTTTATAAATAAGTTCCTTCGTGTCACTTTTGGATTCCACCTATAAAGGATAGCATATGGTATTTGTCTTTCTCTGTCTGACTCACTTCACTCAGTATGACAGTCTCCAGGTCCATCCATGTTGCTGCAAATAGCATTTTTCATTTTCATGTCTGAGTAATATTCCATTATGTGTACATACCACATCTTTATCCATTCCTCTGTTAGTGGACTCTGGGTTGCTTCCATTTCTTGACTGTTCTGAATACTGCTGCTGTGAACATTGAAGTACGTGCACATCTCTCTCATTTGAAAAGAAGTCGTAAAGTCATGGCTGATAAGTAACACTGGGAAAGTAACTATCGGAGATTGGGGTTTGTCATTGTGGGGCTTTCACGTTTGCTAAATGCTCCCTTCATACTTCAATCCACCTCTTCAGTTCAGTTCAGTTTAGTCGCTCAGTCGTGTCCGACTCTTTGCAACCCCATGAATCGCAGCATGCCAGGCCTCCCTGTCCATCACCAACTCCCGGAGTTCACCCAGACTCACGTCCATCGAGTCAGTGATGCCATCCAGCCATCTCATCCTCAGTCGTCCCCTTCTCCTCCTGCCCTCAATCCCTCCCAGCATCAGAGTCTTTTCCAATGAGTCAACTCTTCGCATGAGGTGGCCAAAGTACTGGAGTTTCAGCTTTAGCATCATTCCTTCCAAAGACATCCCACGGCTGATCTCCTTCAGAATGGACTGGTTGGATCTCCTTGCAGTCCAAGGAACTCTCGAGCTCCAACACCACAGTTCAAAAGCATCAGTTCTTCAGTGCCCAGCCTTCTTCACGGTCCAACTCTCACATCCATACATGACCACAGGAAAAACCATCGCCTTGACTAGACAGACCTTAGTCGGCAAAGTAATGTCTCTGCTTTTGAATATGCTATCTAGGTTGGTCATAACTTTTCTTCCAAGGAGTAAGCGTGTTTTAATTTCATGGCTGCAGTCACCATCTGCAGTGATTTTGGAGCCCAAAAAAATAAAGTCTGACACTGTTTCCACTGTTTCCCCATCTATTTCCCATGAAGTGATGGGACCAGATGCCATGATCTTCATTTTCTGAATGTTGAGCTATAAGCCAACTTTTTCACTCTCCTCTTTCACTTTCATCAAGAGGCTTTTTAGCTCCTCTTCACTTTCTGCCATAAGGGTGGTGTCATCTGCATATCTGAGGTTATTGAGATTTCTCCCGGCAATCTTGATTCCAGCTTGTGCTTCTTCCAGCATTCCTCATGATGTACTCTGTGTAGAAGTTAAATAAGCAGGGTGACAATATAAAGCCTTGACGTACTCCTTTTCCTATTTGGAACCAGTCTGTTGTTCCATGTCCAGTTCGAACTGTTGCTTCCTGACCTGCATACAGATTTCTCAAGAGGCAGGTGAGGTGGTCTGGTATTCCCATCTCTTTCAGAATTTTCCACAGTTTCTTGTGATCCACACAGTCAAAGGCTTTGGCATAGTCAGTAAAGCAGAAATAGATGTTTTTCTGGAACTCTCTTGCTTTAAGGGGCTGATTGTTCATGTGTCACTTTATACATTGCTTGGTCATAGGAGATGTGTGATACTTACTAAGTTGGTGTTGGAGGTTTGTAGGAAGAGTGTTTCCCTCGTGAGTGGGGCAGTGAGCTGAAGCAACGCTGTCATTTCTCAGGAAGTGTCACATCGTGGCTCTACTGAGTGACACTGAGGAAGCTGTATATTAATCCCTTGAAACCTACTTCACACGTTTTGTTTAGAATATAGACAAAAATGATGTGCCTCCTGAAAGGCAGTTATGAAGGAAGGGAACGTGCTTTTCTGCTCGGTGATCTCATCAGGAGAGAGAAGGTGCTGGGATTTTTATTATTACTGTTTGTTTATTTGGCTGAGTCAGGTCTTAGTTGCAGTCTGTGAATGCTTAGTTGTGGCTGTGGCATCTAGTTCCCTGACCCGGATGATGGAACCCGTGTCCCTTGGATTTGGAGTGCTAGTCTTAGCCACTGGACCAGGTGGGAAGTCCCGGCGCTTCCTTCTTTACTCCTCAGCATCCTGACAGCGGGCCCTCCTCTTCAGACAGATTGCGATCCTAGGAGATACTTCTTTAACTCATTTATTTAGGCATATGTCGTTTCATTTCACCGTGCTCATCTAGGAAAAGCCACACGACCTTTCTTCTCATCTCCGGAAAAAAGTCTAGACTAGGCCATCACTAGAGGAAACAGTGGGCTTCCGAGATGACTCAGCAGTAAAGAATCTGAATGCCAGTGCAGGAGACACAGATTCGATCCCTGAATCAGGAAGGTCCCCTGGAGTAGGAAATGGCAACCCACTCCAGTATTCTTGACTGGGAAATCCCATGGACAGAGGAGCCTGGTGGGCTACAATCCATGAGGTCTCAAATGGTCAGACACAACTAAACACACAGAGAAAACAATATCCAGAGCCCACAGAGAATAGTTGCCAGAACTTGCAGGTTTGCCAGGAATGACCGTCATCTCCCTCACTAATACTCTGTTATTTTGTAGAATTTATCGTGAAGCATAGCTTACATAGTGAGTATTTTTAATTTAGTCCAGTAGTATTTTGTTTCATGTACAATAAAATCTCCCTGATTCAGAACGAAATGGAAAAGTTCTGTCTAATGACTGAAAGTTTCCAGTTGTAAAGTTTTCTCTAAGAAGAAAAGATATTCTTTAATTATACCACAGAAAGTTCAAAGACAGCAAAACAGTTACATTTTATCCAGATTATTGCAAATTCCAAAATAAAGACCCCCAAATGAATGGGTTTTGGGTCTGATGCAGTGTGTATATATTGGACATATTGAAAGCATTGTAAAGAAGGCCTGTTCTTTTCCCACCTTCTTCCTGAGAAATGCCGAAACCAAAGAATGTTCAACAAAGAACAGAGCGCTTTTTCCAATTTGTCACTTCATGGATAAAAAGTAGAGACAGAGTGCTGAAGCACCTGTTGCTTTAAAGGCAATAAACTCGTGAAATGTTTTAACAGAAGTCATCAGCTTTCAAAGATCTCTTTTATCCAGTCCACATCACTCATTGCTCTTAATTCCTTTGTCACATTTTTTACTGCATTACAAGTAATCCTTGAAAGCCATGGAGCGTTTTAGGTTTAACCAGAACCATGTGGACGGCACTCTCGGGCTGAGGCTGGCCCCACCCCTGCTTCTCCCCCTCTCCCTTCCCGCACACTTGCCTTCTGATGCAGGCTGGAGAAGCGCATCGCAGCTCTGTCACTCTCCAGCCTGGCCCAGTGGACCTGGAGGGCTGCTCTTTGATCTCCAGCAGCACATTCCGCTCACTCTTGTCTTCCCAAGAGACCGCTGCCTGCCAGGCTCTCTGTTATTTATGCGTCAACAGTCTGCATTGGCCAACAGGGTTGACTCCTGGTGTTTAGGAAATTTCATTCAGATGAATGTCAGGATTGGTACCATTTAGTCTGACCTACTGGAGTAGTTGTCTGAAACTGCAGTAAATTAGTTGAGGGTGAAGATGGGCAGAAAAATTCTCTTCAGCGTCTTGGGTTGAGTAGCTTGACCATGTTTCTTCCTTTCTCTTCCTCGCAGAGTACATCCACAAGCTTGATGTGTGTCTTCAAGAATTACTGCAGGAATGTGTCTTGCCTAATCCTTCACAGCATCACTTTGTGTGTGACCTTCTCTGAGAACAGCTTTTAAGAGGTTCATCCCAGCAATAAGGGCATCCTGGTTCTAGCCTTATTTAGGTTTCCTGAAAGATCCAGAAGTGACCAGTCTCCTGTGTGGTCCTCATGCAGGCCGTGGCAGATAGCATCCTAAATTCTAAACCCGCGGGTTTGCGTGAGGTTTCCACTCTGGTTTTGATGTAGGCGCCCGATTTGTTCGTTTTCTCCTTGAAGCACAGCGTTTTCATGTTGAGCCCTGGGTGTCTGTCACACGTGTGGATGTTCTTTTCCCTAATTCCTTTCCTCTGCTTTTCTCCTGCCTTCTGTGTGATTATCCCCCCATCGTTAGTTTATATATTTTCTGCAGTGTTGATTCTAGTCTTTACTGCTTTTAAAAATTTTTAGTTTCGTTCCACCATTTTTCTCCTGTGCTGCTTTTCTTTGTTAAGAGCTGGGCGGCTCCCTTCAGGTGTCTGTCATCTTCATCTTCGCTCTCCAGTGTTTTAAAGTCCATCATGTTTTGTTTTCTCTGATTTTCCCCTGCTTTCTGTCCGAATTTGATTTTTATTGTAGTTTCCTACTGTGGGTCAGTTAGCGGCCCGAGGGATTGGAGGAGAAGCAGGGCCATGTCCAGCTCTCCTCTGGGCACCCTGCCTTCCTGTCCTGCTGGGGCTTACCCCACCCCCTGGGGTGGCCTTTGGATTTCCCTCTGTCCCCCATTGGGGTACCTGCCCTTTAGAGAAATACCCTCAGACAGGGTTGCTGGCATTTTGGTCAGTGTGGTTGTGGACACAGTGTTTTCCTTTCCCAACCATGCCCGCCTCTGCTGCCGCAGGATGGGAGGAAGTCCAGTGACAGGCCTGTAGTGACTGCAGCAAGTGACGGGGTTTCATGGTTAAGTTTGCTGCAGGAGACAGGATGGCATGAAAGCCAGCAGAAACATAACCATCCATCCTGTTAATGAGACCACTAGAGGAGGAGGATAAACGAGTAATTAGCCCCTTCAGTTGGCTGGCGTTTGGAAAGAAGGATTTGTTTATGTAAAAAGGATTACCAGTCAGTCCTAAAGGAAATCAACCCTGCATATTCACTGGAAGGACTGATGCTAAAGCCAAAGTTCCAATACTCTGGCCAGCTGATGCAAAGAGCCAACTCATGAAAAGACCCTGATGCTGGGAAAGATTGAAGGCATGAGGAGAAGGGGACAAGAGGATGAGATGGTTGGATGGCATCACCAATTCAATGGACATGAACTTGAGCAAACTGCAGGAGATGATGAGGGACAGGGAGGCCTGGCATTCTGCAGTCCATGGGGTCATAAAGAGTCAGACACGACTTGGCAACTGAACAACAGCAAGAAAGAGGACTAAGTTGTTGGTAAAAGGTGTTTTTTTTAATTCATTATAAACAACTTCGGTGTTAGATAGTATAAAAGAGCTGGCATTTATTTAAAGATTTGGAAATACATATATATATTTCTGACACATTATTTTTAAAAATTCTCTTAGTAGACTGTATATTAACATTAATATAATAAAGGTAAATATTCTTTTAGCTAGTAATGTGTGTGTCCACATGTAACTTCAGCTCTTCAGTATGCCGTGTTGTGTCTCATGTCTCAGACTTCACCAGTGCTGTGGTGTCTACTGACAAGACTCTTGCCCACCCTCCCTTCTGTGTCCCATCTGTAGACACTCTGTGAATCGCTCTAGTAGGAATTAGTGTTTCTCTTGTTTCCTACCAGTTTCCTACAAATACTCACTATCCACTTGATAATATATCAAATGATAACGTGTCTGCCTCACGTATAAAGTGTTCAGAAAGTATGATGAAATCCAATTTTCTGATGACTAGAGTAAGAGTATGGACTTGTGTGATTAAGACATGCCTCTTGAGGTATTTTGATAGTAGTAATTTCAGGGGGAAGGAAAGGAAAGATGAACAGGCAAGTTCGCATGGAGCCAGGGCGCTGTCATGCAGTGTTACTGAGTGTCCTGTCTTCTGGCAGGCGCCGCCATGCTATGCTTAGTCGCTCAGTTGTGTCCAACTCTGCGACTCCACAGACCTTAGCCCACAGGACTTCTCTATCCATGGAGATTCTCTAGGCAAGAATATTGGAGTGGGTTGCTGTGCCCTCCTCCAGGGGATCTTCCCAACCCAGGAATCGAACCCAGGTCTCCCACATTGCAGGCAAATTCTTTACCATCTGAGCCACCAGGGAAGCCCAGGAGTGCTGGAATAGGTAGGCTGTCCTTCTCCAGGGGAACTTCCTGACCAGGAATCGAACCAGGGTCTCCTGCATTGCAGGCGGATTCTTTACCAGCTGAGCTACCAGAGAAGCCCTAAAGAAGCATAAAACTAGCTGCTCAAGGAAACCAGTTGTTACGTTGTAGGGAGAGAATTAATACTGGTCAGAGGACTGAGCTCAGCCACGAGGAGCTGTTGATGGCTTTGAATCTGGGGAGGTTTAAGCGAATCGCTGTTTTTTCTGTTCCAGTTGCAGTCAGCACTCAGTGAGCATGACTTGTGTGTGAGCGTGAAGAGGAAGTGATATGTCTGGGAAGACACTGTGGTCCAGGTTAGCGCTCTGCCTTTTGGAAGCATCCATATGGCTGTGTGCTATCTCAGTTCACAGACAACGCATCTGAGACAGGGTTACTGTTTTGACCTTGGCATATGCACTGTGCTCGCTGGTTGTCATCCTCTTCCAGTCTGCCTGGGGGGCCCTGTGTGGGTAGGAGGGTAGTGTGGTGCTGAAGAGATGCAAACACTGTTGAGCTGGACACCTGGTTTTACTTACCTCTACCATTTTGTCCACAATTTTCATGTCTACTGTGTCTACTGTTCAGTAAATGTGAGGGTCAAATTATATTTGACTGTAATTCATGGAGAATATTTAACAGTTCAGCGTGAAGCACACAGCAAGTGCTCAGTGGCAGGTTAGCAGCAGCTGTGTCCATATTGTCTCTGTGGCCTAAGATACTGACTCTTCCGGTGACAGTATTTTACCCGTTTCTGTTCTTGCAGCACTTTCCACGCATTGTGTGAATACACTCCTGAAGCAGGGCCCCTTATCAGACAGGCTGTGCTTTGTCTTCGCCTGATCTGCTGCCTTTCTGTCTCTGAGCCTCCTCCACCATGCGGTCCTGGAGCACACCACTCCTGCTCCCACCTCGGTTCCTTTTTCACCTCCTGCCTGCAGAGTGCTCCCTCCACAGAGAGCCTGACTCCCAAGCTGCCTCACTTCACCTCCTGAATGTCGCCTTTCCCTGTCCATCCTGTGTGACGTATTCTCTTTACCACTTCCTTATCCGGCTCTGTTTCTTCATGGTGCATCTTACTGCCTCACAGAATTTCTTGCATTTGCCCTTTGTTGCTCTCCTGTTTGGGGCTATGGGTTCCCTCGGGTTCACTGCATCTCTGCTTTGTCTCCAGTGCTCCAGTAAATCTCTCTTCAGTAAATGACTTCAAAGTTTGAAGGTTGTGAGACCTAAACACTAAAATTACTCTTTAAAGATTATTCCAGCTCTTTAAAGATTGTTCATGCCCAACTCTTGGCAACTTCCTAGACTATAGCCTGCCAGGCTCCTCTTTCCATGGAATTCTCCAGGAGAGATTACTGGAGTGGGTAACTGTTCCCTTCTCCAGGGGATCTTCCCAACCCAGGAATCGAACCCAGGTCATTTATTCCAGAAGTAGCTAAGCTGGGGAATAATGCTGGGGAAAAAAAAACTAAAATTGCAATTTCTTTTTCTTTTAGAGAAGCGTGAACCCCAGAGAGATTACAGGGAAGCCGTCTCCTCGTAAACAGCGCTTCATGCAGTTCTCGTCCTTGGAGTATGGTGGGGAGTACTACATGACACCCCGGGACTTCCTCTTCTCTGTCATGTTCGACCACATCCAGCGTAAGTGGTTTGGTTTTTGAAGTTAAGGAATCAAATATTAGGGCTGAGAAACCTCTGGTTTTCAGAATTGGTAACAACTTTTTCTTCATTTTAATTGTCATCATTTTTTGTACCATGCATGTGCTTAATTATTTAGACTTTTCCTCCCTTGTAGTACTAAATTTGTTTATTTATTTATCTAAGAAATAGTTGCTTGTTCATGGATTTTTCTAAAGAGAGAAAAAATAAGATTTTAAATGTCAGTAAATAAATTATTAATAGGATAACTAATTCTTCCAGGATGTTAGGTTTTAAATCAATAAAACATTTTCTTTTGGGGGCAAAAAAAAAAAAAAAACTAGGCTAAAGCAATTAGGAGGGTCATATAATGGAGTCATGATGCAAAAAAATCCTGAAAAAATAGAATTAAGCAAAAGTCCAAAAGCTATAATTAAATAATTTTATTTCATAAACTCAACTCTCAACTATCCCAAATTGTCAGAAATCCTTATTTTCATTTATCTAAACATTGCAGAGTGTAGACATGACACCCCTTCTGTCCCCCGTATTGCCGAAGTGTTCTGTCAAAAGTTCTTGGCTTCCTGACACCTTGCAGAATGGACACCATCCACAGTGTTGCCCTGTGGGTAGCTGCACATGGAACAAGCGGAGTGGGCCAGGGCAGGGTGAGCTTCGAGACGTGTAGGTCGAATTGGGAGACTGAGAGGATCTGGGAAGGCATTGTTGGTATTGATGGATGACCTGAACAAGTGCGTGGTCACGGCCTGTTCTTGGGACAGTGAGTTCACCTATAGCTAGACCAGAGCATGGTGCTGGGGAAAAGTGAGAGGTCAAATGAGAAACAGGGCCAAATGTAGAGATTCTGGTGACCCTTTCACCAGCCACAGACATGTGTTTCTGGTGGGGATGGGGGTTCGTCTTGAACCTGTGAGGGAGAGTGAAGTGAAGGCTTACCAGAGGGAAAATAGTGTGGTAACAGTGTATTTAAATTATTTTGGTAAGCTTCTATTCATCTAAATTAATTTAAAAAAAAGAAAACAGCCGGTTATGTTACCTGCAGAACAGTTTATTTGGGAGGAGCAGAGAATTGCAGTTTGGGACATGCATCAGTGATAAATCACAAGCAACCTAAAGTGAAGGAGAGAAACTGTCTCACGGAAGAGAGGACAGCTCTGGGGGCCTGTTATCAGTAAAGAGTCCAGGGAACTCCCTGGTGGTCCAGTGGTTAAGAATGCGCCTTCCAGCACACGGGACACAGATTCAGTCTCTGGTCCAGGAACTAGGATTCCATATGTGTCGGGCCAGCTAAGCCCGCCTGTCTCAACAAAGATGCAGCACAGCCAAAAATATAAGTAAACAGTCCGCTGGAGGAACGTGGGGGTTTGAAGTGCCATGGCTTTTCATTGCCTGGCCAGGAGAAAGTGTTTCTTCTTCCTGCTGGGATCTGCGTGGACATGGGTGTGTTGTGTGTGTGTGAGCACCCCACCCCGGACTCCCGACTCAAACTTCTTTGGAGAAAACTTGACAGTATGTATCAGAAACCTTTGCAACATTTATTAATACTTACATGGATGTAATAAGTTCACTCCTAGAAAATTAGTGTAAGTAAGTAATTGGAGAGATAACGAAATTTTCTTTTAAAAAGTAGTTTAGCCTCTTCAACAGGTAAAGACCATGGATATCATCATTTCCTGTTCTCACAGCAAAAAAGAAAGATAGAAAATCAGCAGCTGTTCTTAAGTCCACAAGAGAACTGAGACCACAGGGCATACACACCTGAACACTAAAGAAGACAGACGCAGAGATGCAGAGCCCACCCAGGGTGGATGCTGCCTGGAAGCCACTGCCAGAGCCAGCATCTGACAGGAATGTTTAAAGAGTTGCTAGAATCTGAGCATGGGCTACCATGAAAGATAGAAATTTGTGAAAATCCAGCCATGAGGGGCCCCAGCAATCCTTACAGTGAAGATCTAAAAAAATCCTCTCCTGGATTTTTCATGATTTCCTTTTTTGTGCAAAAGCTATTAAGTTTGATTAGGTCCCATTTTTATTTTCATTACTCTAGGATTCAAATCCAAAAAGATACTGCTGTGATTTATGTCAGAAAGTGCTCTGTCACCTGTATTTTCCTCTAGGAGTTTCATAGTGTCAGTTTTACATTTAGGTCTTTAATCCATTTTAAGTTTATTTTTGTATTCATCCTGCTTGGTATTCTGTGAGCTTCTTGAATCTCTGTTGTATGTGCAAACACACCATGAACCATGAACAGAACAAAAAGGCAACATACAGAATGGGAGAAAATATTTGCAAACAATGCAACCAACAAGGGATTAATCTCCAAAATACATAAACAGCTCAATATCAGAAAAACAACCCAATCAAAAAATGGGCAGATCTAAATAGACATTTCTCTAAAGAAGACATACAGATGGCCAAAAGGCACATAAAAAGATGCCCAATATCACTAATTATTTAAAAAATGCAAATCAAAACTACAATAAGGTGTCACCTCACACCAGCCAGAAAGGCCATCATCAAAAAATCCACAAACAATAAATGCTGGAGAGGGTGTGGAGAGAAGGGAATACTCTACACTATTGGTAGGAATGTAAATTGGTATAGCCACTATGGACAACAGTATGGGGGCACCTTTAAAAACTAAAACTAGAGCCACCATGTGACGCTGCAATCCCACTCCTGAGCGTATGTCCAGAGAAAAACATGATCCGAAAGGATACATGCACCCTAGTATTCATTGCAGCACTGCTTACTATAGCCAGGACATGGAAGCAACCTGAATGTCCATCAACAGAGGAACGCATAAAGAAGCTGGGGTACATATAGACGATGGACTGTTACACAGCCGTAAAAAGAATGAAGTCATGCCATCTGCAGCAACATGGATGGACCTAGAGACTGTCATACTGAGTGAAGTAGTCAGACAGGAATATCATATGACATCCCTTATATATGAACTCTAAAAAGAAATGATACAAATGAACTTACAAAACAGAGACTCACAGAGAATGAACTTACGGTTGTGGGGGAGGGATAAGTTAGGGAGTTTGGGATGGACATGTACACACTGCTATATTTAAAATGGGTAACCAGTAAGGACGTACTGTGTAGCATGCGGAACTCTGCTCAACGTTATGTGGCAGTCTGGACGGGAGGGGAATTTGGAGGAGAATGGATACATGTGTATGTGTGGCTGAGTCCCTTCACTGTTCACCTGAAACTATCACAACATTGTTACTCAGCTCTGAGTGCATGCATACTCAGTCATGTCCGACTCTTTGGCACCCTGTGGACTGTAGCCCACCAGACTCCTTTGTCCATGGGATTTTCCAGGCAATAATACTGGAGTGGGTTGCCATTTCCCACTCCAGAGGATCTTCCCAACCCAGGGACCGAACCCATATCTCCTATATGTCTTGCATTAGCAAGCGGATTATTAACCATTGAGCCACCTGGGAAGCCTTAATCCACTTAATCAGCTATACCCCAGTATAAAATAAAAAGTTTAAAAACAAAAGAATTTTCCCAAGTTTTACTTTACCTGGTTTTAGTCATAGTCCAGGTTGTTTTAATGAAGTTTAAAGTTTACATGTTTTTTTTTCTTTCTTGTTTTTCTGCAGCCTTTGATTCAACCAACTTAGGTTTTTATAATGTTTCCACTTTATTTTTCATTGGAATGCAATTAAGCTCTATCAGAAGGCATTTAACTAGATCAAGAATTGAGTAATTTTGAAGGCTGAATAAAACATCCTTTAAGCATATGATGTACTTCATCTTCATTTTTCATCGTGGATAAGAAGGAGAATAATCTCTATTGCATTCCTGTGGATCATGGTGAACAGAAAAACAAGGAAACACAGAGCCAACCCAGTGACCCATGATCCTCATGTATAAACAGAAAGAAATACACCAATCTGAAATTTATTAGCCCCTAAACTTATTTTTACCTGGTGTTTATCTTTCTGGACACTGTACACTTTGTGCCTTCACTTATACTTCAACATAGATTTTATTGCACATAAATACATAAGGGTATAAATAATCCAAATTAAGATTAACCCATTGGCATTAACAGTTTACTCTGAAAAGGGCTGTAATTACGGCGACCATAGAATTTATTGTGTTGCATGTGCCAGAGTTGCTGGGTGAGTGTGTGTCTTGGTGGATTTATCTTAAGACTTTTGAAATTCTACAAATGAATCTTAAATTTTAAAATTGTTGCAGGTAAAAGAGATCCTTTTTATCTTTGCCACTGTTGAAGCTATTTGATTTGGGGCTGAGTTTCCACATCTCTGAGGTTGTTTCCCACTCTGTAATTTTGGGTACCGTTTCATTCTCTCTAATCAGAGATGATGACAGAATTCCCCAAGCTTACTTGATAGTAAATTCAGAGAGAGCCTTTTGCTGAAATTTCAAGTCCTTCCCGTCTCCCCTCATGATTTTGATTTAGAAGGTCTAAGATAGGGCCGTGGAATCAGTAATACCCTCTCTTCCATATCTGGCTACCTGTCCTATATTCCCATATTTTTAACAAACACTCCCAGGTGATCATTTTGATCAGCAAGTTTGAGGAATAGTTAAAGGACACCTGTGAAAGTGCCGTGAAAGATGTCATGTCCTTATAGTAGAGGCAAAGGGCGCTGAGCACTGAGCCCACTCTCCTCGAGGTCTGCCTGCTGACGCACACGGCAGCACATGTGAACCTTGAGCAGGTCATGCTGGATGGGAGAGGCCAGTCTCAAAGACCACACATGGCTTGATTCCCTGTGTATGAAGTGTCCGGAACAGGCAAGTCTACAGAGACAGGAAGTAGGTTAGTGGTTGCCCAGAAGTAGGGGCAGGAGAGTGACTGCTAATGAGTTTTCATTCTTTTGGGGGCCTGATGAAAACATTCTGAAATTAGATGGTGGTGATGGTTGTACCACTCTGAATATACTATATTCTAATATAATATACTCTGAATATACTAAACACCACTGAGCTATATAGTTTCAATAGATGGATTCTGTGGTATGTAAAATGTCGCAGTAAAGCATAAAAATATATATATATAAAACTAATCCTTGTTGCCAGTTTAAATTATTAATTTAAAAATTATTATACTGTACAAAAAACGGAGAGACTAAAATAATAAAAACGTGACTCTCTATATGCTTTCCTCATGTTGGTTCTAAACCAAAACATTTTCACCTAGTGCAATTCTATCAGAAAAGTGAGCTGATTTGTAAGAGCCAATGCAGAAGTCTTAAATACGTAAAGCTTCTGATAAATTCACTTTCCAAATAGTGGCTCTTTGGTCTTCCAAGGCCTCACTGGGAAGTCTCCTTCCCTACCCTGAAGTGGAGCAGAGTCAGCACGTGGGCGAGACTGGGCCGTGAGCGCTGTCTGCCCTGGTGGCATCGAGCACCATGCCATCCACCCACGGAAACACGCTCTCCCCTGCAGGCCTTCTTGTGGACACACGTGCATACCTGTCCCCCACATGGGCCCGAGAAGCATGTCTGTAGCTGTCAAGCTGCAGGTGGGCAAAACTTTCATCTGTCCCCTGGCACACGACCACCCCCAACCCCAGCCTGACTGGAAAGGAGGCATTTTCCAGTGTGAGAAGAGCAGGTTTTAAAGCCCATCGGCCATGGTGTTTTTTTTTTTTTTTTTTTTTTCTTTAAAGACAGATTTCTCCTCCTTGGGAGAATATTCAAGAAGGTCAGTTTCCCTCCACCCTTACAGTCTTTAGACACTCTTAAGCTTTTCATCAGCTTTCTTATTGTTCTCTGAATGATGTAAAAAGGAATCATTAAAAAGAAGAGATGAGTGTGAAATGAAATAAATGAAATGAAATCTTTAAAACATGACTCTTTTTATAATCTAAGCCCAAAGCACATTACTATTCTTCTGATGGCCTTTGTAAAAGCATTCTAAGTATGAGATTCTGTGAAATTGCATGCAATGCAATGATTTCCATCATTGCTGGGACTGAATTCAAGCAAGTGTTGGAGTAATCAGCTCTTAACGCCAGTCCTGATATTGATGCCAGAGCTCTTCCATATACTTATGCAAAAAGTATGAAACAATGTAAGTGTCTCTATTGTCTGATTTTTATGTGTCGAGAGTCTGCTGATCTCTAGCAAAATGAAGTTGAATTAGGTACCATTAGCAATGTTTTTATAGTTATGGCTATCAAATAACTTTGTTTTGGCAAAGATTTATTTGACCTGTAACTGTGCTTAATATGTAGTAATGCAGTTTTACTTATTTTAAGTATGAAAATGGCTGTTTGCCTGTAACATGGTGTGCTTGTTCCTGGTTTTCAACTTCAGAAGTCCTCTGTAAACAGTGAAAACCACGTGCTGGAATCTCCAGAGTAGGTGGAGGCTTTTAGAACATTCTGCTTCTTGAGCCAAAATTCCATTGTAGTGCTTGAAGATTTATCCCTCCCTGCCCAGAAAAGCCACCGTGGACTTTCCATCCTTTCACACTCGTACCACAAAGCACGACAGCCTCACCTCTGAATCTGTCTTTTTGGCTGTTGTTTTATATGAGAACATGAATATGTATGAAATAGCTATGAAAACAGTAAGAATGAATTTCATATGTGTGTGAAAATATTAACAAATAATATGACTGATTAGGGGTTAATATCAAAAATATATAAATAGCTCATTCAGCTCAATCTCAAGGGAAAAAGGAAAAAGGGACAGGAGACCTAAATAGACATTTTTCCAGAAAAGACATGCAGATGGCCAACAGGCATATGGAAAGATGCTCAACATTGCTCATCATCACAGAAATGCAAATCAAAACCACAATTAGGTATCACCTCCCACCAATCAGAGTGGCCACCCTCAAAAAGAACACAAATAACGAATGCTGTCAAGGAAAGGGAACCCTCATACGCTGTTGGTGGGAATGTAAATTGATGCAGACACTGTGGAAAACAGTAGAGACTCCTCAAAAAAAAATAAAAATAGAACTGCCATATGATCCAGCAACCCCACTCCTCCTGGGCATGTATCCAAAGAAGAAAGAAACTAATTTGAAAAGATCTGTGCACATGTAGCAGCACTATTTACAATAGCCAGGACATGGAAGCAACCCGAGTGTCCGTTAGTAGATGAAAGGACGAAGATATGGCATATACATACAGTGAAGTACTACTCAGCTATAAAAAACGATGAACTTTTGCCTTTCGCAATAGTATTGATGGACCTGGAGGGTATTGTGCTTAGTGAAATAAATCAGAGAAAGACAAATACTGTTATGTCATCACTTATATGAAGATCTAAAAAATAAAGCAATGTAACAAAAAAGGAGCAGACTCACAGGCACAGAGGACACACTAGTGGTTACCAGTGGGGCAAGGGCAGCGGGGAGGGGCAAGATGAGGGTAGAGGGTTAAGAGGTCCAAAGTACTCTGTATAAAATAAGCTACAAGAACATACACTGTGCAGCACAGGGAATATAGCCCATATCTTATGAAAATTATTAATCACTGTGGTATATATCTGAGACTAATATTGTGCATGAACTCTACCTCCATTTTTAAAAAGTGGGGGAAGAGGACTGCCAGAAAAGGAATCCTTGTATCGCACTGAATTTCCTGTGTCCCTATGTGGTTGCTGCTGTCAGATGGAGAGTGGTCATGCCCCTCATGTACATCAGACTTTGCATCTCTTACTCTGATGCCCGGTCTCTCTCCTGGAGGAGCCCATAAATAAAGGGTGTAAAACCCAGCAGCCTGGGTGAGAGGCGCTAAAGAAACCCCAGCAGAGCATCCTGGGTGTAAAACACTGCAGTCCCCTCTCTGACTCAGAGAAGTGTTCATGACTTAAGAGAAAGGAAGTGAGACTACATGTTCTACTAGGAGCTTTGCCTTTTCTTTTTAACCTGAAAATGAATTTTTTGTAACAGAATGTACCCCAAACTTTTTGTCAGCCAAGATAATTTCTTTGCCATTTTCTAATTAGTGATACCGTTTTGAAAAAATTTTTGCAAGAGACGTTCATTAAGTACATGGTTTCTCCATTTGATAATCAAATACCTATACAAGTACCAAGCAGAACTTGTAGTGAACATGAAATAACGGGGAGCATTTGTGTGTTTGATGATCTCATGTTATAATAGACCTAGCATTAAAATCTGGTTGTCATTGGGTAACACTTACTAGTTTATCAGCAGCAAACAATCATTCCAAAATAGTGGCTCCTAAGCTTACCAACCGGAGGAGGCAATGACACCCCACCCCACTACTCTTGGCTGGAAAATCCCATGGACGGAGGAGCCTGGAAGGCTGCAGTCCATGGGATTGCTGAGGGTCGGACATGACTGAGCGACTTCACTTTCACTTTTCACTTCTATCCATTGGAGAAGGAAATGGCAACCCACTCCAGTGCTCTTGCCTGGAGAATCCTACGGACGGGGGAGCCTGGTGGGCTGCTGTCTATGGGGTCACAATCGGACATGACTGAAGCGACTTAGCAGCAGCAGCAGCAAGCTTACCAACATGGTCATAGGTGTTTCTGAAATTTATATAGTCATATTCACAACTAGTGTTTTTTGGTTATTAATGCAAAAATAAAATCTTGATAATTTATTAACAATAGATAATAGAATTTGTCCCCAGTAGATTTATAATCCAAATGTAAGCATCCCAAACTGCAAAAGGGCACGTCTAAAGGTATTATTGTTTTTAACCTGTCTTGTGAATTCTCATACACTTGTAATTGTCCTGAAGGACCTTTATAGATAAGATAATTTTGAGAACAAGAAAGGAAGTTAGTGACGCACATAGCTTACAGAAGAAATAAAATAAACAACGTACTTTTCAGTGTTCTGGATGTGTAAAATGGCTTGAGGCTGTCTTCAGAAAAAGTCTTCAACCAAACAAGCAATGTGATTGCTTTAGAATTTACAGTAAATGAGAGAAAATGAGGTCAGTCTAAAGAAGATGGTTAAAAGCCTGAGTTTTAATCTGTTACCTAGTAGGAAACTGTTAACAGTAACATCACATTAGAATGAACAGCTGTGTTGGGCAGCCTTTAGATCTGACTGGGGAGCTGTGAACTTGAGGACTTTTCAAGGTTTAAAAGGTAGCATTCTGAAACATGTGTGTATATGTTTATAATCAATTAAAGCAAAAGGAGACAGATTTTAATAATCATGTAAGGAAAGAATTTGTGTTTGGCACAGATTTATTTCTCTTGGACAGCTATGATGGGTCAGAGGCAGTTAGAAGACCCCATGTGTCTGGAGCGTAGTGACAGTGAGGATGAGTCTCGAGTTCTCTGTCTCGAGTTCTCTGGCTTGTAACTTCTGTTTAAAGATCTTAGCTAAAATTGCCAGACATATTTTTTATAAATTTGTTTTGTCTTTCGAGCAGTTTTCTCTCTTAATGGAAGCTAAGTTTTACCAAGGTATTATAATATATGGGCACTCAATAATATTTCCTCTTTGCTATAGGTAAAAGTTCTGTCAAGAGGCTGACAGATAAGGTAAGCAATGGAGGGGAGATCTCTCTTTTTTTTTAAGAAGGAAAATAAATTTTTATAAATTACTTAATTTATGAAAGATTTATTATATGTGTATTTAAAGGATATCGAGGACACACTAGCAGGAATCAAAAAAGCTGGTTGTGGATCAACTTTCTTTAGAGACCTCGGCGATAAAGGTAACTTTGGTTTGTTGTTAAAATTCCAGTTGCATTTTACTTAACATTATTAAGGAGTTATGAGGTTTGCACCTATAAATTGGAGAATATATATTAGAGAATCTACAGAGAGGATGTTATAGCACTGTGTTATTTAATAGATTTTTTAAAATCATAATAAAGTACTCATTACATTGGAAGTAATTTTCACAAACTCTTTGAGCAATTACAGAAAAAGTATTTAAACGTCAGTTTTATTAAGCTTGGGGAAAGGATGAGGCAGAGCATCTCAAGTATGAAGAGAAGGCCTTGGAGAGAATATGGAGGCCTTGTCAGAGAACCCACCCAAGCTAGAGCCAGGAAGGGTCGTCACTGAGAGCAGGCTGGGCTGTGGTCCTAGGGGGAGGGCGAGGGCAGGTCTAGCGCTGGGTTGGATCCTGGAGGCAGAACACGGAGAAGGGTGTCTGGTGTGAGGTGAAAGCCCTGGGGGATGGAGGCCAAGGGGGCCTTGCTCTGTGTTGAATAAAGGGACTGGAGGCCTCTCTGGGTGTGTGGGGTTCTGTGGAGTGGGTGGGGGTGGGGGGTGGTGGGCCTGCCACTGTCCTTGGCGGAGGACCAGTTCTCAGGTGCATCAGGGCTCAGCCGAAGGCGTTTCCTGAGGAGGGGGATTTTGGAGCATCCACAGCAGCGTTTTGGTGGAAGCAGGACGTGTGGTGGGTTGAGTCAGGAAGAGGGAAGAAAGACCAGCTGCAGGCGTATTAGCAGAGGACAGAGGCTGTTTGGCAAGTGGGCTGTGGTCGTGAGGGCAGCTGGGCATGAGCCAGAGTGAGCAGACGTGACCCACTCCGGGGGTGAGAGAGGGAGTCTGGGCCTATCCTGAGAGCAGTGGGGTGTGGGTGGGGTGTTGTGAGAAAGCTGTCTGGGCGGAGGGAGCTGAGGGGCTTTAAAGGGTGGGGGAGGCTAGGTGACGGTAGAATAGGATGACAGCACTCACGTCAGAGTGGAAGAGGAGGCGTGCTGGGCAGTGGCTGGAGGCACAGAAACCTCACTTCCTGCCATCCACGCGGGGGTGTCCTAAAAACAGCCAACAGTAAGGAGTAGAACTGGCTGGCAACAAGGAAGGTAAGCAGAGCCGCATGGTGATAAGGAATGGGAAGGAGCGTGAACAGGCCTAGTGAGAACAACTGCCCTCGCCAAGTGCTGCCACTTCTCCAGGAGTGAGCGCCCTTACCCCAGGCTCTGTTGACCGTTGCCTTCCCTGGTGGCTCAGACAGTAAAGAATCTGCCCGCAGTACGGGAGACCTGGCTTCAATCCCTGGATTGGGAATATCCTCTGGAGAAGGGAATGGCCTCCCACTCCAGCATTCTTGCCTGGAGAATTCCATGGACAGAGGAGCCTGGCATGCTACAGTCCATGGGGTCACAAAGAGACGGACATGACTGAGCTACTTTCACTCCTGGCCATTAGTGCTTCTCACTGGAACCTAGAAACAGCTTTGAGCTCTTTCTCTTTGTCCTCCCATCCTTCATAGGCAGTCAAACAGACATCTTTCTAATTTTGCTTCCTAAATATTGATTGAATTCATCCTCTCCTCTCCCATCTCTTAGAGAAGCTAACAGGAAACAGAACAAGAAAAAGTCGTGAGAGAAGGACTTTAACCAGTTCTTTTTGTTGTTGTTTTTCTCTGAAATACATGAGTTGAAATGCACATTCCAACTTAAAAAGCGCTGAACGTTTTATAGGAAAGATTCAACAGATACACCTTTTTCCAGATATACCCCTTTGTTGATACGAATGAAGTCATTTGAAAATCAGAATGTAAAATTTAGCTACATTTGGAGCAATTTAAAATATTCTATTTTACCACCTAAAAAAACTATCAAAATGTTTATTATACTGTAACTAGCAAAAGATAATGTACTTTTGCTAGTGTACTACAGTTTTTTGAAGTAAGAAAATAGTCCACCTCCAGGCATTATTATAAAGAAAAGTAGATTATAAGTTATAATTATTATGTATTTTTTAAAACTGAGCAGAATTCTTAACATAATGCCATCCTCAGGGATATACTGAATATAAATTATAAGATATATTGTAAGATACGAATATGTTCCTGTGATTCACGTAGTAATTTCTCTCTGGGGAACAGAGTTCTCAAAATTGCTTTCAGTAGCAGGTCGTATTTTTCAATGATTCCAAATTTAAAATGTTTGTAGAGAAGCATGGTAACTAATAGAACTTAATCACCTCTTGAGACTAGTGGCTCTTAAAGATTCTTTAATAAATTTTTCAATGTAAATTATTTAAAATTTCTATTTGACATGCAGTTTTGAAACATTGCCATTTAACAGCATTTATTTTACCATTCAGTATAACAAACATATATTAAACTGTTTCTCCTATAAATATTCAGAAGTGTCAGTTTTCCTTAAAAGCATTTTCAGAGGCAGCTGCCTAGAATGCTGTTGGAGAGCTGTGTTGTCTATAATCTGTCTTGAGAGTGTAGGCTGCTATTTTTACACTGTCTCAACTGTGTTTATTCAAGCATTTTATTTAAGTCAGTATTTCAAAGAAAGACTCTGGAAGTTTCTTTTTCGAAAAGCCCCCTCCCCACCACACACAGGACACATACCTGTGTCTCGAGAAAAGAAAGCTGAGGTTCCCCTTTGGCACCAAGCCCAGCTCAGTCCATCAGTCTGGTGGTTTTTTCACATTGCTGTGTTCCTTTGAAAATCAGAAAGAAAAAAAAAAAAAAACACTTCACTTTTTTTGAGGCTGCCAAGGGATGGAATACTTTGATCCTTCAGCTAAGATTAGAGCATTTCTCTCAGGTATGAGATATGACAAAACACACTTAATTTATTCTCCATTCATGTAAACACTGAATGTTTTTAGGAAAAAATACCTAGAGACTTACTGTGGGCTTTTTTATTAAAGGGAAGTACACCTGCTTCAGAATAAAAACATCAGAAAAGTTGGTGATATAAAAAAACCTGTAAGTCATTGAGAGCATTTAAAATATATACCTGAAGTTGCCTATGAGCTGAAGCAGTGGACCACCTGAGTGGTCAGACCCTCAGCCACCTTGCTCTGCACGGCTCTCACCCCGCGTCAGCTGTGCTCTCTGGAGCCCTTGGGGACAGTCCCCCTTCACAGCAGGATGTGCCGCACTGTCACCCTCAACCCACTCCCTTCCTCATCTCCAAGCCACCCGGCCGCCACTGCACTTCCTGGGGTCTCTTCGGCAGGCACACGCTTGCAGACAAGCCCTCACTTCTCCTGGCTCACTTCAGCTGCATCTCCCCTATGCACATGCCTCCGCTTCCCCCACCCTGGCATGCAGGTCTACCCGTCGTTCAAAGGCCACGATTAGAACTACTTCTCTGTGACTCTGCCATCATCTCAACTCTGGAAACGACTTCACCTTTTGTTTAAACCCTGTATAACTTACTGTCTGCGTCTCTTGGTGGCTTTTAGTATTTCCTGTAAACATTTGCCTTCTGGCCTCCTGGTGAAAGTACACAGCACAGTATAGAATTCTGCCAAAGAATTTCTGCCAAACTTGAATCTCAGCTCAGCTCTGGATCTGAATACCAGTTTGTCGAGAATACAGACCTTAGAGGAACATGTGGAATGACACCAAAAAGATGCAGTTCACAAAGTCTTCTAGATACTTAAACCTTACAGGACAAAGGACCAGGTTTCTTCAACAGTTAAGCTGAAACTGAAGGGGAAAAATGGTGAGGGACGGCCTATAGATGAAAATGAAGTTATGGCTATAGAGATTAGTTTCTTCATTTTAAAAACATAGTTTGACTTCTGGTGTATTGAAATCTCTGGCCATTCTCCTGAATTTGTGAATTTGCTTCACTTGAAATGCTATTAATAGTAAAAGTAGAAATTACACAAAGTGACATGCAGATGAAACCTCCAGTGGAGATATTTACCTGTTGGCTAGCGACCAATCGCCTCATTCCTAGTAACAGTGACCTAATAAACCTCGGTGGCGCAGAGGTTAAAGCGTCTGCCTGCAGTGCGAGAGACCTGGGTTCGATCCCTGGGTTGGGAACATCCCCTGGAGAAGGAAATGGCAACCCACTCCAGTATTCTTGCCTGGAGAATCCCATGGAGGGAAGAGCCTGGTGGGCTACAGTCCACGGGGTCGCAAAGAGCTGGACATGACTATGCGACTTCACTTCACTATATTTGACTCTCTTAAGAAAACTTTCCGCTGTAGGAAAGAGGTAGTTTAAAGTAAAAATGTGTGTGTTTTGATCGGGTGGAGGCTCCAAGAAGCATGTGTTTGGTTACTTCTGAACCATCTAAAGCTGATTATCTGATGTCGGTGTTTTCTCCCTTTCAGGGCTGATCTCCTACACTGAGTATCTCTTCCTGCTCACGATTCTCACCAGTAAGTGCTCCAGTTTTGCTTATCGATCATATGAATCCTCTCTCCTGGTGCGGGAGGTTTGGATTCACTTTTCTATCATTAAGGATGTCGCTGGTGCCGCAGTTCCTGTGCCTGTAAGGCGGCACTGCTGTGAGGTTATCCGCCCACTGCTGTCTCAGAGTCAGATGCAGCCTTCTTGTAGGAATATGAAACATGCCTCCTCTGACATTCTGCAGAATCCCTGACCAGTAACTCTCCTCTAACTGCTAAGGTCATGAAAATCAAGGAAATATTAGGAAACTTTCTGAGCTCAGAGGAGATAAGGGGACATAGCAGCTAACTGCAACAGGCTTTCTTGTGTTTGATCCTAGAATAGAAAAAACATGAAGTCCAAATAAAGTCTGTAGTTTAGTTTAAAAATGCTACACCAGCATGAATTTCTTAGTTTTCACAAATATCCTGTGGTTACATAAGATGCTAACTTTAGAGGAAGCTGGGTGAAGGGCCCCTTAGAGCTCCCTGGACCAGCTTTGCAGTATTTCTGTAAGTCTAAAGTTATTTCAAAATAGTTCTTGCAAAACCCTCCTCTGAGAAAGGGAAATAAAGAGTAGTAATCAAGATGTGGGTTCGATCCTGGCTTAGGAAGATCCCCTGGAGGAGGAAATGGCAACCCACTCCAGTATACTTGCCTTTAGAATCCCATGGACAGAGGAGCCTGGCGGGCTACAGTCCACAGGGTCGGAAACAATAATACCGAGACACATGGCACAAATGTCAATCAGTGTGAAAATAGCCAAGGTATATAAGAACATAGGAAAGCCTCTAGCAGAGCTGAAGAAATAAATGAAGTTCTCAATTGGATTTTGCTTTTGAAGTGCAGAACACTTAACAGCAGAGTAGCGCACCATGGACACGTACCAGCCTTTGAGAATTGTCATCCATCCTGAGAAGGGATTGTTGTTTACTTTAGGTGCTTACTTGTGTTGTTTCTGGTGGCTTGTTTCAAGTTTGAGGACCTGTAGATCTTCAGATACTTGCATTCCACCAACATGTATGTAATGACATGCTCACTTTAGCAGCACATACATCAACGTTTATGTGATGATTCATTTTTCACTTGCAGAACCCCATTCTGGGTTTCATGTTGCATTTAAAATGCTGGATGCAGATGGTGATGAGATGGTTGAGAAAAAGGAATTTTTTAAGGTAAGTAGGTTCTAGTTATTTTTGGTTTATCATAAAACACCTGAAGGCTTGCGTGGTAATTCTACATTTCTATTAAGATGAAAATTGTATCCACTGCCAACATATGAAGTGTCAAAAAATTCTATATACATTCAAAAATACTAAAATTTCTGTAATACACCCTTAAGGAAACAGTTACAGAACAGGGGATAAGATTCTGGAAGAGGAAATGAGCTGAAGCGCCTGCATTTTGTAGAGTTTTATTTTTTTGATTTCAGCAAATGATAATACAACAGAAAGGGCTTCATAGATAAGTAAAAATTTGTTGTTACATCTCACCAGAAAACAGTAAGAAAAATAAAACCTTAAACGTTCATGAAGAATATGAGGGAAAATGAAAAAGCCACAATAGGTATAAATTGGTGTGAATTTTCTAGGAATTTGTGCAGGCTCATAATTGAAAAGCAAAAAATATGCTTAAATGGTGTTTCTCAATACATAACTCTGTTACATGGCAGCAGTAAATCTCACTCCATTCCAAGGAAGTTGGCAGTAACGTTCAGAAGTGCGTCAGTGCACGTAAACAGTGGGGAGTGTGCCAGGCAGAGCTCGGTGTTCATCTAGAGGAGCACTTTATGGAGAAAATGCCTCAGCTCTCTCATCTGTGCTTTTCTTCCAGTCTCCAGTGTCCTAGGAAGAGAGAGAACAAAGCTTGTTGAAATTATATATAAAAGTGGGAGTCTATACTTAACTTACATTCAGTTAAGTAGCCAGTAGCACATGGGACTGTTAAACCCTTGAAATAATAACTGTGACTAAGAAACCTGAGTTTCTAAGTTTTAGTTCATTTAAAACTTACATTGAAAAACTGACATTCACTTCAGGTATTGGCAGATTCTCAACTATGTTTGAAACAGCTTGAGTATGTGACTCTACTTTTTAATTTTTACCTTTATTTACTTTTTATTTGCTTTTATATGAAACCTAAATACAGATCAAGTACAGGTACACCCTGGAGAAATTGTGGGTTTTGGAGAAATTGTGGGTTGTGGGCCAGATCATCTCAGTAAAATAAAGCAAGTCACACAAATGTTTCAGTTTTTTAGGGAAGGTGGAAGTTATACTGTGGTCTGTTAAGTGTGGAATAGCATTATATCTCAAAAAAAAAAAGCACATACCTTAATTTAAACATATTTTTTTGCTAATAAATGGCTAACTATCATCCGACAATGCAGGGTTGCCACAAATCTTCAATTTGTAAAAAGACACAAAATCAACAAAGCACAATAAAACAAGGTGTGCCGGTATTTCCTATGACTCTATTACCTGAATGTCTTGTAGTGTAAAATACACACTGGATTTTGAAGAAAAGAGAAAGGAATGTAAAGTACCTTTATTTTTATATGGAATATGTGATAAAGTCATAATTCTGAGATATTAATTTCACCTGTTCTTCTTTGTATTTTTGCTGCACTTTAATAAAAATGAAACTAAAAACTGCAGATGATAAATTATCTTTTATATACAAGAATAATAACAATTTCAGTCATTGGCTTCACTCTGAAGAAAAGGTTCTAAAATGGATGTAGATAAGTAAAATTTGCACCAATTTATACCTATTGTGGTTTTTTCATTTTCCCCCATATTCTTCATGAGGCTTAAGGTTTTATTTTTCTTTATTTTGGTGGGATGTAACAACAATTTTTTACTTATCTACTTTTTTTGGTTCTAAAATGGATGTTACTTACTTAAGTATCTGTTATGTTGGTATCCTTATTTTTTCAAATGATTGCCCAGTTAATAGACTTTTTAAAATAACTGAACAGCTACTGACACTGGCTGCATGTTCAACTGAAAGACAGGGCCATTCACCTGTGGCTTCGCTGCCTGCTCACTCACATGGTCTTGGCGTTCACTTTATTCACCTACTGTACACCCTCTCCCACATGGTTTCTAAAAATGTTAAATAGTTGTAAATCTAATTTTTACAGGATCCCAACTGATTTATCAATGCATTCCCTGCTTAAGATCTTTCTTGCTATATCCTTTGTTTCTAATTTTTGAGAGTTTCTTATACATAAAATCAATTATTTTAGTAAATTTGCAAAGCCTGTGGATGGGCTCTTCTTAACAGGGATTTCCTGAGGGATCCCGTCTGTACCTGTTTGAAGCATCCAGTTGCTTGTATCACCATATCTCATCTTGAGGACACTCACCTTAAAACTTTTCAAGTACTGTTTTTTAACATAATACTTGAACACTCTAAATTTACAGAACCACTTTCTGAACACTGCATTTTTTTCTTATATGTTTGGGAAATTCTTAGCATTTCCGTGAATTAAGAAAACAAGAAAAAGAATTATGTTAGAATACATCACTGATTTTTTTTTTTTTTTTTCAGTTTATAAAGCTCAGCCTTCTAAGCCCGTAAAAGGTTCTTTGTGCTGATCTCAGGAATAAAACACTAAACTTGATAACCCATGGAGCATGATAGTTTGTTGACTTAAACAGGGTAGAGGAGAAAAAAACTATGTTTACATTAACTATTTGAATTTCCATGATCATTATATTAGGAAGCCTAGGTATATAGCATCTTCTGCTTGAAATTTCATGAAAAGAACCAACAACTCTTTCCAGGTCAGAAAAGCAGAGTTTAAAAGGCAGGATTTTGTGTGTTTGTTCCTTCTTCCAACTTATCTGAATGTTTCTCCAGTGAATTTTACTTGTTGCTCTTCCCACCATAAGTGCTAGAAAAGTAATGAAAATTACTTTAATACCCTAAACATAAATATAACAGACTGACTTGGAACAGCAGATGGAAAGTAATAGATTTGTATAAAGTCTTGTGAAAATGTCCCAAAATATAAAATTCTTAGTTTATGACTTTTGTGTGATGTGGTACACCCCTGTCTTATTACCATCCTGATCTCCTGGCTGTGTTGGTTGGTGTATTGTTCACAGCTTCATCGCAAGAGTGAGTAAAATAGCCACTCTGTGTATAAGCCAGTATAGCCAGTATCCACTCTGTCAGATAGTAACAAACACCACCACCAGTGATCAAAGCCGATAATAGTAAACCAATTTAGTCTTTTGCCTTGATAGATGGTGCATCTGCTTATTGGGATGAGTGCCAGGATTTTAGTGCAATTTCTTTAAACAATAGGTTGATGACAAGTCTGTTTACTAGTGTGAATTTTTCCTTAGGTGGTCCTCTGACTTCACATTTCTCCCACACTGGTGGGAAGGGCTGTGCTTTTAATGCAGTGAGGTTATCATTTTAGAATGCTACATATTCCTGCTCAAGATATTATTAAATGCAAAGACCTTCAGTAGAATTCACTCTTCTTGATTCTGGAATAGTATTCTTACTCCAGAATTTAAATTCTCATGATCCGTCCTGAAAGCAAAAATAAGTTAAATTGACCTATGTGTTACACTTTTCTTCATTTTCAGCCTGAAATTGAAAATATGGATCAGTATGAAGTTGGTCATTTTGGCTGTATTTTCTTAGACTTTCAGAATGTGTGTTTGAATGTGTCCTCCTGGCTTTTTTCACCACTAATGTTAAGAAAAAATACTTTTTTTTTGGTCTAACAAAGCACCGCTGTTTCTACCAGAAACTCTTCTTCCTCTGCCTAGAGGGCCTTGCCCCATTCCTTTTATAGCTAGTTACTCAGAGCTCCACCCAGATGCCCTGTCCTCATAGAGAACTCTTCAGAAGGAGCCAGTCTTAATAGAAGCCCCTGCCCAGTATCTCCGATTTTTCTGGTCACAGCACTTGACACTGTCTGAAATTCTCCTGTTCGTTCGTTAGCTTGTTGGTTACCTCTAGCCCATTAGAACTTAAGCTCAGTGAGAGCAGGGACACTCTCTGTCCATGACCACTGTGTTCCAGCACTTAGAACAGTCGTTTGAGCAGCACCTAGTCCTCTGGTCATGACCCACATCAAAAACAAATCCAATGACTCTCTCCGCTTGACTTTAAGATACTTCAGAGCAACAGTGACACCAACACTATGACATTGCCCAAAGAATGGACAGGTTGATAATGGAGCATAGAGTCCACACTTACATGATCACTCGATTTTCAGTAAAGACACCAGAGCAGTTAGTGGGAAAAGCAAAGTCTTTTCAACAGATGACAGTAAAACAAATGGATAGGATATAGACATGGAAAACATTAGCCACAACCCCTCCCTCACACCGTACACAAAAATGTATTTGAGATACACATGTAAGCATGAAAACTGAAACCAGAAGCTTCTGGGAAAGCGCCTAAGAGATTATCTTCAGGATGTGGGGTAGGGCAAGGGGTGGGGTAGGTGGGGCAGGGAGTGGGTAGGAGAAGTGCAGCTGAACCAGGAGTGGCTGGATGCAGCTAACTGTGAAGGCTACATAATGCATGTATGTTGGGTTGTTACAGGAGTCTCTGCTGTGTCTGAAATTCTCCATGAAAAAGTGGAAGTGAATATTGTTCCGTTGTGTCTGACTCTTTGTGACCCCATAGATTATATAGTCCATGGGATACTTCAGGCCAGAAAACTGGAGTGGGTGGCCTTTCCCTTCTCCAGGGGATGTTCCCAACCCAGGGATCAAACCCAGGTCTCCCACATTGCAGGAGGATTCTTTACCAGCTGAGCCACAAGAGAAGCCCAAGAATACTGGAGTGGGTAGCCTATCCCTTTTCCAGGGGATCTTCCCAACCCAGAAATCGAACCAGGGTCTCCTGCCTTGCAGATGGATTCTTCACCAACTGAGCTATCAGGAAAGCCATAATGAAGACCTTAGGAGGTGTGGGAAACAAAGCAAGAAATGTTTGGGTATTGAACTTGGCAGTATGTCAGTTGTCAATTTAAAAATAAAGGATAAAATGAAAGTTTTTCAGCTTTATTCCCTGAAATAAGTGGGGGGAGGGGGAGGAGGGGAGAATGTTGAAAAGTTTGAGGGCTTTAGAGAACTAGAGATACACCATATGCCTAAAACAAATCTCATAGAAGCAGCTGCATTTGAGATAATTTGCAATTTAGTGGCAGCATTTTTCAATACTAACAAAGAAATAGCCTAGGAAGAATTGGGCAAAGGTTTGTCTCCTAATTGATTTGGATCCATAGTATGAGATTTTGTCTACATTTAATTTTTTTTTAATTCTTTTTTTTTTTTAATTTGCTTTCCATGTGAGAATTGGTACAAATGATTCTGAAAGGTAGGTAGGTTTTTTTTTAATGTATTCAGTCTTAAGGTACTATTGATAGTTTCATAATTAGTAGAAAGATGTAGGCCTTTAAATTGTTTTAATGCTTTATAAATGCATTAAGAGACAAGGGGAGAACATTTATAGGATATGAATAGCTTTTTTAAGAGCTGGGTACTTGAAATGTGTCCATGAAGCATCAGAGATAGAAAAAGAAGAGAGGAGATAGAGAAAAGATAGAGGAGATAGAAAGAGAAGAGAATAAAAATTCTCATGGAGATGAGGATAATCATGATGTTTTCATACCTTAATGTGACGCTTTTAGACTGAATTAAGTGAGCCAGCTTTCTTAGGAGAAAAGATGATCCAAATTGTAATAAACGTAATAATATTAATACTTGCATATCCATTTTCATCTTTGATTCTTGTATGATCTAAGGGGAAAAAACTATTAGGAGTCATAAGGCAAAAATAATTTATTATTTAACAAATAACTAGTTTACATTTTATAATAGAAACTTAGCATCTGTCTTTTAGGTTGTTTTTAAAAATCTGGTAGACCTGCACCTGAATTCCTGTTTGCCCTTTTCCTAGCTGCAGAAGATCATAAGTAAACAGGATGACTTGAAGACAGCAATAACCGATGAAACGGAATGCCAGGTATTTGCAAATAAATTGAGTATTTCCAAGCAGATGTTGTTAGAGTAGCTTCTCCATCCCATTTTTTCAAATAAGGATTCCCAGATAGTTGTGAAAATTTTTCTAAGTATTTTAAATAGATTTGCCATATTCACATGATCCAGAGCTCAGAAGATTCACCCAGCCTATGTGTGCAGGGCAGAACCCCCCTCCAGTGACCCTGGTCTATGTCCCCGCTTCAGGCTCTTCTCAGCACCTGCTGCCACTTCCCCTGGGCCAACCCTGGGAGCCAAGAGCACCTGGCAGCCTGCATTGTGTGGTCTCTGCCATGGGGACAGTGCATCCTGGCCTGGGAGACAGGCCCAGTGCTTACCTGGCTGACTCTCTGCCTGGCGGAGCATTGGTGAACTTGTCCTTGTGCCCTCCCTGTCTGATCCCAGTTACCTTTCTGGCTCTGAGCTGCAGGTGTGGGTTTGTGACCCCTGTCCTGTAGCATTCGCTGGAGGACTCAGTGCAGTCGCTCTCCTGGGTTCCCATTTAAAGCCCTAGACCACAGCCCCGTTCACCCTCCAAGCACATTTTTTTCTCTGGGTCCTGACTATCCCTCAGCTGAATGGTGCCCGAAGATATAAAGTCGTGGGAGCTGGCCCATCCTCTGCCTCAGCCCCCACGCCAGCTGCCTGCCCCTCTACAGCCCAAGTTCTGACGAGTTCTCCCACTCCCACACAACAGTCACCTGCCTGCCACTGATTCTGGGCGGTGGGGGCAGGAGTGGGGAACACCTGAATCCAGCCTGTCTTTCTCTAGCTGTTCTTTTTCAGATAATTTGGTTTAAATGTATACCCCCTTTGTTGTTTAGTTGCTGCTGATCATCTTTTCAGCCGTTCTGATTTTTTTTGTTTGTTTTATTGACATTGTGAAGGAGGAAGTCTCTGAACCTGCTTCTCACTGTCTTGAATGGACTCCTCACCTGGGGACCTTGTAATTAGGAAAAGCTAGTGTTTTTCAGATTTCTAGCATCCTGCAAAAGGTTCCAGACTTCCCTGCTTTAATTCTCTCAGTCCTGCTTCATTAGAAAGTGCCTCGGGGGCACGTTTTGAAATAACTAATCTCACTGCTGTAAGCTCTCTTGTTGGCCTGATCCAGAGTCTGTTCTCTGTGGAGACCTCCTGAGTCCTCTCAGTGTTTGGCCATGGGTGTTCGCCTCCTCTTGAGCACAGGTGATACAGAACAGTGTTATGTAGAGTGATGGACAGAAGGGTTGCATCTATTTTATGCACTTTGTTGTAGTTGTTGTTATAGAAATCTTTTGTAGGTATTGTCCTAGGAATTGTCCAGGCTCCAGGATCCATTTCTGTTCTTGGTTGTAATTTACTTCAAATTATTCTATCATTTTTTTATAGGAACAAACGGTGCAAGAACCTGAAATTAACACAACACTTCAGATACGTTTCTTTGGAAAAAGAGGAGAAAGGAAACTTCATTATAAAGAATTTCGAAGGTAAATGCAAAACATATATATATGTTCATTTGGGGGAATTTTATAGCTAAGAAGTAAAGAAACAACTGAAAACATGTATTTATGTCCCAGAACTGCATACCATAAGACCAGATACTGTGTGTGAGTCTCTGTAGTATCTCTGAGAGCAGAACCTATGAAGTGTAAACTAAAGTTACTATGTTCAAAATACATCAGTTAACCAGATAGAAATGGTTTGCGCAGGGAGCGACCAAGGGACAGAGAATAGCAAGGAAGGACACAGAGGCATGAGAACATGTGCCTTGTGCAGGAATCAGAGAGGCTGGGTCTGGTAGAAATAAAAGGGAAGGGTAGAGGTGAGGGCGGAGGCCCTGAGGCCTGGGGCTTGAGTTACGCCCATGAGGGAGGCCCTGAAGGGGACCGTGGAAGGTGCTGGTCAGATGGGCTTACTCTGGCAGGACAAGGGGTAACAGCAAAGGAGGGATCCTGTGAGAGACAAGACACAGTTAGGAGATAAAATCGTTGGGCGTGGTGATTGTTTAAAGGGAATAATTTCACTTAGAATTCTTTAAACTTTTTGAATTAGAGTTTCTGTAAGTAGTGGGCCCTGTGAAATTTGTTACACCATTATGCAGTTTTTAAAAAAGATGCAATGAACAGAGAATGCTTTAAATGCAGTTTTTCCGGAACTTGTCTGTTGGATGGAGTAGGGTACCCTACAGTTAAAATTATGGGTGTACTGAGTTAGAATTCAGTAATCTTTAAATTTTTTCATAAGTTGTAAAGTAATAACAGAAAATAGCTCCCATACATGTTTTATATATGTGTGTGTGTAACATAAACATATAATTTTTTACCTGCCCAAATTAATCCTAGAAATTCCACAAGAAGCTCTTCATGTGAGTGTGGAGCTTTTAGTTTTGTTTCTATAGGCCTGTGATGTTTCTATAGAACATCTTTAGAAAGATGTTGCCTTTTCTGCCCTTTGTCTCAGTCTCCTCCTTACAGCCTATCAGATGAAGGATACTGTTTCATAAAGACATACAGCTTGTACGTCTCCAGGAAAGACAAGGAAGATGATACCAAGAGACACTGTTGTGGTAGCTAATTATGGTATTAGTATAGATATTAATATTCTTATTTAAAGACACAGTATTGTATTTTGAAAAAGTATCTGATTTAGACAAACCTGGGTTCCAACGCTGAATTTGACAGTTTGCTAAGTGTGATCTGATGGACAAACGGTTGGAGACCTGCAGTATATTGAAACTCATGGGATACTGCTCAGGGTGCCCATGCTCCTGAGTGGGCGCACGCTTAGTTACAGCACTAAGGTGAAACCACAAGTCCTGACGTCCATCTCGTATTCCAACATTTAGGTTTATGGAAAACTTACAGGCGGAAGTCCAAGAAATGGAGTTCCTTCAGTTCTCAAAAGGTTTGAGTTTCATGAGAAAAGAAGACTTTGCAGAGTGGCTCCTTTTTTTCACTAACACTGAAAATAAAGATGTTTATTGGAAAAATGTGAGAGAGAAGCTATCAGCAGGAGAGGTTGGTGTGGCTTTTTATAATGCTTGTGATGAAGATGAAATGATAAGTTAGACATTGATAGAATTCAGTAGCTTCCAAATTAATCAAGACTGAGTGACATAATTATATGATGCATGAAATGATGATTGCCAAACTGCTAGTAATGATTAATGAACAGTGGTAAGATTTCAAGTGATTTTTTAAAAATATTTATTTTTATTTATTTATTTGGCTGTGCCAGGTCTTAGTCGCCGCATATGGAATCTTTAATTGCGGCATGTGGAACTTAGTTCCCAGACTAGGGATCAATCCCAGGCCCCCTGGTTTGTTTTTTTTTTTTACTTTATTGTTCCAAAAAAAATTTTTTTTGACATGGGGATGTGTTTCTATATAATTTTTTTAAAGCTATCTCTGATGAGGAAAAATATAATGAAATACAATGAAGGTTTCATTTATAATTACAATAGAGATACATAACAATTAGAAATATATTTAACAAGAAATATATAGAAAAAACTTTAAACCTTGGATATAAGAAATAACTCATCTAACAGTAGAGACATCCCCTGCTTTTGAACAGAACCTCTTAGTATTACAAACATGGCAGCGGTCCCTTAAATAACCCCTAAGTGTAGTGTCAGGTCAGTCTGCACGGCCTTGATTTGCTACACCAACACATCAGCCCTGGACACCCCGCAGCCGACACAGGAGAGCAACCTTCTCAGTCATGCTGCTCATCCATGGTGGGCCGGGGGTAGAACTGCCCACATCCTTGCTTGGGGACCAGACTCTCCAAGCCTCTGCCCCCAAGGAGCACCACCATCTGCTAGAAACCATCCAGAAAAGAAAGGAGTGGACCACGTTCCAGCAAATAAATGTTCAGGCCTGGAGATGTCACACTGAGCTAGTGGCTGGACTGATGGCCTGAAGGCCCTAGCTAACTGAAGGGAGGCAGAGCTGTGTGGTCCTGAGTGCACAGGGCTCAGAGGAGTACCAGGTACCGTGACCACCAACCAACATCCATAAAACAGTCTCGGATTCTTGGGAGGGAGCCAGACAAGCCACAAGTCTGTGATACTGCTGGGGTTCCAAGGGACAGGGAAACCTCTGCACCTTCCCTATAATTTTGCTGTGAACCCAAAACTGCTCTTAAAAAGAATTAAGTCTTTTTAAAAAGAAAGCTGAGATTAATATACAGCACCAAACATCAGAACTAAAACAGTGTGACTGACAATGAATTTGACAAATCAGTTGAACAGAAAATAAAATCAGAGATAGATACAAATACAGAAATTTAGTATGTGTAAACTCAGATTATAAATTGGTTGCATAAAAAAACTTAATAAATAGAACTGAGGTAATTCACTGGGTATCTGAGGGAGAAAATGAAGGTGACCTCTGCCTCCCTCATGACTCAGAAATAAACTTGAGGTGGATCAAAGAACTAAAGTTAAAGAGAAAACTGAGTAAGTATGGAAGAAAACTTGGAAACAATCTCTGAGAGTGGGTCTACGTACTAAGTAAAACCCAAAAGCCTTCTGTTGAAATTGATTAAATTACTGCATAAAATATACAAATCTGTTGCCGTCCTCACTCCCCCCCAGATTATCAAAATCAAAAGGAAAAATTAGCAAAATGGAGGAATTACTGGCATCACAATAATAGACCAATTTCTTTAATTTATACAATGAGGTCTTTAAAAATCAAGACCGCAGAAGGGTCTGACATTCTACCGTATTTAATGTAGAAAATGGGATCTCAGATAGCAGTGTGTTAATTACTAATGGGGCCAAGATTTTGTCTCTGCAAGTTAGCTTGTGTCACTTCCTGGGTGCCAACAGAAGACCCAAACCTGCCAGCTCAGAGCCAGAGAAGGTTATTGTCTGTAATGTGGAGGCTGCCCAGGCACCACGTCTGTCCCCCAGGGCCCATGAGGTGGGTTTGCGCCACAGCCGAGGAGCCCAAATCCTTCATGAGGTACAGTAGGTGCAGTCGTCCCTACTCTGAGGGAGACAACTATGTCTACTCCAAGCTGTTCACTGTGCAGATATCCTGGAAAGACCCTGGAGTAGAATAGTAGCTGGGCCTCTGTCTACGAGACGTGAGAAGCTCGGAAGACCTACTGAGAATTGCCCCCCAGCATCAGGTCACCTGGCAGCCCCTCAGACACCAGAGCAGAGACAGCAGGGACACGAGAAATCCACAAGTGCCTGATGAACATAGATGTGCAGAGTGTTTAATTCACTCAGGGCTTTGAGGGGAGACAGCGGGCCTGTGACACACGCCCCCAGCCTTGCATTCGTGTTCACACCGTGTTCACTCTGAACAGGCACATCCAGGGCCCTGCACTTAATCTGAGGGATCCTCCTAATCTCTATAAAGTCCACACATTTGTGCTCAGTTGGGTCCATCCCAGACTTCGATAGACTACATTCATAGACTTCATTATATAAAAGAGGACTCATAGTTATAGTCATAACATTGTTGAATAAATTTACAAAGTTGTAATAAAAACTCACTTTGTTGTTCTTTTAGAACATTAGTTTAGAAGAGTTCAAGTCATTTTGTCATTTTGCAACCCACTTGGAAGACTTCACTATTGCCATGCAGATGTTTAGTTTAGCTCATCGTCCTGTCAGACTAGGTAAGTTATGTGAGTCACTGAATTTTTGCTATCTATGAATACTGTCACCCTGTTCTTTAACTGATTGATATCAGTCCAGGGACCACTTACCAGAAAAACAATTGATTGGCCTTTTAGTTAATCCAGTGTGGTTATTCTAGATTTACAACCATTTGCCAAACAATTTATTAACAATTAATTTTGCTTTTACTTTCTTATTTTTCTCCCTGAGAAGGAGGAAACATTTAAATGTATATTCAAAACACTGATTAGATTAAAATAGCCTGCTGACGTTTCTCAGCCAGATTTATTATTTGAACACATTCTTAATGAGTATTTGTGTTGTTTTTCTTCCCAAATGATAAATATATAGAGTTGTTTTTACTTCTCAAATAATAAAAATTTAGACTTAGACTATTTTATGTGGTTGATGAGTTTTTATATTTTTTCCCTTCAGCGGAGTTCAAGAGAGCAGTCAAAGTAGCAACAGGACAGGAGCTATCCAACAATATTCTGGACACCGTCTTCAAGATCTTTGATTTAGATGGTGATGAGTGTCTGAGTCATGAAGAGTTTCTTGGGGTGTTAAAAAACAGGATGCATCGAGGTTTATGGGTAACAGATTTTGAGTCTTTAAATGTATATGTAGCTTATATGTTTATATGTAGTTAAGTGAATGGAACTAAACCTAGAATTTGATCTAATATATAGTCTTAAATGGAGTTTTCAACATTTTTAAAGAGATTATAAGCAATTACAACAAAATTATAAGTAATTACAACGAAAGATCTCCTACAGATGGGATCCACCATTTTTGTTTTCTTTTTAAAAAAAATCTGAATCAGGAACCACGATTCCAAATTTTAATTTGGATGTTGTAGTTAGATACCAAGACCCAAGCTGTAGCCCTATCATGTATTAACTATCAGATCTTGCAAAGCTACATAATTTTTCTGACCTTCAGATTCCTCATCTGTACAACAAGGAACCAATACAATCTACTGGAGAGAATTATTAGGATACTTAATGTAGTGACTGAAACACTTGAAGTAAATGTTCACTATTAACATGATTCACTCAGATTCACATATTAGTCTATAACTGAGGGACAGATCAAACTTAGAATTTTGTTTAGATTTGAATCTGCCAGAAACACTCGTGAAAGCACATTGAAACGTCGGCAAGTTGAAGACAAGGGTCCAGGGGGTGAGTAGGAATTTAGTCCAGAGGAGGCAGGAGTGAGAACAGGAGAGGCCATGGTGAACTCACATCAACAGTGCTGTTCATTTACAACTGAGAAGAGCATATTGATCTTCCTGCTGCAAACATTATTTATAGAAAATAAACAGATATGATTTCTACTAATGATTTACAGGCAGCACCTCATAGTTAATAATCATACTCGTAGAAATTAAACCAGCCTTTCCAATTAACTTGTAACATACCCCGGGGCCTCTTTGCCATATCTCAAAAACATACTGAAGAGAAGAGCTTCAAGTCAGTGAGCAGAAAAGGCCATAAATATAATCTGAAACCAACTGCCGCTTCCAGTAGTGGGTCTCCAGCAGTGCTGCGCTCTGTGGGCACAAGGAGCCAAGTGTTTTCTCACCTTTGCTTTCTCATTTAACTGAGATAAATAGTAACCACAAAGTACTTGTGTGAGTTGTTTCTTCCTAAGGCTTCTCATTAAGTATATGGTGACCTCGGTTTCTTTCTTTTTTAATTTTAGCCAAGGTTAGGTTTATCGTTTTTATTCCACGTAGCTAAGTGAAGTTCACCAGAAAAACAGAAATATTATGAAGTATTGTGAAAAGAAAACATTATGAAATGATTTCATTTTAAAACCAACATATGAAAGTCACCAGTCTTTGTTCCCTTCTTGGGGAGGAAACTCCATTCTGTGGTTCCCCTGAGGCCACCCTTGCCTCATTTCACATCTCACCTTTTCCCTTTGGCTTTCACCTGTGCTGCAGGCACTTTCTGTGTCATCACTTGCAGGCCTTTCTGGAGGTGGGTGGGGAACAGGCACCACAAGTACATGGAGATGACGGGGCTAAAGGTTGCAGACACTGACCCTGAGTTTTCATTTTGGTTGACAGGTGCCACAGAATCTCGGCATACAAGAATACTGGAAATGTGTGAAGAAAGAAAGCATTAAAGGAGTGAAAGAAGTCTGGAAACAAGCAGGAAAAGATCTTTAATAGAAAAAAAGAGAGTGTGGGAATTCTGTTGCTCTGAGCAATCACAATCGGGCATTTCTTAGAATGCTAGATGTTTATCCTCCTAAGTCTTCACTGATTTTGTTTGTAATATAAAGATGCCTTGTATTGCTTTCTGATTCAGTCATTTCTTAGTAAGATTTCATTGCAGAACTTCGTAAAAAGAAAAAAGTATTCTTTAACAAAAAGAGACGTTGGCATCTGTCAAAAGGCCTAGGATTAAAGGCTTTGACTTTGGTAAGATGGACAACCTGGTCATGCAGTGTCTAAACTGACTCAAGGTCAGATCAACCTGCGAGCCCCAAAGCTTCTGGAGGTAGATTAAGTGACAGCATTTCAGGTTTTCTACCTGTCCCCTATGTCTCGGATTCTTGTATATTTTATTTCAAATAAGCTGTAAATTAGTTGTCTTCAAAGTAATATGTAAAGTTCAGTATTCCACCTGGAAACTATAAAGTATTTATAAAGATTAAAAAAATTACTGAGGTGCATTTTATGTTGTTGATTGGTTGGTCAGTCACCAAGTTGTGTCTGACTCTTTGCGACCCCGTGGACTGTAGCCCACCAGGCTCCTCTGTCCATGGGATTCTCCAAGCAGGAATACTGGGGTGGGCTGCTATTTCCTTCTTCAGGGGATCTTCCCAACCCAGGGATGGAGGCTGCAACTCTTAGGTCTCCTGGCAGGAGGGTTCTTTACCATCGCACCACCTTCAGCCCCATTTTGTTTTATATGTGTGTGTTGTTTTTTTTTAATGTAAATACTTTTAAATGTAAATACTCCTAAGCCAAAGGTATTTCCCACTGAATTGTAATGGTTATGTGGATTTTTAAAGAAATTTCCCAGCTCTTCCTGAGGAGGTACACAGCAGACAGCAAAGTCACGGTTTGACGTGAAGAGGAGACAGAAGACAAGGCAACCCAGGGTAGATGAGGGGTCAGCTATGTGTGTAAGGGAAACCTCTTGTCCTCAGAAGGTGGAGCAGACCGACACCAGTCCATCCCCCTGACTACAGAACATGGGTCCAGATGAGCTGCAGGGAAAACTCCCCAGCTTCTTTAAATTAAAAGCACTGCAGCGCGGATGCTCCACAAGATGGCACTCTCGCTTTTCCAAAATACTTTATCTTCTTTGCACACCAAGCATGATCTTTAACAGAAAAACCAACAGAAATACCCAGAAAATCAGAACATTTCAAAAATGACTGACTTGTTGAAGGAGCAAGGTAGGAATCTCTGTGCAGACATACCTTAGTTAAACATTTAGCAGCTCCTAGGGAAATGAACACAGGTGCTAGCACGGTAACCGTCAACTTGCAGTCTGTGGTTGTGTCCAGTGATGAAGGCAGTTAATTTGCAGAATCTCCAGGTAACATGTAGTTGGGTGGGTTATGTCCTCCACAGCATCAGGACCAAACCTCAGCCGAGCCTGCGCTGTCCCGCACCCTCTCCCAGGCACTGGTCCTCCTGTGGGTGAGCTTGCTTTCTAAGAGGATGAAATGGGAGCAGATACTTTGCTTATGTTGTTGCTTTGCTTATGTTGATACTTTGCTTATGATGTCTGGATTTACATATATTTAGACATTCAGTCTTGGGAGAAATGGTGTTCATAAATAACTCTATGGTTTATAGAATATCATATAAGCTCTCCCCAATGACATTTTTCAATCCAGACAGAATTGAAGGAATTTTCATTGCAGCATCAATCATTTCAAATCATGCAAATCTGGAAGTAGCTTGAACATGCCACACCACAGAAGTGGATAAATCAGTTGTGCTCGATTGCACCATGGAGTTCCAATAGCGCTTACCATCATGAATGCACCCAATTAAGTTCAGTGATTTTGCTAGTTGCTAAGCTGTTACTTCTGTTCCAGTTCCCCACCACACACGCGCGCACACATACACACAGCATTGTGATGCTGGTCCTGCCAGTGTCCCCAGACCCCAGCCAGCAGCGTGGCAACCCTTGGTACCAATCTTGTGCTGTTCTGGCTGTTGTGAATGTTCTCGTGCTCCCAGAACCAACTCCTTGAGTCCTCCTGCAGAGCCAGCACTGCTGGCCGGTGCCCCTCCCTGGGCAGCCCAGGCCTTTCCTTCAAGCTTCTGGACCCTAACACCCTGCCCCTCTTCTCTGTGTGCCCCTGCCTCAGGGAGGGAGCTCTTCCTGCAAGTGCTTGCTCTGTGGGACCTCAGTTCCTGTGGCCGTTCGACTCTAACACCTGTTTACATGTGTCCTTGTATTATGTTTTCTCTCGATATATTTAAAGTGGCTCCTGACTGATAAAATGACCGTATGCCAGGAACTATAGACACAGAAGACAAACTTAGATAATATTCACACTAGATTATTTACACACAGGATATAAGTTCATGTATACATACAAGTACATATTACATATTTTTACATATACTACATTTATACCTGTCCATACACCTATGTATATAAAATGTCATCTAACCCTCCCACCATGAGAGACAGAAGAAACTTGAGTCTCAGAGAACTTAGAGAAGTCCCACAGTATTACTCAGCAAAAGTGAGGAAGCTGGGGTTGTAATCCACAATCACTGACACCACAACCCATCTTTTTCCCACTCTGCCCAAGTCAGTCTATCCTTCCTAGTGTTTCATGGTTCAATCCCTAGGCTGGTCTGCACGTTTCTTCATGTCATAATATAAATAAGCTTTAACTACTCTAATAACACTAAGACTGTCACTGCTGTATATAGCAGTCTGTGCTATACCAGAGTTAGAAGTTTGAGAAAACAGGAAAACATGTGTGCATGCTCAGTCACTTCAGCCATGTCTGACTGACTTTGCGACCCCAAGGACTATATCCCGCCAGGCTCTGTCCATAGGATTTCCCAGGCAAGAATACTAGAGAGGGTTACCATACCTTCCTCCATTGGATCTTCCCCACCCAAGGATAGAACCTTTGTCTCCGTGGACACCACTAATTCCAGGTTACTTGTCTTTCAAATATTCAGTCAATATGATTCAGTGCCTCTTCTGTGCCTGCTATGTGCTGGGTTCACTTGGAAGCAAAAGAAACCTAGTCCCGCCTTCAGAAAGTTCATAGTTGAATGCGGGGCTCCTTGGCACAAGGCCTTTGTGTCGCCCACCCCTTTGATTATTCCTGTAATCAAGGAGCCTTCATTCAGCTTCCATGCCCTTTCCTGAGTTCCAAGGGGCAGACTTAAGCAGTTGTTCATTAGGGAAGGAAGGGGATACAGAGACCAGGCAGAAACAGTCAAGAGCAGCCTTGAGGCAAGGTCCTATTTCCCCATGAACAGATAACATGCAACAGCATCTTTGAGCTATTCTGCAGCTACTGAACCCACTCCAGTGTTCTTGCCTGGAGAATCCCAGGGACAGGGGAGCCTGGTGGGCTGCCATTTATGGGGTCGCATAGAGTCGGACATGACTGAAGCGACTTAGCAGCAGCAGCAGCAGCTACTGAAACCCACTCCAGGTGGGAGAAGTTAACAATTAACCATGGTATGCTGCTCACATAAATCCCAGACCATCTGGACTTGAAGGCTGATCCATCAGAAGACAGTCCACAAGCTGATCATGCCCTCTTTGAAAAACTGCCATAAGACCTCTCTCTATCTTCTCCAAGTTGGGACATATGGTTTTGAGGGCAGGAGTCTGCTGTGGCCCTCTTTGCTTGGCAAAGCAATAAAGCCCTTCTTTTCTACTTCATCCAAAACTCTGTCTGAGATTCCATTTGGCACTAGTATACAGAGAAGCTGAGCTTTCAGCATCAGCAGACTGGGGAAACTCTAAATAATCCTACAGAGGAGAGGCCCTGAGTGTATTACATGGGGGTTTAACATAGGTTTCATGGCCTCCAGGGCAGTCTCAAATGCTGACCCCACACACATACTCTCAAGAGCTTGGCATGTGCCCCTCTCCTGCCTGGAATGGTGTGTCCAGTCTGCCTTTGTTTAGCAGAAACTTGTCAGTTCTCAATCAAAGCATTCACAGAGAGATCACAGCCATGGAGACTGTACAGCTGTGTAATTTTTCCTAAAAACCTGCTCTTTTCTGGTGGGGAGTCAATCAGTGTTCCCAGTGACAGCAGCCAAAGCCCAGGCTTTCCCAATTTAAATGCAATCAGTAACATGTTCTTGGACTGATCCTAGAACCAGTGGCCAGGACACTTTCTGGGGACAGATTCCAGATGTCTAAACGCAGATCTAACCAAACCAGAAACTCCTGCAGTCATCAGAGTCAGGACTCTGTCATCCCACCTTGACAGCTAAACCTCTGAACTCCCTTCTTGGCTGCATCTCATTAGTCAACAGATCATTAGTCAACTATGCAGCAAAGAAAACGGCCTGGTGCAGCCAAGGTCCACTGATAGATGCTCCAATTAGTGGGAGAAACTTCAGAGAAGCAGGATATTTGCATAGCCTCAAAGGACCTCCCCCAGGAGACTTACTAAATACTGTAATGGTTTGCACAGATGTATCTGATTTTCTCAGTTCAGTTCAGTTCAGTTGCTCAGTCGTGTCTGACTCTTTGCAACCCCATGAATCGCAGCATGCCAGGCCTGCCTGTCCATCACCAACTCCCGGCGTTCACTCAGATTCACGTTCACTGAGTCAATGATGCCATCCAGCCATCTCATCCTCAGTCGTCCTCTTCTCCTCCTGCCCCCAGTCCCTCCCAGCACCAAAGTCTTTTCCAATGAGTCAACTCTTCACATGAGGTGGCCAAAGTACTGGAGTTTCATCTTTAGCATCATTCCTTCCAAAGAAATCCCAGGGCTGATCTCCTTCAGAATGGACTGGTTGGATCTCCTTGCAGTCCAAGGGACTCTCAAGAGTCTTCTCCAACACCACAGTTCAAAAGGATCAATTCTTCGGTGCTCAGCTTTCTTCACAGTCCAACTTTTCTCAGGTTTCCTCCAACACCAGGATAGAGGCGAACAGAATACCAGAAAGAACAAAAGCTGCACATGGGCCAAAAGGTTGTCTCTGTTTCCCAGGCTCAGGACAGAGCCTGACACAGAGTGAATAAAGCAAGGAACTAACTGCAGATGGATTATGGAAGGCCATGCCCGAGCGTGGAGGGGAGGGGAGGGGAGAGCAGACAGGAAGCAGGAGGGACAATGCAGGCCCAGGACTCACCAGCCATGGTGAACCCACAGGACAGTGAACCAAGAAAGTGGGCCTCCAGCCACAGATGAGGGCTCTGTTACCTGAAACAGCTCCCAGCCCCTCTGCTCACCTGCCCTCTCACATCCACTTGGTAACCATCATTCTACCCTCTGTCTCTACAAATCTGATTACTATGCACACTTCTTAGAAGTGTAGTTGTACAGTACAGTTGACCCTCCAACAACAGCTGTGAATTGCACATGTCCACTTATATGTGGATATCTGTCAGTTGTAAATCTTACAGTACTACAGTCCATGGTTGGTTGAATCCTCAGATGCAGAGGACCCTTGGATATGAAGTCAATGCTTATTTACTCAATCACATCCAACTTTGTGACCTGGTGGACTGTAACTCTCCAGGCTCCTCTGTCCATGGGATTTTCCAGGCAAGAATACTGGAGTGGCTTGCCATTTTCTTCTCCAGATTTTCCTGACCCAGAGATCAAACTCTCATCTTGTGTCTCCTGCATTGCCCGCAGATGCTTTACCACTGAGCCACTGGGGAAGCCCTGGATATGAATGGATTAACCCTCATAACTGTTTTTGTCTTTTATGATTGCCTTATTTTACTGTCTTTAAGATTCATCCATGTTGTAAACTGTGACAAGATTTCCTTCCTCCTTAAGGCTGAACAGTATTCCACTGTATATACACATCACATTATGCTTATCCATTATCTGACAATGGACAAGTGTATTGCTTCCTTTTGACAGCTGGGAATAATGCTGCAGTAAACATGGATGCACAAATACCTGTGGGAGTTCCTGCTTTCATTCCTTTTGGAATGAAATATACCAGAAATAGAATTGCTGGATCATGTGATAATGCTATGGTTAATTTGCCGGGGGGGCGGGAACTGCCGTAATTTTCCACAGCAGTCACACCATTCTATATTCCTACCAGCAACACACGAGTTCCCAATTTCTCCATATCCTCAATACTTGTTATTTTCTGCTTTGTGGTTGTTCTTGTTTTGTAGTAGCGATCCTAATGGGGGTGATGTGTTCTCATTTTACTTTTGGCTTGCATTTCCTCGTGGCTCAGATTGTAAAGAATCTGCCTGCAATGCGGGAGACCTGGTGCCCAATCTCTGGGTTGGGAAGATTCCCTGGAGAAGGGAATGGCAATCCACTCCAGTATTCCTGCCTGGAGAATCCCATGGACAGAGGAGCCTGGCAGGCTACAGTCCATGGGGTCACAAAGAGTCAGACACAACTGAGCAACTCAACACTTTCACTGCACTTTAATCAGTGAGCATCTTTTCATGTGGTTATTGGTCATTTGCATGTTTTTTGGGGAAATGTCTATTTAAATCCTTTGCCCATTTTTAAACAGAGTTGTTGGGTGGTGGTGGTGGTGTTGGGTTGTAGGGGTTCTTTACACGTTCAGCATAGCAATCCCTTATATATATGATATGTAAATCTTTCTCCCATTCCATTTGCCTTTTCACTTTGCCTGTAAATGACCATTTCTCTGGCTATAAAATTGAAGGATATTACTTTCTATCAGCACTGAAAATACTACTTTGTTGTCTTATGGGATCTGTTATTGGTAAGAGGTAGTCACAGAGAGTTGGATCATAAAGAAAGCTGAGCACCAAAGAATTGATGTTTTTTAACTATGGTGTTGGAGAAGACTCTTGAGAGTCTCTTGGACTGCAAGGAGATCCAACCAGTCTATCCTAAAGGAAATCAGTCCTGTATATTCATTAGAAGGACTGATGCTGAAGCACCAATACTTTGGCCACCCAATGGGAAGAACTGACTCATTGAAAAAGACCCTGATGCTGGAAAAGGTTGAAGGCAGGAGGAGAAGGGGATGACAGAGGATGAAATGGTTGGATGGCATCACTGACTTGATGGACATGAGTTAGAGCAAGCTCTGGGAGTTGGTGATGGACAGGGAGGCCTGGAGTGCTACAGTCCACGGGGTCAGAGTCCGACAGGAGTGAACTGAGAGGAAGTCAGCTGCCAGTCTTAGTGTTCTTTTGGTAATTTGATTTCTATCTCTGGAATCTGAAAAACCCTAGATTTTTCTCTTTATTCTAAATATTTGATAGTTTCACTACTCTATGTCTAGGTTTCAAGGACTTAAGTCTTTCTTCAATTCTTCAACCCAGGAAGGACCCTGAGTCAGAGTGACTGGCCAAAAACTAATGCAAAAACTAATCCCATCACCATAAAACCTGACACTGCAAGCCAGTGGCAGGACAGTCCTCCTGGGTTTCCCTACCCTCTTATATAAAGCCTCTTGCTTTGTAAGCACGTGTCTTTCCTCCGACAATTCAATTCCCAGTGTTAGACAAGAGCCCACTTTCAGGCCCTAGAAAGGGTCCTCCTTCCTACAACTTATGAGTTTGTGGGTTTTTTCTTCTTCAATCTTTCACATTTACAGCTCCATGGCTTCCACAGACCCCTCTAATAGTTTCACAGCTGCCTTGAGCTGCCCTTATTCTTCCCCAGCCCTCAGCTCAGAACTAGAACCCAAAATGGCGTTTTTTGGAGTTGCTAGCCAGCAATAGCAACGCGGGGGGTAGGGGGGAACCTCTGTGGATGCGGTCCTCAGGCAGCTGGCCCTAATCCAGGATGGGAAGCAGCCCGTTGTCCACCAGGCTCTGCTGGTGGACGATATCCAGGGAAAGAGGAATCACAGGTTGGGGTACCGGGGAGTCATCTTGGCTGGGACATGATCTGGCCGCTTTACCTGCACCAGAACATGAGTCTCAGGGCAAACAGGCGTTGTCCATCTGCTTGAACCGCTGAAGAAAGGGCTGCGTTATCAGGGAGTGAAGAATGTCCACACCTTAGGTGGGGACGAGTACCTCCCCTCCCTCGGCGATAAGGCCCATCCCCGGGCCAAGGTTATGCCAACTCACTTCAGAATCTTGTCTCCTCCGAAACCTGCAGTAAGTGATACCTGTAGGCGCGTATATGTCCACAGTTATTGTTTAGCAGTACTCGCCAGTTATAAATAGGAAATTTCAGGAGCCTTCGGGCGGTGAGAGGGGGCTATCCCCCGGTTCACAACTCAACCTTAAACCCGGGTTTCAAATCAGATTGACTACACGGGGCCACCCTAAATCACACGCACCTACGATTTCCGCTTGAAATACAAGCAAATTACTTCAAAGCGCGGGGGTCCGGAATCAAGACGCACGCGGGGTCCTTGAGGCCGCAGTCTGGACGGAGGCCGTCCCGCTGCAGCGAGCATCCCCGCGCCCGCTCCCGCCCAGCTTGCAGCCGGGAGGTGACTCGAGCGCCTTCCACTCACTTCCGCCGATGTTGCCCCGCCCCTTCCGCCGCCCGCCCGACAGACCACGCCCCGGCGGCGGGCGCGGACGCAATGCGGGGCGGGGCGGGGCCGTGCGCGACGCGGCGCGGGGAGGGGTCGCGGCGGGGGCGGGGGCGGGGCGCCGAGCCGGGCGCCGAGCCGCCGGGAGCGCCCGAGTAGCCACCGCAGCCGACGCCGTCGGGGGCCTGGGGCGCCCCGCCAGCCCGGGCCGGTGGGTGCCACGGCCGCCCGCGGAACATGGCGCCCTGTACGCTCTGGCGCTGCTGCCAGCGCACCGTGGGCTGGGTGCCTGTGCTGTTCATCACCTTCGTTGTCGTGTGGTCCTACTACGCGTACGTGGTGGAGCTGTGCGTGTGTGAGTACCGGGCGGGCAGCCTTCGGCCTCTCCTCAGCTTCCCCTAGCGCGGCCTCGGCGCGCCCGCGTGTGCGTCCGCCCGAGCCCGGCCGCGGGGCCCACTTCGGCCCGGGGGTCTCGGGACAGTGTCCGTCTTCTGAGGTGGAGGGAGCGGCGCCCCCGGCCCGGCCTCTCTGCCCGGCTGTTCGCGGAGTTGCCGTGCCATCCGCCGGGGTTCCGAGGGCCCTGGAGCCGCCGCGGGTGTGAACCCGAGGTCCTGGCTCAGCCGCCGGCACCTCCTGCCGCTCCTTCCCGGAAACTCGGGGCCGGCGGCGTCGCGCTGCTGGCCACCTCGGTCCCGAGGTCCCCCAGAACTACCCACTCGGTCGCGAGCACACAGCTGCCTGAGGGCCCTCGGGGTGCACTTCGAGGGGAGCCCCGGCACCGGGCTGGGTGCTGGCGGCGAAAACGGGGGGACGCCGCGGCACCCGCGGCGTCCTCCGCCCCGAAGCGCAGATGCAGACCCGCGCGAGCGAGCTCGCGTGAAATAAGTGGGTTAAAACAGCATTCCTACGAGGGAGAGACCGCTTTGGCTCAGAAGGTTTGAAGGAAGGTTTTGAAACAAACATGTCCACTTTCAAGAAAGTTGTTTTGTACCTGTGAAACATTAAATTCCTGCAAGTAGATCCAGAATAAATTAGTTGTGAAATACATATCAAACAGTAGTGGAGTTCGTCTGTTGAATGTGATTTGTTTAGTTTTGTCCTTTTGGATACCAAAATGTTTGCCGTAAAGGTTGTTCGAATCCATTATAAAACTGACTAGCTTTAGGCATTTCTTAAAGCTGCTGCTTCCAGAAAGTGATCATGATCACAGGATTCTCATCAGCTTGTGGTGAGACTTTCCCTCACTCAGTGCTCTGAGGTAGGCATTTGGACCAGTCTTACTCAGTTCTGTCAGAAGATAATTCCCTCCCTCTCCCCATTCCATAGGGATTTTTAAGTAAAGGTTCTGAAACTTTACTTGAAAATGTGCGTTTATGTTGAAATTGCACATTTAACCTATAGTTATAAAAAATATCAAAAGGTGATATCAAACATGAAAGGAACATGAATGTGTACTGGTAGGGATAAAGGGAACTTTTCGTCTTTCTCTCCTTTAATCTTAGTGTCTCTGAGCATAGATGTCCCTACCTACAGATGGAGGAAATGAAAATGAGCAATAGGCCCTTTGGTTGGTCACATGAATGTTGAGTACTTGCAGAAAAGTGACCCACATCTTTCCACTCTGCATGTAAACTTAGTGAGCTAGCCAGGGTCCCTGGAACTGTGATTGTTTGGTCCATAATGGGGAGTTGGGGCGGGGCTAAGCGCTTGCCCTTATAGGAGATCAGTAAGACTTTAGACCCACCCTTTAGAGATCATCCGGGCTTCCCTGATGGCTCCCACGGTAAAGCGTCTGCCCGCAATTCGGGAGACCCGGGTTCGATTCCTGGGTCGAGAAGATCCCCTGGAGATGGAAATGGCAATCCACTCCAGCACTCTTGCCTGGAAAATCCCATGGATGGAGGAGCCTGATAGGCTACAGTCCATGGGGTCGCAAAGAGTCGGACACGACTGAGCAACTTCACTTCACTTAGAGATCACACCCTAGCATTTCTTCAAGTTAAAACATTGTGCAACAACTGAGGCCCAGTGCTTGGCAGAAATTTTCAAATACTCAGTGGGTTAAAGGTCTTACATAGAGCCTGCATTTACTACTAAGATACCAGCCTTGAACTAGGGGAGCTTTGGGGATGTCTGCAGTGTCACTGGACTTTATGGGGGAGCATAAACACTATCATATTGAACCTGTCCTTTAAACCGCTTGTGTATATTCCGTGTTTTCATAAGCACAGATTGTCTTAACTGAGATATACCAATGTTTAACTTTATAGAAGCTTTAAATCGAGTGAGTGTGAGTTTTACTTAAAATGCTGTTTCAGTAATTTTTACAGGATTTTGTTTCTGGTGTTCTTTAGCCAACTACATGGGAGAGAATGATGATAATTGTATCTTAACACATGTTAATTTATTTAGTCCTCATAATAACAAAAGTGATTTGTGCAGGGTCATACAACTAGTAAATGGCATAACCAGAACTGGAACTCAAGTGGTTTAGCTCCAGAGTACCTGCTTTTATATTTAACTACTATGCAAGACTAGTGTACTTGATTATCCGGATCTAGACAATCGGTAGATTCCATTCTTATCTAATTATTTATATAAAGTAGTTTTCTCCTGAAAGGTAGCAGCTGAAGGTTGCTAAATATCTCAGATAGTAAAAAGGCGTGGCCCACTGAAGGGCATTTGAAAAAATTAATTGTTTATGAGAAGCCCTTGTTCCACCTCATCTTCTCTATCTTCTCAATTTTGTCGTTCCATACACACACACACACAGAAGTAGTGGTAGGAATAATATTGCGGGTAAACTTGAGAAATAAGTGATGCATCTGAGATGGCCATCACAGGGGTGATAAGCAGAGAAGTAACAACTGGGTAGTAATATTGGTCCTTGATTTTAAATAAGCTGAAATTCTTTGATTTTCCCTCAAGGCTAATATTTGAGCATTCGAGGTTAGCTGTGCGTGGATTGACCAACTTTTCCAGTTTGGTCAAGCTGGTTATTTGCAGGGGAAGTGCTAATACACTTCCTCAGACTTTATCAGGTTGTTTGGAGCTGTTAGCAGTAGATGTGTAACTCTTGTTTGGCGTTTAGAGGATCTGAGAGTTTAAAGAGATTTTAGAGATGACCTAATTCAGTCTCTTTATTTTACTTCTGAGAAAACTATTAGTTGGAAGAGCTATATGATTTGTCCAAGGACAGATATTCCTTTTTACCTTTTTTCAGATAGAATATGTAGGATAGAACTGTAACCTCTGGGTCTACATATCTAATAATTCCTTATGTCTCCTGTGTAATTTCTTCAGAGACAAGATAAATAGCTTAAACATTAACATTGAACACACTGTCTCCACACAGTTGATTCCAACATGTTCTACTGATTTCAAAAGAACCAGCTTTTGATTTCACTTATTTTTCTGGTTTTTTTCCCCCCTGTTTTCTATTTCATTGATTTCTTATCTGATATTTCCCTTTCACTTTGGGTTTAACTTTTTCTTTTTCTAGTTTCTGAATTTAAAAATTGAAGTGATTGATTTGAGGTGTTTACTCCCCTGTACTTATTCCTAAATACTGCTTTATTCACATCCCATGAATGTTGATGTATTGTATTTTCATTTTCATTCACTTAAAATTATTTTCTGGTTTCAGTTTTCACTTCATAAGGAGTAAAGTTTGTGTAGTTGGCAGTTACTTGGGGATTTTTTCTCTTTTTTTTTTTTTTTTTTACTGATTTCAAACTTAATTCCATGTGGCCAGAGAACATACCTTGTACGACTTGTCCTTTAAAAATATATTCAGGCTTGCTTTATGGCCCAGAATGTGGTCAGTCTGGGAAGTGTTTCACGTGCATTTCATAAAAATGTATTCTGTATTCAGCAGTGTTAATTTTGCTGTTTGTGCTGGGTATTCTATTATGTCATAATGCTCCATAAACATGAATTAAGGCAGGTTGGTTGATAGTGTGGTTCAAATCTTCTGTATTCCTGCTGATTTTCTATTTGTTCTAACGATTAATTACTCAGAGAGGTATAAAATAATAATTGGATTTGTCTATCTCTTCTCATAGTTCTCTCAGTTTTGTATTTATGTATTTTGCAGCTCTGTAATTTAGCACAGGTGATATTTTGCATTGTTGTATCCTCTTCATGAATTGACTCTTTGTTATTATGAAATGATTATTCCTGGTGATAGTGTTTGTTTTGAAATCTACTTTGGCAGATATTAACGTGTCCATTGATGTTTCTTTTGATTAGTATTAGCATGGTATGTCCTTTTACTTTAACCTGTTTACTGTAATCTTTATACTTAAAACGCGTTTCTTATAAGCACCATATCGTTGGCTCTTGCTTTTTTAACCTAGTCTGAAAATACCTGCTCTTTTGTTTTTTTGAATTGAGATATATTTGACATATAACATTCATTTCAGGTGTCAGCATAATGATTTCAGATACATATATATTGCAAAGTGGTCATCACAAGATTAGTCAACATTCATCACTTTACATAGTTATAACTGTGTTTTCCCTGTGATGGGAACTTTTAAAATTTACTCTTGGAGACTTCTGGCAGTCCAGTGGTTAAGAATCTGCCTTGCAATTCAGGGGATGTGGGTTTGATCCCTGGTCAGGGAACTAAGATCTCACATGCTGTGGAGCAACTAAGCCCACGTGCCACAACTAGCAAGCCTGTGTGGTCCAACTACTGAGCCCACATGCTCAACTAGAGAGTCTGTGTGCCACAATGAAAGATGCCCCTTGCCGTAACTAAGACCTGATGTGTTCAAATAAATAATATTTTTTAAAAATAAAATTTACTCTCATAGCAACTTTCAAATGTAACAGTACTCACTGTGCTGTACAATCTCTGCCTTTTAATTGGCTTGTTTTGACCATTTTAATGTGGTTGTTGATGTGAGTAACTTTAAGTCTTTCTGTTTTTTAAAATAAGTCCTAAAATATTTAAATAAGTAAATAAATCTTATCTGTTTAACTATGTAGTTAACATTTTTAGTATACCTCATTCTTTTTTATAGATCTGTATTTCCAAGTCCTTATTGCACAATTCAGACTTACAGAAAGTAGGGAAAACCACTAAATCATTCAGGTATGACCTAAATCAAATCCCTTACAGTCGTCATACAGTGGAAGTGACAGATAGACTCAAGAGATTAGATCTGATAGACAGAGTGCCTGAAGAACTATGGGTGAAGGTTCGTGATATTGTACAAGTCAGGGATCAAGACCAGCCCCAAGAGAAAGAAATGCAAAATGGTTGTCTGAGGAGGCCTTACAAATAACTGAGAAGAGAAGCGAAAGGCAAAGGAGAGAAGGAAAGATATACTCATTTCAATGCAGAGTTCCAGAGAATAGCAAGGAGAAATAAGAAAGCCTTCCTCAGTGATCAGTGCAAAGAAATAGAGGAAAACAATAGAATGGGAAAGACTAGAGATCTCTTCAAGAAAAGCAGAGATACCAAGCAAACATTTGATGCAAAGATGGGCACAATAAAGGACAGAAATAGTATGAACCTAACAGAAGCAGAAGATGTTACGAAGAGGTGGCAGGAATACACAGAACTATACAAAAAAGATTTTCATGACCCAGATAACCACGATGGTGTGATCACTCACTTAGAGCCAGACATCCTGGAATGCAAAGTCACATGGGCCTTAGAAAGCATCACTATGAGCAAAGCTAGTGGAGGTGATGAAATTCCAGTTGAGCCGTTTGAAATCCTAAAAGATAATGCTGTGAAAGTGCTGCACTCAATATGGCAGCACATTTGGAAAACTCAGCAGTGGCCACAGGACTGGAAAAGGTCCATTTTCATTGCAATCCCAAAGAAAGGCAGTGCCAAAGAATATTCAAACTACTGCACAACTGCGCTCATCTCACATGCTAGCAAAGTAACACTCAAAATTCTCCAAGCCAGGCTTCAACAATACATGAACCGTGAACATCCAGATGTTCAAGCTGGATTTAGAAAAGGGAGAGGAGCCAGAGAGCTAATTGCCAACATCTGTTAGATCACTGATTACTGTTAGATCCAGTAAAATATCTACTTCTGTGTCATTGACTACTATGCCAAAGCCTTTGACTGTGTGAATCACAACAAACTGGAAAATTCAAGAGGTGGGAATACCAGACCACCTTACCTGCCTCCTGAGAAATCTGTATGCAAGTCAAGAAGCAACAGTTAACAACATGAAACAACAGACTGGTTCCAAATCGGGAAGGGAGTACATTAAGGCTGTATACTGTCACCCTGCTTATTTAACTTATATGCAGAGTATATCATGCACAATGCTGGGCTGGATGAAGCACAAGCTGGAATCAAGATTGCCAGGAGAAATATCAATAATCTCATGATACGCAGATGGCACCACCCTTATGGCAGAAAGCGAAGAACTACAGAGCCTACTGATGAAAGTCAAAGAGGAGAGTGGAAAAGTTGGCTTAAAACTCAACATTCAGAAAACTAAGATCATGGTATCCGGTCCCATGATTTCATGACAAATAGATGGGGAAGCAATGGAAACAATGAGAGACTTTATTTGGGGGGAGGGGGGTTCCAAAATCACTCCAGATGGTGACTGCAGCCATGAAATTAAAAGATGCTTACTCCTTGGAAGAAAAGCTATGACCATCCTAGACAGCATATTAAAAAGCAGAGACTTTACTTTGCCAACAAAGGTCCTTCTGGTTAAAGCTGTGATTTTTCCAGTAGTCATATTTGGATGTGAGAGTTAGACTGTAAAGAAAACTGAGCGCTGAAGAATTGATGCTTTTGAACTGTGGTGTTGGAGAAGACTCCTGAGAGTCCCTTGGACTGCACGGAAATCAAACCAATCCATCCTAAAGGATATCAGTCCTGAATATTCATTGGAAGGACTGATGCTGAAGCTCCAATGCTTTGGCCACCTGATGGGAAGAGCCAGCTCATTGGAAAAGACCCTGATGATGGGAAAGATTGAAGGCAGAAAGAGAAGGGGAGGACAGAGGATGAAAAATGGTTGGATGGCATCACTGACTCAATGGACATGAGTTTGAGCAAGCTCTGGGAGTTGGTGATGGACAGGGAAGCCTGGTGTGCTGCAGTCCACGGGGTCACAAAGAGTCAGACATGACTGGGCGACCCAACTGGCTGATTTCCAACTGGTGCCATTTTCACCTGCCTGAGGGCTTCCTTTAACATTTATTGTAATTCAAGTCAGTTGGTGATAAATTGTTTCAGCTTTCTGTGGTTAAGAATCTACCTTTCAATGCAAGGGACATGGGTTCAATCCCTGGTCAGGGAACTGGATCCCATATGTCTCAGGGCAACTGAGCCCAAGCACAGCAACTAGAGAGACCCTCACTGCAATGAAAGATCCCTTGTGCCACAACTAAGACCCAACACAGCCAAAAACAAATACTTTTAAAATGCCAAAAATACTTTATTCATTCACAGTGATTTTTTTTTTGGACAGCTTACCAAGTTATGCTTCCCTGATAGGTCAGTTGATAAAGAATCTGCCTGCAATGTAGGATACCCCTGTTTGATTCCTGGGTTGGAAAGATCCCCTGGAGAAGGGATAGGCTACCCACTCCAGTATTCTTGGGCTTCCCTTGTGGCTCAGCTGGTAAAGAATCCGCCTGGAATGCAGGAGACCTGGGTTCAGTCCCTAGGTTGGGAAGATCCCCTGGAGAAGGGAAAGGCTAAAATTCCATGGACTGTATAGTCCGTGGGGTCACAAAAAGTCAGACATGACTGAGCAATTCTCACTTCACTAAACCAAGTTATGCAGTCATTACAATCATCCATTTTTATTACATTTTTTATCACCCCAGTCAGAGCCCTTGTGTCCATTGTGGTTAATTTCTGTTCGCATCCAGTCCCAGGTGACCACTAATCACCTTTCCGTCTCTGTGTGCTTTTTCTGAACATCTCATATAATTGAAGTCAAACAGTAAATGGTCTTTTGTGTCCAGTGTCTATTACATTTTTTGAGGTTCATCTGCACTGTAGTGTATATCAGTATTTCTCCCTTTATTACCTACTTCACATTCAAATTTGTATCTTTCTTTTTCTAAAGTTCAGTTTACTTAAAAATATATTTCCAGTAAGCCTCCATAAATCACTTGTGCATTGAATTAGACTAAATAAAAACCATGCACTTTATTACGTTTAAGTATATTAAAAATCCTACTTTTGAGATTTCTAGTATGATTGGCTCCTGTCCATGTTTGTATCCACTAGAGAATCTAGTTACTAGTAGACTTTCAATAAACAGTGCTCAACTGAATGGAATTATATTCTTAAAAAGTTAAATATGGAAGAGGTACTGGACAACTTAGAAACCAGGTCAGACTGTTTGGAAGAACAAAGTTATGCCCTAGTCATGTAGATAAAGCTTTCCTTCTCTTCTGGTCACTTCCGCTTTGTGGCAAAGAAGACTGTGTGTGCTAAACTCCAGCCTCTAATATCTGTCTACTTGACATCTCTATTGTTATATCTTATCGGCTTATCTTCCAAAAGAAAACTTATCAGACATATCAAACAAAATAAAACTTTGAGTTTTTTCTGTCTCCCTGACTGTTCCTCATATCTTAGCTCAGTAAATGGCAGTTTCATCCTTTGAGTTCCCTGGTTGAAAAGTCATTCTACATCCCACTGATCAGCAAGTGTTGTCATTACGTGTATCACAGCCCAGTTGCTTCTCACCACTACCACTGCAGGTGTATTCAAGCCACCATGATCTCAGTCTCGTGAAAAATATGGCCACAGTAATTCTCACTTCCTCCCAAGAAATGGAGCCTATTTGCCCACCAGTGAGTCTGGGCTGGCTTTATACTTGCTGTGACCAGTAGAACATGGTGGGAGTGATGGTGAGAGCTGGAGCCTCAATCTCAGGTGGTCCATGGGCTCTTCAGTATTAGGGATGAAATTGTTCATTCCCTACTGGTGGTGCAATAAAGGGGATCTGGGAAGAATTCAAAATGATTGTACTGTTTTAAAAAGTGAAAAGCACAGATATCTGATGGTAAGAGTTAAAGGATTTAAATACAGATGACCAGCAGACAAAAATGCTCAACATTGCTAATTATTAAAGAAATGAAAAATCAGAACTGTGCTTCCCTGGTGGTTCAGTGGTAAAGAATCTGCCTGCCAATGCAAGAGATGTGGGTTCGATCCCTCACCTCACACTGGTCAGATGGTCATCATCAAAAAGTCTACAAACAACAAATGCTGGAGAGGGTGTGGAAAAAAAGGGAACCTCCTACATGTTGGTGGGAATGTAAATTGATACAGCCACTGTGGAGAACAGTATGGAGGTTCCTTAAGAAACTAAAAATAGACCTAACATGTGACCCAGCAATCCCACCACTAGGCATACACCCTGAGAAAACCATAATTCAAAAGGACACGTGTACCCCTGTGTTCACTGAAGCACTATTTACAATAAATAGCCAGGATATGTAACAGCCTAAATGTCCAATGACAGGTGAATGGATAAAGAAAATGTGGAACGTATATACAGTCGAACATTGTTCAGCCACTAAAAGGAATGAAATAAGGTCATTTGTAGATGGTGTGGGTGGACCTGCAATCTATCATACAGAGTGAAGTAAGTCAGAAAGTGTTAGTCACTCAGTTGTGTCCGATTCTTTGCGACCCCATGGACTGTGGCCCGCCAGGCTCCTCTGTCTATGGAATTCTCCAGGCAGGAATGCTGGAGTGGGTTGCCATGCCCTCCTGCAGGGGATCTTCCCGAACCAGGGGTCTATCCCGAGTTTCTTACCTCCTGTATTGGCAGGCACATTGTTTACCTCTAGTGCCACCTGGGAAGCAGCACCCTTTTATCATGTCTCTCCCTCCTCACTTCATCCCTATCCTCTCACCCTGAACGTATCCTCCATGAAGTAGCCAGAATGAGCCCGTTAAGATGGATACCAGACTCATCACTCCTCTGATGAAAATCGTGGCTGGCTTCCTCTCTCGCTCAGTGACACTCCTGACCATGGCCTCTTCCCCAGTGGCGTAACTTCCTCTCCATTCTTGCTTTCAGCTGTTCTCCAGCTGCCAGGCTGGCCTCCTTGCTACACCATGTTCCTTGTTGAGTGAGCTCAGTACCTTCCTTACCTAGCCTCTCTGAGTTTGCTCCTGTGCTGTAAGATGGGAGTGGTGTCCCTTAATACTGTCATGGGAAGTCCTCAGCAGAGGAGGCTCTCAGATGTTACTGGGGCTAGGGAGAAGACTTAAATAGCCACTGGCATACTTTTTCTTGCCTTCCCTTTTCTGCCAGGAAGTTGTTTTGTTTTTTGTTTTGCAATTCTTAGAGTGACATTTCCCCTCACCGCTCCCCCCCCCCCCCGCCGCCCGCCGCCCCCCACCAAGCCCACACATAGGCTGAATAAGTGAAGGAGCACATTCTCACAGATTTTTTAACTGCTGCATTTGAAGATGATATTGCACAGTAAGTTCCTGTTTTCCTTAGAGCTGTTGGTCATGTTGGGAGCGTGAGTGTGGGGGGTGGTTGTCTGGGAGTGGGGGCCTGCACACTGTGCCACCTGGGACTTCATGAGGATTAACACCTGAGCCTTTGCTGTAAGCCTGTCAGCTGCCCAGATTTAGATGTGCTGACACACGCAGCACATCATCTTGAGCAGATGGGCGCCTACACCTAAATGAGTGGAGAGTCACGAGCAGTGGTGACTCCAGTTTCATGAAGACAGGAGACAGACCCACGGGTCTTGAGGATAAAAGTTGTTTTTAAAACATGATTGCTGTCTGTTCTCTCACTCTTCCCAGTGCTGCGTTACTACTCACTCATGTGAACTTTGGCTCACTCAGTCAGAGTCATAGGAAAAATAGTTTTTATTAACATACTAGTTGAACAAACATGAGCTTACTAAAGGTGAAGTCTTCAGGGCTGCTTCTTAAACTAATTGCATGGAAAGCCTGTCATCAGCACCTGAAGGACCTAGTGCCGACACCCCAGGGTGTTAGCAGCGTGCGTCTGGTGTCAGTATTGAGAAAGGAGCGAGGGGCCATGACTGTGGCCGGCGGGACATAACTTGTGTGCATTGCCCTCCATATTGCACACTCTCCAAGAAGCCACAGTGGATCTTCTGAGTGAGTGAGTGAAGTCGCTCAGTCATGTCCGACTCTTTGTGACCCCATGGACTATAGCCTACCAGGCTCCTCTGTTCATGGGATTTTCCAGGCAATAGTACTGGAGTGGATTGCCATTTCCTTCTCCAGGGGATCTTCCCAACCCAGGAATTGAACCCGAGTCTCCCATATTGTAGACAGACGCTTTACCATCTGAGCCACCGAAGCTTGAGGCAAAATGCTCACTCCTCTGTGCTCCAGTGGCTTCATCCCTCACTCTTAATGAAATCCAGAGATCTCTGTAGCCCGGGAGGCCCTGGTGCTGCTGACTCATCCCTTCCTTCGCTCCTTCTGCCTCAGCACTGCAGCCTCTTTGCATCAATCAGGCCTCGCATGGTCCCACCTGAGAACTCTGTACCGACTGTTCCTTCTGCCTGGAGTGCTGTCCTCCCCATCCACATCCTAACTTCATGTTGATTTCTGCTCAGAGAGCCCCTATCGAAAGCATGGAATCAGTACTTATCTTTCACTCTTCCCTGACCCTGCTGTGTTTGCTCATAGCACTTATTAATCGTTGATGTGCAGTCATTTGTGTTTCTCTCCTGAGTCATGTCCTGGAACCGAACATAGGCCCTCTGTAATGTGTACTCTATAGATGCATTGAATGAGTGAATTGACTGTGTTGCTGCTATTTGCCTTGCTAGTGCAAGACAGAGAACTGGGATGTATTCACATAGTAGATGACCCACAATTTCAAATACACACACTCTCCTAACCTTAGAAACATCTCTGTGTTAGTTCAGCAGTGTAACAAACATCAAATGCTTAGTGTTCCCTGTACTGTATTGAAGCTAGAAATTAAAAAATGGGTAAATGTACATGGTCAGATCCATGTGGACTTTATACAACAGTCACTGTCTTCACTACCACAGTGCTCACTTGCACATTACTCATTTTAAGAAGTCCTGCTGTAACTAAGTATCCAACTGTTTAATCCAGTATTTTTCTATGTTCTTTTTGCCTTGGAATTCTTTCATGGAACATCTGTTTCAATCCTTTTAGACTTGGACAGTTGTTGACATTCAGGAAAGCTCCCTTAGTGCTGATGAGGGTGGCGAGAGATGAAGACTGAAGAGGCAGGTACCTCTGAAGGAAGTGGTGTTACCGGTAGATCTGAAGGGTAGTTATTGATTCCTTCTACTGTGTTAATAAATTGTATTAATACACTTAGGAAGAAAAATCATTATTCTATAGGTGCCAAAAAGATATTTAAAAGTCCACTATCCATTCCTGAATAGAAACACACACACACACGGAATAGGAGTAAATGGATACTTTTCAAACAGAATTGCACACACAAGAATCCTTAATCAGTTTGCACTAAAACAGCAGTAAATACTTATCACTGTGTCCATTGCCGTGTAACACTGTATTGGCAAAACCAGCTACCACATTCAATCAAGAGAGAATAATTAGAAACAGCAGACGCTGGAAAGGAAGAGAGAAAGCTATTGCTACCGCAAACAGTTGACAGTATACATTGAAAAGCCAAGGGTCTCAGTAACAACAGAACACCTAAATAAAAGGAATTGAGTAAAATGGCAAGGTGTGAAATTAGCAAACAATACTCAATACTTTGTTTATATACACAATAATGAATAATTGAAAATATGGTCAAAGAAAAGTCTGCATTCCCAAAAACATCAAAAAGATTAAATACTTAAGAATAATCTCAAGAAAAATGCCAGGTCTATAGGAGGAAAACATTCCTGACAAACATAAAAGTAGGCTTGAACAAATGGAAAGACTTTTCATATTTCACATTCATGAATAGAGCAACTTGGCATTACGGCGACTTTAGTTCTCCCCAAGTTAATGTCTAAATTCCAGTCCCAACAAAGTTGTTTTTTAAAATTTTTCTGGCACTAGACAAATTGATCCTAAAGGTCACATGGGAAAATGAAATAAGAACAACCAGGAAACCCATGGAAGAGTGATAAAGAGGCCACACCTTACCTGATTGTTAAGCCACAAATGTCTATAATTAAAACTGAGAGCAGGGGGTGTAAATGAGAACTCTCTCTACTTTTTGTTCAGTTTTGCTATGAACCTAAAACGTCTCTAAAAAATAAAGTCTGTTATAAAAATTGTGTTCCAGTTGTATGGTATGATGTGTGGACAGACATACTAGACAATGGAATGAGTAGAAAGTCCAGAAATAGTTAATTATAGAAATTTAGAATGAAGCATCTCCTCAAATTACAGAAGAGAAGGTGGGACAACTGGATAGATATTTGATAAGAGATAAAATCAGATCTGTATCTCACACTGTATTCCAAGATAAACTACAAATGGATAAAATCTTATTTTTTCTTTTTTTATATTGTACACTTTTTATTTTAAAATAATTTTAGACTTGTGAGAAACAGTACAAAGAATATTCCTTTATCCTTCATCCAGATTCCCTAAAGGTTATCATTTGCTGCATGCTTTATCATTTATTTATTCTGTCTCTGAAATATCTGAGAGTAAGTTGCAGACCTCATGTCCCTTTGTTTGTAGATACGTCAGTGTTAGGGGTCTCCCAGTGGCTCAGGGGTAAAGAATCCACCTTCAGTGCAGGAGACGAGGGTTCGATCCCTAGGTTGGGAAGGTCCCCTGGATGAGGGTGCAGCAACCCACTCCAGTATTCTTGCCTGGAGAATCCCATGGACCGAGGAGCCTAGTGGGCTGCAGGCCATAGGGTCGCAGAATCGGACATGACTGAAGTGACTTAGCACACACACATAAATGCATGTCAGTGTAATGTGCTAAGAACAAGAATGTCTTGGTCTGTTCAGGCCCCTATAACAGGATACCATAGACTGGGCGCCTGTAAACATTTCTCAGGCTTATGGAGGCTGGAAGTCCTGGATCAAGGTGCCAGCAGGGGTCTGGTAAGAACGCACTTCTTGGTTTGGCCATCTTTTCACTGTTTATCAATATGATGGAAGGAGTGAGGGATTGCGCTGTCAGTTGGACACAGATCCCATTCCTGAGTAATCACTTCCCGAAGGCCTAACTTTCAGACACCATCACACTGGGCATCAAGATTTCACATAGGAATTTTGGGGAACACAGACATGCGGTCTTTAGCAAAGAACATTCTCTTACATAATCAGAGTTATCAGAATCAGGAAATAAGCATGACAAAATGCTACTCTTTGATCTGTAAGCCTCACTGGGACTTCCCCAGTGTCCCATGGAACGCTTGTTCTGACCCACAGGCCAGGCCAGTTAACACTTTGCAGTCAGCTGTCAACTCTCTGCAACATCTTTTAATCTGCAGTCTAGTTTTATGTTTCATGATCATGACATTTTTTGAGTACAGGCTTCTTGTGTATAATGTCCCTCAGATTAGGTAGGTTTGACATTTCCTCGTGTATACGTTTTTAGCATGAATACCACAAAAGGAATGCTGTGTCATTGGTTGTACTATCTTGCTATGCTATGCTAAGTCGCTTCAGTCGTGTCCGAGTCTGTGCGACCCCATAGACGGCAGCCCACCAGGCTCTCCCGTCCCTGGGATTCTCCAGGCAAGAACACTGAAGTAGGTTGCCATTTCCTTCTCCAGTGCATGAAAGTGAAAAGTGAAAGTGAAGTCACTCAGTCGTGTCTGACTCTTAGCGACCCCATGGACTGTAGCCCACCAGGCTCCTCCATCCATGGGATTTTCTAGGCATTGCTTTCTCCATGTACTATCTTAGGGACTGTTTGTTTGGGTCAGCACTTAAGGTGGTATCACCAAGTTTCCCTGTAAAGGTATATTTTTTCCTTGTAATTAACAAGTATTCTGGGGACTTCCCTGGTGGTCCAGTGGTTAAAGGTCCACTCTTCAATTCCAGGGACCCAGGTTTGATCCCTGTTCGGAGAACTAAGATCCCACATACCGTGGAACAGCTTGGCCCACACACCACAGCCTGAGAATCCCTGTGCCGCAAAGAAAGCCCAGGTACCGTAACAAAGGTCCTGCATGCCTGGCTAAGACCCAATGCAGCCAAATGAGTAAGCATTCTGGTAGACCCAGACAACCCCTACACATCCCTCCTTGAGGAAAGACTTGGTCAGTTGTGGTGGGCACGGTCAGCTCTTTGACCATGACTTGGCTCACCCAGGGTCACAGCCATCCTGGGCCATGGATGACATGAGAGCTCCCTGCCCGTGTCCAAGGCTTGGACAGGCCTGCCCCTCAGGGAGACCTCCCTCATGTCCTTTCACATGTGTTGTTCCCTCATGAGTTTCTTGCACCCCAGACACTGTTTCAGCAGCTGATTCTAGAGAACCCAGCCTAAGATAGGTATCTCTACAAGAATATCTGTTCACAATTACTTGGACTTATTCTTTTTTATCATCTCTTGAGGATTCTTGCTTGGAACAAGTTACTGTGCTGGTTGCCAAATGGTGGTTTTCTTTTAATTCTATGAGTTCGTCGGCATTTAATAGGATTCTACTGAAAGGAAGAGCTTTGCCTCCCCCTCATTCATTCATTTCACTCATTTATATCAGCATGTTCTCATGGATTCTTTTATGGGTTATAAGTGAAAGTGAAGTCACTCAGTTGTGTCCGACTCTTTGCGACCCCATTGACTGTAGCCCACCAGGCTCCTTCATCCATGGGATAATCTGTCATTTATTTTGTTGCTCAAATTGTCCCAATTTTAGCCAGTAGGAACCCTTGCAGTTTGGGTTCTGTGTCCTTTTGACATGTCCCCATCATTTTTTTTCCCTTATTTTCTGGCACCAAGAGATTTTTTTCAAACTTATTTGATCTTTTCCTGCCCCTGGAACCTGCCATTTCAAAGTTGACCAAATCTGAACATTAAAAAATAAGAGCCTTTAAGTACTAGGAAGAAACGTAGGTGGATGATCTTATGCCCAGGGAGTGAGGAAAACCTGTTTAGGGGAAAAAAAAAAAGGATGTGACAAAAACAGTTTACAGGGCGGGGGAAATGAAAATGGCTTATAAATATATGAGAACATTCTTACCCTCATACACTAAAGGTTTGAAAATTCTTAATTGTAGAGAAACAGGCACCTCATGCACTGCTGGTAGGAGTTTTAAAATGGTACAACCCCATAACAGGGATTTGGGGGAAAGCAGACAGATTTGCTTTCGTCCAGTAATTCCACTGTCAGGAATCTACGCTGAAGATAAACTTCCACCAGTAAACAACACATGCATAGGGTTATTCATTGCTGCACTGTTTGTAACAGCAGAAGATTGGAGACAACCCAGATGGCTATCAATAGAGGCCTCCTTGTATAACTGGAACACCCACACAGTGGAATACCATGTGGTGCTCTAAAAAGCAAACAATGGTTATCTCTGTGTACCAATGTGTAATGATTTCTAGGGTATAAGTGAAAACAGCAAGGATTGAAGAGCAACATTCTAAAAACTAAGATCATGGCATCCGTTCTGTCACTTCATGGCAAACAGAAGGGGGAAAAGTGGACACAGTGACAGATTTTATTTTTGGGGGTTCCACGATCACTCTGGATGGTGACTGCAGCCATGAAATTAGATGCTTACTCCTTGGAAGGAAATCTATGACAAACATAGACATCATATGAAAAAGCAGAGACATCTCTTTGCTGACAAAAATCCATATAGTCAAAGCTGTGGTTTTTCCTGTAGTGAGAATTGGACTGTAAAGAAAGCTGAGTGCTAAAGAATTGATGCTTTTGAATTGTGGTTCTGGAGAGAACTCTTTAGAGTCCCTTGGACAGCAAGGAGGTTAAGCCAGTCAATCCTAAAGGAAATTAACCCTGAATATTCACTGGAAGGACTGAAGCTGAAGCTCCAATACTTTGGCCACCTGATGGGAAGAGCCAACTCATTGGAAAAGAGTCTGATGCTGGGAAAGATTGAAGGCAAAAGAAGAGGGTGGCAGAGGATGAGATGGTTGGATAGCATCACCAACTCAATGGACATGAGTTTGAGCAAACTCTGGGAGATAGTGAAGGACAGGGTAGGCTGGCGTGCTGCAGTCCAAGGAGTCACAGAGTCGGACCCAACTTAGTGACTGAACAGCAACAACAAACCGGGATATAAAGGAAAAAATTAGAAATACATACGTACTTGCTTATTTTGTTGAAAGAAATGGTGGAAGGATAAAACAGTAATAAAAATTATTACCTGGGATGAGGGAGTGAGGAATGAAAGCCAGACCTTTCTTGAGTACCTTTTTATATAATCTTAGCTTTTAAACATTAACATTTGTTATATATCCAAAATAAAACAAAGAGGAGATAAAAGCAAACTAAAATTCAAAATCACAAAACAAATGAACTTAAGTTTTAAAAGTTAGTATTATAACTACACAGAAGAAAGAATTGTTTCAAGTGACTTTTGAACATACTGCTCCTTAGTTGGTTGTCATTTAAAGCCAAAACAGAATAAAACAAAACTTCTAAGAAATCTTAAACTAGTATGTAGTTTTTAAACTATTTTATGTATATTTTAGGATAAACTTAATAAATAAATAAGTTAGGGACTGAGATTTTTACTGTGAAAGTAAAAAGATACAAATATAATGCCAAAAAATTAAGAAAAACCAATGTTCTGTTTGAACTGGAAATATGAATATGAATATAAATGTATAACACTACTTCAAATGTACAGTACTATTTCTGTAATTCAAAGGGCCTAAAGGCAGTGAAACGCCAGTAGCTATAAGCACCACTAGAATTCAAAGCTTAGTCTCTAAATGTCATTGAAAGGGGCTTCCCTGGTGGATTAGTAGTAAATCCAACTGCCAGTCAGGAGACATGGGTTTGATCCCTGATCTGGGAAGATCCCACAAGCCACCAAGCGACTAAGCCTGTGTGCTACAACTATTGAGCCTCTGCTCTAGAGCCCGGGAGCCACAGCTGCTGAAGCCTGAGTGCCCCAGAGCCCTCGCTCTGCAACAAGAGAAGCCACCACAATGAGAAGCCCACAGACCACGATTAGAGGGTAGCCCCTGCTTGCTACAACTAGAGAAAAGCCGACATAGCAATGACCCAGGACAGCCAAAAATAAATAAAATTATATTAAATGTCATTAAAAGGAACCAGTGCCCCTTGGAGAAATGGCTAATGTCAGGTCCAGGGGAGGAGGATGTACGGTGAGCCTAGACATCTTGTGCTGTATTAGGAAGTGCTCAGAGACCAACAAGGATGATTCAAGAAGCTAAGCTGAGATAATTTGAACATAGGAAATGAGTGTGGTTGATGACACATTGAGTAAATAAAATCTAAATTTCTGTATTGATATTCAAAAAGGGGAAAAGTAAAATTATTTGCTAACAATGGAGGTGAATATTATACCAAAATCTTGTTCTGAAAATGGGTAATTAAAGGGAAATAAATTTTTGTACTGCCTTTTTAGAATGACTTTAGTTCATCTCCAGTGAAGGAAAGCTTATTGCAGAAGAATGCCAGCTTAAAAGTATGGAAATAAATAATAGGGGTGTTTAATGGTGCTTTTCTAATTCTACAAAATAATAGGTTCAGGCCAGGCTTATTGGTGGATGCTAAAACCATTATGTGGAAAGTTTTAGGGAAGAAGATATTCACATACCCTTAACGTTTTACCCTACAAAGCAATTTCATGATTGTCAAAGTGAGAAATGAACCTTTACAAAGGAGAGGCTTGAAGTCACTAGGTCACCAAGTGCCCCAGGTGTAGCATCACTGATGGTGACAGACTGGAGTAGTGTGCCCGCTGAGCCAGTTCCCTGTGCAGTACCTCATCAGTGCTGTTGTCCACCCTCCTCAATGCTCTCACCCATGGCACTCACGGAAAGTCCGTGCCAAGATGCATAACCAGACTTAAGAACTAAAGGCAGAGTGTCAAAAACAGTGCCGAAAGTATACCTAACCTCTGGGGGAAAGTTAGAACAGAAGGCGTTTCATCAGGAATTGGTGGAGGCCAGAAGGAAGTGCCATGACATTTCTCAAGTGTTAGAGGAGAACTGTCAACCCAGAATCCCACGTCCAGCAAAGGTTGGCTGTTAGAGATATCAGCATACTCTTCATTACAAGTATCCAAAGCAAAAGCTGGATGAAGGAAGTAATACGGCTGTCTCCTCACACGTTCTCACTTGTCGAGGAAGAAAGCTTTTTTTTCCACCATGACTTCTCCTTTACCAAAGACGTATTCATCAGCCATGGCTCTATCTCACATGGCCAGAGTAGAGACAGAGGATGGTGGTGAAGTGAGAGTATCTGGGATTTTCAGTCTCAGTTAAAGGGGGAGCTAGGCAAGAGAAAGCAATGGCACCCCACTCCAGTACTCTTGCCTGGGAAATCCCATGGATATAGGAGCCTGGTAGGCTGCAGTCCATGGGGTCACCAAGAGTCGGACACGACTGAGCGACTTCACTTTCACTTTTCACTTTCATGCATTGGAGAAGGAAATGGCAACCCATTCCAGTGTTCTTGCCTGGAGAATCCCAGGGACGGGGAAGCCTGGTGGGCTGCCGTCTGTGTGGTCGCAGAGAGTCGGACATGACAGAAGCGACTTAGCAGCAGCAGCAGCAGCAGGCAAGAAAGGATGTTAGTCACTCAACCATGTCTGACTCTGCAACCCCATGGACTATAGCCCGCCAGGCTCCTCTGTCTGTGGGATTCTCCAGGAGAGAATACTGGAGTGGCTAAACATTCCCTTCTTCCCAACCCAGGGATCGAACTCGGCTCTCTTGCATTAAAGGTGAATTCTTTATCATCTGAGCCACCACGGAAGCCGTAGATGAGAAAGGGGGGCTGTTAAGTGGAAAAGGGCATGTGACAGCTCTCATGTTCACAATCTTAAGTTTAGATTAATATTATCTGCAAATGAAATTATATGTGGTCACTGACATGATTGAGTAAAAAACATTGATTATACCTTTAAAAGGCACATGTAACCATTTAGGTATATGTAATGTTTTTGTAATTGTGGATTTATTATCAGAAGAATTTTTTCACCTGTATTGGGATCCTTGGAAAATGGAACATGCCTGTGTGAGGCTAGAGGCTCTGCAGACAGCTTCTGTCTGTGTAATCGGTGGGCAGCTAGCAGATACTGAGGGCTGTCTCCACACCACCCTGTGCCAGGTGCTGATCACTCAGTCATGTCCTTTCCTCTAAGAGAAATCTGGAAGGAGCTGCAGACTAGAAATTGCGCACCAGTGTCAGTGGTATTATGATAAGGGAATTTTAGAGTGCCATAGGATTGTGTGCCTAGGAGATGTGTTTAGCCGGCTCTTGGGGTCAAGAGAGCCCTCCGGGAGAAGTAAGCTCTGCTCAGTCTGGGTTTGTCCAGCTTTGGGGTGAGGCAGCTCTTTTCAGTCCTGTAGTTGCGTGTCTGTCTCAGGGGGGAGTTGGATGAGGCAGACCAGATGCTGTCAGCCAGATGCAGTTAAAACCAGAACTCTGCTTTGACAGTGTGATCACAAGTAGGCTGCCAGCTTTTGATTTTCACTAATGTGATGATTAAAAATGTTATCCTCCTGTAGTTTTACTTTGGATTTCTGTTATGAATGAGGTTGACCATCTTTTTTATGTTTGAGATGTCTGTATTTCCTTTTCTGTGAAAAAGTAGTTTTGTTTTTTTTTTAAACAAATTCTTACTCATTTGTAGGTACTCTTTTAAATAGAGAAATTAGTTTTTAGTCTATAGTAAGAGTTGTGACTATTTTTTCCTTGCTTTTCACTGATTTTTTTCAAGCATTTACTTTTATAAAATCAAATGTATTGATATTTTCCTGTGGCTTCTATGTTTCATGTCATAAACTGAAACACCTACTCAGCTCCAAAAGTGTATATATTTTTAGATTTCTCCTGTTTCATCTAGTATACCCATGATTTTGTTTTATTTTTTGCATTTGTCTTTGATATACATTTGGGGTTTATCGTGTTGTGAGTCTCAGTGGTATTCCCACATGGCTACCTGTATCCTGATGCTACTTATTGGCTCTATTCACACTGATTTGAAATCCCATATTTATCATAGTAAATCCTTACATGTATTTGGGTCCAGCTCCAGGAGATAGTGAATGACAGGGAAGCCTGGTATGCTGCGGTCCATGAGTATGCAAAGAGTTGGGCTTAGGAACTGAACAGCAACCATTTTGGAGTTTTCTGTTCTGTTCTACTGATATATTTATTCGTGAGCTGGTACAACTGTTTTTTAATACTTAGAGCATTTGTAGTATTTTTATAATACTGTGCCCTATTATTTAGCATGACTACTACTTAATTATTCATCTCTTCCAGAATTTCCTACCTCATTATGTAAGTTTATTTTTCCACAAATGAACTTTGAGATCTAACTGGTTAAAAAAATAAAAGTATTTTCACTGAGGTGACACTAAATTTATGAGATTAGCCTCAGGAGAATTGCCATGTTAGTGATGACTCTTCTGTGTAGAATATAAGCCCTTGCACTTGTTCAGATTTTTATCCGTATCCCTCAGAAACATCAGATTGTAGATCACAGAGGGCATAAATGTTTGCTACTCTGAAGACTTTGGACTTCTTTCTGTAAAGTGACCGGGGGTGTTGAAGCGTATTCGATCTTTAGATTTGCTGGTAGTGAGGATGTGTCAAACTTACGGTAGAGAGTAGCTTTAAGCCATTGCATTTGAGAAAGTCCTGAAAGAAGGCAATAGGAGAAATGAGAGGGGGTGGGGTATTTGAAGAGACTGAAGTAGTAGAATCTATAGTACCCAGAGGCCTCTGGACTGTCCAGAGAGGGGAATAAATAGCTGTTCTCAGGGTTTTAAAAACTAGAAAGAGAAAACATGCTTACCCCCTGCAGGGGTAAGTTCCTCTGTTCCTGAGTGCCATAGAGGAAAATCCTTTTATGTAGGCAGCATTAAGAAAAGAGCGAAAGAAAACATAGCTATAATCATATTGACATACTTAAAACTGACAATGGTCTGAAGAAAAATTTGAATCTGATTGCAGTGTTAATGATGAAGAATCTGAATTTTAGTTTTTCAGGGTTTTTTTGAGTGTACAATTCTGAATTTGCATTAGTGTTTACATCTTATAACTAAATTTTATGTTTATAAAAATGATATTAAGATGAATAGTCAACTTGAAATAAAGTTTATAAACAAGTGTTTAAAGTATATTTATTCCCTGTGTTTTCTTCTAGTTACACTTTCTGGAAATGGAGAAAACGGTAAGGCACTTTTAATTTTTAGTCTCAAGTAGATGACATAGTGTCTTAATTGCAACCCATATACTTGTTATTTTAGTGATGACTGTTTGTTTTGGTCTTCAGAAAGAAAATATACATTCTTAAAGTTTAAATTTTATTGGTTTGTTTTGTTTGTTCTCTTGTTTCTCCTTTTGTTTAAAATAGTACTTTACCACTCATAGTCATGTAATAATTAAATGACCAGACTGAATTTGTAAATTAATAGTACTGTTTCATTTTGAAAGAGAATTAAAGTTTTTATGACTAGTCAAGGAAACAGTGTCTAGAGAGAAGAATCATGACTCAAAATTTCATTGAAATAAAAGAAAGTTTTATGTCCTTTGATATCAAATTTCAAAAGTAAAATTGGATTTGAGATACAAAAATCAAAGTTTCTGAAACAGAATAGTTAGAAATTATTATTATTAACAAAAAATGTTTTTTGGCCTTGCTGTGCAATATGAGGGATCTTAGTTCCCTGATCAGGAATTGAACCCATGTCCTCCTACAGTGGAAGCAGGGAGTCCTAACCACTGGACCACCAGGAATTTCCTAGAAATTATTAATAAATATTCTTATTGTTGAAAATAGAAGACCTTAAGCATATAAGTCTCAAGTTGACTTGGGGTCTAGTTTCTCAGTAACAGAATAAGTAGAGACAATCTCGATAGGCTTGTTTTTCTTGCTTAAAACTATTTCCTCTATGTTGAAAGCACAGGTACAGAAAGTAGAGAATTTCTGAAGTTCTTATAAAAGAACTGTTACTTGAATCATTATTTCAGGGGGCTGTTTCCCCCGTATCTTTCAAAGAGTCTTTTGGTGAAGTTTTTTTGCTTGCTTATTTGTTTTTTTTAATTCAGTTACAGGTGATTTTTGAGTCAGACTTTTTTGATTTATAGATTTAGTTTTTTCTTTCAGCTTTGATTTAATTTAAACTTTTACTTTAAGTATTACTTATAAACAATATTTAGCATATATATGGGATTATTAGTAATCCCATTAATTTGACCTTATTTAAAAACAATATTTCCTGTTATTATTTATATTATAATTTGATAGTTACCATCTATTAAGTACTTACTATATTCCAAGCAGTATACTAAAAGATTTATTTAAGCTTTTATTTCTTTATCTCAAAGTAAAGATTTTTTAAAGGGAAAAACTATTTGTTTTTGTTCTTATGGAGAGCAGAAATATTCTAAAGAAATATTAAATGTTTAACAGTGTTAAAGAGTTCTAGCCTTAGTTGTAAGTAACTAAATGATTAAGAAGTTTAAAGTAACCTCAAGGTTACCATTTATCTGAAAGCTCTACAATAATATATAGATGAGGATTGATAAACTTGATTGAATATGGGAGCCCGGCAATAATATAAATAAGTGAAGTGAGTTAGGTGAAGATAAAATTGCAGACTTGGTAAAGAAAGGACTTCCGTGTTTGTATAATAATAGGAGGCTGAGATCTAGCATTTTGTCCCAAAGGAAAAAAAAAAGGAGGAATGATATCAAATCCATTGGTTAGACCATAGGGTTTAGCCTAGAGGGAGCTGAAGTGGTAGAGAATGCAGAGTTTTGAGGAACCGGAGTTTTCAATGAGGAAGACAATATTTGTGATTATGAAAAGAAAGCGTATTTGCAAATAGAAGGAAGTTGTGGTTAGGACTTCATGTGGGACTCAGCTGTCTCTGAAGTAGGAGTGACTCTAAGATAATAGTTAGAGAAGTGGAAAGGATAATTTTAGATATGACATAGTGGGAAAGACCTTGGATTTTTATCAGGCATATACAGGGTTTGAATTCTGGCTTTATCATTTAGTCAGTAAGTGACACTGGGCACGGTAAGAAATTCTCTGAGCCTTTGCTTTTACATTTGTAAACTGAAAGGATACCTACAAGACCATCGTGAGGGTTATAAGTAAGGGGTACAGTTGTCTCCTCGGAGACTTTCAGCATGAGGAAGGGCTGATTGAGGCGCTTCGGTTAAATACGGTTACTAGGAAACTCCAGAGTTTTAGCATGCATTTGTTAGTCATGTAGGTGGAGCTCTTAGGAGTTTCACAGCCAGTGGGCAGAAGAAACTCTGAGCCACATGTTCTTCACTGACCGTTGAGATGGACCAGGAACCAGAGTGGAGGCGAGGACACCTGCTGGCTTGTGCAGTGACCCAGATGAGATGAGCAGCAGTCGAGGAACTGGGGCACTGGCAGTGAGAAGACTGAGATGTTTACTTTGACACAGATCTTGGGAGCTAGAAAGTAAAGTACGCATTTTGTGAGACTAGCCAGCTGTGTACTGAGGAGTCCTCGAGCCCTGGCTTCCTGTTTCGATCACCAGTGTGACTTAGGCTTCTGTTCTGTTAAACCACCGTGGACCAGTGTAATTGCAGAAAGAAATGTTGGGGTTCAGCAAGTTGGGGTCAATTTTTTATCATTTTATTTAAAAGCATTTTTTTAAATCCAAAAACTTAAGGAAGAATAACCTCAGGGCAAAAGAAGGACAGTTGTTCAAATTGAATACGTTAGCTTTATTAAAAACTTCACTGCATTGTTCTCAGTGTTTCTCATTTAACTGCAGACCAGTGAAAACTCGGATCAGTCTATAAACTTGGGAAACACTAAAATAGGGAATGCACAGAAAAACACAGATTTTGAGAAGAAGGAATTGATATGCTTGGATAGCAGTGATGACGATAGCCAATATTCACTGAAGATTTATTGCGTGTCAGACACTGTTCTAAGTGTTTTCCATTTATTCACTCATCAGTGTTAGGCAGCTAAATTAAACTCATTTAAAGTGCTTTAATTGAAGTCAGAGTAAATCATTTGGGAAGAATAATATGAAGGGGGGAGAAATTCTGAAAATAATGGAAAAAGTAACATTTGAAAAAAGTACCTTTTGGAAAAAGTAACATTTGATCTGAACTCTATCCAAACTGAAAAAGGATTTAAGCACTTGATAGATAGTTCTTGCTTCTTTCTATCTTACAGATAGAAAAACTACAGAACACAGCAAAAAGTTTTTAGTTATATCAGTGAGTTAATGATGTTGGAATGTTACACTAATCCACTTAGGAAACACTTACGGGAAAAATTCAAAGTGGCTAAACTTTTTCATTACCCTGTGTTGAAAAGGACAATTAAATTTAGGATAACTTTCGTGAACAATCCAGGAATTGAGTTATTTTCAGTGTTATAATTCCTTGGATTTAATGTTCATAGTGATGGAATCTATCTTAAATAATTTTTAATTCACTTAAAATATAACTTTTAGGAAGTCCTTTTGAAGGAGATTTCAGCTTAAACCTTCAGCAACTTAATAAAATCAAATCTTTACTTATAAACCAGGCCGATAACCCTTAAATGCAAGAACAGAGTGTTTTTGCATATCTGTAATATTACATCATGCAGATAAAAGAGTGTATATATTTGATGTTTTCAGTATGTTTTAATTAAATTTTTTATTGGATTGAGCCTCCTGACTCTAAATACTGTGTTTTAATATGTGATGTTTTTTCCTGTTTTCACCTGGATTCAATGAAATGTTGTTTGTTTTTATTTACCAGGAAAGGCCGTTGTTTACCTTGTGGCTTTCCATCTGTTCTTTGTTATGTTTGTATGGTCCTATTGGATGACAATTTTCACATCTCCCGCTTCCCCCTCCAAAGAGGTAAATTTAATGCTGGTAAATTACCAAATGCTTTCACTGATGATGGAATTGTTTTCCCTGTGTTACCTTTGTTGAAACTCTATTACATGATGCGTTTGTTCTGTTTCCATTCATAAACTGCTCGGTAACTACATTGTGAGTTTGAGTCGTCAGCCTCTCAGACACAGCCCACTGATGTCCTTTGTAAAAGATTTGTGATGGCACTACGGTTTAGCTGTGCCATGCTGGGTTTTTTTAAAGACGTACTTTATGTCACTGGAGTGAAAAATCTTACGGGATGGAATTGAGTTAGGAAAATAGAGTTTATTTTTAGGAACTCTCTTAACACTTATTTTTTTTCTCAGGCCTGAACAAATAAGCTGCAAGTAAATAAAGTGTTTTGATTGTGCTGTTGCTTGTGACACCTAGTGTGGCTAGTGTTTTTTCTACTTGGAGGTTTCACTTGGAAATAACATAAGTATACACGTATGTGGAATAAAACTGAAGATTGTTGTGTCCCTTTCAGCTGATACAGCCAACTGGATTCTCTTCAGTTCAAGTTCAGCATAGCTAGATAAAGCAGAACACACTAGATAGAGAAGGACACGCTGGATGGAGAAGGACACACTCTCCACAGAGTTAGACTTGTCTGAGTTTGATCTTCTGCTCTAACACGTTTTTTAATGAATCCAAGGAAGGTGGAGCCAGCAGTCATTCCATCCCCATAGGATGTTTGTGAGGAGTAAATGAGATTCATTCATGGAAAGCTTTTAACATTGGGCCTGCCTTATGGTTAGCACTCAAATATTAGATGACATAATAATATAGTTCCTTCCTTTTTTATTAAATTCATCAAAATGCATTAAAAATTACAGACATAGGTTTAAAGACATCAACTTCCATTTAACTTTCTGTAGAAGAACATATATGCAGAAACTGTATACACTGTAAATGTATGAATGAGTTTTCATGAACTGAGCACATGTGAGTAACCAGCACCCAGTTCCAGAAGCAGAACGTGCCTGGCATCCCATGAGCCTCCTGCTTGCGTGCCTTTCATGAACTTTCTCCTTGTGTGTGATTCTTCCATGCTGTTGTATGTAGTTGTGGCTCAATCCTCCATTGTGCTTACGGGACACAGTTTACTTACCTGGCCTCCTGTTGATGGGCATTTTGGGTGTAGAATTACTGTCCATATTCTAGCACACACAAACATGTTACTCTTTGGGGCAGGTGCCCGGGAGAATTGCTGGGTTCTGCCTGTACAGTCAGCAGTAATGGGTGATGCCAAATGGTCATTAGCCCATTGTTTCTATTGGGCACTTTTGTTTTAAGGGATAATGTAAACCATTAATCAAACTTACTGTTGCTTCAAATATATTCTTCAGGCATTTGCTAATAATTAGTTGGCCCTTAAATTTAATTACAAACTGCCATCCATACCTTAATCTCTTAAATTGAAAAAGATGATGTAATGATGGCTGTTGGGAACATATCATGTATAAAACTAAATAGTCTTTACAGGAAACAGAATAAGGAGAACAGTTGGTGTCACTTTTGAGAAGCAGGCTAGTGCAGAGGCGCAAGCTCCGTCTGCCTCCTCCCTCTGCTCTTCTGGCTGCGGGGCCCTGGGGCTGCGGCCCTGGACCTCTGAGCAATCCTCTGTAAAGTCAGGGTGACGGTCGCACACACCTTATTGGATTGTTGTATAGGTTGAATAAATTGATCATACACACACATGATCAGTTGTACTTATAGCATATAATTACTGCTATATGTAAAGTGCTTAGAAGAGTGGCAAGCATATAGTAAGTGCCATCTAACTGCTACTTTTCCTTTTTTTGGCTGTTGTTTTTATGATATTGCACCCAGGTAGCATTTAGCCCAGCACCTAAGCCTTTCCATCCACTCCCACATCGTTGCCAGGGGTCTGTTTGCTTCATGGGTATAGTCCCTCAGGAGCTGAAGTCTCACTGACTTTATCTCCACTAATTCTTCCTGGAAGTCTGTGTTCAAGTAGCATGTAGACCTCAATATACCATTTTCGCCTCTTTGTGTTTTCCATATGCTGCTGCTTTTGCCAAGATTTTCTTTCCTGTGTTACCTTCCTGGACGATTCCTGTTTATCTTTCTAAACCAATTTAGGTACCTCTTCTTCCAAGAAACATTCATGGACAGCCCCCACCCCTCCTGAGGGAGCTTTGATCACACCTGGTAAAGAATTGCTAATTTGTCATTTGTTCTTAACATTTGTAACTGGACTATAGGAATGTATTTTTGAAGGCAAAGGCTATATTTTTATTCATCTTTGAATCCCTGGTATCCGGGACAGTACCAAGCATACACTTAAATTGAAACATCTGAACACTGTGTTTAAGATAATGACATTTCATAGTTTGAATTCTGTTCAGTAGTACTTAATGAAAAATAGACTAATAATTTCAAAGGTCTAAATTCATTTTAAGTTTTATCTTGTTCCATTCCTCATCTAAAATCCTGGTGTCTGTTGATATTTTCATTTGGTTTAAGCTTTTCATAATTCTTAACCATAGTTCCTAAGGAAAAGTAATGATTTTGAGGCCTTCCTAGAAATAGGCCAGGGAAGTCTGTTCAGATTTTACAGGGAAACTGCAAAATTTGATTAGAGCATCTTTTTTCCAAGTATGTGTTTAGTATTATACCATATGATGTTTCCTGGAGGAGGGAACAGCAACCCAATCCAGTATTCTGGCCTGGAGAATTCCATAGACTGTATAGTCCATGGGGTTGCAAAGAGTCAGACACGACTGAGCAACTTTCACTTCACTTCATATGATCTTTATTCTCTATTTTGAGTGTTTCAGAGATGTATCTTGTCAGGGAAGAACTTTCTAGCAAGTCAGCTCTCTTAAAGGAGAGCGGGCCATCTTACAGAGTAGGGAAGTGTTCTGTACCTGAAAGTGTTTGGGAGGGGATGGATCTCAGAAGTGCCTGGGTGTTTAGATAGGTGACCTCCAGAGTCAGCTTTAAGATGGTGGGTATTTTTTCTGTCCAGTTTGTACGTCCAAGTTCCTTCTTGTCCTTCCTAAGTAATTGGGTGATTGCTTTTGCCATTGTGGCTTGGTGGTGGGAGCCAGGCTAGGTGATCCAAAAGGACTCTTCTGTTGCCTCAGCCACTGTGTTTTAGTCTAGGTTAGAGGAACAAGTCTGTAAAAGGCAAAAATATCTTTTCATATTAGCAGCATAGGGAGAAACATCATAGAGCAGAACTAACTCAAGGGACTTTTGTTTTTCTATCAGCTCTGCCAATAATTATGCAGTCTTAGAAAATTTCCCTAAGATGCATGGGATCACAGGTTCCTTATCCCAAGGGCTCCCAATCTGTGCTGTGCTATCCCGTTTGTAAAAGAAGAGGCAGTGCCGTTACTGATGAAGTCATCGAGGGTAGGCAGGTTTTGTTACTTGAGTTAGCAGGTAGACCAAATACTCAAACTTTAAAAGATGAACCTCTAGTTAGGACTCCTTAGGCCTTTTCAAGCAAAACCCTGTAAGTAAATAATAGTTGAGGAACAATATTGTGTGAAACATGATCAAGAGCAGGTCTCAGGCCAGTCTTTGTTTTTTAAAAGAAATCTATGAAATAAACACCAAGAGAAATGTAGTAAAAGCTCCTGGTTACATGAAATAGAGTCGTGAAACTGAGGTCTGTGAGATACAGGGATGACATGGAAAGAAGCAATGAAACAAGTCCTTTGTAGGAAAATGCTGCCCACCATATGGGAATTAAAACTTGAGAAATAGAAGCTGGAAACAGCCCTACAAAAGAACTGCTCCTTAAGAAAAGGAGACTGTGCTTGCCATGACAGTCCTTAATAGTTCTGGAGAAAGTTCCCTGATTGGTTAGTGTTTTAAAAACAAAAAAAAAGGCAGTAAAAGTTGTCCTCAGGAGAAACTTGGCCAGAAAATAGCAGGACCCCTGCCTGTGATTTGCCCCCAAGCAAGTGAGTCTTTGAACATCTTCCCAAAGATTCAAAATCTCTTGACACTTTCAAACAGCAAATGTTTTACTAGCGCAAAATGTATATTAAGCTCTTTTTGATGGGGAAAGTTAATTTTTTCTGTAAAAAACAAAGATGCAAAAATATTTTCATGTTCTTTGCCATCATTAGCATGGAGGGCAAATATTTTCACTCTGTCAAAGGCATGTAAAAGGTGCTTGATTAGCTTTCTAAACAAATTTGAAGAAAAATTTTGCCTTTATAGAAGGAAATATTTGTCTTTTTCTGTTCTGGATAAAACTTGTTTTTCTGAGCATGATGGTTAATAATCACGGGATTGAAAAGAATTGATAGTTATTTCTCCTTCTATAGTTCTGCTTGTCCAATTCTGAGAAGGAACGTTACGAAAAGGAATTCAGCCAAGAAAGACAACAAGAAATTTTGAGAAGAGCAGCAAGGGACTTACCTATCTACACCACATCGGCTTCAAAGAGTAAGAAAAACAAAGCTTACACTTTTCCTCTCCAAAGAATTGTGAGAATGTGGTCATTTTTGCCAAAATACCTTTGCATGATTTGACTACTAAGTGGGTATTGTGGTTGTCACAAATGGCATCTGGAGAAACAAGACTTCTCTGTGTTCTGTATCTTACACAGTGTTTCAGATACAGGTGTATACCTTTATGTGAAATACAGGTCTTTATCTCAGGTAAACCTGTCTCAGGTGTTTGAGATAGATTTACCTGAGATACAGGTATTTCAGATACAAAGTCTACTTTGATACAGACTTTTTATGTGGTTCACTTTAATGTTGATCTCTCTTGTTCTGCATTTTTTTCTAGCTCATCCTTCATGGCTAAAAATTTCATTTACAATTTTTAGTAAACTGTCATTTGGAAATCCTGGTTTGAATTTGAATATTTTGTCATCCCTGAGTAATATTTAAAAAAGCAAGAATGTGCTAACCTAGAATGGGGAGAAATAAAAGCCACAGAAGGGAAGAAGCTCGTTAAGGTTATAAAGCTACCCCTCAGAGGGCCGGACTTGGAAGTCCACTGTCTGCTCCAAAGCCATGGATGCTTCTGCTCTTCGCGCACCACTGACACTTGGGCCTGTGAGGGGGATGGGTCTGTGAATGGCCCAACTGGTTACTTAATTGTAGGAAGTTGTTTAAAATTATGTATTCTATATCTCATTAATTCATTCAGATACAAGATAATGTTGACAGCTGACAGTCTGATCTAAGTCCTTTACACATATGAGCTCATCTGAGCTTCACACCAGCCCTGTGGGGAGTCGCTGTCGTGTCCACTTTACAGATGAGGAAACAGAGGTGAAGTACATTGGTAAAGGTCACACAGACAGTGTGGGGAAAGGTGTCCTGCCTCTGAAACCCACTATGCTGCTCAACTCCAAGGGGAAATGGAGCTTTTTCCTTTGTATAGTTCTGTACATATGCTGACTTAAGAAAATTTGAAATTCATGTTAGATTTTAGGAGGGGATATTTGGCCAACATTTAAGTTTTCACATTTTTAATACAGGCACCCTTTGGAGAATACTGTGGGTTCAGTTCCAGACACTGCAGTATGGCGAGTCTTGCAGTAACATGGGACACATGAACTGTTTGGTTGCCCAGTGCGTGTGTGAGTTATGCTTACACTGTAGGGCAGCCTATCAAGTGTGCAATCGCACAATGTCAGAAAAACACGTACATACCTTAATTTAAAAATACCTTATTGCTAAAAATGCTTACCATCATCTGTGCCTTCAGCAAGTCGTAGTAGTAATATCAAAGGTCATTGATCACAGGTCACCATAACAAATATAATAATCATGAAGTTTGAAATACTATGAGAAATACCAAAATGTAACACAGAGATACAAAGTGAGCAAATGCTGTTGGGAAAATGGCACCAGTCTAGTTGCTCAGTGCAGGGTCCCCAAAGGCTGTCAGTTTGTGAAGAAACGCAGAGTCTGTGATGCACAATGAAACCAGGTGTGCCTGGCCTGTCCTTTTGCACAACCAATATATTACTGTGTAGAATGAAACCATGGATTTCAGATCAAACCCCAGCTTTTTAGTTACTAGTGTCATGAGAATCACTTAGACTTTCTAAGCCTGGTTTCCTCATTTTAAAATGAGAATGCTAGCACCTAAATCTCCGGAGATACTCATAAATGAGACAAGCACTGAGTGCAGATCTTGGTGTATAGTAACACACTTTCAGTACATAAAAGCTAATTTAAAATAATCCTTCTTATGTTTAACTATAAAATGTCTAGTTCACAGCAGTTGTTAGTAGTTGTAGTTCCATAGATTAGACATTTTTTTCTTTTTGTACATGCTGGGAGGCATAGCAGGATCTTAGTTCCATGACCAGAGATCAAACCCGTGTCCCCTACCATCCTGAAATAAAAGCTCAGAGTCCTAACCTCTGGACTGTCAGGAAATTCCCTAGATGTTTTTAACCCCAAGACCAAGATTCTAGAGGATTTATGAAGCTCTGAGATTATATACAGAATTTTAGGTACTTCTTGAAGTAGCCTGTTCATAGCAAGATCTGATTTTCAGAGCAGTAACTCCAAAGAGTTGAAAGCCACTAAGGTAAAATCTTTACCCTTAAATCTTTATTACTCTTCATTCATTATAATGGCTTTCTACTAATCTGAATAATACCCTTTATCCGTTGACTATTACACCAGAATTATGCTGGGCACTTTATGGTGATCATTTACCCCTCAGAGCCACCCTGAGACAGTACTGCGCTTGTCCCCATGTTAGAGATGAAGGGGTGACACAGGTGAGGTCCCTAAAGTCCCTGAGTGGCAAGGTCTGGGATCCATGCCTTATCTTCTGACCGCAGACAGTCTCTGCCCTTGAGCACTGTTTTATACTGCATTTCTACTGCTTAGAATCCCAAACATGGAGTTTTTCCTTTTTATGGAAATAATACCATACATCCTTTAAAAAACAAAATATAGAACCACACATTATATGAAGTGGACCTTTCCTAGACCAGAGATAGTGAATGTGATGGTGCTGCCTTCACAGCAGGGGTGGCGACTTTCACTAAATACCTTCCTGTGCTTTTTGAACTATGTGCCTAACAGAAGCAGAACCATGTGGATGTCTTATCTATTAAGGAAACAAAAATGAGTCTTCCTAAAACTCCCCTGTCCACAGTCTGGATATGGCCAGTGTTTCTCTCTGGCTCATCCTGCACCGTTACCCGGTCAGCTCTACTAAAATTCTCCTTCCCCACTTTATTTTCACATCTTTTTGTCTGCCTCAAATGATTGTTTTCTCCTCTCTAAATCTGTCAGTACTTTAAAATTTTAATTCGCTGTCTACTTCTTCAGCCATTTGTTCACGTGAACAAAAAGTGATTTTTACAGTCTTCTCCAAACTTCTCAGCTTCTTACCTTGTTGATCCCAGCTTGCTGTCTGGTGGTTGTCTCTGTTGTCCTACAACCTGACTCGGTCCTGCAGCTCTGGCAGCTGGAGCTCCGCCTGTCGTCCTAACACAGTGAGCACCTTCCCCAGGCATTCAGTAGGTATTTGTGGGGTGAAGCTGTTCCTGGGTGTTCTCTGTAATGCCTGCTTATATATACACTTGAAAAATCTCCCTTTTCTCCTCTTCAGTAGTTTTCCCATTCTAGAAAATCTCATGGATGGAGGAGCCTGGTAGGCTGCAGTCCATGGGGTCGCTGAGTCGGACACGACTGAGTGACTTCACTTTCACTTTTCACTTTCATGCATTGGAGAAGGAAATGGCAACCCACTCCAGTGTTCTTGCCTGGAGAATCCCAGGGACAGGGGAGCCTGGTGGGCTGCCGTCTATGGGGTCACAGAGTCGGACACGACTGAAGTGACTTAGCAACAGCAGAGCTTCACTTCATGTTTTGTCAGAAATAATATTGTCATAACAATAATAATTGCTTTACTGAGAATTTGATAAGTTCTAGAAGATATTTTTTTTAATTTACACAATAGTCCAATACACTTGATATTATTTGCACTTGACAAAAGCAGAAATTGAGTCTTTTAGCAAGTAAGTTACTATCAAGGTCACAAGGGAGTAAGTGGGAGAGAACCAGTGTGAATCATGGTAGCTGAGTCTGGCTGCCTCTGGGCCTGGGGCTGCCCTGCCCATGTTCAGCTGTCCGCAGGCCTCTCCTTCTGGTGTCATCATTCTTGTCTTCTGTGAGACTTGCATAGAGATCTCTGACCTTTGTCTTTCCTTCTCCCTGTTTGCTGCGCATAATCTTGCTGCTTAAACATTTCCAGCTGGTTTCTTCCTTCTGCTTGCAGGTGTACTTCAAAGTACATCTCCTCTTAAAAACAGCCACAAAGGTTAGGTTATGATGTGTTCCAAGTGCGACTCTGTTTTCTCTTCCCAATGATTCCAGGTCTCCTTGTAACTTGTCTGCACACCGGCCTCTTTTCCTTTCCAGGAGGTTCCAGGCAGCTGGCTTTCATTCTTCCTAACCAAGCTTAGTTGCTTTTTGTCAGTCTAGCTGCTTAAAACACTTTCTTCTTTGTGCTTTTCTGTTCTAGTTGTTTTTGCATTCTTGAATGTTTATTCTTCCTCCTACACTTTTTAACCCGGCCTCACAAGGTGCTTTTGTTCTATTCATGTAGTTCCTTCAGCTGTTTTCAGCCATGGGAGTCTGACGCCACAATATTGTGGTGTTTAGTTTACTGTGTCTCAAATAATTTGTTTTCTGAATTGTTTTCAGGACTGAGTTAAACCTTTTTTTTTTTCATATGAGTTAGCAGACTCAAGGCTGTGGTCACCCTAGCGCTCACTTGTTAGGCGGCAGGGGATGACAGCTGCACTTGGGGCCACACATTTACCATGTCTAGGAGTGAGGGTTTCAGAAGGGCACTGCCCAGCCCTCCCCCAGGGCCCCTGGAGACTGTCAGGGCTTCGCATTCACCTTGGCGTGTGTGCCCACTCGAGCTCCATTCTTGTACTTCCTCCAGCTTCCAAAGGACAGTGGTTCCTGAGTGACCTGTTGTCCAAATTCAAGCCAGACAAAACCTAACACCTTGGGGGCAGGAGGGAAGTCTATTGTGTTCAACTGTATATTCTCAGCATGAAGCAGTGTTTATCTCAGAGTAGAGACTCTGAATGCTTGTTGAAGAGCAAAAAAAACAACCTAACCCTCTTCCTGTACTCACCCCCTCAACCCATCAAGCTCATTTCTGTCACCGGCAACATTATTCTTCTGGCAAACACCCTGGAAACTGCAGTTTTTCTGATTGCTGTGTTTATTTCAGTTTTTCTGTCTATTCCATCATCTAAGACTCTTCAAAAATCTTTTCAAAAAGTCTGTTTAGTTATTGGTATTATTTTTTAAATTATCAGTTGTCAGTTTCCCAGAGTTGAACTTGATCTCAAATGTGCTGGAGGAGAATCCATTTCGGTGTTAATAAAATGAGAACTAAGAACAGATGTGCTCAATAAATTTAATGATAGTCACAGAAAGAAAAAAAAAGCAAATTTTATAGTCGTATTAACTCTAAAACATATATCCTTCAACAACTTCCTTTTAATTCTTAAATGTAGCCGTCAGATATTGTGAAAGATGTCAGCTGATTAAGCCTGACCGTGCGCATCACTGCTCAGCATGTGACATGTAAGTGCTCCTTGTTGGCTGTCATTCAACCCAGGACTGGAACTAGTGTGGGGAGGACAGGGGGAGAAACTTGCCCAGGACACTGCCTCGGCTCCTGGTACTGCTCTGTGTGCAGAGCTGACAGGAGTCACCTCAGATGACAGTTCCTGCACCACTTAGATCTTTAAGTATGTGTACTACTTCTGCTTATATTTAAATGTAATATTGATGAGCAAGTAAGTACTACCTCCATGAGAAAGATAAACTTTATTTCCTGAGTTAAAAAGACCATGACAGTTTTCTTGCTTTTATTATTAATGTTGGTATTAAAACCTAACAAACCACAAAAATATTACTTTCAGTTACCACTTGTGAAGTTATTCCCCCTAAAATGTGAAAGATTTTATCTCTTACACTCTTGTGAGACGGTGGTATGTTGAAAGAAAGACTTAGTGTGGGAATCCCAGTGAGTCCTTGTACTTTAGTGAGGGAGGCCATTTGATTTTTATTGTCTAACTTTATGCAAATATCCATCGCATATACTGATGGAGGGACAAATGTGGGGATTTTTTTTTCTGATTATAAAATACAGTGGTTTTTATACATGGGATAGAATTGTAATAAATCTGTGGGAAGATGGACTACCTACAAGCCCATTCATTGAACACTGTTTTATTTCCAAAGTTGTGTTTTTATGACTTGCACGTGTTAAAAATAATTTTCCCTTTTGTCTTCCTCAGCTGATTCTGTAAACTACGTCTATCTACTGTTCCAAGTGCTATATGCATCTTATCTGTGTATTATTACAGTGTTGCTTGATGTAGTTCAAGGCAGCCAGCCACGTTCAGCTCAATTCTCAGTATGAAAAATCACTGCCTCTTACCTATGTGAAATAACAGAAATTATCTCTAACCTAATTCTACTGGGTTGGTTTTCGTAAGATGTGAAAGGGAAATAAGTCCAAAAAACACGAAAATCAAATTAGAATTAGTGGAATTTTTTATATGGATTTTCTTCTGCTCGTTTGTTTCTTAGGTGTATTCTTAAGATGGACCATCACTGTCCTTGGTACGTATAAAACACGGAGGAGATGACATGAGGCGGGGAAGTGGGAAGGAGGGTATTTATTTCGAGTGATTGATCTCAGTGTTCCTAAATTTTGAAGGTCAATTTAATTACTCATAGATATCAAGATTAATGTAGTTTTATGTTTCTGTTTACATGTCTTTCTTTAAAAATATATTCTGGTGTTATTAACCCAAAAAATTGTACAATAAGAATTAACATTGAAATTCCAAATTCTTACAGAATTAATTTAAAACACACGTTCACAATTAAGACATTGCCCCTTTCTTCTCAGATGAACCATTTATAGTTATAATGCTTTAATGGTTTTTGATATGTCCTATTTGTTTTCATCATGATTTAAAAAACAACAACAATAAATTTACCACCTTGGCCATTTTTAAGTGTACAAGTTCAGCAGTGTTAAGCATGTTCGCATTGTTTTGCGACTAGTGTCCAGAACTGTTCATCTTGCAAAACTGATACTCTGTCCCCATTAAATAGCTCCCTACTCCCCTCCCGAAAGTCCCTGGCAGACACCATTCTAGTTTTGTTTCTCTAAGTGTGTCTTGTTTTTACAGTGTGATTTTGTTTATTCTTCTAGGGTGAATAACTGTGTGGGATTTTCTAATTACAAATTCTTCCTGCTTTTTTTATTCTACTCTCTGTTATATTGCCTTTTCGTGGCTACAACAGTTTTACAGTACTTCATAAAATTTTGGACGGTAAGTCTTTTTTCTAACTTAAACATGTATTTAAGATTTTTAAGATGGTATTTCATGAATAATTCCTTCATTCTGTATTATAAGTAGACAATACTTAATTGTACTAGTTAGAATTTATAATGGCTCAGAAGACAAATGGTGTTAAAAGTTCCCTTCCTATATACATGTTTATTTGTGAATAAATGAGTATTACACAGGACATAGTGAGTTTCTTTTAGTAATTCAGACTGTTTTCAACCATACTCCTAACAATGGGCTATCAGTTTTAGGGAAAGCGTTCCTTTCTTTGAGTTGATGAGACTTAGTGAAGTTTTTACAGTAATAAAATTGAAACTCCCAGCCTCAGGTAACCATTAATCTGTTTCCTGTCTCTATAGATATTAATCATTTTCCTACTGTGAGTGGCAAATGTTTTCCCATGTTAATTGATGTCTTATAACTCCATTTTATTTTTACTAAATCAGTTTTATATTTTTAAAGTAGTACTTTTAAATTATGATTTCTGGCTTTATTTTAGTCACTGTAAATTTATACAAATATTCATCCAACTTTTCTTCTAGCATTTTTTTTTCCCTTCATTTAAGTCTTTAATTTTGGGGGTTATTGTGGTTAAAAGGTGCTTTTGTATTTACTCTTCTTAAAAACCCTATGAAGGTATTTTAAAATGTAGGTTTTATTTTTATTCAGGTGTGGTGAAACTGACAGATCAGGAGGTGATAACCTTTGAAAAGATAGCTTGTTAGTTCCAAGGGAGGGTTCCCACCACACTCTGCAGGCCCTCATGGGGAAGCACCAGAGTCGCTCAGGAAGTCGAAGGCACAAGGGCCAGAGCCTTCACTAGTGTCCATGGGAGAGGCACAGTGAGGCAGGCTAAGTGCACATAGGGTTAGCTAGTTTGAGCAACCTCAGTGGTCTCTGGGGCTCCAGGCAGTCCCTTGTTTGCTGTGAGTAGGGCCGGGTAGTATTGCCCACTGGACTGTGCGAGCCAAGTAACCGGAGGTGTTTTGGAGTGTGGGCTCTGGACCAATTAGTTTGTATATAGTTTGAGAAGTACATTCCTTGCTGTCTCTTTTAAGAAACAGATAGCCCTGGGAGAGGCACTCTCTCCCCAGTCAGCTAGGATCCAGATGCTCGGAGCATTGAGGCTGAAGAGAAGAAGAAAATATAGTTAATGCAGAAGGAGCTCTTATTTGTCGAGCTTTCAGAGTTGTAAACTGAGGTTGGAGAAGTTAGGTAAATAAAGTGAAGGTTGAATCAGTGCCAGATGAATGAAATCCAAATTACAGAGTGTCACATTTCTTTGTCAGAAACTTCAGCAGTGTTTGCATGTAATGATTTGTTAATGAAAAAGTAAATATTGTCAAACTTTTTAAGATTCATGATGAGTAGGGAAAGACTAATAACTTAAGTCTGCTTTTCTCTTCATTCTTCAACAGTTACTATGTGCCAAGCACATATGTTCTAGGCACTTTGGTTATATCAATGTACAAAGCAGACAAAGAATTCTGTCTTCGTAGAACTTACTTTTGAGAGGGACTAAACACACAGTAACCATAGTAAATAAGGAAATTGTGTTATATACTGGAAACTAAATGCTATGGGAAAAAAGTAGATCAGGGTAAAGGACTTAGCTAGTGTGTGGGGCAGGTGGGTATAATGGGCAAGTTATAGTACTAAAAAGATTGATCACGGCAGACCTCAATAAGAAGATTAGATTTGAGTGAGACTTGAAGGAAGTTAGTGGATATCCGAGAGAAGATTATTTGTGCACCCAACAAATGAGCATGTAAATATATAAAGTAAATATTAACAGAAGTAAAGGGAGAAATAAGAGCAAGACAGTAGACAGAAATAAAGGGTGAAAGTAAAGGGAGAAATAGCAAGATCACAGTAAGGGCCTTTGATCAGTGGATGGATCATTAGACAAAAATGAAATAAAGAAGTATTAGACTTAAATGAAGCTTTAGTCCAGAGGGACCTGATGGACAGAGCACTCCGTCCACAAGCAGCAGAATACATGTTCTTCTCAAGTGCACATGGGACATCCTCTGTGATAGGTCACAAAATGTGTCTTGTCATTTTAGGAATATTGAAATGATAGCAAGCATCTTTTCTAACCACAATGGTATGAAACTGGAAATCAATTTTAAGAAAAATAAACTGGAAAATTCACAGATATATTTAGATTGAACAACATGCAGCTGAACAACCATTTGGTCAAAGAAGGAATCAAAAACTATTAAGACAAATGAAAATGGAAATACAACATAAAAAAAGAGTTCTGGGATGCAGCAGAAGCAGTTCTAAGAGGGAACTTCATAGAGATAAACCTATGTTAAGAAGTAAGAAAGGATCTCAAATAACCTAACTTTACACCTCAAGGAACTAGAAAAAGAACAAAGCTGCAAGTTCATAGAAGGGAGGAAATAACAAAGATCAGAGTGAAAATAAGTGAAATAGAAACTAGGTAACTAAAACTAAGAGCTGGGTTTCTTAAAGAATAGAGAGACCTTCAGCTAGTCTCACCAAGAAGAAGAAGAAAGAGGGGACTCGAAAGAGGAGACGTTACAGCTGATAAATACAAAGGGTCAAAGGGACTTCTCTGAACAATTATATGCCAAATAATTGGACAACCCAGAAGAAATGGATAAATTTCTAGAAACGGACAGCCTACCAAGACCAAATCATGAAGGAAGAGAAAATCTGAATAGACTGATTAATAGTAAAGAGATTGAGTAATCAAAAACCTCCAAAAGTCCAGGACCTCTGGCTTCACAGGTGAACAGCCTACACTGATCCAGCTCACACTCTTTCCAAAAGTAGACAAGAGAACACTTCCAGGCTCATTTTATAAGGTCAATATTATCCTAATACCAAAACCAGACGAGGTCACCACAAGAAAATTGCAGCCTAAAATGCCCATTGAACGTAGATTTTTTTAAATCCTCAATAAAATATTAACAAGCCAGATTCAACAATACATTAAAAGGACCACATGCACCCTGTTCAAGTAAGATTTATTCCAGGGATGTGAGGATGGTTCAGCATCTGTGGAGCAGTATGTGTGATACACCCCATTAACAAAATGAAGGATAAAAATTATATGATCATCTCAATAGATACAGAAAAAGCATTTGACAAAATTCAAGATCCACTTATGGTAAAAACTGTTAACAAAATTAGTATAGCGGGGACCTCAGTTTAATGGCCATATACTGACAAGCCTACAGCTGACATCATACTCGGTGGTGAAAAGCTGAAAACTTTCCTCTCATATCAGGAACTAGACCAGGATACCCACTCTTGCCACTTTTATTCAACATAGTGTGGAAGGTCTTAGCCAGAGCAATTAGGCAAGAAAAAGAAATAAAATGCATCCAGAATGAAAGGAAGAAGTAAAGATGTCTCCGTGGGCAGAGGACATACTATGTTAGAAAATCCTAAAGACTCTACCAAAAAAAAAAAAAAACCTGTTAGCTAATTAATAAGCAAGTTCATTGAAGTCATATGATACAAAACCAATGTACAAAAATCAGTTGCATCTGTGTACACTAATAAATTTTTAGAAAGAGAAGTTAAGGAAACAGTCCCATTTACAACTGCATCAGAAAGAATAAAATACCTTGGAATAACTTTAACCAAAAAGATGAAAGATCTATACACTGTAAAGTATTAGTCATTGATGACAGCAACTGAAGAAGACCCAAATAAATGGAAAAATAATCTGTGCTCATGGATTGAAAGAATTAATATTGTTTAAAATATTAATACTATATATCAGTTCAGTTCAGTCGCTCAGTCGTGTCCAACTCTTTGTGACCCTATGAATCACAACACACCAGGCCTCCCTGTCCATCACCAACTCCTGGAATTCACCCAGACTCACGTCCATCGAGTCAGTGATGCCATCCAGCCATCTCATCCTCTGTCGTCCCCTTCTCCCGCCCCCAGTCCCTTCCAGCATCAGAGTCTTTTCCAATGAGTCAACTCTTTGCAGGAGATGGCCAAAATACTGGAGTTACAGCTTTAGCATCATTCCTTCCAGAGACATCCCAGGGCTGATCTCCTTCAGAATGGACTGGTTGAATCTCCTTGCAGTCCAAGGGACTCTCAAGAGTCTTCAACACCACAGTTCAAAAGCATCAATTCTTCGGCGCTCAGCTTTCTTCACAGTCCAACTCTCACATCCATACATGACCACAAGAAAAACCATACCCTTGACTAGACGGACCTTAGTCAGCAAAGTAACGTCTCTGCTTTTGAATATGCTATCTAGGTTGGTCCTACCTTTCCTTCCAAGGAGTAAGCGTCTTTTATTTTCATGGCTGAAGTCACCATCTGCAGTGATTTTGGAGCCCAAAAAAATAGTCTGACACTGTTTCTGCTGTTTCCCCATCTATTTGCCATGAAGTGATGGGACCGGATGCCATGATCTTTGTTTTCTGAATGTTGAGCTTTAAGCCAACTTTTTCGCTCTCCTCTTTCACTTTCATCAAGAGGCTTTTTTGCTCCTCTTCACTTTCTGCCATAAGGGTGGTGTCATCTGCATATCTGAGGTTATTGATATTTCTCCTGGCAGTCTTGACTCTAGCTTGTGTTTCTTCCAGTCCAGCTTTTCTCATGATGTGCTCTGCATATGTTAAATAAGCAGGGTGACAAAATACAGCCTTGACGTACTCCTTTTCCTATTTGAAACCAGTCTGTTTTTCCATGTCCAGTTCTAACTATTGCTTCCTGACCTGCATACAGATTTCTCAAGAGGCAGGTCAGGTGGTCTGGTATTCCCATCTCTTCCAGAATTTTCCACAGTTTCTTGTGATCCACACAGTCAAAGGCTTTGGCATAGTCAATAAAGCAGAAATAGATGTTTTTCTGGAACTCTCTTGCTTTTTCCATGATCCAGCGGATGTTGGCAATTTGATCTCTGGTTCCTCTGCCTTTTCTAAAACCAGCTTGAACATTGGGAAGTTCACAGTTCACGTATTACTGAAGCCTGGCTTGGAGAATTTTGAGCATTACTTTACTAGCGTGTGAGATGAGTGCAACTGTGCAGTAGTTTGAGCATTCTTTGGCATTGCCTTTCTTTGGGATTGGAATGAAAACTGACCTTTTCCAGTCTTGTGGCCACTGCTGAGTTTTCCAAATTTGTTGGCATATTGACTGCAGCACTTTGACAGCATCATCTTTCAGGATTTGAAAGAGCTCCACTGGAATTCCATCACCTCCACTAGCTTTGTTCGTAGTGATGCTTTCTAAGGCCCACTTGACTTCACATTCCAGGATGTCTGGCTCTAGATGAGTGATCACACCACTCATACCAATGTTCCCTTGATATCTCTAATTTTCTTGAAGAGATCTCTAGTCTTTCCCATTCTATATATATACATACTACCCAAAGTAATCTGCAGATTCATTGCAATCCCCATTAAAATTAAAATTCCAATAACGTTTTTCCAAAAGTAGGACAACCCTAAAATTTGTATGGAACCACAAAAGGCTGCAAATGACAAAAACAGTCTTGAAAAAGAATAAGGTAGAGGTATTTTGCTTCCTATATTACACATCTGTAGTAATCAAAGCAGTATGTTATTGGCATAAGAACAGACACACAGATCAGTGGAACAGAATAAGAGCCCTGAAATCAACCCAAGCATCAATTTATGACAGGGAGCCAAGGATATACAATGGGAAAAAGACAGTCTGTTCAGTAAATGGTTTTGGGAGACCTATACAGCCACATGGGGAATAATGAAACTGAGCATTAGTCCTCCATCATGGACAAAAGTCAGCTCCTAAAGACTTGAACATGAGAGCTGAAATTGTAAACCTAGAAGACAAGGGGGCGAGCTCCTTGACCTCAGCCTTGGCAGTGACTTGTGTGGATTTGACACCAAACATAAAAGCCACAAAAGGAAAGAAAACAAGTGAGACCACATCAAACTGAAAGCTTCTGTACAGAAAAGGAAACTGTTAACAAAATAAAAAGCCTACTGGATGGAAGAAAATATTTGCAAATTATGTAGCTGATAAGGGATAATATCCAAAATATATAAAGAACTCACAGCCTAATAGCAAGAACAAGACAAAACAGCCAGATTTAAAATGGTCAGAGGGTCTGAATAGACCTTTCTCCAATGAAGACATATAGATAGCCAACAAATGCAAGAAAAGATGCTCAGGATTACTAATCATCAGGGAGATACAAGTCAAAACCACAGCAGCAGGATTTCCCTGTAGGTTGCAGTAGCTAAGGCTCCACACTCCCAATGCAAGGGGCCTGGGTTTGATCCCTGGTCAGGAAACTAGGTCCCACATTCCTCAACTAAGAGTTCACATGCCACAACTAAAAATCCTGCATCCCACAACTAAGACCTGGCACAGCCAAATAAATAAGTGAAAGTATTTTTAAAAACCTTATACCTGTTAGAATGGCTGTTATCAAAAAGACAAGAAATAACAAGTTTTGGCAAAGATGGGGAGAAAAAAGAACCTTTGTGTGTTGGTGGGAATGTAAATTAGTGCAGCTATTATGAAAAATGGTATGAGGAATCCTCAGAAAATTAAAATTAGAACTATCATCTCACATAATCCAGAAATTCTGCTTCTGGGAATATATCCAGAGGAAACGAAAACACTGACAAAGATACCTGCACCCCTGTGTCACAGATTATTTACAACAGCCAAGACATGAAAACACTGAGGTTTACATTGGTGGATGAAGAACTTGTGGTATAAATATGCCATGGAAGATTTCACTTTTAGTCCAGTGGATAAGAATCCACCTGCCAATGCTGGGGACAGGGGTTCAGTCCCTGGCTCAGGAAGATCCCAAGTGCCATCGAGCAGCTAAGCCCGTGTGCTGCAACTGCGGAGCCCATGTGCTGTAGCTATTGAATCCCACACATCTAGAGCCTGTGCTCCCCAGCCAGAGAAGCCACCGCAAATGAAAAACCTGTGTACTGCAGTGAAGAGCAGCCCCCACTCACTGCAACTAGGAAAAGTCCAGCAAGGAGCCAGCACAGTCAAGAATAAACAAAAATTTTTAAATGTGCAGTGGAATATTCTACCATTAAACCAAGAAGGAAGTCTTGCCATTTATGACAACTCAGATGGACCTTGAAGGCATTATATTAATTGAATCAAGTCAGAGAAAAACAAATACCATATTATCTAACTTATATGTGGAATTTAAAAAAAAGCCTCATAGACAAAAAGAACATTTTGGTGGTTGTCAGAAGTATGGGGTAGAGGATGGGTAAAATGGGTGAGGGTGGTCAAAATAGTCTGGAGATGTAATATCCAACGTGGTGACTATAGTTAATAAGTATATTTTAAAGTCTTTAAGAATTAGAGTTGGAAAGATCTCATTAGAAGAAAAAAGATTCTGTGACTGTGTGGTGTTGGACATCAGCTAGACTTACTGTTAGGATCATTATGCAGTTATAGACGTGCATGGAATCGTTATGTTGAGCTCCTGAAACTGATGGAATGTCATGTTAGGCCTCAGTAAGAAGGTTATACTTGACAAAGATATGACGGAACTTAATGGATATCTGAGAGAAGAACATCTCAAACAGAGGAAGCATGTATACTTTAGAGTCAAGGCCCAAGAGGAGGAGCCAGTGCCAGGAGGCTTGTCTCGTGAGGCTGAGCCAGAGGGAGGCTGGTGCAGCCCAGGAGGAGGCCCAAGGGGAGAGGGCCTTCGGGGGTGTTGCCAGGGTCAGAGTGGGGAGCAGAGGGGTGAGGCCATCTGACTTCCTCAGGGCCCCTCGGATTGCTGTGCAGGAACTAGACCACATGGTAGGTGAGGGCACCTTTCCCAAGGCTGCTGCCCACCAGTGAGGCGGGACAGAAGGGACCAGGCCTGGTTTTCAGAAATCACTCATCAGAAGTTTTTTAAAAAGCTATGTGCTAAGCAAAATTAATTTTATTCCTTCCTGGGTACAAATCTATTTTAAAAATTTCGTGGAAGGGTGTGTAAAGTATACCCTAAATGTGCTTGGAGAGCGGAATCTCCTTGTCTTTTGTGTTTTCTTGAGAAAACGTCATCGATGACATTTAAAGAGCAACAACTTGGTGACCCTTCAAGACATGAAAGGTTTACAACAATAGTGCGCAGGATAATTTTGTATAAAAAGTGGTTTCTTAATACACTGTCTCTATTTGTACAAGCTTTGCCGCAGGAAATCTACAGAGAGTTGTCCAAAGGTAAAATACATTATTGCCATGACATTCTTGCCATCCTTTTTTTGTGACATTTATAGTGAATATGTGTAATACTCATTTGCTTCGCAAGATGGGGAGATAGAAGAATCACTTGTATTTAAAAGGAGTTGTGTTTCCTCTAGAAGACAAGAGGAAAAGATGGGTGTCAGAAATAGCTAACGCTAAAAACCTACCACTTAGCCTGGCTTCCCTGGTGGGCTCACATGGTAAAGAATCTGCCTGCAGTGCAAGAGATGCGGGTTCGATCACTGGGTTAGGAAGATCTCCTGGAGAAAAGAGTGGCAACCCACTCCAGTATTCTTGCCTAGAGAATTCCACGGACAGAGGAGGCTGGAGGGCTACAGTCCGTGAGCTCGCGAAGAGTCAGACACGACTAAGCAGCTAACACTTTGACTTCACTAGCCTATGAACAGTGTTTAAGTCAAGCAGGAGCAGCTCGTGTTCTCAGGCTGTGGTTGGCCTGTACTGTGAGAGTGACTGCCCAAGGCTTCTCCTTCTCCCCTTGCTAGATCCTCAACTTCTTCTAGGTGAACATGTGCTTCTGTTGAGATGAATATGACCATTATGATAGGTAACAGAGTTGCTGTTTTCATTCACTAATACCTGGTGGCAAATTTATATACCAGAATTGGGAATTACCAGGAAAAGGTCTGTAGGAATGTGCAGGTAGGCATGGAAGCAGCTCCAGGGGTAGCCTGTTCCCAGTATGTTTGTTCCAAGAACAGAGACTGGGGAAGTCCGACAAGAGCTTTATCACAGCTAGCTTCCGGTTAGCAGCATACATAACTACCACAAGCAAATATTTTAGCTTAGATGGAGAAAACCCTCATGTATCCTAGATTTGGGGGCAAGCTTAAATATATGTATAAACTGTAAAAGAAACATGTTGAGTAAAACGTTCATCTTTTTATTCATTACTGAAAATGTTGCTAAAATTTAAGAGGAGTTTTTAAAGTGACTCTTCCTGACATGTAAGCAAGCCCCTTTGGTAATACCAGCTCTCTGCTTTGGGACATGTTGCTTTTGGATGTATTATCTAATTTATTTTATTACTTCTCATACCTGGCTTTTTTTTTTTGTGAATTCAACAGTCATTAAAAAGAACCAGATAATAAGAGTGTATTTTAGAGGTTGACTATTCTCAAAAGTAATTCGTCTCTTCTCTTTCCTCAGAATGAACTCACAGATACACGTGCAAAATTCCACGTACTTTTTCTTTTCTTTGTGTCTACAATGTTCTTCATCAGCGTATTGTCACTTCTCAGCTACCACTGCTGGCTAGTTGGAAAAAACAGAACAACCATAGGTAAGTAGGTTACATAAGTTATAATTATTTAGGAATCCCAAAACTTTAGAACTGTGCCATAAGGCACACAGTAGGAAGTTCATACATAATGAATGAGTGAAGTTGCAAGAGATAGAATATCTTATATATATATATATATATATATATATGTAAGGTATATTGAACATACTTCAGTAGATTTTATAAAGGTGATGAAGTATTCAGAGGTTATATTGTTTTCCCAGAAAAGTTTTAGAAACTCATTTTTAAGTGTTACAAATATAGTATTTAAGTTATATTTATAGTTTTTGATATCAAAGATATAAAGCAAAAAAAAATTAGTACTTTTCTTCCCTCTTATAATTTTCAAATAGGTTAACTCTTCTTTTTTTAATATATCCAAACAGAATCATTCCGTGCACCCATGTTTTCATATGGAGCTGATGGAAATGGTTTCTCACTTGGATGCAATAAAAACTGGAGACAAGTCTTTGGTGATGAAAAGAAATATTGGCTGCTTCCAGTATTTTCAAGGTAGCTTCTAAAATGCGTGTCTCAGATATTATGGAATCTATGACAGTCTCTCTCTGGTTACATGTCTTAGGATTCAGAAAATCCAGTATGATATTACGAGCCTTGAGAATGAAAACTCAGAATGTCTTGATTACATAAGTATTTTGTTTTTCATATTTTTTTTATGGATAAAGGAGAGTTTGGGCATATGTTTTAGTGAGAATTAGGGGGGGAATGATGATTCATAGAAAATAATAATCACTCCATATCCTTCAAAATGAAAATGTTTTTGAAGTAAAAAATCATAAGAATGTATTAGCCATATCTTCAGAGATTTTTCCAGTTCAGTTCAGTTCAGTCGCTCAGTCGTGTCCGACTCTTTGTGACCCCATGAATTGCAGCACGCCAGGCCTCCCTGTCCATCACCAACTCCCGGAGTTCACTCAGACTCACATCCATCGAGTCGGTGATGCCATCCAGCCATCTCATCCTCTGTCATCCTCTTCTCCTCCTGCCCCTAATCTCTCCCAGCATCAGAGTCTTTTCCAATGAGTCAACTCTTCACATGAGGTGGCCAAAGTACTGGAGTTTCAGCTTTAGCATCATTCCTTCCAGGTTATATAATCTGTTGTATCTTAAAGAAGACCCAACACATAATGCAGTTTTTACCTCAAATTTAAATGAGAATATATGCTCAAAAAGATTCATAATTTCCTTTTCTCCCAAATTTTCAGCCATCCTACGCCATCCATACACAAAAGTTATTATAAAAAAGGAAAAAGTATTTGAAATTCAAATACCATATTTATAAGTGCTGTGGGTTCCTTTTTCTTTTTTCCCTTAATTAACTGTATTGCTTATTATTTGTTTGAAAATGACATATTTGCCTTCTTTTTCTTTTTTGCCACACCATGTGGAATCTTAATTCCCTGACCAGGGACTGAACCTGGGCCCTGGCCGTGGAAGTACACAGTCCTAACCACTAGACTCCCAGGGAATTCCCAATTGCCTTCATTTTTGAAAGGCATTTATGCTTGGTATAGAATTGTAGATGTTGCTTGCATTTTTTCTGATGAGAAGTTTGTGGACATTGTCTTTTTTCTATTTGTGTAATACGACTTTTTTCTCTGCCTACTTTTAAGATTTTGTTCACCTCTAGTTTCATACAGTTTGTTTATCACTTCAGTTGCTCAGTCGTGTCCGACTCTTTGCGACCCCATGAATCGCAGCACACCAGGCCTCCCTGTCCATCACCATCTCCCGGAGCTCACTCAGACTCACGTCCATCGAGTCAGTGATGCCATCCAGCCATCTCATCCTCTGTCGTCCCCTTCTCCTCCTGCCCCCAATCCCTCCCAGCATCAGAGTCTTTTTCAGTGAGTCAACTCTTACCACTAGTTTCATGCAAATGATGTCATTTTCTTCATGATACTTGTGCTTAGGATTGTTGTGCTTCTTGGATCTGTAACTTAAAGTTCCATCAAATTTGGAAAAATACCTTTAACCACTGTTTCTTCAAGTATTTCTTTTTTTTTCTCTCTCTTCAAGGATTTCTTCTGCCACCCCCCTCCCACATCACTGCAGGGGCTTCAGCTGCATGTCTGCGGCCAGCTGGGGTCTCTGCCTCAGCTCACTGGTGGGCGGCTCACTTCTCGTTCAGTCTTCTTCCTGCGTTTAACCTTGAAGTGCACCAGTCTCTTCTGTGTGCTTTATCTATTTTCTCTCATATTCAGGTTTTTCCACTCTTGACAGACTTATTTTTTAAGGTTATTTTCTCCTAAACAGAAATTTCAGTGTTGGCAGTTGGTTTTTTTGGCTCTTGTGTTTTTTTTTTTTTCTTCTTTAAAGATGTTGTTCCCTTATCCTCTGTCTTATGTTGTTTGTGTCAGTAAATCAGCCTCCCTCTTATTAATAACCTTTATTCCACTGTTTGTACAACCGCACCTCAGTGATAGTGCGGGTTTCGTTCCCAACCCCACATAAAGCAGGTATCACAATAAAGTGAGTCATATGAATTTTTTGGTTTCCCAGTACATATAAAAGCAATATTTACACTAACCATAGACTGTTAAGTGTTTGATAACATTATATCTTTTTTTTAAAAGGACAGTGTACATACTTTGATTTATTATCTAAGCCTTTAGCAAGTTGTGATCTTTTTGCTAATGGAGGGTTTGAAATATTCCAAGAATTACCAAAACGTGACACAGAGATGCAAAGTGAGCAAATGCTGTTGGAAAAAATGGCACTGGAAGACTTGCTCAGTGCAGGGTTGCCTCAAGCCTTTAATTTCTAAAAATCACAGTATCTGCCAAGAGCATAATGAAGCACAATAAAATGAGATGTGCCTGTAAATTTCTCTCTCTCTCTCCCCCTCTCTGGCTCCTTTAAGACTCTGTCTGTATCACTAGTTACAAGTGGTTTGCTTATTATGTTCCTCTGTATGCTTTTCCCTATGTTTATCCTCTTTAGAGTTCATTAGGCTTCTTGGATCTATGAATTTTTAGTTTTCATCAAGTCTGAGTAATTTTGATACAGTTTTCTATTGTTCTTGTTGCCTGCTTCCCTCTTCCTGTGCCCTCCCCCAACTAGCTTTTCAGGTTCTTCTTAAACATTCCTTGAGACGCACTGGTTGTTGCTGTTGTCCCTGTCTTCTCACTTCCATCTTTCTTCTTTCTTTGCTTCAAGTTGGATAGTTTCTACTGTCACATGTCTGTGAGTTCACTGATTTTTTCTTCTGTGATGTCTACTGTTAAGCTCATCCAGTGAGGTTTTTTATTTCAGATTTTAGATATATATATATATATTTCAGCTTCAGAAGTTCGATTTGGTTCTTTCTTCATATTTTACATTTCTCTTCATTTAAGTCTATGTTTCAGGTTTTCATAGTCATTTCTAAACCTTTTCTGTTGACTTTTTTTTTTAATGCTAGTAATTTTTGACTGGACTTTTCGAATTCTGAATATTTAAAATTTGTCTCCCTTTAAAGAATGTTGGATTTTGTTTTGGTAAACTGTTAAGTTACTTGAGTTTCAGCTGAGTCCTCCTGAGGCTTGTTTTAACCTTTGCTAGGTTGGTGTAGAGTAGGCAAGTTAATCCTACAACAAAGGTGAGAGCCAACTGGGGTCCCCGCCAGATCCCGGTGTTCAGTGCGGTCTCTCTGCTCTGGCAGGTCAGCGTGGATGCTGGCAGTGCGCTGCGGCTCCACTGTGCAGTTGCTCTTTTCCCAGATTCACACACGTGGCTGAGAATTCATCTAAAGGCTCAAGTAGAACCCTGTGCAGATTCATGGAGCCCTTTCTCTGCACATCTTCCTCTTGCTCAGCTCTGTCCCCTCAGTTCAGTGAGACCACCTTGCCCTGCTTGCCAACACAACCCCTCCCCACCCCCACCCACTGGTGCTCAGGCTCTGGCAGAAACTGCGACTCCTTGGCTGGCTTCACTTCTCTAAGACACCACAGTTCTGTGTGGCCTGTTAGGAAAACAGTTGTCTGTCAGCTGTTTGACAGCAGGTCACATCTTCCCATTAATCCATCTTGGCTGGAAGTGGAACTCCCTGCTGGACACAGTTTTGATGTTTTAAGAATGTGGAAGTGAGGCATAGCTGTACTTTTTTAGATTTTCTTTTCTTTTATTCAGTGATATATCCCTAACATTTAAAATGGTACTTAGACCATCCAGTAAATATTTGTTTAATGAATGTTGTTGAATGAATGAATATATGGAATTTACATCTTGAATTTCAATTTGAGCATCTGTGATATCTTAAATGATTGTAACAGGCAAGTCAGTTATCCAGATGTTTGAATCTATTGTTTAAGGTATCATAACTTTAGGTATTATAACTTTAAGTCATCATAATTTTAATAGTCATAGAAGATATTGTTTTTAATTGCATGTAAATTATAAAAGAAAGACTTGCTTCCTCAGTGAAGTCTAATAACCCTCTGAATTAGAAATCTTAGAAATTATTCTCTGAAATGACAAGTTACAGTAATCTCTTTATACCATCCTTCTGAAAAATAGGTGTTAAATTTGACCACTTTGATTTAACTTGATATGATTAAATTATCACTGGTATTTTTCATTATTGCAGCCAGGGTGATGGCTGCAGTTTTCCGACTCGCCTTGTGGGGACGGATCCAGAGCAAGCTTCTGTCTCAAACCAAAGTGAAAGTGCCAGAAGGTGTGCTTCTTGTTGTTAAGTTTTTCAGAATTCATTATAAAGCAATCTGTGTGTGTGTGTGTTACACTTAGATAAATACAGTAGGAATGTGGTAAGCCGGCAGAGACAGGAAAGATAAATTCTGTACAGGTTTCTAACTGAGGGTCAGTGTATGCATACAGCTGATATGCTTAAGGTAACCATTCAAACTGGAACACTTTGAGAGTATGAAAATGAATGCCTCCTGTTAGTAGTTGGGCCAAGACAGGCTCGTGTCATTGGAAGTGTCTCGGCAGAGAAGGAAGCATGGCTCCCCTACCTGTTCTGCATCTTCCTGGAAACAGAGACTCTTGAGATTTGATTATGTTGGTTTCTGTCAGTTATATTTTCAAAGAAGTTAGTCATTGTACTATGCTCCATTTTATTTTGATAAACAGATTTTAACTGGACTTTGAAAATAATATGAATGAGGATTCAAAAATACAGATACAAAATTTCTTCTTATTCATCTTAGAGGATATTTTCTCAAGAGTTTGTATGGCAAGCACACTGATTGATAAATTCAGAGAAATAGTTCATTTTAGGTTAAATTTTAAAGAAGGTAGAGGTACCTCTGTCAAAGTGAAACACTTGAAATGTATTTACTCCAGAAATAAACTGTGGGGGATAAGGGGTCACAGATTACTTTTGTTAGAACATGGGCCTTAGAACCTAGAACCTAAGGCCTTGGGACCTCACAGCTCTAACATTTACTGTGGGCCTGTGGACCTTAGACAAGTTAGTCTGAGCCTCAGCTGCCAGCTCTGTGAAAGGAGGATTCATCCTGTTTCCAGGGTTGTTGTGAAGCTGGCGATTATGAAAGCACCTAGCGCAGTGTCTGGCCCATAGTGCGTACCCTCAAATAATAGTTCCCTTTTCTTCCTTCTTGTGTTCCTCCACTCCCTCCCTCCCTGGATCTCTTAGCTAGAAAAATAAGTCTGCACTGAATCACTGAATCATTTTTCCCCCTTAGATCTATACTGCAGAGGTAGAAAGCAGAAAACTTGGGAAATGACAGGTAATTTTTTGTCCTGGCCACAGACCTAGATCCTCACCTGTTCTGTGCTACCTTACAGCTCTTGATTAACATTAACACGTTAAACACATTTCAGATTGGCCTCTGAAGCTATTTTTCTTTTGCCTAATTGTTTTCGTTGGCAGTGCTGAGTACAGATTCTTGGGTCTAGGGAGCCATTTAATCGGGGGTTGGGGGCATAATTTTCTTCTGAAGATGGAGTTTTTTCAGCGTGCTGAGATCTCATGCGTTGCCCTTACGTATTTAGGAAAAGGAATACTAATTTGCTGCTTATTAATTAAATACTCTTAAGCATTAAACTCTTTACTGAATGATTTGCTCTTCTTTCAGTATTGGGTCAAATCAGCCCTTTCCTATCAAACCGCTTAGTGAATCAAAAAACCGCCTATTGGACAGTGACCCTCAGTGGCTGGAGAGTGGATCTGAAGAAGGTGTTGGCGGATCAGGTAATGGTTGCCATCTGAAAACATTGCTTCATCTGCTTAAAATGAAAACCACCAGACTTAATAAATGTGGAAAAAGCGAAATACACTATGTGATATTTTAAGATACTAAAATATTTGAAACTTTTTAATAAAATGTCTACTTTGTGGGCTGTTAGTGTTGACTTGGAGCTTTCATGGAGGCGAGGGTTCAATGAGAAGTGTAGTGACTGCTGCTGTTTTTTTTCTGTTCACAGTTTTTTGTTTTTCCTTGTTGTTATCCAGCCATGTATTTCATCACCTCAGATGTAGAAAGTTGTTTAGGGCACAGTATTCTGGATAATGTTTAAACAAGGTTATTCTTTAGGGTCATAGCTTTTGCTTATTTGAAAATAATTTTTTTTAAGTCTTTATTGAACTCGTTACAACTTTGCTTCTGTTTTGTTTTGGTTTTTTGGCCACAAGGCATGTGGGATTTTAGTCCCCGACCAGAGATCTAACCCTCACCTGCTGCGTTGGGAGGTGAAGTCTTTAACCACTGGACCATGAGGGAAGTCCCCGAAAAGATAATATTTTTGGAATGCCTTGTACTCTTTGGCTGTCTTTTCTTAGTATAAAAATAGTGCACTGAGTATATTTTAACATTTTAACCTTTTAGTGATGACTCTTAATCATTTCATAAATTTGTGGATACGTTCTAGAACAGTTGGTAAGATAGCAGTGGGATTTTGAGTCAGGCCTGGGTTTGTAATAGGTAGTCTGACCATTTACTAGCTTAATACGTTATCTGTGGTTCTTAATAACACTAGTAATAATATTCTCCTGGCACTATAGGAAAATGGTTTGGACATTCAGATCCATTTGTAACTAACACTTAGTTTGTAACTAACTGTAGGAAAGAGCCTTGAAAACTTGTCAGAATTTCTGACTTGTTGTTTTGGCTTTAAGCAGCATTTAAATTCTCTTAACTTAGCATCATTAAGGCCTTCATCCAGGTTATTCGCCCCTCAGTATGAAGTCGAGGGAAAATCAGAGGTTTTTGGACTTGAAATGACTGCTGCTAAACATCTTTAGAGCCAGTGGATATTTTCACCTAGTATGAAAACCAGACTTTCAGATCTTAGCGCTGCTTTCCTTCCTTCTGGGTTCTAACAGCAGACAGATGGTTAGCACCAGAAGCCTATTTAGTGCTTACATAAGACTTGCTTTTACTGTGATCATCAATTTTACCATTTAGCTAGGAACTTAATACTTCTTTTTCTGTCATGTCATATATAATTATGTGCTTACAGGGACAAATAACCATGTAACAGTGGCAATAGAAAACTGAGTACCACTTGTTCATAACTAACCAATTGAATAAGAGCAAGGTAAGACAGTATAAAGGTAATTGCTCCAAAAATTGCCCCTTATTTGCATGTCATACTCTCAAAAGAGTCTCTTTCTCATTCTTTCCATTATGGTATCAAATAGCTCAGGACAGACTGAAAGATCACAGCTGCCTACCTCCCGGTTTTCTTCCCATTCCTAGCACAGTCTTACTAAATATTTATTGGTAGAATAATGAAGAAATGAATAAATATGGACAACTAACCTTTTCAGTAAACAGTATTATTAATTTATCTAAGGGGAAAAGGTGACTTTTGCCCAGTGCTGAAGAAATTTGATCCAGAGAAGAGGGACTAAGACTTAAGAGGCTCATTGATGTTCTTTACCTGGTAAAAGATGCAGCAGAAAGCAGTTTTCTGTGTCTGAGTACCCAGGCCAGCGATGCTGCCTCTGTGCCCAGCAACAGTAGCCAGAGGAGGTTTACTTAAATAGGACTAGGAGCCCTTGTGAGGGCGGTGCTGACCCTGACCCGCAGGGACACTGAGCTCTCGAGAAGAAAGCTGTGCACCTGTCAGTGGAAGCTGAGCTCACTGGCTCAGAAGCATCACGTGGAGCTGTTACGTTTTTTAAAACCCACATGTGGTGTTTATTGCTTACCTGTCGCTGCCTAACAGAGTATACACACTTAGCAGTGTAAGACAACACACCTTTATTACCCCAGTTGTCCTGTTCTTATCTGTAATCTCGTCTAGGACATCTGCTGCCTCATGAGTGTTTGTCATTAGCATTCAGTTCCTTACAAGGACCTGGAGCCCATTTGCACATCACCAGCTCCTGTTGGGGCTCCCAGCAGGCAGGGGGCAGCCCGAGCCACACGTGATAATGACATGTCACCAGCAGCCCCGGCGAGAGCTGGTCTTCCTCAGACAGGGCGCCCGGTCCTGTCTCTGTGCTCTTCTGTGTATAGGTGGAATGATGGCTGATGCTTCTGTTTAAGAACCCTCACTGAAATTCCTGGTGGCTCAGATGGTAAAGCGTCTGCCTGCAATGAGGGAGACCCGGGGTTTGATCCCTGGATCGGGAAGATCCCCTGGAGAAGGAAATAGCAACCCACTCCAGTACTCTTGCCTGGAAAATTCCATGGACAGAGGAGCCTGGTAGGCTACAGTCCATGGGGTCAAAAAGAGTCGGACATGACTGAGTGACTTCACTTTCACTGAAATTCCCACAGACATCCAGTAGCAATCTCCTCAGCTTAGGCCCGGGTTAACAGTAAGGGAAAAGTGTAAGCCTCGGCCTCTGTTAAAATGCTCATGTGATGGCTTCAGGGAGACAGAGTCAGAGATCTGGCCCTTGTCTCAGCTTCTTATTATTAAGAGCATATTAGTAGAATTAAAGTATTTCCTTTCTTGTTTTATTATTAGCTTTATACCTTAGCCCAGAGAACTGTTTAATCAATCTTATTTTCAGAAATATAAAATCAAGTTTTAATAATTCAATTGTCTTTGGTTTTGTAGGTTTATAAAAACATATTGTGGACTGATATTTTCTGTTTTATTTGCAAGAAAATGATCAATGGGTGAAATAATTGAAGTATAAACGAAGATATATTTTTTAAAAAAGGAAACCTTTGTACAGATTGCTGGATCCACAGAAGCACTGCTCCAGAGCGGGAAGATGCCTTAATCTTAAATGAGCCCATTTGTTCAGCGTTGACTCACAGCTACAAGAGACTTCATTTTCCTTTGGAAGTAACATTTTCTCATAACATGAGATGCCATAATATGAGCTATCAGGTCACATGTTAACATGACATATGCATTTTTTTTGATAAGTGGGTTATATTATTAGAGTTGTTTCTTAGTTTCCATATAAATTTTCACTCTAGAAACACAAGCTAAAAACTTAAGTACATCTAGGTCAGTATGGTGGCTGAAAGTGAATAATAATATGCAAATTACTGCTGCTTGTACTGTGTAAGAAAGAAAATAACTTTTTTAAAAAAATTTGGTGTTTGCTAATTTATAGTTAACTGTTTTATACTTTTCAACATTTTTAACAAAGATTTTTTTATTGTTGGCTATAAATTAACACTCAGAAGGATTTAGATACCTAAATATAATCATTTGGAGCACATTTGTCTAATTCATTGAAGGCTTAGTTCAACCATTAATTAAACCATGTGTAGTTTTGTGCCCAAGGCTTAAAGAAAATTTGGCATCGTAAGAAATTTTTTATTTGTGTTTGCTTTTAATGCACTTTTTTGTTGAACTTTCATGGGTATTTATACGGGTAGGGAAACAAAGGTTACATGTGCTGTAGAAATACTGGACACAGTAGGATTGAGTTGAAGTGACTAGAAGAAAAAAGAAAGAGAAGCTATAAGCAAGCTGTTAAAATATGTTTTCAGAGTGTTACCTGCTGTTGACTTTCAAATTTCAGTTTTAAGTAAAGACTGAACTTTGCTTTGAAACTTTTTACAATAATCCCGTAACAGCTTAGACAGCAACTTAAAATGCATTTGAACGGAGGGTAAAACTGTTCAGTAGAACAGTTAACCCTAGCCACTGTCAAGAAACAAATTCTCACCTGAGCAGTCATTCAAAACTTCCATTCTCTGAGAGGTGGATTTCACTTTAATATGCAGGATTTTAAATCTGACTTCCTAACAGCAACCCCTTTCTGCCTAGACGCTTATTACCCCTTTTCCTTTTGAAGTCTAATCTAAGTGACAGAAATTGCTGCATTAACTCTAAAGATTAGAATTCATATCCTATAAGGAGAAACAATGTACTGATGTTACTCCTGTTTATACTGTTCAGTCAAAACTAAAATGATTGATTGCTACTGGAAGTGGGTAGATTTTAACCAGCATCTATCCCAGTTAGCAAATATCCCAGTTAGTTTTCTCATCTGTAAAATGGGAGTGGGGGAAGGTCTGTTATAAATGATTTGGATGGGACAACCTTTAATATTCTTCAGCTTCTAATTCTGCACAATACCTTACTTTACATTTGTCCAGCAAATATTTTTGGACGCCAAACAGTATACTAGGGATAGCTCTGTAATTTCCATCTATTGCAGGTTTACAGTTTACAGGATTTGTCTTAACTTCATGGGCTATATTACTAGATTTTAAAAGGAAGTAATTTTTCCCCTTCGAGCTAGAGGAATGAGTTAGCTTTGAAAATACAATTTGGAATACTATAATACGGCTTCTACCTTTATTTCAACACGGTAGTGTTAATAATCTTGATTCTAGAAAATGTTTGAGTTAAGGGGTATCAGTTTCCAACCAGAAACATCACTTTAGTCTGGCAGTTTGCCTATTATAAGGAAATGGTAAATGTTTAAATGTATATGCCTGCTTTCAGAAATGTCCTCCTGGTACTTCCTATGGACATTTCTATATTCAAGTCAAAAGATTTGCATGCACCTGATTAACAACTGAGGAAACTTAATTTTCCCCGTAACCTATCTCGGTGCTTTTTGGTGTTTTTGTCTTTTTCAATTCTTTCAATTTCTGTCATTTAACATCATCTTTTTTAATAACATAGTATACACCTTTTCAGAAATTTTCAGCTAAAGCCTTTGTTACCTTTGGTTTAATTAATTTATGGCCAATGTCTGCCACATTTTTAATAATTGACCAAGTTTATTCATACTTGTTAATGACTATTCAGCAAGGGCCTGCAGTGGGATGGGAACCAAGGAAAGGCTGTCTCCTTGGTATTTCAGTTGCTACCGATCAGTGCTGCCAACCTTTGGGGTGAAATAGTCAAAGTGAAGCCCTGTCAAAATTTATTAGTAGGATCTTTGTTGTTTCAAGCACTTGAACAGTTGTGACATTTAAGGAAAGTAAAATTGAATTTCAGGTCTTGCCATTGCCATTAAAAACAAATTAAAACAGGAAACTTGGTTTTACCTGGGTACGAACTGACTTCAATATTCAGTACCTGAGACATCTGACCACTGTCACTGTGCCAAACCAAAGAGCAGCTGCAGCTTAGTGGTCACTAAACTTGCACTACTTACAAAAGCAGTTTCATCTTTGCATGTGTAATTTTTTAAAAAATCCTTTTACATATTTAGTGGTTATGACCCAGTGTGTCCTAAGTTAATTGAACTTAGCTTAAATGAAATATGCAGTGTTTACTTGAATTTTATTTCTGTTGGAAGCAGATTTTGACTGTTTGTCCCATTGCTTAAATTACAGATTTTCAGTTATGTGAGATTTCCCTTCCATCATATTTAAAGCAGATGCATATAAGGGCTTAGTGTTAGGATCTGCATGGACAAATGACTTACAAATATGTTTTGCTTACATGTTGTTCTAGGACTAGCACTGCTATCAATGCAAAGTATTTTTAACCTGTTGAGAAATTAACCATATTTTTACATTTCAGCCAAAATAAAGACCATATTTAATATTCTATGATACAGCTAATATTAAACCTGAAATCGTTTCGTATGATCTGAACTGTATTTTCCAATTTAAATTTAAAATGCAATATAGATTCAGAAAGGTCCATATTTTTCTAACGACTTCACTTTATATTTTGTTGAGTTGCATAAAGCAGCAAGGAACTGTATTTGTATTAAAAGCTTCAGAAAGTGATTGAGTTTATCATATTTGTACGATTGCAGATGAGTCTATGCCCATAAGATGGACACTATTTTAAGGTGATCATTAATGTTTTTATATGGAAGAATTTGGAATACAGTTTGTTTTTACTTATCAAGTCCCATAAGTCTTGTATTTGTTTCTCATGAGTGTAACCCTGGACCATGACTTTGGTATCTTTGCTTTTTTCTCTTTGGGTGGCCTAACCTACATTAACGTGAAAGTTGAACATTTTAAAACTTTTCTCCCGAAATCATGATGATGATTTACTTTATTAATAAATAAATTCCTGTATTTGAACAGTTGTTGTTATTGTTATAAACTGATATTTACAAAGTGAAAGAGTAGCTATGATTTTTGCCATCTTGAAAATCAGGTAACATACAGTGTTGAGTTAAAAATAAGAATCTAATTTTCTACTATTCTAAATAATCTAATAACCACAAGTATTGACTGTGATAAGACTGTAGCTTACCTAGGCCAAAGATATAGATGGATTTATCAAAAAAGCTTTAATTCAGCTTTTACTGAACATAATTTTCAGTTGTCCACTTTTAGAGGTAAATCTCGGTAGAAAACGTTATTTCCATGAGTCTGTTTAACTGAAAAAGCTCGTTTGCGTTTAGTCAGTTATTGTTGACAGAGGTACGGCTGCGTGATCAAGCCCCGACAAGAATCTCACACCGACGCCCAAAAAGCACAGTTGGTAGCTTTATTTCGGCTTCGTAAAAATGACGTTTGTGTCGCTTGTGACGCAGGCCATGTCCCAACCGTCCCTCAGGGACGAACGAGACCCGACTGCGGGCAGTGGAGCGTGCGGGGCCGGGGGCCAGCGGGGCTCACGGTCAGGACCACCTCCTGGTGACGTTGAGGTGGTCGAGTTGGTCCTCCAGCCGACGGTGCGCGGGGAACTTGGCGGCCTGCGCCGCCTTGAGCGCCTCGAAGGCGGCCGCCCTGCGGGCCGCCGCGTGGCCGCGCTCCTGCTCGGCCGTGAGGAAGGGCCGGCTCAGCCAGTAGTGGTTCTCCGCTTCTATCTCCAGGCGACGGATCATGTTCTGCTTCGCCAGTGCCGACACGGTCCGCGGCCGCCGGTGCTTCCCGATCCACTGCCGGCCGGGGATGCGGCCGCGGCACAGGAGCGCGGTCAGGAACATGGCGCCTGTCGAGGGGAAAAGAGATGACTGCGCGCTGGACGCGAGAAAAAGGATAGGGGAACCCCGCGGCCTCCCGCAGGCCACCTCGGCCCGCGCCGCCCCACTCACCAGCCGCGCGTCCGTGCCGCGCTCCGCACGCCGGGGAACGACGCCGGAAGTCGGATGCCGGAAGAGCCCGGTCCGACCCACTGCCGTTTCCTCGCGTGAGGCTTCACCTATCGCGAGAAAGGCCGTTCGCGGCTACGGAAACCAATGGCGCTTCCGGCGCCGGAATTCAAACGGCAGTGAGCTCTGAGGCGGGGAGCCGGCCTCTCCTATGGATCCGATCCGAGGCTTTTGCGGGAAGCTGCGGTCTCTGGCCGTCACTTTGGACAGCGAGACGGCCCGGCTGCAGCGAGCGCTGGACGGAGAGGACAGCGGTGAGTGAACCGCAGGAGGGGCGGTGAAGGGTGTGAGTTGCCATCCCGGGGGGCGGGAGAGGTCTTCAAGTCCACAGAGTGTGTGTAATAAAAACAGAACCAAAAGAGGAAACGTGTCGTTTCATAGCAGCTTCTCCGCACTGTTCTTGACACGTGGAGTGACTTTCAGCTGAGTTCAGTAGACCAGTCGTACCCGACTCTGCGACCCCATGAACCGCAGCACGCCAGACCTCCCTGTCCGTCACCGACTCCCGGAGTCCACCAAAACCCATGTCCATTGAGTCGGTGATGCCATCCAACCATCTCATCTTCTGTCGTCCCCTTCTCCTGCCCTCAAATCTTTCCCAGCATCAGGGTCTTTTCAAATGAGTCAGCTCTTCGTAACAGATGGCCAAAGTATTGGAGTTTCAGCTTCAACGTCAGTCCTACCAATGAACATCCAGGACTGATCTCCTTTAGGATGGGCTGGTTGGATCTCCTTGCAGTCTCAAGGGTCGTCTCCAACACCATAGTTCAAAAGCATTAATTCTTACGCGCTCAGCTTTATAGTCCACCTCTCACATCCATACATGACCACTGGAAAAACCATACCCTTGACTAGACAGACAGACCTTTGTTGACAAAGTAATTTCTCTGCTTTTTAATATGCTGTCTAGGTTGGTCATAACTTTCCTTCCAAGGAGTCTTTTAATTTCATGGCTGCAGTTGGCATCTGCAGTGATTTGGGAGCCCAGAAAAATAAAGTCAGCCACTGTTTCCTTTGTTTCCCATCTGTTTGCCATGAAGTGATGGGACCAGATGCCATGATCTTAGTTTTCTGAATGTTGAGCTTTAAGCCAACTTTTTCACTGTCCTCTTTCACCTTCATCAAGAGGCTTTATAGTTCCTCTTCACTTTCTGCCATAAAGGTGGTGTCATCTGCATATCTGAGGTTATTCATGTTGCTCCCGGCAATCTTGATTCCAGCTTGTGCTTCTTCCAGCCCAGAGTTTCTCATGATGTACACTGCATATAAGTTAAATAAGCAGGGTGACAATATACAGCCTTGACGTACTCCTTTTCCTATTTGGAACCAGTTTGTTGTTCCATGTCCAGTTCTAACTTGCTTCCTGACCTGCCTACAGATTTCGCAAGAGGCAGGTCAGGTGGTCTTTGGTCTCACTCAGATCGCCCACAGTCCTAGTGTCTGTATTTTCCCCAACAATTCGTATTGCCTACAGTACTCGACACTGCTTTCTAATAAAGCAGAATTCACCATTGACATTTGTATTAGGGTTTTTTTTTTAAGTTTTTGGAAGAGTAGTTCAGATTTTGAAATTATTTTGTGTGTTGTAAGTGTAATATGCCTTAAAATATTGCACCCTGTAGGCACAGACTCCTTTTACTTTAATAATGTTGTCTATAGTTTTTCAGCCATTTCAAAATGTTTATGCTTGTGACTGTGAAAACAATATATGTGTACAGCAAAAAGTTTGAGGTAATGGGAAAGTAGAAAGAAAATCTTTGCTACAACTTCACCACCAGAAGACACCGCTATTAATTTTTTTTTTTTTGGTATTAATTTTCAATAGCTTTTCTACCATTCTTACCTTTCGCTGTTGTTTTGTTATGCTTTACTTTGTTTACATGGTTGAGATAATGCTATAAGACAGAATTGTATGAGTGGTTTTGGATTTTTAATATACAGCAGAATTGCTTTCCATAAAGCTTTACCTGCTTATCATTGTAGATATGTTCACTTTGAAAGTTCATCAAACTATATATTTCTGTACTTTTCTATATAAAGATTTTATAATTCTAAAAAATTTATATTTTCTGTTTTCTTATTTTTCCTCCTTTTCATTGTTACACTTTTTCCATTCAATATTCGTATTGAAGACTTTGAAGACTGTCCAATGAGAGTTCTACATGACCTTAACTCAGAAGTACGAATTCTAAAGGTATCATTCCTACAATATTAATTTGTCATTTTTATGTGGTAATTTTTACAAAATTATAAATAGACTTAGTCAAATGTTAAATTAAAATGTACTTTGTTTCTTCATGAAAGGATGATGTCAATATTCTTCTTGATAAAGCAAACTTGGAAAGTCAAGAAAACATTGGTTTCATAAAAGCAACAAAAATATTGATGAAAAAGAATTCAATGGATATCATGAAAATAAAAGAGTTTTTCCAGAAGTATGGATATATTCCACGTGCCAAGAAAAATTCAGGTGTGAATAACTAGCCTTTTACAGCATTTGTTTTAGTATTAAAGCAGCATAATTAAGACTGCTATAGGGTTGGCCATCGTTTCTAGTCTGATTCTGCCATTATGTGATAGACATTTGATCGTTATTCATCAGTCCCTGTGTTCTGGATGCAGTGCTGATTGGTAGTGCAGTGTGAAGGCAGTCCTTGCTCTCCTTTACAAATGCTAGATGAGAACCAATACAGTGCTGGATGAAAGAAGGATACAAGATAAATCTACGTGACTTAAGGATAGCTGGTTGTTGGTTAGTTTTGACAATAAGTAGCTGAGAGACCCCCCTTAAGCCGTGCTATTTCATTTTCTCGCTCTCAGTTTCTTCCTCCGTAGAATGAGAAAATTTGAGCTATGTAAATTCATAAAGTCCTTTTTAGTTATAAAATGCTGATGACGGGTAGGAGAACATGGTGGTTTAGAATTTAGAGGCAAACTGCCTGAGTTCAAATCTAATTTCAGTACTTACTAGTTATATTCGTCTTTGGCCAGTTACTTTGTACCTCAATTTGTCATCTCTAAAGTAGAGATTTTGTTTGTTTTCTAACCCCACCAGGGCCACAGCCCTGAAAGTGCTGAGTTCTGACTACAGGACCACCAGGGAAGTCCTATAAAGTAGAGATGTTTAATAGTAGCTACCTCTAAGGTTGTGTAAGAATTAAATGAGATAGAATTTGCTTAGAACGGGACATTGTATGCTAATCATCCATTGTTAACTATTGTTGTTAGTGTTATACCCATACCTGTAAGGGACTAATTTCAGTATGCTTCAGTATCTTCATTTCTGTTATGAAAATGATCTTTGTGTGTAAATAAAACATTAATTAGATTCAACAAATATGTACATACATATTGAGATATATGAAAGGTAAGTTAAACAGTCTGCATGATACAATGGAAAGAATTCAGTTGACTTTGGTGTGAACAAGTTGACTTTGGTTACTCAGAAACTGGTTCCACTAGTTACTATTACATGTAATAGTAATTTCTCTAAATTACTTTTCCTCACTAGTGAAATAGAGCTGCTAATAAATACCTCCCTAAGAGGTAGTAATAATGGTGATGACTTTATTTTATTAAACTCATCAGTGACAGCCTTGTAATCAATTCAGCAGTAGTTTTTCTGGTAGTTCTTCTGACGTTTCTCAGAATTAACAGAAAGCACAATGACAAAACACAATTCTGAATCAGCAGCTCTTGAAGGGCCAAAAGCCAGGAAATCAAAGTTTTTATAACCTTTTTTTTTTTTTAATGGTGCATCCTTCAGATTTAATGTGTCGTGGCTTATGCACACAAAAACAAAATCCTGTCCTAGTTCATTTCAGCTGCCAATTAAAACAAGGAACGTAATGTCTTCAAAGAAAAAGTGTGTGCCTCTTCACTTCCCTCAATCTGTTGGATCTCTTAGTTGGTCAAGTAAATGTATAGCCTAAACTTACCCCTTTTCTCTGCCTGTGAGCCCAAAAGATTCTGACAGGGATCAATAGGGTTAGGCTTAAGAAATTGCAGTTTTGTTTGCGGGTACTGATTTTTCATCTTTGGACAGTTTACTTCCCTCCTCTGATGTATCATTAAGATGAAATATGGAGATATAAGCGGTACATGTCAGAAAGTGAAAGGTACAATTGAAATTAAAAAAACAAGAATATTTTCTCCTTAGAAAATAGAGAGAGAGCTTTTGCTGATTGGGGACATTTCAGATGGAGCTGTTTTATGTGGTTGTAGTATATGACATTTTCTAGTTTGATGCTTGATTTTTCCTCTCAGTGGATGAGCAAGAAGTCACTGACTCTAAACCAGAGTCCAGTGAATGTGAACGTCCTGAGATGCCTGACGTGAAAGACAATTTGTTGCATTCTGCTGCTGCAAGCACTTCTGTTCCTGAGAAGTCACCACGTAGTCCACAACTTTCTGATTTTGGACTTGAGCGGTACATCGTATCCCAAGTTATACCAAACCCTCCCCAAGCAGTAAACAACCAGAAGGAAGAGCCAAAAATTTTAACTCCATTGTCCAAACACTCACTAGTAAAAACTCCAAAATGTGCACTAAAGATGGATGATTTTGAGTGTGTAACTCCTAAATTAGAACACTTTGGTATCTCTGAATATACTATGTGTTTAAATGACGATTACACAATTGGACTTAAAAATGTGAAAACTAACAGGTAAGCAGCTTTCTTAAAAGAAATATTTTATCTAACTTTCTAAATCTTTTGTATTTATTGATTTTTTTTCCCCCTAGAAGAAATCTCTCTCAGACAATACCTTTCTTTCAAAGGTTTCCAGATACTTCGTATTTCAAACCTCTGAATCACCAATTCCATCAGTAAAGTGTGAACTATTAGTTTCCTTTGTTTAGAAGAAATAGAAGATTTTGAATAAGAGACTGAAAACACTTGGTATTTGATGGGATAGAGAAGAGAGGATAAAATAAAAGTTAAAATTACTAAAACAAAAAAGGGATTGTTTCCATATGGAAACTTGGGAAGAAAAGAGGATCTAGGATAGAGCAGAGATTTCTGATTTGTTGCCTGAGATGATGCTCAGGAACCAAAAGAATACCTGCAGCGTGGGGGTCCCTGGAGAAAAATGGTGACCCACTCCAGTGTTCTTGCCTAGAAAATTCCATGGACAGTAGCCTGGTGGGCTACAGTCCATGAGGTTGTAGAGTCAGCCACGACTGAGCACAGCTTGGGGGGTAAAGGTGTTGAGTTTCTTTACATGTTGGTTTTGAGGTACTCTTAAGCTTAGGTATTGAAATATGAATTTGAAGCACAGTGATGAATTCCATGCTACACTGAAGAGATATGGGAGTGATCAGTATAGAAGTGGTAATTAATGTTAAAATAAAAATACCACATATCAAAGTACCACTCTTAAATGCATATCTTTAAGAACTGTAGTTATTAAAAAAGGAAAATAAACATTCAACTCAAAGTGTCAGAAAAACACAATTGGAGAAAAGAGACAGGAGTATTTGGAAACTCATAAAATACAAGTTTCCTATGATTCAAAAAAAAAAAGTAGGATAATTCCAATAGATGACAAGAATTTTATGAAATTAGACACCTGTTCTTCATTTAAATTGTTTAGTTAACTCTCAGTAAAAGGATACTTCATTAATGTAAAAATGTGAATATCTTAACTTAATGGTGAAGCTGTCACCATTATTAAACATCACTGGTTTTATTTTGTATTTTTTAATATTCTTAATATTGTAGCCAATGTAATGAGATACAAAACAGAAATAAAGATTACCGTGATGTATTTCTAGGCCATGTTTTGTACCTGGGCAACTTGAGAAAGGCACAGCTGAAATCTGTAGAAGCTGATGTAAGATTTATTTTATATAATTATGAGACAACTACTTAAAATAATATGCATTCCTATAATTTATTATAACTAGTTGGTAAATACAGGGGAAAAGTCATTAAAATTCTCAACAAAAAAGTAAAATACTCCTGCAGTTGTATGTGAAAGACCTATACGAAGAAAACCACTAAACATTTCTAAGTTAAAGGGAAAATTAGAATGAAAATGTATACCATGTTCCTTAGCAGAATGACTGAATATTACTAATATGTTTAATCATATCAAGTTAATTTATGGATATCATACAATTAAAATAAAACCTTAGGTGTTTTTTTTTTTTTCTCTAAGGTGGAGCATAAGGGATGTGTGAGAAAACTATTCTAATGATTTGGAATAATAAAAAGTAAGGATAACTAAGAAAATAATGAAAAATAACAGTAATGAGGGGATTTAACTTACTGCTTATTAAAATATATAAAGCTACAGTTAAGTAAAACAGTATAAAATTGTGACAGAATAGACCTATTGCAGAAACAGCCAAGAAACAGCCTCTAATTTACCTAAGAATTTAATATATTCTGAAGATGTTTTTCAAGTAAAGATTATTCAGTAAATTACACTAGGACAGTTTGTTAATTGAACTGTTTTATTGTATTCAGTGATGTCCTTTTTTATAACTATATTTCAGACATCTGGGTAATTGGCTAGAACAACTTTAATAAGATGGCAGAGTCAGTCTAAAAAATGTTCTTAATCTCTGTCTCTATATTGGTATAAAATTCCACTTTATGATTTTGAAGCCACGAGCTAACAGTTTCTATATTTGAACCAAGAAGTTGAACTCACAGCTTTCCTTGAAGTCAATTTTTTGTGTTTTTGGACTATGTGGCATGCAAGATCCTGCTTCCCCAACCAGGGATCCAACTTGCACCCCCTTCAGTGGAAAAAGCAGAATCCCAACCACTGGACCACCAGGAAATTCCCTAACTCAAAAGATTTTTAACCACTTCTAAGTCAAAGCTGCCAATACAAAATAGTTTTTAACCTTTTTTGAGCTATGGATATACATTTTAGAAAAAGAAAAGAAAAAAGATTTCCATGGAATTTATCTTCCATAAAACATAATTGAATGTCCTGACTTAATGATATATAATAAGATTAAATAATTTTCCAGAGATTTAATATTAACTTTTTTTAACTCTAATATTTCCCTATGAATCACACCAGTGAGACCAAAGAAACAGAACCAGTGCCCAATGATACTGTCGTTGCCACTCCTGGCCTCATAACCCAGCCGTTGGGAAAAAATAGTAAGTATGAATTTCAAGTTATTTCTCAGCCATACTCTTTCCAGACTATCTTTGTACAATAAATGGTCCTATCACCTAAGACATTCTAATAGCCTTCTGCATCTTCTCAGTTCATAATACTGAATTATATAAAGTACCATTATTTGAAGTACCATTCCATTCAGGTTCAGTATGATTTCATACAAGAGAAATACAGTTTTCTGTTTTTCACACTCTTCCTGATTCTATTCAGTGTTTTTGAGCTTGTTTGTTAACATTTTAACTTAAAATATAGTATTTTTTTTTGTTTGAATTTAGCTTCAGCTTATTGATTAGAGTTCTAGATTATCTTTCTTACATAAACCACACCCAGAATACATCAGCTATCATTTCAGATTTTGGATTTTTTTAATAGTAGAAAAACTTAAAATATTTTCATTTAGTATTTTCACATTTGTCCCAGCAAACATGAAAACATTGGTTTTTATGTAAATATAAAATTTAAAATCCTAGAGTTTTATGATTTTGAATAATTATCTATAATCTAAAATTCTCTTTCAGTGCTAACTTCACTGACTTCTTACTAAATTAACAAGTACTGATGGCATAAACAGTTTGAAAAAATACAACTGACTCATAGTAAGCTGAGCTCAGCTTATAAGAGCATGATTATATTAAATAGAGGCCTTTAAAAAAAAAAAGGTTGAACCACTACCTCTTTCACACCACACTCAGAAATCAATTCCCAGTAAACTATAACTTTTTAGAAAATTATAATGGAAGATATCTTTATGCCTTCTGAAGTGAAATGGGTTTTCTAAAGAATAGTTTACTGACTAAAATTCTTCAATATATTATCAGCAATATCTTTTATGGAAGGAACAGAATGCTTAGGTTTATCCATTAATAATTTGGTTAAGTGTAAGCTTGTTAATAGAGCCATATTTTGTTTCTTAAGGGATAGTTGTTGTTTAGTCATTAAGTCATATCTAACTCTTTGTGACCCCATGGACTGTAGCCCTCTGGGCTCTGTCCATAGGATTTTCCAGGCAAGAATACTGGAGTGGGTTGCCATTTCCTCTTCCAGGGGATCTTCCTGACCCAGGGATCAAACCTACATCTTCTGCATTGGCAGCCATTTTCTTTACCACTGAGCCACCTGTGGTAAAGTAAGGAATCCCTTACTTAGTCTAGAAAATGCTAAATGATACTATAGAGTGGCTGTTTTGGTGTACTGTCTCCAACATTGTTTGAATTCCTGTTTCTCCATCTTTCTAGCATTTGATGATTAGATAAAATTTTGCCGGTTTAATCATTTTGCTAACATACTTACTTTTCTCTCTGGTATTTAAGGTTTCTTTCACACTTTGTTACAGACAGCAAATCTCTCTTTATGCATGGTTTCTAGGATCTCTTTTTTGTTCCAATGGCTGTTTTTCCATCCCTGACTAATCAAGTAACTTGTAGTTACTTACTATAGCTTTAGAGTAAGTCCTAATATCTTGGAAGGCAAGTGACCTTCCTTAACCTCTTCCTCTTCCTGTTTCATCTGCAAAAATTTGATTTTCCCATAAAGGTCTTATACAATTTTTAATAGATTTATATGTAGGTATATTTTTGTTGCTATTGTAAAATATATTCTTTTTCAAATACAGTTTTTATTGTTTGTAGAGCTTACTAGAACTGTTCATTTTTGTGCATTACATTTGCACCTTGCAACCTTGCTAAACTTTTATTAGTGCAAATCCCTGGTGACTCAGATGGTAAGGAATCTGCTTGCAATGCAGGAGACATGGGTTTGATCCCTGGGTCAGGAAGATACCCTGGAGGAGGGCATGGCAATCCACTCCAGTATTCTTGCCTGGAGAATTCCATGGACAGAGGAGCCTGGCGGGCTACAGTCCATGGGGTCACAAAGAGTTGGACACGACTGAGCGACTAACACTTTGAACTTTGAATGATAATTAGATTGTGAATATGACAGTTTTGGTTTTTTCCCAGTCAAGGACACACTAAAGTTAGAATATTTTAAGTTATTAAACATAAAGTACACAGTTGATACTGACATTTTGTAACAGTTACAGTCTTTTAGATCTGCATTTCATGTCCTTGTATGTGTCTTCTAGATGCTGAGCACACACACTCTCCTTTGGCACCTACATTCTGCACTCCTGGTTTGAAAGTCCCTTCTACAAAGAGCAGCACAGCTATGGTAAACACCCATCCCTAGTGAATCAGACATACTGTTTCCAGACTCAGTCAGTCTGTTTAGAATACATAGGCTGCAATAGCCTTAGGGAGTGTATTTAGTATTTCCAGAGGATCATTTGGCAGCATATATCCAGAGCTTTCCATTTTTCTCACACCCTTTAACCAGAATTTATTCTCAGGCATTTTGGGACAGAGATATATAACAGTAAAGGTATAGCATTATTTATAAGAGCAGAACACGGGAATAAATGTCAAATGATAAAGAGGGGAAAAAAGCATATTAAGGAAATCCATAAGATCCAATGTCATGTGGCAAGCATGTTTTAAAAAAACAGATAAGAACATAGAATGTCTTCAAGAAAACTTTAATGATGTGGACAGTGATATGTATGTGTATGTATACATGTACACACGTACACATATATTTTAAGGAAGAATAATGGATAGAAACACCAAAATGGGTGATTCTTACACCTTTTATTCCACAATTTTCCCAGTGAACAAATGTAGTAGGTACACAAAATCTCATCCCTGTGTCAAGTTGTTAGGCACACTTAGACAACTAGTCTGGTAGCGGGGGCTGTCAGCGGATCCTCCAGCATTGATGAAAATGGTCCGTACTGTGCGCTCTCCGGCTGGGAGTCCGCTTCTGAGCACATGAAATGTGTCTGGTGCAGCTGAGGCGCTCACTTTCAGTTTTTAAAACTTTATTAATGTATAATTGCACCATGTGCCTTGTGGTAATCCACTGTGTTCCTGGCCATGTGGAAGGCACCCCCTCAGTGTTCCCTCTGCCTCTGGGGAGACAGGCCGGGTCAGTGGGCATGGGCCACTACCTCCCTGGCAGAGCTCATCATCACTGTGATTTGGCTTGGCCAGGATAGAGTTGCCTGAGTCTACGCAACTAAATCTGGCTCAGCCAGCCAGTCTGCTTAGACTGCACGTGCAGCCCTCCCTCAGCCCGGAGTAATGAACATGGTACTCTGTCTTCCCCATGCCCTTTCTTTGTGTCCTTGATTGTATTTCGTTCTCGGTCAGGGAAGAGGGAGTCACTTTGGGCCTCCTTAGAGATCCCAACAGAGCTAACAATTGATGAACAGTTTTTATCACTATATTACTTTATACCCCCATAATTTAATGATTTCTTTTTATTCAATAGGTATCCACAAACAGTTCATCGAATGACTTAGAAACGAAAGAAAGTACATCATTAGTTTCAAATTCAGACAAGTGCTTTGAGAATTTTGCAGAACCCTCTTCTCCTACAATTTCTTCTTACGAGAATCTGCTCAAAACACCTACACCTCCAGAAGTTACTATGATTCCAGAAGATATTCGCCAGGTTATTTTTCTAGGCTACTGTTTTGGTTTTATTTTTCCTGCAAAAAGACCTGAAATGGATACAAATTGTATTATTTATCAGGCTAATGTGCTGATATGGATCTAAATCTTAATTCTGGCCTGTTAAGGCCATCTAAGCTGGCTAAGGCTCTTCAGACCTGAGCTGTGATGTCACTATACTTTTGTGCCCTCATAAGGCATTTTCTCCTTAATTTCACATTCTTAAATGTATTCTTGAAATATTTTCTAATGATTGTTCAAATGTGATCACCTTGGTAACCATGTCTCCCCTGAGGTTTCTGGCAAGATCAGAAATGTTATTTACCCTTCAGTTCTCCATCATTGGAGAACCTTGAATAACTTGGATCAGGGTTTCTTGAACTTGAGACTTCCAGATGTCTTGGACCTCAGTTTGAGAAGCACTTGTTTAAATATGTTAGAATATCTGATTCTTTTTTTTTTGTGATCTCCACATGGCTTGCAGGATCTTAGTTCCCTGAGCAGGGATTGAACCCAGGCTCCAGCAGTGAAAGTGCTGAGTCCTAACCACTGGACCACCAGGGAAGTCCCATAGAATATCTGATTCTTTAGTACAACATAATTTACCAGCAGTCTGTTGGGCTGGTTTATAACAACTACCTATTCCACTAAGTAACCACTCTGATTGTTTGAGCATCCCCGCTTAATAAAAGTTAGTGTTCAGCAGTTATTGCTTAGGCAAATGGAATTCTTAATAACCATTCTAGAAACCTTCCTAGCTTATGGAGAAGGAGAATACTTGGGGAAATACCCAAATGCCATTGGAAGGGACTCATCCTAAGATACCAGTAAAGCATTTGCTTTCATTTCCTGTCTATAGCATCATACACAGTCTCCAGTTTGCCATAGTGCCTCCTCTCTTTATTTCTGTGTTAAAAGAGGGAAATATTGTATTTAACATATCAGCTCTTTATGAAAAATCATAGTTAATACTTCAGGTTCTTCTTTGTATAATCTTTCCTTTGAGCATTTTTATCTATCTTTATCAGCATCCGCTGATCTTTCCTTTGAGCATCTTTGTAAAGGCTTGATTTGCTCTTGGGGCTGCCCTGCTGCCTGCTTCCTTTGACCTGTGGTACATTTAGCAGCTTTCCAGCCTGTATGCCCAAGCTCACCCTCTAACATCTCCATCTCTTCTGCACTGTGGAATGTCTGTGCTGCTAAACATTCTGCTTCAAATAACCCATATCTTCACATTTTCATTGACCTTTACTGACTGTTTTATAAAGGCTTCAGATTTATGTTGTTTGTATGACGTAGTAAAAGGAATTTGCTTTCTTTTAGATTTTATCAAAATACAACTCAAACCTAGCATCTCCAGGAGCAGTTAGAGCGGTATCACCCATCAACGTGTTCCTTCCTCGGCATGGAGGACAGAATATGCGAGATGCCAGCAACAAAGAAAACTGGTGAAGGTGAGTATGTTCCCGTGTTATCTGAGGAGAACATTGAAAAGTTCACACTGGGATGGCAAGTAAACATCTGAAGTTGACACTTGCAGCTTAGGATACAACCCAGAGCTCGTGATCCCTACGTCTCCAGCTCCCACACCAGCCCCCTGGACGATGTCGCTGGGAGTTCGTTTCCAATTGTATTATGAGTGTGAAAACAGAGGTCTTCAGTGTCCTGTCATTTGTCTTGTTGAAGGCTACTGGTTATATCCAACTGATATTTTTTATTGTATTTTCCTACAGAAATGATAGTGGATCCATCCTTCTATTATGGAAACTGAACAGAATGAGATGAACGCAAATCTGGTCTCAACTTTGTTTTCAACATCCCTACATTGTCCCCCTTTTGAAAAACCAATTCATGTTAAAGATGAGTATGGACACTAATAGCATAAAGTGCTTTTTATTAAGTTTGATTTAATCTAACCTGTCTTGTATAGTTCAGCTGCTCAGTTTTGAAAGATCATTACTGTTTCACTGATTTCAAGTTTACCCTGCCTCATGGAACTGTGTGGTTTAAGTAATATTAGGAAGCAGGATAATTTTTGAAATTTAAACATTGTTTGCCACTCAAATGAGGCCACCTTCAGTCTTCTCGTGGCTGGACAGTTGTTGATAGAGCTGGGCTTCTTCCTTGTGGCTAGGTCTGCCTGCTGTCTCCTCATGACTGTCCCAAGTCTTCTACACCTTTTATTTTAAAAACGTTCTTTCAGACACTGCTGTTTACAAAAGACAGCTTAAACTGATGTAGGAAAAGAGGAATATATAGGCCTAGGTAGCTATACTGAAGTGGGTGTCTCAAACATTTGGACTTAAGACACTTGCCTGCTGTCATGTCAGGATGGGTGTTTTCCTCTAACTTGTCAGTTTCATGCTCTCGAATCAGCTCTTCCCAGCGCATGACTGCAACTTCCCCAGACCTCCATCTAGCTCAGCACCCAGCAGAGCCCAAGCCTCACCCTTTGGAAGATCCTAGGCATCCTCCTGAGTGGGTGCTCCTCTCTGGACTCTCAGCTATGCCTGTGGACCAGTCTCTCAGAGCGCCAGGCTGCCCTGTCCATGGAGCCCAAGAGCATTATGATCTAAGTCAAGCTGATTCAGCAAAGATTATCCTCTTTTATGGTTGTGCCTTGAAAGTCAAATGGGAAGATGCGTCACATTGTGTCTGTTTCGTCAGAAGATTGTCACTGAAGAACAACTTATTCTTTGTTCTAGTAACTACTGAAGTTATAATTTAAATTTTGCTAAATAAAATGTTAAATTCAAGATACTTAATCTTGCTTTTCAAGGTAAGCTCTTGTCAACCTTATAGTATATGAGGCTAACTCCTGAATTGTATCAACCTTTTGTACAGTTTACCGTGGCTCTGTATGTAAGTCCACAGAGTGGATAGGATTGCTTAAGGAGGAGTGAGTATATTCACAGTATACTAAGGACTGAATCCTGGAGTTCTCATTTTAGAAGATGGAAAGAGGCAGAAAAATCTAGCAAGAGATGGAGAAGCAGCCAGGGAAAAAGGAATAAAGTATTTCAAGGAGAGTGATCAATTCTGTCAGTATTGTTGAGAATCCAAGTAAAAAAGAATTGCCACTGAACTTGGCAAAGTCACTGTCACTGACAGCATTGATGAATTCTCACAGAGTGCTCAGGATGAGTGTCGAGTTGGGTAGAGAGGTTGGAGGTGAGGAAGCAAAGACGAACTGAGATGGCTCTTTTCATGAGTTTTATTCAAGAAGGGAGAGAAATGGTGTGGCAACCAGAGTGGGTGTGAGTGAAACAGGAATGTTGGAGATGGGACATAAAAAACATTATATGAAGCACTTCCAGTGGCCTGCTGGGTGTCCCCACTTGTCTTGTGAGGGCCTTGCAAATTGAGCTTGTCTGGAATTTCTCTTTCCCTAGCTCTCACCACCTGTGATCATCTCCTGTGATCCTAATATCTGTTCCTTAGAACTAGGCTATTTCTAGCTTACCAGGCTTCAAATGTGACCCTTCAGTGTCTTCCCATTGCTCCTAAGATGAACCCAAGGTCCCACAGTGGCCTCCACGACCACCCTTGTGTGGCCTGACCCTCGGTCATCCTCCTCTTGCAGCCTGCACTCTGGTCTTCCCTTCCTCCCACCGCCACTCAGCTGGCTCTCCCTCTTATCCATAGGCTATAGATTTTTGACCTTTCTGTCTGCTTACCACTCCGACCCCCATACAGGAAAACAATGTTCTGCTTTTCCTTGAACTCATAGCTCAGCTCCAAGATCTAACAAGCAGGGCCACAGTCCCTGACCACACAGGTCGGGGCTGGGCACATGACTGATGTGAGATCTAAGAGCCAGTTCTGGGCCTTTGGGGGAACGTCCGGGAAGAGCAACGTGCTTTTCTGGGTGTGCCGAGATGAACACTCAGAGCTGCAAAGGGTGAGCCTGCCTGAGGAGGGGCTGCTGCTGAAGCTCCCACAGGAGACTTGTGACTCCACCTCTTCAGGTAAGTGGTTCATAAATCCATCTTCCACCCCCATCCTGCACCCCCGTTTCCTTGTTACATGAAACTCTAACCAGTGTTAGCTTATCTGTTTCAGGTCTCAGATTAAAAGTCATTCTATCAAGGAGTTTAACCGTTTTCCCAGTCAGCACCCCATTCTCATCCTTTATAGAACTTGGTAGAATCTGTGACAGAATGTTCCTCGCCCCACCAGACCAAAGCTCAGTGGGGACACGGAGCTCACTGGCCCCCTTGTCCACTGTTACACTGGCACCTGCCAGCCTGGAAGGTCCTAACTGGGCCAGGCATGGTACATTCATTACATTTGTCAACCCACTGAATTTTTTTTAAGTAACTCCTAACGAATAGGTGCTAGCATTTCCATTTGGCAGACGAGAATGCTGAGGCCTTAATGATGGACTTTTCTTTCCATGTCCCATTTCCCTCCCCAGGCCTTGCTGACTGCACCTGGGATGTACCCCTTCCCCTCCATTCTCCACCATGCCCCCACCTCCTCACCTTCATCTCCAGCCAAACTCCGGGAAAGTACCTGATGCTTCAATGCCTTTGTTCATACCACACCCTTAATCTACTGAGAGCCTAAACGCAACCCCTATGGGTCCTGAACAAGCTCACCTGCCATCTTCATCACAACCTTTCTCTTTCAACCCTTTCCTATCCACCTGTGATCATCAGCACTTACACCTCTGTCACCAGACAAAGGCTTTCTGAGGAAGGACCTGCATGTCAGGTTTTTCTGCACCCCAGGCGCAGGGTACCTGGTGTGTAATAGGCATTCATTCCACATACTTTTTCCCTGGAAGTGTGCAAAGACTTAGTAATAATTACAATTTCTAACAGCTTTATCAGTAATGTGCAGATTTTGAAAAGTGCCTCAGATGGTTCTTTGGATTCAGTTTAAATTGTTTTAATTTTATCCTATCCATGACACTGTCTCAGGAGTTGGTTATAGCTGGGCTGGCCCATGAGCCTGTGGAGTAGGAAATTCTCCTGGAAACTGAGGGCACGAAGCAAGGGAGGGGCTACAAACACATTTTATCTTCTGTTTAAAACAGCTATTTACTGAACAGTCGCTCTCTACCAGGCCCTCCTCTAGGCCCCTTTCCCTGGCTCTTCCAACGTTGTGAGGTGGGTATGTGATTAGGACACCCTTATACAATGAACTCATATTCCCAGGCTGACAGGTTTTTCTTATTAAAATTATTTTGGTATTTAGTATGAAATTTGCTTTTTGTATATATGTGTTAGTTCCTCAGTCGTGTCTGACTCTTTATGATCCCATAGACTATAGCCCACCAGGCTTCTCCATGGAATTCTCCAGACAAGAATAGTGGAGTGAGTTGCCATTCCGTTCTCCAGGGGATCTTCCCAACCGAGGGATGGAACCCAGGTCTCCTGCATTGCAGGCAGATTGTTTACCATCTAAGCCACCAGGGATAGGTTTTAGCTTATTCCTCCTAGGAATTACAGGGGGGTGGGAATCAATAACTGTCCTCATAGAATAGTTGCCTAGCTATGTATGTATGTGAAGTCGCTCAGTCGTGTCCAACTCTGCGACCCCACGGACTGTAGCCTACCAGGCCTCTTAGTCCGTGGAATTTTCCAGGCAAGAGTACTGGAGTGGGTTGCCATTCCCTTCTCCAGGGGATCTTCCCAACCCAGGGATCCAACCCCAGTCTCCCGCACTGCAGGTAGACGCTTTACCGTCTGAGCCACCAAGGGGCCTCAGTTGCCTAGCTAGTTCTGATTAATCCTAGCAGAATAAACACTTCCTTCAAGGTGGTTCCATTACAGATTCCAAGAAACTACAGAAATTTTTTAGAACAACTTGTTTAAGCAATGGTGCTTCCCCAGTGGCTCAGCAGTAAAAGAACCCACTTGCCAGTGCAGGAGACCCTGGTTTGATCCCTGGGTCAAGAAGACCCCCTGGAAAAGGAAATGACAACCCACTCCAGTATTCTTGCCTGGGAAATTCCACGGACAGAGGAGCCTGGAGAGCTACAGTCCATGGGGTCACAAAGAGTCGGACACGACTGAGCAACTAAACAATCTAAGCAATAAAGTACACACAAGGACACACAGACCTCACTGGCTGCTCTGATACTAAAACCAGAAGCCATGACCGTATTATTTAAAAGAGGCGTGTGGTTTGTACAAAGACAACCAGGTCCACATGCTCCAGATGATGTCCCTTGGCAGAGTCTTCACAGACAACGGCTTCACTGCCAGAACAGTGAAGCTGGGAGCTGGGTGGACGCCAGCCTGAAGGGAGCTGAAGACAACAGCACTATTTCTGGAAACATGTTTCCAGTCATCCATTGTTGGCTTCCTCGCTTCACAGCCCACATTGCAAGCTGTTATTTAAAGCAGGCCTCCATTTCAGCTGAAGTGAAGATTTAGCCACTGCCTGCACCTCAGTGCTGAAGTGAAATGAGATCAGGCACCACTCAGCACTAACATTATAACTGCTTGGTCACACTGAAACTAAGTTTGGAATTTGCGATAGAACAGAAACAGGCTGAGTTCAGCTCTATTTAAGAGTAACAGAGTTTACCTAACAGTTTTAACTGCTTTCTTTCCCCTTCACAGCTACCCCTATAGGCACAAACCCAGAGCTGATATCTGAAACATTACCTCACCCAGTGACCACTATGAGCATGAAAATGTAAGTATAAACTCAGCACTGACTCCCTACTGAGGTAAGGACTGAAGATGCTAAGCTCCTGTGCTTGCTTGCTTTAGTCACTCAGCTGTGTCCAACTCTGTACGACCCCATGGACCCCCCTGCCAGGCTCCTCTGTCCATGGGATTCTTCAGGCAAGAACACTAGAGTGGGTGGCCAATTCCTTCTCCAGGGGATCTTGGAATCCAACATGTATCTCCTGCATTGGCAGGCAGATTCTTTACCCACTGAGCCACTGAAGAAGCACTGCCAAGGTCCTAAACCCTGTGAGAAAACTGAAAAGATGTCACAGGCAATGAGCATTCTCTACTTCACCCCACAATGGGAAACCACAAGAGCATGAGGCAGTCAGGACACTGAAGGCCAAGCACGGTGCTGTCAGGGACCATGAGACAGCTCAGTTACTACCTCAAAGCCATACTTGGACAGCCAGAGGTAAATAAGGACTAAGTACAAGTCTTTTGAGTCTTAGCATTATATTCAATGATAAATTCACTAGGTACTGTTTAACTGTACTTTTGGTGGAAGATCACAACCTTTAAAGGAAAAATTCCATGTTGGAACACACAGGTAGCCAACAGATACATGGAACGGTGATCAACAGCACTAACCGGAAATACAAATCAAAACCACAGAGATTAACAACTCACCTGTCAGCATGGTTACCATCAAAAAGTCAAGAGATAAGTGTTGGCAAGTGTGAAGAAAAGCTATCTGCACCCACCTGTTCACTACAGCATTATTTATTGATACAATATCCATGGTATGGAAATAACTAAGTGTCCATGGGTGGGTGGGCAGATAAAAAATTGTGCAACAGATACACACACATTCATTTTTTGGCTGACTAATAGCCAAAAAATGAAGTCTTGCCATTAGCAACAACATGGATGGCTTATGCTGAGTGAAATTAGAGAAATACCACATGCTCTCACTTGTATGTAGAGTCTGAAAGAGAAAACCCAACAAGACCCAACTCATAAATACAGAGAGCAGATTGGTCATCAATGGTGAGGGGTGGGCAGGAAGGGTAAAGGGGGTCAACATACTGTAACTAGACTTGTCATCAGTTTGTAGTGTATACAAATAAATTATGCTGTATACCTGAAACTAATATATTGTTATATATACCAATTTTACCTAAAAAAAAAAAAAAAATCCATGTTGAAACAAAGCAAATAAGCCACTTTATTTTCAGCCAGTGGGAGAGTAACCTGGAATAATTACAGGAAAGCCCCACTGGAGGAGTTCATACCATTATGAAAAGTTGGCTTGGGAAGTCCTGTATTGACTTCCTATCTTCATCTACCAAGTACACTGTTTCTTCTCCACAAACAAATAGGATGGTAATTAATCATGGTTCCTCTTCTCTAATATATCAGGTTTAAGTTAATTTTATGACTTACGGAGCTCAAGCCTAGCTGGTCTGAATGAATAAAGCACTGAGGGGTTTGGGGCAAAACTCAGTGGAGAAGAGGCCCTAGGTCTGGGTTCCAGGCCCACAACTGTCACCTACGTGCTGGCTGACTGACCCCAATCCTACAAGTGTTAGGTTTCCAAGGCTGCTTTTGTCTGTACAAGATCAAATTACTACAATCTTACTTTGCTAGTAATATATATTTTTTAATTTGGGGATACACAGTTTCCAAGTTTTCTATGCAACAGAATGAAGATAATAGGCCTTAATCACATACTGCACACTGAGACTGGAACTGTTCTGTAGACGAGACAGCGCCTGTTCTGTTTATGTTTTATAAAGTCCTACTTTATGGCTAACTTTATTATTAGTCTTCACAGTCCTGTAGGCTGTCACTTCTATTTTACAAATTTTAAACAAAAACAAATTCAGGTAACTTGTCCAAGGTGCTCCTAGCATAACCAGGATTTAAATGTTCAGCCCACCTGGTTTTAACCACTCTGTATACTGCCTCAAATCAGACATGAGTCAGTCCCAGCACTGAAGAGAGTGTGTGAACACCCCTGCTTACTCAGCTTGACCTCATCCCAGACCCTCTCCCATGCTCTCAAGTTTCCTCTTTCATTCTCCCTGCATTTTCAGATCTTCAAGGTAAATCTATCCTTATCCTAAGTTCTAACCCTTGTTCCTCTATACTACTTCCTGCCCTCAAAATGCTCTATTTTCCCCATTTTTAAAGCATAAACGTCCTCACTGTGGCAGCTTTTCTCTAACTTATCACACCCTGTTTCAGGCAGGCCACTCTCTTCAAACACAGACAGCTTCTTCAACTTGCCTCAGCTCAGACTGTTCCAAAACACTACAGCTGTACCTCCTCATTCCCACAGGTCCTCTTCCCAACTCCATACAAGCTTCTAGGTGACAAACCCGTTCCATTTAATATAATATGGCTTTCTTGTTCTGCCCCATTTGGGCCAAAACATAGCAACTCCATTATTTAGCATAAACAAGCAATACTATATTAAACCCCAAACCCAGGCCCCATTAACTTTCACACTCATAATGATTGCAACATATATTTAACAATACAGTTTTACATAGAATGCTAAGAGCACTTTTCATATTTTACAGAACTTGAAACATATGGAGTTTCTATTAATATACCATAGCAAAGCCAAATCTAATTCCTAAATAGATGCATTACAATTTGTTTATAGAGTTTAAAGGCTTAATGGCAATAGGAGGGGAGGAAGAAGTGAAAGTTTATTTTACATAACTGACTGGAAAATAAATTCAAGAAAAAGCAAGTACAATTTAATACGGTCTCATGCGCCCTGAAGAAGGTGGTGCCCGATTTGGAGGGGTAATCGCTATGTCCAGATAGTCTCCTATTTGGAACTTCTGCGACTGCAGGGTCATGGAGTCATCAGTCCCCTTTCTCCCAGACATGGTGCTGCCAATCTCCTTTACTCTGCAGGAAAGGAGATCAACTGTTATAGGGTGGCTGAGCAATGACACTGTGTGTCCCCTAAAAAGTGAATGTGGGGCTGGATTTGCTCCATGATCTTAGAACACAATAAAAATGTAATACATAATAATCTAAACTAGATAGTAAAATAATATGGATTATTCCTAGCAGCTAAAACATACTGAAATCCAAGAGATTATAAGGAATTAAAAATGAAAAGTTACCTACCGATAGCCAGGCCTTTTAAGATCCGTAAAAACAATTGCAAAATTGAAGTGTGTGCCTTTTTTTCTGGCTTCTGGGTAGACTTCTTTTACTAAACTAGTCAATTCTTTCAAGGTTGCATCCATCCTGAATTTTTTTAAGGAAAAAAAAAAAGACAATCAGCAATAATGTAACAAGGATACTGACATATAATGAATTAGTTACATGTATCTCAATTGCAACTTTGTTAGAAACTGTCAAGGTCTCACAACTGACTTAATTTTAAAGCACCTAATAATACTGCTGCTGCTGCTAAGTCACTTCAGTCGTGTCCGACTCTGTGCGACCCCACAGACAGCCTCCTGTCAGGCTCCCCCGTCCCTGGAATTCTCCAGGCAAGAACACTGGAGTGGGTTGCCATGTCCTTCTCCAATGCATGAAAGTGAAAGTGAAATCGCTCAGTCGTCCGACTCTTAGCAACCCCATGGACTGCAGCCTACCAGGCTCCTCCGTCCATGGGATTGCCCCCAAATACTATTTCCCCTTATCAGCCTCAGTGTTTGAAATTTTCATGAAGGTAGACTAGACTGGTAGTGTGCTAAAGGGACTTCAAAATTACCCCCACTACCTTTGCTGCTATGTAACATCTCACTGACCTAGTGATTTATCCACTTAAGGATAACTAGTCCAAATTAATCCAAATTCTCAAATTAACTGTTTTTCATTATTTCAGAGGCATACTTTTCTACATTTTAGCATCTCTGAAATTGGAGTGCATCTTAGAATCAATGTATCAGGAAAGCATTTTCATAAAGACTGTGCATTGTTTTCCTTTCTAAGACTGAATGTTCTGATGATTTCTGCAATAGATGGAAAAGCCAACGAAGCACATGGAATTTTCAAGGCTAAGCATAGGCTCCTTTCACAACATATATTCCTGCCCTGCCAATTTCTATTTGAACTGAGAACTTTATATAGACCTTGAGCCAATATGACACAATCTGGAAAACTCTTCTAAAATATTAGCATCAGGTATTAGGAGCAAAAGTTTTTGAACTGTCTTCTTCCCTGACACCTGGGAGCATGAAATGGAGGAAAAGGAACTTGGCAGCAGCACTGTCTAAAGGTGCTCTACAGGGACCCAGGATGCAAGGCACCCGTGAAGAGCCCTAAGGCATTAAGCAGGGGTCAAACACCCAAGAAGTCATCTAGTTTTAACTCAGTTCCCTATTTACACCAGCTCCACTACATCACATTCAGGTAAAAAACCATGGCTTCAGCTGCACTGAGAGCAAAAAGGCCACAATGATCACATCACCTTTCCTCCTCTACTGCTGCTGAATCCTTCTCAATAGACCCGAAACAATTCTACAGTGTCCCCCAAACATGCCCTTCTTCTCATGACCATCACCCTCTTAGATGCCCAGGTCACAAACCTAAGAGTGGTAAAGTTCTTCCCATTGCTGGCCTGTTGTTTCTACCTCCTAAAGACAGATCAAGTAGGACTTCCCTGGTGGTCCCGTGGCTGACTCCAGGATTCCACTGCAGGGGGCACAGGTTTCCATCCCTGCTTGGGGAACTAAGATCCTGCAAGTTTTGAAGTGCAGCCAAAAGATAGATCAATCTATTTTTTTCTCCATTCCCACCATCAGGCTATACTTAACCTCTCATTATTCAAATCTCTGCAAGAGTTCCTGGTGACTGTAAGGGTCAGTTTTATATGTCAATTTAGGAAACTACAGCTCCTAATTATTCAATCAAACAAACACTAAGGTATGTGTTTTTGAGACAGGATCAAAAATCTATAATCAGTTGACTTTAAAGTGATTATCCAAGATGATCTGAGTAAACTTCATTCAATCAGTGGGCCTCATTCAATCAGGTTGAAAAGGCTTCATACTGGACCTAAGACTTCCCTGAAGAAATTCCAAAAGCTTATGATGGAGAGTTCCAGCCTGCACCACAGACCTAGGCAATCCCCACAACTATGTGAGCCATTTCTTGCTCTGTCTCCTATTGGTCTGTTTTTCTCACTGAACCCTATTTCAGTAATTGAGATAATTCTCTTCCAGTAACCTGTTTAGTGACCACCCAAGCACAAGATCTATCACTCCTGGGGTGGGGTGTTCCCCCAGCTCCACACAGTCCCTTGGACTTTAGCCAATTCAACTAGCTTCTGCTGGGCTCCTCACTCCTCTTTCCTGGACTTATCTCAAGGCCACCTACTTTGGCCCCTCAATCTATTTCTACAAATTGAGAATCCCCAATCTTCCCTCATTGCTGCTTCTGGAATGACAGCAGGGCTCCATTCTGTCCCTCACCAACATCCAGTCTGTCCACCATTTTGAGGTGTAAGATAAGGTTGTCTTGTTTGGTTGCAGTTTATGGACAGGACAATTGAGGACGGGATTTAATTTTTTGTAATTTTTTTTTCCTTGATTGAGAGTAGAGAGTGTGGCACAATCTCACCCTCCATTTATTCCATCTGCTTTCTTTCGGAGATTGAGTTTACTCTAGAGAGGGGGTGTAACCCTCTTTATACTCTTCAGTCAAAGCAAGTATCTGGCAAGTAGGAACTCTAAATTTATTGGAGGAAATATAGACTAATCTGAACAGAAGTGTTCATCAGTCTGTTAATAAAAGTTCTTCTCTGTAAGTTAAATCGACGTTCCTGAGCTGTTTTCCTGGAATAATACTGAACTGGAATCATACTACATAAACTTAGCTGAACATAAATCATACTATAATCCCATGGTGTTCACCAGCAGACAAGTGGACAGACAAGATGTAGCAAAGCCTTCCAATGAAACGTTATTCAGTCAGTCATAAAAAACAATCACGTTTTTTCATATCCTTAATCATCAATAAACCTTGATTATAAGTGAAACAGGCCAGACACAACAAGACAAATACCATATGAAAGCATTTATATGAAGTACTTAAAAGAGACAGATTCACATACATAGTGGCGACCAGGGGAAATGAAGAATTCCCATTATTATTACCTACTGGGTACAGACCTGTTGTAGGGAATTTAAAAGTTTTGAAAATAGATAGTAGTAATGGTTGCACCGAAATGTACCCTGAAACAATTAAAATGACAAATGTCACATATTTTATATTAGGCATATTTTAAATAATTATACACCTTTTACTACTACTATAAAGCCACTGTAACGTCAAACCAAGGAACTGCATACGGCTTGCTGTACGTAACGGCCCTAGTTAGACGTGGGTAGTGAAGGTACACAAACATTCAGGGGGAGACTCTCAGTAAACACATCAAAAGCTTCTCCATTAACCACATCAAAATCCACCCGGTTTCGTTGTTTTGAAGCGCGTTTTAGCACACGCGCTCTATGAGGACGACGAGTATCACCCAACAGCACCACTCCCCTCCCCAAATTATTCTAGCGCCACCCTCTACCAAGAGCCCCTTGGGAGCCGCTGCGGTACTGGACGCTCGACGTGTCACTTCCGTACCCAGCAGCCACAACAGTGACAGCAGTCCTGGGTCAATTCTTTACAATCCAGAAGTTTCAACGTGAGCGGTCAAAGTGCCACAAGAAGAGTTAACACCATTTCCTCACCGAACCTCGACCTCCCGCGAGCTGCCTCCAGAGGCCCCGAGCCGAGGAGAGCCCGAAGGCGGCAGGCGGGCCTCCGGCCCCCTGACTCACCAAGTGTAGATCTGCAGCTCGCTGGACGGCACGTTTCCGCGGGAGAACTCGTCCATGCGGTGGTGGCGGCCGTTGTTGGTGGTGAAGACGCGCAGGAGCAGCGGGCAGGTCTGGGGGCGGGACAGCGGGGAGTCAGGAGGCTGTACGCGCGGTCCCGACCCTTCCCTCCGGCCCCGCACCGCCGCCCCACCTCCCCAGGGACCCCTGCATCTCTCCGGACCCTCACCTTCTCCCGATCGATGGGCTTCTCCGGCTCCTTCTTAATTTCCTCCTGGGTAACGCGCGACTCCACCGCCATCTTCCTTCTCCGGCCCGCAAGACGCTCGCTCTGACCTCCGACCCCGGCAGAGAGCATGAGAACCAAGCCTCTCGCGAGGATACGCTCGAGGTTTTATATATGACCGGCTCGAGGGCGGGGTGTCTCCCGGCGCAGGCGCACTAGCTATGCTAAGCTCTAGCCCGTTAGGCGCGCCTGCGCGTTGCCTCCTGGGAAGGGGCGGGCACTGGCGTCGTGGGTGGGGCGTTGAAGGAGGGGCTCGCGCCGCAGAGGGACGGCCTGAGGGAGGCGGACGCGGGACTGCGGAAGCTAAGAGTGAACGCGCGATCGGAATTGCAGTGGGCGGCCCTCAGGGCGGAGGCCGGGGCGCTGTTGTGTGAACTACAGTCGCTAACCGGAAAAGGCGGGTAGACCTGATTAGATTAAAATGAGGAAAAACAAAATTTAAGAGAGGAGCCGACTGGGAGGAGACGACTGAGAGGCGTGTGGTGGCCGGAAAGCTGGTATCCAGAGCGTCCATGGACTCCTGGAGAAAAGCACGGTGGGAAGTGGGGGAAAGAGTTGGAAAGGTGCTTTAAAACGAAGAAGTCCAGGAGTCCGGTCATCACCGAAGGCTCTGGAGCGCAGGGCTAACCCGGACCCGCTAAAACCACAGGGACTGGCTTTTCAGGAAGAAAAATTATGACCATCCTAGACAGCATATTTAAAAAACAGAGACATTCCTTTGCCAACAAAGGTCAGTTTAGTCAAAGCTAGGGTCTTTCCAGTAGTCATGTATGGATGTGAGAGTTGGACTTTAAAGAAAGTTGAACCCTGAAGAATTTATGCTTTTGAACTGTGGTGTTGGAGAAGACTCTTGAGAGTCTCTTGGACTGCACGGAGATCCAACCAGTCTGTCCTAAAGGAAATCAGTCCTGTATATTCATTAGAAGGACTGATGCTGAAGCGGAAGCTCCAATACTTTGGCCACCTGATGCAAAGAACTGACTCACTTGAAAAGACCCTGATGCTGGGAAAGATTGAAGGCGGGAGGAGAAGGGGAAAACAGGATGAGATGGTTGGATGGCATCACCGACAGATGGGTATGAGTTTGAGCAAGTTGCAGGAGTTGGTGAAGGACAGGGAAGCCTGGCGTGCCGCAGTTCCTGCGGTGGCAAAGAGTTGGACACCACTGGGCGACTGAGCTGAACTGAATACTTCAGACGGACTACACGCGCTGGCTTGACAGGAGACGCGTGACCTGTGTTGTGGGTAGACGGGATTCTCTGAGGCTGGCGCCCTGGGCAGAGGGTCGCATGGTAACAGTGAAGGTGCCTGTACTTCAGATGTAACAGTTCCGTTCTATGGTGTGTACTCTAGAGAAAAGCTGGCTCAAGAACATCCTCAGACGTTACAGGAATAATCCTGGCTGGTTTTTCATGAGAACGAAAGTCGGAAACCACCCAAGTGTCCAAGGCTTGAATACTTCACTGAGTTGTAGTAGGCCAGGCAGCAACAGAACTCCCAAAAGCAGTTGATGTCACTGCAACCAAAAGGAACACACTGTTGGGTTGGGCCAAAAGTTCATTAGGTATTTTTTGTAAGGTGGCTCTAGTAGCACTTAGTTGTCTTTACTTCCTTTGAAACAGTTTTGTTAGATTATGTTGTCATATCAGCATGTTTTTTTAAACAAAAAAACTTAAAAATGGTGAATTTTTGTGTAGCCATTTAAAAACTATTAACATGCTCCATTAATATAACCAAGTTTGGTTATTCTCAGCTAATGTCTCCATCTCTGGATCTCTGTCAACTTCAACTGGTCTACCTAAAGATGGAAGGAAAACATTTTCAGTGTATTATGCTTTCCTGGTGGCTCAGATGGTAAAGCATCTGTCTACAATGCAGGAGACCCGGGTTTGAGCCCTGGGTTGGGAAGATTCCCTGGAGAAGGAAGTGGCAATCCACTCCAGAGCTATTGCCTAGAAAATCCCATGGACAGAGGACCCTGGTAGTCTACAGTCTATGGGGTCACAAAGAGTCGGACACGACTGAGCGACTTCACTCTCACTATATTTCAAGAAAGGTAAAAATGCAAATAAAATACACACACAAAAAAAGATTTGTGCAGTGTATGGAGAATGTGTTGTAACTAATCAAACACGTCAAAAGATGTTTTCAGGATTTCCCTGGTGGTCCAGCGGTAAAGACTACACTCTCCCAGTGCAGAGGATGTGGGTTCAGTCCTGGCCAGAGAACTAAGGTCCCACTTGCCACATAATATGGCCAGGAAAAAAAATTTTTTTTTTTAATTTTTAAAAAGAACTGGTTTGCAAAGTTTCTTGCAGGAGATTTCTCACTGTACAATGCTCCATGGTCAGGTAGACCAGTTGACATTGGTAGAGATGGAGACATTAATTGAGAACAATCAAGCTTGGTTATGTTAACTGCTTTGATGTTCAGGTTCCCCATAAGTTAAGTGACAAAAACCTTGGCCAAATGTGGAACAGAAGAGATCTTGTGGCACAGGAGATGAGCCACCACCAACCACACCAAAGGCCAGTCTTCATCCAGAGGTGATATGTATATGGTGGGATTGGAAGGGAGTCCTCTATTATGAGCTGTTTCCTTGGAAAACCAAGCAATTAGTGCCAACAAGTACTGATCCCACTCAGACCAGTTGAAAGCAGCACTGGACGAAAAGCATCAGAATTAGTCAACAGAAAATGCATACTCTTCCATCAGCATAATGCAAAACTGAGTGTTTCTTTGATGACCAGGCAAAAACTGTTAGAGCTTGGCTGGGAGGTTCTGATTTATCAGCTGTATTCACCAGATATTGCACCTACAGATTTAAATTTATTTTGGTCTTTGCAAAATTCTCTTAATGGAGAAAATTTCAACTTCCTGAAAGATTGTAAAAGGCACCTGGAACAGTTCTTTGCTTAAAAAGATAAAATGTTTTGGGAAGATGGAATTATGAAGTTGCCTGAAAAATGGCAGAAGATAGTGGAACAAAATGGTGAATACGTTGTTCACTAAAGTTCTTGGTGAAAATGGAAAAATATGTCTTTTATTTTTACTTTAAAACCAAAAGAACTTTAGGGCCAACCGATAACTAAATGAAATAGTATGAAAGTCACAAACATGGTGCTGGGTGTAAGAAGCAAAAGACAAAGGAATATTTACTGTGTGAATCCATTTTTATAACATCCCAAGGCAGGCAGTACTGGACTATATTTTTTAGGATGCATTTCCAGGTGATTTAACTGTAAAAAGAAAAGCAGTGAAATATTTATCACAAAAATCTGACTGGTAATTACCTGAGCAAAGAAGGGTACTGTAATCAGGGAGGGGCAAAGGAGGTGCTTCTAGAGTGTTGGCAACCTATTTTTTGACCTAGTGGTTACACAGCTGTTTGATTTTAAATTATTCTTTAAATAGCGCATTCATGTTGTACATACTGTTCTCTATGAATGTTATTTCTTGGCTATTTTTAAATTTTAAAAATAATGCCTATAAATCAATAACAAAAAGACAATCCAATAGAAAAGTGAAGAAAGACATGATCCGCGTTTCATAGGAGAGAAAATACAAATTACATAAAAACATGGAAAAAATGCCCAGCCTCATAAATAATCATAATGCGCATTTAAACCACAATGAAATAACATTTCAACTCAACTAGACTGGCCAGAATGGAAAAGTCTGATGACCAAGACCAAGTGCTAGCAAGCATATGGTGAAAAGGGAATTATTATGGACTACTGCCATCCACTTTGGAAAAACCAGTATTACCTAGAAAGATTGGATATGTGAATACCTTAAGAGGCATGTTCAGTTCAGTTCAGTCGCTCAGTCGTGTCCAACTCTTTGTGACCCCATGAATCACAGCATGCCAGGCCTCCCTATCCATCACCAACTCCCGGAGTTCACTCAGATTCATGTCCATCAAGTCAGTGATGCCATCCAGCCATCTCATCCTCTGTTGTCCCCTTCTCCTCCTGCCCCCAATCCCTCCCAGCATCAAAGTCTTTTCCAATGAGTCAACTCTTCGCATGAGGTGGCCAAAGTACTGGAGTTTCAGCTTTAGCATCATTCCTTCCAAAGAAATCCCAGGGCTGATCTCCTTCAGAATGGACTGGTTGGATCTCCTTGCAGTCCAAGGGACTCTCAAGGTCTTCTCCAACACCATAGTTCAAGAGGCATGTATTCCACTCCTATTAGTATACCCTAGAGAAACTAGGCAGGCGGATTCCCGTCCACTGTACCCAGGCAGACTTATACCTGATCACCATGCAACGTGCTGAATAATGTTATTATAACATCTTTATTCATAATAACTGGAAACATTCTGAATGTCAAGAGTATAGAGTGAAATAACATGAAGACTTGAAATGAATGGAAAACATTGAAACTGGAAGAACCTCACAACCTTTAATTGGTGATATGGGTAGATTTAGTCTTTTAGATACAAGCTCTCATCTTGGACCTTTCCAAATAACAAGGTCTCATCAAAACAATTTGTCAATACCTTGAGTCAGTAGAACTGCAACGTTATTATAGAACATTTAAGGTAGCTCTTCAGGCATCCCTTAATCTACCTAACTTGGCCTTCGAGGTCCAGATCTGAACACATGTTATAATATTAAAGTTTATGTATCCTTTCTCTTTCTCTTTAGAATTTACTCAAATGAGTGTTACACTTCTAGGTGTATACCCAAAAGAATTGAAAGCAGGGACTGAAATGGGTGTTTGAACACCAATGTTCATAGCAGCATTGTTCACCACAGTCAAAATGGAAAAAAATAAGTGTCTGTTGACATATGAATGGATATAAATACTATGGAATATTATTCTGCCCCCAAAAAGAATGATGTACTGGTGCTTGCCACCATAGGGATGAACCTTGAAAACATTATGCCCAGTGAAATAAGCCAGACATAAAAGAGCAAATATTGTATGATTCCACTTATATGAGGGACCTATAATTGGCAACTTCATAGGTAGAAAAAGTAAAATATAGGGGTTAACTGGGCCTGGAAGGAGACAGGAATGGGGAGTTATTACTTATTGGGTACAGATTTTCTGTTTGGGACGATGAAAATTTTGGGAAATGTACAGTGGTGATGGTTACATAACATTATGAATACATTTACTGTCACTGAATTGTACATCTAAAAATAGTTAAAATCATATTTTATGTGTATTTTACCACAATAAAACTTTTTTAAAGAGTTAACATTTGAGGTATGTGAAAATCAAGGTGTCAAGGTAATCAAGGTGTCTTCACTCTTTTCTCCCTCTTTTTCTTTTAACATATTCCAGCATTTTGAATTGAGAGAAAGGTAAATTATCCTAGTTAAAGTCAGAAATATGTAATGTGAACTTTTACAGAATACTTCTTAGTGACTATAGCTCCTTGGCTATTTCTGCTGTTGAGATTAAGAAGGACAGCTTCTGACAGCAGGAAAATAGGTATTCATGAATATGTACAAAACATGTTACTGGAAAAGATCTGATGGAATATATTTTTTATAGAATTTTCTGACGATAAATGTTGTGGATTATAAATTTGAATCTCTCTGGAGGCATTATTAAACCTTATCAAAATTTTCCTTCCGGTTTATCTGTGGGAGACCAGATGTATGGAATTTATAAGCATAATATTTATTTTGAGGGTTCTATTTCAAAAAAATGTGTATGTAAACACTCTCGGTAAAGCATCTGCTTGTTTCCAGGAACAGATAAAATACATGACAACAGACTGGTTCCAAATAGGAAACAGAGTACGTCAAGGCCGTATATTGTCACCCTGCTTATTTAACTTATATGCAGAATATATCATGAGAAACTCTGGCCTGGAAGAAGCACAAGCTGGAATCAAGATTGCCGGGAGAAATATCAATAACCTCAGATATGCAGATGACACCACCCTTATGGCAGAAAGTGAAGAAGAACTAAAAAGCCTCTTGAGAGTGAAAGAGGACAGTGAAAAAGTTGGCTTAAAGCTCAACATTCAGAAAACTAAGATCATGGCACCTGGTTCTATCACTTCATGGCAAATAGATGGGTAAACAGTGGAAACAGTGTCAGACTTTATTTGGGGGGGCTCCAAAATCACTGCAGATGGTGACTGCAGCCATGAAATTAAAAGACGCTTACTCCGTGGAAGGAAAGTTAGGACCAATCTAGATAGCATATTGAAAAGTAGAGATATTACTTTGCCAACAAACGTCCATCTAGTCAAGGCTATGGTTTTTCCAGTGGTCATGTATGGATGTGAGAGTTGGACTGTGAAGAAAGCTGAGCCCCGAAGAATTTATGCTTTTGAACTGTGGTGTTGGAGAAGACTCTTGAGAGTCCCTTGGACTGCAAGGAGATCCAACCAGTCCATTCTAAAGGAGATCAGCCCTGGGTGTTCATTGGAAGGACTGATGCTGAAGCTGAAACTCCAAAACTTTGGCCACCTCATGCGAAGAGTTGACTCATTGAAAAAGACCCTGATGCTGGGAGGGATTGGGGGCAGGAAGAGAAGGGGATGACAGAGGATGAGATGGGTGGACTGCATCACCGACTCGATGGACGTGAGTTTGAGTGTACTCCGGGAGCTGGTGATGGACAGGGAGGCCTGGCATACTGTGATTCATGGGGTTGCAAAGAGTCGGACACGACTAAGCAACTGAACTGAACTGAACTGAACCATTCCCAGAAGAATTTAGCCTAGAGCCAGTATAATTATTACTGAGAAGGTAGGTTGTTTTATATTACTGTATTTTTTACAAATGAGCATATATGCCAGCTTGGCATTAGCACTATAGGCAGTGCTGCCATGAGCCAGTCCTGATATTCCTGCTACTGCTATTGCTAAGTTGCTTCAGTTGTGTCCGACTCTGTGCGACCCCACAGACGGCAGTCCACCAGGCTCCCTTGTCCCTGGGATTCTCCAAGCAAGAACACTGGAGTGGGTTGCCATTTCCTTCTCCAATGCATGAAAGTGAAAAGTGAAAGTGAAGTCGCTCAGTGGTGTCCAACTCTTAGCGACCCCATGGACTGCAGCCTACCAGGCTCCTCCGTCCATGGGATTTTCCAGGCAAGAGTACTGGAGTGGGTTGCCATTGCCTTCTCCCTGATATTCCTAAATGGTCTTATTTCATCATCTCTAGTCATTCTTCACATTACAGCTGAGGGTGGCTGGTAGCATTTTTCAAGGCTACTGATACTACAGCACACTCTGAGATATGGGGTTTGGGAATCTGCTTATTAACCCCTTTTCTGGTTCTCAGAACCATCTCATTTACGGTACGTTTTAAGCCAGTGGGACAGAATAAGTCATATTTGCTTTTCAGAGATTTTAAATATCTCTCACTTTTAAAGTGACCCCCTATTTTAAGCATCTAAATGATTAGAATGAAAATGATTTTTAAACAGATACCCTATCCCTGAAGAGTTTGCAGAGAGTCTACAACTTAGAAGCAAGTTGTAGAAGGCAACTTAAAAAGCTTAATTTATGGTAAAAAAGATTAAAGCTTTGAAGTTAGATAGATCTTAAACTTTAGTACAGTCACTTGCTAGCTGGTTAATCTTGAATCACTTAACTGCTCTGACTCACAGATTCCTGATCTGTATTGTTTTTGTTGTTCAGTCACTAAGTTGTGTCTGACTTTCTGCAACCGCATGGACTGTAGCATGCCAGGCTTTCCTGTCCTTCACTATGTCCCAGACTTTGCTCAAAGTCACGTTCATTGATGCCTTCCAATCATCTCATCCTCTGTCGCTCCCTTCTCCTCCTGTCCTCAGTCTTTCCCAGCATCAGGGTCTTTTCCAGTGAGTCAGTTCTTTGCATCAGGTTTCCAGAGTATTGAAGCTTCAACTTCAGCATCAGTCATTCCAATGGAATATTCAGGGTTGATTTCCTTTAGGAGTGACTGGTTTGATCTCCCTGCAGTCCAAGAGACTCAAGAGTCTTCACTAGCAACCACAGTTTGAAAGCATCAGTTCTTCATTGCTCAGTCTTTATGGTCCAACTGTCACATCTGTACACAATTACTGGAAAAAACACAGTTTTGACTATACAGACCTTTGTTGTCAAAGTGATGTCTCTGCTTTTTAATATGCTGTCTAGGTTTGTCATAGCTTTCCTTCCAAGGAGCAATTATCTTTTAATTTCATGATTGCAGTCACTATCCACAGTGATTTTGGAGTCCAAGAAAATAAAATTTGCCACGTTCCACTTTTCCCCATCTATCTGCCATTAAGTAATCTATATTAGGATAACAGAATACCAAATAACCTGTTATGAAGAATAAGTGCATCTAGAGTAGTTGGCATAATATCTGCACTCAACAAATGTGAGCCAGGGTAATCACCACCATCATCTTGTCCATTCTGTTTCCTTTTGCAGTGAGTCAAGGGGGATGCAAAATAAGAGGCTAATTTTCTGTCAGCTCCCTCTGTTGCTCAAGGGTAGCTGATTTCATGAAAGTTTTCATGAAAACTTCATGGAAAAAAATAGCATTGCTGCCATTATTACTTAATTATATATTTTTGCCCATTCACTACCATGCACATTCAAATAAAAATGTACTAATCCTAGGAATTCCCTGACAATCCAGTGGCTAGAAGTTGGTGCTTTCAATGCCTTGGCCAGGTTCAATACCTGATCTAAGAGCTTAGATCCCACAAGCCACACAGCACAGCGAGGGTGGGAGAGGTGAAGTAATAATCTTCAATCAAGCAAAATACTGAGAGTATGCTTATTCAATTTTTTTCTTTTTTAAAAGTTGCTACAGAAATTATTTTGTTTAATTATTTAACTAAAATCTGTAAGGAGTGACTTTTGGGAGAGACTTGGGGTGGCTCTTCTGATTCTGATTCTAAGGTTGCATGTGACAAGGGGACTTCCCTGGTGGTCTAGTGGTTAAGATTCCACATTTCCACTGTAGATTCAATCTACTGTACAATCTATTTAATTCCACTGTAGGTTCAATCCCTGGTCAAGGAACTAAGAATAACAAATAAAAATAAAGTTTTTAAACTATGTATTTAAAAAAAAAGATTGCACATGGAGAAAGATCTCCAATAATATGTTGCTTCTTTAGGATTGGGAAGTGTATGTGAACAGATATATTTGTGATATTGAGGTCCACAATGGCCTGAATAAAAATTAAGGCTTTGCTTTACATATATCAGACAGTAAAATATGGGTTAAATGATTAAAGACATTTTAAAGTGTTGAGATAAGTATCTCAGTATCATATTCTCACCTTTTAGATTTATGTGGCAGTAGTAACAATAGTATTTAATGATTATTGTATCAGTTATCTTTTTATTGCTGTGTGACAACCACCTGAAAACATGGGCACTTAAGACAACCATTTTATTTGGACTGGCCTCAGCTAGGCAGTTCTGGTCTTACCTGGTTTCCCTCATGTAATTGTGGTTATCTGATAGCTCACCTTGGGAGAAGTGGGATAGGTGGTCTGAGGTGCTTCACCTCTCTCTCTGTCTAGCTGATGGCTCTAGCTGTTGTTTGAGCCATGTGTCTTTCCCATCGTGGTCTTGGAGTACCAGTAGAGTCAGAACAGAAGCTTAAGCACTTGACTCATTAGTTACACAGCTTCATTTTTGCCACATGCTACAGGACAAAGCAAGTCACCAAGCCATGCCAAGAATCAAGAAACAGAGAAATAGACTTCACTTCCTGGCCAGTTATAGCTGAGACACACTACAAAGGGGCATGCACATAGGATGGAGGAATTTATGGCCAATTTTTAACAATCTACATACTAAGCACTTTTACATTTTTTATGCAGTATCACATTTATTTTTCACAAGTGTCCTATGATATGTGTAAATTATTAAATTTATTTTACAGATGAGAAAAAAAACACTGGGATGTTATATAACTTAACATTTCTAATCTAGAAAATATTTATTAAGAGGTGTTAATGACTGAAACTATAATAATAGAATGTCATTTTTAAAGGAAGGATCGTTGTTCAGTCGCTAAGTCATGTCCCAACTCTTTGCAAGCCCATGGACTGCATCACGCCAGGGTTCTCTGTCCAGCACTATCTCCCTGAGTTTCCTCAAACTCATGTCCATTGAAAGTCAGTGATGCCATCCAACCATCTCATCCTCTGTAGCCCCCTTCTCCTCTTGCCCTCAGTTTTTCCCAGCATCAGGGTCTTTTCCAATGACTCAGCTCTTCACATCAGGTGGCCAAAGTACTGGAGCTTCAGCTGAAGCTGAAGGTTCAATCCTTCCAATGAATATTCAGCTTCAGTCCTTCCAATGAATATTCAGGGTTGATTTCCTTTAGAATTGACTGGTTGGACCAAAAGGAGGGACAGCTCTTTCCCTTTGGCACGCCACTGAAGATCCTGGTGTCGCCATGGGCCGCCGCCCCGCCCGGTGTTACTGGTATTGTAAGAACAAGCCATACCCAAAGTCCCGCTTCTGCCCCTGATGCTAAGATTCGCATCTTCGACTTGGGGAGTAAGAAGGCCAAAGTGGATGAGTTCCCACTCTGTGGCCACATGGTGTCAAATGAGTATGAGTAGCTCTCCTCTGAAGCCCTGGAGGTTGCCCATATTTGTGCCAACAAGTACATGGTGAAAAGCTGTGGCAAAGATGGTTTTCACATCTGAGTGCAGCTCCACCCCTTCCATGTCATCCGCATCAACAAGATGTTGTCTTGCGCTGGAGCTGATAGACTCCAGACAGGTATGCGGGTGCCTTTGGAAAGCCCCAGGGCACAGTGCCCAGGGTCCACATTGGCCAGGTCATAATGTCCATCCATGCCAAGCTGCAGAACAAGGAACATGTGATTGAAGCCCTCCACCAGGCCAAGTTCAAGTTCCCTGGCCACCAGAAGATCCACATCTCTAAGAAGTGGGGATTTACCAAATTCAACGTGGATTAATTTGAGAACATGGTGGCAGAAAAGCGACTCATCCCAGATGGCTGTGGGGTCAAATACATCCCTAATCATGGTCCCCTGGACAAATGGCGGGCCCTGCACTCATGAGCATCAGCGCTGTCCCTTCCTTAATCATGCTCACCAAAAAATGCTATTTCCTGTCAAAAAAAAAAAAAGAGGGACAGAATATTATAAATTAATTCAATTATGTTTTTAAAATATGGGCACACATATACACAAACATTTTGGGAGGAAATGATTTACAAATTCTTCTAAGTTGGAAAGTAATGGTAGAGAGTTGTGATTTCCATCTTTTTTATGCTTTCCATATTTTTCCACATTTTTATACTAAGTATATATTAACTTCTAGAAATGCAAAAGTAATGCTTAAAAAGTAAATCTCTGAAAAAACTCACAAGAAGAAATAGATGATCTGAATAGACCTTTGTCTATTACAAGGAATTGAATCAATGACTAATAACTTAACACAGAAAGCAACAGTGGGTTCACTGGTGAATTCTATCAAACACTTAAGGAAGAAAGTATACAAATGTTATACAATCTCTTTCAGAAAATAGAAGAGAGAATACTTCTTAACTCGTTCTGTAAGGCCAGTGTTACTCTAATACCCAAACCAGACAAAGACATTACAAGAAAGAAAAACAACAGACTGATATTTCTCATAAACATAGATGTAAAATACTTACCACATATTAGCACATAAAATTCAAGAATGTATATAAAATAATGCATTACGACCAAGTGGAATTTGTCACAGATAGGTGACTCAGGGAGTATGATGCCCCCAGCTTCATCCTTCTTTCTCAAGATTGCTTAGCTCTTGGGGTTCTTTTGTGGTTCAAACAAATTTTAGGACTGTTTTTAATCTATTTCTGTGAAAAGTGCTACTGGAATTTTTGTAGGAATTGCTTTTAATCTGTAAATTGTTTGGGGTAGTATGGACATCTTAACAATATTAATTCTTCTAATCCATGAGCATAGAATATCTTTCCATTTAGCCAGACCCTCAGGCAGCAGCTTCTAAAAGAATGAAGTATATACAGCCCTGTGGGAGGGTGAGTGTAAGCCCTATTGGCCACCAGAGCCTGGCTGTTTTAAAACCTGGGGCTCCAGACACACGTGGAAGCTTTTCTGGGAGATACCAGTGTACTGGAGAAAGAGAGCGGGAGAGCACCCGGATGGTCCACAGGTCATATTTATTCCGTCTGACTTTGGTTAATAGTGGCCTTCCAGTATTAAAGCAATATCTCATTATGGTCCAGATTTTCATTTACCTAGTGGGAGAAGGCAATGGCACCCCACTCCAGTACTCTTGCCTGGAAAAGCCCATGGACGGAGGAAACTGGTGGGCTGCAGTCCATGGGGTCACGATGAGTCAGACACTACTGAGCGACTTCCCTTTCACGCTTCACTTCATGCATTGGAAAAGGAAATGGCACCCCATTCCAGTGTTCTTGCCTGGAGAATCCCAGGGACCGAGGAGCCTGATGGGCTGCCGTCTATGGGATCACACAGAGTTGGACACGACTGAAGTGACTTAGCAGCAGCAGTGATTAGTGATGTTGAGCATCTTTTCATACAGTTCTTGGCCAGGCATCTGGGTTTTAAACTGTTACACAGTGCTAAAATTGTGGCTGTCTTCAGCCAATCCTCAAGTCATTTTTAAGACTGCCCATGTCACCTGTTCTTGCCTGGAGAATCCCAGGGACGGGGGAGCCTGGTGGGCTGCCGTCTACGGGGTTGCACAGTTGGACACCACTGAAGCGACTTAGCAGCAGCAGCACCTGTAATTGTTGTTCTAATGCTGTTGGGTTGGATACCTTCACTGCAGCCCCAAGCATTTCTAGTTTAGTCACTGTGTAAGTGAGTGGAGGGACATTCACTCAGAAGGACTTAAAGGCCGCTTTACAAGAGAAGGAATGCCCTATTACATGTAGACAACTCTAGGCCTGCGTGACTCCACTACTGTATTCTCCCATCCGTTTAAGGGAGAGAGTCTTGAGAGTCCCTTGGACTGCAAGGAGATCCAACCAGTCCATTCTGAAGGAGATCAGCCCTGGGATTTCTTTGGAAGGAATGATGCTAAAGCTGAAACTCCAGTACTTTGGCCACCTCATGCAAAGAGTTGACTCATTGGAAAAGCCTCTGATGCTGGGAGGGATTGGGGGCAGGAGGAGAAGGGGACGACAGAGGATGAGATGGCTGGATGGCATCACCGACTCGATGGATGTGAATCTGAGTGAACTCCGGGAGTTGGTGATGGACAGGGAGGCCTGGCGTGCTGCGATTCATGGGGTCGCAAAGAGCTGGACACGACTGAGCGACTGAACTGAACTGAACTGAAGACCAACTTGACATAGACATTGCGGGAAAGGGGAACACTTCCCAACGCATGTGAAGCTGGTGTTGCTCTGATCCCGAAGTCAGACAGACGCTGTCTGCTGAGGGCCCTCAGACCACCTTCTTGAAACACCTGACTGTGGCAGCGAGAGAAAGACTAGTGAAGCTGGGGCTGGAGGCCCACTGGAGGCGGGCTGGGGAGGGGCACAGGCTGCCTGCAGGTCAGCAGGGAAGACCCCGGAACAAGGCTTCCCAGCAGTGTGAATTCTTGGGTCCCATGGGTGACGCTGCAGCAGGAGGGGCCTCCTTCAGAAGCCTCTTGTTAGTGCTGTGCAGAGTCTTTTTCCTTCTTTGACGTTTCATTGGTGTTCTGTTGAGGGACATACACCTTTCCACTAGACAGAACAGAACGAATAATTGCTCTGCTTTTTCATCAAATTAGAGTTTTTCTGGCAGTTTTGCAGTGGTTGACATGGCTTAACCATTTTCACAAAATTCCTCCCCATTCTTTCCCGCCTGTTTTGTCCTGAGGCCTTAGATTCCTGTGGTCCCCGAGTTCCGCGGCTGTGGGAGGAGAGGGGCTTGTGCTCGTGCCCCAAGCTGTGCTACCTGCTGCGGGCAGCAGGGGAGCAAAGGCCCCTGAGGTCCCGTCCGCATCATCTTGGATGCTCATCTTCCCATGAAACCGCCCCAGGAGGAGGGGTGACACCGAGAAGAAGGAGAAGAGCTGGAATTGGAGTCGATGCTGGGACCTGCAGGTGACCTTCCGGGAGAGATGCGGGTGGGGACAAGCCCCGAGGGCCTGGGCCCAGTGCTTGGCCCTCCCTGCTCTTAGCTACTGGTGCTCAGGCAACCACATGGCTGGGATTTCTGGCAAAGCTTTCTCCATTTCACTCATCTGGGAGTTCTCAGCACTTCATATGAATTATTGCATGGAAGGCTCACAAAAACCTGTTGAAGTAAATCCCACTCTTCTTCTTTCAGGTGTGGAGACCCTGCGGCCAGCTGGGAGCCCAGGGATGCAAGTGGGTCCAACAAGGGCGGGTCAAGGCGCCTTCCCTTGGTGTCCTTGTCAGTGCAGCTCAGGAGCCTGCCCTTAGGATTCAGAGTTGCTCCGCCCTGTGATGCACGAGGCTCCCTGGGCTTTGATGTCAGATCATCTGGAGGTGCCCTCTCCCTTCCTCAGGTGCCAGCAGCCTGGCATGTGGCCAGACTTGAGGTCTCGGCACTGCCCTCTCTGGTTACCTGGCATGAGATGCAGAATGCCCAGGTGGCTCGGTGCCCAGGACGCAAACTTCTCTGAGGAGCTCCCCACCTTGAAGGAGTGGCCAGATCCCACATTTTCAGCTCTACACTCAACTTGCAAGTACACTGTGCATGAGTCATGTTCACGTATCACCCAGATAAGAAAGCATCTTCTCCTCAGACCTCATCTATACAGAGGAGTGATCGCTGGTTGGACTGATCTTTCAAGACCATTATTTATGATTGCTTATTTCCTAAAATGTTTTATTTTTTATTAAATCATAATAATAATTGTACAAAATTCAGAAGAAAATATCAAAGTGAAAGAAGAATTTTTAAAAATTATCCATAACCCTGTCAAGTATAGTAATAACCACCGTGAATATTTTGGTGTTTTTCATTCATTTCGTGTGGGTACACATATATTAAATATGTGAAAATACGGAATGATGTTATTACATTTATTTGATAATCTTCTTCTAAACATTTCATCAACATACACTACAGAAAAATGCACTACCTCCTTTTTTACCCAGTACATAGCAATCACCTTAACCCATCATTATATCCTCTTCTGCAGCAGAGTGTTTGATAACTGCAGCATTCCTCCGTGAACCTGCCACTCTCTGGGATTCTGGAATTTCCTGCGGTCAAATAACTTTCTGATATGAATTTCAGCTCTTCAGGAGGATTCTTTCTCTCTCTCTCTCTTTTTTTTTTTTTTGGCTGTACTGCACGGCTTGCAGGATCTTAGTTCCCTGATCAGGGATTGAACCCACGCCCTCAGCACCTCAGCAGTGAAAGCACAGAGTCCTAATTATTGAACTGCCATGAAATTCCCCAGTAGAACTCTTTTTTTTTTTTTAATTTTACCTATTTATTTTTGGCTGTGCTGGGTTTTCGTTGCTGCTCAGGCTTTCCCTAGTTGCAGAGAGCAGGGACTACTCTCTTGTGGTTCTCCGGCTTCTCATTGCGATGGCTTCTCTTGTTGTGGAGCACGGGTTCTAGGGTGCTCAGGCTTCTACAGTTGCAGCACATGGGCTCAGTAATTGTGGCTCCAGGGCTCTAGAGCACAGACTCAATAATTGTGGCCCACAGGCCTTGCTGCTCCTTGGCATGTCGGATCTTCCCAGATCAGGGATGGAACCCATGTCTCCCGAATTGGCAGGTGGATTCTTCACCACTGAGCCACCAGGGAAGCCCTAGTAAGATAATGCTAATCAGCATGTCTGGGTTTGGGGCCCAGGAATCTTCACTTTAAATAAGCCCATCTAGGCAGTAGTCTTGCCTGGAAAATCCCATGGGCGGAGGAGCCTGGTGGGCTGCAGTCCATGGGGTTGCTGGGGGTTGGACACGACTGAGCGACTTCACTTTCACTTTTCACTTTCATGCATTGGAGAAGGAAATGGTAACCCACTTCAGTGTTCTTGCTTGGAGAATCCCAGGGACAGTGGAGCTTGGTGGGCTGCCATCTATGGGGTCACACAGAGTCGGACACGACTGAAGCGACTTAGCAGCAGCAGCAGCAGGAAGTCTTATGAGCATTAAAGTTTGAGAGAACCTGGCCTTTCACCACTTTAAATGTGAGCATACTTTCTTGGTGTGTCATTTTCCAGATTGATTGAGGTGGTAGCCCTCATGTTCTTCAGGAAAGGAGCTTTATGTCTGTAGCTCCTAGATTGTAGGGTCTCTGCTTAGCAGGTTGTGTGGAGATGAGATGCCTTAGAGGGGATGAGCTGGCTCCATCACTTGCTCACCCACTTTTACCCTCAGAGCCTGGATTATCTCCTTGCAAAACATTGATGGTGAAAATAATTATCTCCCAGGGATGCTCCAAGGACTGCTTGAGATAATGCTTGAGAAGTCTCTGCAAAACAAAACCTGCTCTACAATTTTTTTTTACCATTATTATTCTCCACAGTTCTACCCTTTTCCCTCTCAGCCATAGAGGAGTCCTAGTTAACAGTTGCTCCTATGCCTGTGATGTCCTGTATAGCAGCCACATGTGACTTTTGAACATTTAAAATGTGGCTAGTCTGGGGAATACCCTGGTGGTCCAGTGGTTGGGACAATGTGCTTCCACTTCAGGGACCCTAGGTTTAATCCCTGCTCTGGGAACTAAGACCCCACAGGCCTCACAGGTTGGCCAAAAAAAAAAGTGACAGGTCTAAATATTATTAGGTTTTATTTTTTAACATTTATTGAAATATAGTTGATTTACAATGTTGTGTTACTTTCGGGTATACAGCAAAGTGATTCAGTTATACAAATGATACATGTATGTTGTTTTTTAGATTCTTTTCCATTATAGGTTATTTGTTGTTGTTTAGTCACTAAGTCATGTCTGACTCTTTTGTGACCCCATGGACTATAGCCCACCAGGCTCCTCTGTCCATGGGTTTCTCCAGGCAAGAATACTGGAATGAGTTGCCATGCCCTCATCTAGGGATGGAACCCATGTCTCCTACATTGTCAGGCAGGTACTTTATCACTGAGCCACTAGGGAAGCCCACTTATTGTTCATTATAAGATACTAAATATAGTTCCCTGTGTTATACAGTAGGTCCTTGTTGGTTATCTGTTTTATATATGGTAGTGTATATTTTGGAGAAGGAAATGGCAACCCACTCCAGTGTTCTTGCCTGGAGAATCCCAGGGACAGAGGAGCCTGGTGGGCTGCCATCTATGGGGTCGCACAGAGTTGGGCACGACTGAAGCAACTTGGCAGCAGCAGCAGCAGCAGCAGCAGTGTATATTTGTTAATTCCAAACTCAGTTTATCCCTCCCTGCCTTTTCCCCTTTGGAAAGATAAGGTTGTTTTCTATGTCTATGAATCTATTTCTTTTTCGTAGATAAGTTCATTTGCATTATTTTTTTTTTAGATTCCACATATAAGCAATATGTGAAACTTATCTGTCTGACTTCACATAGTATGATAATCTTTAGGTTCATCTGTTGCTATGAAAGGCATTAGTTCATTCTTTTTATGGCTGAGTAGTATTCCTTTATATATACATACTACATCTTTGGGGCTTTCCTGGTGGCTCAGTGGTAAAGAATCCACCCACAATTTGAGAGACCCGGGTTCAATCCCTGGGTTGGGAAGATCCCCTGGAAGAGGGCATGGCAACCCATTCCAGTATTCTTGCCTGTAGAATCCCCATAGTCTGGTGGGCTACAGTCCATGAGGTCACAAAGAGTCAGACATGACTGAGCGACTGAGCACGCGGCATACCACCTCTTTATCCATTCCCCTGTCAATGGACATTTAGGCTGCTGCCTTGTCTTTTCGCTATTGTAAATAGTGCTGCTATGAACATGAGAGGTGCAAATATCCTTTTGAATTAGAGTTTTCTCCAGATATATGCCCAGGACTGGGATTACTAGATCATATGGTAGTTCTGTTCTTAGTTTTCTAAGGAACCTCCATACTGTTCTCCATAGTGGCTCCACCAACTTACATTACAAAGAATATATATATACTTTTTGCCGTACAGCAGAAATTAACACAACATTGTAAATCAAATATACCTCAATAAAATGTCAAGAAAGCAAAATCAAAAACTGATCAGTGGTCACCCAGGGCTCAAAGTTACTACAAAGGGGCTGGATGAACATTTTATATCATAGGAAAAGTTCTATATCTTAACCATGGTATCCAGCTTAGATATTTGCCTGAAGTCACTTACAGAGGAGAATTCTCTGGTGGCCTAGTGGTTAGGACTTGGTGCCTTCACTGCCAAGGGCCGGGATTCACCTGATTGGGAAACCGAGATCCCACAAGTCACATGGCCAAAAAATGAAAGAAAAAGGGACTTCCCCGGTGGTCCAGCGGCTAAGACTCTGCACTCATAATGCAGAGGGCCCCTGTTCAAGCCCTGGTCAGGGAACTAGATCCCACATGCTGCAACTAAAAAATCCTGTATGCTGCAATGAAGACTGAAGATCCCACATGCTGCAATTAAGACCTGGTGTAGCCAAATAAATAAATAAATATTTTAAAAAATAAAAAAAAAAAAAAATGAAAGAAAAAAAACCAAAACTCATAGGACTCTATACTGAAAAGAGGAAATTTTACTGTAATTAAATTATATTTCCATATTAAAAAAGAATGCACAGTCCACATTTTACCATAAATTTTACTTAAAAGAAATCCATATTGGAATATTGGGATCTAGTTGTTGTGCCTGTTGGTATGTGTAGGGGTGACAGGCTGAGTCCTGCAACCTGCCCTGAAATGTATCAGAAGTGAGATGTAGGGAGAGTCAGACACAGGTGTGCACAGACGTGCCACAAAGCAAGTGTAGTAAAACGCTCATGGGAGAACCAAGGTCTGCACTTCTCTAAGTGCTGTGCCGGGGAACCCTCAGCATCACCCTCACCTGGAAACTTGCTAGAAGTGCATGTTCTCAGGCCAGACCCACTGAATCAGAACTAGAGGAGGCCCCGCCCTGTGCCTTAAGCCTTTGAAGTGACTCCAGTGCAGGCTGGAGTCAGAGAACGCTGGACTAGAAGCTGGTATGTTGGTGCTCCTTGTGTAGCTCTGAGTTTTCTGTGTGTTTGAACATCTTCATGATGATATGTTTGGGTGGAGCCTGTGTAAGCCTAGGAGCCAGCCCCCAGCATTGCCTCAGGAAGGCATGGGCCCTTTGTGGGGGGTGGGTGGGGGGCTTTCCAGCCTTCTGTTCCCCCATCTCTATTAATAGCCCTGACTTCTCTCATAACCCTATCTAAAATGGGGTTTTGTGGGTAAAGTGGTGTCTTGTTATTTAGCATGATAAATGCCCAAAATGGTGAAATTAAAGGTATTTAAGTAGAGATTGGTCCAGTTGCCAGGGCAGGCATGGGAATTTGAAGGCCTGTGGCCTGTGTCCCTCGGACCGGGAATGGGCTGCGGAGGCCTCATGGGGGCTCAGCCTTCGTCTCTCAGGAATGTTGTATCTGGGGGCCAGGGGGAAGGAGGTTCTTACGGGTGGAGGACCGAGAGCTGGAACTTCTTTGAGCCTCCAGAGCAGGTTGTATGTACTATTCTGTGCCTACTTTGCTAATAAATGTCTCATAAATGCCTGTTTGTATCTGGATTCAGCCTGAGACTCGCTTTCCTTTTGACCCAGGAATGAGCTGGAGGGAGGGGCACGGAGCTAACCCCAACCCCTTGAGAATTCTGTGGCAGCCATCACCCCCTAAAAGGAAGAGCAGGCCTCGCGAAACCAGATCAGCTCAGGCCAGTTGTAGCAACAGGGGACAGATTCCTTGATATCTAGGCAGTTTAGGAAATTCCACGTGGGTGCCTTACCAGAAGTTCAGCCGTTTGCCGTCAGTCCTTTAGAAATTCTTTCCTGAGTATTCACTGCAATTCACATAAGGCTTTTAGACTTCCTTTAAATCCCAGTTAGTCTTCATCACAGCCTTCTTTTGTTAGGTGGATGTGTCCTTTTCTCCCAGATTTTCCAAAACATTTACTGATTACTCAAGGATGTTCATTCTACATGGAAGGAAGTCTAACCGAGCCATATATTGTGTTCATGCATGCTAAGTCACTTCAGTCATGCCTGATTCTTTGAGACCCTAGGGACTGTAGTCCATTAGGCTCCCCTGTCCATGGGATTCTCTAGGCAAGAACACTGGAGTGGGTTGCCATTCCCTTCTCCAGGGGATCCTCCTGACCCAGGGATCGAACCTGGATCTCTTGTGGCTCCTGCATTGCAGGCGGATTCTTTACCTCTGAGCCACCAGGGAAGCCCATATTATGATCAGACTTGACATTTAATTCTACATTAATGATGCCTCTTCCAGGCTGGCCCCTTGTGTAGGGCTCTTCATCTGGTTGTCACAGATTCTGGAGTCTGTGGATCAGATTCAAGAGGCTTGTGAACTTGGATGGGGAAGAGTTGTGTTGTAATCTTCTCCAACTTGCAGCTGAAACTTAGCATTTCCTTCTGTGGTGAATGTGGGCAGCACAGCACATACAGGTTAGCAGACCTGTGTCTCTGTCTCCAGTAGGAATCAGATATGTTCATATCACATGATGATTTTTTAGTTATTCTGCTTTAAAAAATAAATTTATTTATTTCTAGCTGTGCTGGGTCTTTGTTGCTGCATGGGCTTTCTCTAGTTGCAGTTTATTTCAGTTAAGGTGCTCAGTCATGTCCAACTCTTTGCTACCCCATGGACTGCAGCACACCAGGCCTCCCTGTCAATCATCAACTCCCAGAGTTTACTCAGACTCATGTCCATCAAGTCAGTGATGCCATTCAACCATCTCATCTTCTGTTGTCCCCTTCTCCTCCTGCCTTCTATCTTTCCCAGCGTCAGGGTCTTTTCCAATGAATCAGTTCTTCATATTAGGTGGCCTAAGTATTGGGATTTCAGCTTCAACATCAGTCCTTCCAATGAATATTCAGGACTGATTTCCTTTAGGATTGACTGGTTTGATCTTTGTGCTGTCCAAGGGACTCTCAAGAGTCTTCTCCAACACCACAGTTCAAAAGCACCTATTCTTTGGCACTCAGCTTTCTTTATGGTCCAACTCTCACATCCATACAAGACTATTGGAAAAACCATAGCTGTGACTACACAGACCTTTGTCAGCAAAGTAATGTCTGCTTTTTAATATGCTGTCTAGGTTGGTCATAGCTTTTCTTCTAAACAGCAAGTGTCTTTTAATTTCACGGCTGCAGTCACCATCTGCAGTGATTTTGGAGCCTAAGAAAATAAAGTCTGACACTGTTTCCACTGTTTCCCCATCTATTTGCCATGAAGTGATGGGACCAGATGCCATGATCTTCGTTTTTAGAATGTTGAGTTTTAAGCCATCTTTTTCACTCTCCTCTTTCACTTTCATCAGGAAGCTCTTTAGTTCTTCTTTGCTTTCTGTCATAAGGGTGGTGTCATCGGCATATCTGAGGTTATCTATATTTCTCCCTGCAGTCTTGATTCCAGCTTGTGCTTCATCCAGTCTGGCATTTCACATGATGTATTCTGCATGTAAGTTAAACAAACAAGATGACAGTGTCCAGCCTTGCCATAGTACTTTTCCTATTCGGAACCAGTCTGTGGTTCCATGTCCAGTTCTAACTGTTGCTTCTTGACCTGCATACAGATTTCTCAGGAGGCAGGTAAGGTGATCTGGTATTCCCATCGTTTTATGAATTTTCCACAGTTTGTTGTGATCCACACAAAGGCTTTAGTGAGGTCAATGAAGCAGATGTTTTTCTGGAATTCTGTTGCTTTTTCTATGACCCAACCGATGTTGGCAATTTGATCTCTGGTTCCTCTGCCTTTTCTAAATCCAGCTTGAACATCTGGAAGTTCACGGTTCACATACTGTTGAAGCCTGGCTTGGAGAATTTTAAATAGTACTTTGCTAGTGTGTGAGATGAGTGCAATTGTGCAGTAGTTTGAACATTCTTTGGCATTGTCTTTCTTAGGGACTGCAATGAAAACTGACCTTTTCCAGTCCTGTGGCCACTGCTGAGTTTTCCAAACTTGCTGGCATATTGAGTGCAGCATTTTCACAGCATCATCTTTTAGGATTTGAAATAGCTCAGCTGAAATTCCATCACCTCCACTACCTTTGTTCGTAGTGATGCTTTCTAAGGCCCGCTTGACTTCACATTCCAGGATGTCTGGCTCTTGGTGAGTGATCACACCATCGAGGTTATCTAGGTCATTAAGATCTTTTTTGATAGTTCTTCTGTGTATTCTTGCCACCTCTTCTTAATATCTTCTGCTTCTATTAGGTCCATACCATTTCTGTTGTTTATTGTGCCCATATTTGCATGAAATGTTCCCATGGTATCTCTAATTTTCTTGAAGAGATTTCTAGTCTTTCCCATTCTATTGCTTTCCTCTCTTTCTTTGCATTGATCACTGAGGAAGGTTCTTATCTCTCCTTGCTATTCTTTGGAACTCTGCATTGAAATGGGTATATCTTTCCTTTTCTCCTTTGCCTTCCACTTCTCTTCTTTTCACAGCTATTTGTAAGTTCTCCTCAGACAGCCATTTTGCTTTTTTGTATTTCTTTTTATTGGTCTTAATCCCTGCCTCCTGTACAACGTCACGAACCTCCATCCATAGTTCTTCAGGCACTCTGTCTATCAGATCTAATTTCTTGAATCTATTTGTCACTTCCACTGTATAGTCATAAGAGATTTAATTTAGATCATACCTAAATGGTCTAGTGGTTTTCCCTGCTGCTGCTGCTGCTAAGTCACTTCAGCCGTGTCTGACTCTGTGTGACCCCATAGACGGCAGCCCACCAGGCTCCCGCGTCCCTGGGATTCTCCAGGCAAGAACACTGGAGTGGGCTGCCATTTCCTTCTCCAATGTATGAAAGTGAAAAGTGAAAGTGAAGTCGCTCAGTTGTGTCCGACTGTTGGTGACCCCATGGACTGCAGCCTACCAGGCTCCTCCGTCCATGGGATTTTCCAGGCAAGAGTACTGGAGTGGGGTGCCATTACCTTCTCCCGTGGTTTTCCCTACTTTCTTCAGTTTAAGTCTGGTTTCGGTGAGCAGGGGCTCCTCTCCAGTTACAGCACGCAGGCTTATCACTGCAGTGGCTTCTCTTGTTGTGGAGCAGGGGCTCTGGGGCGCTCCAGCTTCAGCAGTTCGGTCATTGCAGCTCCCGGGCTCTAGAGCCCAGGCTCAGCAGTTGTGGTGCATGGGCTTAGTTGCTCCATGGCGTGAGGGGTCTTCTCAGATCAGGGATGGAACCCCTGTCTCCTGCACTGACAGACGGATTCTTTACCACTGAGCCACCAGGGAAGCCCCTATAGTTGAAAGACCACTTATGGTCACCACTGCCTCGAAACTAGGGAAGTTGTTAGGTCTGCCAATAGATTTTAATGCATGAATAAAAAACACATATTACTATATCACCAGATGGCTACAATATTTGATCACTGTATTTCAATAAAACTAGATTGTTTTGGAATCATATGTATTTTATTTTATGCCCTAGAAAATAATCTGAGAAGTCCACTGGCTTCCCCAGACTATTACAGAGGCTCTTGGCTCAGAAAAGGTGAAGAAGAAAAAAAATCTTGCTTAGCCAGATTGAGAGATGTTATTTATTTCTGAAACATGTAAGGGTTGGAAACCCATCCCCTACACACGACCCCACTCTCAGGGCTGTGCCAGTGGAACTTCAGCAATTACTGGGAACTCAACGGAGCTGGCGGGAGGGGGGTTGGCAAAGTGCAGGTGGCAACAGTGCTGGCTGAAGAGCCGGCTCCTGCCCTCCGTCAGTGGTCCAGGGCCCGCCACCCCCGGGCCTGGGGATATGCTGGCATTTCATCATCATGGAGACAGCCTTTGCTCCTAAAAACAATCATCTTCAGAGTCCTCACTTTGGTGAGAGCCTCGGGCTTTTCAGTGGCACCGCGAATGGACCTCACGGTCTTCCGAGAAGCTCAACCTGGCCTGCTGTTCAGAAATGCATGCGACAGCCTGGCTTTGCTGGCTGCAAAACCCATCCTGAAACTGTTTCAAGCTCAGTAGGAAGACAATTGTTTATTGAGAGGAGGAGGGGGAGGAGAGCCCTGTTAGGTCTCTTAAAGACACTGAGAAGATAGGCCCTTGCTGGCCAGCATGCTCTGGGTACGGTGCACTGGGCACCAGATCTGGATTTGAAACCTGGCTTAGCTGCGTAGTAACCAGGAGATCAGGGGCAAACTGAGGTCTCTGAGCCTTCTTTTCCTCTCGGTGAAATGCATTCATCAGTGGGTATTTTGTTGTTTATGTTAAATTTCACCAATTTCTGCTCATCTACCCCACTTCCACCAAGAAAAGGCTGTGAAGTAAAGCATAAAGGACCGATCCTGTTTTTAAACCAGTATCCACTTGTTAATGCATTTTGTCCTTTTAAGTACATGTTTAAGAATAAACTGTCTTCAAACTAAATGTCAGTCAACTGTGCAAAGTCACACATACCATTTTTTGCGTGTGTGTTTGTTTTTTACATGGAAACAACAGTTCAGTAGGAGCAGATACCTTTGTTAGAATACAATAAGAAAAAATATTTAATTCTGCCTTCCAGATTTGAGGGGTGAAATGGTAAGCTCTCTGAGCCTAATTCTTGGGATCGATCTTAGAATTGTGTTTCTAAGCCCCCAGGCCTGTGTTTAAACCACACAGCCTCCCATGGGGCGCCCCACCCCCTGCCCCTGGTACCCCATCTGTTCTCTCCACAGGGGCCTGTGTGTGAGCCTCAGATCCCAGCTGCGACGCCCCCTGAACTCTCAGCCTCGCTCTGCTGGGCCATTGCTTTGAACTTCCGTGGTGACGTTGCTCCATGAATCGCCTCGCGTTAGGATTCCTCTCCCATGCAGGGGTCTCTCATTGGCCCTTCTGTCCGCTCTCCTTGAGCCCCTTGGCACAGACGTGCTCAGCCGGCGCGCAGGCCTGTCCTGGCATAGTCAGCAGTGCATCAGAGGAAACAGAATGGTATGTGACTGCGGGATCCTGGGCCTTGTAAACACAGTGAGGTGTGGCCCCCGGACTGTGTTCAGCGTTCAGCAGTCAACTTTACAGCGTGAAATGAATTCTCAGCTAAGCAGACGCGAGCACTTGTTTTTCACACGACCGCAGTCCAGGTGTCAGTGTTTGGCCCACTATGCCTGCCTGCGCGCTTCCGTGCCATGGTTTCACTGCACAGTCACGGCCAGTGCTGCCAGGGGATTCTTAGGGCTGTGCCCGGCCAGCCTCTGTGGCCCTTGAGATCAGCTTCTTAGACAGGAGAGCCGTTTCCTGGAAGGGAGACAGCAAATTCCCTGCGCCTTCCTCCTAGCGGGAGGAACCACTCCACTCAGGAAAGGAGCTGAAATCACTGGACTGTGGCTCTTCACCCCTAGTTGCAACTTCCTGAGTCTTTCACTGACACAGGCCAACGGGGTGTGGCCTCGCAGTCCTAACCCTCTGAACCAGCGGCCGCTCTTGAGACTGAGCCACCGTGTGTGTGTGTGTGTGTGTGTGTGTGTGTGTGTGTGTGTGTGTGTGTGTGAAAAATGACAGGGCTCAACTTTGATCAGTTCAGCTAATTATGAAATGAGTGTAAATATAAACTTAAAGGTGGATTCATGACATAATACTTATGCATGTCAGCAAGTTCAAAGCCATCTGCATATTTCCAGCTCTAACCTGTGCATCCCATGTTCTTCTCCTTGTATAACATAATTCAAGGAAAACTAGGACTATCCCTGTACCAGAACCCTGAATTTCAGAGACCCCCCCCAAAAAAACCACACCACTCTGCTCTTGCCAAATAAAATACTCTTCAGGCCTTAAAATGGCTTAGAATTAACTCCACGGCTGGCCGTCATGGTGTTCGCCCTATGATGTTCCTTCCTGAGGTTAGAGAAATTCCATTCAAAGTCCCAAAATTCTTCTAGTTTTTTTCAGTATGTCTAGCCCATAAAATTTAATATGGCTAGATCAGTCTACAAAACAAAATTCACTATCTCCAGGGTGCTAGTCACAGAATCATAAATGACTTCTTCAGATTTTCTGATCTTGATTCCTAGGAACGTGCAGCTACCGGCTGAAACTGGGAGCAGATGGTGCTGTTATCTTCTGTAGAAATTCATTTCCCTCCCCAGATTTGACATTAATCATTAGGTGGAAAACTAACAGAAAGATTATGAGCTTCACCGTTTTGTCTAAATAGAACTTTGTTTTCCCTCTTGATGTTTGGTGAGCTCCAGCTCTTCAGAATTTTTCCTCAGATAAAAGGTTCAAGGAACACCTACCATATGCTGGAGACCTCACACCCGTGTCTCTCTCACTGGGTCCTCATGATTCATGTGAGACAGACATGAATCCCTGCTCTGTGAAGGCAGAAACCAGGGCTCTGAAAAGTTATGAGAAACCTGGTCACAGTCTCACAAGTAACCAGATGAGCTGGCTCCAAAGACTGGTTGGGTCTCTCCAGTACCTTTGGCTGCCTCTAGGACCAGACATTGTGTGCTTGCAAGCTGGGATCAGGGAAGGCTTCCTGGAGGAGGTGGCAGGATGGGGAGCTGATTTAAGATCAGGGGGCTAGAACTTTCAGAGCAGTGAGTAGGGAAAAGAATTAAGGATCAAAGCCATATGGAAAATAAGTGGAAATACAGTGTACATATAGCATTCCTGGGCACCCAAAATCACCCTTTTGACAGCAGTTAACTTTAACGTTCTCTTGTATTTATTGATTACTGCCCATGTGCCAGTCCCTGTTCCAGGCGCAGAGGATGGGGCTCAGGCTGAGAGGGTCCAGCCCTGTGGGCGACAGTGCTGTAAGGCCTCTCCTTCCACAACCTCCATCTACCCACCCATCTGCCCCACCTTTTCCAGGAGCCTCAGAAGCAGGGCCAGAAGACAAGTCTCAGACAGAAGCCTGGAATTGGTGGTGGAGCAGTGCGAGGAGGGTCTGTCTGTCCCAAGCTGCCCAAGGGTGGGGTCGCTGCAGGCTGAGGGTGAAGGGGATCATGGGAAGGGACCTGCTAGTAGTGGGTCAGGTGTCCTGGTCCACTGCTCTGTTATCTGTGCATGGCTGCCTGGGCCCGCCAATCCACCAGGTACACCTGTACCTGCCCATCGCCCCGCTCCCACACCAGTCCCTGTAGGTCCTCTGCACGCCCACCTTGCCTGCATCCTAGGGGCCTTGCGTCCCTGGGGCTCGGGGAAGGCTCTTCCCACCTGCCCTCCAGCCCCGCTCGATGGGGAATGGGCACCCCAGGGTGATGACAGAGCCCAAGGAGCCACAGGCCACAAGTGGAAGGGGTGCCCACAACAGGTCGGGGGGACTCTGGCTGTCTCCTGCCTCCTTCTTCCCTGGCCTCCATGCACCTGCCCCTCCAGTGAGCAAATCCACCTAAGTTTGGTTTCCAGATGGGTTTTGTTTCATCAGCAAAGTGTTTTCTTAAAAAAACACTTTGAGAAAGTGTTTTGACTCTGTGACCATCCAGGTAAGTCTCCCTCATGCTGGGGCCTCACCTGGTGGTCCTTGCAGGTACCTGTTTGGTTGAGGGGGGCAATCCATGTCTCTGTCGGTGTCCCCCCACCCAGCCTAACCTGAGGCCGAGCTGGGTCCATGCCTTCTCAACAGCCCGCTCCCCCGCCGCCCGCCATCAGACTTCCTGAGCCTGCAGCTGCTTCAGGGTGAGAGCAACACAGACAGCGTGTGAGTGGATGCGTGTCATGTCCACCAAAACTTTGCTCACAGGCACTGAGACACAGATTGCATGTGATTCTCATGAGTCATGAAATACTCGTTTTCTGATTTTCCCTCATCATTTGCAAATGCCAACAGCATTCTTATCTCATGGACCACGGAAGAACAGGTGGTGGGCTCGATGGGCCCTGGCCCCGGACCGGGTGAGTCTCCATCCTCCAGAACTCCCACTGGATCCCCACCTCCAGGACCTTGGGCTGTGGCCCCATTTGGAGAGGGGGTCTTCACGGAGGAAGTCAAGTTGCAATGAGATCTTTAGGGTGGGCCGCAATCCACAAGATTATGTGTCTGGCCTCAGAGCCACCCTGCTGGCTGACCGCCCCTCCCCGAGCCCCATCATCTGCTGTCCCCACTCCGTGTGGACCTTCTCAGTGATCTCGCTGCTCTTGGTAGCTGAGCCACAGGCCTTACCAGTCCCGGGGCCCAGCTACCCCTGCCCTCCTCCACCAGCACTTCCGGGGCTGTGTGATGAGTGCTGCCTTCATGGTCCCCTTCCTCCATGAAAATTAAAATGCTGTCTATACCTGTGTATAATCCTAACTGGACTGGCTGTTATACACTCAATGTTAGTACATTCATACTTTTCTTCTGATTTTAAAAAAATGAAAACATTTTTGTGGCCGCTGGGTCTGGTGCTGAGGCTCATGGGAGACGTGCGAGGGATGTAGGCCATCACGTGCCCCTAGCCCCTCCAGCTAAACAGCTCAGTTACTACAGCGCTGCCCTGCAAAAGCACCTTGGGACAAGTACCCGCCCTTACTCATCCTCAGTGGGGGCCCTGTCAGTGCCGCCAAGAGGAGGGCTGTGAGCAGTGAACTCTTCCCAGACACCCTGCCCCTCAGGCCTGGGGCTCTGTGCCCACTCTGTGCCCAACTGGCTACCATCGTCCCTCAGTGTGCAGGGGCCCCTTCCTAGGGAAGGGCAGCCCCAGGCGATTCAGTGGGAAGTTTGCCTCCTGGAGGCTATAAATTCCATGACGACAGGGTCCCGTCTGGTCTGGTTTGCTCACCGTCATGACCTCAACGCCCAGCACTGTGCCTGGAATTCAACACACATATGGTGGATGAATGAACAAAAAAAATATTTATGATTCCTGAAATTCCACCGAAGGAGATTCAGCCTTGTGAACCTTAAGGGTTTTCTCGCTCCTGGCTTCCCTCTAAAGCACAAGTGCTGCTGCTGCTGCTGTGTCACCAGGCTTCTCTGTCCCTGGGACTCTTCAGGCACAAATACTGGAGTGGGTTGCCATTTCCTTCTCCAATGCAATGCACAAATACCCAGTGGTTATCAGTGACGTGGACCTGCAGCCCCAAAGGGGCCAGATGTGGCCTCCTAAGAGAGCATAGGTGGGGCATGGAGAAACAGTCTCCTCCGGTGAGGACTAGGCCGGATGTCTTGGGCCCGCTGATGAAAAGGATCTGGGCTTTGCGATCCTGCACTGTTTTTCTTGTACTTAGTGATTAAAAAGTAGTCTGGAGAAGAGACTGATAAATGTGCACAGTATGTGGTGGGGGCTGTGTCCAGCAGCGTGTGTTTGGGGAGCGTGTTCCACGGCGTTCCGTGTTCCCAACCTGCAGCCTCTCACAGACGGTCCCCCTCCCAGCCTCCGCCCCACCGGCTGTGCTTCTTGGCTTCTCCCTCTGTCTCCTGCCACTTCTTCCCTTCCTGGCCAGATTTCATCTAAAGTGTCTCCAGATTTCTGCAGCTTTGTTCAGTACTAGAGTCATTACACGTTCGTCACAGGGATCATCACGATGCTTCGCTTCTCCACACTTTCAGTTGTGTGTAGAGTAGATGGGTGTGCACCTACCCCCTGATCTGGGGGAAACCTTTGTTTAAAAGCTTTTTTTTCTCTTTCTAGATCTAAATAAAACTTCCATTCACTGTCATCTTCTTCCCTCCATCATCATTCCACCCTGGAAGAAAAACATTAAAATGCAGACATAGTCCTTCATAATAAGCCAAGTCCTGTTTGGTGGGAATGTAGCTTATTACTATCTGCAGTGCTGAGAAAAAGAATTCCTTGGTTGTCAGCAGCCATTTACAAGAGATCGTGTCTCTCTATCCATTCCTATTTATTATTAATTCCTTAAAGTTCCAAGGTCCTCTTCTGAGGAAAGCCCTTGAAATATAACTAATTAAAACTACTTACATGTCAAGAATAATATTTCCTGTTAACAGAAAATATTCCAATGATTTTGGGGCCACTGACAAAGGAATGGCTTCTAATTTCAGAGAGATTCTATTTCAACTTAAGGGTAACCGGATGAGGAAGGCCACTTACTGTGGTTATTTCATTTTTGCCATCTCCACGGGGACACCACATGCTTGTTTATTATGTAAAAAAATTAGCGGGTGACTTCTGTGTACCAGGCTGCAGGCCAGATAGTATGGTAGCTGCTGTACCTATCTAGACCCCGGGCCCTAAGCTCAGAGAGCCAGACTCACTGGAGAACCAGGACGAGTCTTCGAATGACCACTTCTCGGCTGGTGCTGCTGGGAGTTCACAGGAAAGGAAAGGGGTTGTTCCCAGCGGAGATCCTCCAGGATGGCTTCTGGGATACGCCACCGCAGAGCCAGGCCCTGGCGGGGCATGTGATGGTTTCTCTCCTGCTGCCGTGACGCCCTCACCAGCAGCTGAAGCATCACAGGTTTACTGTCTTCCAGTTGTGGAGGCCAGAAACCCATGTGCAACCTCAGCAGCTAAAACCCAGGCGTTGGCAGGATGGCCTTCGTCCCGGAGCCTCCAGGGAGAGTCTGCTTCCCATCCTTCTGCGTGGCTCTCTGGGGCTGTGGGACCCAGGACCCTGTTTTCCTGCTGGGTGCAGGCTGAGAGCTTCCGGAGGTGCAGGGGGCATCTTCTGACCTAGCTTCCCATCATGGAATGAGTGGAGGCTTCTTCAGGCCTCAACCTGTGCTGTTTACCTTCCGACAGCAGTGGCCTCCTCCTCCTCCGGCTGCTGCACTGTCCCTGCCCGCCCCTTTTCAGCGGCAGGTCCCAGAGCTTTCTCGGTTCTTGGCCACGACGTCTCCCACCTCCTCCACCCAGTGGGCTCTAGGCTCCGGTGGCTGCAGGGCTTCAGTCCAGCAGGTGTTTCCTTTTACTTGCTTCATAGCAGCTTGCACCGTGGTTGATCCCTCCCTCCTAGAAGCACTCTTCCTTCTGTTTCTGAGAAGGCGTATTTTCTCTCGGGCCCCTGCGGCTGATCTGTTTCCTGTGCAGACTCACCGTGGACGGTGCATTTCCTCAGCGTCAGGCCCCTTCCTGCACACCTTGCCCATGGCATCTGCAGTTGACTTAGAGCACCTTGGCTACAGATTGGTGTCCACCATGGTCTTCCTAAGGTCCATCCACTCTGCTCCAGCTCAGAAGATAACTCCAGAAACAAATCCACTGAGATCTCAAAGTGTTACCACTATTATTTCTCCATTTCGGCCACTTTTCCCTCGTTCATTGTTACCATCTTCGCTTAAGCCCATCACCTCCCTCTGCAACTAGTAACCTTCTGGCCCATCCCCCTCCTTCCTCCCAGCTCCCAGCCACTCCACAGCTGATCAGGACCCTGCCATTCCTCTACTTCCCTCTACTCCCTACTGCCATGACTGCCGCTGTTCTGAGTATTAAGACTTAAATCCTTAAAGCGCCCTTAAAGAGCCCTTAAAGGCCCCAGGTGCCCTTCTCCTCCTCCTCACCTCCCATCTCTCCCTGCATCTCTGCATTCCATTCACAAGAGTCTTCTCTGGGATTAGAGATGCTGGGTCCTGTTCCTCCCCACACAGGGCCTTTGCATATGCAGGTCACTGGTTCTCCGACACTTTCCCGGTTTTTCTTGTTAATTTCTTCTCCACTTTGGCATCTCAGCTGAAGTGCTTCCCACATTTCCTAGACCAACCAGGTCATACTCCTTCTATGATAAGAGCTCAAGGAGCTGTAGTGTCTTTCCTTTGGGGGGATTCCCAGGTGGCACTAGTGGTAAAGAATCCGCCTGCCAATGCAGGAGACTTAAGAGACATGGGTTTGATCCTTGGGTCCACGTTGGGAAGATCCCCTGGAATAGAAAATGGAAACCTACTCCAGTATTCTTGGTGGGCTACAGCCCATGGAGTCGAAAAGAGTCGGACACGACTGAGCACAGCACCACAGTGATGTTTGCTGTCATTGTTGTGTCCCCAGAGCTGAGAGTATCTGGGTTTCCAATAATATTGAACAAATCAAGTGCTGCTGGAGAGGGTGACACACCTGGCCTGACCTAAGTTCTCACGAAGTATTTCTCCTTTTGACTTTCAAAGCTCAGCAAGAGACCAATGGGAGAATGTCCAGCATGTGGTTGGAAGAGTGAAAATGAAAACTTGGGATTTTGTGATGCGGATCATAACTTTTGTGACCCACCAATACAGCAAGAAGTCTCATCTATGCAAAATAAGAGAGAGACAGGGTGGGCAGACTTAAGATCTTGTTTTGCCTTGAGGTCATCTTTCATTGTAGATGTAGACCATGCTCCACCCTTCTGTCCTGTGAACCATGGGCACCAAGATGCCTTCCACCGCCCTGCAGCTGTCTCACCTCCAACCTCACCTCCCTGTGAGAGCTCCCAATAACCCCCTCCTCCACCACCACCCGCCAGGCTTGACTCAATAGCACCGGATTGCCTGAGCCGGTTCTCCACCTGCCTTAAATTCCTGTCTGCCGAGACCTTTGTTTCTGCTCTCTCCTTCTTCTGAGACCTGTACCTTGAACTCTAATTCCTCCTTTCACCTCTGACTTTCTGAAGTCTAGTAGCTCTGGAATATTTTTCAAGTTCCAACCCTCAAGCTCAGAAACTCTTCTTGTCCTGGGGTTACCAGCCATCAGATACGATCTTCGTGACTGCTTCCTGATTTTGATAGGTTTCCCTTTGCTCTTTCAAGTGGGGCAGTCTGTCAGTCTCCCATAGGCTGTCTTCCACTTCTGCAGGTGAATCACCTGATCATAACCTCATCATGGTTTTCAGGCTCAAAACCCACTTACCCAGCATCTGAAGAGAACACACAGTTTTCTTTTCAGATCTCTTCGATAAAGCAAACCACAGTGGTCTTAGAAGCAAATGTTCAGTAACAACCATAATGACGTTTAGTTGTTTTTGTGGTTGCTTAGTTGCTAAGTTGTGTCCAACTCCTTGCAACCCCGTGGACCGTAGCCCACCAGGCTCCTCTGTCCATGGGATTTCCCAGGCAAGAATACTGGAGTGGGTTGCCATTTCCTTCTCCAGGGGATCTTCCCGACCCAGGAGCTGAGCCTACATGTCCTGTGTCTCCTGCATTGGCAGCTGGATTCATTACCACTGGGCCACCAGGGAGGCCCCAGCGACATTTCGTAGTTAACTGTAAACTAAAAGTTAAAAACAGACTGTGAAAATGTCCCTTTTGCAATTACACAATTAAAAATTTCTTGTCAAGTTAGGTTGGCTCAGCTGTTTTCCTTTGAAAATGTTAGGTTTGGACTTTCTTGGTGGTCCAGTGGTTGAGAATCCACCTGCCAATGCAGGGGGAACAGGTTGGATCCCTGGCCCAGGAAGATCCCACATGCTGTGGGACAACTGAGCCTGTGCAACACAACCATGGAGCCCACGCTCTAGGTCTGCAAGAGAGTAGCTCCTGCTCTAGAGAAAAGCCCGGTGTGCCAGTGAAGACCCAGAGCAGTCAATAATAAATAAATAAAATGTAAAGAAAAAGGTCAACATCGTCTGTCAGAAAAAATTTGGTGTTAATTTTGTTACAGAAATTGATTTCGTTGAGACAAGAGTTGGAGCCTTATGTTCTTTGTTCTTCCTCCCTAAAGCAAGTTTTACGAATATTTACTGCAAATGATTAGATTAAGATCTGAAAGGAAAGTTTTAAAACATCTAGGAGCTTCCAGACTTTCATGGTGGGATTTTTCTTTCAATTACAGACAAAAAAACATTCTGCCTATGTCTGCAAAGGAAACAGAAGTTGCAGCCAACTATAAATGCAACGAGAAAAGTAAGTGGATCACCCGTGTTTCTGTCACAGCTCACTCAGCATGAAAGGTGAATGAATGGAGGATGTGGTAAGAAAAGAAAACTTGTTTTAGCAATTGTCTCTTAATAATGAAAAGTGTCAACATAAGAATTTTTTAAATGCAGAATGTGATTTTTATCTTGACAGTGTTTCTTTGAGGTCTTCTGGGAACACATCTTAAATTATTGAGCAATTCTGACTTATGCAACCACATACTTCATTACTCATCTGAGAAGCAGAGCAGCTCTCTGGAGGATGAAGCAGGGTTCTGTGTTGGACGCTGCCGGAGAGGCAGGTCTGCAGAGACTGGCAAGGTGGCCAGCCTGTAAGCCCTGCTGTGTCCCTGGGCTTTCCCCTAAGAACGAACGCCCTGGAGGTTTTTACCAAAATTTCTGGGAAGCTCTGTTTTCCAAAATGGCTCAAAACAACTAGAAATAAATTAAAATCAGAGAAAATTTACTCACTCATGACTTTAATATTGGAAAATACATGTAAGAATTGAACTTTAGGGACTTCCCTGGTAGTCCAGTGGTTAGGACTTGGCACTTCCACTGTAGGAGGAATGGCTTTGATCCCTGGTCAGGGAACTAAGATCCCAAAAGCTGTGCCTCATTACCAAAGAAAAAAAAGTCAGAAAATTACCAGAGGAAAACAACAAAAAAGTCCCTCAAAAGAACAAACAAGTGGGTGAGGGACATGGAGAGTTAGTATTTAAAGAGGACAGAATGTCAATCTTGGATGATGAAAAATTTGTAAGTTTTATATTATGTATATTTTATCACAATAAAAAAAGTAAAAACAATCAGTTCATCATTAAAATAGATACCCCAACTAATAAACCTGGTATTGCTAACTCTTTCTACAAGTACCTACAGGTTTGGAGAACAGAGACCTCCAAAGAACAGTGGACCAAGTGATCGCCCTGGCTGACCCAGAGTGCTTGATTCCAAGAAAAAGGTGATATTTAAAATTTTTATATTTCAGACGTTAAAACAGCCTTTAAATTTTCATTCAGTACATTCAAACCAGCAGTTAAGCTCCCCATTTGTAGTTTTAGGGAGAGAAAATGGTCCCTTTTCTTACAGAATTTTATAATCTAATTAAGGAGACAGACTACATGGGTATGAAACAAATTAAATCAGTGTAGCCCATCTTCTTTCTGCTTGTCTAGGCCTTTCAAAATCCGACCCTCTGCTCTTTCACTACTTCCCATAGAGAACATTCTTCTTAGTTAGGCAGATTTGCTGTGTCCGCCAGCAAACAAAGATTACAAACAAAGAGGACTTTTCTTTCCAAAAATTGTATTGAGACCAGAGCCTGCTTTCTAGCCACTAAGGTATAAGAGGCTAAGTATAATCAGGTTGCTTGCATTCACAGGTGAGTAAGGGTGGGGGAGGGGGGCACATTGCACAGCGGCCTCAGAGGGAACCCCTTAAACACCCTAAGCCCGGGGCCCCCCTGCTCACTCCACGGGGACCAATCCTGCCCCCTCAGACAAAGTGACAAGGTCATGACTGTTTGAGATTACCTGAATACACCTTATAATTCACTGTTTCCAAGCTCTGGTATCAGATCCACCAAGGCTGGACTCCCAGCTCTTCATCTCTGGTGAGTTAGTTGGGCTCTCTGTGTTTTAGGGTCTTCTATAAAATGCGGTTAATAACAGTTGTTGTTCAGTTGCTCAGTCGTGTCTGACTGTGACCCCATGGACTGCTGTACACCGGCCTTCCCTGTCCTTCACCATTTCCTGGAGATTGCTCAAACTCATGTCCATTGAGTTGGTGATGCCATCCAACCATCTCATCCTCTGCCATCCCTTTCTACTCCTGCCTTCAATCTTTCCCAGCATCAGGGTCTTTTCCAGTGAGTCACTTCTTCACATCAGGTGGCCAAAGTATTGGAGTTTCAGCTTCAGCATCAGTCCTTCCAATGAATATTCAGGACTGATCTCCTTTAGGATGGACTGGTTGGATCTCCTTGCAGTCCAAGGGACTCTCAAGAGTCTTCTCCAACACCACAGTTCAAAAGCATCAATTCTTTGGTGCTCAGCTTTCTTTAGAGCCCAACTCTAACATCCATACATGACTACTAGAAAAGCCATAGCTTTGACTAGATGGACCTTTGTTGGCAAAGTAAAGTCTCTGCTTTTTAATATGCTGTCTAGGTTGGTCATAGGTTTTCTTCCAAGGAGCAAGTGTCTTTTAATTTCATGGCTGCAGTCACCATCTGGAATGATTTTGGAACCCAAGAAAATAAAGTCTGTCACTGTTTCCATTGTTTCCCCATCTATTTGCCAAGAAGTGATGGGACTGGATGTCATGATCTTAGTTTTTTGAATGTTGAGTTTTAAGCCGGAGGGTCAACTGAGATAATACACAAGTGTAGGGCAACACCTGGTATACACACATAGTATATACATATGTTAATCAAATTTATATCCATCAAGGTTGCCACCACCACAGACTTCGTGCTCAGCAGAACTTGTGCTTCCTGTCTCTTCTCTCCCCTTCTCAACTGGATGCATTACGTGGATGATTATTTAAACAGTTTTTTAAAAACTTGTCCTATGTAGAGTTATCAGGAATTATAAGACAAAAGTCACCCAGAACCATTATGTCCAGAGACTATCATTTTCAATATTTGGCAGCATAGTTTTCTGGACTTAAAATCACACACACATATGTATGTGTATAAACATGTATACACACACACACAGATATACACTGTTATATATTTTCAGTTCATTTCAGTTCAGTCGCTCAGTCGTGTCCGACTCTGCGGCCCCATGAATTGCAGCACGCCAGGCCTCCCTGTCCATCACCATCTCCCGGAGTTCACTCAGACTCATGTCCATCGAGTCCGTGATGCCATCCAGCCATCTCATCCTCTGTCGCCCCCTTCTCCTCCTGCCCCCAATCCCTCATATAATATATATTTTATGTATATAGCTTAAATGTAAATACATATATCATTTAACCAAATTAGATCCTGTATGCTGTTTTGTCACTTAAGTTCTTGAATGCATCTAGGAGAGTGTAAGTTCTGCCAGTGGGTAAATGAAGTAGTTCTGCTCACTATGGTACCAACAGTGTTTGGTTTAATCCATGGTTCATGGCTGCTGCTGCTGCTAAGCCGCTTCAGTTGAGTCCAACTTTGTGCGACCCCATAGACGGCAGCCTACCAGGCTCCCCCATGGGATTTTCCAGGCAAGAGTACTGGAGTGGGTTGCCAGTGCTTTCTCAGATGGTTCATGGTAGGTCCTCAAAAAAAACCCAAGAGAATGATTGACTCTGTGTCAATAAACACAACTATTCTCCTATACTTTATATCAGTTTCCTCAAGTGAGACTCTCTCTGGAAACTTGTTTCCAATTTGTTTCCTGTCTATGTGAAAAATTTTAAAAGATACTTTTTAAAAAGGCACAAAGAATAATAACACAGCATACATTATTGAACCTAATCACTGAGAATCAACAAATTTTAAAATTCCGACAGTTTGTTCCAAATAAAGAAGCAAAGACTGGAGAGAAAGATGACACCCCCAGTTTCCTCCTGAGACCAGTTTCCAGCCTCCTTGCTGCCCGGCCACAGCTGTCATGATTTCCGCTTGAATGTCTTGCCGTCCTTGTTGGTACGAGTATACAGTACTTGATCAGTATTGGTTCTGCGACATTTGGTTTATTTATAAACACGCTGTTGTATTGTATATATAGTTCTGCACCTCGCTTTTCTCCCCTCTGCAATGATTTTTGAAGTCTATCTACACTCACGTTTCACTGAGCTATTTTACATATTTTATTTCCCCACTGTTCCCCACGGCTGGACTTTTAGGTTCTTCCTGATTTTTCACTATTGCAAACAATTCCAAAATTTGATTAGGTGTTTCACTCATAAATTGTAAAGTCCATTTTATTTACAGCCTATTTGTTTTATTTAGTTCTGTTTCTGTCGTCGAGGACAGAGCAAGGGAAGGACCTTTTCCCGCACACGAAGCGAGGAGGGGGCCGGCCCGGGCCGAGCGCAGGTGAGGGCTGAGGCCCGCGTCCAGGTGAGGGGCTGGGCGGGGCGCAGGTGCCTGGATCTGGCCTCCCCCTAGGAGCTGAGCGGGAGGGCGGGGCGGGGCCGGCGGGCCCTCGCGGATAGTCCGGAGCCTGACGCGGGGGAGGCGGGGCCGGCGTGGGCGGGACCGGGTTGGCTGGGGGCGGGACCGGGCTGGCTGTGAGGCGGGGCCGCCGCTGTGGGGGGCGGGACGGGGTTGGCTGTGGGGGCGGGGCCGGAGAGGGGCGGGGTCGAGGCAGGGGCGGGGTCGAGGCGGGGCCGCCGCCGCCGCCGCGGGGAGCTGGGCGGGGTGGCGCTGACGCGACGGTCACGTGACGGCCCAGGAATGCCAACAATGTAGCGAATGTCCCGCTCGGGCTGCGCGCTGGGCCGCGGCGCTCGCGCCGGAAGATGGGGCCGCCCGCCCGCCAGCCCGCCGGCGCCCCGTGTCCCCGCCCGCTGGCCGCCCCCGGCCTCGGCGTCCCCAGCGAGGCCCCGGAGGCGCGGGCCAGGCGGCCGCGGACGGCGTAGACGGCGCGAGGTGAGCGGGGAGGTGGGATCCAGACCCGGGACGGGGCGGCGGGCGGGGCTGCGCGCTCGGCCGGGGTGGGGTGTCCGCGCCGTCGGACCGCCTCGGCCCCAGCCCCTCGGCCCCGCGGGCGGTGGTTCCCAGCCGAGGCTTCGCCCCGCTCCGGCCGGGCCGCGCCCCCGGGCCAGCCCCTCCCCCACCAGCTCCCCCACCCCGACCCGGTCCGAAGCCGGGCCTCCCGGGACCCCCGTGCCCGGCTCTGGGCCGGGTTCCGACCCGGCTCGCGGTCCTGGGGCGCCGGCGGGGGCAGGCGGGGCCTGGGTGGCACACCTGCCCGGCCCGCGGGCGTCGGCCGGGCCCGACCGGTGCGCTGGGCGTGCGGTCCACGGGCGGCGGGGCCAGGGTCTCGCCGGGCTGGAATCCCGGCTGGAGTCCTCGCCCGGGGCCTCACGGGGTCCAGCGCCTGGCAGGTAGAGTCAGTGGCCAGGCAGCTCTCTTCCCAAAGTGCTCAGCAAATACGTACGTTTTCAGAGGAAAGTTTGGCCACATTTTACTAAGAAACTTGAATGGAAAGTCACAAAATGTGTGTTGTTCACACAGGTGTTCAGTTTAAATTTTAACCCAGGAGTTGACAGGCCTTCCCTTAGTAATGGAGAAAGTAACTCCTGGCGCATTATTAGGAAAATTGTGCTAAGGAGAGTTTGGTCCATATTTTCAGTTGAATTTAAGCTCCGTTCCCTGCAATGGATCACCATTTTTGAGTGCTCAATCTAGAGACTAGGCTGCTTTGTATCTTTTCCGTTTTTTGTTTTTTTTTTTTTGTTTTTTTTTAGCAAATGTATTAAGGCAGTAAAAGGAAAATCTTCAAAATAAGAATGCACAGACTGTTTAAGAAAGTCTGTTTTAAATTATAATTAACAAGACACTGTGTTATTCAACCTCATAAAATTTGGTCACTGTTTAGTGAATATACCAGCATTCCTTTGAAATTAAAATTGCTGAACATTTAATAAATCTCAAGAAGTCAAGCAGTTTATTGAATAACATATCAGAGCAGAAGCTGTCATGAAAAATTATTAAGGTGAATTACTAGAATCTTGAAATTTTTGAACTGGAGAGAGTTCTTGCAGCTCTCCATCTGACTTGAAGTAGTTTTGACTTAGCTGTACGTATTTCTTTCTTTCCTTAGCAAATCCCCGGGTTGGTGGGAGGAACTTTCCTTTGGGGTGGGGGGATGTTTTTACCATAAGATGCCTTGTTATTTTGAATATCTTGTTGTAAATAGCCAGCTCTGGTCTCCTAAACCTCACTGCATGTGTGGGCTGGGGGTGGGGAGAGGTGTTGAAGCTGATAAATACCCCGTAAACTCACAGGAAAGATTTGGGGAACTTTGGGGGGAGGTGTTCTGATTTGTATTGGAAAAAACAGATTAACGTAGTTTTTGAAAAGCTGCTTTTATATTTTATTTCATGGTCATAATAATGTGAAACTTCTAAATAATGTTCTTCACTGATTTTTAAAAGAATGATGGGTTTGAAGAAAGAAGATCAATTCCCTGCATTTACTTTGTTTTGACTGTAAATCTGCTGTAAAAAAAACTCTGAATCTCCTTCCTTTTTAAAGACCGGTCCATCCTCACCAGTCCAGGGTCCCCAGCCCCATTGTGTGTGGGTGGCTGCTGCTCCTTGTGGAGATGGGGTTGGGTCTTATCACAGCAGCACCTGTAGAGGCTGCTGGGGCCTGAAGGTAGGTAGCCTGCTTTGCTGCTCACTTTCCTGTTGGTTGCTTTAAAGCCAGCAAAGGTTGATACCCTTGGACAGAGAGAGAACAGTTACAATGCTAAAATTAGGGTGGGAATTTGACTCTGACATTGTTCAGTGTTTGCCATTCACTCTAGGAAAACTTTGTATCTCTTGCCATCTGTCAACCTAGTAGTGACAGGTGTTTTTTTTTTTACTTATTGCCTGTGTGCCAATATTTGACTTTCATAGGAATTCTTCTGCAAGATAAGTGAACACTCATATTTTGTAGCATTGGTTTGCATTTATTATTAACTGCTCTGATTTTGTGGTACCAGGCAGATCCTGTAGTCTCTAAATGCAGTTGGGATGGTGAGAACCTTTCTGAGGATGTAAGTTGGCTTTTCAATGGAGTGGGTCTCCGTTTGGGGTCGTGACTCCAGGCGGTGATCTTGAGCTGGAGTGCTGAGGACTGGCTTTTTCCTTACTCATTAACTCAGTCCTGTCCTGCTTCACAGGAGTGCCACTCCTGTGTTTTCATTAAATTGACCCAGAGGGTACCTCCCCCAACACACACCCACAGTTATCTCCCTCTTTCTCTTCTGCGTTTTAGCCTTTTCACAGGAAGTCCCAGGCTCCAGGAATAGCTTCACACTTCCTCCGTCCAATGTCAGCCCTTTCCCCTTTCCAGCTTTGGTGACACTACCCTTTCTCTGAGAGGTCTCTGAATAGGCCTGGTCACTGGGATTCCGGGGACAGTGACGGTCACCTCTGTCCACAGCAGTGGCTCAGGTGGTCAGAGCCCTGGCCAGGAAGTGTCTGACCCTGGGAAAGGAGGGTGTTGGAAGGAGGCAACGCTTCTCAAAGAGTGGAAGCCCTGCTGGAGCGTGGAAAGAACACAGGAGACTCACTTGCTGGGTTGCTTGCTGTGAGGAGTGCTGCACAGAATAGACCGTACGTTTCTTGCCCATTCCGCATGGTGGTCTTGGGTACAGACTTCTATAGCTCGATGGTTTTTATGCTGCTGTTCATAATGTGTGTGTCTGTGTGTCGGTATACACACACACGGATGTCTGTGTATATATATATCATACCGATGTCGTGTATAAAGCCAGTAAGGCATGTGGTGGTTTCTTTTCCCTGGGTCTGAAACTTACTTGGAGGTGAGGCTCTGTCTTACCTGGGTAACCTGACGTACAGTCCAGCACAGCATTTGACACATGTGGAAGACCTCTGTGCCCTCTGATACCTTGTGATTGCACCCTTGATTGGAAGGATGTTTTCAGGGACTCTCCTGGTGAGGGGTGGCCCTGGCATGGGGTTTCCTGGCCGGGGCAGCCCTGGAGTCGGCCATCAGCGTGGTGGTTTATGATTCTGGCGTTCAGCACCTGGCTGGAGGCCTGACCCGGCTGCCTGATCTCGTTTCAGCTTTGCTAGTTAATTATAGTAAAGATACGATTTAACTAATAACTGGAATTTTAGGTCCAAGAAATAGTGTTTAAAAAAATGCCGTATGTCATTAGTGTGGGTCCCACAGGACGTAGGTTTCATTGGTTCCCTGGTCGGTGCTGAATGTGTACTTGGCAGCCAGTGAGGTTGTGAAGCACTTGGAGGAATTAGAATAAGAATTCTTGAACATCTGATAACATTTTCCAGGATTGGTTGAAGGATAGGATTGAGTTTGGTAGGGCCACATTAAGGTTTGCTTAGAATACTGTTCTTCATATTGTTTTTAGTGGAGCCGCCTGGACTTGGGATAGGCCTTAGCCATTGTCTCAGCCCCAGATTTGAAAATGAGTTTTGTTTTGTGAGTTGTATTGCAGTTTTAAAATTCCAGTGTCATATAGTTTCTTCTGAGATATATTTAAGTCAGTTGATAACCTAAGAAAGTCCCGACATTAGGCTGCTTTGTTTGCTACCCACCCCACCTTTTTTTTTGGTGCACCGTGGGGTCTTAGTTCTCTGGCCTCAGTAGTGAAAACAAAGAATTCTAACCACTGCACCACCAGGAATGTATGCTAAGTCGTTTCAGCTGTGCGCAACTCTTTGCGACCCCATGGACTGTACCCGCCAGGCTCCTCTGTCCATGGGATTCTCCAGGCAGGAATACCAGAGTGGGTTGCCATGCCCTCTTCCAGGGGATCTTCCTGACCCAGGGATTGAACCCATGTCCCTTATGTCTCCTGCATTGGCAGGCCGGTTCTTTACCACTAGCGCCCCCTGGGAAGCCTGTATAATTTTATTAATTTATTTTTGGCTGTGATGGGTCTTTGACACTGTGCAGATTTTCTCTAGTTGTGGGGAGCGGGGGCTACTGTCGTTGAGGTGTGCGGGTGGCTTCTCTTGTCACGGAGCGCAGGCTCCAGGCACAAGGTCTCAGTCGTTACAGCACATGGACTCGGTAGTTGCGGCTCCCGGGCTCTAGAGCACAGGCTCAGTAGTTCTGGTGCACCAGTTTAGTTGCTCCATGGCATGTGGGATCTTCCCAGACCAGGGATCGAACCCATGTCTTCTGCATTGGCAGGCAGATTCTTTACCACTGAGCCACCAGGGAGGCCCACCCTCATTTTTTTTAAGACCCTTGAGACCTTAGGTCATAGGGCTCTTAGGGCCTTTTGAAATTCTGGGTGAGAGAGCTTATTAAAATGATACTGTAGTATGTCAAGAGAGGCTCATTTCCAGTTGCAATCATAATTAACTGATGAGTATTCTCATGAAAAATGCTTTCAGAAGTTCATAATTTTGCCATGAAATCAATTGTCGTCAAACTAAAGTGTAAAATACAAGGTCTCAAGCTGAGAAAATACTTGGATTCTTTGTGCGACTGAGGGAAAGCTTCATCCTTCCCTAGTGATTCAGGCAGGACAGGCCTGCTGTAGGTGTCTGGCACCATCACCGAGGAAGCCAGGTGTGCCTAGGGGAGCACGGTGGGAAGAGGATGAGAGCATGGGTTGAGGGGCTGTCACTGAATAACTCTGTCACCTTTTCTGTATGTTTGAAAATCTTCATAATGAAATGCTGAGGGGGTGGAAAAGAAAGGACAGACACCACTACGTCTGACCTGGATTCCGTTCAGGGGCACCTCCCCACCACCCCCCCCACCCCACCCCCCCGGTGTTTCTTAGCTCATGTGTAAATGCAAACATGTCCGGTCTCTCCTGCACTGCTTGGCTTTATAATCGGGATGTCTGTGGGACCCACAGGCACTCACGAGTAACTGGGGGGGTGTGGCCTTGGGCAGCTGCTCCCCGGTGTGTTTCCGTGTGGGGTGGGGGGTTGCAGGCGATTCAGACCTCCGTCTGTGAGCGGGGTGCACTTGTGTCAGCACCAGGGCTGGGGTTCGGCTTTTCCCAGCACAGTTGTGTTTGGAGGGGGAGCATGGTCAGACCTTGGCCCGCTGGATATGAATGTTAGATGCATTGGTGTAATGCTTATCATTGTAACCATTCCTGAGTGTACAGTTCAGTGGCAGTAAATACATGCGCACTGTCACTGCAGTCACTGCCACAGTCCGGACTTTTTCAGTGTCCCAAACAGAAGCTCTGTACCCATTAAGTAATAACCTTCTCAGCCCAGCCCTGGTCACTGCAGCCCACCTTGTCTCTGGATTTGCCTCATTAGAGTCACGTAGTGTTTTCCTTCTGTGTCTGGCTTCCTTCAAGCAGCATAATGTCCTCAAGGTTCATCCACATTGTGGCCTGTTGGCTCCCCTGGTGGCTCAGCAGTAAAGAACCCGCCTGGAATCCAGGAGACATGGGTTCGATCCCTGGGTCGGGAGGATCCCATGGAGAAGGAAGTGGTGACCCACTCCAGTATGCTTGCCTGAAAAATCCCATGGACAGAGGAGCCTGGTGGGTTATAGTCCATGGGGTTGCAAAGACTCCAACACGACTTAGTGACTGAACACCAGCTTGTGTCAGAGCTTTACTACTTTTTCTGGCTGAGCAATATAGTGCAGTTGTGCAGCTTCTTACAGTGGTTTTTGTATAAACATCAGAAATATTGCATCTGAAGCTTGGAGAAGGGGCACAGCCCCTGCTGAGTGCTCTCCCGAGACCCCCGGGGGCCAGGTTTCAGCTCCAGCCCTGGACAGGGCACACACCCAGGCAGTGGGCAGCGGCTCCCACCCTCAGTTCTCACAGTTCTTGCAGTTCAGGTGCTGGGGCCTGGGGCGGGCGGGGAGGCTGAGGGTGAACAGCAGGGTCTCTGAGGTTGGGTGGGTGAGGGGCCCTCTGCTCTGGAGAGGTTTACAGCTGGGAGCCCTGAGGTTCACGTGGTGAGCAGGTGGGAGGGGGTTGTCCCTGGACACAGGGCAGGCTTGCCACGCTCCAGCTGGAGGAAGAACCAAGTCCTCAGAGCTGTGCAGCCTGGATCAGGCTGCAGGCATGTGTTCACACAGAGTCTAATGGTGTCAGCTTTCCCCTGTCTGAGCTTTTCTCTCTTTAAAAAGAAAGATACTTTAACTTTATAAACATTGTTATCAAAAACTCATTTTTTGACATTGAAGCACAGCTGATTTACAGTGTTAATTTCGACTCTTCAGTAAAGTGACTCAAATATGCACATAAGAGAGCTGAGCACCGAAGAACTGATGCTTTTGAACTGTGATGTTGGAGAAGACTCTGGAGAGTCCCTTGGACTGCAAGGAGATCAGTCCTGGGTGTTCTTTGGAAAGAATGATGCTAAAGCTGAAACTCCAGTACTTTGGCCACCTCATGCGAAAAGTTGACTCATTGGAAAAGACTGATGCTGGGAAAGATTGAGGGCTGGAGCGGAAGGGGACGACAGAGGATGAGATGGCTGGACGGCATCACTGACTCGATGGACGTGAGTTTGAGTGAACTCCAGGAGTTGGTGATGGACAAGGAGGCCTGGTGTGCTGCAATTCATGGGGTCGCAAAGAGTCGGACACGACTGAGCAACTGAACTGAACTGATACACTATTTTTCTGTTCTTTTCCATTGTGGCTTATTGCAGGATATTGAATATAGTTTCCTGTGTATACATTAGGATCTTGTTTATCCATTCTATATATAATAGTCTGTATCTGCTAACCTCAAACTCCTAATCCGACACTCCCCCTCACAACTTTGCCTGTGGCAACCACATGTCTGCTCTGTATGCCTGTGAGTCTGTTTCTGCTTCATAGATAGGCTCTTTTGTGTCATATTTTAGATTTCACATATAAGTGATGTCATATGGTGTTAGTCTTTCTCTGTTTGACTCACTTCACCTAGTATAATAATCTCTTTAAGTCCATTCATGTTGCTGCAAATGGCATTTCATTCTTTTTAATGGCTGAGTAGTATTTCATTGAGTATATGTACCACATCTTCATCCACTCATCAGTTGATGGACATTTATGTTGCTGCCATATTCTGGCTATTGTATTAATAAATAGTGCTGCTATGAATATAGGGGTGCATGTATCATTTTGAAGTAGAGTTTTCTCCAGATATGTGCCCAGGAGTGGGATTGCTGGATCATGTGTTAACTGTATTTTTAGTTTTACTGGGAACCTCCGTACAATTCTGCACAGTGGCTGTATCAATTTACATTCGCATCAACATTGTAGGAGTGTTCCCTTTTCTCTACGTCCTCTCTCAGTTCAGTTCAGTCGTGTCCGACTCTTTGCGACCCCATGAATTGCAGCACGCCAGGCCTCCTTGTCTATCACCAACTCCTGGAGTTCACTCAAACTCACGTCCATCAAGTCGGTGATGCCATCCAGCCATCTCATCCTCTGTCGTCCCCTTCTGCTCCTGCCCCCAATCCCTCCCAGCATCAGAGTCTTTTCCAATGAGTCAACTCTTCCCATGAGGTGGCCAAAGTACTGGAGTTTCAGCTTTAGCATCATTCCTTCCAGTGAACACCCAGGACTGATCTCCTTTAGGATGGACTGGTTGGATCTCCTTGCAGTCCAAGGGACTCTCAAGAGTCTTCTCCAACACCACAGTTCAAAAGCATCGATTCTTCGGCGCTCAGCTTTCTTCACAGTCCAACTCTCACATCCATACATGACCACAGGAAAAACCATAGCCTTGACGAGACGGACCTTTGTTGGCAAAGTAATGTCTCTGCTTTTGAATATGCTATCTAGGTTGGTCCTAACTTTCCTTCCAAGGAGTAAGCGTCTTTTAATTTCATGGCTGAAGTCACCATCTGCAGTGATTTTGGAGCCCAAAAAAATAAAGGCTGACACTGTTTCCACTGTTTCCCCATCTATAGGCCATGAAGTGATGGGACCAGATGCCATGAATGTTGAGCTTTAAGCCAACTTTTTCACTCTCCTCTTTTCACTTTCATCAAGAGGCTTTATAATTCCTCTTTCTGCCATAAGAGTGGTGTCATCTGCATATCTGAGGTTATTGATATTTCTCCCAGCAATCTTGAGTCCAGCTTGTGCTTCTTCCAGCCCAGCCTTTCTCTGATGTACTCTGCATATAAGTTAAATAAGCAGAGTGACAATATACAGCCTTGACATATTCCTTTTCCTATTTGGAACCAGTCTGTTGTTCCATGTCCAGTTCTAACTGTTGCTTCCTGACCTGCATATAGGTTTCTCAAGAGGCAGGTCAGGTGGTCTGGTATTTCCATCACTTTCAGAATTTTCCACAGTTTGTTGTGATCCACACAGTCAAAGGCTTTGGCATAGTCAATAAAGCAGAAATAGATGTTTTTCTGGAACTCTCTTCCTTTTTTGATGATCCAGCAGATGTTGGCAATTTGATCTCTGGTTGCTCTGCCTTTTCTAAAACCAGCTTGAACATCTGGAAGTTCACGGTTCATGTGTTGCTGAAGCCTGGCTTGGAGAATTTTGAGCATTACTTTACTAGCATGAGAAATGAGTGCAGTTGTGTGGTAGTTTGAGCATTCTTTGGTATTGCCTTTCTTTGGGAGTAGAATGAAAACTGACCTTTTCCAGTCCTGTGGCCACTGCTGAGTTTTCCAAACTTGCTGGCATATTGAGTGCAGCACTTTCACAGCATCATCTTTCAGGATTTGAAATAGCTCAACTGGAAACATCACCTCCACTAACCTTGTTCATAGTGGTGCTTTCTAAGTACCACTTGACTTCACATTCCAGGATGTCTGGCTCTAGGTGAGTGATCACACCATTGTGATTATCTTGGTCGTGAAGATCTTTTTTGTATAGTTCTTCTGTGTATTCTTGCCACCTCTTCTTAATATCTTCTGCTTCTGTTGGGTCCATACCATTTCTGTCCTTTATCAAGCCCATCTTTGCATGAAATGTTCCCTTGGTATCTCTACTTTTTTTGAAGAGATCTCTAGTCTTTCCCATTCTGTCATTTTCCTCTATTTCTTTGCATTGATCTCTGAGTAAGGCTTTCTTATCTCTTCTTGCTATTCTTTGGAACTCTGCATTCAGATGCTTATATCTTTCCTTTTCTCCTTTTTGTTATTTGTAGACATTTTGATGTTGGCCATTCTGACCAGTGTGAGGTGATACCTCATTGCGGTTTTGATTTGCATTTCTCTAATAATTAGTGATGTTGAGCATCTTGACATGTGCCTGTTGACCATCTGTATGTCTTCTTTAGAGAAATGTCTGTTTAGGTCTTCTGCCCATTTTTTGATTAGGTTGTTTTTGTTGTCGTCGTTGAGTTTGTCCATTCCTAAAAAGTACTGCTAACATTATGTGGGAAACACCAGCAATGCTGCTAAGGGGCTTCCCTCATAGCTCAGTTGGTAAAGAATCTGCCTGCAATGCAGGAGACCCGGGTCTTATTCCTGGGTCAGGAAGATCCCCTGGTGAAGGAAATGGCAACCCACTCCAGTATTCATGCCTGGAAAATTTCACTGACAGAGGAGCCTGGAGGGCTACAGTCCATGGGGTTGCAAGAGTTGGACACAACTTTGTGACTAAACCATCACCAAAAAGTACTGCTAACATTATGTGGGAACACCAGTGAACACCTTCTGATTTTCCTTTTCAGGTGGAGATGATCTTCAAAATGAAGACGCTGGAAAATGTTTGGTTCTCTGTAGGAACTACAAAAATGGAAGGAAAGGACACTTTCAAAAGGAAACTGTTGTGAAAGCGTGTTTACAGCTAACTGATACTGTTGGTCTTGTCCCTTAAACAATAAAACGCTTTAAGAAGATTGTATTTATGGTCAGAGGAACCTGGGCTGACCATGCGGCCGAAGACCTTCCCTGCCACCACATACTCGGGGAACAGCCGGCAGCGGCTGCAGGAGATCCGGGAGGGGCTGAAGCAGCCGCCTGTGGGGCCGGGCAGTGACGCCACCCTGGACGCCAAGGTCCTAGGGGGCAAGGTCCTGGGGGGCAAGGACACTGCCCGGCAGCAGCAGATGAGGAGTGCCCCGAAGTTTGGGCCGTACCAGAAAGCCCTGCGGGAGATCAGATACTCCTTGCTCCCCTTTGCTAACGAGTCGGGCACCTCAGCCGCCACAGAAGTGAACAGACAGATGCTGCAGGAGCTGGTGGATGCAGGCTGTGACCAGGTGGGTACAGGCCCCAGAGGCTGCCTGTGGGCTGGCCCAGGGATGGCCCATTTGGGGTACAGAGGAGCCCTGCAAATGTCCCTGGAGAGGGGTGTCTGGGCTACAAGCCCCCTTCTCCTCAAAACCGTCCTGTGAGCTACTTTCCTTCTCCAGCACGATCCAGAGATCTGAGCTCTCCGCAAAGGGTGCCCCTGGGAGGACTGGCAAGCTTTCCCCCATAGCCCTTTTTAAGGTTTATTTGGCTTATTCTGGGCTGTCATGGGAAAGAGACAGCTTCCTTTTAACCTGTTTTTGTTTTGTGCGTTTTTTAATTCAGGGGGAAGGTTGATTAGCATGAAGTGGCTCTTTGACTCTTTTTCCTCCTGTTTTAAAAGATAGCACGTACACTGTTAGAGGAGATGTAACTATATTAAAGAAAAGAGAAAGACTAGAATAAAAAGCTTCAGAAACCATCAGAATGGTGCAACACAGTGTGACGTCTCCAGTTAGTGGTGTGAAAGTGAAAGTCGCTCAGTCATGTCTGACTCTTTGCGACCCCATGGACTATACAGCCCATGGAATTCTCCAGGCCAGAATACTGTGGGTAGCCTTTCCCTTCTCCAGGGGATCTTCCCAACCCAGCAATCAAACCCAGGTCTCCCACATTGCAGGCAGATTCTTTACCAGCTGAGCCACAAGGGAAGCCCACGAATACTGGAGTAGGTAGCCTATCTCTTCTCCAGGGAATCTTCCTGACCCAGAAATTGAACTGGGGTCTCCTGCTTTGCAGGTGGATTCTTTACCAACTGAGCTATCAGGGTGGAGGCACCACATACACGTAAACACACACGGGAACCATGTATTTAGCGATGCTGAGCTGTGCATGGGGTATCAGTGACACGTAACCAGTAAAAATGCCCTTGCCTCATGAAACGGCTTCTGAAGGCAGGTGCTTTACCAGCACCTGTTGTGTGGAAGTCAGCTGGGTGAATGAGGACACAAGCCGGACACTTCTGCTGCTTGGGGACTGAGCAGGGTTCATGCTCAGGGCACCTCAGGAAGGCTTGAGCACCTTCAGTTCCTTAGAAATAACCTAATTATGCACTCCTGGCCTCGGAGTCCCGGGACCTGGGAGAAAAGAAACAACTCCCCCTTTTACTTCTAAAAGCTCCGTCAAACCTCCTGTAGTTTCTTACCAGATAATCTACATTTCTCAGACAATCTGTTTGTGAGACTAGTGGTGCTGCTTGCAGGCTTCCTGGAGCCTCTGGGCCGTGTGGGAACTCTCCTGTGGGTGATGAGCTTTGTTGTGTTGAGAGCTGCTCCCCTCCAGCCCAGGGCTGTGAGCAACGGGTGCAGAGTGGTTAGTGCAAGTGACAGCAGAGGCTCGACCGTTCTCTCTGTGCGCATGTGAAGCAAGATCAGCTGCCAGCTGCTGCCCCCTGACAGACAGGTGAGATGGTTGTGATGGTCAGAAGGAGCCAGCCATCCCGGGGAAATAGTGGGGAGAGTGCAGAGACTCAGCCTGACTGCAGAACTGAAAACCTCCTCCTGTAAGTCACTTACAAACAAAAGAGCTGTTTTTGCAGTTGTGATATAAAGAAACAAATCAGGCAAATGATCCAGAATTCAGGTGGGATCTCATTGTGGTAAAATCCATTAGCGATAATTGCAGTGCAGGAAATAATGAAGTGGGTACTGTTTCTAATACATTAAAACACAAATATAATAAAATGAAGTATTGGGGTACTCTGTAAGTTCCCATCAGCATTTAATTTATGTTAACTGCTAACAGAAAGGACTGCCATTTTAATGCTCCTGAAATAATCCATCAGTTTGGTGTATAGTGTTACTTTATGATTTAAAACAACTCTGCCGTCACTCTGACCTTCCACCTCAGACTTTTTCCTATCCTGGTTAGAGGGTACATTTCCTTTCAGAGAAATCTGGTTCAAAAGTTATTATCTGGGGGCTTCCCTGGTGGTCCAGTGGTTTAGACCCCCCACTTCCAATGCAGGAGGTTGGCTTTAATTGCTGGTTGGGGAACTAAGATCCAACATGCTGTGAGGTGCGGCCAAAATGGGGGAAAAGAATTTTAAAAAAGATTCCTAAGGCACATGGAAGGATGTTCAACATCATCACTAATCAAGAGAAATGCAAATCAAACCTAGAGTGAAGTACCCCCTCACAGAGGTCAGAATGGTCATTATCAGAAAGTCAACAAATAAATGCTGGAGAGGGTGTGGAGAAAACAGAATCATCCTACACTGTTGTTGGGAACGTAAACTGGTGCAGCCACTGTGGAGAACAGTATCGAGGTTTCTTAAAAAACTAAACATAGAGTTACTGCATGACCCAGCAATCCCACTCCTGGGCGTAAATCCAGAAAATATAAAAACTCTAGTTCAGAAAGATAGAACCACTTCTGTGTTCAGAGCAGCATTGTTTACAATAGCTGAGACACGGCAGCAACCTAAATTTATGTCGGAATGAGTGGATAAGATGTGTGTGTATACACACACACAGTATCATATGTGTCTGCCATAAACAATGAAATAATGCCATTTGCAGCAACATGGATGCAACTTAGAGATTGTCAAATTCAGTGAAGCAAGTCATAGAAAGATAATCATGTTATATGTGGAACCTGATTTTTTTAAAAGATACAAATGAATTTATTTACAAAATAGTCTTACAGATATCAAAAACAACCTTATGATTACCAAAGGCGAAATGTGGAGGGGAGGGATAAATAAGGAGTTTGTAACATATACGCACTAATATGTAAAATAGGTAACCAACAAGGACTTACATATAGCACAAGGAACTCTACTCAATATCCTATGAAAACCTATGTGAGAAAATCTGAAAAAGAATAATAGAGGTATATGTATAATTGAATCACTTCGCTGTACACCTGCAACTGACGACATTATAAATCAAAGATACTCCAATTAAGAAAGAAAATGATGCCCAGGTGGGAGGAATACCAAAGGGCAGCCATTGGCAAAGTACCCAGCTGAAGAGTCAAGAGGGGACTTGATGTTTTATCACTTATCACAAGTGTTCGATCACTCATTTTTTAATACGTGGTCAGAATGATGTGTCCCAGAAGAGGTCACTGCCTGTCTGAAAGCAGACCCTTGTGTTTTTCTCCGGGAAGGTCCCCTTGTGGACGCAGCGAGGCCCGTGGTCTTCTGTCGGGTCGGTGACTCTGGAGGCGGCTCGGAAGGGGATGAGAGCTGCCTGCGCGCGGAGTCTCCGCTGTGGAGTGTGGGGTCCTGGGTGGAGGAGGGCTGAGGGGCACCGCAGGGTCACCGGGTGAGGTGGCTCCTCTGAGTCGAAGACCAGGGGTGTGTGGGGCCGAGCTCGGGCCGCGCCCCCAGAGCGGCACCCCCACAACCTGCCCTGCCGCGTGAGGGGCGCCGGGCGCACAGCCTGTGCATCCGCTGTGGAGACAGCGGGAGGGCGGTGAGCAGCTGGGAGCGCGGCCCGGCGGCCTGTGGACGGAGGGCCTCCCTGCCCGCAGGTCCAGCCGGAGCCGTCGTGACGGAGAGGCGGGGTCGGAGCGAGGGCACCGCTCACGAGAAACCCATGGCCCTGGACCCCTAGACAGATGAGCCGATGAGAAAGCAACCAAGCTTAGTTTTTTGAGAGATTTAAAATATTCAAAAATTCAAGCAAAACCGCACGCTTTTGTTTTTCTAAACGTGTGATTCCTCTTTGCCCGCGGGGGGTGCCCGCTGGCTCCAGGAGGTACTCAGATGGGACCTGCCTCCGGCCGGGAGGCTGAACCTCCTTGACCCATGCCGAGAACACAGCGGGCGCACCCGGACAGGCAGCCACGCAGGGACTGTGGGACCTCCCTGGAGGCCCGGGGCTGAGACTCCCCGCTCCCACTGCAGGGGCTTGGGTGCGGTCCCTCCTGGGGCACTGAGCCCTGTGTGCAGTCGCTAAGAGTTCACAGGCCGCAGAGATGCCGCAACTGAAAGATCCCAGTGCCACAGCTCAAGAACCGGCGCAGCAAAACACGTAAAAACAAGTAGCTGAAAACAAAACAGAGGCACACAGTAGCCTCCTGGGAGAGTTGGTGTGGAGCAGACTGTCCAACTCGGGCACCTGGGTGACGGTATCAGGACAGTGACTCACTTGTAAAATTTATTTTTAAAACCAAAAACGTTTTGTATTGGGGTACAACTGGTTAATGTTGTGATAGTTTCAGGTGGACAGCAAAGGGACTCAGCCATATGTGTACATGTATCTATTCTCCCCCAAACTCCCCACCTATCCAGGCTGCCACATAACACTGACTGCTCACCTTGTTGGATGCTACACGGTTCTACAGACACCTGACATGAGCTGAGTGTCTAAGGTTTCAGAGACCTTTTTCCTAAAATAATTTTTATTATTTACTTTTGGCTGTGCTTGTTGCCGTGTGCAGGCTTTCTCTGGTTGCGGTGAGCTGGAGTGACTCTTCGTTGTGGGTCCATGGGCATCTCATGCGGTGGTTTCTCTAGAGCACGTGGGTTTCAGTAGTTGTGACACATGGGTATAACAGTTGTGGCTTAGGGGCTCTGGAGCATGGACTCGAGTATATGTGGCTCTGGGCTTAGTTGCTCTGCTGCCTGTGGCATCTTCCTGGACCAGGGTTCAAACCAGTGCCCTTTGCACTGCAAGACAGACTCTTAACAATTGGACCACCAGAGAAGTCCCTCAGAGACCTTTCTGATGTGTCTGTGTACATATGTGCTAGCCTGAGAGTGGGGAGGTCCTGCGTGAATGAGGCCGTCTAGAGGAGGGAGGCTACTTGAGGGGTGACTCTTCCCCAAGACACTTGTGGCTCCTGTGAAGAAAGGAGTTATCTTCTGATGGGAAGGTGTCGACTGCTGACAGCACTTGGGCATTTTTAGTGAGGTGTTTTTCCAACTACAGAGCAGGATCCTTGAATGAGTGGAATAATCAGTTTTGTGGGCTCTGATAACAGTGCAGAGTCAGATCACACATAAATAAGGTTAAGTGTTGTTCTTATGAAATTGTGAGAGTGAAGACAAAACTGCTGTGTACTGTAGATGGACTGCTAGCTTTTCCTGCCTGGAGCATGACAGGCCACCTGTAACTCCTGGAGGCTCCACATTCCTCAGAAATGGAGAGAAGCCCTGATTTTAAAACTGAAAATTACATTTTCACTACCCTTTTTTCGAAACTAAATTGTCATAAAACAGATGGGATCTGTGTTTAGGGTTTTCAGCTAGAAAAAGAATACTAAGTATTATTTGTGAATTTCTGAGAAAGGAGATTTCATTTGATTGAATCTGTAAAGCCACTCAGCAGACATTCTTTTTTTTTTTTTTTTGGAGTACTACACTCTACCTTCATTGGTCTGGTAACGCCTGGTCTGCCGCTCTGATGGGACCTTTGGGCTCAGAGCAATCACGCTGGGTCCCTGCAGCCGGCAGCGTTCGTGTTACTGCCGGGCTCATGCCTCTCTGCCCCAGGGGTGGAAGTGTGTTGTCGCTGGGGATCTCAGCCTTTCACGCTGCCGGAAGGCCTTCCTGACAGGTGACTTGAGGAAGTGTCCAGCGAATCATTTTTCCTTCAGCACACTTCACTGCAGTGCTGGCCGAGGGAGCAGGGCGCTCACACCGCAGCGCTGGAGCTCCATGTATTCCACATGGGGTCGCTGGGCGGCGCTCTACCTGCCAGCCTCCCTCCTCTAGCTGCTGCCCCAGCATCTGTGTGCTGCAGGCTGCCCACTGGGCTCCGAAGGTTGGCAGGCCTCTCCATCCATCCGTGATGGGCGGCTGTGTCACAGACCCCACCTTCCCTGGAAGTCCAGTGGTTAAGATTCCTTGTGGCGAGGACAAAAAGTTGTTTTATCTGTTTTTTCCTCTAAATTATTTAGCATTTTAATCCCACTTCCTTATTTAACTTTAAAATGATCTGTTTACATTTAGTGGAAGGACAAGGAAAGGGACATTTCAAAGAGTAAATAAACAGAACATTCCAACACAACTTGCAGGATTCTGGTATAGCCTTTACCAAGGTCAGGGCTTGTGTCACAGCCTTTCATTACCTTTCCCGCCTGTTTTAGAGCTTGTCTACAGAAAATCAGCCTCTTTGCATAGATTTTAGAATCATAGCACATGCTAATTTTTGCTTTTATGAGGTAATAAGTATTCCCTTGAGCACATTGCTCAGTGTAAGAAATGAGAACATCCTTTGGCTTCAAGTCAGCGACTAATCCCATCCAGGTGGGACTGACTTGGTGGCCCAGAGCAGCCCAGCTTTACCTGCCACCACAGCTGCTGTAACTGGCCCAGGCGGCGGGCAGGTGGGTGGTGAGAACCTGCAGGTGGGGACTCCTCCCTAGCACCCAGAGCAGAGAGGGGACCTTGACAGTGCTGGCATCAGTTGCTCTATAACAGACACAAGTTCTCCGAGCTCCTCTCCCTCCACCCCATCCTTGTCATCGTTGTAATTTTGAGTAAATGGCTCATGTGCCTTCTTGTTGTTAAGTCGCTAAGTCGTGTCTGACTCTGCTACCACATGGACTGCAGCACACCAGGCTTCCCTGTCCTTCACTATCTCCCAGAGTTTGCTCAGACTTATGTTCATTTAGTCACTGATGACATCCAACCATCTAATCCTCTGCTGCCCTCTTCTTCTTCTCCTCCTTTCCCAGCATCAGGGTCTCTTCCAGTGAGTCAGTTCTTCGCATCAGGTGGCCAAAGTATCAGAGCTTCAGCTTCAGCATCAGTCCTTCCAATGAATATTCAGGGTTGATTTCCTTTAGGATTGACTGATTGGATCTCCTTGCTGTCCAAGGGACTCTCAAGAGTCTTCTCCAATACAATTCAAAGGTATCAATTCTTTGCCACCCGGCCTTCTTTATGGTCCAACTCTCACATGTGTACATAATTACTGGAAAAACCATAGATAACTTTGACTTATATGGACCTTTGTTGGCAAAGTGATGTCTGGTTTTTAATACACTGTCTAGGTTTGTTATAGCTTTCCTCCCAGGGAGCAAGCATCTTTTAATTTCATGGTTGCAGTCATCCATCTTAGTCTCACCTTTTCCATCTTTGACACTTGGCTGGTGGTGCTCATTTCTCGGGGTGACTGGCAGGCAGGACAGGGCTTAGGTACAGAGCCCTCTGCACGCCTTCACTCTGCTGGCATCCTGCCGAGTTCTTGCCAACAGCCTCTCCATGCAGACTCTCCAGCAGGGGCTCACATTTTGGAAATTCTTGGCCTAGGGCCAAGCCTCCTGGTGTACAGGCTACCCCACGTGGGGTCACTCAGTTGTTTTCTCAGAGAAAATATCCATGCTCTGCTGTGGATGACCAGTTACTGTCCAGGGTTCAGTCCGCCACCTGCGGGCACAGGACAAGCCAGAGATCACAGCTTCCCTGAGACAAGGAGCATATGGGTAGCCAGGTCACACACAGCAGAGCACATGTGTCACGTGTATCCACGGAGCAAGAAAAGGATACATGTGCTGACACGCAGCAGGAGCCCCCACACACGCACAGTCTCTGGAAGCCAGTCTTGATGGAGGGAAGGAAGCATCTGTATGACATCTGCATCCTGACATCCCTGCCCCTGGTCGCCCGTGGGCTGACCGTCCCCTGCACAGTGGGACCACAGCTGCACAGGGGCTACTGTGGACACACATGAGACACAGCAGCTGCTCATTTAAAAAGTGTGGACTGGAGCTCGAAGGTCTGTGACAAGGATGCTTGGTGAGGAGGCCTGTGTGCTTTTTGCAGGGAAACGTCCGAATGGCAGGACTGGACGGCAGTAGTTATCTGCCCGGGAGAGTCTTCCCCCATACTCAGCCTGCTGAGTCCCAGGAGCCGACACCGGCTTGTCACTGGTGATGAAACCTGCAGTGGTGCTTCTGCTCTGCCGGCTGCCCCCATCCTCTGGTGCAGACTTGTCCCCGCCGGTCAGGCGGTCCCCCCAATGGGGCCTGTCTCCCAATCCCTTGCCGCCCACATGTGTGCCCTGGGCCTGGGGTCCTGCTACTCACACACTGGCCCTTCGCCTCCCAGTTCTTCCTCCAGCACTGTGGGCTGAGACAGACTGAATCTGTGTTAAGAAAACCAGAGTTCCCGACAAGAATGAATTCAAATTCCACATAAATTCATTACTGAAAAAAATAGATGTGTTTTTCTTCAAAAGAGGTTGGACCTAAATTACCATAACAACTGTATACAAGACTATAGTGCTTCTTTAAGAACAAATCATGGAGATATAAGAATAGTTTTGTAGTTAAATATGAATCCAACCAAACTTCTTATTTGAGGGACTATGAAGTTGCAAGACGATGTAGAAAACAGTACTTCCTGCTGACTGTGCAGCCAGATTATGACAAATAGAAGCAAGTGAAAGTGAAGTCACTCAGTCATGTCCAACTCTTTGCGACCCTGTGGACTGTAGCCCACCAGGCCCCTCCGTCCATGGGATTCTCCAGGCAAGAGTACTGGAGTGGGTTGCCATTTCCTTCTCCAGGGGATCTTCCCGACCCAGGGATTGAACCCAGGTCTCCTGCATTGCAGGCAGACGCTTTAACCTCTGAGCCACCAGGGAAGCCCTAATAGAAGCAAAGTTGGTGCTTTATTATCAGGCTCCTAACAGGACAACTGTAATAATCTATGGGATATATTGGAATAAAAATACATTTTTAAGGTTCTTAAGTTTCACTTATCACACCAGTAATCAATATTGCGATAATGTTCTCATTTTCTGGTGAAATATTATTTCTTGGTGTTTTGTTAAATCTCTGTTCGTGATTATATTAAATATCTGTAAATTTAACTTTCCATAAAACTGATCTTAACAAATTGAATTTATTTAGCAAACCCAACCATTCAGAGTTGAGGTAAAATTAATAAGTGGGTATATTTTTCAGGTTATACCTGCAGTAAAAGTAGTTACCCATTGTCTACTGCTATGTAACAAACCATCCCAGAAGTTTTAGCGGCTGAAGAACAACCATAGTTTATTACTTATTATGATCCTCTGGGCTGTCCAGCTGTGTTGGTGGGGTTGAGCATCCAGGCTGTTTGCTCACATGTTGGAACTGTAGCTGAGTCTAGGGGCTGGCATTGGCCTGATCCTGCCCCCTGGAGCAGACTGCAGGCCACCAAGATTCTAGGGGCAGAGCTGAGCCTGTGCACATGAGACTGCAGGTGTTGTCATGCTCATTTCTGGACACAGGGACATGTGAAGAGAATAGAAGGTTCAGGACAGTTGACTGGTCTGTGGTTCCCCGTACCCTGCTCTGACTGACTACCAGCCAAGAATACCTTTTCTCCTCCGTCTGTCCACATCCTGCTGTCTTTGAAGAGCCAGCTGTGTGTCCTCATCTGGCCTGAGGACAGTCCCTGGTTCATCTCCCTTCTCTGGCCCTCTTCCCCGGAAACTCATCCTAGCAGTGTTGGGGGGTGGGGGTGGGGGGTGCTTGTCTTTCCAGGACTGTTCTGGAAGAGGTGGGGGGAGCTGTCCTGCCAGGCCTGTCCCGGGGACCCATGCTCTCTCACCCACTGTAGCCCTTCCCCTGGCTCCCTCCCTAGTGTGGGGGAAGGCTGGTTCTCTGACTTCCACAGACCAGACAGGAATGTCTCCATCCAGTCACAGAAGTTTTCTCAGGAGGAGCAGAACAAAGTCTTCCAGGCCTACCATCAAGATCTGGGTGGGGTCAGTTTGTGTGAGGAAGAGGAAACAGAGATCAAAGATCTGGGTGGGGTCAGTGTGTGAGAGGCAGAAGAACCAGAGATCAAATTGCCAACATCCGTTGGATCATCGAAAAAGCAAGAGTTCCAGAAAAACATCTACTTCTTTATTGACTATGCCAAAGCCTTTGACTGTGTGGATCACAACAAACTGTGGAAAATTCTTCAAGAGTTGGAATACCAGACCACTTGACCTGCCTTTTGAGAAATCTGTTTGCAGGTCAAGAAGCAACAGTTAGAACTGGACATGGAACAACAGACTGGTTCCAAACTGGGAAAGGAGTACATCAAGGCTGTATATTGTCACCCTGCTTACTTAACTTACATGCAGAGTAGTACATCATGCGAAATGCCAGACTAGATGAAGCACAAGCTGGACTCAAGATTGCCAGCAGAAATATCAATAACCTCAGATATGCAGATGACACCATCCTTATGGCAGAAAGCAAAGAACTAAAGAGCCTCTTGATGAAAGTGAAAGAGGAGAGTGAAAAAGATGGCTTAAAACTCAACATTCAGAAAACGAAGATCATGGCATCTGGTCCCATCACTTCATGGCAAATAGATGGGGAAACAATGGAAACACTGACAGACTCAATTTTTGAGGGGCTCCAAAATCAGTGCAGATGGTGACTGCAGGTGTGAAATTAAAAGATGCTTGCTGCTTGGAAGAAAAGCTGTGACCAACCTAGACAGCATATTAAAAAGCAGAGACATTACTTTGCCAACAAAGGTCTCTCTAGTCAAAGCTATGGTTTTTCCAGTAGTCATATATGGATGTGAGAGTTGGACTTAGAAAGAAAGCTGAGCATCGAAGAATTGATGCTTTTGAACTGTGGTGTTGGAGAAGGCTCTTTGAGAGTCCTTTGGACTGCAAGGGGATCCAACCAGTCCATCCTAAAGGAAATCAGTCCTGAATATTCATTGGAAGAACTGATCCTGAAGCTGAAACTCCAATACTTTGGCCACCTGATTCGAAGAACTGACTCACTGGAAAAGACCCTGATGCTGGGAAAGATTGAAGGCAGGAGGAGAAGGAAACGACAGAGGATGAGATGGTTGGATGGCATCACTGACTCGATGGGCATGAGTTTGAGCAAGTTTCGGGAGTTGGTGAAGGACAGGGAAGCCTGGCATGCTGCAGTCCGTGGGCTCACAAAGAGTCAGACACCGACTGAGTGACTGCACTGAGTGTGTGTGAGGTTCATCAGCCCCAAGATAAGTCCCCAGCAGTTCTTGCTCCACTGACTCGGAGGCGGGTGTGGTACAGAAAGGCTGTCCCTGGAAGCTTCAGGTGACCCACGCCCAGGCCCCCAGCTAATGTCTCTGTGCTCCCCTCTCCAGGAGATGGCGGGCAGGGCCCTCAAGCAGACCGGCAGCCGCAGCATCGAGGCCGCCCTGGAGTTCATCAGTAAGATGGGCTACCTGGAGCCAGGCAAGGAGCAGATCGTTCGGGTCGTCAAGCAGACCTCCCCAGGTGAGCGCACTTGGGGCTATGGAGAGGCGGCTGTGGGGAGAGGGCCTCATGGCCATCACGCAGACCACCTCCCTCACAGGAGTCCGGATACGGGGACTGAACCTGCCCTGCCCAACATCCTATATACCCCAGAATGGGGGCAGATTGACACTTAGCTGGGTCCTTACTTCCTGGGGATTTGTGGAGTTCTGTTCATGAAAGGGAAAATTCAAAATGAAAATTAGGCCACTCAGCAGATTCTTTCTTCTGGACTTGTGGGGGAGTCTTAAGGGGAGGCTTATTTCATTGATTCTAAAACACTTGTTTCCCACTTTGTGAGCTCGGAGACCAGGCTGCATGGTGGCAGGTGGCTCCAGAGTACAGTGCCTCAGGCAGAGGTGTGGGAAAGCAACTCCCACCATACTCCGGGGGAGGGAGGGCCAGTCGCCTCAGCACCCCTGCCTGCTAGTCAGTGGGTGTTTCTCTTCCTGGGTAGAGCAGATGGAGCCATTTTGAGGACCTGAGGCCCCTGGGGGGCAATAAGGGATTCAGGATATTGACCAGGAGTTTTCCCTGGAGACCTTGGATAAACCCAGTTCATCTGCTGAGTGAGGAACTTGCAAGGACTTTGTATTAAATGCATTGTACCTTCCTTGAGATGAGAACACAGGTTTCCCTTTTCTTTTTTTTTTTTGAAGGCATAACATTTCAAAAATGTATTTATCTACTACATATCTTCAAAATATATAAACTAGAAATTGACAGAATTAAAAGAACAATAGAAAAACATATTTTCACTGTGGGTGAATTTAACCACCTGTCTCAGGCACTGACTGAGAAACGCAGAGTGAAAACGGTGAGAACACGGACATTTGCCCGTCACATTTCGCTTCTCTTGATTGAGGAACGCCCTTAAGCATCGCCTTGCTGCCGCCACGTCTCGGGGTCTGGGTGACAGCTCATCCCCCGCCCCGGCCCTGGGGGCAGCCCCGGCGCTGGTGCTTCATGTTCCCCTGGGGGGCTCTGCCGGGGCTCCTGCGGCGCTGGGAGGAGGGTGCCCGACCGGCGACGCGGGGCCTTCTGCTCGCGGCCCTCTTAACGCCGCCTCCGTCTCTGCCCGCAGGGAAGGGCCTGGCGCCGGCCCCCGGGCCACGAAGGCCGAGCTTCGAAGCACCGGGCGAGCCTTTCCCGCCCTTCACGCAGGTGGCCGGGCCGGCTTTCGAGGGCCCCGCCGCCCTGGAGGAAGCGCCCCGCCCGTACCCGGACTTCCTCTTCGCCGGCGTCGGGCCTCCTTGTCGTCCGCACCCGCCCAAGGGCTACACGGCCGCCGGGGAGGCAGCTCGCACGAGCCTCGCGGGTCCCGGGGGCGCGCACTACAGAGCCCCGCTGCTAGTGCCCGCGGAGCCCCTGGGCTATGGCGTCAAGCGCAGCTCCTCCTTCCAAAGCAAGGCGACCCCGGAGGCCGGCGCGTACGCGGGGCTGACCGCCAAGGGCGCGGCCGCGCCGGTGCCAACCCCCGGCCTCCCGTTCCCAGCCCCCGGCGCCGCCTACGCTCCGGCCCCGCACCCCAAGCCGCCACACCAGGGACACCCGGGGGCCCCCCGGGGCGCCGCGTTCGCCGGCGACGGCGCCCCGCCGGGCCTGGCCGCCCCCGCGCGCACCGGCCTGGGCGCCGAGCGTTTCGAGCCGGGCGCTCCGCCTTGGCCGAGCGCCAGCCTGGCCCGGCGGGACTCGCTCCCCAAGCCGGGCCCCAGCCGCACCGGTTCGTTCAGCGGCGCCGCGGCCCCGCCTAACGCAGTGACGGCTGTCACGGCCGCGCGCATCCTGCATCCGGTGCGGAGCGTGCGCGTGCTGCGGCCTGAACCCCAGACGGCCGTGGGGCCCTCGCACCCCGCTTGGGCGCCGGCTCACCCGCCCGACGGCCCGGAACCCGCGGAGGAGCTCTCAGGGGGCGCCGAGGCGCGGGGCCGGCCCCCGCCTTATCCGCGGCACTTGCTGCGGCCGCAGGCCCGCGCCGAGCCGCTCGACGTGGACGGGCTGTGCGCTGGGCTGCAGCAGGGCCTCCGGGGCGGCCGCGCCTCTGAGCCCCCCGACGGCAGCCCCACGAGCCCCAGGGCCACCAAAGCCGACAGGGTGGGCAGGGACCGGAAGCAGATCCAGACATCCCCGGTGCCCGTGCGTAGGGGTAGCCGCGACGAGGACAGGCGCGAGTCGCGCATCAAGAGCTACTCGCCTTCGGCCTTCAAGTTCTTCATGGAGCAGCACGTGGAGAACGTGCTCAAGACCCACCAGCAGAAGGTGGCGCGCCGGCTGCAGCTGGAGCAGGAGATGGCGAAGGTGGGCGCAGGGCACGCCTGGTGTCGGGGTCCCAGTGGGAGAAGCCCCCCCCCGCATCGTGTCCCCGTCCCAGCTCGGGGTGGCGAGGACTGTGCGGATGTTCCCCCGGTGAACGAACACGTCGCTTGTTACGGCGTGTCCTTTCCGGGGAGCAAATCCATCAAGGCTCTCCAACTGGTAAAGAAACACTTTGAAAGAGGAGAAAGAAATTTGAGGTTTTTTTACACATTGACATTGTGGGAATTTTAAAGAGAAGTATGGCTATTAGTGATTCAGTTCATTCTTAATGAAGTCTATAGTTGTTAAATAATGTTTGAAGTAGATGCTAGTTGACACTAAGCTGTTAGGGAACGTTAATTATTAGTGAAATTATAGAAATGCTATGGTGATTTCAGATTCTAAAAAGTTTTAAAAATAAGATCGGATTCCAGTGAAAATGCTGTTCCATTTTCATTGACTTTTCTGTTTTCCCGTTTTCTTCTGAACTGTCATTAAACTATTACATTGCTCTTAGAGTTCCAGGAATTTTACGGTCCCCCTTTGCACAAATTTTTAGTAATACAAGTTGTCTTTAGTTTTTAGAGCCTAAAAGTCAACCTGGAGAAAGAACTCCTTATTTTTACATCTCCCCTTTTGATTCTAAATCTGTGACTGTGGATGTAGAGAACCAACAGTCATTTTCTCACTTGTAGCATTGGCCCGGTTCTTCTGCACCCTCCTTTCCACAGATCATGGTGTGCCCTCCACTCTGGGGCTTCCCGTCCCCATGGGACCCATCCAGAGTGACCCTGTCCTGTCTCTCCTGCCCCCATGGGGCCCGTCCAGTGTGACCCTGTCCTGTTTCCTCCTGCACAGGCCGGGCTCTGTGAGGCCGAGCAGGAGCAGATGAGAAAGATTCTTTACCAGAAGGAGTCCAATTACAATAGGCTCAAGCGGGCCAAGATGGACAAGTCCATGTTTGTGAAGGTGAAGACCCTGGGCGTTGGCGCCTTTGGAGAAGTGTGCCTGGCCTGCAAGGTGGACACGCACGCGCTGTATGCCATGAAGACCCTGAGAAAGAAGGACGTCCTGAACCGCAACCAGGTGGCTCACGTCAAGGCAGAGCGGGACATCCTGGCGGAGGCGGACAATGAATGGGTGGTCAAGCTCTACTACTCCTTCCAGGACAAGGACAGCCTGTACTTTGTGATGGACTACATCCCGGGCGGGGACATGATGAGCCTGCTCATCCGCATGGAGGTGTTCCCGGAGCACCTGGCGCGCTTCTACATTGCTGAGCTGACGCTGGCCGTCGAGAGTGTTCACAGGATGGGCTTCATCCACCGGGACATCAAGCCCGACAACATTCTCATAGACCTTGACGGCCATATCAAGCTGACAGACTTCGGCCTCTGCACAGGGTTCAGGTGGACCCACAACTCCAAATACTACCAGAAAGGTACTGCCTCCATCCTTCTCTCCTTACCCTATCCTGGTTGGGTGCACCTGTCCCCATGTGATTTCATAATTTGGTGTGATACCCTTTTCTCCATGAAGAAGTACTATGATGTGTGAGGTATTTGTTTTTAAGTTAGTGGCTTCAAGTTTTACTAAAATGTTTCAAGGACAGAGGCCATAGGGTATCTTGGGGCCTGGCTGAGGAACTGTCACTGTGCCCTGTTAAATCGAACCTCCTGGCCTCCAGGGGAGCCCTCTCTTACAGCCCCCCGAGTCTCCCTACAGGTGCAGACCTGGCTGTGGGTCCAGCTTAACTGCACCTACTGTAGTTTCACTACTCAGAAAAGTGAGCAGTAGCTGGTCGTCATCTTATTTGTGGCTTGAATTCTTTTTTTTTCTTTTATTTATTTATTTATTTTTGACTGTTGTGGGTCTTCATTGCTGTGAGTGTTTTTCTCTAATTGCCAGGAATGGGGGCGACCCTTCCTTGCAGTACACGGGCTTCTCCTTGTGGTGGCCTCTCCCGTAGAGCATGGTCTCTAGAGCGCAGGCTCAGTTGCTCTGAAGCATGTGGGATCTTCCTGGCTAGGGTTCAAGCTTGTGTCCCCTGCATTGGCAGGTGGATTCTTAACCACTGGACCACCAGGGAAGCCCTGGCTTGAATTCTTGAACTAGTTATTTTATTACTACAGCTCAGACAGTTTTTTTAACTCAAAACTAGTCCTATATCATTTGATTCATTCCTTTTTTTAAATTTGGCATTGAAATAATCTGTGTCCATATATTTGAAATCCTCAATCTTTTTCATGCCTATTTCAAAACATGTCTGACAAACAGGTGGTGTTAGCCTTTGAGATGGGCCTGAAAGGTGCTGGCAATGCCACCTCACTGTCCATGAGCCTGTCTTGCCAGCCCCACACTGTCACCCAGCCCTATGCACGAGCTCACAGCCCCCAGCACAGGGCACAGCCCCTGCCGTGGCTCCTGTCCTGAGGCATGTGTGTACCTCATGCTTGGGTCTGAGGCCCGGGACCACAGCCATTCTCTGAGCTGCCAGGGGACTCTTTCTCTCACTGTGTCAGGAACTGGGTCAGGTTACTTTTCCTTTTGAAGCTGTAGGTTTATTGCATTGTTGAAGATTGAAAATTGATTTTGTTTTCTGTTCTCTTCTCTCCTCACCCTGCTTCTTGGGTGACAGGGAGTCACTCCCGGCAGGATAGCATGGAGCCCAGCGACCTCTGGGATGACGTGTCTAATTGCCGGTGTGGAGACCGGCTCAAGACCCTGGAGCAGAGGGCGCGGAGGCAGCACCAGCGGTGTCTGGCTCACTCCCTGGTTGGGACCCCAAACTACATCGCCCCGGAAGTGCTCCTCCGGAAAGGTATGTGCTTTGGCTCTGCACCCAAGCTGGGTGATCTTCGAGGGTCCCAGCTCCCATTGTCAGGGTCTCAGTGTCCCCATATGTCTCCCCACGGGAGCCTGAGAGTGGGGTTCTATCAGCAGACAAACCTCCAGTGTATCCTCCTCTGCTCAGGAGCTGGCCCGGCGTCTCCACTTGCTCCTCCTTAGGCTGTAAGTGATAAGCTGGCTGCATGGTGGGCTTGCTCCCTAGAGCCCAGAGGAATTGTTTGAGGGTTGGGACTGGGTTCAAGGTCCTCACTGGGGCCCACCATCTTCCCTGGTCAGTGGGTGTGAGAATGCAGACCTTCCCTGTGTCTCTAGTTCTTCCCACTGGTCCAGAGGTCCCTTCGAGGTAAGCCTCAGGGGTGGGGTGCTCCAGCCCCTCCAGCAGGTGCTTGACCAGCATAAGAGGCACCTCTGATGGTCAGTTTTGGGGGTCCCCAGCGGAGGGGCAGTGTGCATGGATCTGATTCCCTGTAAGAAACCCGAATAGAGCCAGACTCTCCTCACCTGCGGTTTCCACTGTTGGAGCCAGCAGGCTCTGTCCTCACCGTGTTTTCTGTGAGCTGTGTACCTCACGGCAGGTTGCCAGTGTCTCAGGGACTCAAGTATAAGGGCAGTGTATGTCCAGAGGTTGTTGGGCGTGTTGACCTCACTGCCCAGTACAGGCCGCCTTCTCTGTCCTTTCAAAGTGGGGGTGGGTGCTGGTCTGCAAGGAGGTTCACTGGTCTCCTTCAACCCTCTCATGGGCAGCAGCCCAGCAGAGCCTCCAGGGCCTGGCAGATAGGGGCCGCAGGTCACACTTAGCAAGAATTCGGTGACAGTGAGACCAGAGCGGGGCTCGGACTGGGATGTGGGACAGAATGAAAGATCAGCCTTCTCTGAAACCCCTACAAGGCCGTCCTGCAAGGGGTGAGGAGCCTGGCTCCCTCCGTGCCCACAAGGGGCAGGGCAGAGGCAGCCATTACCTTTGCCACAGTTTCTTTCCCTCTTGTCCCAAAAGCTCCCCAGGGAGCCTCGGCACTGGCCTCACCTGACCTCCGGTCACAGCGTTTGTGCTTTTTAGTTTCTACATTTTTTTTTTTTTTTGGCCACATCGCAGCCTGTGTAATCTTAGCTCTCTTGACTAGGGGTTCAGCCTGTGCCAGGCGCACAGCCCTAACCACCAGACCGCTGGGGAAGTCCCTAGTTTCTACGATGTTAATTTGTGTCTGTGTCCTTTACAAACTTAAATTCCTGGTTTAGTACTGTTATTAACAATAACAGTAACTTTTTAAATTTAAAAGATGTTATTATAAGAGGATCCTGTGTTTATCATAAATGCTGTAAAATCAGAAAACACTCGTGCCCACACTCCTGCCACGTGGAGACTGTGACCTTCGGCAGCATTTTTCCAGCGCTCTGTTCCGGGCCCCTGTGCAGGAAGCAGTGACGTCACGCGTGCGCCGCGCAGGCGGGAGGCCGGGCGTTACGCGCGAGCCGGTGACGCCCGCCCGGCAGCTCTTCCCCGCCTGTGCTGTGGGGCGCTTTCTCGGTGACCAGAGCCACGCTCTCAGCGCGTCTGAGGCCGCGGCGCGGCTGTGGCCTGAGCCCCGCTGTCTTTCAGGTTACACCCAGCTCTGCGACTGGTGGAGTGTCGGCGTGATTCTCTTCGAGATGCTGGTGGGGCAGCCGCCGTTCCTGGCGCCGACGCCCACGGAGACCCAGTTGAAGGTAATGGGGCGCGCGGGCCTCTGAGGAGCCCTGGGGTCTCTGGCTGACACTAGGCCTTTTGTTCTTGGTAGTGCAGGAATGTCAGCTGTATGAAGTGAGGAGTTTTCAGGTATTTTTGTTACTTCCTGTTAGGTTTTTTAATTTGAGTGAGTCAAGGCCCAAGGTCAGAGCTGAGCTCTGATGTTACGTGTGAACCTGAACGCGAGGGAGGCACCGTGGCCGCACATCTGGGCTGGCGGGCAGAGCCCGGTCTGAACCGCATGGCCTTGAGGAGACGAGTTGGTTGGTTTGGACGTTATGTCTGTACTCTCGGCATAATAAAAGAGCTGCGGGCCCAGCCACTTAAACGCACATTTGCAGTGTTTCAACTAATCCTGTCAAGTAATAATACTCAATAGTCAATTTTAGAGTGGTGGCCTTTTACTCTCGGAAGCGATTAATTTCATTTCTTAAGAAAGATTGAGTAGAGAATCTGATGAAACCTTTGAAACGTCTCAGAATAGTGCTCTTGTAACACTGACTATTCTAGGACGTATTCACACACCTGAGTCCGTGGTAGACCTGGAAATGTTAGTAATAGTTACTATGATGGCCTTTTGAAAAAATCCTCAGTTAAGGCCCTGTTTCTTTCCAGTAAAAATGAAATTGGAACTTGGTATTATCTATATCCTAATTGAATTGATGAAATAGTTACTAATTTTTTTCCAGTTAGTAATTTGCCAGCATGATAACCACCCATTAAAATTGTGATGAATTTTACCATTTTAACTACACTTTATAGTACAATCAGTGGCATTAAGTACATTCACTACTACTTATTTCCAGCCATTTTCACCATCCCAAGCAGAACTTCACCCACTAAATGATAATTCCATCTTTCCCTCCCCTTTGCTCCTGTAACCACTCTTCTACTTTCTGTCTCTATGAATTGCCTATTATTAGGGACTTCATATGGAGAAGGCAATGGCACCCCACTCCAGTACTCTTGCCTGGAAAATCCCATGGATGGAGGAGCCTGGTAGGCTACAGTCCATGGGGTCGCTAAGAGTCGGACAAGACTGAGTGACTTCACTTTCACTTTTCACTTTCATACATTGGAGAAGGAAATGGCACCCCACTCCAGTGTTCTTGCCTGGAGAATCCCAGGGACGGGGGAGCCTGGTGGTCTGCCGTCTGTGGGGTCACACAGAGTCAGACATAACTGAAGTGACTTAGCAGCAGCAGCCGGGACTTCATATAAGTGGAATCATATAGTATTTTTCCTTTTGTGACTGACTGACTTCATCAGCCTGTGTCAGAATGTCCTTCCTTTCTAAGGCTAAATACTGCTATATTGTATGTAATATTGAATAATAAATACTCCACTGTATGCAAATAACATTCCATTTTCTTTATCCATCGTCTGGCAGTTAACGTTTTGGTTGTTTCCACCTTTTGGGCTCTTGTGAGTAGCGCTGCTCTGCACATAAGTATGTATGTAAATATCTGTTTGCTCCCAGCATTCAGTTCCTTTGGATATATACCCAGGAGTGGAATTGCTGGGTCATAGGATCATTGTGTGTTGAAACTTCTTGAGGAACCTCCATACTGTTTCCATATGACTGCACCATTTTACATTCCCACCAGCAGAATACTGAAGCTCCTATTTCTCCATATCCTAGCCAGCATTTATTATGATTAGTTTTAATAGTAGCTATCCTAGTGGGTGTGAGGTGGTATCAGTTGCATTGTGATTTTGATTTGCATTTCCCTGATGTTCAAATGATGTTGAATTTCTTTTCATATGTGGGCATATGTAGATACCTTCTTTGGAGAAATGTCTATTCAAATCCTTTGCCCTTTTTTAATTAGGTTGTTTGGGTTTTTGTTGTTGAGTTGTAGTTTTTTATGTATTCTGCTTATTAATTCCTTATCAGATGTATACTTTACAAATAAATTCTCCCTTTCCATAAGTTTGTCTTTTCACTCTGTTGATAGGGTCCTTTGATGTACAAAAGTTTTAAATTTTGATGAAGACTTTTATGTGTTTTTTTCTTTTATTGCCTGTGCTTTTAGGTATCATATCCAGGAGGTCATTGTCAAATTGAATGTCACGAAGATTTTTTTTTTAATATATATATTTTATTTATTTTATTTGCTGCATTGGGTCTCAGTTACAGCATGTGGGATTTAGTTTCCTCACCAGGGATTGAACCTGGGCCCCCTCCATTGGGAGTACAGTCTTAGCCACTGGACCACCAGGGATGTCCCTCATGAAGATTTTTACTTTATGTTTTTTTTCTTTTGAGTTTTATATCTGTGTTGTGCATGTGCACTGTTGTGTCTGACCCTTTGTGACCCCACGGACTGTAGCCCACCAGGCTCCTCTGTTTATGGGATTTCCCAGGAAGGAATACTGGAGTGGGTTGCCATGTCCTCCTCCAGGGGATCTTCCCAACCCAGGGATCAGACCTGAGTCTCCTGCATTGCAGTCAGATTCTTTATTGATAGGCCACTGGGGAAGTCCACACCAGCCCTTGCACCTCCGCACAACTCCCAGTTACATTGGCCTTACTTTGTTCTCACTCCAGGAGCAAATAAGCCCTTAGCAGAGCATCCGGATGGCTGGTTTGTGTTGTTGATCACTGCTGTCTGGGGGTGGCTCCCTTACCCTGTGCCTCAGACTGTGGGCTCCTGCTGAAACCACACTGGCCATTTGTAGCTGCCTCAGATCCTCCTACGTCTGTTTGGTTCTCCTATTGTGAAACTATCAAAATCTTCTTTAAATTAAAGTTATTTTTATTGAAGTATAATTGATTTACAGTATTAGTTTCAAGTGTAGAGCAAAGTGGTGCAGATTATATTAACAGATTCTTTTCCATTATAGGTGATTGTGTGATATTGAATATAATTCTCTATGCTATCCAGTCAGCCATTGTTATCTGTTTTATGTATAGTATTGTGTATCTGTTAATCTCATAGTCCTCTAATTTGTTCCTCCTTCCCTCCCTCTCCCCTTTGCTAACCATAACTTTGTTTTCTATGTGTGTGAGTCTATTTCTGTTTTGTAAATAAGTTCATTTTGTATTTTAGATGCCACTATAAGCTATATATATGGTATTTGTCTTCCTAGTTCTCTTACTGTGACAGTCTCTTAAGTTCATCTATGTTGCTGCAAATGGCATTATTTTGTTCTTTTTTATTGCTGAGTAGGATTCCATTGTATATATAGACTACATTTTTTATCAGTTCCTCTGTTGATGGACATTTAGTTTGCTTCTTGGCTATTTTAAATAGTGCTGCTATAAACACAGGGGTGCATGTATCTTTTTAAATTAGAGTTTTGTCTGTATTTATGCCCAGGAGTGAGTGCTTGGTCATATGCTAACTCTAATTTTAGTTTTTTAAGGAACCTCTGTACTGTTCTCCTGGAGAAGGCAATGGTACCCCACTCCAGTACTCTTGCCGGGAAAATCCCATGGATGGAGGAGCCTGGTAGGCTGCAGTCCATGGGGTTGCCAAGAGTCGGACACAACTGAGCGACTTCACTTTCACTTTTCACTTTCATGGACTGGAGAAGGAAATGGCAACCCACTCCAGTGTTCTTGCCTGGAGAATTCCAGGGATGGCGGAGCCTGGTGGGCTGCCGTCTATGGGGTCACACAGAGTTGGACGCGACTGAAGCAACTTAGCAGCAGCAGCAGCAGCATACTGTTCTCCAGAGTGGTGCACCAGTTTATATCTCCACCAACAATGTAGGGAGTTCCCTTTTCTCCACACACCCTCTTCACCCTTTATTATTTGTTGGCTTTTTGATGATGGTCATTCTGACTTGTGTGAGATGATACCTTATTGTGGTTTTGATTTGCATTCCCCTAATGATTAGTGATGTTGAGAAACAATCGTGTTCTTTAACACCCTGTCCCATAAAGGCCCTCTTTAGCCTCAAGAGTGAGGAGGAAGGAACACTGGGTGTGTTGTCCCTGCAGGTGATTAACTGGGAGAGCACGCTGCACATCCCTGCACAGGTGGAGCTGAGCCCTGAGGCCCGGGACCTCATCGCCAAGCTGTGCTGTGCAGCTGAGCACCGGTTAGGCCGCAACGGGGCCGATGATCTGAAGGCCCACCCGTTCCTGGGCGCCATCGACTTCTCCAGCGACATCCGGAGGCAGCCGGCCCCCTATGTGCCTACTATCAGCCACCCCATGGACACATCCAACTTTGACCCAGTGGATGAGGAGGGCCCCTGGCAGGACGGCAGTGAGGACAGCTCCAAAGCCTGGGACGCGCTGGGCCCTGCGGGCAGCCGGCACCCGGAGCATGCCTTTTACGAGTTCACCTTCCGGAGGTTCTTCGATGACAATGGCCACCCGTTCCGGTGCCCCAAGCCTGCAGTGGCTGAACCCGTGACCGAGGCTGAGCAGCTGGCTTCAGTGGGTCCGGCCCTGGGGGCGCAGGCCGGGGGCTGCCAGCCCGTGTACGTGTAGACTGGTGGACGGGGAGGTCAGCCCGTCAGGTCAGTTGGCCGGTTGCCCCTCAAAGTCTAGCCTGCACCCAAAACCAAAGCGGAAAAACTTCTGAAAGAGGACTCACCTCTGAGGTCTGCATCTCCAGGTTCTGGTGGATGGCAGGAGGTGTCAGCGCAGCCTGGAATTAGCTTTGAGGACCTTCACGACATTAAAACAATATTTTTTAAATCAATACAGTAGAAAGAGCACTTATTTTGTTTATAGCCATTTTTCTTATTAAATTATAGGGATTAATTTTGACAAATCATGCTGCTGTTATTTTCTACATTTGTATTTTATCCACAGCACTTACTCACATTAGGGAAAGACATAAAGATTGAAGAACATGTGATAAGAAAACTCTGTGCAATAATGTTAAAAAAAAAAACACACTGTCCTGATGTTACTGATACCATTTTATTCACACAATGGTTTTTGTTTTATATTTTTCCCACATTTCAAAATTGTGATATATGTTAAGAGCTGCTTTTGTTGTTTTGTTCTGTTCGCTTTTTGCATATTATAGCATCATAGAAAGTGTGAGCAGTTGATCATGCGGGTGTGACTTCAGACATCAGGTATGGAGAGAGCATGAACAGGGTTTTGCTATTATTAATATAACGTGACCGTGTCTTGCCATTCACAGCAGGTTCTGTGAATACGTTTTTACTGAGTGTCTTTGGATGAGTCGTTCTGGACAGTGCTGATGCCGCGTCGTGAGTGACTTCCTCGCTGTGACTGCACCCCCCTCCTCTCTCATTGCAGAAATGCACGTGTTTCTGAGAGATGATGTGACTGTATGTGTTGTGGGTGTGCTTGGATTCTTTGAGGGGGCAAAGACATTTGTCCTACACTAAACTTGTGTACATCAAAAGGGATTCACTTAGCTCTGCCAAAAAAAGTAAGTTAGCCATGGATCTCTGTCTCTCTTGCCAGTCGGGATGCTGTCCTGTGGCCCAGCCGACACAGGGAGCCAGAGCCCCACCCTGCAGACCTGTGCAGAGTTCTCTCTGCAGTGCTTTTAGTGTGCTTTGAAGGATCCAACTAAACTCAGTTTTAAAAGCACATTTTTCTAATCTTTGTGAAACAGCAAGGACTATTCAGAGTGATGTTGGAGGGGAAAAAAAAGATAATTAAGCCATACATATTTTCTTAGGAGTATAGATGTATATATAACTATATAGATAAACACACAAAATATTCCTATTTCAAATTAGTATGATTCCTATTTAAAGTGATTTATATTTGAATAAAAAGTTAAATTTCTTTTTTGCTTTTTAAAAACCTGATGCATCATATTTTTTGTTATATTCACATATTTTTCCTTGAGGTTTTCAGCATAACGTATCCATTACTTAGTGTATCTCTAGGCAGCAACACTCACATGTCTAAACTGAAGAAGAAGATTCCTGTGTACTGGTTTACATGTGTATGAGTGGCAGGTTCTGAGTCTGCTGTGCTGTGTCGTGACTGTCAGTGTTTCTCTAGTTTTGCAGTAACGCCGTGTTGTTATTTACACTCTTACAGCCTTCATGTGGTAGGTTCTTTCTCAGGAACTCAATTTAACTATTATTTATTGATATATCATTGCCTTTGAAAAGCTTCTACTGGCACAATTTATTATTAAAAGTTTGAATCCAAATCCCTAGGTGTCAAATTTTATTGAAATTTGTAAGTTCTTGTTTGTCTCGTGTGCTTTCCCCATGATTCAAACACAGCGGGGGCTGCCATTGCAAGGGAGAAGAGCTCTTGTCTTGGTTTGGTCTGGGATTTGGAGATTGGGTTTCAGGTCACAGCACAGGGTCCAAGTCCGGGTGCGGTTCTGCGATCAGCTTTCTTTTCTTCCTGAAGGTGGTGACGGGTGTTTGGCATTAGATTGCTGAGTGGGGTCGGTGGGCTGTCAGATAGATCTTGAGTGGGAGCTGATTGCCCTGCTCAAGACAGTCACACTGACAGTACAAGGATAACACCCTACCTTTGCTTCAGAATGGTCAATGGTATTAAGAGCTCCAGAAGCTGTCAACATTTGATTCTGAATTGTTCTTTTGAAAGGTGCAGTCATGTGGTCACCACTGGGCAGTCCCCACTCCACCAGGCCATCTCAGACCCTGTCCTTGTGGAGACAGGGTTCCACTTATGTGGGCCCAGCTTTCCTCTTAGGCTCCCATGTTGGGGAGGCATCACCAGCCAAGTGGCATGGAGATCGCAGCACCCCAGCAGGGACTTTGGCATGGGGGGTGCAGAGTTTTCTGGTCTGACTGGCTGGAGTGGAGCAGTTATTGCCCATTTGCCCCTCTCCTTTGGCGGGAGTGCCAGGGAGTTGGGCTTTTTGACATTTCCAGGTTGCGGGCTTCAGCTCCAAATCTGGAACATGGAGGCAAAGAGAACTTAGTGCTGTGTAGTCCTGAGGCCCAAATTTCCTTTCAAGGTCTTCTGTTTTGTATACAATGTCCAGGAGTTTTAGAAGAAAAGTCTGTGTTGAAGTGGGTTTCAATTTCAGTTTTACCTAATGAAGATTCACAGCTCACTTCCTCAGTCACACCAGCCCCATGTCTCAAGCTCATTGCCACATGTAGCCAGGATCCATGTTGGACAGCTGGGGTCTGAGAAGGGTCCTCTGGCTCTGCATTAATCCTTGCACTGACATCTGGCAGAATCAGGGGACTAGTGTGAGCAGTTGGGCTTCATCTTTTTCTCCTGTGTCATTCACACTTGGGCAGTGAAGAAGCAGGTCCTCTGACCATCCAGAGTCCAGCACTGCCTTCCAGTCAGCAGCATCTCACACTTCGCCTTTCCTGCTTGCTGCTCCAAACACGGACCCTCCTAAAATCACCAGTTTCTGGCCTTCTGAAGCTGGTGACTAGTGTCTTTGAAAGGATCATAGTAGCTTGTAGATACAGGACTGAGAGAAGCCTGCCTCCCTGTGCCCCACTGCAGTAGAAGCCAGAGTCTTGACAACTGGACCGCCTGGGAAAGAGTCTCTGTCTATCTCTTGCCATCTCCTGATCCCCAGCCTCGCTGATGTCTTCTGTGTTATTTTTTCTGGCAATTCCATTATATGACTAATGGACTTTTTTTTTTTTTGGCTGTGCTGGGGTCTCAGTTGCGGTGTGTGGAATCTTTTTAGTCATGGCATGTGAGCTCTTAGTTGTGGTACGTGGGATCTAGTTCCCCGACCAGGGATTGAACCCAGGCCTCCTGCATTGGGAGCACTGGATCTCTGGGAAGTCCCATGGGTATATTTTTAGATTGAAAGGACCTGTGCAAGGAGATCCAACCAGTCAATTCTAAAGGAGATTAGTCCTGGGTGTTCTTTGGAAGGACTGATGGTAAAGCTGAAATTCCAATATTTTGGCCACCTCATGCGAAGAGTTGACTCATTGGAAAAGACTGATGCTGGGAGGGATTGGGGGCAGGAGCAGAAGGGGACGACAGAGGATGAGATGGTTGGGTGGCATCACCGACTAGCTGGACATGAGTTTGGGTGAACTCCAGGAGTTGGTGATGGACAGGGAGGCCTGGCGTGCTGCAATTTATGGGGTCGCAAAGAGTTGGACACGACTGAGCAACTGAATTGAACTGAAGTGCACAGAACTAATGGGTAAAAATAGACCCATACAAATAAATGTACGTCATCAGAAAATTCAAGAATGTTTGGAACAAAGAGAAAAGAGAAATAAAATATCTTATAGAAAACAGTTCATATACAAAGGATCAAGAATCAGAACCCCCAAAAAAGAATCAATGGCTTTGAAGGTAACACCAATTCTCAACACTAGAGGATGACGGAACAAGGCCTTCAAATTGTGTGAAAAGGAGGAAATAGCAACCCTCTCCAGTGGAAAATCCCACAGTCAGAGGAACCTGGTGGGCTAGAGCCCATGGAGTCACAAAGCGTTGGACATGATTGAGCGACTGAGCACACAATTGTTTTCAATCCAGACAAGTCATTAGTTGAGTATGAGGGTAGAATAAAGACATTTCAGACATTCAAGAATTCAGAATATTTTCTTCCCATATACTTTCCCAGAAAGCTGGAGGCAGACACAGGCTCCAAGAAACGGATCCAACAAACGGGAGGAGAGAGGGGGTTCCTGGGAGCTGTTGGGGGTCCCAAAGGACAGCTGTGTCCCAGGTTGCGGGGGGGTGGGCTGCTCGCTCAGATCCTCGGTCAGAGGGTGTGGGAGACGACCTTTGCTGGAAAGAGGTAATTTCCCTACTTAGAGGAGATGGGTACTTGGAGAACAGTTTGGGATTGGATTTGGGAAGAGGATATAAAAAAACAGTCAATGGAAAAAAACAGTCAATGGAAAACACAAGCCAATGATTAATTCAATATACAGAAAAATACTTCAACAGGGCTTCACCTAAAAAGCTAGATGAAAACAGAAAAATTTCTTTACCATCGTGAGGAAGAATAGGATAGAATAGAACACTGAAAACACTAAAGTAAAGGAAAATACATTTGGCTTCATAAAAATTAAAACTTTCCACTCTTTAAAAGTCACCATTACATGGAGTAGGAGATGGCAACCCACTACAATATTCTTGCCTGGAAAATTACATGGACGGAGGAGCCTGAGGGGCTATACAGTCCAAGGAGTCATAAAAGAGTTGGAATGACTTAGTGACTGAGCCCAGATACACATGATGTATAATATAATTTTTACTGCTATGTAAAGCAAATAAGGGCTTCTCTGATAACCTTAGTTGGTAAAGAATCCGCATGCCTTGCAGGAGACCCTGATTTGATTCCTGGATCGGGAAGATCTGGAGAAGGGAAAGGCTACCCACCCCAGTATTCTAGCCTAGAGAATTCCTTGGACTGTATAGTCTTTGGGGTTGCAAAGAGTCAGACACGGCTGAGCAACTTTCACAAAGCAAATATGTTTTTCAAAATAATAAAAAAAGTCACCATTACGAAAATGGGTGAATATTATCTGTGCACAGATCTGACAGAGGACTCGTATCCAGATTGTATTCTTGTAAAGCAGCACCTTTTTTGAGTTTTTCATCTTGGCATGATGTACTTCCTGTTGTTACAGAAGATGAGAATTTAGTTCCTTTTAAGCCCTCTTCCCCCCTTCCCAGTCCTATCCTTCCCACTCCCGTCTTCCTGATACACATTGTCAGACTTTTGGTAAAGTTGATAGCATGTTACTCAGTTCAGTTCAGTTCAGTTGCTCAGTCATGTCCACCTCTTTGTGATCCCATGGACTGCAGCACGCCAGGCCTCCCTGTCCATCACCAACTCCTGGAGTTTACCCAAACTCATGTCCATTGAGTTGGTGATGCCATCCAACCATCTCATCCTCTGTCGTCCCCTTCTCCTCCCACCTTCAATCTTTGCTAGCATCAGGGTCTTTTCCAATGAGTCAATTCTTCGCATCAGGTAGCCAAAGTACTGGAGCTTCAGCTAACAGTCAGGACTGATCTCCTTTAGGATGGACTGGTTGGATCTCCTTGCAGTCCAAGAGACTCTCAAGAGTCTTTTCCAGTGCCACAGTTCAAAAGCATCAATTCTTCGGCCCTCAGCTTTCTTTATGGTCCAACTCTCACATCCATACATGACTACTGGAAAAACCATAGCCTTGATTAGATGGACCTTTGTTGGCAAAGCAATGTCTCTGCTTTTTAATATGCTGTCTAGGTTGGTCATAACTTTCCTTCTTACTACAACTATGTAAATGTTATCCCCAGTGAACCACACTATTTCTATAATCATTTTCCATCTTGGAGATTTCAAGAAGGCTTTAGTACTTGGAGTGAAAAATACTTTAAGGCCAGGAAAAGAAAATAAAATTAACCTAAATACAGCTGCAGGGTTTTTTCCTAATTAATTAGTTGTCTGTTCCCGTGCCCCTGGCGCCCCAGAATTTTGACCTTAAAGAGCTGATGAGTTGAAGATGAAAGCTTCAGTTCAAGGCAGAGGTGGCCCCAGTTGCCATCTCAAGCAGCTTGGGAATTTTCTGTTGAGGTGCTTAGCTGTTTGGGTCAGTGGGGTTCACACCCGGAGACTTCAGAACTCTCTCTGTGGGCATTGGCTGCTCTGCTCTGATCTTCCACAAATAACTTCATGAGATCATCTGAATTGTCTTAAGCCAATTTGCTTTGCATGTTTCTCTTCGGACTGTGTAATTTATACTAAATAAACACGTAAATGTTGCAAGTCTTCACAGCAAGAGGTTACATGGTCACAGCTGAAGCAAAATCAGACACTATTACAGTGAATATATATGTAGGAATCCCTTCTGCAAATATGTTTGGTGACTTGCTTTCCTTTCCTCTGGAATATGTAATACATACAGAATAGACCCACCCGTGCCTAATCCAATCTTAACTTATCCTGAATTCTGTACAGTATTTTCGTCCAGAAAGTACCACAGATTCTCTGAGTTCCAAGTCCAACCAACAGACAGCAGAGGGAGCTGGTGATGTGCTTTTGCAAGTAAGATCTGCACTCACTTTAAGATCTGCACTCACAGAATGTCCTTTCTAGGGAGAGGAAAGTAGGGAGGAATTCTTATTAAACCACCCACAAATTGCATTGTTTTTCTTTCACGTTTTATAGTTGAAGTCTTGTTGATTGACAGTTTTGTGCTAATTTCTGCTGTATGGCAAAGAGACTTACACATATACTTTTTTTTTTTTTTTTTCTTTTTTTGGGCCACACCACAAGGCTTGTGGATATTTAGTTCCCCGATCAGGGATTGAACCCAATTCCCCTTGCAGTGGAAGTGCAGGGTCTTAATCACTGGACCACTAGGGAGGTCCCTATGTATAAAAATACTAAAATACTGTATGCTGCTGCTGCTGCTAAGTGGCTTCAGTCATGTTCGACTCTGTGTGACCCCACAGACGGCAGCCCACCAGGCTCTGCTGTCCCTGGGATTCTCCAAGCAAGAACACTGGAGTGGGCTGCCATTTCCTTCTCCAGTGTATGAAAGTGACAAGTGAAAGTGAAGTCACTGAGTCGTGTCCAACTCTCAGCGACTCCATGGACTGCAGCCTACCAGGCTCCTCTGTCCATGGGATTTTCCAGGCAAGAGTACTGGAGTGGGGTGCCATTGCCTTCTCCGAAAATACTGTATAGAATATATAATATTCTTCTCCATTATGGTTTATTCCAGGAGGTAGTTCCCTGTGCTCTACAGTAGGACTTTCTTTTTATTCATGCAATGTGTTCTTTCTTTTTATATCTCTATATTCTAGGAAGGTACTGTTGAACCTACTCAGTCATTTAAAGTGATAAATATTGTGCAAATTTCTATTCTGTTAAGGCAAATCTACACTATGTCTCCTGCCTCTCCCCTCCTCCCCCCAATTTAAAAACTAGACTGTCAAGGGACCCCAGAATAGTGTGGCTTACTCTGGTCTTGAATCATTATGGGCACCTACTATTTGTTCACTACACATTGAGTCAAAAATACATTGGGCAGCATTGTGTTCAGTGTGTATAACTGAGTAACACGTGCCACATATTAAATCCTTAAAGTGGAAGCTTGAATGTTTAAAAAGCCATAGGAGTCTCTACAGAAATTCTTAAAAAGTATTTATTTATTTGGCTGTGCCGGATCTCTGTTGCAGCAGGCGGGATTTTTAGGGAAGTCCGAGTCTCTACATAAATTTATCACAGATTTTTTTGTAGGACAAACTATAAAACAGATGGAATTAGCTGATTCTGTGAATAAGTTCCATAGTCATTACTTTCATCGAACTTGGAGAGAAAATTATTTTAAGGCTACAAAAAGAACAGTTTTACTTAAACCAGGACCCAGGACCCTTTCTTCCTTTTAGGTAAACATGCAGGGCCTGAGTCAGGAGAGCCGACAGGGCCCCCCGGGGCCATCTTTGAGGGGGTGTGGGCTTGCGCTGTGTTGAAGGCCTGCACAGGACTGCAGTCTCAGCAGGAGGTAGGAAGGCTGCTGCGGGGAGGGCAGCAGTTGCGGGGCAGAGGCCAGGTGCAGTGGGGCGACTGGTCTTGGGGACAGTGGGACCAGGCTAGCTGAGGCTGTCAAAAAAGCAGGCAAATCAGCAGTTGCCAAATACCCTGTTCCTTCTCTCCAGACGTGTCAGAGGACACTCTTCCTGGTGGGTGCATTTGCCAGAGAAGCAGGTTGGTTCTTGAAGTCTTGTTTAGAGCCTTCATGCTTTTAACAAGTATTGAAGGCCCCACTGGGCAGGCTGCTGGCTGGGCTGTCTGAGTGGGCAGGTGAGGAGTGGCTGCTCTCCTCTGGGCATCTGTGAGGCAGGCGCTCACCCCTGTGGCTGCTGGGTGCATCAGGTCTGCACTGATGACACAGGGCTTGGTCCGGCAGGTAGAGGGACAGTCCAGAAGACCCTGCAGTCACAGCCCACCCTCCCAGGAAGAATGGAGGAGGATAAAGAGTGAGGAAAACACAGACACAAAACGAGAAGTCAGAAGCCACGGCTCTGGACTGCCTGGTGTTTGCACTGCACAAACATCATCTTTGCTGAGTCTTCCTCTTGCCCAGCTTATTAGAGGCTTTAAAAGGATCAGATTATTTTGGAACATTTGGCAAAGTTGCCATCAATAATGGCCCAGAATATTCAGATTAGAGGATCCAAATGCCATTGCGTATCTTGTTGGAGGATGCCCTCAGGGTTCAAAATGAGATGACAGCTGGGTAGGGATGGTAGGACACCTCTGCGCAGGCCCAGGGCTGCCCACAGGTCAGAGGACAAACATCACAAACAGGGACAGGAGCGGCTTCAGGACATTTATAAATCAAGCCCCACTTTTGCCAATTTCCTGTTGTCTTAAAACATTCAGAACAAAGCAGAGCTCTACTGACAACCCCCCATATCATCTTTGGGGGCTAGTGATGGACTCCCAGGGCGTCCATCAGGAACCACCTCTACCAGCCTCTGTTCTGTCAGAACCCAGGCAGGTGTCACTGTCAGTTCCTGGTCACAGGGCTCGCGCCCCTGAGACTGGGGCAGGAACTGAGTCCTAGTTGCTATTCTCAGACAAGCCAGCCCTGTCCTTGGGACGGGAGGTCCCCTCCAGGCCCCACTCCCAAGAACTCACAGCAGAAGCCCAGCTGGGCAGTCCTCTGTCCACTGCCAACAGCTTTGGCTCTGATTCTTCTCCATGCGCAGAGGACATCTTGAAATGTCAGTCCTGTGCTATCATTTGAAGAACCTGATCAGGCCTGCTTGAGAGGAACTTGGTCCCAGGCTGAGGCTCCCCTGTGCCCCGCCTGGACCCCTGCCCTCTGCTCTGCCAGAGCTCCAGGCTCTGAACCCTGACAAACTGCAGCACCCCTCTGCCACCTCTCCATGGCATCTTCCCAGTCTTACCCCTGACGCATTTACAATTTCCGTTTTCCAGGTGAGGAAGCCGCTACCCTCTGGTGGCCTTTCCACACCATGACATCATGCGCTAGGATGGCACAGTAGCCCCTTAGGTGGTCCCCAGCAGCAGGGGGCTTGGGTAAAGCCTTTGGAAATCTGATGCAACTCATGCCTTTAGGTTGCTGGGTTGTCAGGGGAATTCCAGAGACCTCTCTGGAAAAGAGGTCTTCATCCCAGTCTCAAAAATTTTAATGGGGTGGATGCCTTATAACATTCAACTTTATAAGGAAGATGGAATATTGTACTTGGTTAAACTGGTTTAGAAGTAAATTTCAAGATGATATGTTGTGAGAACAGGAGGGATAAAGCACTGCTGTTTACAGTTACTTTGACAGACATAAGAACTGTGCTATGTTAATCAAGTATTTAAGAACTCCAAATAGTAACATTTCACACATATGTGCAGAAATATACTTTCTATACAAAAAAAAATATTTTAAAGACATAGTTCCCTTTTGGTCTTATGTTTTTATTTCTGGAGAAATATATTAAGCTCTATAAATTTGATATCATAATACATTCAGTTCTATACTGCTGCCTTCAAAGTTTTCAGAACTTTGGGTCATAAGATCCCTTAACACTTTCTAGATCAGGTGTCCTTTGTTGATATAGAATTATTTTTATTAAGTGTGGCCATTTAATTTGGGTTTAGAAACACCTTTTAAAAAAGAGATTTGTTCTTGAGTCTCTCAAGTAAAATAGAATAATCTCTCACTCTGTTGCATAATTTATCTATATTCCTTGTAAAAGGCGTCATTGTAGTTTTGACTTGGATAAAATTTCTCTTTTAAACAAATATTTATTTGGCTGCATTGGGTCTTAGCTGCAGCACGTGGGATGCAGGCTCTCCGTAGTGGCATGCGGGCTCAGTAGTTGCAGCTTGCTGGGTTAAGGGCTTAATTGCTCTGAGGCACATGGGATCTTTGTTCCCCAGGGATGGAACCTGAGTCCCCTGAAGTGGAAGGTGGGTTCTTAACCATGGGACCATCAGGGAATTCCCTGAAACTGTTTTCTTAATTTCCTTTCCTGATGGCTCATTCTTAGTATATAAAAATGCAACTGACATTTTAAAATTGATTTTATATTTTGTAACGTTGCCAAATTCTTTGATTAGTTCTAACAGACTTTTGTGGAATCTTTAGGATTTTCTCTATATAAGATCATGTCATCTGTGTAGAGATAATAATTCGTCCTTTCTGATTTGGATGCCTTTTATTTATCTTGCCTAATTGCTTTGGCTAGGACATCCATTAGTATGTTGAATAGAAGTAGTAAGAGGGAACATATAGTTGGATCCTATGTTTTTAATCCATTTAGCTCATCTGTGTCTTGACTGGGGAGTTGAATCAATTCAAAGTAGTTTACTGATAAGGACTATTGTTGTTCAGTCACTCAGTCATGTCCGACTCTTTGTGACCCCATGGACTGCAGCATGCCAGGCCACCCTGTCCCTCACTATCTCCTGGAGTTTGCCCAAGTTCATGTCCATTGAATTGGTGATGCCATCCATCCATGGCTATAGGACTATAGCTATCTGAAAATAGTTTTGACCAAGATCCTCTGATAGGATCTTAGGGAACTCCTTGGTATTCTGGGGCTTAGTAAGTGTCCCTAGCCTACACTCTGAGAACTGTTGCTCTAAGGTATTTCAATCAGCATGTTTGTGTTGACAAGATGTTTATGGCTTGACACACATACACAAAGACCAAAAAACCACCCCAAATCCCCCAAACTAAACCTGTTTCCAAGGAAACGTATATAATATATTCAAGTGCTGTGATTCATGGGGTCGCAAAGAGTCAGGCACGACTGAGTGACTGAACTGAACTGAATCACTTTTGGAGCCTAGGACACCACAGGTGTTAAAGGCATAGCCTAAGAGTATAGGGGATGTAGTATTTGTGAAATGTTCTTGATTCCAGGAACATTTTGAGCAGATTCTTAAACCGTAAATATTTCTCTTTTGTGTCAAGTGTGAAATTGGAATCTGACAACTTTCTTCTTCTTAAGGATGTGAAGCGTTATGTGGGTAGGCAGGGACACTACTCCTTGCCCCACCAACCACCCCAGGAGAGTGCTACTGTCGATGTTTAATAAAATACCTTTTCTTCTTCGTTCTTAAAGAGCATCTCGATGCAAAGTTCTTGTGTAGCTGCACAAAACAAATGCTCTGGAACACAGGGCACAATCTGAAGCATTATATGCCTCAAACATTTAATGTCATAAAATACTTATTTGTCTACACGTTTGAAGATGTATCTTTGATCTGCAGTAATAACTCTTTGTAGCAGGTAGAGACACTTTGTAATCTTGCAAATCTTACAGATCTTCCTTGGCTTATGATGGAGTTAAGTCCCAATAAACCCATCATAAGTTGAAAACATCATAAGCTGAAAATGCATTTAATACATCTAACCTACCAAACTTCACAGGTTAGCCTCACCTACATTAAAAGTGGTCAGAACAGGTATATTGGCCTCCAGCTGGGCAAAATCATCTAATAGCGAGTCTGTTTTATAATAAAGTGTTGACTGTCGCATTTAATTTAGTGAACACGGTACTGAAAGTGAAAAACAGAGTGTTTCTAAGATATCAGTTGTTCATCTTCCTGATTGTGCACCACTTGAGTATCTGACCGCACATGCTGCCCAGGAAGAGATCAAGATTTGAAGTATAGTTTCTAATGAATATGTATCGCTTCACACCATGGAGCAGTCGTAAAATCATTAAGTCCAGACATTTGTACTTAGTGAAATATTTATTGAATGCCTTCTACATGTGAGGCACTATGTGAACCAATTTCACTCAATTTTTAAAAAGCCATTAACTGCACTCACTTTACCCTTTTGTAACGAAATAAGGGGTACTTTCTTTGTTTCTTAAGCAATAAAAACCTTGTTAATTCACTTCCTCAACTTCATGTTGTAGAGATGCCAAATATAATAACTCGTTTCTCAAAGAAGCTAACAATGCAATTCTGTTGCAGGGACATAGAAAAGGGAAAACCTCGCAACTATGGCTTATTTACAACTGGAAGAAGAAATAAAGGAAATTGTCAACAGAGGAAACTTACACTGAAACGAAACTGACTTTCTGTGTACCTCAAAAAGCAGACCGGCACCAAGAGGTGGAAGCTAGTAGCAGGTATGCAGGTGTCGCTTAGAACAGAGCCTGGTCTCCAACAGTGAGGGCTGGCGCGAGGGCGGACACGGGGCTCTCAGGCCCGCGTGGGAAAGCTGGGCTCCGAGCCCCTTTGCCGGACCTGCCCGCCGGCTCCGCCAGAAGTCGGCCCGCACGGGGGCAGGCGAGCGCGGAGCACGCGTTCTCGCAGGGCGGAAGCCGCCCTGCCCAGGAGCGACGCGTCCACAGAGGACACGGCAGAGCTGGAGGCGCCCCCGGGACCGGCGGCGAGCGAGCGAGCAAGCAGGCGGGCCAGCCCCGAGGGAGCGCCCACAGCCCTGGCCCGCAGGCCCGCAGCCCTGACCTCGCGACCCCGCGTCGACGTCGGCGGCCGCGACGGCTCGGGCGGGAGCGCGCGAGCCCGAGGAATCTCGCGATTGGCCGGCCGGGCGCCCGCTCCCAAAATGCACCGCATGGCGCGTCATTGAAGAGAGACCATGATGGCGGCGGCGCTGGGGCCCCCAGAAGTGATCGCTCAGCTGGAGAACGCGGCCAAAGTTCTGATGGTGAGTGCCCGCGCCCCCGCGCCCCGCGCCCGCGGTCTCTGGCGGCGCTGCCGTGCTCGGCCTTGGCGCCCGCCGGACTGGCGACCGGCCGGGGCCTCCCGGGAGCCCAGGGCTGGAGCAGGCGGCGGTGGCGTGGCGCAGGACTCTCCTCCGCCTGCGCTCCTGCCTTAGCGCCCCTGGCTGGGCTGTCCGCTCCCTGGCTGTGCGGCGCCCCAGCCGCGCCACCGAGTGGGGCCGAAGGAATGCTTCGTGCGCCCCGACCCTCCGCTCAGGGTCGGGGGGAGGCGGGCGCTAGGTCTGGGCTGTGCGCGCCGCTCGAGAGCGGGTGCCGGCGAAGGGCTGGCATGGCCCGGGTGCCGTCTGCAGCTGTGGTTTCTCTCGTGCCTTTGGGTCCCCGAGCGCTTTCTCCCACCTGCGACCGCGGCTGGGCAGCCTCAATCGGCCGCACAAGGAAGGAACGGCGGGAGGGAGGGAGGGGAATCCTAGGACCAAGGTCATTGGGGCAGAACTTTGTCTGGGACCGAGCTCCGTGCGGGTCGTGCGTTGTGGAGAGTTTGGTGTGCAGTTCTCCTGGACTTTTTCTGCTGCAGTACAATGAACAGAACAATTTAGTCAGTAGGTTATTACCTACTCGAGAAGGTGAGGCCGAGTCAAAGAGTAAGGCATTCCACTCAGAGTAGAAGCAAGGATAAACCATGTTTAGTTACTCAGTAAACTATTTGCTGGCTCAGTTTTCTTTTTGTAAACCACGACTTCCGTGTTTGTAGATTTCTCTGGCAGTTAGAGGCTTGATTCCTTGAATTGACAAATAGCCTTCGTAAGAATTGGATGCAGCAATCTTCGGTACCTTTGTACACCTCCCCCCCCCCCTTTTGGTTCGGTGATTGAGTTACGTGTTCAGGCATCACATTTTAAGACATTTGAACTAATTCTCATATAGTTTGTAGTTCCTTTTCTCAAGTTTTGTTTTCACACCCAACACCGGGTAGCTTATGAAATTTAGCTTATGAAGCTGAGAAGTTTAATTAAAGCAGGATTTACTTGCCGCAATATGAGCGAAGTTAGGTGAATCGTTTTATCACAAAAAATGACTTAGGGAACGTTTTCAGACTCTTGCAACTTAAGTCCAGAAAAAAACTAGCTGTTATTCCCCTTAAATACCATGCTCCTAAAATCTCTGACTTAACAGCGTTTCCTGAGATATCTGGGAATTTTCTATAAGGTAGAGGCCCCGTTTTCATTAGACTTTAGAAGGAGTATGTGACCCCCCCCGCCAAACACTGCTTTAGTTCTCATGGCGATTAATATAGAATAGTTGTCCTTCATAGTTGGTCTCAGTACTGGTTAGTATTTGTGCTTGGTAGGACCTTTGGGAGTAGGGGAGAAGAGTCCGAGTAAATTCTAGAAATTGAGTGCATATCACCGGCCAGACACTGTCTTGATGCTTTACATACTTGCAACCCCTTTACAAGGTTGAGAGAGAGCTTAAGTAGCCAGGTTACATAATTACTTAGTGGCTGAATTAGGTGTACAATTCCCATTTGTGCCTCTAAAGCTGGGTCTCTTTCTGCTCTGCCTCACCACCTCTCCTGTGTGTTGTATTGGATTCTATTTACATACTTGAAATCTTTCCAGAGAAGAGTATTGAAAAAAGTGTTATTAAAATAGAAAATTTCTTTTTGGAAAGTCCACTTACTGTTTGGCAGTGTGGATGCGTAGCAGAGACTGCATGGTTTCCCAGATGGAAGCTGCAGTCATCTTAAGAGTGACAACTGACATTTTACCCAGTGCTTACTGTGTGTGAAGGCACTATGCCAGCCACTTCACATGTATTACCATATTTGATTATCAGTAACTGTGAGGTAGTTACTTTCCTTTTCATTTTATGGACTAAGGGACTGAAATATGTAGATGTTAAGTAATTTACCTTAATTTTCAAAGAAAGTGGTAGAGTGGGAAATCCAATGCAGGTTCATCTGTTACAGTGCGTGGTTTTTAGCCTTTGGGGTAGTGGGAATAGAAAGCAGGTGAACTAATTATTTGGGGTTACCTGGCATGCTGAAGTCCCTGGGGTCACAAAGAGTTGGACATGACTTAACTTACGAGAAACTTAACTGAAGATTGTCAAACCTCTTTCAGTTCAGTTCAGTTGCGTCCGACTCTGCGACCCATGAACTGCAGCACGCCAGCCCTCCCTGTCCAACACCAACCCTTGGAGCCTACCCAAACTTATTTCCGTTGAGTCGGTGATGCATCCAACCATCTCATCCTCTGTCGTCCCCTTCTCCTCCTGCCCTCAATCTTTCCCAGCATCAGGGTCTTTTCAAATGAGTCAGCTCTTCTCATCAGGTGGCCAAAGTATTGGAGTTTCAGCTTCAGCATCCAGTGAACACTCAGGACTGATCTCCTTCAGGATGGACTGGTTAGATCTCCTTGCAGTCCAAGGGACTCTCAAGAGTCTTCTCCAGCACTGCATTTCAAAAGCATCAATTCTTCGGTGCTCAGCTTTCTTTATAGTCCAACTCTCACATCCATACATGACTGTTGGAGAAACCATAGCCTTGACTAGACGGACCTTTGTCGACAAAGTAATGTCTTTGCTTTTTAATATGCTGTCTAGGTTGGTCCTAGCTTTCCTTCCAAGGAGTAAGCGTCTTTTAATTTCATGGCTGCAGTCACCATCTGCAGTGATTTTGGAGCCCCCCAAAATAGTCAGCCACTGTTTCCACGTTTCCCCATCTATTTGCCGTGAAGTGATGGGACTGGATGCCATGATCTTCGTTTTCTGAATTGTGAGGTTTAAGCCAAGTTTTTCACTCTCCTTTATCACTTTCATCAAGAGGCTCTTTAGTTCTTCATTGCTTTCTGCCATAAGAGTGGTGTCATCCGCATATCTGAGGTTATTGATATTTCTCCCGGCAGTCTTGATTCCAGCTTGTGCTTCTTCCAGCCCAGTATTTCTCATGATGTACTCTGCATATAAGTTAAATAAGCAGGGTGACAATATACAGCCTTGATGTACTCCTTTTCCTGATTTGGAACCAGTCTGTTGTTCCATGTCCAGTTCTAACTGTTGCTTCCTGACCTGCATACAGATTTCTCAAGAGGCAGGTCAGGTGGTCTGGTATTCCCATCTCTTTTAAGAATTTTCCATAGTTTATTGTGATTGTCCTTAATCAGTGTGCGCACTGATAATATAAAATAATGGAGAACACATACATTAATTGATACTTTATATTTGTTTTAAAACTGGAGTAGGTTTTAATGAATCTAAATGCAACTTTAATAAGAGGGGTTCATGATTGGTTTTCATGGTTTTTATTGTGGAATTTGGTTAACATTTTAAAAGCATTAGCCAAAATGTAGTGCTGTAGAACAGTTCTTTCCATTTTATTTGATTCTCTATTTTTGGCTGCTCTGGGACTTCGTTGTTGTGTGTGGGCTTGCTCTAGTTGTGTGAACTGGTGGTTTCTCCTGTGGAGCACGGGCCCTAGGGCACGGGCTCAGAAGTTGTGCAGCACGCTCTTAGTTGCTCCGCAGCATGTGGGATCCTCTGGGATCAGGGATTGAACCCCGTGTCTTCTGCATTGCCAGGCAGATTCTCAACCTCTGGACCACCAGGGAAGTCCACCATTTTATTTGATTCTTAAATCAGCCCTGTGAAGTGGATGGGAGAAGAGTTATTCTTAAACTTTGTAAATGAGAAAATCCGAGGTTCAAAGATGTTAACTCTGTGCCCGTGGTCACACAGATGGTTTGGCTCTGAAATTCGATCTCTGGCCACTCATTCTACACAGTGTCTTCAGTACACATGTGCTAGGCATGATGTTGTACATGCTGGGGAAACAGGAGAAAAGAGACCTTAAAAAAATATATATTTATTTGGCTTTGCCAAGTCTTAGTTGTAGACTGTGGGATCTAGTTCTCCCACCAGGATTGAACCCTCAGCCTGTGCAGTGGAAATGCTGTCTTAACCACTAAACTGCCAGGGAAGTCCCAAATTCAAGTTTTGCTTTTTGGAACTTTCTGTAATTTTGTCCTCTAAATATTTTTGATCTGTAGTTGGTTGAATCTGTGGATACAGAGGACTGAAAATAGTTATTTACAAGTGTAAGTTGCAGTACATTTAGAGCTGATGATTCTTGCAGAATGTTTTTTCTTAAAAGTTTTAAGTCTTGACAGAGTTCCTGTCATTAGGTTCAGTCTGAAGCATTTCGTATCTGTCAGGTACCTTAGGGACAGGCTCTGGGGTGGACCAGCAGGCTGGTGGAGCCCTTCTGCTGCTGCCACTTGGACCCAGCTCCCACTCCAGCCCCCTTGGCCGGGTGCCCCGGGCCTCCTAGAGGCATGTTCATGAGTGCCTGTCCTCACTGCTCCTGTGCATGCTCATTGTCCTGTTGGGGTTTGCTTACAAAATACAGGTTCAAGGATAAAATGGTTAAGAATTTCAGGATGGCCACCACAGAGTGTCACATTAAGGTCGAGGCCCTTTGGAGAGAGCTGGTCACACACTCAGGAAGCTCTCCTGGGGCTCTATAGACCGGCACCTGTCCATCACATTGGATCAGCTCCCTCCTCCCTGAGCCTCCCAAGCAGGTATGCCCCTGGCTTGGAACAGCCTTCTCCCGCTTGTACCGGGTGGATGTTTGGCTTTTCAGATCTCAGTGTAATTGTTTACTTTGGCAGAAACAAGCCTGAGCACTCTGGACTAGATTAAACGCTCATCTCACATCACCGTTTGCTTTAGTAACATTGATGACACCTCCAGTTTTATGCTACTTGTCGATTATGTGATTGACTCCTCTGCTGGATTGTGAGCTCCTGGGAAACACAGATTCTGTTTGTTTTTGTTTATCATTGACTGACTTGTGTCTGAAGCATCTAGCACATTGCCTAACACAGAGTGGACGTTTGATTGTAATTTGTGGATGGAAATATGTTGTAGGGGAGGGTTCCAAACAGGGTACTTGGGTTTGAAGTTTGACTACATTTTCTCTTTGTAAGATTCTGGATAAGTTTCTATCTTTCCAGCTTCCGAGGACCCGTCTCCCGTCGCTTTTCTCTGAATCTGCACAGCAGCTCTCTCCATCTTTTCATCTCTCATCCCATCCTTGGTTCTGTCTGAGAGCATTTTGTTCCTGCTCCCTCTGCCTGAAGGACTTTTCCTCACTCTCACCTGATCCTTCAGGTCTCAGGAATGCCCTCCTTAGCTTCCCAGAAAGGTGAGACTCACCTGTCCTGAACTTAGATACATCTGCACCACTTGGGTTACATTTGTTTGTGTGATTAATGAATGAATTTTGGTCTCATTGGCTGGATGCTAATATGTATTAGCTTAGGAACCTAATTTGCACTTAATATTTGGTCGGTAATATTTGCTGAAGGAAGGGAATGAGTAAATGGGGAGGGGAGATGGACCCAGGGGGATAGGCAGGGTGGGTGATCTAAGGTCGCCCTGCAGTAATCCATGTCAGTTTTGTGGTTTCTCTGGGTGACAGCAGTGTGAAGATCGTCCTGAGAGAAGTAAGAGGTTAAGTCCGAAGACCAGTTAGGAGGCTTTTGACGTTGTTCTGCAAAGAGAGGATGAGACTCTGCACAAAGCTAGGGTGGAAGAGGGATATGTTAATATTCTTCCAAAAAATTTTTAATGCCAAGATGATTCTTTCGGTAAAAGAGAGTGCATGTGTATTTGAGGGAGGCTGGGGAGCTTGAACAGCTTGTATAAGCTAAGAATTTCTGAGTTTTTATCTTAGTAGAAATTTTATTTTGGTCCATAATATAAGCATATAAAAGTATAAAATATATTTATTTTATGAAATTCAGAAATTCCAAATATAAAATTCCTTGACCCCATTTCTGCTGGTCTGTCTATATTTTGTGACTTTGTGGCAGGGATTAGAGAGCTAATTGGAAAGCAATAGTAGTATGATGGTGACATAGATAAGATGTTAGAAAATCAACCCATTGCTGGACCAGGCAGCATAAGTACTGACTCTTAGGAATTGAGCAGCAGGAAAACATAGCGGTTCTGGAGCCAAGCTGTTTGGATTCTTCTTGGCTCCACCCATGACCAGACGTGTGACACTTGGCAAGTCACTTAACCTCTGTGTCTGTTTCCTCATCTCCAAAATAGCAAAATATATTATTTCCAGGAAGTTACTATATAGATTAAGTGGTTTTATTTACTTGAAAAGAAACATGTTTAATACAGTGCCTGGTACATAGTAAGTGTTCTAGAAGTGATAGCTGTTATTTTGTACATTAATCTGTCAAATAACATTGCATGGAATCATGTAACTCTAGGTAATCTCATAGGAAGCACTTAGTAAATATTTGCTGAATTAATTAAATTTCTTCAAGTGTCTTCTGTTCAAGTGGCCTCTATATCTGCACTCTCCAGTGAGGTAGCCAGTAACCACAGGTGGTTGTTGAGCCCTTGAAAGATGGCTGGTGCAAAGGAGGAACTGAGTTTTTTACTTTAAAACAGTTGTGTGGGGGCAGTGGCTACTATTTTGGGCAGCTCGGGTGTAAAGTGTGACTGTATCTCTTTGGTTTCATCATCTGGTCTGTAAATACTGATTCCTTTGTGACTCCTGCCAGGCTCCTCTGTCCATGGGATTTCCCAAGCAAGAGTACTGGAGTGGGCTGCCATTTCCTTCTCCAGGGGATCTTCCCGACCCAGGAATTGAACCCTTGTCTCCTGTATTGGCAGGTGGATTCTTTACCACTGAGCCGCCTGGGAAGCCATCTTTAATTTGTTTTAGATTATTATTCTGATTCTTTTTCTTGCTGTAGAATCATGAACTGTATCAAGCAGATTTTCTTACACAGACATCATAAGAGAGAAGACACTGTCACATATCCTTTTAGCAAATCATGTTGGTTCAGGTTCTTGTGACAGAATATTGGGTAATGAAGTAGTTCTGTGTAATGGATGAGAATTCTGAATTGCCTCTTCGTCCTTGGAGCTGTGTCGTTCGCTTGTTGATTCTTGAGTCTGAGAAAATCCACCTGGGGCAGGGTTTCTCAGCCCTGTCACTCTTGGTGTTTCGGGCTGGGCTGTGCACTGTAGGACCTTTAGCAGCATCCTTGCCTTTTCTACACTCGTTGCCAGCAGCGCCCCCTCCCAGTTGTGGCAACCAGAAGTGTCTCCGGACATTGCTAGCTGCCCCCTGGGGCACACAGAGGCCTCAGCTGAGAACTGATTTCGAGTATCACCATCACAAGACAAGGGCTGAGATTACACTTAGATGATCAGTTTTATCATCATTAGTGGAGTTGTCCCTTAGAACTTTGTGCTGTGATAAGAATGTTCTGTGTGGTCCAGTGTGGTAGCCGCCAGCAACGTGGGGTGTTAAGTTAAGCACTTGAAATGTGGCTAGTGCAGCCAAGGAACTGAATTTTCTGTTTCATCTATTTTTAAAATTGTTTTTAACTGGAGGATAATTGTTTTAAAATATTGTGTTGGTTTCTGCCCTACATCAACATGGATCAGAGGTACATGTATGTCCCCTTCCCTTTGAAGTTTCATTTCATTTCAACAAATGTGGCCAGTCACTGCTGTTTTAGACAGTGTGGGTTTAGTATGTTGCTGTATGTCTTTTTGCATTCATCTTCTGATTTACATTTCAGTTGTGAAATGCCTTTCCTTATCAATTTTTTTCTCTTTGTCATTATGGTTAAAAAATGAAAAATTGTTAATTCTCAACACTGTTCAATGAAACTTAAAAAAAAAAGCTACAAAGATGGTGTTCCCAGGTTTCATTTTTACCTTCTAGGAAGATCATATTATACTCTGAGCAATGTAGTAAAAAAAAAAATTGAGGATAATGTAATGGTACTGATTTATTTTTATTTTACTATTGTATTACTTTTCTAGGAGGCGTTAAAATCACTTCTTTTTTAAAATTTTTGTTATTATTTTAGTTTTTTCTTAGCATAATTTGAAATAATTGATGAGTTGTGATGAAATAATCCTTAGAATGATGCAGTAAGAAAATTTTTCAAGATATAGAAAAACTATGATCACCAAGATCATTTTCTGTATCTTAGAAGAAAGTCCAGTGGATCCATAAGTGACTTCAAATTACAGTGAGTTTTATTTTATTTTTTAAAAATAGAATTTGCCTTTATTCTTTGGAAGACCTCTAAGTAAAAATCATGAAATATTAAGCCTTGCAAATAGTTAAAACTGGTTTAAAAAGAAATCTCCAAAATTGAGTCCAGTGGACCTTGATGGTTTACTAACAGTTTACTGACAATTCAAGGGAGTAGCCTTTTTGTTTCAACATTAGTTCATGTTTGCTGTAGTTTTTTTTTTTTTTTTTTAAGATCTTTCTATCAGGTTAAGGAAATCTCCATTCATTCCTACTTTGCTAAAAATTTAGTCATTGATCTTAATTTGTTAAACATGTTTCTGCATTTTCTTTAAAAAACGATAATGTCGTTTTTCTCCCGCAATGTGTCCAGGGCAGAGAGGACTGTGGCTGTAGGGGCAAGCAGCCCTGTGGGAGCTGTGGCCTTGGTGCGGAAAGGAGGCCCTGGGGCCAGGAAGAGGTGAGGAGGCTGGAGGGCCTGGTGTCTGCGGGCCAGCTCCTGGGGCTCCCAGGCGGGCAGAGAACTGACCTTCATTTTGTCCTCTAAGACTCTTAATGTTTGTGTCTTCCTTCATTCTAAATAATTTTTCATATCTGTGTTCAGTTTTCTTCTCAATGTATCTAGTCTATCTTTTAATTTGCCCCATTGAGTTTTTAAAATATTTTGTTTGTGGTGTATTAACTTACAGTAAAATTCACAAATTTTGGATGTTCATTTTGAGGAGTTCAGACAGTTGTGTATATACCCTTGTAACTACCATCCAAACAAGGTCTATGTCTATGAATATTCAAGTTTTTCTTACTGCTCCTCAAAATTCTGTTGTCTTGTGCATGTTCATGCTAAGTAGCTTCAGTTGTGTCTGACTTGGCGACCCCATGGACTGTAGCCCGCCAGGCTCCTCTGTCCATGGGATTCTCCAGGCGAGAATACTGGAGTCGGTTGCCATGCCCTTCTCCAGGGGATCTTCCCGACCCAGGGATCAAACCTGTGTCTCAGTCTCCTGCATTGGCAGGTGGGTTCTTTATCATTAGCACCACCTGGGAAGGCTCTGTTGTGTTATCTTCCTTCTTATATATTTTTTAAAAATGTGGTAAAATATAACATAAATTTTTCCATTTTGAGTACTTTCACATTGTTGTGCAACCATCATCAATATGTCCAGAATTTTTTATCTTCCGAAAGTGAAACTGGTTCCTCTAAACAATAACTACACATTCTCCCCATACCCCATCTCCTGGTACCCACTATTCTACTTTCTTTCTCCATGAATTCAACTATTTTAGGTATCTCATATGTGTGGAATCATACAGTATTTGTCTTTTTGTGGCTGTCTTATTTCACTTAGCATAAGATTTTTGAGATTCATCCACGTTATGTGCCAGAATTTCATTCTTTTATCAAACTGAATATATCCCATCCTGTGGATGTATTATTTATCCATTCGTCCGTCAGTGGACACTTGGTTGTTTCTACCTTTTGGCCATTTTGAATAGTGCTGCTATGAACGTTGGTATACAATCTTTTTGAGTCGTGCTTTCAGTTCTTTTGAATGTATACCTAAAGGTGGAATGCTGTCTTGTATAGTGTGTGTAATTTTTTGAGAAACTGCCACTATCTTCCATGGTGGCTATGTATTTTTTCAACCTGGCACCATTTTATATTCCCTCCAGCAGTGGACAAGGGTTCCAGTTTCTTTACATCCTTGCCAACAGGTTATTTTCTGGGGTTTGTTTTTTTTTTTTTGCTTTGTTGTGTTTCATGAAGTGCTGTATCATTGCAATGTTGACATGTTTCCCAGATTAGTGATCTTGAGACTTTATCAAGTGCTTTTTGGCCATTTGTGTATTATCTTCTTTGGAGAAACATGTATTCAGGTTTTTTGCCCCCCCCTCCTTTTTTTTTGGCCATGCTATGTGGCGTGCAAGATCTTTGTTCCCCAAGCAGGGATCAAACCCGTGCCCCCTGCATTAGGAGCAAGGAGTGTTAACCACTGGATGGACAGAGAGGTCCCTTCCTTTGCCCATTTAAAAATTATTTTTTATTTTTAGCTGATGTTGTAAGAGTTCTTTATAGATTCTGGCTATTAATCCCTTATCAGATATGTGACTTGTAATATTCAGTAATTTTCTGAATTTCTCCCATTCTCTGAATTGCCATTATCTCCATTGATAGTATCATTTGATGTACAAAAGTTTTTATTTTTGATAACATCTGCTTCATATGTTTTAAATTTTTATTTCAAACATTTTATATTAAATTTCTGGCATTTCCAGTATCTGTGAGTGTTGCTAGTTTGATGCTTTGATTTGCTGTTCTGCAAACTTAGGGTGGCTTGTGTCTTCATATGTTTAGAATTCTAATATCAGCTCTGGAAGTGTTTGTGGTAAACTCCAAGACACAGGACTACTTAATGTTTCTTGGGTAAAAGTTTCCGGGCCTCATGGGTTCTGTTGAAGTGGAACAAGAAACCTGTCTGTGGACCTGCTTCTGGTTGTCAGCTGTCTGAAGTCATTTTCCCTCCTTCATCCGCCACTGGGGGCCAGACTGGCAAGCTTCTCCCTTTTTTCCTTCCTCCTCCTCCCCATTTTTTAAAAAGTTTACCCTTGTCCGGAGGATGCTAGCTTTCTGTGGAGTGTGTCCTTGTCTCAGGAGGGCCCTGGCTGTCTCTCCTGTGAGCTACACCTTGGGCAGCTATCCAGATGGAGCTTGAGGTCACTCAGGGTTGATATGTGTCTCCAGGGTGGTCCACGGGAACATGCTGTCATGTCATCTTTGGAGCCCTGCTTTTGCTTCCTTTCTCACTTCTGGGGATTCCTTGATTTCTTGTAAGCACAGCAGTATATTACAATTTTAAAGAAATGTTTTATTCACTACTTTAATTTGGTTTTAGCAAAAGAGTTGTTCAAGGTATCTGGTCATCATTACTATCAGGATTGAATGCCCACTCATTTAAAAAAGGACATGTTAAATAAGTGGGAAAGCACATAGAACAATGTAAATTATACCCCTGTACCTGTCTCCTTGGGTAATATGTTAATAGTCATTTTACTTACAGTCTTTAAAATAAAATCACAGATGTGATTCAGGTCCCTTTGGGTTTCCTTTAGATACCATTCTTCAGACCCTGCTTCTTCATCTATAATGATAACCACGATTTTAAAGTTGTTTCCTTTCCGTGTTTGTACACTTTGCTTACAAAGGTAAATAATATAGTATATTGAGTTAAATTTTTTTTTACATAAATGATATATTGTATATGTCTCATCATTTGCTTCTTCAGAATAACTTTCAGAGTTTATCTCCTTGGTAAACATAGCTCTTACAAACCATTCTATGGTGGTACTGCATGTATTCCCCATTGGTGGGGGTGTCATTGTTGTTAACAGTCCTATAGGAATGTCTGGGTGTAGGGCAGAGGTTCTCTAGGAATAAATGCCCAGAAGTGGACAGGTGCACACCTTGCTGTTCAAGACCATGAACTTACTCTAGAGATTTGTGAATTTCAAGTGAATGGCCCATTTTAGATTGTCAGCAGTTTATAACTGTCTACAGTACCCTGAGCTCCCCAGGCTCTTGTTTTTGTACTGGACTTCTGTCAAGTATTCAGAGACAGCTCATTGTTTCAGCGTGCATTTCTGAAGTTCCCAGTGAGATCGAGTACGTCCCCTTGTTTATTAAGCAGTTTTCCTTCTACTCTGTGAGTTGTCTGTCCATTGGCTATTTTTCTGCTGAGATTGGATTTGGCTGTATGTAATAGGAAGTGCCAATGACAGTGCGTTAGCTCTGGGACTGAAGAGGATGAGCTGCTGGTCATGCTCCATGTTGTCCTTTCTTTTGTGGGGTTTTTATGATTAATCCTTTGTTAATTACATGCAGTGCAGTTATTGTCTTCTAATCATCTTTTATTTATGGTTAATGTTTAGGAAGTTATTTTAATATAATTGAATTGACTTAAAAAATTGTGCCTTTTATTTATTGTTTAAAAAGTCTTGCCCTACCCTGCTATTTTCCTGTGTCTTGTTAAAAGTTTTTTTAAAGTTTTGGTTTTCATTTTCACCTAGAATTTATTACTATGTGTTTAAATGGGTAGAGAGCTAATCTAACGTTTTTGCTTATAAATAGCCAACGTTCTAGTGCCTTTTATTGTAAAGTTTAGTCTTCACTAATTTGTTGCATCTCATGAGTTTCTGGGAATTATCTCTGTTCCATGGTTTGTTTTTTCCTGCTCTTTTACTGTGTTTTAAATTATTATTATGCCTTAAGTGTTGGAGGTGGAAAGTGTCAGACTTTATTTTTGGGGGCTCCAGAATCACTGCAGATGGTGATTACAGCCATGAAATTAAAAGACTCTTACTCCTTGGAAGGAAAGTTATGACCAACCTAGACAGCATATTAAAAAGCAGAGACATTACTTTGCCAACAAAGGTCCGTCTAGTCAAGGCTATGGTTTTTCCAGTGGTCATGTATGGATGTGAGAATTGGACTGTGAAGAAAGCTGAGCGCGGAAGAATTGATGCTTTTGAACTGTGGTGTTGGAGAAGACTCTTGAGAATCCCTTGGACTGCAAGGAGATCCAACCAGTCCATTCTAAAGGAGATCAGTCCTGGGTGTTCTTTGGAAGGACTGATGCTGAAGCTGAAACTCTAATACTTTAGCCACCTCATGAGTTGACTCATTGGAAAAGACTGATGCTGGGAGGGATTGGGGGCAGGAGGAGAAGGGGACGACAGAGGATGAGATGGCTGGATGGCATCACTGACTTGATGGACATGAGTCTGCGTGAACTCCGGGAGTTGGTGATGGACAGGGAGGCCTGGTGTGCTGCAGTTCATGGGGTCGCAAATAGTCGGACACGACTGAGCAACTGAACTGAAGTGTTGACACTTAAATTATTATTTTAAGTATTTATATCTGATTGAATAAGACCCCCTTCTTATTATTCTTTTTCTGCATGTTTTTAAATGGCTATTTTTTTGAACCTCAAGTGTGATGTACTTTTTATTTGAGGTGTAGTTGACATTTAACATTATGTTAGTTTTAGGGATTTCCTTGGCAGTCCAGTGGTTAAGACTCTGTGCTTCTAGTGCAGTGGGCGAGGGTTTGATTCCTGGTCAGGAACTAAGATCCTGCATGTCACGAGGTCAAAGACAAAACAAACAAAAAACAGCCCTAAAAACCCCACCCAAGTTATATTAGTTTCAAATGTATGACATAATGATTTGTATATATTGATAAATGACCACCATAATAAGTCTGGTTGACATCCACCGCCAATATTTTTATAATTTGTGTGTGTGTGTGATGAGAACTTTTAAGATCTGTTCTCTTAGCAATATTCGGATAAGCAGTTCAGTATAATTAATTGTGGGCTTCCCAGGTGGCTCAGCGGTAAAGAATCTCCTACTAATTCAGGAGACCTGGGCTTGATCCTTGGGTCGGGAAGATCCCTTGGAGAAGGAAATGGCAATCCACTCCAGTATTCCTGTTTGAGAAATCCCATGGAATAGGAGCCTGGCGGCTGCAGAGGCATACAGGCTTAGTGACTAAACAGCCAACGGAATGGTTGTTGCAGTCACCAGGCAGTGCTTTACACGCCCAGGACTTAGTTGTTTTGTAACTGGAAGTTTGTACCTTTTAACCACTTTCATTCATTTTGACCACTCCCCCCTTCTGCTTCTGACAGCCACCAGTTTCTGTTTTCTGTATCTTATGCTTAGGATTTTGCATTTTGTTGTTGTTATATTCCACATGTAAGCGAGACCATAAGGATTTGCTTTTCTCTGACTTTTTTCATTTAGCATAAGGCCCTAAAGCTCCCCTTTTCCAAATTATTTTGACTGTTTCTTGTCTTTTCTTAGATGTGTTTGGGTCACCTTGTCATATTCAGAGATAATACAATTCCAGTTTAAGTCTCAAAAAGGTTTATTTACTGTAGGTTGATTTTGGGAGATCCATAAGCACGTTTTTAACCACAGTTCTCTTAGCAATTATAAGGTGCATTCCTTAGCATCATCAGATGGGGGGACCAAAGAGGGGTCCTTGCCCAAGGCTTCCGAACTGCTGTGCTGCACAGATAAATAATTAGAAACCAGGTCTTTCTGATGGCTGTAAGGGATTTTTAAGAGAGTGGACCTGTTGTAAGCAGAAAGACTATATCCCTGTCTACCTGTCTAGTGAAAACTATGCTGCGTGCTCCATACTCAGTAAGTGTCATGGGTGAAAGGAGGGCTCTGGTGTCACAGAAACAGTAGAGAAAGGACAGAGGGCAACGAATACCTGCAGTATGAGTCGGGTGATGGAGGCTTCCCACGTGTGGGTACTGGGGGCTCACATGTGTTGGTGGTGTGAGGTCGGGTAGAGACGTCTCTTGTGCTCCATCTAGGGGAAGGTCAAGAGAGGCTGGCAAAGAGGGACGGGATTGAAGCAGCTGTGAAGAGGAGGGCCTTCTAGGTCAGAGCTGCCTGCGGGTCTTGGGGAGTGTGTTTGGCTTTGACTCCCAGCCTGTTGAATCTTCGGGCACTGGGGTTTTTTTTTTTTTTAAGACAAAGAAGTTTCTCAGGACTTTATAATAACTTGCTATTTGGAAACTGTTACAAACTCATTTTCAAGGAGAAAGAATTTGAAAGTTTAGTTTTGAGAAATTAAAGTGAATACCATCTTGTACCTTAACATATTGACTTGATGATTTTATTGTTTGTATGGTCATGTTCAACCAGGTGATTAATACAAGCTTTTAGTTTATACTTCATCATTTGAACTTAAAAATGGAATTCATTTTTTATGTTATATTAAAATTGTATTCAGACTTGTATCTTATTGAGTGAATGATGTTAGGCTGTCCCAGGATCATTAACTTTGGGAGCTGTTTTGTTTGTAGAACTTGTATTCATAAACAGTATAGCAGGTGGTGGTAGAGTTTTGCGTGCTGTGTATTCAGGTCATAGTCAGCAGATGAAGAGTCTTGTGAGAGCACAGACTCAACTCCTTCAATTAGGGAAAATGGTGGAATGAAGAATTTGCAAATGAAAAAATATTTATATTTAGCATAGTTAGCTTTTCACAGTATTTTATTAATAAACTCTTTAGAAATATTCAGTGGGACTTCCCTGATGGTTCAGTGGCTAAGACTCTGTGTTTCCAATTTAGGGGATGCGGGTTTGATCCCTGGTTGAAACTAAGACCCTGCATGCTGCAACTAAGAGTTCCCCTGCTGTAACTAAACATCCTGAGTGCTGCAACTAAGACCTGGTGCAGCCAAAATTAGGGAAAAAAAAAAAAAAAACAAGTGGAATGTAACACAGTTCTTTTAGAAAGACTGATACATAGATGGTTTACAGTGTCGGTTTCGGGTGTGCAGCATAGTCCGTGTTTTTGTAGGTTATACTCCATTGTGGATCATCACAAGACAAGGGCCACAATCCCCTGTGCTGCACAGCATAATCCTTCTCTGTTTACTGTAGTTTTTAGTGGAAATGTTTTCATTTTTACCTGGAGAGCTGTAGAGGGTGCTATATCATTAGGAATAGTAGTCTGAACTGGCTTTAGCTAATTAGAATTCCTTTAGGCAAGAAAATCAAAGTTAGTTGACTTTTCTTGGATTTTTTAAAACTATTTTAACTGAAAATAGAGTGACTAATACTGCATAGTTGGTAGACTTTATATTGAGTATTGATTTAATGTATCTGGCAAAATGTTTTTCATCTTCCTAGGTCTTTGAATACACTTGAAGTGATTTCCCCGATTTATATTGGTTATAGCAACAGAGGTTTATTTTCTTGCCACCTCCCCCAATTGAGGAATCTGATATTTTAATCTGTATTCTGTACAAGCCAGTCTCTCCTTCTAAGCTTCAGATGGGTCTCAGTGAAGTCAAAGATAATCGAACCGTGGAATGGGAATGTATGTTTTAGGTCAGGCTGGTTCAGAAGATACTGTCTTTGAAAGAAATATTGTTAGAACAAAATGGAACTTGAAGACCTGAGCAGACTATCTTAAAAGATCATTTTTAGAAAACAGGTATTAGTAACTTTGGATTCAGTTTCACCTGTGCCCAAGAATTTAGAAGTTATTTGAACTTCATCAGTTTAAACAGAATGGTATATTTGGAAATAAAAGACAATATTAGCTATGTTTTTTAAAAGTTTACCAAAAAGTGTAAAATAAGTATCTACCTTTTGAAAATGTTAGGCAACTTGATTGAAACCTTGCCAGGAGTTTCTTCTGTTTTCTTGAAGGTGTTCTTTTGGTGTTTATTATAATGTTTAATACTGTAGTTCCTAAGCAAGAATTTGTCCTCCTGTTGTCCCCGAAAGTAAAAATATTTTCTGTTGTTGTGGGTAAAAGGATTGCTGTTGTTGAAGCCTCCTTATTAAACAAATGTGCTCTGTGTTTGTGTTTAACTCTCAAGGCACCACCTTCCATGGTTAACACTGAGCAGCGCCAGCATGCTGAGCATATATTCTTATCATTTAGGAAGTCAAAATCACCATTTGCAGTTTGCAAGCATATTTTGGGTAAGTGTGTTTACTTTAAAAATACCTAATTTTTCTATCTTGAACTTTAGATGTTTGAATTCATTTAAAAATGAGCAGGTTTGTACGGTTAAATTTTCCATTAGTCATTCCACTGGAGTGACTTTAAAGATATTCCATAAGGCCAGAGAGAAAACTTTGGTTTTGCTTTGGATTTTTCTTCACTAAGTATCGCACTCAATAAGTTGTTTTATTATTGGCCATAATGTCATAATGGTGGGAGGAAAAGCTAATGTTTTTTTCTATTGTTTTCAAGTATGATATCACTTACAGGAAATGCACCGTAATTCATCCCAGTGTTTTAAAGTTAAGATTATTTTTGGAGATTTCTACAGTTTCTTTTAGTTGTTTTTTTTTTTTTTTTCAGTTTTAAAAAAATCATATATAATAGTTTACTCAGCTCACGTAGTGAATATTAGTTCTGTGTGGGTTCTTCACTGTATGTCATAAAATGAAACATTGAGTTTTTACTCTTGTAAAAAATGTTTTGTTTGTACCTTATATCTGACATACATAGAGAGTGATCTCTTTCCTTTAAAAGTAATAACAGCAGTTATAACTTGTTCAAAGATGGCATCCTCTTTGCCTCTTAGATATTTTTCAATTATTATAAGAGAGATTTCATTGTTATTTTATGACCTGATTTTTGTTGGCTGTTTTTCTTATTTGGAATCATTTTTTGTATTCCCTATTGGGGACTCTGAAAGGAAGCCTGTTTGAGGTGTCCATGACTACAGAATTGGTTAGTTGAGTGTCAGGAGCTGAAAAATCTACCTTGTGTTCTTGTGCTTTCGGAAGGCTAATCCGCTAGCCCCCAGCGCTCTGGGAAATAGCCCACAGTCGGTCTCTGTGTGCACAGTGCTTTCCTGGTCAGGGCCTTCAGTGGAAGGGCTGGGCGCCGGGGTACCTGCAGCCCGGAAGCAGCACGAGAAGTCACATTGCCCCTCGGAGCCTTTTCCATCTGTGAAATGGGCATAATGATGCCGTTTCCTTAAACGGACTTGACCGTGTTAAGTTGTAGTGAGGCGCAGATATAGCAACACGGGAAAGCACTTGGCGAGAGGTCAGGTGAAGGTCATTGCCCCATGACCACATGTCAGACAGCCTTTGAAAAGTGCTCTGTGCTCTGTTCGGAGCTGGCAGCGGTGGTAAAGGTGGCCCTGTCCCCTCCAGGAGTTAGAGCTTAAGTTAGAGAAGCAGTCTAATACTCACCTTTAATTCTAAATGAGGCAGGTTTTTTTTTGTTTGAGTAGTCAATTTTTATACTTGGTTGAATTTGTTTCTGACACTAAGAAAACTTGTTACCACGTGGAGAATATTTAACTCGGTATTAAATTAAAAGAAGCAAAACTAAAGATCATTAAGAGTTGAAGGGAGCCTGCTGCTTCATCCTTACGGCCTTGAAGCTGTCAGTGTCAGTGCAGGGAGAAAAGCTCAGGTGATCCAAGCCTGGCTTTGGAGGTTTCGGCCTAACTGCGTCAGCAGGTCCCCGTGGTGTCTCATCTCGACTTCGGGCCACGACTCGGTTATCAGTCTGTACTGCTGGGAAATACCTGTCTCAGTGATAAGTATGTTATTAGAGTGTATTTGTTTACCACTCTTTCCTTTTTAGAGTATGTATATTTTATGAAGAACTATTGCTTTGTTATGACTTGAGCTTGTTTTAGAATACTTCTGTTTTCCTGATAAAAATTTCAAAAGAATAGTATTGCTAGTTCTGGCCACGCTACTGAAAGCATTTTGGGTTTTGAGACATAACTATTTAAAAGTTGGGTGCATGTGTTACAAGCATAATCATTAATGTACTGCAAAGCCCGGTGTTACATTAATGTTGACGTCTGAACTTCACGGAAAGCTTAACTCCTTACCCAGTTGCCACCAGCCCAGAAATGTTAGTTCCTCTGAGAAGACTTCTCACGCACGTGGCAGTCGATCGCAATCCAGGGTTTTCATGTTCTTGTTTCGGGATATAGGTCACTTGTGTGGAGTGTCTGGGTGATAGGTTCTGATGAAGGGGAGGCTTTCTCTTGGATGCTTCCTTTTTCTGGCCTTTTAAAATTCTTCTTTCTCTCTTCTTAAGTTTTGTTATTTCTTATTTTTCCTCATTTCTTTCTCATCTTAACCTTTTGTTTTCATTGTAGCTTTAATTTCTTTGCTCTTTTCTGTGTGTGTGCACTTGTGTGCATGTTGCATGCTTCTGCGTTTTGTTAGAAGGGCACTTTCTGACGTTTTCGCCTCAGAAGTCTTTGGCACTTAGGAATTTACTAGTTTTGTAGGGTCAGATGTTCCTTCAGGAAACCTGTGCGTTCTGCTCTTGTTGAAGAAATCCCCCCCTGAGTGGTTCCAGCACTTTTGGAGCTCTCTGAGAGAAGATTTCTCTCGTTTTTCCTCTTAGAGACAGCCGAGAGAGAGCAAATCCGAGCCTTACTGCTGCTGGTGTGCGTGTGTCACCATGCAGCTTGCGTGGCCTCCGCTTTGGATGGCAGTCCCAGCGGGGAGGGCAGTGCAGGCGCTGGATGCTGGTAGGCAGTTCTGGTGCTTCCGGCCCTCAGCGTCGCTCTCTCTTTAGTCTTCCTGTCTGTGTCTGGTTTCAGGTGGCCTGAAAGATGCACCTGAATTTATTTATGTAATTGTTGTTAGAGTTACTGTGGTAGGAAGTAAAAGCGTCCTGCTAAGGTGGCTTAAATTAACTTGTCATTTTTCAGACAGTGTCCTAGTCAGTGGGAAATCACCCTTGAGAGTGCTAGTGATTCCTGCTGAGCAGGGAGCTCTGCACAGGGACCTTGCAGTTTTGAGCATCTCAGCGGAGAGCAAGACGGAGGCCCCTGTGTGTGCGAAGGCCTCACCTGCTGCCAGCAGGCCTGCAGAGTTCTGGCTGCCGTCTTCTGCATGTTTCTGTTATGTTTAAGTGCAGTTTAGGAAGGCCAACGGCAGTGTTTATGAAAAAGAACTTTTTATTAAGTTAGGAAAACTACTTTTAAATCTGGAATCTGACTTTCTTTCTTTTTTTTTTTTTTTTTCAGATTCCTCCTTTCTTAGAGACATTTTCTTACAGGAATAGTAGTACAGAGATCTTCATTTGATACCAAACAGCTACCTAAGGAAAAGAGTTCTCTTGAAAACTAATGTATGTCATTTACTTTCTGTAATTGTCCCCTTAGCAATTGCAAACAAGGGGGCAGGGAAGAAAAAGGCTAGACTGTAAGCAAGTTAGACAGGAGCATGTTCAGTGGTCATGAGAAGCGGGAGTGCCTGCTGGGCCTCCTCCTGGTGCCTGCTTTCAGGGCGGGCCCACATCACCCAGCAGACAGGGCCAGCCACGAGGGCCTCAGTCTCCTCTGTCTCTCGATGCGACAGCTTCTTCAGCTGTGATGTTCGAGGATCAGATTAGGGGATCTGCAGGGTTCTGTTTGTAAAATTCTGTGAGTCCCTACAATATTGCTTCCCTGTTCAAATCCATGGTTAAAGATTGTAGGTCCTTAAAAACTTTACATTTCAGTGAAAAGTGCAGATAGGCAAATAACCATCGTTTTAAGAAGAGGTTTATAGTAGATGATTTGAATTACTTTTATGAGGCAGTACCGTATTTCTCCTTAGTGAGCTAAATAGATAGCACTGGTTTCTGTTTCAAGTCCTCTTTGACTAAAACATTTTTTTCCTGCTAGAACTTTAGATGCATCTTTTTAAGATAGGTTTACATTTTTGGACACTATTGCTTTATTCATTATATTTTAAGTTTTCTAAAATTTTGTGAGTTCTGATTACCATTTCAGTTAGAATTCATGTTAAAATGGCATGGACTAATCAAAAAAAAAAAAGGTCCAGATTGATTCCTCTTACTAGTTTTGATATTTTCAACTCCCCACCCCCACTATAGCCTAGTATGATAGGAATTGACGTAGACATACCTTTCTTTGAACACTTCTATAGAAAATTGTGTCAAGATCACTTGTAATATTTGTAAATGATCTGCACTTGAAAAGCAGAGAAAATAATGTGCCTGCCCCTGTCTTCATGCTCTTATGAGAAGTCATTGTAGGTGCTGTTCTGTGCCTACAAGTGTCCCTTGGGCCTCAGGCGCTCCTGTGCAGTGATCTTGGCAGAAACCCGGAGTCGGATCAGACTCTGTATGGGTTGCACATGATGGTTATTTTGAAGAGCTTCAGAAAATTTCTACTTTTTCTTGACTTCATTTTGACTGTTTCTCCCTTTTGATGCTCCTGCTTTGGAAACCGATAATAGTGGTGTTGATGAGTAAAAGAAAAAAATAGAAAATTAATGTAAAGCGTTTCTTCAGTATGTTAATTTTCTATTTTTTTTTTTTTTAACTCTCCTGATTCAGTTTTAGTTCACTGGGTTAAAAAAAAGAACAGGTAACCATCTCCTTCCTTGTCTAAAAGTTCTGTTTAAAATAAATAAGCGCAGAATGCGCAGGGGAAGATGAGCTGCTGTTTAAAGATGGTGTCTGGTTTCCCCTCAGAAGCGGGTTCAGTGCAGATGCTATAACTTGCTCATTAAAGCTGGATCTTTCTGAGTGTAGCTTTGGGATTTTACTCAGTTTGATCACTACTGCAATCAGAAAATTCACAAGAACTTCTCACCTTGTGTAAATGTGACTTTTTTATTTTTTAAACATTTTGAGGAAAAGAACCTGAACGTGATTGTGCTCGTTTCTGAACTTGGTATTGGAGATGGGCCATCCTGCTCAAAGCTTAATTACATAACAAGCTTGAAATATCTTGACAGCATGGCTCATCTCAGATAGTAATGTTCAGAGGCTCATTTGTCAGATTCTCTGCAGATACAAAGTTCTGTTTTGCACAGGGTGAGAATCTCTTAGAACGTTTTCTGATTGCTTTCTATTTTTATTTTATTTTTGTTAAAGCTGTGTTATTTTTTAGTTCTTCATGCTTTGGAAGTAACAGTTGAAGAGAGGTGAGGAAAGTTTGTGACAGTTGTGATCGGTGACTAGCTGCCACCTGCCTGAGGTGTCTTCTGAGAGGAACTAACCTCTTTGTGGTGCTAGAGCAAGGTCACTGGATAAAAAAGGAACAGGTAACCATCTCATTCCTTGTCTGAAAGTTCTCTTTAAAATTAATAAACTCAGAATGCGCAGGGGAAGGTGGGATGCTATTTAAAGATGGTGTCTGGTTTCTTCCCCAGAAACGAGTAAAGTGGACTATGTCCTCTTCCAAGCTGCCACAGCCATCATGGAGGCCGTGGTCCGAGAGTGGATTCTCCTGGAGAAGGGCAGTATCGAGTCCCTGCGCACCTTCCTCCTGACCTACGTCCTGCAGAGGCCTCAGTGAGTACCTGCTCTCAGCCCATCCTCGGGCTGGGTTTTCCTTTGCTTTTCAGTCACTGATGTTTATGGTTAAGCTCTGTGTGGGCTCATATCTTAAAAATTCATGTACATATGATTGTAGGTTGTTTTGAAACTTAATGAAGGAAGATTTTTTTACTTGTGACACTGGGTTTCATTTGTTTGAATAGATTGTGCTTGGATGTTAGGGCTTTTTGTTGTTCAGTTCCAGAATTTTGTTTATAAATAAAAGTTGATCTTTGACTCGGTTGAAAATCCTTTATACTTACTTGTGCTTCTTTTGGTTCTTGGTGTATATTATAAGACATAGGTGAGTAGCCATGAGGGTTGGGGGAAGTCAGGCACCATTAACATGTACATTAACATGTACATAGAGACAGCCGTGTTGGGAAGGTCGTAGAGCAGAAATCACTGCATTCTTCTTAAGTTTCCTGTGGAGAGGGGTCAGGTCTGAGGGATGGGGTGAGAGTGAGTTTTCTTTTTATAGTATGCACATTGTATTGTTTAAAAATTTTACAAGATTGTGTGAATTCATTGCCTGTATGATTTAGAAACAAATGAGGAAAACTACTGGCCATACAGGTTTTGGGAGAAACTCATTTACTGTATATCTTTTTTTTTTTTTTTTAAGTTCCCTCAATCCCAAGTCTCCTAAGGAGAGGCATCGTTCATTGTGTGCAGTTTGTGCAGTTGAACACTTTTTGCACAGATATTTATTTTCACACTCAATGTAGAAATGTTACGTAATGAGAACTGCTGGTGATTAAGGATGCTGGTCGTGGTGACGGAGATGCACACAGACTAAAAGATATGTCAGAGTGTTCCATGTGGCTTTGTTCCTGCCCGGTTCACTAGCAGTCTCTGAGTTCACAGTGCTTGGCACTCAGTAAAGTGCTAGTAAGTGCTTCATGTAGAAGAACGCACAAGAGAAAAATCCCAGTGTGACTCAGCCTGTTAGCATCACAGATTGGAAGGATAACATGTTCCAGGAATGAGCAAAGGTGTTTATCTCCGATTGAGGGTGTGGCTTGTTTCAGTTTTAACAGCATAAGGAAAATTTGCTCCTGTTTCAGACCATTCTCTTCTCCTTCATGCTGTTTTTCTTCCTTTATTTAAATTCGTTGTTTAATGAACACTTTTGGATGTTTCTGTCAACTTTCCCTGAAGCCTCCCCTTGTATCACAGTCTACCCCACCCCCACCACCACCATATACACACACAGATGGCCCCCCCACCCCAACCTGGAGCTGTTCATTTATCACACGTCTCCGCTTCCCCACCCGTACGTGCCCACTCACCCGGCCTTTCAGCTTGGCAGATTTCAGTTGTGTGTGCATGTCATCTCTTGTGTTATCCAAAATCATCTCACCATAATAATTCCAGTGAGTTCAGGAGCTATTTTAGAGTTGATTGTCGGTTTCCACATGGAAATAGTTCACTTATATATTGTCTCCCACACTTACTTTTTGGGGAAAAAAGTGTTCAGACAAGTGGAAAGAGGAGTGCTGTGACCATGCCACATGCCTTCTCCCTAGCAGAGGCTCAGACAGCGATTCAGTGACTCCCACCCCTAAACCCCACAGAGCAGTTCTCCTTAGATCATCTCAGTGCTCTTGATATAACTCTGTATTTACATTATTATAATTCTGACCTTCCCAATTGTCTCAATAGTGCTGCTTATATCCCTTTTATCTTTGTAGGTTACTTTTGGATTCAGGATTTAACCACAGATTATATGTTGTATTTAGTTGTTGTGTCTTGTTTAATCTAAAACAGTTCTGCCTTTTTTGGACTTTCATGTCACAGATGTTTTAATCTTGTAGAATGTCCTGTGAGTGGATCAGAGTCAAGTTAAAGCTTTTGGCGTGCCACATGGGTCGAGAGCTACAGGTTAGGGACTGTAGACTAATACATACTTACCGTTGTGTATCTCCCACTGCAGGCACCAACGTTTTCCTTTCTCTTCTATTGTTTCCTCCAATCTATGAGTGAAATGCAGGGTACACTTTTTAGAGGCATATAGCATAGTGATTGAGAACAGGACTACGAGTCCCCCTTGTGCCCCTTACTAACTCCGTGGCTTTGGGCAAATTAACGTCTTTGTGTGTTAGTTGTCTGATTCTTAAATAGTGAATAGTTGTACTTTACTCAAAAGATTGTGAGGATTAGATGTATTATTTTTGTGAAGTTAGTTTATATAAAGACAGATCATAAGCACTTAATAAATGTTAGGTATTATTGTTCTCTAGTGATTTGGGCTTCCCTGGTGGCTCAGATGGTGAAGAACCTGCCTGTAGTGCAGGAGACACGGGTTCGATCCCTGGGTTGAGAAGATCCCCTGGAGAAGGGAAAGGCTACCCACTCCAGTATTTTTGCCTGGAATTTTTCCATATACAGATGAGCCTGGTGGCTTACAGTCCATAGGGTCGTAAAGAGTCCCAGCAGTAATCTTTAAAACTAGCTCTGTGTACCTTTCTAGTGGCAGTCATTGTTTCAAACTGTTGTGTCCCCCAGAAGTACAGACATTCCCCTTGGCCACCTCGCATTCTTGCACACAGTAGGGCCTTTGCTTTTATTTGCTTAATGAATCCTTCAGGTCTGTTTTGAAGGAATGTTTTTCTCTTCATTCTTGATAGAGCAAGATATCTTTGTTCATTTGGATGAATGTCTGGTAAATGCCTATTGTGTGACAGGCAGTGTGCTTTTTCCATGGGACCACAGCACCATGCTGGAGAAGGCAACGGCAACCCACTCCAGTACTCTTGCCTGGAAAATCCCATGGATGGAGGAGCCTGGTAGGCTGCAGTCCCTGGGGTCGCAAAGTCGGACACGACTGAGCAACTTCACTTTCACTTTTCCCTTTCATGCATTGGAGAAGGAAATGGCAACCCACTCCAGTGTTCTTGCCTGGAGAATTCCAGGGACGGGGGAGCCTGGTGGGCTGCCGTCTATGGGGTCGCACAGAATCGGACACGACTGAAGCGACTTAGCAGCAGTAGCAGTAGCACAGCACCATGCTTGGCATGGCAACCAACCAGGGAGACACAGTTAACCTCTGCAGAAACAGACACTTCGTGTTGTGTGTGGTGTGGGGAGCCCTCCTCTGGATGACCAGCCAGGTGCAGAGAGAGGTGTTTAGGGGGCCGGCCCTGAGGGAGGTTCAGTGTAGCTGCAGTTGTGAGAGTGAGTGGAGGGGCTGAGCTGGAGGGAGGCCCAGGAACCGCCTTAAAAGTGAGGGCTCTACCTTTTATGTCCACATGGGGACACCTTTCAGAGTAGAGCAAGTGCTGTTTGTTCTTGTGCTGGATGGCAAGGGGTTGGGGAGGCTGGGGCAGGTCTTACTGCCACGAGCCCCATTGGGGAGTTTGGGTTTTGTCCCAGGGGCACGTAGTTATTGAATCTGTGTGAAGTTCTAGAGGCTGGGTTATGAAATTCAGAGTTAGGTTTTCCAAGCCTTCCTTTTAAGAAATGGTTGTGAAAAGTCAGTTAAGTCTGTATGCCCCTGTGGCCCAACAGGCTTTGTAGGAGGCTTCATCTGAGACAGGTGTTTCTGCCACCACACTGAAGAACAGAGCTTGGATACAAAGACTTTTTTCGTGTTCCAGCTGTACAAACAGGTTTTTAAGAGTGTGTATGTTTTCATACATATGTGTCACACTGTGTCTTGGCTAGCTAGCAGGTTAGCTTTCCATGTTAGTGGTGATGGAGATGGAGACGAGGCCACAGCATGTCTGTCTGGCAAGGTTGCCCGGAGTTGCCATGGCGCTTAGTGTGCATGGGCTGTGAAGCTGAGAGTGGGCAGTCCTTGTTGTGACAGCCCTGTTACTCTTACCCCCATTTCATGAGGAGACTGAGGCTCTGAGTGTGAAGGGGCTTGCCCAGGGTCATACCGTCGCTGTTGAAGTGTGGATTCGAGTCCCGGACTCTGCAGTAGACCAGTGTGTGACCAGGAGCACGCCACCTTAGTTGTGAGCCATGCTGCTAGCAGCTGCAGTCACAGTGAGGTATCTGGGAGTATTCTTATATTGGATTTGTGTAAAAGCTTTCACAATGATTTTTGTGTTTTACAGCCTCCAAAAGTATGTTCGGGAACAGATTCTATTAGCAGTAGCAGTAATTGTAAAACGAGGATCATTAGATAAATCAATTGACTGCAAAAGCATTTTTCATGAAGTCAGCCAGTTGATAAGTAGTGGCAACCCCACTGTGGTAAGTGTGCTTAAATATTTGTAAATATTTAAGTTTTATTTTATATTACACTAATGCTGTTACAGCAACAATAATGGGTATCTACATTAAAAAAAGGCACAGTCTGATAAATCAAGCAATTTCTGTTTGTTCATGTTTTCTTCTAGTCCTTCTTTTATATGTGTACATATTGTGGGTAGAGTGTACTTTGCTTTTTCATTTGATTTTGTTTTTCTGTGTTACCAGGATTCATAATCATAAGTTCATAAACCTTGTATAGTTTTCATAATCCTATTTAATGGTGTCCAATATTACAAGCTAATATACCATAATATTCTTAACCATTACCCTTCTGTTGAACATTTCCCCCCATTTTTAATAAACCTTTCACAAGGATTTGGAAATGTGTGGAGTAAATATGAAAATGATATCTGACATGAAAGTTCTTAAGTGTTGCAATACTAATAGGTGAAGGCGTGCTGTGACTACCAGGTATGACTGTACACCTGAGTTTTCTGGGAAGCCTGGCTGGTTTTTACCTTTCCATTTCCTGTTGCCCATGAGAACCAGTCAGTTTAGAGAGTGGTGGGCTGTGGTTCTTGGCTGGAGTTGCTGACTTTATCCGCTGGGGGAGATTTAGTTTGTGTCCAGTTGGAGTTGGCAGTACCTGGCTCAGCTGGTTCTCAGGTGTTAAACCTTTCAGTATTTTGGGGCATCTTTTCGCTTTCCCAGTTCCTTTTCCTTAATCATTTGAAAAGTGTCTTTGAGGCTCTCCCCCTTACGTCTCTATGTGGATGGTGTCTAGTCATCCCCCAGTGAGCAGGGTGGTGTTACGTGACTTGCGGTGTGAGGTCATTTTAGGAGGACCATGGGCCCTGTCCCTTCCCTTCCACAGTGTTTGGGTGTCTTCTGCCACTTCCAACAGACGCACACATGTGTGCATGCTCACCTCTCACTCCTTCTGGGACTGACCCAGTGAGGTCTCCACTGAAGGAATTTCCTATATCTACCCTAGGTATTTCTTGTTTTTCCTTTGGAGTTTTTCTTATCAGCTTTATCGAGGAGTAAATTCCATGCATTACTTCACGCATTGAGTTGTGACAGTTCTGTGTGCCAGTGAACAACCACACAGTAAAGATACAGAGCGTTTGTGGTTGACTGTAGATGGCGTGCTGTGTTGCGTTGTGGCTGGTTTCTTCCAGGAGCCGTGCTATCGGTAGAAGTCGCTATGTTGATGCAGATGTTCTGTCTTCACTCTCCAGCCTGTGGCACATACAGCTTCTGAGTATTTGAAATATGGCTTGTGTGACTGAGGAGCTGAATTTTTTAATTAAATTTTATTTGAATTCAAGATAGCCACATATTGCAAAAGACAACTGAATTGGACCCTGTAATCTAGAGACTTTATAGTCTAAAGATCCTGTTCTATATTCCTTCCATTTAATCGTAGTATTCTAGTTTAATTGTTTATATAAAGCTAACAACTTCAAAGATGTGCATGTTTGAATCATTATACTTTATGAGTTACTTTGACTTTATGTAGTGAAGAGTTCTGTTGAAAATAGTCTGCAGATAAGATTCCGTTAACAGTTTCCAAGGTAAAGATACCTGGGAGTACGCTCTTAAAATCCTCTGTAGGTAGATGGAGTCTCCCACTTCTGGTGAAGAGCTTTGCTCTTGAGACACTGGCACCTCAGGGCCTGCATTCGTTGTGTATCTAGCGTCCCACAGTTGCATGGATTTTGTTAGCCTTTCCTGCCTCTTTTCCAGCAAGGGCCTCACTGATGGTCATGGGGAAGTCATGTGGCAGCTTGTCTGGCCGAAACTCTTAAGGAAAAGGTTGGAGCTGAGGCTGCCCCTTGGAAATACCATCCCAGCCCCGACTCTGAACAGGCTCCTCTTTGTAACTTTGATTTTACTTAGCGACTCTCTGTCTCAGGTGACTTGTGTGCAGGACAAGATTCCAGCTCACTGTGACCACCAGGAGGTGAACTTGAGGAACTTAGCAGTGGCTCTGGGATTGTTGTTGATTGTCCTTGGTGATCCTGTCAGCTGAGGTGTCAGTGTCGAGGTGGGATTTCTACTCTGTTCTCATTCACCACGGTAGCCTCCGGATGCTGAAAGTGAAGGCCCGGAGCCCTTGCTGTCAGGAGTGCACACACGCCAGGAACTGGGAATTGTGCCCTCCTCTCTCTCCCCCTGGGTAACCAACCCTGACCCACCCCAGAAAGTAGGCCCACTGCAAATGGCGATTGGTTTCTTAGAGCCACTGAAATAACCGATGTTCTGAGAATGCTTGAAACAGATGTAGCTGTTTAGTTAGAGAATATTTTGCACTGTTGATAGTACATTCCCTTTGAGAGGAATGTGTAAATTTAATATTCTCAGGAACTACTCCAAAACAGGAGGAGTTTTCTAAAGTTAAATTTCTCCTAACAGGACTTTTATAGTAGCAGGAAGTCAGTAGTGGGATGTAGAACTTGATTTCAAGATTGCTAGATGAATTTGGTTTGGTGATGACACTGAAAATGTTGAACTTGGAAAGCATTCCTGCATTTATATGGCAAGTTCAAGTTCAAGACGTGTGCCTGGAGCTGTGCCTGTTCTTCAGCAGGTTTAAAGATGAGGCTGCAGACCAGGAAACATTTTAGTCTGTCTTCCTGTCTTCTCAGCTGCTAAGGATTTGTGCCAGTGCTTCAAGAGTTTGCATAAGATTTTCCTAGTCTTGGAGACATGAATAGCAGTGGGGAAGAGGTTTAAAACTTTGATAAGAAAGCAAAATGATAAAATTGGAAAACTGATGATGGTGGCTAGAAACTTTTGGTATAAAGATGATTTTAGAGATACTTGAAGCGGTAACTGGTTTTCTCTGAATGAAAGAAAGGGTTGACCTCATGAATTCCTAGGTTAGTTGACTAACTTTACCCTTTTAAGAACGATGCTTCCTGTTATCCCTAATTGACTAGAAATTAGTCACTTTGGCTAATTGACTATTAGCTAACTCAGTTCTGGCTCTCCCCCTTGCTTTCTGAGTGTAGCTTCTGGTCCAGCATCGTGCTAGTGAAGTTGCAAGTGTGAACGCGTTTGGGGCAGGATCATATGCTACAGCATGGATTTCGACTGTGGATTCATACTTAGGTTCACGTCCTAGCTCCGCCATTTGTCAGTGGTGGTAAACTACCTCCCTTACTTGAGAAATTGTTTAACTTCTCTGGGTGGTGATTGACCAGTGTGGGAAAGACAGCATTAAGAGCACTTGGCAAATGCTATGTCCCTCATGGCCTCACACCCCTTTCTTTACAGGATCTTAGGACATGCTATCGTCTTTTTCTATCCAGTGGCATTTTAAGTGTTGAAAACCGGAAGAAAGTATTTATGCTATTATCCGTGAATGAAAGCTAATTGTGTATTTTAAGAGCATATGCCCAGCATGTTTCCTTTAAACACTTTGGGAAGTGCCCTGTGGTCTTTGTTCTCTGTATTTTGTGAGTTACACAGCTTCCTGTTCAGACCGTGCAGTTGTCTGTGTGTTGTGCTGTCTTTGTAAGCGGTACGTGTGCGGGTCTCTGTCCTGTGTGTCCCCTCCTGGTGTCCACAAGCCTCCCGCTGGGCTGCTTTGTCCTGAGGGCAGGGAGTCACCCCTTGGAGGAGTTCTTAGGAGGCCTAGCTTCCCAAGGAAAGTGGCTAAATGTTGTATTTTAATTAACATTCAAGCTAAGTTTTTAACCTATTTCATGTTTGTTTTATTTCCTTTGAAAGCAGTCGGCCTGTGTAAGTCACTCTGAAAGCTGTTGAATGTGTGGTTTAAGCCTCCTTTCTTCCTCTTTGCCGTGCTAGAGAGAAGAGGGTGAGAAATTCCTGGCTGCCGGTGGACGTGATAGCAGCTTAATCTCTCTTATCACAAGTCTCATTGATGTTTGCTTAGAGGAGCAGCTGGAGGTCTGCTTTATGTATGGCAACCTTTCATAAAGTTTATTCTTGGTAATAAAGCTCTGGGGGCAAGAGCCAGGCTATTATAAGAGACAGTTCTCTCTGAACAAGAGTATTGTATTTTGTCAGCTGGTTAGTGTGTGAGTATCTTGTTCTGGTGACAGTAAGCTGAAGAGTGAGGCACATGGTCCCTGAAGGGTGTTCTTTCCACTTCTGTGAAATTAGTGTCTTTTACTGGAAATGAGGATTCTACTTTAAGACTTCTAATGTGAAGGCTGCAGTTACTTCAGTTGTTAGCTGGTGAATTGACTTACGAGTTTTAGTACTTAAGTGAAAGAAAACATTTTAGACTCTTTCATTACTTCCAAACCTCACTGAATGTCTTCTGCTTGTTTTACATATTAAGTTTTGTCTTTGAAATTCATCAGTAGCTTAAAAAAAATTAGGAACGCACTCATTTTCCTCCTTCCCTTGTGTTAATGTTGTGTCAGGCACAGGTTGGGTTACTAACCTAGGTGAGCAAGCACTCTATAGCACTAGCAATGCTTTAGTTTTGGTTTTCTTTTTTAAACTGGTAACTTACCTTGTGATTTTAATTTGGTGGATTGTAGTCAGCGGTCAGGAAGTAGGACTGAAGAAGCCAACACAAGCTATTTTTATGATGATGAGGATGCTGTTGCCTTTTGACTTTATCCTGTCATACATGCTGCATTTATGTAGCATTTTCCCACATCATCCAGTCTGAACCTTAGGGCAGTCACATGACCTCTGTGGTGACAAGGTGTAGCCCTTTTGTGGCTGAGAGTTGAGGCTGGACAGATGAAGTGCTTGGGTTCCGTCACTAGACGTGCTGAGTCTCAGCCCATCAGGGCCCAGCTTTTCTGACCTTTTAATATGAAACAGTAGGGTTTAAGGTCCTTGTCCTGGCCCACAGGGAGAGTCCCACGGAGGGTTTTCATTTAGAATTGATTTGGGGTATACTTGTAATGAATATTATTATTTGGCTTCTTAGTTATTGGAAATGAAAGCTGTCGCTTGGGGCTGCTTGTTAGTGCTGGTCACACTGCCAGCAGCAGCGAGTGACAGGCACAGACGGTGCCTGGGCACAGCCGTGGGCACACGTCTGTCCAACAGGGCTGGGCTCTGCCCCCAGTGTCGTGGGCTGGGAACTCGCCTTGCGTTTTAGTGGATTCCTGGTGCTTGCTTTGTCACCACACCATGTATAAGTAATTGCCTTAGAAATGGTTGTTTTGGAAAATTTTACATGAGGTAAGTTTCACTAAAAGCGTTTGCTTGCTGCAGTTGGAAGATCAACAGATACTTAGTCTTTATGATTTTGGATAAATGAAGCATTGCCGTGTTCACCTCTTTGTACTGACTGTCCTTTATACCGGCTTCATCCCAATTGCCAACTTCAGTGTGAGCCTCACAGTATGCTGCTTGCCAGTCAGCCAGTCAGTCACCTCTGATCTGGTTTCAGTGAGTTTCCCGCTGTAGTGACCACAGATTTTGTTTCTGGCCCCCGAAGTATTGGAGTCACTGTCTCTAATACAGCAATAAGACCTAGCCCTGACTGTCTTTAGAACAGAAATAAGACCTAGCCCCGGCTGTCTCTAGAACAGAAATAAGACCTAGCCCTGGAAGGCATTGAGCTGTGGGGGTTGAGGGGTTATGCCCTCCGGGGACCCCTGGAGCTGGCAGAGGGGAGGACTTTGGAGCCCCCCCTTTCTCCACTTCTCCTTCCTGAGAAGGAGCTTCCCCTTCTCTGAGGCTCTTCTGGCCGCCTCCTGAGTGCCCTGCCCTGTTCACACGGTGCTTTGTGTTTGTGGGATCTGGTTGGTAGGCTGTCTGGAGACGAGTGACTCGTCTTAGACACCAGGAAGTGTCTGCGTCCTCTGTGAACAGGAGGAGCGCCCTGCTGGTCTGTGCAGAGCACCTCTCTCTTTCTGTGTACAGTCCATGCTTCACGTTGATCATTCTCCAGGGATTTCTGTTAACTGGCACCTCTGGGCCACAGTATTATCATTAATGATGCTGATCTCAAAGCCTTGCGGGGCTTCCACATTAAGGAGCGAATAAAACTGCTCAGTTATCTTTTAATGATACAGTATCTCACTTAACTTTAGTTCTTAAAGAGCTGGTGGTTTTATGTAGATTAAAGCCAGGGTATTTGATTTCTGGTAGCACCAGTATTTCTTAAGTCCTTGAATGGAGAATTTGCTAGGGACCCACTTGTTTTTGAAAGTTTTTCCTTTTGTATCATAATTGGAAAGTGGAAAAGGTAGAATATAAAACAGTACACTGGGATAATGGTAATGTATTATAATAAAAAATGTATAACTGCGCTTAAAAATTGGAAAGCAGTAAACACATTATGGAGAAGGAAATGGCAACCCACTCCAGTGTTCTTGCCTGGAGAATCCCAGGGACGGGGGAGCCTGGTGGGCCACCGTCTGTGGGGTCGCACAGAGTTGGACACGACTGAAGTGACTTAGCAGCAAACACATTACAGTAGTAACTTTTCAATGGTTATTTTTGTAGGAAGAAAAATTAATTTAAAACAAAATATTCTTATGGTCAACAAACTAAGTCTACAGTAAGTCTACAGTAAGAATGTAATTTGTTCTTACTTATGTATTGAGTTGGCCAAAAAATTCATTCCCATTTTCCTGTAACAGTTCATGAACTTTTTGGCCAATCCAGCGTTAAGAATACACTTCCCTTTGTGGGTGAATTTGTACTTTAGTGGTGTGAAAGTCTGCATTGTGCTGGGATGTTGCAAAAGCAGTCCCATCCCACTGGGGACTCCCTGTGTGTCTGCTGAGGCTTGTAGGTAAAGGAGTCTTACTTTTAAGCGTGCTTCCTTCGCCTCGGCAGGAGTGGCCTCAGGACGGTCCTCCGCTGTCTGTGTTCCTGCTTTCTCCTTCACTTGCTCATCACAGACCCGTGCTTGCACTCCCAGGAAGTGCTTATTTCATGTAAAAATCTTTATTGTGATTACATGCTCAGTCAGCATGTACTCAAACAATAAAGTGAGTTATGTTACTAAAAATTCATATATGGCTGTAGTTTATGCTGTTTTGAGGGGAATATAGTTTGGGGAAGAAGTGGAAACAGTGACAGATTTTATTTTCTTGGGCTCCAAAGTCACGGTGGATGAAGACTGCAGCTATGAAATTAAAAGACCCTTGCTCCTTGGAAGAAAAGCAATGACAGACCTAGACAGCATATTAAAAAGCCGAGACATCATTTTGCCAACAAAGGTGCATATAGTCAAAGCTATGATTTTTCCAGTAGACATGTATGGATGTGACAGTAGGACCATAAAGAAGGCTGAGCACCAAAGAGTTGATACTTCTGAACTGTGGTGCTAGAGAAAACTCTTGAGAATCCCTTGGACATCAAGGAGATTAAACCAGTCAGTCCTAAAGGAAATCATCCCTAAATATTCACTGGAAGGACTGATGTTGAAGCTGAAGCTCCAGTACTTTGGCCACCTGATTTGAAGAGCCATCCTACTCAGTTGGAAAATACCCTGATGCTGGGAAAGATTGAGGGCAAAAGGAGAAGTGGACAGCAGAGGCTGAGATGGTTGGATGGCATCACCGAATCAGTGGACATGGGTTTGAACAAACTCCAGGAAATAGTGAAGGATAGGGAAGCCTGGCATGCTGCAGTCCATGGAGTTGCAAAGAGTCGGACAAGACTTAGCTGAACAACAAAATAATCTGGCACTAAAAAACAGTTTGTGGCAAGTTGTAGATTACTTGTGCAAAACTATTATAGATAATTTGTAAGGATGATAAGTTTATATTTAACGAGTGCTTCTGGATTCTTTTCAGTTTGCATGCTTTTGAATAAGTTGTGCATCAGTCCCGTTTTCAATAGATTGATTATTTCACCTGAGATTCCAAAATTAGTTTCCGTTTTTCAGTAAGAAACATTTTCTTATACATTTAGGTATCTGTTCATAGTGTTCTTTCTGTGTACTGAAGTCTTATTTAGAAGGGGTAAGAGAAAAGTGAAAAGTATGGGGAAAAATTGTTTTCAGAATCATAGGATCTTGTAACCCATCATGTTAGATCCTTGTAAGTTAACTTTTCCTTTTGAATTTCATTAATTTGTATTTCATACTACTACCCACTTTCCCTATCAGAACCTAGCCGTGTTTAAAAACTACATTCATCGTTGATCCCAACGCCACTTAAATGTATCTGTGATTGCTGGCACTTCGATCATTAATCACTATTTTAAAAGAAAGCCAGTTTTTCTTTTTTTTTAATTTTTTATTTTTTTTTAATTTTAAAATCTTTAATTCTTACATGCGTTCCCAAACATGAACCCCCCTCCCACCTCCCTCCCCACAACATCTCTCTGGGTCATCCCCATGCACCAGCCCCAAGCAAGCTGCACATGGACTGGCGATTCAATTCTTACATGACAGTATACATGTTAGAATTCCCATTCTCCCAAATCATCCCACCCTCTCCCTCTCCCTCTGAGTCCAAAAGTCTGGTATACACATCTGTGTCTTTTTTCCTGTCTTGCATACAGGGTCGTCATTGCCATCTTCCTAAATTCCATATATATGTGTTAGTATACTGTATTGGTGTTTTTCTTTCTGGCTTACTTTACTCTGTATAATTGGCTCCAGTTTTACCCATCTCATCAGAACTGATTCAAATGAATTCTTTTTAACGGCTGAGTAATACTCCATTGTGTATATGTACCACAGCTTTCTTATCCATTCATCTGCTGATGGACATCTAGGTTGTTTCCATGTCCTGGCTATTATAAACAGTGCTGCGATGAACATTGGGGTACATGTGTCTCTTTCAATTCTGGTTTCCTCGGTGTGTATGCCCAGCAGTGGGATTGCTGGGTCATAAGGTAGTTCTATTTGCAATTTTTTAAGGAATCTCCACACTGTTCTCCATAGTGGCTGTACTAGTTTGCATTCCCACCAACAGTGTAGGAGGGTTCCCTTTTCTCCACACCCTCTCCAGCATTTATTGCTTGCAGATTTTTGGATCGCAGCCATTCTGACTGGTGTGAAGTGGTACCTCATTGTGGTTTTGATTTGCATTTCTCTAATAATGAGTGATGTTGAGCATCTTTTCATGTGTTTGTTAGCCATCCGTATGTCTTCTTTGGAGAAATGTCTATTTAGTTCTTTGACCCATTTTTTGATTGGGTCGTTTATTTTTCTGGAATTGAGCTGCAGAAGTTGCTTGTATATTTTTGAGATTAGTTGTTTGTCAGTTGAGAAAGCCAGTTTTTCAACCACAGTTTCGTTAGCTAAACGTGAAGATGGTTGCACTTGGTGCATGTCTGTGCCCCTTTCAACTATGAGATGAAGGGAGTGTGGTCAGCTGTTCCTCTAAGAGAAGCTCTGAACGCTCGTTTCTCCCCCTGTGCCTGGGTCCCTGCAAAGGCAGTCCAACTTACACACACTTCTTGAAGATTGGATAAAGGGGAATATTTTAATGTTATAACATATGTATATTTTGAAGTACAGTTACAAAGTGAATGTGTGTGTTTAAGCTATATATCTATAGTCAGAAGACTTGCTGTCAAAGGCAGTCGGGTCTGCACACCCCAGGATTCCCGAGGGTATTCACACGTAATCCATGTTGTTAGGGCTTTCTGGTGTGGAAAATTCTGACAAGCTGCTTGAATCTCTGGGTCACTGTGCTATCATAATTGTTAATTATACATCATACTTATCAGTTAAGACTTAGAGGCCAGTAGGAATTTATTTCTTTTTTACAAAATGTAAACTTTGAGGAAACTTTTATTAGACACATGCAAAAATATACCAATACTACAAAAGTGTACAGATACACTACCAATAGTATATTGGTCACCTCTGTAACCATCTTTTATCTTCAACAAATATCAATGCATGGTAATCTTTAGGAATTCAATTTTATGTGTATTTGCTAAGATGGCTGAGACAAGCATCTATAAGGTCAAGGTACGGACATCAGAAGCATTTCTGAGCAGAGATGCTGCAGTTGGTGGGCGGGTAGGACTGTGCTCAGCTGTTGTATAAGCTGCATAAATAGTATCATCCTGACTTTAATCTTTGGGTTGTTCAGAGGTAGTGTGCATATTTCTGTGTGACCTCTGGAAACTTGCCAGAGTGAGTGGTATCGTCCCTGTCATGGTACCTTGACACTGTGAGTAAAAGCAGTGAGCTGATAGTTGGGCCTGTTGATATAGCCACTGAGAAGGAAAATCTTTGTTTTCAGTTGCAAAAACTCAGCAGTACTACCTGGTTAATATTTTGGAGACTGTAAAATCGGTTTCACTTTTCTGCTGTTTGGAAATACAGGTTATAGTCATCAGAAATTAGAGTCAGACAAACCTGGGTTCAGATCTCAGTTGGCCTTGATGAGTTGCCCTTTGACTCTCACTTCTTTCAAATGTCAAATGGGGATATGGATTGTGTGAATCAAAAGAATGCATTAAATATCAATCATCTTAAAATACCATTTATGCTGTGGTTGAGGAACAGTAGGAGGGCGTCCTGAGTGCCAGGCTTAGAGTCTCCCATAACTGGGGCGAGCTGATATACCTACAATATCAAGGCCACCGGGAGCTGCGAGCTCATCTTTACCCTGTTCTGTGTGGTTTTCTTGTGGCAGAAGATATGATGGGTGCACCAGAGATAAAACTGTTTCATTATGTTGAACGGATATTGTATTGAAACCAAGCATGGGAAAACAGTGATTCATGATCATTTGTTATTGAATACTTACAGCAAACTTTGGCCTGTTCAATTCTCACTGCACTGTTGAGTGAATTCTCAAGTTCAAGTAAAACGAGCAATATTGGACTGAGTATGGAGTTCCATGGCAACTGCAAAAGAGTTTTCCAGGTACTGTTATTTTTGTTCTTATGTTTTAATCATTAGATCATTCACTTTTTACTCAATTTGTTCCTAGTGGAGTGAGAACATTTCTTTTATCTAGTTGATTATAGCCTATACGTGAAAATCTGTGTTGTGATTTCATAGGATATAGTAAAGCAATAGGTTCGGTGAACATAGTTGATGATTTAAGATTGTTTAATTTTAGTCTTAAAATGGAAATGCTACTATTAAGGTCCTCAGATTATCAATTTTATTCATGTTGTGTTTAGATAGAACTAATTCAGTTGGTATGACTCTGGTGGCCTTAAAAGTAGGCCTGGCAGTGTGCCAGAAAGGGCTGTGTATTTCAGTGTTATTGCAGATGGCGTGGGCTCTTTGTTTCATGTGTATTGTTTGGCTCCAAAGTGAGTTATGTGAAGACCCTGGTTTCAATTGGGGGGCTCACGCTGAAGCCACTGACCTTCACCTCAGGCCTGCTTCTCTGGAGAGTGGCCTGTAAGTGACGGTGGTGTCTTCAGATGGCATCACTTGAGAGCATTCTGTGATATAACTTCCAGGCAGGCCTAAAAATGGAAGGTGTCCTTAAAGAAGTCATGCTTTCCATTGGAAATTTTAAGGTTTCTGTTTGCTTTTATGGTTCTGAAAGGGAATGTATTTTGTATAAGTGTTTGACCAGAGAACATGTGGTTAATTGACTACAGGAGGAAGACCTCCGCCAGATCTTCCTGCTGACGGTAGAGGTGCTGCAGGAATTCAGCCGGCGGGAGCACCTCAGTGCCCAGATGTCGTCCGTGTTCCAGCGCTACCTCGCCTTGGCCAACCACGTCCTCAGCTGGAACTTCCTGCCTCCAAACCATATCCTTCCAGCCTCCACAGGCTGACATGTGGCCGTGGTCCTGTGTGACTTTTGTAGCTGAGGGCACTGTGTCTCTGTAGGTCAAGTAAATGTGTTATTGGAAGAAAAGAAGAGCCTTTTAGAAATGGAATTTTACTTTATATTACCACAGTGCAGTGGAATACTCAGGACATTTAAAGTTTCATTTATAACTTTGTAGAAGAGGGTTGAATACATGGAAACATGGTACATCACCAGGCTGTTGCTAACCAAGGGATAGCTGCTTGCCTTAGTGGGGAGGGAGTTTTATCAAGAAACCCAGTCATTTTCTCTTGTAACCTGTGATTCCATTCAGATTGTGGCTGACTTTCCTTAAGGCTAGTTGGGAGTTCTCCATTTGATCTTTGTTGACTACAGTGTTGTTAAAGTGTAGATAATAAGGTAGTAATACATTTACTCATCAAAAAGTGTTCCCAATGTAAAAGCATGAAAATTTCAGTAGCTCAGCTGGTAAAGAATCCACCTGCAGTGCAGGAGACCCCAGTTCGATTCCTGGGTTGGGACAATCCCTTGGAGGAGGGCACGGCAACCCGCTCCAGTATTCTTGCCTGGAGAATTCCATGGACAGATGAACCTGGCAGGCTACAGTCCATGGGGTTGAAAAGAGTCAGACAGGACTAAGCACAGCACATTATTAGTGGTACAGAGTTTAAATGGACTATATTATAGATACAAAGTATCTGCTTCTTAATTATTTATTGAAGTAGAGATACTTGTGCTAGAACTGCTATTAGAACTGTTCTAAATGAACTGCTGCTGTTCCTTAGTTTAGAGTTTGATTTGCTTTTCTAGAACATTTGCTCACTTGATAGACTGAAAGCAGTAATATGCATCCTAGTTGAGTCACAGATCCAGGCTCGAGTTTCAGACGATCTCAGGCCTGTTACTTACTCCTTTGAGTCTCACTGTGTCCACCTGTAGAATGGGGACATGGACTATGAGTGAATTGAACAAGAGGATGCATTTACAGCACTCTTGGGAGCTAGCACATGTTTGCTGAGCTCAGGAGTCTGCTTGATCAGCTGGCTGTCCGTGCTGTGCTCTGTTTTCCTTGATCTGATCTATTCCTTACAGTGCAGGAAGTTACACGGTGTTTCACTGAATCTCTTCTGTGTGTGTTAGTCCCTTCTTGGAGGATGGGGGTCTGTTTAAGAGAAAAGAGCGGACGATCAGCAGAAGGACGTAGAGAACCAGCCATTTCAGACATGAGGATGCATTGGGGACTCTGCACAGATAGGAACTCATTCATCCCCTGGGGTGTAAACTCGGTTTGGCGGGGGGGGGCTACTCCATTTATGTGACAGAACGTGAGCTGTCAGACGCTGGGAAGGGGAATGAGTCCCCAGACCTCTTGCCCAGAGGGGGTCACAGTGAGTGGGGCAGGGGTCACAGGGAGCGGGGAGAGCTCATGGGGAGGTTAATCCTTTCCACCCTAGTCTCGATTCCTCTTAATGCTAATAATCAGCTTTATATCTCCAGTGTATTCCTTTTGACTGTTAGGGGGCACATATTACCTTAGGTTTGCTTTGAAAAACATTTCCCCTTTGTGTTTTGCAATCTTAAGTTTTGCTCCAGTTTTTGTTGGGGGTCGAGGGGAAAAGAAAGAAAGTTGCTCAGTCTTGTCCGACTCTTTGCGACTCCATGGACTGTAGCCTGCCAGGCTCCTCTATCCATGGGATTTTCCAGGCAAGAATACTGGGGTGGGTTGCCATTTCCTTCTTCAGGGGATCTTTCTAACGCAGGGATTGAACCCTGATCTACCCTAATTATAGGCAGACACTTTACCATCTGAGCCACCAGGGAGGATCTGGTGGAGGGGACAAAAAATATTAAAAAACTCTGGGACAGATTGAAAAAGTAACAGGCCATATGGAACTATCAATACATTAATGATATGTGGGAAAATCAAGGAAAGTTATGCTGTGTATATTGTAGCCAACTTTAAAGTCTCTGTTTTACGGAAAAATTCACTTGACTGAAGAACAACTGTTTTGTACAGGGAAATAGTGCTCTGGGAGTTTGGAAACAGAATTTGTCTAAAGATACACACATACAAAAAGTTTTAATAAAGTGTAGTGAGGGCTTTGGAAGACCTGTCATCTAAAAATGATAAGCAGGACTGCAGTGTCGCTGAAGGCAAGCGCTCCTTGTGTCAAGAAAAGTGAGTCTCAATCTTGCGGGACGGGATCCTGTGTCACGATGCACAAGGGTGTGTCTCTCTGCCTGTGTGTGTTCCTGGACAGCTGTTTGCTGGCTCAAGAACTGCAGGCAAGCATTTCTTCCTTTGAGTGGATTAGCTCAAATGTAAGACAAAGACTATGGCAGTGGAGTGAAACTCAGTTCAGTCGCTCAGTCATGTCCGACTCTGCAACATCAGGCTTCCCTGTCCATCAGCAACTCCCAGAGCTTACTCAGACTCACGTCCATTGAGTCGCTGATGCCATCCAACCATCTCATCCTCTGTTGTCCCCTTCTCCTCCCACCTTCAATCTTGCCCAGCATCAGGGTCTTTTCAAATGAGTCAGTTCTTCGCATCAGGTGGCCAGAGTACTAGAGCTTCAGCTTTGGCATCAGTCTTTCCAATGAATATTCAGGACTGATTTCCTTTAGGATGGACTGGTTGGATCTCCTTGCAGTCCAAGGAACTATAAAGAGTATTCTCCAACACCACAGTTCAAAAGCATCAGTTCTTTGGGGCTCAGCTTTCTTTATAGTCCAAGTCTCACTTCCATACATGACCACTGGAAAAACCATAGCTTTGACTAGATGGACCTTTGTTGACAAAGGAATGTCTCTGCTTTTTAATATGCTGTCTAGGTTTGTTATAGCTTTTCTTCCAAGGAGCAAGCATCTTTTAATTTCATGCCTGTAGTCACCATCTGCAGTGATTTTGGAGCTCCTAGAAAATAAAATCTGTCACTCTTTCCATTGTTTCCCCTTCTACTTGCCATGAAGTGATGGGACCAGATGCCATGACCTTAATTTTCTGCATGTTGAGTTTTAAGCCAACTTTTTCACTCTCTTCGTTCACTTTCTTCAAGAGGCTCTTTAGTTCTTCTTAGCTTTCTGCCATAAATGTGGTGTCATCTGCATATCTGAGGTTACTGATGCTTCTCCAGGCAATCTTGATTCCAGCTTGTGCTTCATCCAGCCCAGCATTTCTCATGATGTACTCTGCATATAAGTTAAATAAGCAGGGTGACAATATACAGCCTGAATGTACTCTTCCTGATTTGGAACCAGTCTGTTGTTCCGTGTCCAGTTCTAACTGTTGTTTCTCAACCTGCATATAGATTTCTCAGGAGGCAGGTCATGTGATCTGGTATTCCCATCGTTTTAAGAATTTTCCACAGTTTGTTGTGATCGACACAGTCAAAGGCTTCGGTGTACTCAGTAAAGCAGTAGTAGATATTTTTCTGAAACTCTCTTGCTTTTTTGATGATCCAGTGGATGTTGGCAGTTTGATCTGTGGTTCCTCTGCCTTTTCTAAATCCAGCTTGAACATCTTAGCCGTTAATATATTGTCAGTGCTGATTAAGAAAATTAGTTGCAAGGAACCCAGTTCTGACATAATTTCTAGTTTTGGCCATTGGAGATCTATTGTTTAAGAAACTGAGCAGGAGTTGAATGGTTAGTTTTATACCTTGTAAAAGATCTAATGATCACATTTAACTCAATTAGTATATTGAGTTGAACAGATCAAGGATGTTTAATTTTAGTGAAGTCCAGCATATCAGTTCTTTCTTATGTGGATCGTGCTTTGTTATTCAGCCAAACCCAAGATCATCTGGACTTTCTCCTATACTGTCTTTTAGGAGTTTTATAAGATTCTTTTTTTTTCTCTCAGCTGCGTTGCACAGCATATGAGATTGTAGTTCCCTGACCAGGGTTGAACCTGTGTCCTCTGTGTGGAAAGCACGGAGTCTTAACCTCTGGACTGCCAGGAAGTCCGTTGCAGTTTTCCATTTTTACATTTAGGACTATGATCCAGTTTGGTTGACTTTTGTGAAAAGTATATGGTCTATGTCTTGATTCTGTTTTTTTTGGTATATGAATGTCCAGTAATTTAAGCCTTTGTGGAAGACTTTTTTTGCTTCATTGTATTAGTCTTTTCCTTCAAAGATCATTTGACTCCGTGTCTGTAGGTCTATTTCTGGTTTCTCTGTTCTGTGCCATTGATCTATTTGTTCTTTCTCCAAAACCATATTGTCTTGATTATTGTAGATTTATAGTAAGTTGAGTTGTGTCAGTTCTTTGGTCTAAAGATCACAAAGATTCAATCCTTTATTTTGTTCTAAGAGTTTTATAGTTTCGGCCCTTGTGTGTAGGTCATGTGTGTATCATGCATGAGGTCTTAATATAAGGTATAATGGGATTTTACATGTAATATCCTATTGTTCCTGCATAGTTTATTGTAAAGGTACTTTTTTTCCCCAGGTGAATTGCTTTTGTCTCCATATGTAAAATCATCTGACTGTAAATGTAATAGTGTATTTCAAGATTATTTTGTCTTCTCTGTCAATTTTTGTAACCATTTGGAGTTTAGGGTCATTTTATCAATCTCTTCAAAAAAGCCTGCTTGGATTTTGATAGGAATTATGTTAAATCTGTAGATCAGTTTGAGGAGAGTTGCCATGTTAAACAAGTGGCAAAATATTAAGTTTTCAAATCCATGTACATGGGATGTCTTTCCACTTTTTAGATCTCTTTTTTTCTTTCAACTCTTTTAATAGTTTTCAGAGTAGAAGTTTATACTTTTTTTGTTAAATTTTTTCTGAGTAATTTTTAAATTCAATTACAAACAGCTGATTTTAAATTTATTTTTCTGTTTATTGCTGGTATATAGAAATACAGGTTTTTGTATATTGATCTTATGCCATCTAATGTTGTTGAACCTGCTTATTAGCTCAAATAGTATTTTTAGTGGATTGGTTTTGGATTTTTTGTGTACATGTCTTCTGCAAACTGTTTTTTTTTTTTAAGGATTTACATGTAGGTTTCATATGCACAGAAGTGGTTTATGGAGGTGTCCTCACTCCAGGCCTGGGGGTGCAAGGCCTGTAGTTCCTGCAGTTTGGCAGATGTCACAGAGAGCCACTCTGGGCTCTGTCTTTAAAGATCTGAGGTGAAATCCACCTGCTTTTGTTTTTGGAGATTATTATTGTCTAAAGGGAACATCCTTGTCCTGGGTCCTCTGTCTGACCTCCACCCCCATTGAAAAGCATGCGCTACCCCTGTGGGCCCCACCTCCTTCTGCCCTGGGCCTCTGCACGTGGAGTTCTCTGCCTCCTGACTGTCCCTCCGTCCCACGCCCCGGCCATGCCACGTTTGCTTTGCTGTGGCTTTTGACGTGCACATTGTGTGTGCTTTTCTCCCATTGGCCCACTTCTCAGGTATCACGTTCCTTTCGTTAGCACGTTGAGCAGTGCCTGTCTGCTGCCTGTCTGGGAGCACAGGGAAGCGCGGCTATGTCCTGCTGCTGGGTGGTCAGCTCCGTGCAGTATCCAGCGTGCGGTGACATGCCTGACATGTGCGTGCGTCCTGCTCACTGAGCGGGCAGCTCAGCAGTCGTCACTCGGGCCTCGGGTGTCTGTCTGTGCTGCTGACACTGTTTAGCCGTCAGCTCACCTAGCGTCCATAAACGCTCAGGGGTTGGCAACGCTCATCAGAGATGACAATGTCGTTTTGTAATAAGAATGCTTGGCAGGTATGTGTGGTATGTTGGCATAAGTAGTCATTCTTTTTTTAGTTTGGTTACACTGCCTTTTATTGGTATTCTATTTTTGTGGATCCGATTTGGTTTTGGTAAAATTTTTCAGCTCAGGCTCTTGGGGAAGCTAACTGGATCATAAGATAGTAACGGGGTACAGAAGCTTCCCCTACTCTAGGATTTCCAGTAAAGCCGACGTTGCTATTTGGAGGCAAGGCTTTGGAAGACTTTCAGGTGAGGTCAGTTCTCCTTTATTTCAAAGGACTTTGGTTCCTTGGACTAAGTGCTGTGTGAGACTGGGCTCCATGGTTCTCTGCTGTGCCAGAAATAGCAGTTTTTGTTGTTAGAAAAAGTAGCACTAATGGAGATTAAATATGTCAGGAGAAAAACTGGGCTTCTCCTTGCTTCTGAAATTTTTCATTTTACTAATGAGGTGGGACAAAGGGTGTGGGGCACTGGGAGAGTTAAGGTATTCCTTCTGTAAGATAGATGTGCATGAGGTTGCTGCAAGGGCTCCCTGTGGTATGAAGTGCCTGCAAGGCCAGGCCGCTGAGACTCTAGGCTTTCCACATTTGTTGGAGGGTAACTTGTCGCTGTGGTGTGAGCTGTGGAGTTGTTGCTTTGCTGTTGGCCCCACTGCGTGGTGATTCCGTGCAGGAGTCCAAGGGGTCCGCAGATGAACAGGACCTCATTTGCTTGTGTGTTTCCAAGGTGACCTTCCCTTTGTGTTAAGAGCCTGTACTTACGGGTCACGCTGTGTGGTTGAGACAGAAGACTTGGCTGGTTTATCCACTGACAGTTGTGGCTGGTGTGGGCAGCCTGTGCTCCTGGCTCTTCCGTGTGTGAGGCTCTGGCCCGCGGTCCCAGGGCAGGCCAGGTGCTGGTGCCTCTGGTTGCTTGGACGGGCGAGCTTCACCCGAGGAGAGCTTTAGAGCTCTGTAAACTCTCCGCGGGAGGAAGGCCAGGAGCCGGAGAGTTAATTCTACACCATGCGTGCAGTTAGCCTCCAGCTGTGACCAATTTCCAGGGGACTGAGTGCAGAGCTTGGAAGACACTGGGTTTCCACTTCAGCATTGCAGCCTTGCTCGAAGAGGGGCTTGTAGTGTGTCCAGGGACATGGGACTCCTTGTACTGTAGCTCCTGTTCGCGAAGTTGGTGAAAACACGGGAAGGTGAAGTGACATTGACATGATGACAGATTTTTTTTTTTAATGTGAGATTATTAAAAGCTTAAAGCAGCTCCCTGTGGCGGTCATGTGGGTTGAATTTTATTTGATCAGAAATTAATGGTTTTGGTACAAAATATGAATTACTTGAGTTTAGTATTTAAACGATTGCTATTTAATGTTATTAATCACCGGATTGACTCGTATGTCTCCTAAAATCTGACAGGTATATAATAAAAGATCATTTAGTAAATGATCACTTCATTGTTAGACTTCTCTTTATTGATAATGTATTTAGATAAAAAGATAAAGCAATATCATGTTGATATTATGACACAGCTGTTAAAGTAGCGCCGTAAACTGAGACTTTTGCAGCTTTTAATAGGAACCTGTTGTTTTGCTAAAACTGTTAGAGACTCTTGCTTCGTGTAATAGTTTTTTGGGAAAGCTTACTTTTGTCTGTCAGGAAAGGAAAAGTGTAATTCCCATTTGTGTATCATAGACTAGGTTTGAAGAGAATCACAAGTTATTAAACAAGAACTTGAAAAAGGTAAAGATTTTGGAATCATGGAAAGAAGGGGTGTGATGGTCACAGAAGAGGAAAAACAAAGAAAGGTACAAAACCTGAAAAGGAGAAATACTACTTCATTTAAATTTTAAATCATTTAAAATTATTTTCTTAAGAGGAAAAGTGCTAGATTTCTGAACTTCAGTGATGGTCTTCTCCTTTTGTTTTTAAACTATTCTACATTAAGAATTATCTGAGAGAAGTGTATTTCGGGGTCACTTATACATAGATACAGACATAAGTAACTGGTAATACCAAATCAAAAGTTGAATTACCTTAATTCTCTACATTACTTTGAGTCTGCAGTTACTTACAGTCCAGATCTGTGGGTGACTGGTTGTGTTCACCAGTCACATGCTGTGATACGCTTCTAACTGGCTTTTTAGTTGAACCGTGGTGTTAGCACACGTTGTTAATAGTAATATTTCAGGCAGCACAGGAGTCCCTATTCTCTCCTTTCATAGGCAGCAACTCCAGCCATTTCACAGGACAGTGTGCTAAGAACATGTGTTTCTTGTTAGAACAATGTGTTTAAAAATTTGTTTCATTTTGTTGTTTTTATGTTTTAAGTTCATATTAAAATGTGTCTGAGGATAATTATGTTATTTTAGTAGAGATGTTATTTATAACTGAGTCATACAATTGTGTCCTATTGTACAAACTGGAGCACATGTTCATTCTTACTGGTGTTAGGTGGTGGTGCTCAGCTGAGCAGTAGAGAGAAGGTGGGTTACTATGCAGGGTCTAGAGTGACTCCTGGGGAACAGTCAGCGTGCCTCTTGGCCAGACATGTTACCAGTGAGCTTTCTCAGCAGAAGGCAGGCGTCATGCCAGAGATAAAGAGCCTTTCCATGTTTGGAGTTAGCAAACAAAACTCACCTGGAACTTTAGAATACTTGTTGGGGAAACGTATTTTCTGATGGTGCCAGATATTAAAGTCTGAGGTCTTCTTGTGCTGTGGACAGCATGTAAGGAATGATGATTCTAAAACCAGCCTGGTTGTCAACTTTTTAAGGACATTTTCCCATAGAGACTGGGCACAGAAATCAGTGTGTTTAAAACCAGCCAAGATCAAGAGCAGCTAACACTGGAAGTGAAAGATTTGAGGATTATTTTGCACCTGATGTTTAGGTGAGCCATTGCATGTAATTCTATTTCATATCTGGAAAAAAGCCCTCTCTCAAACTTTTACCTATTTGCTCTTAATATGAGTAACTGCTGTCTGCAAGTATTTATGGAGCATATGCTCTTTGTAATTGAATGAAAGACAGGAAAGAGACTTGAACAAGTGCCTTGGTCTAGGTCTTGTTTCCTTTTGTAATACCTATTTTTGATGTTATCGCCTCTCACTTACCAAAGGACCTGGATGAAGCCCTTGCTGTTTTATAACTGGCAGGCTGAAGTGAGCTTTTCCATGTGTCCAGGGCTAGCAGAGTCCATAAACGCCCTCATTGTGTCTGCCCCCAGCACCCCCGCTCTGTGCTGGGCCTTCCAGGGGCCTCCATTACTCCTCACGTGAGAGCCGCATGCGTTCGCGCTGCCTGGACGGCTGCATGAATAAAACCCAGGGCAAGTGGCCTGACCATTCTGTCAAGGCTCAGTGTCTGTCGTACAACTCCCCTGATGTGAAGTAGAATCTTGACATCTTAGTGAGCATATAGCATATTAAGTTCTGTTATTTTCCTCATTGAAAGTATGTAGTGATTATACACAGATATTTTGTGTATTAGATTTGGATATCCAACAGATAACAGTTTATTACCATTTTAATGTCAGATTGTGACTCCTTAAAAAAATAAAACAAAATTGTTGTAATGTTTTTGTGCATCTTTGCTCAACATAGTACTCAGTGTAAATATTTAATATTTTTCATTATTGAACATTTATATACCCCCAAATTGCCTTTAGTTAGTAAAATGGGACATTGCAAGTTAAGGAAATTAACTTGGAAAAGTGTAAGTGAAGTATTTTTAGTTAAGTACAAAAACTTTATTGCCTCATGCAGGTGCTTTATTTCATGTGTTCGAGCCTCCTTGTTTTATGCCCCAACCTTTTATTGTGGAAAATTCCAAAGATGCACAGAAATAGAACACGCAGCTTCAACAGCTGTAAGCTTTATTTCATGTGTGCTCTTCCAGCCCCAGATTATTGTGAGGCACGTCCTAGACATCAGATAAGTCCACCACAGACACGTCAGTGTGTTTCTCTAAAGGGTGATCAAGCCCCGTTTGTAGACAGCTCATGGGGAGGCCTAGTGCTCAGCCATGTGTTCCCTTCTGGTGGAGCCGGACCCCAAATGGGAGCCTTGTGAGAGGATGAGGTCGTGGAGGAGGTGCTGTCTTCCCCACCATGTACAGAGTCCCTGCTGCTCCCAACTCCACAAGGGGGCAGACAGAGGAAGGGGAAAGTGAGCTTAATGGAACCTGGTTTGAGTTTCACTTTCGTTCAGCAGTCACGTAAAGGCAGACCATTTCTGGGGTGACTTTTCGGAAGCAAGCAATGGCTTCTGAAGGAGTTCTCAGTGCCCCTCCTTGCTCTTAAGACACAGATTGAGATTAGATATTTATTAAGCAAAAATCTAAAACATTTCCAGAGCGTTGCCTGTAATGTTCTCTTAATGATTTGGGCTTTGATGGAAATATAGCATTTGAACTTATGTCTAATTTTTGCCACCTGTAGTTTTGGATAACCTGTTGAAGTTTCTCACTGGGCGATGAGCACATGGCCTAATTGACATATGTTTGTGGGCACTTAGCTTGTGCAGACGGGGTGCAGCGCTGTCTCTGTGTCCACACAGCCTTCTCCTTTCTCAAATCCTCAGTGGCTTTGTCCATGTCTCCAAGTGAGTTCTGTTCACAGACACCTGCAGGTGTGTCATGGTGACTCTTGTGTGGCGAGGACAGGATTCTGTGTGCAGCAGCTAACCGTAAACGCCTGAACACTATAAATATTGGTTTTTAGTCTGAGATAGACCGTGTGTAAACAGAAAACTTCTTTGTCTGAAGTTGAATGCACTGATGTGTGGGACTTGTTCTCCTTCAACACCATGTGTATTTGCTCTTCCTGTTCTCTTTTTTTGTTTCCCAGAAAATGTATTTGGGGAAAATGCTGTTTTTCCAAGCAGACTGTATGAGACTTGCATTTTGTATAAGTGATTTTAGCTGCTGTAAGATCCTGGAGGGAAGTGATGGGATAAAAATGCAGAAGTTGATTTTTCTTTTTTTTTTTTTGCCTGTGTTTTGGCATCTGTTTTGCATTGGTTTCCTTCTGTTGCCACCACTCAGATCGCCTATCCCTGCACCGTGACATATAATTATAATGGAACTGTTATCTGCATTCCTGTAGCATTCTTTTTTTCCCAGCACTTAATGCCTTTTATTCCTTAGCTTCAGGCAGGAATTGTGTAGCATATGTGAAGAGGCTTAAACTGTTTCCATTACATTCTTTCTGGATGGCTCCGTTATATTTAGGCTTACATTTTCGACAAAGTCGGAATGTTATTGTGGTTGACCTTGACCCCAGATAACTGGGCAGACATTATATAGCCATGTTTGAGTCCTCACAGAACGTGCTCCTGAAGCCAACGGAGTCCTGGCGGGAGGCCCTCCTGGACAGCAGGGTCATGGAGCTGTTCTTTACCGTAAGTCCTGCCCCCACCCCCGCCCACAGGGAGGCCACAGAAGGGTTCCACGGGAAGGCCAGCTTCTATATTTTTCTTAAGTGAAACAGGACAAATTGCTTTTGTCCTCCAAAGCCTTCTCTTCTAATCAGTATACTGCTTAAACAAAGATTATATAGAAATGTTTTTGCTGGTTTATAAGAATGTTATGTAATTAGGATGGGTTTAATGTCATAGGGCTCAAGGTGTTTGGTCTTGGGACCTCTTTACACTCTTAAAAATTATCGAGAACCCCAAAGAGCTTTGGTTTATGTGGGTTATAGCTAATAGTGTTTATATTTTCCATATTAAAAATTCAAACTGAGAACTTTAAAATATAAATTATTAATTCACCTAAAAATAGCAATATCAGACCACTACATAGCAACATAAATAACATTTCAGTGAGCAAATAGCTACATTTTAAAAAACAAATTAAACCTTTAGTGAGAAGAGTGGCATAGTTGACATTTTTGCAGATGGCACTGGTGTCTGGCCTCCTAGCCCAGGCCTCACCTCTGCTCCTTGTCTGGTTGGTTGCAGCTTTGCCATCATATTACTGACACGTAGAACGTGTGTGTGTTGGAGGCAGGGGTTGGGCAGTGGGGGTGGAGAAGGCGGGCACTGCCCTCGGTGTGCTGAGAGGAGTGTTGACCGTATGACCTGCCAGAATCAAGGAAGTCCTGGGGACCCTGGGCCACATGAGAAGAGCTCTCTGGAGCAGTGCACTTTGTTGCCAGCCATGGGCTAAGTCAGTGTTCTTGAGTAGCAGTTCACTTCGGCTGGACCCCTGCTTTAAATAGTCCTGCTTTTTGCTTGCTAAATAATGAAGAAGTTAGGAACCTGTTCCCATCTTTGCCCAAGAGGGCCCCCAGTGTAATAGGCAGAAGCTAGGGAAAATACGTGTGTGTGTCTCTGATAGAGTGTGGGAGAGAGTGTGTGTGTGAGTGTCTGTATGTTGATCTGTCTGCAGATACAGTGCAAACATCCACGTTAGTTAGTTATAGCAACTGGGACAAAAGTGCAGATAAAGACCAGTTTAAAAAATGATAAGCTATTTTGCTAAATCCCAACCATTAATTATAGTTTATCTGTTCATATGTTTTAAAAATGCTAGTCACCAGCCTTACAACTGGTTGCCTATTTATACAGCATTTAAAATGTTATAGGCATATAGTGTATATTTTTAAAAAAATAGCGAGAACAAGGTTGTTCGTCCCTCAGTGTACATAAAAATCTTTTTCTGTAGAAATGTTCAAACTGAGTATTACCTTGCATTTTATTCTGTAAATCCGAGAAGTAGTGGGTAAAAACAGTATTAGTATCAAAGGTGATTGTAACTACACTTTAACACTCTCTTGCCTGCCTCCGCGGGCAGAACTTGTTTTGATGTGGATCCAAGTTCAATTCTCTGTATTATTCATTTGACTGAAAACAGTTTTTGAAAAGGTAGAAAACTTTGCAGCAGTGCTGGAAGCGGCTCCTGGTCTGAACAGCTGTCTAGACGCGGCAGCAGCTGCCCCTGTCAGCTGGGAGCCTCCGTGGGCAGTCACTCAGCCTTGAGAGTTAATCCTTTTGCTTTGTTATTTTAACAGTTTTGTATTCTGTGGCCTGTTACTTTCATGTATGCACTTTATGAACAATTTTAATTTTGTCATTTGTTAGAAAAATGTCGTGACTAATCTTGTTTCCTTCTTCTTTTTTTTAAGTTTACTTTTTAAGTTTCAATTCTGTGAATTTATTGCCTCTTTGCAGCGTTTTTCCACAGGTTGTTACTTTTCTCTGGATTTGAATTGCTGCACTTGTACGTACTGTGTCATGGCCTCGACCTGGATATGGCCCTTCTGGGTTCAGGGGGCTGGATGGCCTTCTGGCCCTTGCAGGTTGACGACTGATCCCGTTTTCTCCTTTCCCTTAGGAGCTGGAAAAGCCCCTCTCCTTAGTTTTTCCTTTCTAATCTTCCATGTTGTCTCTTCTTCACACTGCTTGCTGTGTGGATACTGGTGGTCCCATCTCAGCTGTCGGCTTCGCAGCCGTGTGCGATCTCCTCGTACTTGTCTTCTGCTTATCGCCCGTCTCGCCCCACTCCTTGTCTGTGTTCAGTCTCAGAGCCTTCTGGTCCCGTGCTTCACCAGGCACTCGACTGGAGGCCCACAGACATCTTCGATTCCCCGTGTCTCCGCAGAGCCCAGCGTCTTACTCATGAGCCTTTCTTTACTCTGTATTTCCTGTCTTGCTTCTCCACTCACCTGCCTGGGTCTTTGGCTGGACTTAGCCTTTCTTTATCCCTCTGCTTTCCCCTGTTCAGGTGTTGGATTTGGGTTTTAAGTTGTGTAATGTAGTTCAGATATGGTAGAGCCTCTGTGTGATGGAAGAAGGGCAGGAATCTACATCTTCCATAAGAATCAGTTGTTGATTTATCATGCGCTTTATGTGGTTCATGTTTCAGGAAAGATAAGCCTGAACAATGAAGTCAGGCTCTGAGGATGGTTTATTTTATTTTATTTCATGACATGGTCCACGTTGGCTATTTCTTTTGCTTCCTCAGGTCTAGACCAGTGTTGAGCGACCGCTTGGCTGATGAAGCAGCCCTCTGGGGCCCCAGACTGTGTTGTCTGTCACATTTAAATGTTGAAAAGGTTAAAAAACTCAGTGACAGAAATGTAGTTACAGCCTTCAGATAAGGCACTTAAGAATAGTTGTGTTCAGAAGTTCTTGAAGTAGAGTGTATACATGCACTTGTGCATCGTACTTTTAATCGACTTTATATAAAACTCAGGATTCTTCGAAAAACACTGTGTCGCTATGGACCAGGGAGGGCCTGGCCAGGTGAGCTGCGGGGCTTCGCAGGTCGTGAGTTCTCCAAAGCAGCTTCTACTCCACCCTTTGAAGACAAGCACACAGCAAAAACTCCGTGACAGCTGTTAAGTCATGAGTTCTGTGTAATTTTCACATGTCCTAAAATACTGTATCGTTCTTCAATTTTGTTTTTCCCAGCCACATACAAAGGTAAACAGTTCTTACCTCACACGCCACACAGAAGCAGGCAGGAAGCCAGGTCTGGGCCATGGGCTGTGGGTTGCCAACCCCTTTTCTAAACCAGAGAGGGTAACATGTCAGTAGATAAGTTAATTTTGTGACTTGTAGCGAGTTTCTAATATTTTAAGTTTCTTAGAACCTTAAGAAGCTCAGGAATTGAAGACTGATGGGGAATCCATCTGAGAACTGGGGGTGTGTAAGTGCTCAGTGTCTCACCCCTGCACCAGTGCATACTTGGGAAACGTTCTACCTTCACGTAACTTATATGTGATTTGTATAGTCAGAGTGAAATAATCTGAAACCCATGGAGAATAAATGTATACATTGTGACATTCAGAAAGCAGAGAGGTTTGTGTAGGGGAAAGGGGGCTGGAAAAGTGAAATGCTTGTGGGAAGTAGAAGATGGCCATAGTACGTGTGGTAGATTAAGATGAGAAGTTTCCTGTGAGTTCTCTGAACCATTTTCCTGGGTTGTTTTGGTTATTAAGTCTGAGAACATTAATGACCTTCATCGGAATGCTGTATACCAGGTGTTTCAGATCAGTATTGCAGAACTGAAATACAAATCTAGATGAGGTTCAAAGTGAACTTAAATAGAATCTAAGTAAAATTTAAAAAAAAATTACTTTATTATTTGCAATGGTGTAGCATAAAATGAGATTCGGACAACTTGTAGGCAGTCTCAGAGTTAATGGAAGACTGTTTATGTGTTGTTTGAGTGAGCGTACGCCTAGGAATGGAGGGGAGCACTGGTTTTCTGAGTGTGATTGTATCCACCAGAGCGCCATCTGTACGCTCCTGCCTGAACTTTGCTAACTTTAGCAGGAGCCTGGGTGAGGCATAGTTAGTGTAATACAGACGACTGTCGTCCTTGCTGTTTTTAGAAGGAGCAGTGTGCCTAACTGGCCAGCATCTGTTTCTCTCTTTGTCACAATAGGCTGGAGACAGTTCACTTTTCACAATGTAGGTAGCCCTCCATTGAAGATTAACTGATACGTTTAAAATCATGGCCTGTAACAAAGCAGTGCACTGAGGCGCAATTTTCAAATTTAACTTCGAAATCAGTTTTCTAGAAATAATCAGCTGCAGTGAATTTTTCTCTCCCTTCATTTGGCATGATAGAAACGTGACCCTTATAAAAGAAGAATTTATTTTTATGGATTAGCTCATCTTTCCAACAGGTACATCGAAAGATCAGAGAGGATTCTGACATGGCCCAGGACTCGCTGCAGTGCCTTGCACAGTTGGCGTCCCTGCACGGGCCTGTCTTCCCTGATGAGGGCGCTCAGGTGGACTACCTCGCCCACTTCATTGAGGGCCTGTTGGGCACCATCAACGGGTAGGTGTCCTAGCCGGGAGCGGCCCTGGCTCTCCTGCATGGTTTGCGGTGGAGGGGAAGAGAAACCAGTGATTCCCCTTAACCCTCTGAAGTAGTTATATGTGAGTGAGCACACAGAGACATGCCTTTGGAACAAGTGGGTGGAAACCAGTTCCCCCTGCTCCACTTAACGCCGGTGCCCACACCTTGGGTTGTAGGATCGAGATAGAAGACTCTGAGGCTGTGGGCATCTCCAGCATCATCAGCAACCTGATCACCGTGTTCCCTCGCAATGTGCTGACTGCCATCCCCCGAGAGCTGTTCTCGTCCTTCGTCAACTGCCTCACTCACCTCACCTGCTCTTTTGGGCGCAGCGCTGCACTAGAGGAAGTGGTAAGCTGCTTCTCTTATCACACGGCGTCCGTCTCTCCGTCCATCTCACAGTGAGGGCTGCTCTGCTTCTGAGCACTGCTCACAGTGAGTCATCGTTTTAAAGGCATGTGTTCTTCTTTATATGTGCAAATTATTTGGTGATCTGTGCTTGGAAACATGGCTTTTAAAACATTTGTGATTAGAATCACTTTCAGTTCAGTCGCTCAGTCATGTCCAACTCTTTGTGACCCCATGGGGTGCAGCATGCCAGGCTTCCCTTATTGGTCTAAGTAATTATTTTTAATTTCTTTTGTTTATTTTTATAATTTTATTTATTTATTTTTGGCTACACAGGCCTTTTTTTCACTTGTGGCAGGTGGGGACCACTCTCTGGTTGTGGTGCTTGGGCTTCTCATTGCGATGGCTTCTCTTGTTTGGATCCTGGGCTCTAGACCACAGGCTCAGGAGTTGTGGTGCACAGACTTAGTTGCTCTTCGGCATGTGGAATTTTCCCTGATCAGAGATCAACCCCGTGTCTCTTGCATTGGCAGGCAGATTCTTTACCACTGAGCCACTTTAGCCCTGGTCTAAAGATTTTAAGTTGAGATAATTTAGTACATGAATATAGGAAATGGAGTGAAATGTTTATATTAAATATTATGCTGAAAGCCCATTTTAATATTAAGCTGTTTGATTAAGTTCAAAGGATGCTGTGAGCTTTATGGTATGGTTGTAACTATATATAATTTTAAGTATTGCTTGAGAATTTAAAAATCTTGGGCTTACCTGAAAATTGCATAAATATAATTTGGTTCAAATAATTGTAACCCTATTTATTTTGATTAGACTACGCTCTTGAAAATATTTTTGGTGCTATGGTTTAATAATATACCTTAGTAAATTCTAATTTACATTAAAATGAAGACCAGTTCCATTACTCAGAGATGTTTCTAGGTACAGATTTTAAATGAATATCTTCCAAGTTTTATATTTAATCTAGAAAACAGGTACTAAACTTTCTGACAACAAAGCTGCGTGTGTAACAGTTACTGTTAATAACTCCATTAATCTTGGGAAGTAATTGATTTTTTTCCCTGCAAAGTAGTTATTGTTGAAGCTAATTTTTCTTTTTATGAAATGTAAATCCTTTTCAAAGATTCAAAGGGTAAGAAGAATATTTGTGAACATTTGACAGAATTTCGAGTGAAGTCCTAACGGCTGTTTTGTTGGGAGGTCTGGCAACATGTGTGGAAGTGTATAGTGTCCCTTTTTGTAGCTGTCAGAGCGTGAAAAACTCAGATGTGGCTGTGTCCGCACCGTGGGTGCCCCGTGGTTTGATGGGGAAGGAGCCAAGCCAGGAAGACATTTGTGTGTTGGAAAGTGTGGGTCATGGAGGAATAGACATTTCCAGGCCTCACATGTGAGATCTGAATTTCTGGGCGAGGAAAATGATGTTCTAGGCGTGGAAGTACAGGGTGAGTTAAAGGAAGCTTTACTCAAACCCTTTTCAAGTGATCACAGATACTGGGTCACTAGGGCTTCACATCCTGAGTCCCCCCTTCCCCTACCCCTTCCCCCTTGTCTTGTTTTCTTTTCTAAACCCTGGGGGTTAAACAGAATAAGCACGTTTAGAAGCACAGCTGCTTTTTAGTGTCTGTCTGTGGGTTGAGGAATCGTCTAACCATCTTATAGAGGAATTGCTAAAAGATACGTAACATTTTTGGTTTGCAGATTTTGAATTTGAGCATTTATTTATTTTGCCTAGGGAACTAACAACTTGGAAAACATTGTTTCTGCCAAGGTTTGACAGAAGTATTGGAACTCAGAGGGCGTGGCTGCACTTGCAGAGAGCGGGTGTTTCTTGTGCTGTCTTCCTTTCTTTTAACAAATTGATTTCTTTTAACCTGTTTATGATGTTTAAAAAATGGTGTTAGAAACAGTTGGTTATCCATCGAAAAAAACAGAGGGAAAAGATTTGTCTAATGCTTTCCATGACTCATAGCAACCAAATTGGCAAGGGTTGTACTGCTTACAAGACTACCATTGGAACAACTAGATCTATTGGCCAGGGTTTCATAAGGGAACACTTGAGTAAGGAGGCCCGGCCACCTCAGGGCAGGTGGGCGAGTCCCAGCGACGCTGGCCCTTAGGAGGGCTGCTGGGTCAGTCCAGTTCTGTGAATGTTTATCTATCGCCTACATTTCACCAGGCACTGTGTTTGATAAATACCTTGTTTAGTGTTAAGAATTTGGAAAGTCATATATGTTTCCAAAAGGAAAAAGTTAATCTAAGAGTGTAACGTTAAAAATTCTCTGAAAAGTTATAATTTAGACTATTTATTCAGAGGCTAGGAATACTGTCATATGCATGGGTGCTCTGAGTCAAATTAATTCTGTGCTGTAAGGACTGGCTAGAAAAACAAGAGAATGAATTCATTTCTATTGCATTTGACATTCAGAGACTTCTCTAAATTCTTCTTCTTCTTTTTTTTTTTAATATTTATTTGGCTGCACCTGGACTTAGTTGCAGCTCACAGGATCTTTAGTTGCAGCATGAGAAGTTTTAGTTGCAGCTTGAGGGATCTAGTTCCCCAGCCAGAGACTGAACCCGGGCCCCCTGCATTGGGAGCGTGGAGTCTTAGCCACTGGACCCCTAAGGGAAGTCCCTAAATTCTTTTTAAAATGCAGAGATCATGACTTTTTATTTGTAACATTTCTGTGTTTTTTCTCTATGTTGAGATTTTTGCTTCATACGATGCTACACTCAGAAAGGGGCTTTCCAGGTGGCGCTAGTAGTGAAGAACCTAAAGAACCCAGCTACCAGTGCCTGAAACGTAAGAGACACTGGGGTTGGGAAGATCCCCTGGAGGCAGAAATGGCAAACCACTCCAGTATTCTTGCGTGGAGATCCCATGGACTGAGGATGCTGGCGGACTATAGTCTGTAGAGTCACAAAAAATACAGTCACAGAGACACAATTGAAGTGACTTAGCATGCATGCATACCAGAAAGAATATAGCAGATGAGCAACAGCACAGACTGTTTTAGTTCTTTCCATCTTTAATCTTTTGTATGTCCTTGCTTGCTATTTTACACTATATATTATCTGATACATGTATTACACATGTATTATCTGTCATTGGATTTGTGGGTTATGGCAAGCATATAAAATTTAAACTTATTGTGAAGTATTTTGTTTATGTCAAGTAAAAACTTTATGTGTGTGTGTGTGTGTGTGTGTGTGTGTATGTATAAACATTGTGAAGAATAATAAGATGAACAGCTGTGTGCCAGCCATGCAGATACTACAGTATATTGCTGGGGCCTTTACCCCTTCCACCTACCTGGAGTTTCCCCCTGTTGTCATAAGCACGGTTTATATTGCACAAGTTACTTCTGCCAAATGATTTTGTGTCGTGTTTGCTAACGAGCGTTGCCAGGGTGCTGGGCTGTGCTGTTGGCTCCTTTCCATCCTCTGTGACCTCGACGGTTCTGCGTGCTCGCCTTCCCGAGTCCTCCTGAGAGCAGAAGAGCAGCCCCTGGCTGTTTACAGGAAACAGGAGTTCAGCAGGCTTTTCATTAGCGGTGCGGCTCCATGTGAGAGCTGATGGCTCACAGCCACTTACTGTAGTTATGCCTGTGGATCATAATGCTTTTCTTGAGTCAGGTAACACACGTTTATATATGAAGACAGTGCTCCCGGGCAAAGAGAGAGCTTCCCAGTTTTGTGAAAATGATTTGGAGTTGTCACGTTGATTTTTTGCTGTTTGTAGAAAAAGGTCTGTGGGAGTTGTCTACAGCGTAGCAGTCAAATGTTAGAACCATATTGGCACCATGTTTTATCTGGTATACTTTTACAGTATCTGACATTAGGCACACATGCATACTTTATTTTTATAGTAGAGTTTTAGATTCATAGCAAAATGGAGTGAAAATAGAGAATTCCCCCCGCCCCCAACACACAGCCTTCCCCACCATCAGCATCCTACCAGAGGGTGCATGTGTGACAGTTGATGAACCTACCCTGACTGTCACCAGCACCCCGAGCCCACGTCTTTGTCGGGGTTCACTCTGTTACATGGGTTATGGGTGTGGATATGTGTGATGAGTGCATCCGCCATTATGGTTTCACACAGAGGAGTCTTACTGCCCCCAGCCCACCCCTCCCTGACAACCAGGGCTCTTTCCTTGTCTCCAAAGTGTGGCCTTTAAATGTCATATAGTTGGAATTGCATAGTAATGCTAGATTTTAATCTGAAATTCACATGCATGTTAAAAGGAGACCAGATTCACATACTGAAACTTTTCTTCCCCAAACTTCATTTGGCAGTGTTTTCATAAACAAAATTAACCACTATTTGTATGTGTCGAAGTGGTTCTTGTTGTTGTTCAGTTGCTAAGTTGTGTCTCAGACACTTTTTGACCCCAAGGACGGCAGCGTGCCAGCCTTCCCTGTCCTTCACTATCTCCCAGAGTTTGCTTAAACTCATGTCCATTGAGTCAGTGATGCCATCTGGCCATCTCATCCTCTATCGTCCCCTTCTCCTCCTACCCTCAGTCTTTCCCAGCATCAGGGTCTTTTCCAGTGAGTCAGTTCTTCGCATCAGGTGGCCAAAGTACTGGAGCTTCAGCATCAGTCCTTCCAGTGAATATTCAGGACTGATTTCCTTTAGGGTGGACTGGTTGGATCTCCTTGCAGTCCAAGGGATTCTCAAGAGTCTTCTCAAATACCACAGTTCGAAAGCATCAATTCTTTGGTGCTCAGCCTTCTTTATGGTCCAACTCTCACATCTGTGCTTGAGTACTGGTTAACCATAGCTTTGACTAGACGGACCTTTGTTGGCAAAGTAATGTCTCTGCTTTTTAATATGCTGTCTAGGTTGGTCATAGCTTTTCTTCCAAGGAGCAAGTGTCTTTTAATTTCATGGCTGCAGTCACTGTCCACAGTGATTTTGGAGCCCAAGAAAATAAAGTCTGTCACTGTCTCCATCTTTGCCCCTTCTATTTGCCATGAAGTGATGGGACCAAAGGCCATGATCGTAGTTTTTTGAATGTTGAGTTTTAAGCCAGCTTTTTCAGTCTCCTTTTTTACCCTCATCAAAAGGCTCTTTAGTTTCTCTTCACTTTCTGCGATTAGGGTGGTGTCATCTGCATATCTGAGGTTGTTGGTATTTCTCCAGGCAGTCTTGATTCCAGCTTGTGATTCATTCAGCTGGACATTTTGCACAATGTACCCTGCATATATAAGTTAAATAAGTAGGCTGACAGTACACAGCCTTGATGAACTCTTTTCCCGATTTGGAACCAGTCTGTTGTTCCATGTCCAGCTCTAACTTGCTTCTTGACCTATATACAGATTTCTCAGGAGGCAGGTCAAGTGGTCGGATATTCCATCTCTTAAGAATTTTTCACAGTTTGTTGTGATCCACATAGTCAAAGGCTTTAGTGAAGTCAATGAAGCAAAAGTACATATTTTTTGGAATTCCCTTTCTTTTTCTATGATCCAGTGGATGTTGTCAATTTTGTCAACATCCACTGGTTCCTCTGTCTTTTCTAAATCCAACTTGTACGTGTGGAAGGAAGCTCTTGGTTCATGTCCTGCTGAAGCCTTGCTTGGAGAATTTTGAGCATAATCTTGCTATCATGTGAAATGAGTGCAGTTGTATGGAATTTGAACTTTCTTTGGCATTGCCTTTCTTTGGGATTGGAATGAAAACTGACCTTTTCCAGTCCTGTGGCCACTGGTGAGTTTTCCAAATGTGCTGGCATATTGAGTGCAGCACTCTTAGCAGCATCAACTTTTAGGATGCGAAATAGCTCAGCTGGAATTTCATCACCTACACTAGCTTTGTTCGTAGTGACGCTTCCTAAGGCCCACTTGACTTAATACTCCAGCATTCTGGCTCTAGGTGAGTGATCACACCATTGAGGTTATCTGGGTCATTAAGATCTTTTTTGTGCAGTTCTTCTGTATTCTTGCCACATCTTCTTAGTATCTTCTGCTTCTGTTAGGTCCATACCATTTCTGTCCTTTATTGTGCCCATCTTTACATGAAATGTTCCCTTGGTATCTCCAATTTTCTTGAGGAGATCTCTAGTCTTTCCCATTCTATTGTTTTCCTCTATTTCTTTGCTTGTTCACTTAAGAAGGCTTTATCTCTCCTTGCTGTTCTCTGGAACTCTGCATTCAGTTGGGTTTATCCTCTTTGCCTTTTACTTCTCTTCTTTCAGGAATTCATAAGGCCTCCTCAAACAACCATTTTGCCTTTTTGCATTTCTTTTTCTTGGGGATGGTCTTGATCACTGCCTCCTGTACAATGTCACAAACCTCTGTCCATCGTTTTTCAGGCACTCTATCAGATCTAATCCCCCTTGAATCGATTTGTCACTTCCACTGTACAATCATACAGGATAGTGTTTGGGGCATACTTGAATTACTGTGATATTGAATGGTTTGCCTTGAAAACAAGCTGAGATCATTCTGTCATTTTTTGAGATTGCACACAGGTACTGCATTTCAGACTCTTCTGTTTGAGGACTACTCCATTTCTTCTAAGGGATTTTTGCCCACAGTAGTAGATATAGTGGTCATCTGAATTAAATTCACTCATTCCCATCCATTTTAGTTCACTGATTCTAAGATGTTAATGTTTACTCTTGCCATCTCCTGCTTGATCACGTCCAGTTTACCTTGATTCCTGAACCTAACATTCCAGGTTCCTATGTGATACTGTTCATTACAGCACTGGACTTTACTTTCCCTACCAGACAGCCACAGCTGAGTGCCATTTGCACTTTGGCACAGCCTCTTCATTCTTTCTGGAGCTATTAGTAATTGCCCTCTGCCCTTCCCCTATAGCACATTGGACACCTTCTGACCAGGGGGAGCTCACCTTCTGGTGTCATATCTTTTTGCCTTTTCATACTGTTCATGGGGTTCTTGCAGCAAGAATACTGGAGTGATTTGCCATTCCCTCCTGCAGTGGACCGCGTCTTGTCAGAACTCTCCACGGTGACCCGTCCATCTTGTGTGGCTCTGCATGGCATGGCTCCTGGCTTCATTGGGTTATCCAAGCCCCTTTGCTGTGACAAGGCTGTGATCCATGAGTGGGTTCAAATAGTTACCAGATACAAAAGCAGACTGTTTTCCTGAGGCTGGAGAGCTGCAAGTTCACCCCTCTGTACGCTCGCAAGTTAATTATGGGTGTTGACGTGTCAGTGCTGATATCCTATTTTAATTACGTTCTCCACCCTCTGTTCTCAGACGAAGTGAGTGGGGTCAAGTGCCCCCCTAAGCTCCAGGGCCTCTCTAGAGCTCTGCTGGCAGTGGGCCCAAGGGCCCCCGGGCACGAGCAGTGTCCAGCTTGGTCCCTTCGTCAGCTCTGGGCACGTGCTCTGGCTTGGCTGCTGGGTGCTGGCCAGAGGGGCAGTGGAGCAGGGCCAAAGCATTAGGAGAAAGTGCTAGGCCGGGTTTCAGTTCTCTGATTAGACTGAAAGATTTAGCTGCCAATTGTCATCAGCCAAATTTCTCACACTTTGCCTGATGAGTCACTTGTGCTGGTTTCCAAGTGGAACAGAAGGCTCTGGGAAGTTTGCAGTGCTTATTTTAGATCCGCTTCAGGGAGGGGGCTGAGTGTCCGATGTGATCCTGCTTTCTCTCACGTCAGGGCTTTGTGCAAGGGACTGTGGAACGCTCTTCCAAGAGTGAACAGCTTCTAACTAAGGCTTTGACAGTTTTTTTGTACTTCTCTGTGTCAGAATTTCAGATTAAACATGGTAAGCGTGCATCACATATGTGCTTAGGAACAATGTGAAACATTGCTTCTTCCTCCTGAGACGCGGGCTCAGAGGATGCTATTCCTCTTAAGATATGTTACCGGTCTGTTTATTTTGGCAAGATAAACTGTGTTAAGACTTAACAAATGATGTCTGCAAAGCACATGCTTGGTGAAGTGTATTGACAGGCCGCAGATGTTTCTCTGGGCGGAGACTGTCTTGTTGATCCCCCTGCTCCATCCTTAGTTGGCTCTGAGTTAGATTTGTGTTGAAGGTTCCTGGTCAGCTGCTCTGCTGCTGCTGCTCAAAGCAGATCCAGCACTTACCTGGCCGCTTTATGTGTCTTTCTCGAGTCCTGAGAACCAGCATCCATGATTGTGTTATAGCATATACAATACAGATGAAAAATAAACAATAACAAAATGCCCACGGGTGAGCCCTCAACCCAACTGAGAATATTACTGGCTGAGTAATATTCCATTGTACATCTGTACCACATCTTTATCCATTCATCTGTCGATGGACATTTAGGTTCCTTCCATGTCTTGGCTATTGTGAATACTGCTGCTGTGAACACATTTGTCTTTTTCAGATATATGTCTTTATCATCTTCTTATAGTTGGCAACACCTTGTTGTCTTTCACTTCCTTGGTCAGGTTTATTCATAAGTATTTTATTTTTTTGTATTTGATTTTAAAAGGGATTTTTTTTTAATATTTTCTCCTCCTGACGTTTCATTAATGCAGTGTTTCCCTCTTGTGTCCTGCCGCAGAGCCCACTCATTAGTTTCTGAGGCTGCTCTGCACTGATGGGGGGCTCCCGAGGTGAACCCGGGCTCAGGGCCCTGCACACACCCCACACCCCTGATTGTGGCTCCAACCACACTCCAGCCTATTTGGCCTGTCTCCACACAGCCCGCCCTGTGCTCACCCCAGGTCTGTCTACACTAAGGCTGGAGACAGCAGGTGGTGACCAGGACCCTGTGTGCACATCTCTCTGTCCTGCCAGCTGCATTCCTTGCCACTCCCCCAGCTGGTGAAGGGGGACCCCAGGGTGAGAGCACCTTATATAGATGCAGTCTAAATGAATTTATAGGGGGAGATGAGCTTCAAGTCCTTCTCTTCCACCATCTTAATCTCCCAGCCTCAATCAGATTCTTAAGCTGTTTCTTTCATCTGTTTTTTTTTTTTTTGCTGTTGGATTGCAAGAGTTTCTTATATATTTCGGATATTAACTTCCTATCAAATATATGGTTTGCAAATATCCTTTCCCCATTTGTTAGATTGTCTTTTTGTTTTGTTGCTGTTTTTCTCTGCTGCCAGCAACATGCATCAAATAGCCCTTCCTTTCCTAATGATTTGTAAGACTGTTACTATCTAGTGTTCACATACTAGTTGAACTTTCTTGAGCTCTAACCACTTCCATTGGTCAGCTAGTCTGTTTTTGCACCTGTGTTTTGTTTTAAGGTGATGTCAGTTCCCACTGCACCCTGGATTTTCAGGAGGAATCTTGACTGTGTTAGCTTTTTTATTTCCTGTAAAAATTGTGTCAGTTTTTCAAGTTGGATTGTGCTTAGGATTATAGTGATTCTTTAGTGAAAAGTGGACATCTCTACTGTATTAATTCTGCCCATAAATGTGGTATTTCTCTATATTAATTAAGGTATAATTTATTACCTTTCAATAAGGAATAAGTTTTCCTTTAGTGCCTTTCATTCTTGTTGCTGTTGTAAATAGTATCTTCTGTAAGTATCATTTTTGAGATTGCTGCTGGCATGGAGAATTGAAGTTGGTGTTTATATGTTGATCTGATATTTACTGACCTTTCAGAATTCTTATTGATTCTAATGGTTTTCCTCTGCGGACAGTTGTGTCATCTGAATAATGACAGTCTTGCTTTTTTCAGTCTTCACCATTTGTATTTCTGACGCTTAGTGTATGGTTCATTTCTTATGGTGCAGTGTTGAATCAAATGGTAGTAGAAGACATCTTTTCTGGTTCATCATTCAGAGTAATGTTTGCTAACTGTTTTTGAGCTCTCCTTTATCAGAATGAGTAATAGGCTTTTTGTTTGTTTTTAAATTTTGATTCCTGGGTCTTCATTGTGATATGTGGTCTTTCTCTACTTGCATGGGGGCCTCTCTAGTTGCAGCGTGCGGGCATAGTTGCCCTGAGGCAGGGTGAGATCTTAGTTCCTTGACCAGGGATGGAACCTGTATCCTCGGCATTGGAAGATGGATTCTTTTTTTTTTTTTAGTTTTTTATTTTTTAAATTTTAAAATCTTTAATTCTTACATGCGTTCCCAAACATGAACCCCCCTCCCACCTCCCTCCCTATAACATCTCTCTGGGTCATCCCCATGCACCAGCCCCAAGCATGCTGTATCCTGCGTCAGACATAGACTGGCGATGGAAGATAGATTCTTAAACACCGAACTACCAGGGAAGTCCCACTAATAGATTTTTAAAACATGGTTGAGTGTTGAATATCATTAATTGTGTTTCTACTTGATCTGTTAGTGTGATCAGTTGGTTCTGTAGATTTTTCTTTTGTTAAAGTTGCCCTTGCATTTCTGAGTTGAACCCAGCTCAACCATGTGTCATGGCCTTTTGTGAATGGCTGGGTTTGTTTGGTGTCAAGATAACATCACTTCCTGAGTTATGTCTTTCTCATTCTTGTTTCCTCTTCTCTGGATCAGTCTCTGTAAGATTGGTTGTTTTTTTTTTGGTTGTTTTTTGCTAGTTTAGTAGATCTCACCTGTAAGTTTACTAAGCTGGTATTTTCTTCGGGGAAAGAATTTAAACTTAAAAAATCTGAATAGTTAGTTATGGGAGTATTCAGGTTTCCTTTTTGCCTTGATCCAAATATGAAGACACTTTTTTCCCCCCGATAATACATTTATTAGAATGAAACATGCCTATTTCTTATAATTTTGTTCTTACTGTTATTTCAGAATACAGTTTTAATGTGAAAATGGTATATGGTCATTGGTAAAAGTAATTCAGATAGTACCTAAAATTAAAATTCTCCAACATTCCAACATTTATCACTTTATTGCCATCTGTTGATTCACATCCAGACCTGTATAATACCTTTATATAATCAGCATCTCATGTCATTAATTGGAGTTAGAAATCGTTTTTAATGCAAAACCTTAGAGGAATGATTCAGTGAATTAGTTTGTACTGTTTTCAGTAATGCTGCAGCAAACGCTCTCATGCACAAATCACAAGTGACTCCCCTGTTGGACAGACATTCTTTAATCAGCTCCATTTTCAGGTAACCCCTCAAATGGTGTCTTGTTCTCTGTAAGGTTTTCCTTCACAGCTGCCCTTTCATGAATTAGGCAGCCTGTAACAGTGGATGTGTCCTTGAGAGAAAGAACTTAGTCATTAAAACTATAACAGAGGTTCTTGTATTTTTTCATAATGCTCTTTGTTTCATACAAAATTTCTGATGGCTTATAAAAAGAACGTTTAGAGTGAGATAATCTTTTAGAACTTGCAGAAGGCAATTAGATGAAAGAGGAAAGCAGAAAGTCAAGCCTAGAGAAAAGGAGCAGTCTGAACAATCAGGCTGTAGTATCTGTACCCGCAAGCCTGACTTTAGAAGGGGCTGGAGATACCAGGTCCTTAGAAGGCTCTTGGGGGAAAAAAGAGGAAGCACACCTGCTCCTCAGAGGAATGCTCCCAAATATTCGGTAAAAATAAAGATGGAAAATGATCTTCTGCAAAGCCTCATGTCATGAATGACATGGATTCTCAATCCCATGGCAGCAGATGATGTCTGAATAGGTTTTATTTGACTCTTTAACCCTCACTGTTCCACCAGAGTCTAGCTTTTGGATTTCTTTTTAAACAGTTCTGTTTAACCATCAGTTTTTCATTATTTTTATTCTTTATTAGAGACCTTAGAACAAAAAGAACATTTGTAATTATCTTAGTATAAGCCTAAAATGCATTGTGAAATTTTAGTGATCTGATTTCTCTTATATTTTTAAGTGTTTTGCTATTTCTTAATCTTAGGAAGTAGTTCACCATTACTCATCAATTCCCATCTATAATAAAAAAGAGACTGAAAGAATAAGAAAATGGAAGAATGATAGAATCACCTACAAGGTTGGTGGAATAGTGAAATGAATCATCACAAATAGAATAAATAATTACTCGTTATGACTTCAGTTTCCTGACTGCATTTTCTAAAATATGGTACAGTCTTTCAAGAGGTCTTGAGATGCCATCTTTTTTATGTCATTGTTAACATTTGATTGGATGCTATTTGAAATTCAGAATTTTTCGCTTTTTGCCCAGAGTATCAAAGAGAAAAATTTTCAGAATAAGATATTTCACAGTGCTAAGCAGAAGATGAATGAAGAGACAGCAGCTCTGAGCTCTAATAATGTTGGTAAAACTGATGTGTAAGTGAAATCTGAGACAGTTTTAGGCGATCAGTTTTCCCAACCTCAACAATTTATGAGCCAACAGTCTATCTCCAAGAACAAAAAGAAAATACGACATTCCCATCCAGTCAGTTATTCCATGGAAAAGCTTCACCCAATATGTTGTGAGTTTGAAGTTTCCTAAAGATTACTGACAGTAGTCCTTCATCATTTTTGATGTTTGTGCAAAAGAATTTATTTAATAAGGTTTATAATTGCATTGATGGTGGAAGCAGTGTGAAAGGAAATAACTGATGTCATGGAAAATTTGGCTAAATTGATCATTTTTATTGGTATTTAGGAATTAAGCAAATGTATATTACTGCCTTTATGGAACCAAGAACATGGCTGTCCTTCAACAAAATTACGAGCTGTCAAGGTTTGAAAAAACACCTTCTGATGGTGTGTGAGCAGGAAGAACCAGCCTGAGTAGGACACAGGGACCTCCTGGAGTTAGACTTTACAAGTGCAGTTGGTCCTCATTGAATGTGGATTCCATATTTGCAGATTCACTTTCTTGCTGAGAACTCTTTGTGACCCCCAAAATCAGCACTAGTTTGACTTTTCTTGGTCATTCATGGACATGTGTGTGCAGGAGAGTTAGAAAATCTATGATCCACCCAGCATGCTTGTTCTCACTACAAACAGATGCCCTTCTCACCATCTCCAGTGCTGCATTTTTGTGTGAAACGGGGTTCCCCAAATTTATGTCAAAAAATACTGAAGTACTTCAAATTCGATGATCTTGCTGTTTCAGATAGCTTCCAGGTGTTGTGCCCAAGTGCATTGAGGCTGGGGCATGCTTTAGGGAGAAGATGTGTATGTTAGGTGACCTTTGTTGAACAGGCTGCTGGCCATGAATCAACACTGTATGTGAAGTAAGGTGTCTATGCACAGAAACACACATGAAACAAGGTGATGTATCCATTTGTCCACCTTTGCACAGTGTAAATGCAGTGACCAGAGTGTTTGCTGATTCATTGTTGGGTCAACTTTACAGGATGTAAATACCACAGATACTAAGAAGAATTGACTGTTTACAACAAGTATGCCCTAGTTAGTTGCACTCAAATAATGTTGCTTGTTTTCAGTAAAAACACCTTCACGACCAGACAAATAGGAATAAAATTTGGGTTTGCTGTTTTTAAAAATTACTTAATTTGCTTTATTGATTTATTTTTGGTTGCCCTGGGTCTTCATTGCTGCTCGTGAGCTTTCTCTCGTTGAGATGCTTGGGCCTCTCGTTGCAGAGCAGGGGCTCCAGTTGCGCGGGCTTCCGGGCTTAGTTGCTCTGAGGCACGTGGGATCTTACCAGACCTGGGAATGAACTCTGTCCCCTGCATTGGCAGGCAGATTCTTAACAACTAGACCACCAGGGAAGCTCTGGGTTTGCTATCTTTAAATTCTTTATAAAGTATCTAATGAAGATTTTTTTTTTAATTTTCACTTTATTCTTTTGTGAAGTTTTCAGATTACTTTTAAATATTTTTTCAAAAAATTAAAGCTTCATTTGATCCAGAAAATGACCATTTTTCTCTGTATTCCCTAGGTTAATAAAAGACATAAAACTCTATTGCTGGGCGCAGCTCCTCAGGTGCTTACCTACTCCCGTCTGGAGGTGGTATTTGACATCTGGCTTAATTTGGAATTCTTGAAAGAGGTCTTCCATTACTTCCTTCTTTGAGTCATTGGCAGATTGCCGGGATAACAGCCTGAGGTTGTCGTCCTCTGATAGAGGTTCCAGAGCTCTTGTAGCTTGAGGCTAGAAGACAAGCTGTAGACCAAACCTGAGAGACACCATTATCACAGCAAATACCAACCCCGGGATGTGCATTTATTTCTTATGACCTTTAGTGTGTCTTTAGAGTATTTGTTCTGTCCTCCCTTTTTTTCATTGGACTCAATGTGACAGTCTCTGAATGCTCTGTTCTTTATGTTTTTGAACATAGTGCTTGACACATAAGTATTCTGGATTTCACTGATTGGTGATCTGGTGAATTTGTGGATGAACAAATCAATGCAAAGACTGGATTGTATACAGTCCTACTAATTAATGGCAAAATTCGGGGTGGTTTCTCACTGGCACCTGAGAAGAGTGAAGTGTCAGACGCTGTGCTCGCAAAGCTGCCCAGAGTCGCTCAGTGTGGACTCTTCCTCACCGAGAAACCCTCTGCTCTGAAGTGATCTTAGGACGCAGCCTGTCCACGCTGGGGACATGCTATCCAAGTCTGACACCCACCCCCTACCCCCAGGTCTGTCTGCTTGCTGTCTGCTGGCCTCCCCACGTGTTCTCACTCGTGCTTCAGTCTCCTCAGGGCCCTCCTCTGGCTACTCTGAGGCCCATCCTTGCCTTTCCAGTACCTAATACAATATCATGGAGTATGTACAAGCCTGAACAGTTCTCTTCTTAACATAGAAAAATGTCAGTTATCTTTGCTTGAAAAATACATGATCTACAAAGTGCTGAACTTAGTCTTTTACAGAAATGAACATTAATTCCTGTTTTCCTAAGAATTTAGATTAAGTTAGAAAGCTTTTAGAAAATCTAATAAAAAGCCTATACATATTTACTGCAGTGTTTGAATTGAACAGTTAATTTGAAGATGAGGTCAGTTAGCTCGATCATTGATTGCTGATTGGGAACTTTGTTGAAGGCCAACCCATGGACCTGTCTGTGGTGACTCTATCTCACTGGTGTCTGTCTTATGAATGCCTCTTCCTTCTAGCTGGACAAAGACGACATGGTATACATGGAGGCGTACGACAGGCTGCTGGAATCCTGGCTGACGCTGGTACAAGATGACAAGCACTTCCATAAAGGCTTTTTCACCCAGCACGCAGTCCAAGTGTTCAATTCCTACATTCAGTGCCACCTTGCTGCGCCCGATGGCACAAGGAATCTGGTTAGTTTTAAGCCAGGTTGTAGTTAAAAATCTGTTTCCTCGTGGGCTCTCGTTGGTCTGTTTGTCCCATCACACGTAATACTAGAAACTTAGGGTGAGCTCTTTCCAAGGACTTGCTGAGAGTGCCAGGTGGAGAGCAGGTTCATGTTTCATGGGCTGTGGCTTCTGGTTCTCCACTTCTCTTTAGTTCTCAGTCACCTGCTGTGTCTTGCTGGTTGTCCAGTGACACCCAAGGGATGATGGCTCTTAATGATGTCAGAGCTCCTCAGAGACGATAGGAACTCCGCTCCGTGTCGGGGGTGGGGTGTAGGTATGCACGGGCCATGTTTACCTATGATTGGCGGGAGTGGTCAGGCTCCCCACTTCTTTCTCTTTGAATTTCCTCCCTTTAGTAACTGGGCGGGCAGTCAGGTGTCCCCAGCAGCTGCACTTGAAGGTGCTCCTTCTTGAAGGTCCTGAGGTTCTGTTCCTCAGCACAGGAACAGGCTGGGTCCTAAGATCAGCTCAGTCTTTATTTCTTTCGTCAATAACAGACTGCCAACGGAGTGGCCTCTCGCGAGGAAGAAGAGATCAGCGAACTCCAGGAGGATGACCGAGACCAGTTTTCTGATCAGCTAGCCAGTGTAGGAATGCTAGGACGCATTGCTGCAGAGCACTGTATCCCTCTCCTGACAAGGTACACACGGTCCAAAGACACCCCATGGAGCAAACACCCTGTAGTCACATGCCCCGGAGAGCTTTAAGTGTTTAAAGACTGTAAACACCCCCGCCCCGGGCACAGCACATGGAACAAGTGGACAGAAACGCACTCGTGGTGGCGTTCCTTGGCTTGTACATTTGGAGCCCAGGCACCACAGCATAGATGGCAGACAGATTATGGAAAACGTGGTATGAGAAACATTGGACCCATATCGAGAAACACTTGGAATAACTGGTTTTCAAATGCCTGTTGTAAACCTTGATTGTTTGTAAAGTGATGTTTTAATACTATGTCGTAAACAATAAATCACAATTCTTATAGCGCCATGAGAACATTGTGTATATAATAAATATTTCTGTATATGTGCTCTGTTCTAACATCTGAATCCACGCTGTCAGTAAATGGAGTGATAAGTCGCTCCGGTCTTTGCTCTCTGAGCCTCATGAAGGCGTTGGTGTCTTCCCTCTTGTAGTCTGTTAGAGGAGAGAGTCACGCGGCTCCACGGGCAGCTCCAGCGGCAGCAGCAGCAGCTCCTCGCCTCGCCCACCTCAGGCTCCGCCGACAGCAAGACGCTGGACGACCTGTACGAGGACATCCACTGGCTTATTCTAGTTACAGGTCGGTTGCTTGTTTCTTGGCCTGTGTTAATAGCAGCAGTTCTCATATAGGGTTGGACTTGAGCCCTGGACACAGCTGCCAAGCGTCCCAGAGCAGGGGCACTTTCCTTACCTGTCCCGAACCACATGTTCTGTGTGGAGCTCAGTGCGGCCCCTCGTTAGTGCTGTCGCTAGGTCTCGCTGTTTTCCTTGTTGCTGGTATTAATACTATGGCTGTTAATTATCACCCCGTCTTATCTGTGAAGAAGCTGAGACCTGGAGACTGGCCCTGGCCATGCTAACATTTGGAGCCAGAGTGCTGGTCCTGGCAGTCTGACTTTTCTTTAGGGTCTTCTGTAACTATGTTGTCAGTGTTTCTATATTTTAAATAATCAAAAAGGAAAAGACCTTACTGTTTGGAAAGGCATTCCCAAATATTGACTTTTTATTGAGGTAATAGAATTCATGTTAATTTTGTAGAATATATTACCAGAAATTATTTAAAGATCATAAAGTAAAAAGCCTACATGTCAATATATGAATTATAAAATTGGTGAATAAAACATTTGTCCTTTCCTGTATTTTTGAGGATTAATTATCTTAGAAATAGAAAGTTTCTTCTCATCAAGCTTAAAATTAACATATTAACGTTTATTAATTTACTTTTACATCAATTTATATGATGTATATAAATCAAAAGTGAACGCATTTATAGTGCAATTTGATAAATGTAGATTGTTAAGTGTTCATTTTTAATTTTTTTTAAACTGAAGGCTACCTCTTAGCTGATGATACTCAGGGAGAGACTCCGCTAATACCTCCAGAAATAATGGAATATTCCATTAAGCATTCATCTGAAGTTGACATTAATACAACACTTCAAATTTTGGGATCTCCAGGAGAAAAGGCTTCTTCCATCCCAGGGTACAACAGAACAGATTCTGTGATTAGGTAATATGACCTCTATAGCTGTGCTCTTGTAATTTATTCTGTTTTATAAATTCTGAGTTGATGGGTAGATGACTCAAGTGACAGACAGGTTGTTGTAAAGCTGACAGATGAAAGAAGATAAAACTTGGAGAAGCCTTGAAACAAGCAAGGATGCAGGTACTCCATGCATTTCAGCAGCGTCACTCTGCTGGGGACGGACGGCATGTCCAGGGCTGAGGAAAACAGCGTGAGGTTACTCTGGGCGCAGCAAGGCTCTGGGGGTCTTCCGGGCTGATTCTCACACACACGTCCCTTGCCCACCAGAAAGCAATGCTAATGCGGGCTCAGGCACCCGAGTAAAAAAGCACCAGGGCTGGAGAGTTCTTGGAAACCAGGTGGACGTGAGCGCATCCTTGCTGTTCAGGAAGCTGGAACGTCTTTCCAGGGGCGTTCCTGTCTCTTCCAAAGCAGAATTGTTTGTCCTGAGTGTCTGACCCTTGGAAGCCCTGTTACAAGATAGCAGCAGCCTCCAGAGAGAAAATTCACTGTGATCTTTCTAAGAGCAGTGGCAGATCTTTCTCTAATTCTTGATGGTAAAGTTAAGGCGGGATGAACCTCAACTAAATAATCTCCTGAAAGCAGATTTGAAAACAGCAGTTTAAGTTTCAGCATCTTTAAATTTAGGTGGCAGGAACAGAGAATAATGAAATAATACTGCTTCTGTCAGTTGCAAGATCAGTAACTCAAGATGCTGCCCCCTCATTCTTTTTGTTTTAATGCAAAATACATAGATACCACTTAAACCTGTGCAATGAAAAATACAATTTTTAAAACATTAAACTGTTAAGCAGACGTCAGGGAAATGTTTGGGAATTTATTTCCTTTATTGTTGCCTTCTCTCATTGGAAATAAAATACCCATGCTTTACTGGAAGAGTCTTCTTTTTCCCTTTGGAGTTGCTGTAGGCCTTAAGTGAGCAACTGGTTTGAATTGGTTTGGTTCATGGGGAGTGTTAATTCCATGGTGCCATCCTGTTCTTTTCCGTGCGTTTGTCTCTGTCTGGGCAGCACCCTCAGGAATGCTGTCCTTGTATTTTCAGTGCTTTTTCGATTCTTACCACTCTTGGATATCAGTGTGGGAGCAAAACATTTTGGTATCTGAGAGCACAGACTATGGAGGGTTGAGGTGGGGGTGAAACGACAAAGAATTACTATTGTTTTTCATTCCAAAGAATTAATGTGAAATTGAGTGGTAGGAGAGAATCAGGCCTTGTTTACTAAAAAAGTAGTTCACATTTCTTGAAGAATTGATCATTTGACAATTATTGAATCCTTATTATGCACCAGACACTGGTCTAGACCAAAGCAGACAGAGGTTCCCATCTTCCAGCTCCTCACGGGCAAGAGGGAGAAGGGGAATTTTTGGCCAGCGTAGAAGCTGCGGGAAGCAGACAGGGCCACGGGCAGACCTCATGGCTGCTGTCATGTCACGTGACGTCACCTGATGCCACGAATGTGGGCTTTACTTCAGAGGTACCGGGTGCCCTGCTGTTTTAGAAATACCTTCCATTTACTTACTTGAATATGTGTTCTCAGTGCTTATATCCATTGAAATGAAAAGCAGGAATCAAATTAAACATAATAAGAGCTAATTTAGAAAAAGAAAACCCATATTTATCTTATTCAGATACATACATCTTTGTGTATGTTAGTTTTTTAAATTGCAGTATAATTGGCCTCCAATATTATATGAATTACAGCTGTACAATATAGTGATTCACAATTTTTAAAATTTATGTAGCATAGTTAGGAGATTTTGGCTATATTGTACAGAGTTTTTTAAATAAATGTGTTCAATTTATTTAAATTGGCATTACATGTTGCTTAGTTGTGTACTAATAAGTATTGTAATGATAACTTAATCCAGAGGACATCTTTAGGACAGTCTTATGGGAAATTTTTAAGAATTGTATTTTAATATCTTTATATACTTGTTTCAGAGAAGTATATGGTATGATCAATAAAGTGAGTATAAACATTTATTGTGTTGGGATAATATTTTATGGGGAGTGAAATAGAAATAAAAATTTAAGGAGAAAAAGTATAAAGTTTCCAGCTGTTAAAAGAACAATTTATTTTTCAAATGAATGATGGTGGTGTCAGAATTCTATGATTATTAAATTCCAATGCATACATTCAAGTGGCCACTGTAATTACTTAGTTCAGATTCTGTGAAGCTGCAAATTATATCATTTAAATAACTGATGGAAAAAATTTGATATGCCAATTTAAAATGGGTTGTGAAATTGTTGGGTTATTTTTGTTTATATACTCTCTAACTTTTAGCACTATTGGCATAGCATTGTATATATATATATATGTATATAGTGAGATGTAAGAGGTTCTGGGGGCAGGACCTGAGAACCCAAGTGGTGTGGGGGGTGGGGGTGGTGTCGTAGGCCTGGAAGGAGCCAGGCAGCAGGGAGCAGCCACGGCAGGAGGTGCTTCTCAGTAACCAGTTGGGTCAGGAGCTGATACTGTCCATGAGCTTCCATGTAGCGAGGGGTTTTCTGTCCCGAGAGGAGCGGTCTTGCCTCTGCACTGAAGCTGCTGAAGTGGTGTCAGAATGGGTTCCTCCCCTTAGTCCTTCGCTGCTTTGCCTTTTAGCCAAAGTCAAGTTAAATGGACATCGCTTGTGTCCCCTCCCAAATGCAGAACAAAGACTTTTTTTTTTTACTTACTCACATATCCTGCTATGTTAATACTACACAGGGTATGAACCCTGTAGTGTTCAGAAAGGATCATACATGCAACATTTTTATTGAAAAATGCCATTACTAATCAAGTTTGTTAGAAAGTAAATAAGACTCAGATTTAGAGACAAGACTCAGTATTCAGATGGGTCACTTAGCTGTGCCTGTGTACACCGTAAAATAGCCAGCATGTGAAAGTAGAGCAGTGCCAGCAGCAGGAGTTTTAAGTTGCATTTACTCTGCGCGGTTAACTTCATGCACTTCTCCATCTTGAATCTGTACATGGTAGATTTACGTGTGCTCTGTCCCAGCAGAAGGTGTCTCTAGCCATGACTCTCTGTTTTCTTTCTTCCTGCTTCCTGAAAGGTCAGCAATAAGACAGAGACACACATGTGTCTCCAACCCTCTTGAAGACAGTTTCAGAGAGTTGAGAAACAGAAAAGGGCTTTTAGGGAAAAAAATATGGTTAGACAGGCAGTAAAGAAAGAAAGAAGCACATGACCTCCTTTTTGTGCCCACAGGCTGTTGTCTGCCATCCTCAGAGTTTCAGAAGTTGAGTCTCGGGCAATAAGGGCTGACCTCACACACCTGCTAAGCCCTCAGATGGGCAAAGACATTGTCTGGTTTCTAAAGCGCTGGGCAAAGACTTACCTCCTGGTGGATGAGAAGCTGTACGATCAGGTCAGAATGTGGCACTGCTTGACTGGGTTTGCATTTATGAGGATAGGGTTTAGAGAAATGAAAACAATTTTCTTGGTGATTTTATCAGTGTGTAAGTAATAGCCAAGCATCTTCCACACTGCGTGGACAGTGTGCTATTTAATTTTAATTAACTTTTCCTGGAGTGCATTGTGTGATTCTGCATACTTTAAGCTCTGTGAGGTTCAGAGTATTATTTAGGAATGGATTAATTTACGTTCTCTGCATTTAATGTAAGTACGTGCCTATGTTCCTGGTACGAGAATAGTTAAAGCTAACAGAAAAGCCACAGTGGGGAATATCTGTGGGTTAAGGATGTCCTTTCTGGACTTCAGGAAATGAATACCTATAGAAAATTGGTGTGAGGTACTTCAGGTTTCGTGCTCATTTCAGTTTGGTTTCTCTGTGGGTTTTTCTTCCTTTCTTTTCAGCAGATCTTTCTGACCTTAAATATTTGTTTTCTCTCTGAAGATAAGTGTGCCGTTCAGCACAGCATTTGGAGCAGACACAGAGGGCTCTCAGTGGATCGTTGGCTACCTCTTACAGAAGGTCCTGAGCAATCTCTCGGTGTGCAGCAGCGAGCAGGGCCTCGCGGACGACACGGTTCAGCTGCTTGTCACGCTGGTGGAGAGAAGGGAGAGGTGAGCAGACACTGACCTCAGGTACTGCCGCCTGAGCTCCGCCTGTCAGGTCAGGAGAGGCTTTCCCACTGACGGACAGTCGCCTGGTCCTGAGGTCCAGGGAGACCCTGCAGTTTTGGAGCAGTGATTAAAATGGGGGTCCCAGCCCTCGGGCCATGAATGGGTACTGTCCATGTCCTGTTGGGAACCTGACCGCCCAGCAGGAGGTGAGTGGGCTTCACCTGTATTTACAGCCGCTCCCCATTGTTGGCACCGCTGCCTGAGCTCCGCCTCCTGCCAGGTGAGGGGGCAGGAGCACAAGTGAGATGCGCTTGAATCATCCCCAAACCACCCCTACACCCTGCCCCTGTCCGTGGGAAAATGGTCTTCCACGAAACTGGTCCCTGGTGCCAAATGGTTGGGCACCGCTGCTTTAGAAAATGTATCAAACCGTTGGAACAAATGCAGAAAGGTCTATCCCACATTAGGAGTAGAGTGGTCTAATTTGAATTTTCAGGTATCCCATTAGTATTACCCCATTTTAAAGATGAGAAAAACTGGTGATTTAACAATTATTTTAATTTCACAGAATAAAATTTTTAGTGTGTTCTACAACAAATTCTGCGAATGTTTTCCGTTTTCTTACTCCGTGGATCCGTGGTTGTGATTACTCCTGTCGCTGGCTGCTGTATGTTGAGTTCTCACGGTTTACCAGATGCTGCTCCTGACATTGCATGTGCGGCGTCTGCACGTCTTATTAGTCTCAGTCCTGAGGTTCAGAGCTGTTATTCCCGTTACCTTTGTTTTACAGATGAGGAAACTAGTAATTAAGAGAGATTAAATAAATTTTACCTTGACAAATGGCTAATTGGGTTTGAATACAAGACTTCCAAGTCTGTACCAAGTTTATCATGCTGGACTTTAAAGTAGTTAAATCCAGTTGTTTCCCACTTTTGTTACTGAGTGTCCATGCAGGGTAAGTAAGTAATGCATCTTATGCCTGTCGTTTCTCCCTGCAGGGCAAACTTAGTGATTCAGTGTGAAAACTGGTGGAACTTAGCCAAGCAGTTTGCAAGCCGAAGCCCACCTCTGAATTTCTTGTCCAGCCCTGTGCAGAGGACGCTGATGAAGGCGCTTGTCTTGGGAGGGTTTGCACACATGGACACAGAAACCAAGCAGCAGTACTGGACAGAGGTAACGCCCCTCCCCCCCCCCCCATCTGCATGGCATCTCTGTGTCGCCCATAAGTGAAAGTGAAAGTCGCTCAGTTGTGTCTGAGTCTTTGCAACCCCATGGACTGTATAGTCCACGGAATTCTACCAGCCAGAATACTGGAGTGGGTAGCCATTCCTTTCTCCAGTGGATCTTCCTAACCCAGGGATCAAACCCAGGTCTCCCACATTGCAGGTGGATTCTTTACCAGCTGTGCTACCAGGGAAGCCCTGGTGTCTCAGTGTCCCCAGGGAAGCCATGTCACCTGTGGGGGTTATGAAATAGCCCTGTTTCCAAAGAAGGTCGTGTTCTGAGGTGCTAGGGGTTCAGACATCCGCATTTCTATTTGAGGGGATGTAATTCAACCCATGGGCTTCCCAGGTGGTACAGTGGTAAAGAATCCAGCTGCTGATGTAGGAGACCTATGTTTGATCCCTGGGTTGGAACAATCCCCTGGAGAAGGAAATGGCAACCCACTCCAGTATTCTTGCCTGGACATTCCATGAACAGAGGAACCTGGTGGGCTACAGTTTATGAGGCTGCGAAGAGTTGGACACATGACTGAGCACAGCACGAATGCAATTCAACCAATAGCAGCCACCCTGGACACAGTGTCTTATATAAGAAGCTTTCAACTGGCACTGAGAATTAGCAGTCTGTCATCTCTGTGATTGGATGCTCTCAGTGCTTGAGAAAGGGCATAAGAACAGAAATAGGCAATGGTCTGACTTTAGAACTGGATTGTAAACCAGCCCAGTCCCGTTTCTATTTAAATTTATTATCGTATGTGCAGCTTTAAATAATATTAAGACATCTTCATGGTTACTCATATTTACTTGTACCCATGGTGGACCTCAGTATCTGGAGTTATGGTCTGTGCCAAGAGGAGTTGGGAAGGAAAGAGACAGACTCAGAGCTTATTGGTCTTCACCCATAGGACAGAGTTGCTAACCCTAACCCTTATTTCTAATGGCAGCAACTGCAGCCTGCAGGCCAAATCTGGCTGCTGTCTGATTTTATAAATAAAGTTTTATTGAAATACAGTCATGCTTAATCAGTTACATCTTTTCCTTGGCTACTTCTACACTACAGTGAAATCATAATTGAGTAGTTGAGCCAGAGATAGTGTGTCCTATGAAGTCTAAAATAGCTACACTCTGGACCTTTATAAAGGATCTTTTTTTTCCCCCCATAAGGGAAAAGAGATGAGAATAGTAACAGAATTCTGTGAATGGCATTGAGGAAGTCACATTTTTTTCTTTTTCTTCTCAAATTACTGAAGGAAGTAAGATGATCGCATGCACTTACATGCTTTTTCATAAACAGTAACTTCTTTATTTCATTTTTACTGGGATGATTGACATAGATCACTGTGTAACTTTAAGGTTTGCGGCATAGTGGTTTAACTTACATATGTTGTGAAGTGCATTGCTGCAGTGAGTTTAGTTAGCATCCATCATCTCATGGGTACCGAAAAAGAAGAAGCAATTAAAGAACATTTGTTTCTTGTGATGACAACTCCTGAGATTGCCTCTCTTAACCTTCCCACATCTCCTACAGCAGTGGTTAACTGTGGTCACGTCATGTATGTTATACCCTCAGTGCTTCCTCATCCTGTAACGGGAAGTTTGTGCCTTTGACCGTCTTCCTCCTTCCATGAATGAATGGCATGATTTCCTTGTTCTTATGGCCAAGTAATATTCCACTGTGTGTATGTACGTCACCTTCTTTACCCATTTGTCTGTCAGTGGACAGACGGTTGCTGCCAAAGATGGTTGCTGCCTCATCTTGGCTGTTGTAAATGGTGCTGCTGTGAACATTGGGTGGATGTATCTTTTTGAATTAGTGTTTCTTTTTTCAGATAAATACCCAAGGTGGAATGACTGGATTGTGTGATAATTCTGATTTTAATTTTTTGAGGAACCACCATACTGTTTCCATAGTGGCTGCACCAACTTGAGTTCCCACTGACAGTGCATGGAGGTTCCCTTTCCTCCACATCCTCACCAGCACTGTTTCTTATCTTTTTGAGGATAGCCACTCTGACAGGTGTGAGGTATTTCAGAGAGTTTTGACTTGGTTTTCCTGTTGCCTTATCATGTGCGCACCTTTCCATGTGCTGCTGGGGGATTTGTTTGCCAGAAGTTAGGATTACCTTTGTTTTCTGTGCTTTTTTGCCTCCAACAGTTAGAAACGTTGTGGAAAGTGAATATTTGTCCAGATTGAAAAACTTGCGAGTCATACGTTTAGAAAACCCATGCTTTATTTTCTAGGTTCTTCAGCCACTTCAGCAGCGGTTCTTGAGAGTGATAAACCAGGAGAACTTCCCACAGACATGCCAGCAGGAGGAGGTGAAGCAGGAGATCACGGCCACGCTGGAGGCCCTGTGCGGCATTGCTGAGGCCACCCAGGTGGACAACGTGGCCATCCTTTTTAACTTTCTTATGGACTTCCTTACCAATTGCATTGGGTTGATGGAAGTTTACAAAAACACGCCAGAGACAGTCAACCTCATTATAGAAGTTTTTGTTGAAGTTGCGCATAAGCAGATATGCTATCTTGGAGAGGTGAGTCTTTGGTCTCTTCTAGATCAGAGCTCCTGAGAGCTGTGTAACAAGGTAACAGATACTTGACACTGAGTGAACGTTATTTGAAATAATATTCTTGTGCCCCCAAAGCATTGTTCAAAAAAACTATTTTCAAAGAATTCAGAGTTCAGAGGATGGCTCGTTGAATGAATGTAAATTCTTGCCCTAAAAACGTTAGTGATTAGTCATTTCTTTTGACTAGTATTTTACTCCTTATTCAAATGAAGACTATTTGATAAAACAGTTGGATTATGGTAAAAAATTGTAACCAAGTTCTCTGTGGTGGAACCCTGGGACTTAGAATCTGAGCTGGTGATTTGTGTCTTTGTTTTATAATCAGATGAATGTTTAGACTAAGTTCTTTTATATTCAGTCAGCAAAGGTGTTCCCGATTTGTGTTTTGTTGTTGTTGCTGTTAGATCAAAGTGGTGGTTTAGTCGCTCAGTCGTGTCCAACTCTTTGAGACCCCACGGGCTGTAGCCTGCCAGGCTCCACTGTCCGTGGGATTCTCCAAGCAAGAATACTGGAGTGGGTTGCCATTTCCTTCTCCATTAGATCAAAGGAAACTGCTCAAAAGTGAGGTTTCATTTTGTAAATGGTGTTAAGTGTCATCACAGGTGCGTTGTTCAGTGGTTAGGCCAGGGCTGTTCATTCTAATCTTTGGTACTCTGTGCTTTGTGCTTCTGCAAGTTAAACCATTTTCAATCTTAAAATAAAACTTGTCATACAAGAAGTTGAAGTAGTAAAGCAGTTCTGTTGCCAAAATCATACTTTCTCATATGTATTATCAAATGCACACAAAGTGTCAAATTTTATGTTAGAATACTACTAACACTTTAAATGCAACTGTAATCTTACGGTTTTCCATTTTTATTAATGCTTTAATATAGTTTAAAACAAGTGTTAGAGCAACTATCAGAATTTATAAATTTATTATATCCAAATTTAAATATTCTTTGATGTTTATGTTTGTTTCCCAGCCAGGTTCTCCCCAGTAGCATAACTTCTGCCTACTTTTTTCCAGTCCAAAGCCATGAACTTGTATGAAGCCTGCCTCACTCTGTTGCAAGTGTATTCGAAGAATAACTTGGGGCGGCAGAGAATTGATGTCACGGCCGAGGAGGAGCAGTACCAGGACCTTCTCCTCATCATGGAGCTTCTGACCAACCTTCTGTCCAAAGAGTTCATAGATTTCAGTGACACAGGTAACATGTGCGAGGCTTTGGTGTGGCCTCCCTGGGAAGCTCCGTTCACACAGTAGGCAGAGTTGGTCTCTGTGGCTGTGGGGGCGGGTGGGAGGCCCAGCGCCCTGTGTGCCAGGCTCTCCTCTTCCAGAGATGTCAGTGCTGGTGTCTGCCCTTCACAAAGTTCTGGTCGGTACCAGGCATGCTCCTATTCAGCAGCCTGAGGCTGGTACCGCTGCTCACTCACGTGAGAGGGGAGGAGATGGCACAGAGAGGCTGTGCCACTTGCCCAAAGGCGCACAGCCAGCAGGTAGCAGGGCTGGTGCTCGCATCCCTGCATGGACTCCAGAGGCCGTTGTCTTCAGTTAGTTTTATTGACTCGCTCCTCTGTGTCCTCTGAGGTACACCTAGGGAACCCGAGCCCTTGGTCAGTGCGGCTTGGGAGCCACTGAAGTTGGGCGCTGGCACACCCTTCTGTGAAGCCCTGCGCTGGGGGCCCCCCCGCCAGCAGGACCTGGGGGACGTCTGTTAGCCGTGCTGGGCCTCCCTCACTGTAGAGGGGGTGTGATAGTCAGTGCCTGTCCAGTCAGGTGGGTTAATGATGAGCTGCAAGGTACTTCTGATACCTGCTCTCATCACTTACGGTCTCGTCACCTCCACTGTCACAGGCCAGTGCGTCTGGGTGATTCGGCCTCATGGGTACTGCTGTCTCCTCTTCTCAGAAACCTCCCGCCCCCTGGGCTCAGCACACCCGACACTGGACGCTGTTCTTTGCACCGGTCACTTTTCTGTCCACTCACCAGCGGTTTCAGGGCCCTGAGATGATGGGCCTTCCCTGACCACTGTCTCCAGGCCTGGCTGCTCACGCGGGTGTTGGTCCTGGGGCTCCTAATTCATTCAGGCTGGCACTGCGTCACCTTTCCTAGATCAGGTGACCCTGTAACGCCTCAAGCCGTCCTGACCTTTCCCTCGAAGGGTGCATGTGACACAACTTGCTGAGGTTCGAGCACTGTGCCCATTGGTGTGGGGACTTCTGAGGGGAGTGTGGACCATAGTATGTGAGCCCTGAGCCCCGACTGGAGTTGAGAACTGAGGTTGGGAGGGACAGAGAGCTTTGTGTGAAGGGCATTTGGAGGGGACAGAAGACCTCAGGCTCCCCCAGGAGTGAGCCGTGGAAAAGAGGTTATGGGTCACTGTGGACGGGCAGGTTTTCAGAATAAAAAAGCAAAAGGATTAAAATCATAATAACATGTTAGAAAAGAAATTGAGGCCAAAATGCTCGGGATTGAAAGTACAAAATAAGGGTAAAAAGATTAGAGTAAAGGTGGGTAGAGTTGAAATCTAGAAGGAAAAAAAAAAATGAAGACAGTTAAAGTACAAAATGATAAAGCAGCAGCATTAGCTGATAAAACAGATGGTAAAATTGAAAAGAATGTTTTTAAGTGATTATTATAAAAATAAAGATAATAGATAGAAAATATTTTAATATTATGAAATAAAATTAATAACACTGGGTGAGATATCAAAGCACATTACCATTCCTCGGGGAGCCAGCGGCTGCAGAGCCAAGTGCCACAGTCCAGGCCCAGAGCCTGTCCTGTGAGCAGGTGTGGGGCACGGGGAGCCCCACGAGCAGCCCAGACTTCCTGCCAGTGGGACCGAGGTTCAGCAGTGCCTGGCTGTGGACAGTAGGGTCCTTCCAGTTAGAGCTGAGCCTCTGGAGAGAAGGACAGAATTACACTGAAAACATGGTTTTTAAGTAGAGGTAGGTTTTTTTTTTCTAAACCTCATTTTTTTTTCCCTCCTTGTTGTGAGTGTAATATGCTCATAGTAGAAAAGATGTGAAGTATATAGACCGAAAAATCACCCATACTTTGACTTAATCCAGAGTCAGCTGTTTCAGTTGCTTTTTGTTAATTTCTCTTCAGATTATTTTGTACAATTTGTTTTGTAGTCATAGTCCAAATATAATTTTATATTCTGCCCTTTTCATTGTTAGCTTTTCCCTTGTCATTAACACATCTCATGACTTTCTCATGGCTGCATGTTAACCCACCTGTTTTCCTAATATTGAACATTTGAAATACTTATAGTTTCTTAGATGTTTATTATGGATTTTGGTCCTTTATCCATTTAGGTCTTTAAGAGTCTTAGTAATTTATGCCTCATTTTTGGATTAAGAATAGTAATTCTTTGTCATATTAGCAACTTAAAAAAAAACAAACCTCTATTTTATGGAATATTCCAGTATTTTTCTCCATTCTTTTTCAGCTTAGAAAAATCCCACGTACCTAGGAGAAAAATGACTACTGCTATGGAAATAATTTACTCCACAATATGACCATTGTGTCAGTGGAGTCTACTTTACTTTTCAAAAAATGTTGATGAAGCATTAGTTTTACTCTCATCGCTGTAGAATGATAATGTCAACACAGAATATCTGCACCCAGTGCTCAGACCCTTAGAACGAAGCAGGGAAGGAGGACCCAGGTGTCTGTGTCATCCTCCCATGGATTTGTTTTGTCCTGGGCTGTGACTCCACTTTCCCTGTCAGGTGGGAGAGTGTATCCGTCTGTTGATGTTGCAGCTGTAAGACCGCATTGTTGTCACATTGCAGATGAAGTGTTCAGAGGCCAGGAGCCCGGGCCGGCAGCAAGCAGGTCTGTGTCGGCGGCTGACGTTGTGTTATATGGAGTGAACCTGATCCTGCCCTTGATGTCACAGGACCTCTTGAAGGTTCGTGAAGAGAGGAATGTGAACGTTGAAACCCTGCGTGCTTGAACGTGAAAGTTCAGGATACTTGGGACACAAGTGCATGTCTGACTCAGTTAAGAGCTGGTACCTATGAAGTGTGCCTGAAGACAGAGCCCGTGTGCTGCTGTGCTGTGTCCTTCACGCCTGTGCCCGCCCCTGCCCTCTGCCCTGGCCCCCCAGTGCCAGGGAAAGACCGCGTCTTTCAGAGACTGAGTGCTAGTGTTCGCTGGTCGCGTGTGTTCAGCAGATGCAGTAGGTTGTGTGTGTGTGCAGTTGTATGTGTAGGTGTGTCCTCTGGTACTTTCCCGGCACATGCCCAGGCTGAGGGGCTGGGCAGCAGGGTACATCCCAGCCGCTCCTGGACAAGCAGGTGGAGACAGCAGAGCTACCTCAGCTGGTCACTCTCCCTGTGTCTGACTGCACTGGCCTTGTCTCCTCTCACCAGTCTGTGTCGAGGGTGTGCTGGTGACGAGGCCTCACACCCCTTCTGCCCCGCCCACCCCAGAACCATCCAGGAGTAGGAGGGAGAGGAAGAGGGGGCTGGGTGCTACACAGAATAAGGGGTGGGCAGAACATGAGGAGTGTGTGCTATACAGAATGTGGGCTGGGGCTGACCCTGAGCAGTGTGTGTGTACACACAATGAGGGGGCAGACCCTGAGGGGCGTGTGTGCACACAAAATGGTGGGGGATGCCCTGAGGAGCGTGTGCATACACAGAATGTGGGGCAGACTCTGAGGGGCGTGTATACACACCATGGGGGGAGACCCTGAGGAGCATGTGCTACACAGAATGGGGGGAGAGACCCTGAGGAGGGTGTGTACACAGAATGGGGGGGAGACCCTGAGGACTGTGTGTACACAGAATGGGGGGGAGACCCTGAGGAGTGTGTGTACACAGAATTGGGGGGGAGACCCTGAGGAGTGTGTGTACACAGAATGGGGGGGAGACCCTGAGGAGTGTGTGTACACAGAATGGGGGGGAGACCCTGAGGAGTGTGTGTACACAGAATGGGGGGGAGACCCTGAGGAGTGTGTGTACACAGAATGGGGGGGAGACCCTGAGGAGTGTGTGTACACAGAATGGGGACAGAGAGAGACCCTCCATGTCTGTGCAGTTGAGGGTGGGGGTAAGGGTTGTTAGTTCCCAGCACAAGATCTATTAGTTGCTAACATACTTGCTTTATTGCAACTGTTTTTTACATCTTATTTGTGTCTTTGTGTTTTCTGTATCCTGTATGTGTTTTAAACAAACAGAAGCTTGATGCTTAATGCTTTATTCCACTAATGAAAACAGGTATCATTGAACATCTAAATATTTAATATTTCTTTTTCAGTTTCCAACTTTGTGTAATCAATACTACAAATTAATCACATTTATTTGTGAGATTTTTCCTGAGAAAATACCGCAGCTTCCTGAAGATCTTTTTAAAAGTCTGATGTACTCGCTGGAACTAGGAATGACATCATATCCTTTAAAAATGTGTCATGAGCACTTGGCACTGGGGAAAGAGGGTGCGTGAAGAAGCATTTTCAGGAGTTGTGTTTTTCCTTTGGTTGTTTAGTCTAATTTCTTGAAAAGCAGCGTGTCTTAGGTACAGTGATGCTGTGTTTCTTTGTGAATTTGCCTCACCTTGGCCTCCTTTCCCAGATCCTAGGGTCTCTGGTCCCTGGTCCCAGAGTCCTGTCTGATGGAGCCCAGCCAGTGGAGTCGGGCCCTGTTGCTGGCCTCTGATCTTAGTCCTGCTTGGTTGTGTGTATCGTAGTCAGAGCACATGGAGATCCCCCAGTCCTGGGCCCTAGACCCGTGCGGGCAGGCTGGGACACAGTGGGGCCCTGGTCTCTCATCTCACTCAGCAGACTCCCACATATTCACTTCAGTGCGCTCACTTCTAGAACAGTCGTCCACTGGCTGACAGCTCTAAGTGTTGTGTTCTGAGTCACAGCTCTCTGTGCTCGTTGTTCTTTGACTGTGGTGATCAGAATGAGTTCGGAGGTTTGCCAGCTGTGCCTGGAAGCCTTGACTCCGTTAGCTGAGCAGTGTGCAAAAGCCCAGGAGACGGACGCACCCCTCTTCCTGGCCACGCGGCACTTCCTCAAGGTGAGGCGCTGGGCGTTCCCGCCAGGCGGTGCCGACAGCTTTATCCCTGACAAGACTGTCTTTCTTTCCACTGTGGTTTCAGGAGCTCAGCTTCGTAGCATCCTCGGATACCACTCCTCTGTCGCTTTGTGTTCTTGAAATTCCATGTGGTGACTGTACCAGTAATTCAATAATCAGATAACTTCATTTACCACAGCAAGCAATAACATCTTCACGTTTGTCCTTGGCATTTTAGAAAACTATTTCTTTACTTTTAGAGTTAGTTAATAAATAAGAATAACTACCACCTTCTTTTTCCCTCTTGGAATGGGGAGGGACTGAAGGGTGGTATGGTTGTCCATGTCTTTATTGAGAGGTGTTCCCGTGTCTTTCAGCTGGTGTTTGATATGCTGGTTTTGCAGAAGCACAGCACGGAGATGACCACCGCGGCCGGCGAGGCCTTCTACACGCTGGTGTGCCTGCATCAGGTACTGGCGAGTCCCTGGGCCTCTCCTGGCTCATGTGGCTGGCGCTTGTTCCTCGGGGACTGGGCCTCCATGTGTCTGCACCTTCCTGGAAGCCTCGTTCTCAGTAGCTCGGGCGTTCTCTGTGTTTATCTGACAAGCTGTTCATAAGTAGTTACTTTCCCTTCTCCACTGTCATTACCATCCTTTGCTTGATGACTACCCTCAAACTTGTCCTGAACACCTGTGCTGGAAGACACGGCCTCTGTCCTTGAGGAACTCAGTTTTGCAAGGAAACAGGATACAGGAGCCTGGGCACCCCGAGGAGTCTGCCCTCAGGCGGCCTGGAAAGCCGCAGTGTGTTGTCTCCTAGGACAGGGTGGACAGCTGTGGGTGGTTGGAGCCTGGAGGCCATGTGCAGTGCCCCCTGATGGGGCGGGCATGGTGGGGAATGCAGGGGTTGGGCTGGCCTGCCCATCTTCCACAGCTCCGTGTCCCCCTTCCCAGTGGAGGGGGTCCCTGTGGGTGCAGGGGAGGGCTGTGCATTTGCTGGGCCTGGGACCTAGGGTAGGTTTTGAAGAGCCTCGCATGCTACTTAAAGACCACCTTCCTGCAGCACCTGGCTCCAGGGGGCTCAGGGACTCTTGTCACCTCTGCCATGTGTGGTGCCCAGCTTGGGGGAGGGGTGCTCCTCCATTACTTGCTTCCTTCCCTCTGCCTTCTTCCTCCACCCCTGGACATAAGCCATTCCATCTTGGTGGCCTTTTAGAAAACACAGGCACACGTTGTAGAAAAGAGGGCAGGGCCTCAGGCTTGGCTGGTCTGGCCCTAGAGCCACTGCCATTCCTGTGACTGGGGGAGTGACATGCGTGTGTGCGCTTGTGTCTTTGTGTGTGTACGCTCATGTACTTGTGTGTGTGTATGTGTACACTCAATCCCTGTGCACAGGCCCGCCACCTCAGGCAGTTAGGTCAGCTCCATGCTGAGGGGTGGGGTAGGGTGTGTGCCTCACCCCTCTTGTCCAGATGGGTTTAGCATCTGGCCTCCCCACTTGGGTTCACGATGCCCCAGGAAACTCACAAGAAGGAGTAACAGCCGCTTTTTTCATAGTGCTTATTTTAGAAAGCTGCCCTGCCTGGGTTCCCTTAACCCACACCCTGTTGGCTGTGCCAGGCTTTATGGTGGAGGGCATCACAGGCAGGGAAGCCACGCCCACTACCGGTCCACGCCACTGAGCACGGAGCACACCTCCCTTCTGCTGCAAAGGAGGCCGGGCCATGCCCCTCCCCGCCCCTCGCCCAGCTCCTGTCTGCACTTGGTGCATGCCCTGTGTCGTTGCTCTGCGGGTAGGATTTCTGCATCGACCTCCAGGAAACCTGGGAGTCAGCTTGTAGACTTAGGGCCCAGGAGTTTACCATAAATCTACCCACCAAGAGTATCGTAAAATGCAAAATAAAGTGCTTTGAAACAGCAAGGAGAGGTAGCGGCACAAAGTAGGTCATCCTTTGGGCTCTGGACGCAGTTCTTGGGCTCTTTCTTGCTCAAAGGCCTCTGGTCTTGGCTATGTCCTTGCCTCTCTTTGTGGAGAGCTTTTGTCTGTAAAGCAGGGGTGTCAGCTGTGTCCACCTCACAGGCTTGTTACACAGCAGTGAGTTACCAGTGGAAAAGCTCAGAGCAGGAGGTGTCAAGGATCAGAAGAGCTGCTGGCCTGCCTTTTGGGCCCTGCAGCCCACTGATTGGTGTTTTGTGTAGTGTCTGAGGATGATCATGCTCTTCTGTACTTACCTTAGGGATGCTCTGCGCCCTTCTCTCTTCAACAGGCAGAGTACTCGGAACTGGTGGAAACACTGCTGTCGAGTCAGCAAGACCCAGTCATTTACCAGAGGCTAGCTGATGCCTTCAACAAGCTGACTGCGAGCAGCACGCCCCCCGCGCTGGACCGGAAGCAGAAGATGGCCTTCCTGAAGAGTTTAGAAGAGTTTATGGCAAATGTTGGTGGTCTCCTTTGTGTAAAATAAACAACAGAGCTTTATGCTGTACCAGACCCTTCCTGCGAAGTGCACTGAATTGCTGAGAGTTGACTAGAGTCTTGTCCTGTTCATCAATCCCACGGCCGCTCGGACTCTGGAGAGCCTGCCAGCTCGGGGTGTGATGCGGGGAGAGTCGGCTCGAATCGGCTTCTGCTGTAGGCGTTAGCCGCCGTGCGGCGTAGGGCTTGTACTTTGTCAAATGAAACTCAGTATGTGTGCAAACACATGTGGGCACCAGGAAGTACATCCCCAGTGCCTTTTCCCTCTTTGACAGAGCATCAGGTGGCCGCCAGCGTCCAGTCTTGTCCTTACAGACAAGCTGGATGTCTGCTCGGCCACTGGCCGTTGACAGCACATCACCGAGGAGCTGGTTGAAAGGGTAGACCCCGGGGCCCAACCATGGACCCTCAGAGTTTGTTTATTGGACCCTGGATTCTTCATTTTAACAAGCTCCTCTCCTCTGCCACCCTGCAGCTTTCAGTCAGTGCGGGAGACACTGAACGCTTCTAGCGATGTGCTCCCCCCAGCCCAGTCCCGTCCTTCCCTGGGAGGGGCAGGTGCTCCAACCAGAGAAGGGCACCAGGGTGGGTGTCTGTGGCCTCTCATTGCCCCCTGTCTGCTGGGTCACGGCAGCCTGACCACTGCAGGTCCTATGAACCTGCTCTGATGCCTGAACCAGAGGAGAAAAATGTGTGTCTATTTTTGTTCCATAAAAATAACTTTAGGAACTGTAGCCATTTCATTGCCTTAATTTTGAGAAGAAATTACAAAAAGAAGCAGAGTGTTTTAGTAAGAAATCAAGTCTTGACGCTTCAGAGTTGGTTTAGGGTGTTGGCTGCTATGAACCCAGGGCCCGTTTGATTGTGTCTTTGTGGTTTTGTGGGTGAAATGAAAGGCTCATTCATACCTAGTCTAACTTTCTGAGTACGTTTCTGTTTCTGTCCACCCTCATGGCCCGTGGCTGATACTCTGCTCTGAATGGCTTGCTTAAGCAATAACTCTTTTTAAGGATGTGAATTGCTGGTTCATACACACACTTAAAGGTGGAGATGTCAGAGCAGTAATTACCCTCATTTCACAGGAGCCACGTGAATTTAAGAGATTAAAAAGTTCACCTTAGATACCTTTGATTTTTCTAATCAGGATTTGTGTACTGCTGTCATACTCTCCTGAGCTCTGTGTGCCAGCTCAGATCACAGAAAGGGAAGTGAACTTAGGACCAGCAGGCATGTGACCCTGGCCCCTGTGGGTCAGGACCCACAGCATGGTCACAGAGGACGCGTGTGTGCAGGGCCCTGTGCTCCGGGCAGTTACAGGCCCCCAGCCTGTTGCAGGCACTGCTAAACACAGAGCAAAGCCTCAGCTTTTTGTGGAATGTTCTCTTATTCGATCGTGGCTGGTTAAACAGCTGAGGTAGAGCAGAAACGTCTTGGAAGATGTCTGGGGAAGCTGGTGTCCTCTTCCAGAAGTACACGTATGACCACCTTCCTGAGACACTTGGGACAGTGCATTTACTTTTAGGGTTCTCTTTCCTTCCCTTAGAGAACTTGAAGTCAGAGGCAGCAGGAGTTACTCTGTTTTGTGGTGTTCTGGTGTTTTCAGTGTCCCAGTGCCCTTGGGCCCAGCAGTTGTGATCTAAATACATCCCTGTCTCTCTGCCTAAGGGCACCAAGATGCAGCTGACCGGGCCCGTCCTCTTACTGTGACAAGACTGTACTCAAGTTGTTATTAAAAAGAAAGATAAGTAGAAAGGACTGCTTTGGTAAACAACAGGGCATCTGGACAGAGATGTCTTTGCTAAATTTGCCCATATTCTGTCACGATACTGTGTTTTCATTAGGAGCCATTCAGCTGAAATGAGAGTTTCTTCAGCTTGGACCAAATGGTACTGAAAGTACCATAAGACTGTGGGTTAGTGGCAGACTGGAAGGATGGGCCGCCACTGTGTCTGGGTGGTCGGAGCCAGGCTCTCTCCAGGCGTTTGTTTGTTTTCCTGGTTGGATACCTGTTCAGTTTGGGTGTTGTGTTTTACTTTGCTATGTTTGTTGACTTCCCAGTTTTGGACGGTTCTGTTATAATGGTCTTGGCTGAGTGGGTGTCAAGAATGCTGGCTTAATTCTAGTAAATTGATTTTTACTATTAAAACTGACTTGTCAGAGGAGTTTTAAAAGCAAAAACATTATCTGTGCCCCTTTTTTATACATTCAAGGGACACTGTTGCGTATTTGAGTTCCTACATGAGTGTGTTTATACTTTCTCTGGTTCACTGACAGGTTCCTTTCACCTCCGCTGTCAGCTCGCTCTCGTTTTTATTTTCCTCGGCCCTCTGTCTCTGGAGGCGCAGTCCCGGCGGACTCTGTGTGTCTTTGCAGTGTGTATTCCTGTGACAGCCTCTGACAAGCAAGCGTTCAGCAGCTCTGTGGGAAGGACTGGTCAGCGTGCAGGTCCTGTGCGCAGTCCTGGGTGGCTGGCTGCCTGGGGCACACCTGACAGCATCTTTTCAGCACAGTAATGTGAGTCTTCATGGGCTGGGAGATCATGGCATATTTCCTAACATCGCAGTTTTTTTCAAACTAGTTTTAACAATTTAGTCTTATTTCCTTGAAAACAGTGTTTCTAACTATATCACATTACTCTGTTCAGAGGAAGTGGTTACTACTTTTTTTTTTCTTCACAACTTGCATTTCAAAACCAAACATCTTTCCCCCAGTTAGCATTGCTTAACCTCCCTTACTGTCTTTGGCTGGATTTTCTCTTCTACCAAAAATGTCAAGTCTTTGTATTTCTGATATGACCATATTCTCCGTGTCTGTTAATACTTGTATAAATCCCTCAAGTACTGAAGGAAATGAGTTGTCAATTTCAAGGATTTCAAGTTTGAGTATCTTAATCTGCAGGGTCTGTTGCACCCTTAAAATGTTATTTTCATAATTTTACATGTTTCTGTTTGTCACCTCTGCTGTTAGAGGTGTTGTCCTTAGATCTTAGTAATTAGCTGTCTCTGACAATGATTCTTGTTATAAGTTCCTGAATAAAATATTAACTGTTCAGAAGAAGAAACCTCAGTACTTCTTAGGGGTTTTTCATAACCAGAGAATAAGGAACCAATTTGGATCTTGAGTTCTTAATATTATAATTTTCTGTAAATTTCTCTGTAAAACAGCATAGGTGATTTGAGGATATAATAATAATAATGTTTTAAATTATTTTTAAATGTAAGTGGATATTCTCTGACTTGGTAATAACTATGTTCTGAAAACACTGCATCTAAAAATTCTTTAAAAATTGATATTCTAAAATTTTAAAATATCCAACTTAGGTATATTGCTGAGCTGAAATTAGTTTGAAGTGCTGTAGTTCAAATTGAACTTTAAACATTTTAATTTTGATGTAAGAAATGTGACGTATTCCTGATCAGTTATACTGGGAATCCATGACATTTAGCCAAAGACTATATTTGGTTCAGGTAAAGATGAAAGCCTAACGACGGGCATCCGCTCTGTCCTGCAGAGGACGGATGACGTGATCTGTTCCTTGCCTTCAGCTCTGTGCACGTGAGTCTTTGTAAAGGTGGATGCACGGTGATAGCGAGATGTGGTCCGCATGTCTGCCCCTGCGGCTCTCACCCCAAACCGTTTTTGTCCCGCTTGCCCTCTGTGATCTGCCCTTCACCTGGTCCCAGAGTTCCCAGCATTGGAGAGCTTTTGGCCTCAGGTTTTCTTTTCAGTCTGTGTTCTTAGGCTCTCAGCTGTTAGGAGCGGTCAGAATGTACTGATGGCTGACTGTCCCAGCTTGACATTCAGCAGTGCGTCTGCGCTCTGTACCTGAGGGGGGTGTGCCCACACTGTCTCAAGCCAGGCTGCCTGGTGTGGTGTCTTCTACCACTTAAGATGGTGACAGATTGCAAACACTGGTATTGTGATTTGGTTCTCTGTACAAAGGAAAAAGCTCCATGCAGTGAGCTTTTTGGCTTCATTTCTGGTTTAATGGTCACAAAATGTTAGCACTGCTACCATTCAGCATGTGTAAAATTTTTTAAATTTATAAATATTAAAATTTTAAACTTATACTGACTTTTCAGTTTTTTTAAGAGACCCAGGGATGAGTATACTGTTTAAATATTTACCTCTATTAACATTATTAATAAAGATATAAAGTTGCATTTAATTTTTCAAAAGATGCTATAGTACGATTCTAGGAATTAAATCAAGGCCTTGTATTGAGCCAGTTATAAGCTGAATATCCAACTGATAAAATTTTATTTGTATTTTTTAATTCATGGGAGTTAAAATGTCTTCACTAAATATTTTTATTACATTTTTGTTTTGATCATGTGTGATTTGTTCATGGGAGTTTAGCTAGACTACCATATGAAAGCTATGGAATGGTGCCCCTTCATTGACCAGCCAAGCAGAGGATGACTGACACTGGGGACGTTACACAGTCAAAATAATTTTAAATAAAGAACACGAGGACATATCTGCACAGTTAAAAATAGGGAATTGCATTACCTTCTGGGAGAATACCCAACCCTAATATTAATACAATGTCCAGGATTCAGAGAGAAAATCAGAATTTCATTTATATTCTGTTGTATTGAGCAGATGTGTTTTTGTCTCAGCTCACACTCTTAGAATTTCAGCGTTATTAGTTAAATCGCTGGGGTGGAGGAATATTTGTAGTAAGTGTAGTTGGGTCATTGTTCTTGACTTTTCAGGGAAAATGGAAAAGTACCATCTGCTGTGTGTTAGGTGGACTTTCTTTTTTACCTAATCCTAAATATTGTAGACATACTCAGTGAAAGGTAAAGTTTTTATTTTTAACTTGATATTGCTTTGAATGTTTGTTGATTTCTTGGGTTATGTTGAGATTTAATTCTACTCTAAGGATGGATAAAGAAACATTATCCTGTTTAGGAATTAAGTGGAGTTCTTTCATTCTCAAGGGGGGATCTTAACCCAGGTACATCACCTGGCATTAGAGGGAACTGTAGATGGTCTTAGAGGCCACGGATGTAAAAGCCTGGTGTTGTTTCTTAGATACCATCTTTAAAATCCTAGTGCTCTCTTAAAGTACAGTGTGTTTATAGTGTGTGGTTTATGAATGATGACTTTGGTGTATTAATTAGATTATGAAACATTTTTGTATGTTTCTTAAACATAGGATCCCAGATTGGGTCCTGTGCATGCTCTATAATCTCAAATGGCAGTTCTTTTAAAACTTAAGTGGAAGCAAAGGGCGTATTTGGTGATAGCAAGGAGAAAATCTTTTGCTTGGAAACACTGTACAATACCAATGGCAGCAAGCACTGTCATTTCTACCACAGAAGTCAGCATCCTGCTGAACTCTTTCAGTGTGAATTATTTTTAACATCTAGCAAGAGAATGAACTGTGATTAAACATTGACACTTCTCAGAGCTGATGAATGGGGGAAAAAAAACACCTGAAGGAAAGAGGGGGGGGTTTTTTTGTTTGTTTTTTATATATTGTGGTCTCACTGTGGAGCGTGTGGGATTGGCCCCTCACCCCTGCTTCAGAAGCACAGTCTTGACCTCTGGACTGCCCAGGAAGTCCCACAGAGAGAGTTTAAACAGGGACATGCTAAATACTTTTATTCCTGTAGTAGTTAGCAGTTTTAAGTTTTGGTAGTGTTCACTCTTGATTGCTTTGCCAGGTCACTCTTCAGATATTCTCTCAGTAAGCCCTGCCTCTCAGGCTGCAGTTTTATTTGCACAACTGCTCATAACTGCACTGCCCCGGATGGTCCTTTCTCAGGACTGACCAGAGAAGCTGTTGGGACTGGCCGAGTACAGGGTGGAGACAAGCTCAGTCTCTGGCTGAGCTTCTTAGGGTTTTCACTGGTCACAGATCTGTCATGTGTATCATCAGTCAGTTCAGTCGCTCAGTCGTGTCCGACTCTGCGACCCCATGAATTGCAGGATGCCTGGCCTCCCTGTCCATCACCAACTCCCGGAGTTCACTCAGACTCATATCCATAGAGTCGGTGATGCCATCCAGTCATCTCATCCTGTCGTCCCCTTCTCCTGCCCCCAATCCCTCCCAGCATCAGTCTTCTCAATGAATCAACTCGTATTGGAGTTTCAGCTTTAGCATCAGTCCTTCCAGTGAACACCCAGGACTGATCTCCTTTAGAATGGACTGGTTGGATCATAGGGCCACACAAGAGGAGTAATTCCTGAACTGAGATTGATTTGAAAGTATCTTTCTAGTCCAGTTTACTTGACAAGTAGTTTCCCTTTAGTTATTTATTTATTTATTTATTGGCCACATGGCTTGTGGGATCTAAGTTCCCTGACTAGAAATTGAAGCCAGGGCCTTTGCAGTAAAAGCACTGCATCCCGACCACTGGGCTGCCAGGGAATTCCTGCAATTTCCCCTTTGTTTTAATGATAATAAAATTGCCTCTTGGTATCTTAAATTTTTTTTATGATTTGCAAAACCTATTAAATTACAATCCAAACGTTTCAGCTGAAAGAGTTGTAACTATTTGAACTTCTGACAACTGTGGTCACTTTAATTATAAAAATAACTAATACACATTAAATGGCAGATAACTATTGTCTCACATACGGAGAAAGCAGTTGAAACTTTGAAAGCTTAAAATATTATAGACCTGTTTTAATCCAAATATAACTTGCTTTAACATAAATAAGCCTTTCTGGTGAATAAAGGCTTCCTATGTCCAGTGTCCTGTGTATGGAACACTGCTACCTCTGTAAAAAAAATACTGCCATGAAAGTCGGTTATTGTCTCTCGATTCATTTTTATTCTTTTAGCTTGATATATATGTTTTCTTTCCTGCTGCTTTCCTAAACCTAAATTATAGCTGGTTTTGATGTATGCGGTTTAGTGGGCTTGTCATCCAAGCAATCAAAAAATGAAAGCATGGTTTGCCGTGAGCTTGGGGGCCGTATTTAAAGTGGAAATGACGGTATTCCCAGAATAGCAAGTGGCAACCCACTCCAATATTCTTGCCTGGAGAATCCCATGGACGGAGGAGCTTGGTGGGCTACAGTCCACAGGTCGCAAAGAGTCGGACACGACTGAGCGACTTCACTTTCACTTCAGAGTAAGCAAGCCTGTTTTTAATTTATATCCTCACCTTATACCAGAAAGGATTAAAGGTATTCAATAGAAGGTAACGTGGGAAGATGACGGAATTGCTAAGGAGGATGAGGGGAAGGCAGGCAGGGATGCTGCATGGATTGGTGGCCCTGGGGGAGGACAGTCAGGAGAGTGCTCGGGGTCTGCAAGCGTCTCCCGTCCGCGCGCAGGCGTCGGCTCTGACCCGGCGCCACCGAGGGCTCGCTCCCACCCGTCAGTCGCACACAGCGCTGCTGCTTCATGAGGGGAGGGCTTGCCCAGCTCGTAGGCGGTCTAAGCACGGGGAACGCGTCTTCGGGTCGCGGGAACCCTCGGTGTCAGGCGGGGGTCTACCGTGGCTCCAGCAGACCCACCGCGGAGGGGCTCGTGTGCGGGGTTTTAAAGGCCTTCTCTAACGTAGCGGTGGCCATGTCTGTATCTCTCCATTAGACGGAGGAGGCGGAACAGACGGGGCATTGCTGCTTGTGAAACGTACAGTGAAGTGCAAACGACAGGTCTCTTCGTGCGCGTTAAAACCTGCAGCATCTCTGCTGCCCCCGTCCTCGCGGACACGTGCTCAGCCGCGCAGCTCCAGGCGCCGGGCTGCCCCGCAAGTGGCGCGGTGCCCAAGGGCCTCCCGGGAGCGCTCGTTTGCGCGTGCGCGGACCGGACCATCCCGCAGCCCTGCCCACGACCCCGGCCCCCCACCCCGCCTGGCGGGACTGCTGTGCTTGCGCGGACGCGCCCCCGCGCACGCTTCCGGCCTAGCGGGCCTCAGTGCGCACGCGCAGGCGCAGGTGGCTGCCTGACCAGGCCCCGGGGGCTACGGAGCACGCGTGGACTCGAGCGGCGAGTGGAGTGAGGAGCCCGCGCCGACGCCGCGGGACTCTGCATGTCTGCGTCTCCCGACACAGTCAGGGTAGCGGCTCTGGTCCTCGGGGCCGGGCGGAAGAGTTGGGAGGGGCTGCCGTCTCGGGTGTGCGCAGGGCGGCCGCGGGTCCGGGCCGGGCGCGGGTCCGGGCCGGGCGCGGGTCCGGGCCGGGCGCGGGTCCGGGCCGGGCGCGTGGAGCCGCGCTTCAGCCGGTGTCTCAGCTTGTGGAGTAACGGCCGTCTCCAAGGCGTGGTGGGCGGGGGGGTGTCCGGGGGGGCCGCCTGGGCATGTTCCGGGAGGCGGGGCGGTTGTGGGGGCAGCCCGTGGGGGTGGACGGTGTGCGTGTGGACACCGGGGGCGCGGGAGACCGGCCGCCGAGCCCGCGTCCCAGTACAGGCCCGGATGCTGGAAATACGGACAATTTAGAGATCCACCCGCCACAAGTTTTTTTTTTTTCTTTTTCAGCTAAGAAAGTAGTTTTCTTAAGCTGCTCTTCGGAATTGTTTTGAAGTTAAAGCCAACTTTTTTGTTTTCATGTTTTTATTTCTAAATAATTAGCTAACATTTCAGGCTGCAAATTGAAAGCCATTCTCAATCCACAAATGCAGCTGTGGAAACATCCGTATGCATTCATATGTGCACATAGGAAAGTATGTGCACTCGCGCACTTTTCCTTGCCCTTCAGCTCTTCCAGGCAGTGTCGTGGTGCAGCTGGAATCAGGAACCCACCGTACCTGCAGTCTCGCAGGAGACGTTGGATTTTAATATTTGCTGAAGTGGTGTTGCTTTTTTTTTTCTTACCACTTGCTGTTGGCATCTGCCAAGGCGTGTGTTGTGTCTTCCCCCACTCCCACGAGTAATCTGTGGCTCCTTCTCTGGCTAGTGAACGTGATGGCAGGCCTGGGAGATAATTTAGACTTTCTGCCTGGAGAATCCCAGGGACGGGGGAGCCTGGTGGGCTGCCATCTATGGGGTCGCACGGAGTCGGACACGACTGAAGCAACTTAGCCGCAGCAGCAGCAGCAGCCCTTGACAGAGCTTTCTAAAAGGGAAAGAGAAAGCCACCCGCTTTTGCTTTACCTTGAATGAACGCACACTAGGCCATGAGGTAGAGATGCTCCCAGGAAATTGTAAGCGTTGTGAAGGAAGACCATCCTGAGCAAATGCTGGTGGCCCCCCATCACCTCAGGTGAACTGGTGTGGTCTCTGGGAGACAGGTGGGCACCCTGGAAATACCTCACATCTTCCACTGAGGCTCTGAATATGCACAGGCAGCTACTCAACGTGGCCATTTCACGTTTATACCCGTGCTGCCTTGGAATGTATGATCCAGTTTTCTGGGGGTGAAAGGTTTTATTATCTGGGGTCTTTGGTCAGAGTAGCTTGAGTGAGTTGAAGAAATTACATTATCTACAAACATTTCCAAACCTACAGAAAGGGATAAAGTTTTTTTTAATCTTAAGTACAATTTTTAAGAATCATTTTGGCCTTGAGCGCAGTCTGTGTTTGTCTTTGTTCATGTTTGGCTGTGTCAGGGCTCAGTTCGGGATCCTGTGTCATATTTAGCTGCAGCATGGGATCTCTTAACTGCAACACGTGGGATGTAGTTCCCCAACCAAGGATCGGACCTGGGCCCCCTGCATTGGGAGCATGGAGTCTTAGCCACTGCACCATTGGGGAAGTCCCAAAAGGGGGTAGTTTTTTTGATAGGTATTTTTCTCACTGGAGCATATTAAGTTTACCGAGGATGTGTAAAGCTGTTCAAAAAAAAAACTGAACTGTCATCATACTAGGCAAATTCAGCTTGACCCAAAGCTGGCACAGAGCTTTCTCCTGGACCTACTGTACTTTCTTCTCCATATTACTTACAGTCATAATTTATGGTAATTTTCATTTTCTAAGAAGAGGACAAAGAGAAAAGATAGTCAAGGCTTTCTGTCCAAGATTCCTGAGACCTCTAAGCTTTCTTTCACTCTGACAGTGAGAGGAGATAGGAGAATGGCAATATGTTTATTGGCAGAATAATCACCTTGCTCAGACATTTTTAGGATTCCCTGTCTAGACTGGTAACCTTTAGAGAGATCCTGAAGGAATAGAAAAGATGTGTCTTGTGGGTGTCACTGGAAGCTAGTAAGCATTTGGACGACCTCTCAAAAGGCACTTGGATACACATACTTTCATCACGTCCGCACCTCTCCCCACAGTAGAAGCTGGGCCTTCCACTTAGGAAGGATTAACATATATTTGACTAACTGAACAAGAAAGAATCATTTCAGTGATGGTGCATTTGATTCATTAGGGCTGATCTTGGCGAAAATGTGAAGTCAGAAGGACACCTTCTGGGGAGGAAACCAGCTTGTGACTGAGATGGAGGTGATCTCATCACCTCTTGATCCAGCTCTGCAGGGAGTTCTAGAAGTAGTCCTCATGGAATGGCAAGCCCGTGAGTCCTCAGAGACTTGACTTTGAAAGGCAGTGTTCATGGGATGTGTAAGCATCAGGTGCTCTGTTGTTGTTATGTGCATGTGATTCTGAACATAAACCTGCCCCGGGTATCATATTCCATTATGAGCGTGTCTGAACTCCACGGTTCAGCCCTGCAGCTTCGCTCTCCTGTTATAATGATTGTGAACAGTGCCCCTCATCGGAGCACTAAGTCCACCCCCTTAGCAGTTCTGCTCCATTTCTCAGCAGCTTCTGGCACAAATGTGGGACCTTTGGACAGCCCTTGCCAGGGTCTGGGCCCAGTCAGTGGGCATTCTCTTTGCCTCCCAGACTGCAGCAGCTTCTTGAAGAACTCCCGTTCCCATGTGTAGCCCTAAAGCAGGTGACTGCCTGGTGGGTAGCATCTAGAGCTGTTATTGTATGGGTGATGCTGGAAAGGCTTGCAGTCTTCTCTTTTATCACGTATGCACACATACACATGCCAAAAGTTAAGGCTGTCAACTTTATATTTTAAGAAAAGTTTTTAATACGGAGTATCGGTAGAGACCAATAAGTAAATTATACTTTTCTTTATTTTAAAGTAAAAGAGCTGAAGCAAGAAGTAATTTATTAAGGAAATAACCTGTTCATGAAAAGTATTTATGTGAAGAAATACCATTTAAGTCAGTAGGGAGAGTCAGAGGGTCATGAGCAACACAAGAAGATGTGATTTTGGAAGCTTTGTGGTAGAAAACATTTCCTTGTTTTTTTCCTACTAAACAAGCCTGTCTTATAACAAGTTGGTTATATGATCGTGCATTTCTGAATCACTGATTAAAATCATTCACTTCTGATTTGGGTTGTGGGTTTTATAACTCTTCAGTTTCCCTGCCCTCATCTTTTTTTTTTAAGGTGAATTATAAAACTTTAGATCTTCCCTGGTGGCTCAGAGGTTAAAGCATCTGCCTCCAATGCGGGAGACCCGGGTTGGATCCCTGGGTTGGGAAGATCCCCTGGAGAAGGAAATGGCAATCCACTCCAGTATTGTTGCCTGGAGAATCCCATGGATGGAGAAGCCTGGTAGGCTACAGTCCACAGGGTAGCAAGAGTTGGACACAACTGAGCAACTTCACTTACTTATAAAACTGTAGAGTTTATAAGTACAGTATACTTTAAGTCATTGTTCTGTTAGCTGAGCTCACGTGTTTGGTCTTGGAGGGCCTGGCTTCCCTGTGGTTTGTGATCTCGTGGAGTCTGTATATTAGCATCAGTGTCTGTGGCGACCCCTGTCCCTGTGACTTGCACAGAGACTGCTTTAACTCCAAACACACTCTGCTTCTGGGCGGCCCTTGGTGGTCTGCAGTCGCTCACTCCGGTGCCTAGTAGTGACATTAAAATATCCACTAGCTGTCTGATGGTATGTTAAGACTGCTTATCTGTTACAAGGGTGTTGGTCCTTTCAGCAGTTCTTTGGACATGCTGTTCACTGGACCCCCTCTGGAAATGTCCCAGCCCCATCCTGCAGCAGGCAGGAACCTGTGTCCCGAGGCCACCTGTGTGATTTCTCATTGCCCTGCTGCGTCAGGGCACCTGGGGCACGAGGACGTGATCGTCAGATGCAGGGAGTGATCTTCTCCACTTTCCTTAGAAGAAACAGACACTACTGTGCAGAGCGAGTTTTCAAGATTCTGTGGTTACATTTTTAAATCACTTCTCTTTCGTGGTGAACAAATGTTTTCTGTTAAGCTATGTGATAACACAAGAAAGAGATCTTGCTTGTTTAAAGGGCTGTCCTTTCTATTTTACAAATTTTTAAGTGTGGTCAATATCTCCTCCCTGTACTTTACAAACAGAAGCTACCCTGGGATGCTTGGTACCCTTGCAAAGCTGATCCCATCCACAGACTCTGTCTATAGATGTGTATGGAGTCTGTGATGACAAGAAGGGTGACCTGAAAGTAATTCAGTTGCTTCCCAGAAAGCTGACGAGCCAGTCTCGTGGCATGTTTGATGCATGAGTCCCCTGTGTCATGACAGTTTCACCACAGTGTCAGTAAACAACCCGCTGCCTCATGAGAAACTGACTGGGAACAGTCTGTGCCAGATGAGACATTTGTTAAGGTTGATTTAATCTGGTTAACAGATTGGACAAAATGATGTCTCTATAAAGAAGAATCACTTTTGACCAGATCCCAGAGGCTGCGATGTACGTAGATTTCCTTGGATTGCTTTTTGAAGTCAGCGTTTTCTTCTCCCGCAGCGCTCTCTGGATTGTTGGTGATTTTGTAGGTCCATGCGCTCTGACTGTCTGTCACATGCAGTCCCACACTGACTGTTCTTGTCCTTCAGCATTTTCAGTGAGCATCATAATGACAGTTGAAAGCAACTGTCCAGTGGTTTGTTGATCCCTTGATTTTAATGGACCTTTACTAAAAATATTAAGTGTTGGAGCCCTTATGGATCAGCTGATAAATGAGAATTTCATGTTTAGGTTTCATGTAGAACTGTCCAAATTCTTCCTCTATATCTTGTGGGGAGGGGGAACAAGGCAGGGATTTACTTTTGCAAAAATATTTGAAAACATCTGATAGATTTTATATTCATCATTTATAAAAAACTTATTTTTAAAGCATTAAATTTTTTTTTTCCTGATTCTGAATCCTGAAATATAAGACCAGAATGAAGCCTCTTTGTACCTTGCAGATCAGTTTGCAGTGTTCTCAGACTTTCTCAGCCCTGCACAAAAGTGAATAATCTCTCCCTTTGTCTGTTCTTCTGGGACAGTGAGCAGGGTTCACTTGGAGTAGCAGCCCGTCTCTGTTGATAGCTGCATTATGTTCATGCATTGTTTCCTTAACTTGGCCCATACTTGTTCTTTTAGCATATTTAGGGCAGTTGAGGTCTTTGTCTAGCAGGTGTGCTGTGTGGCCTTTTTCAAACATGGCTTCTGTTGGCTTACATTCTTCTTTTCAACGGGCCATACTTTGCTCTCTTTGAATGCTTTGTCCAAAGTGCTTTTGTTCATACTTTGTTCATAAAGTATGATTTTGTTCATACTTTGTTCAAAGTATGATTTTGTTCAAAGTGCTGGAAATCAGATTTCCCCCCTTCTCCAAGATATGCTTTTTCTGTCATTCTGTTGTTGTTATTGCTATTATTGTAGTCTTTGTGCTAAAGATCACCCTGAGGAAGCTTGAGGTCTTTCTAAGCCTACACCTTTTCCTGGGCATGTACATGCACCTTCTAAATCCCTCCATATATGCAGTTGCTGTTGATAATGGTCTGGTCCTTCGGCCCCTGAAGGGGGCGGGGCAGTGGTAGCACTTTAAATCCCCTCAGAGGTGCTTCTGCTGGGGGTGGGGGGGGGGGCAGAGTACTGCCCAGTGGCTGCCTGCCTCTGCCTACATGATCAGAAGTACCATCAGCAATCAAAATCCAGATTCCCAGTATTTGAAGAACGGGGTCTTTATTGCCCTCTTTGCCCCCACTAGTTACACACAAGCTGCTCCTGGAGCTGTTGGAGTTGCGTTCTAAGACTTGAGCACGGCTGTCTGCCTGGCGTCTGTTCCTCTCAGGGCTGGAGGGGCTTGCGTCTTCCCCGCAGCTTAGCTCTCAGGTGCACGTGAAAGTCCTCTCTGCCCTCATGGGATGTTTTCCCCTTCCGCCCACTGTCTGAGCAGTAAAAACACTGTCCCCGTTTTTTCTCTGCCTCCTTGTTTCTGCGTGTGGCCACTCTTAGGTGGTGCTTCTCACTGTGCTGTGACTTGGATTTCTAGAACTGGGAACAGCAAACTTTCAATGGTGTTGACCTCACTGTGTCATTGTCCTCACTCAGCTGTGTAAGTTAACCCCTGAGCACAAACCTTCCTGAGGCAAAAATGAGGAGTGGGGATAGGAAGCCACTGCTGAGTTAAGGGCCCAAACTGACTGAAATTAATGACATTTTAAGTCTTCTCCTGGGAGTTGAAAGCCTTTGGATAGACTAGTGATCCAAAGTAGTTCCATCAGATAGACTGTGCCAGTACAATTATCTCAGTATGGAGACAGTCTTCTCAGATCCTTCTAATAACTTTATACACACTCTAACCATTCCTTCCCACCTTTAGATCCCACCTTGATGATGTCTGCCTTCTGAACAGTCTCATCTCTGACCACTTTATTTTGTGCTGTGAGATGATAATCTGTTAATCTGCATTTTGTCTAAAAGTGATATAGTGATAGCTTGTTCAGTTGTGTCCACCTCTTTATGACCCCATGGACTGCAGCACGCCAGGCTTCCCTGTTCCTCACTGTCTCCCAGAGTTTGCTCAAATTCATGTCCATTGACTCGGTGATGCCATCCAACCACCTCATCCTCTGTCGTCCCTCAGTCTTTTGCAGCGTCAGGGTCTTTTCCGATGAGTCAGCTCTTCACATCTGGTGGCCAGAGTATTCAGCATCAGTGCACCCTACGTCTGTGAGGGTGACATGTGACAGGTCAGCCAGAGCCTGTCCCGCTCCCTGCACACAGCGTCCACCATGCTCGTCGCTTCCTGTCACACTTTGTAGTGTTCCTTTAATTACTGATTTCTTGTCGTCCCTCTGCTGCCAAGTAGATAGTCATATGAAGGCATTAAACTAGTGGTTGCCACAGATTCCATCTTGTCAGTGAGATGCTGCAACTTGAACAGTATTGAAGGTAATATTTTTGTTCCTGTTGTGTGCCAAGGATAATTAGGTGGTTGTAGATTATAACTCATCTAATTCAGAACAACTCTATTAAGTAAGTTTTAACATTATCTCCATTTCATAGATGAGAAAATTAAGGCATAGAAGAGTTAAATACTTGCTGAAAGCTATGTAGTTAATAAGTGGCAAAGGCATGATTTACGCTTAGGTAGTTCGGCTCCAGTTCTTGCTCTTAATCCAGTATTATATTGTTTTTCTGAATGTCTAAATAATAGCAGAAATGCTTTTCCACAATCAGTATAAAAAAACACCAAGTATCTGCTTCAGATAAGAGCTGTTTGTATAAAGTATTAGAACATCTTCCTCTTGACATGAGTCTGTGCAAAAATTATAGATCGTTTACAGTGAAAAACTTCGAACATTTAAGACTACAGCCTGCAGTAGGAAGTTGTGTCATGATGCACGACCCTATACACACATGCATTTTTTACTAAAACATTTCACAGAGCACTACTGACTTCTACTATAAGCCATACATGTACTTGGATAAATTTTATTCTGTTTATAAAAAAGCTTATATTTTCCTATATTTAATTCATACCTTAATGGAAATCATTGTACAGTGTGAAAAATGCAGGTAGAAAAATAGATGAATCCTTTCATGAGATTTATTCTAAGTTCTTTGAAAAAGATTATTACTTGGGGAAGGCTCAAACTGTTAAGCCATTTCAGACACTTTTTGGTTACAGAATCAAGTCCATGGGTCTCTGCAGATAATATAGTAAACACTTTAAAAATTATGTATTCCTCACTCCCAGTGGTAACCACTATCTTTAATCTTTAGTTTTCCATTAACTTGCTTCTATCTCCATGTTTCTGAACTTCACTTAAATAGAATTATTGATACTATATGTATTCTGTAACTTTGTGATTTAACATATTCTTAAGACTGATTTTTGTTAGTATATATGGCTGTAGGCTTTTTTTTTTTTTACTGTAATGAACTTCCATTAGGAGTTCAGTTCAGTTCAGTCGCTCAGTCGTGTCCGACTCTTTGCGACCCCGTGAGTTGCAGCACGCCAGGCCTCCCTGTCCATCACCATCTCCCGGAGTTCACTCATACTCACGTCCATCAAGTCAGTGATGCCATCCAGCCATCTCATCCTCTGTCGTCCCCTTCTCCTCCTGCCCCCAATCCCTCCCAGCATCAGAGACTTTTCCAATGAGTCAACTCTTCGCACAAGGTGGCCAAAGTACTGGAGTTTCAGCTTCAGCATCATTCCTTCCGAAGAAATCCCAGGGCTGATCTCCTTTAGGATGCACTGGTTGGATCTCCTTGCTGTCAAAGGAACTCTCAAGAGTCTTCTCCAACATCACAGTTCAAAAGCATCAGTTCTTTGGTGCTCAGTTTTCTTTATAGTCCAACTCTCACATCCATGCATGACATGACTATTAGAAAAACCATAGCCTTGACTAGACGGACCTTTGTTGGCAGAGTAATGTCTCTGCTTTTTAATATGCTGTCTAGGTTGGTCATAACTTTTCTTCCAAGGAACAAGCGTCTTTTAATTTCATGGCTGCAGTCACCATCTGCAGTGATTTTGGAGCCCCCCAAAATAAAGTCTTATCACTGTTTCCACATCTATTTGCCATGAAGTGATGGGACCAGATGCTATGATCTTAGTTTTCTGAATGTTGAGTTTTAAGCCAACTTTTTGACTCTTTTCACTTTCATTGAGTCTCTTTAGTTCTTCGCTTTCTCCCATTAGTGTGGTGTCATCTGCATATCTGAAGTTATTGATGTTTCTCCCGGCAATCTTGATTCCAGCTTGTGCTTCTTCCAGCCCAGCGTTTCTCATGATGTACTCCGCACAGAAGTTAAATAAGTAGGGTGACAGTATACAGCCTTGACAAACGAACTCTTCCCGATTTGGAAACACTTTGTTGTTCCATGTCCAGTTCTAACTGTTGCTTCCTGACCTGCATACAGATTTCTTAGGAGGCAGGTCAGGTGGTCTGGTATTCCCATCTCGAAGAATTTTCCACAGTTTGTTGTGATCCACACAGTCAGTGGCTTTGGCATAGTCTATAAAGCAGAAATATATGTTTTTCTGGAACTCTCTTCCTTTTTTGATGATCCAACGGATGTTGGCAATTTGATCTCTGGTTCCTCTGCCTTTTCTAAACCCAGCTTGAACATCTGGAAGTTCACGGTTTATGTACTGTTGAAGCCTGGCTTGGAGAATTTGGAGCATTCCTTTGCTAGCATGTGAAATGAGTGCAATTGTGTGGTAGGTAGTTTGAACATTCTTTGGTATTGCCTTTCTTTGGGGTTGGAATGAAAACTGACCTTTTCCACTCCTGTGGCCACTGCTGAGTTCCAAATGTGCTGGCATACTGAAGGCAGCACTTTCACAGCATCATCTTTCAGGATTTCAAATAGCTAAGCTAGAATTCCATCACCTCCCCTAGCTTTGTTCATAGTGACGTTTCCTAAGGCCCACTTGACTTCACATTCCAGGATGTCTGGATCTAGGTGAGTGATCACAACATCGTGATTATCTGGGTCATGAAGATCTTTTTTGTACAGTTCTTCTCTGTATTCTTGCCACCTCTTCTTAATATCTTCTGCTTCTTTTAGGTCCATACCATTTCTGTCCTTTATTGTGCCCGTCTTTGCATGAAAACTTCCTTGGTATCTCTAATTTTCTTGAAGAAATCTCGAGTCTTTACCATTCTGTTGTTTTCCTCTATTTGTTTGCATGATCACTGAGGAAGGCTTTTTTATCTCTCCTTGCTATTCTTTGGAACTCTGCATTCAAATGGATATCTTTCCTTTCGTCCTTTGTCTTTCGCTTGTCTTTTCTCAGCTGTTTGTAAGGCCTCCTCAGACAACCATTTTGCCTTTTTACATTTCTTTTCCTTGGGATGGTCTGATCACTGCCTCCTGTACAATGTCACAAACCTTCATCCATAGTTCTTCAGGCACTCTATCAGATCTAATCCCGTGAATCTGTTTGTCACTTCCAGTGTATAATCGTAAGGGATTTGATTTAGGTCATACCTGAATGTCTAGTGGTTTTCCCTACTGTCTTCAATTTAAGTCTGAATTTGGCACTGAGTTCATGATCTGAGCCACAGTCAGCTCTCTGTCTTGTTTTGCTGACTGTATAGAGCTTCTCCATCTTTGCCTGTAAAGAAATATAATCTATCTGATTTCTGGGTTGACCATCTGGTGATGTCCATGTGTAGAGTCTTCTCTTGTGTCGTTGGAAGAGGGTGTTTGCTATGACCAGTGCATTCTCTTCGCAAAACTCTGTTAGCCTTTGCCCTGCTTCATTATTCCAAGGCCAAATTTGCCTGTGGTGTGTTTATTTTATATCAAGTGTAAAAATAAGGCATTGGACAATAGTAACACAAAGGCTTGGAGGAGAGAAATGGAAGTTATATACAAACTGTAAGGTTTTTGTATAACGTGGAAGTGGTGTAATATTATTTGAATGCGTGCCATGATAGATAATCCTGTAAACCTGTAATCCTTAAAGTAACTACTTACATAACAGTTACAGGTGGCAAGCCAGCAGAGGAGAAAAGGAAATGTTTTCATTGCGATATAGTATCCTACTGTAGGAATATACAGCAGTATATTATATTATGTAATGTCCAGTGAGTGGACATTTCAGTAGTTTCAGTTGTTGCCAGTACACGTTTCCACTTTGAACGTATTCTCCGTGTCTATTTATGTGAATCACAGGAGTTTCATATAGTTATACGATACAGAATTACTGAGTTTGAAGCAGAGGTAAGGTAATATTGTTATCCAAAATGTTTTCATCAGTTTACATTTCAGCAGCAAAGTAGGCAGTTTCTATTATTCTATATCCCCCAAAACATTCGGTGTTGCCTGTCTTTTCCATTGTAGTCAGTCTGGTAGGTATATAGTTGTATCTCATTGTGATGATAATTTGCATCGTCTCTCATCCCTTTTAATTTTCCTATCTCTTCCTCTACCCCTCCTCTACTAATCCTTCACTTATCCCATCATAACACCTAGGAGCCTTAGGTCACCTCAACAATGACATTAACACATAAAAAGCTCTGATTCAGAGTCTACTGTAGGGAGGGGGGAGGGGGGTTCATGTTTGGGAACGCATGTAAGAATTAAAGATTTTAAAATTTAAAAAATAAAAAATAAATAATAATAAATAAATAAATTAAAAAAAAAAAAAACAGAGTCTACTGTGAATTATCCGCATGTGACCACTGGAGTACCAGAAGAAAGCAAAACATCTTTACAGATTTCATTCTGCAAGGAGGCATAAAAATGTGAAAAATCTTATTGTGAAAATTGTATACGTGGAGAGAGAAAGCAAGCATTTATTTGTTTGGCTGTAGTTCAGGGGGAAATCTCTGCAGATGTATGTATGCATGTGTTTGGCTGCGCCGGGCCTTTGTTTATGGCACGTGGCATCTCGTTCCCTGACCAGAAATAGAACCCGTGCCCTGCACTGGGAGTGTGGGGTCTTGGCCACTGAACCACCAGGGAGGTTCCTGGTCTCAGAAATTTTAAATACCTGTTTTCCTGATATAACTCACTTCCAGTTTGGATCATTGCTGTGAGTTAATTTTTTTAAATTGTTTGATGGAAAGGAAAAACACACTAACATCACTTAGACTCATTCCCCGCAGGTGTGAGATGAGTGACTCCGAAGAAGAGGGCCCCCCCCAGCTTTCTTCATACGCCCTTGCAGCTCTGCAGGAATTTTATGCTGAGCAGCAGCAGCACCACCCTGACCTCCGTGGTGATGACAAGTATAACATTGGGATAATAGAAGAGAACTGGGTAAGTGACCGTGCTCCGCATCCATCAGGACGTGTTGGCAGTGTGGAGTGTGTTCTGTGCCTAGTCCACTGTTGGTCTTCACCCCACCTAACAGCCCAGTTTGTCTCACTTGTCACTAGGAAGCTGATAGCCTGTTCAGTAGCCAAGACACTGGGGGTGCAGATTTTCCTCATTCTGACCTGGGCTGCTTGGTGGTCAGAGGGGATGTTTTAGATAGGGGAAGAGCGTATCACCGTGTCCAACACAGACTGTACTTCTTTCTCGTAGACAGATTCTTTCTGTTGGTTTTTACTGGAGCCCAGCATTCCTTTTGGGAAGGGGTCATTGCAGTAATGGAGCAACTGGTGTTAAACATGCTGTGAAAAATTGATGAAAGGGGTTTTTAAAGAAGATATTAATAGTTCCTGGTGCGCAGTATGTATTTTAATTGTATTTTATGGCCCAAATAAAAATAGGAGTTTTAAAAAGTCAGTTGAGGAAAACTAAACTGTAATGTAGAAATCTACCTTTTTTGAAGCCTAGTTGAGAAATAGACGAGGCTTGAAATTTCTTTGACTACCTTGATTATCCATCTGCCTCTCTCCATTACTTTGCAGCTGGGAGATGTGTGTGTGCAGTCTTTTATATTTTGTGTCAAGTTTAGATCTAAGTTATATAAAGTTTATATTTTACATAAAATTATATAAAATTCATCTGTTTGAAACTGGGACAGAAATGTTTCTTTATATTTACCCTGAATGTTCCACCTAGTCAGATGCCTCTAGTTTTTCTTCGTCATGTTTTCATCTTTAGCTTGATGCTTTGAATAGTAAATATTAGAAACCTGAGTCCACCGTAAGGTAGTCTTTTTCTCTTTTCCTTTTGCTTAAATACTATGTACTTTCTTTTTGATTCTGAAAGTAATCTATGGTTGGTGTATAAAATAGGTAAAAACATGAATGAAAAAACAAGTCATAATTTCACTACCTGAATTAACTATTTGTATATTTTGGGCACTTGTTTTGGTTTGTTCACAAAAATGAAGAAATCTCCCAGGAAGTTTGAAAGAATACATTATAAAACTAGAGGATAAGTCCAGGAGGCATGAGTGAAACTTTTGGATGTAGGTGACAAAGAAGATCCTAGAACCTTGTGGAGAAAAGCACGTCACCTCCAGTGTCTCAGTACAGGTCACATTGCACTTCTCAATAGTTTTATTAGAAACTAGGAAAACAGTGAAGCACTGCCTTCAATATTTAGAGTGAAAATTTCATTCAGTCTAGGATTCTATGCCCAGCTGAGTTACCAATGAAATGTGAGGATAAAATCTTAACTGTATAAGACATGGTAAGTCTCACAACATTGACTTCCCACGCACCACTTCTCAGGAGCTACAGGATGATATTGGGAGAATTAGGGATAGTTTCGGAGAACCCAAGCAAATGCAACAGTGGTTTATTAACTCTAGACGAATAGGAGGTGCCATACCAGAAGGAAGCGCATAATATATTGCATGGCCCAGCAGTGGCACTGGCTGTTGATAGAGTTCATATTGGTAAGTAGGTATGAATTAAAAGGACAAGTGTATGCCAGGTCTAATATAATTCACTCGTTCCTGTCACAGCAGCTAAGCCAGTTCTGGTACAGCCCGGAGACGGCCCTGCGCCTTGCTGAGGACGCCGTGGCAGCTGCTGGGGAGGGCGGCAGGTGAGATACTGGGTTCGCTTCTCTTTTGCCTTTTAATCTAAAGTAATGCTTCAAATGCCCTTCCTGGATGAGAGATGGTTCATAAGAAGGTTCAACTGTAATCTGCAAAACCGGTGGTTGATGATTTGAAGACCACAAGGAAGTAAGGATGCTTTCCTGTCGCATCTAGGGGCACACTCAAAAACCCTGTTCCGTGTAAGTCGTCTTAATCTGTTCCTTATTTTAACATTTTTCTAACCTGTTACTTTTATTCCCCTAGAATTGCTTTAAAAGAAAAAAATGTTAATGTTTGATCTTTCTGAAATTTTAAGAATTATAGGTTAGTTTGGTTTTTATTTCTGTCAGAACTTTGTGTGCATATAAAGTCAAATGGTCCTGAAAGACTTGTTGAAAAAAGTAATCCATTGTTAATTTTCCCCTTGGTGCCCCCCCTTGCCTTTCAGCCCTTCTACATTTCTAAACCTGTTTATATTGGCACTTGTTCATTTGTCACTCACAGACATCTCGCCTTAAGAGACTTAAGGATTTAGCTCCTTCATCCTCCACTGCACACGTGTGCTTCCTGTCCATGCTCCCAGTAGTTATATCCATTTTTTTTACGGTTGAACTCATTGGTAATATTTTTTGAGGCTTTTGCTTCTACATACTTCCCTGGTGGCTCAGCTGGTAAAGAATCAGCCTGCAATGAGGGAGACCTGGGTTTGATCCCTGAGTCGGGAAGATCCCCTGGAGAAGGGAATGGCTGCCCACTCCAGTACTCTGGCCTGGAGAATCAAGTCGGCCACGACTCAGCAACTTTCATAAGTGATAATTAGTTTGAAATTTCCTGTGTTATTCCCTTGGTTTGGGTTTCCTATTAGTAGCTTCATAAAATGACCTGTGAAGTGTTACTGTATTTGTTTCCTGGAAGTGATTATATAGAATTGGTGTTAGTTATATCCTGTCTTGGTTAAATAGGGTTTATATGTCCATATCACTGACCCTCAAGTTTTCCCCAGTGGTGCAAATCTCTTAATCAGTGAACTCACACATATTTCAACTCCTTGAAAAAAAATACCGCCCCACCCCCCTTCCCTGGCTTTACCACCTCTTCTGTCTGGACTGGTTTACGTCTGGCTCTGGTCTTGGTATTTCCCTCCACCATCTACCAAGTATCCTCTTATCTCTCTTGTTCTGACCTTCCTGTATCCAGTATCCCAGTCCTTAGGTCACGGCTTTATCCTGGTTGGGTACATCCTTCAACACTTTTCACAAGACGGCAATTTTTAAAACCTGTCTGAAAATACTTTTATTCTACCCATTCTCTTGATGTGTCAGTTACCGAGAAATAAAACTTCTTATGAGAAAGCTGTTTTTCCCATCCCTGGCCCCTGCTGGCTTAGGGTTTTCTCCTGATCCCCAGTGTTGTGTGTGTCCTGGTATGGTGCTTTCATTTGTTGAACGGGGTGGAAGCCTTTCTGTTCTAACTCAGGTCCTCCAGTTTGGGAAAATTGTCTTTTTTTTTCTTCTGTTCTTTACCCGATTCATTTTTCTTTCTGTCCTTTTCACATGTTTTGTCTTTCTTACCTGACCTGGGAAAATTCCTCAAGTTTATCTTTGAAACTTTCCACTGACTGCCATTTCTGCTGTCCTGTACTTTATCACCTGTAATTTCTTAGGTCTCTGGATATTCATCATGGTGTCTTGTTTATCCTTCTGAGGCTATCACATTACAGGACTTCTCTTCACCGTCTCTGACTCCAGCATGCCTCTTGTGTTTTATTGATATTTCTGCTTTAGTACGTGCTGACTCTCCTGAATTATCTGCTGACCCTCTGCTGTGTGCTCCTAGCTGAGGTGGGCACGCTAAGACTGGAAGCTCTGATACACAGGCAGGCTTTCTCTGCTTGGTATCTCCAGTTGGCTGGTGTGGATCAGCTGTTTTCCCGGGAATGCCCGGTCAGTATATCCAGGCTTTTTCGTGGGCTGGTAAGAGCCCCAGAAAGAGCCACCTTCCTTCCTGGGAGTCATGCATCTCGTTGACCTCATTCCAGGAGGCACATAGGTCAGGGGTCCCAACATCTGGCAGGTTTAATGTGATCCTGGCCATTCCACACGGCCTTTCACCACTAGCTGTGCCCCCACCCCATCCGGAGAACATCCTTTCCATTTTCTCCCACAGTGTGGAGGCTTGGCGCAGAGATGAGAATCCTGGGAAGTTTCCTCTTCGATAGACCTTCCAAAAACAGTCCCCCTGCACCCGTACTTCTTGAGTAACCTGGTTTTCAGCTTCCTGAGCTGCAGGTGCTTTGGTGTCAGCGAGGCCCCCTCTCAGCTTCCCTGGCTGCCAGTTTGGTACTTGGCTCCCTTGGGCCTGCAGAGTCAGACACCACCCAGCCCACACCCTTGCCTGAGTGTGTTTCCTTTGTCTTTCCTCATTTGTCTTGCTGTTGGAGGTTTTCTTCTCATGATTTATTTGCTTTGAAGAAGCAAATCTAAATGAATGTGTTCCCTCTGCATCTTTATAAAGAAAAAGCCTTAGGACTTTCAGATACAGTAAATATATGAATATTACAAAATAACTTGAAAATATTTAGCTTGAGGCTTAAAAGTATTTGAAAAAAATGTTAAAAGAGACCAACAGGAAAATAATAGGTAAATTCAGGTCATGGGCTGCATAACTCTTGTAGCGAATGTTTCACATTTTTTATCATGAAAAGTACATTTCATACTTAAAAATTATGAGTTGTAGATCTGTAAAAACCAGATTCCTCCCAAATTCACTGCTGTTATCATTGTAGTTTGTAGTGTTGTTTTAAGAAAATCTGAATGTGGGCCATACTTTTCTTTAGTGAAGTGGTTATTTGCTGCTATACGCTATCACAAAGCTCGTTCATGAGCTGGGTCTCTGTTCCAGAATAGCGTGTGTGAGCGCCCCCAGCGTCTACCAGAAGCTGAGAGAGCGGCACAGAGACGCTGTCTCTGTCTGCATCTTTGAGTACGACCGCAGGTTTGCCGCATACGGAGAGGACTTTGTCTACTATGACTACAAGAACCCTGTGGACTTACCTGAGAGGATCGCCACACACAGCTTTGACATCGTCGTGGCAGATCCCCCCTATCTTTCGGAGGAATGTCTTAGGAAAATGTCGGAAACCATCAAGCTCCTGACTCGGGGCAAGATCTTGCTATGCACAGGTGGGTGCTGGCTGACCACATACCCTGTGACCTCATTCCACTTACCTCCCTGCACCCAGGGGCTGAGGTGCTCCTGCCTCTCGGGGCCTGTTGAGAATTCTATGGCATGACGCCCAGGAAGTGGGGTTTGGCACGGGGTGAGGGCACCAGGAGTGCTATCTGTACACAGCAGTGTCAGTACTAGTAACATGTCTGGCTCAGCCTCTCTAGCTGATAAAAGAAATTTGCAACCTCTGGGGTTAAAGTGGATGTCAGAGGTCACAGAGCGAGACGTTAAATTTGGTGTACCAGAACAGAAGATGTTCTCACCAGTGAGGGAGGGGGATTATCCTGGTGTTTCAAAACGAAAACATGAACTGTAGGTCCCCCTACTTCCAGGCCTGCAGCCCCTCGCTCCCCCTGATGCAGCGGGTGCTGAGGACGGGCTGGAGGGAGATGTGCAGTCATCAGCCAGAAGCTGGTACAAATGTATCCGTATGAGTTTGCACAATTAGATATTACTGAGAAAGGGGCCCCTGAGTCCAAGTTGGAAAAAGTTTTTAGTAAAGTTATCTTTTCTTGTTACTTTGTAGAATATAAGCAATTTTTACAATTTCTAAGTATCTCAGCTTTGTAGAGGCAGAAAAATTCTTGATAAAGGGAAAAATAGTAGGAACTTGGCAAAAATGTTGGAGGAAGTAAAAAGATAGGAAGCACTGACCTTCCCCCTATTGCTGCGTGGAACTGTCAGCTCACTGCTCCTTGCCCTGGCCAGCGTGGTGCTGAGGCTTGTCTGGTGGTTCTCTTCAGGTGCTGTCATGGAGGAGGCGGCAGCAAAGCTGCTTGGAGTGAAGATGTGCAAGTTTATTCCAGAACACACTCGCACCCTGGGAAACGAGTTTCGCTGTTTCGTGAATTATGACTCCGGGCTAGACCGTGATCTGTCAGTACAGCTCCCAGTGCAAGAAGGACCCAAGTGACGTTTCCTCTCTGAAAAACTACCACCTCCCCAGTCCTCATTTTCGAGGTAAAGACATTATGATTTCCTTAGGATGTCCCTGGAGCTCAGGGTGCTTTTGCCAACTTGAGTCTGTGGAATTATATCTGGAGGAACTTTTAAACCTCATCTAGTCTGCTCTCCTCACTTCACACAGGTAAAGAGCAGTACATAGTGACCAGCCAAGACCTCAGCCCCTGGCTCTAACGGGGGGGGGGTTGTAGTTGAAGATGCAGTTTGTGTCCAGAAGAGGGAGGGCACGTGCCCAGTAAATATTTGTTAAATGAATTCCATTCAGAGAGAAAGGGCAAATAAAGGTTACCTTTCTGGACCTTGGCAGGGAAAGTCGATTCTTCCATTGGGAATGTGCTGCCTGTTAACAGCTAAGGTGAGCTAAGCTGATGAACACAGTTAATGAACTGCAGTATTTTCCACATGCAATAAATACATTTACTCTCCTTTGGCCAGTGCTCTGATGTTTGCACTATTTATATTTGCAGAGTGGCTGGAAAATGTTACACAGTAGTGGCAATGATTGAAATAATTACCGAAGGTTTGAAAGGCAGTTTTTCTTTTTGTGTATTTCTTTGTTGTTGACCTGAACCCTTCTAGATATATACCACTATATCTAGTGGTATATTCCAGATATACCACCTCTAGGCTTACCTTATGTTGTTATTTTCAGAGGTTGAGCAGGGAAGTAACGTTCACCCCAAGCTGTATAGAACTACCCACAGGTTTCAGTTCTGAATTTTTATTTGGAAAATATGAATTTTGCTCAGCACTGTTTTTCATGTACAACCTCTGTCAATATATAATACAAACTGGAAGTTCTCAGTAAAGCTTCCATTCAGATCAAACCAAGGCTGATGGTAAGTGGGGAAGAGAGCACATAAACAGAGAGGCTGACTTCACAGTTGCTCTTAAAAACTTCAACTATAAAATTAAAACCTTAAACATCGTTTCCTCTAAGAACTAAGTTGAGCCCATCAAAGCCGAGTCCAGCCCATCACAGCCAGCATTCCCTTCACCTACCTACAGATGTTCCATAAATCGAGTTAAGAAGGTCTCATGTTTACAAATAGTTCTGGGGTTTAGCTGCAGTGCTGGAAGAGGCTCCACTCCTGCCTTCTGGAAACTGTTAAGTCTGCCCACTTAATAGCTCCTGAAGCCCTTAAAACTAGCCAGGTACCTGGGAATCGGCACAGACCTCACATACCACACTCTGACCTCACTGTCTTCTTTTCACAAACTGGCCCCTGACTTTGAAAAGTGAAAAACTTTCTACCTGTGTAAACCTGTGGTGATTTATATCATGAATAAAGTGAGACTGGGGTGAGCTGAGCTGCCCATAGGGAGGGCAGGTCCTGTCCAGGCGTGTCCACTGGTGACCAACCGAAGCAAAAGTCAGCCTACCTGAGCTCCTAAAAATTCCTGCTGAGGAAGTGAAAACAATGTTTATGAAATGTTTACAGGTCAGGTAAAAACAATATACTTGCTCAGAATGGCTAATATGAAAATACTTTGTTCCTGCCCTTATTGAAAAAATAGCTGAATAAACGGGTTTACACTCTACTTTTCAAAAAAGACTGCAAGCATCCGTCTGTCCTCTGAGGCTCACCCCTCCCGTGATCCTGGGGGCGAGCCGGACCGCCCCACTCAGTCCCCATCACCTTCCGGCTGCCCTGCGCTCCTGCTCGAGGAAGTCCGGGGCGGCCCACCACGCGGTCTGGTCTGGTCTGGTCCACTGCTGGGCGCGTTTCCTCGGGCCCAGGGTCCCGGGTGGGCGGTCAGGGCCGGGCCGACTTGTCCAGGCTGGAGTTGACGGCGTCCGCGTCCTTGTCCGGTCCGGGCACGCAGGTGCAGCCCACGGGCACGGTGACATACTCCTCGACGTAGACGGCGCGACCGCCCGCGCAGCCCGGGGTCCGGCGCAGGACCACCGCGGGCACGAGCACTGGGGCGCTGCGCAGGCGCACGTCCTCCTCCCCACGTGGCCCGGTCAGGCAGCCCCGGCACAGGCAGTAGGCCTCCGGCAGGTACCGCGGGAAGCGGCCCGGGTCGTAGGAGATCCTGCGGGGAGAGGGCGGCGCTGGGGCCCGGGCCACACTTCCTGAACCGCTCCCGGGGAATCTACCGCACACCCAGAAAAGGGAGATGCCCCTCCTCAGCCCAGAGCCTGCAGCTCCTCCAAGGGTCCTGTGGCCTCCTGCTCCAAGCCACCAGACCCGTTCAGGAGGCCCAGACCCAGGTCCCTCTGTCCGTCAAGGACCACACACCCCTCTGTCCATGTGAAGGGGCTGAGTGACATGGGGAGGGGGGCAGGCAGGCCAGGACCTGGAAAGTGAAGGAGACCCTAAACCTGACCACTCCATGTTCCTCCAAGTTGCCCTACTTTCTGGTCAGATGCCAATATCCAAGTGTCGGCAGCCCACAACAGGCCTGCAGCTGTCGGCAGACTCTGACCCCACCTCCCTGAAACCAGGAGGTCACTGGTGGGGACCAGCACTCCTCCCTAACATCCCTCACGTCACAAGCTTGCCATGACCTGACTCTCATTGCTGTTCATCTGCCCTCTTCTAGAGCCGAGCCCTTGTGATCCTGAAGTCTCAAGAGTCACAGCTGTGACCTCTGACCTCATGGGGGACACACTGTATGCAGGTCACACCCAGGTCACACCCTTGGAATTCTAGCCCCTCGGGAGCACAGGACAGAAATGAACCAAACGCGATCAGCCCGAGGGGACCTCTGTGGACTGGTCTTCCCTGGCCGGGACTGCTGGGCAGCAGCTGAATTAAGAAGTGTCCAGCTAAGAAGGACCTTCACACAACCAGTTATGGAAGCACAGATGCGGGAAGGCACGTGATGGGTGACAGGGTGGGGAGGTAGAACCTGACCGGCTGTCAGCGTTGGAGGCAGGAGACCGTGTCAGCCAGGCTAACTGCCCACGGCCTGGGGGCAGCCATGGCCCCTTACTTGAAGGGAGGTCCATGGATCGCTTCCTCCTTTGGGTCCAGCAGCTTTAGACACTGATGGAGCAGATGACTGAGCAGGAAGACCTGGAAATGGCATCTTGGCAGCAGCAAGTTCACCTGATGACGCTGAGTACAAGCCACTTAGACAGCAGGAAAGAGCTACGACAGTCTGTGTGGGGCGATCTGTGGCCCCAGGGAAGGAGCAGAGGGACATGTCCGAGTTCTTGGCCACCACGTGGATGTGGGGATAAGGTCAGGAAAGATCAGGTGACCAAGACAGGTGTCACAATGGAGAGGGAGAGCCAACTCAGGCGTAGACCATCCTTCCCAATTCCCTTCTCATTGCTCTGGGGGGTGGGGGCAGAAATCTGTTGAGTTGAACAGGAATAGGGCGGCAGGGTCGGCTGGCAAACACCCTTGTCTGCCCCAGGACCTCAGATCCACACCGAGCCCGTCCAGCATACGCACACAGGGCTGACTGTTATGAGCTTTTCATCACTTACCCTCAGTCCTGCCTTTGCAAGAGCTTTACTTTTCCAGCTCTCCAAGCCCTGAACTGCCTCATTCCCATCCTTCAATGAGGGCACAGCCCCCCGGGGACCCCGCCAGGCAGGAGTGGGGGTCATGTCAGGAAGAACCCCAGCTCCTCCGTTTTGCCTCCAAAGGCCTCCACAACCTGCTCCTGCCGCGTACCTCCCTGAGCTTGGGCAGACACCCCAGTCCCGCAGTGGGACGCCTGGCGGGGGCCGCAGCTGAGCTTTTGCTCAAGGTGAACTCTCTCCCAAACCAATCTCATTTCTCAAGGTCCAGTGCAAGTCAGTATCTTGAGTTTTCAGACTGCCTTAGTGAAAGTTAACCTTCACTTTCCCCATATTCCTACAACACTTGGGGCCACAGACAACTGTACCTTTTCCTCCCCTTCCCCTGGGAGGGAAAGGTAAGGGCTGCACCTGTCCTCTCTTGCTCCAGCAAGCCCACCCAGTGCTGCACAGCAGATGGTGAGAGGGTGGGTCTGACTCAACCCCTCAGCTTCCTGTCATTCACACCTTAACTTAGCATTAGGAGGACAAGAAATTTATTATAATATCTCTGCTCACACTGAACAAATACCTGAGTGCCAGGGATGTTTCAGGCAGTAGGAATACAGATTAAATAATACAGTCCAAGGACTCACCCTCTCCGGGGTAAATGCACAAAGAAAGTTAACCCAGCCATGGCAGCACGGGCGGCTTCCTGCCAAAGGGGAGCCTGGGTGGATTGGTCCAGATGGAGGGAGGAAGGGCCTCTGGGCAGAGGTCAGAGCCTAGACTTGGGACCACCAGGTAGGAGGTGCCGCCCAGGAGAACTGGCACAGCTGGAGCCCTCTGTGGAGGGTCTGACCCTAAAGGCAGCAGGATGTTAAAGGAAGAAGTGACCCAATCTCCTGGAGTTTAGGTCTCTTGGGATACAGAGTGGAAGACAGTCTGGAGCCCAGGAGAGATCTTGGCTAAAGAGGGAGATTTTTACATTATTAGCACATGAACAGTAGTTAAATAAGATCATTCATGGAAGTGTAGACAGAAACTCAACAGGTTTCATTCCAAGAGGGAAAAGAGGCAGGGCAATTAAATATTAACAGCCTTGAGAAACCACCAGCAAAATGAAAAGGCAGCCCACTGAACAGGAGAAAATATTTGCAAACCATATGTAAGGGGATAATACACAAGATACACAAAGAACTCGTGTAACTCAATACCAAAAAATAAAAATGTAATTTAAAAATGGGCACAAGACCTAAACAGACATTTTCCCAAAGAAGGCATACAGATGTCCAACAGGCACATGGACAGATGTTCACCATCAATAATTATTAGAGAAATGCAAATTGAAACCACAATGAGATGTCACCTACATCTGAAAGAATAGCGGTCATCAGAAAGACAAGAAATAAGTATTGCTGAGGACACAGAGAAAAGGGAAGCTTTGTGTACACTTGATGGGAGTGTAAATTGGTGCAGACACTCTGGAAAATAATAGAGATTCCTCAAAAAAGTAACAGAACTACTATATAATAGAGCAATTCCACTGCTGGGTATTTATCCAAGGCAAACAAATCACCACCTTTAAAGACATATGATCACTGCAGCATTATTTACAACAGCCAAGACATGGCAACAACCTAAGTGACCGCCAGTGGATGAATGGACAGAGAAATGTGGTGTACAATGGAATGTCGTTCAGCCATGAGCAAGAATGAAATCTTGCCATTTGCAACAACATGGATAGAACTTGAAGGCATTATGCTAAGTGAAGTCAGTCAGAGAGAGGACGATAAACACTACGTGATCTCATATGTGACATCTAAACAAAACAATCATAGATACAGAGAACTGACCAGTGTTTGCCAGGGCAGGGAGTAGAGGGTGGGCAAAATGGTACAGGGAGTCCATGGTACAGATTTCTGGTTATAAGTTGTGGGGATGTACAGTACAGCATGAGGACCAGCTAACGTGCTGTGGCATACTTACGAGTTGCTAACAGTAAACTCTTAGGAGTCCCTTGGAGGTCAAACCAGTTAATCCTAAAGGAAAGAGAAAGTTGCTCAGTCGAGTCCAGTGGAATTCTGCAGGCCAGAATACTGGAGTGGCCTAGAGGAAAACATAGGCAAAACACTCTGACATAAATCACAGCAGGATCCTCTATGACCTACCTCCCAGAGTAATATAAATAAAAGCAAAAATAAACAAATGGGACCTAATTAAACTTAAAAGCTTTTGCACAACAAAGGAAGCTATATAAACAAAGTGAAAAGACAGCCTTCAGAATGGGAGAAAATAATAGCAAACGAAGCAACTGACAAAGAATTAATCTCAAAAATATATAAGCAGCTCATGCAGCTCAATACCAGAAAAATAAACGACCCAATCAAATAAATGGGCCAAAGAACTAAACAGACATTTCTCCAAAGAAGACATACAGATGGCTAACAAACACATGAAAAGATGCTCAACATCACTCATTATCAGAGAAATGCAAATCAAGACCACAGTGAGGAACCACTTCACACCAGTCAGAATGGCTGCGATCCAAAAGTCTACAAACAATAAATGCTGGAGAGGGTGTGGAGAAAAGGGAACCCTCTTACACTGTTGGCGGGAATGCAAACTAGTACAGCTACTATGGAGAACAGTGTGGAGATTCCTTTGAAAACTGGAAATAGAACTGCCATACGACCCAGCAATCCCACTGCTGGGCATACACACTGAGGAAACCAGAAGTGAAAGAGACACGTGTACCTCAGTGTTCATCGCAGCACTTTTTACAATAGCTAGGACATGGAAGCAACCTAGATGTCCATCCACAGACAAATGGATAAGAAAGGCGTGGTACATATACACAATGGAATATTACTGAGCTATTATAAAGAATGAATCAGTTCTAATGAGGTGGATGAAAGTGGAGCCTATTATACAGAGTGAAGTAAGTCAGAAAAAAAAACACCAATACAGTATACTAACGCATATATATGGAATTTAGAAAGATGGTAAAGATGACCCTATATGCGAAAGAGCAAGAAACACAGAGATAAAGAACAGACTTTTGGACTCTGTGGGAGAAGGCGAGGGTGGGGTGATTTGAGAGAACAGCACTGAAACATGTATATTACCATATATGAAATAGATCGCCAGTCCAGATTCGAAGATGAAACCGGGCTCTCAGGGCTGGTGCGCTGGGACAACCCTGAGGGATGGGATGGGGAGGGAGGTGGGAGGGGGTTCAGGATGAGGACACATGTACATCCATGGCTGACTGATATCAATGTATGGCAAAAACCACTACAATATTGCAATGTAATTAGCCTCCAATTAAAATTAATTAATTAAAAAAAATACTGGTGTGAGTAGCCTTTCCCTTCTCCAGGGGATCGTCCCAACCCAGGGATCAAAACCAGGTCTCCTGCATTGCAGGTGGATTCTTTACCTGCTTAGCCACAAGGGAAGCCCAAGAATACTGGAGTGGGTAGCCTATCCCTTCTCCAGCAGATCTTCCCAACCCAGGAATTAAACCAGGGTCTCCTGCATTGCAGGAGGATTCTTTACCAGCTCAACTACCAGGGAAGCCATCCTAAAGGAAATCAACCCTAAATATTCATTGGAAGGACTGATGCTGAAGCCCCAATCCTTTGGCCACCTGATGGGAAGAGCTGACTCATTGGAAAAGACCCTGATGCTGGGAAAGACTGAAGGGAGGAGGAGGCAACAAAGGATGCGATGGTTGGCTAGCATCAACAATTCAATGGACATGAGTTTGAGCAAACTCTAGGAGATACTGATTTATCATGGTGGTCATTTTGTTACATATGCAGATACTGAATCATTATACTGTACAACTGTAACTAACACAACCTGTCGATTGTATCTCAACAAACTAAGAACCTGAGCAGAGAGACCAAGTGCCAGAGCATTGCTGACCTGGTTTACACCTCCAGATTGGTCGGGTGCAGTGAGGAACTGAGTCCCAATTAACAAGTGTTTCCATTTGGATGAGAAATTATATGATTGCTTAAAAAAACATCAAACCCTTAGAGAGGGACATTCAACAAAACAACACTCCAGTGTTGTTTCAAGGTGTCACAAAGTGCCACGACAGACAAAGGATGGAGGGACCGTCACAGACTGAGGGCCCTGAGCTGCCCCAAGGCAGTAAAGAGGCACCGACAGGACCCTCGGCCAGTCACAGGCCAGAGCACGGCACCACCTCCACACACGTCCTCATCGTGCTGAGCGGTGATGCTGACGTCTGGGCAGGGGCAGGGATTTCCTTGTGCTAGTTTCACAGGTTCTTCTGTTACTTTGAAATTATTTCAAAGCATAGGATTAAATACTAAGAGAAAACATTTCTAAGTTTTAGAAATATGAGACAATCAAGAAAATCTGAACCAGACTATTTGAAGGTATTAAGGAAGTATTCACTTTGAGGTGTATTAATGGTACTGTGGTTTTGTTAAGAGTCCTTACCTTTTAGAGAAACTACCAAACTTGCGACTGTGCACGCACGCACGCACGTGCACACACACACCACCGCCCCCTCCCCCATGTGCCTCTGAACCTGACCCTGTCAGCCAGGGGTCAGGACACACCCGCGAAGGCCCGGACGGAGGCCCAGCGGTGAGGTGAGGACAGAACCGCTGGGAGGGAGCAGCACACCTGGGGGAATGGCCGTGCGTGTGTGGGTGCACACGTGTGTGCAGTGAGTGGGGCAGCGACCTGTAAGAAATCTGTGAGGTAGCAGGAACCCTGAAGCCCAGAGCAGAGTCTGGAGTTCCAGCCCTGGGAGCCACGAGGGGCTGTGAGTGGCAGACAGGCTCAGGGCGACACGGGGGCACTCAGGCAGTGTGGACACCGCCACGGGAGGGCCAGAACCGGCCTGGCAGAGAGGCCCTGCACAGCTTCCGCATTTGTGACCTGAGTCTGACCTCAGGGCACAAAGATCCCTTTCGTGGCTGGGGTTTGTCTTTCGACACGGGTGACAGTCCCCATGTCACTGGCTAGTGGGCCTGACGGCTGCCTGGATGCAGCAACGGGTCAGAAGCCTCATCCAACTAAAACTATCCACCCCTCTCCCACCAGTCGGCCTTGGGGACGCGCTGGCCAAGGTGCTGGGACAAGACCCCCGCCCATCGTGCAGCATCTGGGTTCACGGCCAGGGTTTCTGTCAAAACACAGAGGTGCTGCCAAGGGAGGGGGCGCCATGCATCCGTGCCATGGCACCCAGCACTGGGGGGCCTGTGGGGACCACAGCGGGGGAGGGGAGGGACCCAGACGCCTCAGGACACAGGACAGATGCACGTTCAGGCCGATCCCCCACCCAACCTCCTGCTTTAAGATCCCGGAAAGACTCTCGACTGGAGCACTTTGTGAAGAACACTGCCATCAAGAGCCACCAGAGGGGTTGTCCCTGTCACCAACAAGGACACACCATGGAGCGGCCCTGCGTGCGTGCCCGCCTAGGGGAACGGGAACCGGGCCAGGTCTCTTCTGCTGGGACCCACATGTGAAGCTTGGCCGGAGGCAGCGACAGCTGGCCGGCTTAATCCAGGAACAAAGACCATGGGGGGGGATGGAAACCGAGCCCAGAGGAATGTGGGTGACGGCAGGGCCAGGAAAAGCCGCTGGGCCCCGGGCGGTAGGAAACAATTTGAAGCAGCTCACGAGGACGGTGAGCAGGTCGAGGACAGAGCTGCCGAGTGGTGCACAAACCCACCCTCCCTCTTTGCAAAACACAAACTAGTCCATGAACAACAGAGGCTGTGGTTCGTCTCTTCCACGTCAGTCAGTCTCAAGGCCCCAGACCCCAAACCCAGAAAGAAGTGGGGAAAGGCCCTCCGCCACAAGCACTGGAGGAAGTGGCCTCAACAGCCCGGGGTCCCCAGATCCCAAGGTCAACAGACTTTCTTAAAGGGGCGGCCTGGAATGAGGGTCCTGAACCTACAATTTCATTCCGACCTGGTTACCAACCAGCAACAGGGGCACATCACCCCCACTGATTCTCAGCAAAGTGGAGGTCCCCCAGCTTCCTGAAGGCAAGACTGATAAAGTGACATTTTTATCAATGTTTTCTGCTTAAAAAAGATGGCTGTAATCCCGAGGTTACAAGGTATCAGAGACTCTGCCCAAAGTATTCTGTCAAGTCAGTACAGTTCTTGTCAATTTCTCTTAAAACTTGGCAAGCTGACCCTAAAATTCACACAGACAGAAAAGGCCCAGAATAGTCTAGACCATCGTGGGGAAGGACAGGGGACCTCCCACTAGGCCCTTGGGGAAGTTTAAGGGGGAATGGTCCCTTAAGGAATGGTCTCCTTCACGGGTACAGTTGAGGCAGAAACCAGGCTTCCAAACTGGTTTCCAGAATCACATGGTGATGTGGGGCCTGTGACAGCCCTGACCTCACCCTTCACCCCACACCCAGGAGCTCAGCCCTCTGGCCACCAGGAGGCCCAGGACAGAAGCCCCTCCAGCTAGGCTGTAGCCCCAGGCACCTCAGAGGTGGGGAGCGTTTTCTGATACACTTCCATCTCAGTATGCCCCCCACCACCCGCTGGGACACCCCGGCTGAGGAGTCTAACTAGAGCTCGAGGCCACTGCTAACCCAGCGTGGACGGAGTGGCGCTGAGACTGCCAGACACAGCCAGGCGGTTGAGCCCTCCCCAGGGCTTGGAGCTCAGCCCAGGGCCAGGCCTGAAAGCCCCCTAGACAATCCTGCCCAGTTCAGCGGAGGGCTCCGGGCCCAGGTCTGAGGCCACGAAGCACCGAGATGGGGTCTGTGGTTCCCTGTGGAACAGGCCCCACAGCTGGAGGGAGGGAAGGGGATGACCTCAGCAGAAGACCTCAGCACCGGCACTTAGGCCAAGCCAGACAGGCCTTCAACATGGCCCTGCCTGACAGGAACCTGGGTGGTGCATCCCAGGGGAGGGCAGCAGGCCTGACCCGCTCAGACCCCAAGGCCACCCCTTGGGAGCACCTGGCCCCATGCCGGTGAGGACAGCCAGGGTCAGTCACCCCAGGCCGAGGCCACTGCGCTGCCATTCTGAAGCTGAGCCAGACCCACGGGGTCCTCTGCCCTCCAGGCTGGTCCCCATTCCCACCCCTGCAGGGGGACCCGAGGCCCCCCGGGGCTCAGCCCCACCACCGGGGGTCTTGGAAAGGGTGAACCCACTGAGGCCACAGCAGACGCGCCCACCTGGAGGTCAGGGAAGAGCCCGGAGACGCTGGAGGATCAAGCGCTGCCCAGGGACAGAAGGGGCTGGGTGAGCCAGAAGTCCCTGGCCCTCTCCTCCCTCAGGGCAGATGCCACACATTCTGGGCGGCCAGCAGGTCTCTTCAAAGGAAAACAGAACTCTTGCCACAGAGGCTCCAGGGAAGCAGCAGAATCTGGGGTCGGAGCCACGTTCTTGCGCTGTCCCTGGGGTGAGCGGGCAGGCCAGCCCCTCATGTGAGGCGCTTCTGGAAGGTTACCGTCTCCCTGACCTCATCAGCTGGGGGCAGCGCACGCACCACCCTCCTCCAAGCCTCACCAGGCAGCTCAGGAAGATGGATGCCAAGAGCTTGTCCACCCTCTGCCCGCCCAGCCCTGTGTTGGCCTGAGGAGCACAGACACTGTATCCAGATGTCCTTCCAAGAAAACCACGTAGAGCAAGACCCAGCAGTCAGAGAAGACAACCTTTAAGGCACAACACTCTCACCCTGTGACAAGGCTCCCAATGACACTTGTATTTTAACTCTCAAACAGTGGTGGCTGCAGCCAAGCCTGCTGTGTTCTGAGAAGCTTAGAGAAAAAGAAAAACGATACAGGACCTTGACTTATTAAAGTCATTCATCCGTAAAAATATGTGGGGGAGACACGCCAACATTTAACAAACAGCTTTCAACAATGAGCTTGTCCTTTCTCTACCTCAGAGTCTGACGATGCCCACCCCCCACCCCCATGTGTCACATGCTGGAGGCCACTCACCTGGCCCTCTTCTCCCTCCCTCCCTGCGCTTCGTAACAGAAAGGACTTAGCACCTGCGACAATGTGCAGACAAGACGCAGACCCCCATGAGGGCTGAAAGCTTCCTTTCTAAGTCATTAGGACAGAGAAGCAGCCCCAGGCGGCAGTGAACTTGCTAAGGGGACAGAGACATGGCTCCCCAAGTTCAAAGACGCAAGGGCTGAGAGCGGGTGGGCCGGTGCTGCCCCCCAGCGGCCACCCCTGGGAGCCCCGCTCCTGCCCATGGGCACCTGGGTCCTCGGTGCCTGAACACGGGTCTGACCCTGCACTAGGGGAGGGAGGTCAGAGAGACAAAGCTAGGCAGGGAGACTAAGGGGGAGGGCTGACTCCAGCGTCAGGCTCTTCTAATTAATATTCTTTTACCGGGACTTCCCTGGTGATCCAGTGGCTAAGACTCCATGCTCCCAGTGCAGGGGACCTGGGTTCAATCCCTGGTCGAACTAGACTCCACACACCACTACTAAGACCCCGCACAGCCAAATAAATATGAAAATAAAAAAATATTCTTTACAATTCTTTTACAATGAAGAAAAAATGATGTCCATGAGGGGGCACTGCGAGGAGGGCGGCTGACATGGGGTCAGGGGTGGGGGTCGGGGGTTGGGGGCAGAGAGCCTGATTCAACCTCCTGAAACCGACATCACCAAACACCCACCGAGGGGCTCATGGGAATGAGGGGGACCCCTGTGGGCACCCTGCTGGCCTGGCTGGGACAGGGCTGACTCCCTCCACAAGCTGTTGCTGCTCCACCCCTGCTCCCCAGTTACCTGCACAGAGTTTTGGGGTGCAGAGAGCAGAGCCAACTGAGTTCTCTTGGGAAAATGCCACTTCACCGCTGCCCCCTAACCCCGGGATGCCCGTGCAGGTCCCCCAGGCAGGCTCATCCCCACCGCCCCACAGATGGCGGCTCCCACCCCTCCCATCAGGTCCTCAGCCTCCCCTGCTGGTCCGCTCCCCTCCTCCCTGTCCTGCTGCTTTCTCCCTCCGTTTATTCCTGAGCTGCTGCTGCGATCCATGGCTTGTCGCTTAAAGGTCCAGGAGGAATCAACAAAGAAAAGTAGCAAAGCCTAAAAATAAACCCCAAAGGAAAGTTATCTTTAGACTACTACCCAAAATTGAGGAATATAAACAAGTAAACATTACACAGCGTGTTGGAGGGTATTTATCTTTGGGGAGTCAATATAGCAATGTGTATCTTTAAACCCTAATAAACCTGTGTTCTTACAATAGGTTCCTTAACATGTCAGTGTAGCTTAAAAATATCTATTGAGCAACCACACTAATTTTATTTTTGTCATATTTGTTTCTAAGCTTAAGAGAAATAAACAGGATGCCACAAAGTAAATGAGAAAATATTTTTCTATTCTGGAGGCTGAATGTTGCTTTTCTAAGAGCCCATGGGTGGGGGAACAGTGGCCTCTGCACCTGTGTCCTAGCTGGGCCTCCCGCCCCGCACACCCAGGCTATGGGTTCCAGGGGTCTAACCTCCGTGCAGCCTGTGAGAGCACACGGTTCCCTCCAAGCCAAGGCTCTTGGGAAATGGGCGGCTGTCATGACCCACTGAAGCTCCATTTCTCCAGTATCTGCTCTTTCCTCATGACTGGTAAATTTCCCTTTCTGCTTTCCACTGTAAAATTCAGATGCTTTGCCCAACCCACACCCCTTTTTTTGGAGCTTGGTCACAATAGTGGAGCAGGAAGACCACGAGCTCATAACCTCTCACAGACACACCAAAATGACAAACATTTACACCAAAATGACAAACATTTACAGAGCAACTACTGATAACATAGACCAGAACCTACCAGGAAAGATGCTCTATGACTGAAGATAATGACACTCAGGCTATACACAGAAGCAAGATACTATACATAGAAAATCCTAAAGACACTACCAGAAAACTACTAGACTCTGTGAATTTGGTCAAGTGTCAGGATACAGGGCTTCCCAGGTGACTCAATGGTAATAAATTGGCCTGCCAACGGAAGAGATGCAGGTTCAATCCCTGGGTTGGGAATATCCCACATGCCTCGGGGCCACAACTCCTGAGTCTGTGCTCCAGAGCCTGGGAACCACAGCTACTAAGCCTATGCACCCTAGAGCCCTCGCTCCGCAATGAGAGAAGCCACGGCAATAAGAAGCCCACACACTGCAACTACGGAGGAGCCCCATTGTCACAGCTGGAGAAAAAGCCTGGGCAGCAATGAAAACCCAGCACAACCCAAATTTTACAAAATAATAAATAAAAAAAATTTTAAGTTTCAGGATACAAAATATACATTCCTATACTCTAGATGGGGAAACAATGGAAACGGTGACAGACTACTTTGGGGGGCTCCAAAATCACTGCAGATGGTGACTGCAGCCATGAAATTAAAAGACACTTGTTCCTTGGAAGAAAAGCTATGACAAACCTAGAGAGCATAAGAACAAGCAGACATATTTTGCCAACAAAGCTCCACCTAGTCAGAGCTATGGTTTCTCCAATAGTCATGTATGGATGTGAGATAGTTGGACTATAAAGAAAGCTGAGTGCCAAAGAATTGATGCTTTTGAACTGTGGTGTTGAAGAAGACTCTTGAGAGTCCCTTGGACTGCAAGGAGATCAAACCAGTCAATCCTAAAGGAAATCAGTCCTGAATATTCATTGGAAGGACTGATGCTAAAGCTCCAATACTATGGTCACCTGATGCAAAGAACTGACTCATTAGAAAAGACCCTGATGCTGGGAAAGATTGAAGACAGGAGAAGAAGACAACAGAGGAAGAGATGGTTGGATGGCATCACCAACTCAATGGACATGAGTTTGAGCAAGCTCCAGGAGTTCGTGATGGACAAGGAAGCCTGGCATGCTGTAGTCCATGGGGCTGCTAAGAGTCAGACACGACTGAGCAACTGAACTGACTGATACTCTAACTAAACAAAAGATCAGAAAGAGAAATTCAAGAAACAATCCCATTTACCATCTCATCAAAAAAGAATAAAATACCTAGGAGTAAACCTACCTAAGGAGGCAAAAAACCTGTACTCTGAAAACTATACGACGCTGATGAAGGAAACAAAAGATGATACAAACAGATGGAAAGATAGAACATGTTCTTGATTGGAATAATATTTTTTATATAACTGTACTATCTACCCAAGGCAATACAGAGATTCAATGCAATCTGTATCAAATTACCAATGGCATTTTTCACAGAACTGGAACAAGAAATTTTTAAAGTTCACATGGAAATACAAAAAAATCTCACTCTTGAGAAAGAAAAACAAAGCTGTAATAATCACACTCCCTGACTTCAGACTATACTACAAAGCTACTGTAATCAAAACAGTATGGTACTGGCACAAAAACAGACATATAGCTCAATGGAACAGGGCAGAGAACCCAGAAACAGACCCACACACCTATGATCAACTCATCTACAACAAAGGAGGCAAGAATACACAATGGTGAAAAGACAGTCTGTTCAATAAGCACTGCTGGGAAAGCACATAAAAGAATTAAATTAGAACATTCTCTAATTCCATACACAAAAATACATTCAAAATGGATTATTAAGTACCTAAATGTGTCTGACTCTTTGCGGCCCCATGGACTGCAGCCCACCAGGCTCCTCTGTCCATGGGATTCTCCAGGCAAGAATACTGGAGTAGGTTGCCATTTCCTTCTCCAGGGGATCTTCCCAACCCAGGGATCGAACCCAGGTCTCCCACACTGCAGGCAGACGCTTTAACCTCTGAGCCACCAGGGAAGCCCCCAAATGTAAGGCCAGATACTATAAAACTCGTAGAGGAAAACACAGGAAAAACACTCTTTGACATAAATCACAGCAATATCTTTTTGAATCCACCTCCTAGAGTAATGAAAATAGTAACAAAAATAAACAAAAGGGACCTAGTTAAATTTAAAAGCTTATACACAGCAAAGGAAGCAATAAACAACCCACAGAATGGGGGAAGATATTTGCAAACAATGCAACAAACAAGGGATTAATCTCCAAAATATACAAACATCTGAGGTAGCTCCCCTTCATGGCTCACAGCCTTGTTGTGATGAAGGGGCTTATGTAACTAAATGAAGCTTTGAGCCATGCCATGCAGGGCCACCCAAGATGGATGGGTCACGGTGGAGAGTTCTGACAAACTCAGTGGAAAGTTCACTGGAGAAGGGAATGGCAAACCACTCCAGTATACTAGCCATGGGAACACCATGAACTGTATAAAAAGGCAAAAAGGTACGACACCAAAAGATGGTCAGGAGGCGTCCAACGTACTACTGGGGAAGAGGGGAGGACAACCACTAATAACTTCAGAAAGAATGAAGCAGCTGGGCCAAAGCAGAAATGATGCTCAGCTGTGGATGTGTCGACGCTGTAAAGAACAGTATCGCACTGGAACCTGGAATGTCAGGTCTATGGATCAAGGTAAACTGGACATGGTCAAGCAGGAGATGGCAAGAGTAAACATTAAGATCTTAGGAATCAGCGAACTAATATGGACTGGAATGGGTGAATTTAATACAGATGACCATTATATCTACTACTGTGGGCAAGAATCCCTTAGAAGAAATGGAGTAGCCCTCATAATCAACAAGAGAGTCCAAAATTCAGTATTTGGGTTCAACCTTACAAATGACAGAATGATCTCAGTTTGTATCCAAGGTAAACCATTCAATATCACAGTAATCCAAGTCTATGCCGCAATCACTAATGCAAAGCAGCTGAAGTTGAACGGTTCTATGAAGATCTACAAGACCTTCTAGAACTAACACCAAAAAAAGATGCTGGAATGCAAAAGTAGAGAGTCAAGAAATACCTGGAGTAACAGGCAAGTTTGGCCTTGGGAGTACAAAAGGAAGCAGGGCAAAGGCTAACAGGATTCTGCCAAGAAAATGCACTGATCATGGCAAACACTCTTTTTCAACAACACAAAAGATGACTTTACACACAGACATCACTAGATGGTCAATACCAAAATCAGACTGATTACAGTTAGCAAAAACAAGACCTGGAGTTGACTGTGACTCTTATCATCAGCTTCTCACAGCAAAACCACTAGGGAAACCCACTAAGCCAGTCAGGTACAACTTAAATCAAATCCCCTATGAATATGCAGTGGAGACAGCGAATAGATTCAAGGGATTAGATTCAGTAAACAGAATGCCTGAAGAACTATGGGCAGAGGTCCATGACACTGTATAGGAGGCAGCAAACAAAACCATCCCAAAGAGAAAAGACGCAAGAAAGCAAAGTGGTTCTCTGAGGAGGCCTTACAAATAGAGGAAAGAAGAGAAGCCAAAAGCAAGGGAGAAAGGGAACAGTATACTCAGCTAAATGCAGAGTTCCAGAGAACAGCAAGAAGAGACAAGAAGGCCTTCTTCAGTGCAAAAAAATAGAAGGAAACAATAGAAAGTGTAAGACTAAAGATCTCTTCAAGAAAACCGGAACTATTAAAGGAACATTACATCCAAAGACAGGCACAGTAAGGGACAGAAACAGTAAAGACCTAATAGAGGCAGAAGTGATCAAGAGATGGAAAGAATACACAGAAGAACTATACAAAAAAAAGATCTTAATGACCAGAATAACCACCATGGTGTAGTCTCTCACTTGGAACCAGACATTCTGGAGTGTGAAGTCAAGTAGGCCTTAGGAAGCACTGCTGCCCATAAAGCTAGTGGAGGTGACAGCATTCCGGAAGAGGTATTTAAAATCCTGAAAGATGATGCCATTAAAGTGCTGCACTCAATATGCCAGCAAATTTGGAAAACCCGGAAGTGGCCACAGGACTGCAAAAGGTCAGTCCTCATCCCAGTTCCCAAGAAGGGCAGTACTAAATAATGGTCAAACCACTGGACAACGGCACTCATCTCCCATGCTAGTAAGGTAATGCTCAAAACTTCCAGATGTTCAAGCTGCGTTTAGAAAAGGCAGAGGAACCAGGGATCAAACTGCCAACATTCGCTGGATCATGGAGAAAGCAAGGGAATTCCAGAAAAACATCTACCTCTGTTTCATTGACTACGCTAAAGCCTTTGACTGTGTGGATCAAAACAAATTGGAAAACTGTTAAAAGAGACGGGAATATCAGACCATCTTACCTGTGTCCTGAGAAACCTAACTGTTGCTTTCCGACCTGCATACAGAACTCTATATGGAACAACTGACTGGTTCAGGACTGAGAAAGGAGTACAAAGCTGTTTATTGTCACCCTGTTTATTTAACTTATACACAAAGCACATCATGTGAAATGCTGGGCTGGATGAGTTACAAGCTAGAATCAAGATTGCCAGGAGAAATATCAACCACCTCAGATATATGGATGATACCACTTTAACTGCAGAAGCGATTAGGAACTAAAAAGAGCCTCGATGCAGGTGAAGAAGAGTGAAAAAGCTGCCTTAAAACTCAGTATTAAAAAAACTAAGATCATGGCATCCAGTCCCATCACTTCATGGCAGATAGAAGGGGAAAAGGTGGAAGCAGTGACAGATTTCCTCTGCTTGGGCTCTAAAATCACTGCAGACCTAAGATTACTTCAGACAGCAGCCCTGAAGTTATAAGACGATTGCTTCTCAGCAGGAAAGCTATGAGAAACATAGACACTGTGTTAAAAAGCAGAAACATCACTTCGCCAACAAAGGTCCATATAGTCAAAGCTATGGTTTTTCCAGCGGTCATGTATGGATGTGAGAGCTAGACAATAAAGACAGCAAAGCACTGAAGAAATGATTATTTCCAACTGTGGTGCTGGAAAAGATTCTTGAGCATTCCTTGGAATCAAGGAGATCAAACAAGTCAGTCTTAAAGGAAATCAACCCTGAATACTCTTTGCAAGGGCTGATGCTGAAGCTCCAATACTTTGGCCACCTGATGCAAAAAGCTGACTCATTGGAAAAGACCCTGATGCTGGGAAAGATTGAGGGCAGGAGGAGGAGGGTGATAGAGGATGAGATGGTTGGATGGGATCACTGATTCAATGGACATGAATTTCAGCAAACTCCAGGAGATGGTGAGGCACAGGGAAGTCTGGCGTGCTGTAGTTTATGGGGTTGCAAAGAGTCGGACACGTAACTTGCTGAATGAACAATAGATAGCTCAATATCAAAAAAACGAACAATCCAACCAAAAAATAAGCAGATCTACATAGACGTTTCTCCAAAGAAAACATATAGACAGCTTAAAAAGCACATTAAAAAATGCTCAACATCACTAATTATTCAATTCAGTTCAGTCGCTCGTCATGTCCGACTCTTTGTGACCCCATGGACTGCAGCACACCAGGCTTCCCTGTCCATCATCAACGCCCGGAGCTTGCTCAAGCTCATGTCCATCGAGTTGGAGATGCTATCCAACCATCTCATCCTCTGTCATCCCCTTCTCCTCCCGCCTTCAATCTTTCCCAGCTTCAGGAGCATCAGGAATTATTTTCTAATAATAACTAATTATTAACAAAATGCAAGTTAAAACTTCAATGAGATCTCATACTGGTCAGAATGGTCATCATCAAAAAAACCTACAAATAATAAATGCTGGAGAGGGTGTGAAGAGGAGGGAACCCTCCTATACTGTTTGTGGGAATGTAAACTGGTGCAGCCACTGTGGTGAACAGTATGGAGATTCCTTAAAAAACTAAAAACAGACCTACCATATGACTCAGCAATCCCACTCCTGGGCACATATCTGGAGAAAAACATAATTCAAAAGGATACATGCACCCCAGTGTTCATAGCGGCACTATTTACAACAGCCAGGACATAGGGGCAACCCAGATGTCCATCAACAGATGAATGGATAAAGGTGACGTGGCACATATATACAATGGAATATTACTCAGTCAGAAAGAAAGAATAAATAATGCCATTTACAGCAACATGGATGGATCTAGAGATTGTCATATTGAGTGAAGTCAGACAGAGAAAGACAAATATGATATCACTTATATGTGGAATCTTAAACAAAAAAGGTAGAAATGAACTTATTTACAAAACAAAAGTAGAGTCATGGATGTAGAAAACAAACTTATGGTTACCAGAGGGAAAGGGTAGGGGGACAAATTGGGAAATTGAGGTTGACGTGTACATGCTACTACATGTAAAATGGGCAACAAGGACCCAGGACCTACTGTACGATACAGGGAACCCTACTCAGTCCTCTGTAAGAGCCTAAATAGGAAAAGAATCTGAGAAAGAACTGATAAATGTATATACATATATAAGGGAATCACTCTGCTGTACACAGACTAACACAACACTGTTAAACCAACCACATGCTAATATGGAAAAGGTTCAGATGCTTTGCCCACCACTGCCCCACTCCAGCTTTTTTCAGGAGCTTGGCCGTGATGGTGGAGCAGGAAGACCCCAAGCTCACGTCCTCTCACAGGCACACCAAAATGACAAATACTTACAGAGCAGCTATTGATAACACAGACCAGAACCTACCAGGGAAGACCTTCTACAACTAAAGATGTAAAGAAGGAACAACAGTGACACAAGCCGGAAGGGCTGAGTCACAGCAGAGCCAAGCCCCACACCCCTTGGGAGCAGGGGGTGAGCAACCCACAAACGGGGGGACAACTACATTGCAGAGGTTCCTCCACTCAAGGAACAAGAGGTCTGAGCCCAATTCCGGGCTCCCCAGCCTGGGGATCCTGCGCCAGGAAGATGCGCGCCTGGAATGTTTGGCTTTAAAGGCCAGTAGGGCTTACATCAGGCCATCCCTGAGGGCCCGGGGCAGGAGCAGTAATCTGAGAGAAGCCCGGGTCAGCCCCCCAGCTGATCCTGGTGAGTCTCCCAGGATGCTGGAGACTGAAGCTCCTGGGGGCCACAGTCACAGGCATGGCCATTCCTTGGAGCGCCTTCCACCACGTGGACAATGGTGCTGGCACACGCCACCGTGGATCCCCTCCAGTGTGTCACCTGGCCCTGCCCTGGCCACCGCCTGAGGCCCCAGTACCAGGACTCCTCAAGCAGAAACGCATCCCCACCTACCAGCAGATGGGCTGCCCTAAGACCCCTGGGTCCACAGCCCCCCTAGACTCACCAGTGAGCCGGCAACCAAGCCCAGAACCCCTGGACCTGGCCATGCCCTCAGGACAGTGCCCGTCACCAGTGGGCTGACACCAGCTCTAGGGTCCTAGGGCCTGGCAGCCAGGGAGCCTAGGACCCAGCCCCCGAACCCTGGGCCCCCGCCAGCCCTAGGACCACGGAAGGCCCAAGGTCTGCTGTGGCAGGACACAGCCCACCCAATGCCAGCCCTGAGATGCCTGGGCCCCTCAGCCAGCTGCCCCACGCAGGCTGGCACCAGCCCAGGTCCCTAAGGCCTGGCACCATTGATCTGGGACCTGGCTCCACCCATCACTATGCCAGCACTTGCCCCAGGTCCCACCCCAGGCTCCAGTCCCCCCTCCACCTCCAAGCCACCAGGAGCTCTACACATCTTGGACCCCTCAGCAAGTCCCCCAGGATCCAGCATCACTCATCAGCAGGCCGGCACTGGCTCTGGGACACCCTGCAACCTGCAGCAGCTGTGTTAAGATCCCAGCCCCATTCCCCAGCAGCTGACACAAGATCCAGAAACGCTGGCCCCAGAGCAGCCCACCCTGGAATTGCTCCCCGCCAACCCCGCCATGGGCCAGCACTGTCCCTGGGACCCCCAGGCCCTGTAGCCATCCTCCTTGTGACCAGCCCACAGTGGCCAGCAGCCTCCACACAAGACAAGGCCTAGTATCAGAGCCAACTGTACCAGAGCCACAAAACGCCTCCCAGACTACCCATGGCGGTCAGCCCACCACAACAGAAAGACACAGGCAGCCCACCTAGGGTTTACTACAACATACGGCTCTGCTGACCAGAGGGGACCTGTGTGCTACAAGAGGCCGCTTCTCCAAGGTCAGGACACACAACCAACCCACCAGATACATGGAAATAAAAACAGCTAACTAGGCAAAACGAGGCAACAGAGGAACATGTTCCAAGGCAAGGAACAAGTTAAGAACCCAGAAGCACTAGGTGAAATGGAGGCAGACAGTCTACTTAATAAAGATTTCAAGGTGGGATTTCCCTGGTAGTCCAGTGGTTAAGAATCCACCTGCCAATGCAGGGGACATGAGTTCAATCCCTGGTCAGGGAACCAAGATCCCACATGCCATGCAGTGCGACCAAAAAACAACAAAGGAGAAGAAATTTAAAAATACCCGGATACAAATGAAAACAAAAGGCCAATGATTCAAAATTGATGGGATGCAGCAAAAACAGTTCTAAAAAAATAAAACAGGACACCACAAAACTCTAAGAAGAGAATACAGGCAAAACATTATCTGACATAAATCTTGTCAATGTGTTCTTAGGTTGGTCCGCCAAGGCAACAGAAATAAAAGCAAAAATAAATAAATGGGACCTAATCAAATTTACAAGGTTTTACTTTTAAAATCCTTTTTCATTTTAAAAAGCTTTTAAATGAAAAGACTACCTACAAAAAGACTGGGAGAAAATATTTGCAAATAATGCAACCAATAAGGGTTTAATTTCCAAAACACACAAACAGCTCATACAACTCAATAACAGAAAACCAAAATACCCAATTTAAAAAGTGGGCAGAACACCTTAAAAAGGCATTTTCCCAAAAAAGATATACAGAAGGCCAAAAGGTACATAAGAGATGCTCAATACTGATTACTAGAGAAATGAAATCAAAACCACTCAGACCAGTCAGAATGGACATTATTAAAAAGCCTATGAATAACAAATGCTAGGGAGGATGTGGAAAAAATGGAACCCTCCTACACTGTTGGTGGGAATGTAAACTGGTGCAGCCACTGTGGAGAACAGTATGGAGGTTCCTTAAAACGCTAAAAAATAGAGCTATCATATGACCCAACAATCCCACTCCTGGGCATATATCTGGAAAAGACAAAAACTCCAATTCTAAAAGATACATGCACCCCAATGCTCACTGCAGCACTATTTATAACAGCCAGGACATGGAAGCAACACAGATGTCCATCAACAGAGGAGTGGATAAAGAAGATGTGGTACATATGTACAATGGAATACTACTCAGCCACGAAAAACAATGAAATAATGTCGTTTGTAGCAACATGAATGGACCAAGAGGCAATCATACTAAGTCAAGTCAGACAGAAAAACAAATACCATATGATACCACTAAAATGTGGAATCCAAAATGTCACACAAATGAATTTATTTACAAAACAGAAAGACTCCCAGACACAGAAAATAAACCTGCAGTTAACAAAAGAGAACAGTGAAGGACAGGTTAGGAGTTTGGCATTAGTAGATACACACTACAGCATATAAAATGTATAAAAAACATGGCCCTACACTACAGCACAGGAACTATATTCAATCTCCATAATAAAACACAATGGAGAAGAATATGAAAATATATATATACACACACACTGCTGCTAAGTCGCTTCAGTCGTGTCCAACTCTGTGCGACCCCATAGACGGAAGCCCACGAGGCTCCCCCGTCCCTGAGATTCTCCAGGCAAGAACACTGGAGTGGGTTGCCATTTCCTTCTCCAATGCATGAAAGTGAAAAGTGAAAGTGAAGATGCTCAGTTGTGTCCAACTCTTCGCGACCGCATGGACTGCAGCCTACCAGGCTCCTCCGTCCATGGGATATTCCAGGCAAGAGCACTGGAGTGGGTTGCCATTGCTTTCTAGAGTTACACTATTACAATCGTTGATCATATATTGAACTATACATTTGATCAACTACTTCAAGTCTAGTCATCATTTCCGTTGAAGGCTCAGTCATATACTTGGCAATACAAGAAATCATAATCTTGTGAAACAAGCAAAATGCAAATGGTATAGTTAATAACATTAGTGGAATTAAAAGTAAATATTTTAGCCATGAACCTCCCACATCAGTTTTTTTTTTAAGATTGTCAAGACTAGGGAATGGGTCACTTAGAGCAGAAATCTGATTTTTTATGTGGTTCAAATGTTTTATACATGTATATCTGAATCACTTTGCTATACACCAGAATCCAACACAGCATTGTAATCAAAACTACACTTCAATTAAAAATGAAAAAAGGAGCTTCTCTGGTAGTCCAACTGGTTAAGAATCTGCCTTGCAATGCAAGGGACACTGGTTCAATTCCTGGTCCAAGAAGATCCCACATGCCTTGGGGCAACTGAGCTCATGTGCCACAATTAATGAGCCCAGGCTCTGGAGCCCAAGAACTGCAACTCTTGAAGCCCATGTGCCTATGATCCACAACAAGAGACGCCACTGCAATGAGAAGCCCTCACACCACAACCAGAGAGCAGCCCCTGCTTGCTGCAGCTGACAGCTGGAGAAAGCCTTCATGTAGCAACAAAAGGCCAGCACAGCCAAAAATAAAAAAAAATATATTAAATTAAAAAAAATACCTAAGGGCATTTGAACAAAAAGTATGAAGACTATTTCAATAAATATTTTTTAAAAATTAAATAAAAAACAGTTTTAGGAGAGAAGTTTATAGTGATACACACTCAAGAAACAAGAAAACTCTCAAACAACCTAACCTTGCACCTAAATGAACTAGAAAAAGTAAGAACAAAACCCAAAGTTAGTAGAAGGAAAGATAAAAATCAGAGCAGAAATAAATGACATTGAGACAAAAAAAATAAGAAAATAAAAAGATCAATAAAACTAAGAGTTGGTTCTTTGAAAAGATAAAGTTGATAAGTCTTTATCCAGAGTAATCTAAGGAGATTTTGGTTAAAACCAAAAATGAAAAAGAAAAAGTTACAATTGATACCACAGAAATATAAAGGATCAAAAAAGACTATTACAAACAACTATATATCAATAAAATAGCAAAACTAGAAGAAATGGACAAATTCCTAGAAATGTACAATCTCCCAAGACTTAACAAGGAAGAAACAGAAAAGATGAACAGACCAATTACCAGTAATCAAATTGAATCAATAACTTTAAAAAACACCCAGGAAACAAAAGTGCAGAACCAGATGGCTTCATGGGTGAATTCCAGCAAACATTTACAGAAGAGTTGACCATTCTGAAGACTATTAAAAAACAACAACAACAAAAAAAAAACAAGAAGGAAGAATGCATCTGAACTCATTCTACAATGCCAGAATCACCTTGATACCAAAACTAGACAAGGATATCATACAGAAAAGAAAATCACAGGTCAACATCACTTGATGAACACATGCAAAAATCCTCACTGATCCCAATTACCACACTGATTCCAATAATACACTAAAAGGACCATACACCATGATCAAGTAGGATTTATCCCAGGGATGCAAGGATTTTTCCAGTATCAATAAATCAATCAGTGTGATACACCATACTGACCAACTGAAGAATAAAAACGATATGATCATTTCAATAGATGCAGGAAAAAGCTTTGGATAAAATTCAAAATCCACTTATGATTAAAAAAAAAAACCCAACTCTCCAGTCCTGGGTATAGAGGGAACATACCTCCACATATACTAAGAAAAATGGAGCTGGAAGAATCATACTCCCTGACTTCAGACTATACTACAAAGCTACAGAAGTCAAAAAAGTATGGTGCTGGCACTAAAAAAGACATATTAGCTAAGACAGGATAGAAAGCCCAGAAACAAACCCACATACTTATGATCAACTAATCTACAACAAAGGAGGCAAGAATAAACAATGAAAAAATGATAGTCTCTTCAGTAAGTGCTGGGAAAACTGGACAGCTGCATATAAAAGAATGAAATCAGAACATTCTCTAACCTCATACACAAAAATAAGCTCAAAATGGATTAAAGACCTAAATGTAAGGCTGGATACTATAAAATTCTTAAGAGAAAAACTTAGGCAGAATACTCTTTGACATAAACTGCAGCAAGATCTTTTTGAATCCACCTCCTAGAGTAGTGGACATTAAAACAAAAACAAATAAATGGGACCAAATTAAACTTTAAAAGCTTTTGCACAGCAAAGGAAACCATAAACAAAATGAAAAGACAACCCATTGAATGGGAGAAAATATTTGCAAATGATGTGACCAACCAGGGATTCTACCTTCAAAATACACAAACAGTTCAGGCAGCTCAATATCAAAAAAGAAAAAAAAAATGAGCAGAAGATCTAAATGGACATTTCTCCAAAGAAGACATACAGATGGGCAAAAAGCACATTAAAAAATGCTCAACATCACTACTTTTTAGAGAAATGCAAATCAAAACTACAATGAGGTACCACCTCACGCTCATGAGAACAGCCATCAATAAAAAAGGTCAACCAACAATAAACGCTACAGAAGATGTGGAGAGAAGGGAACACTCCTATACTGCTGGAGGGAATGCAAACTGGTGCAGCCACTATGGAAAGCAGTATGCAGGAAATAGCTAACATCTGACGCTGCAATCCCACTCCTGGGCATATGTCCTGTCAAAACACATAACTTGAAATAATACACGCACCCCAGTGTTCACTGCAGCACTATTTACAATAGCTAAAACATGAAAGCAACCTAAATGTCCATCAGCAGATGAACGGGTAAAGATGTGGTACATATATACAATGGAATATTACTCAAACACAAAAGAGAATGAAATAAAGCTATTTGCAGCAACATGGATGAACCTAGAGATTATCATACTAAGTGAAGTAAGACAGACAGAGACAAATATATGATAGCCCGTATATGGGGAAATCTATAAAAATGTAAAATGAACTTATTTACAAAACAGAGAGTCACAGATGTAGAAAACAATCTACGTTACCAGGGGGAAAGTGGGAGGATATATGTGTGTGTGTACACACACACACACACCTGAATCATTTTACGGTATACCTGGAGCACTACACTGTAAACTAACTATACTTCAATTAAAAAATAAAATAAAAAAATAAAACTCTCCCCTCTAAAACAGAGAGTTGATTTTCTAAAAAATGTGGAAAAGTAAAATTCAAGACAGAAAGAAAGAAAACAAGAATGCCCACTCTCACTACTTTTATTCAACATACTATTGGAAGTCCTAGCCACAGCAATCAGAAGAAAAAGAAGTAAAAGGGATCCAAATTGGAAAGGAAGAAAAACTGTCACTGTTTGCAGATGACATGATACTATACATAGAAAATCCTAAAGATGCCACCAGAAAACTGCTACAGCTCATAAATGAATTCAGTAAACTTGTAGACAACAAAATTAATATAGAGAAATCCATTGCATTTCTATACATTCACAACAAAAGGTCAGGCAGAACACTGACATAAATCATAGTGATATTTTTTCAATTCTTTTCTTAAGACAAAGGAAATGAAAGCAAAAATAAATAAATTAACAAGCTTTTGCACAGCAAAGAAAACTAATGACAAAGTGAAAAGTCAATCTACTGAACAGAAGATATTTGCAACTGTTAAAACCAATAAAGAGTTACTATCAAAAATTTACAAACAACTCATACAACTCAATATAAAAAAAATTTTTTTAAAGGGCAGAAGACTTGAATATACATTTTTCCAAAGAAGATATATAGATGACCAACAAGCACATAAACAGATGCTCAACACTGCTAATCAGGGAAATGCAAATCAAAACCACAAAGAGCTATCACCTCATACCTGTCAGAATGGCTATCATCAAAAAGATCACAAAAATCAAATGGTGGTGAGGATGTGGAGAAAAAGGAACCCTTGTATATTATAGGTGGGACTGTAAATTGGTGCATCCTCTATGGAAAATTGTGCACGTTCCTCAAAAAACCAATAAGGCGTCACTGTTGGCTCAGTGGTAAACAATGGTGGTAAACTGGTGTCAAACAAGAGACACTAGTTTGATCCCTGGTCCAGGAAAGTCCCATATGCCTCACAACCACTGAGCCCATGCACCACAGCAACTGAGCCTATGTTCTAGAGCCTGGGGAGCCGCAATCACTGAAGCCCACGTGCCCTAGAGCCTGTACTCTGCAACAAGAGAAGTCACCACAATGAGAAACCTGTGTTTCAGTGCAAACTGAAACTAGAGAGTAGCCCCTGTTCGCTACAACTACAGAAAAAAGCCTGCACAGCAACGGAGGCCCAGAACAGCCAAAAATAAATAAATTATTTTTAAAAAACTAGAACTGTTACACCATATGATCCAGCAATTCCACTCCTGGATATAAATCCAGAAAAAATGAAAAAAAGATACATGCGCCCCAAAACTCATAGCAACGTTGTTTACAATAGCCAAGACTTGGAAGCAACCCAGGTGTCCATCAACAAGCAAATGGATAAAGACATGGTAAATATATATAAGGGAATATTGAAGGTGAAGTCGCTCAATCATGTGCGACTCTTTGCAACCCAGTGCACTGTAGCCTACCAGGCTTCTCCGTCCATGGGATTCTCCAGGCAAGAATACTGGAGTGGGTTACCAATTCCTTCTCCAGGGGATCTTCCCAACCCAGGGATCGAACCCGGGTCTCCCGCATTGGAGGCAGACGCTTTAACCTCTGAGCCACCAGGGAAGCCCTGAGGGAATATTAGCCACAGAAAAAGAATGAAATTTTGCCACTTGCAGAATTGTGGACAGATCTGGAGGGTATTATTCAGAAAAAGACAAACACTGTTACCCTTTTGTATGTGGCATCTTAAAAAAACAGAAAAGAAGCAATAAAACAAAACAGAAACAGATACAGAGAGCAAACTAGTGGCTGGTTGCCAATGGGGAGAGGAAATCATGGAAGGACAGGGTAGGGATTTAAAACTATCATCGTTACTCCCCAACTCTCTTCCATGGCAGCTGGACCAGTCACACTGACACTGGGTTGGGAGACCCTCTCCCCTCACACACCTGCAGCCCCACCTGATGAATGCCCCACCAGGAACGGTCTCCCAGGACAACACTACACCTGAAAGCAAGGCCTGTCTAGGACAGTCCATGGCCTCTGCCATCCTTTCACCACATCTTTTTCTCGATTTGTAAGCACTCTTTATAAAACAAGCTCTTTGTCACATGGATTTTGTACCATATTTTCTTCCAGTTTGCCGCTGTATTTTTTTTTCAATTTTGCCAAGAAGAAATGGCATATAATTATGCAATTTAATGTATCGATCTCCTCTTTTGTGACTTTGGGGGTCTCTTGTGTATGTCCTTTGTTGCTCAGTCATGTCCAACTCTTTGCCACTCTGTGGACTGCAGCCCAACAGGCTCCTCTGTTCATGGGATTCTCCAGCCAAGAATACTGGACACGGTTGCCATTCCCTCCTTCAGGGGATCTTGCAGACCCAAGGATGGAAGCCAGGTCTCCAGTACTGGCTGGCAGATTCACCATCACCTAGCAACCAGGGAAGCCCATTGGGGGTCTGGAAACGACTAAACAGGCCTTCTCCACTCAAGAGTATGAATATAACTGATCGCTCTTTATGTGTTTTTGTGGTTTTATTCTTCACACTTAAGTCTTTGAGTCATCTGGAACTCATTTTCATACAGGGGTGAGATCCAATTGCATCTTTTCCAAGCTGGTTACCCAGTCCCAACACCATTTATCAAATGACCTGTCTCTCCCTTAAAGACACTGAAAGCTACCTTATAGTCCAAGTTTCTATTTCAAAGCCTACCTTATTCACATCAAGTGGTCCTTTCTGTGCCTTTCTGGTCTGGCGAGTAGAGGCTTCATCCAGTTCCCTTTGTTCTAGCCTTAAACACCACTCTGAGTCTGAGCTGACTCCACACAGGTAAGGCCACTATTCTGCTCAAGACCTGCAGGGCAAGGATACCTAAGAAGCCACCCCGCCATCCACAGCTTAGAATAGGTTCCTGGCTGCCACGTGCATGACTTTTTCTAATCTTCCCAGAAACTCAGGAGGTTGGGAGGTGATCCAAGGGCGGGGCAGAGAGGGGTCCCCCAGCAGCCAGCCACCGGCAGCCCAGGCTCCGCCCAGAAGCCAACCCCCTGCAGAGGGTGGGGCCGGCTGCCACGTGCTCAGGAGATGCACTCTCACCAGCCTCGAGACAGTGAAAACCACACAGGTGTAACTCCTGCTCCTTGGCAGCACCCCGGACACTGGCTGCTGTTCTCAACAATCATCTCTCCCCTCCGAGGCCTCCCTCTCTGTGCCCGGGACTCCCCTGGGGAGACAGGGCCTCGGTCTCCACACACACACTCTCATGCCCCCACCCCTGTCTCAGGGATGAGAACCACCAGGCCCAGCTCTGAAAACTCATCTCCTCGCAAACGAGCTGTTCCTCGTGCTGCTGCTAGAAGACACTGCGAGACAGATGCGTGGCAAACATGGCCCTCATGGTCCCATGGTCCCCGGGCGTCAGCTGGCCTGGGAAGCAGCTACCCGCCTGCAGAGAGGAGTGTGTTGTCCACGATGACACATGGGACACAAAGGGTGTACAGGAGGCTACAGGAAGAGGGGCCAGATAAGAGCCCACCCTCTGGGGCCCTGGGCATGGTGGGAGGAGGAGGGAAGGCAGAGACCAACGCCAGGATGAGTCCCAAGAGCATCAGAATGAGCAGAAAAGGGGAGCAAGGGGAGGCGGGAAGGTGGGGCAGAGACCAGGGAAGCAGCCTAGGGTTCTTTATGGGTTTCCTGCACACAAACCCCAGTGTGGATGTCTGCTCCTGAGCCCCTACCTCCCGCAATAACCATCCCCCACACAATCCGGTCAGTTTCACTTCCTGAAGCAAAGCTGTTGAAATTGGTCCTGCCCTCACCTCCTTACACCCCAGTTCGAGTGTCCGTGTTCTCTTCCAGTTTACCCTGCTGGAGGGCAGCTTCCTTGATTGAAAAACACCCTCAACAAGTCAAACCCAGGCCTGTGCTCCCACCACACATATGCACACCCGCACACGCACACATACACACAGGCCTGGGTCCCTCACTCTCCTCCTTTCCTCCGGGTCACCCCTTCCCTTTCTCGAGGCTGAGGCTTCGGAGCGAAGGCTCCCACCTTCTGCAGTCTGACTATCAGCTCCTTGACATGGGGCTGGCGGGGAAAGAAGGGGACAGTCACACGTGTGCTGAGGACACTCCAGCCACACTGGCCCTGTCTGCACGCTGCTCCTTTCCTGCAAGATGACCGACCTCTTGAGAAACCACGGAAAGATTCCCAACCTCCAAAGTGCCCGGCGCCGCGCGCACCGTCACCCCGCCAACCACGGCATGCTCAGCTCCACTCTCTTCCCGCCTCGGTTACTCTCTGGTGACCCCCACCGCCCCTCCCGTCGGCCACGGGCAGGAAGACTCAGAAGATGCATTACTGAGACCCAGTGTCCAGCTGTCTCTGGAAGGGCACAGGCACCCGGAAAACATCTGCAAGACCCGCACGGGCCGCCGGTGCAAAGCCCTGTAACAAAAGACCACCCGGCTCGGTCCCCCGTGGATTCCACTTAACCACGTACCTGGCAAAAAGCAGGTGCTCAAGAAACCCTGGGGCGTCTGGCAGAACGACGAGTTCCCCGGAGGACGCGGTCCCCTCGGAGGAAGGTGCAAGGCTTCTGCGAGAAGGCCTGCTCTGGGTCCGGGCCCCTGGCGCCCCCCGCCCTTCCAGCGCCCCGCTCACCTGTAGGCCCAGGGCGACACGCTGCGCAGGTTGGTGGGCGGCCGGAAGCGGCGGTCGGCGGGCCTGCCCCCGGCCGGGCAGCTGGCGTTGCGCGCCTGCTCGCGCGGGCCCAGCTGCAGCGTGTGGTGGAAGGCGCCGAGCACGCCGGCCGCCAGTCGCCCGTACAGCTGTTCCAGGAGCTCCTCGGGCCGGTCCGCGCAGCCCCGCGCCCGTGCTGGCCGCCGGCCCGCCTTCGGGGCGCCCCCCGCCCGGCCCGGCGACAGCGCCAGCAGGACACCAGCAACCAACGCCCAGACCTGCGGGACAGGCCGCGCTCAACGCCGCGCGCAGGAGGGGCCCGCACCCTCGGCCTCCCGCGCCCCTCGCCCCGTGCCCTCCACCTCTGGGGCCCCGTCCCGCGCCCCACCCCTGGGTCCCGCGCCCCACCCCTGGGCCCCGCGCCCCCGCCTGGAGAATGGGTGCGGACCATGCCGGGCCCCGCGCGCCCTCCCCGCCCGTGCGCCGCCCTCGGGGACCCCGCGGCCCTGCCCCGCGCCGGCCCACGCGCCCCCCGCCACCGCCGCCCCGAGCTGGGGTCCGCCCGGGGCGCGGGTGTGCGGTGCGCGTGTGCGTGTGCCGGCCGGGCTGCTGCGCCGCGGGCTGCGAGTGCCTGTGACGGCGCCCGGGCCCCTCGGCGGCCCCCGCGTGTCCGAGGCGCGCGGGCCCCACGAGCCGCCCGGGCCCGGGACTGAGCCGGGCGCTGGCGCCGCGCACTCACCGGCGGCCCCAGCATCGCCGCGAAGTGGCTCCGGTGGTCGCGGCGGCGCGGACACGTCCGAGCGGAGCCGCGCGGCGCGGCGCGAGCGGAAGGAGGCGCCTCGGCTAGAAGGGAAGTCAGAGGGTCCGGCCGCGCGGGAAGAGCCCCAGGACGACGGGCACCTGGAGAGGAGCGCGCGGGCCTGGAAGCAGCCAGTCTCACCACGCCTTCCTGAGGGACTGGAGACTGAGTGTTCTGAACTGGGTGGGGGAGCGGCCGTTTGTCCTTCCCCCAAACGCCCAGGAAACGGCCCTTCTCTGCACCCACCCCCTCCCCCTAGCAGCTCAGAAAACCGAGCACCAAACACCCAACCCAGGCTGCCCTTTTGTGGCTGGAAACCGGCACCTTTGTGCGCACCTTTGGGTGTCTGGACGCCTGCTCCTGAAGCCGGGACTCTTAAGCGCGAGCAGTGGTGTGAAATAAGACCGATACTTTGTAAATAAAGACAATATACTTACCTGGAGGGATTCTATTTCAAGAACTAGCAAACGCGCTCGCTCGTTCTATAAATCTACCTTAATGCTTTTAGGTGGCGGCCTGGTGAATACGGTCATTTCACAGCAGTCATACTTTGCCAATAAAAACAAAAGAATGATAAGAGCTGAAAGGTTTCCGAAGGTACAGAAAATACACGATTTATGGTTCCTTGAACGGTTTCTAGCTTTGGTATTTGCCTTGTAAATCATTGGTGAAAACACATTTCAGTTATGCTGTGTAGAAAAACAACACTTTTGTATGCCTTGAATGCCCTATAACTGAAGAGGAATCGCCCTATTTACTGCTAAAAAGCCCACAGAAATTGCCAATTTAAGCAATTAACAGCTTGGTGAGTAAACGTTCCTTTTGAGGTTACTTTTTTATTTTTGACTAATAGATAAACTGTGTTCTTTGTTTCCTTTCTGGTAAAATGGGAATAAACATATCAATGCACAAACATACTGTTTGTGGGTGGTTGTTTTTTTCCCCCACTTTGGTAAAGGTGTGGAAATACTTTGAAAGGTAAGGCAGTACAGACAAGACTGTTCCCTCTGCATTATTCAACGAAATACCTTCCACTGTCTGATAACTCGGCAACTTCTCTCTCCTCCCTTGTTACTTGGAAACGAAAATATTTATTTTCCAACAGTTTTCATTATGTGAAAGGTCATAAACACTGAACATGCTCGCCCACTTGATAGAACATACAATTCATCTAACAAAGTTGAGAAATTCTCTTCTAACAGGTCAAAATCCAGTAGTCAGTACCCTCAGATCAGAACATACTTACGAAATAAACATGTTAACAGTTCAAATCCCACCCTAAGACAAGTGAGAAAAAGAGAAGGAAGTTCTCAAAAACCGAGCCCCCCATCTAGGCACCCAGAGCCGCTGTGGGGGCAGCTGTTTCCACTCACCTTCCTGGGTCAGGGCAGACCAGAACTCCTTCCCTCCTGTGAAGGTCAGCGCCTGGATGTCCCACCCACCCCTGCTCGTCACTCACCACCTTGGACACCTGAGGAGTCATCCAAAACTGGCCTCCAAGTAGCTACCCCGGCTCCACCCACCGCTCCCCATCAGGTCTCAGGTCCTGGTTCGTGTGGCGGCCCACCCCTCTATGGCGCCCCCCTGCCCTTTGCACACATACCCCACCCCCCACCTCCAGGTGTGATCACTGTGGATACCGGTTCCCAGTGCAGCCTGTGACTCACCTCAGGCACTAGCACTTTCTTCCCTCACCTTCTGCAATTCTCTGACCTCTGACCTTGCCTCTTCACCATTCCTCCCCCCACCAACAAGTCCTGGTGTCCTCCCCCCCACCGTTTGACAGTTACCCCAGTCCCTTGATCCTTTTTAGCTACTCTGTTCAGTTCACACAACTGGCTGACCACACACAGCTGTTTATGCCACCTGAGGCCTCCACCCACACCTCTGTGCATCCCACTTCCCGACTCACGGTCTCTTTTCCCAAGATGACTAGCTTCCATGTCCGTCATCGGATCTCTGCTCCCCTTCACCTCCATGCCCCGGGCTCTACACATTTCTTAGTCGTGCTGCTTCCACCCCTCCCGTGACCTAACACCCACGAATTGCTGCTGTTCTCCCCCGGGAATTAGAGCAGCAGCCCTGGCCTGGGGTAACCAATGGCATTCCCACTGGAACACCCACCTCCGTAAAAGGCAACACCAGCAGCCACTCAGCTCCTCAGCCGCAAACGTGGCCATCTGCCTCCCTTCTGGGCTTCCCTCATCAGGACTTGGGTGTGCCTTTCTCTCACTTGTCAGGGCTGGACTGAACTGTTAACATGTTTATTTCATTAAGTATGTGGTGTTGTTCAGCCCCTCAGCTGTGTCCAACTCTTTGCGACCCCTTCCTCTGTCCATGGATTCTCCAGGCAGGAACACTGGAGTGGGTTACCAGTTCCTTCTCCAGAGGATCTTCCTAACCCAGGGATTGACCCCAAGTCTCCTGCACGGGCACGCTCCACTTCCTAAACATGGCCTGAATTGGACCAATCCCAATGGCTCTCACTGCCAGAACAAGGCCGGCCCAGTGACTTCTCACCCAGGTCTCTGCGAGTGGTCCCCTCCCCCATCCCCTGACACCAGTGGGGTCACTTTCTAGAAGTTAAATCAAGTCACATCACTCACCTTCCTCTCTGCTGTTGCTAGAAGACCTACTCCTGCCTCCCTGGTGGATAGCAGCCCCTTGCCTGCTCCCACCACACCAACAGCCCCAGAAACTCTAGCTCTCTGCCCCCAACACCCCCAGATCCCCCTGCTTGTGGGTCAGCACCTGCTCCTCCAGGGCACTGCTGCCCTCGAATCATCACCTGGTGCTAATACAAACGCCCCTCCCAGAGGGGTTCCCAGATCGTCTCCACCATCGACACTCTCCTGATGCGCCTTCATTTCATCTTCTAACTGCCCTCATCAGAGCTGTGGTGTTCCCAGTAGTTAGGTGTGGATATGAGAGCTGGACCATAAAGAAGGCTGAGCGCTGAAGAACAGATGCTTTTGAAGTGTGGTGTTGGAGAAGACTCTTGAGAGTCCCTTGGACTGCAAGGAGATCCAACCAGTCTATCCTGAAGGAAATCAGTCGTGAATATTCATTGGAAGGACTGATGCTGAAGCTGAAACTCCAGTATTTTGGCCACCTGATGTGAAGAACTGACTTACTGGAAAAGACCCTGATGCTGACAAAGATTGAGGGCAGGGGGTGGCAGAGGATAAGATGGTTGGATGGCATCACAGACTCAATGGACATGAGTTTGAGTAAGCTTCAGGAGTTGGTGATGGACAGGGAAGCCTGGCATGCTGCAATCCATGGGGTCACAGAGTCAGACATGACTGAGCTACTGAACAACTGCCCTAGAGCCCACTAAAACTACATTCACCATCTGTCTCCCCGGCCAGAATTTAAGCTCTTTGAGGACTGGGTGTTGCTCTCTTGGTCATGACTGTGTCCTCAGATTCTCGCACACAGCAGACATCTCATGTATTTGCTGAACACCTGCCCCATCGTGTCATGACCTTTTTAGGGAGCAGGGAACGTGCTCTAATTAGGTGTTTCTCTCCTGCACCTAACAGAAGCATGCACATGGCAGAAACAAGGTCAGATGAGACAGATGGGCCCTCCTCTCTCATGAGGTGTTACAGACAAGCCACTTCCCTGACTGCCCACCAGTGCAAGTCCGCAGGACATGGCCAACCGTCCGGTGCACTGCTGAGGACGCAGACAGTCCTGGCCTTGACCCTACACCCAGAGTCCTGATGGGGAAGCCCCGCTGATGCTGCCATTGCTTGGTTGGTTGGTGCTATGAGGCTGCAGGAGGAGGCGATTACAGAAAAGATTGAGAGGCTAAAGATCTGGTATTTCCTGTCACTACACCTTCCTGCCCTCAAGACACAACTGATTCACTAGTGCTGGAGAGCCCACCAGGCAAAACTTCCAGACTCAGTCCCCAAACACCAAGCAAGTTTGCTTGAACAACAACTCATCAAGGGTATATCTGAGCACAGTATTTTTCAAGCCACAAGCCATTAAGTCAATACAGTGCTTTCATTACTAACACTGTCTAAGAAATTACAGAAAAGAGAGCAGCACATACCTCAGCAATTAGGATACTTACGTGGGTGTGGGTGCCAGGTAATGCTGCAAGATTTACTTCTGTCCATATTTCACTGTTACTGTTGTTTAGTCACTCAGTTGTGTCCGACTCTGTGACCCCTTCCTCTGTCCATGGATTCTCCAGGCAAGAATACTGGAGTGGGTTACTAGTTCCATCTCCAGAGAATCTTCCTGATCCAGGGATTGGACCTGAGTCTCCCGCCTTGCAGGCAGAATCTCTACCACTGAGCCACTAGGGAAGATTTACTTCCTACTGTGGATCATTGTTTTCAAAAGGGTAAGTCAGTCACTGGCCTAAGTGTTATTTTCACGTTTTTATTCCATTAAAAACAAAACCTAAATCCATAACTCATAGAACAGAATACACTTATTAAAAGTTTAGACAGTGTACAAAAATAAAGTCTGGATATTTAATCCAAAGTTCAACATGAGTATAATCTTGTAAGGTGACTTCTTTCCTTTAATAAATAACACATTAAAATTTTACTATTCTGGAAGCAAATCATCTCCTAACTCTTCATCAGCAAAATCATCCTCTTCCATTCTCTTTTTGGCTGCAGTTTTGGGTCTTTCTATTTGAGGGCCAAGTGGATCCACATAGGAGGCATCTGGGTTTCAGAGCAGATGGTGACATTAGAGGAACAGGAAAAACAGCAAATGTAGAACCAGTTAGACTCATTGTCAACAGTGAGCAACCCGAAGTGAGCAGGAATGCCTCCCAAGTCACGAGAAGCTTTGTCTGTGTTTCAGAAACTCCTACTGACCCCCAGATGGACGCGTCTGCCCCTCTGCCATCCCAGCAGACCCACAGGCACTCACCTGGCTCCTTGTTGCTGCTGCTCTCATAAGGCTCGTCTGTGCCAGGCAGTGCTCGGAGCTGGGCACTCAGTCGCTCGCCTTTGCTGCCAGCGCTACAGTTCTGGCCACTGTCTGGAAACAGAAACAACAGGTGTTGAACACGCTGGGGGAACACCACACTGCATTATGAATCTTACAGTATAGTTATCTGCCAAAAAACAGGCTGGTTGTTTCATCTGACAGCCAGTTTCCAAGGAATGTAATTCTCGTCTTCTGAGATTTTTAAGAAATCCCCTGGTGGGAAGCTCTACTATAGTCAGAGCATCACTTGAGTAGTCCTTACATGGCTCACATCCCACCAGGTGCTGGAGACACTGGCGAAGGTCTCCCAGTTTGGGGGGAGGGGCTGGGCCACCACCTGTGTGCAGCCTGGGAGCCACCCCAGCCTCATAGCCTCAGTGGGCTAGGAGGCCACAAACTCTCACTGCATGGCCGTGAGTCTGGTGGAAAAGTGGCAGCAGTGACCTCTCACCTACACAAGGTCATTCCTGTAAGATGCAGCAGTGGTTTCCCAGGTGTGGCCCTGGGACCACCACAGCTGGGACCCGGTCAGAAACACAAAGTCCCAGGCCCGTCCTGGCCAGCTCAGAGAGGCTGGGGTTGTATCTGTTTTAACCAGCCTTCCCAATGACTCTGATACACGATAAAACCTGAGGACCCCTCATGAGGAAGGGCACTGAGGTTTATAAAACAAATTACTGAGAAATAAGGCTACAATGAGACCAGTCTGATGCACAAAAAAGAACCATTTTCAAAGGCCCTCAAACATTTCAAAAAGAGCAATTTTGTACAAACTAATAATTCTGATTATATGTTCCCTATGGTACTCTCTCCTAGGCAACACTTTAAAACTCCAGTTGTAGGCATGGCATTTATTTCAACACACCACACTTAAACCAGCTCAGGTCTGGCCTCAACTGAACTCATGAAGAAATCCCTTTCCCCTTTATGAACTGTGATTCTCACCCAGACAGAACCACCAGAAATGTCCACGCTGAGATGTGAACGCACATCACTGGGTCTCCCAGGGCAGAAGTGGAAGTGGTAGGACTGGGCACCCTTTAACACACAGGCTGTGCTGTTTCTCAGTGAGCAAGTGAGAGTAGGGGACGCTGCTGAGGGTGGGCCATGTCCACGGGGGGCCCATGGTGCTGCAGGAGGGGCCCAGGAGGTGAAGTGGGGAGGAATCCAGGTGGTGCCACAGTCCCATAGACTCAGACCCTAAAGCCAGGGAGAGCCTGGCCCCGGGCTTGAGAGAACTGGAGGCAGAGGAGCTGACAGGCAGGCTCCGGGACAGTGTGGGGGCCTGGGGAGGAGGTGGGGCCATTGGCGATGACAGAAAACCAGGAACAAAAAGGCAAGTGTCGGAAAAGTGAAGCAAGAGAGCCGAGTGCCACCCAGGGCCAGGCCCTGATACCTGGCCCATCGGGAAGCCCAGCTTCAGCTCCCAGAAGCTTGTTTGTGCACCAGGACTGCATGTTTGTGTTGGGCTGACATGAGCTGGATGAGAGAAGGGAAAATTTGCTAAGAAATAGCAGCAGCAGCAGTGGGGAGGCCCCCAGGAGGCCCTTCTCCACACAGCCTTGGCCCTCCTCGGCCTGAGGCAGCATCCCAGGGCCTGGGGACACTCTCTGGGGCTGGACACTGTCCTCCAGGCTCTGACTCAGCTTCAGCAGCTCTCAGGACACCTGGCTAGGGGGGCCAGAGCTTCCAAAGTGGACTTTAAACGTGAGGCCTTCTAGGGGCCTCAGCCACACCGCACAAGCCCACGATGACCCGGGAAGGCAGTCTGGTGGTGGGTTTGGGAGGAACCAGTTGCTTACTCTGAACCGAGGATTTCTAGAGGGAAGCGTAGGATCTTGAACTTCAGTAAAGAACTGACGCTCCCCTAGGGTTATTCCTTAAAGGGACACCCAATTCAAATGCGCTCACAGCCCAGGAGCCTGCCTCCTAAGAGCAGGGGAGAGGGAGCAGAGGGCTGCTGGGGCCCTTCCTAGGCTCTTCTCAAGAACGCACAGGCTGATCCACAACTTCCCAGCTGCTGAGAACTGTTGGTGCACGCAGGCCCACGTTCCTCATCTACAACCCCAATTCCAAACAGCGTTAAAGCAGGTTTCTGGGGGGAACAGCTTCGTGTCAAGAATAAAACCTGCCTTGACCTGACGCTATCCTGGGCCATTATTTATCCTTGGTGTGAACATTCCCATTTCACTGAAGTAATGAGATGTCACCTGATACTGAGGTGACCCCAGGACTGTTACATAGCTGCGGTTCCCCTGGAGTAGTGGGGCTGCCCTTCGGGGCATCCAGGCACCCTGCTGCCTGCAGTGGCTGCACACACCTGGGGAGCAAAGCCCCGCCTTCAAGGAGAGGCTGTCTGGGCCATGTCCCACTCCGCCAGGCAGCGCCCACAGTAGATCAGGGCTAGTGGGTCCTTCCAAGTCGACTGATCCTGACTTCCTTGAGGGCAAGGGCCCTGTTTCATGTCGTTGGCACCCAGCGTGCAGCCAACAGTAATGAAGGGATGAAAGAAAGGCATCCCTAAGCTGTGGGCCAGGCCTGCCTGCGTTGTGACCCCTGGACCACAAGCAGACAACAGGATGAAGTCAGTTCTGTGTGCATGGCGGGGCTAAGTGTGGACACAACTCGGATCCCAATTTAGCACTTGGTTTTCTAATTAGTTTCCTTAAAACCACCCAACTTTCCCTAAATATCACTTCTACTACCCCCTGAAATAGAGAAAGAAGGCGGATTCTTTTGACGGGGGTTGGGGGGTGGGGGTGGTGGTTGGGGTGGCGGGAAGGAGGAGGAAAACATAACAAATCTTCTTATTAAGTAACGATGTTACAACAGTCACAGAGCAGGAACTCAGGAGCAGCCCAAAGCAGCGGGGTTTGCGTGGCTGGTCCAGAGGCATGCTGCCCAGTGCCCAGGCTGGCACCAATTTTGCATTGACATGCAGAGGTCCATCAGCATCCTGTGAGACCCCTCCTTACAACAACCATCTGAACACTGTGACACAGCAAACCTCACTGGTATGGACGCTTGCGATGATCTACACAACACAGACCATTTACTCATCAATCAGCAGAAACAGGGCTGGTTCCTTAACAACTAACGCCTGCAAACACCTGTTCATAATACAGCAGGCTGATGCTTAGAAAAGTAACTTTAAGTGAGATAAGTGACTAAAAGTGAAAGTAAGTGAGGCTTGCTGTATATAAAAAAACAAATAGGATGTTTCTGGATTGTTTCAAGGGGTTGCAGAAGCCAGTGCACTAGGATCTGCCCACCCTAGCCTCTCCAGGGAAATGGACACTCACCACTGCCCGCACTCCCATCTCTCCGGCCGCGGGGACACCCGCTGCTGTCCCGGCCAGACTTGATGCGCTAGAGCAAGAAGACCACATGTTAACAACGACACGCTGGACACAAGTCCTGCTTCAGTGAAAATAAGAATAGATGATATCCTGCAGGGACCACCATAGCCAAGTGTTGATTTATTGTTAAAACGCAGCCCCCAGGCCTGACTGGTCCTGCCTCCCAAGCTGGGTTCATGTGACCTGTCCTGGAGTTGGTCCCACAGGAGGAAGGCCCGGCTGTCCTGGAAATGAGGCAGGAACGTGGAGACCCCAGTCCCACTACACACACGGATGGCACTTGGGATTAACAGGGCAGGATCACCCATGCTTCTGCAAGTAACTTAAAAACCAAGTACTTTCCAGATGTGAAAGCTCAGATCTTAAACACAGCAGCTAGAGGTGGAGGGAGAAGGGGACTTGAGAGTGGGCTGTTTCTGCTTTAGCCTCATGTGACAACACTGGACCAGAACTGTTTCAGGGGGAAAAGGACAGCAGGGCTTTAAAATTCACCTTCCACAGTAAAGGCAGTATTAAATCTCACAAACACCTAAGGTCTGCCCAACAGTCTACTTTCCTAGATATAAAGCACCCATAAGTCATTAGAATTATCTCCAAACTGTGACATTCTTAGATTTCTTTCTGAATCTTATGGTTATTCTGTGTTTTGCCCAAGTTAGAATCTTTGAATTAATACTGAACCTGCCTCCAGCACTATCAGTTTCTTGTATGTATAAAGGTTTGTTGAGAGAAAACAGTATTCAGTAAATAGAAACAGAGAGTGTTGGACAACTATTTACAACTGAATTAAATTTTCTCAACAAAGGTTGATATCTTATTTAGATCTTTAATACTATGAACATAATTCCATAAATAACTCAAAGGACACATTATTTACACCCTCAAACCCAATAACTCTCCAATTTATTTATAAATTATCAGGTCATGGATGGGGTTATTGATAATGTAGTCTGCTAGGAAGAAGAAAACACTTTTTCTCCATGATCCAAGACTCAAGTCTGTACAGTGAAACACTCCTAAAACTCCAAATATAGGTAAACAAGTTCAAATTATTTTCTATTAAAAAGAAACCTCACTGGGAACCCCATCTCTCCCTTTGCTTCCACAGACAAAAGAAAACCCAAAGATGATGTAACAAAATAAAAATATTTATATCTATACTCAGATTATAGAAACTTGGTTTTCATCTGTGCTTAGATGTTCAGTCATGTCCAACCCTTGCAATCCCATGGACCATAGCCCACCAAGCTCCTCTGTCCATGGGATTCTCCAGGCAAGAATACTGGAATGGGCTGCTGTTTGCTCCTCCAGGGGATCTTCCCGACTTTAGGGATCTAACCTGCATCTCCTGTGTCTCCTGCATTGGCAGGTGAATTCTTTACCACTAGTGCCACCTCAGAAGCCCATAGATGAATAATTACCAGCATATTTAAAAACTTAGACAATGACAAAATAATTAAACTCGTAAAGACAAATGTCCATATAATCTTCCTCCCAGTAGGGAAGGAAGAGGGATACCTGGGGGCAGGAGGGACAGGTCCAGACTGGGGGAACCTTCTGGAAGAAGAGTAATGGAGCAGGTACAACAGTAACGGCTTACTGAGGGGCCCAGCCCCACAGCGAACAGGGCGGGTGCAGACACAGGCCCAGGGACACAGGCACATTTCAGGGACTGAGAAGCCTGTCTCATTTCTTTCTCAGCATGTGGTCTGTGCTGATGCCAGGAGAAGAGACGCTGCCATCTTCTCAGAGTTTCGACACCTCATAAAGTTCCTGGGAATCTGGACTGATCTGGGGGAGTGAGGTATGGATACAGGACTGACATGTGAAGGAAACAGCTATGTGACAGAACAGCCACAAAAAATGACCGGGGTCTGCATTCAGGGACACGGGAAGCTCCCCAGGTTGTTTTGCTAAGTAGGGGGAAAATGCAGGGTATAAGCAGTATTTTGTAAAAATCTCACTTTTGTAAAAAAAAAAAAAAAAGTTCCCATTTTAAAATGCATATTGAATATATGTTTGTATATATTTGTAAAAATGCTTGGGAATATAAATACCAAAATGATAATAATAGTGATCTCAAAGTCATGGTTTAATGATCTTCAGATTTTTCTCTACACATTTTAATTTGAATACTACTTACTAAAGTCATCTACCTATATTTTTAGAATAACACTTGTTTTTCCAATAATATGAAAAAAAAAGATGCCATTCCCATTTTGGGGGAAAAATGAGAGAAGAATGTAAACAGAGGAGTGTTGGAAGACGGCACCCTCCCTGCCATGAACACACAACACTGCTCACCCACAGGGACCCACCATGTGGCGCCCTCCGGCCACACTGTCGCCTGTCCCCCGGAGAGCCGCCACAGGACCCGGGGGTTGGGGTGGGGCTGCAAACTCTCCCAGTGACTGGATGTTGCTGACATCCAAGTATGTGGCCATTTTCTAGCAACGCCAGTGACAGACTGGGACAAACCTGGTTTCACTGTGGACAGTTTCCGAATGCTAACTGGGGGTAAGAAGGACAAAAGCCCAGGGTTCTGTCCACCACAGGGCTTTTATTCCGTAAGAGTTAGAGCCTTGTCTTAGAACAAGGAACAGATGTTCACAAGTTAAGAATCCTTAAGAAGACTGACTTCAAATTCAATAGAAAACAAAACTGAAGGCCTTTTTTTGTGGCTTCAGCTCCAAAAAACCCATGAACGTGGCTGTACCTTCCTGCTCACATCTCAGCTCATACCTTCCCGCCTCTGCACCAGGCCCTGAGCTCCAGCCACACCCTCTCTGAGGACCACACTGTGTCTATGGGCTGGGCAGAAGTGACCTGCATTCTTTTTATTCTCCCACCAGGTGACCAGCTTCTGGAGCACCTTCCCCATTCGACTGTTTCCTGAACAGGTGAACCTAGGACTAGCACAGAGCGATGGAAGCCCACAAGGCCCCCAAGCCTCAGCAAAAGGCACCAGAGCCTCACCTGGAGAGTGTCGTCCAGCCCAAATCACTACATGTTTTGCACCAAAGATAAATGTTATATGGGTTATCCTCTGGTTTTCTTTCTTCAACTTTGTAAATGCAATAATATATAAAATGTGCAAAATATTCTTGCTACTTTTATTACAATTTCCTTTACAGTCAATTTACAGCTGTGCCTTTAAGAGTTCTTCACATGGACTCTCTTTCCATTTAAGAAATATAGCCAAAAAGGTTTCTGCTCAAATAGCTTTTGGAAACAATTGGAAATTTAGGGATAAGTACCAACTACATTTTATATTAATTTTGAATGTCCCACGGTATTTTAAGTTGGCCAAAACAAACAATTTCTTGAAACTGTTTGATTTCTCTGGGGGGGGGGGATGGGAATGACAAATATTAAGACAGGTATTCTTTATTTATTAATGTTACAATATAACTGCTTTTTACAATGTTGTATTAGTTTCTGCTGTACAACAACATAAATCAGCTGTATATGTGCATATAACTCCTCCCTCTTGGGGAATTCTCTTTTTGAATATTTAAGAATTTAGAAATTCGATTTCTAAAATTGAACAAAGTATGAATATGTTTCATTTTTGGATGAGCAATGAAAACTTCCTGCATTGTGTAAACTGTCTCACTCCCATCCTCTTTTGCCTCCTAGTCATTCCCTTTTATTCTCTACTTCTCTCTAGTTTGGGCTAACATTTTTCTCTTTCTTGTATTTAAAATATTCAGTCTTCAATTCCTGCTCTTCTTGTTTTGCTCTTTTCCGGTTGTACAGCAAAGTTTCACAAATTTCTTGCAACTCATGTTTTTATGTTCAGGAAAGCAGAAATACAAAATGCTGAGAACCCAGCACTGCTGGGGGCTGCAGTGTCCCACCCTGCCCAGCTGTTTGTTGCTGCCCCCAAGGAACAGGGTGCAGGCTCCCTCCAGGCCCAGGAACTCAACCCAGAGCACAAAGGGAGAACAGTCATCTTCTCCATAAATGTTCCAGAAAAGGACACACTCCTCTGAAAAGTCAGTCCACAGAAATGAACTTGAGCTTTAATATCTTATACAGGATCTAGGGGCTTGGCGAGATCCATTATCGTGACCCACATAAACCTGAATCCATTTACCTGTCCTTCTGTGGCAGTGGTTTAGTCACTAAGTCATGTCTGACTCTTTGTGACCCCATGGACTGTAGTCCTCCAGGTTCCTCTGTCCATGGGATTTCCCTGGCAAGAATACTGAAGCGGGTTGCCATTTCCTCCTCCAGGGGATTTTCTCGACCCAGGAACTGAACCTGTGTCTCCTACAATGCAGGTGGATTCCTCACCGTCTGAACCACCAGGTCTACACAAATCCTTCTTCATTTGAAAACAGTTTTTAAAGTCCATGGCCTAATTTATTTTGTGTTTACTTTTCCCTTTAAATCAGACTTTGTATCCTAAGCTGGTGTTTGATCATTTGAAGGTAACCCTTCAGAAGCATAACTCTAGACCAGTGTTTCTTGAACATCGTGGATTAAAAAATTACCTGGAGAACTTATTTTTAAAACACAGACTCTTGGACTCCAGAGATCTAATTCCGGGGCCAGGATAGGTATAGGGCGGGGCCCCTGCTCTGTAAGACTAAGTTAAAGTTCTTTTAGCTTGATGAGGTTTTCCCAGGTGGTGCAGGGGTAAAGAAAGTGAAAGTAGCTCAGTCATGTCCGATTTTTTGCAACCCCATGGACTATAGAGTCCATGGAATTCTCCAGGCCACAATACTGGAATGGGTAGCCTTTCCTTTCTCCAGGGGATCTGCCCAACCCAGGGACTGAACCCAGGTCTCCTGCATTGTAGGCAGATTCATCATCAGCTGGGCCACAAGGGAAACGGAAGAAACTAGAGTGGGTAGCCTATCCCTTCTCCAGGGGATCTTCCCGACCCAAGAATGGAACTGGGGTCTCCTGCATTGCAGGCGGATTCTTTACCAACTGAGCTATCAGGGAAGCTGCCTCCTAATGAAGCAGAGGTAAGAGACACAGGTTCAGTCCTGGGTCAGCAAGATCCCCTGGAGGAGGAAATGGCAACCAACTCCAGAGTTCTTGCCTGGAGAATCCAGGACAGATTTTAAAAAGAATAAAACAGATCACATCCTCCAAGCAAACACAAGATAACCACATTTTGAAAGCAAATATGGAACTTGGGTTTAATTACCTAAGGTAATTATCTAAGTTCTTGAAAAAGTTTAAGCTTAAAGAATATATTTCTTTCTATGAAGGACAGATACTCAAAAATAACACTAAATTTTTAAATAGTCTCAAACACAGGAGGGAGTACTCACTTTCAGAAGTAAAAATACTGCAGGGAACACAAACACATACAACCCTTCAGGCAGCAGCACTATTCTCAGTGCCATGTCCTACTATACAACAGAGCAGCCCAACAAAAAACCACCACTGCTATACACGAGTCCCTGCATCTTGGTTCCCACAGGCATGGACTCTCCAGCTGAAGTCAGGTCTATAAATTAACCTACGGTTATTTGTAGTGGGAAAATTACCATTGTTAGTCTATTAGTAGCCACCCACTAAGGACTACACTGAATCTAATCCACTTCCTCTGATTAAGAACAAGGTTCTGACAGAAATTTATGCTAAAACTACAGTTTCAGTTATCTCTCCTTTCATGCTAGAGCATAAAAATAATTTCAATTTAGTTTTATTGACAGAAGCCCTGATATCACTCAGATGAGCACAAAAGGCTGATGTTTTCAGAACCAACAGACAGCAGGTTTCAGCTCATTCATGTGAGATACCTGTTCTCTGATTTCTTTCATTTTTTCCAATCTCTTTAGTTTTGTTGCATATTCTTGAACTTCTTTCAATCCAATGTCTGTGCAGAGACGGACCAAGAAACGTAGACCTAAATTATGAAAACCATTTTCAGAGAAGTGTTTATACATGGTGTTCAAAGAACAAATCAACATACTCAATCCTCGGGGACACAGTCTGAATGATGCTCACAAACAGTGTTTGTTTCTCCTGAAAAATCTCTGCAGTTTGCATTCCTGGCCTTCCAAGAAGTGGCCTCCTTGAAGGAGGGCTTAGAACGACTTGGCACACCTGCCCGCTGCCCTTCAGGGGAGACCATGACATCTACAATTCGAGCCTTTAGCTCCTCACCTGTTTCTCCTTTATGCATTTACAACTCCTGATATGTTATATATTTATTGTCTTTTCCTTCCCACTAGAATCCAAGCTCTACAAGGTCAGGATTTTCATCTGTCTTGTTTTCTGCCACGTCCATAGGACAGGAACAGTGCCATGTACCAGCACTGCAGTCACCTGATGACCTTTCTGGGTTCATCAGAAAAATACTCTGCTCAAAGTGAGGCTGCACATGGGTGCAGGTGTTTCTCCTATGCTAGCATCAAGGTAGGCTACTGATTATACCTGTTCTGAAAATTACCCAGGCCCAAGTGTCCTGGACATTCCCTGTGGCATAGATAATCGTTCGACTTTTATAAGGAATCCTAAACTCTCTTTAAAGAAAGAAATGTGGCCTTGCTGGGAGGCGCTCGCTCTGCCGTACAATGCAGAGGTGCTGTGACTACTGTGGTGGTCCTTCACCCATGTCAAGTGCGTCCCCAGGGGACACCTGAAAGCACCCAACAGAAGGTATGCAGCTGGTACTCTGTGGGTGGAGGCCAAGGATGCTGTTAGACATTCCGACCACCCCACAACAGAATTATCCAATCCCCAAAATCAGTGGTGCAGAGGCTGGAAAACTCTGCCTAGCAGACTGCTGGGTTTCCATTTCCAAAATGGAATTACTATTACTACTACTATAATGGGCTTCCTTGATAGCTCAGCTGGTAAAGAATCCACTTGCAATGCAGGAGACCTGGGTTCAGTTCCTGGGTTGGGAAGATCTGCTGGAGAAGGGATAGGCTACCCACTCCAGCATTCTTGGGCTTCCCTTGTGGTTCAGCTGGTAAAGAATCTGCCTGCAATGCGGGAGATGTGGGTTCAATACCTGGGCTGGAACTACTATAATGATTATTCTATCACTGCTCCCATTTAATATCTAAAGCATCAGTTTCCCAGGGTGGCCAAGCTTAAGAATTATATTAAAAGTTGTTAAAAAAAAAAAAAGAAACAGGAAAAAATCACACATCCAGGTCCACTGCAAACCTCAGGGAGACTCTCTGTGGGCTGGGCTATGGATTTGTGGTTTTTACAGGCTTTACAAGTAATCCCCATGTATCCTGTTTTTTTGACTGGTGTCTGGAAACTGCTGTGATCTAATGAACCCACATCTGAGCAGCATTACAAAACCCCTTGCTCCTAGGCTCCTTTCAAGGCCATAATTCTGAGCTCTGCTTTTCACAAAAGCCAAATTGACAAAAATATTACTGAAGGAACATGCAGCATATCTAACCCCTGGATTGGACTGTGCCATTGAAAACTTGGCCCAGAAAAGATCCGTTTTTACTGAAACGTGCCATTTTGTGTATAGTCACAAGGACAACATTCATAATGGTCTTTTCACACACGTATTCTACTTGTTGCAGGGATGTTAGCAGGAGTGCTAACGTTTCTCAGTGACCTTGCCCACCCTCCTAGGCATCTCAACACAACTGCAGCAAGAGCTGAACAGATCTGCTTGCTCCAAAAGAACTACTTCCTATTTGCTCATAAATAGTAAAGATTTCATTCATACAAACCACCGTGTTTTCTCTTTTTCCTTTAGCCTCAAGGCTGCTGCTGCTGCTGCTAAGTCGCTTCAGTCGTGTCCGACTCTGTGCGACCTCATAGACGGCAGCCCATCAGGCTCCCCCGTCCCTGGGATTCGCCAGGCAAGAATACTGGAGTGGGCTGTCATTTCCTTCTCCAATGCATGAAAGCGAAAAGTGCAAGTGAAGTTGCTCAGTCGTATCCGACTCTTGGCGACCCCAGGACTGCAGTCCACCAGGCTCCTCCATTCATGGGATTTTCCAGGCAAGAGTACTGGAGTGGGGTGCCATTGCCTTCTCCAATGCGTGAAAGTGAAGTCACTCAGTCGTGTTTGACTCTTCGTGATCCCATGGACTGCAGCCTACCAGGCTTCTCCGTCCATGGGATTTTCCAGGCAAGAGTACTGGAGTGGGTTGCCACTGCCTTCTCCAAGCCCCAAGGCTGCTCAGGGACAAATACAGTTTAGTGAGAATATACAACCTTGAATACAGTATTCTTCCCTGAAAAGTCCCATGGACAGAGGAACCTGGGAGGTTACAGACCAGAGGGTCACAGAGAGTCAGACACAACTGAGCAACTGAATAAACACACAGAATACAGTTATTTTGTCCTCTTCTGGATCCTGATCTTGTTGTTACTGTAACACTGCATTATTACTTCAAATTGCATCAAACCCACTGTGCAGTAAGATTGTGATAAATATTTTATACAAAGCCAACTGTATAAAAGGGAAATAAGGTATAACATAATGTTTAAAAATAATCTAATAAAAACTTCATTTGCTGTCAGTATCAGCAAGATTATTAGCATTCTGTTATCATAAACTCTAAAGGTATATTTTCAATCTCAAAAAGTTATATATTAAATGGATAGTTTAAAAGGCCTTTTCTATAACATACCAGAGTTTATAAACTTTAAAAAATCAATAATAAACCAAAATCTAGTCTTAAAATTTCATAAAGCTTTGAAATATAGATATCTTTGCTATAGAAGAGAATTAAGTGGTATATTTATTTGTTTTTAACCGAAGCCTTACTTTTAAAAAAATTCTTTTTTTTTGGCCAGGCTACGGAATTAGCAGAATTTAGTTCCCTGACCAGGGATTGAACATGGGCCTTCAGCAGTGAGTGGGTGAAGTCCTTTCCACTAGACTGCCAGGAAATTTCCCAATGATGTACTTAAATCCACCTACAATTAAATTCTATAAAAATGTGTGCTAAGTCACTTCAGTCTAACTCTTTGTGACAATATGGACTGCAGTCCACCAGGCTCCTTTGTTCATGGGATTCTTCAGGCAAGAATACTGAAGTGGGTTGCCACATCCTCCTCCAGGGGATCTTCCCAACCCAGAGACTGAGCCTGTATCTCTTAACATCTGCTGCATTAGCAGGCAGGTTCTTTACCACTAGCACCACCAGGTACTTGCATAGTCAATTTTTCTGATCCTATCATCACATATTTGAATACATGTACCAAAAGTTATAGGTTGGTATCTACATATGCAGCTACTGTAGCAAAGGTAATTATTACATCTTTAGACATAAAATGTGAGAACCTATACCCTCACAAGTTATAAACTGTAGTCCCACTTACATTCTACATTTTCTGGAAATTTTCTGTGAATATCTTTATAAGTGTCTAATGCTTTCTGGTAGTTACCTATAAGTAAAAGAGAAAACAAACAAACAAGCAATTATAGAAATTCACAGGATTCAGCCAAGGACTAATTTAAATTCCATATGCTGGCACCACTTCACTGGTTTAGAAGAATGACTTTCATACTTGCCACAAATGTAAGTAACCACTCTTAATACAACCTCTGGAAGAAAATGCACAAATAAATTTGAAAAAGGAATAAAAGCAGATGTAAACCAGTGATGGCCGAAACTTAGTTCTACTTCTTGTTCTACTTCTTAAAATAATTTGAGAGACTAATTGCAATGTTATTCACCTGGAAAAGATGAAAAATAACTTGTTTTGCAGTTTTTATTTTGAAACATTAAGAAGTTTATAGGAGGCATTTTATTTTGTAATAAAGTAATTTAGCTTCACATATCAGCAAAGAATAAAAAAAAGTGAATTTTGGATCAAAGATGTTTGCGAAAATCTCAGGAAATAGCTTTGGCCCTGTGTAGGCCTCCGTGTACAAGAGGGCGACCGCCCTCAGAGTCTGGCGAGAATGACCAAGGTGAAGCAGGAGCGTCCAGCTCGGCTTTGCCGGGTTAGCTGAGGCAGCTTCTCTTCCCCTAACCTACACATCGGAGCTCAGCCCAGAGGACCTCACACACACACTTCACAGACGGGCGTTCTGTGAGTTCAGGCAACTGATGTAATAAAATGTGTGTACACAGGTTATACTGCCAACAGGAACATAACTTTTTTCCTTATTGTGGTAACCACTGTGTCTTTCATATAATGCCTCAAATATGTGTGCTTATCAAAAGTTAATATTAATAAATACACAAAATTAGAACACATGTATATACATAATGACCTAAACGACAGAAAGAAGCAACATATATTAAAATGAATAAGAGCATTTACCACTTCTTCTAAAACAACTAGCTACCATCAGCTGCCATTTCACTTGTGTAGGCCTATAAAAGAAATAAATTAGATGAAATTAGATGAAACAAAAATAATCTGTGGTCATACAACTTTATAAAGCCATTTACCTATACTATCTTCTGATTACTTTTTGATATATGATTAGATCATTTTGTTATTAAAAACAGCATATGTATAATGTCCTTCACCATCATCTGCTGTATTTTGGTATCAGGAGATTTAGATTCAGAGTCCTTCAACCTAACTCACACCTTTATTTAGCTGTAAGAATAAAGCTCATCAATCTGGGTAAAGTTCTCAGCATTCTATAGTAAACCTTTGCCAGTTCTTTGGCTTAGTACCTCGGGCTTGGAAACTGAGCTTTAGGCTTGCAAATTTAGTACCTAAAGGCAATTTTTGACCTTGTATTTGAACAATTAGACTTCAACTAAAAATAAAGTAAAAAAGAATTCTACTCATCCTTTTTTTATCCCCTTAAAAAGAAATAAATGAATTTTTTTTCTAAAATAAACATGACCAGGATTTCTAAAGACTACTATTAAAAATTTCTAAGAAAAAATTTGACAAAATAAAAGACTAGGGAATAATTAATGTTCTCCTCACTTTATTTTTCCAAATCAAATATGTAGTTGATTTACAGTATTAGTTTCAAGTGTACAGCATAGTGATTCAAATGACTCCATTTAAAGTTGTTCTAAAATATAGGCTATATTCCCTGTGCTGCACAATATGGCTTTGTGTCTTATTTATTTTATCCTCATAACCACTCCCTCCCCACCTTGTCCTCCACCTCCATTTTCCCCACATTTAATGTTAAAATTCAGTTAGGCCAAATACAAAGCAGAACATGGTATAACCCAATTATTTTTGAATCAGACATGTATAGAACATTCTGATATGAACTTAAAGCCATCTTTAAAAGTTTCATTCTTAATATATAATATATGGAGAAGGCAATGGCAAACCACTTCAGTGTTCCTGCCTTAAGAAAACCACAAACAGTATGAAAAGGCAAAAAGATATGATACCAAACTGTATAATGCATATCAATTATAAATTGAGACAAGTGAAACATTTCTATTAGGGTTCTTTCAGAAATTAAACCCAGCCCTTGGACTGAGATAGTAATTTTCTAATTGACAAAGAAATAATAGTTGCTTGCTGAGATGTGAAAAACATGAAGTACCTTAAAGAAGTTTTTTTTTTTAACTTGTGCATAAAAAGTAAATATATTTATCACAATAAAGACTGAGTCAAATGAAACACAGAAAATGGAAATGACGAATGAATGTTCACTATAACTGTTCAGGAGAGCAGCACGTCTATCAGATTTCAGGTATTTAACTAAACACAAAATCATAACAGTTACTTACTGTATAAGAGAAGCTCTTTCAAAGTACTGAATGGCTTTTTCACAAAACTGGGTGTCAATGTAATAGGCCCCGAGCCACTCGATGACCTCAATGTTGGACGGGAAATACCTATATGACTGAAGAGTGAACTAGTCAACAACGGTTCAGTCTGCAGCATTTACCCACTGGCCACAGTAATTTATCCAGTGTGACATGTCTTAATTAAAACACACTAGCTGTCAGAAGCACTGTACAAGCTTTGAAATTGCAAAAGATTTGGAGAACTTAAGATTCGCTTGACACATTTTTCATTTATCTGTAAACATCTTTTTAATGTACTGATACACAATCTGAGTCAAATTAAATATGTAATAGATTCAAAAGCAATGAAATCATCCTTCAGGAGAAAAATGAGTTTGAACTTTTTATTTTTATTTTTTATTAAAATCAATCAAAAACTAACTTTATTTCCACAGATGCTTTACTTTAAATCACTACTCATTTAAAAGCTAATAAGCATTTCTAATTTCTAAAACTTAAAAGGCCTGCTGTCTCCTTTAAAATAACTCATGGAAGGTAGGCGAGACCACATACCCACCTCGTAGTAGTACTGGAACGCTTGGGACTTATCCCCCTCGCTGTCATACAGCCCTCCCAGTTTAGACAGGGCCCTGGAGTCAGTGGGAACAACGCTGATCAGCTGCATCAACCATTCCATAGCTTGACTGGGATCTTCCATTAACTCGTATCTTAGACAATTTTAATTAAGGATAACATAATTTTTCTAAATTCATTGATCAAGAAGCAAACCTAAAGCCAACATTTCAATAAAAATGTTTCTTAGTCTATACTAATGTGCTATGTAACACTGTTTACTCCAGGTTTTCTTCAGAGATGAGGATGAAAAACGGGGTCTCACTGGAAACAGCACTTCTGTCCCTGTGTACACCTTGCTTTTCCTTCTGCTTCATCACTACCCACTAAGATCGCCACATTTCTACAAGAATTAACAGTGTGCTGTTTTATTCAACATCTTATCCAAAATTTGTTCTTAACAAAGACACGTGGATGCTGTGTTCAATTATTCACCCTCTCTTAACATGAGCAACATTTTAAAAGAATGGTTTCTGTGTACTTTCCGATGAGTTTTTTTCTAATTATAGTACAAGCCCAAGACAGCTTTTTGTAGCTCTGTGTCTTGTAAATCCTCTGCATACATTAAAATAATTTATTCATACCAATACTTACAGACTACTAATTATTTTGTATTAGCTACCTTAATGAAAATATTTCAATCCAAAATTTCACTGAAAAATAAGTCTTCTATTTTTAATGATGACAAACATGACACCACAAGAAAAACATAAAAATAAGGAAATGTATTCAAATAGCCTCAAACACATCAATTGTTTGTCTGGATCCAAACTGATCAGGAAGAAGACACCAGCAGGTCATAACAGTGACATCTCAGGAGAAAAGAACTCAACAAAACAAAAAAGGCTAAAAGAAATAACAAACACTATCTGCTCTACAACTAAAATTTTTTAGCCAAAAAATTTTATCTACCCTACCAGAAGAACAGGAGACAATATGTAAAACATTATTATTTCTGATTTTTTGGCACAATGAACAGGTTGTAGGATCTTAGTTTCCTGGCCAGGAATCAAATCCAGGGCCTGGCAGTGAGAGCATACAGTCCTAACCACTGGGCTACCACGGAGCTCCCTGAAGGATCTAATTTATGCTCAGTGAAGAGCTTGTGTGGACTTGATATGACACCCAATTACTTCAATTATTATTTCTAAAGATTAATAATAGCTGCCACTTCTAAATAATTCCTCCTATAACGCACATGACCCTTTAAAACAGGATCACTCAAATAATATTTTCATCACATATTAAACTGATAGCTAGATTTTAAAATATATCCCCATCAATTACTTCACTGGTTAAGTTTATCTAGTAAGTCACCAGCTGAGTGAATTAATGAAACCATTCTTAAGGAAGATACACATTTGCTATCTGGTAAAGGACTTGGGCGCTGTTTCTTAGGATTGCATGAAGTTTCAGGAAACAGTCCAAAGCTTCATCAAGCCGGTTTAGCTTCTTATAGGTAAGGCCTCGAAAAGAAGGAAAAGAAAAAACATAAATTATAAATACTAGCACTCGTAGTAATTTTCTCAAAGTAACAGAATGAATATTTAAACATGGTAAATATTCATCCAGAAAACAAAATAAAAATGAACACAATTTGTTAAAAAGGGAGAGAAGATAGGAAATTCCATTGATGTTTGGGAGACACCAAACATGCCCAAAGCTTTCATAATTTAAAATGGGGAGTGGGGCAGGAATGACAAATGGATAGAAAGGATATAACAAACAGTTCAGAAACGAGCTGGGTTACAGAATTCAGTCAGTGGGCATTTGAGGTTGAGGACAGCTAAGGAACAAGTCGTAAAAGTGGGAGGACAAGTGACCAAGTATGATGAAAAACCCAGAGTCCTCTCGAATTTTTCCTTTTTTTTGAATAAATTCATAATTTATTCAAAAAACAGAAAAAACAAAGCTATATAAGTATGAAAAGAAAACAGAAGAAAATGATTTTGTAATCTTGAGGTGGGGAAGGGCTTCATAAAGCAATAAACAAATAAGCTACAAGTTTTCAAAAGCCAAATATGACTACATAAAACACAGAAAAATTCCCTTTCACGAAAGAACTAATAAAGCTCCTTCAAGCAATGGACTAGGAGGCACATTTAAATGCATGAAGAAGCTAAAACAGGTGCCTGGTGAGCGACCTCCTGCCCCAAGGGCTCTACACTTGCCCTTCTTCTACCTACCCCTTCCTTCACATGCAGCTTCACTGTCTGCCTATGCCACTAAAACTGCTCATTCCTCCCTGCCAGCTCCTCTCACCCAGCCCCAACCCAGGAGGGTGGAATAAAAAGGGCAACTTTCCCATTTTACTCACCAATGTTATAAAGCGCTTCAGTGCAAGAACAGTCATTTCTTAGAGCCTCTTTATAGAACTCGGCTGCCTTCTCATAGTCTCCACTTGCAAAGACTGTATTCCCTTTATTAGTAAGAGCCGACGGATTATATCTGTCAGAGTTCACAGCTAAATCTGCATAGCTACTGGCTTGTGCAAATTCATTTTCCTAAATAAAGTATCAAACACACAAATTACCTGAAGCTCTTCACACCTTCTCTGACTCTTCTGAGATTACAGACATGATAAATGGACTTTCTGAAATTACAGATAGGAGAAATACACATTTTACATATCCTGGTCTTGCCAGATTCATCCTACAGAAGAGTTTTAATCATCAAGAAGTTTCTTATGAATGACTTCTCCACAGTCATGGTCTGAACACCCCACCACTCAGAAGTCAGTGGCTCGATCTCCTGTCACCATATGAGCTCCCCACGCCTACAACACCCAGACAGCTACCAAGGCACCAACTGCCCCCACCACCACCCTGGCTGCATGGCCCATGGATCCCTGCACCACCACAGTCCACGGCCTCCACTGTATCCCCAGTGTCACTCTGACACTGCCTGACAAGGACACGGCCGTCCTTCACCTGCCCTGTGCAGGCCTCTCACATAACCAGCAGGGAAGGTCCTCAGGGTCAGTTGAGGCATCAAGTGATGGCATGAAGGCCAAGCCCTTTCTCTCCCCTCCCTGCCCCTATAGGACCCCTACCTCCAGCCTGGGATCTCTGTTCTCCCGCACCGGCTCTCTGCTCTCAAGAATCCTGCTTCCCTTCGTGCCTCCCACCCATCAGAGTCATCACACTGTGAGCTTCTCCTCTCCTGTCTCCATCTGACTGGCACTCTGGCCTCCTCAATCCCCACCCTGCACTCTGTGCCCTACTTGCTCCCTGAACACACAGCTGCTGTCTTCATACCAGAGCTGGGCCTTCAACAACAGTCACTCTCACAGTTCTGGAGGCTGGAGGGCAAGGATCGAGGGGCCAGCAGGCCTGGTGTCTAACAAGGGCCATGTCCAGACCTGCAGGTGCCCACTTGCTGTGTCCTCAGAGGGCAGGGCTCTGGTCTCCTCTTCTAACAAAGGCACAAATCCCCTCACAGCCTTGGCTAAACCTAAGCCCCTAGCTCCAAATACCATCACATGGGGTGTGAGGGCTGCAAATATGAACCTGGGGGAGATGATCCTCCTATTCACGGCATCTATTATCAAAGCTTAAACCTCCAAGAGACAACCAGCCAAGTCCATCTCTCATCCTGACGTCCCAGCTGGGATCAGTTCCAAGGTCCTCATTCCAGGACAGCCCTTGCCCTCCTGTCCACAAAGCCAGTCCAGCACCCCTGGACCTCACCCTGGTGTCATGCTCCCCCAGCTCCTCCAGAGCCTCGCCTTGGCACCAGCACAAAAATACATGGCTCCAATACGTGCTTGTGAAAAGCAGAACTCACCAAGTAATACAGGAAAGAGAGGTTGGTTGCAGCTGCACTCTTCACTCTACTGTCCTTTTTTTCAAACATTTTTAAGGTCTCCACAGCCTAGAAATGAAAAATCTGCAAGTTGTTACCCTGATAACATGACAGCACTTAGACTGACGTAGGGGACAAGATTAGCGTACCTGGACAGAGGACCCGGAAAGGCCAGGGGTGGCTAGCGTGTTAAGGAGAACAGGTGACAGGTCAGGAAATCAGTGATTATCAGGACTTGTGAAAAAGGACAAACTAGAAGCAGTTAAAATTTCACAAAGGTCCCCTCACTTCAAGGCAAACAGATGGAGAAACAATGGAATCAGTGACAGACTTTATTTTCTTGGGCTCCAAAATCACTGCAGACAGTGACTGCAGCCATGAAATTAAAAGCTCCTTGGAAGAAAAGCTATGACATACCTAGACAGTGTATTAAAATGCAGAGACACTGCTTTGCCAACAAAAGTCCATATAGTCAAAGCTGTAGTTTTTCCTGTAGTTATGTATGGATATGAGAGTTGGACCATAAAGAAGGCTGAGCACCAAAGAACTGATGCTTTCAAACTCTGGTGTTGGAGAAGACTCTTGAGAGTCCCTTGGACTGCAAGGAGATCTAACCAGTCAATCCTAAAGGAAATCAACCCTGAATATTCACTGGAAGGACTGATGCTGAAGCTGAAGCTCCAATACTTTGGCCACCTGATGAGAAGAGCTGACTCATTGGAAAAGACGCTGATGCTGGGAAAGATTGAAGGCAGGAAGAGAAGGGGGAGACAAAGGATGAGATGGTTGGATGGCATCACTAACTCAGTGGACCCAAGTTTCAGCAAGCTCCAAGAGATAGTGAAGGACAGGGAAGCCTGGCATGCTGCAGTCCATCGGGTAGCAAAGAGTTGGACACAACTGAGCGACTGAACAACAACAAGAAATAGTGAAGTTATGAACACAACTGGTGGGTCCACAGACGATTAGATTTGGCTGAGGGAGCAATGACAGTGGTTCTGTGAACCTGTGATGTAGTCAGTGTTTACCTAAAGAAGACCATCTTCTCTAAGAGAACAATTAGAAAAGTCAGATAACTCACTAAAAATACTTTTGAGGGCACTGGAGAGCTACTGAGGCAACAGAATTTGAAGCCAAGATTCAACAAACACTGAGCCTAAATAAGCACAGTGAAAGAAAAGGCTGAGAAACATTCTTAAAACATGAGGGCCCTGTGGATGGAGGTGAAGAGAGGGACAGACATGATTGCAGCCCCAGGAAAGGAGACACAGCTGAACAGCCTCAAAAGTGGGATAGGAGCGATTCCGGAGCATTACAAAGTGACCTGCTGCAGATCCAAATGTGACTACACTCTGCAGCAAGAAGACTTTAAAGCATGTTCTTAACCCTCTGCAAGTTTGAGATGTCCCGACCAAGCAGGACACATGGGATATCAGACTTAGAAGAAATAACAAAAGTATTTAGAACCTCCAATATCCACTTAAAAACATGGACAGAATAAAAACATATTTCATATTTTAAGATTCTAAACTATAACATTCTGAAAAGACTACATAATAGTGAATAGTGATTAGTGAAGTCACTCAGTCGTGTCCAACTCTTTGTGACCCCATGGACTGTAGCCCACCAGACTCCTCCATCCATGGGATTCTCCAGGCAAGAATCCTGGAGTGGGTTGCCATTTCCTTCTCCAGGGGATCTTCCCGACCCAGGGATGGAACCCAGGTCTCCCACATTGCAGGCAGATGCTTTAACCTCTGAGCCACCAGGGAAGCCTGACTACATAATTAAATTCTAATAAAAGGAACATTCTCAGGTATTTTTGGCTCTGAAGTAGGCAGTTTTCAAAACGTTCTTTACATGTTTTATGAATGTATCCAACATTTGTTTTTACAAGTAAAATAATATAAATGTATTTATAAATGAAACTGATAAAAGTTAATAAAATTTAGTTGTAAATAGAAAAACAAATAATGAAAATAAACAGTGTTAGTTTGGGGTTTTTTATCCCCCCCAAGAAGAACTGTTGTGGCTATTCAGTTGCTAAGTCATGTCTGACTCTTTGTGGCCCCATGAACTGCAGCACACCAGGCTTCCTTGTCTTTCACTATCTCCTGCAGTTTGCTCAAACTCATGTCCATTCAGTTGGAGATGTCATCCAACCATCTCATCCTCTGTTTCCCCTTTCTCCTGCCCTCATTAGGAAAACAGGTAAATCTCTGTTTTGTTTTCTTTTCCTGGCTGATGCTGTCTGAAGCTACAGGCTTCAGCTTTCCTGAATGTGTCCATCTACCAACACTGGCCTTCACCCTGTCCATGTGCAGCTCTAATGGAGTTCTTTCTCTGAGATAAAGATGACCTCCCTAGCGGTCCACTGATTAGGACTCTGTGCTTCCACTGTTGGAGGCATGGCTCCATTCCTGATCAGGAACTAAAATCCCTGCAAGCTGCCTAGCATGGCCAAAAAGAGAAGGAAATAGGAGTAACAGGTCAAAATTAAAAACATAGCATTGTTAAAGGAAATTATGTTTAGAAATAAAAATATTACTCTACTTCATAATAATCACAGGTAATAGTATTCTAGAAAAGAGTTTCATAATATCGCTTTGATCATGAAATTCCATCTAAACACTTTTTTTTTTTTGCTGGTTTTATTCATGAAATGAGAGCAAGTACACAAGCTGAGCAGACCCAGGGAGATGGTGACAACCAGGGGATCCAGCAGAGTTCCATCTCACCCACTCCACCCAGGGTCCCCGCCCCGCGGCTAACTGTATTCAGACCTACCCAAACACTAGGCTGTCAGAGCGAGCAGGCCTGGGAGGTGAGGGGGGCAGTCCCTGTGCATCTAAACACTTTTTTAAAACTTACTTGATTAAAGTCCTTTTGTCTCAGGTATGTAATTGCTTTGTTTATTTCCAGGTCATTTGCCAGCTCTACATACTGAGAGGCTTTCACAACTTCAACACACCTATAAAATAAAGCATAAAAAAGGTTATTTTAGGGGACTTCCCAGGTGGTACAGTGGTTAAGACTATGCACTCCCAATGCAGGGGGCATGGGTTAGACATGGGTCAGGGAACTAGACCCTACATGCTACAACTAAGAGTTCATATGCCGCAGCTCAAGACCCCTTGTACCCAACTAAGACCTGGCGCAAAATAAATAGATACGTAATTTTTAAAAACATTGTAACTTTTAGAGTGTCCTTTGCTAATTTACCATATAATATGATTTGCTTGATAAGCAGAAATCACTATTTGCAATTATTTATTCATTTTTCTAATAACAAAATTTTAAATCAATAAAACACCATGTCCATCCAATCACAGTGAATTTCTTTCTTACCAGTCATAACCTACAGCAAAGGATGTTTCAATTACAGGAGCAATAAGTTTTGCAGCTGTCATGATATACTTTTCTGCCATGGCTTTTCTACATCAAAAAAACAAAACAGTTTTATTTAGAAATACGGTATAAAAAGTTTCAATTTACTCCTTAAAATATAAATTTATGCTACTGGAGAAGAGCAGAGAAACAGCTCTAGAAAGAATGAAGCAGCTGGGCAAAAGCAGAAATGTTGATCAGCTGTGGATGTGCCTGGTAGTGAAAGTAAAGTCTGATGCTGTAAAGAACAATATTGCATAGGAAGCTGGAATGTTACACCTATGAATCAAGGTAAATTGGATATGGTCAAGCAGGAGAGGGGAGAGTGAACACTGAGATCTTAGGAATCAGTGAACTAAAATGGATGAGAATGGGTGAATTTAATCAGTGACCATTATATCTACTATTGTGGGCAATAATTCTTTAGAAGAAATGGAGTAGCCCTCATAGTCAACGTAAGACTCCAAAATGCAATACTTGGGGGCAATCTCAAAAACAACAGAATCATCTCGGCTCGTTTTCAAGGCAAACCATTCAATATCACAGTAATCCAAGTCTATGCCCCAACCAGTAATGCTGAAGAAGCTGAAGTTGAATGGTTCTATGAAGACCTACAAGACCTTCTAGAATGAACACCAAAAAAAGATGTCCTTTTCATCATAGGGGACTGGAATGCAAAAGTAGGAAGTCAAGAGACACCTAGAGCAACAGGCAAGGTTGACCTTGAAGTACAAAAGGAAGCAGGGCAAAGGCTAACAGAGTTTTGCCAAGAAAATGCACTGGTCATAGCAAACATGCTCTTCCAACAACACAAGAGACGAGTCTAGACATGGACATCACCAGATGGTCAAATTATTTGCAGCCAAAGTTGGAGAAGCTATATACAGTCAGCAAAAGACCAGGAGCTGACTGTGGCTCAGATCATCAGCTCCTTACTGCAAAATTCAGGCTTAAATTGAAGAAAGTAGGGAAAACCTCTAGTTTATGACTTAAATCAAATCATTTATGATTATACAGTGGAGATAACAAACAGATTCAAGGGATTCGATTTGGTAGGAAGACTGCCTGAAGAACTATGGATGGAGGTTCATAACATTGTACAGGACGGGGTGACCAAAACTATCCCCAAGAAAAAGAAATGCAAAAAGGCAAAGCGGTTGTCTGAGGGGGCCTTACAAACAGCTGACAAAAGAAGAGAAATGAAAGGCAAAGAAGAAAGGGAAAGATATACCCATGTGAATGCAGCACTCCAAAGACTATCAAGGAGAAATAAGAAAGCCTTCTTAAGTGAAAAATCAAAGAAATAGATGAAAACAATAGAATGGGAAAGACCAAAGATCTCTTCAAGAAAACTGGAGATACTAGGGGACTATTTCATGCAAAAATGGGTACAATAAAGGACAGAAATGGCAAGGACCTAACAGAAGCAGAAGAGATAAAGAAGAGGTGACAAGAATACACAGAAGAACTACACAAAAAAGGTATTAATGACCAGGATAACCACAATGGTGTGGTCACTTGCCTAGAGCCAAACATCCTGGAGTGTGAAATCAAGTGGTCCTTAGGAAGCATTACTGTGAAGAAAGGTAGCAGAGGTGATAGAATTCCAGATGAGCAATTTTAAATTCTAAAAGATGATGCTGTTAAAGTGTTCACTCAATATGCCAGCACATTTGGAAAACTCAGCAGTCGCCACTGGACTGGAAAAGGTCAGTTTTCATTCCAAATCCAAAGACAGGCAATGCCAAAGAATGTTCAAATTACTGCACAATTGCTCTCATCTCACATGACAGTAAGACTATGCTCAAAATCCTTCAAACTAGGCTTCAGCAGTACATGAACCGAGAACTTCCAGATGTACAAGCTGGGTTTAGAAAAGGCAGATGAACCCGAGATCAAATCACCAACATCTGGTGGATCACAGAAAAAGCAAGAGAATTCAAAAAAAACATCTACTTCTGCTTCAGTGATTATGCTAAAGCCACTGACTGTATGGATCACAACAAACCATGGAAAATTCTTAGACATGGGAATACTAGACCTCCTTACCTGCCTCCAGAGAATCCTGTATGCAGGTCAAGAAGCAACAGAACAGCAGACTGGTTCCAAATCAGGAAAGGAGTACATCAGGGCTGTATATTGTCACCCTGCTTATTTAACTTATATGCAGAGTACATCATGAGAAATGCTGAGCTAGATGAAGCACAAGCTGGAATCAAGATTGCCAGGAGAAATATCAACAATCTCAGATATGCAGATAACACCACCCTTATGGCAGAAAGTGAAGAGGAACTAAAGAGCCTCCTGATGAAAGCCAAAGAGGAGAGTGAAAAAGCTGGCTTAAAACTCAACATTCAGAAAACTAAGATCATGGCATCTGGTGCCATCATTTCATAGCAAATAGATGGGGAAACAATGGAAACAGTGACAGACTTTATTTTTTTGGTCTCCAAAATCACTGCAGATGGTGATTGCAGCCATGAAATTAAAAGACACTTGTTCCTTGGAAAAAAAGCTAAGACTAACCTAGACAGCATATTAAAAAGCAGAGACATTACTTTATCAACAAAGGTCCACATAGTCAAGGCTATGGTTTCTCCAGTAGTCATGTATGGATGTGAGAGTTGGACCATAAAGAAAGCTGAGCACCAAAGAATTGATGCTTTTGAACTGTGGTGTTGGAGAAGACTCTTGAGAGTCCCTTGGACAGCAAGGAGATCCAACCAGTCCATCCTAAAGGAAATAAGTTCTGAATATTCATTGGAAGGACTGATGCTGAAGCTGAAACCAATACTTTTGGCCAACTGATGGGAAGAACTAACTCACTGGAAAAGAATCCGATGCTGAAAAAGATTGAAGGTGGGAGGAGAAGCGGCTGACAGAGGATGAGATGGTTGGATGGCATCATCAACTCAATGGACATGAGTTTGAGTAAGCTCCGGGAGTTGGTGATGGACAGGGAGGCCTGGCGTGCTTCAGTCCATGGGGTTGCAAAGAGTCGGACACAACTGAGCTGAACTGAACTGCTCCTTGGAAGAAAAGCTATAACAAGCATAGACAGTGTATTAAAAAGCAGAGATATCACTTTGCCAACAAAAGTCCATCTAGTCAAAGCTATGGTTTTTACAGTAATTGTGTACGGATGCTAGAGTAGGACCATAAAGAAGGCTGTGCACCAAGAATAGATGCTTTTGAACTGTGGTGTTGGAGAAGACTCGAGAGTCCCTTGGACTGCAAGAAGATCAAACCAGTCAATCCTAAAGGAAATCAACCCTGAATATTCATGGAAGGACTGAATGCTAAAGCTCCAATATCAAACCAGTCAATCCTAAAGGAAATCAACCCTGAATATTCATGGAAGGACTGAATGCTAAAGCTCCAATACTTTGGCCAGCCGATGCGAACAGCTGACTGACTGGAAAAGACCCTGATGCTAGGAAAGATTGAGAGGAGGAAAAGCAGGCGACAGAGAATGAGATGGTTGCATAGCATCACTGACTTAATGGACGCGAGTTTGAGCAGGCTCCAGGAGATGGTGAAGGACAGGGAAGCCTGGTGCTGCAGTTTACGGGGTCACAAAGAGTCGGACACGATCTAGCGACTGAACAACAACAATAACAACGAGCATAAACACTGTCTATGGGCAGCTATGTTAGCAATCTATTTACAAATCAGGTTGAAAACCACGACTGGGAAACGGGATTAGAAGGCCATGACAACCTGTGGGATCAGCAGTTCTTGGTCTGTGATGCCTCTGATGAAAGAAGAAAAGCAGGGAGTGGAAGGGGGAGGGAGGGACGCAGGGGACAGACACAGGACTCTGCAGCTGAAGCTCTGGGACCTGTACCGTCTGGGGAGGTGAAAGAGTGAAAACCACCACTGAAGAAGCTGTGGTAAATACTAGAACTGAACTGCTACATGTCTCTACAGAGCTGCCTAATCTTCACCTTTCATACAAATGGAGTCAGATTCATGTTTACTGTAGCATATGTATTTCATTCATTTTATGGCTAAATAATATTTCATTGTATGGATGGACCAGATATTTTTTATCCATTCATGTTGTGGACATTTGGGTTGCTTCCCTTCTTGGATGGCTGCTATGAACATTTGTTAAGTGACTGTGCAGATGTATGCTCTAATTTTAAGCATATTCATAACTGCTCATTGAAGCATTTTTATCATGGTTGCTTTAAAATTTATCAAATAATTCTAACATCTCTGTTATTTCAGTGTTGGCATCTATGGATTGTCTTTTTTTCACTGAGATCTTCCTGGTTCTTGGTTTGGTGAGTGATTACTGATCAAAACTTGGACATTTTGAGGAGTTCCCTAGCAACCTAGTCATTAGGGTTCTGGGTTTTCACTACCATGGTCTGGGTTCAATTCCTGGGTCAGGGAACTGAGATTTCCTGCAAGCTGAAGCACAGCCAAAAAAAAAAGAAAGAAAGAATTTTGACATTTTTGGTATATATATGATGATGGAATATTACCCAGCCATAAAAAAGCATGAAATAACATCATGCGCAGCAACACTAATGGACCTAGAGATGATCATACTAAGTCAAATATGCTGTTTATACGTGGAATCTAAAAAAATGATAAAATGGACTTATTTACAAAACAGACTCACAGGTATAGAAAACAAAAGGGAATGGGGAGTGTATACATATTAATACATAGACAGTAAATCAACTGTTTCAATAAAAAGTTAAAAACAAAATAATGTTCATTCAGGATCTTCAATACTACTTTCACCTTGATTTTAAGGATTTGGGAAGTGATGTATTTTAAAGAGGCAAATGCTTTTGTATTTTATTTGGAAAAAACTGATAGGTAGAAAATAAAAAGACTGAGTTTTATTGAAATCTTCTGTTTTAGCTGTCTTTCTTGACATCACTCCAGTAGGCGGAGAAGAGATATCACCTCATCACTTGCAGATTAAAGGGAGATGCCCACATTCTCCACAGCCTGCTCTGACCCTTATCTTGTCCTTTGGCTAAAAAAGCAGGCTTTTTTAAAAAATGCAGCCCCTGGCTTTCTGACTCCCTATTTCTTCAGCTCCCAGGCTTGGAAGCGTGAGGGGATCACTGCCAGGCCGCTCTTCAAGTCGCTAGGGCCCTTGCTCATTGGCTCTCGTCTCCACATTTCTTCTCATTTTGTTTTATATACAATTCCCAGGGTTTTTATTTGTACTTAGTGGGACGAACATGGAAAAGTACATCTACTCCATCTTCCCAAAAGGATAAGCTTAATTTTTACTGTTAAACTAACTCCTAAGGATTGAGGGCTCTCCACACACAGAGCTTCCCAGGTAGCTCTAGTGGTAAAAAAAAACCCACCTGCCAATGCAGGGCACCTAAGAGACATGGGTTAGATCCCTGGGTCAGGAAGATCCCCTGGAGAAGGGCATGGCAACCCACTCCAGTATTCTTGCCTGGAGAATCCCCACGGACAGAGGAACTTGGAGGGCTACAGTTAAGAGGGTCACATAGAGTCGGACACTACTGAAGCGACTTAGCATGCATGTATACATACAATGGAATATTATTCAGCCTTAAAAATGAAGGAAATCCTGTCACATGTTAAACACAGATGAAAAGCCAGTCACAAACGAACAAATACTGTGATTCCACTCAGATGAGGTCCCCAGAGCAGTGGATTTCATATAACAGACAGCAGAGTGGTGGCTGCCAGAGACTGGTGGGTAGGCAGGAGTTGGAGGTGGGGAGTTGTGCAGTGGGTACTGAGCTGCAGTGTGGAAGACGAAGACTTCTGAACACCAGTCACAAATCAATGTGAATGTTCCAATATTTAACACTATCTTTGAAAAGAATTATTATCTACCATGGTTGAGATAAATTTTACATTATGTGTATTTTACCACAATTTAAAAAAACTGAGCCCTCTCTCATACAATATAATTCCTAAGATGCCCGATGCATACTCAATATTAGAATGTTCAAGCCATACTCGACAGAGACTAGGTACCATACTGGAGAAAGGAAGAAAAGATATAAAGAGAAAGAATTTTGTCTTTGGGAGCTACAATTTAATTGGGCAGGATAAAAATGCACAGAGATATGTTTAAACAAAGATAATATGAACAAAGTCCTAATATTGCACCAGATGCAGAGGGAAAGCAAACTACAGAGAAACTGAGTAAAAATAACTGGGATTAACATGAGGACTGAGATTAGTTTGAAGGAGAAAACAGAATTCAGTAAAGACAGAAATGATGAAACAGCACTATTCTAGAAATATAGTGAACACAAGTTTTGAAAGGAATAATCAGAATGCACATTCAAGTCTCTTAGAGAAGGTAAGACCACATTTAATCGTTAAGTGCCCAAAATATTACCTTTCACGTTCCATTTGTCTCAGATGATCATTTTTTATAGCTTCAATCACTAAATTAGTATGTGGGTCATCCTGGGGGAAAAGTGAGGGAATCAGAAGTAAACACTGAGAACTGGGTGGCTAATCAGCCTCAGCACTAGGCCACTGTACACAGTGGAGAGTGAGTGAGTCTTTCTGAACTGTTTTCCTCGTGTAAAGCAGAACTTTCTCTTTCTTCTGATGACCTGTCATACTCTTCACTGAACTAATGCAGATTCTAGCAGCTGACACAAGGTCAGGCTGGAAAGCATAGGACCAAGAATATGGAAGCCATGGTTGTCAGTACAAACAGGTGAAATCCTAAGTCACATGTAATTGCTTTAATGACATCAGTGACTTAGTATGACCCTACATTGACCTCTACTTCCTATTAAAGACACGGATGATTTCTTTCACAATATACATTTTTTCTCAATATGAAAGTTATATATGATAATTAACATCTACCCAGCACTTACTATGTTCCAGGATTAAGCATTTCACATACACTCCCTCATTCGATCCTCACAACCCTATACAGCAGGCTGTTGTAATTAGTGCTATTTTAAATACAAAGGACAAGGAGAATAAATACTGAGAAGTGGAGCCAACCACCACACTGCCATTCCCTTGTAATCCATCAAGAAAATCTGCCAGGTTGCTATTATGAAATCAACGTTACTATACCATCATGATCTATCAACATGGACAATTTCACATGATTTGACTACACATAAGATAACATTAAGGAATGATAATTTTTCATAAGATGCTCCCTTTTGTTTTTTGAGTAAAATTGTGCAGTCTGTTTAAATCATAATCTCCAGCCCTATTTCAATAGTTCCGTTGTCAACCTAATCTAAATAACATGAAAATGAAAAAACAAATTAATACAGGACTGGCAGAAACCTGAAGAGTCATCCATCCCAACTTCATCACTTCTGGAGACAGAGAAGCACAGAGAAGCACAGCTGGCTATGTAAGAGTCTTCTTCATACTCACGCTTGGCGAAATGTATTTATCATCTTCATCAATTTCTAGTGGAACAGCAATCAGTTTTTGGAATGACTTCTTCATTTTTTCTCGATCTCCAATGGCAAAGTAACTAAGAATCAGATTGAAGCCTGCCTTCAGATTTGGAGCCATACTCATGATGTGCTCAAAAGAAGAGATGGCGTCCGAATACTGCCCAGTTTTAATAAATGTGACTCCAATGTTCTGCATAATTTTAATCCTGAAAAAAAAATGGACTCCCTTTAAAAATTTGAACTCCCCAGCTGGCAATCAAGTTATTCCACAAATAATTTCCTCCTTTTCTTTGCCATGTTACTTCTTGTTTTGTTAAAGATTTACTGAGGTTTATTTTACACATTATAAAATTCACTTGCTTTAAGTATGTGATTCAGTACCTATTGCTGTACTAACATAGATGTGAAACCACAATCACACTCTAAGTCATTTCTATTTCCCTAGAAAGAACACCTGTGCCCACCTGCAATCACTCCTCAATCTAGCCTCCAGCCCCAGGCAAACGCTAATTTCCCTTCTGTCTCTCTGGACTGGACTTGCCTTTCTAGACATTGCATATGAAAGGAGTTATACAACATGGGACAGTGGAGCCTGGTGGGCTGCCATCTATGCGGTCGCACAGAATCAGACACGACCAAAGCGACTAAGCAGAAGCAGCAGCATACAACATGTGATACCCTGTACCTTCATTCAATTAGCATAATTTTTGAGGTTCCTCCATATCACAGCATATAAGAGGATGCCATTCCTTTTTCATTGCTGAATAGTATTCTACACTGCAGCTATACCACCTTCCATCCATTGACTATGTGATAGATACTTGGACTGCTTCTACTTTTTGGATATTATAATAATGCTGCTACAAACACTCATGTACAATCCTTTGTGACGATACATGTTTTCGTTTCTCTTGGTTATATACCTAACAGTGGAATTGGTCATATAGTAAATTTGCATTTAATTTTTTAAAAAAACCTTATTATTTTCCAAAGTGTCTGTGCTATTTTATATCCCCAGTGCATAAGGACTCTCATTTCTCTGCATCTTCCTCAGCACTGACCACTGTCTGTATTTGATGACAGCTATTCTACCTTATTTCCAACCACTCCTTAATATAATCCCATTTCAACTAAATCCCTTTATTCATAATTCTCTGACCATCAGACCATAGTGTTTCCCAGCCTTTTCTCAGTGTCCTTTTGTCTGGAATGCCATCTCTGTCTTCACTTCAGTAACCAACTCAAGTGTACCTCCTTCACTGAGCCTTTCCTGACAATTCCTGTTCTCAGTAATTATTCCTGCAACTTAAGAAATATCAATAACCTCAGATATGCAGATGACACCACCCTTATGGCAGAAAGTGAAGAGGAACTAAAGAGCCTCTTGATGAAAGCAAAAGAGGAGAGTGAAAAAGTTGGCTTAAAGCTCAACATTTGGAAAACTAAGATCATGGCATCCGGTCCCATCACTTCATGGCAAATAGATGGGGAAACAGTGGAAATAGTGGCTGACTTTATTTTTCTGGGCTCCAAAATCACTGCAGATGGTGACTTCAGCCAATAAATTAAAAGATGCTTACTCCTTGGAAGGAAAGTTATGACCAACCTAGACAGCGTATTAAAAAGCAGAAACATTACTTTGTCAACAAAGGTTCAGCTAGTCAAGGTTATGGCTTTTCCAGTGGTCATGTATGGATGTAAGAGTTGGACTATAAAGAAAGCTGAGCACAGAAGAATTGATGCTTTTGAACTGTGGTGTTGGAGAAGACTCTTGAGAGTCCCTTGACTGCAAGGAGATCCAACCAGTCCATCCTAAAGGAGATCAGTCATGGGTGTTCACTGGAAGGACTGATGCTGAAGCTGAAACTCCAATACTTTGGCCACCTGATGCGAAGAGCTGACTCACTGGAAAAGACCCTGATTCTGGGAAAGATTGAGGGCAGGAGAAGGGGACGACAGAGGATGAGATGGTTGGATGGCATCACTGACTCAATGGACATGGGTTTGGGTGGACTGCGGGAGCTGGTGATGGACAGGGAGGCCTGGTGTGCTGTGGTTCATGGGGTCATAAACAGTCAGACACGACTGAGCGACTGAACTGAACTGAATTACCATACTACCTCTTGACTGTGGATTGTTAAGTACTTACCATATACTATATAATACTATCTTTTTCTAAAATGTTTAAATTCTTGGTCTCACCTGGGATAAAAGTACCTCAAGAGCACTATGTTCTATAAGTTAGATAACTGCTGATGATAGTGAGATATCTTGCATAATTCGAAAACAAATGTTTGCGAAAAGTGGCATTTACAAATAAATTAACTTTCTCAAGGGAACTGCACTGTGCCCAGGAGAAATTATGAACAGTAAATATCCTTAGTTATTACCAGACTAAGATAACTTACTGTTTCTGCTCTTAAAATATTATAATAGGAAATACCCCAGCACCTCCCCTGCCCACCTCTTCTAAGAGTCAACAGTAACCCTTCCTTCACTATTTCCTTCTCAAGCTCCGGTAAGAATGTAAGGAATTAAGTATCCAGTCTCGCACTCTGGAGTCTGCTATGTTCTAAACAACTGCTGTCTGATTTGGTGTATTACAGTGCTAATGGCCTGGAGGGTTATTTCCTATATAGGCCCATTAGCTTAGTTTTATTCCAACTGATCACATATCATGCCTTTAACCTTTAGCTTCCATCATACAAATGCATGCAAGGGTCAGACCAAAATACTACAGCTATAAGAAAAATCTAACACCTCTCATGTACACATACCACAAAGCACTTAGTCCACTGGCAACACGTCAGAAGAGTGACTTTGTTTCTGAAGAATGACAAATTTTACAAACTTACCTCATTTCTTTATGGACACTTGGAATTTGATCTAAGGCCATTCGGTAGAATTTAATGGCTTTGGAATAATTTCTTTGCTTTAAATAAATATTTCCCATATTCACTTTCAACCGTCCTAATTTAAAATAAAATTAATGAATATATAATATCCGATTTCTTTTACTTTTTCTATGAGACCAAAAAGTATACAGTATAAATGCTAAATATAAACAACAATCTCTTGTGGATAAAGTCTACAAGGGAAAGCATGTTCCATAGGGTTGCTATGGCTAATTCTACTTATGATACAGAACACAGTCTTCATTTACTATTAGGCAATATGTCTCATACCAACTATTTTTTTTCATTTGTATTTGTGTGAATTTTCATATCCTTTAAGCAGGACACTATAAATTTAACTTGCTTAGAGCACAGATCATTTCATAAGAATAACTGAGGAAACTGTAAATTAACACTATAAAAGAACTATACTTATCAGAAAAACTAACTACACACACCTACCTGCATTGCTAAACATCTTATTTTTCACTATAACTTGATACGTGTTTAGTGCTTCAGCATACATCTCATTAGCTGAATACTGACTGGCCAAGTTGAAAAGAACCTAAGGAAAAAATATTGCAAAGAAATATATAATGATCATCTTAGGTCCCTTTTGCCTATCTTTCTAGAGATTAAAATACTATAACAATGTTAGTTGCCTCTATCAAGACTCCCAAACCATTAAGAAATGAAGTCCACAGAGAGCATCTTGCATTCCAGCATGAACCAGAACATTAGGACAGGTGGAGCTATCCTCTAAATTCCACCTAATTTCCATGTATTCTTTCTAGTCAATGGATTTGCTATCCTTTAATCTCAGGAAGACCCACAAAGAGTATATGTGTATTGTTAGTATTGCTGGTTATAAAAAGAGTAAGGAAGATAGTGGACCAAATTCTCTTAGAAAACATAAACATTATGTGGAAATATCTTAAACCTTAATTTGTAGAGTATTGCTGCTCTATATGCAAATTTATAATTTAAATAATTGGGCCATAGTAAAGTATGTTCCTAGAGGAAAAAGACGATCATTATAAATTATTCCCAAATCTAAAGATTCCATGGAATCTAAAAATATTAACTATAAACAGTAAACATCTAAATTCTTCTTCCTCTAAGTTTCAATGTCCTTTTTTCCACTTGTTTAGCATATGAAAACTTCTCCTACTGAAAATACATCCTTTTAAACATCAGTATATATATGAAAGAAGTGTCTTTTCAGAATTGAATAAATTTTGCTAGAAACTAGCCGATTTGTTTTTTTTCCCTACTATCCTCACAGAACACTGTCTTATTAATCTAGTTTGAAGCTCTCTAACATCACAGACACACGTTCAAATCTTATTATCTATGTTGTTGACAGATGTTCACTAGACTTATTGTGATCATTTCATAATATATACAAATATCAAGTTGAATACCTGAAATTAACAGAGCATTGAATCACAATTATACCTCAAAACAAAACAAAATAAAAGGAATCTTGTCAAGGTAAGCACACTGAATAGAGCCCAAATATTAGTAATCTTCAAGAGTCCTTAGCTGGAAGGTTTACTAGTATTTACTGATTAAAAATGACTAAATTAAAGAAGATCACAAAGATGAGAGTGGTCCCATTAACTGAAGAGTATTATTAACCTAATTCTAGGCACCTTAAGTCCAGTAAAGCTTAAGGAACAAGAGAAAACAACAAAGAAAAAAAGACTTCTGGAATCTATAATTCTCACCAAAATATCCGTATTCAACAGGCACTTTGTACTTACTGAGTAAGTTAAATCCAAGTTGATGTTCTCTGGCCTTGTAACTTGTTCTCGTTGCCTCACCAGGACTCTCTCCTTTCTGCCTGCATCTTTTGCCTTTTCCAAGGCCTGAAACCAAGTGTACATGGTGTCAACTCCTTCACAAACTCACATAGTTCTTGGTGCATCAGAGGCGCCTGTAGCTGCATTACCCCTACTTCCTGGGTGCTCTGAGCACTCCTACTATAACTCCCCTCTTGTCTGTCTAACCGTGAGCTCTCATCCCTCATGCAAAGTCCATGTGTCTTCTCTGGGAAAGAAGGGGAAGCACAGGGTAGGGGCTAATACCTGGACCATACCTGCCCACACTGAGTTTCTCATCACCTACCACCTTTAGGTCTAACCATGCCTACCTACATGTCTGACCTACCACCGTTAGGGCTTCTCTGGTGGCCCAGCCAATAAAGAATCTGCCTACAATGCAGGAGACCTGAGTTCAATCCCTGGGTTGGGAAGATCCCCTGGAGGAGGAAATGGCAACCCACTTCAGTATTCTTGCCTGGAGAATTCCATGGATAGAGAAGCCTGGCAGGCTATAGTCCATGGGGTCACAAAGAATCTGACATAACTGAGCGACTAAAACTTTCACTGCATGCCTCTCTACTTCTTTTTTCCTTTCAGCTCTTGAATCTTTGGTGTTTTAATTCAATCTCATAAGAAAGGAATTAGGTGAGTTTGTTTGGTTTCTGAGATGCTCAAAGCATAGATAAGCCACGGACAACTGCTACCTAATAGGACAACAGATCCTCAGTTTCACTAAGATCTTACTCAGAACATTAAGAACCTTTAACTGATTTCCATGGAGAGACTGATCAGTCCCATTAATGCCTTAATCTGATAATTAAGTCACAGAAACTGTATTTATGTGGTGTGATGATCAAAGTAATGTGAACAAGGACCTAAGAGAAAAAAAATTAATTAAAAAAAAAGCCACAGAGTTGGATTCCCAAAGAGCAAACCAAGAGTTTGCGGTTTTACTTAGGACAAAATATTTTAGGGCAGTGAGGCTTAAATAATAAAAAAAAAGCCCTTAGTACTTTTTTTATGGATCACAGTAGCTCTGCCTTCAGCAGGCTGTGCATCAATCCAGTAATCCACCAGGCTGAAAAATTTAGTCAACTGATACATCAGAATTTTCTCCCCTCCTTAAATGACCAATGAGAAAAATTACAAAACCAGCCAACTGTTTTTGACATCAGAGTTTATGAAGCAGAGTTAAAACTGTAGGCTCTCAAAATAATTATTTCAGTGAAAACTCCAAGGCCAGTCCACAGCAAAATGAAAATATTTATCTAGCTGTGTGCATGTATGGGTGCATACACAAAAGTAGACACATACTCACACACTTCATGATCTTGAATCTTAATCAGTTTATGGACTTACCAATTTTAAGTCTCCACAACTGTTAGCAATACAGCTTTCTTCTACCAACTCATTTACTTTCTTCTCTAATTGTCTGATCTTTTCTTCTGGACTGTTAAAGAAAAAACCAAGTATATTCTGAATCATTCCATCACTAATAGTATATATTAAATTTAACTTACTTTTAACATAATCCATCATGTGCTGATTAACTTTAAAAGTAGGTCACAGATAAGACAAATACATAAATGGCAATGAACAATAAATGTACCACTGTTTTTAATAACTACAGTATATATTCATAATAATGGTAAATATAGCTAACATTTTTTCAGTATAAGTGTAATTTAATTTTGAGCTAAATGCTTTACCTAATTATGTCACTTAATCTTCATAAAAATATTTGATACAATTATTATCATTATTTCATTTAACTGACAGGGAAACAGGTTTACAAAGTTAAGTACTGGCAGTCCAGTGGTTAGGACTCTGCACACTTCCACTGCAGGAGGCTCAGGTTCAATCTATGGTTGGGGAACTGAGATCCCACAAGTGGTGTTCAGTTGAGCTCAGTTCAGTTCAGTCGCTCAGTCGTGTCCGACTCTTTGCAAACCCATGAATTGCAGCACGCCAGGCCTCCCTGTCCATCACCAATTCCCGGAGTTCACCCAAACTCACGTCCATCGAGTCAGTGATGTCATCCAGCCATCTCATCCTCTGTTGTCCCATTTTCCTCCTGCCCCTAATCCCTCTCCCAGCATCAGAGTCTTTTTCAATGAGTCAGCTCTTCGCGTGAGGTGGTCAAAGTACTGGAGTTTCAGCTTTAGCATCATTCCTTCCAAAGAACACCCAGGACTGATCTCCTTTAGAATGGACTGGTTGGATATCCTTTAAGTCAGCAAAAACAAGACTGGGAGCTGACTGTGGCTCAGATCATGAACTCCATATTGCCAAATTCAGACTTGAATTGAAAAAAGTAGGGAAAACCACTAGACCATTCAGGTATGACCTAAATCAAATCCCTTATGATTATACAGTAGAAGTGAGAAATAGATTTAAGGGACTAGATCTGATAGATAGAGTGCCTGATGAACTATGGAATGAGGTTCGTGACACTGTACAGGAGACAGGGATCAAGACTATCCCCATGGAAAAGAAATGCAAAAAAGCAAAATGGTTGTCTGGGGAGGCCTTACAAATAGCTGTGAAAAGAAGAGAAGTGGAAAGCAAAGGAGAAAAGGAAAGATATAAGCATCTGAATGCAGAGTTCCAAGGAATAGTAAGAAGAGATAAGAAAGCCTTCCTCAGTGATCAATGCAAAGAAATAGAAGAAAACAACAGAATGGGAAAGACTAGAGATCTCTTCAAGAAAATTAGAGATACCAAGGGAATACTTCATGCAAAGATGGGCTCGATAAAGGACAGAAATGGTATGGACCTAACAGAAGCAGTAGATATTAAGAAGAGGTGGCAAGAATACACAGAAGAACTGTATAAAAAAGATCTTCATGACCAAGATAATCACAATGGTGTGATCACTCACCTAGAGCCAGACATCCTGGAATGTGAAGTCAAGTGGGCCTTAGAAAGCATCACTACGAACAAAGCTGGTGGAGGTGATGGAATTCCAGTGGAGCTATTTCAAATCCTGGAAGAGGATGCTGTGAAAGTACTGCACTCAATATGCCAGCAAATTTGGAAAACTCAGCAGTGGCCACAGGACTAGAAAAGGTCAGTTTTCATTCCAATACCAAAGAAAGGCAATGCCAAAGAATGCTCAAACTACCACACAATTGCACTCATCTCACACGCTAGTAAAGTAATGCTCAAAATTCTCCAAGCCAGGCTTCAGCAATACGTGAACCATGAACTTCCAGATGTTCAAGCTGCTTTTAGAAAAGGCAGAGGAACCAGAGATCAAATTGCCAACATCCGCTGGATCATCAAAAAAGGAAGAGAGTTCCAGAAAAACATCTATTTCTGCTTTATTGACTATGCCAAAGCCTTTGACTGTGTATCACAACAAACTGTGGAAAATTCTAAAGGAGATGGGAATACCAGACCACCTGACCTGCCTCTTGAGAAACCTATATGCAGGTCAGGAAGCAACAGTTAGAACTGGACATGGAACAACAGACTGGTTCCAAATAGGAAAAGGAGTACGTCAAGGCTGTATATTGTCACCCTGCTTATTTAACTTATATGCAGAGTACATCATGAGAAATGCTGGGCTGAAGAAGCACAAGCTGGAATCAAGATTGCTGGAAGAAATATCAATAACCTCAGATATGCAGATGATACCACCCTTATGGCAGAAAGTGAAGAGGAACTAAAAAGCCTCTTGATGGAAGTGAAAGAGGAGTTGTGAAAAAGGAGATGAAGAGGAGATGTGAAAAAGGAGATAAAGAGGAGAGTGAAAAAGTTGGCTTAAAGCTCAACATTCAGAAAACTAAGATCATGGCATCTGGTCCCATCACTTCATGGGAAACTGATGGGGAAACAGTGGAATCAGTGTCAGACTTTATTTTGGGGGGCTCCAAAATCACTGCAGATGGTGATTGCAGCCAAGAAATTAAAAGATGCTTACTCCTTGGAAGGAAAGTTATGACCAACCTAGATAGCATATTAAAAAGCAGAGATATTACTTTACCAACAAGTGATGTGGAGAGGCCCAAAAAAAGAAACAAAGAAAGCTAAGTATTATGCCTGATATCATACAGCTGGTAAGTTACAGAGCCAAGGTTTGAACACAAATAAGGTAACTCTAGAGCCCATGATATCATATTGTTAATACCATACCTGAAGGGAAGTGGAGCCTATGGCAAATGAAAACTTTATCAATGGTGGAATAACTGAAGCCCCCACAAAAGAGAGAAAAATTATTATGATTTACTACCAAATAGATACCAGAGTTGTTTTTTTTTGGCCAAGGAGCACAGCTTGTGGGATAACCAATGGTGGAACCCAGATCACATTAGTAAGAGCCCGGAGTCCTAATCAGTGGACCACAACAGGCAACTCCCCACCGAGACTTCTAACAAGGTAAAGAAGTTTAAAAAATCTTGACTCCATCAGCAGCACACGAAGTATCCCCAAACCAATCACATTTTAAACTAGCATCAGTGTTGTTTCATTACCACTTTCGTCCAACAAAGTACCACAACACTCTGTATGTACATCACTGCCTAAACAAACTTCTACTACAAATACGTCAGAATAAACATCAATTCTCCTAATTCTCTTCAAACGGACTTTTAAAAAGAATACAGGAACAAATTAGGTCTATAAAATCATATTTTTCAGTAAAACCTGGGATTAAGGCAACAAATTTTATTATAGAGATCTGCAAAATTCTGAGTAAATGAATACAATAGATGGTGGCTTTGTAAAAGTTATAGAGTTCAGAATTTAAGTACAGAATTCTATTTTCAAGTTGTCTGAAACACTCTAACAAATGTCTTTAAACAGTACTTACAGAGTGTTACTTTTAAGCCTAAAATGTCAATATAAAAATTTAAAGCTAAAAATCTGTAAGAGAACTCCATGAAGACAGTAGCAGTAACCGCCCCATCCCCACCAGATGCCAGGGGAATGAACCCTGTGTGCAGACCCTGCAGGACGCCCCCACAGGTACCTGCACCCGCCCGCCACCCTGTGCTCAGAAGCCAGGCTACAGAAGAGTCTCCCTCCCCAGCCAATCATCTGGTTCCATCAGACACCTGTGCTGAGACTCTGGCCAATAAGAAACAAAGACACGTCTGCCCGGGGCAGATGTCTCCCAGAAAGGCCTTTGCTTCTCAAAGGGGACCCGAGACTGGCATCTTCTGAGTCTAGGTGTTAACGACTACATGAAGGTTCCAGACTCCCATGACCCTCTTGGAATCATGAGGACAGGAAGTCCTTGAGAAAAGCCAAGAGTGAGCACACTGTGAGCACTGGCTACTGTTATTTGTAAAATGTATAGATTCACAGTGCTCAGGTATCAGTACATGCTACACAGCTGAATTTATGCCGTAGCTTTTAGCTATTCTCTAGTAGCATGAAACTAATACTATAAAAAATTAAATTCTTCAATATAAATGTAACAAACATACATTTTCTTCATTTTTTTTTCTTTGAAGTATGCTTTTAAAATAAGAATATCTATTACACACACAACCACATTTGGCCTTCAAGAGAATCAATACTGGCACCCATAAAAATGAGACATGACTTCAATGTGCTCCAGTAAAACTGCACAGATACATGGGGCTGCCTTTCTTAGACGTGAGTCTCTTCCTAGACGCTAGGACAATGCTTTGATTACTATTCTGCTGACACAAACTTTCAAAATACGTAAGGATTATGTATTTGAGAAGTAAAAACCGAAGACATGCAACCACCACAGGAAAGCAGCACAGGACTTGCATACCTGTCTTCACTCCTGGCCTCCAGGGGTGGTGCCGGGCCCCACGACTGTCCAAGGGGGTCAAACGCAGAGCCTGGGACACAGCAGTCAAGAGGGCTCATTCAATGTGCATCCACACAATCGGAGGAACTGTGAAACCCTGCACACGCTGTCTAATTCACCTATTTATTAAATGGAATGGACCTTTTTTATGCTTACATGAGTATTCTTTATATCGAGAAATTGGTAAGATTTTTAACATACATAAAACCATGTAAATAAAACTGCATTACCATGTAAAAACAAAAATAACTACTCAGTACTTATTTCTCCCCACAGTAACCTATCTCTGTTATGAATTCTAAACTGTCAATCATGGGATTAATAACCTGGTATTGGCTTTTTAATCTTCATTATTGGTATCATAAACATTAATTTTGTCACAGAAGTTTTATTTTAAAATTATTACTTAACTTATCATCCATTTAAATACTATTTTCACCTTTGATTCTTTAGCTCTAACTCACAGACAAATTTTCAGTGTGCAGCGTGGCATGATCTGACATGACATGCAGTGTGACTACACCTCAACTGGGACGCAGAACACTCCCACAACCCTTTTCCTTTCCTGACCCTAACCCTAAAATAATCAATGACATGTTAAGTTTTATTTAAAATGGTAATATATTTAAACATACAAAAACAGTTTAAAAATTAAAAGATTTGAAAAAAAATTAATAGCTGAAATAATGTAACAAACCTCTCAAAGCTCCCTTGGTAAAGCCAGCGGCTCTCACTGCTGTCATGGGTCTAGTAACTCCATCCTTAAGAGAACAAGAATCATTTAAAAAGTGTTCTTACATATGATCTACCTCTTATTTACAGTTCTGCACATGACACACATCTTAATAAAGCCCCAGTCTTGAACAGAGGTTTATAATTCCTCCCTACTGTTCCTCACTTCTGCCTCCTCACGTGTCAACCTGTCTGAACTTTTCCTTTGTCCTATAAAATTTCAATTCTTCAATCGAACTGGACTTACTGCCAGTATGAAAAGAAAAAACACTCTTTTGGGTTTTCACTAGTACCTTATATAGCTTAGTAGCTGGTTACTCCCTACTTTGGGCTGGTCTCCTGTAGGCCTATGAGAGAAACCATAGAAACCGCTGGAAATGACAGCGCAGGAGAACCAGGTCCCAGAGTCCATCCTGCAGACAAACTAGAAGGCCTATGTCCATTCCCCTGTGGGATTTCACTTGAGACCTGAGTAAATAGTGATAAATCCAGAGACTGCCACCAAAGATTTCAAGCAGTTCAAATATCAACTCACAGTTTAAAGAATCAGGGTCACTATGTAAGTAATATCTTTAAAAAAAACTTTTGGTAATAATATACTAAGTCACAAGAAAGGCCCAAGATGCAAACCCACACATGGGGATACCTGAATAGCCCCTGTCATCGGTCTTCCCATTGACGACACCAGGGAGGTCTTGGACTAGTGAACAAAAAACTAAGTTAAAATGATTCCAAAAAACTTCTACACTTAATTTTATAAACCAAGCTATAAAAGTTTCTTTATAACTTTCTTTCCTTCATTCTACTGGCAAGTAAACCTTTTATCTCCCGAGGACATAGGATCAAACAATAAAACTCTAAAACAGGCATCAGCAAACTACATCCCTCGGCCCTTAGATGGGACAGAGCCACACTCCCTTCGTCTGCATGCTGTCTCTGGCTGTCTCTCCACAGATGCACAACTGGGTCTCCCAGAGCCTAAACCTCCCGGCTCTTCACAGAGAAGCTCGTTGACTCCTGTTCGGAAACATCATCAAAACCAAATTCATGAGTGATATCTGCTCTGACTGATTAATAAATGGATGTTTCCCATGATACACTATTATGCAACGTTAAGGCCACTCTCTCTGTCCACAGGAAGGGGACAACTGGAAGGCCAGTGCCCAGGACTCTAGGTTCTGAAGCCATCTTTACGACCCCTAAGAAATATTATCAGAAAGACCAGGAAATGCTATTTCATCTCATTCCTTCATTTTTCTCCCATTTCTCAACTATTTAGCATAAGTGAAAACATCCAAACTATTTGTAATTTGGGCAAGATTTAAAAGATTTTATGGATTTTTATATAGCATCTTTCCTCCAAAGATCTCAAATAAAAGCAAGACCCAATTATATATGCCTCTGAAATTTTTCAATTTTATTTTTTCATGTATTCTTAGTAAATTTTTAGAAATTATAAACATTACGTTTATATAACACTAACTTCACACAAAATATATGAATGTAATACACATGACACTTGGTTATATGATATAGAAAATGAAAAGTCAATCAACAAACACAATGTTTACAGACAGGAAAAGATAGCAAAACATTTTGTTTTCTTTACAACCGAAATGACTAGAATATTCAAAGCTATTTATCAACAATTTATAATATTCATCACTATTCAAAATGGAAAATACACCTGGATCACGAGCTGAAAGGTAGCCAGACTTATTTAAAACTGCCTAAAGTGAACTTATATATGAGAAAAGGTATCTTCATATCTTCAGCTTAAGAAAACATACCCCATATCCAGTAGCTACGGGTCTAGAAACTGCTGTGCTTGGTATTTTAGCAGTTATCTTGGGGAGGAAAAAAAAAAATAGTTAATAGAATTCAGATTAAGTTATATAATAGAAAACTGGAAAAGAAATGGAAAATACAGACTTATCAGTAGGGAAATATTTATATAACATTTAGAATAATTTTTAAATTATTCTAAATATTAAGGAGCTGGAGTATTTTAAGTACTGAGAAGGTCTATTCTGGAATTCATCTGAAAGGAGAAAAGGGACTTTAGAGTGACCTGTGGGTCAGTGGGATACAGGATTCTCCAGTGGACACACCTACCATTAATTCTGCATGATTATCACCCAGACACTGGGTCTAACAACAGACACTGGACCTGGAGTCAGGGACCCCGGGTTTGAATCTCAGCTCTCCCTCTACTTGCTGTGTTTACTTTACCTCTCTGAACATGAATGTTCTCATCTCTGAAATAAAGATACAAGGCACGTTGATCACAAAATTGTAGTCATAGTTGATCATGGAGCTTTTCACAGACATACCGGGCTGAACAGACAAACCCGAGAGGGAGTCTGCCAAGGAGGCAGCCCTGGGACTCCTCCAAACTTCAAACTGTGACCTCACAAGGCTTCACTCAGACTGGAAGGTCAATCAGCCCATGTAAGACCTGAGCCCAATTTAGAAACATTTCACATTCAACTGGGTTGAGGTGATTCAGTGTTCCAAGCATCTCTGCAGCCATACACAAAAGTAAATTCTCTCCAATAAAAGACACCTGCCCTGATAAGGCAGCCTCGTGGCTACTGAGCATCTGAAATGAGGCTCAGGCAATAGCATCTGGATTTTAAATTTTTACTTACTTTTTAATGATTTAGATGTAAATAGCCACAACATGGCTAGTGGTTATCATTCCAGACAGCACAGACACATGCCTTAAAATATCTCTAAAATGTTTCAATTACAATGTCTGGCATTCAGTCTACAACAACCAAACACATAGGAGCAAGAGTCCCTAATCAAAATCCAAGAGAAACAAAATGGAAAGACATGCAGAAGGGGAATCATATGATGGAAACAACATCAAACACAGGCTCTGACCAGCATGCTCAACATGTTCAGTGAATCAAAAGACAAGATTGACAATTTCAGTACAGAACTGAAAACGACGAAAAATGGATAAGTGGAAATCCTAGAACTGAAAATAACGTAAAAATTTGGCACTGTCCAGAAAGTAGCAAAATATTAAATTATACTAGACTTTGGTAAGTTAAAAGATGAATATTTTAATCTTTACAAAAACACCAAAAGAATGGTCAAGGAATGTAAACTCCCAAGATAACAGAGGGAGAAATGTAATAAAAATCAAACAAAAAAAGGTAAGAAAGGAGAGAAATAAAACATAAAGAAGGAAAAAACAAAGCAAATACTAAGACAACAAATGAAACCAATTTCATTAAATGTAAGTAGATTAAATACTTCACTAAAAGAATAAGATTATCTGACAATATTAATAAAAAACAATTCTATTCATGTTGCTAGTAAAAAATATTTCTCTAAGAAATACATCTCAAATACACAGATCTGAGAAAGCTGGAAGTGAAAAAATGGGGAAGACATACAATGCAAACACTAGACAAAAGAGAACCTGGGTAGCTACAACAATGTACTACTAACACCTGATGAAAGAGACACACAGCACTACTAGAGCTACAAGGACATTTCATAGCAATAAAAGACTCAACATAACAATATAACAATTCTAAATGTTTTTACTACAAATATATAAAACAAAAACCTAAACAAAGAAATTCACAATCATACTGTATGATCTATTTTTCTCACTGATAATAATAGAACTTCAATTCCTGCGTACCCCCCCCCAAAATCAATAAAAATACTGAACATTTGAACAAAATCATTAACAAACTTGACCACACTGACAGATAACAGGTCTTGGAAAAACATGAAAAGGAAGATGTGGGTCCCAGCAAAACTTTTCTGTGAGAACAAACTGAAGGAAAGAGACTTTTTCTTTTTAAACACTCACTAATGACTAGATCTGTTCTTCTGGTTTTTACTTTTGGCACTGGATCCTGTGTCTCCTCGCTCCTTACTTGCCCTGCACCCTCACCCACAAAGCCTTTCCTCACATACCTCAAGGCTGATCTTAACTGCACACATCCTTAAATATTCAACTGTACATTTATCTCCTGACTGTCCCAACTAGGAATAAAGAACTTATCTTTGTGATCCCAGAGCAATTTATACTGTTTTTACAACACAAATTACAATATGCCTTGTGTCCACTTTACCCTTCTCTGGAGCTAGCTGGAATTTTCTCTCTCTTAAATGAGCCCAGTGCCTCTCCTATAAAAGTTGCACAGATTTTTCCCATTTAATACAGTAAGTAGGGTGTGATGACAATATCATTCAAAGGGGTGCAGACCTACTCTCTGTTCTGGTTACGGGTAACTGTGAGACCTCTCCTCCCAGCCTTGTTTCCTGTCTATAACATGAGGGTCTCTGAAGTCATTTCTAAACATCAATGAAGGGCCAGCTTAGAGACATTATCACTTGTTGATACACCAAATCACTAAACTGAAGACTTTCACTTATTCACTAAGTTGTGATATAAAGATCTGTGGAGTACCCACAGCAAACAAAGAAAAGATCAATAAATAAGACAGTTTACCTCTTCAAAAAAGGTTACAGTCTTGTCATTAGCCAAGTGCAAGAACTTAATCTATAGTTTTCCTTTCCATAATGAAGGTAACCTTAAAATTAAAATACAGCTTATGGAACGTGTAGTCAAGAACTGACTTCACCCAAAGAGAGCACTGGCTTTGCCCTTCAATACAGGGAGGTGATCTGTATGCCCCTGTAATGTCCTGCCTGATACATCCCTGTTTCCCTGGGGGGCTTTGGCCACCAGACAGTCTAACCCTAGATATATTAGCTTGAACCTCCATGGGGGGCTAGAGACTAATGGGCAGCCACAAGGACAGTGTGTGATGGAGCCCCATTAACACCGTGGACATCAGAGTCATGGGAGGACCTCCTTGCTAGCTCTACAGGTACCGTCACCACACAGAGGGGTCGAGGGGGTTAAAGCCACCCAGGGCTCCACAGGGAAAAGACAACCAGAACCCCCATGTCTGACCTCCCAGACTCTGCCCCAGGTCTCTCTTCTCTCAGCAGATTTAACCTACATCATTCTCCTGAAATAAACTATTAAGTATAATAGCTTTCAGTGAGTTCTTTGAGTCTTTTCAGAAAATTACACATGCTGAAGGTGCCTACAGCTGGAATTAGAAGTGAGGATAGTCCCGTGGACCGCTGTGCTCTCTAACTTTGAGGAAGGAACCCCACAAATGTGACAGGCATTTCATTATTGCGGAACAGTTAAGTATGGTGGGAGGGAAGAGGCCCTGACAGAGTGAGGGAGGGCAGGTGGGGGGACACACCATCTACAGCAGGGGATTCACTCCCTAACAGCCTGTCGACCTGGCACTGCCAGCCTCTTTTAGGTAACTTACTGTGGGGTGGCCTGCTGCCTCCGAGATGCTAGGCACTGGTCCAAGTTATGAGAAATAAAAATATCTCCAGGGCAAACATGTGCCAGGGCAGGTGGGCAAGTGGGCACTGAGAACCACTGCTCTGGAGCCATGGGTGGGCAGAACACTAGGCACAGAACTTTCTGTACTTCTCACTTTACCTAGTGCCAACCTCGTTTATTTTCAACTACAAAAGACTCTCGGTAGAGTTCATGTATTGTGGAAGGCAGAAGTCTATTCTCTGTGTAACATATAAAAACTTTACTAATAACACTGAAAATAATCACTCTAGCCATGTATGTACTGGTGGAGAATTAATTAGCAGATGGTCATTAATCCAAGGGAGGTGTAATTTGCAACTTAAGGCCCAGTGTTTTCAAAGATCAATATTTACATAACATTAAAAATTAGAAAGACAAATTTTTAAAAAATAATGTTTTGGGTAAACATATTCTGTGTCTTACATAAATAATAATATTTATATTCTCAAGAGCATAAAAATTCTTTGATCTATATTACTTTAAAATTAACTTACTGGATATACTATAAACTATAAAACATTGCTATAAGAAACTGAAAAAGAAATAAATGGAAAGACATCCTGTATTCAAGGCTATAAAACTTTATATTGTTAAGATATCTATATTGAACTTCCCTGGTGGTCCAGTGGTTAAGAATACACCCGCCTATAATTGATTGGAAGTAGCAAAAGTGGGCATTATTCCTAATTCTAGGGGAAAAACTTTTGGTCTTTTACCACCAAATATGTTGTTAGCAGTGAGATTTTCTTATACAGCCTTTATCATAGTGAGTTTCCTTCTATTTCTAGTTCATTACATGTTCTTATTGTGAAAGGATGTGGAATTTTTTTCAAGTTCTTTTATTGCATCAATTGAGATGATTTGGGTTTTTTTCCCTTCATTCTATTAAGGTGACATATCACATTGATTAATTTTTGTCTGTTAATCCATTCTCAAATTTCAGGAATAAATCCCACTTCGCCATAGTGTGTAACCCTTATAACATGCTGCTTTGGTTTGCTTATATTTTGTTCAGGATTTCTAGGTCAGTATTCATAAAGGATATTTCTTATAGTGTCTTTGCCTGGCTTTGGTATCAGTGTAAAAGTTTTCAAAATATATCCTGGATTAAAAAAAAGAATCGGGGACACGGGTTCGATCCTTGGTCAGGGAAGAACCCACATTCCTCGGGGCAACTAAGCCCATGAGCCACAACTACTGAAGCCCGCATGCCCTAGAGCCTGCAATCCACAAGAGAAGCCACCACAACAAGAAGCTCACACACTGCAACTAGAGAAAGCGCATGTGCAGCAACAAAGACCCAGCACAGCCAAATATAAATAAATTACTTCAAAAAAAGATATCTATATTACTCAAAGCAACACACAGATTCAATGTAATCTCTACCAAAATCCCAATGTCTTTTTTTTTTTTTAAGAAATGGAAAAATCCAACCTAAAACTCATTTGGAATCTTAAGAAACCCTGGAGAGCTGAAAAATTTTGAAAAAGATCTAAGTTGGGGGACTCCTATCTGCTGATTTCAAAACATGTTACAACGCTACTGCACTGGAAACAATGTGGTGCTGGAAAGAATGACTTTCAACAAGGGTGTCAAGACCACACTAGAGGGAAGGTCAGTCTCTCCCAAATGGCACTGAGAATACTGGATATCCTCATGCAAAACAAGGAAATTGGACCCTTAATCTTATAGAGCATTCAAAAATGAACTCAAAGTAGATTAAAGGCCCAAACATAAGACCTAAAACCTAAAAGACTATAAAACTGCTAGGGAAAAACAGAGGAAAATGTCATAGCATTGGACTTAGCAATGATTTCTTGGATATGACATCAAAAAGCACGGGCAACTTAAGCTAAAACAGACAAATGGGACCACATCAAACATAAAGCCTTTTGTGGGTCAAAGGATACAATCAACAGAATAAAAAACAGCTACCTACAGAATGGGAGAAAATATCTGCAAAGCATATATCCAATAAAGAATTCCTACAACTTAACAACAAAACATTAAATAACCCAGCTTAAAAATGGGCAAAATACTTGAATAGACATTTCTTCAAAGATCATACACAAATGGCCAAAAAGTATATGAAAAGATAACATCACTAATAATCAGAGAAATGCAAATCAAGACCACAATGAGAACCATCTCATACCCATTAAAACTGCTACTATCAAAAAACAGAAAATAACAAGTGTTATGAGGGGTAGAGGAACTGGAGCCTGCGTGCACTGTCAGCGGAATTACCATACAATCCAGCAACCCCACTTCCAGATATACACCCTGAAAACAGAGCCTCAGGATATTTGTGTCCCCGAGTTCATAGCAGTGCTGCTCACAACAGCCAACAGGTGGAAGCAAGCCAAGTGTGTGCAGAACAAGATGTGGTCCATCCAGACAATGAAATGTCATTCAGCCTTAAAAAGGAAGAAAACCCTGATACCTGCTGCACCATGGATGAACCTTGAAGATGTTATGCTGAGTGAAGTAACTGTTCGATTCCACTTACGTGAGGCACCTTGAATAGGCAAACACACAGAGATAGAGAGTAGAAAGGTGGGGCCAGCAGCTGGAGGACATTGTTCAGTGAGGACAGAGCCTCAGTTTGGGAAAATGGAAAGTTCTAAGGGTCTGTTTCACAACAATGGGAATTAATTTAGCACTCCCAATGTGTACGTTTAAAAACAATAAACAGGGTAAGCTTTGTTCGTTGTTGTTTTTTTTACCATAATAAAAAAAATTCACTTACTGGAGGTCTTCTGCCATGACTAGTTCTCACAGCTTGCTGAAAGGCTGTATCATTCTCCAATTCCTAAAACAAAATGGCAAATTTAACATTCAATGTGAGGTGACAAATTTTAAATGTTTAACCACTACTGTTTGGTGTTCAGGATCCTCTAGGATCCATCTTTCCTCATCTGCTGATGTCCACGTAGGGCTCAAGGACTCCTGTCCTCAACTTCCCCTTCACTGGACATGAAATACCAAAGGCCCTCTCTCCCTTGGGGAGAGGAGCACTGACAGTCTGGTCAAGTGCAAGGACATGTCACTGGCTACTGGCTCAATGGGTACTGTCAGCATGCCTGGTCCCAAGATCAAGTCTTTCTTGTCTCTCTCTTCCAAGTCGGTGGAGCAGCAAGAACAGAGAATCACCCCCTCCATCCTTTCTCCCTCCTCTCTTCTTCCATATCCTGGGCTGTGGCTACTAGCCTTATCTGTGAAGCTGAAGACAGAAAAAGCTGCAGACTCTCCCAGAAATTGGGCAAACTCTATTGTCTCATCTTGCAAGTGAAAATGGTTTTTCATCTCAGGGAGAGGTAAAGTTTGAGACACAGACTGGAGCCAGCCGAGGCTCCACTGGGTCCAACCTGTCATGCTTTGGAACCAAAGGCTCAGCTGACATAAAACATTACTGTGCTTTGCTGATTCCTGACGCGTGCTCACATTCTCCCTCAGGAATCTGAGGAAAGTCACATTAGTCAGGGGCAAGTTACCAGGGCTCCCAGGTTTCCTGGACAAAATGCTATTTTCCAACTGCCAGTGTAACCAGCCTTTGCCTCGAGTTCCTTCACCACCACAAGCTCTGGATTCAGCCCTCTATACACATCAGTGCACACTTCTCACACTCGCCTGACTCACTCCAGTCTACTTCCCACAGAAATATACTTAACGATTACTGAAAAACAAAAAATACACTAAAACAAAAAAATAGAGTCAGTATCAATTAGCTTTTTAAAACCCTGGAGACAACGTGTTTTTATAACCAGGATGTACTTTACACATGAACAAAATACAATGTACTTTAAACATGATTATACACAAGCATTTTTTAGCTTTACTTCAAATAATCTTTATAACCTTCCATATCAGCTACACAAAATGAAGTAAGTACAACACTGCTATATTTAAAATGTATAACCAACAAGGCCCTACTGTGTAGCACATGGAACTCTGCTCAATGTTATGTGGCAGCCTGGATGGGAGGTGGGTTGAGAGGGGAGAATGGATACATGTATATGTATGGCTGAGTCCCTTCAAAAGGAAAAAAAAAAAAAATGAAGTAAGTACACAAATCTCACTCAGCCATAGAAACCAAGCAACTTTCATATGAGTACAAGCCAAGCGCTCCCTTGGCACATGTTTTAGGAAAAAGAAGTCTAATATTCCTATATTATTAGTAAAATTCAATTAATCAACTCAAAGAAGTCTAACTAAATGATAAACTAAAACCTATCAACAAATTCTCCAATTACAAATACCAAACTAACACAACTTTTGTCATTTCTTTTCCTTTGTTCAAGATTTGATTAATAATTTGCATAATCTATGAACACCTTAGCAACTGTTTCAAGTAATTCAGTTATATATTAACTTATTCCAATTAATTAAAAGGAAACCATGAGTAAACCAAATTTTTATTTTACTGTGTAATTTACTTTTGTGTATTATATTCTGAATATTTGCTTCAAGTTATTAATAGATAATGAAGCCACACTGTGATGACCTGAAGAATTAGGAAGTTTATCTGATATTATTAAAAAACGATCATGATGATCGTTTTTGCACTTGTGGGACTCTACCCAAGAAATGTTTGATCACAAGGTAAAAAATTACTTATGCATAAAATTTTTCATTGTGTTATTGTTATTAATAGGGGCAGAAAACTATAAATAACTATCCTACAGTCAGAAAGTAATCAACTGTATATAGTCAGTATTATGCAGCCATTAAAATATATTTAAATTTTTAGTATCATGAGATATTATTTATGACATAGCCAAAAATAGATAAGCAAACAGAAAAGTAACTGTCAGTTCAATTCCAAACATTCTAAAAGAAAATTCTATGTATATGCGTGAAGGAAAGACAAACAAAACATTAGCAGTAGTTATTTCTGAGTGGTGGGATTATGGACAATTTTGTTTTCCAACAATAGGCACATATATTTTTTATATCTGTAACTTTTATAACTGGGAGAAAGGGAAAGATTCAATGGTTTTCATAATTAACACTAACTTATGAAAATGCCCATGTTTTAATACATATTTTAAAAAATTAGTCTGTATAGTCATATCCATGTATACAGATGTTTGTATTAAATATATAGGGAGGGACACACCTATCTATATAAAAAGACAAGGAACACAGCAAAACATCAGTGCTATGACCTGCTACAGTACAGGTCATTACCAGGTAACAATATTTGTCATTTTATTTTTTTCCCCGATCTTCTGTATTTTTCAAATTTTCAATGATAAATAGTATCTCCTAGATTTTTATTTCATACAGAGTAAATGAATAGTTTCCATTTTCTCTTCTTGCTTTCTAAGTCTCAAATTCACAAACCATCATTCTTCTCCAGAGGAAAAAACTTCAAAAATGACTGAAACCCATGTGAAGAACTCGAGAATAGAATGTAAGTTCCTAAATTAAAGTCCTCTGAATGCTAATATTTGATTCTCACATGCTAGCAAGAAAATTAATGCTCACATCCTTCATCCTTAAATTGTTTCACACACTAATTCAAGGTAAATTTATAAAGCAGCTTCTTTTGGTTTTTGTCTTTTACAATTTGGAAACTGTAACTCTCACAATGTAAACAGATTTAAAATAATCAAATAATTGTCTTAATAACAATTTCATCCTATAATTACTATACTAAATATTAAGCAGATATAGGCTTGTTGACATAAGTTAACATTCATAAAAGGAAAAAAGTAGGTTACAAAACAGTACACACAGTATGATACCACTGTCTCCAAAAACATATAGACATACAGTGTACATATATATACACACACACATATATTCCTGCATAGGGAAACATTTAGCATTAAGCACTGTACCTTAGCTGATGTTTATCTCTGGGTGGTGACAGTTTCTCTGATTTTAATTTTTTATTTTTATTCTCTAGTTTTTCTATAAAATACTTGTATAATTCAATTCAAAGGAAAATAACTCTACATGACAATTCAAATTTAGGCCATTAAAAAAAACAATTTTAGGCACCTCAAGGGATCTAAGTCTTTTAACATACATATTCAGATAACTAGTGCAAAAGAATACAAGAACATAATTGATCCTAATTCTTTTCCATAACATTTTTTCACATCTCTATCCTTTTCCCTTCTGTTGCGATTATTACTATTGGTAGAAGTTAGTACAGTCTTCAGTAATAGTACTTTTCTAGGCTTTTAATCAACTTAACTTAATCTAAAGCATAATATAGCAGAACCATCAAATCCAAAATTTTCACAAACCGGCTGGTTAGCAAAGACCAAAGTAAAAACCAATGAAACAATTTTTTTTTTTACCTCGGTATCATAGGTTGGATTGTAGTCATTATAGCCAGAATAAAGATCATCTTCATCTGTTTCTGGGGCCAGGTGTACATTTTGCATCATTTGTACCTATGAAAAAATCACTGTTGTAAATGTATTCTTGAAATAATTCTTCATTGAAATAAACTGTAACTATTAACAACCTTTCTGGTCAAATTTATGTATACATATGTTTATGGCTTAAACATTTTTCGTGTCAAATTCTTAAAATTAGGTATCAAAACAGACACACAAGTCAATCGAACAGAACAGAGAGGCCCCAATAAACCTGTGCATTTAAGATCAATTAATTTATGACAGTCACTCAGTGAAGTCGCTCAGTCGTGTCCAACTCTTTGCGACCGCATGGGCTATAGCCTATCAGGCTCCTCAGTTCATGGAATTTTCCAGGCAAGAATACTGGAGTGGGTTGCCATTTCCTTCTCCATGGGATCTTCCCAACCCAGGGATCCTGCATTGTGGGCAGACACTTTACCGTCTGAGCCACCAGGGAAGTCCAATTTATGACAAGGGACCCAAAAATAAACAATGGAGAAAGGATAGTCTCTTCAATAAATGGTGCTGGGAAAAATGGACAGCCACACTCAAAAAAATACATCTGGGCCCCTACCTTATACCATATACAAAAATCAAATGAGCATAAGACTTGAAACCATAAAACTTGTAGAAGTAAACATAGATGGTTAAGTGCCTTGACATCGGTTTTAATGATATCTTTTTTGGAACTGACACCAAAAGAAATGACAACAAAACTGAAAATAGGTAAATGGGACTAAATCAAACTTAAAGGTTTCTGCACAGCAAATGAAATCATCAACAAAATGAAAAGGTAATTGGGAGAAATATTTACAAATCATGTATCTGATAAGGGGTTAATATCCAAAATATATAAAGAACTCATGTAACTCAACAACAACAAAAACTCGATTAAAAAATGGGCAGAGGGGACTTCCCTGGTGATCCAGTGGCTAAGAATTCGCCTCTCAATGCAGGGGACAACGGTTCGATCCCTAGTCTGGGAAGATCTCATATGCCATGGAGCCTGTGCTCTAAAGCCTTTGAGCCACAACTACTGAGCCTACGTGCCACAACTACTGAAGCTGGTGAGCTCAGAGCCTGTGCTCCACAACAAAGAAGCTATAATAAGAAGTCCATGCAACCCAACGAAGAGCAGCCCCTGCTCACCACAGCTAGAGAAAGCCCTCACACAGTAACAAAGACCCAGAACAACCAAAAATAAATACAGTATTTTTAAAAATGGGCAGAGGACCTAAATAGACATTTTTCCAAATCAGACAATACAGATAGTCATGAAAAGATGAAAAGATGCTCAACCTCACTAATCATCAGGGAAGTAAAATTAAAAACACAAGGAGATAGCACCTCACACTGGTTACAACTGTTATTGTCAAAAACACTAGAGAGAAGCATTGATGAGGATGTGGAGAAAAGGAAACCCTTGTGCAATGTTGGTAGGAATATATGGAGGTTCCTAAAAAATTAAAAATACAGTTACTGAATGATCTAGCAATTCCACTTCTGGGTATTTATCTGAAGCAAATGAAAATAGTAACTCAAAAAAGTATCTGCACCACTATGTTTGCTGCATCATTACCAACAAGTAAGATACAGAAACAACCTAAGTGTCCATCGATGGATGACTGGATAAAGAAAATGTGATGCACACACAAACACATGTGCACACACACAATGGAATACTATTCAGCCCCCCAAAGGAAATTTTGCCATTATGATCATGGATGGATCTATCTGGCATTGTTGTTTAGTCACTAAGTAGTATCCTATTCTTTTGCAATCCCATAGACTGGAGCCCACCGGGCTCCTCTGTCCATGGGATTTCTCAGGCAAGAATACTGGAGTGGGTTATCATTTCCTTCTCCAGGGCATCTTCCCAACCTAGGGATCAAAACTGCATCTCCTGCATTGGCAGGCAGATTCTTTACCACTGCACCACCTGGGAAGCTGAGAAGGTACTATGCTGAGGGAAATTAAGCCAGATAGAGAAAAACAAAAACTGCATGATCTCACTTAACTGTGGAATCTAAAAACAAAAAGAATTCCCTGGCATTTCAGTGGTTAGGACTCAGTGCTGTTACTGCTGAGGGCCTGGGTTCAATCCCTGGTGGATGAACTAAGATACCACTAGCCCCATAGTTGAGTTCAGTCACTCAGTCATGTCTGACTCTTTGCAAGAGTGGACTGCAGCACACCAGGGCTCCCTGTCCATCACCAACTCCCAGAGTTTACTCAAATTCATGTCCATTGAGTCAGTGATGCCATCCAACCATCTCATACTCCATCATCCCCTTCTCCTCCTGACTTCAATCTTTCCCAGCATCAGGGTCGTTTCCAACAAGTCAGTTCTTCACATCAGGTGGCCAAAGTACTGGAGTTTCAGCTTCAGCATCAGTCTTTCCAATGAATATTCAGGACTGATTTCCTTTAGGATGGACTGGTTGGATCTCCTTGCATTCCAAGAGACTCTCAAGAGTCTTCTCCAACATCACAGCTCAAAAGCATCAGTTCTTCGGCGCTCAGCTTTCTTTATAGTCCAACTTTCACATCCATACATGACTACTGGAAAAACCATAGCTTTGACTAGACAGACCTTTGTCGGCAAAGTAATGTCTCTGCTTTTTAATATGCTGTCTGCTGCTGCTGCTAAGTCGCTTCAGTCATGTCTGACTCTGTGTGACCCCATAGACAGCAGCCTACCAGGCTTCCCCGTCCCTGGGATTCTCCAGGCAAGAATACTGGAGTGGGTTGCCATTTCCTTCTCCAATGCATGAAAGTGAAAAGTGCAAGTGAAGTTGCTCAGTCGTATCCAACTCTTAGCGACCCCAGGACTGCAGTCCACCAGGCTCCTCCATCCATGGGATTTTCCAGGCAAGAGTACTGGAGTGGGGTGCCATTGCCTTCTCCAATATGCTGTCTAGGTTGGTCATAACTTTCCTTCCAAGGAGTAAGCATCTTTTAATTTCATGGCTACAGTCACCATCTGCAGTGATTTTGGAGCCCCCCAAAATCAAGTCTGTCACTGTTTCCATTGTTTCCCCATCTATTTGCCATGAAGTGATGGGACCAGATGCCATGATCTTAGTTTTCTGAATGCTGAGTTTTAAGCCAACTTTATCATTCTCCTCTTTCACTTTCACCAAGAGGCTCTTTAGTTCTTCTTCACTTTCCGCCATAACGGTGGTGTCATCTGCATATCTGAGGTGATAGATATTTCTCTTGGCAATCTTGATTCCAGCCTGTGCTTCTTCCAGTCCAGCATTTCTCATGATGTACTCTGCACAGAAGTTAAATAAGCAGGGTGACAATAGACAGCCTTCATGTACTCCTTTCCTGATTTGGAACCAGTCTGTTGCTCCATTCCAGTTCTAGCTGTTGCTTCTTAACCTGCATACAGATTTCTCAGGGAGAAGGTCAGGTGGTCTGGAATTCCCATCTCTTGAAGAATTTTCCACAGTTTGTTGTGATTCACACAGTCAAAGGCTTTGGCATAGTCAGTAAAGCAGAAATAGATGTTTTTATGGAACTCGCTTGCTTTTTCGACAGTCCAGCGGATGCTGGCAATTTGATCTCTGGTTCCTCTGCCTTTTCTAAAACCAGATTGCACATCTGGAAGTTCATGGTTCACGTATTGCTGAAGCCTGGCTTGGAGAATTTTGAGGATTACTTTGTTAGCGCATGAGATGAGTGCAACTGTTTGGTAGTTTGAACACTCTAGAATCCACCTGCAATGCAGGAGACCCCAGTTCAATTCCTGGGTTGGGCAGATCCCCTGGAGAAGGGATAGGCTACCCACTCCAGTGTTCTTGGGCTTCCTCTGTGGCTCAGCTGGTAAAGAATCCACCTGTGAAGTGGGAGACCTGCATTCAATCCCTGGGTTAGGAAGATTCCCTGGAGAAGGGAAAGGCTACCCACTCCAGTATTCTGGCCTGGAGAACTGCATGGACTAAGTCCATGGGGTCACAAAGAGTCGGACACGACTGAGCGACTTTCACTTTCACTTTGAACATTCTTTGGCATTGCCTTTCTTTGGGATTGGAATGAAACTGACTTTTTTCAGTCCTTTGGCCACTGCTGAATTTTCCAAATTTGCTGGCATATTGAGTGCAGCACTTTCACAGCATCATCTCATAGGATTTGAAATAGCTCAGCTGGAATTCCGTCACCACCACTAGCTTTGTTCGTAGTGATGCTTCCTAAGGCCAACTTGACTTCGAATTCCAGGATGAACTAAGATCCCACAAACCCCATAGTAGAGCACCAAAAACAAACAAACAAAAAAAAACTACTGCAGTATAAACAATGAACATGCTTTAGTTCTTTAGTCCATTGTTTAGTTGTGCATTCTTTAGTTCTGTGCATTCCTTTTTTTAAATTATTTTTTAACTGAAGGATAATTGCTTTACAGAATTATCTGTACTAGCTTTAGTATAGATGTGTATTTTCAATTCTATTGAGTGTGTGTATATATATATATCCTATTGAGTGTGTATATATGTGTATATATATATATATATATATAGGAATGGAATTACTGGCAACATTATGTTTAACTTTTGGAGGAGCTGCTAGGCTTTTCCAAAGTGGCTGCACTATTTTACATCCCACCAGCAGTGAATGAAGGTTCCAATTTCTCCATGTCCCAGCCAACGCCTGCTATTGGCCCTATTCTGATTACAGCCACTCTAGCAGGCAAAAAGTGGTATCTTCATGGTTTTGATTTGATTTTTGGTTTGATTTCCTTGGTGATTAAAGATGCTGAGCATCCTTTCATATGCTTATTGAAAACTGTAACTTTTTGTCTGTTCAAATGCTTTGCCCATTTTTAAAAATTGGCTTTTTGATCTGATTCATGTCGAGGTTTGACAGAAAACAATAAAATTCTGTAAAGCAATTATCCTTTAATTAAAAAAAATTTTTTTAAAAAGAATTCCTTGGGAGGACCCTGGCAGTCCAGTGGTTAGGACCCTGCACATTTACTGCCATGGGGCTTCACTCCCTGGTCCCACAAACCAAGTCTTGCGGCACACACACACACACACACACAACACACACACACACAAATCCCTATATGTTCTCGATATTAGACCTTGTCAGAGAAACGATTAGCAAATATTTTCTCCCATTCTGTGCACTGTCTTTCCACCTTCTTGTCCTTTGAAGCACAAAACTTTTTAATTTCAATGATGGGCTTCCCAGGTGGCGCAGTGGTACCCTAAGAATACACTTGCCAACGCAGGAGATGCAGTTTCGATCCCTGGGTCGGGAAGACCCCCGGGGAGGAGGAAATGGCAACCCACTCCAGTATTCTTGCCTGGAAAATCCCATGGACAGAGCCTGGCAGGCTACAGTGGGGTCGCAAAGAGACGGACAGTACCGGGCACGCACGTACACACACACACACATAATTCTTTGGTTGGTTGTGCTTTAGGTGAAAGAGCTAAAAAGCCACTGCCTAATCCAAGTTCAAGAAGACTTACACTTGTTTTTTTCTAAGAGTTTCAGGGGTTTAGCTCCTAGCTTTAGGAAATTTTTCTTTTTAAGCTAAAAGGCAGGGCATGTGGCTCTCAGTTCCTCCATGCCCCTACATTTGGTGGACAGAGTCTTAACCACTGGGCCACCAGAGAAGTCCTAGATTGAGGTCTTTTTAGTTAATTTCGCATTACTTTTTGGAAATGAAAATTCACAAGAGCAAATGTCAATCATATATAAATGTTCATTCCAAAATACCTCCAGAAAGTATTAAGTCATTGATAGAAGATATATAAAAAAATTTAACTTACAAGCTTTAGGTCAGGTAATGTGAAACCAATGGTTCACAAAGGTTAGCGTTTGCCAGAAACCTACGGACTTGTTAAAATCAGATTGCCACTCCCCGCCTTCACCAGTTTTCTTATTCACTGGTGGGAGTCATCACCCTCACTCCTTGGAGTGTGGAGTTCTAACAAGTTTCTAATCAGTGTTGCTGATGCTGATGTGGTCCACGGACCACACGTTGAGGACCCGTGTGCTCAAGGAGAACCTCCTGATTACAAGCCCCACTTAAATCAATTTAGTTTACACGTCTGTCAGCAAAACAAGCCGCCTGACAACTGGAGATCCTTTCTTCTGAGCTAACCAGACCAAAAAAGTTCATCTATGAGAAACTCCGGCTAAACCGACACGGTGGGAGCAAACGCAGAGAGTGCTAGTGGGGAAAGGTGAGGCGCCCAGGTGAGGCGGTCGAGCTCCAAGGCCCGGTGCAAAGGCAGCTCCCGGGACTGCGCCTCTCGGACTCAGCGCGGGAAGTCCCCCGGGGGCCCCGTCCCAACCAGCGGCCTCCTGTCCCCCGGGGTCGGCACCAGACAGCCCGTCGCCCAGAAGCGGGGGCCGACTCCGGCCTGGGGACGCCCACTTCTGTGAGGGGAGCCCGAGCGCGCGCCTCTCTCACCCGCCGAGCCTTCCCGGGAATTTCGGAGCTTCCCGTCACAAACTCGCGGTGAAGAGGTTTAGGGCCGCGCGAGGGGGAAGAGCAGAGCCCTCTCCCGCGTCCCACCCCCACGACCCCTTCAGAGGGCGCCTGGCACCCGCGCCGCCCCGGGGCCCTCCCCTACCTCGCCGGGAGTGGAGGAGGGCAACCGCGAGCGCGGCGGGGCAGGTGCGGCCTTGGTGGGACTCTTCAGAGAGCAGCGCGTCCCCGGCGTTGCCACGCGCGAAACCAAGGAAGCCGCTCCCACAGTGCTCCGCGAGAGGGCGGGACCAAGCCTTTAGAGAGAGACAGGCCTGGAGGGCGGGGCGGGGCTGAGGGGCGGGGCCTAAGGCGGGGCCTGGATGGCGGGGCGGGGCCGATCCCTAGGAAGTGGGCAGGAGGAGGGGCCGCACGGAGGCTCTCCTAGAGAGATGGCGGGGATGGTGGAATCGGGCACCGGGAACCGGAAGGCAAGGAAGCCACAGTCCTCTAGATCCTGATGAACTCAGCCGGAGGGCGGGTCACCGGCGGGTGGTGCTAGTTGCTGTGAATAGCTCCGGTGGCTGCGGCGCTAGCCCGTGGGCCCTGGAAGCGCGTCAGGACCGCGCTGGGTGTCTGGACCCACCCCCAGCCCCACCCCGCGGTTCTCCTTGGGTCCAGCTGGAGCCCGGGAGGCTCTCAGGGGCCTCCTGCACCTCGTGGTCCTGTCTTGTGTGTTCCTGCCCTGGACTCGGGGTGGCCTGAGTCAGCCCAAGGCCATAAGGCCATCACCTCAGTGTGATGCTCAGCAAGAGAATGAGGAGTGGACTTCATAACTGGTTCACATCATTAAAGTTTCTCCTACATTTTAAAATAAATCGGCAAGAAGGCATCTAAAGACACCAGTAATTAGTGACTTTTAAACTTTAAGTTTTAAAGTTTGAATTGTACTGGAGAAGACTCTTGAGAGTTCCTTGGACTGCAAGGAGATCAAACTAGTCAATCCTAAAGGAAATCAACCCTGAATAATCATTGGAAGGACTGATGCTGAAGCTGAAGCTCCAATACTTTGGCCACCTGATGGGAAGAGCCGACTCATTGGAAAAGACCTTGATGCTGGGAAAGATTGAGGGCAAAAGGAGAAGCGGGCAGTGGAGGATGAGATGGTTGGATGGCATCACTGTCTCAATACATGAGTTTGAGCCAACTCCAGGAGATGGTGGAGGACAGAGGAGCCTGGTGTGCTGCAGTCAATGGGGTCACAAAGAGTCAGACACAACTGACCGACTGAGCAACAACAGACTTTAAGTACATGTGGGGAGACAGTTCTCCATGAGTGTCTTGTTTCTGTTCTGGACCATTGTGATGGTTAATGTAATTTTCAGCTGGACTGTGCTACCCAGTTTTTTGTCAAACACCAGTCAAGTTGTTGCTGTGAAGGTGTGTTTTAGGTGTGCTGGCATAGGTCAGTAGACTTTGAGTAAAGCAGATTATCCTCCATCATGTGGGTGGACCTTGTCCAATCAGTTGAAAGACCTAAGAGGTAAGACTGACATCTCCAGGGAATGTGGGAGTCCTGTTTCCAGCTGCCTTCAGACTCAGCCACAACATCAGCTCTGCCCTGGACTTCCAGCTGCTCCCATAACCTCAGAGTGAATTCTTTAAAGTCATTTCTCTCCCACTTGGTCTCTATGGAGACTGTATTTTGACAGAATTTTGTACAGGAAGGGCTTCCCAGGTGGCAGAGTGATAAAGGACCCGCCTACAATGCAGGGAAATGCAGGTTTGTTCCCTGGGTTGGGACAATCCTAGTATTCTTGCCTGGAGACTCCTATGGACAGAGGAGCCCGTGAGGTCATGAAGAGTCAGACACGACTGAGCATGCACACATGCATGCACTGGAAGACTGAGATCATGGCCTCCCTCCAGTGCAAAAGGCAGGCTGTGCTCTCTGGCACAATAGAGATAATGTCTGCCTCCAGGGCAAACGCTGAGCCCCGTACTGGCCTGTAGTTCATCACAAGATTGAGGTTTCCATCGTTTAGGGTTCTTTAGCTGTGACACAAACTCACTGCCTGTGCAGCAGCACTGGGCTACCCCCTTGAGACTCAGGAGGCGAGTGGACCGAGGGGGCATGAAGTCCAGGCTCTCTCTGGCAGTGAACAGTAAGGTCCTGTCCCTGAGCTGGTGCTTTCTGCCGCAGTCACACACCCGCTAAGCTCGTCAGCTGGGAGGTGCTCTTCAGAGTATCCATGCCTGGCTCACGGCATGTTTGATGAATTCATTGCTGAACTCTGCAGAGCCCCCATGTCGCTGTGTTTCCATTTTCATTATGTCTTTAGATCTCCCGGCTGTAAATTTCCAGCTCCCTCAATTGTCTTTGTTTTGTTTTAAATCAGAAACAAATTCAAGTTCCTTTCAACTTGGTCACCCTTTAAGCACGATACCCTTACTTGCCAGGGTGTGCAGGATCATCTCTTTCGTTTCAAATGCTGTAATGAAGCTACTACTTATTAAGCACATGCCTACATCACCAGACAACATGCTAAGGTCACATAACTTGTGTTACTAAAATATAAGCTCCAGAGAGAGCAGATTCTTATGTCCGTCCCCTCCCACCCGGAAGCCAGGTAGCTGTCTCATGCTGCCCAGTTTCCTTAACCCCTGACTCTCCCCACTGCCTCCTCACTCCCATCTTCTCTCGCTGTCACTCCATCTGTTCTCCACAGTGTAAGCCTACATGATCATCCTGCAGTGAAAATCTGATCACATTGCTCTCTGCTCAGAACCTTCTGGAGCACTCTGTCCCTCCTGGCCTTGATCTGTGAACAAAGTCTAAGGCCCTTCAGGGGTCAGGACTCAGGATTCTTTGTTGTGGCCAAGAAAAATCAATTGTTGCTAACTGAAGCAGAAAAGGAATCTTTTGGAAAGGTATGAGGTGACTTGGAATTGTCAGAGAAGCTTAAGGAGCAAGTTTTGGAAAAACAACAGCAGATTAGGCAGTAAGGCCCAGCCAAAACCATCCCCCAGAACTGAGTGGCCAAAGCCATGACCTGCCCTCACCGTCTGCTCAGGACCTGTGTGGGATTTTCAAGTGCAAGCTAGGAAAATCCCAGGAAAATCAGAACAAGTTGGCCACCCCACTTAGTCTGCTGCTGTGGATTCCTGCTGGCTCGGTAGCATGAGACCTGCCTTCTTGCAGGTGGACGCCTGGTCACACAGCTGTGCTCTGGGCTCTGGCGTGTCCTTCTTTCCCACTGGGCCCTGGTTTCGTCCCGGCCCCTATGGACCATTTCTAATCATCCTGTCCTTTGTTTGCCTCCCTCCTGGGTCAAAGCCCCAGAGGAGAACACAAGTTGGCTGTGTTTAAGTCAAATGCTAGAAATTCTTAGGTGGTCCAGTGGTTAAGACTCTGTGTTTCCAATGCAAGAGGCACAGGTTTGATCCCTGGTTAGGAAACTAAGATGCCACAGGCCGCACTGTGTGGCCAAAATATAAATAAGTAAATAAAATGAGGACACCAGTCACATTGGATTAAGTCCTGCACTCAGGGCCTCCTTTTAGGCCCTCTTTAATCCCTCCTTAAAGGCCCTGTCTCCAAATACTGTCCCTTTATGGGATCCTGGTGGTGGGGCTTCCACATTTGAATTTGGGGAACAGGATTTGGTCCATAACACCTGGTGTATGTGAGGCCCTGTGGATCTGCCAGTATCAGAGCTCATAACAGGTCTTTTTTTTTTTTTTAAGATTTATATATTTATTTAATTTATTTTTTGGCTGTTCTGGGTCTTCATTGCTGCATGGGATTTCTTTAGCTGAAGCAAGAAGAAGCTACTCTCTAGTTGCGGGGTGCTGGCTTCTCATCGTGGTGGCTTCTCTTGTTGCAAAGCATGGGCTCTAGGTGTGCAGGCTTTAGCAGCTGTGGCACACGGGCTTAGCTGCTTTGCAGCATGTGGGATCCTCCCAGCCCAGGGATCAAACCTGTGACCCTTGCATTCTAAGGTGGATTCTTAACCACTGGACCACCAGGGAAGTCCCTCATAACAGTTTTATAGTTACTGTTTATTCGTAAAAGTTGATTTAAGTACACCACAGGTGTTATCACCACTGGGTTCCCACTCCAGCTTGGCAACACTTAGTTTATCTAATAAGTAATTTATTAGGCACTGTGAAGACCTTTCACCTCTTCTGCCCAGAAAAATACCATGAAATGCAGTGATTGCCTGTTAAATATTTAAAATTATTGTGGCAATTTATTTAACCATATAAGCTAGAAGCCAATTAGCCTGAAAATGTAAATCGAAATTTTTTTCTCTCATCTTTTAAATAACTGAGACCAAGTCTTTCCTGAGGCTAACAACACGACCAGTAAAGATTATCATCCTTTTTAATACTTATTAAGGAGATAGTCACCACTCAATGTCATGAAAATACAGTCACTGAAGTTCCATGTACTCTTTTAAATCTTTTACTGTTTGTAAGACATTACTAACCTATATACCACAGGGAGTTTGACCAGAGGTTCTCTTTGGGTTGAAATGTGCAAGAGAAGGATTGAGTAGGCCTAATTTTGCACATTCTGCATTGAATGTCCTATGTTGCCTCCCTCCAGAGCCACCTCAGTGAGAGTCATATTTCTTAACATGGAAAGCACTGCTTCTCTAACTGGCACCAGCCAAGGCCGGAGAAGTCAATCTCAGGGCCTTTGGGGAGGATTGTTAGACCCTAAATTCTGGATGGACGGTTTGTGCTCAGGCTCAAAAGATTTCTTACCTGGAAGTTACAAATTAACTTGAACCTGCCAATAACTTCAATCTGTTCTAAAATAAATGGACATCGGACTGTGAATTACCCTCTGTCCATTCACACCACAGAAACTAGGCTCATTAACTAGTTGATATCAAAAGGTAATATACAAAGCAGTATGAGACACTTCAGGTTGTACCTATAACCTTTACCTGCCCACAGGTACTTCTTGAATCTGTTTCTTCTAGGTTATAGTCTTCCAGCTTGGCTTAAATAAAATTCTTTTCTGTTCCTATTATAAATTGTTTATTATTTTCATCAAAGGGGGGTGGGGTAGAGAAGGAAATGGCAAACTTTTACCATGCTATTGAATGATTTGCCTTGGAAACGAACAGAGATCATTCTGTCATTTTTGAGATTGCATCCAAGTACTGCATTTCAGACTCTTTTGTTGATCATGATGGCTATTCCATTTCTTCTAAGGGATTCCTGCCCACAGTAGTAGATATAATGGTCATCTGAGTTAAATTCACCCATTCCAGTCCATTTTAGTTCACTGATTCCTAGGATGTCGACGTTCACTCTTGTCATCTCTTGTTTGACCACTTCCAATTTGCCTTGATTCATGGACCTAACATTCCAGGTTCCTATGCAATATTGGTTTTTACAGCATCGGACCTTGCTTCCATCACCAGTCACATCCACAGTTGGGTGGTGTTTTGCTTTGGCTCCATCCCTTCATTCTTTCTGGAGTTATTTCTCCACTGATCTCCAATAGCATATTGGGCACCTACCAACCTGGGGAGTTCCTCTTTCAGTATCCTATCATTTTGCCTTTTCATACTGTTCATGGGGTTCTCAAGGTGAGAATACTGAAGTGGTATAATAAGTGGTATAAAAAGAAAATTAGAAGTTAAAAAAATACTCAGATAAAAATATTTACTTGTAAAGGATTGCAGACAGCATCGATAAAATATTTGGAGATGCACACTCTTTCATCTAACGCATAAAGCTTGTTTATCTGAGTTCAAACACATTTAATAATTCACATCCAGTTATACTGAGTATAATAACTGCCAATAACCATGACATTATTAAGAATACCTACGTAACTATGGGGCTTCTCAGGTGGTGCTAGTGGTAAAGAACCTGCCAGCCAATGCAGGAGACATAAGAAATGTGGGTTCAATCCCTGGGTCAGCAAGATCTCCTAAAGGAGAGCATGGCAACCCATTCCAGCATTCTTGCCTGGAGAATCCCATGGACAGAGGAGCCTGGTGGGCTACAGTCTGTAGGGTCACAAAGAGTTGGACACAACTGAAGCCACTTACACACACACTCACACATCTAACTATATATATGTGTGTGTGTGTGTGTGTGTGTATAATACCTACGTAACTATTGTTAAGGAAAAGTTCCATAGTATTGGTGAATATTTAAATTCAAAAATAAGATTTTCCTTTACATGAATCTCTCACTTTTAAGTCGGTAGAGTGCCCTAGTTTTAAGGTAACAAATCTGTGTTCAGTATGAAAGGAGATTGTTGATTAACACAGGGGAGTAGGGCAGAGAGAAAAAAGTGGCAAAATACTAATAAATGTTCAGACAACATTTATGGATGGAAACTAGTTACAGGCAAACTGAGGTGCCTCTGATCACTGCCCCCGTGGTCCAGGCTGAGCTTGGAGCAAAGAGGGCTGGGGTGAAAGGGTCTCTTCAGAAAGCCCTTGCTGGAGCCGCACGCACCATGCACTCAAGATGCTCAGGCTTCACCAAGGCCCTGCTCTGAAAGGGCGGCTTGTGCAGTATGTGTGCAAAGTAAACTCCCTTCACATTGACTTTCCCTTTCTGCTTGCATAACAGCTTGCTTATAGAAAGCCTTATTCCCTAGTAGAACATGTCAATTTTTTCTACTTGCATGACTCCGTAATTAAGTCAGTTTCATAATAACAGACTGGAATTTAGCTTTCTAGCTCCAAAGTAGGATCAGTGAAGGCTGGAATGTGGCTTGGAAAAAAACCTATAACTTTTTATCCAATCCAAAATAAACACTCATTCTTTCATCCAAAATCACACACATACACACACACACACAAACCCAAATATGCTCAAATAACGAAAACTCCTTTAGAATATTGTACAAGGATATTTTTAATGACCTGAAACAGTGAAATTAAGTGTTTTCTATTGCCAGCATAAATATTTTCATTGCTCTGTGTCAATTGTGTTCAGGGTTTAATAGTAACATTTGTTCATTCTTTCATTCATTCGTTCAAGTGTAGGAGAGTCTTGAGAAATAAGGCATTCCTGGAAGATGGAGCAGGATGGGTAAGCAGCATTAAATCGAATATAAAGTTTAGTTCCTTAGTCTCATTGGCTGAGTTCAGCAGGTGTGTACTGGAGACACACGTGCAGAACTTTTCCATCATCACAGGAGGACCTGCCCATAGACTCTATACCTGTACAGGATGCAGAGATCATTAAACTCACCTCATGTACCACCAAGATCAACTGGAATAAACTACAGATGTTTGTAAGCCCAAAATATGGCCTAAAGAATCACCAGTGACCTGGTCAGTAAATTCTGCTAAATACCTATAACAATACAATACAGAATGTTGAGAAATGAATTACTGTTGTATTGACGCGTGCTCTTCAAAATTTTGTGTGAAGAACAAATATCACTTCACAGAAACATTGTTAGTCATCACATTCATTTGGCTCATGTTTTGGGTGAGTCTGTTTAATTCCAGGGGGAAGTGGGAGCGATTTGGGGGAAGATGGGGTGTGTGTGTGTGTGTGTGTGTGTGTGTGTGTGTGTGTGTGTGTGTGTTTTAAGCCATGTGGCTTGTGGGATCTTAGTTCCCTGACCAGAGATTGAACCAGGACAGGGCAGTGGGAGCTCTGGGTCCTAACCACTGGGCCACCAGGTAATTCCCAGGCTTTTGTCTCTTTGAGGTGGTTTGTACATAGAATTGTTGAACTGAGCCAAAATGCAAGAGGAATCTCTCCTTTTTTATTGCAAATGTGTCTCTATCCAGTAATGCCTTTGGAACACAGATTAAAGACCTTTCTCTAAAACCCCAGTAAAGTCAAGGGTCACTCAGGGTGAGGGTCCTAATTGATTGAGCCCCTTATCTTCAGTTTTCTGAGCCTCCTGCCACCCCCAAGAATCCTGAGCCCAAAGATAAAATCCTTGAATGACATCTTCTCTGGGTAAACTCAGAAATCATTTGGAAACAAGTCATAGTGATTATAATGTTTATGAAATCCTACCTTTCTGACAAGGAGTTACAATCTCTCCGGACAGAGCTACATTCAAGCACATGAATTTCTCTAGACAATATTTTACTCCTCGCAGCCTCTGTCACATATGATTGTACAGGCTGGGCACTGCACAAGGAGGGGATACATCGCATATTGGGTATCACAGATTTGGCGCTTATCAGTTCAGTCAGTTCAGTTCAGTCGCTCAGCCGTGTATGACTTTGCGACCACATGAACCACAGCACACCAGGCCTCCCTGTCCATCACCAACTCCCAGAGTCCACCCAAACCCATGTCCATTGAGTCGGTGATGCCATCCAACCATCTCATCCTCCATCATCCCCTTCTCCTCCTGACTTGAATCTTTCCCAGCATCAGAGTCTTTTCCAAAGAGTCACCTCTTCACATCAGGTGGCCAAAGTACTGGAGCTTCAGCTTCAACATCAGTCCTTCCAGTGAACACCCAGGACTGATCTCCTTTAGGATGGACTGGTTGGATCTCCTTACAGTCCAAGGCACTCTCAAGAGTCTTCTCCAACACCACAGTTCAAAAGCATCAATTCTTCATCACTCAGCTTTCTTTATAGTCCAACTCTCACACCCATACATGACCACTGGAAAAACCATAGGCTTGACTAGAGGGACCTTTGTTGACAAAGTAATGTCTCTGCTTTTTAATATGCTGTCTAGGTTGGTCATAACTTTCCTTCCAAGGAGTAAGCGTCTTTTAATTTATTGGCTGCAATCACCATCTGCAGTGATTTTGGAACCCAGAAAAATAAAGTCAGCCACTCTTTCCACTGTTTCCCCATCTATTTCCCATGAAGTGATGGGACCGGATGCCATGATCTTAGTTTTCTGAATGTTGAGCCTTAAGCCAACTTTTTCACTCTCCTCTTTCGCTTTCATCAAGAAGCTCTTTAGTTCTTCACTTTCTGCCATAGGGTGGTATCATCTGCATATCTGAGGTTATTGATATTTCTCCTGGCAATCTTGATTCCAGCTTGTGCTTCATCCAGCTCAGCGTTTCTCATGATGTACTCTGTATATAAGTTAAATAAGCAGGAAATATAATAATAATAAAAATGATTTCCCAGAAGATGGCAATAAAGTATCTTGTTCTAAAAAATCAATATAGTACGACAATTTTAAGCAGATGGGAATATAGTGGCCTGAGGAGGAAGTGCCTTTTTCTCACTTACACAAAGGTGTGAAATAGCTCATTACTTGCTCTAGGTCCTGTATAATGTCAGCCCTCTATTATTGGTGAAAATGAACTAATGCAGTTTAATAGGTAGAGAAAAGGAAAAAGAATTATCTAGGGTATATTTTGAAATTCTAGCTTGTAAAATGTCGACTCCTTGTTAAGATAACAGTTTCAATATATTACACGTGCTATATAGTATGGATAATATAGCATAGTTTAAGCTTTCCTAGGCCTCATGGGACCATGGGTATAAATGTGATTTATGGAAACAGAGAGGAATCTTTAATTTTGAGGTACTTTTTTTGCGAGGATCTTGCAATTCCTGTGGATGTTCCTGGAGACTGCCCCTGAGGTTATAAATTCGGAGTTGAAATTCAAATTTCAAATCTTTTGAGAAACATTGTTCAATCTTAGGATAAATATAAAACTCAGGGCAGCTTAACTGGAAAGAAAAGTTCTGATCCAAGATTCTCAGTATCTCCCTCAGCCTCTGGGAGTCCCAGGCGCTCTGTTAGGGTGAGGGTAGAATGACTTCCCAGCTCTGCAAGGAGGCTCCGAGGGCCATGGGGAAAGTACACAACAGACCTGCCATGGAGAACTGTGTGGACACATGTCAGCCAACACTGCCCGTGTTTTAAAAGGCATTACGTCAATGAATACAGTAACCACCTTCAGAAGGAGCTCTTATTGTGCCCATTCTACTGGGGAAGAAACTAAGTTTTGGACTTCCCTGGTGGTCCAGTGGTCTGAACATAGTACTCCATGTTCTCACTACTGAGGGCACAGGTTCAATCCCTGGTCAGGGAAGCAATATCCCACAAGCCACACAGTGTGTCCAAAAAAAGAAAAAGAAATTAAATTTTGAGGAATGAATTAACTGGCCCAGATCACACAGTATGGAATGGAGAATCTGAGACAGAAGCCCTTGCAGGCCAACTCTGGAGCCCCACCACTGACTGTAGTACCATTGAGCCTTTCTGATGCTGACCTATAACTATGGTCTTTATAGCAAGATGTTTTGTTGGGAATTACAGTCAGTAAGACATCAGACATCAAATTTGTAAAGGTGAATTGCTAACTAACCCTAATCCTCACCACAGATCACTTTTTCCAGAGTAAGCTGTCAGGAGAGTTTAGATCTTTGGTTCCCTAACTGGCCTTGGGGTAAAGGATGGAAGCTGGACTCAAAGGAGGCAGAGGAGGGATGGTGAGGGTGGGGGTGAGAAGCCATCTGTGCTCTTCTACCTGCCATGAGGACTGTGGGTGGACAGAGGGAAAAGTGGGCAGAAAAAGACCACCCAGAGAACTGAGAGTTTGGAGATAGAGGAAGAATATTTGACTCCTTTTGAAGTGTGGTGTTGGAGAAGACTCTTGAGAGTCCCTTGGACTACAAGGAGATCCAACCAGTCCATCCTAAAGGAGATCAGTCCTGGGTGTTCATTGGAAGGACTGATGTTGAAGCTGAAACTCCAATATTTTGGCCACCTGATGTGAAGAGCTGACTCATTTGAAAAGACCCTGATGCTGGGAAAGATCGAAGGCAGGAGGAGAAGGGGACAACAGAGGATGAGATGGTTGGATGGCATCACTGACATGATGGACATAAGTTTTAGTGAACTCCGGGAGTTGGTGATGGACAGGGAGGCCTGGTGTGCTGCAGTGCATGGTGTCACAAACAGTTGGACACGACTGAGTGACTGAACTGAACTGAGCTGATTTGACTCCTGCTGGGGAATCTAAGGAGCCAGGAAAAAGTCACGGATTGAATAGAAGCCAGGAGATGGCTGTTACGTTGGAGTCCGACATGGCCCAAGTGGGAGAGATAGGGTGCTCCGTGGCTGCAGAGCAGGAGGACCCCCTAAGAGCAGTGGGGCTCTCCCCACCCCCCAGGCCCACCTGCCCTCCCTGTATTACTGAAAGCAAGTGAGGCCAAACAATTCCACACGGCTGGAGTTTGTAGCAGACAAGGTTCATTATGGGGCAAAGCAAGGAGAAAGTGGTAGTGATGGAGGCCAACTACTGAGCCTGCATGCCACAACCAGAGAGTCTGTGCCCTGAACGAAGATCCCATATGACGCAACTAAGACCTGACACAGCCAAATAAACAAATACATATTAAAAAGAAAAAAGAGTATGTGCTTAGTAAGGAGAAAAAGAGGTTTGGTTCTTAACCTTAAGTTTGCAATTTAATTGAAGACTAAACATTAAGCTGACCAGAACACAGTGGCTCTTATGATAGAAACTTGAGTGAATGAATGACTCAGTGGCTCTTATGATAGAAACTTGAGTGAATGAATGACTCAGTGGACCAAAAGGTGCTTGCAGGAAGTTCAGATGCTTTAGGAAAAGGGCAGTCACCCATCACCGGGTCAAGTAGTCACAGTTTCAGAGAGGAAGTGGGGCTTGCCTATTTAAATGAAGAAAAATTTTCGGGTAATTTGTGGTGAAGGCACCATAGGAGCTGGGGCTTCATTATAAATCCAAATAGCTTTGTGAGGGCTTCCCTGGTGGCTCAGCCAGTGAAGAATCTGCCTGTGATGCAGGAAACATGGGTTGGATCCCTCGGTGGGGAAGATCCCTTGGAGAAGGAAATGGAAACCCACTCTAGTCTTCTGTATTCTCCATTCCAGTATGGAGAATCCCATGGACAGTGGGGCCTGGTGGGCTACAGTCCATGGGGTCGCAAAGAGGCGGACAGGACTGAGCAACTAAGCCCCCATGCATAGTTATTTCAACATTTAAAGCCTTATCTTGGGGACATCTTTGCTGTGTCACTTTTCTCTTAAGTGAGTTGAGTGCCTTTTCAAATGCTGACCGATACCTTGTGAAACTGCTCTGGCTCTGACATTCCTCTTTCCGTTTGGTCTTGGGAAGACAGAGGAAGGGCCCTGCCGGTCAGGGTCACGCGTTTCCGCTGGAGCGCTGCCTTGACCTGGATGGCTGGCGTGGCCCCGCTCTGGTGCTGCGCTGACGGCGTGGTTCCAGGCACGTGCGGCCCGTTCCTCCGCTCTGTTTCTGAAAAGAGCCCGGGGCGGCGCGGGGACACTTCCTCCTCCTGGAGGAGAGACCAGCTCGGCCTCTGGGAGGGGGCTCCAGGCCTTCCAGTGTGGTGGACACCCCCTCCCGCCCCCAGCCCTCCTGTCTGCCGTCCCAGGGCTCCCGGGCCTTGGCCTCCTCTGTGGAGAAAGGCAGGTCTTCCTCGGAACTGACGACAGTGTGAACCCAGCAGTGGGGCCTGAGCTCGTGCGCCCGGACGTGGTGCTGTCTTCACACGGGAAGGGAATTCCAGGGGTAAATTTGGAGGTTCCTTTAGCGGTGGCGCCTTGTCCTGGTCTGGAGGTGTCCCCCTCCTTGTGCACGGACTTTGGGGGTTCAGTAAGGAACTGACCAAAACAAAGTGAGTCACTAGAGTCCGAAGGGGTAGCTCTCCCACCGGGCTCCCATCCACGTGACGCTCCCGGCACCTCCTCCGTGCGCGCTCCGGGGAGAGGGAGGCGAGTGCTCCGCACGCCCGATGGTCCCAGCCGCTCCCCCTACCCCGCCCAGTCCTGAGCTCCCCGCCCGCCCCGCCCACAGTCCCGCTGGCCCCACAGCCCCGCCAGGAGCCCTGCGCGCCCGCGGGGCGTGGAGAGGTGGAGGCTCCGCCCGCGCCCCACCCACGGGCCAGGCCCCGGGGCCCTGCCGCGGCCGCGGGGCGGGCGGAGCCAGTGCCCGGGTGGCGCGCGCCGCAACTGTCTCTTCTGGCACCGCGCGGGCCATGGCGTCCCCAGGGTTCTCGGCGCCCGGCGGGGTGGCGGTGGTCGGCAGGTGAGGGCTCGAACCAGCGTGCTCGGGAGGGTGGCAGGTGGGCGCGGTCGTCATCGCCCTGGGGGCTGGCGGCGCTGCTCCGATGACCCCAGCGCGCCTCCCCAGGACTGGGCCGGGCCGGGCCGGTCCTTCGGGCCCCGCTGCAGCCCGGTTGCTGCGCGATGAGGTTGCGGGCTGAGTTGGGTGATGCGGCCCGGGCGGGGACGGTGGCAGTGGGCGCTGCGAGCGGACATAGGGCTGTCGGGCCGCGGATCCGCACAGGTGTGTTGCCTCCTTTCCCGTCCGAGGGATGGGCGCGCAGAGGGGCGGCGGGGCCGCGATCTGGGTCAGGCGGGGCGCGGGCGCGGCGGGAGGGTCTTGCGCGCTCGGGCCTGAGGCTGTGGCTGGGCGACCCCGCCTGGCCTGGGAGGGGTGGGGACCCACTGTGCGATCCGGATCCAGAGCCATGCCTCCTGCATGGCGAGGGCGCCCTATCCCCGGGGCATCCGGGTTCTCCGGGACTTGGGTGTCGGGTTAGCAGCTCAGTTCCCATCCACGGTTTCCTGGTTGGTGCTCCATTCTCTTTTAAAACTCCTGCAGTTTTCATTTTTTAAAGGCGTCCACGTGCACCTCTCCGTTGGTAAGCTGGCATAGCGAACTACCCACTGGTCGGTACTTCTTGTTGGTCATCAGGCACACCTTCTGGGAGGCTCGGTGTTGGGTTACGCTGCCCAGGGGCTGGCCTGCCTGACCAGTCACAGCGCGTCCTGAAATAAGTTGTGTCCGGGCCCCTCCTTGAAGCCCCTTCGAGGAAGGGGTCAGGGTGCTTTCTGTCAGCTTCCCTTGCAGGGAGCAGTGGCTTTACCTGTGCCCGTGTGCTTTCCAGGCACGAGGGCTACTGCCTGCCTCCTGAAGGGATATAAAATATAGAAGAAAGTGCACTTTGTCCTGGGCGTGGTGACCTTGCTTGCTTTGCAGCCTTTGTCATGGTCAAGTGTGTATCAACCACAGGCTGAGACTGGCCTGCTTGCTGGCACCCAACAGTGTTCAGTGGAGTCTAGAGTTGACAGTACAGGGGACCCTTGGACCACTGGCAGGTGGAGGATACCCACCTATCCATTCCCACCAGAGAAGCCAGGGTAATTTACCCTCGGTTCCTCTGCATCAGTCGTACCCAACTGCAGATCCCAAGTTTTGTAGGATTTACCATTTAAAGAAACTTGCTTATAGGTGGGCCCCGAGAGTCCAGCTCCTGTTGTTCCAGGGTCCCTATGCCTTTCTCCAGCTCTAACTGTTGTGCAAAGGAGCCGTGCTCTGGGAGTCAGTTTATTGCCAATTCCCTAAGTTGATTGACTGCAAGAAATTGCAGAAAGCGAAGAGGAACTAAAAATCCTCGATGAAAGTGAAAGGAGAATGAAAAAGTTGGCTTAAAACTCAACATTCAAAAAACTAAAATCATGGCATCTGGTCCCATCACTTCATGGCAAATAGATGGGGAAACAGTGGAAACAGTGACAGACTTTTATTTTTTTGGTCTCCAAAATCACTGCAGATGGTGACTGTAGCCATGAAATTAAAGACGCTTTCTCCTTGGAAGAAAATCTATCACCAACCTAGACAGCATATTCAAAAGCAGAGACATTACTTTGCCAACAAAGGTCCATCTAGTCAAGGCTATGGTTTTTCCAGTATCATGTATGGATGTGAGAGTTGGAATATAAAGTAAGCTGAGTGCCAAAGAATTGGTGCTTTTGAACTGTAGCATTGAAGAAGACTCTTGAGAGTCCCTTGGACTGCAAGGAGATCCAACCAGTCCATCCTAAAGGAAATCAGTCCTGAATATTCATTGGGAGGACTGATGTTGAAGCTGAAACTCCAATACTTTGGCCACCTGATGCAAAGAACTGACTCATTTGAAAAGACCCTGATGCTGGGAAAGATTGAAGGCAGGAGGAGAAGGGGCCAACAGAGGATGAGATAGTTGGATGGCATCACCGACTCTATGGACATGAGTTTAAGTAAGCTCTTGGAGTTGGTGATGGACAGGGAGGCCTGGCGTGCAGCAGTCCCTAGGGTGGCAAAAAGTTGGACATGACTGAGCAACTGAACTGACTGACTGAACCTCCCACACCTTTAACACCTCAGGAAGCAGCCATCTCCACTTCTGGGGTGTCCCTGCTTCCCTTTCCTTCTCCCTCCCCCCTCCCTCTCCCCTCCTGTCCCCTCTGGCCTCTTTCTCTCTCCTGTCTCCCCTCCTGTACCTCTTGTCTTTCTCTCTCTCAACCCTATAGGTGGCTGGGGAGTGTGAATTAACTGCTAAAACCTGGTAAAGTTTTTGTATTTCATTCTTGGGTTTCAACAAACCAATGCAGGGGCCCGGGTTCCACCCTTGGTCAGGGAACTAGATCCTGCATGCCTCAACTAATACCTGGTGCAGTCAAGTACATGAATAAATATATATATATAAAATAGTGTCTCCCTTGTGGGATTGTTTTCAGATTAATAGAGGTAAGACGTGTACAGTTTTAACATCATCATCTCAAGTGGTGGTAGGAAAAACTGAGGAGGTGGGGGAGATGCTGTCTCTTTTCTCCGAGTCTGGGACTCAGCCAACACTGGTCAGTTGGGGGTCCCTGGTGCCCCCCAGGTCTGGAGGGCACTGCAGTGAGGACCCAGGACCTCTTGTGTGGAAGCAACATTTTAAGTGGATACTGCTGTCAAAACATGGAGTTGTAAGCCATGAGGTGTTTCAGTAACAGGATGCTGTGTGCTCTGACACTGGGCTGGTGCGGAGTGGCTCCACTTTCCAGCTGACCTGCACCTCTGCCTTCTTTCCCTGCAGCGGGCTCATCGGGCGGAGCTGGGCCATGCTGTTCGCCAGCGCAGGCTTCAGGGTGAAACTGTTCGACATTGAGCCTCGGCAGGTGACCGACGCACTGGTCAGCCTCAGGTGAGTCCCCTGCGCACGCGGAGGCCCTGCGGCCTCAGCCCATCTGTTCAAGCCCTTGAGGCTGGGGTCCTCCTTCTCCTGTGGGGTTGTAGCCTCGGAGCCGGTGAAGCAAGGCTGAATGAGATGTGGATCCATCCCACAGCAGGGGCTCAAACTGTGAGGACAGACTTCTGGGGGGAGAGATTTGCAAGGGGGCTGGAGGAACCCAGTGTAGGCCCTCAACTTGCGGCCCAAGTGAGTGAGCAGGTGAATGGGTCTGTGCCACATGCCCGGGAGCTCCACTGGCCCTCCCCTGCAGGCACAGAGGTCCTGAAGTCCTCAGCTGTGTTCTTACCTGTTGCTTTGTATGGCAGGACCGGGATTAACTGGGATGAGTGTTGTCTGGTGTGAGAGTATGCGTACTTAGCAGATGCTGAGTGTTGAGCCCACAGAGGGTGGTGTTTTAGGGACCACCTCAGGAACAAAAAGAATAAGAACCAAAGGAAAAAGGCTGAGACAGGGAGGCCAAAGACAGAAGGACAAACTAATTCATGGGTTGCCCCCGCTATGATGCCATCACTGATCACGGCTCTGATCATCTCAGGCCTTGTCAGGTAGTTACTCTCCTGGTTGGGGGCATAGCTGTGAGCATTAATTTGAATGTGCATTTTGTGTAACAGATGATGCTTTATCATTGGCTCTTTGAGAAGACAAATATATAGGACATGATGTCAGGCTCTAGGCCTCAAGAAATTACATATCTTAGGCCAACTTTGTTGTGTAGCAGATAAGAACCCAAAACCCAGAGAAGTAAAGTTGCTTCTTACGTAGAGTAACAGGTAGCTGGTGACTAGGTGAAACAGCTTTCAAATTGTGATGCTGGAAACTTCTGAAAGTCCCTGGGATGGCAAGGAGATCAAACCTGTCAATCCTAAAGGAAATCAGTCCTGAATATTCATTGGAAGGACTGATGCTGAAGCTGAAGCTGAAGCGCCAACATGTTGGCCATGTGATGTAAAGAGCCAACTCAGTGGAAAGACCCTGATGCTGGGAAAGATTGAAGGCAGGAGGAGAAGGGGATGAGATGGTTGGATGATATCACCAACACAATGGACAGGAGTTTAAGCAAACTCTGGGAGATAGTCAAGGACAAGGAAGCCTGGTGTGCTGCAGTCCATGGGGTCGTGAACAGTCAGACACAACTGAACGACTAAACAACAACTGATGAAACATCAATTGAAAGAAGCAAAAAGCAAAAAATGAAACAACCACCATAAAGCTAAACACTCCCCAATGCTTTGTTCTGTGCCATTAGGGAAGGAGGGGGACTTGGCACATGGACCTCTGTTTCCAGGCATGTGCCACTCACCAGGAACACGTGGATGAACAAGACAGAGCTAGTCCTACACATCAGGACAAGTTCAGCCTGGTGATCCTACCATATGAATTCTCATAGTGACCCCCACAAGGCAAGACCTCATGTGGCCACAAAGCCTAAAATACTACAATGTGGCTCTTTACAAAAGATTCTCAACCCACATGTTTAAAAGTTGAGATTCTGGTCTCCACTCCTGATGTGTGGACTTCCCTAAATCAAGCTGTTCTCTGACCCCAGTGCCTGTCCTGCAACTCAGCTCAGCCCTGAGACAGCATCATGTCCGGCAGGTGGGGGTCTCCATCCTACAGGACTGCCCCACCCCTCACACTTCAGACTCCAGCTCAGTCCAGTTGTCATCTGTGCTCCCAACCTCCTGGCTGTGGTTCCTACCATCCCTTCTTGGGTTTGCTTTACTGGCTAGAGTGGCTCCCAGACTCAGGAGACCAGTTACTCAGTAGATTACTGGTTTTTCACAAATGGAATTAGGGCTACTGCAACCAAGCAACTCAAGCTTGGGACTTGAACCCATGGTCTTTTAACTGAGATCACATACCTGGTCTCGAGACTTAAGAAGCTCAGGTTCTTTATGTCTCCTTGAGAATTCAGTGAGAGACAAAGCGACAGGGAAGTGGATTTACTTAGAGAGAAACACACTTCACAGACAGAGTGGGGGCCATCTCAGAAGGCGAGAGCCACCCCAGAGTAGAGGGTTGTTAGCTTTCATGTGCTCAGTCATGTCCGACTCTTTGCAACCTCACGGTCTGTAGCCCGCCAGGCTCCTCTGTCTGTGAAATTCTCTAGGCAAGAATACTGGAGCCAGTTGCCATTTCCTTCTCTAGGGCATCTTCTGGACCCAAGGATCAAACTCTGGTCTCCTGCATTGCAGGCAGATTCTTTACTACTGTAACACCTTACTTATTTTATAGGGGTAGGTAATTTCATAGGCTGCCAGGCTCCTCTGTCCATGGGATTTTCCAGGCAAGAATACTGGAGTGGGTTGCCATTTCCTTCTCCAGGAGATCTTCCCGACCCAGGGATTAAACCCGTGTCTCTGGCATTGTAGGCAGACGTTTTATCATCTGAGCCACCAGGGAAGTCAATTTCATAGGCTTAATGAGTGGGAAGAGTATTCCAGTTCTTTTGGTGAAGGGATGGGGACTGTCATGGTGCCTGGGGGTGTGTCACTTAGCATGCTGATGTGTTAAGAGTGATTGCCTGCAATGTGGGAGACCTGGGTTCGATCCCTGGGTTGGGAAGATCCCCTGAAGAAGGGAAAGGCTACCCACTCCAGTATTCTGGCCAAGAGAATTCCATGGACTATATAGTCCATGGGGTTGCAAAGAGGCGGACACAACTGAGTGACTGACTTTCACACATTGAGGCTCAGGGTCTAGTGGGAGTCAACTTGCCTGGCTTGGTTCTGATCTGTTTATGTCGTGTCCTGGGGCTGTGTCACTGTTTTAAAGGTTGTGCCCTTCCTTCCTGTTTCACTTCCAGTCAACAGCAGGATGAAGAAATACACAGGAGACACGTGGGAGGCGGGGAGCTTTCCTGCCCTCTGGTGTCCCCCCTCCCTGTATATCCACCTGTTCAACCTGGAGGCTCTCTGAACTCCCTCTTTGAGTTTTTTGGTGGCTCTGACACTTAGACACTATTGATTAAATCACTGGTGATTGTACTCAGCCTCCAGCTCCTCTCCCTCTCCTGAAGTCAGGGGCAGGACTTCAAGTGTTGGCCCTGAAATTACTGGGTTGGTGACACAAGCAACCAGCCCTGTCCTGAGGTGCTTTCAAAAGTCACCTCATTAACATAACAAAAGACACTTTATCGCTCCCCTTCACAGGATGTTCCAAGGAGTTTTAGGAGCTCTGTGTCAGCTCTTTGAACACCAGTTCAAAGATGTATGTCACAACATCACAATAGTAATAGATGCGAAGATGAAAATATTAATATTAACACATTTTGCGGTGTTTTATCCCTATTGTTTAGTCACTAAGTTGTGTCCAACTCTGCGACCCCATGGACTGTAGCTCTTCTGTCCATGGGATTCTCCACGCAAGAACACTGGAGTGGATTGCCACTTTCTTCTCTAGGGGATCTTCCTGAGCCAGGGATCAAACCCACGTCTCCTGCATTACTGCTGAGCCACCAGGTTTATCACTGTAGGCATGGAGAAATGGTCCTTTCTTTGCTTCTAGGTTCTTTGGGTGATCTGAGAATTAAACTGATGTAAGGCAGATTGCCTGGAAAATCCCATGGACGGAGGAGCCTGGTAGGCTGCAGTCCATGGGGTCGCTGAGGGTCAGACACGACTGAAGGACTTCACTTTCACTCTTCACTTTCATGCATTGGAGAAGGAAATGGCAACCCACTCCAGTGTCCTTGCCTGGAGAATCCTAGGGACAGGGGAGCCTGATGGGCTGCCGTCTATGGGGTCGCACAGAGTCGGACACGACTGAAGTGACTTAGCTGCAGCAGCAGCAGCAAGGCAGATTAATAGGAGAAAAACAAATGTTATTCTACGTGGATGGGAGCCCCGTGAAGCAGTGGGAGCCCACATGGAAGCGAGGGGCTGAGGCTTCTGTAAGGCCTGGTGGGTGGAGGGGCGGTCAGGATGTGGGGAGGCAGAGGAGGCCTTTCCCAGGAGGGAGAGGAGACCTGGCCTGCTGTGTGGGTGTTTTTCGGGTGAAACACTTTTCTGATCCAAGCCCACCCCCAACCCCCAACCCCCCCCACCCCACCCCAAAGTATAAACATAGGCAGTTGAAGGCAAGTTTAGGAGAAGCTCTTGAACCTGCTGGGTTTTGCTTGCCTTTAGGTCAGAATAGTCCTTGTGCCACGGTGGCATCTTTTGGGGTGAAAAAACCCACTCCCCTTCGTTGCCTTGTGTGTTTGGTGATCTCTGAGCTCACATGCATTGGCTCTAATCTGTGGAAACCCAGGGCCTGCACCGGTCCTGGTGAATGCCCCACGGGGGGTTTTCTGTCTGGGACAGACTGGGGTCTTACATTGTCTTCTTCACGCCTGACCTGGGGTCTCAGGCCCAGGTCCCCCCTACATGTACCCTCAGGGCAGCCCTGCCTTTTGCTGGTTTCAGTTCTTTCATTTTTTTAGTTGATAAATATTTTCTAATGAAACAACTCCTTTTCAATTTTTAGGTTTTTTCTTTTTAAAATTGTTATTCAGTTGCTCGGTATTGTCTGACTCTTGCTACTGCCTGGACTGCAGCATGCCAGGCTTCCCTGTCCTTCATAGTCTCCCGGAGTTTGCTCAGACTCACGTCCACTGAGTCAGTGATACCATCCAACCATCTCATACTCTGTTGCCCCCTTCTCCTCCTGCCTGCAATCTTTCCCAGCATCAGGGTCTTTTCCAGTGAGTCAGTTCTTCACAAAGTATTGGAGCTTCAGCTTCAGGTGGCCAAAGTATTGGAGCTTCAGCTTCAGCATCAGTCCTTCCAGTGAATATTCAGGACTGATTTCCTTTAGGATTGACTGGTTTGATCTCCTTGCTGTACAAGGGACTCTCAAGAGTCTTCTTGAACACCACAGTCCAAAAGCATCAATTCTTTGGTGCTTAGCCTTCTTCATGGTCCAACTCTCACATCTGTATATGACTATTGGGGAAACCATAGCTTTGATATATGGACATTTGTTGGCAAAGTAACGTCTCTGCTTTTTAATAAACTGTCTAGGTTTGTCATGGCTTTTCTTCCTAGCTGTGCAGTTCATATAATTTTCACACATCACAAAGTACTCCCAAGCATTTAAAAATGTAAAAATCACCCTTATCTCTCAGGCCACAGGGCAATAGTGGACTCTGGTTTGCTGACTGATGTACTTTTCAGTTCCATTATAGTTTCATCTCTTATGTTGTAGATCCAGTTCCACTGCACCTGTAACCAAGAGAAAACTAAGATCCCTAATTGAAAAGTTCTTTGCCCTATCTCTTGGGGTCTTTATATTGATAGACTTTATTGTTTAAGTGTATCATGAAAGAGTTTGGCCACTTTTTAAAGTCCTTTCAGGCATCAAGGAGGACATAGGGAAACTGTAAATAAGGTTTTCTTTTTCTTAGGCTAGATTAAAGGCTTTCCTATAATATTTTCCTACTACTTTGCTTAATTAAGAGCTAATATTTTAAGTATTATTGGTGGCCAGTTAAATTGAGCTTTTGGAGATCAGCCTAAGATTTTTTAACCAAGGAACAAACAAGCAACACCCCTTCCAAAAATCAGTTAGCAGCCTTATTTAGGAAAAGCAAATGTCCTGAATTATGTGTCTTTGCTCATGAGTGGCTTTCTTTCTAGTCCCACCCCTCTCCCCTCACCACGTGTAAGCTGACTGCACTTTAATGTGCAGAACTGGTTGTGCTTCTCTGGCAGGAAGCAGGATTTCAGGGTATCTTGTGACACCTCTGCTCAAGTTTGCTGGCAAAGCCGCCAGGAGGATCAACTGTGAGTCGTGTCTCCTCACTGTACTGATAGGGGAGAGGTACACTCACTTTTAGGTCTTATGACTTGTGTAAGTCCACCTACATCCCTTTTTTTTTTTTAAATTAGGGAACTAAAAGATCTCTCATGCCACAACTAAGACCCAGCACAGCCAAATAAATATTTTTAAAAAGAAGCAGCAGCAGCAGTATAAACAGTGTATCTTCCTGACTAGATTGAACTGACTGGTGTTTGGGGAGAATGGATATATGTATATGTGTGGCTGAGTCCCATTGCTGTCCACATCATCTTTTTCTAACAGAATGGGAAAACGAGTCTCTTAAAACCTCAAGTATTTAAACTCGTAACAGGGAACTTGACCTTGGAAAAGCCTATTAGCAGATACTTCACTGCTTGGCTTTTGTTCTCCAGCAAATGCTCAATGCTTGGCCTGTGTTAGGGCTCAAGAATTTGAGAGGGTGGTTGTATTTCCAGAAGAAAAACACAGGTCGAGTAAACAAAGTTGAAATGTGGACTCGGATTGGGAGTGTTTTGTTTCTTATGACTTGTGTTCAGTTTCATTTCCATGTGGTGACATGCCGGGCTCGCCTCTCGGGACCAGGACCCCAGCCTGGGCCGTGGTGACATCTGAGTGACAGCCCCACGTGGGGGCGGAGGGCCAGCTGCCCGTCTGCCTGGAGCCCTGGCTGAAATTGCCATCTTTGGGTGAACTCTGCTTGTGTGTCAACTGCCATCTCTCTCATGTGGCGATGGTCATTCTGAACTTGAGTCACTGAAAATGGATCTGCTTTTCCACGTGGACATGGATTTAGTAGACCAGCAGAAGCGGTCTCTGAAAACTGGGTGGCTGCCCTGGGCTCTGTTGCCTCGGTAGCTGAACTTCCTATCCCGACAGCTGGGTCTCTGAGTCGGTTAACTTGCCACTCAGATCTGTGCATTTGCTTCAACATCTTGAACCTGGATTTGATCTGGATTCCTCTGGACTGGTCTGGTTTGAAGCTGCCTTTTAGTTGTCCACGTGGCTTTGGTTGGAATAATTGAGGTTAATAGATCACAGAATGGCCTCCCATGGCTCCCATCCAAGTCTTGCTACAGTCACTGAAAAATGTATGCAATCTGGGTGTAACCATAAGAAACATGCACAAGACATTCATGGAGAAATTTTTTTTAATTTTATTAATTAATTTTTATTTTTGGCTGTGCTGGGTCTCCATTGCAGCACAGGCTTTTCCCTAGTTGTGGCGCGTGGGGGCTGCTCTCCAGTTGCGGTGCGCGGGCTTCTCTTGTTTCGGGCACTCTAGGTGCACAGGCTCAGTAGTGGTGGGTCCCGGGCTCAAGAGCACAGGCTCAGTAGTTGTGGCGCACAGGCTTAGTCATCCCATAGCGTGTAAGATCTTCCTGCACCAGGGATCCAAGCCAAGTCTCCTTCATTGGCAGACAGATTCTTTATCACTGAGCCACCAGGGAAGCCATCACCGAGAGATTTTTTTCAGCTGTATGAAGGCCAGTAAAGAAGAAATAAGTTGGCCGGCAGGAGCCTGTCTGCAGGGATGTAACCAGGAGGGTGCAGGGCATTGGGTGACCGGACCTCCCTGGGCTGAGAAGTTCCCAAGTGACCTGAGTGCTGTCGCCAGAAGCTGACTCCAAGGGGCCGTGGGTTCTGTGGGTCATTGAACCTGACGTATCTGTGTATTCACAGGTCATGCTGTCCCTTGGCTGTCACTAGGACAGTCCAAATGATTGCTTCACGTCACTTATTGACTCTTCTTCCCAAACAGGAATGGTTTCCCCTTTTCTGATTTGTGAAAGTTGTTATTGTTGTTCAGTTGCTAAGTCAGGTCTGACTCTTTTCGATCCCATGGACTACAGCATGCCAGGCTACCCTGTCCTTCACCATCTCCTAGAATTTGCTCAAACTCATGCCCATTGAGTAGGTGATGCCATCCAACCATCTTATCCTCTGTTGCCCCCTTCTCCTCCTGCCTTCAATCTTTCCCAGCATCAGGGTCTTTTCCAATGAATCAGTTCTTTGTATCAGGTGGCCAAAGTATTGGAGCTTCAGCTTCAGTCTCAGTCCTTCCAGTGAATATTCAGGACTGATTTCCTTTAGGATGGACTGGTTGGATCTTGCTGCATCAGTTCTTCAGTGCTCAGCCTTCTTTATGGTCCGACTCTCACATATCCTAATTGTACACTTAAAACTGGGGAGAAGCCAGAGTACTTTGACTGTCTCTGGCTGGTAGGGTGAGGAGTGACTGCTCTTGGGTTCGGGGAGTCACACCGACGTCCCCGTCCTGTGGGCTCCAGGCGTGTGGACACATGTGTTCCCTGGGCAGGAGAGCTGTGAAGGCTCACATAGGATTAAGTAGGGTGTGGACACAGGAATATGAGTTCTGGTCGCTTCTCCCTGTGAGGTTTCCCTCGGGCAGTGGGTCTGGGCACGCAGATCCCCAGGTCTCCTGTGGCACAGACAGAGGGATGGTCTGCCTGCAGCATACTGGCCTTTATCTGCCTCTGGGGAGGCAGGTGCTGGGCCGGTCACCCTCATGAGTAAGTGGTGTGTTGGGGGGTCCATCGGCAGACTGGGGACCGGGCTCTGTGCTGTCAAGCAGAAGTCTCAGTTCAGTTCACTCAGTGTGTCCAACTCTGCGACCCCATGGACTGCAGCATGCCAGGCCTCCCAGTCCATCACCATCTCCTGAAGCTTGCTCAAACTCATGTCCATTGAGTTGCTGATGCCATCCAACCATCTCATCCTCTGTTGTCCCCTTCTCCTGCCTTCAATCTTTCCCAGCATCAGGGTCTTTTCCAGTGAGCCAGTTCTTCTCATCAGGTAGGACTAAAGTATTAGAGCTTCAGCTTACTGACCAAACTGATCACATGGACCACAGCTTTGTCTAGCTGGATGAAACTATGAGCCATGCCGTGTAGGGCCACCCAAGATAGATGGGTCATAATGGAGAGTTCTGACAAAATGTGGTCCTCTGGAGAAGGGAATGGCAAACCACTTCAGTATTCTTGCCTTGAGAACCCCATGAACTCAGTATGAAAAAGCAGGTCTGGAGCTCCTGTTTTTAATAAAAGGCTTGGTATTCTGCCTCTCCCCCTGCCCCCCACACACTTCAAAGACATTAAAAATAATAAAAATGAGATGAATGAATGAAAAAAGAGTGTCCACAGTGTTCCACTGCAGGAGCCAACAGGGCCCCTTGACAGGGTCCTGGGCTAGGACCCCCCTCCCCTTCCCGGGCTGGCCTCTTGTCTCCTGGCTGGCCTCTGCCCTGGGCCTTTGTGGGTTAGGATTTTCAGTGGCAGAGGCCAGGTCATGTCACATTTGTGAGCTTGGCCCTCCTGGTTCTGACCTCCCAACTCTTTCCCGCCATCAGCAGCTATCTCTGCACCTCAGACCTCAGGGAAGAGGTGGGGAGTGGAGAATCCTGCCAGAAACCCTCCTGGGGACTCCACGACAGGATGACAGTGAGGTGCCAGGAATACCCTGAAATAGCTAAAAGCCTATGCTGTTGTAGTTTAAAATTTTTTATTACGGAAAAACATGCATAATGACAACTGTCACTACAGAGTGTATAACCCAATCCCTTAGTCTCCAGTCTGCTGTCCTGATCTGACCTGGGAACACAGTCTTCTGTTTGGGAAATATTTGTGTTGTTGTTGTTCTTGTTGTTGTTTTGAGAAGTTCTTATCTTCTTAAATGAGTAAATGCTGCTTTTGAATAAAATCTCAAAAACAAATATATTTTTAAAAAATCACCATATGTACCCTATACTGATCAGTGTTAACATTTCTCTTTCTCCTAATTCAAAACATAATTTTGCTCGTTAGGAGGGAAATGTCTTTTGAGTCCTGGGTGGTGCTCCACTGCCCTCTAGAGGTGAAACTGGTTCACTGCAGTCACCTGACCAGGTAGTGAATGAAGCTGAGAAGCTGGCTGAGCATCTCACCTTTCCCAGGTGTTTATGTTCATTCCCTGCAAAGCTTGAGGCAGAAGTCCTAAAATACTCAGCGTAAAATATTGGAACTAGTGTTTTGTGGTTTTCTTGGCTAATATACTATAACTCTTCCAAATCATTTCAGTTCAGTTCAGTTCAATTCAGTGGCTCAGTCGTGTCCGACTCTTTGCGACCCCATGAATTGCAGCACGCCAGGCCTCCCTGTCCATCACCAACTCCTGGAGTTCACTTAAACTCATGTCCATCAAGTCAGTGATCCTATCCAGCCATCTCGTCCTCTGTCATCCCCTTCTCCTCCTGCCCCCAATCCCTCCCAGCATCAGAGTCTTTTCCAATGAGTCACCTCTTCACATCAGGTGGCCAAAGTATTGGAGTTTCACCCTTAGCATCAGTCCTTCCAAAGAACACCCAGGACTGATCTCCTTCAGAATGGACTGGTTGGATTTCCTTGCAGTCCAAGGGACTCTCAAGAGTCTTCTCCAACACCACAGTTCAAAAGCATCAATTCTTCAGCGCTCAGCTTTCTTCACAGTCCAACTCTCACACCCATACATGACCACTGGAAAAACCATAGGCTTGACTAGAGGGACCTTTGTTGACAAAGTAATGTCTCTGGTTTTTAATATGCTATCTAGGTTGGTCATAACTTTCTTTCCAAGTAAGCGTCTTTTAATTTCATGGCTGCAATCACCATCTGCAGTGATTTTGGAGCCCAAAATAATAAAGTCTGACACTGTTTCCCCATCTATTTGCCATGAAGTGATGGGACCAGATGCCATGATCTTTGTTTTCTGAATGTTGAGCTTTAAGCCAACTTTTTCACTCTCCTCGTTCACTTTCATCAAGAGGCTTTTTAGTCCCTCTTCACTTTCTGCCATAAGGGTGGTGTTATCTGCATATCTGAGGTTATTGATATTTCTCCTGGCAATCTTGATTCCAGCTTGTGCTTCTTCAGCCCAGTGTTTCTCATGATGTACTCTGCATCGAAGTTAAATAAGCAAGGTGACAATATACAACCTTGACGTACTCCTTTTCCTATTTGGAACCAGTCTGTTGTTCTATGTCCAGTTCTAACTGTTGCTTCCTGACCTGCATATAGGTTTCTCAAGAGGCAGGTCAGGTGGTCTGGTAGTCCCATCACTTTCAGAATTTTCCATAATTTGTTGTGATCCACATAGTCAAAGGCTTTTGCATAGTCAATAAAGCAGAAATAGATGTTTTTCTGGAACTCTCTTGCTTTTTCCATGATCCAGCAGATGTTGGCAATTTGATCTCTGGTTCCTCTGCCTTTTCTAAAACCAGCTTGAACATCTGGAAGTTCATGGTTCACATATTGCTAAAGCCTGGCTTGGAGAATTTTGAGCATTACTTTACTAGCATGTGAGATGAGTGCAATTGTGCGGTGAGCATTCTTTGGCATTGCCTTTCTTTGGTATTGGAATGAAAACTGACCTTTTCCAGTCCTGTGGCCACTGCTGAGTTTTCCAAATTTGCTGGCATATTGAGTGCAGTACTTTCACAGCATCATCTTTCAGGATATGAAATAGTTCAACTGGAATTCCATCACCTCTACTAGTTTTGTTCATAGTGATGCTTTCTAAGGCCCACTTGACTTCACATTCCAGGATGTCTGGCTCTAGGTGAGTGATCACACCATTGTGATTATCTGGGTCATGAAGGTCTTTCTTGTACAGTTCTTCCGTGTATTCTTGCCACCTCTTCTTAATATCTTCTGCTTCTGTTAGGTCCATACCATTTCTGTCCTTTATCGAGCCCATCTTTGCATGAAATGTTCCCTTGGTATCTCTAATTTTCTTGAAGAGATCTCTAGTCTTTCCCATTCTGTTGTTTTCCTCTATTTCTTTGCATTGATCACTGAGGAAGGCTTTCTTATCTCTCCTTGCTATTCTTTGGAATTCTGCATTCAGATGCTTATATCTTTCTTTTTCTCCTTTGCTTTTTGCTTCTCTTCTTTTCACAGCTATTTGTAAGGCCTCCCCAGACAGCCATTTTGCTTTTTTGCGTTTCTTTTCCATGGGGATAGTCTTGATCCCTGTCTCCTGTACAATGTCCCAAACCTCTGGCCATAGTTCATCAGGCACTCTATCTATCAGATCTAGTCCCTTAAATCTATTTCTCACTTCCACTGTATAATCATAAGGGATTTGATTTAGGTCATACCTGAATGGTCTAGTGGTTTTCCCTACTTTCTTCAATTTAAGTCTGAATTTGGCAATAAGGAGTTCATGATCTGAGCCACAGTCAGTTCCCAGTCTTGTTTTTGCTGACTGTATAGAGCTTGTCCATCTTTGGCTGCAAAGAATATAATCAGTCTGATTTTGGTGTTGACCATCTGGTGATTTCCATGTGTAGAGTCTTCTCTTGTGTTGTTGAAAGCGGGTGTTTGCTATGACCAGTGCATTCTCTTGGCAAAACTCTATTAGCCTTTGCCCTGCTTCATTCTGTATTCCAAGGCCAAATTTACCTGTTACCCCAGGTGTTTCTTGACTTCCTACTTTTGCATTCCAGTCCCCTATAATGAAAAAGGACATCTTTTTTGGCTGTTAGTTCTAAAAGGTCTTGTAGGTCTTCATAAAACCGTTCAACTTCAGCTTCTTCAGCGTTACTGGTTGGAGCATAGACTTGGATTACTGTGATATTGAATTATTTGCCTTGGAAACAAACAGAGATCATTCTGTTGTTTTTGAGATTGCATCCAAATACTGCATTTCAGACTCTCTTGTTGACCATGATGGCTACTCCATTTTTTCTAAGGGGTTCCTGCCCACAGTAGTAGGTATAGTGGTCATCTGAGTTAAATTCACCCATTGTAGTCCATTTTAGTTCACTGATTCCTAGAATGTCAACGTTCACTCTTGCCATCTCCTGTTTGACCACTTCCAATTTGCCTTGATTCATGGACCTAACATTCCAGGTTCCTATGCAATATTGCTCTTTACAGCATTGGACCTTGCTTCTATCACCAGTCATATCCACAACTGGGTATTGTGTATGACAAAAACCTTAAAAAAAAAAATTTAAATCCAAGTCCTCCTTGGTGTGATGGTTTGTGATGGCTTCTTCACCCAGCTATCTGGTATCAGGAGAGGCCATACCTGCCTAAGGGGTCTTGGACTCCTTCTCTTTGCCATGAAGCTGCTTTTGGTTGAAGATAGTAAGAAATCTGTATTTCAGTGCATCTTTCTGGTGGGTTTTTTTTTTTTTTTCACAGTAACAGTAGCAAAAGAATTTCCCTTCCTCTATTTGTGGCTAAAACAAAAAGTTTGAAATGCACAGCTTTAAGGAAGAAACAGGACAAGGGAGCTGCTGACCCAAGTGGGCCCTGGCGTCCCAGGAGTGCCAGCTTCCCAGGGGAGGACAGGACAAGCAGGGGCCCCTTGGGTGCCTGGGCTCAGGGGTCACCTGCAGATCCTTGACCCACGCCTGTCCCTCCCAGTCAATGTTCCCACACTCAGCTGTGTCACTGCCCGGCATTCCTTACAGTCCCCAGCCCAGTGACCTGAGACCCAGACCCCTCAGGTCACTGGCCATGCTTGAGCCATCACCCCATCCCAGGGCCTCCCCGACCTTGGCTGATACCCCTCACCCCTGAGCGTAAACCCAGCTTGCTGCCAAGAACTCCAACAGCTTAATGATAAACCTACAGCCTAAAACTATGTGAGAGTGATTGAGTCACTGGCACAGGAATCCAGAGAATGTTCTGGAGCCTGTGTGTGTTTGCTCATCTGTGTATTTAATGTGTCCTGAGTTACAGGCAGGACACACTGCACCGTCTGCCAGGCCGAGATGGGAATGTCGGCCCAGCTCAGGAGTCTTCACCCTGCCTGGTTCATATCTCCAGGCACCTGCTCTCAGCCCTCTCCCCAGAGGCACTGAACTGAGGCCCAAGAAGCCCTGCTTTCTGCTTCTATGTCCCACAGGCATTGCTGGGGGGTTGGGGGAGGAGGCTGTGCCTTGAGGTATTGGAATCTTAGTTCCCTGACTAGGGACAAAACCTGTGCCCCTGGCAGTCGTTAAGCTCAGTCTTCAGCACTGAGAAGTCCCCTATCTTAATAACTGTTGTGTCCATTTTGGCAGTGTTAAGTACATTCATAGTGTTGTACAACCATCTATCCGCACAACTCTTGTCTTCTTAAAAAACTGAAACACTGTTCCCATTGAAGAACGACTCCCCTCCCACAACCCCCATTCTCTCCATCTCTGTGGATTCTGTCACTACAGTTCCCTCATATAAGTGGAATCACATGGAATCTGTCCCTTTGTGATGGCTTATTTCACTCAGCATCATGTCCTCAAGGTTCGTCTGTGGAGTAGCAGGTATCAGAATTCCCTTCCCTTTTAGGGCTGAGTAACATTACATTGTCATTGCGACAAAAATCTGTGTAGTCAAAGCTATGGTTTTTCAGTAGTCACATACAGATGTGGGAGTTGGACCATAAAGAAAGCTGAGCACCAAAGAATTGATGCTTTTGAACAGCAGTGTTGGAGAAGACTCTTGAGAATCCCTTGGACGGCAAGGAGATCAAACCAGTCAATCCTAAAGGAAATCAACCCTGAATATTCACTGGGAGGACTGATGCTGAAGCTCCAATACTCTGGCCACCTGATACGAAGAACTGACTCATTGGAAAAGACTCTGATGCTGGGAAAGATTGAAGGCAGGAGGAGAAGTGGGCAACAGAGGATGAGATGTTGGGCGTAAGTTTGAGCAAATTCCAAGAGATAGTGACAGACAGGGAAGCCTGGCGTACTGATATCCATGGGGTCACAAAGAGTCAGACATGACTGAGTGACTGAACAACAGCATTCCATTGTGTATCCATTCATCTGCCTGTGGATATGGAGTTGTCCCCATCTTTTGACAACTGTGAACAATGCTGCTGTGGAAATGAGGGTACAAATATCTGAGTCTCCACTTTTACCTTCGGGATGTAGGCCCAGAAGTGGGATCGCTGGCTCACAATAGTCTTGTTTTTTATTTTCTGAGAAAGCACCTGATGTTGGCCACACTGGATGTAGCTGTTAAGGCCGGGCCAGCAGTGCTGGGGTTCATTGCTCCAGGTTCTCACTGCACTTGGTTTCTCCTCTGCTCTTTCACTGCTAAAGGCCGCACCATGCTCTGCTTCGCATTTCCTGCTGATGGGTGAAGCAGACCTCTGACCCTGAGTTGTTTGGAATGCTCATGGCTCACTCTCCACTGCGTTCCAGGAAGGAGATGAAGATGCTGGAGCTGTCGGGGTACCTGAAAGGCCAGCTGGGCGCGGAGGAGCAGCTGTCACTCATCAGCGGCTGCTCTGACCTGCAGGAGGCAGTAGAGGGCGCCCTGCACGTGCAGGTGAGTGGGGACACCTGCCCGCCCGGCTGGCAGGGCCTGTCCCCTGGGTCCTTGGGTCAAAGGCAGGGGAAGACGTGAGGATCGTGAGCCCGCAGGTGCAGATGGCGTTCACGCAACCAGAAACACTGTCTCCCACCCCCCCCCCACCCGTCACCCACTACCCCTTCCCCAGGATGGAGTTCTCTCTTGGGGTGTTACAATGTTGAGCAAAAAGAATGTCTTCTGGCCAGCTAATACTTTCCTATTTTCGTCTAACTGGATGGGAGACTATGTTGTTGTTCTGAGATATAAGAGATCGCCTAAGAGAAACCCTTTAGTGTTTTGCAACGTTTGCATTTACTTTTTCCAACAACTTCACTCAGAGAATCAGGCCATCCCCACTGCTGAGGACACTCCAGGCCTAGTGGACTGGCGGCAGCTCAGTGGCCACACAGGCTCCAGCCTGCCAGGGCCTGAATGCAGCTACTGCCCCATGAAGACCTGGTGTCTCCCGGCTTCCAAAACGTGACACTTAAGCTGCCCGGGGTTGACGGGGCCTTGCTCCTGAGCCCCTCCTCGCCCCATGTCCAGCCACTGCTGGTGTCTCGTCTGGTCTGTGACGCTGGTTGAGCTGGGAGCAAAGCCAGGCCTGAGCGGGGCTCCTGGTGCAGAGGCCTCAGGCCTGACACTCCTCCAGTCCACATGGTAGACTTCCTAGTCTCCTCCCGCTCTTTCTACCGCATCCTGTGTCCTGCTCAGTAAAGGGTCCAGGATGGATGCCAACCCGGCCCTGAGCTCTGAGCCCCTTGTCCTGGCCCGCTGAGGCCTCCATTCCCGTTCTCGGTGGTTGTGGTCACCTCAAGTGACTCTTATTCCAGGCCAGGCTCCCTTGCTTCCAATGAGAACAGTAGGAAACCCCTTTGGGGATCAATTTGATACATGATATTTACATGATGGAAGTGAATGCTTACAATGACGTGTACGATGTGACCTGACAGGTGAGCATGTGACGTGTCACCACGTTTCCCAGAACAGTGGTGTCCACTTGGGTCTGTCTCCACTAGAGTAACTTGGCTTCTTTTCTGAACAGTTTCCAGTGCCCTTTGCTTTTTCCTCTGAGACGTTTGCTGTACTTTGTAATCTGTGTGTGATGATGGCTAGAAAGTTTCATCTCCAGCCTCAGGTACTAACTGTCAAGCCTTCTGTTGTTTCTTTTCTTCCTTGCAGTGGTATGGTATGATCCACACAGTTAACTGGCAGTGTTATTTTTCTAAAGCAATCTTTGTGTGTGTTTGTGTTAGTCTCTCAGTCGTGTCCAACTCTCGTTGACTCCAAGGACTGCAGCCCACCAGGCTCTTCTATCCATGGAATTCTCCAGGCAAGAACACCCGAGTGGGTTGCCATTTCCTCCTCCAAAAGCAATCTTTATAAGGCTTATTATAAATTTTCCAGCACTAGCCATTGCAAGGGAAGCCCTGTGGCTTAGTGGTAAAGAATCCACCTGCCAATGCAGCAGACGTGGGTTTGAATCCCTGGGTCAGGATGATCCCCTGGAGGAGGAAATGGAAACCCACTCCAGTATTCTTGCCTGGAGAATCCCATGGACAGAGGAGCCTGGATGGAGTCGAAAAGAGTGGGACATGACTAAGCAATTGGGCATGCACACATGCAGCTATTGCAAAGTCATGCCCCAGGTATAATTAACATGTCTGTGTTAAATTTCTTTCTCTCCTGATCCCATAAAAATTAAAAAAAAAAAAAGGATTCTGGGTCTTCCCTGGTGGTCCAGTGGTTGGGACTCAGTGCTTCCATGGCCTGGAGCCCAGGTTTGATCCCTGGTCTGGGAACTAAGATCACAAATGCCACATGGAGAAAAAGAAAAAAAAGACCTTGAACCTAAAGAATCAAGGCTTAGGGCTGCACTTGCTCTCCTGGGGCCTCACAGCACCTCCAGTCTTAGTGCTCAGAGACCTCCTGCTAGCCGCCTCCTCTGAGCAACTCTGTATGGCTCCCTCTTTCCCGTTTAAGGACAAATTCTCATCGTAGAAAAATTCACCTAGGCTTTTTGGAGACATTTTTTGTTTATAAAAAGAAAACAATTGTTACTTTAGGGAATTGCCCAGAGGCAGGAGGAGAGCATGTGAATTAACACAAACACTTCTTTAATCACAAACCTTCCAGTAGTGCGAGTTACTGAGCCCTGGGAATCACCGCCCTAGAAATGCGAGTGGTCGATTTATCTTCCACCCAAGTCCCAGTGGGTGGACGGCTGGGTCAGAAGGTTTCCTCTGCTGAAACGTGGCAGGGAGTGAGAATGGAACCTGAATTTCTAGCACTTAGTGCAATTTTGAAATCAAATCTGGCCTGGCAAGAAAATCTAGCGTGCTGGAGAAATAAGTGCATTCTGAAAAGTTTCTAAAGCATTGACTGTTGCAGAGCATTAAGGGTCATTAGCTATGACACAGAGGCTTTATCTCATCTCTGCAACTTTTTACCTAAGATCCAGGTAGTTAGCTGGTAGGAGCCATGGGAATTTTGGTCATGGAATTGTGAGCTGTAAATGGACTTTCCTTATAGTCAGCACAGACAATTCAGATGTGTTTTTCCATGTCAATATGAGAATTTGCATTTGAACCTTTACCTCTAAAACTGGGAAAATGCTTAGTCATTTTGGTAAGGACTTTGAGATTGTTAGTAATTACAGGAACCAGTGTTCGTAATAAACACTAAGGTTTAAAATTTATACGTTTGCAAGGTCGGCCTTTTTTGGTCTTCTTCCACTGACTGAGACTCAGAGTGATCTTCCTTTTGGTGGGAGTCGGGGGAGAGGGAGGGTGGCAGCACTGAGTGTGCCCAGGAGTGCATGTTGAATCCTGAATTTCATTTTTCCTGTTCCATGTGTGTATTAATTTGTAAAATCGGATTATTATTCACATATAATAAAAGCTGGCAGTTTTAGTGTTCAGGTCTGTGTGTTCTGACAATTGCATGTGGTCATGTCACCACCTTCCCCCGTCTCCCCCCGCTCTCCCCAGCTTCAGAGCAATTCTGCCACCCCACAAAGTCCCCTCCTCCCATTGTGGTCTGGCCTGGGCTGAAGCCGCTGGTCTGGTTTTGTCCCTGCAGCTTTGCCTTTTCTGTATTGTGGTACAATGTGGACTCACCAGGACTGCACGTGCTTTGTTAGATTTATACATAAACATGTCCCGATTAAGATGCTACTGTAAATAGTACCTTCACAAAATTTTAACTTCTGCTTGTTCATTGCTAGCACATAGTAATATAGTTAAAAGTGGGTTGTTTGATTTATTTAAATTGGGAGGGTTTTCCATATATCTTTGTTATTGATTTTGAGTTTAAATCTGTTCTAGTCTCAAAACAAACTTGACGTTATTTCAATTCTTTTATTTTGTTGAGGCATGTTTTATAACTCAGAATATAGTCTATTTTGGTGAATATTCCATGTGCAGTTGAGATCAATATATTTCGGACCCTCCATCAATGAGAGAAAAGTATTGACATCTATAATTGTGGATTCATTTCTCAGTTCAAACCAGGCATATAGTTGGGTACTGAGCTTCTGTCCCCTGTGACAGACCCTTTTAATTAGCATGTTTTGGTCCATTACATTTACATTATTGATAGGGTTGGATTAAACTCGACTGTCTTGCTTGTTCTTTTCCATTTGTTCCATTTGTTTTGTGTTCTTCTTCCCTACCCTGCTTTTTGGCTGGCTTACAGATGGAGCATTTCTTATCATTTCATTTATCTCCATGATTGTTCATTTATACCTCTTAGAAATTTTTTTTTGGCGATTAATGGCACCCCACTCCAGTACTCTTGCCTGGAAACTCCCATGGACGGAGGAGCCTGCTGGGCTGCAGTCCACAGGGTCTCGAAGAGTCGGACACGACTGAGCGACTTCACTTTCACTTTTCACTTTCCTGCATTGGAGAAGGACATGGCAACCCACTCCAGTGTTCTTGCCTGGAGAATCCCAGGGACGGGGGAGCCTGGTGGGCTGCCGTCTATGGGGTCGCACAGAGTCGGACACGACTGAAGCGACAGTAGCAGCAGCAGCAGCAGCAGCAGCAGCATAGGGTTTATGAAGTTTTTTCTAACTAGTCATGGTCTACCTTCATGTGTTATAGCAGCACACTCCCAGCACCTTTCCGCTTTTCTGCTGTTGTCACAGGTTTTCCTTTTACACATCCTGTCTTAGCACGTACAGCTGCTGCCTTTTCTTTGTACAGTCAACTAACATGTAGGGCAATTAAAATTAAACTTTATATTTACCTGCATTTTCACCATTTCAGCGTTCTTCATTTCTTTGTGTAAATTCAATTTCTCCTGAATTTTTTTCAATTTTATTTATATTTATTATTAAATATTATTTATTTATTTATTTATTTATTGGCACAGCAAGCAGCATGCGGGATCTTAGTTCCTGACCAGGGATGAAACATGTGCCCTCTGAAAATTTCAAAAGTGGTACACACACACACACATACACACAAATGGCTTACACTTGTAGAGGAAAGAAAAGAAGCATAAAGACATTATAAAGTAAAAAGTGAAATCCCTCTTCCTTCATCTTCCCACCTCTGGGGGTGAATATTGTGTGGAGAGTCTGAAGTTTATTTATCCAGAGTTCTACAACTCTTGTTATCATATATTACAGACTTAACATTTTAATAACATGAATCCTATAATGGTGTAATGTTTTTGACTTGATTTTTGTAGTTAGTAATATATTATGACTTTTCCCCCCATGTCCTTACATAATGATCTACCTATTAGCGTTTTTTAATAGGTTGGGAAATCATTTACTTGTACACTATCCAATTATTAACTAAATAATGTGTTTTTAACCATTGGCCATTAATGTTTAGAAATAAAACAGTTTAACACATTGAAATAATCTTTATGGTTTGAAGACTACCTTACCATATGACCCAGCAATCCCACTACTGGGCATATACCGTGAAGAAACCATAATTGAAAAAGACACACGTACCACAATGTTCATTGCAGCACTATTTACTATAGCCAGGACATGGAAGCAACCTAGATGTCCATCAACAGATGAATAGATAAATAAGTTGTGGTACATATATAAAATGAAATATTTCTCAGCCATAAAAAGAAACACACTTGAGTCAATTCTAGTGAGATGGATGAACCTGGAGCCTGTTGTACAGAGTGAAGTAAGTCAGAAAGAGAAGAACAAATATCACGTATTAGGACATGTATCTGGAATTTAGAAAAATGTACAATTTGCAGGGCAGGAATAGAGACATAGACATAGAGAACAGACTTTGGACACAGCAGAGGAAGGAGAAGGTGGACTGAATTGAGAGAGTAGCATTGATCAGCCATAAAAAGAAACACACTTGAGTCAATTCTAGTGAGATGGATGAACCTGGAGCCTGTTGTACAGAGTGAAGTAAGTCAGAAAGAGAAGAACAAATATCACGTATTAGGACATATATCTGGAATTTAGAAAAATGTACAATTTGCAGGGCAGGAATAGAGACATAGACATAGAGAACAGACTTTGGACACAGCAGAGGAAGGAGAAGGTGGACTGAATTGAGAGAGTAGCATTGATACATTTACGTTACCATATGTAAAATAGCTACCTAGTGGGAAGTTGCTATATGACACAGGGAGCTCAACACAGAACTCTGTGACCATCTAGAGGGGTAGGATGGGGTAGGAAGTAGAGGGGAGGTTCAAGAGGGAGGGGACACATATTATACTTATGGCTGATTTACCTTGTATGGCAGAAGCCAATACACTATTGTAAATCAATTATCCTCCAATTAAAAAATATTATAAATTTTTTAAAAAGGCATTATACATAGTATTTCAGCCTCTGAGAGTTTGTGTGCTAATAAAGCCTACTCTAAAGTGCCTGTGTGTGCTCAGCCCTGTGCAACTCTGTGACCACATGGACTGTAGCCCGCCAGGCTCCTCTGTCCATGGGGTTTTCCAGTCAAGAATACTGAAGTGGGTCGCATTTTTCTTTTCCATTACTCTAATATATGGTCCACAAATTTAAAAAAATAAATAAAGGCCAGATAGGAAATGTTTCAGGCTTTGAGAGCTGAGTACAGCCTCTTGCATACTTTACAGCCCTTCAGAAATCTAAAAGCTGTACTTGGCTGGGGGCCGTAAACTGTTTGGCCTGGATCCCAGCCTGCTGGCCCTGCTCCAGTTTGTTGAGGTGGTTTCCTCCCCACGACTTACGGAAAGGAGTCCACCATTAGCGCGTCTAGCCTGTGGGCCTTTCCGGCTCTTCCTTGGGGGCGCGTCTCCGCGGCAGTTTCCGGGTCTGCGTTTGCCGCGCGCTCTCTTGCTCCCCCTGGCCTCCGTGTGCTGCACTGCAGGATCACCGAGCCGGACTGAGTCCCATCCGCGTGGGGTCAGGGAGATGGAAAGTAGCACCTCGCACCCCCGAGGCATGCCAGTGGATGTGCCGCTTCTCCCGGGGAGAGGCTGTGGGCCGGGCTTTCTCTCCCGGTCCTGGCGGGCTGGCTTAGGGGAGGCGCTCGTGGATGACACCCACCTTCACGCACTCATTCTTGTCTGTGCTCCCGCCTGGCCCCGCCGCCTCCTGGGCTGTGGCCACAGGTGAGCCCGTCTGTCCATGTCCATCTCTTGCCTTCTCTGCAAGGCCCCTGCGCAGATGGGATTCGGTCAGTCAAAATCAACGTGATCATTCTCAGTGTTTTTACAAATGACACCTGGTTGATGATCGCTGTGTATCATTCTTCTGTATTTTGAGTTGTGTTTTTAAGGTCAGGTTCATTGAAAATGCAACCTCGAGGATTAGACCCATCTGGCCCTTGGTGGCTTGTTGCTGGTCTTGTGAGTTCTCCTTACCCTTGTAAGTGCGGCCAATTAAGACGGAGGATTTCAGGATCACCAGTGTGGGGTACATTGATCTCCAGTGTGGGGTACATTGATCTTTAAGATGCTTATTAAATTGATAAATGAAAACAGGTATTTCACTAGCCAAATTTGTAGCAACAAACATGTCCTTGTCCCAACACTGACATTTGTAATTTGGTTCTAAAGTTACTGTGAAACTGAATGAGCAACCCTACTTCCCCCTAAACTTTACAAAATAGAAGCTCAGATCTCTCTTTTAAAAAAGCACAGTACCACTCTTTTGGAAAGAAGGGGTGACATTGTAACAAATCCTGGCATGGTGACATAACATTGATTGTATATAATATAAATACAGATAGAAATCTAGATATCTCTGCGTATCTAAACCTTTCTTCCTATAGTTAGGAACTTAATTATCCCTTATGCCTTAGGAATTGTAGGTTGCTAAGTTAATGCTCAAAGTAAAAATAAACAAGTATCTAATATAAACATTTTTATTTTATGAAATCTGTTAAATGGAATGTATAGACACCAACCAAGGAAATTATTTTTAATCTTATCATTTAGTTGAAAATGTGGTAAGTCCATTTAAAAGTAGCCATGGCATGCATATTTAGTGCTTGGGATGTGAGAGTTGGACCATAAAGAAGGCTTAGTGCATAGGAACTGACGTTTTTGAACTGTGCTGTTGAAGAAGACTTTTGAGAGTTCTCCTAGACTGCAAGGAAATGAAAACCAGTCAATCCTAAAGGAAATTAACCCTGAATATTCAGTGTTGCTGAGGCTCCAATACTCTGACCACCTGATGGGAAGAGCCAACTCATTAGAAAAGACCCTGATGCTGGAAAGGATTGAAGGCAAAAGGAGAAGAGGGCAGCAGAGGATGAGGTGGTTCGATAGCATAACTGACTCAGTGGACATAAGTTTGAGCAAATTCCAGGTGATGGTAAAGGACAGGGAAGGCTAGCGTGCTGCAGTCCATGGGATTGCAAAGAGTCGGACATGGCTTAGTGACTGAACAACAACAACAAATAGTAAAAACTCTTGCAATTGTAATATTACTTCCCCTTTTTTGCTCTTGGTGGTGGGTGTTAACCAAGAACCTTAGGTATCATACTGTACATCATGAAGTCCTTCCTTTTTAAGAGATATATTTTAAGGCATATGAGGAATCTGGGAATTTAATATTAATAAAAACCACCTGGGGCAAAACTCCTTGCTAGTGAAAGTTCGAGGGCCCCGTGTCCCGCAGCGAGAGCCGTGGAGGCCTGGGGTGGTGTTTGTTTTCCCGCCAGCTCTCTCACTCTGGCTGTTCCTGGTGGCACAGGCACCCGGCATTCAGATCTGCTTACTCTGAGCCACCCTGATGTTTATTTTCATTTGAAAGTCAATATTCCAAGACTTGCTGCCCAGCATATCTGTTTGAACAATTGGGGGAAAACATAAGGAGGTTTCTTTTAAGTTGGTGACTGTCCCCTTTTAGGATTGGGTTCAGACCAGTTGCCCAGGGGAGAGCTGCCTGCCTGACACATGGAAGCCTGGTCACCAGCACAGCCCTGACGGATGGTCTGTGTTGGGCATGGAGGCCTTCCTCGAGGAGGTGCTTTCACTCTAACTTAGAACCCTTTGAGGACCACCTTGTTCCAGGTGGTCCTCTTGTTCTTTCCTGAATTGACCCTCGGAAAGCTCAGTTCGGCTCTGACAATGTGTCACTAGTGACAGTTACTTACGTGAGTGGGGTTCCACGAAGTGATCCTGCATAAAGCCAGCTGTTAACAGCTGAAAGTGCCAGAAAATATGAAACACGTGTTGTCCCTGCTTTAAAACTCCAACTGGTTTCTGTCCTGAAACAGAATGGCTCTCTGAAGCAGTGGTTGAGATCCAGCTGCTTCTCCTTATAGATTCAGGGCCCACACCCACACTTTCCTGGGTGTTCAGTTCAGTTCAGTTCAATTCAGTGGCTCAGTCGTGTCCGACTCTTTGCGACCCCATGAATCGCAGCACACGATTCAGGACAGGCCTCCCTGTCCATCACCAACTCCCGGAGTTCACTCAGACTCACGTCCATTGAGTCAGTGATGCCATCCAGCCATCTCATCCTCTGTCGTCCCCTTCTGCTCCTGCCCCCAATCCCTCCCAGCATCAGAGTCTTTTCCAATGAGTCAACTCTTCGCATGAGGTGGCCAGAGTACTGGAGTTTCAGCTTCAGCATCATTCCCTCCAAAGAAATCCCAGGCTGATCTTCAGAATGGACTGGTTGGATCTCCTTGCAGTCCAAGGCACTCTCAAGAGTCTTCTCCAACACCACAGTTCAAAAGCATAAATTCTTCATCACTCAGCTTTCTTCACAGTCCAACTCTCACATCCATACATGACCACTGGAAAAACCATAGCCTTGACTAGATGGACCTTTGTTGGCAAAGTAATGTCTCTGCTTTTCAATATGCTATCTAGGTTGGTCATAACTTTTCTTCCAAGGAGTAAGCGTCTTTTAATTTCATGGCTGCAGTCACCATCTGCAGTGATTTTGGAGCCCGAAAAAATAAAGTCTGACACTGATTCCACTGTTTCCCCATCTATTTCCCATGAAGTGATGGGACCAGATGCCATGATCTTCGTTTTCTGAATGTTGAGCTTTAAGCCAACTTTTTCACTCTCCTTTTTCACTTTCATCAAGAGGCTTTTTAGTCCCTCTCAACTTTCTGCCATAAGGGTGGTGTCATCTGCATATCTGAGGTTATTGATATTTTTCCCGGCAATCTTGATTCCAGCTTGTGCTTCTTCCAGCCCAGCGTTTCTCATGATGTACTCTGCATCGAAGTTAAATACGCAAGGTGACAATATACAGCCTTGACATACTCCTTTTCCTATTTGGAACCAGTCTGTTGTTCCATGTCCAGTTCTAACTGTTGCTTCCTGACCTGCATATAGGTTTCTCAACAGGTAGGTCAGGTGGTCTAGTATTCCCATCTCTTTCAGAATTTTCCACAGGCTGACGTTTTTATTAACTGTCTGCTGCCTCCCTAACCCCTAAGTAGGGAATCCCCTTCTTTAGAGATGAAGAGTTGGAAACGGATGTCCTTTATTAAAAGCATCGTGGTACAACGGAATTACCCTGTTACTTGGACCCAGTTAACCTGATACATTTGAGGTACTTTCCTGAGACATTATTCCTGAAATGTTAGAATAGGGGAGAGTCATTTAAAAATGAGAAATGAGAAACCAGTTATCTTGAGTCCTGCCACCCTCACAAAAGACCTGCTTTTCTTTTTATTTATTTATTTGGCTGTGTTGGGTCTTAATTGCGGCACTTGGGACCTTCTTTGCGGCTCACAGATCCCCTAGTTGCAGCTCACGGACCCCCTAGTCGCAGCTCAGGGACGCTCCCTAGTTGCGACTCATGGACCCCTAGTCATGGTTCACCGACCCCCAAGTTGTGACTCATAGTCCCCCAGTCGTGGCTCACGGATCCCTTAGTCATGGCGCAGGGACCCCCTAGTCGTGGCATGCAGACCCCCTAGTTGAGGCGCATGGACCCACTAATTGAGACAAAGCACATACCACATACCAGCCTTTCCTTGGGCTTTGTTGCCCCTCAGCGTGTGGGATCTTAATTCCCCGACCAGGGATCAAAGCCATGTCCCCTGTATTGCAAGGCCAATTCTTAGCCACTGGGTCACCAGGGGAATCCCATGGTACTGATTTTGGTAATGTATTTTCTAGCCTATTTGGGGTAGATTTTTTCATCACTGGCCTAAAGAAGACACAGAATATGGCAAAAGCTATGGTCAGTTGTCGCCGACAGCGTCAAGCTGCAGCTGCCTTGGCGTCTCCCTGGTGCGTTTTCTTTCGCATCCTTGGTCCAAGCGTTCAGCTGGGACCAAGTGCGTGTGTCCTAGAGGTGTGAGAGCTGTGCCTGGGGACGAAGCACGATTCTGGCTGGAAAGGACTCTCTGGAGGGAATGCCCATTTTGTGTAATATTCTGGGGCCTGACTCTCATGCAGGGGAGATGGGGAGAAGGTGCTCTGGAAGCCTCCAGTCTGGGTGAGATGGTTTGGGGCATGGAGTGCACCCCTGTCTGCTCGAGTTGTCACCTGTTTTTGGTCAAGAAAAGGATGAGAAAGGCTGGCGCCCTGGCAAGGCCACAGGGCACTTCTGCCTGTCAGAAGCTTACACCTTTGGGAAGTAAGCGGGACTGGAAGTAAATTGAACACACAGCTCAGAGCAGGGAGGGACGAGGGGAGGGTGCGAACGATCTTGGGGCCGGGCAGCTTCTGCACGAGGTGGTGGGGAGTCTTCCTACATGTCCTTCTCGAGTGAAATGAAGCACTATGTGTCTTAAGGAAACTTCTGCAATGACCAGAAAGTTGTAGAATGGGAGTCCATCTGTGGGGTGATCTGATTTTTCAGAGGGAAATGCTGGGAAAAGACACAAGTATCTTGGAGGTGGAGTTTTGTGAGGTTTGTCCTTTTCCTTGGCCATATTTTCTAGATTTTCCGCAATGAATGTGTATTACTTCAGTGGTAAAAAGCACACGGACCCCCTGGCAGGTGCTCTGGGAGCAGCTGAGCCTGTGGTGGTCAAGACCCGGACTTGGGAGACAGACAGATGCAGGATCCACGGCCTGGTGCATCTCTCCCTCAGTACACACCAAGTTTCAGCGCGTTCTCAGCTGTGCAGGAAACAGCTGTCTCTTTTCTAAGACGTGGGTCATACACAAAATGATTATCAAGAATTAAATGAAAAGGTGTACAAAGTACATACCACATACCAGCTGCTCTTGAAATGCTCAGGAAACACCAGAGTTTCTTATGCCAACAGCTTAAGTTTTTTTATACCTAAGTTTGAGCTGGGCAATTTTGGCTTGATTTCTGGTTGTGAACCGAGCGTGAATGTACGTTTCCTGCAAGCATTAGAAGAATCATGTCTGTGGCTTTGTGTGCTCAGTTGCTCAGTCATGTCTGACTCTTTGTGATCCCCATGGACTATAGCCCACCAGGCTCCTCTTGTGGAGCCAGGGGAATGTCCATGGAATTCTCCAGCCAAGAATACTTGAGTGGGTTGCTGTTTCCTCCTCCAGGGGATCTTCCTGACTCAGGAATCAAACCCACGTGTCCAGCGTCTCCTGAACTGGCAGCCTGTTGCTTTCAGTTCAGTTCAGTTCAGTTCAGTCACTCAGTCGTGTCTGACTCTTTGCAACCCCATGAATTGAAGCACTCCAGGCCTCCCTGTCCATCACCAACTCCTGGAGTTTACCCAAACTCATGTCCATCAAATCGGTGATGCCATCCAGCCATCTCATCTTCTGTCATCCCCTTCTCCTCCTGCCCCCAATCCCTCCCAGCATCAGGGTCTTTTCCAATGAGTCAACTCTTCGCATGAGGTGTTGGTAGCTCCTCCGGGAGCTTGCCCAGGCCCAGGGAGGCTGCCCGACCAGGGCTTGTCCAGCCTCCTGCACACTGAGAAGCTTGGCATGGGGCGGTGGCTGGGCCTCCCCAGAGCCGGCCGGTAACACCTGCCAGGCCTGCCGAGAGGGAAACAAGCACTTAGTTATTATGTTAAATGGCCTGTGTGAGTAAGTGATGCATCTCAGCTCCTGCAGCTGCCAGGAAAAGGTTCCCACCTCTTCCTGGGAGGCCTGGCTGGGCCCCAGGACCCTCTGTGGTGCTCACGTGTCAGGGTTGGTCTTGTTGCTGGTTTCCGGCAGCATATGTGGTCATCGCTTGCTCTGTGGGTGCTGGAAGGGCATCCTAGATGCTCTAGACAGAGACCGTGTCTGTACCCTGATTCTCCAGACGTTTCCTGGTGCCTCACTCACCCCCGTCACCTCCCACCCCCAGGCTGCTCCTTGGCATCAGCACCTGATCGTGCTCCTTTGGACAGTTTGGGGTCCGGCTTTTGTTTGCTTTAGATTCTGTCTAGTGGGCTGTTCTAAGCAGTATCCTCTCCACCCCCACTACCCCCCATGCAGTCACCCACTGCTGCCCACAGGTTGGGGTGGTTCACGGACCCTGCTCCCTGCCTCCCTCCCCTCTCAGCACCCTGAGCTCTTGTTTCTTTAATAGTTTTGTTTGTTCTTTTAATGTGGTCCCCATCACATTTATTTTTGTTTACTTTTTTTTTTTTTTTGCTATACTGCATGGCATTTGGAATCTTAGTTCCCTGACCAGAAATTGAACCTGTGCCCCTGCCTTGGAAGTGAGAAGTCTTATCCAAGTCTTATCCACTGGACAGCAAGGAAAGTCCCTGTTTCTTTAATAGTTTTTGGGTTTTTGTTTTAAGAGTGACATTCAATACATATTTTTAGTGGCTTTAAGAGATCCACACTGTGATTCTGGGCTGTAATTTCTGGCAGAATGGATGCTGGTGGCTCCTTGGTTAACAGGTGTCCTTCGGCCCAGAACTGCCTGCCCTGTGTGGTTGTGGTTGCCACAGGCCCAGTGAGACTTGAGCACTAGATAGGTGCTGCAAACTGACACAGGTGTAAAATCCCCACTGGATTTCAGTGACTTACTAAGGAAAAAAGAAAAGGATGTAAAATATCTCAATAGTTTTTAACACCGATTACATATTAAAATGACAATGTTTGGGTATATTGGGTTGTTGTTTAGTTGCTCAGTCGTTTTCGACTCTTTATGACTGCATGGACCACAGCACACCGGGTGTCCCTGTCCATCACCAACTCCCAGAGTTTATTCAAACTCATGTCCATTGAGTCAGTGATGCCATCCAACCATCTCATCCTCTGTCACCCCCTTCTCCTGCATCTTTCCCAGCCTCAGGGTCTTTTCCAATGAGTTGGCTCTTTGCACCAGGTGGTCAAAGTATTGGAGCTTTGGTTTCAACATCAGTCCTTCCAATGAATAAAATGACAATATTTTGATATATTGAGTTAAATAAAATTTGTTGTATAACTAAGTCCATTTGTTTCTTCCTGCTTTCTTAATGTGGCTAGAAAACAGCATTGCGTATGTGACTCACGTTGTGTTTCGTCGGGCGGCTGGTCTGGAGCGTGAGGTCTCCTTGGCCCCGCTTTATCAGTTAATTGTGGTCCCTGCTGTTCCCCTGGCCAGGGCCTGCCCTTTTGGTTACTGTTTAAAGGGAAGTAACCGCTTGTTTTACTCATCTCTGCGCATTTGATCAAGCCTCTGCCTGGAGCTGTGCGCTATGATTCTGCTAGCACATTTGTCTTCAGATGTCTGGGAATATTCTGAGTGAATTATCTGTGACTGTACTGTATGACACCATATCGACGATGCTGTTGATTGTAAGGTGTCTTCCAATGTGAGAAACGCTAAGGAAAACAAATGCATCTTAGAAGGTGACCCACAATATTCTCTAACCTTTGACCTATTTGGTGTTTTGAGTTTCTTCCTTTAGTTAATTTGTAAATGATAAATCAAAATGCTTTGTAATGTTTTGCAAAGTCCTTTAGAATTACGGACTTGGTGTCAGTGAGTTGGAGGAGTCTGGCTTTGGAGGGGGGCTCCTTACCCAGTCTCTCTGCCTCAGCCCCCTCCACTGTAAAATGAGGCGATCATGGGGCTGCTCCATTGTCATGAGAACTGAGCGGGTGTCTGTGAATTAAACGAGCTCCTTTTTATGAGCACCCGAGCAGGGCCTGGCTCAGAAGAAGTCGGCAAAGTGGGCTCACCCTTCAGCCCCTTGGTATCCCCATTTACGACAAGGGAACCAAACTGACCAAGGTTAAACACGTAGTCAGTGGTAGGTCAGTGTTTATCTTCTCTTATCAGATTGGGTTTCTGAGCCAGAAGTGAACGTAAGATTTCTGGCTCAGTGATGCATTTTCCCTCACAAACCTGAAACTGGATGAATGTTGCATCTCATGTGAACTCTTTCCCACATCAGCTATTCTCAGAGTTAGAGAGACTGGGCAGGTGGGCGCTCAGCCCCAGGGAAAACACCTGGAATTGCCCGAACCTTCAGATTTTTCACATTAGCAAGTGAGAAGTTGGAATTTTTATTTCTGATTTTTAAATCTTGGTTCAGGTTTTCTTTTTTTCTTTTTCATATTTATGTCATTACTTATTTGACTGCGCCGGGTCTCAGTTGTAGCACGTGGGATCTTTTAGCTGTAGTATGCAAACTCAGCTGTGGCATGCAAACTCAGTTGTGGCACGTGGGATCTAGTTCCCTGACCAGGGATCACTCTGCACTGGGAATGTGGAGTCTTTCCTAATCACATTGTGACCATGTGTGACCTCTGGCCGCAATCTGGTCTATTAATTCTGCTTGACACTACTGTTCCCTTTGAGAACTTCCATGAGTATTTTCTTCTTGACCACTTCCGTTTTACTTCCTTCAAAGACATTTCTCTCAGGCTGGTGGATATGTATACAACCCTGTTGTTTCAATGGTGACTTAGCGAGTGTTAGCGTTTTATATCCAGTCTTCATTACAAAACACATTTTGGTAGGAGGAGGAGGTCTAATAAAGGCTTGACATTGATGTAAAAATACTTAACAGAATATTAGCAAATCAGATCTAAAAATATACATAGATAATTATATATCGTGACCAAGTAGGATTTATCGAAGTTATACAAGGCTGGTTCAATACTTGAAAACAAATTAATGTAATCCATTACAATGCACTGCTGTTATTTTTGCTTTGGATGTTTACTTATATTTTAGAGCAATTGAAAACAAAACATCTATTTTATCTTCATTTACTCCATTTCCAGTGTTCTTCATTTCTTTATATAGATCCAGTTTTCTCTCTGGTTAGTTTTTTTTCCTTCTGCCTGCAGACTTTCCCTTAAAATTTATTCCTATTCGTAGATTCTCAGGTTGGCTTGCAATGAATTCCCAAACTTACTGTTTTTCTCAGAAAAGTTTTTGTTTCTTTATTTTTGAAAGATGTTTTTACTGGCTATAGAACTATGAGTTGACAGATATTTTTTCTTTGAGCACTTAAAAATGTCACTCCATTACTTTCCATCTTCTATGATCTCTCAAAAAGTCTTAATTTCATTCTTGTATATATTATGTGATTCTTTCTCTGACTGCGTTCAGTATTTCTTTGTCCGCCTTACTCAGCAGTTTGAACATAACATACCTCTTTATCCCCAAATCCACATCCATGTGTGTGAACTGGGGGTAAAGAAGGGTATTTATCCTGCATTGTGTTCTCTGAGCTTCATGCTTGTGTAATTTAGGATTTTATTTAGTTTTGGAATATTCTCAGCCATTATTTCCTTGAATGTCGTCTTCTGCCCCATTCCCTGTCCCTAGAAATGTTTGGATTTCAGTCACACATGTGTTAGATCACTTGATAATTTTCCTACAGGTCCTGGATGCTCTGTATATGCTCCTCAATCTTTTTGCTCTTTGTTTTTCACTTTGGCTAGTTTCCATTGACTGATCTTCAAGTTCACTGATTCTTTCCCAACTGTGTTGAGTCTATTGATGAGTCAGTCAAAGGCATTCTTCATCTTTGCTCCTTTGTTTTTCATTTTTAGCATTCTCTTTGATATTGTCTTCCAGTTTCTATTTCTCTGCTGAAATCACCCATATGATGTGGTCCACATTTTTCACCCCAGAGCCTTTAATATTTTTAATCATGGCTACTTAAAATTCAATGTCAGATTGTACCAGCATCTGAATCATACCAGGATCTAGTCCTGTGATCCCTCTGTCTCTTGGGTGTGCACTTTTTTGTATGCCTCATAATTTTTTGTTTTTGAAATCCGGACATCTTGAGCAGGACAGCAGATTTACGCCTGGGATTTGACACGCCTTTCTTCCTGAAAGGCTTTTATTGTAAGGATTTGAGTTGATCTAGTTAGGAGTTGGGCAAGTTTTAAGGTTTGCAAGTTCCTGTAGTCACCCTTGGTGCATACGAGTTTCAAATCCTTAAGCAATACTTGTGTTTAGGGTGAGGACTGGCTGCCAGAGGGTTTTCTCCCTCAATATGTTCTCCACCCTCAGTTTTCAGTCTTCCCTTTGCAGTGCTCTCAGAGAGAGAGTCTCTTTCCATGTTCTTGCTCTGTCCCTTTCCAGAAGTGTTCTTTTCTCACTAGTTACTTAACACTTGCTGGCCTAGGAAGGGTCTTCTCTTGGGATTCTGATTAAGCCTTGTCTCAGGCAGGCTTCCCTGGTGGCTCAGATGGCAAAGAATCTGCCTACAATGCAAGAGACCCAGTTTCGATACATGGGTTGGGAAGATTCCCCTGGAGAAGAAAATGGCAACTCATTCCAGTATTCTTGCCTGGGAAATCCCTGAAAAGAGGAGCCTGGTGGGCTACCGTCCATGGGGTCACAAAGAGTTGGACATGACTCTCTTCCTCCCCTAGGGATAAGGGTTTTTATTTCAGTTCCCTTCCCCCACCTAGAGTGAGTTTTCAGTAATGGTAGGTTTTGTGCTTTTGTCTGCATCCACTTCAGTGAATTAAGATGTATTTATGTCACATGCTGAAGGAGTCAGATATTGGACCACAGTTTACCTGTATGTTAGAACGTTTTAACATTTCTACATGTTTTTTAAAAATCTTTTAAAAAAATATTTCTTTTTATTTTTTATAATTTAATTAATTAATTAACTTTTGGGTGTGCTGAGTCATCACTTGCTGCATGGGCTTTTCTCCAGTTGCCCAAGTGGGGGCCACCCTCTAGTTTGGTGGGGGCCGCCGTCTAGTTTGGTGGGGACCAAGTGCAGGGGCCTCTCATTGTGGTGGCTTCTCTGGTTGTGGAGCACAGGCCCTGGGCACAGGGGCTTTAGTAGTTGCAATGTGTGGGCTCACTAGTTGTGGCACACAGGCTTATTACTCTAAAGCATGTGAGATCTTCCTGGACCAGGGATTGAACCTGTGTCTCCTGCATTGGCAGGCAGCCTCTTAGCCACCACCAGGGAAGTCCTAGAATATTTTAAATTATAATATTTTTTCATGTTAAACATTTTAACTTAATTGTAAATAAGTGATTTCCTAAAAGGTATTTTAAAAATTGTTGGAATGAGATGGGGATAGAAACACCATCAGGCCAGCAGTTGTCACCTATGTCTGTTCTCTCACTTCCATCCGCTGTGGTTACTTGAGGAAAGACCTCTGCTGGAAGCAGACCACAGCCACCCTGGTCACCTCGACACCCAATCCCCAGGACATTCCTCAGGACAGCCTGCTCTGCTTTCTACTTTAGAAAAGTCTCTAATTGAGTATAGTTTATTCTAGATTACTATAGAACATTGTTTAGGATTTATAATATGCTTTAAAAGTATTTTGATTTTTAAGGAAAAATGTGAGGCTTTGGTTAGAGCACAGTGCAGTTTATTATCTGTGATATTGAAAACCTGTACTTTTCTTTAACACATGCTATTTGTTCTAGAGTAAGAAGGTTTATGGCTTTTTTTTTTTTTTTTGTAATTATAACATCTACCTCTTGAGAAGTCTAGTCATAGTAGTCTATTAATCTGATAGATTTTTAACAATTGTGCACTTTCAAGAAATAGTGGGACTTCCCTAGTGGTGCAGTGGATAAGAACTGGCCTGCCAATGCAGGGAACACGGGTTAGTTCCTGGTCCAGGAAGATTTCACATGTGCAGAGCAGCTAAGCCCATGAGCCACAACTACTGAGTCCACCCTCTAGAGCCCATGACTTGCAACCTCTGAAGCCCATGTGCCTAGAGCCCATGCTCTACAACAAGAGAAGCCACCTCAATGTGAAGCCTGTGCACTGCACCTAGAGAGTAGCCCCACTTGATGCAACTAGAGGAAGCCCCCACAAAGCACAAAGACCTAGTGCAGCCTAAAATAAATAAATTGATAAATAATTTTTAGAAATAAAATAAAGAAATAGTTAATAAAAAAAGAAATTGCTGATGGTTAAACAAATTTCCCAGTATTCATGTATGGATGTGAGAGTTGAGTCATAAAGAAAGCTGAGTGCCACTCTGAGGGCTGCCTGAGCGCCGAACCTGAGCGGCTTGGACCGGGGAAGTGCACGCAGCCTAGGGCCGGCCCCAGACGGTTCCCGGCTGAGCATCCTAGAGCCGGAGCGATTTGTGCGCCGCGAAAAAGGACAGGTCAAGCCGGGCAGAGATACTGCGTGCACACGACAGTGCTATTTGTTAGCAGCAGCCCCCCTCCCCACAGCGCAACTGTGAGCCTAAAAAGCCAGCAAACAGAAGAAGTTAAACAGAGGGAACCACCTTGGAAGTGATCCCACACGGCCCATTACACCAGAAAGGGCCAGATATTTTTAATATTTATAGAATCATTCCCTTTTTTTTTTTTTTTGCTTTTTTTTTCTAACTTTTTTTTAATTGTTAAGTCTTCTATTTCTCCTCTAATTTTTATATCTATAACCTATTATTACTATATTTTTTTTGTTTGTTTTTTAAAAAGACTTTTTTTTTTTTTTTTTTTAAGGCAAACACCATATACAGTCTTTGGATGGTTGTTGATGGCTTTTTTTTTTTTTTTGATTGTTTGTTTGTTTGTTTGTTTTTTAATAATTCTTTTTCTTTCTTTTTTTTCTTTCTTTCTTTCTTCCTTTTTCCTTCTGCTTCTCTCTAATATTGTATCTTTGAAAATCCAACCTCTACTCTAGATTTTTAATCTTTGCTCTTAGGTTTTTGTGGTCAATTTTGTACATTTAAAAACCCAAACTTCACTATCCCAGTTTACCTGAGAGCGAGATTACTGGCTTGACCACTCTCTCCTCCTCTGGACTCTCCTTTTTCTCCACCAGGTGACCTCTGTCTCTTTTCTCCCCCATCTCTCCTCTATCCAACTCTGTGAATCTCTGTGTGTTCCAGACGGTGGAGAACACCTAAGGAACAGGTTACTGGCAGGATTTGTCTCGCTCCTACTCATTCCTCTCTCTGATCCTCCTGGTCACCTCTGTCTACTTCCTCCCTCTCCTCTTCCCCGTATAACTCTGTAAATACCTCTGAGCGGTCCAGGCTATAGAGCGCACATAAGGAAGTGACTACTGGCTAGCTTGCTCTCTTCTGTTTTGATCTCACCGCATCTCATTCCAGTTACCTCTAACTACCCCCTCCATCTTCTCTTCTCCTTATAACTCAGTGAACCTCTCTGAGTGTCCCTCAATGTGGAGAAACTTTTCATCTTTAACCTAGATGTTCTATCATCGGTGCTGTATAGATGGAGAAGTCTAGAGGCTACTGTAAAAATAAAACTGAAAACCAGAAGCAGGAAGCTTAAATCCAAAGCCTGAAAACATTAGAGAACTCTTGAATTCAGGGAACATTAAGCAATAGGAGCCCATCTAATGCCTTCATACCTACACCGAAACCAAGTTCCACCCAAGGGCCAACAAATTCCAAAACAAGACATACCACGCAAATTCTCCAGCAACACAGGAACACTCCCCTGAGCTTCAATATACAGGCAGCTCAAAATTATCCCAAAACCTTTGATGTCTCATAACCCATTACGGGTCACTCCATTGCACTCCAGAGAGAAGAAACCCAGCTCCACCCACCAAAACTCCAACACAAGCCTCCCTAACCAGGAAACCTTGACAAGCCACTGATAGAACCCCACCCAAAGTGAGGAAGCTCCATAATAAAGAGAACTCCACAAATTCCCAGAATATAAAAAGGCCACCCCAAACGCAGCAATATAACCAAGATGAAGAGACAGAGGAATACACAGCAGATAAAGGAACAGGAGAGTTGCCCACCAAACCAAACAAAAGTGGAAGAAGTAGGGAATCTACCGGAGAAGGAATTCCAAATATTGATAGTGAAAATGATCCAAAATCTTGAAATCAAAATGGAATCACAGATAAATAGCCTAGAGACAAGGATTGAGAAGATGCAAGAAAGGTTTAACAAGGACCTAGAAGAAATAAAAAAGAGTCAAAATATAATGAATAATGCAATAAATGAGATCAGAAACACTCTGGAGGCAACAATTAGTAGAATAACGGAGGCAGAAGATAGGATTAGTGAAATAGAAGATAGAATGGTAGAAATAAATGAATCAGAGAGGAAACAAGAACAACGAATTAAAAGAAATGAGGACAATCTCAGAGACCTCCAGGACAATATGAAACGCTCCAACATTCGAATTATAGGAGTCCCAGAAGAAGAAGACAGAAAGAAAGATCATGAGAAAATCCTTGAGGAGATAATAGTTGAAAACTTCCCTAAAATGGGGAAGGAAATAATCACCCAAGTCCAAGAAACACAGAGAGTTCCAAATAGGATAAACCCAAGGCGAAACACCCCAAGACACATATTAATCAAATTAACAAAGATCAAACACAAAGAACAAATATTAAAAGCAGCAAGGGAAAAACAACAAATAACACACAAGGGGATTCCCATTAGGATAACAGCTGATCTTTCAATAGAAACTCTTCAGGCCAGGAGGGAATGGCAAGACATACTTAAAGTGATGAAAGACAATAACCTACAGCCCAGAATACTGTACCCAGCAAGGATCTCATTCAAATATGAAGGAGAAATAAAAAGCTTTACAGACAAGCAAAAGCTGAGAGAATTCAGCACCACCAAACCAGCTCTCCAACAAATTCTAAAGGATATTCTCTAGACAGGAAACACGAAAAGGGAGTATAAACTTGAACCCAAAACAATAAAGTAAATGGTAACGGGATCACACTTATCAATAATTACCTTAAACGTAAATGGGTTGAACGCCCCAACCAAAAGACAAAGACTGGCCGAATGGATACCAAAACAAGACCCCTCTATATGCTGCTTACAAGAGACCCACCTCAAAACAAGGGACACATACAGACTGAAAGTGAAGGGCTGGAAAAAGATATACCACGCAAATAGAGACCAAAAGAAAGCAGGAGTGGCAATACTCATATCCGATAAAATAGACTTTAAAACAAAGGCTGTGAAAAGAGACAAAGAAGGCCACTACATAATGATCAAAGGAACAATCCAAGAAGAAGATATAACAATTATAAATATATATGCCCCCAATATAGGAGCCCCGCAATATGTAAGACAAATGCTAACAAGTATGAAAGGGGAAATCAACAATAACACAATAATAGTGGGAGACTTTAATACCCCACTCACACCTATGGACAGATCAACTAAACAGAAAATTAACAAAGAAACGCAAACTTTAAATGATACATTAGATCAGTTAGACCTAATTGATATCTATAGGACATTTCACCCCAAAACAATGAATTTCACTTTTTTTTCAAGTGCTCATGGAACCTTCTCCAGGATAGATCACATCCTGGGCCATAAATCTAAACTTGATAAATTCAAAAAAATCGAAATCATTCCAAGCATCTTTTCTGACCATAATGCATTAAGATTAGATCTCAATTACAGGAGAAAAACTATTAAAAATTCCAACATATGGAGGTTGAACAACACACTTCTGAATAACCAACAAATCACAGAAGAAATCAAAAAAGAAATCAAAATATGCATAGAAACTAATGAAAATGAAAACACAACAACCCAAAACCTGTGGGACACTATAAAAGCAGTGCTAAGAGGAAAGTTCATAGCAATACAGGCATACCTCAAGAAACAAGAAAAAAGTCAAATAAATAACCTAACTCTGCAACTAAAGCAACTAGAAAAGGAAGAGTTGGAAAACCCCAGAGTTAGTAGAAGGAAAGAAATCTTAAAAATTAGGGCAGAAATAAATGCAAAAGAAACAAAAGAGACCATAGCAAAAATCAACAAAGCCAAAAGCTGGTTCTTTGAAAGGATAAATAAAATTGACAAACCATTAGCCAGACTCATCAAGAAGCAAAGAGAGAAAAATCAAATCAATAAAATTAGAAATGAAAATGGAGAGATCACAACAGACAACACAGAAATACAAAGGATCATAAGAGACTACTATCAGCAGTTGTATGCCAATAAAATGGACAACGTGGAAGAAATGGACAAATTCTTAGAAAAGTACAATTTTCCAAAACTGAACCAGGAAGAAATAGAAAATCTTAACAGACCCATCACAAGCACAGAAATTGAAATGGTAATCAGAAATCTTCCAGCAAACAAAAGCCCAGGTCCAGACGGCTTCACAGCTGAAATCTACCAAAAATTTCGAGAAGAGCTAACACCTATCCTCCTCAAACTCTTCCAGAAAATTGCAGAGGAAGGTAAACTTCCAAACTCATTCTATGAGGCCACCATCACCCTAATACCAAAACCTGACAAAGATGTCACAAAAAAGGAAAACTACAGGCCAATATCACTGATGAACATAGATGCAAAAATCCTCAACAAAATTCTAGCAATCAGAATCCAACAACACATTAAAAAGATCATACACCATGACCAAGTGGGCTTTATCCCAGGGATGCAAGGATTCTTCAATATCCGCAAATCAATCAATGTAATTCACCACATTAACAAATTGAAAAATAAAAACCATATGATTATCTCAATAGATGCAGAGAAGGCCTTTGACAAAATTCAACATCCATTTATGATAAAAACTCTCCAGAAAGCAGGAATAGAAGGAACATACCTCAACATAATAAAAGCTATATATGACAAACCCACAGCAAACATTATCCTCAATGGTGAAAAATTGAAAGCATTTCCCCTAAAGTCAGGAACAAGACAAGGGTGTCCACTTTCACCGCTACTATTCAACATAGTTCTGGAAGTTTTGGCCACAGCAATCAGAGCAGAAAAAGAAATCAAAGGAATCCAAATTGGAAAAGAAGAAGTAAAACTCTCACTGTTTGCAGATGACATGATCCTCTACATGGAAAACCCTAAAGACTCCACCAGAAAATTACTAGAGCTAATCAATGAATATAGTAAAGTTGCAGGATATAAAATCAACACACAGAAATCCCTTGCATTCCTATACACGAATAATGAGAAAGTAGAAAAAGAAATTCAGGAAACAATTCCATTCACCATTGCAACGAAAAGAATAAAATACTTAGGAATATATCTACCTAAAGAAACTAAAGACCTATATATAGAAAACTATAAAACACTGATGAAAGAAATCAAAGAGGACACTAATAGATGGAGAAATATACCATGCTCATGGATCGGAAGAATCAATATAGTGAAAATGAGTATACTACCCAAAGCAATTTACAAATTCAATGCAATCCCTATCAAGCTACCAGCCACATTTTTCACAGAACTAGAACAAATAATTTCAAGATTTGTATGGAAATACAAAAAACCTCGAATAGCCAAAGCAATCTTGAGAAAGAAGAATGGAACTGGAGGAATCAACTTGCCTGACTTCAGGCTCTACTACAAAGCCACAGTCATCAAGACAGTATGGTACTGGCACAAAGACAGACATATAGATCAATGGAACAAAATAGAAAGCCCAGAGATAAATCCACACACATATGGACACCTTATCTTTGACAAAGGAGGCAAGAATATACAATGGAGTAAAGACAATCTCTTTAACAAGTGGTGCTGGGAAAACTGGTCAACCACTTGTAAAAGAATGAAACTAGATCACTTTCTATCACCGTACACAAAAATAAACTCAAAATGGATTAAAGATCTAAATGTAAGATCAGAAACTATAAAACTCCTAGAGGAGAACATAGGCAAAACACTCTCAGACATAAATCACAGCAGGATCCTCTATGATCCACCTCCCAGAATTCTGGAAATAAAAGCAAAAATAAACAAATGGGATCTAATTAAAATTAAAAGCTTCTGTACAACAAAGGAAAATATAAGCAAGGTGAAAAGACAGCCTTCTGAATGGGAGAAAATAATAGCAACTGAAACAACTGACAAACAACTAATCTCAAAAATATACAAGCAACTTCTGCAGCTCAATTCCAGAAAAATAAACGACCCAATCAAAAAATGGGCCAAAGAACTAAGTAGACATTTCTCCAAAGAAGACATACGGATGGCTAACAAACACATGAAAAGATGCTCAACATCACTCATTATTAGAGAAATGCAAATCAAAACCACAATGAGGTACCACTTCACACCAGTCAGAATGGCTGCGATCCAAAAATCTGCAAGCAATAAATGCTGGAGAGGGTGTGGAGAAAAGGGAACCCTCCTACACTGTTGGTGGGAATGCAAACTAGTACAGCCACTATGGAGAACAGTGTGGAGATTCCTTAAAAAATTGCAAATAGAACTACCTTATGACCCAGCAATCCCACTTCTGGGCATACACACCGAGGAAACCAGAATTGAAAGAGACACATGTACCCCAATGTTCATCGCAGCACTGTTTACAATAGCCAGGACATGGAAACAACCTAGATGTCCATCAGCAGATGAATGGATAAGAAAGCTGTGGTACATATACACAATGGAGTATTACTCAGCCGTTAAAAAGAATTCATTTGAATCAGTTCTGATGAGATGGGTGAAACTGGAGCCAATTATACAGAGTGAAGTAAGCCAGAAAGAAAAACACCAATACAGTATACTAACACATATATATGGAATTTAGGAAGATGGCAATGACGACCCTGTATGCAAGACAGGAAAAAAGACACAGATGTATATACCAGACTTTTGGACTCAGAGGGAGAGGGAGAGGGTGGGATGATTTGGGAGAATGGGAATTATAACATGTATACTGTCATGTAAGAATTGAATCGCCAGTCCATGTCTGACGTAGGGTGCAGCTTGCTTGGGGCTGGTGCATGGGGATGACCCAGAGAGATGTTGTGGGGAGGGAGGTGGGAGGGGGGTTCATGTTTGGGAACGCATGTAAGAATTAAAGATTTTAAAATTTAAAAAAAAAATAAAAAAAAATAAAAGAATGTCATAGAATGTTACATTTCAAAAAAAAAAAAAGAAAGAAAGCTGAGTGCCAAAGAATTGATGCTTTTGAACTGTGGTGTTGGAGAAGACTTTTGAGAGTCCCTTGGACTACAAGGAGATCCAACCAGTCCATCCTAAAGGAAATCAGTCCTGAATATTCACTGGAAGGACTGATGCTGAAGCTGAAGCTCCAAAACTTTGGCCACCTAATTCGAAGAACTGATTCATTGGAAAAGACCCTGATGCTGGGAAAGATTGAAAGCAGGAGGAGAAGGGGATGACAGAGGATGAGATGATTGGATGGCATCACTGACTCAATGGACAGGAGTTGAGCAAGCTCCGGGAGTTGGTGATGGACAGGGAGGCCTGGTGTGCTGCAGTTCATGGGATCACAAAGAGTTGGACATGACTGAGCAACTGAACTGAACTGAAACAGGTTGAAGCAAGAAATTGCTGATGATTAAAGAGGTTGAAGTAAGAGATGTATTTAGTGCAGAGAGACAGAACTTATGATGTAGATCACTTCCATCCTCAAGTTGAGAATGGATTCCCTTCTGCCATGGTTACAGTAGGATTTTAGCTCAAATTTCCTTTCTTGCCATCTCCTTCCCGCTAAAATTGGTAAATAGAACTTCTTTGCATGTAAAATATCTTCAGCACCAAAGTCTTCTAGTTTAGTTTTTCTTTCTATCTGTAAAGAACATTGAAGACTGTTTCCAGATATTTCGCACTGGCAAATGTAGATTTTTCTAGCAACAGGATGCCTATCTAAGATGCATGACTTGCCTTTTAAAAAAAATCAATGAAGTTTCATTTTCCCCATGAAAGTATTTCTTTTGGAAGCTGCACAGGGTCACACAGCGAGTGGGTCATCTGCAGAAGTCAGCACCCTCTCAACCAGTCCCGCCTTTGCCTGGGGATTGTCCAGAACCCCTCCTCGTGGCCACGCCCCCTCCCCAAAACCACCCTGCAGGGTCTGAGTGCTGTCCTTGGTGAATTCTACTGATCTGTGTGCTAAGTCACTTCAGTCTCGTCTGACTCTTTGTGAATAAAACACTAAAGTATATAAATTCTTTACTTTAAAAAATTATAAGTAAATGAGAGAGAACAAAAAGTTAGACCTATAATAATACCGTCATCCAGTGTCCTTTTACATCTTTTCTGCTACTGCCGAGTAATCTTCTGATGTGCCGATAACAGTTGTTTTACTTGGAAAGTTCCTTACACTTTCCTTGTCCTCAGAATCTGAGCTAGTGGTTGTGTGTGAGATTATCACTTGTTATAGATACATCTCTCCCACTTCAAAACAAACAAAACACAAATAATAGCCATTGCTTAGAAAATGTTGTCAGAGTTTAATGAAGCAAAGTCAAGCTAGTTACCTTCAGCAGTGAAAGAGAATTTTCGCTGACACTCAACATCTTGTGGCTTTCCCTGGATGGGCCCTGGAAAGGCTCGGTGAGCCCCGGGGCACTCTCACCTACTGGGAGCAAGATGTATGTCTAGCTGTTTGCTGTCACTTCCTCCCAGCTGTCCATGGTCACCGAGCAAGAGTAGCCGCTCTCAGCTTCGCGATGCACCCAAGAGATGACCATCCCGAGTAACAGTCTGCAGACCCAGGTTCTCAGACAAGCAGTGAGCAACAGCAAGATGATAAACTCAAGGCTTGACATAGACAGAGGCGTCTTAACCCTGGCCCAGCACACGGAACACAAGTGGGTTAACAACGATGGCAACAATGAAACTTCAAGCAAATGACTGTTAAAACCCTTACATAATTGTAGCAGGCTTGGATTTCCTCTGCTTCAAGTGTTCTTGCCTCTTTGATAATCAGACGATCTAAAGAAAGGCATAGAATTTCAAGGGGAGAATCTGCAGGCCAGGCTCACAATGAGGCCATTCACAGGGCTCTTTCATTAGCCTGCACAGTATCGGCATCACGATTCATCTCTGGCTTCACTACAAGGCTCCATTTAAACCCAACCCAACTCGCAGACTTAACTGATCCAGGAATTACTCAATACAGCCCGCCAGCTACTGTAGCTTTTCCCCTTTGATAAGGGGTTTAACACAATGGGCTTCACAGTTCTTAAATGACTCCACTTTTTTCACCCTGTCTTTGAGATGTGATGCTTATGTGACCTTTTGTTCTGAATAAAATTTCACGTGGTGTGACTATATTTTTTAAAACTACTAGCAGACACAATATTGACGCCTTACCCATGGAGGAAAGCTTTTAAAACCTTGTAGATGGTATAGAAATGAAATTCATGTCATAATATTTACCCAGCTAACTTCACTCTATTAGATTATTAGATATTATTAAACTTGAAAATATTTTATTTTGGGGGTGATTTGATAAAGTTACAGGCAGTACTTCTGCATTTTTTGTTGACTTTTGCAGGCTGCTGGTTGTCTTCTGGTTTGTGCAGTTTCTGCCTCCACAGTGCTGGTAGATGGACCAGGGCACCCTCAGCAATTTCCTGGTGGGGAGGGCGGTGGGCAGCCTGATTTCAGGGTGGGAGACCATCAGGAATGAATGTATTTGGCCACAAACCATTAGGAGTGCGGTTGGCCCCCATTGCACCTCAGAACTGTGGGTCTCAGACTTCAGTGAACACAAGTCATCAGAGTGATGGATAAAGCATGCAGGTGCCTGGGCCTTATGCTGAGTCTGACTCAATACATCTGCGGTGGGGGTCTGAGGATTTGCATGGTTAACGAGCACAGTTGATTCTGTTATCAGACCCCACTAGGAACCATTACCCCAGATTCACCGGGGACTGTGGGAACTCAGGGACCCTTGTTAGTAGGAGTGACTCCTGGTGGGATTTCCTGGGGCAATGCTGGGAGGGGAGGGCACACCTGAAGGTCCAGCTAGCATCCCTTTCTGTTCCCTGTCTCTCCACAGCAGGGCAGCAGCTGCCCTGAGCATCCAGTTCCCAGGGACCTGCCTGTGGGCCTGTGTTTGGGTGTCTGAGAACGGCTTCCCACACCACCCACCCCCACCCCCACCCCCCAGCCCGCTCTGCACATAATCTGAATTTCCAAACAGTCATTATCTGTGGTATTTAATCCAAATTCGCTTCTCTACCCTCCTCCGTTACCCCCTTATTAAAATAATTTTAGAGTTTTAGTAACAAAGGTCTTTTTCAAAGGATTTCTGATTAGAAGTGGACTCTCAAGAAGGCTTTTGGGAATTATGGATGTAGCATGTGCTTGCTCATTTCATGAAGATAAGATTTTTCCTTGAAGATAAGTCGATCTGATGATCAGGACACACAAGTGGTGGTGACTATTGTTGATATTCATACACTTCACCTGCACTGCTGTTGTGTGTTCTGTTTGTAGAATCCATCCCCATACAGTTGGAGGGCTTTTTTATTATGAGAATTTTCAGCCTGACACAGAACTAGAAAATACAGTTCCCATATATGCATCACCCAGTTCCCAGAGTTACCAAGATCTGTCATACTTTTTGACAGCTATTTTTTTTTCCTGTCCTTAAATATTTAAAAAAATTTTATTTTTGTGTTTTATATAGTTCTTTTTAAATTTATTTTTAATTGGAGTATAATGGCTTTACTATGTTGTGTTGGTTTCTGCTGTACAATGAAGTGAGTCAGCTCTCTCTTGAGCCTTCCTCCCACCCCTCATCCCACCCCTCTAGGTCATCACAGACCACTGAGCTGAGCTTCCTGTGTTACACAGCAGCTTCCCACTAGCTCTCTGTTTTACACAGAGTAGTATATAAATGGGGGCTTCCCCAGTGGCTCAGATGGTAAAGAATCCACCTGTAATGCAGGAGACATGGGTTCTGTCCCTGGGTCGGGAAGATCCCCTGGACAGGGAATGGCAACCCACTCCTGTATTCTTCCTTGGAGAATCCCATGCCCAGAGGAGCATGGCAGCCTGCAGAGTCACAAAGAGTCGGACACGACTGAAGCGACCAAGCACACACCCTGTATGTGTGTCAGTGCTGCTCTCTCAGTTCCCCGCTCTGTTCACAAGTCCGTGCCCTACCTGTTCTTGAATGTTGCTGGTGGTTCTCTAAATGGTTCATTTTGGGAAGGACGCAAACACGAGATGCTTTGCTTGGGCCTGAGTGTGGCAAGCCTGTGTGGTAACGTGAGGTTGTCCTTTTTAGGAATGTGTCCCGGAGAACCTGGAGCTGAAGCGGAAGCTGTTCGCTCAGCTGGACAAAATCGCCAATGACCACGTTGTCTTAAGCAGCTCCAGCTCATGCCTCCTGCCCTCCAAGCTGTTCGCTGGCTTGGCACACGTGAAGCAGTGCCTGGTGGCCCACCCCGTGAGTATGTCCAGCCTGGAAACCCAGCGAGTCTCATTTGGGTTTCCAGGAGCAATTCATCTCGACGAACCTGCTTGTGCTTTTTAACTGCTTTCCTGAGATGTAATTCATATATCACACAATTCAACTTGTACAGTCTCGTAGCTTTTTAGTATATTTAGCAAGTTGGATGTTATCATCATTTAAAAAAAGAATTTTATCCAGATTTCCTTGAATTGTATCTTGTATCTCATGCGTTGTAAGAAAGAATGAACAAATTCTACAGACTTCTGGCCTCAAGTCACTCACTGTCACAGGCCTGGGGTGCTGTGGTGAGGTTGGCTCCCACCACCTGAGTTGATTTAGGACAGGTGGGGCATGTGCTCGGGTGGGGTGTGTGCTTGGGGTGGGTGTGAGAGTGTGGCTGCCGGAGGGGGAGCAACCAGGGCATAGTTACAACTATGACCCGGGGAACGGGGAGGCCACATGTGGTCTCAGCGTGCCTGTGGTGCCATGTCTCCTGGGGGGGCGGGTGGGGGCTGAGTGGGCAGAGGGAGGGCGGCTGCCAGGATGGCCCGGGGGCAGCAGGGCTTAAAGGAAGTGTGGGCAGGAAGTCTGCAAGGCAGCCTGCGAGCGAGACTGAGACAGGAGTGAGCCAGATGCACAGAAAGATGCCTTTTACCTGTTTGTCCTGACCTGTGTTCTGCCCTTACAAGGCTCACAGCCCTGCAGAGACCCCAAGCCCAACACCCCTGTCTTGCCATAAAGAGAAGTTCATCACGGACAGACATGCTCCCAGTTCTTATAATTCTGATGTTTAAAAAGGCCAGAGGTCACACATCTCTGTAGGAACTCAGTGACTCCAGGAAGGGGGCCAGTGATTCAGCTGAGAATTGATTTATAGTTTATTTGAAATAGGTGCTCCCCCAGGACAGGCTGGGAGCAGAGGAAACCTCCAAGGTGTGAGGGCAGCTGCCCCTCCAGGCTGTTCAAGGGGAAATACGTTCTTCTCTCTCCTGTGGAAGTCATTTTAAAATGGATGCCTCTTGTACTTTTTGGTAAATGTGAGATTTTTACCCGTTTTCACCCATACTCAGAGGAAAAACAACTTAAAATACAGTATCGTTTGGAGAAAGAGTTTAGCGAGCATGTATCTGCTTAGTGGTGAGGGTCATTAGCAGCCTTTTGTCAAATAGCATTTTCTTTAGAGGTAGGAGAACTCTCTCTAAGAATCTTCAAGAAGGATTTCTCAAAGTAAACCAAGAAAACCAGAGCCAAGAAACCACAAGAAAACCAATGCTGGGCAGGCAAGCCGTCCCACCACGGGCAGACTCTCTTCCTGTCTCAGATGACACTTGGTGCTGAGGCTCTCGGGCGTTGCCTCTGTGACTCATGGGTGAGATTTGATCAGGGGAGCCAATGTTTGAGGCTCAGCATGGAGACATTAAGGGAGTTCCAGGTTTGAGGAAGATACTGCCCATAGCACCGATGTGGTAGAATGGCAGTGATTCATGTGGGAAGAGGAGGCTGGGCGAAGGTGGGGAGAAGCCCGTGAGGGCTGGACAGCTGGTGGCAGAGCCCCGGGAGGTCAGCAGTAAACATGTAGGAGGCCCACTGGCACCCGTGAGCTAGAACCTCAGGGCTGGTTACAATTCCTGCAGTTCTGCGCCCAAGTTCTTTGTCTCCCGTCTTTGCGAACGACTTTATTCCTCCAGTTTCTTGTCATTGGATGGGCCCCTCATTCCTGTGTTGAACCTGCTCCCAACCCACCCCGATTGTTCAGGATTGTGAGTGATACCCCACATGCCAGAGCCATCTTCTCAACTCTCTCCCAAGGTCAACCCACCATATTACGTGCCGCTGGTGGAGCTGGTCCCACACCCAGAGACGGCCCCCGCCACCGTGGACAGGACCTATGCCCTGATGCGGAGGGTTGGACAGTCCCCAGTCAGGCTCCTGAGGGAGGTCGACGGCTTCGCCCTGAACCGCCTCCAGTATGCGGTCATCGCTGAGGCCTGGCGGCTTGTGGAGGTGTGTGGTTGGGCTGTGGCCCGTGGCTGAGCGGGGACGGGTGGGTGGGCTGGGGGTGGGGGTGGGGGGGATGGGAGGGACAGGAGGCTGGAGGGGTGGGCAGAGAACCAGGTGCCCGATCTGTTCCAGAGACCAGGGGCACCCCTTCCTCTCAGAGATTCCTCTGTACCATCAGTCACCTGATACTTGCACGTGATGAAGACTTCTATTCTTGCCCTTTCCTGTCATTTCCACACCATTTTCTCTGTGATGTGCTCAGTTTCCTCACGGTCTCAGACTGCTCCCCACCCCCAGTGGTACTGTTTTTCAAGAGGAAAAAGGAATTATATTTTGAGTAAACTTGTGTCCTTTAAAGGAACCCCATTTATTTCACGAGCTTGAGGAAGAAACAGTGGATGGTTTTTAAACTTGTTAGTTCTATGCTTGTCTCCCATATAGAGAGACTCTATATAAAGACTCCCATATAAACTCTCTATATGTGAGTTTATTTATATATATATATAAATAAACTCCTCTCTATATGGGAAACAAGCATAGAACTAACAAGTTTAAAAACCATCCACTGCATCTGGTCCCATTACTTCATGGGAAATAGATGGGGAAACAGTGGAAACAGTGTCAGACTTTATTTTAGGGGGCTCCAAAATCACTGCAGATGGTAACTGCAGCCATGAAATTAAAAGATGCTTACTCCTTTGAAGGAAAGTTATGACCAACCTAGATAGTATATTCAAAAGCAGAGACATTACTTTGCCGACTAAGGTCCGTCTAGTCAAGGCTATGATTTTTCCAGTGGTCATGTATGGATGTGAGAGTTGGACTGTGAAGAAGGCTGAGTGCCGAAGAATTTATGCTTTTGAACTATGGTGTTGGAGAAGACTCTTGAGAGTCCCTTGGACTGCAAGGAGATCCAACCAGTCCGTTCTGAAGGAGAGCAGCCCAAAGCTGAAACTCCAGTACTTTGGCCACCTCATGTGAAGAGTTGACTCATTGGAAAAGACTCTGATGCTGGGAGGGATTGAGGGCAGGAGGAAAAGGGAACGACAGAGGATGAGATGGCTGGATGGCATCACTGACTCGATGGACATGAGTTTGAGTGAACTCCGGGAGTTGGTGATGGACAGGGAGGCCTGGCGTGCTGCAATTCATGGGGTCACAAAGAGTCGGATACGACTGAGTGACTGAACTAAACTAAAAAATATATCTACATATGGACTTCCCAGGTAGTTCTAGTGGTAAAGAACCCACCTGCCAATGCAGGAGACAGTGGTTCGATCCCTGGGTCAGGAAGACCCCCTGGAGGAGAGCATGGCAACCCACTCCAGTATCCTTGCCCCGAAAATCCCATGAACAGAGGAGCCTGGCAGGCTACAGTCCATGGGGTTGCAAAGAGTCAGACACGCCTGAAGTGACTTAGCACACAGAGGTTTGTCACTTTCTTGAAGGGAAGGCTTTTTGTTTCATTGATTTTTTTTCCCCCCTTATGATTTTCCTGTTTTTCATCTCACCAACTCTGGAGGGAGGGTGTCTGTCCCTTCATCCTTGCAGCCAAGCAGGAGAGAGAAATTCTAGAGGAGATGGGGTCGGAGGGTGGGGGCCGCTACTGCGGGCCTGTTGTAGTGGGAAACAAGGGGGGACATGACCAGGTGTGGGGGGATGGGCAGGAAAGGGCTCCACGGGGCACACGGTCCCACCCCCGGCTATAACTGCATGGGGGCTGGTGGGCACTCACAACCGCTCAGTCCTTTTACTGTGGCCCATTTGGCTGCGGAATCAGGCTGGAGCAGCCCTGGTTGGCCGGGAAACGCTGATGACCGCAGCCTAGGGGCCCAATGTTAGGTCCGTGGGTGACGGATCCTGTTGCTGGGAAAGTGCTTTTCAGCCCATCCTCTTAAGCTGATGCGCATGATGAGGGAAGAAGTGCTGAGATGATAGACTCTTGCCCAGACAGTGGCGGAGCTTGCACTGCCCATAAATTCCTGTCCTGTTACAAGAGGGTCGTGGAGGCGAGCGGGGGTGAATCACAGAGCCGCTGAGGATTCTCAGCTCGTTGGAATGTGTGGGTGGTAATGAGCTTCAGACTGCTGAGCTCAGGTGTTGTTCACGCTTCTGAGAAACAGAACCTCCAAGTGGGTATCTGCCTGTGGGCCCTGAGCTGCGGGGCTTCCAGGGCTTCCTTTCTGGTGTCCAGTTCGGGACGTAGTATCTGTGGTCCGTACAGGACCCTTGGAGAGAGTGCAGGCCTCTGTGGCCCAGCTTTATTCTGGACATGGATGCAGCCACTGTGAGCACTGCTTTCAGCTACTAAGGTGCATGTCAAAGTTACGTGGTAAAATGAGCAGACCAGGCTTTCTGTGGTAAACTCCATCAAGTGTTTCTGTTGAGTGTAGTTTAGGACAGTGCAGTGTTTCCCTGCAGCTAACTTTAATCAAGTCTAATTGCTTACATACAGCTGTGAATACAGCTTTTTTTTAAATACATGTTTTATTTTTCTACTTTTGGCTGTGCTGGGTCTTTGTCTAATAAATGTTTTCATTTATTTTTCTATTATTGACTGTGCTGGGTCTCTGTTCCCGCTCAGGCTTTTCTCTAGTTGCGCTGCAGGAGCTTCTCATCTTGGTGGCTTCCCTTGCTGTGGAGAAAGGCTCTCGAGTATTTGGGCTCCAGTAGTTGTGGAACACGGCCTTAGTTGCTCCTCAGTATGTGGGATTTCCCAGACCAGGGATCAAACAGGTGTCTCCTGCATCAGCAGGTAAATTCTTTACCTCTCAGCCACCAGGGAAGCCCAACGTTGATTTTTTTAAAACGATTTAATTCGCTTTCACTTAGAACACAAACATGTCTAAACAACGAACACTAGGTTTTCGCTGCTCCCTCCATCCTACCCCATCCGCCAGACGGCGTCTCCCTCATCCCGCTGTCCTCCTGCTTGGCATCTTGGCATTGTCGTACAGCCTTTGATTTCAGGAGCGGAGGTGCAGATGGCAGTCTGCTTTTCCTCATCTCCGTTGTGTGAACAGAGGGTCCCTCCAAAGGTGGCGGCCAGATAGGGCAACTCCTCAGGCCTGAGAGGAAGTCCCTTCTCCGGTCACCGCGAGTCCGGTGCTCCTGGGTCAGACCTGCCGCTGGGTGGTGAGCTCCTGGCCTTGTCCTGAGAGTGTTCTTAGACTGGGGGGAACAGCAGCTCCTTGCCAGAGAGGGTGGCTGGGGGAGATGGTGCAGCCCAGGGAGTCTGGGGATGAGAGGACCCGAGGTTGTGGATGCCTGAGGAGCACTCACACTGCTCTCGCTTGGGCTGCGATCGCCTGGAGGCAGGAGGTCCTTGGCTTTCTTCTCTCCTTTCAGAGCCAAGGTTAGCGTGCGTGCCCCTAGTTCCCTAAGCCCAAGTTCATCCAAGAAGTTTACTACTCACACACGCGGCCTCTGAGAAGGACCTTTACTGAGTCCAGGGGTGGCAGAGGGAGTTTTTTCCACGAATATCACCCTGAGTGGGTTCCCTGAAGCCCAGTAAGTGCGGGCCCTCCTAGCTGTTCTGGAATGAAACCAAAACAAATGGACAGCGAGGAGGCGAAGGAAAGCACAGGCCCAGGCTGAGCCACACGCTCCCCGGCACTGGATCAGGGAGGCTGCAGCCCCAACAGGAGGAAGCAAGTTCAAAGCCTGGCTCCAGGTGGTGGGTGTGGGGCTGGTTAGAAGGTTTCTTCAGAGGAAGGTGCTGGAATTAGCAGGGCTGCTTCAGCTTGGCTCCCCTGGCACATGGCCAGAAGGGAAAAGCAGAGGCTTGAGTGAAGTGCTGCTGAACAGACCTTGGCGACACCCGTCTGTGTATTTGGCAGAGAGATTCGTATAGAAGGACGTGAAGGGAAGTCAGAGGAGCCAAGAAGGAGCCGGGCTCCTGCCTCCAAGCCACCACGCCCTCCGCTGTAGGACTCTCTACATTTTATGTTGTCTAAAATTTAAACGTGAAGGTTTAGGGGTTGGGAATTCCTTGGTTGCCCAGTGGTTAGGGCTCCACTGCTGAGGGCCTGGTTTTCCATCCGTGGTCTGGGAACTAAGATCCTACAAGCCACATGCCCCCTCCTCCCCCTCAAGAAAAAGTTTAAGGATTAAAAAAAATAAATTTATTATCTATTTATTTATTTGGCTATGCCATACAGCTTGTGGGATCTTAGTTCCCCAACCAGGGATTGAACCTGCACCCCCAGCAGTGAACATTCAGAGTCCTAACCACTGGACCACCAGGGGACTCCTACCAACCTGCAGATTAACCGACACCTGCTTTCTCAGCTGTTAGTTGGAAGAGCCTCCTGTCAGTGGCCTTTCATTCAGAGGTCAATGGAACAGGAGATGTTTTTTGTTACAGGACAGGTCTGGAAGGACCCCATGGTCTCAGCATTTTTAAGAAGCCCCAGAACTATATCAGAAGCACACCCATGGCTCAGCAGGTGTTTAATGTCTTGCACTGACCACTGGGAGCCATCAGAGAAACTAGAGGCCACTCATAGCTGACCTGAGTTACTCCACATGTAACAAACTGTGGAGCCGGAAGGCTGCAGGAGCTTTTCTAAGGCCAGTGGTGGTTTTGCGCAGACTCGGGCTTCCTGGGTGGCTCAGATGGTAAACAATCTGCCTGCAGTGCAGGAGACGCAGGTTCGATCCCACATCAGTTAATTAGAACTCTTCCAGCAGCGATGATCTGTAAGAAGTAGACCATTTTTATAACAGTGTTTACTGTTTTATGGGAGGTGACTTTCTGAGTAGCCACAGTGGCGAGCAGTAAAGCCCTATTCAAAGGAGACATGCTGCTGATGTATTATTTTAGAGACAACTCCAGCCCCATTAACAGATAAACATAATGAAAACACCAACCACACATTCAGTTAAAAAAAAAAAAAAAAACCTGTCTGGCATGCCTGGGTTACTCTAACAGTGTTTAAAGCAAAAACATTTATGCTAGTGTTCTAACAGCTCTGAAAAAAAAGAAAAGTGAGGTGCTGTTACTCTAACACCTGACCGCCTGTCCTCTTCCACAGGTGCTCGGGCAGTGAGAGGTTTCAGCTCCTCTGGTGTGAGCTGATAGGCAGGCCTGGGGCCCCTGATGGAAGTGCAGGGTGGGGTGGGAATGTGTCCCCAGGAGAGGAAGCAGAGAAGGGGGCCACAGGTAACAGCTGGACAGGAGCCTGTTCATCCCGCCCCCAGTGCAGGCGGGAGCTGGCCCTGGAGGTCAGAGGGGCAGACTGGGTTGTGTGTGCCAAACTGAGTTGTATGTGCTAAGGGGTGGGGCTTTCACTGCTTGATTCAAAGTGAAAGTGTTAGTCCCTCAGTCGTTCCTGACTCTTTGCGACCCCATGGACCTTGGAATTCCCCAGGCAGGATCACTGGGGTGGGTTGCCATCAAACCTCTCTGTAAAGAGCTTTGTTCCCGAGGACCCTCAGTCCTGGCCTCACCGAGCCCCGGTGCACTTATATTTGCACAAACAAGGGATTTTGCTGTGAATGGTTTTAAGGTTCAGACTTTTTGTTTCTATTGGCCTCTTTACCACTGGTGTTTTTCTTCCTGAGAGCTTTGTCACGAGAGAAGTGAGTAACACCGCTGTGGCCCAAACAGCTCTGGTTGTTGTTCAGTTGCTCAGTTGTGTCCAACTCTTTGCAACTCCATGGACTGCAGCACACCAGGCTTCCCTATCCTTCGCCTTCTCCTGGAGTCTGCTCAAGTTCATGTCCATTGAGTCTGTGATGCCACCCAACTATCTCATCCTCAGTCATCCCCTTTTCCTCCTGTCTTCAATGTTTCCCAGTGAGTCAGTTCTTTGCATAAGGTGGCCAAAGTATTGGAGCTTCAGCATTAGCATCAGTCCTTACAATGAATATTCAGGACTGATTTCCTATAAGACTGTCCCTTGGATCAGCACTAAGTCTTTCCTCTCCTTCCCTTTCATTTTTTGGTTTATTTCCACTGAAGGCTTTATTCTCAAAAATACTCACAGGGAAAATACCACTTCTATTCCCTACCCTGAGTTAGAGTGCTTTTATTTTTCTGCGTTCTTGTCTAGTCTGTGTTAAGAATACTTTCCTCAAGTTTTTGTTCATTTTTAACGGCTCGTGATATTTTGTTTCATTGATCTTTTTGAAAAAAATCTAACCTTTCCCCTGTTGTAGGATGTTTTAAGGTCATTGCAGGTGCCTCTTTGCACGTTCAGACTCTTCCTCTGGCTCCCTCTCCCAGAATGACTCGGGCAGCGGAGTCGCCCTGTCCGAAGGGATACCTTACCGGAGGTTGGGCCCACCTGGGGCCACACATCCCAGGGGCCCTGCCAGCCGAAATAGTCCTCCCTGCATCTCCCATCACCTCCCCCGACCCAGGATCCTGTCTGAGGCTCTTGACGCAGGGGAGGGAGGGTTGTGATCCAGTACCCTGTTGCATCAGCTAAGCGTGTTCAGTCAGCTCGTCTCCAAGGTGCTCGGAGCCTGGTCATCCTGAAGGAATGGCCCCGCCCCGCTTCCCAGAAAACGCACAGCTCATGGACCGCCAGTCTTGGGGTGACGAGAGCTGGCTGGCAGCACGGGGCAGTCCTCTCTGTGAAGTCCTGTCCTGTCCTTGCCCCACCTCCTCCAGGAAGGAACTGTGGGTGGGGACAGGCGGAGGGGGCCTCTTTCGGTCTTGCTCTGGAGCCAGTTTCGTGGTGCACGTCGGACACGTGGTGCCTGTCAACAAGTATAGAGAGGAAACACGCAAGTGTGTGTGCGTGGAGGGAACGAATTCATGGCTCCATGTGCTTCCTCATGAGAAAAGCCGGCCTCCTCGTCACCGTGGCAGTTCTTAGTTTAAGCTCCACTATCTGTAACTGCCTTACTCCGAATCCTGGGTCTGCATGGGCTGTGGGGTTGGACTTTCTAAAGGTGGGCCCGGCGCCCCTAGTTGGGCTTTACCATCTCGCATTAGGGTCATTCCTATCTGGCTCGAGCTTGACCGTCTCTGGGAATCTGGGGTTAAGTCTCAAGGGGCCTCTTTCCCTGAGACCCCTTGTCCTGAGCCTCTGACGGGGGTGATGCTGGACCATCTCAGGATTCACTCATTCTCACCCTCAGATACATTTCATTGTCTAACACGTAACCGAGTAAAATGTTTTTTCCCTTGGTCAAGACACTGGATTGAAGCCTGGACGGCTCTGGTTGTGGGCTGGGAAACTTGTATATAACTTTGTCCCAATTCCTGGGGGCCAAGTCTGTTCTGGTGGTGGTGGTGCTGGCTGAGGTGGAGAAGTGTTTGCACAAGAAAAACTTGAAAATTCAGGACCACATGTGGTGAAAAATAGAGCAAAACAAAGTAGAAGAAGATCAAGAGCTGGGAGTTAGTAATTTCTAGAAAAGGATAAAAAAGAAGAGAGAGAGAGACCAGGAAAGATGGCGAGAGAAACATGAGAAAAGCAAGTGAATATGAGGGCAGCCCAAATACATGAATTAAATGACAGAATTTAGTAGGAAAATGGGCTGATTAGAAGGAAGACTATTTCTGTAGCTGGTGATCAATAGAGGAGATAGTCCCCAGGCTTGCCTCACTCAACACATTTTGCATCCCTGAACTGTACACAACCCCCCTTCTTCCTCGTCTCCCCAGGTCCAGGCCAAGTCCTATGGTGGGTATTCTGGAGATGTCTTCCCGCCTCCTCTCCCTGCCCACAGAGTGCCAGACCCAGGATGCCCGAGGGTCCCCTGTGAGGGTCGGCCAAGCAGAGGGCCGGTCATTCTGTCACACACAGTGCTGACGGTGTTTGATACATGTGATTAGCATCTAGTCAGCTGACTCAAGTAAGGAGATTGTTCTCAATAATCTGGGCAGACTTCATCCAATCAATTGAATGACCTTCAGGGCAGAGCTGAGGTTTCCACCAGTCAATCCTAAAGGAAATCAACCCTGAATATTCACTGGAAGGACTGATGCTGAAGCTGAAGCTCCAGTACTTTGGCCACCTGATGCGAAGAACTGACTCATTGGAAAAGACCCTGATACTTGGAAAGATTGAAGGTGGGAAGAGAAGAGGACGACAGAGGATGAGATGGTTGATGGCATCACCAATTCAATGGACATGAGTTTCAGCAAGCTTCAGGAGATGGTAAAAGCCAGGGAAGCCTGGTGTGCTGCAATCCATGGGGTTGCAAAGAGAGCCAGACACAACTGAGCGACTAACACACAAAGAAGTCTACCTCAGAAAATCCATATGGAGCAGAAAGAAGCAGTTAGGAAGAGGAGATATGAAGACTTTTCCCTTTTCTAACTTGTTCAGCTAATGAATAGCAACTGATAAAAACCTGACCGCCCTCCGTGGATGAAGGAGGAGGGAAGGACCAGAAGCCCAGAGGAGGTGTGGGTCCTCCGGACCTGACAGTGTTGGGTGGTGGGAAGCCCTCTGACCCTTTGTCTAGTCAGGTCACTGTCCCTGCTCACGACACTTACAAATCAAGAATTAACTGCTCTGGGGTGGCTCACTTTGTGGGTGTTTTGAAATCTTTGGAAGTCAGCTCTGAAAGTGCAGAACATAATTGTGGAAAAAGAGAGCCAAGGCAAACAGCATCACAGGTCAGGCTGGCCTCCCGGTCCACGTCCCTCACAGTTTGGTGCTGGAATGAAAACACCAGGCTGTTGGAATGTTGACCCAGGGACCAGGGCTAGGGGGTTGGGAATCAGCCATCCCCACCCAGCTGCCTCTCACAGCATCCCCAGGGGCCAGGGTGGCCCTGGGAGAAGACCGGGCCGGACACAATGTGGGAGGTGGGGCACCTTGCCATCCAGCAGTCGTTTCTGGTGGTTCTGGGCAGCCCCACCGGCCTCGTGTGCACTGTTTCCTCCTGACACCCCCCTCACCCCCAGTGCTGTCGCCAGGAGCGGAGGCCAGTAGACTGAGCATTTGAGTGACCTGAGTGGATCTGCTCTCATCAGTGGTCACATGAACCCGAGGATGGTTTAGGACTAATAGGAAACTTGGAGGACTCCTCCTGCTGATGAGGTGCTTGATACCCCGGTGTTGGCACCAGGGGCAGGGAGCCCAGGCTGCTGGGGGCATCGGCTCTTGGTAGAGGACGTGCCAGGACATCCTTGGGCCACCGGCGGTCATGCAGGTTGTCAGCACGTGTCCCTGGGCCTTCCCAACAGAACGCATGGGTGGTGGAGGCCCTGTGAACGGCAGCCCCACCTCTGCAAACACACAGCTCTGAGCTGCGTTTCATCAGGGAAGCACTCTTCTACAAACTCGTTAAAAGCCGGGCAAGGCCAGGCTTGCAGGCCGGCAGAGCCTGAGGATGGCTTTCCTGCTCCTCCGATATGGCCCCAGATCTTAGGTGTCAGGGGACACTTCTGGCTGTTTCCTCTGACGCCCCATCCCCCGTGCCCCCATCCCCTGTGCCCCCTCCTCCCCTTCCCTGAAGCTGTAATGGGAGCTAGAGAAGCCAGGACACTAGAGGTGGGGACCATAGGGACAGGAACTGAATTGGTGTCCAACCATTTCACGAGCTGATCTCTTCTCAGGGTTCATTCGTGTATGATTGCCGTGTGATGCCACATCTGACGAAGCCTGTTCTAGGGCTTCTGGGGTGTTTGGGGTCCTGTTTAGGGAAGTGAGGATGAGAGCAATGGTAACGAATTGCCCTCCCTATGAGCTCACCTTTGGACCCCATTCTCTCCTCTCAGGAAGGTGTGGTGTCTCCGGGTGACCTTGACCTCGTCATGTCAGACGGCCTGGGCCTGCGGTACGCGTTCATTGGGCCCCTGGAGACCATGCACCTCAATGCGGAAGGTAGGGGCTGCCGAGGGGTCTGTGCCGGTTGCTGCTTTCGTGGTTTGTAAACAGGCTTGCCTTTTCTTACAACTGAGGAGAAGCAGCACCATGTAGGAGACGCTGCCTGGAGATATGTCTCATGTTTTTCTTTTTCTTTCTTCCTTTTTTTTTTTCTTGAGAAAAATAATTCAGGTATCATGAGAAATTGATAGGGAGAGACTGAGAACAGTTAATTCTCAAACAAATAGAAACAGAAGTTGATGAAACTCGAGAACAAACAGCGTGCAGACAGGAAGGAGGCCCGCGACAATTTTTCAAACAAAGCAGCTGATAAGAAAACCTAATTGGCTGACTGTGATAGTGGTGGACAGATGTAGCTTTCAACTTCAGAGCATTCCGGGGAGCAGAGGGAGTCAGTTCTGAGATCTGGCTCAGGACCGTGGACATGTGCGTGATTCCTCACCGTGCCACCAGAACATATCGGGAACGCCTCCTTTGGGGTGTAGTTTTTCGTAAAGCCAGCATCTCAGGTTAAGGCTGGTTACTAGTCTTAAAAGCTACGGTTTATCTGGAAGTGGCAGAGATATTTTAGGATGTGTTTTTAATCTAATAAAATAGTGCCTGAGAAAGAGGGGGCCAGCGTGCTTACTCTGCCATGAAGTGCCAGCTGTGAGTGGTGGGTTTGGCTGGCGGGGCCCTGCTGGACTTGCAAGCTAGATGACCTGGTGCAGGTCAGTTCACTGCCCCTCAGTTTACCCACCTGTAAAACTGGTATAGCAGCCGTGACCTTCACAGGGGTGGTATGAGAGTAAGCCAGATGGAGACACTGGGCTTGAGTCAAAAACAGTGAGATGAGCTAAATCTAATCTCATGAGAATCTGTTTTCCCCCCATCTTTTCTTATTTTGTATAAGCAGCTCTTAAGCAGTTAGGTTCAAAGTCTTCTCTTTGGAGGGGGAGGGGGCCTGTGCCACACAGCATGAGAGATCTTAGTTCCCTGACCAGGGCTCAAACCTGGGCTCTCTGCAGTGGAAGCATGGACTTGTAACCACTGGACCACCAGGAAAGTCCCTCATGGTCTTCCAGAAAGCTAAGCTTTGTGAGTTTTTGGAAGTGGATATTGTTGACCAAGCAGAGGGCATGGATGCAAAGAAGATTGGGGGGTGGGGGTGGGGTGGGCAGCTGAGTGGGATAAAAGGTGAAGTGGCTTTTTTCCTTCCCATCGTCAGTGAGATCATTATTCTAGAGTAATTCCCATACCACTCACCTTTCATGGTGTATAGTAGCCAAAACTACAGTTGGAAATAAATTAAAACCCTCCTTTTAGACCCTAATGGGAGGGGAGAACTTTCCTTCACTGGACTTTCATTCACAGCACGGGTTCCAACTCGCCACAAATTTCCCGTATGTGCAGTGAGTGCAGGCTACTGGCCTAGCAGACAGTAGGCGTTTATCCAAGAGCTGAGGGCCTGCTGCAGAAAGTGTTCTTATGTTAGTAGGGCAGAAATATTTATTGGCTTTCGAGCAAGTTGGGGGTAAATTATGAATTGTATAAGAGTTTTACTGTATTTTATTCTGTTCTGAAAAAATGAAAAGCTCTTTTAAAACTACAAGTTTTATAAAAGGCAGTAGGAAAAAAGGTACTAGAAAGCCCCTGGGATTCTCAGATGACTTCACTGGGGCCACAAGAGAGGAGCGCTTGTTGAGAAGTCATTAAGTAGCCGGAGGTGAAACAGGGCACCTGAATTGCATCCCAAGGCTCATGGTGGGGAAGGAGGGGCAGGGCAGCTCGTTTTCCCCGAAAGTGGGTGAGCTCACAACTACAGCACACCTGCCTGCTCTCTCCTCTCTCTTTCCAGCTTTTTTTGTTGGGTGTCTCTGCTCCCTCAAAACGGGTAAGCTGTATTTGTGCTTAGATTATATCACCTTTAGTTTGAATAAACCTACAAATAGGCACAGTGAAGTAAATATTTAATTTCCAAAAGTAAGCAAGTGTTTGGGGCATTTTCCACGTTGCAGAGATGCTGCATATCCAGGAGAACTGGCGGAGGTCGGGGGGCCCTCCCCAAGCTCTGAACTGCCCCCCATGCTTCTGGTAAATGCAGCAAAACCCTTCAATTTAAAAGGGAGCGTCCAGAGCTTAAGTGCAGGTGCTGATGTCAGAGAAGTAGTATGTTTGAATTTTCACCCATCGGACCACTTTCTCTTCTGAGACAAAGTGGGTGTCATCCTTCTTAGAGAGAAGCGAAATGATATGAGCCAAATGCAGTTGAAATCAGTGAATTTAAGCTTTCACACAGATGTAGATACACAAAAACTAACCCCACAGAAGTTATGCGTCTTTTTTAAGGCGTGTCCATTGGAGATCACTTTTAAGTGAATCATGCAGTGTATGTGATCCCTGGAGGAGGCCATGGCAACCCACTCCAGTATTCTTGCCTGGAGAATCCCGTGGACAGAGGAGCCTGGCGGGCTACAGTCCATGGGGTCGCACAGAATCGGACGCGACTGAAAGGACTTAGAATACACGCACATGCAGTGTCTGTGGGGCAGGTGCGAGCCCTGCTTTGGGTTGCTTCACATCCTGCAGTTTGTTTGTTCCCTGTTATCCTTTTAGCCTGCCTGACCAACTGCTGAGTCTCCCTGGTTCTGAAAGAGGCTGGCTGAGGGCCAGGGCAGCTCAGCAGGTTTGGAGAGGGGTTGCACTGGGCTCCTGTGAGACCTGCCCCGAGCGCAGGCCTGCACAGACCGGCCTAGCCTCCCTGCCTGGAGGGCAGGGGCGGGCTAGGCTGTGTGTGTGTGCGCGCGGAGCGGCTGGTCCAGGCAGGCCACCCCGTGTGCGGGCAGCCGATGGCTTCCTCTTGGAATCAGCCTCCCCCACGCACACCTGACGCTACCCTGAGGGCAGCGTCCCCTTTGCCCCTTCAGGGTCAGCCTCTACTCCACGTGCTTCTCCACCACAGACCTAGGACTCCGTACTCCACTGAGGCGCCGTGTCGGCGGACGCGTTGGGAGGCGTGTGGTCAGGGATCATCTGCAGCCCCCTGGGGCTGGTGGGGCCCTAACCTGACGGCCACAGCCGGGCCTGCCCTTCGGGGGTAAATAGCCCGTGTTGAGAACCTGTCGCCCAGGAGGTGAAGAGCCAACTAGAGCCCATGGGTAAGAGGCAAGTAGGGAATGGATGCAGTTGAACTTGCCATCTTTGGTTCTCAGAGGATGCATTTGAGTGGTGTACACAGGTGACCTTGTAGGCACATTGTTGAAGGAGACGTTTGTGGTGCAAAGAGGACTCACTTGACGCTTGAGGACTCAGAGCTGACCTGGGCTGTCTGAGGTCCCTGAGAGATGCTAACCCAGGCACCATGGGGGCCTGGAGGTCGGGTCGCTTCTCAGGGCTTTACTGCTGGGAGAGGCTGAGTTCTGACCCCGGTGTGGCTGAGCAGGGTGCGTGTCCCACTGGCCGGCCCTTGACACCCATGGTGGCCGGACCCTGCGGACACACCCAGGTTTGGGTGGAGACAGAGCTCACTGACCCAGGGGTGTTCTTGTTTCCTTCTGCTTCCAGGTATGTTAAGCTACTGTGACAGGTACAGCGAAGGCATGAAGCGTGTTCTGAAGACTTTTGGACCCGTTCCCGAGTTCTCTGGGGCCACAGCTGAGAAGGTGCACCAGGTATGTGAGCTCCTGCCTGCAGAAACGAGGTGTCGCCTGCAACTGGAGTCTTTGCCTTGACCTCCAAGTTCCTGTTGCTGACCATCCACGGCCCTGTCAGGGTCACAGGGGACCCTGTGAGCAGTGTGACCAGGGATCTGGTGGCTCACCCCAGCTGTCAGTCCCCCCAGGTTTGGGGAGTTACATCAGTTGAGGGTTTGCCAGGCTTCTTCTGTCTCTGAAAGCAGATTCAAGAGTGTGCACAAATAGGAGCGGTTTTCCTTCTGCTTAATTAGTTGTCCTTCACGCTTCTTTCCCTTTCTCCTCTTTTTTTTTTTTTCGTTCCCAGGCCATGTGCGTGAAGGTTCCGGATGACGCAGAGCACTTGGCTGCCAGGAGGGCGTGGCGGGACGGATGCCTCATGAGACTTGCCCAGCTGAAGCGCCAACTGCCCCAGTGATGCTGCAGTGACCACTGCTGCCCCCAAGCGGGGACCACCAGCCCCCAGTCCCGTGGCCTTGAGACACCAGGGTGGGGAGGGGGGCTGCGGGAGCCCGGCAGAGGGAGCCCTGCTTGCTGTCCTCACCCTGGCAGGTGCCTGAGGGGGCCATGCCCCAGGCAGGGGTTGATCACAGCTGCTGGGGTCTGTGGACCATGGATGCCCCCCAGCTCCCAGCAGACAAGAGAGCTAATCATCCGAAGATTTGACCACTTACTTTCATGTGATTCCACGTGTTTACATATCATGATCGGTGGTTGTAGTTTCAAGTCATTTTAATCTACTGCAAAATGTTTTTGTAATTATTTTCTGATCTCTTGCTGAGGACCCTGTGGTCCTACACATTTGAGGAGTTCCCTTCATTTTTCTGATCCTTATTCCAAATAAAAGTGTTTGATTGCATAAAGACATCTTTTCTTTTGCTCTTTCTGAGAAAGATGTGTCCTGGTGATGGACAACAAGTGACCACGATGGTCAGGTCATAAAGCAGATGCTTTGTTCGGAGCTCCCTGTCTGCGGTTCGGTGAAAACCCACACTTTGGGCTGGTGTTTCCCATGGTGCTGTTGGCCCCAGGGTCAGGCATGTTGGAGAAGCCCCCTCTGAGGGTGGTGGGCAATCCCCAAACATCCCCACAGGGAGCACACGAAGGTAACTATTACCCAGGCCCTGTGTTGCCTCAGCCTAGAGAAGGGCTTGGCATGGGGGACAGTTCAGAAAGGGGGTCCTGAGGGTGACCCTGGGCTGTGGAGGCCGTATGCAGGACAGAGGCTCTGGACCAGAGGCTGGAGTGAGAGGCAGAGCAGCACCCTGCAGGGAGGGGCCCTGGAGCCCACAACCTTCCCCCGGGGCCGCCCCCTCACCCCCGCTCTCGCCCTCACTGCATCGTGTCTGGACCTGTCCCAGCCTCCTAGCCTGAGAGGAGAGCAGATAGGACAGAGGTCCCGTGCTCTCCTGTGGGACCCTCAGTTGCTCTGAGCCAGCCCAAGGCTGCCCAGCTGGGGCTGCTCCCCTGGTTCCCTCTGGCCCAGGGGGCCTTCCCAGGCGGCTCACCCCCACCAGCATCCCTTCTTGTGGCCAGGGCCGGGCTCCCGTCAGAGAGCCCGCAGGACACTGCACCCTCTGGAGGAGCTGCAGCTTTTGCTCCTGGGATGGGCCCTGGGGCTCAGCTCCTGCCTGCTCCGTGCTTGCTGGACCCAGGCTGGGGTCCCTGGAGGGTCTCTTGGTGGGAGAGGAACATGCATCCCCCACTGGCAAACGTTCACCTGCCCAGGTGACTCTGGACAGATGGGAGGGACTCCCAGCCTCTCAAGGACACTCCTATCCTTCAAGGGCTTCGCAGCCAGTCCAGCCCTGGGACTTGGGGAAGTTGTCCCAAGGCGTCCCTCAGCTGGAGGTGATGACCTTTTGTTTCCTTCTCGGCAGGGCGGTCATTTGTATTCTGCTGAGGGAAGACTCTGTTCCCTTCCTTTTGGGCTGGCTCTTTTTTTGGGTTTCTACTTTTTTTCAGATCTCTGAGCAAGGCCACTGCCCTTCCCCCAACACACCAGATTCCACACCTCCCCCTGGAGTCCGGCCGCTCCAGCCCCGCTCCTGCTGGCCGTCAGCTCCTGGGCTGGAGAACATCTCTGGTCCTGGCCCCCTGCCCCGCTCCCTGTACCCCATCTGCCATCCCTGGGGCTGCTGGGTTTCTGCCCAGTCCCACCTCTGGACCGACACAGTCTTTTTCGCTTACCATGAGGATCTCAAATGATCCCTTCACTTTTTTTGGAAAAACTGCCTTTTAATTTTGTGTCCTTAGATACACCATGCTTTTTCTTTTTGTTTCTTCTTTGTTTGGGGGGAGTGGGGTGTTTAACCTGAATAATTCCCAAAATAACTTTACTTCCACCACCCCTTTCCTTCCGGAAGCTGGCTAAAGACCAAAGTCTGCCTCCTAACCTCAGGCCTCCTGTGAGGATGACCCTACAAGTCTCCCAGAGAGGAGACCGTGGACGCCAAGCACTTCCTCTGTTGCTCTAAGTGTCATCGTGTAGAGGCTGGATTAATGTGCAGCGTGGGTGAGTAGACATGGGCCTGTGGACTGGGCCCAGAGCCTCTCAAGAGCGGGGCTGCAGGGCGAGTCCAGCTAGTGGGGGGCTGCTGGTCCCCCAGTCTCCCCTGGGCTATTGTACCAGTGGAGACTGGAGCCAAGGAAGGTAACGCCTCCCATCTCAGGAGCAGCTCTGCCCTGCGTGAACGTCCAGGGGCCACCTCCTCCCTGAAGCCCTCTGGGCCCTCTGCCAGTCTCTTGAGACCTCCTCGAGTGGCTGCGGCAGCACACGTCCAACCCCCAGCCAGCTGCAGGGGCCAAGGAATCATTCAAGTCTTGTTTCTGGGGGCATCTCACGCAGAGCAGGTTCTCAACAAAACTGGCCCCACAGACAAACGGACTTGATGGTCTACTTCAGGCCTCTTGTGGTAACAACTGGGTGGGTGACTTGGAGAAACTCTCCACCAAGGACAACAAGAAATGAGCCCACAGGGGCTTTCCTGGAGGTCCAGTGGTTAAGAATCTGCCCTCCAACGCAGGCGATGTGAGTTCCATCCCCAGTCAAGGAGCTAAGATCCCATGTGTTAACAAAGCAACTAAGCCCGTGCACTGTAATGAAGACCCAGTGCAACCAAAAAAATTAAAAAGCAACAAGTACACAAACGTCTTCTCAAACAGAAGAGCTAACACAAGATGTGAGGAATCTGAGCCACAGTCTGAAAACTCAGGAAGGACATGCACGCAAGGATACCTCTTGAACCATCAGGGCCGCCAGCCGGGCTCTCTCTGTGTCAGTAAGAAAAACAGCCACCATGAGCTAAAGCACAACCAATGTGTCAAAGTCTGTGAGCTCCTAATGAAACTAAGAAATTAAAAAACCTTGTCAATCGTGCTTAGAGCCTCACTCACATGTGTGGTGCCCACTGGGGACCTGGGCTCCTGGATACGGGGCTGGTTCCTCTGTCCTTGGTTTCCTTTCCTGGGTGATCTACTGGCCCCAGGTGCCCCACTGACCGCTGGGCAGCTCTACAGGCCCATCATGGGGGTCAGTTCCCAGCTCTAAGTCCCTGATGTCAGATCCATAGCCTGAAATCCGGCCCCAGGTTCATCACAGTGTGTATATGCATGTGTATACAAGAACTTGCCAAGGCTCAAAATCAAGTCCTGTGTTTGGTATGCACCTGTTTGTGTGTGTGCATGTGTGTGTGCTTGCGTGTGCATGCGTGTGAGAGAAGGTTAAACACTCTCCAGCTTGGGACAGGCTGGCATCAACCTGCTGAGTCCTGGTTGGAAGGGACGAACCAGGCATCCCAAAACCACCACACAGGGACTCAGCTCTGCCTGGCTCTTGTGAAAAGATGGATTCCAGGTCTTTCAGAGTTCTGCTAACTCGGGGCCTCCCCAGCAGGGCCCAGGGATCTGTGTTTTTGCAGGAATTCCAGGTAAGCAGCCAGTAGCCATGCTCCCCTAACCCCTGATACCGTCTTGAAATCTCTGCAAGGCCCCTGGGGGCCCGTCTGACCCTGGGGACCCTGACTTGGAGGATCTTTTTTACACTGAGTCGAATCCACCTCCTGGATTCGACTAACCCTTGGTTAGTCAATCCGTCTAACCCTTGGCTTCCAGTCAGTTGTGAACCAGCTTCCTGGCCTGCTGACTTCCGACCCACTCTTTCCAGAACCCCTGGTACAACAGACCCCAGGGGTCTCCTCTGACTTGATCATGGGATTCTCCTTATACAACTGGAAAGGCAGCTGTGTTTCAAGAAAATGGTACTTTCCATCAGGAAGAAAAAGGGGATCCCCAATTATGTGGGCTGCAAGTAAACTGAGCCCCTGAGACTTGGCGGCAGGCACATCGTGTTAGACTCCCCGTGAAAGCCTAGGCAGCTGGACCTGGTTTGATGTTTGACGCTTCCAAGGCTCAGACACCTGCCACGCGGGCAGCGCGATCCCAGAAAGAAACAACGGAGGAGCACCTCACCGGACTGGGTCTGGAAGCCAGAGTCCATGGCGGGCCAGCTCAGAAAACGCTCTTGACGGAATGAGAAAAGCTTACACTGATATTAGCATATCTTTGAAAACAGGGCCAGTAATTCTTCTCTAAGACTAAGAGTTGGGGAAACTTTCTGATGTAATGTCGGAAAACACAGGCCACCTGAACTCAGCACCCTTCCTGGTGTTAAGGCCACTGCTGTTACTGTGCCTGAAGCAATGAATCCTTCAGAAAAATACTTACTCCACTCAAACTCTCAACACAGCTGAGTAAACTGCCTTGCTCAGCATGGTGGGAAGGTGCTTAACTCTGTCGGGTCCATCTTGATTATGGGCTACATTCCAGGTTTTTTTGCTTGTCTATTGCTTTTCCAAAAATGACTGTTTGGGGGATTGTGAATAAGCTGTGGAGACTTTGAGTTGTCTCATCTTCCTCTGTAGTGAGGTGCTCATGGGGTGAGGGGGCAGTCAGTTTCTGGCAGGGCCTCAGGCCTGTGGGCTCCAGGTGTCCCTGTCGTGGGGCATGGCCTTCAGCCGCGGCTGAGCTGTGGTCCGTCTGATTTGTCAGGAACGGCCTGTGGGTTCACTGAGCCCCATCCCTGAGCACAGGCTCAGGGCGCTTGGGCCTCCACCTCTTAAACAGACTGGTGAGGACAGAGGGAAAACTCAAACTGAGTCAGTGCTTCCCCGTCCATCTGCCCTGCCTCCTGGAACATTCACCTTTGTCTTCAGCCCAATTTGATGGCCACTTTCTGCTCAAGCACCTGTTTTGCTTTGTATCTGGTGACTGGCTGGCTGGTCGGTGTGGAGCTGGCCGGGGTCCCGTCCTCCTGTGGGGAAGAGGCTGCGCCTGCTCCTGCCCTTCAAACCACTGGTCCTTATGCCTGACCACTCTGTCATGGTCATGAGGGTGGTTAGTCCAACACGAGCCCCCTCCACAGCTGGGATCAGAACCCCCTGAGCAGCTTTGAGAAGCCTGGAGGCTATGTCTACACCCCAGACCACCCACCAGAGTTTCCAGGTGTGGAACCCAAGCGTCAGTATCATTCAAAGCACCCGGTGACTTCTGTGTAACCAAACTTACTGGAAATGTTTCTTGAGCCCTTGTATGTCTCAGCATGAAAGTGAAAGTGTTAGTGACTCAGTCATTCATGTCTAACAGCAACCCCATGGACTGTAGCCCACCAGGCTCCTCTGTCCACAGAATTCTCCAGGCAAGAGTACTGGAGTGGGTAGCCATTCCCTTCTCCAGGGAATCTTCCCAACCCAGGGATTAAACCCAGGCCTCCCACATTGCAGGCAGATTCTTTACCTTCTGAGCCACAAGGGAAGCCTTGTATGTCTCTACTTTTCATGAATTATTTTTCTTAATTCTATGGTAGCCTCATTATTTTCATACAAGGGAACTAAGAGTCAGATGAGCAAGCATTCCAAGGCCACATGGAAATTCCAGAGCCAGGACTTGTGGCCAGTCTGAACTCAGACCCGCACGTTAATGCCACGCTTCATCACGGTACATGGGGAGGGCACGCTTGCAGGAGACTGAAAGTTCAGATTTGAATGAATAGCACTCTGTCGTGTTGCCATAACTTACTTGCAGTTTTCCCTGTTGTAGGAGAGTCAGGATGTGGTCAACACTTTTACTTTATAAATTATTCTGCATAGAATATTCTGTGCCTAAAGCTAAGTAGATCTCTAATTGCTTACCCAGGACAGATTATTGGAAGTGGAATCAGGTTTTCACTAGATAGAAAGGTTTATAAATCTTGGTACACATTTCCAAGGACCCTGAGTATACACAAATGCTGGGTGCACCAAGGCTGTAGGCACATCTTTCACTGGGAAATAAACAATGGGTTAATTTCCAGTACATCTTCCTTGTAACGACCTTAATTTTGCTAAACTCTACATCTACCCAGGGGGCGCTAGTGGTAAAGAAGCCACTTGCCAATGCAGGAGATGCAAGAGACCCAGGTTCAATCCCTGTGTCTGGGAAATTCCCTGGAGAAGGGACTGTCAACCCACTCCAGTGTTCTTGCCTGGAGAATTCCATGGACAGAGGAGCCTGGCAGGCTACAGTCTGTGGGATCACAAAGAGTTGGACATGACTGAGTGATTTAGCACATACATCTGCCCATCGGCAGGTGCGTGGGCTTCCTGGTGGGGAGAAGAGGGTGAGAGTTTTTCTGTGTCCATGGCGTGAACTCACCTGTCCTGGATCAGGCAGGTATGTCTGCTGAGGCTGAGTCACCCAGAGCCAGGCGTCCCCTTAAGCTGCCTGAGCGTTTCCTTGCCATCCGTGCCTTGCCACAGCCGCCTTGCCATAAATTCTTCGTCATATTTATCCTTGGACTGATTTGTGAGGGTTGGTGAAGCAATAAGATGAGATTTAAAAAAAAAACAAGTTCCACCCTTTCTGGACTGACTACCTCCGTGTTTGGTGGCGAAATGCAGGAAGAGAAGGGAGACAGACAGCAGGCGTGTGCAGGTCTGAGGTGCCCAGGGCATGATCAGAGAACTGGTTGGTGCTCTGAGTTCTTCCTTTGACACATGTTTATGACAGGCAGATGACACAGCATTTATAGATATTTTCAAAGCACTGACCCAAGTAGAAAATACAGTGTAAATCAGGCAAGTTTTCAGAACACACAGCTCTGCAACACAGTATCCTGAATGTTCCTCCCTTTTTTTTTCCCCTTTTTATTTTTGACTGCAAGTCATATGGGATCTTAGCTCCCCAACCAGGGATCAAACCCATGCCCCCTGAAATGAAAGTGTAGAGTCTTAGCCAGTGGACCACCAGAGAAGCACCTTTCCCTTTTTTTCTCTTTCTTTTTTATTTTTTAAATTACAAAACTATGATAACATATTTACAGGACACTTGGAATATAAAGAACAAAGTTACATATTGTTCCAGTATATATGATAATATATACTATTTTTTAAACTAGATCAATTATGATTTTTAGTTGGAGTTTAATATTAAACTCTCAAAAATGAACAGAAGAATATATAGAAAAGAAGAAGGCTATATTAGACCTGAAAAGCACAATGAACCAAGTCTTAATGTAATTAAGACTTACACAATTCTCACACAACAGTAGGATACAGATTCTATTCAAGTTCCCATAGACTATAAACTACAAGACACTGGAACATATCCGGGCCTTCCCCTTTTAATTTAATTTTATTATTTACTTATAACGGGGTATGGGCTCTCTAGCTGTGGCCCATGGGTTCTAGAATGTGGCTTAAGCTGCTGTGTTGCATGTGGGATCTTAGTTCCAGAATCAGGAATCGAACCCGCGTCCCTGGCATTGGAAGGCGGATTCTTAACCCCTGGACCCAAGGGAAGTCCTTTTCTGGAGAACTCTAACACAGAATCAGCAGTTCTTCCAGTTTCTCCAAAGCAGAGCAGCGCTACACAGAACATTTAAAGTCAAAACATGCCTCTAAGCCTAAGCCTGGAAACCGCTGAAAAGTCAGAGGAACCTCCTGACTCCCTGCGTGAATACAGACCAAAGCCGGGTAAAAACGTGTCCCAGTAAATATTATTCTGACAGTTACTAAGCTCAGAACCAATGTCCGTCACATCCACAGGCATGAGGAGGTGGTGCCTTCCCCAGGTGACCAGCTGAGAAGGCGCCTCTGTGGTTTTCATCGGCTTTATGGATGTATAGTTGACAAAGTGCACGCTGACATCTGTGGTTTTGAGTCCTGACAGGCCTGAGTCTGGTTGCAGAACATTTGTTAAAACTCCTAGAACCTGTGTACTCTCGCTCACGCTCAGAGCTGAGTGGACACAAGCCTCCCAACCATGTCCCTGAATGGAGGACACAAGCCGCCTCCTGAATGGAGGTGTTTCCTGGAGTGGCCATCAGGGTCGCTGCCCTTCAGGTTTTACTTTAGAGCTGCCTACACGGCCTCTCCTAACCTACTCCTGCACTGACCAGACGTGCGGCCTGGAAAACAGGTGATGTTTGCTGCAAGCATGAATTTGCCCAGAAAAGGCAAGAATGAACAAGTAATAAAAACAAATGGGAGGAAAGTTGGCTGTTGTAGCTCAGATTACCAAGCTACTAGATATTAATTAGGGAAGGGGTAGGTGTGGGTTGGGGTGGGATGAGGCTGGTGTTCGCGCCTTGTTTGTGCCCCAGGTCTGCACTCAGAGCCCAGGGCAGGCGCAGTGTCTCTCAGGCCAGGCATCTTACTGGACAAGCTCTCAATGGAATCTGCATGTTTCTGTTGTACTTTTCAGTGCAACACCACGTCATCTTTTCTAGAGAAAACACTTTGTGTTGAGAACGCAGAGCAGATTTAAAGGACTTGGAGTGAATTTGGGTTTATGTTGGAAACAGACATGCCGATCTATCCCCAGTCAGATTGCTTTCTTTTCCTCTTCTTAGGGGCACACTCTGGGGAGAGGGTGATGCCCTCTTCTCTCCTGTCGGAACCCAACCCCCAGCCTGCTCCTGCATCTGTATAGCCAGGCTGGCCCGCCCACACCCCCCGCCCCCGCCCCCGGGCAGCAGTGGGACCCCCTGGAGAGGAGGAAGGAAAGCTGGGTCCCAGAGCTCGGGGAAGCTTCTTTCTCACCATGTGTGCCAGGGAAGGCAGGAGGGCAGCAAGTTTGCGCAGACCGTGGTCAGTTCTGATGCAGAGCTGCACCAGGGCCACATCTCCTTTCTCTCACTTCCCAGGACAGTGCCCATCCAGTCTGTGTCCACGGGGCTGGGGGCCCGAGAGGAAGACCCAGGGCCAGGCCTCATGGCCAAGATCCCAAACTTGTGGACAGTGGACTTGGGGAGAGGGAGGTTCCGCCTGGCCCCATTTTGGGGCAACCTTGGTGCTTCTGCTTGCAGCTCAGCTCTGGTCCTGACCCGCCGCCCACGTGGAAGGCAGGCTGTCACCACACCGGGTGCACAGCACAGGAAGTGGGCCCTCCCGAGGGTGGGGGTTGAGGGTTTTTTCTGTTCCATCCTGAGCTGCAAACTGTCAGGGAGACGAGATGACCCTGTTCCTCCTCCGGGACTTTGCGATCCTATCAGAGACTCAATTATTATACAGCATCAACCAGTGTCCTCATAGGCTTGGGGGACACACACTCTGAGTGGTCTGGGGGAGCCTGTGGGGCATGGCTCGTGGGGACGGGCCTCCGGGGACAGAGGGGTCTCAGGAGACAGATGGGCTGAAGACGCAGTTCATGGTGAAGGCCCAGAGGGTCCAGCCTGGGTGCAGGACAGGCGTTGAGCCCGAATGAGACAGAGGACCATCTGCCAGACCAAGGCCAGGGCAGCGTGGTCGTAAGGAAGAGCCCCTGGCTCCCCGTCTGGGAGGCATTCTCTCCTGATCTTGGGCCCCTGTGTGGGGCCGAGGCCTGGTTCCTGGCACCCATCCTCGCACAAAAGAAATGTGAGAGTCCTTCTCCAGCCCTGATGCAGTTAGGGATCTGGGTCCAATTTGTGGGCGCTGGGGCCTAGGCAAGGGGGAGCCCCTCTGAGCACCAGCAGCCAAGGTCTGGTGGGGGTAAGTGTTAGTGGCTCCGTTGTGCCTGACTCTTTGCGACCCATGGACTGCAGCCCACCAGGCTCCTCTGCCCATGAGAGTTTCCAGGCAAGGAAAATCTCACTGGAGTGGGTTGCCATTTCCTTCTCCAGGGGATCTTCCCAACCCAGGGATCGAATTCAGGTCTCCTGCACTGCAGGCAGATTCTTTACTGACTGAGCTTCAAGGGAAGCCTGGCTGGGGTGGAGGGGTGCCCTTTCACTGGGGAGCCCAGGACAGGCCTGCGGCTGGGAGGGGGAGGGGGGCGGGCACCCATATGCTCCTGCTGGTCCCTACAGGGTGACTTGGCCAGAGCCAGGAGAGCAACTGTGGCTTCTGGGCCCAATGGAGGCAGAAGAGCGACTTTGGGGCTGGAGGTGTCCAGATCAAAGGTGACATGCAGCCTCCTCCGGGCCTGGGCGTGGCTCTGGGACTCACCCCTGTACCCGAGCCCATCTCTCCAGCCCTGATTAAATTGCACTGAAAGCCACAGATGTCCCGCAACCACCTCTTCACGCTGCAGTCGGTGGGGGTGCTGCTCTGGAGCTGAGCCCTGACTCAGTCTAATCCTAGCCTCGCGCACGGATGGCAGTGAGGTTCACAGCAACCCAGTATGCGTGAGGAGAGAGAAGGAGGCTTTATGAGGATGCTGCCAGTGGAATCCTTCCTGGGGGCTGAGACCTGGCAAAACTGGGCCAGAACCAGAGCCACCCTGCCAGGCCCTTGACACGTGACCTGGAGGGTCTGTAGAATTGGCACAGTGACCCCCTTATTTGCGGTTTCTCACAGTTGGTTTGGTGCCAAGACAATGAAATGCTTCCCAGAAGGCAAGCTCCTAGGAGAGAGGGAAGATGAACCTCACCTGGTAACTCGTCCTGTCTTCCATGTTGAATGCAGCCACTGAAGGAAGACGCTTCTCTCGCTCTCCCATCATCGGAGCCTGGGTCACTCTGGCTGAGACTCTGGCTGGGGGAGCAGTCGAATTCCAAACACAAGAGGAGAGTCTGGCTTCACCCTGCCTCCGTGCTACCCAGCGAGCGAGCCTCTGGCCTAAGAAGGAGAGGAGAGCGTGAGGGCAGACAAGCGCTATATGCATCCCCAGCACACGGCTACTGGACGTGAGACACTTCATATCCAGGGACTTGTATAGTATCTGGCCCTTTCCTGACTTCTGCTTAGAATAACGTTTCCAAGGCTCACCCATGTGTGTCAGCGCCTCATTCCTTTTTGTGGCTTAATATTCCACTGTGCAGAGGGGTCATGTTTATTTGTTCATCAGCTAATGGTCATTTGAGTTGTTTCCACTTTCAGATAACAGCGGTTTTTAAAACCATACAAAATACAGTTTCTCTGCACAGCAGACTTGCAAGGTTGGAGCCTGGACTCAAGGGGAGGTGCTGACTGGACCGCATGCCCACTCCTCCCTGTGGCCTTAGGTCCCATCAGTGCCAGCCTGCAGGGATCTTGTCCAAGGAACACTGCACACACTCGGAAGTCAGCCTCACTTTTCCTGACATACTTGTCGATTTCCTTTACAGTCTACACTGAGAAGACCCATCCTGACAGGCGACATCTAGCTTCAACTGGGTCTCCTATAAAAAGAGAAGGGGCTTCCCTGGTGACTCAGATGGCAAAAAATCTGCCAGCAGTGCAGGAGATGTGGGTTTGATCCCTGGGTCGGGAAGATGCCCTGGAGAAGGTAAAGGCTGCCCACTCCAGTATTCTTGCCTGGAGAACTCCAAGGACAGAGGAGCCTGGTGGACTATAATCCATGAGATTGCAAAGAGTTGCAACTGGGTATAGTAAATTTTTTTTTTTTAAAGCCATGACTCAATGTTGCCTCGTTGTGCAGCATTTTTCTAATTTGATAAATTGGACTTTGTTGTGTGATCAGATAGTGAGATAGAAAATATTGATTTTGGTTACAGGCTACAGCTGCTTCTTGGAACCATCTTCACACCAGGTGTGCAGGAGGCAAAGCACTGATTTAAAATCAGTTTAGGGCAAGCCCGCCCCTCCACCAAGACATGATGAAGTTTGTCAGTCTTCCAGGGGTCCCTGTAGACCCTCCAGGAGATCTCCTGTTTCTCCAGCTTCACTCCTGCTGTTGGGCCCCAGCGGAGAAAAACTGTGACTCCCAAACTTTGGCAAAGTGAAGGGAAGGTCACGGCGGGTGTCAACCTCGATCCACTGGAAAAAGGAAAACAGAGGTGGTTGTGTTCTGTGGGAGGCGAGGCTCCCGCGCAGCGTCTCCTGTTTTCAAAGCAGGAACGCGTCCACAGCTAATATTTGGATGGGCCCACAGGCATGCCTCCCACCCACCGAGGCCTCGGCCAGTCCCAGCAGAGACAAAGGGCTCTTGCTGGGCACCTGGGGAGAGGGGTGGGCAGGGCCTCCTCGTGCTCATCTCGTTTCAGGAGGAGTTTAGCAAAGGGAGCGGTTCAGAGTAGAGCAGGGTGTAGGGCGTCGGCTCTGAGACCCTCTGTCTCTCCACCCAGGACAGCTGGTTCCTCCAGGCTCGGCCAAGGACAACACTGGCCCAGGAGCCTGGGCCATGTACAGCTTCACCGCAGAGAGGGCGGAAGGAGCAAATAGAGCCCACTTGGTCTGGCCACCTCTTAGCCGGCTCTTCTGGGATCTCACCCAGGGCGGCAATGATCCTGGCAGTGGCGGGCTGGGGCTGAGCTCTGGCCACCGCCCGCCCACAGACAGCGGAGGATCAGGGCGGGGAAGGCACGCCTGCCCAAGGCTCGCCTGGTGGGGGCATGGCCAGCATAGAGGTGACCCCATCACCCCAGGTGATGAACTATGTACAGGGAGGGGAGCACCGCAGGAGTGACATGGCCGGGTTTTAAGGACAGGAAGTCACCCTGGGACAGCATGGGGGTTGGGGAGGGAGAGGTAGCACCCGAAGTCGAAGGACAGGCAAGGGCCTCAGGCAGTGAGGGGTGGTCTTGAGGTGCTTGAGCGTGAGTGAGCCTTCCCGTGTGTGTGTGTGTGTGTGTGTGTGGCTACTCAAGTGATCAGTCAGCAATCTGTAAAGTCCTGTGGACAATCCCCTATGGACACTCATCAATTTAATAAGTTATTTTAAGATTGTCAGTCTTCTCATTAGATTGTAAAAGTCGTCTCTATTTGATCAGCCTTAAAAAGACTTGAATAACTGGAGAGCTGTATTACTTTGCTGATAAAGGTCCTTATAGTCAAAGCTATGGTTTTTTTCAGTAGTCATGTATGGATGTGAGAGCTGGACCACGAAGAAGGCTGCACCAAAGAATTGATGCTTTTGTACTATGGTGTTGGTGAAGACTCTTAAGAGTCCCTTGGAGTGCAAGGAGGTCCAACCAGTCAATCCTAAAGGAAATCAAGCCTGAATATTCATTGGAAGGACTGATGCTGAAGCTCCAATACTTTGGCTACCTGATGCAAAGACCCAACTCATTAGAAAAGACCCTGATACTGGGAAAGACTGAAGGCAGGAGGAGAAGGGGATGACAGAGAATGAGATGGTTGGATGACATCACTGACTCAATGGACTGAGTTTGAGCAATCTCCAGGAGATTGCGAGGGACAGGGAAGGGAAGCCTGGTGTGCTACAGTTCACGGGGTCGCAGAGTCAGACATGACTGAGCGACTGAACAGCAACAACAATTCCAACTGAATTCCAACAATCCCAACAACAATTCCTAGCTAAAAAAACTTTGTTGTTTAGTCCCTCAGTCATGTACAACTCTTTGCAACCCCATGAACTGTAGCCCATCAGGTTCCTCTATACATGGTATTCTCTAGGCAAGAAAACTGGAATGGATTGCCATGCCCTCCTCCAGGGGATCTTCCCGACCCAGGTATTGAACCCACATCTCCCACATTGCAGGCAGATTCTTTACAGCTGAGCCACCTGGGAAGCCACTGGCTAGATGAAAAAACTTAATTTTGCAAAAACAGAGACATTCCACATTAAACTATGGAAGTTAAATGTATTCCCAATGGGAAGCTTTTGTAATGTGAATCTAGATTTAAATTCCACCAAAAATGTAAATGAAGAATCATATTTTCAATCACATATTAAAACTGTCATAATAAAATAGATGGTGCTCATGCATGCACATGTAGAAATAGTTAGATCAACAGACCAGAGGAGGAAATTTCGAAACAAAATTAGGTGTACATGATAATTCAGTTATTGTAGTGGATCACACTGTTGGTGATGTTGGAATAACTAGCTTGTCATTTGAAAAACAATTCACCCAAATGGCTTGGCGCATGTATGGTCCACGTGTTCTCAACACACAGCAACCTGTTTGCGAGTTCATCAGCCAACTCCATGGTCCTGTGTGGCCAGGGGACATCAGTGCAGAGGAGGAAACAATAGGTCCCCCACCTGTCCAGCCACTAAACATGCCCAGGGTCTTGCCTTTTCCAGCCCAGGGTCCTGTTCAGGAAGACTTGTGTCGCCTCCAGGGAAGTCTGTTCTCTGAAAGACTCCTATTTGAGCATGTGGGGGTACAGTGGATAGGGTCCACCCTCCAACAACTGGGTTTACATCTGGGGAGAGTCTGGTCCTTCTCCCATTGAGGGAAAAGCCCATCAAGCAACTTACAGTAAATTCACTAGTGGGCTTTCTGGGGAAGCTTTCAAAGTGAAGGACTGCAAAGAATTTTATTAGGTACATTCAACAATATAATTTTAAACAAATTCCACTGAGATTACTTGAGTGCCCAGAAAGGAGGCAGAAAAGGACTGGAATTGATTAGAAGCTGATGAGAGGGCTGCTGAGGGGGAGCAGCTGATGGTTTGCAACAGTGTGAGTGCACTCAACGCCCTGAGCTGGTTACACGCTTGTTGGTTACAGATTCATAAACTGAAAGTTGTCAGGGACAATGGGGCCTAGCGATGGCAGGTGTCTGGCCCATGTCCAGTCCCCAAGAGACGTCACCCCTCCATGGCACCCAGCCATGACTCAGCGGCCTTCTCAGCTGCCCCCTTAAACCATAAAGCAGTTATGATGTTTGGTTTTGTGTACACTTTACCACATTAAGGAAGGAGGAGAAGGAGCCAATGGACAAGAGTTTGAGCAAATTCCAGGAGTTGGTGAAGAAGGGAAGCCTGGTGTGCTGTAGTCCACGGGGTCACAAAAAGTTGGACACAACTGAACTAGTGAACGAGTCAAACCAAGGTTGAAACTCAGATCTAACTCTAATATGTTTTTACTGTGAATGCTATTGTTTCCAGGGATGTTACCACAAAGCCTTCGCACATTCTAATGGGTAGTTTGTCCAAGTGACAGTCACTTCCCGGGGACCAAGCATCCCTTTGACCTACAAAGTGGCCAGTTAGCATCAATGATGTGCTCAGTAGATGTTCCCTCACAAGCTGTGGTGTGAAAGGAAAAAAGTCAAACGAGGTAGGTTGTTGTTGGATTTGGTCCCCAAACTCCTGATCAGAGTCGAGTTTTGATGGTGTGGAGCCTCGGGTTGGTGACAGGGACAAACCCAGGCCCTTCTCTGGAGCAGCCGCAAATCATCACCGCAGCCAGGATGAAGGGTCCAGGGGAGAGCAGTGAGAACCGCCCAGTGGTGCTAAGGCAGGGCATACACGGAATTAACTGGAACCCGTTTTTCTGGGAGGGGAAAACATGGGTGAGCTAAGTGACCCAAATATATGCCTGGACCTACCCATGACCCAGGGATGATAATTCTACCTCTTATGACTCAAATCCTCTCCCTATAAAATGGGACAAATAGTACCGCACTCCCTTTATATCCTAGAGATGGCGGGAGAACTCATAGAAGCTGTCTTAACCCGGAACCCTGGTCCGGCCTCAAGTACAGTTCTGAGTCTTTATTTCCTACACCCTAGGGCCACAGTGGAGGAAGGTTTCCCACATAAAGCACGGAAATCACCCAGCGTGGTCTGAGTTATTTCTAAAATTCAGTTTCTACCAAGTTCAAGCACCCTTGTTGGTTATAGATTCATAAACTGCAAGGTCTCAGGGACGATGGGATCCAGGGATGGCAGGTGTCAGCCCAGTGTCCAGTCCCCAGGGGATGTCACCCCTCCTTGGGCGGCGCCCTGCCACGCCTCCGCGGCCTTCTCAGCCACCCCTCCTTCAGCACAGTAGACTGCAGCTGGGGTTGGCGCGCAGCTGCAGACCTGTGACCTGTCCCTGATCCAGTCCAACACTTTCCTTTTAGAGAAGTGGACGCCAACAGAGACGAAGTGGTGAAGCCAGGATGCACCCAGGAACTCACCACGGGTCAGAGGCAGGGCCTGCACTGGAGTCTAGACCTCTGACCTTCAAGTTCATGTTTGTGTCATCGTCCTGCTCACACTTGCAGGACTAATGAGACCCACTGCACTGATCATGTATCCAGTGAGCAGGTTTGAGAGCCTGTTGTGTACCAGGCACTGTGCCCTCAGCTGGCCAGGAAGTGGCTCACAGACCACTGACCCTTAGTCCACCCAGCCTGGGCTGGATCAGAATTCAACCGGAGAGAGAGTGGGGGCAGGGGGAGAGGGAGGGAGGGAGAAGGGAGGGAGGTGAGGGGGGGGAGACAGATATTACGGCTTTACTTTTTCTAGAGATTTAAAACTTCTCAAAGGGAAGTTTGCAAAGTTAATAGCATTACTAATAAGATAACTGGTGATTATGCCCCACTACTGGCAGTCTTGTTTGTGAGTTTTGCGTTTCTCCTGTGCTCTTCCTGATCACTGAGCTGTGAGAATCTGTATTTAGAACAGGACTATACACAGTTTTGATGAAAAAAACTATTAGGGCAGGAACTTCAACACATTGTTTCAAGTCTCATATCATAGTTTAGGAGAGAAAAAATATCTAACATCATAGTTCTCAGTTACATTGACATTATCCACTGTGAATACAATGTGAGTTGAACGTCACCTGTATAACAGTGGGGACAGCACTGGACTCAGTTTCAGAAGCCCAGGTTCTGGTTCTATTTTCCCCAGGCAGGTTGTGACACCGCATGAATCAGCCCCATGCTGCTGACCCTCTGTCCCCATTTGCAGAGTGACTTAGTGCCCTGCCTGGCCGGCAAGGCTGTTATTAGGATTAATCACAATAATAACAGCAGCACTGCTATTGTGACTTACCTTCAGCAACACTCTTTCACAACAACTCTGAGAAGTGGGTGGGGTAGTTATAATTAGCCCCAGTTAAAGATGAGATATCCAAGGCTCAGAGAAGTGAAGTGACTTGCTCCAAGTCACCCATTGAGAAAGTGGCCAGGGTGAGGGGAGCATCTGCTTCCCACTCACTTCTCCAGGGGAGGCCGCTGTGGTCAGAACACACACACTCTGTCCTGGGCACATGGAAGTGCAAGCCGGCTCCTGGCAGGGTTTCCAGGTGTGGAAATCAGGGCAAAGTATTTGCCTGAGCAGTATCCTGCTTCAACTTTGTTGTGCGCTCCAGGCCGGTCCACTGTCCTGCCAGCTCAGGGCTGTCTCCATCTGCGGCCTGCTTGTTTCCCTCCGAATGGCACAGTCCACACACACACACACACACACACACACACACACACACATATGTACGCACAGTCTTGCATAGGCACATGCCACCTACTGCAAACATGACTCCCAGTGGAAGGGTCCTGGATCAGCCCCTCAGTAATCAGGTTGTTTGTTCTTGTTGTTGAGTTTCCATCTCAGGAATTTACCATCAGTATTTATGCTGAATGTGTTAAAAAGCTCTGATTCTAGGGTCTGGTCCCTGCTGTCGTTGAGAAGGAGGAGACCAGGAAGGTGAGTCCCTGTTCAAGAAAAGGCCCAGGAGGAGTCTTGTATTGATGGGACGTCCGGTGCCCCACACCCCACCCTCCGGCTGTCAGACAGCCCGCTCCCTGGGGCTTGGCAGCCAAGAGCTGTCCCCCTCCCACAGCTGACAGTCCACTCAGCTGCATAATCTGGTCCCCAATTCCAGACCAGGGACACAGTGGAGGAGCAGCCTGTGGGCCTGGGCTAGGAAGAAGGCTGCAGGCACAGGGGCGTCCTCACTAAGGCCAACATCCATCCAGTGAGGGGCAGCCGCCCCTGGGGCAAGTGGGGAGCCTCCTCTGGGGCTGCACAAGACCTGCCGCTGCTGTCTGGGGTGGGGTCCCCTAGGCTGAGCTAGGACACGGTCACCGTCACTCAGGGTATGGGAGGACAAGGAGCCCCCGGGGAAGCTGGTGGAGGCTGTCAGGACCAGGAGCCCAGACAGGTGCAGGGAGGTACACTGACATCCCTGAGTTTTCTGTCTATAAAAATAATATGGACTCTCCTTCCAGAAAAGGTTCAACTTTTCTCTCTTAGGTCCCTTCCCCTCATCCTTCTCCCGGTGTGGGATCTGGGTGCAGATTTAGGCTGCAGTCAATTCTCCTTCACATCAAGTTCTGAATGAGCCCTCCAGGTCAGCACAAGTGGGTTTGGGCCTGGAGGTTCCTGCCTCTCTCAGCTCTGCGGTTCTCCTTGGAGAACTCAAAGGTCCTCCGTCTCCAGGACCTTGTCGTCCACTTTGATGGTGTGTGCAGAGGGGCTTCCTGCCCCCCAAACCTCTGAGGTGTAAATACAAACACCACCTGTGCTCACATCCTGGTCGTTCAACTCAACAAGTAAATGTGGATCCCTCACAACTGTTTCATTCAAGAAAATCATTTAATAAGAATATGAAGTAAACAAAACAGTCAAAATTGGAAAAAATTACAGAAAGAGGTTAAAATGGAGCTTACAGACATAAGGAAACACACTGAGGATCAAAACCTGTTAACTCACAGATGGATCAGAAAAACAAGAGACAGAGCTGGATGCTGATGGATGTGGATACCCAGGAAAGTTGGAGAGGTCTGACATCACCTTAGAAGATGAGAAAGATGAGAAAATCAAACTAGGAAGAAGCGAGTAGATGTGAGTAACAAGGAAGACCAACACGGGACCCGAGGTGGGAAAACTCAGGAAATACAACAGAGACTGCATCCAAAAGTTGTAATTCGAGAGCATTGTCCAGAGAAAGAAAAGGAACAGAACTTTGAGTCAAAAGAGCCACATTTCAGGAAATTTCCATGCTGGTGGTGGTGGTTTAGTCACTAAATCATGTCTGACTCTATACAACACACGAAACATGTAGTTAAGCTATCAAACTTTAAGGCAAAGAACAGAGTCTTCAGACATGGGGCAGAAACATCAAAACACACAAGCCCCTCCCCCTCAGTTCAATGTGATCCCTGACTTCCCCATGGCATGGCTCACAGATGCAGGGACAGCAGTGGGCATGCGAGGAGACCCAGGGGGCCCTGGGCTGGCCTGAAGTCCACGGAAGAGGTTGGGCAATGAGGGGAGGAGACCAAGGGCTGAGGCGCTGGGCTCCAGAGCCCTCGTGAGCTAAGACAGAGTGGTGCTGGGGCCACAAGCTGTGGAGGCCACACCCCTGCACAAATAAGAATAGGACGGACAAAAACGGTGGGGGGATGGGACAGGGGAAACGTGAAAGGACCTACATGGTCTCTTGAAGCTGAGTCAACAAAATCTCAAAACCTGAAGCGCATACTTTGGACAACCAGCAATACTGACCCACTGTTCCAATTCTTCTCACAGCTTCTCCATTTAAACTAAGAGTGGGGACTTTCCTGTGGTCCAGTGGTTGAGACTGTGCTCCCAGTGCAGGGGGCACCACATGCCACAACCAAGACCCGGCTCAGCCAAATAAATAAATATTTTTAAAACAAAAACAACAACAAAACTGAGGGTGATTTTTAGGAAATAGTATTTCTTGCAGTAAGTTCTGAATTTCAAAAATCCTTCAGTTTAATTTTCTTCTATTAAATTCAAGTAAAAACAAATTTAATAGCTTTAGTAACAATGACATTTCAGCACGACTGTATTTTTATGGAAGGATTTCTCTCCTTCTGTGGAGGGGTGGCGGTGAAGAGATACCTCGTCCAAGGTAAGAGAAACCCAAGCAAGATGGTAGGTGTTGCAAGAGGGCATCAGAGGGCAGACACACTGAAACCATAATCACAGAAAACTAGTCAATCTAATCACATGGATCACAGCCTGGTCTAACTCAATGAAACTAAGCCGTGCCCTGTGGGGCCACCCAAGATGGGCGGGTCATGGTGGAGAGGTCTGACAGAATGTGGTCCACTGGAGAAGGGAATGGCAAACCACTTCAGTATTCTTGCCTTGAGAACCCTATGAACAGTACGAAAAGGCAAAATGATAGGATACTGAAAGAGGAACTCCTCAGGTTAGTAGGTGCTCCAGAAAGAATGAAGGGATGAAGCCAAAGCAAAAACAATACCAAGTTGTGGGTGTGACTAGTGATAGAAGAAGACTCCTGAGAGTCCCTTGGACTGCAAGTAGATCAGCCCTGGGTGTTCTTTGGAGGGAATAACGCTAAAGCTGAAGCTCCAGTACTTTGGCCACCTCATGCGAAGAGCTGACTCATTAGAAAAGACTCTGATGCTGGGAGGGATTGGGGGAAGGAGGAGAAGGGGACAACAGAGGATGAGATGGCTGGATGGCATCACTGACTCAATGGACGTGAGTCTGAGTGAACTCTGGGAGATGGTGATGGACAGGGAGGCCTGACATGTTGCGATTCATGGGGTCGCAAAGAGTCGGACACGGCTGAGCAACTGAACTGAACTGAACTGTCCTTCTGTCTTCATCTCTGCCAGGGGAGATGTCCTGTCTAATGTTCACAGGGAGTTAACACAGTCGTCTCTGGGAGCGGAGCTCTGAACACCACTACTCTTCTATGTCCTGTGTTTTTCTACTTCATATCACAAACCTGGGGCTTCCCAGGTGGCGCTAGTGGTGAAGAACACATCTGCCAAGATAAGAGACCTAGGTTCTATCCCTAGGTCAGGAAGATCCCCTGGAAGAAGACATGGCAACCCACTCCTGTATTCTTGCTTGGAGAATCCCATGGACAGAGGAGCCTGGTGGGTTCTATGGGTTGCAGAGTTGGACACAACTGAGCGACTAAGCATGCACACCAGGATCTAAAATCTAAGGATCATGAATACAAGTAGCCAGCTTGTATCTGGGGTTTGGAAAAAGAAAAAAAAACAGAGTCCTTTGCACCTAAACCAGTTAGTAATGGCTCAGCTGGTAAAGAATCCACCTGCAATGAGGGAGACATGGGTTCAATCCCTGGGTCTGGAAGATCCCCTGGAGAGGGGAAAGGCTATCCACTCCAGTACTCTGGCCTGGAGAATTCCATGAACATTCCTTGGGGTCTCAAAGAGTCAGACACGACTGAGCAACTTTCACTCACTCACTCACTCACTCATGTTTGACAGGATTGTTAGAAAAGTCAAAAGAATGTGTCATCGCCGGCCAGGACTTCAGTGTGCTGCCCTCAACAGCAGCACCGGCATGGAGCCATGTGAGCAAGTGCCTTAAAGTCCTGTGTCCACCGGATAGGGATGGTGTCAGGAGGGAGGAGCTGGCTCCCCTACTTGGGACCGGTCCTGGGGGGCTCCTGTGAGGTGGGGGTACTGCTGCTGGGGGTTGTTTCTCACCCTTAGCGCCACCCAGGAAGTGCTAAAGGAATGCGTCTGCCTCTCCAAGGCTGCTTCCAAGGTTCCAAGCTTCATTCACCCCAGAGCTAAGATAGGAAGATTGACACAACCAAACACGACATGACGGAAAACAGCTGTCTCACTAACAGAACCCGCTGACTGACGTTATTGATTGCCAGTGGGCTTGTGCTAGTTCTGTGTTTCCCGTGTGTCACTGTGGGTGTTGATTCATCACTTTCCTGGTTTTCAGTACTTTGTGGTCATTTATATAAAAGGGGGCCTAATGTTTGGCTTTTCTACTTGGAAAGCGGGGCAGTAGATTTCACTTCTTGCAAGGACCCAGGGAGACCAAACATCATGGAAGCAGTCACCAGTTAACGGATAGGCAGGAGCTGAGTTTGCTGAGGTGTGAGGGATGACCAGAGAAGATGAGTTGGAGTGTAATAAAAGGTGTCCGATGACGCCAAGGTGGCGGGTTTTCTTCTGTCTCTTTGTTTGTACCATTTTTATTGAGCATTGGGAATAAAATGCGCACTGTAGAGAAGTTGCTGCAGAGGGTTTGAGAGTCTTTGGCCTGTTACTTCTGTGCGTTTTTGTAATAATCATGGACTCAGCTCTGACGTTGCCACTTACATAACCTTCACAAACAATGAGCAGCCATGAAAGCGACCTTGTGTGTGACCCAATGCACTTTCCTGCTGGGATTCCATGTCCTGAGGGGATAAGCTGTTCCCCAGAGAGAATGTCACCGGTGGGGAATAGTCCAACGTCCTAAGAGGGCCAGTTCTCTTAAAAAAACAAAGAGCAAAAGAAAGCATTTAGAACCATTACCATGAAGACAACTGTCATCTGCTCTTTTAAAGATGAGAAAAATGACAGCCCCATGAAGGGAAGTAGCACCCTTTTAGGTAAAGCTCTGGCATCCCAGGAGTGTGAATCCCTCACCTGTTGAAATATTTTCATTGTTGCTGTTCAGTTGCTCAATCGTGTCCAGCTCTTTGCAACCCCATGGCCTGCCACATGTCAGGCTGCCCTGTCCACTACCTCCCAGAGTTTGCTTAAATTCACGTCTGTTGAGTCACTGATACCCCCTTCTTCTTTTGCCCTCAATCTTTCCCAAGTTTTGGGTTTTCATTAGTCTAAGTGATACTTGAATATGTAAGGTTCCATCTAGTGGTTTGTGTCTTTAGTGAATGATTCATTTAGAAAAGGCAAAGAAAGTCTTGAAGAGCACTGTTTATGAGCTCCTGCTTTGGGAGTGGGTTGGCTCTGAGGTCATCTGGATTAAAGTCTGCGTCAGCTTTCACATCAGGGTCTGGAGACTGCCTCCTCTGGCAGTTCTCTCCCGAGTCCTCATGCAGTCACCCCTCCTGGCTGCCTGAGGATATCACTAGCAACCCTCTCCCCACCCAATGTGGTCCTGTTCCACCACCCAGGGCAGTGGGACTTGGGCCACTGCCAGTGTTCTAACCAGATCCAGGCAGGAACCAGGGATCCCAGCACACAGATGCAGGTGGGAGGCAGGTGGGAGATGTCACCAAAGGCTCCCCCGCCACCCATTTCTCCACCAAGTCACCAAGTCACTGCCGCCGCCCAGTCCAGACGGAAAGCAAACTCCTTCACGCCAGGCTCTCAGCAGTGACTGAAGTCACTGATCAGAGATTCAGATCCCTACTGTCGCCCCCAGAATCACGAGGACCTGGGGAGTCCTGCTGGGGAGTCTGCTGAGCGGGCCGGCTCCGGTCCCATACCCCTCCAGGAAGGGCATCAACCAACACAACACTGCACGGGTGAGGCCCTTGTCCTCGGAGAAAATGCTTGTGGTTGGGGCATCTTAAGACCTTCTTTACGAAAAGGAGGAGATATAGAAACTGTGCTGCTTTCTATTCAGAAAAATTGAAAACTCTTTTTGTTTTGCTCTGGAGTGAACGTTTTCTTTGTCTCAACTGTCCATTTTTGTAAGAAAGTGAATACAAGCAAAACACAAACGGCTGTAGAATATTCTGCCTGACTCGGCAATATCTTTAAAAGTAAATAAGTGCTGGAACCAGGGAATCCCCAGCAACACACACCACACCCAGTGAGGGCTGTGAGCCACCACCAACCTCAGGACCCCTCCAGTCACACATTACAAAGATCAGCCTTTGTTGTACCTACTCTTTGCTTTCACATCTTTTTAAAAACAAACAAAAAACAAAACAAAACAAAAAAAACCCCAGCTCTATTGAGATTAACTTACATACAAGACAATTCAAAGTTCACAATACAGTAGTTTTGGAAAAATTACATTGTAAACTTTTAACATTGTAAATAAACATATAACATAAAAGATGCTATTTAACCTTTCTTAGGTGTACAATTCAGTGAGTGGCTTTAAATGCATTCACAATGTTTACAACCAGCACCGTTATCTATTTCCAGGTCATTTCCATCACCCCAGAAAGACTGTGCGACCTTGAAACACCAACTCCCAGCTCCCTGCCCCTGCCCCTGGCAGCCAGCCTGCGCTTTCAGTCTCTGTGACGCTGCCTGCTGCAGGGTTGGTGTAAATGGACTCATGCAGGATAGTCTTCTTGTGTCTGGGTGGTCTCACCGGGCCTGTCCTCCAGCCTCCTCCCTCTGCAGGGTTGGCTGCCCATTGCTCGGTGCACGTGTCCTGTGTATACTCCACTCTGTGCATGTGCCTTGGGTATACTCCACTCAGTGCACATGCTCAGGGTATACTCACATCTGTAGTGGACACTTGGCTTGTTCCCATCACTGTCATAGCAAAGGATGCTGCTGCGGACAGTCACGTACAAGCATCTTCTGAGCTCCAGTTTTCCGTTCTTTTAGGTATAGCCCTGGGCATGGGGTCACTGGAGCACGTGCTCAGATTGTTTAACTTTCTGAAGAGCCACTGAGCAGTTTTCCACAGTGACTGCATCATTTCACATTCTGATACACACCAGCGGTGTACAAGGGCTCCAATTTTTCCACATCCTAAAAAAAAAAATTATAACTATCCTAATGGGTGTGAGGTGATATCTCATTGTGGTCTTTAAAAACTTCTTATTTTATGTTGAGATATAGCCGATTAACAATGTTATGATAGTTTCAAGTGAACATTTCAGGAACTCAACCATACTTGTGAATGTATTCATTATCCCCTAAATACCCCTCCCATCCAGGCTGACACATAACATTGAGCAGAGTTCTCTGTGCTATAAGTAGGTCCTTGTTGCTTATCCATTTTAAATATAGCAGTGTGTACATGTCCATCCTAAACTCCCTACCTGTCCCTCCTTGTATTTACCATCTTCCCCACCAGCAATCATAAATTCATTCTCTAAGTCTGTGAGTCTCTTTCTGTTTTGTAAGTTCATCTGTATCTTTTCTTTTTAGAATCCACATATAAGGAATGTCATTTAATATTTCTCCTTCTCTGTTGACTTACTTCACTCAGTATGACACTCTCTAGGTTCACTGAGGTTTTGATTTGTGTTTCTTTAACAACTGGTGATGTTGAGCACATTTTCACGCGTAATACCTACTTAGAATCTGTATATCTTTGGATATACATCTATTTGAGTTCTATACCCATTTTCAAATTGGTTTTTCTTTCATTGTTGAGTCATAGAACTTCTTTATACATTCTGTATTTTTAAGCCCTTGAAAGAAAGTGTTAGTTGCTCAGTCATGTCCAACTCTTTGCAACCCCATGGACTGTAGCCCGCCAGGCTCCTCTGTCCATGGGATTTCCCAGGCAGGAATACTGGAGTGGGTTGCCATTCCCTTCTCCAGGGGATCTTCCCAACCCAGGGATCAAACCTAGATCTCCTGCGTTGCAGGGAGATTCTTTACTGCCTGAACTATCAGGGAAGCCCCATTTAATCCATCCCTTACTAGATATACAATTTCCAAATATTTCCTCCTATTCAGTAGGGTGTTTTTTTGAGTAACATCCTTTGATGTATTTTAAACCTTCACATGTCAGTCAGTAGCTCAGTAAATTCCACCTCACTATCAGCCATAGCAGAGTGACTATGAAAGGAAATATAGGGTCACTAAGATTTGCCCCGTCTCTGAAATTACTGATGGATTTCACAAACTCCTCAGTACACAAGAAGTCTTGGAAGAATGGCTTACACTTCTTATCAGCCTGGCATCAGAATGAAGCTCCTGTCTTTTGTCCCAGATCGACTTCTCAGCCTTCACTCCACTGAGTTCTCAAGCTAGGCTCAAAGGGGTTCCATGACAAAGGGAGAACAGTTTTGATGCTTAAAAACGATCATTTAAAAGAAAGAAGTGTTTTCATTCTTTTTCTTGCATTGTTTCCTCCTGCTTTTTGCACCTAGACTCTCCCGCCCACTTACTGGTGGTTTTTGTTTTTAGGTTTAACCCTTGATACTAAATCTAGTCTTTTTCTTTTCTCTCTCTTTTTTTCTCCTCCCACTGGGATTTCCATTAAAACTTATAAAGGTGATACTGCTTTAAAAGATATGTCCTTAACAGTAGAACTCAGAGGAGAAATCATTTTCAGATGACTTCTGACTTTTGATTTTTTTTTTTTAAAGGAGTTTGTAAACCACATTACTTGTTTTAATTCACACTGGGATAAACCTTAGTGAACCTCCCTCAGACTGAGGATTTGGTAATAATATGGTGTGTCCACTCTTTCAAATGCCTTTATCCTTTACCATCAAATAAATCTTGGATATTTTCACATGGAGGAGTCAAAGGCCAAAATCCTTGTATTGAAACTGCAGAGAATAAATCACTGGAATAACTTCCTGGTAGGAGTCAAATGGTCAACTGGAACAGAGATAAACCTGGATTTAAGATGTCTCACCTGTCATCACGCCTTGCCCAGGTTATTATAGTAATTAGGCCACAAACAGACCAGTACAGAAGCCTCTCAGCCAACATCAAGACTAACTTCATCCCCAAGTCTGCAGCCAGGCAACAGGGTGGGGGCTGAGGGGTGGGGGTGGGAGCTCTTTGGACATAAGCGGAGGGGCAGTGACCATGAGATGCTCTCGCCCGCAAGCTGGTCCCCAGGCACCGACCAATAGCGACCTTCCAGCCCCCTCCATTCCTGTCTCTCCTATGGAGGTGCTCACGTCACTCCTTCCTGACTTCGGGGCAGATCTGGGCAGAGGCCCTGAAAGACAAAGGTAGGGCAGGAAGGAAGACTCGCCTTCATAAAACTGCCGTCTGGACCAGAGGCAGAACCAGGCAGTCTGAGCCTGGTCACCCAACCTCTGTCAGCAGTAACTTCTGAAGCTGAATATTCCTCACCCTTTTTGGCTGTGACTCACAGGAGGAAATCGGTTTTATATCATCTCACGCACACATGCACACACACAAGTATCTAAAACAAAATCTGTACAAAGCAATACCTTGCAAAATGTCATGGGTTCTGATGTTTTATTTCTGAATTATTCTTATTATTTAGAAAATTCTGGGTGTGACCCATGAAATTGATTTCAAAGCCTGCAGATGGTCTGCCGTGGTTCATAAATCAGAATGCTTCCCTCAGGTGACAATGAATACAAAGACACCCCCTCCCCCTCCCAGCTTCCCGCTTCAGTCTCCATCTTGGGTGTTTTTGGAAACTCACATGACTTCCTAGATGAAGAACCATCGTCTCTGATAGGCTGTGGGTCAGAATGTAGTGTCCACTCACATGTGTCTGTGGAGGTTCCCCAGTCCCTCGAGCTCAGGACACAAAGCCTTTTCAGGACCTGGGGGACCGACGGGGCTGGGGCAGGCGCACAAACTCACAGTGAGACCAGCCATCAAGGGTGGCAGCAAGCGCTGCACAGGACACGAAGCTTGGCCGGTGTGACCCTCTCATTTTGGGGCTTACATGTTTACAATAGACTTTATTCTAAGAGCAGTTTCAGGTTAGCAGCAAAGTTAGGCAGAAGGTAGAGAGATTTTCCATGTACCCACCGCCCCCACATAACAGCCCCCACCCCCAATTATTGATGTCGCCCACCAGATGGTGCGTATGTTAGTTGATAAACCTACGCTGACAGGTCATCATCACCCGAGTCCACTAGCTCTTGGTGTTGTACATTCTGTGTATAATGTGCCCAGAGCTCTTCTAGTTACAATATGTAGGAAAGAAGGCCTAAAATCCAGCAGAATCAAGAAACTGATCTTTTTGCTTATAATTTATACCTCACATATTTGTAAAAAACATTTGGTGTAACTTAAAACATGAGGTTGTAAAATAGTTGGACACGACCGCGCCACTAAACAACAAAATGTTAGAAAGCATGAGGAAAAGTGCATGCTGAGCCACTTCAGTCGGGTCAGACTCTGTGACCCCATGGACTGTACCCACCAGGCTCCTCTATCCATGGGATTCTCCAGGCAAGAATGCTGGAGTGGGTTGCCATGCCCTCCTCTAGGGGATCTTCCCAACCCAGGTGTCACTTAAATGTGAAATGCTCTCTGGGGAAGCAGAGAGACCCACAGGGAGTTTTCCTTCTGTTTCTAAGCCGAGGACGGAGCTATTGGATGGTCTCCCACCTTCCTTCCTAACTCTCCTCTCTCCCCATACCTGCTTCCTCATCCCACGTGCTCTCCCTTGGAGCTTCTGGTCCACACCCAGAAAGCGCCTCCCTACTGGGGCACACTGTCACCTCTTCCTGAACCTGTCCCCGTCCAAGCAACACAGCCAGTACCCAGACAGACCCACCATCTCCTTGTGTGGCCCGTGGGGTGGGATGTCGCCTCCACCCACTGCTCATCCAGGCAGCAGAACCACACTGCCCTGATCTCCACATCGAATGAGTCACCCAGCTTTTTCCAGCAGTGCCCGCATGAGCAGGCATCCTCCTCCGCAGCCTCACTCTGCCCCAGGGCCTGCCTTCCTGGAGCCTCACAGGAGCCTCCTCCAGCTTCCCGTCCTCCATCCTCTGCACTGTTCCATGGGGGTTTCTTGAAAACTCAGCTCTGAGCAACATGCATGGACCTAGAGATTGTCATACCGAGTGAAGTAAGTCAGACAGAGAAGGAGAAGTATCATATGACATACCTTCGATGTGAAGTCTAAAAAGAGATCATACAAGTGAGCTTACAAAACAGAAACACTCACAGAGAACATGCTCATGGCTGGAACTGGGGAAGAAGAGGGGAAGAGAGAGTTAGGGAGTTTGGGACAGACGTGTAATGGTGCTATATTTAAAATGGAGAACCAACAAGGACCTCCCTGCACAGCACAAGGAATTCTGCTCAAGATAACTGGCTGCCTGGACGGGAGGGGAGTTTGGGGAGAATGGACACATGTGTATATGTGGTTGAGTCCTTTCACTATTTACCGGAAACTCTCACAATATTGTTAATCAGCTGCTAAAAGGTAAAAGTATAAGAAACAATGTCACTGATCACTATGATAAAATAACTCATCTCTGGGGGTCTCAGTGCTCTGAGCATGATGCTGCCCCCACCCCACCCGCCACAGACCCCCTGTCTCACATACAGCCCCTGACGAAGGAGCTGCTCCACCCAATCGTGTTTTTGAGAGGATTCTGGTTTGTCTCTAAGAACAATGAAAATAATTATACTCATATTGTTAAAAATATTGATCATCTATTATGTGAGTCAGGTCTTTCAAACAGACAGCAGCTGCCAAAATTCACCCGTGATGGCCCAGGGTCAACACTGTGGGTTCTAGGATCACGCCATGGGTTCCATCACCACCGTGTTAAAATGGAGGGGGATTCTCAAGGCTCCTCAGGCCCACAGGCTGCTGGCTTCAGTTGTATCCGACTCTTTGCAACTCCATGAATAGTAGCCCTCTAGGTTTCTCTGTCCATGGGTATTCTCCAGGCACGAATGGGTTGGAGAGGGTTGCCATTTCCAATGGCAATGGAGTTGCCAATGGAGTGGGTTGCCAATGGAGTGGGTTGCCATTTCCTCCTCCAGGGGATCTTCCCCACCCAGGGATCGAACCCACCCACATCTCTTATGTTTCCTGCATTGGCAGGCGGGTTCTTTACCACTAGCGCCATCTGGTTTGTATCATCCTCTAACACTGTTCTACGTGTCAGGTACTAACCAGATTTTTATCGCTATTTCCCAGAGTCCCCAGGTGATCTGATAAAAGCAACTGTTAGACAGGAAACCTCCTCTCCACGGTGATATTGAAGTCTGTGCTAATTGCCCAGGACATGCAGTACATGACATCAAGGGTTTTGCCTAAGGCTGGGTCCTGTACGAGCCCAGCAGTTCCACTAGCCAGGTGAGTTCCGGGTTCAGCCTGGACTCTGAAGCTGTCTCACCACTGACTGAGTCACACACACACCTTCCTGGTGCAATATGTGCATCTTCCTAATCACCATCTTCTCTAACCAGATCCTGTGAGTACTAACTGCTGAAACTCACGTGAGGACGTTCTCTAGCCCATCAACGGGGCTAGAAAAATCAGTCAGTGTCAGAAGTCCCAGTGTGGGACGGACCTTCAGGGCTGAAACAACCAGCCGTCATGAAGCAGCTGGGGTCGACACACTCCAGTACAGCTGTCAGTTTTGCACGCGTATGGCAGAAAAGTGAAGAAGAACTAAAGAGCCTCTTGATGAAAGTGAAAGAGGAGAGTGAAAAAGTTGGCTTAAAGTTCAACATTCAGAAAACGAAGATCATGGCATCTGGTCCCATCACTTCATGGCAAATAGATGGGGAAACAGTGGAAACAGTGGCTGACTTTATTTATCTGGGCTCTGCAGATGGTGATTGAAAGACGCTTACTCCTTGGAAGGAAAGTTATGACCAACCTAGATAGCATATTGAAAAGCAGAGACATTACTTTGTCAACAAAGGTCCATCTAGTCAAGGTTATGGTTTTTCCAGTGGTCATGTATGGATGTCAGAGTTAGACTATAAAGAAAGCTGAGCACTGAAGAATTGATGCTTTTGAATTGTGGTGTTGGAGAAGACTCTTCAGGGTCCTTTGGACTGCAAGGAGATCCAATCAGTCCATCCTAAAGGAGATCAGTCCTGGGTGTTCATTGGAAGGACTGATGTTGAAGCTGAAACTCCAATACTTTGGCCACCTGATGCAAAGAACTGACTCATTTGAAAAGACCCTGATGCTGAGAAAGATTGAAGGCAGGAGGAGAAGGGGCCGATAGAGGATGAGATGGTTGGATGGCGTTAAAGTTGGTGATGGACAGGGAGGCCTGGGGAGCTGAGGTTCATGGGGTCGCAGAGAGTCGGACATGACTGAGCGACTGAACTGAACTGAACTTTAAATTTTCTTCTCACCGGCATCTAGTCCACCCAGACAACAGCAGGGTTCTTCCTGAAGGGATATTTCCATTTGACGGATCAAACATAAGGAGAATATAAACAAGAAAATGTGGATAAGAACACAAAGGAGGAGACATCCACTTTCTGTATTTGAAGCTCTGCAGCCTGACAAATGCCTGAGGTCCTCTTTTGAGGAGAAGGTCCTTGTATGAGACCCCCAACTTGCTGGGAGAGGATAGCCTGGTGCTGCAGAGTAAAAGGGGGCCGACAGATCTGTTCAGAAACTGGCCTCTCTGAGCCCTGGGGCTGAGTCAGGTAATATGACACCTCTGAGCCTTGATTTCCCCACATGTACAATGGGAATCCACCACCTAGTCCTGCAGGGTTTTTTTGAGGGTTTGAAGAAATGCTTGTGGTTTCCCAAGAACACCCTCTGGCACTAACAAGAGACATGTGTGTGATTTTGTCCTGTCTGGTTCAGAACTACTGGGAACACAGAGCCCCCACTCCGGGTCCCTCTTCGGACCTCCCTCTGCCAGAGGAGGTCTCAGGCTGCCTCCTGCCCCTGAAAACTGTCCTGAAAACCACTGGATATATGAGTGGGATGCCCCCACCAATCAGCAATAATGCGGTGGGAGCCTTCTCTCCTGGTTCACCCCACAGGCTAATCCAACATAGCAAGATGTGTGCTGCTCAGTCGCTTAACTGTGTCTGACTCTTGGCAATCTATGGACTGAGTCCACCAGGCTCCTCTGCCCATGGGGATTCACCAGGCAAGAATATTGGAGTGGGTTGTCATGCCCTCTTCCAGGGGATCTTCCCAACCCAGGAGTCGAACCTGGGTCTCCTGCATTGCAAGCAGATTCTTTACTGTCTGAGCCACCAGGGAAGCCCTGTAGCAAGGTGGAGATACACCGGAAGTGCCAGCCTTGGAGATCAGACCACGGCTGCCTGTGAGGACGGGGGCTTTGACTGCGAGCGAGAGGCAGCTCCCCACTGCCCTCCAGAGTTCTGAGTACATGAATGAGGAGATTTGGCTAAAAAGAGGACCACAATGGCTGGTGTGTGGAGCAGGGAGGCAACCTCCGGGCAGATGGGCGATGAGATAAAGGAGCCTGGACCATGAGGAGGCCAGAGCAGAGGCTGGTTCTTCCTGATGGGTCTGTTTGGTGTCAAAGAGAAAGAAAAAGTCCAGACCAGCTGAGAAATGCAGCCGCTGGCCCCATCCCAGCTCATCTCCCACCTGGGAAAGCACCTAGTCCCTGCCCCAGAGATAAGACACAGGGCATGGTGGGGGTTGCTGGGGCAGGAGATGAGCAGCAGCCACCGGCAGGAGCTTCTCGGGGAGAGAGTGTTCCGAGAAAGCAGAGAAGTGGCGCCATGTCTAGACAACATCTGACCGGCAGCTCTCTGCGGATGGGTGTGCAGGAGGGCCCGTGCACAGCCTCCATCAGGGCGATTGTGGGCGCCTGTGCTGCCACAGGAAGCCTATCGCCCACTTGCCATCACATCTCCACATTCCCCTTGACCTCAAGGGCTTGAGGGACCCGTTCATTCATCTTTGTTTCATCAGTGCAGACATAGAACCTGCAACAGTTCAATCAGTGTTTCCTGAAGAGAACGGAGCTTCATTTTGGTGCAGTATTCATCTATGTGAAGAATAATGCTCATCTGGCCACCACACTGAACACTCACTCAGGACAGGCTCATTCCTTTAGCTGACCTGTGATGGGAGCTGAAACAACAGTTAATTGTTTCTGTAATTCTCAGTGAAATGAATTTTCCCGTGGCTGCCTGTATGAGATCAGTTTTTCTAAACAGTCAAAACTGATCTTAAACTGAGCTGAGCGTCACAGGATTTTACTTCTGGTATCCTAGGTGAAAGTTGCTCAGTTATGTCCACAAACTCAGTTTGTGACCCCATGGACTAAAAACTCCATGGAATTCTCCAGGCCAGAATACTGGAGTGGGTAGCCTTTCCCTGGAGAAGGCAATGGCACCCCACTCCAGTACTCTTGCCTGGAAAATCCCATGGACGGAGGAGCCTGGTAGGCTACAGTCCATGGGGTTGTGAAGAGTCGGACACAACTGAGCAACTTCACTTTCACTTTTCACTTTCATGTATTGGAGAAGGAAATGGCAACCCACTCCAGTGTTCTTGCCTGGAGAATCCCATGGACGAGGGAACCTGGCGGGCTTCCGTCTATGGGATCTCACAGAGTCGGACACTACTGAAGCAACTTCAGCAGCAGCAGCCTTTCTCTTCTCCAGGGGATCTTTTCAACGCAGGAATTGAACTGGGATATTCTGCCTTGCAGTTGGATTCTGTACCAACTGGGCTATCAGGGAAGCTAAGTATTTTTTATTTTTACAACTTAATGCTATTATTTTATCATAATCAAGTCAACAATACGAATAGCTTACTTTAATATAATAGGTAACCAGTACTTGGACACATTTTACTGTTAAACACAAATATTTTCTCTTTGAACTCTGCCCAATAAGCTTTCATTTCACATCTGAAGCAAATTTTATCAAGTGCTTCACACCCTATCTTCAAAATATAGTCATGATTACACACATGTGTGTTAATGTACAATATTTGGTTTTCTCTTTCTTACTTCACTCTGTATACAGTCCCTAGGTCCATCCACGTCTCTGTGCTATGCTTAGTCGCTCAGTCGTGTCCAACTCCTTGTGACCCCATGGACTGCAGCCCTCCAGACTTCTCTGTCCATGAGGATTCTCCAGGCAAGAACATTGGAGTGGTTTCCATGCCCTCCTCCAGAGGATCTTCCCAACCCAGGGATTGAACCCAGGTCTCTCACATTGCAGGCAGATTCTATACCATCTGAGCCACCAGAGGATCTGTCTCTGCAAATGGCAAAATCTCATTCCTTGTTATGGCTGAATAATATTCCATGTGCATATGTGTGCTGCATCTTTTCTATCCGTTCCTCTGTTGATGGACACAGGTTGCTCCCATGTTCTGGTTACTGTATATAGCGCTACAATAAACACTGAGGTGCATGCATGTTTTAGAATCATGGTTTTCTCCATGTATATGCCCAGGAGTAGGATTGCTGGGTCATGTGGAATCTATAAAAATGGTAGTTGTTGCTGTTCAGTCGCTCAGTCGTGTCTAACTCTCTGCAACCCCATCGACTGCAGCATGCCTGTCCTCCCTGTCCTTCACCATCTCCCAGAAATTGCTCAAATCCATGTGCATTGAGTCAGTGATGCCATCCAACCATCTCCTCTGTCATCGCCTTCTCCTCCTGCCTTCAGTCTTTCCCAACCTCAAGGTCTTTCTAATGAGTCAGCTCTTTGCATGGGGTGTCCAAAAATATTGGTAGAGATGAACCTGTATAAATTTTTTCTGTCAGAGACTTCAATATTAAGTACTCTACAGGCTTTTTGTTCTCTGTTTTCTTCTCCTCTTAGGTGCAGTGAACTCTGTTTCACTAAAACTTTTGTTCTCCTCATCCTCTTCTGTAACCACAGGCATACTCAGACTTAAAGATTTATCTTCCTTATGCATGTCACCTCTGGCTCTGGAAGATACTTCACTTCCTGCTGGTTTCAACATTTCTTTGTTTCTTCTTTTCCTAGTTGCTTTGGTTTGTACTTGACTGGGTGCAGAATCAGAACAGTCAACTTTGACCTGACGGTGCCTTTTTCACTTCGATGCCTCAGTAACAACTGAAAAGGCCTTTGATTTTATTTTCACTAATGATGCTGCCCTTTCACATCTCTCTGATTGTTGTGAATTTCTCTCCCTCTTTTCTGCTCCATCTTTAACTTTCAGTTTTAAGGGTGGATTCTTTCTGTCTTTGTGCCACTGCTGATGCTCCAAAGCTATGTTCTTGATATTATTAAAAAAATTATCCTTTATCAAGTTGAGGGATTTTTCTAGATTGGACTTATCAGCTGAAGTTACATGTTTTGTTCTCTGATAATGGTCATGAACATTCATCATTTCCTCTAATACATCATAAGTGATAAGTTTCATTATACAATCATTTGGGTCCTTAAATTCTTCAGTAATTTCAGCTCGTTAAATTTTTTCTTCATTCTGTATGACAGGAATTTAAGCATTGCTGTAAAGTGAAATGCTCTGTCTAGTCGTAGCTTCCTAAAAATATAAGCTGCCTCAAAATGTTGTGCATTTATCAAATGTTGCTGAAATTTTAAAATTTCATCCCAATCCTTCAGGGCAACTCTAATCTTTTGTTTTAGTTGACACAGTTGGGTGTTATATAATCCATATAACAGATATAAAATACCAGTTCTGATCTGGAAGGTGTATGGAGGTAAAAAATATCACCAAGCCAAAGCCAAAGCTTCTTTTGCAGACATGCTCTTTTCTAAATTTCTCATTCTACCACAGAAGATGGTTCCAAACTTCACACTCCTCTAGAGCTTAGAGAAGTCCTCGAAGTGTACACTATCCATCTCCTGGAAGCAGCTGAGCAGTGGCTCGAAGTCGTCCTTCAAGTCTACAGGAGCCCCATGTCTACAAAGGAAGCATGCCACGTGCAGTCCAGCTGCTGGTGGTAGCTGAGGAGGAAGCTAAGTATTTAGTAATTAATACCTTTTGTGTTAATCAGAAGGAAAGTATGGAAAATAAACTATTAAGTAATAATAAAAAGGAAGAGAGATTCTTCCCAATATCATTTTTTTGTAAGTAGTGAGTTTCCATCAAGACAAGGAGTGAATTATAATCAAAGTGAATTATAATTAAAGTCATTTCCTGTCTAGAGAGTCCTCATTGACTGGTCTCATCTCATTTGTGACATTTGTTCCGTCCATCTCAATTCTTCAGAGTCTGCTTGTTTTTTTTTTGCTTTTTTTTTTTTTCCATGCCACACATCTTTTGGGATCTTAGTTCCCTGACCAGGGATCAAACCTATGCCCTCAGCAGTGGAAGCACATGTTCCTAATCCCTAGGCCACCAGAGTAGTCTCTACAATCTGTCTTCAAAACAAGAAATCAGTGACCTCTAACAAGGAGGAGTAACCCACCACCCCTGAAAAAGTTAGGGGGTCTCCCATTTTGTCTCACTATTTAGTGTCATCACTTTCCTTCAGCCTAACGATACTGAAAAAAAAGGGGGGAATATGGCAGATTGAATGCATGTTTTATCTCCTCTCCTCCCCAAGCCTCATTCAAATGACCACAGAGTTGTATTTTTAAAGGTCTAATTCCCCAAGGATAAAGATCAGCTGGAAACAGTAGCAGATGAGACTGAATCCACGAAGTGTGGGAACGAAAAGTGGACAGATGAGTGGCCAGAGGAGGGCTGAGGCAGAGGCACTCCAGGAAGAACAACACAAAGAATGAAGTGGCACTGGTGGATACGATTACAGCCTGAGAGATTCACCCTGGCGGGGGAGAAAGCCATTGGCCCACACAGCCCCCATGTCACCCATCCGACCAGCTGCGGGAGAGCTGACCTCAGCTCCACTGACCTTACTGCGCTCTGTCACCCGCCTCCCAGCAGTGTCTCCTCCTGGGTCTTGTCATCACTCAGACCTGCTCTACATCCGGAGTCTTCCTGCTGGGGTGCCTCTCCCGAGGCCTGCTGGCAGCTCGTACCCATGGAACCTGCTCTTCCTCCTCATCCAGAGCTCCTGCTCCCAAACCTGTCCTCCCATCCCATCATCACCCTCCCCTTGAGGCCATCACCTGCCACTCCTCTCATTTGGAATAAGACACTGTGGTTAAAGACATGACGAGTTCATCATCACTTCAGTTCAGTCCAGTTCAGTCCAGTTGCTCAGTCGTGTCCAACTGTTTGCAACCCCATGAATCGCAGCACGCCAGGCCTCCCTGTCCATCACCAACTCCCAGAGTTCACTCAAACTCATGTCCATCGAGTCAGTGATGCCACCCAGCCATCTCATCCTCGGTCGTCCCCTTCTTCTCCTGCCCCCAATCCCTCCCAGCATCAGAGTCTTTTCCAATGAGTCAGCTTTTCCCATCAGGTGGCCAAAGTACTGGAGTTTCAGCTTTAACATCAGTCCTTTCAATGAACACCCAGGACTGATCTCCTTTAGGGTGGACTGGTTGGATCTCCTTGCAGTCCAAGGACTCTCAAGAGTCTTCTCCAACACTACAGTTCAAAAGCATCAATTCTTCATCACCCAGCTTTCTTCACAGTCCAACTCTCACATCCATACATGACCACTCGAAAAAACCATAGCCTTGATAGATGGACCTTTGTTGGCAAAGTAATGTCTCTGTTTTTTAATACGCTATCTAAGTTGGTCATAACTTTCCTTCCAAGGAGTAAGCATCTTTTAATTTCATGGCTGCAGTCACCATCTGCAGTGATTTTGGAGCCCCCCAAAATAAAGTCTGACACTGTTTCCACTGTTCCCCATCTATTTGCCATGAAATGATGGGGCCAGATGCCATGATCTTCGTTTTCTGAATATTGAGCTTTAAGCCAACTTTTTCACTCTCCTCTCACTTTCATCAAGAGGCTTTTTAGTTCCTCTTCACTTTCTGCCATAAGGGTGGTGTCATCTGCATATCTGAGGTTATTGAGATTTCTTAGCACACTACTAAATTATAACACTAATCCCAAACTTGATTTTGGAATCAAGGTGGTATTATTTCTGTTATTTAGAAGTCTCATCATTTCGTGCTGCACAATGAACACTATAAATAAATAAAAATAACCAGTCTCAGTGAAAGGATTATTGATTGTTAACACAATTATCCATGGAGCAGGGTTCTCACTGCAGGAATCTGAGGGAGATGATGTGCCTGTCGCCTGATGAGGGAGTTTCAGGACTTGGCTGAAAGCACCTTCCCAGAATGACCCACCAGAGAACTATCCAAACAAACGAGAGTTTCTAGAACATGGCAGAAACTCAAGCAAGTGTGACAAGAGTGGATTCTGACTGTGAATAGCATCAAATGCCAGAAAAAAGGGCCTAATTGAAGAAAGCCGCAGTGGAAATGAGTCTTGGTGAAGCTGGCAAATCAGCCTGGACGTGGGCTGCATTGCTATTTGGTCTAAGGTTGCGATGCTCCCAGCTTTTATTTTTTTAAGCAGTAAAAATCCTTCTTCAAATTGAAATGAAAGCAGAACTCTGACTAAAACTGAGGTCAGGGGTCTGGAACCCCACTACCTAGTCCCACTGACTTTGGCAGTGATGCCAAGCCTATCTCTAGAACTAGAAAGATGGTCCTCTCTCCTGAGCCAGCTCCTCTAGCTCCTGTCACCACGTACAGTGATATTTGCTAAAACACTTGTCCTGGAATATCTGAGCGTGTGTGTGGGGTTGCAATAGCTAACAAATATGGAATCTGATTATTTTTTTCTAAGAAGCTTTCTCAAATTCTTACATTTCAAAGTGACTACATGCTGTCCCTTTTGTTTTTTCTCAACTCCAGCAACCAGACACTCAGTCTTAGGAGAATCCGGGTCACCCTCTTCAGCATCTCTCTTAGTTACTTATCTATGAATCAAATAATAAGTAATTGCACGTTATATATTTATATACATGCATATTTAATAGGCAGTTGAGAAACAAATTGGAATAGGCATAATCTCTGCCCTCAAGAAACTTGAAATCTAACAGAGATTAAAACTGATAATGGTAGGGAATTCCCTGGCTATCCAGTGGTTTGGACTCTGAGTTCTCACTGCAAAGGGACAGGGTTCAATCCCTGGTTGAGGAACTAAGATCCCACAGGCTGTGCCACCAAGAATCCAAAAAACATTTGAGAGATTAGAAATATGCACAGAAATTATGGAAGCCCAGAGAAAAGTGTATTGACTAATACGCTTAGTCATGTCCAACTCTTTGCCACCCCATGGACTGTAGCCCACCAGGCTCCTCAGTCCATGGAATTCTCCAGGCACGAATACTGGAGTGGGCTGCCATTTCCTTCTCCAGGGGATCTTCATGACCCAGGAATCAAACTCATGTCTTCTGCATTGCAGGAGGATTCTTCACTGTCTGAGCCAGAAAGTATGTGAACCAGATGACAGTGAGAGAGGTCAAAGGATGTTTTCCAGAGAAATGACATTGGACCAAGTTTTGAACAAAAAAAAAACAAAACAAGATTAAGATAAAAACAAATGATTTGTTAAAGCAATAGGCAAAGTCCAGATTGTGAAAAACTTTGTGCTTTTCCTCTCACAAAGATAAAACCCCAGTCATGGGGAACAGATGAGTGGTTGCTAAGGTGAGGGTGGGGTGCCTGCTGGGGCAACAGAGGAGTCACGGGGGAGGGGGGTGCAGGACTGCTCTGCATCCTGGGGTGGAGGTCACACTGACCTACCCCTGCGCCAACATTCACAGGCCCACGTGTGCGCTAAGTCGCTTCAGTAGTGTCTAACTCCTTGTGACCCCATGGATTGTAGCCTGCCAGGCTCCTCTGTCCATGGGGATTCACCAAGCAAGAACACTAGAGTGGGTTTCCATGCTCTCCTCCAGGGGACCTTCCTGACCCAGAGATCTAACCCACATTTCTTACATCTCCTGTATTGACAGGCTGGTTCTTTACCTCTGAACCACCTGGGAAGACAAGCAGAGCCACCAAAGATCATGTTTCTCTTGATCAAAAATTAATAACTGTCTCAAAAATTACAACTGACTGTCTCAAGGTCACCCACTCAATGCATTGGGGGAAGAAATAAGTCTTCATCAGTGGGGTTTTTTTTCCCTATATTTATTTGTCAGTTTTCTAAAATATTTATCTGTAAAAAGTACAATATCTGCAAAGTGCAACAAAGTGGAATGCAATAAAATGAGGCATGCCTGTGTTTTTTAAATATTTTGAAATGTGCTAACATTATAATGTTAAATTAAAAAGGCAAGAATAAAGAGCTATATAGGGTAAGTCCCGACTCGCAGACAAAATAGAGTGTAGGACAGACAGCAGAATGCCTCCATGGGCCAAAGCAAGGGCAACGTGCTTCACAGGGCTACACTTGATTGACGGCTCCTGTGAGGCGAAGAAGATGGCAAAAAAGCAGAATCCAAGGAGAACTCACCACCATGTTGCAAGTGCACCTGCTGCTACTGTGTGCCCCGGGTGAGTCACTAACCTCTGCAAACCTCAGTGTTCTCATATGTATAACAGGGAATGACTCCTTTGTTGTAAGGATTAACTGAAAGGGCATATGTACAGCCATCTATAATGTCTTACACAATCGTGGTTCTAAATGATGCATTTAAATGATAAATGATACTAGTTCTTGACATTTGTTGAATGCTTCTCCAGGTTCAGACACTGTGATCTCAGTGTTATTTAATTTAATCTTCAAACCACCCATGGGTTTAGGAATGATTCTTTCCATTTTACAGAAATTGAAGGGCAGAGCAGTTAAAGGAACTTGACCACAACAAAATACATCAGAAAAGCAATGAAAGATCAAGGAGGATGCAGACCACATCACGCTGAGACCTCGACAGCCCGCGGAGACCCACTGAACCAGGACCGACGCTGGGCTAGAGGCTCAAATCTGCCCCAAGGTTGGTCCAGACTCGCTTTTCCTGTAGCTTCCGGTCTAAAATGAAGGGGCTCAAGGGGTTCGCTGGTGGCTCAGATGTTAAAGAATCCGCCTACAATGCAGGAGACCTGGGTTCGATCTCTGGGTCAGAGAGATCCCTTGGAGGAGGGCAAGGAAACCCACTCTAGTATTCTTGCCTGGAGAATCCCATGGACAGAGGAACCTGGAGGGATACAGTCCATGGGGTTGCAAACAGTCAGACACGACTGAGTGACTAATCACAGCACACAAGCCCCAACAGGTGTGAGCTGGTGCCCCCCATCTCCATGTGTGTGTGAGTGAGTGTGTGTGTGTAAGTGTACGTGTGAGTGTGTTGTCTGTGTGTGTGTGAGTGAGTGAGAAATATGGAACTCACCAGGGTGTTGCAGGTGCCACCTGCCCCTCCTGTGTGCCCCGGGTGAGTCACTAACCTCTGCAAACCTCAGTGTTCTCATATGTAAAACAGGGAATGACTCTTTTGCCATAAGGATTAATTGAGAGAGCATACATACAGCAGTCTATAATGTCTGACACAATTGTGGCTTCCTCAGGAGGATCCTGGTTTTCCTTGATGCTTTGCATTCCCATATACATTTTAAAACCAGCCTTTCAATTTCCGTGAAAAACTGTGTTGGGCTTGCATTGTGTTCCGCTGGGGAAAACTGAAACCTTTATCATGCGTTTTCTGCTCAAGATCGTGGGATATTCTTCTTAGATCTCATTTTCACCTCCTTTCAGGAAGGTTTAAAGGGTCTTGAACACCTCTTGTTGGACCCATTCCCAGAACAGTCAATTGTCCTTGATTTGTGGATTTTGCAATTTTCAAGCTTGCCTACTTGCTAAAATTTCTGACTCCAAAATCAATGCTTGTGGCAAAAAATTTGAGTCACATTCCCAGCTGCGGTCAGACAAGGTTGGGTGCTGCCTTCTTGTTCCTTCTCTTGTACTGTAGCAAGTATGCTTTTCAAAGACTATTTAGAGTCACATTTTTACATTTCTGGTTAATTCTTTTTTGAGGGGAGGAGTAATTTTGCTTTTAAAATGGTCCCAACGTGTAGGGTTAAATCAATGTACGGTGTCCTAAATAAAAGCTATGATGTATCTTAGGGAGAAAACCGTGTCAGGTATGATTTGCTCAGGCTGCAGTTACAGTGCTGTTGACTGTGAGTAAACTAACAGTATATTGTTGAATATGTATGAATTAGGTGTCTTTAAACAGAACACACATAAAGCAAGTTTATGTAGTGATCCCTGACAGTCTGTGGCTCTGAGGTTCAATCAACTAACACCTGGGGAAAATGTGCAGGAAAAAAAAGATAATAGATTTGATCCCCAAGGGTAAGAGCAAAAGGTGCTTAATCCCAGTGGCCCCTAAGAATTTTTGTTTTTGCCTTTTTTTTTTTTTTTGGTTTGTGTGCATGGTGAGAAAAAAAACCATGGAAAACAAAATTGACCATCTTCACCATTTCTAAGTATATAGTTCAGTGGTGTTAATATGCAGTTGGTGCTCATATCTATGGGTTCCTCATCATTGAGTTCGACTAACTGAATCATAAATATACCCCCAAAATTCCAGAAAGTTCCAAAAAGCAAAACTTGAATTTTCTGTGCTCCAGCAACTGTCCACACAACGTGTACGTTGTATTAAGATTGTAAGAAATGCAGAGATGACTCACAGTGTGCAGGCATGTATGCGGGGGTTGTGTGCAAACACTATGCTGTTCACTTACTTTTTGCTGCCCTTCCTGGGTCTTCGTTGCTGCATGCAGCTTTCTCTAGTCATGGCGAGTGGGGCCGCTCTGTACCACCCACACTTCCCAGCTCCCGTAACTGTCCACGCTCCACCCCTGACCACATCCCTCTCCTCCCTGCGTGTCCACTGCTCCACTGCATGCCCTTCCCTTCAGGGGCCCTGCTGCCCTCCCTCGTCTCCCCGGCCCAGATCCCGAGAAGCCCCGTTTCTGCAGCTCTCTCAGCAGCACCAGCCCCTCTCCGCCCCGTCCCTGCTCCCCGCACCTCCAGCCTGAGTTCAGGCGGCCTTGGTCTGATTCGTCCTCTCTCTTTTCTCATCCTGCCACAGGTTGCCTGGGTCACAGGAGGAGAGGTACACTCAGTCCTTCAGCTTAAGGAACTGAGCTAAGGGTCCCCAGCTGCCCCTTCTTAGGGAGGGCTCCCTCTCCTCCCTCCCCCTGAACCATCAGGACTCTCCTCAGGCCCGTGACCCCCCACCTCCCTTGCCCAGCAGCTGCCCGTGCCCCTGCTCCCGAGCCTGACAGCCACAGGGGCTGGTGACAGAGGTGCCTTCTTGCCTGCAGTGGGCAGACATGCTCCAGGAGCCCTCTGTTCTCCCAGGACCCTCCCCCTACCTCCCCTCCTTGGATCAGCCCACTTCCTTCTCCATGGCTATACCACCTCCTCTGAGCAGCCACCTAGACTGGTGGGCATCTGGGGTTCAGGATGGGGCCTATCCCCTCACCTCCTGGCCTGGGCAACAGTGTCCTCCTGTCCGGTTGGTTCCTTATCCTTCTGAGTCTGTGTGGGTCCAGGCCCGGCCCTGCCACTGACTTCCCACCAGTGACCCACAAACCTGGGCCGCACTTTTCTTCTCTTTATTGTTTAAAAAAGCTGTGTAGCCAGCATGTGGATTCATCTTGGTGAAACTCAACCAGGGAGGAGTGTATGTTGTGAAGAGTAACCCACTTACTGCAACTAGAGAGAGCCCCCATGCACCTTTTGGGGTTCCCACCTCAGGGCACTGCAGAGCACATGGGGGCCCTGGGCACAGACTTTGTGAAAGTGGAGAGACCAGGCTTGCCAGCTGCAGACGCCTCCCGTGTTTAATGAGCCAAGCCTCTCATCATCCAGACCTGGTCATTCCGTGTTCCTACTAGAAGGAAGGTTTTCCTTTAACAAAAATATTAGATACAGAAAAGCAACAATCTACCTTTGAAACTTAAAGTGTAATCAGTGATTCACAGAGCTCACAAAATGGAGCAAAAAACAGATCCTCTGTAATAAATTAATCACATTCATTAAACAAAAATCTAAAATAACTTGCATTACATAAAATTCCAAGAAATAAATAAATTGAAGAAATGGTTATGGCAATTAATAAAAATCACCTGTAGTTGCCCCAGTTTCATGTCTATCTTGCTAATTGATTCTCCGCCCTGAAAAAAAAGACCATGTCTCATTCTCAAATATGAAGTTGTGTAGACTTATCTCTAGGAAAATGAACTCCAGGTGTTGGAAACTGGGTCTGCCCCGGCTCCGTAAGCGGCTGTGGCCGTGGCCGTGGCCGTGGGGCCTGGTGCGGGGCAGCTGGCATGGGCAGGCGTCCAGCAGACTCTGTCAGGTGGACATTCCACATCCGAGCTGCCCACGCGGCACCTCCGGCCACGTGGGGGATCAGGCCTCGCCGTGTGGTTGGTGGGGCTGAGAACTGGGTTTCTGTTTTATTTTATTTTACGAATTTAAATGTAACTCAACCGCCGTGGCCAGTGGCTCCTGAATTGGGATGAGCAGCCCTGATGGCTGTTTCCTGCAGAAGAGCTGGTCTCTGCACCGTGCTGATGCGGAATGGCGAGCTCAAGCAAGGAACAGGCCTGTAAGTCTTCCTTCTGCCTCTCCAGCTGGAGTTCGTTCTGCAGGTCCCCGGAAATGCTGCTGACTCAGAGCTTCTCTAAACAAAACAGTCATCAGAGAGGTCAGAAAAATGTAAAAGAGGAAAAGATCTGTGTTAAATACAAGACTGTATTTATCAACAACTAAATGCCGTCACACACCCTCTTAAAGGCACAGTTTAGAGTTCTTATGTGTGAAAATGAGAATGACAGCCTTTTTCATTCAACTATCCATGGAATGGAAGCAACCCAGGAGAATCCATAGATGTGGGTCTCACCAGGAAGACTATATAATATGATGGTTAAAAATGTTGACTTAGTTGGAATTTTTTAAAAGATACTTTTGATGTGGATCATTTTTTAAGTCTTTATTAAATCGGTTACAATGTTGCTTCTTTTTTTAAAATTTATTTTTCGTTGAAGGGTAATTGCTTTACAGTATTGTGTTGGTTTCTGCCAAACATCAGCATGAAGTTCCTTCTGTTTTATGTTTTGATTTTTCAGGCCCAAAGCGTATGGGACCTTAGTTCCCTGACCAGGAATCGAACCTGTACCCCCAGCATTGGAAGACAAAGTCTTAACCACTGGACCACCAGGGTAGTCCCTGAAAGTTTTTTTAAAAAGTAGTGGCTCCCTAACTTTTGGGTCATGTGACCTTGGACAGGTTGTTGAGCCTCAGATCCTCACTTTATTGGTAAAGTGGGAATCAGGATATACTTCACAAGGTTGTGCTAAGTTGCTTCAGTCGTGTCCAACTCTTCGCGACCCTATGGACTGTAGCCTACCAGGCTCCTCAGTCCATGGGATTTTCTAGGCAAGTGTACTGGAGTGGCTTGCCATTTTTTCTCCAGGGATCTTCCCGACCCAGGGATCGAACCCAGGTCTCTCACATTGTAGGCAGATGCTTTACCGTCTGAGCCACCATAGGATTGCTGAGGGTTAAATGAGACAAAGATGAACAAGGCTTCAGCCCAAACACAGCAGACATTGAATAAATGTCAGGTGTCATCAACTTGTTACCCCTCTGCCCCACAGCAGGTTCATGCTTCTCCACTGGTCTTCATAGTGCAGGTGGTCTCCCATTGATGGACTCAGGCTCCTCAACCTCAGCAGAAAGCTGAAGACCATGCGGCCTGGCCCCCAGCAGCCCCCAGGGGGGACCAGAGGGTGATGAATCGCCAGGAAGCAGGTGTAAGGTCAAAGGGGAAGGGGGCGTGAGCTCTACACAACAAAGACGGGAACCAGTCCCTGGATGACCCCACCAGACCCCTGAAAACTAAACTGGATAAAAGGGGACCCCCAAAATGTTCATTTTTAATTGGAGTCCCTCTTTCAGGAAGAGAAATGTACCAATGGTCCCACAGTCCAGTGAAGGCTGTGCTTGCTGTTTAAGACACGTCCTCCTCAGCACCAACCATAGCAGAGTTGTGGGTCCCTCTGTGTGTGTGTGTGTGTTGTGGGTCACTCTGTGTGTGTTTGTGGGTCACGTGTGTGTGTTTGGGTTTGGGGGTTTGTTTTGGAGAGAGACAGCTTTCGCTTGTTTGATTTTTGTAGAATAATAAATAACAGTCGGCAAGAAATTCTGCCAGGATGTGGCCACAGCAGTCAAGTTCCCAAACAATCTTCGGTGGCCCTTGATAACCAAATGCAGAAAGGACCTTCCCTGGGGAAAGACGAGGAAATACGCGGACACTGGCAAGTCTCTACGTTTTTGCAAAAGTCCAGCATCAGAGAAGCCTTCTTGCTTGGCCTACATCTCCCAGTTGGTCACTCATGATTCAGGTTAAAAACAAAACAGAAGCAAGCATTGTTCTGATCCTTGCCCTGATAACATCCCAAGAAAACTTGAGAGCTGGCAGGAGAAAAGAGCAGATAATGGTCAATGCTGTCACTTGACTTTAAAAAGCACTGATTTTTTTCTTTTAAAGGAACATCTTTAGTTTCCAAGACCGTACACGATTTCTCACTGCAGCTCAAAATTTTCCACTGGGCTCCCTCCTGGTGATTTTGGACGCACACAGTAGTAAGTGGCAGCTTGCAGCTAGCAACAGCAAGCGGTAGCTAGGAGCAGGGTCTTAGTCTCCTAGACCAAGAGTCCTAACCACTGGACCACAGGTGCCAGCAGTTAGGGCTAGGGTCCCTAGTCTTGCCTGCCTAGTTAAGAATGAACTCAGTCAATGAGGCAGAAGGTACAGAGTAAAGAAAGAAGTTTATTGGAAAGAAAAGTACTTGTCAAAAGACACATGGGTGAGTTCAGAGAGAGAGTTATGCCTTTGGGAAGTTTAAATCCTATATAAAGGGTCAGTTTTCTGGGTCTGTGTCTTCCCTTAAGCCAATTACCTTGCTTTGTCCCTACTGTCTCAGGACCCTACCTTGGGATGCACACGCACACCCTCGCCACGATGGATCTTGAAGTGAAGGCTCTGGGAGGAGCAAGACTTGTTGTGGCCTGGAATTATCCTCTGGCTTTTGACTCAAAAGAGCCTTTCTGGGCCTGTCTTCCTTATCAGACAGGATTTTTTCCTTTCTTTGTCCTTGCCATTATTACTCCCCTGGAGGTGTTTAACAAGAGACAAAGATTGGCTATTTACCTGTTTTTGTTGGCTGTTCCTTCTTCAACTGGAGCCCTCTTATCTCAGGGAATGCAAAGAGGAGGCTGGTTGATTGTAAATTTCCAACCTAGAGCCCATCTATCTCCTCCCTCACTGAGAATTGACAGGGTCCAGCGCAGATGCAGCAGGATCCGCTGGCCACTGGGCAGGCCCGGCCACAGAGGCCAGGAGGTCGGCTCTGTCCTGGGACTGCCTGCCACTCCCCCAGAAGGACCTTACATTCCTGCTTTGCCTGTGAACAGTGTTCCTCAGATTGACATTCAAGGTCTTTTGCAATCATGGTTGATTTTTCTAGGCTGAAAATAATTGTACTTTATTAAGGGCTTTGCTTAGGCTTCCCAGGTGGTGCAGTGGTAGAGAACCCGCCTGCTAATGCAGGAGACACAAGAGACATGGGTTTGATCCCTGAGTCAGGAAGATTCCCTGGGGGAGGAAATGGCCAACCCACTCTAAAATTCTTGCCTGGAGAATCCTCATGGACAGAGGAGCCAGGCAGGTACAATCCACGGGGTTGCAGAGTCAGACAAGACTGACCAGACACACACACACACAAGGGCTTTGCTCATTTGTGATAAGTCATTGAATCCTTCAAATAGCACTTTGAAGATGCTTCTCTCAGCCCAGCAACCTTTCTCAGGAGGGTCATGGGCTGAGATCAGAGGGAGTGGGGGAGGGGCTACCCGCACCTGCCGGGACCCTGATCGTCACCCTCCCGGTCAGCTTGTCTCCCACCCACCCCCGCTGTTCCACCCGCTGCTTCTCCACGTCTCTGTCACCGTCACCTGCAGCCGTGACTCACTACCTGGAACCGAACTCCCCTTCTCTTTACCACCTGCCTGTCCTCACCTCTTCCCCAAAGCCTGTCCCAGTCGCCCCATGGCCCTGGATCTAGTTTGTCTGTTTGGAGATGCTGGGGTATTGGCTGGTGGAGCGGACGGTCCAATTCAGACTTGGTTTCCAGGCTCTGATCATCAATCGTCACTTAAGCCCAGACTCCGGTTGCATCACCTCCCAGAGGCAGCGAATGTCTACATTCCAAGGCTGCCTCACCCCCGCCCCCGACAAACTCTCTGGGTCTTGGCCCAGAGGACGGAGTCCTGACACACATGTGCCTAGGTGAGAGCTCAGCTCCTCTCCACCCTCAAGGCCAGTTCTGTGAATGAGAACAAAGCAAGCAGGACAGGGGTGACAGCTGATAGGTCAGGCTGAGGAGCACCCCCACCCCGTTCTCAAGAACCTGCTGGAGGATGAACTCCAGCAAAATGAGGGGGTGAAGCAAAGAAGATACGAGACAAGACTCCAGGAAGCAGGAGCCCAATACAGGAGGAGCAGCGGGCAGGCCTGCGGGACCGTCCAGATGGGGGTGGGGAGCAAGGAGCCAATGGAGCGGAGGGGTCAGAACCATGTCCACTCCAGCGGCTACTCCCGAGCATGTGACAGGCGCATGGAAGAGCAGGGAAAACTGAACAATAGACACACAGAGAACCTGGCGAAAGGAAGTGTGGGCCCTGTGGCTTTGAGGGTGGGTGGTGGCAGAAGGACTGTAAACAGCAAACTCCATCCAGAAGTGATTTTCTCTGTAGTTAACACAAGAGCCAGTTTTGTTGTCTTGTTTTTGTTTTTTGTCGAGAGGCTTGTGGGATCTTAGTCCCTCGATTAGGGATGGAACCTCGCCTCCCTGCAGCGGAAGCACAGAGCCTTCACCACTGAATTTCCAGGGAAGCCCCTGTGGAACCAGTATTTATTTTACCAAAATATGAAATGTGGATTTGTTATGAGGAAGGAGGAAGGGATGGGTGCTGGGTGGGAGCCGCCCGTGTAAGGAGAAGCCAGCCCTCCAAATACTACAGAAGCAGGCAGAAGACCCAGATCAGGAAACAGCAGAAGAAGCACATTGTTTAGAGACCAGAGAAGGGGTGGGAGTGAGGTGGGGGGGGGAGTCACTGTCAGAAATGAGGGCTTTGCTTGCCGTCGGGGCACAGCACTGCCATGAGTAGAGGGGCAGGCGGAAGACTGAGTTATTTCCTTGAAAGCCTTTTAGTTCCACTGGAGTCCTTAAACTGTGTACACATTATTTGGATAAATTTTTCAAAATAGTACTTTAGTCAGAATTTAGTTAAACAGTATGAAATACAGTTAAACCCTGTATTTTACAAATTTAAATAATGGATGTAGATTTACTAGGACACTTGGCAAGGGTCCGGTCCCAAATGAGAAAGACCTGGGAAGCGGGACCTCCCAGGCACACAGTCCCCCCTGCCCACCACAGCCCCCGAGGATCGAGGAGCAGGGTCACTGCTGATGGCTTCTGATTTACTAACAGGTTTGAAACACAAGATCTCTGACAACTACACCTTTAACCTGTTTTCATGATGGAGAGGAATTTCAATTCAGTTCAGTTCAGTCACTCAGTTGTGTCTGACTCTTCGCGACCCCACGGACTGCAGCACACCAGGCCTCCCTGTCCATCACCAACTCCCAGAGTTTACTCAAATTCATGTCCATTGAGTCGGTGATGCCATCCATCTATCTCATCCTCTGTCGCCTCCTTCTCCTCCTGCCTTCAATCTTTTCCAGCATCAGGATCTTTTCCAATGAGTCGGTTCTTCCTATCAGGTGGCCAAAGTATTGGAGTTTCAGCTTTAGCATCAGTCCTTCCAATGAATATTCAGGACTGAATTCCTTTTGGATGGACTGGTTGGATCTCCTTGCTGTCCAAGGGACTCTCAAGAGTCTTCTCCAACCCCAGAGTTCAAAAGCATCAATTCTTCTGTGCTCTGCTTTCTTTAGAGTCCGACTCTCACAACGATATATGACTAATGGAAAAACCATAGCTTTGATTAGATGGACCTTTGTTGGTAAAGTAATGTCTCTGCTTTTTAATATGCTATCTAGGTTGGTCATAACTTTTCTTCCAAGGAGCAAGTGTCTTTTAATTTCATGGCTGCAGTTACCATCTGCAGTGATTTTGGAGCCCCCCAAAATAAAGTCTGTCACTGTTTCCACTGTTTCCCCATCTATTTGCCATGAAGTAATGGGACTGGATGCCATAATCTTAGTTTTCTGGATGTTGAGTTTTGAGCCAACATTTAGGAATTTAGGGAAACTTAAGAAGGGATGGTTTCTGACCTGAAACACCCAGGTCAGCTGTCTACACTGCTCAGGCCATTTTCTCCCTCCTCCCTTTTTCCCATCTGCTGCTGCTGCTACTGCTAAGTCGCTTCAGTCGTGTCCGACTCTGTGCTACCGCATAGACGGCAGCCCACCAGGCTCCCCCGTCTACAGGCCCTAAAACAAGGGGTTTGGGGAAACCAGGAAGATTTCGTCCTGAGCTCTTGTCCCTATGAATTTGGGATTGTCAAGTCCTCCATGATGGTAATTCACATCTTCCTTATTCACACAGCAGCATCCTGTCCCCGTATGAACAACTGAATGAAATTTAAGACTTTGAGCCCCACCCGAGAGCCCATGGTTACCAGCTTCCCCGTAGGCCATCACTTAGGGCAATTCTTGTTGTCCAGATGATGCTATGATACATTTCCCAGGGGCTGGTGGAATCCTGGGCCGAATGAACCCCGGCGAGCACTGGACGTGGTCACAGGCACAGAGCAGAGAGAGAACAAGGATTCGTGTCCCCGAGGGTTTGTGACCCACCCAGGACATTGTGAACCAACAGAGCCGGCAGCTTGAGAAGATGCCTGAGGAGAAGGGGGTGGGGGCTGGGGTGATTTTCTGCTGAAACCGTCAGGCAAAAACCTCAGGAAGCAGGCAGGGCTAGTAGACTGGCCGGAGTGCCTGCGGCCACTCATCCCAACTCTTCCTGCCACTGCTGGCTCTCTGTCCCATCACCCACCATCACCCTGCCGTCTATCTGCTGAACGAGAGGACATCCGGCTCTAAGTGGGGGTAGTGATGAAGCAGTTACAGAGCATTCACTTAAAACACTGTCGTTTAACTAAACTGCTGACCCTTCCTCACACCGCTGCCTGGGGTTCCCAGAGACCCATTGTTTTTCATTGTCTAAAACTTCATCATTCCTGGTCGTGGTTCACGACACCAACTTAGAGCAAAATGGACAGGAGCTGCCAGCTACATCTACACGATTGTCAGAAAACTGAGAAACCGTAAGATTTCAGGCAACGGCTACTCACCATTTCGGAATACAAAATAATGAGTTCCATGGGCTTCATCTATCTAGTCACTACTATAACCCTGTGTTCAGGAGACAGGAAGTGTCAGTCATGTCCAACTCTTTGTGACCCCAAGGACTATAGCCCACCAGGCTCCTCTGTCCATGGGATTCTCCAGGCAAGAACACTGAAGTGGGTTGCCATTCCCTTCTGCAGGGGATCTTCCTGACCCAGGGATCGAACCTGCGTCTCCTGCATTGCAGGCAGATTCTTTAATGTCTGAGCCAACAGAGATAACTGGTAAATCCTTATTCCTGAGTTAATGAATGAACAGTCAGCACACTTATAAAAAATTCTCCAAGTCCGTTTCTGGATATTTATCGGAAGAAAACACAACAGTAACTTGAAAAGATCTTCACCCTCATGTTCACTGCAGAATTATTTACAACAGCCAAGATCTGGAAATAGCATAAATGTCCATCAGTGTTTGAATGGATAAAGATGTGCTCCCCACACAATGGGACAGTATTTGTTCAGCCACAAAGAATGAGATCCCGTCATTTGCAACACGCAGGTGGACCCCAAGGGCATTATGCTCAGTGAAGTAAGTCAGACAAAGATAAACACTGTGTGACCTCACTTCAAACAGCAGACAGGCACCGAGCTCATAGACATAGAACACAGACGGATGGTGGCTAGAGGGGATAGCAGGGGTCGGGGCATGAGCAAAAGGGAGTCAAAGGCTGCAAACTTGTGGTTATATAATAAATAAATCATGAGGATGCCACATACAGCATGGTGGCTGTAGGTAATAATTCTGTATGCATATGTGAAAGCTGCTAAGAATAGACCCTAAAAGTGCTCCTCATGAGGAAAAAACCAAAATTCTGTAATATGGATGCTAATCAACGTTTGTTAGACTAACTGGGGTGATCATTCCACAGAATGTACAAATATCGAATCACTATATTGTATGCCTGTTACCTATATGATGTTAGATGTCAACCACACCTCAATAAAAACAAAACAGAAAAAAAAAAAAAAAACCAAAGCAACAAAAACAAACTCTCCAGGGAAAGAAACAAAGGGCAAAATGTTTAATCCTACAGAAATGTCGCTGCTGTGAAAAATGCACAGAACATTTTGAGGCTCCAAGAAAATGTTTTTAAGATCCCTGATCTCGTGAAAGTGAGAGGCTGAGCTCAGCCCCGTGAAAGCACTCTCTTCATGAGAACGAATGTCAAAAGAAAAAGAAGGAAAATCCTGAGAGTCACCCAGGGAGAGGTGACCTGCCTGCTGTGAAAGCGCAGAAAAGGGAACTGAATAAATGGATCAGATTTAAGGAAATGACTCGCTTCTATGGTGGGGGTGAAAGTGTCTAACAGGGAGAATAAGGTGAGAGGGAAATGAAAGAAAAACTGGGGAGACTCGCTCAGGGAGAAAAAATTTAAAGATAAAAAGATTTCATTTCAAAGCTCCCTCTTCCCAGCATCTTTCTGAACAGAGCTTGACCAGAAACCAGAACAGGCAGCAGAATTTACCCACAGGGAGCTGGTGACCGCATCAGGACCCAGAGGGGACCCCCAGACCATTGTTCTCATGAAGGGACCTGGGGCACAACTGGGGACTTGGACACCTGCTTGGGCCGTACTCGCGTCCATGTCTACTTGTCATCGGCTCTGAGCCATGCAGGAAGGTAATTCCTCACTGGAGCGGGTGGTGCCTTTCCAGCTCAGCCACTTCTGCATGAGCAGCCTGGATGCAGAGACACCTTCAGACATTTTCAAGACCTAGGTCCCTTGCTGGTGAAGCTTCGTCCAGGAGCCGCTTCTGTGGCCACGGGGCCCGGGTCAGGAGGGAGAGCTCAGGGTCCTCTCTCACTCCTGAAGGGACATCGGGCTCGTCCCTGTCCTGGTCTCAGATAGGGGTCCTCAGGTGTAAATCACACAGGGTGACTGTGTAGACGGGCTCTGTGCCCCGTCCACCTGCACCAGCACGGCTCTGGAGACAGAGACCCGCGGTGGGCTGAAGGCGGGGCCGTGGCCACGCCAGGCAAGTCCAGCAGAACCAACACCCGGGCCTGCGCATCCAGGAGGCCTGACAGGGCTCAGGATGAACCCCACAAGGAGAGAGCCCCACAGGGGAGGAGGCTGCCTGGGCAGGCTGGCCCTGGCTCAGCTCCTGCTGGACAAGCTGCACAGGACACCCCACGGGAGATGGATGGAACTCACAGTGTGCTCAGTCATTTCAGTTGTGTCCGATTCTGTGACATCAAGGACCGTAGCCCACCAGGGTCCTCTGTCCATGGGATTTCCCCACAAGAATACTGGAGTGAGTTGCCATTCCCTTCTCTAGCGGGTCTTCCCGACCCAGGGTTCAAACCCACATCTCTGGTGTCTCCTGCAGTGTAGGCAGATTCTTTACCACTGAGCCACTGGGGAAGCCCAGAACCCACAGAATCACAAGAAATAAAAAACCAGTGGATTTTTAAGCCACCAAGGTTTGGCGTGTTTGCTACTCAGGACGTGTAACTTGAGCAATAAGGCTAATAGAAGTTCTAAAGACGTTTCCCTCCTTGACAAGCTCTATTCCTTCCACAGACCACTCTGAAGAAGAAGTCGTCACTGAGTGACTAAATGCCTCTGGGTTCATGTCCATGAACAGAGCCTCTGTCCTAGGGTGGGAAGATGGAGTGGCAAGGAGGCACATGGGCACCTGCCGGGCACCAGGGTCATCCAAACCCACCAGCTCAGCCACCTCCCCAGCCCTCCCCCGGGGCCCACACAGTTGGCTTATTAGAAGTAAAATGCAGATTATTACTCTTTTCAATTTCTCCTTTTAAAATTCAAATATCCACTGACATAGTCGCTCCACATACTACAGAAAAACAGGGCAAACAGCCCCGGAGATGTGAGCTGGGGCCCGTGTCACCCCAATGAAGCAGGGGGCGGCCAGGCCCAGGTGCTCTGCCCGGGGTGAGGGGTGAGGGCATCGGGCCCGGCATTACAGCCAGGCTTTGAGCAGGTCTGCACCAGGGGCTGGTCCTTCCCCTGCCCAGTCACCCTTGGACCGTTCACCAACCTGTCACTCTTCCTGAGCTGGCCACCTCCCCGGTGTTTCCTCAGGGGATCGGCCCCCAGATGCTGTCTGCCCGGCACAGCTTTGTGATCAAGAGCTGGGGCAGTGACCCTGGGCCACACGGCTCTCGTTGCCCTGACAGGGCAGGTCAGAGCTGGTCTCATGAGTAGCACCCAGAGGATGGCGGGGGACAAGGGGTGACTGGAAGAGACAGGGACCAGAGGTGGGCTTCACGCTGACTGCGGCCGCTCATCTTAGAAAGCGGAGTCAAGGGTCAGCTTTCCAAGGAGAGGGTGTAAAAAGCCTCCAAGAGGGACAATCTTTCATGGCTGCAACATTTACCCCCAAGCATTACTACATCCCCTTCACCTGAGTCTGGGTCCACACTACATCATGGATGACAGAGAAAAACCGGTTGTCACTAGAAGTATTTATGACCAACCTCATAGAAGTTGATTGGGCAGAGTTGTTCAGTCACTAAGTCGTGTCTGACTCTTTGCGACCCCAAGCACTGAAGGACACCAGGCTCCTCCACCATCTCCTGGGGTTTGGGTGGAATTACTCACATGGTAAGTGAAAACTGATGCTACATTTCCAAGATCTCAAAAGGCCTGAAACAGGCAGGAAAGAGCTGGTCTTCCCCAGGAGCTCAGTGGGCAGACAAGAAGAGCAGTCATACAGACCTGGCGTCACGACCCGCTACCGATTCCCCTGCGGCCGTGGGTCTCTCTGACAATCTAGTTAATGCTACAAAGTCTTCCTGAGAAAGACACACATGACCACAAGCTTTGTGTGTGGTCACGTGGAGCTTAGGAACCAGAAGCCCATCCTTGTGGCTTTGCTGGCAGAGCATGGGCTCCAGACTAAGAATCTTCCACGTGATGCCTGGGGTCCTGCCCCGAGGCCAGGAGACAAGAGCTCACATCCTGCTCTGCCATTTATGAGCTATGGCTACACCACTTAACCCTCAACCACAGACTAGGGATCACATTACATCTCAAGTATTGTTCAGTTCAGTTCAGTTCAGTCGCTCAGTCGTGTCCGACTCTTTGCAACCCCATGAATCGCAGCACGCCAGGCCTCCCTGTCCATCACCAACTCCCAGGGTTCACTCAGACTCATGTCCATCGAGTCCGTGATGCCATCCAGCCATCTCATCCTCGGTTGTCCCCTTCTCCTCCTGCCCCCAATCCCTCCCAGCATCAGAGTCTTTTCCAATGAGTCAACTCTTTGCATGAGGTGGCCAAAGTACTGGAGTTTCAGCTTTAGCATCATTCGGGAAGCAAAGAAATCCCAGGACTGATCTCCTTCAGAATGGACTGGTTGGATCTCCTTGCAGTCCAAGGGACTCTCAAGAGTCTTCTCCAACACCACGGTTCAAAAGCATCGTTTCTTCGGTGCTCAGCCTTCTTCACAGTCCAGCTCTCACATCCATACATGACCACAGGAAAAACCATAGCCTTGACTAGATGGACCTTAGTCGGCAAAGTAATGTCTCTGCTTTTGAATATGCTATCTAGGTTGGTCATAACTTTTCTTCCAAGGAGTAAGCGTCTTTTAATTTCATGGCAGCAATCACCATCTGCAGTGATTTTGGAGCCCCCCAAAAATTAAGGCTGACGCTGTTTCCCCATCTATTTCCCATGAAGTGGTGGGACCGGATGCCATGATCTTCGTTTTCTGAATGTTGAGCTTGTAGTGAGGCTTAAAATCAGTTGAGAAGATTCACCTGCTAGTGCATTATCTGCACACAAACACCTGCGAAAGCGATGCCTGAACAACACATGGGTGACACTTGTCTGCAAGTCCTAAGAAAGTGCTGGCTCAGCTGAAAGACCAGGTTTTCCAGGTCACTGCTGAACACAGGCCGCCACAAACACGAGCAAGTCAGAGACAAACACCGTACCTGGAGGAATCAGGGTCATGGACCCCAGCGGCCCTGCCCAGCCAGGTCTGTGGGGATGGTTGTAAAGGACAGAAATGAAGGGTGAACAGGTGGCTGTCCTTCTGGGCACCTCTCAACTGAGGAAGCTGATGAAACAATGTCATAGATGAGCTGAACCAAGAAGAGAGGTACCCTGATTTTGTGAAAAACTGGAAGAAGGGCTGAGCTCATAAAAGAAGGGCTGAGCTCATACAACCGGAGTCTCCCAGGGGCTCCTGCAAAGGCAACAGACGTCTGGTCCATGTCCACGTTCTCCCAGTCACCTCCGTTCCCAGCATCTCATCTCTGCTCCGCTTCACAGAAGGGAGAATTCCTGCCACCCCCATTTCTTCAGGCGTTTCATTCCAGGCATATGAGGTGGTGGGAAGAACTCGGGTGGGGAATCAGGAAGAGTCTGGATTCTGACACATCCCCTGTCTGGGCAAGTGCCTGCCTGTGTGTCTGGCTCAGCCATCCAATAAATGCTTGTGAAATGAAGAAATGAATGACCGTCTCTGAACTTTGAGTTTTCTCCTGTGTAAGGGCAAACATTGACCTCATCTGGGAACTGTTTTGCAGTGAGCTCCCATGTGTGAAGGCGCTGCAGAATCCATGGGCAAAGACAGCAGGTCGTGCGAGCGCATGGCCCCCCTCCACTGCTGAGGACCCTGAGAAACCACATTGGGGGGCTCCCGGCCAGTGGGCCCCGGGGCTGCCAGCGGAGTTGGCCATCACACCTGCAGGGGAGACCCAGGCTTTGCCTCAATGTCACCTGTGCCCATGCAGCATGTGAGGCCCGCATAGGCCCACCTTTCAACCACACCTGCCTACTTGTGTTAGCAGCACCCCTGTGGGGCCGAATCGCGTCCCCCTGGCTCAGGGTAAAAACCACATCAGGGTTACTCCTTATCCCATACTGAACTCTGTGGACCTGGATGTCAGCTATCATAAGACATGTGATTTTAGTTACATGCAAGAAAATTTGCAGTGACATCCCATCCATAGATGGTAACTCTGCAGAGAACTTTTCTTAATAAAGGAAGAGTCTAAAATTAGTACTCGGTTATAGAAGTGGGCACTCACTGAACAAAATTCCCTGAAAATCTGCTGTGGGCAAGGTACTTGACCTGGCAGAGGCTGGTGCTGGGTGCTGAGTACTGGATACTGGGCACTAGAAGAGGCAATGATATTTCTGTCCTCAGGGGTCTTTTCCCATAAAAACAGGTAAGTAAACTCTCGGCATCCCATATCACTGAATGACCTCAATGCAGAGTAACTGTGTGAACAACACACAGAACAGTCAGAGGGAAATGACTATCACTCCTAGAACCAAGGAAAGCAACTGAGCTCTGAGAGCAGGACTGAGTTTCCCAGATGAAGAAAGTGAAACCCAGACTGCAGGGACAGCTCCACCCAGAGATGCCAAGTGACCAGCACCAAGTGCAGGGAGGGCCACCCCCCACAGGTGTTCCCGCGGCCAGTGGGGTAGGTCCAGTGGGAGGTCGGGGGGTGGATGGGTGAGGTGGGGCGGGGACACAGTGGGGACATGGTGGGGCCCCCTCAGGGGCAGCTCTGCTGCTGGAAACTCTCCCTGAGGTGCCCACGTGAGCACGCAGCCCTGGGGCCCATAGCCGCTCACCTCCAGAGGCCCCTTGGCACCAGAAAGTGGTCCCGCCCTCCGCCTGCTCAGCCCCTAGCCAGTCCTGGACAGAGGGTCCAGGCCCCAGTGTCCCCAGGGCCCCGCTACCCACATGCATGAACCCTCAAACAGGCGAAGTGAACAGAAGAATCAGCCAACAAAAAGGTGACAAGGGCCTGAATGCCGTCAGCAGAAAGGTGAGAACAGAGAAACCAGAGGCAAGATCAATGTGCTGCCCCTAGGGAGGGAAAGGCCTGGGGACACCCTGAAGCCAGTAAGGGGAGGCTGGACCCCCAGGGATGAGACTGGGGCCTGCGGAGGCTGGGGCCTGCGGAGGCTGGGGCCCCAGAAGCTCCAGGCCCCAGTGGGACGTCAATGCCAGGACGTGACCAGTCACCGGCTGTGAGACAGTCAGATGCCAGGCCTCCAGATGCTGCTGGACAACATGCCTGACTCTCCTTGGAGCCGTGCAGAGGTTTTCATTAAAGATGAAACAGAGCAGCAGTGGGCACAGCCTTGTTCCCGGGCGAGACCGATGTTTGTCTGCCTGGATGGCCTGAGCTGTGAACTGATGGGGGAGCTTCAGGAGTGATACTGCCGAGGCTCTGGGTCCAAGCGCTGCGTGGGCCCTGACAGCCCAGCTGCTGAAGTGCCCTCAGGTTCTGCAAACAGCCCCAGGGCGTAGATGAGTAACTGTCCGAACCTTCTTTGCATCTCAGACAATAATGCTTTGAGAACCCAGACCTGTGACATTGGTCTGCTCCCCTCCTGTTGTGTTGCTTTGCTGTAAAATTAGAAGCCCCTAAACCTTCTAAGCGGCCACCATACAGATCCTGCAAAGGAAGGATCCCGAGTGCAGAGGCCAGGGCACCTCCAACAGACAGAAGGGTGAGAGGAGGCCAAGGGGCCAAAGGGGAGAGGGTTGGGGGCCACAGCAGGGTTCCCGCTCTCGCTCCACACGTGCTGGGCCCTGTGTGAGGACTGGAACATGGTGAATCCTCACCTATTTGCTGAGCAAATGGAAAAGAAAATCTCTATGGGGATCATGTGATACAGACACGTCTATTAGGAGAACGAGCTGTTTCAACATTTCAATGGTTGTTGAAATTTTTTGTGAGCAAATGCTATTAGTTAATGAACACTCTTCTGTTAATTAATGCCAGACCTTAAGTTAAAGAGCCAAGGGCTTTCCTTTATTGATTTTCTTAATGAGCAGACTTTATTTTTCTAGGTTTAGGCTTACAAAAAAGCTGAGCAGAAAGTGTAGAGGGTTCCCATATACCACCTCTCCCCTATGCAGTTTCTCCCGATTTCAACATCCTCCGAACACACGATACCCTTGTTATTAACACAGTGGATGAACCCACACTGACATGTTATTGTTTCCCAGAGCCCATGGTCTACATTGGGGGTCACTCGTGCACTGGACTTGCTACAGGTTTGGATAAATGGACAGTGACGTGTATCCACCATCATCATCTCATACAAAGCAGGCCTCCCATGGAATTCCTCTGTGCTCCACCTGTTCATCCTTCCCTCCCTCAAACCCTGAAACCATTGATATTTTTACTGCCTCCATGGTTTTACCTTTCCCAGAATGTCATGTAGTTGGAATCATACAGTGTTTGGCCTTTTCAGATTGGCTTCTTTCATTTAGTCGTGTGCACATAAGTTTCCTCCATGTCTTTTCATGGCTTCACAGCTCGTATCTAAATAATATTTCATTGTCTGGATGCAACCACAGTTTATTTATCCACCACCTACTGAAGGACATCTTGGTTGCTTCCAAGTTTTGACCATTATGAATAAAAGTGCTACAAACATTCGTGTGCAGGTTTTTATGATACTGAGGCTCCAATACTTTAGCCACCTCATGCGAAGAGTTAACTCATTGGAAAAGACCCTGATGCTGGGAGGGATTGGGGGCAGTAGGAGAAGGGGACGACCGAGGATGAGATGGCTGGATGGCATCACTGACTCCATGGACATGTGTCTGAGTGAACTCCGGGAGTTGGTGATGGACAGGGAGGTCTGGCATGCTGCGATTCATGGGGTCGCAAAGAGTCGGACATGACTGAGCGACTGAACTGAACTGAACTGGACATAAGTTTCCAGCTCCTTTGGGTAAATGCCACAAGCACAGTTGCTGGATTCCTGTGGTAAGACTTGTAAGAAACTGCCAAAGCACCTTCCAAAGTGTCTATAAGTTTTGAATTCCCACCAGCAGGGAGCAAGAGTTCCTATTGCCACACAGCATCCCCAGCATTTGGACTTACCGTGGATTTTCAGACATTTTAATAGGTGTGTAGTGGGATCTCGCTGCTGTTTTTCTTTGCGTTTCCCTGATGATATACAATGTGGAACATCTCTTCATGTGCTTATTTGCTGTCTGTGTGTCTCCTTTGGTGAGGTCTGTTAAGGTCTGTGGCCTGTCCTTTCCTTCTCTTACCAGCTCTTTCACAGAGCAGATATTTTTAATTTTAATGTAGCCCTAACCTAGCTGAGTTGGCAACTGTACGGAGAAGGCAATGGCAACCCACTCCAGTACTCTTGCTGGGAAGGTCCCGTGGATGGAGGAGCCTCATAGGCTGCAGTCCATGGGATCGCTAGGATTCGGACACAACTTCACTTTCCCTTTCATGCATTGGAGAAGGAAATGGCAACCCACTCCAGTGTTCTTGCCTGGAGAATCCCAGGGACGGGAGAGCCAGGTGGGCTGCCGTCTATGGGGTCGCACAGAGTCGGACACAACTGAAGCAACTTAGCAGCAGCAGCAACCTAGCAATGGGCTTCCCTGATTGCTTAGCAGTAAAGAATCCACCTGCCAATGCAGGAGATGCAGCTTCAATCCCTGGGTCAGGAAGATACCCCTGGAGAAGGGAATAGCAACACACTCCAGTATTCTTGCCTGGAGAATCCCATGGACAGAGGAGCCTGGGGGGCTACAGTCATGGGAGTCACAAAGAGTTGGACACACTTTAGTGACTAAACAACAATAAGCCTAGCCATGTTTTCTTTCTTGGACTATCCTTCTGGTGTTGTAGCTAAAATGTCATTATCAAACCTAAGGTCACCTTTAGATTTCATCTCCTAGGCTGTCTTCTAAAGTTTTACAGTTTTGTATTTTACATTTAGAGCTATGATCCGCTTTGAATTTATTTCTGTGAAAGGTCTGTGTCTAGATTCCTTGTTTTTCCTTCCTTCTTTCTTCTTTCTTCCTTTTTCACTTTTTTTTTTTGCATATGAAAGTCCAGGTGTTTCAGAACCATTTATTGAAAAGACTCTCCTTTCTCCATTGAATTCCCTTTGTTCCTTCATCAAAATTCAGTTCACTTCATTTACCTGGGTCTGTCTCCAGCTCTCTGTTCTCCTCCATTGATCTGTGTTTCCATTCTTTAACCAGCACCACACTATCCTGATTTCTGTAGCTTTAGAGAAGCTTTTCAAGCTGGATGGCAAACATCCTCCAACTTTGTTCTTCTTCAGTATTTTGCTATCTATTCTGGGCCTTTTGCCCCACTGCTCTTTTCCTGGTATAAGTTTTATGATCAGCTTGCTTGTTAATGTATCCACAAATATCTTCCTGAGATTTAGATGGAGACAGCTCTATATCTAGAGACCAAATTGGGAGAAGCAGATATCTTGGTAAGGTTGAGTTGCCCTGTTTAAGAACACTACTGTGGGTTGAAATGGGTCCCCAGAAGATATGCTGAAGTCCTACACCCCAGGACCCGTGAATGTGACCTTCTTTGAAAAGAGAGATAGTGAGGATGAGGCTGCACTGGATTAGGGTGGCCTTGAAGCCCAAAATGACCATGCCTTCTCAAGAGGAATGAACAGTGACCACAGGAGAGACACAGACAGCCAGGGAGGCCATGTGACACCAGAGATAGAGACAGGAGGGAGGCCACCACCCGAAGCGGGACAGATGAGGGAGCAGCTCCTGAAATCTGCAGAGGGAGTACAGCCTGGCCCCAACTTTGCACAGAACTTCTAGACTCCAGAACTGTGAAAGAAAAAATTCTGTTGTTTTGTTCACTTGGTTTCTGACAGCTTGTTACAGCAGCACTAAAAATCTAGTTCAAACATGAACTATCTCTGTTTATTTAAATGTACTATCTATTTCACCAGAGTTTGGAGTTTTTTTTTCATATAGTGCACATTAGTTAGGTTTATATCTAAGAATTTAATTTTTTTTTTGAAGGCTGGGATGGGGCAGGGGGGTAGCTTTCCTCGTGGTTCAGACGGTAGAGAATCTGCCTGCAATGCAGGACATCCAGGTTCAATCCCTGAGTTGGAAAGATCCCCTGGAGAAGGGAATGGCAAGCCACTCAGTATTCTTGCCAAGAGAATCCCATGGACAGAGGCAGGATACAGTCCATGAGGTTGCAAGTGACTAATACATACACGGTGGTGGTTTGGTCGCTAAGTCGTGTCCGACTCTTTGCAGCCCCATAGACTATAGCCAGTGAGGCTCCTCTGTCCATGGCATTTTCCAGGTGAGAATACTGGTGTGGGTTGCCATTTCCTTCTCTATAATACACACACATAATACGAATTTGATTTTTTGGTGCTAATACAAGCTTACGGTGTTTTCAACTTCAAATTCCAATTGTTCCTTGCTGACATATAGGGAAGCAATTGACTTTTGCATATTAATCCTATATCCTATAACTTTCCTATAATTTTTTATTAGTTCCAAGAGAATTTTTATTGTTCTTTTTTGTCATGTATAAAATAAGACAGTTTTGTTACTTCCACTTCCTTCCATATCTGTAAGAGTTTGCATTTCCTTTTCTGGTGTTGTTACATTAAATGGCACCTCCAGTAGGATGTTGATGGACATGGTGCGCCGTTGTTCCTGATCTTAGGAGAAAGCATTGAAACATTAAGAAACAAATAACAGGAAAAAAGTCAGCTCCATGGGTCTGGTACAGATCACAAGAACAGGAGAAAGAGACGCTTTTTGTCTGGTGTTGAGATGGCCCCATTTTGGTCACCTGAGCAAATGCAACACAATCTCGTGGCTGCTCTGGAAGGTTCTTTCCTCGATGGTCCTAGAACAGCTGCCGTCGCTCCGGAGCAAAACTGCTCAGGTGGCATTGCGTGGATCCCATGTTGGAGTGGGAATGTGAGCAGTCCTTCAAGAGCAAAAGCCGTTTCTAGGATCAGCTGTTGTGTCAAGAGATAAATCAATCAAGACGAAAGCCCTGACGGAGCTGCATCTGCTGAGTGGGAAGCACCCTGCCTGGTGCTGTGGAAATTAGAAAAGGTCTTGCCGGCTTGTCACTCAGTCGTGTCTGACTCTTTGTGACCCCATGAACTGTAGCCCGCAGGCTCCTCTGTCCACGGGATTCTCCAGGCAAGAATACTGCAGGGGGTTGCCATGCCCTTCTTCAGGGGACCTTCCTGACCCAGGGATCAAACGAAAGTCTCCTGAATTGCAGGCAGACTCTTTTACCAGCTGAGCCACCAGGGAAGTCCAGAAAAGGTCTTGAAATGCTTATAATCCCCAAAGTGTTTACAGCCTGCTTATAAAGTTGAGTTATTTTACTACGCTAATGCTGTGCCTGGCTGGAGCGTTTGTCTGGTGGGGAGAGGGGGGAGAAGACTGGAAAAGGGCCTGCTGGAGGAGGGTGGAGGGTGGTAGAGGACCCTCCAAACCCTCAAGGCCACAAATGCATGGCGGCAGCAGGTCAGTCTCCTTGAAAAGCCTGGAACAGATTTTTGTCTCTCTCCACCCCTACCTACAAGACATTCCAGGGGCCGAACTATGTTCTCTCTCTCTCTCTGAAGCAATTTTCAGAGAACTTCCTTCTCTTCAAATAAAGTATTTAGGAAGAAGCGTTTTTAATATAGAGTCTCGATTCAGCTTCCACCACCCCGGAGAGACGTCTCAGGCTTCACCACTAACCCTCTGCCTTGGAGAAGAAGTGCAGACGGCAGCCCCTGGTTTGGGGAAAAAGGTAGGACTCAGTTACCAGTTCATTGAAATAAGCAAGACACGTCCCCTGTCTGCAGTGGGACAGGTTTGAACCTGTAAAGCCTGGTCCCTAAGTGGCTTCCACCATTCCCATCGCACTGGACCCTGTGGCGGCTACCTGGGGCACCCCTGGGGCTCCAAGGTGACCTGCAGGAGGGGGTGCAGGGCTGGCGGAGAAGGCCCTCTCTGCTTCCTCCAGAGGAGGTGGCAAAGGGCGAAGGTGACTAGTAAAACAACAGCTTTAATTCTTTTATTTTTAATTTATTTATTTTAATTAGAGGCTAATTACTTTACAATATTGTATTGGTTTTGCCCTACATCAACATGAATCCGCCAGGAGTGTACACATGTTCCCCATCCTGAACACCCCTCCCACCTTCCTCCCTGTAGCATCCCTCTGGGTCATCCCAGTGCATCAGCCCCAAGCATCCTGTGTAATTCTAACAAGCCATCAGTAATGAATGAAGACCCACAGTCTCTGTGCCTCCAGGCTGCTCTCGGAGAGAGGGCCCTGCAGGCACCTGGCAAAGCAGGGGTGCGTCAAAGACACTGCCTCCCTCAAGCTGAGCGCAACCAGTCCGGCCTCGGAAGCCTCGCTGCGGGCCCACCAGCCCGGGAGGTCCCTCAGGGACCCCAGTCAGGCGCCCAGGTTCTCAGTCAAGCGGCCGCCCTGCCCCAGGGCAGGCTCTGGCCCCCGAGTCCCCGGTGTTGCGGGGAGACCTGAGCCGCTTCACCAGTCCGGGACCAGACTGAGCCAGGCCGCGCGCCCCGCGCCCCCAAATGGAGGAAGGAGAGGAGGCCTGCCCCGCACCCCCGTGCGCCTCACACCCCGTGAGCCCCGCACCTCCATGCGCCCTCGTGAGCCCCGCACCCCCGTGCGCCCCGGGGCGGGCGCGCTCGGATCCCCGCGCGCTCGCCTCTCGCCTCCCGCAGGAGAAGCGTCAGGACAGAGGCGGGGTGGGGCGCGGTTAAAAGGCGCTGCAGGTGGGAGCCGGGCCATCCCCAAGAGGAGCGGGCGGAGAGCCCTGCAGACGCCCCACACCGCCGAGCCCGCGGCGCCAGGCCCTTCCTGCCCATCCGGCTGCGACCGAGGCGGGGGCGCTGCCCTGGGACCCCGCGCCCCGAGCGCGCGCGGCAGGTGAGTGGGGTGGGCGCACCGCCCACCTCGGCCACAGGAATTGCATCCAGAAGCTGGATTAGGTAGGTCGGGGCCCGCGGTCCCCTGGCCCTCAGCACCCCACTCCGCGCCCCTGTCGGCGACCTTGTTCGGGGATACAGTCCGCCGGATCCGCCTGCGCCCCGCATCCTCCCGCCCGCCGCCGGCACGCTCGCAGGAACGAGGATGGACTGGTTTGACTTTTCCCCGGGTCCCCCCGGACTTGCACAGCAGGTTTTATAGAAGCCTCACGAGTGTTCAAGTGCCCCTTTCCCCCACTTCCTCTGAGGCGGTTTGGTGTGTCCTGGCTTTCACGGGTCACTGGCAAGATCGGGCTCGCTTTTGGGGGCGCGGAACTAACCAACAAGCCCAGGGAGACCTGGCGGGAGTGGCCCGTGATGTCAGCCGGGGCGCCTGTGGGCCGCACGTGACAAGACAGTCACTGGACAACGGTAATTAAGTGTCACTGGTGACACATCTCAGTTAAAAGGCGGAGGCACCAGAGGCCTCTTCCCTCTGGTGGGGGAGACGGGCTGGGTATCACCTGGCACAGGTGTGTGGTTGTGACCGGTTTGGCTGTCCTTCCTGGAGAGTGGACGGAGTGTGAGGTGAGTGTGGACGGAGTGTGAAGTGAGTGTGGACGGAGTGTGAAGTGAGTGTGAGATGGACATAGCTGTGGACCCCAAGGGGCTGGGGGCCTGCAACCACACCCCTGGCATCACCTCCCCAGGTGGCATTTCACTGTGGGTTGAGCGCCTGGTTAAATTCATCCAGGCGCCCTTGCTCTCTTTCTTGGGCAGACTTGATGCCAAAGAAGACTTCTTGTCCCAGCTCTGGCCAGTGTTCTAGAAGAGACTCCTGCCCCAGCCAGGCTCCTTAGAATTGCAGGACGCACAGAGCCTTGTCTGCTGCTCGTCCGGAGACTCTGGGGTGGCATGGGAACACTGCCAGGCAGGGGAGATGGGTTAGGAATAGAGAAGCCTGCAACATAACTGGGGGGGGGGGGGTCCCACTTGCCGTCATCCTGCTGACCCAACCCGGAAAATGCTAGTCGGTTCAGCTGCTCCACCGTATGAAAACAAAGTCTGATACCAGAAACAGGGACTTCATTCTCCTTTTCTGACTTTTCTGAATTATAAGAGCTTTAAGAAGGAAAAGAACCAGCAGAGGTTCTGACTGAACAATTTCAACAGGGTGTGAGGAGACTCACCACACACCCCGGTTCGTTCTGAATGTCCCAGGAGCTGTGAGTGGTTTGTATACTTTTGTTAAAATGTTAGAATGAAATTGTGGGAAAATAATTTTCAGCCCAGAGTTCCAAGTCTGTAAAGGCATGATGCTGCTGGAGACTCCATTGTCATGTTAAGATTTCTGTTTGACTCACTTGATCTGTGAGAATGAAACTGGGTCCCTGAGGGCTTTTTCTGTTTTTATTCCCAGGATCATTTAACTCCAGCTGGACTTAAATGTTTGGAAGGCACACAGGTTTGCTTGAATGAACAGAGATGGCTAAATGGAAAAAAAATTTTAACTCTGAATTCTTAAATGGATTAAGAAGTACATATAATTCTGTGAAGTGTCTACTTCTATATTTAGACTCCATAGACTGGAATTTTTTTTTTTCATTTTCACTGAGTTAATTTTGAAGAAGTATGTGAGTCCTAAATCCATTTTATCTTTACCGGTTATTACTTTGAATGGACAGTTGATGAATTTTTGAGTACTAAAATTTAAAAATCAGCTATCACATTGTGCCTTGGATGACTTGAGATTTCTAGAGATAAAAGGAAAAGACTCTTTTTGATTAAGGAGAGAGTTTAAAGTTGTTTATTTTTCAGGCTGCTGACTTGGGGCTGAGGGAGTATATTTTATTCCTCAAATTCCATCTTCTTTTTCTTAAAGAAGGGAATGGGCTTGAGGTTCAGCGTTGGGCATTCTTATCATTATTGCTTTTTTGTTATTATTATTTTGATAAGCAAAAGAACCCACACTAAAAATTTTATTTTTATTTTATTGTGTTTTTGAAGTACGCAGCATCAGGAAACTGGCAGGGGCCAGACAACCCCCATAACAGTTCTGGGGATGAAGGAAAACTGGCACACCAGGGTCGTGCAGTGGACACCCAAGGAGGAGCCGAAGGCCTGTGCACAGCTACTCTTTCTCCCTCCTTGGGTCACATCCTCATTGCCCTCAGAATGTGCACTGGGTTCCTGTTCCTGGGGGATGCTGAGTGCTGCTGGAGGCCAGGTGATGGGTGATTGGTGATTGATGGTGCAGGAAAACAACGGCCTGGAAGAGGGACCCTCACCTGGGGTCCTCTCTGGCCGAGGAGCTGTGAGTCCTTGACCGGAGCCCAGGGTGCTGGTTTTGCATTGGCCTGATTGCCTCTTATCAGCACAGGCTTTTCCATCATCCAGAGCTGATGTAGACGCAGTGAGGAGTGTGCTGTCCTCAGGTCCATCGGAGACTCGGGGATGAGTCATTGGAGGGAGTCCCGCCCTGGGAAATCTTCGCCTGGAGGCAGGTGCTGAGGGATGTGGTCTTTCCTGGGCCTTTAGTTTAGCTTCTGTCACCAGTGACACTGGAACAGCTTTGTCAGCCAAACTAGTTGTGAATAAATAAGTTTAAAACAAAAAACTATATTGCTGAGGCAGAATGTTAATAGACTTAAACTATTTGAATTGTAAGAGGGAAGCACAGTCTCTCTTCCTAGCACTGTCTCTTCATAAGTCAGGTCCCTGGTTTCCTATTTTCAGAGCAAAGCACTTGGGCTGCGGCCATGTGTCCAGTGAATACAGACACCACACAGCCCAGTGGTCTTTGCCTCCAGGAGGTTTAGCATCACCACCTTCCTGCAGCCGGAGACTGGGGCCAAGCAAACCTACTGTTTCCTAAAAGGAGAGTCAGGAAGGCGCCAGTTGAAAGAAACCAATCTGGGCCACAAGGAAAGAGTTAATAGTGTACTTTTTATTGAAAAAGCTCCTCCCGTTGGCTGCAGCCTGCTTGAAGCCTGAAAGGAAAGAGGCACTTTGTTTAATACTAATTGTGATGGTTCCGAAGGAGGCAGTTATTATGGAAAGTAATTTTGCCTTCAGGTCTCCTGCAACCAACTGGTTTCCAACAGGCTCACCCTGGCTCTCCTGCAGGGGAGGGGGGCCTGCTTTCAGTCTAGTGTTCCTAGTACAGATGCCTCCAGGGTGACAGACACCAGAAAGGGTGCAGACACCCTAGGAAGGCACCTCATTTCTTTTTCTTTATTTAAAGGCAAATAGCTGCTTTTAGTCAAAGTCCCCAGTGTAGTTGAAAGAAATAAAGCTGCCGCCACGATAATTGTCCCTGTTTTTTAAGGAGATGCTCCAGGGGCAGGAGTGGAGGAATCTGCTCTAGAAAGTGGAGTCCTTACTTGAGGGGTGACCTCCTGACCTCTCCCTTGACATCATTCTCTCTGAATCCCTTCTGGCCAGTGTGGCCTCTGGCCCTTGGGTTGGGGGGTGGGTGGGGATTGTGCCTTTCTCAGGCAGCTGTGAAGAGAGAACTCAGAGAGGAAAGAACCTTCTTACCGGTGGGAGAGTTTAAATTCTCTACACTTTGAAGAGTTTGAAAAACTGTGACCTTTATTTGATCAATCAAAAGCTTGCTGGTTGGGCATTGAGTCCACCCCACTTTTGTGGGAGAGGTCTTCTGGTTAACCGGAGAACATCTCCACCTTGTAAACAGACAGAAGGGACTTCCTGGGTGAATGGCCACTGTAAAGTATGTCCAGACATCAGACGACCACGTTTCTTCCTCCCACTGGGTATATCCCAGTGCTTCCAGAGAACGGGGATGATGGCTGGGAGGATTTATTCTGACAACTTTCACCAGGAGCTGAATCAATCCTACAGTCCACATCATCTCCAACAAGGCTTTTAGATCAAAGACTCATTACTGTGGACTTGGAAATCCATCAGCCCATGGGGTCAGCGGTCTGAGCCTGGGACCAGTCTTTCTGACCAAGGTCCCCATGTCCCCACCCCCTGGGCACTCACACAGACTTCAATCAAAACTTTAAGGACCAGAAACCACAACTTTAAAGAGTGTGCTTTTAAAGAGGTGCACTTTTTTGTTTTTCCTCAGCTCTTTTTTTCAAAAAAGCAAAAACCTGGCTTTCTGACTGCAGATCTGCCTTTGGGTACTGTCCTGGATCCACATAGGAATCAAGCCTCTGGCTGCAAGCACCCCCGGGGCTCCTTCCAGGCTCTGCCCCACCTCCAGGTCGATGCTCCAATGCGTACAGATCTTTCCAGGAACATGAGTGAAAAGCTGCCCGGGGAAACCAGGCTCCCCTGTCCTCAGCAGCCTGAGCTCTCGAACCTTCCCGACACCTTGTCATGCGGGTGTCCCTCGTGAGAGACACAAGAACACTGGCCGCAGCAGTTGGCGCACCCTGGACACAGCCAGCTTCTCATGGTGTGAGAGTCCCCTTGGCCAGGACCCAGCTGGGCCCCAGGATTCAAGGGTGATGGCTGATGTCTGCATCCAGCAGACGCTCAATGAGTGATGGCCAGCCCTTAGGGGCTGTCGTTTGGTTGGCCCTGGTGATGCAATGGAGGGAGGGCTTTCCCTGTACTTGGCTCTGACTGTTTTGGACAAAGAAAAAGATAGAAGAGGATGCTTCCAGCACTCTGCACGCCGCTCCCCCTGCCCAGTGAGTGCCCGTCTCACCCCCACCAGACGGCAGAGGAGGGTCCCATACAGGACAACGTGGATAGAGGCATGGCCTCCTGACACCTTGAGTCTTCCCAAGGACATATGCTCTAAAAGTCAAACCAAGGGCAAAAGATTTCTCAGATCGCCAACCGAAATGGGCATCCTTTCACAGTATAGGATGTGAGAGAGCTGGCTTCTGAACACACCTGGGTATACCTGGGCTCAGCTGGGCACACCTGGGCTCACCTGAGTGCAACTGGGCACCACCTCCACCTCCCCAGTTGCCTCCTAGTATTAGCCAGTATGATGCCAAGGAAGCAGGTGGTGGACAGAGTGGGGGACCCTAAAGAGACTGCGGGGAGTCAGCCTGAAAGGGAGGAGCCTGACCCACATTCAAATGCAAGAAAGTCTCCTGGGGGGGTGGACAAAAGGCTTTGGGGGGGCATCTCCCTGTAAATGGGCATGAGAACCTGGTGAGCATGTTTTTTTCTGAGGAGATGGTCTTTCCCTTTTAGAAGATTCTCAAAGGGTCCATTCTTCTCTGTTCTGAGTAGATGCTGACTAGCTCTCAGGTCTGCTGTTGGCGGTGTGGAGGCATCCACCGTGTGAACTGTGCAGGTTCACAGTGGAGGCTCTACCTCAGGATGCTGGATCAGGGCGTTGTCGGCGGGGGGGAACCCCACTGCAGGAGGAGCTGGCCCTCCACTCGTGGCTCCTGCTGTGAACTTGGAGCCCATCAGCATGGAGCTGGCACTGCCAGTGATGGGAGAGCAAAGTCAGCCTGTTTGTAGAGGCCTGTGGTTCTCTTCTGAAAGAGGCTCTTGGAGTAGCTATGGTACTAGGTTTCCTGAGAGCACGTGATTATGGCAAATGATGTTGTTTGAGTCCCTTCTTAGTCTGCTGGATAAAATGAATGATTTTTTCCCACTTGGATAAGCCATTTAATGCATAAAGTCTACTGAGGAACCTCTGTGATCCCTTGACCAGAGTGAAACAATAATTAAAAGGGAGCTTGGAAACAAATGTGTTTGCCTGAGTTCCTGGGTCAGTGTCAGGCAGCAATCTAACTTATAATTCAACTTCAGCTGAATCAAGATGAAGTCAGAAAAAGAAAAATGAAAATATCCTGTGTTAATGCATGTATGTGGAATCTAGAAAAATGGTACAGATGAACCTATTTCCCGGGCGGCAATAGGGACACAGAAGTAGAGAACGGATTTGTGGACACAGAGTAGGGAAGAAAGGGAGGGACGAACTTGGAGGTTAGAATTGACGTCTGTACACTACCATGTGTAAAATAGATATTAATAGCTAGCAGGCAGCTGCTGTATAACACGGAGCGCTCAGCTCTGCTCTGTGATGACTAGACAGGTGGAATGGAGGGTGGGAGAGAAGAGATATATGTATACATATAGCTGATTCACTTTGTTGTACAGCAGAAACTAACACAGCATTGTAAAACAATTATATTCTTTTATTTTTTATTTTAAAGATGATCCTAAACCCTTATGAGAACTTGAGAGTGTTCTCAGGGTGGGTATTCCCCTCCACCAGAAAACTGCCTACTCTCAGTCAAGAGGGTGATGTCAAGAGAAAGGCTCCCGTCTGTGACATTAGAGCTGTTTTACACGCAGGGACCACCCCACTCACAACTCTGTGTTCTCACCTGAGCAGGGTGAAGCGGCAGCATGGACTGGGGCACTCTGCACACGTTCGTCGGGGGCGTGAACAAGCACTCCACCAGCATCGGGAAAGTGTGGGTCACCGTCCTCTTTGTCTTCCGCGTCATGATTCTGGTGGTGGCCGCCCAGGAGGTGTGGGGGGACGAGCAGGAGGACTTCGTGTGCAACACCCTGCAGCCCGGGTGCAGGAACGTGTGCTACGACCACTTTTTCCCGGTCTCGCACATCCGGCTCTGGGCGCTGCAGCTCATCTTCGTGTCCACGCCCGCCCTGCTGGTGGCAATGCACGTGGCCTACTACAGGCACGAGGCTGCCCGGCGGTTCAGGCGGGGTGAGACGAGGAGTGAGTTCAAGGACCTGGAGGACATCAAGCGGCAGAAGGTCCGGATCGAGGGCTCGCTGTGGTGGACCTACACCAGCAGCATCTTCTTCCGCATCGTCTTCGAGGCTGCTTTCATGTATGTCTTCTACTTCCTGTACAATGGGTACCACCTGCCCTGGGTGCTGAAGTGCGGCATCCAGCCCTGCCCCAACCTGGTGGACTGCTTCATCTCCCGGCCCACCGAGAAGACGGTCTTCACCATCTTCATGATCTCCGCGTCCGTTATCTGCATGCTGCTCAACGTGGCCGAGCTGTGCTACCTGCTGCTCAAGGTGTGTTTCAGGAGGTCCAAGCGAGCGCAGACGCAGAAAGCACCCGCCAACCACGCCCTCAAGGAGAGTAAACAGAACGAGATGAATGAGCTGATTTCCGAGGGCGGGCAGAACGCCATCACCGGGTTTCCCAGTTAAACAGTGGAAGGCACCGCATAGCTGGCTTTCCTAATTCATAGACACCTGAGTTAACTTCCTGTAGAATAACCAGGATGGGACCATGTGGTCTGTTCTTGACAACCGGGCCATGGTGTAACTTTACATGTGGGTTTCAATGGACAGTCTGACATGGGGGTATTTCCTGAAAACTTAAGGACATAACTGATGTCGATAAAGGACATTCATCTAGAAATTGATACTTTTATTAGGAAAAGATATTTTTATAGGATTGAATGTTTTAGTTCTGAATTTATATAAAGTATTTTTATAATGACTGATCTTCCTTACCTGGAAAAACACACAATGTTAGTTTTCGAATCATCCCGTAAGTGTCTAATATTTGAACTTACTCTGTCCTGTCGTAGATATCTGCATTGTCATGAGCTGTCTTGGCTGTTAGGGTGGAAAGTGTTTGCTGTACAATGTATTTTCACTGCTTTCTGGGCATGGCCAGAGCTATATGAAAGGGGGAAGCTTTTCAAATGGGTGATTTGCAATCCTTATGAACAGCTGATGCAAGAATGCACTCTCAATAAAGATGAGTCGTTGCTGAAGCCACCTGGCTCAGGGTTTCTGTTCCGTCTGGGGCGTCACATCCCTGGCGACCTGATCAGTGGGTTGGGGTAGTTGCTGGAGAGGCTGCGGGCTTGAGGCTGGAGTGGCTAGAGTCCATGGACTCCTGCTCTCTCTTCACATCCCTTGAGCAGGGGAGGGTTAGGGTCAGTTGCTCCAGGACAAGGAAAGTGTCCTCGGGGTCAGCCCAGCCTTGTCGGAGGCAGGTGGGAAGTTCCACCCTTCTGATGGGAGAGGGGCCCCTTCGGTCCATGGTGACCAGCAAGCACCCAGCTCCATGCCCACAGGTGGTATCGGGGTTCATGGGTGAACACAGATGCTCTTAGTGAGGGCATTGGGGCACCACCCAGAACTGGTCACTCCGCAGATGTCGCACACCAGGGCCACCCGTGTGAAGGCATGCAGTTGGCACACGGGCTAAATGTAGAGACACCTAGAGAGCAAGGGATGGTCTCCAGGGTTCCAGACCCACTCCCCAGAAAAACAAAACAGTAAGTCTCATTTCCTTCAGAGTCTGAATTTCAGAGAAACTCTCTCATCCATAAATATTTTAGTAGCAATCCACAAAAATCAAGATCTAACCTATAAAAACAAAGCCATGGGGGCTTCCCTGGCAGTCTAGTGGTTAGGACTCTGCACTTCCACTGCAGGGGACTCAGGTTAGATCCTGGATTGGGGAGCTAAGATCCCACAGGCCACATGGCACAGCCAATAAAAGCAAAACTACAATCCTCACTTGCAAAATCCAGCCGGCATCCGTAATCCCCGTGACGGTTTTTCTGGATAAACGGCTGTTTGCACAGGTCTCCAGCAAAGCCCACAGACACGAAAGGGGGGCGTTGGGAGCAGGGTGAGACAGCCCTGGTGGCACCCCCACCACGTGGGAGAGGCATTTCCTATCGGGGCTCTCAGCCAGCCCCTGCCTCTTCCATTTTCCATTTCTTCTCTGCTCCTTTACCATCCTCAACGCTCCTGCTCCCAGAGCCGTCTCTGGCCGCCCATCAGGGTCTGAGGCGGTGGTCACACTGCCTACCTCCCCCCGGCCCCCACCTCCCAGCGCCTCCCCCCAGCCCGGAGGGCCTGTGACGCTCTGACACCAGCGCAGTGGCTTCTCCTTGAGGCACTGCCCCAACCCTGCACTGGCTCCTCCCCGCCTCTGAGGGGGACATTTCCTTCCCTTCCTGCACCCTTCCTTATGAGATGTTATCCCCACTTGGCAGATGAGGCCACTGCAGTCAGAGAGGTCAAATAACTTGTCCAAGCTCACCCAGCTAATAAGCAGCAGAGCCAAGATTCAAAGCAGGCTGACGGTGTCCAGGGTCGATGGCCTCACTGCGGGCTCTCAAACCTCCTTGCTTGGGGACCATGATGCCACGAGGCCATCCCCTTCCACCCGGCTCCAGCAACCACCTGGATGACTCTAAAGCAAATCCCAGACAGATGATTTCATCTGGAGGTATTTCTGTATGGATCTTTAAGGAGCATAGACTAAACTTTTAAAACAAAAACACAATGCTACCTTCACACTAAAAAGCCAGTCTGTGTTCATAATTCCCAAATTGTCTTACTGATGCTCTTTTCTTTTTTTAATTAAACTTATTATTTTGAGGTAATTATAGACTCACATGTAGACATAGGGCTTCCCTGGTGGCTCAGTGGTAAAGAATCTGCCTACAATGCAGGAGACCCCAGTTCAATCCCTGGGTCGGGAAAATCCCCTGGAGAAGGGAATGGCAACCCACTCCAGTATTCTTGCCTGGAAAATTCCACGGACAGAGGAGCCTGGTGGGCTACAGTCCACGGGGTCCCAAAGAGTCAGACACGACCGATATGGTCCTTTTATGTGTGCTCAGTCATGTCTGACTCTTTGCAATCTGTAGAATGCCAGGCTCCTCTGTCCATGGGATTTCCCAGGCAAGAATGCTGGAGTGGGTTGCCATTTCCTCCTCCAGGGGATCTTCCCCACCCAGGACTGGAACCTGCATCTCCTGTACTGCAGGCGGATTCTTTACCACTGACTGAACCAGTGGGGAAGCCCGTGGCCCTTTTATACCCACACCCAGTAATCCCCTCTTCTGATCCCACCCACTCCTAGCAACCACTAATCTGCTCACCATTTCTCTGATTTCGTCATTCCAAGAGTTACATGGAAGGAATCAGGCAGCCAGCAAGCACTGGGACTGGACTTTTTTCCTCAGTGTTATTCTCTGGAGGTTTACACGAGCCGGGCACCAAGAGCTTGTCCCCATGGCTGGGCTGCATGGTGGTTGCACATTTCAGTTTTTAAAAATCACCAAGATGTTTTCCAGAGTAACTGCATCATTACACATCCCCACCAGCAACATCTGAGTCACTCGATCTTTCCTGAGCTTCTTTAGCATTTGGTGTGGTCTCTATGTTTCATTTATACTTCATTTAAGTATAAATGAATAATTTATATTTCATTTAAGTATTTCTTTTTTTAAGTAACCATTTTTCTAATTGAAGTATAGTTAACAGTTAATTTATAGTGATGTGTTAGTTAGCTTCAGGTGAACAGCAAAGTGATTCAGTTTATATATATAAACTGAATATATATATTCTTTCTCAGATTGCTTCACATTATAGGTTATTACAAGACATTGAATATGCTTCCATGTCATTTTGTCATTGTGATAGGCATGTTTCATGTGTATTTCCTAAATGGCTATTGAACTTGACCACCTTTTGGTGTTTATTTGCCATCTATCTGTCCTCTTCATGTCTTTCGCTCATTCTCTAATTGGGTTGTTTTTTCTACTGTTGAGTTTTGAGAGATCTTTATATACTGTAAATATGAGTCCTTAGACAGAGATAGTGGTTTGTAAATATTTTTCACTCTGTGACTTTTCTTTTTGTCTTCTTAATAAGGTCTTTTGCAAAGCAACAGATTTTCGTTTTAATGAAGTTGAAAGTTCTTTTCACCTTATGGGTTGTGGCTTTGGTGTCAAGTCTAAGAACTCTCTGCCTAGCCCTAGAGTCCAAAGTTTTTTCCTGTGGTTTTGCTAAAAGCCATCTAGTTTTATGCTCTACATTGAAGTCTGTGGTCATTTCGTGTTAATTTTTATAAAAAGGTCTGAGACTTTTTAACAAATGAGGTTCATTTGTAGCCTGCTGGCATCCAGCTGCCCAACGTTACGTGATGAAAGGCACTCTTTCCTCACCGAGTGGCTTTTGCATTTTGTTAAAAATCGACAGGGCACTTTTGTGTGGGGCTACTTGTCGGTTCTCGGTTCTTTTTTCCTCTCACCCCTGTTCTCTCACCAGCACCACAGTCCAGATTCTTGCGCTGTACAAGTAAGTCGTGAATGCTACAGCGATTCCTCCCTCTCAATTCTCCTTTTTCAAACTTTTTCAGCTATTCTATTTCCTTTGTCTTGCCATATAAACTTAATAATAATTTTGTCTATATTTACAAAATAACTTTGCTGCATTTTTTATTGCTGTGTTTTTGATTTAAAAACATTAAACTTGTATATCAATTTGGAGAGAATTGACATCTTTGTCAAATCTTATCTGTAAACACAGCATGTCTGTTTATTTACATCATCTTTCTTTCATCAGCATCTCATAGTTTTCAGCATATGAGTCACAAAAGTTTTATTTTATGTAAAAAGTAAAAAGATTTACTTTTAAGTATTTCATTTTCTTTGAGTGATCGTGAATAGCATTATATTTTAATCTCAGTGTTCACATGTTCATTGCCCGTATATAGAAATAAATGTACTTCTTGATTTATTTGCTGTATCCTGTGATCTTGCTGAATTCATGTATCAGTTCTGGAGCTTTACAGTTTCCCTGGGATTTATGTATAGACAGTCATATCATCTGCAAATAGAGATAGTTTGTGTTTTTGTTTTTATTTTGGCTGCACTGAGTCTTCGCTGCTAGGCGTGGGCCTTCTCTAGTTGTGGAGAGCAGGGGTTACTCTTCACTGTGGTAGGCGGGCTTCTCGCTACAGAGGCTTCTCTTGTTGCAGAGCACAAGCTCTGGGCGCATGGGCTTCAGTAGTTCTGGTGAATAGGCTTTGTTGCCCCACAGCACATAGGATCTTCCTGGACCAGGGATTGAACCCACATCCCCTGCATTGGCAGGTGGATTCTCATCCACTAGGGAAGTCCTCAATAGTTTTATCTCTTCCATTATGGTTTGTGTATCTCATATTAATTTTTCTTGCCATGTAGCCCTGGCTAGAACCTCAGGCACTGTGTTGAATAGGAATGGTAAAAGCAGAAATTCTTGCTCCTGATCTCAAGGGGGAAGGTTCATTCTTTCACCACTAAGTATGATGTTAACTGTAGGGCTTTTGTTGATGCTTGCTATCAAGTTGAGAGAGTTCTCCTCTGTTCCTATTTTTCTGAGAGTTTGTATAGGTGTGGAATTTTGTGGAAAAAACTTTTGCACTGCATGATATGATTGTGTGACTTTTTCTTTAGCCCAGTAACATGATGGATTACCTTATCTTCATACAGAAACGAACTTGCATCCTTGAAATGAACCTCTGGTCACTGTGTGTGATCCTCTGTATATATTCAATGAACAACTCATTTGTTAATATTTTATTAAGCCTTTTTACATCAACATTTGTGGGGGATACTGGTCTGTAGTTCCCCCCCCCCTTTTTTTTTTTGCTGTCATTGTCTGGTTTGGTGTCCGGGTAACACCAGCAATACAAAACGAACTGGGAATGAGCTCATGTCTTCTGTCTTTGGGAAGAGGTCATGCAGAACAGGTGTGATCCTTCTTTAAATATTTGGTGGAATTTCCCAGTGAAACTATCTGGGTCTGGACATTTCTTGAGCGTTTCTTAATTACACATTCAAAATCCTTAATAGTTACAAGGACCTTCATATAATCTATTTCATATTTGGTGAGTGTTTTTTGAGAGAATAACCCAATTCATCTAACTTGCAAGTCTATAAGTATAGAATTGTTTACAGTACTCCCTGTTATCCTTTTCATGTCCTTATGGTCTATAGTGACGTGCCCTCTTGATGCCTGTTACTGGTAATTTGTCTTTTCTCTCTTTCCCCCTTTGTCAGTCTTGCTAGAAGTTCAACAATTCTAATGATATTTCCAGCTCTTTGTTTATTTGATTTGCTCTATTCTTTTTCTGTTTCAGTTTAATTGATTTCTGCTCTTACCTTTACTATTTTCTTTCATTTTCCTTGGGCTTATTTTTCACTTTTCCATTTATTGAAATGGGAGCATAGACGGTTGAGTCTTTCCTTCTTCACTCCTGTTTGTGTTAATCTCCTCTCAACATACTTGTACTGTATCCCCAAAATTTTGATTCATCAATTTTTAATTTTCATTCAATACACTGTATCAACCCATGGTTTATTTAGAAGAGTGTTTTAGTTTCCAAGTGTTCAGAGATTTTTCTGTTTTCTTTCTTTCCATTTTTTATTGATTAATAATTGTTGATTTACACTTTGATTCCACTGTGATCAGAGAACACACTCTACCGTTTCAATTATTTTAAATATTCTGAGATTTTTCAGTGGTCCTGTATTAAGCCCACCTTTTCCTTCTGATGTTTTGGTGCCTGTGGCCTCCCTAATGCTGGGGAGATGGCCCCTCCCAGGGCTGGGGAATTCCTGGAAACAGCAGACAACTCTTCTGTGATGTGCACTTTTCATGAGCCCACTGACCAACCCCAAACCCGCTCCCACTCCTGCAGCCTCCTCCCTCAGGCTGTCACTTGCCCGGCTAGTGCCCTCCTGTCCTCACCTCCCCCCTGCCCTCATCACCCCAGGCCAGGCCCCAGCTGAGCCACCAGAACACTTCACACTGACCCACCTTGAGCCAGGATTTCACCTGCCCTCCCCAAGACCACAGCCCAGGGCCTGCCTGGACGTCTATCCAGCATTTACAGCTATTGCTTTTTTTTGGAGTAAAGTGCATTTATTTTTTATCTGATTTCCAGGATTTAAGTTGTACTTGGCTAGAAGAATAGGAAAAGTACATCAAGCACCTTCCCGGAAGTAAAAATTCCCTTTTGAAACAGCAGACGACCCGAGATCACTGAAGCCTGGGCACCAGCTGGTTCCTGCGCCTCTTTATGCTGCTCGTTCCCCTCCCCCTCTGTTCTCCTGCTTTTTTCCCTCAGAATCTGGGTCATTTGTCTCCCAGAGTTTCTCACAAGCTGGACTTTGTGGATTGCATATTCATGGTGGTGTACACGGTCTTCCATCCTCGTGCTTTCTACAATATAAACCAAGAGTTGACATGACACTGGGGTTATTCCAGAGTCTCTCTCATTGGTGTCTCGGCGCTTCCATATGGAGCATCCCCGAGGGCCACTTATGCCACCCCACCCCCGCCAGCCCCTCAGCCCCCACCCCCCTCCACTCCTCATCCTTCCCTCAGCCCCCTCCACCCCCACCCCTCACCCTCCACCCCCCACCCTTCACCCTCCACCCCCCACCTCCCAGGCATCACGCCAGCTCCCTCCTCCCATCTATCCTCCTCCGCTAGTGCAGTCTTCTTCCCAGGATGCCCCCCACTGCAAGGTCACTGTGGGCTTCGTGCTCCAGGGTCCTTGCTTCTCCGCTAGGGTGGGGGCTCCATGCAGGGCAGAGCCAATCCTGCTCCCTGTGCCCCCAACACACAGTCCTTCACACCACAAGCACTGGCGCTGGGCACCGAGCACTGAGCATGAGCACCAAGCACCAAGCAATGATCACAAGCACTGAGTACCAAGCTCGAGCACTAGCATCAAGCAGGAGCACTGGTGGGGGTGTGTGTGCAACCTGCTGGGGTCTTGCTCACAACCCTCTCGCCCCCCGCCCTCCTGAGGGGGACCAAGGTCCCAGAGAAGACCTCCCAGCCGAGGCTGCCTCAGCACCCAGGCCACCTATCTGCGGACACGGCCGCCCAAGGCCTTTTCAGGTCACTGTCAGAGGGGACATCAGGGAAGTGACAGAATGGCCTTGGAGCCATTCAGATGTCAGAGCACAACGGGAAACTCTCCACCATGAGGAACTAAAGTAACAGTGAAACCAAAGCCAAGAGTCTTTGTAAAGATGACACTGCAGACCTCAGAGACTCCATCATTAATCAGCCTCAGAAATGTGAAGCTTCTTGTTACCCTAAATCATTTCTGGGTGTGATTTATTAGACAGACACGAAAATAATGTATTTCTAGCTTTTCTGCTATCATACTTGGATTCGGGGTTAAGGTGGTTTAAAACGTAGTTAGCGCTCAGCTGTAAGTGAGGTTTCTTTGTATGCAGTTACCCTTACTCACCTCATTAGCTAAGAGATTAGTTTCTACCCAAAACATATGAATACAACTGGAGACAGTGTTGATGTTCAGAAACAGGAAGGCCTAAGTCAACAAGGGAATTGGTTTTCTCTGGATGAACTTCAGCCCCGAAAGGACCTGGATTCTGTTCTGGGGGTCGGGAGCAGGGGCACCCAGCAGTCATCAGGAGCCAACGTCTGTGTTCAGTCCTCACACCACAGAGATGATCCTGGCCACATGCCAGGCTCCTCCTCACCAGATGTTGGGGTCTGGGGCTTTATCCCATCGTGCCTTCGCCCCGGATGCCATGGTTCCAATCCAAACAGGAGGCAGACACCGCTCAGGCAGAGTAGACATCGTAGGGTCAGGATCCGAGTTTCTCTGAAGCACTTCTGACAAGATAGTGCCGAGTTCAGTCACAAAACCATGAGGACAAACTAAAGTGGATCACAGACCACGGTTCCCACATCTACTGGGACAGCCTCTCTGGCCCCACAGTCCGGGAATCTGTATGTTTAACAAGCTCTTGAGCTGGTTTTTATTCGGCCAGCCTGGTTCCACCTTCCCACAGAGCAGTCAGATCTCAGTGACATTCATAGCACCTGTCCCAGGGTCATTCCAGGGTCAAGTTCAGCCAGCCTAGGGTGGGGGGGTCCTGCATTCCCACCTCCCCTGCACAGGGAGCCTCATGCTAGACTCACAGACATGTGGAATTTCAGGCAGGAACGATTTCAAAAACAGTTGCATCCCATACCTCTGAGACCCTGGCACGCTGGAAATGCCATGCTCATGGCAGGATGATAAAACCTGCACCCACCCGAGGGCCTGACTCTTTGCAGCCCCGTGGACAGAACATGAGTCTGTCCTCCCAGTGGCTTCAGCAGCCAGTCCCACTTGTGGGGAGTATCTTGGCTGTCCTGTCTCTGCCCTGGGAGGGCGTCCCGTGTGGTCACTCAGCACACACCCTGCGGGCGCCCGGGCCCTCGCTTCTGCACAGATGAAACTGCACTAACGCTGCTGAGAAGCGCTCTTGGGGACCTGACGTCCTTCTTCATTCCTCGGAACCAGACCTCAGCCGCCCTTTCCTGCCAGCTCCTTTGCTTTGTTCTCTGACCGCTATCTGCTTTCTCCTCCCTTTCAAAGTGTTCTCCTTATCTTCCCCGACACAGGCAGGAGGTCAGGAGCCAAGTCCGTCACGCGGTGACAGCCCGTCGTCCCAGTTTGCCCTGGGTCGGGGGGCTGCGGCTCTGGCAGGTCCAGAGCCGGGGCCTGGTGGCAGGTGAGCCTGGGGCCGCAGTTTCAACCACAGTAGATGTCTGAACCACATCTCCCCTCAAGGATGGAGGCAGATGTCTCCCACAGCTGTCTCTTCCCCAACACTTACTCCTTCCTTTATCAAATCGAATCCCTTTAAACCCAGGGGGACTCTTAATTTCTCTAGCCTCTCCTGCAAGCCAGGTGCTGGGCTGGACTAGAAATACCCTCTTGGAGTTATGTGATGAAGTAAACCTAAAGCATTGAGCACAGTTCAGGAAATCCAGCCGCGTGTCAGTAGCTCACCCGTTCGCACTGGATTATACCCAGGGAGTCCGTCCTTTGTGTCTCTGTGTTCTATATGTCAGTCACACAACCTAGTTAGTTGTTCAGATCCGTTACCTCTGCAACAGTCTACCTTTTCCTTTGGTAAACTGTAGGCAGGGACTATGTTGTTCCAAAGCCTAGCAACCTAGTAACCTCGTGTGCAATGTCATGGAGCCTGTGAGGAAAGATGGGTGTTTCCCACCACATGGTGATTGAGATAATGATGCTCAGATCCTCCAGGCTGACCCACAGCATCTCCACCTACCACTCACTGAACAGATGGAGCATCACTAAGGAGAGGGGGTCCAAGTGCCCCCACCACGGATCAAAGGCCACAAAGAAACAACGAAAGGCTGTATATTTCTCTCTCCTATTTCCCACAGCACAGTAGTCCCACCCACACTTTTGACATTAAATACGTGATCCACTGAAACAGCTGACCCCTGACTCCTGAGTAAGCTGAACACCAGAGCATTATACGTGGGTCCTTTTTTTAGACAAATAATTTTATTAAGTTCATAAAAGATTAAATCAAATGGTGTTGCTGCTTCTCCTGCACCCCTGGAACCTACATCCTCAGACCAGAGAGGAGCCCTGGAGAAACAAGTCTGATGGAGGCAGTCCACTCCCAGCCTGAGAGGGGTCTTCAGCATCTGGGAGCCAAGCTCGGAGGAGGCCCAGGAGAGCAGGCGGCCGAGCTCAGGGCCTGGGGCTCTCTTCTGTGACACTGCTTCCCCTGAGGCCACAGGGACTCTCTTGTCACCCTGGGAATAAAATGACTTATCTACAGCAGCAGGTACATTTTACCCTGGAGCCAGCACCTGCGTGAATATGGAAACACACATGAAACAAACACTGCCTGAAACATGACTTAACTCTTATTAACAGCACCATGTTCTGATATTTCCTATTCTATTTCATTCCATTGCGAATAAAAGAAAGACATTTGTTTCCCAGTCTGTTGAGCTGTTCACAGCAAGGCTAGACTTAAGATACTCTGGCCCTGGATCCTCGTGGTGTCCCCTGGTCGAGTCCTCCTAGTGCCATCTACTGGGCACTCTGGGTGTTACAAGTGCCTTTTTCCCAGCACAGAGATTTTGCAAAAACGAGATGAAATCAAAGAACTCAATACACCACTATGTACTTCTTCCCCCAAAGTAGAAAGGCTCTGAAACAGTTTAAGAAGAGGTTTAGGTGGGTGGCTAATGGACAAACCCAGTTCTCAATTCTAATATCAAAGACTCCATGTCCATTTCCCAAAGAGGGCTTTCAACCAGAGAACAGATAGCCGCCTGGTGCAAGAGTGACCTGGAACCAGTGGACTCCAGATAGCATCAGATTTAAACCAGAACAGTCCACATGAGCATTGCACAAAAATCTGCCAGGGTCCAGCAAACTCAGTTCACACTGGGACTCATTGCTCTGCTGCCCTTTATCAAACCTATGTCTCTCTCTCTCTTTTTTTTTACTAAAGCAATCCATAATAAAGTGTTAGTTGCTCAATTTTATCCAACTCTTTGAGACCTCATGGACTGTAGCCCAGCAGCCTCCTCTGTCCATGGAATTTCCCAGGCAAGAATACTGCAGTGGGTTGTCATGCCCTTCTCTAGGAGTTCTTCCTGACCCAGGGATCGAACCAGGTGGCCTGCACTGAGCCACCAGGGTGCTGTGTGTGTGCTGTGTGCTAAGTCACTTCAGTCGTGTTTGACTCTGCGACCCTATGGACCACAGCCGCCAGGCTCCTCTGGTCATGGGATTTCCCAGTCAAGAACAGTTGCCATGCCCTCCTCCAGGGGATCTTCCTGACCCAGGGATTGAACCTGCATCTCTTAGGTCTCCTGAATTGGCAAATGGGTTCTTTACCACTAGCACCACCAGGAAAGCCAGTGTATTTACTAGATCCTAACTTATTCTAAGTTAGGGACCTCTTCAGGATGATATATAACACAATATTGTCCTAACACAACTAAAATGTACAACTCTCTTTTGTTCCTTTAGGAGTTGTGCAGAGTTTCCATTTGACCAGCTCACCAGAGCTTACAGAATTTAATTTTTATATTTAATAGAAGTCAGTTCTCCCTACCAGTTTGCCTGGGGAGTTACAGCTTTGTATTCACTTCTGACCAACACAAGCTCTTGATACAAATACATCTGGAAACATCTTTGTATTTTCTCCACAGTTTGCAAACAAGAACTACACAATGTATTTGCCAATAGGAGCATGTACCCATCCAGTAAGGCCAAGGAAATCAACTTGTTTACCACACCCTTGCAACAAAAACATCCAACAATTCAAATTTCCCCCAAATAGTTTATGTATGAACATAAGAATAGAGTGAGGGGGAATTCCCTCCTGGTCCAGTGGTTGGGACTCTGCGTTCTCACTGCCAAGGGCCTGGGTTTGATCCCTGGTCAGGGAATTAAGATCACACAAGCCATGTGGTGGGGGGCACCCCTCGCCCCAAAAAATAGTATGAGGAAACCGGAAAGGCCTTTAACAGTTTCAATCACAACTCAGAGGTTGGAATTTTTATGACTTTAATTGAAAGTGAAGAAAAGAATTAAATAGTGATATCTGAAGTCTTTTTCTGTTCTACTTACTTGGAATGGAACAGTTTGTCTTTTTCCCCAAAATTATTTGACATTAAAAATTTTCAGGGTGTACAAGTGAAGGTGTGGGTCACTAAATATGGTGCAGAGATAAATCTTAGTGTGATGCTGTTCTCCTGGGATAATTTTCCGCAAAACTGTGAAAGGATCACACCAGGGCCACTCCTGCTTTAAAATGATATTATCATATGTAAGTCATTATTAACTAATTACACAGAGACTCCAGGGCTTCTTAATATCTACCCATCTGAGGGTTGAATTTTCCCTTTTTGGCAATTATTAATATGATTAATATTTCAACAGCAAAGTCAAGAAAGTGCATGCAGACCAACAGCTAATGGCTTATACCAATAGCTCAGAGACATCCAGCGACCTCCAAGCTGCCAAGAGTTAAGGCAGGGCGCCCACCTCTCACAAGTCCCTTCTTGTCTGGAGCATTTCTGATATCACCTACATAGGATTTGTGAGTCAGAAATTTCACTGACACATTATTTATGTACATTCAGAGCATCCTCCCCAAGGGAAGTTCTGGGGGCTGCCCCATCAGGCAGCTGGGAGGCAATCCGTCATTTTAATATGTTAAGAAATACTTATTTGTCTCACACTGATTTCTTGCCCAATAGCAACTTTTTTGGTTTACTGATAAAAACAACTGTCAAATTAAAATATCAAATAGCTTTTCACATTAGCATTTCCCTTTACAGCCTGACAATTGTACAAAGGTTCAGCTCAATTGTGAACACCTGGGATTTGACTGCTTGCTACAAAGCATGTATGTGAAATCCTTCATCAACACAGTGCTGACACTGTGAAGTGACAGGTGCGCACCAGTTAGTCATTAATAGTTACTCAGGAAGGAAGGGCCTGGCCATCCCTGGAAAGGGCCAGTCCTCCATATCAGCTTCATTTGAGCCCTACCCCGGAGACACCAAGCTCTTCCATCAGACTCCAAACCTATCCTCTATCGTGTTCGGCGCCCAGTAGACAAGGCCGGAGAGGTGCGCCCATCAGGCTGGGAAGGCCGGAGCTGAGGGCAGGGTGGGGGCAGGCAGCCTTCTCCGGGGTTATATTCAAAATGAAGACTTGAATCCAGGGTCACAGGATGAAGGCTTATTTTCAATGTTTACATATAACACAGTAATACTTTTAACCAAAAATAATGCAGCAACATGAATGTACTGTTCACAAAATAATTACAGGATTTATAAAGAAAAAAGATTAACCCCTGGTGGGATCTGCTAAGTGCATACCCATCTAAGATCATGTGACAGTGACTTCACGTGTCCAGACCTGAGACCCTGTTCAGTCACTTCCTCTTCCCCTTCTCTGCTCTGGGGGACACAGAAATACCTCCAGAGGATTTCCTGCTCCACTGGAATCCAAGTCCCGTTGGGAAGAAAGCACCCACACACAGAAAATAACAAAAGTCACAACAAACAGAAGGAAATCAAGTGCTGAGTTGTAATTAAGAGTTAAGAGCTGTAGGCATTCTAACTATAAAACCCAAAACACAGAGTGGCTAGATATACAATTAGCCAACAACATCGCAGTCATTATGCAAATCAGGAGAATAAGTCAGGGAAAGCAGGAAAGGGAAGTTGAACAGCAACCTGCAATCTTGCCATAGACACAAAAAGCCAGGAGAAATTTGTCAGTGGGAGAAAGCCAATCAACTTTCAATCTGCAAGCCACCTTTACCAGCTGGCTTTCTACAAAGATGCCAGATCCTTCCTTCACTCCAATGTGAGACCGCCCATAGAGCGCTGCCCCTGGCCACCTGAAGGGTGGCCCCAGGCTGGAGGTGGGCAGCGAGCTCTCCCCCAGCCACCCACCTTTGCCCTGTCATTTCCAACCTGCCGATTCAGCACATCTCTCAGATGGGCCTTCCTGGACTTCCTCTGTTCGTGAACACTCCCTCCCGGGCTAAGACCTTGGGCAGCAAGGTCGGGTAGTGACCGCGGGACAAAGTCAGGTTCCCCAGGCAAGAAAGGCCCAAGCTGACCCGTGGCGATGGGGTACAAATTTTACAAGGAAAAGTCAACACCTTTACGCCAGTGTTGGCACTCATGGGAAACTCATTTGTAAGGCCAGATCTGCCGTATCAGGGTGAATCATCTCTGCTCAACTTAAAGACTACTCAAGTAAAGCGGAGGTGGGAGCGAGCACGCCCGCACCTCGGGGAGGCCCTCTTTGCGGGAATCCTGGAGCCAGATCCTACCCCCTACTCCCACCCCTAATGCTGGACACAGGTCCCCAGACGCGGCCCAGTCTTGGGATTTTAATTCTCCATCCGCTCTCTGTGGACCTCAGAATACCCAACCACAGGGGAACAATGAACCCTGTAATCCGAGATCAGGCTTCCGGGAGAGGAGCCGGCTTCCCAGGATCGTCTCCAGAAACCCCAGCCGCGCTCCCCTTCCCGGCGAGTGTGCAGGGCAGGGGTCTGGGGACTTCATTCGTGGCGGTCCCCCGACCCCGAGTTGGGTAACGTCCTCGCGATTTCTCGGCCGTGGGAAGCGGAGAACACCGGCAGGGCCCCGGGCACCCTCGCTGGGGCGCAGGCCTGGGTGAGCCCGCAGGGTCTCCCCACCACCGCCAGCCCCGGCCCTCGGCGCATAGTTGAGGGATCGAGTCACACAGGAAACTCAAGGAGACGTTTGTTATGTCTGCCTGTGACGTTTGAGGGGACAAACAAGCAGGCACTCGGCCAAGCGCAACGCTGCCCCTCCTCGCCCACCGTGAACCCACATTCCCAGGAGGGAAGCGGCCCGGGCACCCGCGCGCCCGCAGAGCCTCGGAGGTAACGGCCCTCCGCTCCTGAACTCTCTCTTCAACTATTTTGCAATAATTAATTAAATCCGAGCTTTGAGCACCACAGCACTCTAGGACCCGTCCAGGCAGAAACCACAGTAACAGCAACGGCACCAAACCTTTCACATCACACACACACACACACACACCCCCAACCCCGCGCCGGAGACGCTGGGAACCCCAGCCTCACCGCGCTCGGGCCCCGGGAAGCGCCGTGGACCCCGGCGGCGCGCCCCGCCCCTCGGCGCTGGGGGCGGCCGGACGCCGAGGAGCCGCCCCCTCCGGACTTTCTCAACAGCTCCCGGGAGGAGGCGGGGTGCGGGGCGCGGTTAAAAGGCGCCGCCGGTCCAACAGGTGTCGAAGGCCCGAGCGCCCCGCGCGCCGCGCTCTCTGGACTCAGGTCGTAGCGGCGCCCCCGCCCCCGCGACCCCCGCGATCCCCGCGACTGCCTCACAGCCGCCGCGCGTTCCGCCCGTGCGCCCCGCTCACATCGGTAAGGCCGGCGCCCACTCTCGGCTGCCCCGAAAGGGAGGGGTTTGTGGGACCCCTCGGGGAGAGACCCCCGGGACCGCCAGGGGCTGTGGGACCCCTCGGAGAGGACCCTGGGACCACCAGGGACTGTGGAGCCCCTCGGAGAGGGACCCCGGGACCGCCAGGGGCTCTGGAACCCCGCGGGGAGGAACCCGGGTCCCCAGGCTGCACCCGGCGCGCTCTGAGGCCCCGCGCCCCGGCCAGTGGCCACAGCGGCGCTGGGCGCCGGGCGAGAGGCGGTCGCGAACCTGTGGCCGGAGTTCCTTGGGCCGAGGGTGCTGCGCAGCGCGCGGTCCAGAGGGAGCGGGGCCGGGAGCGGACAGGTGCGCGGACTCGGCCAGGGTGTTCGCGGCTCCTCCGGGAAAGGCTGGCGCGGCCGCCGGGCTCTTCACCTGGAGCCTCCGGTCGCCGGAGGTTTCGCTCAGAAAGAAAACGCGGTCACGGGCGTGAAGCGGAAGCTCAACCTGCAGGAAGGTGATCTTCCGCGGCCGAGCGGGAGCCCAGCGGCTGGCGTGGCCTCTTTCCCTCCCCGAGCTCGAGTTCCGAGCTGGCCTTCCAGGCGCAGTCGTGGGGGCGGCTTTCGGCGCGCCGGTTACACACGGGGAGCCGTACTTCGGGGCTCCCCCGCCTGCCGGAGCCCAGGCCTCATCGTCCTCCCGCATCCTAAGAGCTGACCCCCGCGCCCCCCATCTCTAGATGCGGTGATAGCCGAGTCCCCATCCCCTCTTTGAGTCGGGGGCGGGGTCTGTGGAGACAAGGACCACCACTCAAAAAGTGAGGGTTGAGGAATTAACGGGTGAAGGACTCTTGGTGACCTTTCTACAACCTGCGCTTCACCCAGCAGCGCCGCCCACCCCCACCCCCCACCCCCGCCACAATGTCGCCCCTCCGCCCACCGGGCAGGTGGTGTGGACAGGTCAGGAAGGGCAGGGGTCAGCGCCGGGATGAATGTTGAGAATGCTTTTGTCCGGCCTGGTCACCTGGCCAGCTCTCCTCTCATGTCACCCTGTCCCATGGGTTCAAACTTTAATTAGCTCCTCTACCTCAGGGATCTTTGGACAGGAAGCTGTCGCCCAACCAAGAGCTTTTACAAAAGGACAAGGATGGAGGGTTTACTTCCCACTGTGTTTTCTGAACATCAGCCGCTGGTTGACTGGTTAGAGGAATGTGGGTCCTGGGCTGGCACCCACCCCACCCGGAATCTTTAGCCAGATGCACTGATACAAGTCAGACGGGCTGTTTCAGAGAGTGTCCTGTTGGCCCTTAGTAAGTGAGGCCGAGAAGTGGAGGGTCTGATTTCACAGGGACTGTGGTCACGATGCTGGCCAGGACGGGCCAGCTCAGAGGAACCCAAGGCCTCCAGGCCATCTGTTTTCAGGGTCAGGGCTGAGCCTTTTCCAGGTGACGTTTCCCTCTTTCAAGCCAAGCTGCCCAAGTGTCTCAGTGCTCATAGCTCTCCTGTCCTGACTTTCTTTTGTCTGGGCTGCCTCCTCTGAAGGAGTGGCCATGGATGGTTTCAGCCAGGCCTGGGTGCCCCAACCAGTGCCCCATAGGCCGCGGGATGATCAGACTGCCCCCCCACCCTGGCTGCTCGGGAAGTCCAGCGGGAAACAGGACCCGACTTGCTCAGAATAAGGAGAACACTAAGCTTTTAAGCAAGAAGAAGCACTGAGAACCAGTTCGGAAGGTGTAGACACAGATTACTCATCAGATTGTAGAGGGTGGAGCCTTGTTATAAGAGGCTTGATTGAGACAGACGGGTGTGACTGCACGTAAATGAAGACAGTTCATACCCTGCGATGAGAAGGCCACCGGCTCCTGGAGGCAAATGCTCCCCAGGTCCTCTCCAGCAGGCAGCACATCACCCCGCAGCATCCACATTGACCCTCAATACCATGAGGGTGCCTGCGACGGCTAGTCCCTGGGGACTCACTGAGTTAAGCTTTCATTTATTTTCTTACAATGCACCTCTTTAGAAGCATGTCTAAATTAAAACCACAGCCACAATAAACATGCACCATCTGAACAGTTTTCAAACCGGAGTACTGACTGACTGGTCGGTCCCAGCAGGACAACAAGGACCCCAGCCCGCACACAGAGCGCACATAGAAACCCAGGCACACACTGGCTCTTCCCTGAGGAAGGACTGTTTCTAACTGGCTCCCTTTTGTACAGGAAAAGGAAGTGAAGCCCATTGGGAAATGTTAAACATGAATTTTACCCTTGGGGACAGTCATTTCGCCACCTCATCCCATGTCCAGAAAACTGAAATAAATTAAGGAAGGAGGTGCTGTGGGGAGACATGGCCTCTTGGCCTTGAAGGCGAGGTCGGCCCCAGCAGGCACGAGCCCAGAGTACCATCCAGAGCTAGAGGCCAGCAATCACTTGGGGGTGCTGAATGCCACTGGAGGGTCAGGGAGACCCGAACGGGGGGTGTCTGCAGAGGGTTTGGTCAGCATATCCAGGGCCCTGGGTCAGTGGGCACATTTGCTGGGGTGCTCCCTCCCCACCCCACGAGTTGATTGTGCTGAAGGCTGGGTGCATTACTGGGGTGTGTACACCCCTGTTTACTAAAGAACAGAGAACAAGTCCACAGTCAACTGCCTGCTGCACAGCAAACCCCATGGCAAGCCTGGTTGCTCTTGTTTCCCCTTGTTGAGGGAGGCTGTGTAAGAACTGGCCCTTTGAGATGGCTCGTGCTCATGGGCCAGCCCCCCACACGCTCGTTCCACACATTCACCCCGTGTTGCGCTGTATCACTCTCTTTTTCAGCACAAGCCGCCCAAACGAGACGATGGACTGGAGTGCACTGCAGACGATCCTGGGGGGTGTGAACAAGCACTCCACCAGCATCGGCAAGATCTGGCTCACCGTCCTCTTCATCTTCCGAATCATGATCTTGGTGGTAGCCGCCAAGGAGGTGTGGGGGGACGAGCAGGCCGACTTCATGTGCAACACCCTGCAGCCTGGGTGCAAGAATGTGTGCTACGACCACTACTTCCCCATCTCACACATCCGGCTCTGGGCACTGCAGCTCATCTTCGTGTCCACGCCCGCCCTGCTGGTGGCCATGCACGTGGCCTACTACAGGCACGAGAAGAAGCGCAAGTTCATCAGAGGAGAGATAAAGACCGAGTTCAAGGACATCGAAGAGATCAAGAACCAGAAGGTCCGGATCGAGGGGTCTCTGTGGTGGACCTACACGGGCAGCATCTTCTTCCGTGTCATCTTCGAGGCTGCCTTCATGTATGTCTTCTACGTCATGTATGATGGCTTCGCCATGCAGCGCCTGGTGAAGTGCAATGCCTGGCCCTGCCCCAACACGGTGGACTGCTTCGTGTCCAGGCCCACAGAGAAGACCGTCTTCACGGTCTTCATGATCGCAGTGTCTGGAATTTGCATCCTGCTCAATGTCACTGAGCTGTGTTACTTGCTGATTCGATTTTGTTCCGGAAAGTCAAAAAAACCAGTGTAACCATAGTGGTCGCCGGGTTTAGATAAAAGAGGAGTGCGATCTGTGCTCGGCCGTGGGGCACAGTCAGCCGAGGCCCCCCGCCCCCGCCCTGGGTACAGCTCGGCTTTAGGGCCACCTTTGACCCCCTCCCCAGTAGATCGCACATGCAACCCCAGACGCCTCTAGAGGCTGTGCCCCCCACCCCACCCTTGCAAGTGTCCCATTGAAGGCAGACTCAGAGCCTCTGCCACTTTTCTCTGAAACTGGTCCTCGTGGGGCCAAGCTGGCCATGGTGGCCATGCCTATTTAGACAAAGGACATGGTGTTTGTCTCCGTTTCTTTGAGGAAAGGAGAGAAACACCAGGGCCTGAAGAGCACAGGGTCTGGTTGATCCACTTAGGGCCCTCTTTGCCATTTTCCCTGCATTAAAGATGAACACAGAGAATCTTGGTTCTTTTATTTGCTTTGACGTTTCAGTCTTCAACAGTGGACGCACTCCCTAATGGTTCAAACACTGTTACACATTTTTTAAGTGAAAATTTAACATATGACGTGCTCTTTTGATCTGCAAGGAACCATTCATTATAGGTTCCTCTTATTTCAAAGGCTCAGATTATGATATGTAAACGGGGTATAATTAGATGCTCTTGTTGAATTTAACTATGTCCTTTCAGGTGTGAGTGGTTTGCACTGCCCCCAAGAGGCTGTCCATTGTGTGACGTGTGGTGTGTGCTACAGGAACACATTTCAGCTTCCCTCAGTGAAACAAACTAGGGCTTCTAATAGTTGGCGATGGCTTCTAATAGCAAACAGCCTCATTTCAAAAGCTTAGATGTGATTTTGCATGAGGAATGAAGACTTTATATACCATGAGTTACTACCAACGGTGGGGTGGTTCAAGACACCCTGAGCTTCCTTACGATGGTGCCTTTTCCACTCCCATGGGTAGAATGCTGACTTATAGAGATTGCTTGGGACTGTTTTATTGCCACAGTATGATTTAATGGTGCAGAAGAAAATGGCAAATTGAGGGGGAAGGGGCAGTAACTGTTTCTAAAAAGATGTAAAAACTAGACTCTAAATTCTGACAATTAAAAATGAGTTTCATCTACTTCAAAGGTTTGTTCACTTCCCTTTTCAGCATCCAGGCTTTCAAAGTGAAAATAGATTTAATAGAAATTTTTTAAAAAGTAGAAACTAGGGTTTAGATAACTATTTAGCAGTTCTATAAGACAGACAGAATCCTAATATTTTCATGATGCTTGACATGGTTTCAAAAAAATGGTACTCAGTATACTTCAATGAGAGTAAATACTTTCCTGTTGCCAAGAATAGCTTTATAAAAACATTTTGTAATAATACATAATAGTTTTGATTACATACCTGTAATTAAAATAATTTTGTAACATCGCATATATCATTTAAATATTAAAATATAATTGATTCATATAATGGTTATTTTAAATCTATTACAGAATGTGTGCTAAGTAGCTTCAATCACGTCCAACTCTTTGCAACCCCATGGACTGTGGCTCTCCAAGATCCTCTGTCCGTGGGATTCTCTAGGCAAGAACACTGGAGTGGGTCGCCATGCCCTCCTCCAGGGATCTTCCCGACCCAGGGATGTTCAACCTGAATCTCATGTCTCCTGTATTGGCTGGCAGGTTCTTTATCACTAGCACCACCTGGGAAGCCCTTGGAATAGAATAGAATAGTAGCTTCTAATTTCATCTATAGCTGGTTATGTGAAAATTTCATAATACTAAATGGGTAAGTTACCACTGTGTCTGTCTGAGACTCTGGGATCCTTCCGCTCCAGTTACAGAAAAGCCTGTGTCACCAGAAGGACAGTTGGGAAAGGATAAAGAAGGGTTATTCCTGCCCCATGCTCACCACTAGCGGGTTCCTGAGAAACATGCACATTGTGGGTGTGGACAGGCTTTGCTGCTTGGAGGACGCTGAGCTGGGGTCACGTGATCAGGTTGGCTCCTAGAAGAATCATTTAAAGATGTTAAAATGTTATTCACAGTCAAGGTTGGCTGAGGCATGAAAAAATTCCATCAGGTGTCTTTTCTATGGGGTTTTCTATGGGGTTTCATGTCCATTTTTGTGCAACCAAACTGGTCTTATCACCTGCCTTCTGTTCCCGGAGCACCTTCCAGTCCGTGCGTGTGGCCTGCTGCCCAGCGCACTCCTGGGATGCAGAAACACCCAAGGTGGTCGGAGACCTCCTCCAGGGACCTGAAAGCACTTTACACATTGGTAATTACAAGTGTGTTTATGGGCAACCATATGCCCCTTTGTTGTTTAGTCTCTAAGTCATGTCCAGCTCTTTGTGACCCCCTGGAATGTAGCCTTCCAAGGCTCCTCTGTCCATGAGATTCTCCAGGCAAAAATACTGGAGTGGGTGGCCATTTCCTTCTCCTGGGGATCTTCCCGACCCACGGATTGAATCCATGTCTCCTGCCCATTAGCAGGCAGATTCTTTACCACTGAGCCACCTGGGAAGCCCATACAGTTTGTAGGTGGGTTTAGAAGGACAAAAAGCAGTCACTTTTCCTCCAGATGATAGACAAGGGATAAGAAATGGTCCCTGGCCACCTTCCAGGCTACCCTCCACACAGCCTGTTACAGGAACACATGACTTTTTAAATAGATGCACTCACAAGCTATGAAGATTATGATTCTTGGGTATTAAAAGACTGGGTCAAAATAATTACAGACGACTACTGACCGCTTTTAAGAATTTGCAGACAGGTTTGGCCGCATGCCTGAAAATTAGAGCTTGAACTCTAAAAACGATCATCCTAATATATATCTCAAGCCACTCATTTATAATTTGTTGTAGGTGAAAAAAAGCTCTGCTTTTGTATTATTTGTGAAGAGTCCACCCAAGTTCCCTGTGTCAGGTTGGCCACACCAAGCCCATAAGAGGCAGTGGGAACAGCCTAGCTGCTAAGGCTTTCTTGTTCGGGGTTTATTAGGACACCCGACTCTTCCATGCATGGGCAGCTGTGGGCAGCTAAATCTGGGTTGAATCAGGAAGACGAAGGTGGGAATCTGGGGGTGGCCAGGGCCTGAGCGGTCCCTCATGCCGTCCCTGGCCTCAGGGAAGGGACTGGGGAGAGGCAGGGCACTGAGGGGTCGGTCGTGGGTACAGGGAGCTCACTTATTTGTCAGACCTGGTTCCTCATCTTAAAGTGCCAGCTGAACAGTACCCGAGGGTCACAGAAACCCAGTAAGATAATTTACATCAAAGTGTCCACACAGCAAAGCGCTAAGTGATATACACTTGTCTCTGTTTTCCACCAGGTGGATCCCAGGCTGGGGAATGGATGGATGGGGTTCTAGAAAGAACGACCCTCCCAAAGCTTGGGGAAACCGTCTGTTTACTCAAAACCTGAAATAAGTACAATTTGGGGGGCAGGGGGTGGAGTGGCTGAGACCACCGAGAAAGGGAGGAGAGGCTCTGTTACCCTGCACCTGAAGAAAGACCTCAAAAGAAAAAAGCTTTGTTTCACATTGTTAGGGTCACTTCACATCTCCTTGCGAGTTACCAAGTGCTCCTGAGCTGCCCAGCAATGCCCCAGGGGTGGCCACGCCTCCTCCTGTTGGGGCACAGCTCAGGGCAGAAGCGCTGCGGGGGCGGGTGGGAGGCAATTCTGGAGCTAGGGGGGTTACTTCCGGAAGCTGGCAGCCCTTTCACCCCGCACCGGCAGGGCTGAGGGGCCCCCTCTGGTGACACCACCTTCCATTCCTGCCTGTGGCTAATGATATTATTTACTCAGCCAAGATTTACAGAGTGCCCGCTGAGCACCAGGAACTGTTAGGCAACAGGACTGGGAGCAAACAAAATACCAACAAATACCTGAAGATGAGTGCAGTGGAGAGAAATAAACGGGAAAGAGGCGGTGCCAGGGGCCAGATGGCCAAGGGGAGGCCTCTGGGCTGGGGTGACGCCTCCTCCAGGACACCTGCTTCCAGCATCTGTCCTGCCCTCTGCTGGACCCAGAGGAATCTGTCCGCCTCTCAGGAACCTCCCATCACCAAGAACAAGTCCAAGTTCATCCCTAACTTCATTCTCCAGCCACATGGGTCCGCGTTCCCGTTAGCAGCTTCTGACTCGTTTATTCATCACGATGAAGCAGCTCCTGTGCCCGGATCCACCAGGTCCAGGCAGAGAAGGAAAAAGACAGGCCTCGCCCTGACCTCTGCCGTGGAACCCCAGTTAGTCCCCCCCAGGTCCAGCAGCAGGAGCTCCTCACAGCCCTCTGAGCACAGACAGCCCGGCCACAGACACAGCCTGTGGCTAAAGCGGAGGGATCTCGAGTCTGCTTTTTAACAGCCGCCCCATCTTTCCTCATGATCAATCAAAAAGGCCAGTAATGTGATGTATGAGATTGTGGAATTAATATAGAAGTACACTGGCTTTGAGATTAAATACAGAAGCAAAGTCCAGGTGCAGGTCTCCTCTACGGCCCTACTCGATGTCCGTATTAACCCCTGGATGCAGACCTGCCCCAGAGCACCGCAGATATTTACACACAAACCCGCAGAGACGCACACGGCCATGTTAGTCTGCTTTTCTTACGTCATTTTCCCTGTGATGGTGTCTCACTCAGTAATACGCCCCGGAACTCTCTCCAGGTCTGTGTGTAGCTCTAACGTGGGCTTTTTTTACAGAGGAGCAATGTTCAGAGCAGTAATTGTGCCTTGTTAGTGCCAGCTGTCACACTGTTCCAGTTTTTCACGAAGAGTAACCCCCCTTCCCTGCTCCCCGCCACCTCCATCTCCTTTCAAACTACACTTCCCCTTTGTAGCAAGCGCCGCGTGGATTTTCAAGCCTAACTCAGGGCTTCGCCTTTTCCTGAGTGGATTCCAACCTGCTGACATGGCCTATCCCTCGGCTCCATTAGACCCTCTGTGGCCCCATATTCAGTTTATATGAATATGTCATGTCGGAAGCAATTCCTTCCAACTTCATGTCACCTCTCAGTTTAACGCGCCTAAGGCCATTTCAGCCAGTAAAAATGTTGACTGTGGAATGCCTCCAGACTCTTCCTTTGCGCTCCACCACAGTTCATTTACCAGCAGGATTTGAGTTAGGAGTTTTCCAGGTAAATGTACTTAGCTGCCTCTGGTTCGCACGTTTTCTTCTTAAGAGTAAGGATATTATGACAGACTGGGCAAATGGCCTGAGTGCGTTTACGAATCTGGTGTGCTCTCTAAGGACACACTCACCGAGGTCCCCGCAGGTGGGGGGTACTGATAAACACAGAGATGGTTCCAGAAGCAATCATGGTGTGGAGGGCAGGTGTGTCCAAACAGAACAGCAATGTGCTGGGGGTGACGGGCACACCAAGCACCACAGGAGAGACCTGGGCCAGAAATGGTTTCTTTGGGGCCTAAAGGAGCACAAAGTAAACAGTGGAAGATGCAGCCTTTGGCCAGGAAGGGAGACAGTGTTCAGCCTGGCATTCTTCCTTTTCTTTGAGATGCTGCATGACTTATCAAGGCCTCTTTCTACCACTTGGTGTTATGACTGGCCCGCCAGTTTCTGGGGAGCCCAGTATTTTGAAGTCTTACCATCCAGGACCGTAAATGCTCTGCTGAGATTATTTCTTATTCAGGACTCATCTATGGGACAGGGAAGTCTCGTATTTAAAATGTTTTTTAAACCATCATCTAATATTAACACAGCAGCTCTAAATATTCAGTGTTATTTGGTCTTAATTCCGTTATAGATGGGAAAATCACCTAATAACATTCCACTCAAAATTTTCAGGCACTTTATCAATTGTGATATTTACACAATTAATATTTATAAGACATAAAAAGTGGTTTGGGGCAATTGTGACTCACAAGAACTCAATAAAGCATTAATTTTTCTCATTTGCCCTGATTTTTCCAAAAGAAACAGATCTCAGTGTTAACAGATGTGTGTTTGCTTGTGTTCATAGCAGCTTTATTCACACTTGCAAAAACTAGAAGCACTACAGGTGTCCATCGACAGATGAACAGATTTTTTAAAATGTGGCTCACATACACAACAAAATATTATTCAGCCTGAAAAAAAAAAAAAAAAGGAAATTATGACACAGGCTACCACATGGGTGAAACCTGACATTATGCTCAGTGAAATAAATCAAACACAAAAGGACAAATACTGTAGGATTCCACTTCCATGGGGCCCCCAGATTAGTCACATTCACGGAGATAGAAGGATGGCTTCCACGGTCTCGGGTGGGTCAAAGGAGCACAACTAATAGGCAGAGGGTCTCAGCTTGGGAGGACGAAAAGTTTCTGGAGCTGGTGCTGGGGATGGTCTCACAGTGATGTGAGTGTGCTTCAAAGTGCACACACAAAATGGCTAATACAGTGAGTTTTATGTCATGTATATTTTACTGTAATTTTTTAATATGTCTTTTCTCAACGCAAGAGACAATGGATTGTCTTCATACAAGACACTGCTGGTGATCATAAGCACTAAGAAGAGTTCTGAGCTCAGACATACCTTAAACACTGCAAACGTCTCCAAACCAGTTTATTGGTGCTATAACGCTCCCAAATAACTCCCTAAGCCTGTAGATTAGATGTAAGCACGACGCAAACACAGGTCTGAGCATGGAGCCTTTCTGCCCCACAGAGAGCACTCCTTTTCAAGTCCAGTCAGGTCGTCCAGAGAAGAAGCCCCATGTTCAGGCACAGGGGGGGCTTCTCCTCACCTCGGAAGTGTGCACCGTGGTCTCCGCTGCCTGTGTCAGGAGAATATTGCAAACAGAGCGACTCCCAGGATGGAGATGAAAGGCAGAGGAAATGCCCGTGGCCAGGTTGTGAGAGGTCACACACATCCCGGCCCCGGGAGGTGGAGCACATTTGCGTCCCTGCAGTGACTGCCTGGGCTTCATTTCTGCCCCAGACATATGCAGGACCATCTGTGACACTCACACAAGTCTAGAAACACGTAGGCGAAGAGTTTGCTCCTGAGGGTCAGCGCAGCTTTTACTCACAAAAAGAATTTGATGGGCTTTTTGTTCTCAAGTATCATGACTACCTTTGCATTTCTGAAAACATACACAAAGCTCCCAGAACAGCAAACAGAGCCATCATCTTTACAAGAAGCAGAAAATGGACATCTCTGTGGTTGTCGTCCTTTTTTAAAAAGTGATTTATTTCTGTTTTGTCAGGACAGGAAAGTCCTTCTGTTTACTGCCTGTGAGGTGGTGAGGCAGAGCTGAGCTGCTGTGTGTTTTGCTGCCTCGGCGCCATCCTGAGCGGCCAGGAGATCAGAGGCGTGGGGGGTGGCGGCGTAGGGGGACCCCAGCCCCTCATGCGCTCAGACCTTGGACAGCAGGGGCAGAGCCCCCGTGATCTTTCTGTCCTGACCTGCCCATGCCTCCCGTGTGCCCTGAGATGAGACCCTAAGGAATTGAACAAAATTCCAGTCTTTTGTTTGAATCGACCAGCCCCGCCCTACCCCCAGACCCTAATAAAGGGCACCCAGGTCCTGCTTCCCCTCCCCACTCTTCTATCTGCACCTGTGTCAACCCATCCTCCCAGTTTGTCCTCCAGGACCCTCAAGTCCTCAGTTCAGTTCAGTCGCTCAGTCGTGTCCGACTCTGCAACCCCATGAATCGCAGCATGCCAGGCCTCCCTGTCCATCACCAACTCCCGGAGTTCATTCAGACTCAGGTCCATCGAGTCAGTGATGCCATCCAGCCATCTCATCCTCTGTCGTCCCCTTCTCCTGCCCCCAATCCCTCCCAGCATCAGAGTCTTTTCCAATGAGTCAACTCTTCGCATGAGGTGGCCAAAGTACTGGAGTTTCAGCTTTAGCATCATTCCTTCCAAAGAAATCACAGGGCTGGTCTCCTTAAGAATGGATTGGTTGGATCTCTTTGCAGTCCAGGGGATTCTCAAGAGTCTTCTCCAACACCACGGTTCAAAAGCATCAATTCTTTGGCGCTCAGCCTTCTTTACATTCCAACTCTCACACCCATACATGACCACTGGAAAAACCATAGCCTTGACTAGACGGACCTTAGTCGGCAAAGTAATGTCTCTGCTTTTGAATATGCTATCTAGGTTGGTCATAACTTTTCTTCCAAAGAGTAAGCGTCTTTTAATTTCATGGCTGCAATCACCATCAAGTCCTCAGCTTCTCTTAACTCCCAGGTCACTGTCCAGACTGCGTGCACTGCTCCACCGGGGCTCAGAGCAGAGGGTGGAGACGTGGTCCCGTCGGAAGGAGGGGAAGAGACCTGAACTGGCGGATGTTCAGCACTTGGACGTCCATGCTCAGGAAAGCCCAGAGGCCCACGAGGAAACCCAGCTGACCCCAGGGATGAAGAGGGAACAGTTCTAGACTCATCCAGGCTGGCTCCACACGGCTCTCCTTGCAGAAGGAGAAAGGACTGCTCACCTCCTCACAGCCGGGGACAGCGCCGGAGGGAGCAGGCGAGTGGTGCCCCCAGGACAGAGGCGGCAGTGGGCTGGCCAGGCCTTGGAGCCCTTCAGTCAGAGAGGACAGCGCTGGGAAGGGAATGGCGCTCACTCACAGATTCTAAGACAAAAAGTTCCTTGGTTCTTTCGCATTTGACCATCCCTGAAACAGAGAGCTGTGTCCTACCACTGGCAACATCTCAGCATCATGACTGAGCCTTTATTCTAGTGGAAGAAAGCAGAGGGATCCCTGCCTCTCAAAACTTCACTTTATGTGGCTTTGCTTTTACCAAAGACCTGCCTTCGTGCCCATTTACCATCGGCTGTGCTTTGAGGTCAATGGAGCTCAGCGTGTGTGCTGGTGAGGTGACTGTTCAGTGGCCATCGTGTTGGACCTCGAGTTTCCAGGACACAGTGACCAGCTCAGCCTGTGGCCGCGCCCCCAGCCTGGTGGATGTCTTGCCAGGCCCCTGGCAGATGGGTGGCAGGTCCTTCACGGGGAGCAGACAGTCCTCTCCGCTTCCACCAGAGCTCAGAGTCCCTGCGACGGTGCTGCCTGCACTAAGCACTTGCTGAGTGAACGGCGTTCAAGCTGGATGGAGACCATCTACCCCCGACGGGCCTGTGCTCATTGAGAGAAAGGAAAGGATTAAACATGCCTCATTCTTCTCGGGGGACAAGTGCTGGCAAGAGTGTACACGGCCTGTGTGTTCTCTTCCTTGGCCAACAGCCAGCCCAGCCTCTGGAAAGAGAGTGCTGCTTCCTGAAACCTGCACACATGATCTTTCCTGTCGCCCTTGTGGCAACACTCTGCCTCGGGGACGTTACACGGGAATCACTTGAAAGCAGTGTCAGTGTTTTTTTCTTCTCCAGAGGGTTGGTGATATGAAGACAATGACACATCCGTATACTCCCGGCAACTGCAAGCCACTTACAAACACGTTCCCACACATCAAGTGAAATGGATCTGGAACACGCAGAAAAGTAAGTCTGTCCCCATGTGTGGGCACATGGGACTCCTGGTCTGGGCGCCTCGGTGTGCATGCTCAGGGCAGGGGTCAGGCCAGGTGCCCAGCATCCCTTCAGCCTCTGCCCTGCTGGCCCCCAGGGGGCCATGGAGGAACAGAAAGGAGAAAGGATGTAATAGGGTGTCCTGTGTCTGCCTGTTCACTCAGAACTGACCTGTGACACTTAGTCCCCAGTTGCTTCTTTCAGCAACTTTCTGAGGACTTCACTAATCATAGATGCACCTCTGGTCACTCTAAGGACCTTTCTCCGAGAACAGGAATCATGACGTGCAGACCAGTGTTTCTCAGACTATCTGCAGTGAAAGATTGTTTTTTCCCCTTCATCTCTTGGGGACCGATACTCTTGTAAATTACAATATAAATGTCACAGCAATGATGATAAATTGCAGGAAAAGTTTCCAAGTACTAATAATAAGAGCCATTTGGAGGCGGCAGCTGTGTACTGTATTAGACTATTTCATACACGGGCCACCTGGATTCATCTTCAAAACAATCCCACAGGGATTTCCCTGGTGGCACAGAGAATCCACCTACCAGTGCAGGGGACATGAGTTCAATCCCTCATCTGAGAAGACTCTACATGCCATGGGACAACAAGCCTGTGCACCACAACTACTGAGCCCATGCTGCAACTAAGATGCAAGGCGGCCAAATAAATTAATTAATCAAGGGGAAAAAAATCTGTCCTCTTAAAGAAAACTACAGACTACATAGATGCTATTTCATGTCGTTTTGGGCAAGTGAACCTTAACGAATGGGGAGCCGATGAGGGTCAGGTCTATGATTTGAGCTTAGACATCCTCTCAGTTATCTGAAGAACATACTTAGCTCTTTTCTGATCATCACTGCTGAGGGTAGGGACGCTGTCAGCTGGGAAGGGGGGCTTGCTCACCCACCTCTGCTCATTCCCATCACAGGTGTGGGGTGTGGAAGGGGAGTCGTCCACCCCGAGGAGTCAGGGGAGGGAAACAAGAATGACACGTTAGGCAAAAGTAAAATTAAAATGAGAGGGTGACAAAGAAGAAAATGTATCCAGTAGAAGTCAAGAAGGAAACAAGTAGAAAGCAGTTGAAACAGGTGATCAGTGAAAAAAAGTCCTGTTAATCAAGAGCCTGGCTGCAGTGGAGCCGAGCCTCAGACGCTGCTATCTCCCCAAAGCACCCCAGGGCAGAGGCTGCATCAGGAGCTGTCTCAGGGGGCCCAGGGCGGCCACTGCTCTTCTGGCCCCTCTCACTCTGTGCCCTGGACGCTCGGTCTCAGAGGACCCCAGGCTCCCAGCGGATGAGGAAGCCCCCCGCCTCCTGCCCTTACACAAGATGGCTCAGATGTCCTTCTGACAAATGTCCAGTCAGCTAGGGCACCTAGTAGGTTTTATTTAACACACTGACACACCGAGCTGGTATCCAGCCTTGATGGGATCTGAACTCATTCCTCCGTTGTGGAAGGCTGTCCTTCTCACCTCTCCACAGGCGCAGTCCCGGCACCTTTCACTGCGTCCTTCCTTTCACTGTGTCCTTCCTGCCCCCCCAACCTGACCCTGCAGGGCTTCAAGCAGCGGGAACCACCCCCTTCTAGGACTCCAGGCACTTGTGATGGATTGAAGCAAAATCCGTTTTCTTTCCTTGGTGGCTCAGACGGTAAAGAATCTGCCTGCAATGCAGAAGACACAGGAGACACAGGTTCAATCCCTGGGTTAAGATCCCCTGGAGGATGGCATGGCAACCCACTCCAGTATTCTTTGTTTTTCAATTTATTTTTTTATTGAAGGATAATTGCTTTACAGAATTTTGTTGTTTTCTGTCAAACCTCAACATGAATCAGCCATAGGTATACATATATCTGCTCCCTTTTGAACCTCCTCCCCCATCTCCCTCCCCATCCCACCTCTCTAGGTTGATACAGAGTCCCTGTTTGAGTTTCCTGAGTCATAACAGCAAATTCCTGTTGCCTATCTATTTTATGGTTCCAAGTTGGAAAAGGAGTATGTCAAGGCTGTATATTGTCACCCTGCTTATATAACTTATATGCAGAGGACATCATGAGAAACGCTGGGCTGGAGGAAGCACAAGCTGGAACCAAGATTGCCGGGAGAAATATCAATAACCTCAGATATGCAGATGACACCACCCTTATGGCAGAAAGTGAAGAAGAACTAAAGAGCCTCTTGATGAAAGTGAAAAAGGAGAGTGAAAAAGTTGGCTTAAAGCTCAACATTCAGAAAACAAAGATCATGGCATCTGGTCCCATCACTTCATGGCAAATAGATGGAGAAACAGTGGAAATAGTGGCTGACTTAATTATTCTGGGCTCCAAAATCACTGCAGATGGTGATTGCAGCCATGAAATTAAAAGACACTTACTCCTTGGAAGGAAAGTTATGACCAACCTAAACAGCATATTAAAAAGCAGAGACATTACTTTGTCAACAAAGATCTGTCTAGTCAAGGCTATGGTTTTTCCAGTGGTCATGTATGGATGTGAGAGTTGGACTATAAAGAAAGCTGAACACAGAAGAATTGATGCTTTTGAACTGTGGTGTTGGAGAAGACTCTTGAGAGGGCCTTGGACTGCAAGGAGATCCAACCAGTCCATCCTAAAGGAGATCAGTCATGGGTGTTCATTGGAAGGACTGATGTTGAAGCTGAAACTCCAATATTTTGGCCACCTGATGCGAAGAGCTGGCTCATTTGAAAAGACCCTGACCCTAGGAAAGATTGAGTGCAGGAGGAGAAGAGGATGACAGAGGATGAGATGGTTGGATGGCATCACTGACTCAATGGACATGGGCTTGGGTGAACTCCGGGTGTTGGTGATGGACAGGGAGGCCTGGTGTGCTGCGGTTCCTGGGGTCGCAAAGAGTCAGACACGACTGAGCGACTAAACTGAACTGAACTGAATGTAAGTTTCCATGTTACTCTTTCCATACATCTCACCGTCTCCTCCCCTCTCCCCCTCTCCCCATGTCCGTAAGTCTATTTTCTATGCCTGTTTCTCCATAGCTGCCCAGTAAATAAATTCTTCAGAACCATTTTTCTTGATTCCATATACATGTATTAGAATACCATATTTATCTTTCTCATTCTGACTCACTTCATTCTGTATAATAGGTTCATCCACCTCATCAGAACTGACTCAAATACGTTTCTTTTTATGGCTGAGTAATATTCCATTGTGTATATGTACCACAACTTCTTTATCTATTCATCTGTCGATGGGTATCTAGGTTGATTCCATGTTCTGAATAATGCTGCAATGAACAATGAGATACATGTGTCTTTTTCAACCCTGGTTTCCTCAGGGTATATGCCTAGGAGTGGGATTGCTGGGTCATATGGTGGTTTTATTGCTAATTTTTAAAGAAATCTCCATACCATCTTCTGTAGTGGCTATATCAGTTTACATTCCCACCAACAGTGCAAGAGCATTTACTTTTCTCCACACCCTCTCCAGCATTTAATGTTTTTAGACTTTTTGATGATGGCCATTCTGACTGATGTGAGGTGATATCTCATTGTGATTTTGATTTGTATTTCTCTAATAATGAGCAATGCTGAGCATCTTTTCATGTGTTTGTTAGCCATCTGTATGTCTTCTTTGGAGAGATGTCTGTTTAGGTCTTTTTCCCACTTTTTGATTGGGTTGTTTGTTTTCCTAGTATTGCTAGGAAATATTAGTATTGCTAGTATTTCCTAGTATGAGCTGCTTGTATATTTTGGAAATTAATCCTTTGTCAGTTGTTTCATTTGCTATTATTTTCTCCCATTCTGAGGGTTGTCTTTTCACCTTGCTTATAGTTTCCTTTGCTATGCAAAAGCTTTTAAGTTTAATCAGGTCTCACTTTACTTTTGTTTTTATTTCTATTACTCTAGGAGGTGGGTCACAGAGGATCTTGCTTTGATTTATGTCATCAAGTGTTCTGCCTATGTTTTCCTTTAAGAGTTTTATAGTTTCTGGTCTTACATCTAGGTCTTCAATCCATTTTGAGTTTATCTTTGTATATGGTGTTAGGAGGTATTCTCATTTCATTCTTTTACATGTAGCTGTCCAGTTTCCCAGCACCATTTACTGAAGAGGCTGTCTTTGCTCCATTGTATATTCTTGCTTCCTTTGTCAAAAATAAGGTACCCATAGGTGCATGGGTTTATCTCTGGACTCTCTATCTTGTTCCATTGGTCTATATTTCTGTTTTTGTGCCGGGACCATACTGTCTTGGTGACTGTAGCTTTATAGTATAATCTGAAGTCAGGAAGCTTGATTCCTCCAGCTCCACTCTTTTTTCTCAAGACTGCTTTGGCTATTCAGGGTCTTTTGTGCTTTCATATGAATTGTGAACTTTTTTGTTCTAGTTCTGTGAAAAATGCCATTGGTAATTTGATAGGGATCACATTGAATCTGTACATTGCATTTGGTAATATAGTCATTTTTGCAATATTGATTCTTCCTACGCAGAGACATTACTTTGCCGACTAAGGTCTGTCTAGTCAAGGCTATGGTTTTTCCTGTGGTCATGTATGGATGTGAGAGTTGGACTGTGAAGAAGGCTGAGCACCGAAGAATTGATGCTTTTGAGCTGTGGTGTTGGAGAAGACTGTTGAGAGTCCCTTGGACTGCAAGGAGATCCAACCAGTCCATTCTGAAGGAGACCAGCCCTGTGATTTCTTTGGAAGGAATGATGCTAAAGCTGAAACTCCAGTACTTTGGCCACCTCATGCGAAGAGTTGACTCATTGGAAAAGACTCTGATGCTGGAAAGGATTGGGGGCAGGAGGAGAAGGGGACGACAGAGGATGAGATGGCTGGATGGCATCACGGACTCGATGGACGTGAGTCTGAGTGAACTCCGGGAGTTGGTGATTGACAGGGAGGCCTGGTGTGCTGCAATTCATGGGGTTGCAAAGAGTCGGACACGACTGAGTGACTGAACTGAACCCAGAAACATGGAATATCTCTCCATCTGTTTGTCATCTTTGATTTCTTTCATCAGTGTCTTATAATTTTCTATGTACAATTTTTTTGTCTTGTTCAGTTCAGTTCAGTTCAGTTCAGTCGCTCAGTTGTGTCCGACTCTTTGCGACCCCATGAATCGCAGCACGCCAGGCCTCCCTGTTCATCACCAACTCCCGGAGTTCACTCAGACTCACGTCCATTGAGTCCGTGATGCCATCCAGCCATCTCATCCTCTGTCGTCCCCTTCTCCTCCTGCCCCCAATCCCTCCCAGCATCAGTCTTTTCCAATGAGTCAACTCTTCGCATGAGGTGGCCAAAGTACTGGAGTTTCAGCTTTAGCATCATTCCTTCCAAAGAAATCACAGGGCTGGTCTCCTTCAGAATGGACTGGTTGGATCTCCTTGCAGTCCAAGGGACTCTCAAGAGTCTTCTCCAACACCACGGTTCAAAAGTATCAATTCTTCGGCGCTCAGCCTTCTTCACAGTCCTACTCTCACATCCATACATGACTACTGGAAAAACCACAGCCTTGACTAGACGGACCTTAGTCGGCAAAGTAATGTCTCTGCTTTTGAATATGCTATCTAGGTTGGTCATAACTTTTCTTCCAAGGAGTAAGTGTCTTTTAATTTCATGGCTTCAGTCACCATCTGCAGTGATTTTGGAGTCCCCCAAAAATAAAGTGTGACACTGTTTCCACTGTTTCCCCATCTATTTCCCATGAAGTGATGGGACTGGATGCCATGATCTTTTTTTTCTGAATGTTGAGCTTTAAGCCAACTTTTTCACTCTCCTCTTTCACTTTCATCAAGAGGCTTTTTAGTTCCTCTTCACTTTCTGCCATAAGGGTGGTGTCATCTGCATATCTGAGGTTACTGATATTTTTCCCGGCAATCTTGATCCCAGCTTGTGTTTCTTCCAGTCCAGCGTTTCTCATGATGTACTCTGCATAAAAGTTAAATAAGCAGGGTGACAATATATAGCCTTGACGTACTCTTTTTCCTACTTGGAACCAGTCTGGTGTTCCATGTCCAGTTGTAACCGTTGCTTCCTGATCTGCATACAGATTTCTCAAGAAGGAAAGTCTACTCCTAGATATTTAATTCTTTTTGTTGCAGTGGTGAATGGGATTGATTCCTTAATTTCTCTTTCTGATTTTTCATTGTTAGTATATAGAAATGCAAGTGATTTTTGTGTATTGACTTTGTATCCTGCAACTTTGCAAAATTCACTGGTTAGCTCTAGTAATTTTCTGATACTATCTTTAGGGTTTTCTGTGTAAAATATCATGTCATCTGCAAACAGTAAAAGCTTTACTTCTTCCTGGATTCCTTTTATTTTTTTTCTTCTCTGATTGCTGTAGCTAGGAGTTCCGGAACTATATAGAATAATAGTGATAAGAGTGAACACCCTTGTCTTGCTCCTGATCTTAGAGGGAATGCTTTTAGTTTCTCACCATTGAGAATAATGTTTGGTATTGGTTTATCATATATGGCCTTTACTATGTTGAGGTAGGTTCCTTCTATGCCCATTTTTAGAAGAGTTTTAATCATAAATGGGTGCTGAATTTTGTCAAAGGCTTTTTCTGCATCTATTGAGATTATCATATGGCTTTTATCTTTCAATTTGTTAATATGGTATATCACATTGATTGATTTGCATATATTGAAGAATCCTTGCATTCCTGGAATAAACCCAACTTGATCATGGTATATGAGCTTTTTGATGTGTTGCTGAATTCTGTTTGCTAAAATTTTGTTGAGGATTTTTGCATCTATGTTCATCAGTGATACTGACCTGTAGTTTTCCTTTTTTGTGTTGTCTTTGTCTGGTTTTGATATCAGGGTGATGGTGGCCTCATAGAATGTGTTTGGAAGTGTTCCTTCCTCTGCAATTTTTTGAAAGAGTTTTAAGAAGATAGGCGTTAGCTCTTCTCTAAATGTTTGATAAAATTCTCCTGTGAAGCCATCTGGTCCTGGGCTTTTGTTTTTTGGGAGATTTTTGATCATAGCTTTGATTTCAGTGCTCGTAATTGGGTTGTTCATAATTTCTGTTTCTTCCTGGTTCAGTCTTGGATGATTGAGCTTTTCTAAGAATCTATTTCTTCCAGGTTATCCATTTTATTGCCATTTAGTTGTTCATAATAGACTCTTATAATCCTTTGTATTTCTGCATTGTCTGTTGTAACCTCTCCTATTTCATTTCTAGTTTTGTTGATTAGAAAAAAATTAGTAGAAGGAAAGAAATCATAAAGATCTGAGCAGAAATAAATGAAAAAGAAATGAAAGAAACAATAGTAAAGATTAATAAAACTAAAAGCTGGTTCTTTGAGAAGATAAACAAAATTGATAAGCCTTTAGCCAGACTCATCAAGATAAAAATAGAGAAGAATCAAATCACTCCAATATTCTTGCCTGGAGAACCCCATGGACAGAGGAGCCTGGCAGGCTACAGTCCTTAGGGTCTCAAAGAGTTGGACACAACTGAAGTGACTTTAGTACACATGTACTGTCTTTGTTGTTCAGTTACTAAGTCGTGTCCAACTCTTTGCTACCCCATGTACTGTAGCACACCAAGCTTGCCTGTCCTTCACTATCTCCCAGAGTTTGTTCAAACTCATGTCCATTGAGTCAATGATGCCATCCAACCATCTTATCCTCTGTCATCCCCCTCTCCTCCTGCCCTCAATCTTTCCCAGCATCAGGGTCTTTTCCAATGAGTCAGCTCTTCCCATCATGTGGCCAAAGTATTGGAGTTTCAGCTTCAGCATCAGTTCTTCCAATGAATATTTAGGACTGATTTCCTTTAGGATAGACTGGTGTGATTTCCATGCAGTCCAAGTAACTCTCAAGAGTCTTCTCCAACACCACAGTTCAAAAGCATCAATTCTTCTGTGCTCAGCTTTCTTTATAGTCCAACTCTCATATCCATACATGACTACTGGAAAAACCATAGCTTTGACTAGATGGACCTTTGTTGGCAAAGTGATGTCTCTGCTTTTTAATATGCTGTCTAGGTTTGTCATAACTTTCCTTCCAAGGAGCAAGCATCTTTTAATTTCATGGCACTGTCTTAGTTTCCCCAATTCTCAAACAGACAACATAACATCTCCCCAGGCGATGACAGGGGATTAAGCTTCTGCAGACAGTGAGAAATGTACGTGCTTGAGGACCCCAGAAATACCAGCCCAGCATCACAACCCGTGGCCTGACCCTTCCCTGGTGTTACAAGACTTTCCTTATTCATAAACAACGAAGTTCTTTTCCTCATCGGCCTCACAAGGCTTGTGGTTTTATACAAAAAGTATTATTAATAGATTCATAGTCCAAAGTGTTAGCTGCTGAGCTGTTTACCAGCGGTGGTAAAGGTCCCCTCCCTGCAACTCAGCTTCTTTCTCCATAACACGGGGAAGTGCCCCTGTCCTCACACTTGTGCAGTGAGGCTCAAGTCTGATCAAGCAGCTTGAAAACTAAAAACCACCGAGCAGCTATGGGCAGCTGCATTGTTATTGTCAGAGGGAAGACCATTTTCAACCAAAACAATCTTTATTTCTGAAGAGCATGAAACGCCAGGAAGAGGCCTGTGCTCTGAGGTGATAACCCAGCAAGCAGGGCCTCCCATACACTTGTTTTATCAGCTGTGTTCTACTTGCTTTAGAAATCACACTCTTCAACTTGAGGAGATGGAATTCAGCTGCCGGAATAACCTCCCTGTTAACCCCTCTGTTCACGTTTCTTTTAGGGTCGTACAGTAAGTGTGAGGGCTTTTTTCACTTTTTTATTGTGGTAAAATACATGTAACATAAAATGTGCCATTGTAAACATTTCTAAGTGTGCAGTGAAATGGTTTTAATACATTCAAAATGTTGTGCAATTACCACCACCATCTGTCCCCAGAATTCTGTCCATCTTGCAAAATTGAAGCTCTGCCCCCCATTTAAGCACCAGCTCCCCACCTCCCTCCCTGCCCCCACCCATCCTACTTTCTGTCTCCTTGAATCTGACTAATCTAGGGGCCTCTTTAATGAGGAATCACTCAGTATTTGTCTTTTTGTGGCTGGCTTATTTCACTTAGGATAATGTTCTCAAAATTCATCCATGTGTATCCACCCTGCATCAGAACTTCCTCCCTTTTGAATTCTGAGTTATGCTCCACTGTATGCATGGGCCACCTTTTGAATTCTGAATTATGACCGCATTTTGCTAATCCATTCATCTGTCAATGGACACTAGGTTCCCTCTGCCTTAAAGCCACCGTGACTAACACTGCTGTGAACACCAGGGTACAGACATCTCTTTGAGACCTTGCTTTCAATTTTTTTGGTAATTCCCAAAAGTGAGATTGCTAAATCATATGGTAAGTCTATTTTTAAAAAAATTTTTAAGAACTTCCATACTGTTTACCATGGCTTCCCTGGTTCTTTCAGTGGTAAAGAATCCACCTGCCAATGCAGGAGACACAGCTTCGATCCCTGTGTTGGGAAGATCCCCTGGAGGAGGACGTGGCCACCCGCTCCAGTATTCTTACCTGGAGAATCCCATGGACAGAAGAGCCGGGCGGGCTACGGTCCATGAGGTCACAGAATCAGACACCACTTAGCGACAAAACAACAACAGCAAGTCAGAATAGGCTGCAAATTCCTCCAGTGGGCAGGATAGGGCCCAGAGCTCAGCGCAAGAAATTCTTTGAGTGGAGAAAGCGGGGATCTTCACATCTTTTCCAGCACTCATCCATGGCCTTGAATGAGCAGATGTTTTATAAAAATAGTAGTTGCATTAATTTTCAAAAGTACAGTAGAAGATATGTACACCTCACAAGTAACTAAAAGACCATGCATCACCTATTAGTATAAGCATATAATGAATTTTAAACTAAAAGGAAAAAACCAAGTAACAACTTTTTCTGAACCTTAAATCTGGCTATTTAAAGAAAAGCACCATTAAATTCTACTGTCCACGATTACAGCAGGGTTACTGTGTTTACTCTGGGCGATTGTGTTCAGGAGTGAGTAAGTGAGTGAGTGAAGTCGCTCAGTGGTGTCCGACTCTTTGCGACCCCATGGACTGTAGCCTACAAGGCTCTTCTGTCCATGAAATTTTCCAGGCAAGAGTACTGGAGTAGGTTGCCATTTCCACTCCAGGGGATCTTCCCGACCCGGGGATCGAACCGCGGTCTCGCGTATTGCAGGCAGACGCTTTAACCTCTGAGCCACCAGGGAAGGGTATCTATATTGAACAAATATTTGTTGAACTTCTCTTCGTATATAAAGCGCAGATGCACCCAGATTCAACACAGGCCCTGAAGGTTAGTTCCGGCTTTGACCGCCAGAGGGCAGCAGAGGCGAGCGCATCTTCGCGGTCTCCGAGAAAGAACAGAGTGGGCGACGCCTTCGCGGGACCACGAGCGGGGGTCTCCGGGCTGTCTTCACTGCACGTTTCTTTCAGATATACATATTAATAGCATGTGGAAATGAGGTCTATCGGTTGAGGATTCAGCTCTAAGCAGGTTGGCATATGTGTATGTATTTGTACATATATGTATTTTCCCCTGAAATTATCCTAAACACAATCTCTCTTGAAACCAAATTGGCAGTCTTTACATCTAAAACTGAAACCATACGATTAGCATCTTAGTTGTCTACCTAGATAATATAAGTGTAAAGAAACCACTGTTTCCTAATTTTGGTAGTCTTTACACAATGTCACTGAAATTTTTTATTGTAATAAAACCTACATAATATAAAATTTACCATTTTAGCCACTTTAATCTTTCAGCTCTCTGTGTTAGAACTGCTCTGCAACCACCAGCGTAACTTCATCTTCTCAAACTGAAACTGTTCCCACTAAACACTAACTCCCATCCAGCCCTGCCCCTGCACCCACCACCCTACTTTCTGACGACTTTAGATATTTCATAGGTGGAATTATACTGTATTTTGTGACTGTTGACTTCACTTAATATCATCATCAAGTCCTCAAGAGTCATCTGTGTGGCAGCCTGTGTCAGAATCTCCTCCCCTTTTTAGGGTGGATATTTCATTCTACATAGAAGCACATTTTTTAAGCCATTCATGGAGTTGTCCCCACATTTTGGCGATTGTGAATCAGGTTGTTATGACAAGGTGTGCAAGTAATTGAGTGACACAACATCATTTTAAATCTGCATTTTTAATGAAAAGCTTTAAATCATTGCAATGTTGTATTTACACGTTTTAGCCTTGGAATACCAATAAGCGTTCTGCAAAGAGACTATAAATATTAAGACATTTTAGTTCTTCTATGATCAAGAAAAAATAAAACTATTTTTGTACTTCTCAGAGAGAATTAAAAAGTGAGAAAACATCTAAAGACCTATGTGTGTGTGTGTGTGTGTGTGTGTGTGTGTGTGTGTGTGTTGGTTACTCAATCATGTCTGACTGTTTGTGACCCCATGGATTGTTACCTGCCAGGCTCCTCTGTCCTTGGGATTCTCCAGGCAAGAATACTGGAGTGGGTTGCCACGCCCTCCTGCAGGGGATCTTTCTGGCCCAGGGATGGAACTCTGGTCTTATGCATTGCAGGCAGATTCTTTACTGTATGAGCCACCAGGGAAGGCTTCTATAGTAATATTTCTCAATTTAAAAACAAAACCAAAAAAAACCCTAACAACCAAAAAAACCTAGATCCAGGTAACCACCACCTACTAAATACACACACACACACACACACACACACACACACACACACACGTCCGAGTTCTACAAGGGAAGGTGTTTTAGACAAGCCTTTAGCAGCTCAGCTTTCTTTCCCCCTGGGTTACCCTCAAGTTCAGATCCCACCCGAACAGGTAAACTCTGCGGGGAGCGCAGCTTGCTAGTCAGATCTGAGCGCTAATCAAGCAACCTTGGAAGCAACCAGAGACTCGGTTGTTCTTAAAAAAAAAAACAATAGGAATCCCAGTGCCCTGGACTGAATTAAGTGTGTCTGACGCGAGCCAGGCTCGCTGCGCTATTTATAGCCCCCGGCCCGACACCACTACCCCCCCCCCCCCCGCGACAGCGTGGGCCGCTGCGATCAGGCAACACGCACTCGGCGTGGATCCTGCACCCCGCATTCACGTCCTACACCCGCACCCCTACTGCCCTAAGCGAGCGGCCGGGAGGTGCGGGGTGGGGGGTGCGGGACGTGGAGCCACAGCTTGGCTGGGGAGAAGCGGGCGGATGCGGGTGTGGAATGCGGGAGTTAGGCGTGTGAACTAGTGGCTGGAAGCAGGATGCGGGTGTAGGATGCGGTGCCAGAGCGGGATGTGTGATGTGGGCGGGGCCGGGCGGGGCGGGGCGCGGGGCCCTGGAGCCGTGTAGGATGGGGGGTGCGAGTGTGGGTTGTGGGGGTGTGGGCGGGGGATGGGGCGGGGCGCGGGGCGGGGCGCGGGGCCCGGGCGCGGGGCGCAGCGCAGGGCGCTGGGATGGCGCCGGGGCGGGGAGCCCGGGTTGCCGGGCGCACGCGTCGAGCTTAGCGCACGGAGACCGGGTGTCCAGCAGAGCGGCCCGAGCCCTGCCCGCGGGAGGAGCGACCGGGTCGGTGCGGCGGGTAAGCGCGGGCTGCGGGCTACCCCTCGGGGTCCGGGCAAGTTTGGGAGTAGCGGGCCTGTCGGCGCGGCTTGGGCACTCCCTGGGGAACTCTGGAGCTTGGCGCGGCGATGGCTTTTTCGGGGTGTGGGGGGTGGCCGGCGATGGCTTCAGACCTTTCCCTGGGCTGCGCCCCTGTGGGGCGCCGGACCTGCGCTGAGACCCTGTGGGCGCCGGCACTCCCGCGGGGCGCGCGCCGCTCTTCCACAAGGTCTTGGCTCGCCTGCGCTCCTTTAAGAAACTCTCTCAAAGTTTTTTTAAAGACTGACTGGCTCTGAGCGCCTCGGCCTCGTTTCTTGCCGCGTGTGCGCGTGGCGGCGGGTTTCAGCAGAAATTGCGGAGAATGGGCTGGTCCCGCGTCTGCGCTCTTCGGGCCGCGCTCTGGGGCTGCGGGCGCTGGCACGTGCTCGTTGTCCGGCCGGGTGAGACTCTTCCATCCCGGTGGGCAGACCCCTCGGTCCAGAGCAGCTGCGACACGGACTTCAGCGACCAGGGCAGTCCGCCAGGGTTTGCTTAAGCAAGGTTTCGCCCAAATGTGCCATTTAATAATGTTCATATGCAAACAGTAGGGGAGTGGACGGTGCTTTGGTTTTTAATCACGCAAGAATTCAAAATGATGGGTTATGACATGTGCTTCACTTCGCTGGCAGGCCCTCCGTGTGCTGGAAAATGTATTGCAAGTCAGACATTAAAAGATTAGAGTGGAAAACGGACTTATTCCCCGAAGGTCAGTGTATTCAAAGTAAACCTCAGCTAATCTGGCGCTGATTCCACTGGTTCAGCAGTTTGGTTCTTGCCGAGATAAGCATCTGTTGAGGGCAGTGCACGTGTTTTGTAGTGAAAAGTAATTCACAGAAACTTTACAACTGTAACAGATTAGACAATGCTGTTCGTGTCAACCAGCAAATGCTTAACTGGCTTAAAGCTGCCTTATAATAATGGCGTGTAACAGAATTTCATTGTTGGCCAACGAGAAAGAGAATTTTGAAATAATTTCTCTGAATGTTCTTACATTTTGTGTTCATTTTCTTAACTAAGGTAACTTTTACCCTGCACATTTGAAACTTTAATATAATTATAGTCACAGCCATTTTACACAGTCTCACACGAGTCAAGAATTTAAATCTAATTTGCCTCTCACTTGTTACCATTACTTGAACACACACCTAACACAGGATAAATAGGACATACATGTCTTTAGGATTTTACCTCAGTACAGCACATAAATATATCAAGAAGCACATAGTCTTTGTAATGTACTAAAATATTCCCAGAACATTCTAGACAGTGTGAAAGCCTTTGAGGTTGCCCAGGGTCTGTATGGGAAAAAGTTCAGCCAAACTCAGTTGCTATCCTGATGTACCCCCTCTTTCTCCCTGTGCTGTGTCAGGTCTCCCCACCCTCCAAGGCCATGCCCAGAGCTGTGTAACGCGTGTGGTGCTACCTTTTGAGCAGTTTGACAAGCCTGCTTCTCCTGCTGTATGAGAGGGTGGACTGGGTCTGGATTATTTTGGTCACTCCATGTGTAGCACAGTCCCACACATGTAATAAGCATTTGATAAACACTTACTAACTTAAGAGGCTTCCCTGGTGGCTCAGACGGTAAAGCGTCTGTCTGCAATGCGGGAGACCCAGGTTCTATTCCTGGGTCAGGAAGATCCCCTGGAGAAGGAAATGGCAATCCACTCCAGCACTCCCGCCTGGAAAATCCCATGGATGGAGGAGCCTGATAGGCTACAGTCCATGGGGTCACAAAGAGTTGGACACGGCTGAGCAGCTTCACTTCACTTACTAACTTAAAGAGTGCAAAAAATCCAATACATGTGGCCCTAAATAGCATACACATGTCTCTAAAAACACTTATGTTTTTGCAATTTCAATGTAATTCTTAAAAGCAATAAATAGCCATAGATTTTCATGTTACTTTTCATTCCTACAATGGTGGAAAATTTATCTCAAGAGATAGATTAGTACTATGCTGCTTGCTTTTGGGGAATCTCTGTGTCTTCAAAAGTGTGACACGAATGGTTCATGTAAGGTTTCTGCATTCTTATATTTTCTTTAATTTGAAGTTTGTGGCTTGCTTTAAGTTACCTGTTAACAGACTATTGATAAATGATGCTTAATGTAAAAATCACTTGATTTTTTTCATTCAGATCACATGATTAGCTCCTGAATGCTCATCTGTTCGTGAAACTCCATTTCCTCTTAGCTTTAAAATGAATCTTTTATTCTAGAACAGAGAAGAGAGTTCTGCTTTGTACTAATAGAAATAGATTCAAATAAGAAAATTCAAATAAGAAATTGATCCAAATAAGAAAATTCAGATTCTGTTTATACTATAGAAATTATTATTTCTGCAGAACATAGAAAACATTTTCACAGATGTAATTTATGTCTGTAATATAAATGGAACAATAAAATGCCATAATTATAAGGCTGTGAGGTTTTGTTCACTAAGCAAGAGTAAAGATAATACCTGAATTTGATTTAAAATGACAATTCCAATTTATATGATGAGGTAGCTTGTTGTTGTTAGCAATCAAAAATATTTGACAATTTTAGACATTCTGGACTGGAAGAAAAGAGCAAAGCCTAAAACATACTCTAACCCATGTTTCTACACGTTTCTTTTAAAGTGTGGTAGAAACAGCTCAAAAGGCACCTGTTGTCATCTGGACCATGTGCCTGGTGCTTAATCCCATGAGGTCACATGGACAGGGACCCAGAGCAGAAAGTCAGGAGTTCTTGTGCCAACTTCAGCCCTGCATGCTGTGCAACGTCAGGGAAATCACAGAACCTCTCTGGGCATCCATTTTCTGATCTGTAAAGTGAAAATGACAGTTGGGCCACTTCTAAGGTCCTTCCAGCTCTAAGATGCTGTAATTCCATGTTCCTTTCATGGATTATGAATAAGATTCCTGAAAGGTGTCACTGGGATTTACATAGGGAAATTACCTTTTAACTGCATTCTGGTGTACTGTTGAGACATCCTGACCTTGTGTTTCAGGCATGATGAGCTGCTCAGAGCACAGGAAGCTGTCACACCCTATAGTTTTCTTGATTGTTATTTACTCTTGGCCCAAACCAGCCTTCAGAAGATTGTGTGCTGTCATGAGGGAGACAACTTTATTTTTTCACTATTCAGTTATTAAAACCTTGAGGGCTAATGTGGAAGTATATTAAAAGTAACACATCACTAAAATGTCTAAATAAAACGTTTGAGTGAGTGAAAATTACTAATGGTGTTCTTAGGTCTTTTGCAGAGTTCATTCTAGAAATGGGCAACGTGGTTTAATAAAGGGCGGGAGGAGCTGACAAGGCAGTGGGTAGGGGACTGTTTGAAGGGCTTGGAGAGGGTGCCCAGCGTGGCATGAATAGCCTTGGAAGACAGTCATGTTTCTAATTTCATTGCAGACTATCTACATTTTCTGTCAACTGAACTGAAGCACGACCAGCTGGTAACTTTCTAGCTTAATATTAGAATTCTAATTGTGGAACTGTGATGTGATACTCCTATCTGGAGGGAATATTTATTTTATTCAAGTATTTTAAGAAAAAAAATACTGTGGCTAACATCTTAAGTGTACTTTTAATTTTGCCATTCCTGAATATACAAGCTTGAAGACATTTGTTCTTTGACATAGTCGTTTAAATTGCTTTTGACTTAAAATTAGCTCTCACTAAGTTTGTATGTTATAGAAGGTCAAAAACAAAGACTGGTGAATCCTTCCCTTGGACTAAAAATCAAAGTGTCACCCATATTTACCTTCACCAAATAAAGATTTAGGAGCATATGATTTTTTGCATATTCATAAGTAATTAAATTCCATGAAAGAGAAGATATGAGAATAATAATACATGGATGGCAGGAACTATTATAAATGTTTTCACACATTCTTAATGAATAAATAAGATAATGAAATTAAAATATGAATTTAAAACAGTTTCATGTTTCTGGAGATTTTTTCTTTGACAGTAAAATATACAATCCTAGAAATGCTTTAGAATTACTAATAAAGAAGCTGGAAAGTTAGTGTTTTATAATTCCACTAAATCAGTCAGTTCTGAGTGACCGTGATATTTCCTGCCACAGATTCATATTATTGAAAAGTTAAATTTCCATTTAAAATTAGGAAGGGAAACCCTTGGATATAATAAGAAATAATTTTACACTAAGGTCAAGGATACTCTTAAATTGCATATGTGTCATTTACAAAGCCATCAGTAAACACTAAAATCTTCATTATCTATTTAAAAGATCCTTAGGAGTTTTTGGTAGATGTATTCTATGCATTGTGAATATAGTATGCATGATAAGACATTGGAAAAAAATAACAAACTCTCATTCTTTTTCAAGCATATCAAAATTGATTCTTTATTAAAAGGAACATTTCTAGCATGACTAATACTTTAACAGCCTCAAACAATATTTGGGAACCAAACAAAAGAGTCTAACTACAGATATCATGGAGTCTTTGCATCATAAAAAAATACCATGAATAATCTTATGACAACAAATTTGAAACTTGGATGAAATGGAAAATTCTCTAAAAGACATAAATAATCAAAAATGACTTTAGCAAAACTACTTCTGTTAATAACAGTTAATGAGATTGAATTTGTGATCTAGTCCTCCCAACCACTCAAAATAAACAAAAAGACTTTAGGCCCAAGCAAGAGTTTTCATGGGACATTCTTTTTTTTTTTTTTTTTTTAGGTAAGAAGTAGATTTATTCAGATTCAGAGAGAAGCACACTCCAGAGACAGAGTATGGGCCATCACAGAGGGCAAGTGCAGCCTATTGAACATTTTATACAGCTTTTTACACAGAGAATTTTGAAATAACTTTCTTTTCAAACTCCAATGACAGTACAAAAAACAATAAGATCAGTCTCAAGTATGAACAAAAACATAATCTAAAATAAAGTTGTAGCCAGTTTAATTTGATTGTATATTAAAAATAAAGTCATGACCTAAAAGATGCTTCACCATCTAAAAGTCACCATCAGTTGTGGAAGTGAGAAATAGATTTAAGGGACTAGATCTGATAGAGTGCCTGATAAACTATGGATGGAGGTTCGTGACATTGTACAGGAGACAGGGATCAAGACCATCCCCATGGAAAAGAAATGGAAAAAAGCAAAATGGCTGTCTTGGGAGGCCTTACAAATAGCTGTGAAAAAGTCACCACAGATTCAGAGAAAAAAGTACTCCACCAAATCCAATATTCATTCATGATTTAGAAAACAAAGCAGACAAAGACTGAAGGAAAATTTCTCCACCTGATACAAGTTGAAACATCACACTCAATGATAAAACTTCAGAAGCATCATTTTCAGACTGAAACCAGGGAAAATGTCACCATTCCACATTGTACCAGAAGTCCAAGCCAATGTAAGAAGACAAGGGGAAAAAAAAAACAGGGATTCAAATTAGAAGAGGAAGAGACACATCTCTCCTTAAGAGGATAGGATCCTGCATCTTTCACAGAAAATCCAAAGGAATCTCCTGACTGGTCCATCTAGGAGGGGCTTTCTGCCAGGTTGCTGAATACAAGATCGATATACAGAAATAAGGTTCCTGCTGCTGCTGCTAAGTTGCTTCAGTTGTGTCCGACTCTGTGCAACCCCATAGATGGCAGTCCACCAGGCTCCTCTGTCCCTGGGATTTTCCAGGCAAGAGTACTGGAGTGGGTTGCCATTGCCTTCTCGGAATAAGGTTCCTAGGTACCAATAACAACTACTCAGAAATTATAATGAAAACAACTATTTAGAATGAAGAATTAGAACAACTACAAAGTTATCTCGGAATAAGTCTTAACAAAAGTGTGTAAGACCTGTTGGGACAGCATCCTAACGGCATAAAGATGCCCTTCATCTATGGAGCAGTAGTGCTCAGCAGTGGGAGCACTAGATTGTAAAGAGGTAAATTTGATTCATCTGTGAATTCCATGCAATTCGAATCAAAACTGTGTCTCAGATTTTTGTGGAACTTGACAAGTTCTGCCTAAACTTCATATGGAAGAAATAAAAATAAATTGTTGTGACAAATATGAAGAATGAAGCTGGAGGACTTGTCCTTTGAGGTGTGAAGTGTGTCTGCAGCCACTGCCGCTGGGTGTCCTGCCTCTTGCTGTGGTCAGTCCCTTTCTTCTGGAGAACAAGTATCCTGTTAGTCAGTGTGAAACTTTGGAGGGTCGGCTTTTTCCCTCTTTCATGCTTGTCTTTGTGGTTGATCTTTTCCATGCAGGCTCTTACAGGCCTGGCTTCCATCTTGCTCTTGGGATTCCAAAGCTACGTGTTTGGGTCATCTCCAAAGAGCAGAAAAAGAATTAATCTTTTGTTAAGAAACTTATTTTCAGTTATATTTCCTCTTTAAAGAGTCAGACCAGAATTATAAAAAGGTGTGATAAGTATGATAAAGGTGGTGCTAGAGGTAAAGAACCCACCTGCCAATGCAGGAGACACAAGCTCAGTCCTTGGTTGGGAAGATCCCCGGGAGGAGGGCATGGCAACCCACTCCAGTATTCTTGCCTGGAGAATCTCATGGACAGAGGAGCCCGGCAGGCTATGGTCCATAGGGTCACAAACAGTTGGACACGACTGAAGCAACTTAGCATGCGTTGTTGTTCAGTTGTTCAGTCATGTCCGACTCTTTGTGACCCCCGTGGACTGCAGCACCCCAGGCTTCCCTGTCCTTCACCATCTCCCGGAGTTTGCTTAAACTCAAGTCCATTGAGTCGGTGATGCCCACTGAGTCAGCATGCATGCAGGTACGTAATACCATAGTCTAGGTCTCTTGGCATCTAGAAATTACTGTCTTAAGTGTGAGAGCTGGAAATAGGCATGTAAAACATGAAAGAAAAAAAAAAGCGAAATAAACAGTCTTTCCAATGGCTAAAAAGATACCCAGATAATGCCACTTTTCAGTACACCAAACCCACTTTTCACAGCCTACCAAGTCCTTTTAGCTTTGTACCAAGTCAGGGATTACAAAAAAATAGCATTAGGGCCACCACTGCCCATGCCAAACCCTGGCAAACATTACTAGTTAAACATAGAACTCTTTCTGGGTTAGCCTTCAGGTCAGTATCCAGATCCTACCTGTGGTGTTCCAGGAAATCACAAGAAAACATGGAATGAATATGCCTGGTCATTCTATTGCCTCCAATTTGTAAACCAAGTAGGAGTGTTTTTAGTGTCAGTCTGTTACAAAAGGAAATCTAGTGCAATGCAAATTGTACATTTTGCTCTTGTTCATTCTGGGGTCTCAACTAAAACTGGCATTTCCACATGGGCAGCTCATGGTCCTCTGGATGCTGGAGCCCCTGGCTTGATCTCCAGCCCCTTTGCGCTGCCCTCCCCACCCCAGTCCTTAGAGGACCTCAGTGCTGTCTCAGGGTTCCGTGATGACTTGACCTCTAATGCCTGTCTAATAGACATTTCAGTCTGAACGTTCGTTCCTAAATAAAACTGTTCGTCCTCTGCCCCCACCCCCCACCCCCACCCTCTGACCCTCAGCTTTCACCCTTGCCCCGAAGATAGTTCTCATCACCAGTACCACTGGTCCCATAAAGACGTGGGATTGTATCACAGCTGTTCAACCCCCGCCCCCCACCCAGTACCTTCCCAACTCACCCAGAGTCAGAGCCCAGGTTCTGGTCACTGACCGTTGTGGTCCACCTGCCTCCGGTTCACCGGATCTCTGACCTGCTCCACCCAGTCCCACCCCACCTCTACCCCCCCCTCCCCTCCCCCTCCCCCCTGGGGTGTCCTCTACTCCGTCCACATTTGCCCAGCCCAGCAGGCTTGCTCCCCTCTGAGATCCTTGTTATGCCCCGGCTCTCCTCAAGCCCCGCCCCCTCTACCCCCAGCTCCCGGCTTCTCCAGGGCACCCCGGCTTGACCGCTCTGTTCCCACGTTCCAAACTCTTCTCCAGCTCAGGGCCTGTCCTGGCCTGAAAGACGCCCTCTTGACTCGGGAGAGAAGTCTCATCTCCCCGCAGCTGCCCCGCCCCTCCCCTATCGCCCCCGCCCCCACCCCCACCCTCCTCCGGGCGACAGGAGCCCCCACCGCCCATCCTCCTCCGGGGCCCAGACTGACAGGTCCCCCTCACCCTCTGGTCTCCAACCCGCCCCACGTGCTCCCCGGGCCTGGCCCGCGGCCGGGTCACTGGAAGGGCGTCCGTGGCCTCCTCGTGTGAGATCAAAGGGCCTCTTCTCTGCTTCTTCTCCCGGAGTGGACGCCTTAGTCACCGGCTCCCTTGAAGCCCGCCGGCGTCCCCAGCTCCGCGGGTCCAGCCCCTCGGGCCATTCTCTGGTCTCCGGCTCTGGGGGGATCCTCACAGGTGCGACCCCCGGACCTGCTGCCCCACGGGGTCTGGTCTGGGGAAGCTAGGGGTGCTGCTTGACTCTCTACCCCTAAGGTTAGAATTTCCTAGAAGTCACTTTTTCCAGAAGACTCAGGGGAAAACAGTAATACAGATAACAGATAAAACAAGATTTCAGAGCATACGCTCCCTGGAGCACCCGCGGCCCCCACCCAGGGCCCTGCCTCCGTCAAGGCTCAGCCCTGGCCCTCCCCCCCTAGTTGGACCCCCTACCTCTCCAGCCGGTCTCCTTCCAGCAGGTCCTTCCGCAGGACATGGGGCCATGCGGCCGCCCCGCCCCAGCACTGCAGCCCGCAGTTCGGCCCCACGGGCGCAGGACACAGGCCCCTTCCTTCGGGAAGGACAGGCTAGGGCCCCGCGCCCCCAGTCCGTCCTCCCTGCGTCTGCGCGCACACCAGTGCTGCTCTGTTTCGTTTTCACGACTGTCCCTTTCTGTCCTCCCCCACACCCGTCGACCCTCCTATCACCCGCCGGCCTTCGGCAGTCACCCAAGACGTCACGAGGCCCTTCTTTCTGAAGGACACCAGCTGTCAGGTTGGGAATCGGCCCAGCTGTGTGCAGAACGCCAGGGCCAGAGAGCCGTCGGGCAGACGAGGCCGGCAGGGGGCGGGGGCTTCCCTCAGGCAGCCCTCCTCGTGGCCTGCGGTTGCCTCCCTCCTGCTGGCACCAGTGTAGCATGACCTCTACTCAGGGCCACAGGTGCTGGGGACAGTTACCAAACCCTGCTCAGGGGGACTCACGGGCATGCTTACACCTGTGCCTGCATCCGTGCAGGCACACACACATCTGTATTTGTACCCATAGATATACATACACACCCACTCCAGTGTTCTTGCCTGGAGAATCCCAGGGACGGGGGAGCCCGGTGGGCTGCCGTCTATGGGGTCGCACAGAGTCGGACACGACTGAAGCGACTTAGCAGCAGCAGCATCATATACATACACACACTTGGACATGTACATACACATCTGTGCCTGCACACATACACCTATACATGTACACACACCTGTGCATGCACATACACACACCTGTGCCTTTGCATGTACACACACACACCTGTACATGTATACACACACCTGTGTCTGCATACATACACACACCTGCACACACACATGCACACCTGTACATGTACACACACCTTGCATGAACATACACCTGTGCATGTGCAAACACCTGAACATGCACATACAAACACACCTGTGCTGCACACATACACCAGTACCTGCACATGTGCATATACACACCTGTACATGTACACACACCTGTATGTGTGCATACACATCTGTACATGCACATACACACACCTGTGCCTTCGTGTGTACACACACACCCATACATGTAATGCACACCTGTACATGTGTGTGCACACCTGTGCATGTACACACACCTGTACCTGTACATACACACCTGCTCCTGCACATGTGTATACACACCTGTATGTGTGCATACAGCTGTACGTGCACATACACACACCTATGCTTCACAGGTACATACACACCTGTATATGTATACACACATCTGTGTCTATACACACACGTGTACATGTACATGCACAGCTGGGCATGCACACACACCTGTGCAAGTACAAACGTGCATATACATACACACCTGCTCCTGCATACCTGCATGGACACTCACAACCTTTACTGGAGGGTTCCCGCTCCGGAGGGGGTAGCACAGCTCCCCATGACAGCATATCCCACGCACATCGGGGCCCAGGGCTGCCGGGGCCGTGCCCTCGCCTCGCCTAGCCAGCCGGCCTAGTAACAAGCCTGTTCCCCTGCAGGTTAGCAGTCTGAAGCGATGGGCGACTGGAGCTTCCTGGGGAGACTCCTAGAGAACGCCCAGGAGCACTCCACTGTCATCGGCAAGGTCTGGCTGACGGTGCTGTTCATCTTCAGGATCCTGGTGTTGGGGGCCGCGGCCGAGGAGGTGTGGGGGGATGAGCAGTCGGACTTCACCTGCAACACGCAGCAGCCCGGCTGCGAGAACGTGTGCTACGACCGCGCCTTCCCCATCTCGCATGTGCGATTCTGGGTGCTGCAGATCATTTTCGTGTCCACGCCCACGCTCATCTACCTGGGCCACGTGCTGCACCTGGTGCGCATGGAGGAGAAGCGGAAGGAGCGTGAGGAGGAGCCGCCGAAGGCCGCCGGCCCAGCCGAGGAGCACCAGGACCCGGCTCCGGTGCGCGACGACCGCGGCAAGGTGCGCATCGCCGGCGCCCTGCTCCGCACCTACGTCTTCAACATCATCTTCAAGACGCTTTTCGAGGTGGGCTTCATCGCCGGGCAGTACTTCCTGTACGGCTTCCAGCTGAAGCCGCTATACCGCTGCGACCGCTGGCCCTGCCCCAACACGGTGGACTGCTTCATCTCACGGCCCACGGAGAAGACCATCTTCATCCTCTTCATGCTGGCCGTGGCCTGCGTGTCCCTGCTCCTCAACGTGCTGGAGATCTACCACCTGGGCTGGAAGAAGCTGAAACAGGGGATGACCAGCCCCTTCCGCCCGGACACCCCTGGTTCGAGGGCGGGGTCCGCAAAGCCCATGGGGGGGAGCCCCCTCCTCCTGCCCCCCAACTCCGCCCCGCCCGCCGTCACCATCGGGTTCCCGCCCTACTACGCGCCCTCTGCCTCCTCCCTGGGGCAGGCGTCTGCCCCGGGCTATCCCGAGCCGCCCCCGCCCGCGGCCCTGCCTGGGACCCCCGGCACCCCCGGCACCCCTGGCACCCTCGGCGGCGGCGGCAACCAGGGCCTGCGCGCCCCGGCGCAGAACTGGGCCAACCGTGAGGCCGAGCTGCAGACTTCGGCCAGAAAGGCCTCCCCACCCGCGTCGACACCGCCTGCAGCCCCCGCGGGTGGCCCCCAGCAGTCCCTTCCGGAGGGCGCGGCGGGGAGCTCGGGCGACAGCGACGGGGAGGGGGCGGTGACGGCCGTGGAGCTGCACGCGCCCCCTGAGGCCCCCGCAGACCCCGGCCGGTCCAGCAAGGCCAGTAAGTCCAGCGGCGGCCGGGCCAGGGCCGGCGACTTGGCCATCTAGCGGCGGCCCGGCGTCCAGGCCCAGGGCGCTCACCGGCGGGTAGCGGCCTGGAGGCGGGAGGGGCTGGAGCGGGTGGAGGGGGCGAGCGAGGGTCGGGTCCGTGTGTCAGTGCTTGCTGTTCCTAGCGCTGTGAGGTAGTGAGGGGCGCATCAGAGACGGGAGGGGGCACAGGGGCCGGGGGCCTCCAAAGATTCTCCCAGCAGCCTGCTCGCCCGGAGCCCGGCGGCCTGCCCAGAGATGCTGCGGCCCGGTGGGAGCTGTGGTGTCTGCTGTGGGAAGGCAGAAGGTCTGCGTCACTTCAGGTTGGGGTCAACGGTTTTCCAGCCCTACGCCCCCCGGAGGCTTTGGACCGCCCAGCAAGTCTAGAAGCTCTTAGCTTTATCTCTGTTTGAGACTTTAACTTAGAGTTGAATTTCATTTGGGATATTTGCCAAACAGTACTAAGAAAAGATTCCATACAGTCATTGAGTTTCTGACAGGTTTCTGAAGCCCAGGACATCAAACCACACCCTTCATGACAACTGAGGAGCAGCCACCCTCCAGGGTCAGAGATGTGGTGGGCAGGCAGGAGAGCCTGCAAGAGGCGGACCCTTGAGATAAGTTTGAATGGCCAAGGAAACTGAGTAAAAGTGTGACAAGTATGCCTTAGGTATTTATTTTTTAAATGGCATTTTGTGCTTTGATATGAATTGTACAGATATGCCTATTTTTCCCCACTTACTATCTTTCAGGAAAAATGAAGCAAATAGTCCTATTAAAATAGATACTGATCAAAAGAGTGCAAATTTTTCCTTTACATACTAGTAAAGATTTGAACTTTAAAAGAAATTCTTCGACTTTATGAGTCAGTTAATTACTGTGAAAATGTACCATATACAACCGAAGCCAGTGTTCAGAAATCTCTAAGTGCAGTTCAAATGCTTGAAGTTGTGAAGTTTTTGAATGGGAGGTTAAAAGTTAACTACTGTTGCCAGAAAATTTATTTATACAGATGAATCCATGACCTACATTTTTTTTTAACAGTACAAAATAAAACTCCTCAAGTCTCCTAACCATTCTTTGTGGGTAGCCTGTTTGCTTTTGGAGGTGTGAGTGACAGTGTCATGGTTGCCCACATGGGTACTGGTTGGGACGGGGCCATAAGGTGTTCACACTGTTCCTGCACTGACTGCAGAGGCGGGTTCTGTGCACCCGTGGCTGGATGACGGCACAGGGTCCCCAGTAGCTCCTTGTTTACAAGCCAGTGAACAGTGGTGATGCTGAGCCCAGTGCTTGTCACACCTCACCTCGCACCTCCTCTGCATCTCATCAGTCCTTGTCCCAAAAACTGTACCTTGTCCCACCTGGTTCATCTTTTACGAATAACTTTACCTTCCTGATGATGTATGGGGGGCCACACTCCACGGCAGACTGTGTTTTATATCTTAAACAGTGATTCACTGACAATATGATGAAAGGATGACTGTGTGGAGCTGGCTGGTAGTACCTGCTTGGAAGGCACATCCCTTCTCAACCTCGCTGAAGGCATGGTTAAGAAACTAGCTATTTAACCGTTAACACTACAGGAGAATCTCCATCTGGCATGTCTGTGCAGCCAGGTCTCTGAGACCACCTCCATACTCAGATGATTTAGTCTGGATGAGACACCAAACAGCCACGAGGAACCCTCACATTTTGGAGTTGACCCATTTGGCAAAACTAGCTGAAGCTGGAACAGTCCTTCCCTGTTCCCCTGTGTTCCAGGCCTCGAGATTTTCTCCACTCACCATCTAAGCTTTTCCTTGGGACACTATCCCTGATGAGAAGTGGTCCGTGGCCTCTGGATGGAGATGGGTGGGACCGCAGGAGGCCCGAGGGCCAGAAATGGACAGCCTGAGGCTGTCCTGCCCAGCCTCTGTCTTGCCAGGTCCCCCATGGATTGAGGGACGGGCAGGACGGGCAGGGCTGCCTGGAAGGGGCACCCCCTGATCCCCGCCCCTGCACTTCAGATGGGCTGGGTCCAGCTTGGGTTCTGCGACTGTCTAAACTTCCTCTGATGCAGGTTGGAGCAGTGGAGGGTATGGTTTCAGAGATACTCTTTCCTGGCCAGGCTGGTGGATTCCTTCTGTAAAACCAGCTCTACTGAGACAGACCTCAAGTTTCTCTGAGTGGGCCAAAGTGCCACCAGCTCTGGGGCTAAGCCCCTCATCCATGGGCTCCTGTGCCCCTCCGGTCACCTTTCTTTCAGCTCCTCACCCCAGGGCTCCACACTTCCATGACAGGGCACACAGGTTCAATCCCTGGTCAGGGAATTAAGGTCCCACAAGCTATGTGGCAAAAAAATAAATAAATAAAAGTTTAAAAAAGAAATGAAATGAGGTTCCATGAGTGAGATTAAACAGAAACAACAGAAAGCAGAAATAGACCTACAAGGAATTCAGATTCTAGACTTATCAGAGTATAATTGCATTATGCCTACTATGTCTAAAGAATTAAAAGGCAAGGTTAATAATAAGTGCAGAGAACAAGAAATTATAAAACTAATGACCAAACAGGAGATCTAGAAATTTTAAAAAATAACAATAGTTGAAATTTAAGACAATGGATAGATTTAACACACAGCTGAAGAAATACTAAAGGTACAGTTGAAGGGATGACTAGAATGCTGCTCTGAGAGTCACAGAAATGGGAAGCATGAAAAAGAGGTTCCATGTCATGAGGACAGAGAGGGAGAGTCCCAGGTATGCCTAATCAGTAACCAAGAGGACAGGGAACAGAGAGGAACAGAGACAATATTTGAAAAGACACAGCTGAGAATTTGCCAGGATTAACCGAAGATCCCACCCATAGCTTCCAAATCCCAATAAAGCTCAAGTCAAAGGAAAAAAAAAATCTATACCAAGACATGTGATACTAAAAGTACAAAGATCAAAGCAGGAAGAAAAATGTACAGGACATTTAAGATCCCACCACCCAGAGATAAATCTTTGCTAACATTTTAATTTTTTAATAGATATTTTCTAAATGATCATATTTATTCTGATATTTTTTCCTACTATATTATGAACATTTCTTCAGGTTAATACATTTTCTTCAAATTCATAATTTTAAAGGCTTCCTTTCTACCATATAAATATATGATAGTTTGTTTAAGCAGAATTTATATGTTGGACATGTAAATTATTTCTAGTTTTTTACTATTTTAAATAGTATATGTTGTACATCAATCTCTTCCACATCCCTGTTTCACTAGGACATATTCATAGAAGTGGAATTACTGATCAAAAGACACAAACAGCACTGAGACTTGAGATGTATCTGCCCCTCTGCTTCCCAAAGAGACCAGCACTCCCACGGGAGGACACCTCCCCACCCAAGGTCACTCCAGCAAATTCCAGACAGCTTGGTGGACACACTTCCCAAATTAATTAACTCTCACTTACACATGGATCCAAAGCCAAACAACCCAATGCTTCTAAACTAGTAAAAGGACATCAGTTCCTACACTGCGTGGGGACTAAAGTGACCCAAGTCCCTCAGGAATGTTAAAAATAACGAGCATTTGAAAACCTTTTTAGCTCTTTCAAAATTTTGCCTCCCTGTTTTCCAAAATGACTGTGCTTCATTCACTTGAACAAAACAGTTTAAAATGCAGTCGTCATCTATTCTATGCCTCCAAGAGCCAGGCGGCCGTTTATAATAAAGGTGGTCTTAGTTCACGCCGCGTGACCAAGGGCATTCAACCTCTAATCACATCCGTAATCTCGCTTTCACATTCTCTCTGGTCCATCCTACTTGACCCTGCTTATTGAAGCACTTTCATTGTGCTGGCTCAAAGGACAAGAGATGAGCAGGGACAAAAGTGAGGTCTGAGGGTTGGGTTTATGCTTGTCCCCTATCCAACTCCTCCGTCGATGAATAAATTCCCTGGAATCTGGCCAAGTCACATGATGGAAAACTCTGATTCCCAAAAAAAGCATTCCTGGTGCTTTTTTAAAGCATCGCAATCTGCCCAGGTCGAAAGAGAAAGCTCTGACGGCTCACAATAGGAGCACAGCTAGCTAGGTAGCCAGCTGTATCTGCCAGGTTTCCTCCAATCTCCTGTGAAGGGAAGGATAGCTAGCATTTTAGATGTTTCAAGCCAGACAGTCTCTGTGGCACTGCTCAGTTGTTTCACAACTGCTTGAAGGCAGGCAGACTCTGAGCCCCTGTGGCCTGAGTGCCAGGAACCATCCCAGTTCCCCAGAGATCCAGGGAATGACCTGGCTGGCAGACAGCAGCTTCCCCTGGTCCTCACCTGACTGTCACCTCCAGGGTCCCCTCCAGCCCTGAGATTCTTTGAATCTGTCACTAGGCTTGGCATTCGGCATTTGGAGTTAGGTTGTCCCATGTCAGCTGGTGTAGGGATTAGAGGGTGGAGGCAAAGGAAATCCAGCTGGTATGCAAAGATGGACCCCTGCAGCCCCGTGGTCTGGCTCCTAGACATGCCCTGTTGGTCCTTCTCTCTCTTCTCCTTACATGTGGCCATTCCCAGAGGCCCTGTCCTTTTCTCTCCTCCCTTTAGAGTTCTCCTGAGAGCCTGTCCACACCTAGTCTGATCGGTGATCAAGGAGGTGCCCCTGGTCTTCAGGGCCCCACCTGGATCCCAGACAGAGCACAGCGAAAGCTGACAGAGGGTTGGCCAGGGCTGGACGCTGCTCCTGATGGGCCTCCTTCAAAACCTCAGAACGACCACCAGCTCCCTTCCCCTCGATCCCAAATCGTGTCCCCTCTTCAGCCCGTTTCTCTGCTGGCAACTCTCACATTTGTTTCTGCCACCTGCTCCCTGCCCATTCAACTGTGTTCTCTGCCTGCAGGTTGGGCCCTGTTCAGCCCATCTGGAACAAAACCTCTCAGATTTATATTTTAAAGCTCAGTTTTGAAGTCACACACCTACTTACAAACCATCTGTGAGTCCCATTTAAATAAAGCTTCAAGGCTGCATGGTCCAGCTCCAGCTGTTACTGGCTTTTTGGGGCACCGTTTCCCTGCGTGGACTCTGCACCTGCACTGAAGGAGACCACCCACAGTACCCACTGTTCTCCCAATGCAGGTCCTTCCTCAGGAACTGCTCCTCTTAGTCTCTGAGAGTTGAATGTCTTCTGTCTTTCCCAAACCATTCTCGACCCCAATTTCAAGTCCAACCCCTCCAGTCTCCCCACACCACCGAGGTGGACGGCAGCTCCTTCAGCCTCCTTGCACCAGAGCCCTGAGTCTGCAGCCCTCTCGTCCCCTGGGTCACGTGTCACCCAAAGGTGGAGGTGCGCCTGCCGGTATCCAGGCTCCCTGACTGCTCTGTGACCATGTGTCCCCTGAACTGTCTTGTCCACTGCTGATGCCAATCAATACTGACCACGTGAAGAAGCGTGGGTGGGGGAATGGTGCTGTTTCTACCATTCCTGGGGAGAAGATCCTTTGTGTTTGGGGGCTGGGGTTTTGTTTTGTTCTCTTTTAAGACTGGCACAGATACATATTTTATAGGCGAGTCTTAATCTTAAAAAAATCAGCAGCAATGAGTAAAGTACAAGGGAGGCCTTTTCCCAGTGACCTTATGCTTAAAAAAATTTAAGAAGTCATAGTAAACTACAGAAATAGTTTATGTAATCAACAATCCTCAGAGGAACTACATAAAAAATACTTATGCTCTATCAGTGCAAGAGTAGAATATGAATGTAATTGTATTTATATACCAGTTATGTGCACGTACGGGTAAGGACCAGGTGGGCAGAATGTGAATACTCCAAGAAGATGAACTTTCAGATATATTTGTTGTATTAAGATGTTTCCCCCTTATGGGAGAAATTTAGTATTCTTTATTCTTTTCACAAAATAATCTGGCCCAAAATATTTTTTCAAGTCTAAAGCAGAATATTTACCAAAAAGAATGAGAATTGTCCAGAAAGCCATTACTTATACATCCTAATTCCAAAATGTAGTCACTTTCTACCACCTCTAAAAAGCTCTCTAGAATCTTCTTTGCCTCCTCCCCCATTTCCTGCGTGTTACCGCGTGCATCCATCAGCCTCTCCCCACAGGGTCACTGAGTGGCTGTGGCCTTCTGTTACATGCTGACTGAAAGTTTGACCACATGATTATTTCAGAGATTCAGTTCAACAAGGTGGAGTTCTGGGCCACATCACCAGGCTAGAGGAGAAGGAGAAAGACAAATGGGGATTTAAATAAACACCTCTTATTTCAGAAGGTTTGCTTTTTCACAAATATCTAGATTTGAGAGCTTCTATAATCTGTCCTGGTGATGCTAGTAGTGAAGAATCCAGCTGCCAATGCAGAAGACACAGGTTCCATCCCTGGGTCAGGAAGACCACTGGAGAAGGAAATGGCAACACACTCCAGTATTCTTCCCTGGGAAATCTCATGGACAGAGAGCCTACTGGGCTATTAGTCCATGGGGTCGCAAAGAGTTGGACATGACTTAGCAGGGACCCACATGATCTACCACAAAGCTGATTTCAGTTACAAAGGCGACCTGCTTCTTTCCTGACTCATACTCCCCCGTGTCACTGAAAATGTCCCTCATGTTGCCAGCGGGTAAACCTGGTCCCTTCTGGCACACCGGGTCGTGTATGCGTGTGCGTTTGTGAATGTGTCCAACCAACAAACACAAGACTTCCAAACTGTGGGGCCTGGAGCTGCTTCACCAGCTACCAGCTTGTCAGAACACAGTTTTTTCACCCAAAGGAGTGAGCTCAAGTGTACCCAGACAACAGCTAGTACTTTAATACAGATTTTTTTTCCTTTCAAGTTCTGGGGAAAGGGCATGATTTTCCTTCTGCAGCTTGTCAACTGAAATTTTGTAAGAATTTTGTCAGTCGACTTCCTGTAATAATAGTAACAAGGACCACCCTAATAATAGTAACAAGACCCACTGTGCCCAAGGGTGGCTGCAAGGCCAGCCCCTCTGTACTGGGGTGGGAGGCGGGGCCGGCCCGCTTGTGATGGGGGCGGGGGCACAGTCTACAGGCACAAAACACGACCAGAACGGAACCAGGCAGAGAAAGATGGACTTTGCAGAAGGGGCAGCAGGTGCGGCTGACCTGAGCCATCTGGTGGGAAGCCCCCGGGAGAAGCGACACGGCACGGATGCCGTCGCCTCTAGAAGATCCTCTGTCTGCCGACTGGGTACAAACCAAGGCCTCCCCGGCGGACTTCAGAGAGGCTGGTCCTCCATCCAAGCCTCTCCAGTCGCTGCCACTTCTGGGTCAGCAACCTCGTTAAAAAACGAGCGATCCGATGTTTAAAAAGATTGTGTGGAAACCGTGCCAACAGCGTGCTCAGCCCGCCCCCCTCAGCCAGACTCGGGCTCGGGTGGTCTGCGGAACCGCGGGAGAAAGGCGTACCCCCTCCCCCCTCCCGGCCACTGAACACGAGACAGGAGTCCCTGTGTGCAGGCTCGCCCCGCGCCCCCGTCCCGTCCCTCTCCTTCCCCATTCGTCTCTCTCTCTGCAGTCCGTCCTGTGTGACCGCGGGGACTCCACCAGGACTGCTGTCCACACCCGCCCCCTGCAGACCCAGGTGCGCCCTGGTTGGAGGACGGGCGGCTGAGATCCACGAGCAACTCCGGACACACCTCGTTCCTCTCTGGGGCGAAATCACAACCCAGGTGAGGAAGGGGCGCACCTTAACTTGGCACAAAAAATAGCGAATTAACATTCACGCTCCAGCTGAGACTCAACTGCATGTGTGCTGAGTAGCTCACTCCTGTCCTACTCTTTTGAGATCCCACAAACTAGCCCGCCGGGCTCCTCTGTCCATAGGCTTCTCCAGGCAGGAATACTGGACTGGGATGCCATGCAACCATGCTGGGGAGTGGGGGTGGTGGGGATCAGCTGCTGTCGCCAGGATGGAGGGAGACTGCCCATCCCACCCGGGTGGACCTGGTGCGCCCGTGGCCTGCTGGGGGCAGAGGTGGGTGAGGGGCCAACACTGAGGTTTCCTAGAACCCTGGCGGCCTGGGGCCTGAAATTCAAGAGGAGCCAGCCCCTTCCTTACTCTCCCTCCGCGGAGGCCCCACACCAATATCGCAAAGGGAAGGGTGCGGGTCCAAGCTAGTCCGGCAGAGACCACCCGGTCCTGATCCTCCACCTCCAGTCAGTGCTCCCTCCCGTCCTGTCCCTGGACCCATGTCTCCCTTTCCTTCAGTCACCTCACTTCGGGGAGAAGAGTCACTCCTTGACAAATACACCTAAGAGGTAAACTTTCTGAGAACTTTAATATCTGAACACATCCTGGTAGTTTGAGATAACGAATTCCAAACTGGAATAATAATTTTTTTTTGTCGGAATCTTAAAGGCACTGGGGCATCGTTTTCTAACTCACAGCACTGCTGTTAAAAAACCTGATGACACTCACACGCCCTAGCTTCTGTTTGTGGTGTTGGATTTTTTTTTTTCCTGCCTCTGGGGAACCCTTTAGAATCTTTTCTTCACATGCAGATTTTTTTCCCAGCAGTGTGTCTTGGTCTGAGTCCCTGAAGTAATCACCCTGTGGGCTGGGGGGGCCTTTCACCCGGGGTGACCTGCTTCTTCTTCCTCCCCTGCACTTTTATTCTTTCTCGAAGTCTGCCTGTTTCACGTTGCACCTCCTGAACCTTTAGTTTTCTTCTCTTTGCCTTTCTTCATCTTCTTGCAGGACTTTATGAAGATCTTCTCAAATTTGTTATTTACTTGGTATTCCAATATTTTTCTTTTCTTGTCTGACATTCCTTTTCCATAGCCTCTGTTTACTATGTTTATCTTTCCTTGAATATCACTTCCAGTTTTCTTCGTCTTCCACTGCAGTTTCTCCTTCCACCTTCCTTTTATTCTGATGTCCTTCTTCCCTGTTGAAAGCTTCCATCCTTGCTCTAGAACGAGAAGACACCTGACAGCAGGCTGCAGACACAAGTGGAGGTTCCTGCCAGGCTCAAGGGCAGCTCACGGTGCACACTGTGGGATCTCTGCCTCCCATCCTGGGCTAGCCTGCCTTCCAGCCTTCTAGGGGCCAGACCAGGTCTCCCTCCAGCCTCCACCTGTCACACATGGTGCCTGAGGCCCTGGGTCTCACCCTCCCCTGAACCTCCAGAACCCATGGATGTGCGGAAAGTGCATTGCAGGGGAATGGCTTCTTTTACAGACTCTTAAACCACATACCAGGGCATCCCTGGTGGCTCAGATGGTAAAGGATCTGTCCATAATGCTGGCTACCTGGGTTCGATCCCCAGGTCAGGATCCCTTGGAGAAAGGAATGGCAACCCACTGCAGTATCCCTGCCTGGGATATTCCATGGACAGAGGAGCCTGGAGGGCTATAAGTCTGTGGGATCACTCCTATACCCTATCTTCAGGCTATCTTGCTCCTCCAACTCTGAGATGCTGGGGTGTAAATCACTAGCTCTGCTGGATATGTTCAGCGTGTGGACACCACAGTGCAGTGACTGAACATGTGGTGTCTGGAACTGCCCATGGGAACCCTGGTTCTGTCACCTCCTGGGTGCTGAGCTCACTAAGTTATTCGGCCTTTGTACATCAGTATCTCCATCTGAAAAGTGAACTAATAATACAGCTACCCTACAGTGGCTCATAGAGAGGGCCATTAAGCAACCCACAGCCCGGATCTGGCCCACAGCCTGTGTCTATACACCCTGTGGGCTAAGAATGGCTTTACATTTTTAAAAGGTTGGAAAAAAAGAAAAAAGGGGACTTCTCTGGAAGTCCTGTGAATGTGACTCCACATTCCCAATGTCGGGGGCCCAGGTTCAACTCCTGGTTGGGGAACTGAATCCCACATGCTGCAACTATGACCCAGCGCAGCCAAATAATTGTTTTTTTTTAAGAGCACCTCCCCCCAAAATAAAATACATGAAACCTAACATGAATTTTGCAATCAACTTTGATGATAGTGAACCACTGACTTTGAAACCCAACTAAGCAAAGTGGGCGCTCCCCCAAAACCTTCCATCCCCCTCATTGTAGCTGTTAGGAAATCTTGTTCTCAATTATATTTTGAATTTTGTCAGTAAAAACTGTGTGGAAAGTTCTCTTGTACGTACCTACACAGTAAGCTCCACATTGCCTGAGATATTGACCCTTTGGTCCTATTTACATGGGTTTACTGACCTCTGAGCTTAAGAATGGGGGAAAGTATTAGAGATGTGAGAGGAAAAGGTCTGGTAGAGGGAAACAGTGAGTGGACAGAGCAGTGGGTGGGGGGCGGGCACCTGCTCTGGGGGGGTGTTTGGGGCCCCAATTGTCTCCCTACCTTCCCGCAGCTCAGTCCTTACTCCTGCCTGGGTACCTGCTCACAAAATACTTGTTCTATCAACAGCAGCAGCTCCCAGATGACTGGGGTAGACCAGAAGTGGCCAGCAGGGGTGAAGCGGCACACTGCCCACAAGAAGACCTAAACTGGGCCCAGCTGCACCCCTTACTGAGCCGGTGTCAACACCACTCTGTGGGCTTTCCCACAGAAAGGAGGCCAGTGACTATTCAGCTCATCCCCATGGCCACTCTTGAGAAACAATATCCTCAAAGTAATGGAAATAGGCGAGAAAGGCCCATCTCAAATGAGCCACATGCCCCCTGGTTACGGCAATACGTAAAAGCTGTGTCTACAACAGTTCACAGTTCTCTGGAGTTCGATGTAAGTGAACGGGAGACTCTGGTTAACGAGTCTTTCCACAAACGTAGGCTTCCTCTCAGTTTCCCAAAGGCAGGCTTTCAAACTTTGAAAAGCATAAACAATTCTCATAAGAAAAATGCCTGTATTGGCTTCTCTTCCATTCAATTCTTCCATCTCTTCTAAAGGAAATGTTAATGAGGTTTTGTGACTGTAGGTCTTGGGTTTTGAACCCAGGTGTTAAAAATGCAGCTCTCTGGGACCCACTCTGAATCTATTAAATCAACCTCAGGAGACAGGTCAGAAATCTGCATTTTAAGCTTCACTAGTGATTTCCAAGTATTTCTATTTTGAACGTTAACTATGAACCACCAAGACCTACATCTCAACGCCCTCAGCCCTCACAGACAGGAGGTCACGGGCAACCAGCAGCTCCAGAGAATGAACGCAGGGCCGATTAGACTGACTCCTGGAGATGCAGACCAGTGGTCAGAGGTGAACGCAAAGCATGTGCTATTTCATGGATGGTGGGTCAAGCTTCCTATAGATCACATTCTAGGTGCTGGACTGAAAGTGCTTACAATCAGTAATTCATTCAACAACTGTTTATGAACACCTTCCCTGTGCAGGGTTTTTCTAGGTGCTGGGGGTGGAGCCGGGATGCATACTCACCCCTGCCTGTGACCTTATCTCTGGTGAGACACCTGCTCCTGCCCCACGGCCCCCTTGGGAACCTGGGAGGCCACAACTGCGGCAGGCAGCTGGGAAGCCAATAGCACAGTAGAGACCTGGCCTGGCCTACAGTCAGAGTAAGAAAGCTGGGCTAAGAGCAGTGTGTATAAATTACTTGACCTGTGTATTAAATGTTGTTTAATACAGGTGATCGTGTTCAATAAGGCCCATGGCTCCATCTTATTCTGGCGTTCCATCACACTTTCTCTTCTCCCCAGGTAGACCACATCTTTTGAGGAGAGGTACTGTGCTCCCAGCACCTTGCTTAGGGCACCTGAGAGAATAATAGTCACTTGAGAGTGTGTGTTGGATGAATAAACAGCTCTGGGACATAACATGAGCCACTCAAGAAAGGCTTTTGAGCAGAACAGTCATGCTACAAATTCTGAGGAAAAAGGAAAATAAAAGCAGTTGTTCTTAAGCTTCAGAATTCAATGATGGTTCTACAACTGCCACTGTATTTATGCCTGTTCCCTGCCATTTTCAATAGGCAAATTTTACAGAAAGTTTTCAGTTACCTCTATCCAACTGAACACCACAAGAGGAAAAAAATGTTTCATTGAATGAAAACAGTAGATCTGCCATTACTTTTATTACAGACCTGCAATCCCTCATCAGCCACTCTGAGACCCCAAAAGTCTTTTGTACGTTTGGCCCTGCTGCACGGCATGCAGGATCTTTGTTCCCTGAGCAGCGATCAAACCTGTGTCCTCTGCATTGGAAGTGTGGAGTCCTAACCACTGAACTTCCTGGGAATTCCCATGGCACATTTATTTTTTAAGGAAAATTCTGGATCCTAAATCCCCAAGAATTTCTGATAAAGAGGTACAGTATATTTACAGTTGTATAAACAAAAAAGAGCAACTGAAGCCTGGGGCTGCACACTACTGCCACCTGCTGACAGCAGCTTAGAAGCACAGACATAATCAAAATGGAAAACTTGAATCTTGCACACAGGGCTATGAACAGCACACTGGTGACTTAAAAAAAAAAACACCTGAGAGGTTTTTTCTTTTCCAAAACCAACTGCTATGAAATAAATCCTCAGTGGTTGAAGCACTATATTGGATATTATGTGTTCCATGCACATCACACAACCTAGAAGCTGTTACCTTAGCTGCATGTGGTTCCACAGTTTGGTATCACCTCTAACTCACCAGCGCTAGCTGCCCCTCTAGGCACTGTTAGAAGTTGGTCTGGAAGCCACAGGTGAGCAGGGATGCCACCAAAATGGAAACATTAAACTAACCTGTAATGGCTCCTGACCATCTACTACAGAGCCATGAGCAATGTCAAGATTACAGGAATCTAAATAAACTACAGGTGGTGGCTGAAGTCTATGAAGACTACACTAGATCTTAACAGACTATCAGACGATGTCCAAGTATCCACAATCTTCTCTGCTTTAAACTATCATGGATACATTCCCTGGTGCTCCTCAGGAGTTCAATATCCTTACAAGTATATCTTGTTCACCCTCATAATTGTAACCTTTGGAACCCTATTTTCATCTTTTACTTTCTCTTCCTAACTACCATAGTTCGCAGTAGCTCTCTGGCACAGAGAAAATACGAAGCGAAGATCTGTGGTTTAGGTTTTATGATAACGAATTTCCACGTGCTAAGTGTACCTCTGACAGGTTATCTAACAGTAACAGGATTCACAAAACTAAGTCTAATGCCCTTTGTGTTCAGGCTATTTTAGGAGAGATTGCTCCACTCTCCAAAAAAAAAACATGTTGCTAAATAAATCATATGGATGCAAACGTAAATATGCAAAAATTTAATACAAAGTCTCTTAAGTATAATATTAACCACACTTAATTTGAAATTCCACAGTCAGAAATCCAAGGCAAAGCCTTCATCTTACAAATAAACTGAGACCCAGACAGAATAAAGGACCCTCTCCTTTATTTATTCCTGGAGCCAACTGCTCTTCCCCTGGAACCCGGCAGGATCTACATCTGCTTCATTCAACAAAAACAGGGACCTCCAATGATATACCCACAGGGTCTGTGGGTCCCTCTGGTTCTATTCCTAATATACACTTTATTCACAGATTAAATCTTGGTTTCTCTTTAGTTCTTTTTTCCTCAAAAGGCCTAAATTCATGGACTGTTTAACTCAGTAATGAATTAGGACATTATGTGTCCAGATATTAAGAACTTTCTCTTGTCCAGTATCATTTTCAGACAGTAACAGCAATTTACTTGCAGTACCCCTCTAAGATCTAGCTTCTAAGTAATGACGTGGGGGTAAAGTACAAACTGAGACACCATTTTAAGTGTTTCTACTCAGACTGACACAATTAACCTGTTCTGGACATCAAATTCTAATTTGTAAGATTTTGTTAGTGGTATCATTTTCAAGCATGCTATACTCAGGAATGGCAAAAAAAAAAAAAAAGAAGTACTTAATATTGGGGAAAAAAACCATTAACAACCGTCTATTTCTAAGAACACAGCAGAATGAGGATTGAATCCAAAGAACTGCTCTAAAAATGAGTATGGGGCTTATTGAGGGGGGAAATCCAACTGCATTATAATTTAATTAAAGAAATTTACTCTCTAAAAAACCATTTTCACACACATTTTCACGACCATATTGTTTGAGGGAAATAAGATGACCATGCAGGCAGTGTCCACTTGGGAACGCAAGTGATATGTGTGTAATAGTACATTCTGGAAATAACTGGAAAAATAAAAAGTGTAAATTTTTATAGTGATTTAAGACTGCAAGACATTTAAGATCTCAGGTTAAATGGACCGGTATTAAGAGTAATACAAACCCAAACTGTACAATGTTATCACTACTCCATCACTGTGACCCTTAACATGGTGCACATACAACCACCCTAACCCAAGCCACAGTCGCCCAGGATAGAACGAGACCCCATCAGGAGGCAGTAACAAGACGTGTGATGCACAACGCAATTCACAGCCTCCTCTCCCTGTCTCAGTGTGTGTAATCTGCTGTAACAACTCCACACAGCAGAGAAACATTAGGTACTATTTAAAATAATGTACTGTTATGGCCAAAAGAAGAGCTGAGTTTCTTGCCTAGAAAAGTCCTTTAATGTCTTACATTACCCAATACAGTTAGAAGTCTAAATAAAAAGAAAAGCGTTAATGAAGATTCAATTTTGCATGGGAAATTCACTTTTCTCAATATGAGTAAAATTTTTCATTAATTCATTTTAAATGGCAAAATCTTCTTCAGAACAGAAAAACAGAATCTTCAACAGCAATCTGAAGGCAACGTTATAGTTATAGGACACTGTCATCAGAACCACTGAGGAGCAAAATGAACTATCATTTCATTGCCCCTTTCTCATGGTCATGTAGGACCACAAACCAAGGAGGTCCAGGAAGCAACAAAATGTGCTCCAGATGAAGTGGTTTCACAGAACAAACAGTCCTCACAAAATAGGATTATTTTCTTCTTTTGCTTCTGAGAGTCAAGTTAACCAGTCCTTGGACTGCAGTCAAGACAAAGTTCTAAATCCTCAATCATATCAACATCAGAACTATGCGGACATTTCTGTTGAGAAAAGGGGGAAGCCTTTTTCATAATAAAGAGAAAGAAAGTAGCAAGACAAGGTGCTATGAATAGTGGGGCCACAGCAGGATGTATGGCGTTTGGTAAAACACACGAGGTGACATTTAGGGAAAACGTTATTGCTCTGGGTGGAATATACAGCACCAGCTCAAAGAATAAAAGATGGTTAGGATTAATCACCTTTAATCAACATGTGTTTATAGGAAAAGTGCTTAAAGCCATAGTTCTTAAAAAGGCGAGGATGAGAACATTTTTGTATTATTGTAAATGTTACCTACTTCATTAAACAATGAGCAATCTGTATCTATTTAAGTAATATCAGATTTGCTGTCAATCTATCAAATCCACAATATAAAACCAGTTAAGGGACAGAAATGTTATTCAAACTTATAAAACAAGTTAGAACCTTATAGAGTAATTTCTATGCCAAAAATATTTGTTAATTATTGCTTAAATATACAGCTGAATACACTCATGAAATTTCCCAAATCATGACTGAGGAGACTTTTTTCTGAATGCTAACATTTATCCCAAGGAAGAGAGAAATGTTTAAGGGATGTGTAGACACTGCTTAACCACTGTGAAAAGTAGCCCAATTTCCCCCAAACAGTTTTAATAATGAACATCACTGAAGTGACTCAAGAACTGGAAACAAGACCATATGATCACACTCAAGCTCTATGAAGTCAGCCAAAGGATTCCTTCAAGATAATCACAGTTGGCACTTTCTCAGTCTAGACAGTAGGATTTTATGTAAACTTCCTTGTTCTAAAAAAAAAAGGTCTGGATAAATCAACATGCGGCAGTATAAAGTTTTTTGATGCAATCTTCTATAAGAAGTAATTAAAACGTAAAAGCCAAACAATCTAACATGGAACGTGATTTCCTTCGAGATACACTTAATCCATCAGTCTCCTTCTCTGCCCTCCAATCACCTGAATTGGCAGTCATTGTACTGCTAATCCTCAGAGTGAAATGGCTCCTATCTTATTTCAACTCACTCTCTTCCCTAATGACGGTCTCAGGAGTGGCGTTTCTGAACATAATTTTACCTAGCATGAAAGCAGGTATAAGAATCTTCATAAAGTTTTAAAGCTACGGAGTCCTATCTAGGGACCCAAATGTGATCTTGTCCTCAAGGGCAGAGGAAAACCAATGGCTATATAGTGAAGGGGTACTTAGGGTTGACATAAAAAACAGAATTTTATATTTTCATCAGATGTTTTTACAAAGAAAATGTCTCTATGACGTATTAACATCATTTTTTATATGTGTGTGTGTGTGTGTACACAAATGTACACACATACACCCACACATGTATATATACAAGTGTATATATGTATATATGTGTGTATATATATAAAACTATTATTGTTTGGGATGCTATAGAAAGCCACCAGTGAGGAAAGGACACCAAGGTTTTAAATACGGGGAATAGAGAGGTCGGCCTGCAGTATGGACTCACGAAACAGTTCAACAGCATCCACACCAGGATCAACAGCATTCCCTCATCTGTTTTGGTACAAAAGATGGTATCTCTCTACACAAGCTTGTAAGGCTTTAGGAACTAAAGCATAAATCAAACAAACAAAACCCCCAGAAAAACAAAACAAAAACCCCAGCCCATTAGTTTACAGTTTATTTTAAAAATTCTGAAAGACACTGCAAGTTCTAAACTTTTAGTAGGTGCTCCCCACACACAACCATCCGGTCAGAAACCCAGCAGAAGAGCCCCCTTTCCAGGAAGCTTTGCAACAGCAGAGTGGTGCAATATGGATGTTTCTTACTACAAGAAAAAATTATACATGGCACATTCTCATTCATATTTTGTAATGTAAAAAGTTACAAACATACCTAATCAAATAAATAATAATAAAAAAAAAAGAATTTGAATGTATTTGTAAGTATCCTAAAACCACTACATAGAATAATGGCAACTTCACTCACAGATTATTTACACGGTAGTACCCGGTGTGGGTGCACTGCTACAAAACCCAGAACAGGAGGAGTAAACCTGAAATGTTTCCATAATGAAGATCTAGCAGCATGACTGCCTAACGCTGTTATCCCGACTGCTTCTGAATCCTTCCTTTTTTTAGTCTGTGTCTTCATCCAGTTCGTAATTGTCTTTATCATAAATATCTTTTACTAAAAGAACCCGTACGAGCATGTTTTCCAAGGTGTTTCGGTCCAGTGAGGCGGACGTGTACCAGACAGGGCTGTCTGCAGAGCTAGAGCATTCTGGTTGCAAATAAAAAACATCCATTCTCTGATTAAGATTCTGTGGACTTTGGAAGAAAGAAGAAAGTCAATTTCACAGTATGTATACAAAATTCCTCACAACTTATTTTTTTAAGAATAATTCTGCTACCATTACCACATTACATAGGCAGACCACACGCATGATTAACTACATTAAATATTCTATCACTTGAGACATTCTGAAAGTTAATTTCTATAATAAGATTATTTTCCCACCATAATTTAAATTACGTATTTCACTGAATCTAAGACACCATCAATAGAAACATTATTTTTAATCATTATTTTAATACTGCCATTAAACAAGTAAAGCACTGCCAATTATAATTCTTCAAGATTCATCCCAGTTCCAGAGACAGAATAAAATATATGACTGGAAGATCCAAATACTAGTGTAGCCACACAGGGCTACCCAAAACCACTTGAAATGCTAATTATTAAAAACAATCATCCTAGAGGTGACATTACTGTTTTTATGGTTCTTGACAGCTAACCTGGAGACAGTTTATAAAACTGATTACCTAAGAAAATACACTCTGAGTTCATGTTTACCTTTTAAAAATTAGAGGGTGCATATATAAAATAATGAACTAGCATAAAAAACTTATGATCTCTAAAAATTTCACTGGCTGCAAGACTCACAGCCCCCAAACTTAACACTGTTTACTGTCTGACCCTCTACAACAGCAATGATTTCCTTAGTAGAAAGCAATTTCTTAACATATGCTGAGGAGATACAAGCTGGGTGCTTTATAATAACAGGACTAAAAACATTATAATTGAAATAAGAGAAAAATTTTAAAAAGGATCAATGAAAAAAAGTCACCTCTTGGTAATGATAAATTCACAGCACCTAACTGTTACTACCACTTAAAAAAATCAAGAATCATAAATACTCACCTCTTAGACAAGTAGCATTCAAACATTTTCACAGGACATCTAGAAGGATTGGCTGTATTTTCAATTTGTTCAAATACTGGCTCATCATCTTCATGTTTTCTTTTTCCAGTAGTAATTTTATCTTAAGAAATAAAAATAACATAAACTCTCTATGACCAGCCTTCAAGAAAGGTGACCCGTCTCACTGTGTTCATTCCCACTGCTCTTACACCAAAGGATGGGACCGGGTGTGCTCAGAGCCAGAAGCTGTGGCTTCTGGTAATTCCTAATTTTAACACGACATGGGCTGTCTTATCTTATGGAAGTGACAGTCCTTGAGTTCCTAACAAGGGACCTATGTGGCCTCTAGTCAGGCAAGAAGCAGCTATCCCTACCACAGCCAATCCCAAACAAGACCAGTTACACTACCTTCACTATCTGTTCCGCACAAGGAAGACACTTGGTACCGAAGACAGGCTTTATTTTCCATGGTTAAAGGGTTTTTTTTCCAGTGCCTAAACACAGTGCCAAAGGAAAGCCGTAAGTGCTGTTCCACTGTTTTCAGGCCAAAATACTTAGTGTTAAAGTAGAAGAGGGTGTTCAGAAGAGCTACTGGAGAGTGTGATCCTAGCTGTTTTATCCTCCAGAGATAATCTTCTTCAACTCGAGAAAATATTGACCCTTAAACAGAGAGAAATATTTTTAAAGAATTACAATAAACAGTTTTCCTGTAACCGTCTAGGAACAGATAGTTAATTCAAGAACAAACCTAATCCAATCCTCCATTCACTCCAGGGCAACTAGAATGAATTTCAGCATCCCCTACGTGGCTCTGAAACAACACAGAGCCAGAACCACAACACACTACACAACTAGACCCTGGAGCCAAGCCTGGGGGCTGCTCCTGGTCTTCCAGGTGACAGCAGACTGTGGTCAGAAGGGGATTTAAATCTGTAGAAATCCTGAAAAACAATAGGTCATTTCCATTCAAACAAGTTTTCTTTATACATCTGAAACAGGTTTCTAAGAGAAATTTATATCAGAATCTCTACTAAAGGGCTTAAGAAACAAACATCCAGTTTTTTTCTTATTCCAGAGAAACTGAGTCACATTTATTACAAAGTTCTTCATAAACACTAGTTATCAATCACATTCAGTTCTTATTCAACAAAGGATGATCTGATACATTCATAAATAAGTACTCTCTAATTTAAATTATTTCTTATTTTTAGCACAATTTCTATAAAAACAAGGCGATCCCAGCAGAAAGTCACTGCCACTGTATTTAAAGGAGAATTACCGTCTGGAAGTATGCTTGGTTGCCAGCTTCGGAGTATCTTATTCAATTCTTGCTCAAATGTCTGGTATCCTGGATCAATAAATATGTTGTCTTTTCGATTACTACCACACAAGTACTAAAAAAAAAACAACAAAAAACCATACACCTTGAAGGAAAATCAACTAATTGTATATCACTTATACTCTTTATTTCCTAAGAAAAAAATAAATGCCTTATGTCTATTAGCACACTTATAAAATGGGAAATTATCTCTATCTATATACTTAGAAAATGAAAGAAACGTAAGTTACCAATTAATCTGTTCCTAAAAACACTCCAAGCTGAGGTACACACCTAAGAGCTCAGGATGTAAGAGGATGAGAGCCTTCAGTCTGTCAGATAAGAACAGAGCAGGTGGATCCACTGCTACATACAGGGTCCAGGGGATGCAGGGTGAGGCTCGGGGCAGGGGTTGGCTTCCCACACCCATGACAGCCTCGCCGAGCGGCCCAAGTGGCTCTCTATGCTCCACTCTCCTCAAGTCAGTGGAAACTTATGAATCTTATCGCCTCCTATGACAATCCTTAACAGTGAGGGTTGTTAAAGAATGATGTAAACACGAAAGTCCATCTCCAATGAGTAAAAATAAAGTATAAGGGAAACATGGGATAAGAGCACAAAGCCCGGGAACCAGGACCATACACAGCATGAGAGTGTCATGTGTATAACGGGCCACGAAGACATGAAGGGCAATAATAAGTCACTGAAGATGCATGTTGTAAATCCATTAGAAATCATCTAAGATGCATAAAAAATAAACCAATGGTGGAGGTAAATATATACAATACTGTATACAGAGCAGCTAAGAAAATCCTTTACAATTCCCTAGTATTTTCAAAAAGGTCAGTTTTCATTCCAATCCCAAAGAAGGGCAATGCCAAAGAATGTTCAAACTACCATACAACTGCTCTCATTTCACATGCTAGCAAGGTTATATTCAAAATCCTTCAAGCTAAGCTTCAACAGAATGTGAACCAAGAACTTTCAGATGTACAAGGTGGGTTTCGAAGAGGCAGAGTAACTAGAGAGCAAATTGCCAACATTCATTAGATCACAGAAAAAGCAAGGGAATTCCAGAAAAACATCTACTTCTGCTTCACTGACTACACCAAAGCCTTTGATCATGTGAATCACAACAAACTGTGGAAAATTCTGAAAGAGATGGGAATACCAGACCACCTTACTTGTCTCCTAAGAAACCTATATGGGGGTCAAGAATCAACAATTAGACCTGGACATGGAACAAGTGACTGGTTCAAAACTGGGGAAGGAGTACACCAAGGCTATATATATTGTTACCCTGCTTATTTAAATCATATGCAGAGTACATCATGTGAAATGCCAAGCTAGATAAATCACAAGCTGGAATTAAGATTGCCGGGAGAAATATCAACAATCTCAGACAGGCAAATGATACCACTATAATGGCAAAAAGTGAAGAGAAACTAAAGAGCCTCTTAATGAGGGTGAAAGAGGAGAGTGAAAAAGCTGTCTTGAAACTCAGCATACAAAAATCTAATAAGATCACGGCATCTGGTCCCATCACCTCAAGGCAAAATAGAAGGGGAAAAAGTGAAAGCAGTGACAAGATTTTATTTTCCTGGGCTCCAAAATTACTATGGACAGTGACTGCATTCATGAAATTAAAAGACACTTGCTTCTTAGAAGGAAAGCTACAACAAACCTAGACAGTCTATTAAAATGCAGAGACATCACTTTGCGAACAAAGCTACGGTTTTTCTAGTAGTCATGATATGAGAGTTGGACCATGAAGAAGGCTGAATGCCAAAGAACTGATGCTTTGGAATTGTGCTGGAGAAGACTCTTGAGAGTCCCTTGGACTGCAACGTGATCAAACCAGTCAATCCTAAAGGAAATCAACCCTGAATATTCACTGGAAGGGCTGATGCTGAAGCTCCAATACTTTGGCCACCTGATGCAAAGAGCTGACTCACTGGTAAAAACCCTGATGTTGGCAAACACTGAGGGCAAAAGGAGAAGAGGATGGCAGAGGATGAGATGGTTAGATAGCAACACTGACTCAACGGACATGAATTTGAGAAAACTCCTAGAGATACTGAAGGACAAGGGACCCTGGCATGCTGCAGTCCACAGGGTTGAAAAGAGGAGGACACAACTTAGCAACTGAACAACAAAAACCCTATTTCAAGTAAATTATCTTTGCCTTGCTTGGTAAGCCAATAAATCCTTATATTACATAATATCTTAGAAGAAAACATTTTTCTCTAGAAGAACTGCCATAACAACCTTCCTTAACAACATTATATTTCAGAGCTGTGGAATTACTGACCTCCTGAATTCCAAGGCAGAGATAGTAGATGCTATCGGGTGCATAGTTTTCCCCATTGGGCCTTCGGATCTCATTGACAAAGTGGGCCAGGCCGTAGTCCAGCTCAGCCGTGGTGTGAGAGAGCAGATCCTCTTTCAACTTCACTGACTTAGCTAAGAAAAGAAATGTAAAGTAATTGCTATTTACTGTCTGAAGATTAAGAAACCTTCTGAAATCATTTTATCCTATAAGAATTCAAATGTATTTTAAGTTCCAGTCATCCTTTTCAAAGGTGGATAACAAAAAGCCTGATTTTAAACAGTAACCAGTGAAGACAGAACCAGAGCACTTACGAGGTGTCAGCCCATCTAACACCAGAAGGTCTTCCTCGAGCCGCCTCGTCCGGACCCAGTGTCTCCAGGCATTGACCCCATACGCGTACTTGAAAGGGAAGCTGCACTCAGAATTGTCAGAGCTGTCGTCGTGACACTGGTACCCTGACACCGCCTTCCTCTTGGTGCCCTGGTCATGAAACACCATAGTCACATCTTCTCTTCCTTAAGCCTATTTATCTCACGACTTTAAGTAAGCCATCTCTCAACAAATGCATATGACAGAGAGCTGACTGGAACTTCTGATTTGAGAACAGCTACCTACAACATGAAATCTCTCTCTAGGAATGCTGTATTTCTGCCCAAATTACTTTGTATAACAAAATCATATTAACTTTTGCTGTGAGAGTGACTAATGATGAGATAATAAAGACACAAATAATAAACTAAAGATCTGAAGTAAGAGGATTCCAAATATTCATGTAAGAGAGAACTAAAGAACTTCTCCCAGACTCCACCTTAGGGAATAACTCAGTTCCTCCTGCTTCCCTGATGTACTGTTTGGCACACAAAAACTTGAAATTTGGACATAATCCAATTCTCCTATTTTCCCTCTTGTTCCTGAGCTTTTGGTGTCAGATCTAAGAAACTATGCCTGACACAAGTTAAAAAAGATTTAGGCCCCTGTTTTCTTCCCAGAGTTCTAGTTCTTACATCCAGGTCTCTGACTCACTCTGAGTTCATTTCTGTGCGTTGTGTCAAGTAAAAGTCCCATTTCATTCTACCACAGGTCTCACTTCACTTTCAATTTTTCCTTTCTTTATGGAGAAATTTGTGAAAGTCATCTTTTTCTTTTATTTAGATATTGCTTTATATTGGAAACTAGAAATACAGAAAGTTGTTAATAAAACTTTCAGAACAATGATACCTGTTCGTTTGTTTAGGTCTGAGAGCCCCGAATGACCGAATTGTCTAGCACGTCTTCCTATGTGCTGGAAGGCTTCACAGAGACCAGACATAACCAATTGTAAACCTCAACCTCACCAAAAGTCACAGGGGGAAAAACAGCTTCAACTGCTGTAAAAGTAGTGAATTTACTTTTGTAGAAAGTATGTCAGCCTTTAATCAAGATAAAAATTAAAAATAAAAGCTAAGTTGCAATGATACTCACTCTTCTATGAAGGTACAGCTATTAATAGGAGATCCTTTACTTAGAAATGAAGTAATAAAAACTTTACCTTTAAGCCATTTTAATCCTGGAAAAGGAAGTATCTTCCCATATTCTGGTGTACAACTGAAGCTCACTACTCGCACAGATGTGATGTGAGTACAAGAACAGCATCACGATTCATACCTTTTTTTTAGATCGAGGTCTAGGCTGTTCCTCATATTCTTCTCCAAAAACAGGTGGTAATAAAAACTCATTTTCCATATCAAGCTCCTCAGCAGCTGACAATCAAATCAGAAGAACTTTCACTCCAAACATAATAGCACAGGCTTGCATCACATAAACTCAACCAACAAAAGGACCAGTCCCTGACTCTGCACAATACCACGCACAGGGCAGCCTGTGCTGGCTGAAGAACCAACCATTTCTTTACCTAACCTGATCTATGAGATCTGATAACATCTGTTCAGATTCTTAAAACACACATATAATGCACATCAACATGGAATTTCACAGAATGTGAAATTACTAAAACCTGAAATTCAATTACAAGATCTACATGATCTCAGCACAAATCTATTTCAAGCTAATACATTTTTTCCGAAGTTAAAACACTTTACATCCTGTTCAGTACGCTTACTGGCTGGAAGTAGATTAAGAAAATAATGAAAAACAGGACACACTTCTTTAACCACAAAAGATCTAAAAATATTCCCTGTGAAGGTTAACTTAATTTTCAAAAAGGTTTTAAGAAAAATACTATCAATATTTTCTTTAAATTTTTAAAAAGACGCCAACACTTCTTTACTCTTCATCTCCAGAAGTTCCTATAATGAAATAGTTTTAAGGTTTTTTGTTTTTTTTTTTTAGTTTTAAGGTTTTTAAGGCTCTGGGAAATCCTGTTAATTAAGCTCCTACAATTCAACATGCGCTTCCTTTTGGAAGAAAAATGCTGAGTTTTATTTGCATGAAAAAGACAAATAGCAATACAGGCAATGACACGAACACGAGATTGTTTCCCAACCACAATGATGACCCCATAGCTAAAGTCTAGAAACACACTTCATACTCCAAGAGCAAAATTTCACGCTCAGTACCTCTGGGAAAGTCTATTTCAATATCCAAGTCTGGCTCATATGGCACATCGGGCATGCTGGACTGGGTCTCTGGCTCAGCACTCTTCAAGAGGTCAGAACCAATCATGTCCGTTTCAATAATGACACCTGTAATCAAGCCGTAGTATCATCAGAAAACAAAACAGAAAACCGCAAAATACTGATATTTAATCTAGGAAAAGCTACTTAATTATAAATGCAAAATAAGAATCTTTAATTCATCACGAAAGGAAAGAGCATGCATCTACCTTCAAATGTAAGCTACTATAAGCTTTGAATTAGATAATCATGAATACACAAAAACTTTCAATCCTATAAGTTTTCACTGTGCCTCTACCAAGAGAAAAAGCATGTTTTAAGAGTAAACAACTCTATAATTTCTAAGAACAATCTCTGGTCAAAAATAAACTTATGAACACAGACAACTGGAATTTTCAACATTCTTTTTGAATTGTGACCTAGGTTTTCCACATCATTCAATATATGCTTATTTACTATTGCCTTCTAATGTTTTGGATAGTTGTTTTAAACACTTTTGTACTAAAACCCACTGAGAAAGGCATCTTACTGAGTTCAGGGTGTGGTGGGAAACAGACATGCACGATGGAAACAAAAGTTGCACAAAATAAAAGCCTTTCTAGGAGGGTTTCATGCTGACAGTGCCCCGCTCTGGGTGAGGGGGAACGGGAGGTCGAACGTGGAGAAACGTGCTCAGACACAGAAGCATCCAGCACACATGCGTCCAGCTACCCCATCTGGCCAGCACTGCCCTAACACAAACCCTGGTTTAAATAATCCAACTTACTTTCTTAGTATAAATGAATAAAACAAAACTGGGGATAACCATCATAAAATAATAGTTTGGATATTTATAAAACCTACAAGTCAGTTTTGTGTCTGAGCTCACCCAATGAAACAAATTTAGATTTGATTTTAAAAACCAAATCTTGTCAACCATTAAAACAGAGACTGTTTGAAATAGGTTATAAATTGCTGGGCTTGAATGTGGGCTTGGCATCACAGAGCAACTACAAATCTGACGTGGGTCTCAACCTGCAATCACCTCTGCAGCAGTGCATCCCCCACACCCCCTCCAGGCTGAAGTTCAGTGAGGGGCCAGCGCAGACCCCCCACCCGCTCTGCCCACCCCAGGCAGTGAGGAGCTCACTGTGGAGGTCGGCGCCTTCCGCCTTCCCCTCGTCCTCAGTCATGTCTGTCATGGTCAGCAGCTCTGTGCCCAGGGCGTCTGAAGAACCTGTACTTTTCAGCTCTTCGGCCACAGCAGTCTTCTCACCACTGTTCATGGGGGCAGGGAGAAACACAGGGACTGGCACCTAAGGGAACAGAGGACCTACCATCAGGCTCACTCGCTTACAAGGTATTTTTCCAAATTAAAAATTACTCTGACATGTGATCTTCTTCATAATGCTGGATTTCCTAGAAGCTCTGGAAAGAATTTGTATGTTAACTGTCACAAGGAAAGCCCCAAATACAAGCAGCTACTTTTTGAAGTAAAAATTAATTTCTGAGGTATTTCCATCACCCGAGGCCTCCAGCAGCCATGCCCTGACACAGGGACCCAGCAGTGCACGTGATGACATCTGTATGTGGCTCCATACCATTCTGGCTCACAAATCTTACTTTCTTCTAAAACAAACATGAATACAAAACATAGTATATGTAAAGCAGACACAGACATTGGTTGGAACCATTTACCTAATACCTAATTAAACACAGAGTAACCCCTGGCAGAGCCTCCACCAGATCCAAGTGAAGGTCAGAAGCAGCCAAGCCTCATCCTTGCCCCCTGAGCTCACACATTTGGTTGGGGGAGACTTACGGGCACAGGCACGGTGGTGGGCACGGGGATGCTCTGGCTGTACATGTGCATAGGCACTGGGACGTACACGGGCACAGGGATGGGCACAGGCACGTACTCCGTCCTCCAGTCGCCATCTGGGGACACAGAAGGCAGTCAGGGAGCAACCAGCTTCAACCACCACCCACCCAGCTGCTCCGGGTGCCCGGAGTACCCATTTTAAAAAATGCCCAGTTTTCACAAAATTAGTTAAAAAACAACAAACTGAATGCAGTAGCTGTTCTAACTTATAGAAGGCACTGCATGTGGGAATCTTAGCTTCTGCAGTGGAAGTGGGGAGTCCTAACCCCTGGACCAAAGGGAAGTAGCTAGACTTGTTTTTTAAAAAGAAAGAAAACGTCTTTTGAAATATAATATGGTTCCAGACACCCCGGCACACTCCCCTCACACTCCCCTCACAAAAGTTTTACTTAAACAACAGAATACAGCTAACATTTAAATTTGGTGAAAATACAGGTTTGAATGATTTCAACTCACTCTGACAAGGAAACAGAATAGTTATGGTTACAGACCACACTCAAAGAGATGGTTTTCTCAGAGGAGATCACTTAACTTCAGTGGGCCCTGGCCCCCAAGGAAACCAGACCACCGGCAACATAACTTGCACGCCTTTGTAGAGACTGATATTTATTAATGACTGTAAATGAGATGCTGTATTCTGAAGGAATGTCTAGAACCAGAGAAGCAAAATCAACAGAAAGTGACAAAACACCCAACAAGTCTACTCTGAAGCCACTGCTGAAAAGATTATGGATGTCACTCAAGGGCAGGGCCTGGGTCACCTGTCTGACAGGACTTGCTCTGCATGTGGGGTTTGCAGTAGGTCGCCTTGGTCATAGTCAAAGGTTTGCACAGAACTGCCTTGTTCTTCATCTCCTTGTTGGGGGTTGGAGAAGGGGGTGGTGCTGAGCCCTACAGAGAAACAAAGAGAGACATTTTATTTCTGCCTCGAATTTTTACTGCTTTTGCTATTAAAAAATATCCAGTGTGTTCCAGTGCAGGGAGCACACATGGAACCAATGTGAACCTACCCCAACTATCAGCAAAGCGCAATAATTACCCCTCTACAGATCTGTTCATCAAGACACCACAGCACACTGTCTGGTCCTGCAGCGTGCGAGGTCTTAGCTCTCCACCAGGGTGTGAACCTGCGCCTGCCCCATTGGGAAGTGTGGGGTCTTAACCACTGGACTGCCAGTAAGTCCCCACAGCAAAATTTTTAAAAATACATGAGACAAGTCTCACTCCTAAGTGAAAAAGCAAGGTTGTTAACCCAGTATTTTGAAATTATTACGGCTTTCTGATACTCTGGCTTTTTCTAATGCATAAACTATTAATGTGGTACTAACTCTGAAAAGAAAAATGATGAAAAGAATTACCATAAATGCTATTAAACCTTAAGCTGTGTGTTTCAGGGTAATTTTAGAAACATATCTCAATAGTCTATCAGATGCTTCAGCCTGTTCACATCACACACACATGCACGCACACGCACACACACGCATACACTCTGTAAAGGAAGCTGAAGCCCTGTCCCTAAGGGCAGAAACAAAGGTGCTATGGGGAGAGCGACAGAAAAAATGAACCAGGGGTCCAAGTCAAGACATCCTGGTTGCCTGTGCTCCACTCCTGTCACTCTACGAACAGGGCACCATGTCAACTAAACTTGGTCACCTGGTAAGACAGTCAACAGGCAAGGTCTATACCTATCAAAAACGAATGCTAAAGGACCCCCAATAATGAAGACTACAATGACGACAGCCACCACATCTCAAGAGTGTCTGCTGCAGAGCTGGGTGTTTGTGTCCCCTAAACTTCACACTGAGATGGAACACCAACTGGATGGCACCTGAAGGCATGGCCTTTGGAAGGCGATAAGGTCATGAATGGGCTTGGGGTCCTCACAGAAGAGCCCCCACAGCCGCCCCCCCTCCCATGAGGACACATGGCAAGATGGGAAGAGGAAGCAGGAAGAGGCCCTCGCTAGTCCCTGGGTCTGCCGGAAGCCCCAGAATCTGAGAAACACGTGCTGTTGTTGGCAGGCACAGCTTCTGGCTGCAGCTCCTGTTATATGCTCCTGTTATATACAACAGCTCCGATGGGCGTGACTCCATGCATAGCACCCTTGCAGCACCTTCTGACATGAGCCCTCTAACCCTCTCAGCACCACATGGGCAGCAGGTGTTCTCTCCTCCCGTTTTACAGATGAGGGAACTGAGGCTCAGACGATGCATGGCCAGGAGAAGTGACAGAGTGAAGAGCTCTGAAGTCAGGGCCTCAGCAGTTCCCTGATGCAAGCCTCTGTCTCAGTGCTCTTTGTAATGACCCTGAGGAGGTTCCACCACAAGGAGCAAAGCCCCACTTACAAACGAGGGCAAAGTCACACAGAGAACCATGAAGTGACTCGCCCCCAACTATACAGCTGACTCATCCTCCGACACTCCTCAGCGGGGAACTAAGGCTCCTAGAGCTCACAGTACTAGGTGGGGAGGATTCCACACGGTGGAGCATGACGCTGGAGAGGCTCGGCTCCCCCCAGGTCACACCCCCTCAGTCCTCCCATCTTCCCGTGAGGAGGTCTCAGGGCTGTTGGAAGACACAAGTATTCATTCGCCTCAGTGCAGGTGAAGGGGTGTCTTGAAACCTTGGTCAAAAGCTTGGAAACAAGCTTTGGAGTTGCCTTATGGCTGCACGAAGAGAACCAACAGGAAGCAACCATCTTTACACTCCTCAGTGTGGACCAAGTGCCTGGTGAGCATGGGACGATTCCACTGACTGTGCTGTCCTGGCCCCCAGCATAGACCCCATCCTGTCTGAGGGGCGCTGGCCGGCCCACCCTACCCCGGCTCCCCAGAACTCCACCTCAGGCCCCTCCAAGCTCGGCCTCAGGGAGCAGTCTGGACAAACGTGCACACCTCTGCACACCACATTCCTCCGGCTCATCGTCGTCCACTGGCAACCTTCTGCTTGGCTGTTCAGAAGCTCTGTCACAGCCGCCGGACCACACACGCTCGCCCACTGCAAACGCTCCACTACTCTTGCCCAGGGACACGAGTATTCATGTGTCATCTCGCCCGACGTGGGTGAGGGCCACAACTAATCCACCTTTGTGTCCCTCAGCAGGCAGAAAAAGACCTGTTTTTATTTTGGGTAATTCAACAGAATATGAATACTTCAACCATCTCAACAGGTAAGTAAAAAAAAAAATCTTTTATTATTAATCAGATTAAAATGGACTAATTACTTTTTATGCCCACACTATAAAAGTCAGTATATTTAGCACTTTACTTAAGCAATACTTACTGTCATTTTGGTTCGGGACGTCTGACAACCCTGATCTAAAAACAAACAAATTTAAAATAAGACAAATATCACTTTCTTCAGGATTTTCTAAATCCATATTTCTCATTAATTTTTATGGATTTTTTTGAAATAGTCACTGATGGAAATATTTCATATTCTTCTGAAAGCTGAAATACAGAGCTAAGTAGTGGAATTAACTCTTTCCCCTTTTCATTCCATTACGAAGTATATACTGCTTTGGGAGCAATATCTTAGATTTAACTCTTAAATAGGTCCTATCGTCTAAAGTGTTTTTGCTGTTTGTCCTATCGACCCTGGAGCACATACAATTTGCTGAAAAACGTTTTCATTTAAATCGCAAGTGAATAGGCAGACAAATTTTTTTTTTTTTAATTGGAGGATAACTGCTTTACAATGTTGTGTTGGTTTCTACCATACATCAGCCATAAGTGCATACATACATGCCCTCTCTCCTGAACCTCTAGGTTGTTACAGAGAAGCTGGGTGAACTCCTTGTGCTAGACAGCAACTTCCTACTAGCTGTCTATCTTACACATGGTCACATTTTCAATGCTATTCTCGCAATTTGTTGCACCCTCTCCCTCCTACGCTGTGTGCAGAGTCTGTTCTCTGTGTCTACATCTCTATTCCTGCCCTGCAAACAGGTTCACCAGTACCTTATTTATTGATCCCATATATATGTATTATTATGCATATTATAATAATATTATACATATTTGTTTTTCTCTTTTTGACTTACTTGACTTAGTATAACAGGCTCTAGGTTCATCCACTTCTCTAGAACTGATTCAAATGCATTCCGTTTTATGGATGAGTAATATTCTATTGCATGTATGTACCAAAACTTATCTATTTAAGGCAGATGAAATTTTTTAAAAACAATTTTCATTATAATTCTATTTAGATTCTCTCTAACCCAACTAGACTCTATTTTTATCAACTACCATTAAATTTTTAAGAGAGTAAAAAAACAAAATGCAAAATGTCACTGCAGGCACTTCCACCTGGAGAAACCACAGAAGCTGATGTTAAACTAACCCTGAAATCAACTGTTCATTACCACCACCCTGAATCCAGGTCTGCTCAGCAGGCTTTTCAGGTCACTACCTGAAGGGACCCTTACCGTAGTGTAAGTTCTCAGGTCCCCTCTGGGTCGTCATGTTGGGCTCACTCTGCTGGCAGTAGAAGCGTAACAGGCAGTGCTGGTCACAGAAGTGCTTCATCTCGCCACGCCACTGCACCCTCTCCCGAAGGGCTCCTTGAGACTTACAGCAGTCACACCTGGCAGCCTTAATGAAGCAAGGAAGGGGTCAGCATCTCTCAGGAGAAGGTTTACAAACCCAGACATGTTTTACAAGACATGAGTTTTATAAGAGTTCTAGCATTTCAGTGATTATTGCCAAATGTAATAAAACAATGTCTGATAAAGAAAAAATAAAACGGTACTATAAATCGTAACAGTAAAATCCACAAAAATTTTAAAAGTAGTAGTTTAGCTAATTGTCAAAATCCCTTTCTATACTTACCGGAAGTCAAAGACCAGCATTACAAAGATAGGATTACCAAAACAAATGCACAATGGTGGACCAGGCTGGTCCAGTGAGATTTAACATTACGAGATAACCAAGAGCCACACTGATACACAGGTCCAAGTCTCCCACAGTCACACTACACTGGAAATCTCTTGTTTAGTGAATAGACTTCCCAGGATCAACTAACTCATAGTAGACCAATTTATACAACTGTACAGGCCAGAATAATTCTGAAGCCAGCACTTATGCTAAGAAAAATAATGGATGTTATTTTGAAGTGTTTTGTTTCAATAGTTTAATAAACTTGAAGGGCTTTCATAAACATACTGTTTTAACAGCTAGAACTTCAACTTTTTGTTTTAAAACACTCAATGTTTAATTAATTAAAAACCAATTAAATTTTAAGACCACAAATTTGAACTACATCTAGGAAAACAATCAGTCCTAACTAGTTTATAACTTAATATGCAAAATAAAACAGACTAGAATTCATACATAAACAAGTTGTACTTTTTGATGGCCAATCAATTAACCTAGGGACAGAATTTTTTGAGAGTCCATTCTGCCTAGATTTTACTCATTTTCACTGTTTCTTAATACCCTGATCAATGAGTAGACCAAAGGTATAAATAATTAATTTTAAAGATAATAGTTTTCATAATTTAGTTATCTAATTACAGTAGAAATAAATTACTGTAATTTAAGAAATTACCCTTTAGTTTAGCCATCAACTTAGAAGTTTTGACAAAGCAATAAATGCCAAGTACTTGGTGGTGGGTAACGGGCCCAAGGGAGCTCCCCTCACTACTCTGAGTCAGCCTTTCCCTGCCTCCATGGGAATCCCACGCATAACACGACAAATTCTAGCTGGCACATGAACAAAGCACTGTGTGGGTAAACAGGTCTTATATAACAAACATACCCCAAGTTAGAACATGGGTTCTTTATTTCTCCAGGTCTGGTATTTCTCCTACTGAATACATGTTAAATGAATGAAGATGTACAGTATAAGTTATGACTATTAAGTGATGCCAATATGACACCTCTCGTCCACAAACTTGGGAGCTTAAATGCTATACTGGTAATATTACATGGTAACCTCAGTAACATTAGCACTATCAACCAGGTCTCAGTTTACTTGATAATAAAAAAGTCCCTACATAAAACTCTCACCAGCAGAGATTGTTCTTTAACCACTGACGTGCTCCAGGTTTCTAGGGTTTTTCCCTTTTATGCTTTATACTCAAAGAAAAGCCAAAGCACCAGCTATATGTGAAGAACAGAGCAAAAGTGAAGATAAGGACCTGAAACAAGGGCCTGACTGCCCTTCCACACACAGAGCAGTGAGTGACTTTCTAGGGCCCAATGTTGAAGTAAATGCAGGGTCCAAGCAGACACAAGTCTGAACGAAGGCTCTCTGTAGGGCACCCCAATACAAAGACAATGAAAAATCCAAGTGAGTTACTATGGCCAACCAGAAACACAAATCCTAACAGATGTGAAATGCAGTAAGGCGGTTCTCAATAACACCTATAATAATTTGTACTTACACACAAAGTACTGACTTCTTGTACATGGTAATATTCCCAGTTACACAGTAATTCCATAGGCCTAGTGCCAACAACCAAGCACATTCCACCCAAAGAATCTGAACAATAAACTCACTTCATTATTTTATAATTACAGACATTTGGAATTTTGTCCTAACATCACCTTAAGCTCCTTCTTTCCAGAAAATTCAAAACAAATTTAGAATGTTTCTACCCCCCTTCCCTCTAAAAAGGAGCAAGATTAATGCTCAAAAGAAGACAAAATATTTATGGTTTTTTTTTCAGGATAAAGGATAATAATAGAACTCAATACTAATTTGAATACCAAAATCACAATTTTAGAGGTTATGAGCCTCTTGCTTTGGGCTGTTTCTCCCTTACTCAGCCACTCAAACAAACTCCTGGTAAACTGTGTGGAACCTGCGTCAATAGAAAACCTTGTGAAAGACCATCATTCCTTACCAACACCAATACCACTGCCTCCCACTCATGAGACAGAACTCTTAGGAAAGCTTAACATGGCTACAGCTAAGAACTGAAGTATGACGTGGTTCTGCTTTAACAAATATTGTATCATCTTTCACTTCATGGTTTTCCTGTCACTGTAGAAAATCAAGGATTGTATATTACTTTTAGGGGGAAAAAAAAGTTACTGTTTCAAGCAATCTGAAATAATAGGCAGAAACTAAATTCTTAATTCAAAAATGTTAATCCTCCCTCGCAACTAATCCAAGAGCCCCTCTTCAGTAACCTTTAATCCCACCTCTCAGCTAATCTAGGAGCCCCTCTTCAGTAAGCCAGGGAAGACCACTGGACAGACACTACACTCACAAAGCCCGTGACCTATCGTGGACAGTTTGGGTTGATGTACCCACATCCTTGAAACCTTCCACCCTCTTGTTCCCTACTTCACCAACCATACCTGATTTTCTAAGGGGGAACCATGAATGGAACAGAAATAGAGAATTTTATAGTCATTTATTTCAAAAAAGAATGCAGAAATAAAAGCCTGGGCACTGGGTACTATGCAAAGCACAAAAGTGTTAAGAATTCATCAGTTATACCCAAAGGCACATTAAAAGCAAGAATATTAAGCACTTCCTTTCTAAATCTAATGTCAAAAAATAAATAATTTTTTAAATCAGTATTTCTAGCAGTTTATAGACAAAAAAGAAAAACATAGAAGCCCAAAATATTCTTCAGTCATCCTTTCATAACTAAGGCTTATTAAAATCTAAGTATTAACCTGACTACAGCTCAAAGTCCCACTACTTAACCATTAGGACATTTGCTAAAGAATTTAACACTGTCACCCTTCCCTACTGGTTTTTAAAACAAATCAAAACCTGTACTAAAAACCTGTAACTTGAAAAAAGTTTCAGAAAAGCTCCTTAGTTCTATTAAACAGAGTACTAGGAAAGCATTCTTGGGAAACCATGGGACTTTTGAGTTATCTTCACTGTATATCAAACACCTAGCTATCATTTTATTATAATACTAAATCCTTTTTCTTCAAAAATGTAAAACTTACAGGAATGAAAAGACCTATCCTCTCACCTGGTTTCACATTATGTCTGGAAACAATAACTTTAAGGAAAAGTGAAACCTACTTCCTTCTAAAGAATTATCTGGGAGAAGAAAAAACATTCATTTTACTCTCAGCATTTCCTGGTTGCATGATTTCAATGGTCTCTGAATTCTAATTTAGATGAGATAGTACTTAATTAACCTCTATCTTAAATCCAAAAGCAAACCACTATACAGACCTGCACAGATTATTCAAAATGTCTTGTCTAGCTAAACAAACATAGGCAGAAAAATTTTAAATATAGTATCAAATACTTAAATACTTAAATATAGTATCAAATAAACAAAAATGTAAAGCCATTTATACTCTAGGTGGTCTCCCAAACTGAAGAAGGAAGATGAGAAAAGGTGGAAACTCGGTATGTGTGCTCTGCCGGGCTACCTGCTCTCGTTAGTAAACATCCCCTAATGGGGCACTTTTTGTGGATTATTGGTCACATTGTTTAACTAACTAAAATCTAAAATTTTGAGTTCTTAAATTTAAAAACTGGAAACGGAGAGAGGTTCAGGAAAATGTAATTTGGTTGGGACTCAATTTAACACATTTTTTCAAGACCACATGACAGTAACAGTGAATAAAGTGCACTCATGGTAAGTGCAGAAAACATAGATGGCTGAGGGAAAACTCACAGGCAGCGACTCTGAATCAGTACCAGCTGCCTCCACAGCGGCACAGTGATTCATCAGGAGGGGCAACAGTCTCCTCATTTGGTAGGTCGTAATCCTACTGATTACATTAAAATCATCACTGCTGCATGCCTCACAAACTTCTAGATCAAGTACCTTTACTCCTCCAATTAGCACAGTTTATAATAATGCTATGTCATACATTATACAAAGATATGCTGGGCTTAAAATAAAGCAAGAAATAATTGAAATGTTTAATGTACAGAATACTGACATTAAACATAATTGTCACTAATTAATTATTCAACTTTCTGAATGTACTGCCTCACTGAAATTTCATTATTGAGCACATAAAAACATGAGCTACAATTATCCTTTAAATAGACAACATCGCGAATAACTTGGTCTTCTGTCAAGGAATGCTTCTTTGCTTCCCAAAAAAGAAAAAAGGAAACCAAAGGATTTCTATATTTAAGTTATAGATAATATAAAGAGAACAGAAAGAATCAAATCAAAGAAAGAAGCCACAGAGAAATACAGTTCATGTGCTCTGAATAGAAAGCAATATCCTCTAGGATATTTTTTAAAATTGAAGTTTTGAATTCACAATTACACAATTCAGCAGATCTGTATAATAAAATAATGACAGGGAAATCCTTAGTACCACATGGTAACAACTTCTGTCTCAAACAATAAAACAGATGATGGAAAAGGTGACAGTAAGAATAAAATAGAGTTTCCACATTTGTGCCACTAAACACCTTCACTGTTTTCAAATGATCCAAAACCGATTTTAAAAACCTCTACATGATGTAAGAAAAGGAGTATTTGTGTGTGCTAAACTGAAACTGAGCATTTAAAGTCACTGAAGAAACATCTTCTGAGTGACATCTCATCTGTAACAAGGTGCTGCTTCAGATGGAAAGGCATGTGTGTTCAAGTGAGTTAGTACTTACCCTGCGTGTTTCTAAAATCTGAACCTTAATTCTAAGGCTTAAAAAATAGAAACAGTAAAATAGTGAACTAACTTTAAAACTACAACAAAATCTTCACCTATGACAACTTGTAAAGTATTACTTTTCTCTATTTAACAGATGCTTGTTACTATGTCAAGCTGTATATTCAAGATCTACATCGAGAATTCCTACAATTCTCTTAAGTAGTGTCACTTTACCACTAGTAGCTTTCATTAAGAGACTAAATTACTGTACATGTTTCAACCATTTTATTGTTGATTTCTTTAGGAGCATTTCACAGATCTGAGGTTACAATGACATCTGGCCTTAAGTGCTTTAGAACTGTATTCAAAGCAAAGCTTAAGCACTAACATGGTTTTCATCAGGTAATAAAAGTTTGTTTTCATTTGACTAAATAAAGCCCAAATTTATACTCATTTTCTTACTGGAAAAGAAATCAAAGCAATGGACCAAAAGGGGCTTCTGCTTTTTTTAAAGTAGCTATTTCTAAGACACTTACATATGTATTCACAATTTCAAGGTAAATGTTTCTAGTCTCTATTCATACATAGCATCCTTTCCATTTGAAATTCTTCAAAGATCCACAATTAAAGGGGGAGGCAAGAGGGGGAGAGTAATATTTTAAAACACATCCTAAGTATCTAAAACAATAACCTGTCACTATTCATAATTGATAAAGAAGCCATCAAAAATATTTCTATTTAGTGAACTAATGACACACAAACTTTAGATAAATACTCCATGTTGTTAAATGACCCTGCAAACAAAGACACACCCTGCTGAGGGAGTGATGCGTCAAGGCATGGAGTGAGGCTGGCAGGGGTACTTGCCTTATAGTACCAGTCCTGGAAGCGGCGGCAGCACTCCTCGCTGCAGAAGTCCCGTACCACGCCGTCCAGCTCCCTTGTCGCCCCCTTCTTACACAGCTGAGAGCAGTAATTGCAAGTCACGCACCTCAGTCCTAAACGCCTTGCGAAGTCCTGTTTGTACAACAGTTTGCAGCCTGAAAAATATAAGATTTTAGTATTAAAACAAAAACTGATTTTTAAGGTAAGAAAGAGTTGACATGTCAAATAGATCACTGGCTTTAGAAAGTGTTTATAAATTCACACATAAAGTCCTCTTTCTCTTCTGATCAAAACTGTGAAATCTAGTATGATCAACACCAGCCTCTGAACAGTGGAACAGAGTGTGGAATATTAGATTTAGAATATCATGCAGGTTCAAGTAATTAATGTAGTAAGGCTTTCAAATGTGATAATGACTCAGAACTGTTATATCTGCTCTGTGCAAATATAATCCTGCTTGAGTGTTATCAACACAGCACAAATGGGCATTTAGAGAACTGAAACATGGAGACTGTTGAGAGGCACTGAGCAGACATTCAGCTAAATAGGCATTTTAGCTCAAGTCTCTAACCTTACAAGTGTCTGTCACCCTAAAGGACCTTCAGGTAAGTAAAACTGGTTTAATGACTTGCCCAAAAGAGCAGTGTTACTCTATTCTTTCATTAAAACACTTCCTTTACCTACTATATAACTGCATTATTTTAACATATTTAAATCTTATTTACTCCTTGTATCTTTATAAGGATTAAATAACCTTCATACTTCTACTCATGATGTGCACGTAAGAATGAACTTCTGCTGTTGTACCAATGAAATCCTACCCACTCTTTAATAAGGATGGCAGCTGTTTCCTATGTAATTTACTAGGCCATTACTTATACACCATCCTTATGACTTCTCTTCTATTACTATGAACAATATTTTAAAACATGTTTAATATTTTACCTTTATTAGCTTTATCTAACTAGCTTTTGATGGGAGTACCAGGTATTACATGTTTTGTTATTTTTGACAGGTTCCAGCAGAGAACTAGGTGTAGTTAAGAGAAAGCACAAAATATATTATTAAACATAAAAAAAAAAAATCCCTTTTAACCTTTTATTGCCCAAAGCTATAAGTTCCTCTACCTGAAAATTATGTTCTTCAATGTCAGTTATCTATTTGTTGCTAATTGTCCCTCATTTCCATAAAATCCACATAATCCAAATGGTATAAGACCATTAATGTGTGTGCTAGCCCTTGACAAGGACATGTTCCAACTTGTGAATCACTGAGACTGCCACTGCACAAAAATTCAGGTAGAAGAGCTAAATTAATTTAGTCATTCTTTTCAATGAAGCATATGTCACTTTTTATTAAGCTAAAACCTTCATAGTAATCGTGACTGCTCTTCTCCAGGGTGCTGGACCCACATGTGCAGGAATGCCTGCTGTAGGCAGCGCTGCCTGGAGTCATGGCCTCGTGTGTTGAAGATGCCTGATGATGGACTAACAGTCTTCTGATACTGCTGTCACTCTACTGCATTTAGATCTCCCGACCTTGCTCTTGCCTCTAACCAGCAGAAGATATTGATAGAAAAAGAGGATCCAGGAAGAAGGGGGAAAAAAAACTGGGAAATAATAGATTAGGACAGCAGGTAGGAAAGCAGAGTCCAGTGCCTGGGGCCACAGAATCGAAGGGAGAGCCACATATAATAAATAAAGAGTCCAAAGCCCATAGCTACAATCCTGATTCCTATCTCTGGAGAATCAGAATGAGAAACGGAGTTCATCTCTATAACCAGCCGCCTGGCACCAGAGCAGCAAGAACTATACATTGAAAGAGGATTTCTGGATGTACTGTAACCAGGGCCAGCATCTCCCTGGCCTCCCAGACTGAAAACCTGGAGGTCTTTTCTGGCTGTGGTGATGCCCGCACTGATACAGGGAGTACCTCTGCAGACCAGCAGTCAACTGGGCAGGGAATGGAGCCAGTGGACAGTAACTAATCCACCTGGAAAATCAACTTTCAGATCACTATTTGCCTGTTTAGAAATGACTTGGTGTGGCAATGCTTTGCTTTTCTTTCACCCTCAAAACTTCCTTGTAATGGAAAAACATGTTATCAAATTCTTAGAGATCAAATACTGTGAGGCCCAGAGATCGATCTATCTATCTATATAGTATTAGTAACAGTAGAAAAGCAAACAATGTTTTTGTTCAGCTATACTAAAATTGTACCGCTACTCTGAACATATTTAGTGATAAAGTTCAAAAATATTTTGGCAAAAAATTAACATTAAATATTAATGAAAGTTATGAACAACACTGTATATACACTTGCCTTCACTACAGAAAGGTCTCTTAACGCCAGAGAAATTTACTGTTTCATGAAGAGTCTTCTCCTCTTGACAGTATTCGCAATATGTAACTATGCAATGCAGCTTCTTATAGTCATCTGAACAAGTTTTGCTGCAGAATTGATGAACTTTGTTCTAAATGCACAATGGGAACCTTGGTAAGTATATGACAACCACCTCAAGAACAAGTTTAAGAAATAAACAAGCCACTTTTACAGAAACAAAGTTAAATCATTATCTACTTAATGTTACAATCCTTAGTGATACATTTCCTATAATAGACCACAGACACCTAATTTAACTAATTCACTGCTGTATTTAGACGTAGCTCCACAAAATTCAATACCATTAACTACCCTAAAATTACTCAAAGAATAAAAGTGCAAGTATCACTAAGAAAAGGTGGCAGTCCAGTGTTGCTAACAGAACTGGAGAAATGGGAAAACAAAGGAAGGTACAACATGGGTAAGCTACAAGAAAGAACAAATACAATAATATGATTTTCACTCAAAAAGAAGTACTCTCTGTGGAGTACAATCAAGTAGGCTCAGTTGCATTTCTGCCACAGCATGAACAGTAACAGCCCTAGTAGGGGCCACTGCATGGTGTGTGCCCAGTCTAAGCTGGTTCCCTTGAGTGGAGCAGGTTAATAATCACAGAGTTGTGTCTCCTGTCCCCAAACCCACCAGAGCCAGAGTGACTTCGCAAGTAGCCAGCTGAGCAGGGGTAAGGTAACATGTCCAGGGCTGCAGCCTTCACTCTCTTACTACAGAGCACAGAGACGAGGTCCAAACCATCTGCCTGACAGTCACAGCACTATCTGAAGACCAAGGGGACAAAGGCCAAGGTTTTGGAAACACCCCAGGAGTGAGACGAGCTGGCCCACAGAGGACAAAAAGCCTCACTGTCAACCGTGGGACAAGAAGCAAGAGGCCTGCAGGACAGGCTCACTCAGCCTCGTGTAAAGACCCACAGCTGGGAACACAGAATGGGCAGCACCAGCTTGGGGCTGCTGTGGGGACCCTGCTCACCCGGGTGGCCAGGCCCAGTGTGTGCAGGGCCCTTGGCTCCTGTGTGCACTATGCTATGCACCCACCGCCTTCTTTGGCACCCCTTCACTCCCTCCTACAGGCCTAACAACCTTCCTGCTGTGATTTAAAGAGGGGAACAGTCACTGAAAACCATCACTGGTGCCAATAACAGTCTCAAAGAATGACCAATTAAAACGCTCTTAAGACAGCACCAAACAAAATAGCAATACAAAGAAAATTTTAGGGGCAAAATAATGCAACCTCGGATTTCCAAAGTACTTCAGAAATCACATGGTCCCGTTCTGGGGAGCACCTTCTGCCTGAGACTAAGACACCAGGGATGAGACAACAGCCACTAGTAGGTCTGGCTCAAGGGCAGCGGCTCTTAGCATTACATTTTGTGACCATCTTATCACACACTCCATGCCCTCGAAAACATGAAAGAATGACTGCAGGTGAACACAGCTCAAGAAGCTGTGTCTAGCTAGGGCCACCCTGTTCCTCCCTCCCTGCCTCCCTCCATCCACTCCTTACTGCCCCTTTCCAAAACAAACATTAATGCTCAGAGTTTCTGCTTTGGCGAAAAGATATGGCAAAGTAAATTAATACACTGGTGAAGACAAGGAAGGGTGGTTAAGAAAGGGAAAAAAAATTCATATTTGGATTCTTTGATAAAACACAACATAAACCTAAGGCAGTATAAGATCCTACAGTTCACAGACAATGCTTATAAACACAGGGTGGGGAGAGAGGTGGGAACAGGAACATTCCACAGAGAAGACGCTGTAGGTATGTGGCCAAGCAAAGACTCCTTACATTACCATGAACACAATGTGGAGTATGACTTCAGTGTGCTCTTTGACTTAAAAAGAAACAGGTCCTTCCCTGGTGCTATTCCCACATTAAAAAAAAAAAAAAGGGCAAATAATCCAATCTTCACTAAATCTGAAAAACGAACCTTTATTCACTAGGAAATAGCTGCTCAAATGAAAATGCCATGATTACTATACTAGACTTTCACTGTAGCAGAAGATAGTATGCATAAAAAAACATGACTTGCCTCCCATTCCAAGATTTCTGGCTTTGAACAGAAAGAGTTTTTGCAATAGTTGCACTTCAATTGAATATCACTTGGTGCTACAAACTGGCCATTGGGAGACGACTGCATGCTGAGAGCCTAAAACAGAGCACAAGATACAAGTCTGAGGCGGTTTTACAAGTTTTATTTGTGACAACCATCGAGTATCAACTAGATCCAGAAAATAATACACATCTTTAAGTTCTTATCTCAATATATAAAATGATATTTTTGAATTTTGTCTTTAAAAATACTAGTATACTAAGTTTAGTTTGATGAAACTGAATTTCATTTTTTACCACACAATTTCTATTAAAAATGAAAAAAGAAAATTAGTTCAACTGTGACTTTTTTCTTTAAGAAAATATAAACAAATAATAAATAGTGAGGTTGCTCCACCAAGTCCTGAACCAATAACGAAACACAGGAAGAACGCAATTCCCAACTCTGCCTGTAACAGCTGATACTGCAATCATTTTCATTCCAAGTGCATCCATGAAAATAGTCTTTTCCTAATTTTTCTCAAGGTTTTTTACATGCAATGTTGGGGAGGAAAAGATTTGTACAAGGGGACAATAGAGGACAGGATGGTTCGCTGGCATCATTAACTCAATGGACACGAGTTTCAGCAAACTGTGAGATGGTGAAGGACAAGGAAGCCTGGCGTGCTGCAGTCCATGGGGTCACAAAGAGTCGGACATGACTGAGTGACTGAACAACAATGAATGGATAACCAGGAATTTCAGTTTCATTACACTTTAAAGAGTTAAAAGGATTTACAGGTTGGAGATAAGCAAACATGAGTGTCCCAAGTCTTTAAGAATTTTCTACAGTTTGTTGTGATCCACACAGTCAAAGGCTTTAGCATAGTCAATGAAGCAGAAGTAAATGTTTTTTTTTTTAATCTCCCTTCTTTTTCTATGATCTAGTGGATGTTGGCAATTTGATCTCTGTTTCCTCTGCCTTTTCTAAATCCAGCTTGAACATCTGAAGTTCACGGTTCACGTACTGTTGAAGCCTGGCTTAGAGAATTTTGAACATTACTTTGGTAGCATGTGAGATGAGCGCAACTGTGTGGTAGTTTGAACATCCTTTGGCATTGCCTTTCTTTGAGACTGACATGAAAATTTACCCCTTCCAGTCCTGTGGTCACTGCTGAGTTTTCTAGATTTGCTGGCATACTGAGTGCAGCACTTGAACAGCATCACATTTTAGGATTTGAAAAAGCTCACCTGGAATTCCATCACCTCCACTAGCTTTGTTCGCAGTGATGCTTCCTAAGGCCCACTTGACTTCAAACTCCAGGATGTCTGACTCAAGGTGAGTTACACATCATGGTTATCCAGGTCATTAATACCTTTTAGGTATAGTTCTGTGTATCCTTGCCAACTCTTCTTAATCTCTTTTGCTTCTGTTAGGTCTTTACTGTTGCTGCCATTTATCATGCCCATCTTTGAATGGAATATTCCCTTGATGTCACCGATTTTCTTGGAGAGATTTTAGTCTTTCCCATTCTATTTTTTTCCTCTATTTCCTTGCATGTTCACTTAAGAAGGCCTTCTAATTTCTCCTCGCTATTCTTTGGAACTCAAGTTCAGAAGGGTATACCTTTCTCTTCTCTTCTTTCATCAGCTATTTGCAAGGCCTCCTCAGACAACTTTGCCTTCTTACATTTATTTTTCTTTTGAATGTACACTGCCTGCCTGTACAATGTTACAAACCTCTATCCATAGCTCTTCAGGCACTCCATCAGATCTAATCCCTTCAGTCTATTTGTCACTTAAACTGTATAATCATAAGGGATTTAATTTAGGTCATACCTGAACGGTCTAGTGGTTTTTCCTACTTTCTTCAAACTGAGCCTGAATTTTGCAATAAGGAGCTCATGATCTGAGCTACAGTCAGCTCCAGATCTTGTTTTTGCTGACTGTATAGAGCTTCTCTATCTTAAGCTGCAACGAATATAATCAATCTAATTTCGGTATTGACCATCTGGTGATGTCCATGTGTACAGGCATCTCTTGGGTTTTTGGAAAAGGGGTGTTTGCTATGATCAGCATGTTCTCTTGACAAAACTCTATTAGCCTTTGTTTTGTACTCCAAGGCCAAACTTGAGTGTTATTCCAGGTACGTCTTCACATCCTACTTTTCCATCCACTTAGCACAAAATAAAACCTTCCCTTTAAGAGTCCGATGTTACTCAAACCATCTATTAAGAACACACTGCACAGCAGGCACTGAGCACAATGACACTGTGTGAAAATGAATCAAGAAAAATCTCAGTGAAAAACAGAACCAAGAAGCCTGGTTGGCTCACCCCACAGACCCTAGCAGGAGGGAGACTGTCTCCATGGACAGCAAGAACTCAGATTCTCACCAGCCTCCAGGTAACTTGGGCTCAAAACCAACCCCAAGGCAACCCTAACCCTCCTTTGTTCTCCAGACTTGTCTGTGGTGCCTCCTGGTTGGCTATTCCTAAATGAACTCGATTTTGCTGGCTAGACCACCTTCCCTTTTGTTTTAAAGGTTGATAACTAAAATATATTTTCCTTCAAGATCAGTATCACAAATAACAGTTAAGTCAATTTGAGTACCCACACTAAGTAGATCACTGGTAAAGTCATACCTGCTCTAGCTCCAGAATCTCCACCCTCCAATCTGACCGTCAACAAAACCATGTAAAACTTAGCATGTTAAATACAGATGAAGTCATGTCACAGTGTTCATTTTCTACCTATATTTTATCAGAAGCATTAAGCAAAATAAAGAACAAACCTGGAATTTAGCCACACAACTGGAATTACAAAAGTTATACAACTTTCCATCAGGCATTGTGGCTTGATACTGAGGTAAAGAGTTCCGCTTACAAAAATGGCAAATAATTCCCAAACCTAAGAGAGAAAAAGTATATATCAGATTTTTTATGAAATAGCCAAGGTTTTTCCTAAAAATCTTAATTGACCTCTCAGACTAGTCTACTAATGAAACTTTCTATATACTATTATTAATTTCTGAGATTAATTGCACCTTAAAAAAATACTGTCATAAAAGAGTCTGATACCATGTCTCCAAAACATACACAGATACATGAAACAATCTCATTTTAGACAATGTTTAAATGGAAAAACAATTTTAGCTAAGAACACAGGCATGGACAAACTCCACCAATAATTTAAAAACTAAATGATCAAAACCATTAAAATTTTTTTACATTAACAAAGTTTAGTGCGATGATAAAATTAAACCATTTATGTGGTTTAAAATGAGCATAAAAAGAGGAGAAATCGTTAAGAAATTATTAATGTTATTAAAGTTCTTAAACTTTCCAAATACCTGAAACTTACTTTGTGATTTTGCATATTTTGTCTTGTGACTGTTCATGCAAGCAGTTGAACAATATGGCTCCATATACCCATTAGGACCTATACACTGAGTCATATCAAAAAACCTGCACTGTGTTCGGCAACCAGTACAAGTGGTCAGTTTTCCATATTTCTAAAATTTGAAACATAAAAAGAAAATTAAGAATTTAACTAAAAAAGTATTTTTCATTATACTTTTTCTCTCTGTAAAACAATTTTGTTCATTTCTCATCAGGCTTAGTGGGTCAAAAGTCTTCATCTGAGGCTGAGTTTATTGCAATGCAGCTATATTAGGGTCAAACAAAAGTATGATCTAAGCTAAGTCTCCTTCAAAAATAGTGGTTTTCCCTATTAAGTTAAACTAAATTGTTACACATAAGTAAACAGAAACTGAAAATCTAAGGCAAACTGTTTACCCGTTCACCATGATGACACACTTCCTCGTCTTATGGTAGAAGAAATTAATGAATACTAATAATCAACTACAGTCCTTCAAAGGAATAATCTGAAGATGTTAAATACTTTTTCCATTGAGCTGCTGCTATTTCAAGCACTCTGATGCTTCCCTTAAAACTGATTTACCATGCTTCTACTACATTAAAACCTCATTCAACCAACATAAAACACAGAAATATTTACATTTTTAATTAAAAAAAAATTCACACCCAGAGGCTGGTGTGTCTATATACAAGAATCACCTTGAAGTCAAACAAACCTAAAGGCAAACCTTTAAGTGCAACTTTTATTTGATGTTTTTTTCTGAGTGGTAACAGAACTATCATAATCAGTTACATCAAATGTCACATTTCACCACGCAAAGTAATCATCTTTTCAGTCCTCTGCATTTGCAGACACAAGCTCATCACATGGAAGGGACTTGAGCATCCGTCCTTCCACATGATGTTTAGACTGTTTCCCTTTTCTTTGCACCCAACACCATGCAGTACAATGTGATGATATAAGAAGGCCTCAGGACATTCCATGGATAAATGAATAGGAGATGTCAGGGGAAAATGACAATCAGGCCAAAAATACCAAAAAATGAGCAAACTGCATGGATAAATCTCACAAATGCCACAGGATTTGAGAAAACAAAATAATAAACTGAAGGTAAAAACATTAGGCAAAAACAACAACACTGATAAAAGAGAAAAACTTCCTCAGCATATAATAAATGGAAAAGTTATGAGAAAACAGCTATTTACATTCCAGGAATGCATGTCATATTCATACTGGTTCCTTATTTACTCAAACAACACCTAGAGGAAGCCATAAACATTACTTCTCCAAGTGGAAACCAACTCATCTCCTTATTCAATCTCTGAAAGGCTAAAAAAAAAAAAAAAAACCCACCCAGAAAAACTTATCAACAACAAAAGAATGCTAACATGGAAAAAAAAAAAAAGAAAAACTGCAAACCTGTTAAGTCTGATTATGATTCTCCCAAGGTTACAGGACAATAGAGGAAAAGGCTGGTTTTTTGTTTGAAACAAAATATGTTTTCCTGGAGCCTAATATATACATTTTATATTGGAAGGAAAAAAAAAATCAGTAAGACAAGGAAAAAACAAAAGAATGTTTAAAATCTGGCACCACAGCACAAATAAGGAATACTAAAAATATCAGACACCTGCCATTGTGTCACAGATCTACACAGAGAAAAGCAAAGTGGCTCTTAGCAGTGGACGTAAGACCTCCACAAGGCAACTCCTAGGAAGAACTGTTTTACCAACATAACTGAGGCCCAATCATCCACTCTAACCTACATTACATGTTTTAATTTATCAGAAATATCCTTCAAGTTGACAATGAGTTCACTGTCAGAATGGCTAAGTACCAATCATTAGTAACTTTAAGACATACCAAAAAAAAGTAAACCAATTAACTTGGGTCAAGTAAACAAGAAGCTAGGCAACTGATCCCCACTAAGAAATAGTTTTGTGTGAAGACGGTAAGAAAGACAGAATCATCAATACTGAGAACACTATAACCTTTACATTTGCCACTACTCCACCTAACGGGAGAGTATTAGCGAAAAAGACATACACTGTCATGCCGCATTTTCTCTGCTTCCGATGTAAATAATCAACATAATCATATTTAAACCTCATGCTTCTATAAATATACACTGAATGGTTTAAGAACAAAATTAAGTGAAATAAATTCACAATTATTACGTTCCCCATTCAGGTGTGGGGGAAACCTACTTATAAATTCAGTTAAAAAAAAAAAAGTATAAGGTAGATCTGATTGAAACAGCACTGGTGTAAAAAGTAAAAATAATGGGGTGTTTATGGCAAATAGACTCATTTCCAGTCTACTCACTGAAAAAAAGTGCCTTATTAACCAACTCCACATGAATATAAAAATCCATCACACGATTCCAAAACTTTCCCCTATTTTTTCCTTTACTATGTAAGCAAAATATCTCATTTATTACATTTTTAACCAAGTGAGTGGACAGCAGTGATAGGTGCTCAAGCAATAAAGGCTGGATGGAGTTGTAACTGCGAATCTAACCCAGGAAATGGGCATGTGTGTGGCTGCACAAAACCAACTCCTAGCCGCATCCAGAAACAACTGAAAGCTAACTTGTGTCCATAACACCGCATAAAGAAACATACCCCTTTAAATTCATTAACATCCAACCGAACGACATGCAGCTTTGTTTTTCATTCCTATTAGAGGCAATAAACCACACTAGTTAGCAGAACACGTGACTTTGTCAAAAATAAAAATTCCCAACTTTTTATCTATACTGGCAGGTGTATCAATGTATCACAGATGTCAACCTCAAAAAAATTAGTTATTAAACACTATACCTTACTACTTAATGCATTAATACCATGTGCATAAATCACATTTAATACTTTTAAAACTATATTTTGAATAATTGGTCCTATTTGTAATCATACATATTTTATTTATGCATCTAACAGCGTTCTGAGAATCCATCTAACCATGTTACCAAAGGAGTCCAAAGCATAACAATAGTGAAGAACTAAATCTGTGGAAGAGAGGCAGTGGTAAACTGTCAACAATGACATGATATTATACTAATTTCTATACTAAGTGAAGATTAAGAGATAAATTCAAGCAAACCTTGTACTTCATTCGTTCAAAAAAAAAAACCCTGAAATTCTTCCTTCATGTTGCAAGATGTTTGTGCAGAAAAATAAAGATCTAAAAAATTTACACACCATCATGCTTGACTTTTCTTCACTATTGTATAGTTTACAGTTTTTCTTTCAGTACCTATATACTAGTTTTGCAATTTTTAGAATTTTTCTAATTTGACAACAGATGCTAAAAATAGTGAAAAGTTTGCTGAGCAACATGGTATTTACATAGTATAAAATACATCCCATCAAAATAACTTATCTATGGAGGGAAAAACAGCAACTGCCCTGGAGAAATGGGACAGCGCCCCCTTGATCGAGTGAGCCAAGCCAATGCACAAGAGCGGACAGCAGACATCACGTGCCTGCTGGTCTGACGCTGCACAAGGATGTGTACTGCTGCCCAGGTATTCGTGCCCACCATGCCCACCTCAGTGTGATCCTGAGAAAACAGCAGACAAACCTAACTCAAGGGTGCTTCACCATCTGTCCTGCAGTGCTCAGAAATATCAAGGTCACAAAAGACCTTGGAACCCGACAGACCAGGGACCAGTTCAGAAGTCCCTTATATAAAATGGTATAGTATGCACATCTCCCTCAATTATGTATAATAACTAAAACAATGTAAATGATATGTAAACAGCTGACAGTGTGTAGCAAATTTAACTTGTGATTTTCGGAAGTTCCTGGAATTTTTTGCCACACCCCACCCCCAACACATTTTCAGTCAACTGAATCCACTAGATGTAGAACCTGTGTAATAAAGGGCCTCTAAAACATAGAAATTTTATATAAAAAGGACGTATAAAATGAGTAGGCAAAGCTATTAAAAGAGCTACTATGATAAATATGTTGATATACTCAAGAAACCCATGGAGGAACAACATGAACATAATGAGGCCAGAAATAAGAGGACATAAAAAAGACCCAGACAGAACCTCTAGAGATGACACAAAGGCCAAGCCAAAAACTACACCACACGGAACTAACAGTTGGTTAGAAATGATGAGTAAAACCAGTAAAACCAAAGAGAAGTCTCTACAAGGAAGCAAGAAGGAAAACAAGACTTAAAAATCTTAATAAGTAATGAGCCACTGCAACCAGGAGCAGGAGCAGGAAGTCTAGCACACCTGGAACTAGGGTCTCAGGAGGAGAGAGGGAGAAACTGAAAAAAAGGTTTCTTTAAATAATGGCTTATGACTCTGGATTAGATGTTATATAAATCTTTTTTCCAATTTGCTATAACAGACATTAACAAACAAATTTTCAATAAAGTCTATAGATGAACCAAACAGCAGTATTAAATTAAAAATGTCTTTTGATTGCTGTACTACAATTTTAATTACTGTTAATTGTATACATTTATTATTCAAATACTAATTTACTCATGCAGCTTAACAAATATAGATTTGGAAACAGTTTTTGAAAGAAAGGGGTTTTTTTCCCCCTCTTTCAGGTAGGTCCAAGAGAAGGACTTTTATATTCTACATTTAAATGCTCACTGTGGTCAAGGACTATGAGTTAAAAATCTGTATCTTAAACTAATGTTTAATAACATAAATACCTAAAATCAATAGAATACATTACAAGAAAACACACATAATATTAAGTGAAATGAAAGTTTGTTTGTTTGAAGAGATAAAGAAAACGATCATCATCATGACAGATTTTAAGTTCAGAAATGTTAATATGTTTCCAAATGGACATGATTCTCAGACACACAATAAGGCAGCAGCAGCATGTGTCATGTGGAGGCCATGGCCAGGCCACACTCCCACTTACCTCAGGCTGCGTGAGGAAAGAGTCTGGTGTGTGATCTCGAACCTCCTTCAGGAAGCCTGGATGGCTACCTACCTAAAAGAAGATTTTAAAAGGCTTTATTTATTTAATTATTTTTTTAATTGAAAGATAATTGCTTTACAGAATTTTGCTGTTTTCTGTCAAACCTCAACGTGAATCAGCCATAGTTATACATATATCCCCTCCCCTTTGAACCTCCCTCCCCATCCCACCCCTCTAGGTTGATACAGAGCCCCTGTTTAAGTTTCCTGAACCATACAGCAAATTCCCACTGGCTGTCTATTTTACATATGGTAATGTAAGTTTCCGCATTACTCTTTCCACACACCTCACCATCTCCTTCCTTCTCCCCATGTCCATAAATCTATTCTCTGTGTCTGTTTCTCCAAGGCTGCCCTGCAAATAAATTCTTCAGAACCATTTTTCTAGATTCCATATATGTGCATCAGAATACAACATTTATCTTTCTTTCTGACTCACTTCACTCTGTCTAACAGATTCTAGGTCCATATAAAAAGATATAAAGAAAGGCTCCCAGACTGAAAGGTCAACCAGCAACCTGTAAAAGCTGATTTTTAATTACCTATTTCGTGATTTAAAACAACCTCATCCAACTTTACAAACGCCTGTCTGCTCTATCCGTGCCAATGCCCAGCTTACAGAATAATTATTACATAACTTCAATGATCCTATAGAAAAATAAGGCCCAGATGATGGTCACTATTTTTAACTAAGGTATGTACATTATTTTAGACATTGATGCTATTTGCACACTTAGTAGTCTAAAAGTCTCGCTTTAATATTCATTCTGCTGCCTGCCATATGGGAGACCTGGGTTCGATCCCTGAGTTGGGAAAATCCCCTGGAGAAGGGAGATACCCACTCCAGTATTCTGGCCTGAAGAATTCCATGAACTATACAGTTCCTGGGGTCACAAAGAATCGGACACTACTGAGCGACTTTCAGTCAATCAATCTACTGTAGTAGTCTGGAACTGAACCCAAACATCTCTGAGCTGTGCCTGTGCCAGGTTATTCACCATCAGTTATCTGTAGCAGCAAAACAACGGAGATAATATGCAATACCATCCACAGCAAAGTAACCAAATAAACAACAGTCAGCCCAGTGTTGTCTCGTATACTGGTGATCACTGGCTTTTGGGAGGTGAGAGGAAACACCATAATCCACATGGCACCAGCATAAAATGAACATGAAGTCGGGGAGGGAGACACACAAATACAGTCATGGAAATAACTTCAAGAGCACAGATAACATTAAAATATAATAAAATAATTAGGAATTTCTAAGTTTTAAGTTTATTTATTTTCTTTGTTTTCAATACTCTGTCTCCCCCTCCACCCCAAATACATTATCTTTAAGCTCTTACTCCCAATGAGACTGTATCTGGAGTAGGGGCTTTAGGGAAGCAGTCAAGACTAAATGAAGTCCTACAGGACACTCTTTCTCCTGAGCACAGAGGAAAGACCACATGAGGTCACAGAGAGAAGGCTCCCTACAAGTCCGGCAGAGCGGCCTCACCAGAATCACCCTGGAAGGGCATCTTGATCTTTAAGCCGCCAGAACTGTGAGAAAGAAAATTCTTGGCTGTCTGAACCCCTCAGTATTTTGTTATGGCAGTCCTAGCAGATTAATACAAATGAAATTTATAAGTTTCTCAAACTTAATTTTTAACCAGCTCACAAAATACCTAAAAACTAAGCCGTGAAAAAAAGAATAAGGAATATATTGACAGGGGATGCGTCTAAGACACAAATGTACAGTAAAGCACATACAGTATGCTCCCTTTTGTACAGGAAAAAAAGAGAAACTAAGAACAAATTATTTCCTTAATTTTTCAGAAAGAACAGAAAATAGAATACTATTAAAAATTGATATGTATAAAGAATAAGTAGGAACCAACAGACGAAAAAAATGGGGGCCAACTTCTGACTTTTGAAATCATTAAAAAATAAACTAAATCAAAACATCTTAATTTCAAATTAATTTCAAATTAATATTACAAATGAAATAAGATAATCATTCCTAAGCATTAATAATCTGAAAAATCATATTTATGACCCCTTTCCAACACCCCAAAAAAATTCAAAACCAGAATCACTTTGGTAAGCATTTACCTATGGTAAAATCACAACCTTATTTCCAACCATCTACATATATTTCCACATTTATCTGAGATAAGGTTATCTCTAAGATGTTAATAATGGAATTAAATGAGATCCCAAGATAAATCTAGTTATCAAATGCTGTTAAGGGTAAAACTATCATAGCAATTTAAAAACACACTCAAACCAGTGGTGAATTACCTGCTTGTATTCACTGACACAACTCTGGCAGCAAAACCTCTTTTGCTGACCATCAACGACCAGGACATTGTTCCCAGCTCCTTTGCTGGGCAGGTACTCGCCACACTGCTCACAGCAGTTCATTATAAGGCCATTAGCCATCCTGTATCTGTTAAAGCAATGGTCACTGCACAGCTTATGAGTCATGTTTTTAAAGCTAACTTCATGGCGAATCTAAAAGAAAAACAACAAGCAAAATTTTAAAACACAAATTAATACACAACATGTAGCTTAAGTCACAAGGTGCTCCAACAGAAAGAAAATGCCTCTTTTTCTATGTAAGGCTTGTTTAGGAAAAGGGCAAAACAAAGTACATTTCATTTTTAAACTTTTTTTTAACAAACACAAGGAATACACGTATGGCAGGAAACAGGGAGGACCACCAGGATCATAATACAAACTTCTCTAAGAGTTCTCTATAAGTGATAGGAAGCAACCCAGTCTGGGTAGTATTAAACTTCTAAAACAGATTGGAAATCTTCAGCTAAATCCAAACGGAAATATAAAGTACATTGCTATACAGAATAGGGAGAACTATTATAAATAATTCAAATAAGGATGGATACACAGATTTATTTTATAAAATGCCAAAACCATAATATATTTTTAATGAAATCCTCCAAAATATCCCCACCACTTATTTCACTGCTTAGACATGACTGTTGCCTCTTGTTTGAAGTTTAGCACCATTTAAACACTATGGTTTTGTCTGTGAGTGCTCCCAACATCAAGGAAAAAGTCAACTGATGCTATATTTCAATTTTTTCATAACTGCATAAAGGGATAGTTATAAGACAGATTTCATATACCCTCACTTTTAAGAAAACACACACTGATGATATATCATTAACAGTTAAAGTAAAAAACATTCCTATTAATCAGAACTAAGTGATAAAGCACAGAAATACAAACCTCTGTTAGTTTACCACAAATTGTACATCTTGATTTATTCAGAGCTCCTTTAGTAGGATTCTGTTTGTCTTCATAGAGAGACAGACAAGATGTGCTACAGAACTCCTGGAAGGATTCACTCGAGTCCACTTGAGCAACAATGGTTCCTTTCATTGTAGTTATATCTCTGAAAAGCAGCAAAGTCAAGCTCCACTTAAAAATAAATCAAATACAAAAAAAGGAAGTGACATTTTTAACTTCCATAAATTGGAACCATTTTTAGATTCATTAAATCACCTTTACTATGTAAAAACTCTTGGTTCAGAAAAATATGATGAACACAGAAGCTTGAGAAGCAGTACTATTAAACCCCAGCCACCACTCAATTCATCTTCAAGCTCCTTAACAAGGCTTTCAGACACTGGAAACACTTTAAAAAAAGTTTTTGTTATAAATGTGGAGTTTAATGTCAAGGCCTAATTTATTGAGGTATAAATTATGATACCTAGGCAATTTTCCTCTCCAGGTAAGCAGAAAGCATGAGGTATCTAGGTCACAGGAATACAACATTCTTTTAGAGCGCAAAAGTGAATTTAAATACATCCCATAACCCAGAATAACCCCGCTGACCATTCTGTACAGCTCTCAACTACAATTAAAATGTTAAGAAACCACCACATTGATGACTTTCAAAATTTTCCTTTAATTCTGAATTTTCAGGTCTTATACTACTGTATGCAAGTCTATTACTGTAAAACAACCAAAAAATGTATAACAATTGCACCAATATTTGAATTTACTAAGCTTACACAGGGCACTCAGCCCTTTCCAAATTTCTGAGATCTAAAATATCTTCACAAACATGGGCTGCTCAAGAGATGGTACAGAAAATCCATCTGCTTGACCTTGTACAAAACATGCCATATTCATCTTATTTTTAACTAGTGAGGCCAGACATAGAAACAGCAGGAGAGGATTCACTACAAGGCTGTCAAAAAATTGGCACCTGAGTCGACAAAAGTTGAGCATTAAAAAATGACCTAACGTTTAAGATAAACATAAATAAATGCATACAATAACCAAAGTTTTGCCAATTTTAAACAATCTTAACATGAAAGTACTCTTAATTTTGACCTATTTTAATACAAAACTAGTCACACATAAATTGCTTAAGAATTTTATCGGGCTAGAACTAAATTCTTATAATTAGTAATGTAAATAAGCATGTATGTATTTTTTACAAACTCAAGAAGTCCAGTGGAGATCACAGATATATTTATTACAGGGATCAAGGATCTAAATCAACCCCAAACCAAAGCCCAACCAAGTAGGAGGCTCTTATTCCTAAACCACCTCAGCTTGACAGAGAACACTCTAGTGCTCTACAAATTTTAGTCTTAGCTTAGCTTCTGCATTTTCAAAACATGGTGATTCACCTCTAAAACAATTTTTCTCAAATTTTATATCACCAATATTCAACCACATGGAAACATGTTTAAAGGTAAACCTTACTTTTTACACATAACACAAAGTTTCTTTGGAGCAGGCTTGTGAGAGAAGGAAGAAAGGCAGGTGGTAGAACAGAAGAGGTGAGCTGATCCTTTTCGCTGATAAGCTGTCTGTCCCTTCTGCAGAGGTTTTTTGCAGTTTGCGCAAGTGACTTTAACTGGTTTAGTGGGTTGCTGTTGGGCAGAAGGCTGGAAAATCTGTTTAGGAAGCGAGGCCACTGGTGATAAAGAATCCACCCCTGGCTGTTTCTGATTACGGGGAAAGGATGCTGACTGGGAGATCCAAGAATCTAAAAAAAAACCACACACACATACATTGAAATTTGTATCAGAGAAACATTCTGTACATTTCAGACATCAGGAAGGTACAGTACAGTGGACAGTCAAAGGCATAGACTTTGGAGTCAGCAAGGGTGACATGCAGGCTTCATTACCTACCAGCCCAGGAAGTTACTCACTTGGCACGTAACTCGTCTCTCAACTGCAAATGGAAACTTTAAACAAGATAATACATGGTTTAAAAACCATGTATGATTGACATATAGGAAGCACTAAAAAGTATTAGCCTTTAGTTATTAAACAGGAAGAACTTACAGAATATGACTTTAAGCAAGGAACACATATATCAACATAAAAGTATAACAAAATCTTGACCAACCAGAACCTTTGACAAATATAACATAGGTTGGATAAAGTTACAAATGATTATACTCAAAACATATTTCTAGGAACTTCCCTTGCAGTCCAGTGGTAAGACTCCATGCTTCCACTGCAAGGGGGCATGGGTTCGATCCTTGGTCAGAGAACCAAGATGCCACATGCTGCATGGCACAGCCAAAAAAATTTAAAAATAATAAAAAATTTAAAATAAATCTTTCTGAGAACAGCTTTTCCATATACATGTTTCATTCTATAGCCTCCAAGTACATCACATAATATCAAAGAAATCAGAGTGTTACACAGACGTGGGGACCAATACACCATCACCCAGGGGTGCTGCCCCTGCCAGCAGCACAGCCTACTGGGCATGGCACTGAGAGCTGGGAGCCCAATGCTGGGGAGCAGAGGTCCACCCCTCTCTCTTTCACAGTCTGCTTCAGTGGGATGAGCAGTGAGCTTCCAGCCGACCACTGGTCACCGCTCCACAGCCTCTCGATGCAACACCACTGTGTGTGTGCGTGCTCCATTGCTCAGTTGTGTCCAGCTCTTTTGCAACCCCATGAAGTGAGGTCGCTCAGTCGTGTCCGACTCTTTGCGACCGCATGGGCTGGAGCCTACCAGGCTCCTCTGTCCATGGGAATTTCCAGGCAATAGTCCTGGAGTGGATTGCCATTTCTTTCTCCAGGGGATCTTCCCAACCCAGGGATCAAACCCGGGTCTCCTGCATTGTAGACAGACGCTAAACCGTCTGAGTCACCAATACTGCAAACGTTTTGCATTTTGAAACTTTTCATGATATTGCTTCTAACTTCTACTACTTTGTCCTCTTGTAATATTTTTCCTTTCAAGCTCCTTGTGAAATTTGAACTTCCATACAAAAAAGATGTCCTTTTATATGAAAAACAAGTACAAATATATCCAGAGTATGAGGACATTTCTTTACTACCAAAACCTTAAAGAGGGCAAGTTCCTGGTTCTGACCAGTCCACGGACATAATGGTTTCCAGGGGCTACATACACAAATTTTACCCAATCCACAAACCCCTCCAAATAAATCCATACTTGATACAGAGAGTAAACAAAGTGCATTCCAGAATCCTGTCACCCTGATACCATGAGGGCCGGTTTTAATGAAGAGGTAAAAATACTAATGAACACGAAGAATGCAGATCACTGAAATGGCAGTTCCATCTCATGAAGGGCCATCAGACAAAAATTTTATTTGAATATATGTTAGAAGGAATAGCTTTTACAACATAAAGTGGCTCCTTAGAATTTTCAACTCTGTAGGCTTCTCATTTGAATATATACTTAAAGGAACCTATTTAAACCTAAAATCATCTATTAACTTGACATTGAAAAACGGCAATTTTTTTTCAATTTAGTTTTAGGCCCTGTAAACTAAACACACAGTAGCTCCTTTTATCTATAGTTCAATTCTTACATTTCCCCTACTTTCAAATTTTCACCTCCTCCAACATCAACACACTTTTAGGAATGGAAGGGACTTAAGCATTCTGTCTGAAGCCTCTGTTTTACACAAGGAACATCAAGGAACAGAGGTTAATTTGCCAAAGTCATCATTAGTCTAAGAGCCAGCATAAACAGCTAGGATGTTGTAATTATCCATTACAAACAAAGACCGCAGATACACACAAGAGCTAATCTGTAAACTCAGGAGCAAAAGGTGTATCTGTCTGGCTTTCTGATGTGCACTTGACATTCCCTGACTCAGCAACAGTCCTAAAGTACTAGGGGTCCCAAGACACATGGATAAGAATATTCTTAAGTTATTTTTTGTGATCCACACAGTCAAAGGCTTTGGCATAGTCAATAAAGCAGAAATAGATGTTTTTCTGGAACTCTCTTGCTTTTTCCATGATCCAGCAGATGTTGGCAATTTGATCTCTGGTTCCTCTGCCTTTTCTAAAACCAGCTTGAACATCAGAAAGTTCACGGTTCACGTACTGCTGAAGCCTGTCTTGGAGAATTTTGAGCATTACTTTACTAGAGCGTGAGATGAGTGCAATTGTGCGGCAGTTTGAGCATTGTTTGGCATTGGCTTTCTTTGGGATTGGAATGAAAACTGACCTTTTCCAGTCCTGTGGCCCCTGCTGAGTTTTCCAAATTTGCTGGCATATTGAGTGCAGCACTTTCACAGCATCATCTTTCAGGATTTGTAATAGCTCACCTGGAATTCCATCACCTCCACTAGCTTTGTTTGTAGTGATGCTTTCCAAGGCCCACTTGACGTCACATCCCAGGATGTCTGGCTCTAGGTGAGTGATCACACCATCTTCATCGTGAAGATCTTTTTTGTACAGCTCTTCTGTGTATTCTCGCCACCTCTTCTTAATATCTTCTGCTTCTATTAGGTCCATACCATTTCTGTCCTTTATTGAGCCCATCTTTGCATGAAATGTTCCCTTGGTATCTCTAATTTTCTTGAAGAGATCTCCAGTCTTTCCTGTTCCGTTGTTTTTCTCTATTTCTTTGCATTGATCGCTGAGGAAGGCTTTCATATCTCTGCTTGCTATTCTTTGGAACTCTGCATTCAGATGCTTTTATCTTTCCTTTTCTCCTTTGCTTTTCACTTCTCTTCTTTTCACAGCTATTTGTAAGGCCTCCCCAGACTGCCTTTTTGCATTTCTTTTCCATGGGGATGGTCTTGATCCGTCTCCTGTACAATGTCACGAACCTCAGTCCATAGTTCATCAGGCACTCTATCTATCAGATCTAGTCCCTTAAGTCTATTTCTCACTTCCACTGTATAATCATGAGGGATCTGATTTAGGTCATACCTGAATGGTCTAGTGGTTTTCCCTAGTTTCTTTAAGTCTGAATTTGGCAATAAGGAGTTCATAATCTGTGCCACAGTCAGCTCCCGGTCTTGTTTTTGCTGACTGTATAGAGCTTCTCCATCTTTGGTTGTAAAGAATATAATCAATCTGATTTCGGGGTTGACCACCTGGTGATGTCCATGTGTAGAGTCTTATGTTGTTAGAAGAGGGTGTTTGCTATAACCAGTGCGTTCTCTTGGCAAAACTGTATTAGCCTTTGCCCTGCTTCATTCCATATTCCAAGGCCAAATTTACTCCAGGTGTTTCTTGACTTCCTACTTTTGCATTCCAGTCCCCTATAATGAAAAGGACATCTTTTTGGGGTGTTAGTTCTAAAAGGTCTTGGAGGTCTTCATACGGTTGTTCAACTTCACCTTCTTCAGTGTTACTGGCTGGGGCATAGACTTGGATTACTGTGATATTGAATGGTTTGCCTTGGAAACGAACAGAGATCATTCTGTCATTTTTGAGATTGCATCCAAGTACTGCATTTCGGACTCTTGTTGACCATGATGGCTACTCCATTTCTTCTAAGGGATTCCTGCCCATAGTAGTAGATATAATGGTCATCTGAGTTAAATTCACCCATTCCAGTCCATTTCAGGAGGCAACAGTTAGAACTAGACATGGAACAACAGACTGGTTCCAAATAGGAAAAGGAGGATGTCAAGGCTGTATACTGTCACCCTGCTTATTTAACTTATATGCAGAGTACATCATGAGAAACGCTGGACTGGAAGAAACACAAGCTGGAATCTAGATTGCCAGGAGAAAGATCAATAACCTCAGATATGTAGATGACACCACCCTTATGGCAGAAAGTGAAGAGGAACTAAAAAGCCTCCTGATGAAAGTGAAAGAGGAGAGTGAAAAAGTTGACTTAAAGCTCAATATTCAGAAAACGAAGATCACGGCATCTGGTCCCATCACTTCATGGGAAATAGATGGGGAAACAGTGTCAGACTTTATTATTTTGGGCTCCAAAACCACTGCAGATGGCGATTGCCGCCATGATATTAAAAAACGCTTACTCCTTGGAAGAAAAGTTATGACCAACCTAGATAACATATTCAAAAGCAGAGACATTACTTTGCCAACAAAGGTCCGTCTAGTCAAAGCTATGGTTTCTCCAGTGGTCATGTATGGATGTGAGAGTTGGACTGTGAAGAAAGCTGAGTGCCGAAGAATTGATGCTTTTGAACTGTGGTGTTGGAGAAGACTGTTGAGAGTCCCTTGGACTGCAAGGAGATCCAACCAGTCCATTCTGAAGGAGATCAGCCCTGGGATTTCTTTGGAAGGAATGATGCTAAAGCTGAAACTCCAGTAGTTTGGTCACATCATGCGAAGAGTTGACTCACTGGAAACGACTCTGATGCTGGGAGGGATTGGGGGCAGGAGGAGAAGGGGACAACAGGATGAGATGGCTTGGTGGCATCACCGACTCGATGGACATGAGTCTGAGTGAACTCCGGGAGTTGGTGATGGACAAGGAGGCCTGGCGTGCTGTGATTCACGAGGTCGCAAAGAGTTGGACATGACTGAGCGACTGAACTGAACTGAAGAGTCATTTAAATACTAAAAACTGGAATTGAACTCAATAGAGAATTAACAAAATCAAACATATACTCTTGATATGGTCAAAAGTTAAAGATCTACTGTTTATTTAAAGGAGTGGGAGGAAGGGAAAGTGTCCAAAGCTAGACCTATCCTGCAATCCCAGGTTACAATTAAATGTACCATCCTCAACAGTAAAGACTGCACACTATGTTCTTTTTCATACATTTTTAATATATTTAAAATTATAAGAGACAAATAGCTGTTTGAAACTAATTTGACTATTATCATGTCTTAAACTTTTATGTGAGCCAGAAGGAAAGATAGTCTAATATACAGCTGATAGCCATTTAAATTGGTAAAACCTTTCCAGAAGGCAGCATGACAAACTATTTCCACAACTTAAAAATGCTCTCACAAGTTCACATACACATATACACATCAATGACCTACCAACAAATATATGTAAATACATACAAGGGGAAATGGTCTTGGGAGACATTAGAATTTTTCAAAACTGAGTATTGAGAAACATACTTTTTTCAAAATCACTATAAACCAGAACCTTTTTATAACCAATGATCTTTGTACAGATGGAAGCAGTGACACTCTGTGATCCAGTAACTTTACTTCTAGGAGTAAATGCTAAGAAATCATCAGAAATTTGAGGGGAAAAAAGTTCATCATATACCAACAACAGCAAAAAAGGAAAATGGTGTAAAAGCCAAATATGGCGACTGGTATAACAAAATCCAATGTGCAGTCATTACAACTTCCGTGTATAAACAATTTTAGTGTTATGAAAAAATACAGAGCCACATTACGTGGAGGGAAAACAAGAAGGAACATTATGAAGAAGTGCACTCAAGCAAGTTAAGAAATACAAAGGAGAAAGAATGACAACCAGCCACTCAAACCATTATCAACAGTGGTAGGTAACCTTCAGTTAATCACCTTATATGGGTTTTCCCCCCCTATTTTTTAATTATGGATTTTCCAAATATTCTTCAGTAATTAGACATTACTATCATAACCGAAAAGAGTAAGTAAGAAAAACAACTAGCATTTCACAAAACATTCTACACAGCCTCGGTTTCAGTCATTTCTTATTATTCCCCACAATCCTAGGCTGATAAAGTTGCTAACAAGCTTAAAATGATGAAGCCTAAGAAGAGAAGGTACACGAGAGACAGGCAGGCCTCATATGGTCAGGAAAAGCCACAGAACTCTTCTCACAGCTTCCACAGAGTAAAGCTGCCTGCAGAAAGTATTTTCAAATAGTCAAGAAATTTACCAATCTTTACATATTAAAAAAAAATTAGTGCTAATAAGTAAAAATTAAAATCAGACAGGCAGTCAAAATTAAACACAAATCTAAATGCAACTATACATTATATTGTTCCTCACATGTACTAAGTATCTTTTCATTCTCTATTTGCACATTAAAACCATACCATTAAAAACACAAGAGCATAAAATGAGTACATGACAAATAGGATGCCAAATTATTAGATTTGAGCATAGTAAATATAAAGAGTATTTTGTTCTGATTAATTTTCTAATACTCTACAGAGAAATATTACATACATAGTTTACATCTCTTATTAGTTAAAATTTGAAACTTGAAAGTCAATAGAATTAACACATCTTACATGAGTAAACTAACCAAAGTAGCACCAATTAGGACAATGAAAGAAGAACCTGCCTGTAAACAACCCCTAAAGGGGGAGCGGGAGAGGACCCTCACTGCTTACCAGGGTTGTGATGAGCTGCAGACTCTCCATTCTGAAATGCATCTCCTGCCACATTCATTCTACCAGGATTGAAAGGTCCTACTGCAGTCTTGGTCTGTGAAGTTAAAGACGGGGTGTATGTTTGCATATTAACACCAAAATTACTTGACTGCAGTCCATTAGAGACATCTCCCAAGCTGGCATTCTGCAGAGATGTTACGTGTGTGATCATCAGGTTCATGTCTCTCCCGTCAGTGTGTTCTAACTGGCCATCACTCACAGAGCCGACGCCTGTTTCTAAGGTCGTAACGTTAGCGATCTGAATCTCAGAGTCTGGTTCTGTGGTGATACCACTATTACCCATTCCTGCATTTACCTTACTTCTTGAAAAACTGGAAGGGGAGAAATCCACATCATTGGTTCTGTTTTTAGACTCAGATGGTCTCCGTTCAATAAAATTGGAGGAATTTTTCTCTTGCCCTTGATTTGTTTCCATATCCTCCTCATCATCAATGACGATCGTCTCACTTACACTCCCCTTCTGAGAAGCCAATTCTTTTGAGGAAGGAAGAATTTTGGAATCATTTCCTGGCATCTCTTCATTTTTTGATAATGTAAATGTTATGGTTCTTTGATCAGCCACCACTGGTGCACAAGGAGGAGGTGGTTGTACTGGTTCAATAAACACAACATCATCATCATCTTCCACTGATGAGCTCTGAAATTTATTAGATCTATTCACTAAAGGATTAGGTGGCCCACTAAATGAATTTCCTACATCTGTGAGACTAGCTGCCATGGCCGTCCTCCCCAACAGAATAGGAGTCTGATCAGTCACTTCCAATCCTCCTGCTGAACCTGTGTCCATGCCAAAGACCCTGTTAAGGAGAAGGAAAAAAGACACACGTTACAAATGTCAGTATGTGGCTTCTGATGCAACTCAAATTCAAAGAATTTTTTTGAAGGTACTTTTACTTTCTTTCTTACTCTAAGTGACAACAATTCTTATCGATGATGCAGGAAAATTTGATATCCATTCTGTGATCTTCCCTCAGTCACTAATCATTTCATATAGTTTAACATGTGATATAAAAATAACTTGTAATATAAAAATACAGGTAATTATGTAATTTTCAAAGAATATGCAGTATATTTGTAACCTTCTCTTCTTTACCACTGCCTACCCTATAAATTTTAACACTGAAAACATACATAAATCGTTCCACACACATGAACAACAAAATAACAAATCTGATCATGACAATCTCCTCTTGATATTTATCCCATTTATTCACTGTACTGAATAAAATGACATGATTTAATCTCCAACTTTCCTTATCTTTTTTAAATCCACTATTCTCACATTCCCTGGCTCCCATTGTAGCTACATGATTAAATCCTTCTGAGAATCCGAAACTTTTGTCAACTGTACCCACAAAGTGTAAATGCCCACTGCTCTGCCCTTCGTGTCCATCTATTGGGCTGTGTAACAGTCCTGACAACATCAGATACTAAGCCCTGGAACCTGTAACTGTTACCTCACATGGAAAGGGGGTCTGTGCAGAGATGACGAGGAGAAAGGACTTCAAAATGGGCTTAGCTGGGTGAGCCCTGTACATACCTCTCTTGTACCCCATTAAGAGATAGAGGAGACAACAGGCACCAAGACCAGAGGCGGCTGCGGAGAGGGAACGACACAGCCCAGCATGTCACAGCACCAAAACCTACAGGAGGTGAGGAGCGAGCCCTCCCAAGAGCCTCCTGGGCAAGCTCAGCTCTGGTGACACCTTGGTTTGAGCCCCAGGCCACCAATTTCTGACTTGTGACTTCCAGTTTTAAACTGCCAAGTTTGTGGTAATTTGTTACAATAGTCCTAGGAAAATATTATCTGCCCCTTGGTTACATCTTCAAAATAACCCTGATACAGCTGTAATATTTGTCCCATGTTCATGACTTAGAAACACTAATTAACCAAGTCACACAGCTAGAATGCATCTCCAGGTCTTCACCGCAACAGTCCAAACTCCTCATGACTCTGCCACAGTCGATTCGTATTTCTGAGCACCTACTACACAGGCAGAGCTGTGCCAAAGCCAACGAGACAGCAGCAAGTTAACAATAAAACAGTCAGAAAGGAGAAAAATAAGTTACTGAGCAGATAGACGATGAGGTGATGGGCACGGACGGTAGCAGACCCAGTCCTGAACATGGATCACCTTCATCTCAGAGGCTAAACAGGAAAAAACAACAAGGAGGGAAAATGCAGGGTGAGTACAGACTGCAGGTCAATTTGCAGAAAGACAGACAGGACCGTGAAGTGGTTTGTACCCTACACCTTCAAAGGAGACAAGACTGCAGCTCTGCAGGTTTCGGGCCCAGTGGAAACTCTGAACTGCCTGGTAACCCTTCTTCTCTCATAAGGCCACTCAGCCCAGTCTGAAAACACAGAAGCTTACAAACACTGCCTCATCTATACGGCCATGTGCTTACATCGCAACAAAAGCCTCTGAATGGAAGACAACCACCCTAATATAAATAATTATCACGCTGACAGACGGCTGACAGGGATGGAAAAACTATTCACTGTGTGTTTTGGTGCACTTTCTGAATTTGTGAGCATGACTTCTCACTTATTAAGTTAAAATTTGACTTTTAGAAAAAACAATGGGCTAACAGGATGAAGAAAAAAGACCAAAGACCTCTGTGAGCAGGGGACACTTCACTGAGACCTGGAATGACGAGCAAGAGCTAACTGGGAAACTGGAGTGAGGGCAGCTCCCAGAGAAGCCCAACAGGAACATGGCTGACACTTCCAGCACTAGGGTGAAGGCCAAACATGGCTGGAACAAGGTCCAGGTCCATGGAAGGGAACAGGACAAGAGGAGATACAAAAACAAGCAAAGAACTCACCAAAGTCAGCAAGTGAGGTTAATAGTTGCATTCAACAAAGATTTATGGAGCACCCAGTATATACAAGACACAGTCTGAGGCATTGAGAAAAATCAGTAAACCAAACAGGTCAACACCCCTGCCATCAGAAATCATGAACCTGGGAGTCACTTGATGGTCTAGTGGTTAGGACCCCAGGCTTTCACTGTCAAGGCCCGTATTCAAGCAACCACCAGGAACTATTCTAAAATTCCACAAGCCAGAAAAAAAAAAAAAAAAAAAAAAAAAAAAAAACCACAAACGTGTGAATCACTATGTTGCACACTTCAAACTTTTAGAATATCATGAATCAATACTTCAATTAAGAAAAAGCAGTAGCTCAGATATATAAATCAAAAGTGCCCAAGGTTCCAAGACAATGTCAGGACTCAACACACACTGCACAAAGCTTGGCTCCAAGGCTTCCCTTGGTGCTCTAGTGGCTAAGGATCCACCGGCCAATGCAGGGGACACAGGTTCGGCCCCTGGTCCGGGAAGATCCCACGTTCGGTGGAGATTCTGGGCACATGCTCTGCAACTACTGAGCAGGCACCATAGAGCCCACAAGCCACAATGGCTGAAGTCCACACTATAGAGCATATGCTCCACTATAAGAGAAGCCACCACCATGAGAAGCCCACACACCACAGAGAAAGCCCACACAGCAATGAAAACCCAGCAGAGCCAAAAATAAATAAATCTTTTATTTTTTTTTTAAAAAAAGCTTGATCCTACAACTCTTCATTCTTCTTGTTTAAGCTGTTTGTTTCAGCATGGAAGACATGCTAATATTAGAAAATGAGGAAAGACACATTTATATCTGCTTTAAGGAAAGTAGTTAATTTCATTTAAAAATTTAAGGGGTGACTATTTTGCCTTACTCAAAGACCTAAAAATTATCATTCTAAGCTCTAAGACACTTTAACTGTTATTATTATTTTTTTAGCTGCACCATGCAGCATTCAGGATCTTAGTTCCCCAACCAATGACTGAACCCAGGCCCTTGGCAGTAGGAGTGCAGAATCCTAACCACTGGACCACCAGGGAATTTCCCTAAGACACTTTAAATACACTTTCAAATATTAAAATATATACTGTATTAACCTAATAAGGAAGACTTGTTTATGGTAAAACAACAGCATGTGCTGGGAGAAACCTTCACATCAAGGCATTCACTTAACTTTAAGTAAACATAAAAAATTTTTAACCTCACTACAGAAAGTTTTAAATGCTGAAATAAGCTGAATAACATGATTTAAATTTTTAATAATTGATTCAATTAGGTTCTCTTAAAATACAAATACATTCATCCAGTAATAGTTAACATGTATTTAATACTTATTATGAGCCAAATACTCATGATGATTAAACATTCAAGCAACCCAATGAAAAGTAAAATCATTATCTCCCTTATACAGATTTTTTAAAAAATGCAATCATCTAAAGTAAACTGCCCAGGACTTCCCTGGTGGTCAAGTGGTTAAGAGACACCACTGAAGGAGGCATGGGTTTGACCCCTGGTCAGGGAACTAAGATCCCACATACCACAGACAAAAAAACCCTAAAAGTAAGCTGCCAAGACCACAGTGAGAAAATGGGAGAGGTCAGGATCTGAATGTTCATAACTACTATATAATATGTTATTAAGTATTAAACAATAATAGAGCACAACTCTTATTAATTAAAAAAAAAAGACCACACCATTCAATAAAAAAATAACCAAATCAGTATGTGAAATATACAAGTATCAAAAGGAAGAAATATCAAGCCCAAAGTGCCAGGGTAAGATGAGATGTAACACAAATGGAACTGACTTGTAGTTAACATCTATCTGTCAGAAGCAAGGAAGGATCTTTATCAACGTAACAATTTTCAGAAGAATGTGGTGTAAATCCACTGAACTTAGGGAATGCAAAGGCTTTTAAACCACAAGTTTCTTGGATCTTTTCTGTATTTCAGCATACCTAAAACAGGATGACAATTTCTGGGGCTTAAGACAGAACTGAATCCCCAGTGCCCTCTGGTGGCCGTGAGGTGTCCCCTCATGTCTCCTCCCAGTGTGTGGGGAGAGGAGAAGACTTCCCTTGCTGCACAGTTCTCATCTCCTCATTTCTCCTAACAGTGTAACTATGGGGAGAGAAGACTTCTCTTAATGCACAGTTCTCTGCAGTAAATCCACGCTTCAAAACAGAGTAATTACTCAGCCATAACAGTTCTTTCCAAATCCTAGATTATAAATGTGGTCACTTCTATACGCCAGAGAGAATATGCTTCAACTACCACTCACTCAGCCCTATGAAGAAAAGACAATCTAATTCAAGTTGGTCTCTTCTACCTTATCCAAATAAAATCTATTCCCTTCAGCCACTTTTCTATACTAAATCAATTCTAATTATCTATTTAACACCAAGCAAATAACTTCACTTTTCTGGGCTTCAATTTTCCCTAAAATAAATGGCATTTATTTTGCAGTTTTTCTTAGAATTTAAAAAGATAACTGAATGTGAAAATCAATTAACACACTGTTAACTCCTAACAAGCACCAGGCAGTTTTGTCTGTACCTGAAGATTTCGGTTAAGTTTCTAATTCATTTTTAGGCTTCCTTGTGATACTGCTTCACTGTTACGGACCACATGCTTGCGTCCCCCTTCAAATCCATGAGATGGTATAAGGAGGCGATTAAGTCAGGAAGGTGGGGCCCTCATGAGTGAGATGAGTGACTGTTTTATAAAAGACATCAGAAAGCTCCCTCTCCCACCACAGGAGGACCCAGCACGAAGAGAGAAGCCTGTCTGTGAACAGGAAGCAAGCCCTCACCAGCACCTGGTCTGCAGAAGCCCCAGCCATGGACTTTCCAGCCTCCAGAACTCTGATTCATGAAGGTCTATTATCTCTGGTACTTCTGTTATACCAGCCCAAGTGGACTGAGACAATCATCATAAATTATAAATGCTTTCACAGCTTTACTTGGTCTTTGATTCCATGAGAATCAATTAATCCCAATACTTGACCTTATCATGAAAAAAAGAAAAGGTAGTTAAAAAATAAAATGCTTGGGACTTCCCTAATGGTCCAGTTGGTTGAGATTCTGTGTTTCCAATTCAGGGGACATCAGTTCTATCCCTGGTCAGGAAACTAAGATCCCACATGCCACATGGCATGGCCAATAAATAAATAAAATGTTGACATTCACTACAATAAAGTATTAGTAGTTGCTAAGAAAAGCTAGTGAACTTTCAATGAAAATCACAAAGAAAGCATTTCAAAATGATTCAAGAAAAATATTCATTCATCATTTTCTCGCTGATTAGCCCGAGCTTTCTAGGTACCAAAGGAGGGGCAAAGAAAGCTAAGGTAAATTCATCTCTAGTAATAGTAAAGGCTATTATTCAATATGTGTTTATGGCATCTATAATAGTTCTGAGACAGTATGACAAATTAAACTTTTTAAAAATAAAAATCCCTGGGAATTCCCTGGTGGTCCAGTGGTTAGAACTTTACACCTAACCACTGCCACTATCTAACCCTGTGCTTCCAATGCAGGGGGCATGAGTTTACTCTCTGGTTAGGGAACTGAGATCCTGCAGGGCCTGTGGTACAACCCACAAAAAAGTAAACAAACAACTGGAGAGGGTGTGGACAAAAGGGAACCCTCCTACATTGTTGGTGGGAATATAGATTGGTGCTGCCACTATAGAGAACAGTATAGAGGTTCCTTAAAAAAAAAACTAAAAAAAGAGCTATCATATGATCCAGCAATCCTACGTCTGAGCACATATCTGGAAAAGATGAAAACTCAAACTAGAAAAAATATATATGCACCTCAATGCTCATAGTAGCACTATTCACAAGAGCCAAGATATGGAAGCAATCTAAGTGTCCACTGACAGAGAAATGGATACAGATATGGTGGATACATACACAATAAAATATTACTCGGTCAGAAGAAAGAATTCACATCAACATAGACGGACCTAGAGATTATCATACTAAATGAGGGAAGTCAGATGAAGACAAATGTCATATGACATCACTTGTAGAATCTAAAAAATGATACAAATTTAGACTCACAGAAACAAGATAAACTTACAGTTACCAAAAGGGAAAGGGGGGTGGAGGTGGATAAGCTGGAGTTTGGGATTAACAAATACACAGTATTGGGATTTCTCTGGCAGTCCAGTGGTTTAAGACTTCAACTTCCAACGCAGTGGGTTCAATCCCTGGTTAGGAATCTAAGCAGCTAAGATCCCACACTGTCTCCTCGCCAAAAAACCAAAATATTAAAACAGAAGCAATACTGTAACAAATCTACTAAAGACTTTAAAAATAGTCCACAGGGGAAAAAAAAGTCTTAAAAAAAAAAAAAAACCACATAGATACACACACTACTATGTATAATATAAATAAGGACCCACTATAAAGCACAGGGAACTACAGTCAATATCTTATAATAACTTATAGAAAAGAATACAAATAAGAATATATATATAAAACTAAAATCACTTCACTGTATACCTGAAACTAACACAACACTGTAAACCAATTATACTTCAACTAAAAAAAAATTAACCAAACAAAAGTCCTGGAGATGAAAAATTTAATAGCAGAAATGAAAAAAGTCACTAGAGGGGATTAACAGCAGATCTAAGCAAGCAGAAGAAAGAATCAGTAAAATGAAAAGCAGAATAATTAAAATTATCCAGTCTGAAGAGCAAGAAAACAAGAATGAAGAAAAATGAATAGAGCCTAAGAATCTGTGAAACACCACTATGAGCACCAATATATGTAACAAAAAGAGACAGAAATGAACAAAAAACACATTTGAAGAAATAATGGCTATAAACTACCCAAATATGATGAATATAATGAGGATAAACACATACACCTAAGAAGCTCAATTCCAAGATGGCCATACCAAGACAGTAATAATCAAACTGTGGACCCAACAGTAAAAGAGAATTTTGAAGTAAGAGAGAAGTGACTCATCATATGCAATGGATCCTCATCACCAGATTTCTCATCCAAAATCATGGATGTGAAAAGCTATGGCATGACATTTAAAATGGTAGGGGAAAAACATCTGTCAACCAAAAATCCCATATCCAGCAAAATATTCCTCCAACAAACATGAGCAGTTAAGACATTCCCCCCAAAAATAAAGGCAAATTTATTACCTGCAGACCTACCCAATATGAAATGCTAAAGGGAATCCTTCAAGCAAAAATACAAACTACAGAGTAAGTTGAAGCTGTAAGAAATACAGAACACAAATGAATACATTAAAAAAAAAAAGGCAACAGGAAGCCAGTACTAATGTACCTTTGGTTTATAACTACTTATTGCCTTATGATTTAAAAGGCAAAAGCATAAAACAATAATTATCAATATGTTAATGAATACATATAAAGATGTTATTGGCAACAAACCTAATGTAAAGGGAAGGACAGAGATGTGTAACAGGCAGAGCATTCAGATTGTTCAAATGTAGCTGTTGTAATACTGATTCTTATTTTAATCCTCAAAGTAACCATTATAAAAATAATTATAAACTATACAGGAGAGAAGAAAATCAAAATGGTACACTAGAAAAAATTAAACACAAGAGAAAGTGATAATAAAAGAAATGGTGGGGGGGTGAGGATTTAAGACAAACAGAAAACAAGTCACAAAACGGTGGAGGTAAACTTCTTACTCCTTACTAACAATTACTTTAAATGTAAATAGACTAAATTACTGAAAGAGCTTAGGCTGGATAAAAAGACACACATGATCCATCTATATTCTATCTAGAAGAGACTCATCTTAGATAAAAAAAAATACAAGGAGGCTGAAAGTAGGATAGAAAAGATACCCCATGTATATAATACCCAAAAGAGAAATGCAGTGGATGTGTGGATATTGGACAAAATAAACTTTAAGTCAAAAAAGCTTACAAGAGGGTTTCCCCAGTGGCCCAATGGTAAAGAATCCATCTGTAAATACAGGGGAAACAGGTTCAATTCCTGATCCAAGAAGATCCCACATGACACAAAACAACAAAGCAACTACTGAGCCTAGCTCTAGAGCAACTACTGAGGCCTGCACACCTAAAGCCTGTACTTCACAACAAGAGAAGGCCCAAGCACCACATCTAAGAGAGTAGCCCACGGAGCATCAAAGAGCCAGCACAGCCAAAAATAAATAAATAATTTTTAAAGCCCTGATTAAAAAACGAAACTTGGGAAATAAGAAAATAATCATGAGACAAAAGAAAACAAAAACACAACATATTGAAACTTAAGGGTTGCAGCGGAAGTTTTACTCAGCAGAAAACTTACTGCTATTAACATCTACATTAAAAATCTCAAACCAATAAAGTTTACACCTTAAGAAATCAGAAAAAGAGCTAAATAAACTAAAACTAGCAGAAAGAATGCAGTAATAAAGATCAGTGCACAGATACACAAAACACAGAACAGTAAAATAAAAGAAGGGCTTCCCAGGTGGCGCTAGTGGTAAAGAATCTGCCTGCCAATGCAGGAGACATAAGAGACATGGGTTTGATTGCTGGGTCTGGTAGATGCCCTGAAGGAGGGCATGGCAACCCACACCAATATTCTTGCCTGGAGAATCCCATGGACAGAGCCTGTACAGTCCATAGGGTCACAAGGAGTTGGACACGACTGAGGCAAGCACACACACACACACACACACACACACACTCCAGTACAAAATAAAAAGGAGGGGGAATGAAAAAAAAATTTTAATAAAAAATAGAGAAAACATGGACAGAGCCTGTACAGTCCATAGGGTCACAAGGAGTTGGACACGACTGAGGCAAGCACACACACACACACACACACACACACACACACACTCTCCAGTACAAAATAAAAAGGAGGGGGAATGAAAAAAAAATTTTAATAAAAAATAGAGAAAACAAAAAATTACAAATATGTGGCTCCTTGAAAAAATTAACAAACCTTTAGCTAGACTGACAAGGAAAAAACTCTCTAAGGTTATTAAAATCAGAAACAAAGAGAATTCTCTGGTGGTCGGGTGGTTAGGACTTTGCCCTTTCACTGCCAGGGCCCATGTTTGATCCCTGGTCCAAAACTAAGATCACACAAACCAAGCAGTGCAAACAAAAGAGAAAGAAATTGACATGTGACTAGCAGAACAAATATAAAATTGTTTTTAAAAAATCAGAAATATTAATAAGGTATCACTAGTGACTTTATAGAAATGAATGAATATAATTTTGCAATTATATGCCAAAAAACTGGACAACCCAAAATAAAAAAATGTTGAAAACAGGTAAATTTTTAACACAAACTACAAAAATTGACTCAAGAAGAAACACAAAATCTGAATTATAACATGCAAAGAGACTGAATAAGTAATCAAAAATCTCCCAATAAAGAAATCAGGACTAACCAGGTGAAGTCTACCAGACATTTAAAGAAGAATTAACACTGTTCTTTCTCAAATTCTAATGATGTTCAACATAATCAGTTATTAGGGATATGCAAATCAAACCAGGAAAGACATCACATCCATCAGGATGGCTACTATCAAAATAAACAAAAAGTAACAATATTAGTGAAGGGAAATTGGTTAGCTGATTGAAGAAAGGATGATTTCTTGTGCACTGCTATTGGAAATGTAAAAAGGTGCCACCACTATAGACAACAGAATGGAGGTTATTCAAAAAATTGAAAAATGGAATTACCATAAAATTCGGCAGTGCCACTCTAGGTATACTATATCCAAATATTTTCTCTATAGTTAATCATTGTTGTATGGTACCATATGTATTTATCAATATTAAGGGATTTAGTCAGCATTTCATTGAATTTAGACATATTTGAAGACAAATTAATCTTTTATATTATTCAAGTCTTCCCATTCAGATATATGTAAATCTGTCCATTCTGGTTTTCTTGCATGTGTTACCGTATTATTTTACAATTTCCTTCATAAAATTCTTGCATATTTGTTACAGTTGTTCCCATTGCTTGCAATAGTGAAATGGATTTTTCCCATTACATCATAAAATGTTTACATAGCAAAGAAACACAATAAGGTACAAAAATATGAAAAAGATACATGCTATATAATGGGTATATTCCATACTTTAGAAAGAAGACAAATTAAACTGACAAAACTTTAACTATTTATTTGTAATATTTAGTGTTGGCAAGAACATGGAAAAACTAGTAGAAAGGGCAGTGAGTTTTGTGGTCCAGTGAAAAGCAATGTGGCAGTGTCTATAAAAACATGTATGTAATATGCACATGTGCATGTTCAGTCGCTAAGTTATGTCCAACTCTTTGGGACCACATGGACTATTGCCAATCAGGCTCAACTGTCCTGGGATTTTCCAGGCAAGAATTCTGGAGTGGGTTGCTATTTCCTCCTCTGGGAGATCTTGCTGACCCAGGGATAGAACCCGTCTCCTCTGTCTCCTGCATTAGCAGGCAGGTTCTTTACCACGGAGCCACATGCTGACTGGTTCTCCAGAATCTCCCCCAGAGAAAACACACATGAACCCAAAGGAACTACTTTATATATATTTCATGCAGCACTGTAAATAACAGAAAAACCCAAATAGATTAAATGTCCACCAACAGAATATCTGAACTGCTAAAAAAGTGCACGTCATTAAGTGCCACACAGCATTTTAAAAAGAAATCCTTACATACTAACTCAGAAAAATGTCTAAGACATACTACTAAGTAAAAAAACCAAGATGCAGGAAGATGTATATAGTTGTTTATTGTTGTTCACTCACTAAGTCATATCTGTGTCTGACTCTTTGAGGCACCATGGACAGTACCTGTGGTATACCAGGCTCCTCTGTCCTCCAGTATCTCCAGACTTTGCTTGGAATCATGTCCATTGAGTTGGTGATACTATCTAACCACCTCATCCTCTGCTGCTCCTTTCTCCTTTTGCCCTCAATCTTTCCCAGCATCAGGGTCTTTCCCCATGAGTTGGCTCTTTGCATCAGGTGGCCAAAGTATGGCATACAGCATACATGTTTTCAATATGCACATATAATTTATTATTACAGGTACATGTTAATATATGCCCAGGAAGGATTTAGAGTAATACACACTAAACTGGTACTACTACTCATCTCTGGGCAAGTGAGGAAAGGAGCCAGGAGATCAATGACAGATGAACACAGATTATGACTTCATGTTGCTTACCATCTAGCCACAAAATCTCTTTTAAGAAAATCTCTTTTAATATCTTTATCAGATATGAGACAATGCTACTCTGGTTTTAGAAGCTGATAGGAATCATTTAATTAACATACTAAAAATCCATTCAAGGGCTATGCCAGCATCTAAAAAATAACCTCTTTTGATCTAATAAATAAATGAATAAATCAATTAATTGATTCAAGTGAGGTAACTTGAGTGTAGAATTTCCAAGTTAAGGAATAATCTCTTATTTTCCATAGGGTCAAACTTTAACTGCAAGATAATTTCAAATAATTTTAATTTTCTCTGGGGATCTCATCCACTCCCCTGATTTTAAATAAACCCTCAATGCCCAGACTGATTAACTCGTCTCAGTTGAGGTGTCTCAAAGCCCCAAACCACCTACTCCCACATCCAAGTCATCTGAACTCCCTTTCACCATTTATCTACCCCTCCTCCAATCTTTGCCATTTGGGGGAAGTTAATGTATCAAGCTTCCCAGGTGGCTCAGTGGAAAAGAACCCGCCTGTCAAGCAGGAGACTTGGGTTCGGTCCCTGGGCTGGGAAGATCTCCTGAGGAAGGGCATGGCAACCTACTCTAGTAACTTGCAAGAGAATCCCTATCCATGGACAGAGGAGCCTGGCGAGTACAGTCCACGCAGGTGGCAGAGAGTCAGACAGGACTGAGGATGTGCGTACATGCCCTGGCCCTGACACTCTAAGGCTCCTCCTGACCTCACCCTGCTGAAAACAGGCTACTCACACTTCTGCTGAACTAGCACTACCACCACCACACAGAACTGAGACTTGTGGACCAGCCTAACATACTGGTCAGTACAACTCACATTAATCTGCTGAAGACCCTTGCAACATAAGGAAAGAGATTATCAAAAATGTCAATTGCTTATTTATGTATTTATTTGGCTGCATTGGGTCTTAGTTGTAGCATGTGGGATCTAGTTCCCTGACCAGGGATCAAACTGAGCCCCTGCATTAGGAGCTTGGAGTCTTAGCCATTGGACCACAAAAGAAGTTCCCAAAATGTCAATTGTTGATAATAGTATATATGCAAAATGAGTAGTATGCTGAGAATGAAAAAAATCAATGTTATTTTAAAAATACAAATCTTGGGGGACCTTATAAACTTTTTTCTGTCTGAAACCTCTAGCTGTGCATCACAATCTTACTTAAAATACTTAACTTAAAAACCTCAACACCTGCTTCACTGACTACGCCAAAGCTTTGACTGTGTGGATCACAGTGTGAAAAAGTTCTTAAAGAGATGGGAATATCAGACCACCCTACCTGTCTCCTAAGAAACCTGTATGCAGGTCAAGAAGCAACAATTAGAACCAGACATGAAACAATTGACCGATTCCAAATTGAGAAAGGAGTGTGACAAGGCTGTATTCTGTTGCCTTGTTTTTTTAACTTACGTGCAGAGTATATCGTGTGAAATGCTAGGCTGGATGAATCACATTCTGGAATCAAGCCTGCTGGGAGAAATATCAACAACCTCAGATATTCAGATGATACCATTCTAATAGCAGAAAGTGAAAAGGAACTAGAGAGCCTCTTCATAAAATTAAGATGCTTGATGAAAGTGAAAGAGGAGAGTGAAAAAGCTGCCTAAAAATTCAACATTCAAAAAACTAAGGTCATGGCATTTGGTCCTATCACTTCATAGCAAAATAGAAGGAAAAAGTGGAAGCACAGATAGATTTTACTTTCTTGGGCTCCAAAATCACTGTGGACAGTGACTGCAGCCATGAAATTAAGATGCTTACTCCTTGGAAGAAAAGCTGTGACAAACCTAGACAACGTATTTAAAAGCAGAGGCATCACTTTGCCAACAAAGGTCCATACAGTCAAAGTTATGGTTTTTCCAACAGTCATGTATGGATGTGAGAGCTGAACCACAAAGAAGGCTGAATGCCAAAGAACTAATGCTTTCGAACTATGGTGCTAGAGAAGACTCCTGAGAGTCAAACCAGTCAACCCTGAAGGAAATCAACCCTGAGTATTCATTGGAAGGACTGATGATGAACCTCCAATACTTTGGATACCTGATGTGAAGAGCTGACTTATTGAAAAAGACAATGACACTGTGAAAGACTGAAGCCAAAAGGAGAAGGGGGTGGCAGAGGATGAGATGGTTAGATAGCGTTACCCACTCAATGCATATGAATCTGAGCAAAATCTGGGTGATGGTGGAGGACAGAGGAGCCTAGTGTGCTGCCATCCAGGAGGTCATAAAGAGTCTGACATGACTTAAGAGACTGAACAACAACTGCTACACACTACAACTCTAGACTTCAATAAAGAAAGTGATGTCGCTCGGTCGTGTTCAACTCTTTGCGACCCCACGGACTGTAGCCTACCAGCTTCTCCGTCCATGGAATTTTCCAGGCAAGGGTACTGGAGTGCGGAGAAGGCAATGGCAACCCACTCTAGTACTCTTGCCTGGAAAATCCCATGGACGGAGGAGCCTGGTAGGCTGCAGTCCATGGGGTTGCTAACAGTTGGACATGACTGAGCAACTTCACTTTCACTTTTCACTTTCATGCATTGGAGAAGGAAATGGCAACCCACTCCAGTGTTCTTGCCTGGAGAATCCCAGGGACCGAAGGCTGGTGGGCTGCCATCTATGGGGTTGCACAGAGTCGGACACAACTGAAGTGACTTAGCAGCAGCAGCAGCAACAGTACTGGAGTGGGCTGCCATTTCCTTTTCCAGGGGATCCCCGCGCCAGGAATCGAACCCAGGTCTCCTGCATTGCAGGCAGACACTTTATCCTCTGAGCCACTAGGGAATCCCCTAGACTTCAATAGTACACAAAAATTTATTCTGCAGTTACAAAGTCCTTCAAGTGTTGTGTAAAACTTGATCCAAAAAATACATCTTAAAATATGCAATAAAACAACAGATATGCTCAAACGTGTTGTAATCCAACTTTTAACACACTTTAAGATCACCAACTTATCTTGTTACCCCAAGTTAAGTGTTTGGTGCTGGTCTTCAAAATTCTCTTCTCAGTACTATTTTAATAACAGAAACCTAAGATTATAAATGGACTTGTTTAAAAAATAAGCTGCACATATAAAAATTAGCGATTCTGATTATGTAAAACAATTTTTTTTGCAGGTAAACAATCAAAATAAAAAATTAAAAACTACAATTGTTACCCGAAGCCTCATAGCTGAAAATTATTTACCCAACAGTAACTTTCTCAATGACAATTTATAGTTTTTACATATTGGAGCTGTCCGTAAGAACTTTGAGATCTGAATATCTTAAAGTGAAAGTCAAAGCGGCTTAGTCCTGTCTGACTCTTTGTGACCCCATGGACTGTATGTAGCCTGCCAGGCACCTCTGTCCATGGAATTCTCTGGGATAGACTACTGGAGTGGGTAGCCATTCTCTTCTCCAGGGCATCTTCTCAAGCCAGGGATCGAACCCAGGTCCCCAGCATTTCAGGCGGATTATTTACCATCTCAGCCACCAGGGAATATCTTAAAAGTTCTGTTCAATTCTAAAATTCCAATTTGTGCTCTGACAGGAATAGAAAAAAATTAACCAACTGAAATAAAAAAATGGAAAATACATGGAATCAACACACTGTCTCAGGAAACTTGCTTCCTAACTTAAAATGCCCTACATAAAATACTGTTAATCCAAAGGGAGAAAGCATTTGGGTTTAGGCTCATCTTGCATTGCTTAAATAAAACATGAAAGGTGAACATGTCAACGTTCTCTTATAGTAAGTGTTACTCAACATAATAATATATGTGTGAATAATATTACCAGTAGACAGATATGAATGCCTAAAAAGAGATACAAAATTTCTAATTATACCACACCTTTTGACAACAACAGAGCTCCAGCATGCATATATATTCTTTTCATCACAGTTACAACACAGCATCTGACTAAAAGTAAAGATTCACTTTGCCTCAAATGCATTAGTAAGGCACTCTGTACCTCAAACAAGGGCAACATACAATAAAACTTCTAAAAATAGGAACATTGTTGTACAAAGATGGTATGTCAAGCTCCATAACCACACAAAGGTCTGAAATGTTCACTGTCAGCATCGGTGTGACAGCTGAATATTCAGAGTTGTCCCACTACACGGGGTACAAGAGTCCAGCACAAGAGAACCTAGAGGAGAACTCAGAAAAGCAGGGCCACTCTCCCTTTCCCTCAACTGTTTGACAAAGGACAACAGGAGGGACACACACTATTAAGGATGCACTAAAGAAGGTACCATAAACGTGAAGTATTTTTAAATATCAAAATACTTCATAAGTACAACTAAAGGTACCTAACTCACATTAAGTGCACGATACATTCACATGTAATAAAGAACTTTGATTTCATCAAAGTGAATTTAAAATTGTCAGGTTATCTTTTTGCCTGGTGCATTAAAGCACCATTAGTTGATGCTTTTCAGTAAAAAGTAAAAGATTTTTAATTCTGAGCTAAATCGTTAAGGAAAACAACCACCACATCCCTTCAAAAAGTGAGACTCCCCTGATGTCAGTGGTTAGGACTCTGAGCTTCTACCACAAGGGTCACAAGTTCAATACCTGGTTTGGGAACTAAGACCACACATGCTGCACAGCGCAGTCAGAAAAAAGTATATCCGTGTATAAATTATAGTTGGGCCTCCCTTTTACTGAGTTCCTTCATATCAGCAGATCCAACTGCCTGCAGCACTATTAAAAAAAATCCAGGCATAAGTGGACCCACAATTCAAATCCATGTAGTTCAAGGGTCAACTATATTTGAAAGAATCTTAGCTTTCATTAGTATACATATGTTGACATTACAGGCAAGTCCTGATTATACATTTCGTATGTCCTCATCTCCAAATGTGTACTTAACCAATTAACCTTCCTCCACCAACATCACAAATAAGTACAAAGAAAAATTTTAGAATGGTAGATCTTTTGGGAAAGTATGTGGTGATAATATAAGCTTTACCCATCTATTGACAGCTGAAAGATCTAATCCCTGATCCACTATATCTGAATGATTTAATGCCTGAAAAGACCTTTAAACTCATTACAGAAGTTATATTCATTTTAAGTTACAGTATTTAAGAAATAGACACTAAATTGCACACATACACACTGAAAAAAAGAGAGTATATTATTTCTGATTCAAATAGACCCTATTAGTTTAAAAACAGTTAAATAATTATCTTATAGTTATCTAATTGACAACTGTGGTACTACTTTTTTTTCTTAAAGGTATTCAGTAAGATTTAACATTCCATATTTGTTTACCCACTGGTCTCCAGGAAAGGAATACAGGCTGAAAAGGTTGTAACTTCCAGTTTTTTTCAATTTCTATATTTGTGAAATAAGCATATTATATACTTTAAAACAGGATAACACAAAGGACTTCCCTAGAAATCCAGTGGCTAAAACTCCACACTGCTAATACAGGGGGCACAGGTTTGATCCCTTATCAGGGAACTAAGATCTTATAGGCCTCAGTGTGGCCCAAAGATTAAAAAATAAATAAATAAAATAAATGAAAATTTACAAATGAAACAGGACACCGCAGCTGCTGAACTCAGGCCTGTAACCAAAACTGGTTAAGTTCAAATCCTGTTTAAACGAATACTACTGCCTGGGTTATCTGCTTATGCCTGTTTCCTCCTCTATGAATTAGGAATAAAAACACTAAGTTTTTATAAAGATTAAATCATTTAATATGTTAAAAAGTAGTCTGGACATGTGTTGATAATTATAGAATGTAAATGACAGGTACACAGAGGTTCAATATACTATTCTCCCTCATAAAGTTGATAGTTGCCATAGTAACTTAAAAAAAAAAACTTATGCTGGCATACAATACAGGCTCAATACATGCTATTTTTATGGCCCTGCAGGCCATTTGCCAAGATTTCCTTAAAGGAAATAATACATGAAAGTATGGGGGACCTGCCTAAAGCGGTATTTGCTTAATACAAGTTGCCATCCTCACATCATCCTTCACAATCAGTACTCAGTTTGTGTTCATCGTCTATTATTTTTTGGCCCATTTGAGACTTAATATTTAAGTATAAGCGACCATAACTCATGACTCACCTTTGACAGAGATCTGCAAGTTAACTATCAGTGGGCTCCAGAGATATAATGTGTCCAGAACAGTAACTTCACTGATATTTTGTAACTCATTACAACGGATGGAAAATGACCTGTTATGTTTACCTTACTGTCTAGCATATTACAAGGCTACTTTAAAACCGACAAATTGCAAGCATTAAACAATTACTCTCAGGTAACACGTTAGGAACAACTCAAGGGAACACTAAGCATCACGAAAGATTTGGGGCTAAGAGTAACCAGAGCAGGGAACTAGGTGATAAAGTAAGACAACAGGAGGAGGGGGCCTCACGCCTTTCCTAAGCAAACACGTCAAAGACATCCACCAACTCATGAACCCTAAGAGTCAAAATTCATGTTTTACATCACACACTGAGATCTAAATCTGCCTTTCTGCTTCTCCAACCCTTTCAATCAATTCTCCATTGAAAAGGAAGAGAAAGTGTTAAAAGATGGTTGCAGACCAGGCTTCAAACGAAACGACTTCAATTCCCACCCTGGAGCTCTAGAGGGCGCCAGCAATATGCCCTCCTTCCTCCACCCCTCCTCCCGGGTAACGTGAGCAGCGGCAGGAGCCCGTCGTCTGGTTGCTGAGGTTGGTATTGCAGCAGGAGCGCTCTCTGCAGCGGTGCAAACAGCAGCGCCCACTCCCAGCTGCCTCACCAGCCATTATCCAGGCTGCGCCCCAGGGGCAGTGCCACCCAGGGGGAAGCTCCTCCCCCTCAAAACAACGGGGACGCACCGGTCCCCAGGCCGAGGCCCTACATTAACCTGCCAACGTCTTCCAGGAGCATCAAATTAGGGGCGAAAGACTCACAATCGGGGTGTTGTCCTCCTCACGCTCAGCCAAAGATGCACCAGGTAGGGATGAATTCAACTCCTGGTCCTGGGATAAGAGAAAAAATGAAAAAATGGATCAACAACATCTAACCAGGTGGAAGAACCAAGTCTTTTCCACCAGAAGGAGGCAGAGAACGGAATAAGAGGTCAAGGAGGTTCGGACCTTCGATTATTGCTCCCTAGCCAGGCATCAACAATCCCCTCCAACGTAAAGTAGAGCAAAACGGCATAAAATTTTTATTTGGGACCAAAACCCACGTGAAAGGCAAACCCTGGGGGGAGGAGGCGGAGGGCAGCAGGCCTGCTCGGGGAGGGGGAGGGGTAAGGGAAGGGCGAGCGCAGCCTCGACGCCAGCAGAGACTCCGATCCCCGGGATCGGCCCGCCCAGCGCCGTCTCTGCCGCGCCCGCACCCACGCCGGGCTGGGGGGAGCCCGCGTCGCCGCGGGGCGGAAACCCCCCGCCTGTGCCCCCGGCTCTTGCCCCGGGCCCGAGACTTGCCCCCCCCGCAGTCGGCGACCGGCAGCGCTGCCTCCCCGTCCGCCATTAGAGACCCAGCCAAACAATACGTGCGGAGCCGAGCCGCGCGCGCGCCGGGGCCGGGGCGGCCGAGGAGGGGACCGGCGCGGGGGACCCGCGCCCTCGCCCTCAAACTCGGGGACCTCGCGCCGTCGCTGGGAGAACGCTAACGGGACCCCGAGCCCCCACAGAGGCGCCCCTCCCCCACCCACCCCACCCCACCCCCACACAGCGCGACCCCCACAGCCGGCCCCCGCCCCGGGCGGCCCCGGGCGACCCCCGCCGCCAGCGGCTGCCTCACTCTGCCCTCGCGGCCGCGCCCGCACTCCCGCAGCCCGCGGGCCGCCCGCCAACGCGCCTGGGACATCAGCGGAGCCGCCGGCAGCCTGAGGCCCCGAAGCGGCAGCGGCGACGGCGGCCGCGCCGCGGGGCGCTCGTCCCGGGTCGGTGGGAGGCTTCGGAGGCCGCCCTCACCCATCTCCGCCTCCCGGCGCCTCCGCCTCCGGAGGCTGCGCCGCTCCCGGCCACCCCCACTGTCGGCGGCCCTGAGCTGGAGACACGGCGGGGACAAGCCTCACCCGGTTCTGGCTGCGGCTCCGCGGAACGAACCTCCCCGCCCCCGGCCCACCCCCCTTCGGCAACACGCGCAACTCCGCTCGGTCCAGTCCCGGCTTTAGCGCTGGTGAGGAGGCGGAGGCGGCGGCCGCGGCGGCGCGGCCCGACCCGGCAGGCCCCGCCCCCTGCGCCCTCACTGGCGGCCGGGGAGGGCGGCCTGGGCGCCTCGGGGATGCCCATTGGCTGCGTCCGCCTTCCTTCAGGACCCCCCCCCTTGAGGGGGTGGTCCGATGCCCTGTCCGTCAGCCGCAGACCACACCCCCGCGCCTCCATTCCATACCCCCCCCTTCCCCGCCCCCACCGGGGCCCGGCCCGTCAGGGTCGGGCCGCCGACTCCGGTTCCCGCAGCCCTGGCCGCGGCTCGGCCCCTGGGGCTGGGCGCTGTCGGGCCCCGGCGGCCCGAAGACCTGATCCGGGCCACCTGCCCTCGCAACGGCTACGAGCGCCGCCTCCTCAGGAGCGCCGCGGCCTCGATGTCCCCCAAGCCCTCCCTGTCCAGTGTCTGGGAGCCCCGTGAGGGCTGGCAGGGCAGGGGCTTCGGCGAAGGGGGCGGGAGCAGGGGTCTGGAAGGCCGGCGGCGGGGCCCCGCGCGCTCCTAGGACTGGAGGCGCTTCCCCTCTCCTCAGCCCCGTGGGGAGGCGTCCCCCGCTCCCGTCATGGCTGAGGGAGGAGACGACGTCCTCCATCTTGTCGGGACCGCGGGGGGAACTGGGGGCAACTCCGACTGGTCCCAAGAAGCCGGGGCTGGGCCCCGCGGTGAAGACGGCGCCCGCTGCTGGCTGCGAACCTGGGCCTGGCCGACGTGACGGGGTCCGGCCCGGACGCCGCTCCCGCCTCCGCCGGTCAAGATGGAGGCGACTGCGGGTCCTCGATCCCGGCGCCCGCCTGTCGGAAGGGCTGGGCCGGGCCCGCCGGACCCCGGCCTCTGCGCTCGTCTGCCTCGCGGCGTACAAGGCCGCGGGGCAGGAGGGTGCGCAGGTGCGAGGTCTACCGGGCGGGGCCGAGCGAGCTCCTACCGAGGAGCCACCTGGGCCGCGGGGCTCGGCTTTTGTTCGCCGTCTACACCTACGTCCCGGGCGCGCGTCACGGGCTCTGCGGGTCCGGAGGTTCCACGTAGGAGGCGGGCGGGGAGGCCGCCCTGGCGGCCGTCGGTGGGACTGCAGCCGGCGCCGTTGGGGCGTAAATGGATGGATACAGTGGACCTAATTTCACACACCGCCTGCTAGTGTAAACAGACGCGTGATGTTCAACTTTAAAGTTCACCACGATGGTGGACAACATGAACTTTCTAATGAAATTATAATCATCCATGAAGGTCTCAGAAAAGACTGAACTTTAAGAGACGCTACTTACGGAGCACAGTCTAGTAGAAAGTGTTTCATTGTGTATAAATCAAGTAATGAATATACTGGTCTTTATTTAAATTGAAAGATATGCATTTAAATATGCATTTTAACCCACTTCCTCAAAATGGTACGATTTCTTTTTCTGCATTTTATTTCTTAATTATAAAGTTTTTCAGTTGTCAGTAAAAATAAAATATCCTTGTAAGACTATGTGTATTACCCAGTACCGTTTTACATTGACATTCTTCACGTCACCATTTTCACGACAGAAACGTCCGCTATTACAAAATGCGCGATAACATTGTAATCAGTCCATGAAAACTTACATCATCCCCTTTCTGTTACCACCAACCATTGCAATAACTTCTCTTCACTAGTTTATAATTAGATGGCTTAAGTAGCTGCTGCTGCTGCTAAGTCGCTTCAGTCGTGTCCGACTCCGTGAGACCCCATAGACGGCAGCCCCCCGGGCTCCCCTGTCCCTGGGATTAAGTAGAGATACTTCCAAATAAGCTCTGTCACAGACTTTAGTGACAGATTGGATTACTGCATGCCGTTTAATTTAAGGAAGCTCTATATTGACACTAATTATCTAACTGTATTGCTGTTTTATAATTAACAAGAGTAATAATTGCTTATTAGTATATATGTCACATTTTGTCTTCATTCAAATCCATTTGTCTGTGAAAACGTTCACTAGATTACCTACATGATATCAGGGAGAATTTTAGTTGAGACTTGAAAATGGGGGAAAACATTTTGTGTCATAATTTAAATAAAAGCTACATTTAATTTTATAGAAAAGCACTTATAAAAACAAATATTTGAATGTTCACAACAGAATTATTTGTAATTTCCAAAAAGTAGAAACAACTGAAATATCCATTAACTAATGAATGCATAAACAAATGTGGTAGATCCATACAATGGAATATTACTCAGCAATAACAAGGAATGTAGCTCTGACACGCTACAATATGGATGAACTTTGAAGACACTATGCTAAGAAAAATAAGCCAGCCTATACATTGTATGATTCTATTTACGTGACTTGTCCAGGCAAGGCAATCTATAAAGATAGAAAGTAGGTTAGTTCCCTAGGCCTGGGGAGGTAGGGAATGATAGCTAAAGTGTAGGGAGCTTCTTTTTGGAGCAAATTGATTGTAGTAATAATTGGACAACAGCTCTGAATATGAAAAAAAAATGAATTTTTCATTTTAAATGGATGAATTGAAAAAAATGGATAAATTATATGGTATGGAATTCTACAGTCCATGGGGTTGCAAAGAGTCAGACATGACTGAAGCAACTTAGCACACACACACGCATGAAATTATAACTTGAGAAGGCTTTTACAAAAATGTGTGTGTGTGTGGTGTTATTCTGTGCTAATCACAAAAGCAGACTAAGCTTTGCAAGAACGCAACATGAAGATCTGAGCAGAGGACTTGTATTTTAAATACTTGTTTGGCCACTCAAACCCTTGAGAAAGTTTCCTTCTCTTCTGATCTGGATGAGAATGCAGAACTGACATGGATGTGACTCCACCATTCCTCAGCTCCGTGACCCTAGACCTTCTAGAGCCTCAGTATCTCAGTCAATAAAATGAAGGAATTGTACATAATGTGCCCTTGAATAAAAGTCCACTTGTCTCTTCAGTCTTTTCATCCCTCAGGATCCCAATGTCTCCTCCATCTCTTCTCACTTTCCCAACTTATTATGAACATTGCTTTCCTCTCAGTTCCTGTGGCTTTTCAAAAATTATTAAATAACCCAGTATATTTACTACATATATATATGTATACACTTTCCCCTATGCTGGAATGCAAGGACCCACCACGTTTCTCATTTTACTTCCCAAGCATCATTGCCCACCCAACTGCCTTCTAAACTTTAGAGGTCGTGACTACAGTAGAAGCAAATTTTTAAAAAGAAAATTGTATCCTGATTATGGAGGTCATTTCCAGTAATCAAATTATATGATTTTCATAAAATCATTAGCTGAAAATAATTACTTAAATCTTAGTTTTTGCCCATTTAAGAGTTCCTTATATTATCAACTATTGTTTTTTGAGTTTCTGTACTAGGTTACAATTCTCTAAGAGACTGAGATCTAAAATTAAGCAAATCCAACAACTTTTAGTTTAGCATACTTTAAAAAAAAATATTTTTCATACTTCCATAGGTAACAAACACACAGTGACAAAAACAGAAAGCAAACAATAACAACAACAAAAATTGGAAAACCAGTGCAAAAAGAGCAAAAGAAAGAAAATTACCTGTAATTCTTCACCCAAGGTTGGCTCCTGGTAACAGGTCATATGCTTTTCCCCAGCAGTTTTAGGTTCACAGCAAAACTGAGCAGTAAATACACAATTGCCATGGGCCCACTGCCCTACACATGCACAGCCCACTCCACTATCAGCGACCTCTCTAAAGTGGTCCATTTGCTATAGGGAATGAACCTGCATTGACACAACACTCTCACCTCAAGTCCGCAGGTTACACTAGGGTTCACTTCTGTTACAAAGGTTATGCTAGTATATACATTCTATGGGTTTTAACAAATGCATGTTGGCATAGTTTCACTCCCCTAAAAATCCTGTGTTCCACCTATTTAACTCTCCATCTCTGTAACTCGTGCCAATCACTGACCTTTACACTGTCCATAGTCTAATATTTCCCAGGATGTCATATAGTTGGAATCATATAGTAAACAGCCTTTTTAGATTGACTTCCTCCATTAGGCAGTAAGCATTTAACAGTCCTCCATGTCTTTTTGTGGATTCATAGCTCATTTCTTCTCAGTTCTGAGTAATATTCCATTGTCAGGACATACCACATTTATTTATTCTTTCACCCACAGAAAGAAGCCTTGGTTGCTTCCAAATTTTTGGCAATTATGAATAAAACTCCTATAAATATCCATGTTCAGGCTCTTTTATAGATATGTTTGTAACTAATTTGGATAAATACCACAGAGCATGACTGTTGTATCTTATGTTAAGAGTATGCGTAGTTTTGTAAGAAACTGTCTTCACAGTGAACTTCTGCGTCTCCTCTGGTAATGAGGAGAGTTCCTGATGTCCATGTCTTCATCAGCATTTGGTGCCTTCAGTGTTCTGGTTTCTCACCTCTTAATAGGTGTGTAACAGCAAGGTGGTTTCTACTTGCTGTTAACATTTTGACGTATCAGTATTTTTCTACAGAATGTTTTCAAAAATTTATATCATCCTTAAGAAGTATATCTTGCTCATTTTTTATTATGTGATATAGAAGTGAAAAAGAGATTCAGTAAAAAAAATCTGGTGATACCTAGAAGAATAAAATTGTCCTTAAGAACAGAGTCATCATCTTTATTGTTGTCAGATAAATAAAAAGATTTTAAGATGAGATGCATACAGTGGAGACAAATATGTAGCTACGGAAGACTTGTACTTTGACTTCCCTCTGCCTCTAAGACAGAAATCAAGTCCAAGAACCCACCTATGGAAAAGCAGGACCAAGATTGGCTGCATACTCATGACAGGTAGGGAGATTTTAAAAAAAAAAGCTTATTTTTTATGTGATGTGACATAAAACAATTAGTGGGAAATGCATTTGAGACACCATAGCTGTATTGATAAGAAACTAATTTTGAATTCAATCATCATTTTTAAATGTAATAAAGAAATAAGAAATATAACCAGTGTTAGAGTCATCAAGTTTGATAAGACAGAAAAGTTTTATCAACTAATGCTTAGTGAGGAGCTGTATTCAATATCCTGTGAGAAAACATAATGGAAAAGAAGAGGAAAAAGAATATGTATAAATATAACTGAGTTACTTTGCTGTACAGCAGAAATGAACACAAAATTGTAAGTCAACTCGACTTCAATAAAATTGAGTAAGAAAAACCTAATGCTTAGTGGTAGTAACAAAAATTAGTCATTGTTGTTAGCATAATACGGAATTTTTAAGACCTGTATATTCATTCATTCCACAGATATTAACTGAGTGTCTAAGTTATGCCAGATAATATGATAAGTGTGAGGGCTAGAACACAGAATAAGACGGATACAATCCTTGGCCTCAGGGAGCGTATAGTCTACCCTAGATTAGATAGACATGACAAACAAAGAATCTACGAAATTAATAAAGTAATTACAGTGGAGAGCTAGTAAGGGAACAGAGCTGGTTATTAGGGAGTACCATTGGAGACTTGTCGAGGTCTGTACTAATGACTTCCACTAGTACAGGACCTGTACTAATGACCATGGTACACCTTTCTGAGCAAGTGGTCTTTCCATTGAGATCTGCCCTGAAAGTGAAGTGAAAGTCGCTCAGTTGTGTCCTACTCTTTGCAACCCCATGAACTATACAGTCCATGGAATTCTCCAGGCCAGAATACTGGAGTAGGTAGCCTTTCCCTTCTCCAGGTTATCTTCCCAACACAAGGATCAAACCCAGGTCACTCACATTGCAGGCAGATTCTTTACCAGCTGACCCACCAGGGAAGCCCAAAGAGATCTGCTCTAGAAGCAGCTATTAGAATAACAAGGGGGAGGCAGACAGAGGAGGAGCAATATCATAGGACCTTTCTTATGCTGTTGTTCAGTCACAGTCGTAACCAACTCTTTGCAACCCCATGGGCTGCAGCAGACCAGGCCTCCCTGTCCCTCACTGTCTCCCGGAGTTTGCCCAAGTTCATGTCCACTGAATCAGTGATGTTATTCAGGCATCTCATCCTCTGCCACTCTCTTCTCCTTTTGCCTTAAATCTTTCCCAGCATCAGGGTCTTTCCCAATGAGTCAGCTCTACGAGTTAAGTGCCAAAGTATTTGAACTTCAACTTCAGTCCTTCCAATGAGTATTCAGGGTTGATTTCCCTTAGGATTGACTGGTTTGATCTCCTTGCTGTCCAAGGGACTCTCGAGAGTCTTCTCCAGCACAATTATATGTGGACTCTAAAAAGAAATTATATAAATGAACTTACTTACAAAACAAAAAGAGACTCACAGACTTAGGGGATGAACTTATAGTTGTGGAGCAGGGGCAGGGGGATGGGGGGAAAGAGATAGGGAGTTTGGGATGGACATGTACACTGCTATATTTAAAATGGATAACCAACAAGGACCTACTGTACAGCACATGGAACTCTACTCAATGTTATGTGGCAGCCTGGATGAAAGGGAATTTGGGAGAGAATGGATATATGGATATGTGTGGCTGAGTCCCCTTGCTGCCCATCTGAAACTACCACAGTTAATCAGCTTACCCCAATACAAAATAAAAAGTTTAAAGTTTGCAAGGTGGGAAAAAAAAAGAATAACAAGGGAAATATTATTCTATTCTAGACAGCAGGAAAAATAAGAATTAAGCTCATCCTCCTAAGATCTGGAGATGACTCGGGTAGACAGTAGAGGGTCAAGTGAAAGGGTGACACCACAGGTGCCAGGAGAGCTGACAAGAGTATAGTTCAAGGAGGGTTTAGTAGGCCTGCTGAGGAGTCCGGATTTTATTTTACTGCATGAAAGTGAAAGTGAAGTCGCTCAGTCGGGTCCGACTCTTTGCCACCCTACGGACTGTAACCTACCAGGTTCCTCCATGCATGGGATTTTCCGGGCAAGAGTACTGGAGTGGGTTGCCATTTCCTTCTCCAGAGGATCTTCCTGACCCAGGGATCGAACCCAGGTCTCCTGCATTGTAGGCAGATGCTTTACAGTGTGAGTCACCAAGGAAGTCATGGAGAAGCCACAAAGATGGTTTTTAAGTGAAAAGGTGATAAGAAACTGACATTGTACATGTTAAGCAAATAACCCTGAGCATTTTGGGAGGCTAGCTTGAGGATGGCCAGAGTGGTCTGGGCCAGGCCAGCCTCTGCTGTGAAGTCAGTAGAGGGGACTGATGGTGTGAGGTACCAAGACTTGGAAGGGACTGCCCTGTGATCTAGTGGTTAGGACTCCGTGCTATCACCAATGACAGTGTGGGTTCGATCCCTGGTGGGGGAAGTAAGATCCCTAACTTCAGGGGGCAGGGGAGGCAAAAATCTTTGACTGAGAAGCTAGTTTGAAATTTATATGCAAAGACTTTCTGATATCAAAGTGTTAGCAAATCTGATCAATTTTGTTCAAGAATAGATGAGAAGATTCACAAAAAAATAGAAGCTAGGGACTTCCCTGGAGGTCCTGTGGCTTAGACTTCATGCTCCTAGTGCAGGGGACCGGGGTTCAATCCCTGGTCAGAGAGCTAAATTCCACATGCCACAACTGAAGATCCTGCATGCTGCAACTAAGACATGGTAAAGGCAAATAAGTACATTTTAAAAAAAAAAACAGAAGCTTTCTATCAACAAGGACAGCTGATTGGAGGCATCCTAAATAGAACAAGAAATTAATCCTAATTTGAATTGATTGAATTTTTGAGAGAGTCCAAAATTTGTAAGTAAAATATTATTGAGCATTTTACTTACAAATGCTTTTTACTTTCTTTTTTCACAAACTTGGAAAAACAGCAGTTAGGTGGAAAAACAGCAGTTGCTGCTGCTGCTGCTAAGTCACTTCAGTCGTGTCTGACTCTGTGTGACCCCATAGACCTCAGCCCACCAGGCTCCCCCGCCCCTGGGATTCTCCAGGCAAGAACACTGGAGTGGGTTACCATTCCCTTCTCCAATGCATGAAAGTGAAAGTGAAGTCGTTCAGTCGTGTCCGACTCTTCCAGACCCCATGGACTGCAGCCTACCAGGCTCCTCCATCCATGGGATTTTCCACGCAAGAGTACTGGAGTCGGGTGCCATTGCCTTCTCCGAAAAACAGCAGTTAAGAATACATAAATGCAAAAAAAAAAAAACAAAAAACAAAAAAAACATAAATGCTTCTGAATACAAATAAATGACTGTTATTCTAATTTATTTTCATATAACACCACAACAGTTCTTTTTAATATTAGAAATAACCCAGTATGAAAAAAAAGTGAAGCGGATTTTCTTTCCTTCTGTTCTTGTTTCCTTTATTTTCCAGTTAACCAAGCTGCCTCAGAGTCTATACATAACGGCCCAGCTGCCCAGGAGTGTAGACAGTATCACCCAGTTGCCCAGGTGTCTATAGATAACCGTCCAGTTGCCCAGGGTTGGGAAGATCCCCTGGAGAAGGACGTGGCCACCCACTGCAGTGTTCTTGCCTGGAGAATCCCATGTACAGAGGAGCCTGGCGGGTACAGCCCGAACGGTCGCCAAGAATCGGACACGACTGAGCGACAGAGCACAGCACAGGCTGCCCAGGCGTCTATCGATAACCATCCAGTTGCCCGGGTGTCCCAGAAATAAGACCTGGGGGGAGGTACCTGGCCGCGTGGACAACGGGGCAGGGCTCAGGGTAGCCTCCCAGGACAAGGCGCAGCCCGCACTGCAGGACCCCCCCAGCGGAGGCGGGTGGAGGGAGACCTAACGCTGGAAGAGGGAGGGAGGCGCCCAGGCAAAGCTGGAAGCCGCGACGAGGCGGCCGAGTGCGGGGGGAGTGTAGTCTCCCGGTCTCCTGGACGTCCCCGCGGAGGCCGAGGCCGCGCTGGAGGGAGCTCCGCGGGTGGGACAGCTGGGGGGCCGAGCTGAGGGGGAGACAGCCGGGCGGGGAGCTAGTGAGGGGGGCGGGGTACAGCTGAGGGGAGCGGACGGGGAGGACAGCTGTGGGGGCGAGAGAGCGGAAAGCTGGGGGAGACAGCTGAGAAGGCGAGCCAGGCGGGACAGCCGGAGGGGGTGGTTAACGCGGGGAGCAGCCCGTGGGGAGAGCGGGGTGGGGGGGGGCTTCACAGCTGGGGGGACGAGGTGGGGAAAGCGGGGGGTGGGGGACGAAGGGGGACATGAGAGGGCCGAGCAGGAAAAAAGGGGACAGCGGGCGGGGTGCGAGCGAGGGTGTTACAACTGGGGGAGCCGAGGAGGGGACACCTGGGGAGGTCCGACCATGGGGCGGTGGCGGCGGAGCTTCGTGGGTCCAGGGCTGGGGTGACCTCGCGGCCTCGGGGGTTGAAACGCGTCTGGACGCGTGGTGAGCGGCTGGATCCCAGGTGAGGGGTGGCGGCTCCGCTCCCAAAACTCCGGCTTCAGGTTGCACCCTGGATCTCTCTCGCACGCCTTCTCCCCCGGGCTAGGTCACGGACCCCCAGTCCTGCCCCCGAGCTGCACCCCATAGACGGCTTCCTCCGGGTCCGCCCTCCCCAGCGGGCGGGTGGACAGCAGAGGGCCTTTCTGTCCCCTCCACTACGATCCTTCCTGGTAGTCGGGGCTCGGCCCTTCTCGGGCGGGTGCGGGTGTGAGAGAGTCCGCTGGAGACCACCTCCAGGATGGGAAGGTACCAAATGGCAGACCGAACCATGTATCACCACCCTTTTCACCGGGATCCTGCGAGGACTGGGCCCTCCTGGTTCTTTGCAGACCTCCCCGACCATCCATCGTGGACCACAGGACCCTCTGTCCTCTCTTGAGCCGCTGGCCCTTCTCCCTCGCTTGCTCCCCCGGGTGGCCACACTAGCTCCTCTCTGCCCTGTGCTCTGCTCAGGGTGCTGTTAGTTGAATGCTGGCTGGGGTGAGTGGACATGAGGGGCAGAAGCAGGTCAGCTTTCTTCCTCTGCATCACTCTGGTCTTAGGGGCCAGAACAGCACCCCACCTGTGAGAGCCGCGGCTCTCACCTGATAGCTGTGCAGTCCTGCCCTGCATGGTCCTCGGAGCCATCTTCCCTGAAGCCAAGCATCTTCTCTCACCATAACAGCATGAAACTATTACCAGAAATCAATCACATTAAAAAAAAAAAATCGAGAAAAATGTTTACACGGAAATTAAACAACTTGCTCCTAAAAAAAAAATTGGTCAAGGAAGAAATCAAAACAAGAATTTAAAGGATAACCTTCAGTTCAGTTCAATTCAGTCGCTCAGTGGTGTCCAACTCCTTTAGACCCCATGAATTGCAGCATGCCAGGCCTCCCTGTCCATCACCAATTCCCGAAGTTCACTCAAACTCATGTCCATCCAGTCGGTGATGCTATCCAGCCATCTCATCCTCTGTCATCCCCTTCTCCTCCTGCCCCCAATCCCTCCCAGCATCAGAGTCTTTTCCAATGAGTCAGCGCTTTGCATCAGATGGCCAAAGTATTGGAATTTCAGCTTCAACATCAGTCCTTCCAATGAATATTCAGGACTGATTTTCTCTAGGATGGACTGGTTGGATCTCCTTGCAGTCCAAGGGACTCTCAAGAGTCTTCTCCAACACCAGAGTTCAAAAGCATCAATTCTTCAGCGCTCAGCTTTCTTCACAGTCCAACTTTCACATCCATACATGACCACTGGAAAAACCACAGCCTTGATTTGACGGACCTTTGTTAGCAAAGTAATGTCTCTGCTTTTGAATATGCTATCTAGATTGGTCATAACTTTCCTTCCAAGGAGCAAGCGTCTTTTAATTTCATGGCTGCAGTCACCATCTGCAGTGATTTTGGAGCCCAAAATAATAAAGTCTGACACTGTTTCCACTGTTTCCCCGTCTATTTCCCGTGAAGTGATGGGACCGCATGCCATGATCTTAGTTTTCTGAATGTTGAGATTTAAGCCAACATTTTAACTCTCCTTTTTCACTTTCATCAAGAGGCTCTTTAGTTCTTCTTCACTTTCTGCCATAAGGGTGGTATCATCTGCATATCTGAGGTTATTGATATTTCAGCTTGTGCTTCATCCAGCCCAGTTTTTCTCATGATGTACTCTGAATATAAGTTAAATAAGCAGGGTGACAATATACAGCTTTGATGTACTCTTTTTCCTATTTGGAACCAGTCTGTTGTCCCATGTCCAGTTCTAACTGTTGCTTCCTGACCTGCATATAGGTTTCTTAAGAGACAGGTAAGGTGGTCTGGTATTCCCACCTCTTTCAGAATTTTTCACAGTTTATTGTGATCCATCCACAGAGTCAAAGGCTTTGGCATAGTCAATAAAGCAGAAATAGATGTTTTTGTGGAACTCCCTTGCTTTTTTGATAATCCAGTGGATGTTGGCAATTTGATCTCTGGTTCCTCTGCCTTTTCTAAAACCAGCTTGAACATCTGGAAGTTCAAGATTCATATATTGCAGAAGCCTGGCTTGGAGAATTTTGAGCATTAATTTACTAGTGTGTGAGATGAGTGCAATTGTGCGGCAGTTTGAGCATTCTTTGGCATTGGCTTTCTTTGGGAGTGGAATGAAAACTGACCTTTTCCAGTCCTGTGGCCACTGCTGAGTTTTCCAAATTTGCTGACATATTGAGTGCAGCACTTTCACAGCATCATCTTTCAGGATTCGAAAGAACTCACCTGGAATTCCATTAACTCCACTAACTTTGTTCATAGGGATGCTTTCTAAGGCCCACTTAACTTCACATTCCAGGATGTCTGGCTCTAGGTGAGTGATCACACCATCGTGATTATCTTCATCGTGAAGATCTTTTTTGTACAGTTCTTCTGTGTATTCTTGCCACCTCTTCTTAATAACTTCTGCTTCTGTTAGGTCCATACCATCTCTGTCCTTTATTGGGCCCATCTTTGCATGAAATGTTCCCTTGGTATCTCTGATTTTCTTGAAGAGATCTCTAGTCTCATTCTGTTGTTTTCCTCTATTTCTTTGCATTGATCGCTGAGGAAGGCTTTCTTATCTCTCCTTGCTATTCTTTGGAACTCTGCATTCAGATGCTTATATCTTTCCTTTCCTCCTTTGCTTTTCACTTCTCTTCTTTTCACAGCTATTTGTAAGGCCTCCCCAGACAGCCATTTTGCTTTTTTGCATTTCTTTTCCATGGGGATGGTCTTGATCGCTTTCTCTTGTGCAATGTCACAAACCTCATTCCATAGTTCATCAGGCACTCTATCTATCAGATCTAGTCCCTTAAGTCTATTTCTCACTTCCACTGTATAATCACAAGGGATTTGATTTAGGTCATACCTGAATGGTCTAGTGGTTTTCCCTAGTTTCTTCGACTTAAGTCTGAATTTGGCAATAAGGAGTTCATGATCTGAGCCACAGTCAGCTCCCAGTCTTGTTCTTGTTGACTGTACAGAGCTTCTCCATCTTTGGCTGCAAAGAATATAATCAATCTGATTTCAGTGTTGACCATCTGGTGATGTCCATGTGTAGAGTCTTCTCTTGTGTTGTTGGAAGAGGGTGTTTGCTATGACCAGTGCGTTCTCTTGGCAAAACTGTATTAGCCTTTGCCCTGCTTCATTCTGTATTCCAAGGCCAAATTTGCCTGTTATTCCAAGTGTTTCTTGACTTCCTACTTTTGCATTCCAGTCCCCTATAATGAAAAAGGACATCTTTTTTGGGTGTTAGTTCTAAAAGGTCTTGGAGGTCTTCATAGAACCGTTCAACTTCAGCTTCTTCAGCGTTACTGGTTGGGGCATAGACTTGGATTACCATGATATCGAATGGTTTGCCTTGGAAATGAACAGAGATCATTCTGTCGTTTTTCAAATTGCATCCAAGTACTGCATTTCGGACTCTTTTGTTGACCATGATGGCTACTCCATTTCTTCTAAGGGATTCCTGCCCACAGTAGTAGATATAATGGTCATCTGAGTTAAATTCACCCATTCCAGTCCATTTTAGTTCGCTGATTTCTAGAATGTCGACGTTCACTCTTGCCATCTCCTGTTTGACTACTTGCAATTTGCCTTGATTCATGGACCTAACATTCCAGGTTCCTATGCAATATTGCTCTTTACAGCATTGGACCTTGCTTCTATCACCAGTCACATCCACAACTGGGTATTGTTTTTGCTTTGGCTCCATCCCTTCATTCTTTCTGGAGTTATTTTTCCCCTGATCTCCAGTAGCATATTGGCACCTACCAACCTGGGGAGTTCCTCTTTCAGTATCCTATCATCTTGCCTTTTCACACTGTTTATGGGGTTCTCAAGGCAAGCATACTGAAGTGGTTTGCCATTCCCTTCTCCAGTGGACCATATTCTGTCAGACCTCTCCACCATGACCCGGCCATCTTGGGTGGCCCCACATAGCATGGCTTAGTTTCATTGAGTTAGACAAGGCTGTGGTCTGTGTGATTAGACAGACTAATTTTCTGTGTTTATGGTTTGTGTGTCTGCCCTCTGATGCCTCTCACAACACCTACAGTCTTACTTGTGTTTCTGTTACCTTGGAAGTGGGATATCTCTTCATGGCTGCTCCAGCAAAGCACAGCCGTCCAAGATACCCCTTGGACAAGGGGTATTTCCTCACAGCTGTCCCTCCTGACCTTGAACATGGAGTAGCTCCTTTTAGCCCTCCTGCGCTCGTGCAGCCACCGCTCCTTGGAAGTGGGGTTGCTCTTCTTGGCCACTGACCCTGACCTCGGGAGTAGGGTAGCTCCCCCCCAGCCGCCGTCCCTGACCTCAGGCATGGGGTAGCAAAAATAACCTTAAGTAAGTGTTAATATAAAATTCTACTTTTTATAAATTTTTAAAATTATTTCTTTATTGATTATGCTGGGTCTTGGTGGCTGTGTGGGCTTTTTCTCTGGTTGTAGTGCAGAGGCTTCTCATGGCTGTGGCTTTTCTTGTTGCAGAGCACAGGTTTTACGGCTCCTGGGCTCAGCAATTGCAGCTCCCAGGCTCTAGAGCACAGGCTCAACAGTTGTGGCACATGGGCTTAGTTGCTGCGAGGCATGTTAGGGAGCAAACTAGTGTCTCTTTACCACTTAGCCACCAAGGAAGTCCTACTTTTCATAAAATATTAATTGAAGTGTGTAATACTTTGTGTTGGTTTAATCAAAGAGTTAACAATTTAATCCATATGTCATTTATTAAAGAATTGTAACACTTTGTTTTATGGGCATAGAAATTTTTCAGTTGAAACTTACTTACATATTTCTGTTGCAGAGCAATATCATAGGATGATTGCCAGAATAAAACTTTTAAGAATAAATATGCCAGAAGATGTGGTTCATTTATTTGTTGTTTTTCAGTTGCTCAGATATGTCTGACTCTTTTGCGATCCCATGGAATGCACCATGACAGTCTTCCCTGTACTTCGCCATCTCCTGGAGGTTGCTCAAACTCATGTCCATTGAGTCAGTGATGCCATCCAACCATCTCACCCTCTGTTGCCCCCTTCTCTTCCTGCTGTCAATCTTTCCTAGCATCAGGGTCTTTTCCAGTGAATCAGTTCTTAGCATCAGTATTGGTGCTTCAGCTTCAGCATCAGTCCTTCCAATGAATATTCAGGACTGATTGGATTCAGTCTCAAAAATGACAGAATGATCTCTGTTTGTTTCCAAGGCAAATCATTCAATATCATGGTAATCCAAGTCTATGCCCGGACCAGTAATGCTGAAGAAGCTAAAGTTGAATGGTTCTATGAAAACCTACAAGATCTTCTAGAACTAACACCCAAAAAAGATGTCTTTTTCTTTATAGGGGACTGGAATGCAAAAGTAGGAAGTCAAGAAACACCTGGGGTGATGTTGGGACCTAACAAACGCCATGATAGGCTTCAGGGACTAAGGTAGGACTCACGGGAAAGGCTGAGTCATTGCCCAGTGAGGTCATCCCCACGGATGCCAGGACTTGTCTAATCAGCATACTCCCCGTAACCTGGTTTGAGTTTATCAGGACGTAAAAGACATCCCCCTGCAGCCAATAGCCAATTAGTAAATACGAGGAAACCCCTGCAGCCAATAAAGATTAGCCAATTAGTAAATACTAGGAAATTCCTGCAGCCAATCAGCCCTTGCCAACTCTCTGTTCTAAAACCTATAAATACTGCTGTAAATCTGGGCTCGGGGCTCCTTGCTCCACTCCACTGCGTTGGATGTGGTGGGAGCCCTAGCTCAAGCTAGAAATAAAACCCCTTCATGTTTTTGCATTGCTGTGGACATCTTATTCTCTCAGTTTTGGGGACTCGGACTCTGGGCATAACAGTAACAGGCAAATTTGGCCTTGGAGTACAGAATGAAGCAGGGCAGAGAGTTCTGCCAAGAGAACGCACTGGTCATAGTAAACACCTTACAACAACACAAGAGAAGACTCTATACATGGACATCACCAGATGGTCAATACCAAAATCAGGTTGATTATTTTTTTTGCAGCCAAAAATGGAGAAACCCTATACAGTAAGCAAAAACAAGACTGGAGCTGACTGTGCCAGATCATGAACTCCTTATTGCCAAATTCAGAAAGTAGGGAAGAAAATTGAAGAAAGTAGGGAAAACCACTAGGTCATTCAGGTATGACCTAAATCAATCCCTTATGATTATACAGTGGAAGTGAGAAATAGAATCAAGGGATTAGCTCGGATAGAGTGCCTGATGAACCATGGACTGAGGTTCATGACATTGTACAGAAGACAAGGATCAAGACCATCCCTAAGAAAAAGAATTGCAAAAAGGCAAAATGGCTGTCTGAGGAGGCCTTACAAATAGCTGTGAAAAGAAGAGAAGAAAAAAGCAAAGGAGAAAAGGAAAGATATACCCATTTGGATGCAGAGTCCCGAAGAATAGCAAGGAGAGATAGCAAGGATACCAAGGAAGAAGCAAGCCTTCCTCAGTGATTGGTGCAAAGAAATAAAGGAAAACAATAGAATGGGAAAGACTAGAGATCTCTTCAAGAAAATTAGAGATACCAAGGGAACATTTCATGCAAAGATGGGCCCAATAAAGGACAGAAATGGTATGGACCTAACAGAAGCAGAAGATATTAAGAAGAGGTGGCAAGAATACACAGAAGAACTGTACAAAAAAGATTTTCATGACCCAGTTATTCATGATGGTGTGATCACCAACCTAGAGCCAGACATCCTGGAATGCGAAGTCAAGTGGGCCTTAGGAAGGATCACTATGAACAAAGTTAGTGGAGGTGATGGAATTCCAGGTGAGCTCTTTCGAGCTCACCTAAAAGATAATGCTGTGAAAGTGCTGCACTCAATATGTCAGCAAATTTGGAAAACTCAGCAGTGGCCATAGGACTGGAAAAGGGCAGTTTTCATTCCACTCCCAAAGAAAGCCAATGCCAAAGAATGCTCAAACTGCCGCACAATTGCACTCATCTCACACTCTAGTAAAATAATGCTCAAAATTCTCCAAGCCAGGCTTCAGCAATACGTGAACTGTGTACTTCCAGATGTTCAAGCTGGTTTTAGAAAAGGCAGAGGAACCAGAGATCAAATTGCCAACATCCACTGGATTATCAAAAAAGCAAGGGAGTTCCACAAAAACATCTATTTCTGCTTTATTGACTATGCCAAATCCTTTGACTGCACGGATCACTACAAACTGTGGAAAATCCTGAAAAAGATCGGGATACCAGAACACTTGACCTGCCTATTTAGAAATCTGTATGCAGATCAGTAAGCAATAGTTAGAACTGGACATGAAACAACAGACTGGTTCCAAATAGGGAAAGGAATACAACAAAGCTGTATATTGTCACCCTGCTTATTTAACTTATATGCAGAGTACATCATGAGAAATGCTGGGCTGGATGAAGCACAACCTGGAATTAAGATTGCCAAGAGAAATAGCAATAATTTCAGATATGCAGATGACACCACCCTTATGGCAGAAAGCAAATAACTAAAGAGCCTCTTGATGAAAGTGAAAGATGAGAGTGAAAATGTTGGCTTAAAACTCAACATTCAGAAAACTAAGATCATGGCATGTGGTCCCATCACTTCATGGGAAATAGATGGGAAAACAATGGAAACAGTGACAGACTTTATTTCTGGAGGCTCCAAAATCACTGCAGATGGTGACTGCAGCCATGAAATTAAAAGACCCCTCTTGGTAGAAAAGCTATGACCAACCTAGAGAGCAGATTAAAAAGCAGAGACATTACTTTCCAGCAAATGTCTGTCTAGTCAAGGCTATGGTTTTATGAGTGGTCATGTATGGATGTGAGAGCTGGACTGTAAAGAAGGCTGAGCACCGAAGAATTGATGCTTTTGAACTGTGGTGTTAGAGAAGACTCTTGAGAGCCCCTTGGACTGCAAGGCAATCCAACCAGTACATCCTAAAAGAAATCAGTCCTGAATATCATTGGAAGGACTGATGTTGAAACTGAAACTCCAATATCTTGGCCACCTGATGTGAAGAGCTGACTCAGAAAAGATACTTATGCTAGGAAAGAAAAATTTGAAGGCAGGAGGAGATGGGGACGACAGAGGATGAGATAGTTGGATGGCATCACCGACTCCATCACCATCTCAATGGACATGAGTTTGAGCAAGCTCTGGGAGTTGGTAATGGACAGGGAGGCCTGGCATGGTCCATGGGGTCACAAAGAGTTGGACGCGACTGAGTGACTGAACTGAACTTAACTGATTTCCTTTAGGATTGACTGATTTGGTCTCCTTGCAGTCCAAGAGACTCTTGAGTCTTTAACACCACAGCTCAAAAGCATCAATTCTTTGGTGCTCAGCTTTCTTTATAGTCCAACTTTCACATCCATACATGACTACTGGAAAAACCATAGCTTAGACTAGATGGACCTTTGTTGGCAAAGTAATGTCTCTGCTTTTTAAAACACTGTCTAAACTGGTCACAGCTTTTCTTCCAAGGAGCAAGCGTCTTTTAATTTCATGGCTGCAGTCACCATCTTCAGTGATTTTGGAGCCCAGGAAAATAAAGTCTGTCTCTGTTTCCATTGTTTCCCCATCTATTTTCCATGAAGTAATGGGACCAGATGCCATGATCTTTGTTTTTTGAATGCTGAGTTTTAAGCCAGGTTTTTCAGTCTCTTCTTTCACCTTCATCAAGAGGCTCTTCACTTTATTCTATAAGTGTGGTGTCATGTTCATATCTGAGATTATTGATATTTCTCCCAGTGATCTTGATTCCAGCTTGTGCTTCATCCATCCTGGCATTTTGCATGATGTACTCTGCATAGAAGTTAAATCTTCTTTGTGACAATAGAAGGGTGACAATATACAGCCTTGACATACTCGTTTTCCAATTTGGAACCAGTCTGTTGTTCCATGTACAGTTCTAATTGTTGCTTCTTGACCTGCATACAGGTTTCTCAGAAGGCAGGTAAGGTGGTCTGGTATTCTCATCTGTGAAATATTACTCAGTCATAAAGAAGAATGAAATTGACTCAGCTGAAGTGATGTGGATGAACTTAGAGCCTGTCATACAGAGTGGATTAAATCAGAAAGAGAAAAACAAATATCATATATTAATGCTTATATGTGGCATCTAAAAAAATGGTACCAATGAACCTATTTGCAGGACGGGAATAAAGGTGCAGACTTAGAGAACAGACTTAGGGACACAGTGGAGGAAGGAGGGTGCGTGTATTCAGAGAGTAGCATTGACATATATACACTGCTGTTGCTGCTGCTTGGTTGCTCAGTTGTTTCTGACTCTTTGCAACCCCATGGACTGTTGCTTGTCAGGCTTCTCTGTCCATGAGATTTCCCAGGCCAAAATACTGGAGTGGGTTGCTGATTCCAGGCTCAAACCTGTGTCTCTTGCATTATCAGGTAGATTCTTTACCACTGAGCCCCAGGGGACTTCCTCATTTATTTCTATAATATAGTTCATAAAATTTTTCCTAATACAGAGCATGTCCTACAGTTTACAGTGGGAGTAGGTTATAGCATCCCTCTGGGAAAATATGCATTTCAATCCCCAAATGCACTGAAAAAATGTCTGTTTCTACCTGGAGACATTTAATTGGAACTGAGTAAATGGCCCCAAGCCATTTGTAGTATAGTCTAGTGAGCTTCTCTTACAGAAACATCAGGGAAGCTAAATGAAGATGTTATAGAGAAACTAATGGGCTTAAGAAACAAAATTGTTTCTTGTTTTCAGAAAAAAATCTGGAGACCAGTTAGTACAGCAAGTAAAGGATGGACAGGAAGTTGATGTTGTAGTGACCCGTGTGTAATGTAGCATAACTGGAGAAAAATTAATGACTTTATTTATATAAAGTAAGGGAAAGCGTTGGCTTTGAATTGCTTCCAAAATCTGAGTAGATCAATAATTTTCTTCTCTGTATCACTCTATGGAAGAGAACAACTGCTTAACACATGGCGTAACCCCCAGTTTTGGCTTACCATTAAGGATGAACTTTATTTTTTGGCCTTGTAGCCTGTGGAATCTTAGTTCCCCAACCAGGGATCCAATTCATGCCCCCGTGCATTGGAAGCATGGAGTCTTAACCACTGTGCCACCACAGAGGTCCCAAGGGTGAACTCTATTTCATATATTTATTTTATTTCTTTTCCTTCCTTCTCTTTTTTTTTCTTTCTTTCCTTTAAAATTAGGTAAATTAGATACTTGAAGAGGGAAATAATAGCCCACTCTAGTATTCTTGCCTGGAAAATCCCATGGATGGAGGTGCCTGATGGGCTACAGTCCATAGGGCTGCACAGAGTCAGACACAACTGAGAGACTAACACACACACATATACAAATTAGATACTAAGACATCAGTTGGAACCCTCTTCACAAATCTTTCAAGTCCATATTATGAATTAAATAATATTCTGTATTTGATTCTGTGTTTACACAGGTATGTTTACATAAACATTCATATTCTGAAAATATCAAGTGGAATCCTTTCATTTCTCACTCTCACATTGGCTTTTTCAGCTAGCCATATAGTACAGATGTTCCAGATCAGTACAAATATTAATAGGTCCACCCAATCCTTTTAAATTGCTGCTTTGTAGTCCACACTACTGCTTTGCCATACTGCCTTGCTTCTCTCATTTGTAGCTGTCAAAGGGAACAATTACAGGCCCAAAATGGCATCACTTGTGCTAAAGCCAATGGTACAACCTAGACTAAATACCTAATCTAATTTCAGTTTCAACCTTCCCTAGAAATGTAATCTTAATCAATCAGTTTGAAGTTTTCTGGTTGGCACCAATGAAATAACTTTCATGTGGGTCCTCTCTAATCCTCACACTTTCCCCACCCTCACCCAGAGGAAGGAGAGGCAGTCTGCAGGATAAAAACCAGTCCTTTTGCCCAAAAAAATGATGTCCTGGCCCCAAATAACCCTTTCTTTCCTTTTGCTATGACTTCCTTGCCCCGCCCTACAGCTTATAAGAAGCTTCCATTCTGCACAGCTCCCTCAGTGGGCCCTGCTGTCTACTAAAATGCATGCTACCCAGTTCATGAGTCACTGAAAAAAACAATTAGCTGTCCAGATTTACACAGCTAAATTTTGTTCTTAACACAAATTAGGTATGATGATAGTCCATTTTTATCACATGGGGTTGTAATCAGAGTTAAAAGCCTTGATGTGCTATTATAATACGGTCCTGGCACAAGGGCCTATGTACTACCAGAGGTTGGGGGAAAAAACCCTGTAGTTCCATCTCTTTCTTTTTTCATACCTAGTAGTAGGTATTCCATAATAAATGGGCTTCCATGGTGGTTCAGATAGTAAAGTATCTGCCTGCAATGCAGGAGACCCAGGTTCCATCCCTGGGTTGGGACAATCCCCTGGAGAAGGGAATGGCTACCCACTGCAGTATTCTTGCTTAGAGAATCCCATGGACAGAGGAGCCTGGTGGGCTACAGTCCATGAGGTCACACAGAGTTGGACACAACTGAGCGACTAACACTTTCACCTTCATAATAAGTATATTCCCTAATTTGCAATTACTCATACAGTGATTACTGTTTAGGGTATTTTCAATTTTTTGCTGTCACAAATTTAGCTTCAGTGAGCATCCTGGAACAAAAATCGCACAATTTTTAACTTCTTAACAATTTTTTGCTTCTTCAGTTCAGTTCAGTTCATTTCAGTCGCTCAATCATGTCCAACTCTTAGCAACCTCATGGACTGCAGCACGCCAGGCTTCCCTGTCCATCACCAACTCCTGGAGCTTACTCAAACTCATGTCCATTGAGTCAGTGATGCCATCCAACCATCTCATCCTCTGTCATCTGCTTCTCCTCCCACCTTCAATCTTCCCCAGCATCAGGGTCTTTTCAGATGAATCACTTCTTTGCATCATGCGGACAAACTATTGGAGTTTCAGCTTCAGCATCAGTCCTTCCAATGAATATTCAGGACTGATTTCCTTTAGGATGTACTGGTTCGATCTCCTTGCAGTCCAAGGGGCTCTCAAGAGTCTTCTCCAACACCACAGTTCAAAAGCATCAATTCTTCAGTGCTCAGCTTTCTTTATAGTCCGACTGTCACATCCATACATGACTACTGGAAAAACCATAGTTTTGACTAGACAGACCTTTGCTGGCAAAGTAATGTCTCTGCTTTTTAATATGCTGTCTAGGTTGGTCATAACTTTTCTTCCAAGGAAGGTCTCTTAATATCATGGCTGCATTCACCATCTGCAGTGATTTTGGAGCCCCCCAAAATAAAGTCTGTCACTGTTTCCATTGCTTCCCCATCTATTTGCCATGAAGTGATGGGACCACATGCCATGATCTTAGTTTTCTGAATGTTGAGTCTTAAGCCAACTTTTTCACTCTCCTCTTTCGCTTTCATCAAGAAGCTCTTTAGTTCTTCTTAACTTTCTGTTTCAGCAAAAACTGTTAACAACCAGTGCTGATGAAGTATGAGGAAAGAGTTAGTTACTCTCATATATGAATAGTTGGAATACAATCTGGTAAATAAATGCAAGTAAAATTTACATATACTGTGATCTCACTCTTTTAATTTTTTTGAAATTAATTGAAATTTTAAAATTAAAGTTTTTGAAATTAATTTTTAAAAATTTAAAAGAAAAGAATGAGATCATAGTATATGTAAATTTTACTTGCATTCATCTACCAGTTTGTATTCCTACTAAGGGCTTCTCTGGTAGCTCAGAAGGTAAAGCATCTGCCTAATGTGGGAGACCTGGATTTGATCCCCGGGTTGGGAAGATCCCCTGGAGAAACAAATGGCAACCCACTCCAGTATTCTTACCTGGAGAATTCCATGAACAGAGTAGCCTGGCAGGCTACAGTCAATGGGATCACAAAATGTTTTACACCACTGAGTAACTTCACTTTATCTACTAAATTAAATACTTATGAGAAAATGTTTTAAAATTAATCCAGATACATTTTTTCTTTTGTCAAAGTGTCAAAGTGGAAGGTTAACTTGGGTCATGTGGTCAAAAAATGTCATATTAGTATACAAAGGATGTAGTGATAAAGTTCTCAGGAACTGCAGTCCCACTCCCACCCTACGGTCTCCTGTCTCCTGAGGGATTCAGGATGGAGAACACAGGATAGTGGTCCTAGATAAGGTACATAACAAAAGAATGATTTCAGGGAATTCCCTGGCAGTTCAGTGGTCAGGACTCAGAGCATAGTGGACACAGTTTCCATCCCTGGTCAGGAAACTAAGATCCCGCATGCAGTGTGGCCAAAAAAAAAGTCTAGTAAATATACGAATTATAGCAAGTACTAGACACTAGGAAAGAAACTAAGAACCTTTTTTCTTGGCATACTACTCATCAGTGCTTTTCAAGTTCTTTCTCTTCTTTTGAAAAAAAATTATATGACTTCTCCTGACTTAGAAAATCCCTCATCTGCAAAAATGAGCTTCTTAATAGTACAATCCATGATTAAATGAGCAGACAAGAATAAAATATTATATGTACCAAAACCACTAAATGTTCTTTCTAAGATCCATGTGATGAGGTCATATTATGGGAAAAATTGCATATGATACAATCCTTTAATTCTGGAAAAGCCTGAAGCAAACCATCTTCATGATAAATATTTTTTGGAAAAGTATTTGGAAAATAATATTACAAAGACATTCTTCCATGTTATACTTGTACGTGTTGGATTTTGAGAATTAATTAAAAATCATAGAAGAGACTAAGATTTTCAAATACCTTATTGTTGCTCACTGGAGAGGCCCTCATTCCATCTAACAAACACAAATCATGCTTAGAATTTTTAAAAGACTCTCTTGAAACCCTCCTCCTGTTTTTTTGATTCCTGACATAGAAGCTGAAAAGGGATACAGTGAGGTGAATACCTTTGCCATTCACATAGCTAATGAGTGTTTGCTAATAATCATTTTTTACTTCACTGAAAAGTAGCTCTAGAACAGATGTCTAGACTTGGACATTATCTGACAGTCTTTCCTAGGACATTCCTTCATATCCGACAGCAGGAAAATTACTGAGCAGCCACTCTGGCCCAGAGAATTGGTGAGGAAAATATCAGTATAGCAGCCATCCTTTACAGCTAGGCTGGATGCAATGTGATGTGAAGCTAGGTGGTGAGAGACTTGCTGTAGAAGGGTTTTCAGTGGACAGCTGGGCTTGCATCCCTGCCTCTCTGAGCACCATGGAGGTGCTGCAATGCAGGAAGCAATGAGATAAGCCAGTGTCTACCAAGCAGGAGTGTCTCCAAATGGACAATAATTTGTGTTGCAATGTCAGCATTTGGGGGATCAGGAATTGCTGGCATTTGAACTTGCAGCTTTCTTGCAAAGGAGTTAGAAAAAGATGGATTGCATTTCTGTTAAGATGGGGCCTAGCTCAGGAGGCTGGCTTCCCTCACTACTGAAGTCAATTTTGGGAGAATTTTGTCTATTAATAGGCTGTTACAATATTACTGAGGTGGTCTTGGCCCCCTTGCAAGTCACTTGACAGCATTGGTGAGGGTTTATACTGGGCTGTTTATTTCTTCCACTTGTTTATAGTTCTATTTTAATGCCAATACGAAACCCAGCGGGGACTTGTGAGGCTCCCAGGCATGGAGGCCTTTCAGCTCCCCATTTCTAGTAGGTAAGACTCCAGCCTCCATGACCTACCTTGAGTTTCAAAGGGTGGATTAGAACAGTTGCTAACCAAGGGAGGAGCAGCCAAAAAACCACTTGAGACAAGACAAAAGGAACTAGAGAAGCTCCTCATTAGGAGACTGATCACCTGAGATGAGACTCCCAGGTGGTGCTAGTGGTAAAGAATCTGCTGCCAATGCAGGAGACACAAGAGACTCAGGTTCAATCCCTGGGCCGGGACGATCCCCTGGAAATGACAACCCACTTCAGCGTTCTTGCCTGGAAAATTCCATGGACAAGAGGAGGCTGTACGGCTATAGTCCATGGGATTGCAAAGAATTGGACATGACTGAGCATACACATACATGGTCTTGTCACACCCTAGTCTTGTCAGAGACTCCATCTTTGAGCCACTGTTATAAAAACCCTCCACCCTCTGGGGTGGAGACGCATAGTTTTCCAGGCAGAAGCCAAGAGTGTCTCCCTTCATCTCCCTTCACCTGGCAAAGCGATAAAGCTATCCTTTTCTACTTCACCCAAAATTCTGGGTTTTGAAGAGGCATAGGAACCAGAGGTCAAATCTACAACATTCTCATGGAGAAAGCAAAGGAGTTCCAGAAAAACACCTGCTTCTGCTTCCCCTACTATGATAAAGCCTTTGTGTGGATCACAACAAAACTACAGATCACAACAAAACTATGGAAAATTCTTAAAGACGTGGGAATACCAGACCACCTTACCTGTCTCCTGAGAAACCTGTGTGCAGATCAAGAAGCAACAGTTAGAACCGGACATGGGACAATGGACTAGTTCAAAATTGGGAAAGGAATATGCCAAAGCTGTATATTGTAACCCTGCTTATTTAACCTATACGTAGAATACATCAAGAGAAATGCCAGGCTGGATGAATCACAAGCTGGAATTAAGATTGCCAGGAGAAATATCAACAACCTCAGACATCCAGATGATACCATCCTATGGCAGAAAGTGTAGAGGAACTAAAGAGCCTCTTGATGAGGGTAAAAGAGGAGAGTAAAAAAGATGGCTTAAAACACAGCATTAAAAAACCTAAGATCTTGGCATCCGGTCCCATCACTTCATGGCAAAACAGAAGGGGAAAAAGTGGAAGCAGAGACAGATTTTATTTTCTTGGGCTCCAAAAAAGGGGCAAACAGTAACTGCAGCCATGAAATTAAAAGACAGTTGCTCCTTGGAAGGAAAACCACGACACACCTAGACAGCCTATTAAAAAGCAAAGTCATCACTTTGCCAACAAAGGCCCATAAAGTCAAGACTATGGTTTTTCCACTAATCATGTAGGAATGTGAGAGTTGAACCATAAAGACAGCTGAGTGTGGAAGAATTGATGCTTTCAAATTGTGGTGTTAGAGAAGACTTGTGAGTCCTTTGGACTGGGAGGGAATTAAATCAGTCAATCCTAAAGAAAATCAGTCCTGAATATTCATTGGGAGGACTGATACTGAAGCTGAAGCTCCAATACTTTAGCCACCTGATGACAAGGGCCAACTCATTGGAAAAGACCCTGTTGCTGGGAAACATTGAAGGCAGGAGGAAAGGGGGTGCTGCAGATGGTTAGATAATATCTAAGATGATTAGGTAGCATCACCAACTCAATGGACACGAGTCTGGGAAAACCCTGTGAGATAGTGAAGGACAGGGATAGCTGGTATGCTGCAGTTCATGTGGTTGCAAGAGTCAGACACAAACTAACAAGGAAACAACAACAACAAAAGATATTAGTCTTTAGTTTTCTTGTGTGTCTTTGTCTTGCTTTGATATCAGATTGTGGTAGCTTCATAGAATGAATTAAGAAATCACTAGAAAAGACATCTGATTTTCTTTATTACAAATGTTTTGATCAGAGTCCATCAGTCTGTTAGGAGATCTAATCAGGTTTTTTTTGAGGGGATGCTGGACAGACTCTGTATGGTGGAACAGAGGCTTCTCTAAGTTGTGGCAGGTAGGGTAGGGGGAGTTACATCCCCTGGGGGGTGGGGGCTCTCCATCTGTCCAAAAAGACTTGTCAGCACCTGGGGCTCAGAGTCCCCACTTTCCCCAAGGTCTTCCTACATACTTTCACTCCACCATGCAGCATTCCCATCCTCCCAAAGCAGTGCCGTAGGTCAACAGCAAACATACTGCCAGTCTGGCCGTCCAGGTTGCAGGGTGCTAAGCTGCAAATCACAGGACGAGACTGTGCTTTTCTTTTCCGCCATCTCAGCCCTGAGGCTACAAAGATAAATGCTTAAAATATCACATACACAGTCATCTACTTCCTTGCTTATTATAAGCAGTCAATTATGAGTAGTCACTTGAGATACTTTGTGCATCTCTATTGCCAAATCACACCATGGACTATTAGGAAACTCTTAACTACTGGAAATAGTCAACAGCATCTTTATATAATTAGATTAGGGGCCAATTCCAGAAATGCCAGAACCCATTCAAAAAACTCACCCTTAATATTCTTCTCCTATAGAACCACTGGATACCAAAATCTGTTGATCAGGGTTCTCTAGAGAAACAGAACTAATAGGATAGGTGGAAGGAAACAGAGATAGAGAGATCTTAAGGTACTGGCTCAGTAACTATCTGCAGTCGGCAGGCTGGCAGCCAGAGACAGTGGACAGGACAGCTGCAGGCCTGAGAAGAGGAGAGGTCATGGTCTAAGTCTAGTCCAGATCCTGGGGCCTGGAAACAGTGAGATGCTGTAACTTCCACTCTGAGTCGTAGTCTTAAGACAGGTGAAGACCAATATCCCTAGTGGAAGACAGTCTGGAAAGTGGAAGCTTCCCTCATTTGGCCTTTTATTTACCTGGGCCTTCAGCACATTGGCTGAGATCCACCTTCACTGGGGGGAGGGTCTGCTGTTTTACAGACTGTCTGCAGGGTTACAATATACATTTAACCACATGTTTCAGCCAGCCCAAACAGCAACCTGATTCAGAAACACCTTTCAAGACACACTCAGAGCACTTCCCTGGTGGTTCAGTGGTTGAGAATCCGCCTGCCAATGCTGGGGACACACGGGTCCCATCCTTGATCCAGAAAGATTCCACATGCCATGGAGCAACTAAGCCTGTGCACCACAACTACTGAGTCTGTGCTCTAGAGTCTGGAAGCCACAACTACTGAACCCACGTGCTGCAACTCCTGAAGCCTGAGCACCCTAGACCTCATGCTTGGAAACAAGAGAAGTCATCGCAATGAGACCCCTGCACAGCAGGTGGCAACTAGAAAAGGCCTGAGCAGCAATGAAAACCCAGCACAGCCAAAACAAATAAATTTTAAAAAACCACACACACTCAGAATAATGTGTAACCGAATATTTGTGCACTCCATTATCTGGAGAAGTTCAGGTGTTAAATTAACCATCACAGCCTAGTTTCTACTCCTCCAACCCTTCTGAGATGCACCTACTTCCTGGTACTGAATCCTGTATCAATGAGTGCCATAAGAAACTCAGCAACTGGAGGACGTTTTATTTTTATCTTTTTAGTATTTATTTTTTATTACGTATGTATTTGACTGCACCAAGTCTTGGCTGTGACACATGGGATCTTTAGCTGCTGCATAAGAACTAAACCGCTGGAGATCAAACCAGTTAATTCTAAAGGAAATCAATCCTGAATATTCATTGGAAGGACTAATACTGAAGCTGAAGCTCCAAAACTTTAGCCACCTGATGCCAAGAGCCTACTCATTGGAAAAGACCCTGTTGCTGTGAAAGATTGAAGGTAGGAGGAAAAGGGGGTGACAGAGAACAAGACAGTTAGATAGCATCACTGACTCAATGCAAATGAATCTGAGTAAGCTCTGGGAGTTGGTGGAAGACAGAGGAGCCTGGTGCGACTCAGTCCATGGGGTCACAAAGAGTCAGACACAACATAGTGACTGAACAACAATACAGGAGTGTTAAAGATTTAAGCAGCTCAGAAACAAAGGATGAAAAGGAAGAAGAGACCCCAGGTAAAATAGGGTGGAATGAGAGGCAGGGTGGGATCTCAGAAAGTCAGTGGCCTTTTAATTTTTAGCTTTTCATAAAGGCAACAGACTTTATTGCTTTACTAACTATGCCAAAGCCTTTGACTGTGTGGATCACAACAAACTGTGGAAAATTCTTAAAGAGGTGACCACCCAATATTCTTAAATATCAGACCACCTCACTTGCCTCCTGAGAAATCTGTATGCAGGTCAAGAAGCAACAGTAAGAAGCACTTCTGGAACAATAAATGATTCCAAATCAGGAAAGGAGTATGGCAAGGCTCTATATTGTCACCTTGCTTATTTAACTTATATGTAGAGTAGAGTACATCATGAGAAACTGGATATTCTTCACCCAGCTGGACTGGATGAAGCACAAGCTGGAATCAAGATTGCTGGGAGGAACCAATACAGTATTGTAAAGTAAAATAAAGTAAAAATTTAAAAAAAAAAGATTGCTGGGAGGAAACTCAGAAACCTTAGATATGCAGATGACACCACACTTGCGGCAGAAAGCAAAGAAGAACTAAAGAGTCTCTTGATAAAAGTGAAAGAGGAGAGTGAAAATGTTGGCTTAAAGCACAACATTCAGAAAACTAAGATCATGGCATATGGTCCCATCACTTCATTGCAAATAGATGGGGAAGCAATGGAAACAGTGACAGACTTTATTTTGGGGGGCTCCAAAATCACTGCAGATGGTGACTGCAGCCTTAAAATTAAAAGACGCATACTCCTTAAAAGAAAAGTCATGACCAACTTAGACAGCATATTAAAAAGCAGAGACATTACTTTGCCAGCAAAGGTCTGTCTAGTCAAAACTATGGTTTTTCCAGTAGTCATGTATGGATGTGAGAGTTGGACTATAAAGAAAGCTGAGCACCGAAGAACTGATGTTTTTGAACTGTGGTGTTGGAGAAGACTCTTGAAAGCCCCTTGGACTGCAAGGAGATCGAACCAGTACATCCTAAAGGAAATCAGTCCTGAATATTCACTGGAAGGACTGATGCTGAAGCTGAAACTCCAATACTTTGTCCACTTGGTGTGAAGAACTGACTCATTTGAAAAGACCCCGATGATGGGAAAGACTGAAGGCGGGAGGAGAAGGGGATGACAGATGAGATGGTTGGATGGCATCACCGACTCAATCGACATGAGTTTGAGTAAACTCTGGGAGTTGGTGATGGACAGGGAAGCCTAGCATGTTGCCATCCATGGGGTTGCAAAGTGTCGGACACGGCTAAGCGACTGAACTGAACTGAATAGAAAGGCAACAGAAGATGGCGCCATAGAGCTGTAAAGTTAGAAAAACAGTACTGAATTACACCTCCCTTCTCAGTTTGGGAAACTTCTATTCATATAATGAAAAAATAAGTTAACTGAAACATATCCATGCTGAATCTTATGCAAAGTTAATATTTTTAAAAAATAGAGAAGAAACAAGACAAGTTCCACACAGAAAATGAAAGGATTACACGCTTACAAAACAAAAACAGCAGCCTAGTATTTCACAACTAGATAAAAGACATTATAAACAATTGAAAAACAATGTAAATAACAACCAGAGAAATCAGGAATCAGGTAACAGAATTCAGAAAAGAATCACTTCAGAAACAATAAAAGAACTAGAACAAAAATGAATGTAAGAAGTTCTTAGAGAAGAGAAAAAGACAAAAAGGAGGAAGAACAAACAAATAGTGAAGAAGGACAGAAAATACTTAAGAGGAATTGCTGGGAGAGAAAACAGTCAGACAAGGCTCAACAGGTAGGAATGCAGCCAAAGTCATGGAAGCAAAATTAGAGCAAGGAATACATATTTTAAGATATAATTCAAGGGACTTCACTGGTGGTTAAAACAGTGCTCCCAATGCTGGGGTTATGGGTTCCATCCCTGGTTAGGGATCTCACATGCCACATGGCGTGGCTGAAAATAAATATACATGTAGAGGAAAAATAAGTACAAGAAATATATATATTTCAAGAAAATTTTGTACCAACATTTTAAAACTGAAAGGATAAACTCTGCATCTAGGAAAATTGACCCTGAATGACAAACACAAAAACATATTTTTTCAAATTTAGACTTTTAAATAAATTATCTATTCATTTATTTTTATGTATTTATGTATTGGTTTATTTTTTGGCTGTGTTGGTTGTGCTGGATCTTTGTTGCTGAGCTGGCATTTCTCCAGTTGTGGCGAGCTTGGGCTATTCTCTGCACTGTGTGGGCTTCTCAGTGCAGTGGCTTCTCTTGTTCGGATCCCAGGCTCTGGGGTGCGGGCTCAGTAGCTGCTCGCAGGCTCTAGAGCATAAGCTCAGGGGCTGCTGTGCACAGACTTAGTTTCTCCTCAGCATGTGGGATCTCCCTGGATCAGGAACTGAATCCAGGATTATTTACCACTGAGCCACCAGGGAAGCCCTAAATTGTTAGACTTAAAAAAAAAAAAAAAAAAAGCATATTCTTTGGGTCCCAAAGTACAGGTAATGAAACAAAGCTAGCTGTCACCAGAGATTCTTGACGGCAATACTTTATGACAGAAGACAATTAAAATAGTTAAGAAATCAAGGGGAAAAAAAAAGAAATCAAAGGGAAAAATATGAACCAAGAATCTTATAGCCAGCAAGAAATTTTAAAACCAGAAGGATGTAGAGAAACTGTCCACAACTTGAAGGAAAAAACTGAGAATATTGTGACCCAAGTCCTTTCTTCCAAGTCTACTGGAGAATTATTTTGGGGCATCAGAGTAGTAGGAATGACACTGATTGACTTAAAAAGAGCCTGGATTTCCATACAGAATGAGGAATATATTTGGGATATAAGGAAGAGAATATAGTGTTTAATGAATATGTGCCATAGCAAATTCGGGCAAATTCTATTTAATGACTATACACTCTAACAAACTAGACACAACAAAACTGTGGAGAGAATGGTTAAAGGAGAGCATAGACAAACATGTTTTTTTAAAAGTGCTGTTATTAAAATCCCATGTTATTGTCATTCTAAATCTGTTTTATGAATATTATGGGCTACAGCATAAGAAGAGTTACAGCCTGTTTATATCACTCCCAATATCTATTAGAATAATTATTTTCAATGTGAACAAAAAGAAAGCACAGATATACAATAGAATAGGTTAAGTGAACACCTTTAGTCCTAAACTGACAGTATGGATGTGCACTCAGGAAGAGTTTCCTCTTTGCAGGGGACTGAATGTAGATGGAGACAGGGATTTCCTTGCTTCTTCTTTTTTTTTTTTTTTTTTTGACCGTGGGCACGAAGCCTCCGAGCCCAGGGGCTTGCTTTAATCAGACACACAGCTGAAACAGAGCTTGGTTTCCTTGCTCCTTCTATTGAAGAGCCAGGGCTGGATGACTGATTTCCCGTCTTGGGTGGGAAATGTACTTTATTTATTTTATTTTTTTTTATAGTTTTTTTTAAAATTTTATTTATTTTTTTATTTTTTAAATTTTAAAATCTTTAATTCTTACATGCGTTCCCAAACATGAACCCCCCTCCCACCTCCCTCCCCATAACATCTCTCTGGGTCATCCCCATGCACCAGCTCCGAGCATGCTGTATCCTGCATCAGACATAGACTGGCGGAAATGTACTTTAGGAGCCAGAGCATCTTGTCACCGAGGTAGTGAAGACACGAGCGGCATTACATTTGAAGTTCTTGAAAGCTAAATTGAAGAGGCTCCTGCTTGACAAAGATAAGGCAAACTGAGCAGTAAATGAAAGAAGCTCAATAGACTGAAACATATCAGATATGTTTAAAACCATGAGCTCATTATGATCAGCTGTTTAGTTGCTCAGTCGTGTCCGACTCTTTGCGACCCCATGAATCGCAGCATGCCAGGCCTCCCTGTCCATCACCAACTCCTAGAGTTCACTCAGACTCACATCCATCGAGTCCGTGATGCCATCCAACCGTCTCATCTCGGTCGTCCCCTTCTTCTCCTGCCCCCAATCCCTCCCAGCATCAGAGTCTTTTGCAATGAATCAACTCTTTGCATGAGGTGGCCAAAGTACTGGAGTTTCAGCTTTAGCATCATTCCTTCCAAAGAAATCCCAGGGTTGATCTCCTTGAGAATGGACTGGTTGGATCTCCTTGCAGTCCAAGGGACTCTCAAGAGTCTTCTCCAACACCACAGTTCAAAAGCATCAATTCTTCGGTGCTCAGCCGTCTTCACAGTCCAACTCTCACATCCATACACGACCACAGGAAAAACCATAGCCTTGACTAGACGGACCTTAGTCGGCAAAGTAATGTCTCTGCTTTTGAATCTACTATCTAGTTTGGTCATAACTTTTCTTCCAAGGAGTAAGCGTCTTTTAATTTCATGGCTGCAGTCACCATCTGCAGTGATTTTGGAGCCCCCCAAAATAAAGTCTGACACTGTTTCTACTGTTTCCCCATCTATTTCCCATGAAGTGATGGGACCACGTGCCATGATCTTCATTTTCTGAATATTGAGCTTTAAGCCAACTTTTTCACTCTCCTCTTTCACTTTCATCAAGAGGCTTTTTAGCTCCTCTTTCTGCCATAACGGTGGTGTCATCTGCATCTCTGAGGTTATTGATATTTCTCCCAGCAGTCTTGATTCCAGCTTGTGCTTCATCCAGTCCAACATTTCTCATGATGACAATATACAGCCTTGACCTACTTCTTTTCCTATTTGGAACCAGTCTGTTGTTCCATGTCCAGTTCTAACTGTTGCTTCCTGACCTGCATACAGATTTCTCAAGAGGCAGATTAGGTGGTCTGGTATTCCCATCTCTTTCAGAATTTTCCACAGTTTATTGTGATCCACACAGTCAAAGGCTTTGGCATAGTCAATAAAGCAGAAATATATGTTTTTCTGGAACTCTCTTGCTTTTTCCACGATCCAGCAGATGTTGGCAACTGGATCTCTGGTTCCTCTGCCTTTTCTAAAACCAGCTTGAACATCAGGGAGTTCACGGTTCACATATTGCTGAAGCCTGGCTTGGAGAATTTTGAGCATTACTTTACTAGCGTGTGAGATGAGTGCAATTGTGCAGCAGTTTGAGCATTCTTTGGCATTGCCTTTCTTTGGGATTGGAATGAAAACTGCCCTTTTCCAGTCCTGTGGCCACTGCTGAGTTTTCCAAATTTGCTGGCATATTGAGTGAAGTACTTTCACAGCATTGTCTTTTAGGATTCGAAAGAGCTCACCTGGAATTCCATCACTTCCACTAGCTTTGTTCGTAGTGATGCTTTCGAAGGCCCATGTGACTTCACATTCCAAGATGTCTGGCTCTAGATTAGTGGTCACACCATCATGATTATCTGGGTCATGAAAATCTTTTTTGTACAGTTCTTCCATGTATTCTTGCCACCTCTTCTTAATATCTTCTGCTTCTGTTAGGTCCATACCATTTCTGTCCTTTATCCAGCCCATCTTTCCATGAAATGTTCCCTTGTTATCTCTAATTTTCTTGAAGAGATCTCTCTTTGTGTATAAACCACTTGTAAAAATGTACAAAGTTCATTGCTTTCCACATAGATTTCCACATAGATAGTAGTCCAAAAATCACTTGTTGAAAAGACTGTTCTTTTCCCAAATTTCCAGATAAATTAGGCAAGAAAAAGTAAAAAAGTAAGGCATGGATGAACCTTGAGGACATTATGCTAGGTGAAGTCAGCCAGTTACAAAAAGACAGATTCCATAAATTCCATTTATATGTCAAAATCATAAAGACAGAAAGTGAATAGTGGTTGCCAGGAGCTGGGGGAGGGGAGATTGGACAGATTATGTTTAATGAGGGCAGAGTTTCAGTTTAACAGGATGAAATACTGGTGGAATGGTGGTGATGCACATTCACAACAGTATGAATGTACTTAACACCACTGAACTGTACACCTAAAATAAAATGGCAAATTTGGGGAATCCCCTGGTGGTCCAGTGGTTCAGACTCTAGATTTTCACTGCTGGGGCATGGCCAAAATATAAACGTAAATTTTATGTTATATGTATTTTACCACAATTTAAAAAAATTTAATAGGAGTTGTGTCCATGTCTGTTAAGAGTTCCAAAAGGAAAAATTAGGGATAATTAGAATTTTTTAAATAGTTGAGAATTTTCCAGTATTAAAGATATGAATTCCAGAATGAAAAAGCATACTCAGTTGTACACAAGTTAATTAAAACAAGTCCTCACAGAAACAATCATGGTAAAGTGACAGAATATTTAAGACACAAAACTAGTTTCTAAAAGAGAAATTAAAGTGTTTATACAAAAAGTCAAATTAGTATAATCATAAACTTCTCATTAGGTGCAATACACATCTGAATACAATGCAGTAGTATTTTTTATGTGCTGAGGGAAAATAGTGGTGGACTTCAAACTCTGTTCCTACCTAAACAGCCCTTCAGAAGTAAGAGCAAACACTTCCCCTGGCAGAGACTGTGGGGTTTTCCCCTCACTGACCCTCACCGAGAGAACTAATCCTTGAGGTACTGCCAACAAGCAGGAATGTTACTCAAGACCTGAAGAGTGGCATTCAGGAAACATGGTAGAGAAAGAGCACGTAAATAAAAGAAAAAAAGAAAGCACAAATAATCACGTATTGCATGAATTAAAAGAATCGTGTCTAATTCAAGGAAAGCTAAAACATGGACCCTTGTGGAAAGAGGTCCTGGCCATGGCTGCAGGGGCCACCAAGCAGCGGAGGCAGCGGACGGCCAGGCTGCTTCACCGGCGTGCGTCAGGACCGACGGTCTCCGCCTCCTTGGCGAACCGCGTGGAGGCCTTGGGTCCTTTTCCTCCTCCGGCTGGCACGACCGAGAGGTGGTCGGCAGAGGGCGCTGGAGAGCGCGCAGATGGAAGGAAAGGCTTCGCACCTGCCCGTGGTTTGTGGTCCAGGGGGGTGCTGCACATCCGGCCGCCTGCAGCCTGGGGCCTCTCCAGGTCCTTCCCCGCAGGCTCCAGCTTTCGCGGGGCCTGGGCCTGCCCGGGACGGAGCGGCCGCTTCCCTGAGCCAACCCCACGGAAGGAGTGACCGGGCGAGCCAGAGTTAATCTCAGCGAGTTCCTGGGAGCAGGCCTCAGTAAGTTATCTGGGCACAGCATCAGGAACCTTAGTAAGCGCTAATGAGTAGATTTCCAGTTATGTTGGTGCCGCCCCAAGGAGCATCCTCTGACATTGAGAATTATGGTCACACCACACCCTGCAGACACTGAAGGTGGGGGCCTCCTGGGGTCCGTCTCAGCCTTCTTCCAGTAGGGTCTGGTCCTTGTCCTGCAGGTGGTGGGTACTCCTGGACCCCATCTTGGCCTTTAAGGTGGCAGTCACTCCTCAGACTGTCACCTTGGTCCTGCTTCTCCTGGCCAGCCGGTACTGGTAGTCCAGCCTCCTGTTTGAGTACTGAGTCAAACTGCAAGATCAAGTACACAGACTGTCTCTCATATGTGACAGCTTGTGAAGGACTCAGAAAGTTATTGTGTTCACTGGTGTGCTGCAGAGAAAGGAAGTGAAGTGGAGTGAAGTCGCTTAGTCGTGTCTGACTCTTTGTGACCCCACGGACTGTAGCCTACCAGGTTCCCCCATCCCTGGGATTCTCCAGGCAAGAACACTGGAGTGGGTTGCCATTTCCTTCTCCAGCAGAGAAAGGATACAAGTAGAAATCTTCCCAGGGCAAAGAAGGGGTCCCAAGGCAGATCTCTAGTTGTTCTCCCCTGTGGGGACATTACCCACCCCCACCCCGGGTGTGATGTGTGCACAGTGTTGCCAGCCAGTCAGCTCACTACACTTTTTGGGTTCACATTTTTATTAGCAATCACCTGCTGCCCCCCTGGGCAGAACTGACTTCTAGTCTTCCACTTTCCCCTGAGGTTGGAACCAACGTGGCACAGTTGAAGACCCCATCCTAAATCTCGCCACAGACTGTCCTGTGGTCAAAGCTGCTGCTGCTGCTGCTAAGTCACTTCAGTCGTGTTCGACTCTGTGCGACCCCATAGACGGCAGCCCACCAGGCTCCCCCTTCCCTGGGATTCTCCAGGCAAGAACACTGGAGTGGGTTGCCATTTCCTTCTCCAAAGCGTGAAAGTGAAAATTGAAAGTGAGGTCACTCAGTCGTGTCTGACTCTTCGGGACCCCATGGACTGCAGCCCACCAGGCTCCTCCGTCCATGGGATTTTCCAGGCAAGAGTACTGAAGTGGGTTGCCATTGCCTTCTCCGGTGGTCAAAGCTATAGGCAAACAAAGATTCTCCTGCTCCCTAGACCAAGAAACCACCTCTGAGGACCTAAGGGCAAAGGCCAGACCTGAATTCACAACACATCTGTTACAGGTTATAGGTGTTAAAATATTTGATTAGTTGGACTATTTAGAGAGGATCCTTGTGTTTGTAATTTTCTTATTCTGAGATATAGTTTCTATGGCAAAATAAATCTTGACTACTTCTCTTTAGTTGCTAGTTTTCAAGATAATGAGTTGTTTTTACAGTTATCCTTCAAAGAGATTATTTTATTAGAATAAGCACATTATTAACTCAGGGACTGAAACATATAGTTTTATTATTCTGTAGTTATCATTTATTAACGGTCATATCTGTCACTCTGGTCATTTCAGCTTTGCTCCTAAGCCCTTTCACTGTGGTTTGAGTTATCCTTTGGGTTTCCTTGGTCTCTGTTATGTCACGATGTTTCAGGATCATCTGACACATGTCCTGCCCCCCACCTGATGCAGTCATTTCTCCAAGGAGCCTGGGTTTTTAGCGGGAAATGATTTTAGTGTGATTGGATCCTCACCAGGCACACATGGTTGTTGGATGTCACCCTCTTGATCAAGTTGCATCATGTAAGGACCCCTCTTACAGACTGAGAGATAGATATTCTCCTTTCTGGCTCAGTGATAAGAGCACTTATCTGGGGAGAACCCACATACCCAGAGCTTGTGGGCAACCTCCAGGGTTTCCAGATAGCTTCTAGCTGACAGCCAGCAAAAAAACTAGGGCCCTTAGTCAGACAGCCTTAGAGAAATTATTTCTTTAAATGCCTTACTGACCTTGGAAGTGGCGTCTTTCCTGTCAGGCCTACATGTGAGGATGCAGTCGTTCTCAGCTGCTGCCTCATGAGACCCTGAAACAGAGGACTCAGCTAAGCCCTACCTGGGTTTCTAACCCACAGAAATGGGGGAATAATCACTGCATTTTTAAAAATGAAAAAATATGTAATTTCATAGTTTTGGGTAACAGAAGTCCAAAAGCAGTCTAACTGGGCCCAAAGCAAGGTGTTGGTGGGTCTGCATTCCCTCTGGAGGGTCTAGCGAAAAATTCATTCCTTACGATTTCCAGCTTACAGTGGCTACTGCTTGCCTTAAATTGAAGTCGTATCATTCCAACATGAACCTCTATGGTCACATTGCTTTGTTCTCTGTGTGTCAGATCTTACAAAAATCCCTCTTATAAGGATATATGCGGCTGCATTTAGGACCCACACTTATGCTCCCTGCTGCTAAGTTGCTGCTAAGTCGCTTCAGTCGTGTCTGACTCTGTGTGACTCCACAGACGGCAGCCCACCAGGCTCCCCCATCCCTGGGATTCTCTAGGCAAGAATACTGGAGTGGGTTGCCATTTCCTTCTCCAGTGCATGAAAGTGAAAAGTCAAAGTGAAGTCGCTCAGTTGTGTCCAACTCTTCGGGACCCCATGGACTGCAGCCTACCAGGCTCCTCTGTCCGGATTTTCCAGGCAAGAGTACTGGAGTGGGGTGCCATCATGATCTCCCTAATTCTAGATCCTTAATTTAATCACATTTGCAAACTTTGTCATATAAAGAAACATTTACAGATTGCAGTAATTGGGTATCTTTGGGGGATGTTATTCAGTCTATTATAGCTAGTGAGACCCATTAAAGCTGGTTCATGTGTACTTTAAAAAAACTTTTAGTTAAAGTTTTTTAAAAATTACATAGTTTTCAAATTGTCCATTTCTTCTTGTGTGAGTTTTGGCAGATTATATCTTTCTACTGGAAATAGAATTGGTCTATTTCCAGTAAGTTATGCCCAAATTTGTGGGCATAGTGTTCATACTATTTCTCATTATCCTTTTAATGTCCGAGCATCTTCATAATGTTCCCTTTTTCATTTATTTTTTAAAAATATTTATTTATTTATTTTTGTGCTAGGTCTTCATTGCTGGGTTTTTGTTGCTGTATTTGGGGCTTTCTCTAGTTGCAGAGAACAAGGCCTCCTCCTTGTTGAGGTGTGTGGGCTTCTCACTGCAGTGGCTTCTATTGTTGCAGAGCAAGAGCTCTAGGTGCTGGTGCTCAGTAATTGTGGCACATGGGCTTAGTTGTTCTGCAGCATGTGGGAGCTTCCAGGACCAGGGATTGAACTGGAGTCTCTTGCATTACAATGCAGATTCTTAACCACTGGACCACCAAGGAAGCCCTTCCCCCCTTTTTTCATTTCTGATATTAATAATTAGTGTCTGCTCTTGTGCTCTCTCTCTTTTTCAGGACATTTATTCATTCAGCTGCACTAGGTCTTAGTTGCAGCATGTGAGACCTTCGATGTCTGTTGTGGTCCACGGGGTCTTCATTTGACCCATGCGGGATCTTTTAGTTGTGGCATACCGACTCTTAGTTGAGACATGTGGTATCTAGTTTCTTGACCAGGTATGGAACCCTGGCCCCCTGCATTGGGAGCTTGGCCTCTTAGCCATGTGACCATTCAGTTCAGTTCAGTTCAGTTCAGTTCAGTCGCTCAGTCGTGTCCGACTCTTTGCGACCCCATGAATCGCAGCATGCCAGGCCTCCCTGTCCATCACCAAGTCCTAGAGTTCACTCAGACTCATGCCCATCGAGTCAGTGATGCCACCCAGCCATCTCATCCTCGGTCGTCCCCTTCTCCTCCTGCCCCCAATCCCTCCCAGCATCAGAGTCTTTTCCAATGAGTCAACTCTTCGCATGAGGTGGCCAAAGTACTGGAGCTTCAGCTTTAGCATCATTCCTTCCAAAGAAATCCCAGGACTGATCTCCTTCAGAATGGACTGGTTGGATCTCCTTGCAGTCCAAGGGACTCTCAAGAGCCTTCTCCAACACCACAGTTTAAAAGCATCAATTCTTCGGCGCTCAGCCTTCTTCACAGTCCAACTCTCACATCCATACATGACCAAAGGAAAAACCATAGCCTTGACTAGACGGACCTTAGTCGGCAAAGTAATGTCTCTGCTTTTGAATATGCTATCTAGGTTGGTCATAACTTTTCTTCCAAGCAGTAAGCATCTTTTAATTTTATGGCTGCATTCACCATCTGCAGTGATTTTGAAGCCCCACAAAATAAAGTCTGCAACTGTTTCTACTGTTTCCCCATCTATTTCCCATGAAGTGATGGGACCAGATGCCATGATCTTCGTTTTCTGAATGTTGAGCTTTAAGCTAACTTTTTCACTCTCCTCTTTCACTTTCATCAAGAAGGAAGTCCAATGTGTCCTCTTTTTTTTCTTAGTTTGCCTGTTTGCTGCTGCTGCTGCTGCTGCTGTCATGTCCGACTCTGTGCGACCCCATAGACCGCAGCCCACCAGGCTCCCCCTTCCCTGGGATTCTCCAGGCAAGAACACTGGAATGGGTTGCCATTTCCTTCTCCAATGCATGAAAGTGAAAAGTCAAAGTGAAGTCGCTCAGTCATGTCTGACTCTTCGGGACCCCATGGACTGCAGCCCACCAGGCTCCTCCGTTCATGGGATCTTCCAGGCAAGAGTACTGGAGTGGGGTGCCATTGCCATCTCCGTTTGCCTGTTTAGAGGCTTATTAATTTGGTTGAATTTTCAAAGAAACAGCTTTTAATTTCACTGATTTTTGTTTATTGACTTCTTGTTTTCAATTTAATTTCTGCTCTGATTCTTATTATTTCCCTTTTTATGCTTGCTCTGTATTTAATTTGCTTTTCTTTTTCTTGTTTCCTTAGGTGGCAACTTAGCTGACTAATTAATGTTAGGTCTTCTTTTCTAGCCAATGAAGTCAGTGCCGTAAATTTCCCTCTAAGAACTACTTTTACTGTATCCCAAAAATTTTGATAAATTGTATTTTTATTTTCATCTATTTCAAAGTATTTTTTAGTTTGAGACTTCTTCTTTGACTTGTGTTATTTAAAACTGTGTTGTTTCAGTTCCGTCGCTCAGTCGTGTCCGACTCTTTATTATGACCCAACCCCATGGACCGCAGCAGGCCAGGCTTCTCTGTCCATCACCAACTCCCCAGAGCTTGCTCAACTGTGTTGTTTAGTCTTAATTTATTGAGATTTTCTAGCTATCTGTTATTTGATTCTAGGTTAACTCTACCATGGTCAAAAATCAGACACTGTAGAATTTGTCCTTTTAAATTTGTTAAGGTGTGTTTGAGAACCTAGAATGTGATCTGTCCTGGTGAATGATCCTTGTGAGCTTGAGAATATATATTCTACCATATATTGAATAAGACTTTTGATGTCATTATATCCAGTTGAGTGATGGTGTTGAGTTCAACTATGTCCTTGGTGATTTTCTTTTTTAAAATTTTATTTATACGGTTGCATTGGGTCTTCTTGGTGTGTGAGGGCTTTCTCCAGTTGAGGCCAGGCCCAGGTGCGGAGCCGGCAGCAGGCGCCGTCTCCGCCGCGGGGCCCAGCCCCGGCTTCCTGGGCCCAGTCGGAGTTGTCCCCAGTTCCACCCGCGGCCCCGCCAAGATGGAGGACGTCGTCTCCTCCAGCAGCCATGACGGGAGCGGGGGACGCCTCACGGGGCTGAGGGGAAGGCAAGCGCTTCCAGCCCTCGGAGCGCGCGGGGCCCCGCCGCCGGCCTTCCAGACCCCTGCTTCCGCCCCCGTCGCTGAAGCCCCTGCCCGCCCAGGTCTCACGGGGCTCCCAGACACTGGACAGGGAGGGCGAGGGGGATATCAAGGCCGTGGCGCTAGCAGCCGCTGCGAGGGCAGGTGGCCCGGCTCAGGTCTTCGGGCCGCTGGCGTCCGACAGCGCTCGACCACTGCAGGTAGCAACAAACTCTGTAGTCTACAAGGCGACACGCCGGTCGGGCATCCGTGCGGAAAAGGCGGGGAGTGCAATGGAGGCGCGGGAGTGTGGCTTACGGCTGACGGACGGGGCATCGGACCACCCCCTCAAGGGGGGGTCCTGAAGGAAGGCGGACGCAGCCAATGGGCGTGCCCTTGGCGCCCAGCCCGCCCTCCCCGGCCGCCAGTGAGGGCGCAGGGGGACGGACCTGCCGGGTCGGGCCGCGCCGCCGCCTCCGCCTCCTCACTAGCGCTAAAGCTGGGACTCGACCGAGCGGAGTTGCGCTTGTTGCCGAAGAGGTGGGTGATGGGCCGGGGGCGGAGAGGTTCGTTCCGCGGAGCCGCAGCTAGAACCGGGTGAGGCTTGTCCCCGCCGTGTCTCCAGCTCAGGGCCGCCGACAGTGGGGGTGGCCGGGAGCGGCGCAGCCTCAGGAGGCGGAGGCGCCGGGAGGCGGAGATGGGTGAGGGCGGCCTCCGAAGCCTCCCACCGACCCGGGACGAGCGCCCCGCGGCGCGGCCGCCCTCGCCGCTGCCGCTTCGGGGCCTCAGGCTGCCGGCGGCTCCGCTGATGTCCCAGGCGCGTTGGCAGGCGTGAGTGCGGGCGCGGCCGCGAGGGCGGAGTGAGGCGGCCGCCGGCGGGCCTCGGGGGTCGCGGGGTGGGGGAGGGGGCGTCTGCTTGGGCGCTCGTGGCCGCACTCGCACTCTCCCGGCAGCGACCCGGGGTCCGCAAGTTTGAGGGTGAGGACACGGCCCCCCCGCACCAGGTCCCGTCCTCGGCCGCCCAGACCCCGGCGCGGCGTCTTCTCACGGCTTATTTGGGCGAGTTTCTAATGGCGGACGCGGAGCGGGCAGGTCTCGGGCTCCGGGCCAACACGGGGGTTTCCGCCCCGCGGCGACGCGAGCTGCGGGCGAGTGAGTTCCTGAGGGACGGCGGCGGCGAGCGGGCCGAATCGGGGGATAGGTGTCTCCTCCGGCTCGAGGCCGCGCTCGCCCTCCGCCTCCCGCCTTTGGCTCGCAGGGACTGTGCGGGCGTGTGGTGGTGGCGGGGCCTCGGTGTTTGTGTACCTGGCGCCTCGGCCGCCGTGGGGTGGGGGGTGTCTGTGTGGAGGAGCGCTGAGGCTTCTTGACTTGACCCTTTGCTTCCTCTCTGGTGAGTTGGTGCTGCGTCCAGCTTGGCTATAACGAAGTCCGTTTTCATCCTTCGTTCTAGGGCCAGGAATCACCTACAGGAAAGTCTGGTGATAGTTCGGTGATAGTAATTAAGGAGGAAAGCGTGCACGGTGAGTAAGTTTACCCCGCGAGTTTGTGGAATACAGTTAGCGCAGTACTAGAGTGTGCTTCTGTGGAACTTACCTTTCTCTTACCTTGAAGGCAGAGAGCTAGTTTCTGGAGTGGACCTTGTCCCCAGAGCCAAGCCAGGGACGTCCCTGGGAAAGCATGGTGAGGGCGTGCTGATGTTTACACCACTGGTATTCTCCTAGAGTTCTAAGATGTTCCATTTTTAATGCTTTCTTTTTAACATTTTTTTTTCATTCTAATGGTTAGAAATAATTTTTTTTCCGTACTGTTGAATTAACTAGACTGATTGAATCTTATCGTTATTCTAAGATTGATGGACACAATACTTTGTGTGTGTGTTTGTCTTATATTTGAGGAAGATTTGTGTTTTCTGTATCCTGATAAAACTCAGGCAAGCATCACATCAGGAAACTTTTTTTTTTTAAAGAGATAATCTAGTTCTTACCCTAGTCGCGATTCTAAGATTGACCACTGAATTACTAAATTGGTAGTGATAGTCTCCATTATGAAATTGATGTGTTTTTTTTCTTGTTACTAAAAAGTAAGCTAAGTGCTGTTCATTTTGGTATAATAAAATGCCCAGTTCCCTGTCAGCTGTTGCGTTAATGGCTTTAACACCAATCCTTTCCTGAATCAGTAATTTTGTAAAGTGTCTCAAAATGATTTTTTAAAAAAATCTCTGATTCTACATTTATTATCTGGGATTCTGTACAGTCTTAGATCCTGCCTATTTTGTCCTTCCAGCTGGTCAGTTTTTCACCAGTCATCAAAAAGAAACTTGTGAATATTGCCGTTTCTCATAGTAATATTCCTGCCTTCCCTCTGCTGTTGTTGCTTCTTGCCAGACTTGACTGTGCACTTACTCTGATAGGCTTCATGGCACACTTCATTAGTTAGACAGCTTTAAGGAATGAATATTGTTTTGACTGGGTGATTTTTATAGGATACCTGAAATGATATTTCAGATTATGTGGTAGTTGTATGAGATGAAGGAATGTGGACAGGGTTCTAGAGCTATGAGGGACTTTATTAGGAAAAGGGAACTAGTGGAGACTAACAGACTGGAAGGATAACAAATCGCTGACTCAGTTATTACCACTTAGAAAAGCCACTTTTCTCAACAGCAGGTTCTTAGCATAGGTGAGCACAGTGTGGGAAGGACTAGGTTTAGTGCCAGCCAGATTTCATATCTGGTTTATATCTCTGCTGTCTTATTACTTTGGCAAGTGCAAACTTAATAAGAGTCAATAACTGAACCTTTATAAATGCACATCTTATTCAGTTAAATACACTTTTTTATCCACATTTTATACGTGAGTAAATTGTGTCTGTGTTCCCAATTGCTATGAAGATTGTAAAGTGCCTAGCCCATAAGTTATGTGAAACACACACACACATTGTTAACGGTAGCTACAGTTCTTGTGTTTTTTGTCTTCTGATATTTCCTCAGCTTTATCTTTCAGTCCTTTTACTGAGTTTTCCATTTCTGGCAATTTTTTATGGTCTTTTGCTTGTCATGTGTCGGGCTAGAGTTCTGATTGTTGTGTGGATTTCGATTTTGTTTTCTTTTTCCTGCACTTTTCTTTCTCCTTTTTTTCTTTTAACAACTTTTTCTTTTACATTTTTTATTGGAGTATAGTTGTGTTATATTTACAGCATTGTGTTTCTGCTGTACAGCAAAGTGAATCAGCTATACCTGTATATATACATATATCCCCTCTTTTTTGTATTTCCTTTACATTTAGGTCACCGCAGAGCATTGAGTAGAGTTCCCTGAACTGTACAGTAGGTTCTCAGGTATCTATTTTATGCACAGTATCAATAGTATATATATGTCAGGACTATTTTTCTTATTAGAGGATTTCTTCAGATATTTTATAATCCTTGGTTGGTCTACTCGTGGTTAAGAATTGAGAAATAGAAAATAGATTAGAAAAATGAGTGGAATGTTTCAACTTGGAGCTTCACTGTAGGATGAATCTTTTTAGGCCAATTGATGGAGAACCTCTGAAGTCATTATCTTTAGGTCTTTCATTTTGGGGGGTTCCTAATTCTGCAGAAAGAAGTGTTTCTGAGAAAGAAGTTTTCTGGGGAAGAGTCTGCTGCTTGGAAGATTGAAGTCTGGATGCCAGCTCTCTGGAAATCAGCCGGGAAAGGGAGCATTTCAAATACATGATATTGAAGCATTCACCAGTGCCTGGTATACCTGAAACAAAGATCGTTTGTTCTATCCTCTCCAAAGAAGAGAAGTCTAGAACTTGGGCCAGAAAGGGGGAAGATCTGTGATCATCAACGTGGAGAAAGGGAAGGGACCTGGAATTTCACATCCTCCTTGTCTTAGCTGTCTGCTCCCTATTCCAGTGATATCAGGACTTACAGGCTTTGAGCCTTTTGATGATTCCGCAGCTTATGTCAGAAGTTTCTCAGTTTTTTCCTTCACTGTTTTAGAGGTAGGCTGTCTCAGGCAGAGTTGGTTAACTACTCATCCACCTGCTTATCAAAGTTTTTGCTTTTGTTTCTTTAGTTTTTCCTTTTCTTGTGAGTAGGAACTTCACTGTCATTTATGGGGATTTTAGAAGGGATTGAAGTTAGTTTTGTGTGATCAGTCTACCATCTCTTAAGTGCCTATTCGGTACTTAAGTAGTTCTGCTGTTTGTTGTGATTGTTCATTTAATTCTTCCTTTTCCTAGCTCTGTACATTTGTGAATAAAACCTTGAGAATCATCATACACCTTTATGTAGTTTTTGATTTTTAGTGGGAATCCTCGTAGTATATACTAACAGGAAGTTAACTTTGAAATTGATGTTATTTTTATGTAAATATACAAATATTTTTGTATTACAAAAGATCTGTTACAGTGTAAGTTCAGAGATGCCATAGAATGTGTTCTAGAATTTAAGTGATCAGCAAATTTTTATAGCATGCATCCTTTATGTTTCATAGAGCCTTGAAAATATAGATGTGCCTATAGGTAGCCAAAAATGAACCTTTGGAGCAGTGATTAAATATTTGAAAATACTTTCTTGGTGATTTTAATATTTGAGGGCTTGTGAGCAGGTTTGTTTACCTTTATCATCATGTGCTAATCTTGTCAAATTAATAACTCACCATTTCTATGTTAGCTACTGTTTTTTGAGTCATTTTAACGTGTAAGTTCTACCAAATTGTGTGTAAACATAATTGAATATTAACTGGCTAGTAAATTATTCAACTTTTTTTAATTGAAGGTGATGTCAGGAAATTAATGATACTGAATTATAACTTAATGCAGCAGACATTTTTGCAGTTTTAAAAAGGCATATTTAAAAAACTATAACACTGAACTGCATACTTAAAAATGATTAAAATAGTATTTTATGTTATATATATTTTAGTGTAATCTTTTGAAAAGATAACTAGCAATCTTTAGGAAATAAAAACTAGAATAAAAGTAAACACAATAGGGCAAAGGACCCTAATTTGTGTCTTTGTTTCAGTGTTAACTCTCATCTTTATCAATAATGAAATACCTTCTTAACTTGCAAGGTTATTACCTACAACCTAGAGATAATTTGCATATAAGAGTCTTGCTTGGGTTTCAGCCTAACTTTTTAGTTAGGCCGAAATTCTAGTCCCATTTTTTTTTTTCTCTCTTGGCTGCACTGTGAGGCTTGTGGGAGTTCACCTCCCTGACCAGGGATTGAGCCCTGGGCCACAGCAGTGAAAACCTGGAATCCTAACCACTGAGCCACCAGGGAACTCCCATTAGATTCCACACTTCTCTGTGTGGATTTTCCTTTAATTTTATATTAATTTTCATTGTATCAAGATGAAAATTAAATAGTTGTAGATGAATAAGATACCACAGGAAGGGAACTTTCCTGGTGGTCCAGGGGTTAGGACTTCGCCTTCCAGTGTAGGGGGTGAAGGTTCAATTCCTGATTAGGGAGCTGAGATCCCGCATACTTCTTGGCCAGAAAACCAAAGCATGAAACAGAAGCAGCATTGTAACAAATTCAATAAAGATTTTTTAAAAAAAGATACCATAGGAAGACAAAAATATTTAAGATTAATTAGACACTTGTTGAAATCTTAGGGTGAAGCCAAAGTATTTGCCTGAATACCTTCTCAGTAGAGAGAGATTTATCATTTTTGCACTCTTTAATATGGTCCAGGCAGAGACCAGGGACTTGTATGTCCAGTTATCACAATAAAAACCTCAGAGTCCTTTTTTTAATCCCCATTTATAGTATGAACAACAGTTTACAGTTAAGAAAAGTAAAACTCAATTAAGTGAGGTAATGTGCTTAGTGCCTTAGCTAAACTTTTAACTTTTTCTCATTTTGGATAATATCATAGAAATATTTAAAACTTTTTTGTAGGCTTATGTTTACAGAATTAAGAAAATGATAGTTAAAGTATATAAACAGTGACTTTTAATAGTGGTTAGGGTTAGGTTTTAACTTTTTTACAATCTGAAATTTGAAAATAGGTAAATACTTAATCTTTTTTTTTTTCAGAAATAGATGACTGGAATTAGCTGAGCATAAAGAATCCCCTTTCTATTATTTTCTTTGGGAAGATCAAGATAGAACCTAACAGCCACCAGAGGGCACCATGGAGTTAGCTATTGCTCATTCCCAGAAATTGTTCTTTTTTGTTTTAGATTTATTCAATACAGAAAGAACTAACAAGAATTTGTGTGTGTGTAAATAACAGTTCTTAAATTTCATGATTTAGTTTAGGCGAGTTATTGCCTCTTTCCTTTGAAAATCAATCACATTATAAGCTTATTGGATATGTGTTAACTATGATCCTAATTTTCGTATTTGCTTTATAACCCTTTTAACTGGTTCCTTAGATTTGTTATTTATCTTTGAAGTAGAGTTACATGATTGTTAATTTTGTTTCATCTTAAAACAAGGACTTAAGAAATTGTATACAATAATTGCATATGATGTGGTGTCTATGAAATAGATTATAGAGTCAGATTTCTTGGGTTTGACTCCTGATTGCACCCTTTCCAGCAGTGGAGACTTGGGCAGGCCAGGCAGATTATTTACTGTCTTCTGAGACTTAGTTTCCTGATGAGTAAAATGAGACAAAGAATAGTTCCTACCTCACTTATTTAAGCATTTACTGAATTACTATATTTAATGATATAGCACCCATTAAGAATAAACATTATCTATTGTATGACTAAGTACTATCACTTAAAATTAGTTGGGAAAATTTTAGAATAGAATGTTACTTAGCATATTTCAATATGAAATGTTTAAAATAGAATGATGACTGCTGTATGAGTTCTCCTAATTATTCAGTACCCCTACAGTTCCCACCTCTTTCACTGTCTTGAACTTCTAAGAAAATTGAAGCCAGTGTTTGTAAACTTAGCTCAGCTTTCCATCTATTGTTTCTACATACTTTTATACGCTCCAGTTATAATTGGACAAACCCTTGAACAACGTGGGTTTGAACTGCCCAGATCCACTTAATACATAGATTTTTTCCAGTAAATACTGTAGTATTGCAGGATCCAGGGTTGGTTGAATCTGTGAATGTGGAACTTCGGATACGGAGGGCCAACTGTAGAACTTGAGCCTCTGTGGATATCCTGGAACCAAACCCCCTGCGGGTACAGAGGGACAGCCATACACTTAACTTTTCCCTCTTGCTTTTGAGATAAAGGTGATTTCTTATTCATGATTAGCTTCATTACCACCTGTGCTGTGCATATCCTCATCCTCCTCTTGTCTCATCTGCTTTGAGAGCTTTGCTTCATTGATCTTTCACTTCTCCAAATTCTTCCAGTTATTTGGATCTGGATCCTTTCTTTTGTTGTTCTCTAGTGCATGTAGGTACACAGAAGTCTTTGTTTAATAAAACCAAGATTAAGAATTTGGGGCCTAAAATTAGAGCCCTGAGTGGAAATGCTATTTGGGCTTACCCATATGTTTCCTGATCTATAAAATGAATTAAACTATGTACCTCATGGGTTTTTTTAGAATTTTACATAAACCTATAATATAGTATCTGGCAATTTGTGGACAATGACAAAAAAGTTTCAGAATGATTTAATTACACAGTTATGTTGGAAGCAGAGAATTTGAAAAACAGTGACAAAACACACTAGGGAAACACGGTTTGGACAATATAATAATTTTAGTAGATAAAGGTATATCTGGTATACTAGTTGTATTTGGACCCTGGGTTATTGGTAATTGATGGAATTATTTTGTACTATTTTCTATTTCAGTGAAGAACTTACTAATAGATAAAATCACAGAAAAGAATTTAAAATTTCACTTATGCTATTTAATTGCAGTAAAATGTAATAATCATAATTTACTCGAACTTTTTTTTCTTTTCTCTCTGTTACAGGTTCTTTGGCATGGGTGAATGTTCAGCAGGAAGATTAGACTTGACTGAACAGACTCCTGTCTTATTAGGGAGTAAAGCCATGGCAGCTAGTCTCATGGATGTAGGAGACTCATTTGGTGACCCAGTTAGTCCGTTAGTTAATAGATCTAGAAACTCATTGGTGGAAGGTGATAATGGTGATGATGATGATGTTGTGTTTATTGAATCTATACAACCTCCTTCAAGTTGTGCTCCAGTAATAGCTGATCAAAGACATTTTGTATTTCCTGCATCAAGAAATAAAAAGCTTCAAGGACATTATTCTGTAATTCTTCCTTCCTCAAGATATTTGGCTTCTCAGAAGGGAAATATAAGTGAGACAATTGTTATTGATGATGAAGAGGACATGGAAACAAATGGAAGGGAAAAGACAGTTTCTTCCAGTTTTATTGAATGGGAATTTCCTGGAACTAAAAACAGAACCAAAGATTTGGATTTCTCCACTTCCAGTCTTTCAAGAAGTAAGGTAAATGCAGGAATGGGTAATGGTGTTATCACTACAGAATCGACTGAAATTCATATTACTAATGTTACAACTTTAGAAGCAGGTTTTAAGCTCTGAATGATGGGCGAGATATGAACTTAATGATTACAAATATAACATCACTATAGAATTCCAACTTGGGAGATGTCGCTAAAGGACTTCAGTCAAGTAATTTTGGTGTTAATATGCAAACATACACCCCGTCTTTAACTTCACAGACCAAGACTGCAGTAGGACCTTTTAATCCTGGTAGAATGAATGTGGCAGGAGGTGAATTTCAGAATGGAGGATTTACAACTCATCATAGTCCTGGTAAGCAGTGAGTGATACTAAATACTTTCCTTTCACCCTAAATTTGTAAGCTTTTGGCTTTTAGTAGCTATATCCAGTTTATTTATTCTATATGTGAAGTATTTTTTGTTAACTTTCATATTAAGATAGAATTTTTTTACTTAGTAACTAACTGCAGTTTACCCAAGTGTTTTGTATTTTAAGTTTTAACTGAAAACTCCCATAATTCTTACCTCCATCTTTGTTTACCATCTTTAATGTAAAATTCTTAGGATAAAAAGATGGGTAGTGAACTAAAAGATTAAAGTAATATTACATAAGAATTAAATTTTATTTAATTTGTAATTACATAACTTGATTTTTTCAATTTTTACATTTCAAATGTTTACTCTTGGACTGTTTGTCTCTGATTTTTGTTTTAAATTAGCACTTTATTAGTTTCTTCATTTTAAATTTGGAAAACTTTCTTTAAATTAGAGATCTATATTTTAAATATGCTTCCGTGGCCATTCGTGTTCTGGTAAAATATAATGAAAGTTATTTAAAATTTAGCAAATCTTTTTTTCAGCGTTTTCGTGACTTAATGTGCCCTTTGTTTTTTTGTTTGTTCTTTGGTTTTTGTTTGTGTTTGCTTTTGGCCATCTATCAACTGAGAATTTTAGAAAAGAACTATAAAGTAACTAGGGCTAAGAACCAAATCACTTATTGTTTAATGGAATGCTAGTATATTTTTTTCTTTAAAATTTTTGAAAATTAATCTTTTTCTCTGATTATGAGAACATTACAGAACATTTGAAAGATATCATAGTTAGAAATAAGAAACTAGTATCTGTTACCAATCCACTAAGTAGAAATGACTGACAGCTGTTAAAATTTTAGTTTGTTTGCTATCAGTCTTTTTGCCTCCGTGGTTTTAAAAATAGAATTTAGAGCATATTATATGTAGTTTTGTGTTCTTTTGACTTTTAATGTAAGTTTTAAGTATGTTGCGTTATTTTAAAAATAGAATTTTCAGTGTCTATAAAATATTCTGTTGTCTGAGGTATTTATTCCTCTACTCTTTAGGCATTTATGTTTTGTCGTTTTTTTTACTGTTGAAACTCCACACACTAAATGTCTTTGTTTACATTGTTTATTATTTCTAAAGGACAGTTCTCAAACTTTTGAACTCAGCTTCACTCTTTGAAATGATTGAGGAACCCAGAGTTTTTTGTTTCTGTTTTTATCTGTTATCATATTAGAAATTAAAACTTAAATTTGAAAAGTACCTAATAATTATGTATTATGTGACATTTTTAATGAAAGATAACTACTTTCAAAGAAATTTAGTGAAGTTATTCTGCCTTAGTTGAAGACAGTATATTTAGCTCCTCCGATTGATTTCTACATAGAATGTGTTGCGTTGTCTTCTTTTGTTTGCAGTATAAGGAGAAAATCTGGCCTCGCATGCATACGTGATTGTAGAATGGAGCTATATTTTAGTAGTCTTTTTAGTTAACTATGGATATTTTCTTTTCCTTTTGACATATCTCCAAAACTTGAGAAGTGGTTGTTTCTTAAAAATTCTTACAGTGTGGAATCTGAAACTGTATAATGAACTTTTCATACATTATTACACTAAAATTCATTAATCTTCGGATGAATTTTACCTTTGAATGAATTGGTAACATTGTGCTTTCATTATTTGTAAGTGTTGATTCACTGTACCTAGGTCTTCTAAATGTTGACGCCTTAAAAAGCTAGCAGTGTTAGATGCAAGTTTTCAGAGATTCTGATTTTCACTCAAAACATCAAATTTTCTCATTGGCAACAAATAGTTATTTTTTTTAAATGAAAAGCTTAATTTAAGAAAATGTAACCAGTTTGTCATTCTTTCAAGGCTAGTTCAGCCTGCAGTGCAAGTTTTGCAAGTGCTTTTCCACTGTGTCTCATTGTACTTTGTTATGAAAAGGAAGTGGCTTCTGGATGCTTCCCTGTTCATCATACAGCTTCCTCGTTCATCATACAGAGTATTAAAATGTAATCAGAGGCTGAAATTTGGTAACATTCATACTAAGTTTTAGTTTTTCAACAAGGACTTCTTTTGTATAATAAATAATTTCACTGGTCTTTGTCCATGTTACTTGGGAGAGAGGCTGAATCCTTGAGATTAACCAATTCATGAAGATTAAGGCTAAGGGGGAAAAAAAAAGGCTAAGGGAAGGTCGCAAGACCAGGCATGTGATTCAAGTATTTGGGCCTTTGAGCTAGCACAGCCTCCATGGAGGAGAAAGAGGCTGAGATGGTCTGATCACCTGCAGCAAATAATCCCATCATTCATCTCCACATGGTGATGAAACACAGTACAAACTCGACACTGAGATCAGTGTAGCCTCCTGGTTGGTGAATTCATCCGTGCTCGGTGGGTGACACTACCTGATTGACAGAGAATGGGCAGAAGCTCTGCATTGGGATCCTCCCTCTCCTCAGCTTGTATGTCTCTTCATTTGGCAGGTCCTGATTTGTATCCTTTAAATAATATTGATGATAAGTATAAAGCTTTCCTGAGTTCTCTGAGTCATTCTAGCAAATTACCAAACCTGAAGTGGCCTTAGGAAGCTCCCGGATTTGCAGCCAGTTGGCCAGGCATCCAGGTGGCATGTGAAGGGAGGGCAGTCTTGTGGATGTGTCTTTAAGCAGGGCTGGTGCTTACTCCATATGTTCAGTATCAGAATCGTGTTGACCTGTCGGTGTTGGAAGAAGAACAGCAGAAGTAAATGTGCCTGATAGTGAGGACAGGTTTTTTAAAAATTTTATTTATTTATTTATTTTTTAAATTTTAAAATCTTTAATTCTTACATGCGTTCCCAAACATGAACCCCCCTCCCACCTCCCTCCCCATGACATCTCTCTGGGTCATCCCCATGCACCAGCTCCAAGCATGCTGTATCCTGCATCAGACATAGACTGGCGATTCAATTCTTACATGATAGTATACATGTTAGAATGTCATTCTCCCAAATCATCCCACCCTCTCCCTCCCTGAGTCCAAAAGTCCATTATACACATCTGTGTCTCTTTCCCTGTCTTGCATACAGGGTCGTCATTGCCATCTTCCTAAATTCCATATATATGTGTTAGTATACTGTATTGGTGTTTTTCTTTCTGGCTTACTTCACTCTGTATAATCGGCTCCAGTTTCATCCATCTCATCAGAACTGATTTCTAGTACAGTTGGGTTCCACTGTGAGCAGTTTTACTCATCATTGCTTCTGCACCATTAGTGCAAATGCCAGCATAGCGAAAAAGACAAATAATCTGTTTTATTATTAAAATAGTTCAGCCTGTCACATCCTCTTTTATTTCTTATGTAATGTTGAATAGGAGTGATCAAAGTATAAAGTCTTGCTGTCTGCTTTTTTTTGGCAGCATTGTGGGGCTTGTGAGATCTTAGTTCCCCAACCAGGAATTGAACCCCAACTTTCAGCAGTGAAAGTACCAAGTCTTAACCACTGGACTCCCTTGTCTTGTTCTTGACCTGGCGGGAAGCATTTGACTGAATTTCATCAGTAGTATATTGGTTGACATGTCAAATCTTTAAGTTTATCACACTTATTTTCTAGTGAGAAGTTTCTGTAGGTGAAACGGCTAAGTCAGATGACAGTTTTTTAAAGCTTTTTATGGTAAATGCAAAATGGCCCTCATAAAAAAATTTTGGGCTTTTTTCCATGTTGTAAACTGTCCTCAGGAGTAGGAATACTGTTTAATGTTTGCTAAACTGACCATTTAAAGGTGATAACTTCCTTAATTTATATATCATGCTCGCTTGCTTAGTAGCTCAGTCATGTCCGACTCCTTGCGAACCCATGGACTGTGTAGCCCACCAGGCTCCTTTGTCCATGGAATTTTTTAGCCAAGAATGCTTTGAAGTGAAGTGAAAGTTGCTCATTTGTGTCTGACTCTTTGCAATCCCGTGGACTATACAGTCCATGGAATTCTCCAGGCTAGAGTACTGAAGTGGGTAGCCTTTCCCTTCTCCAGGGGATCATCCCAACCCAGGGATCGAATCCAGGTCTCCTGCATTGCAGGTGGATTCTTCACCAGCTGAGCCACAAGCGAAGCCCCAGAATCCTGGAGTGAGTAGTCTGTCTTCTCCAGGGGATCTTTTGGACCCAGGAATTGAACCAGGGTCTCCTGCATTGCAGGCGGATTCTTTACCAACTGAGCTATCAAGAAAGCCCTAATTTATATATCATTGAACTTTTAAAAATAGATTTGCAAAATATAAATTTGTTCATTCATGTTTGTCATCTATTTATTACCATGTACATCTTTTATTTATTGATTGAGTGAAACATGAGAAATAATATAAAGCACTTGTGATATCTGTGAAGAATGATGTGTTAAGCTTAACAGTTGAAGATGTTGAAGACTTGAAATAATGTTCATTAAAAAATCATTCTTTTGGATCTGTTCACTTGTTTAAAAAATTTTATTTCTAATATAATTGATTTGTTTCTTTCACTTATTTCTTGTTTTGTAATTATTTCCTAAATTTTAGATGTATATTTGTGGAAGCGTGAATTCAATCTTATGTATATATAAGCTCTTAAGTGAAGTTAAAATCAGAAACCTTGCCATGTATATCTTTGATGCTTAAGCCTTGACCCAGTTTTCACTTTCTTTTTTTTTTTTTAATCTTTATTTATTTGGCTGTGTTGCGTTTTAGTTGTGGTATGTGGGATTTAGTTCCCTGATCAGGGATCGAACCCAAGCCCCCTGCATCGTGAGCTTGGAGTCTTAACCACTGGACTAACAGGGAAATCCCCATTTTTCACTTTTTGAAGTAAATTGAAGTTGTATATTTAATGGTGAAGTGGATCAATAACATGCTTTTCAATTTAAAAGCATAGCACATAAATTTGATACTTAACTATAAAGGAGCATACTGTGGTTAGATGTGATACTGTCACTCCACTCAAATAGTGGACATAATTGAGGCTAGCAAAAGTTGTTTAGATTACTTAGATGTATTTTTGTTCTTGTCATCCTTTTATCTCCTTAATTCAAAACTGTATATTACTATGATATTTTCTCATGACATGAAATATCAATGATTTTAAAATACAACAAAAACAAGCATTAAAGGACTCACTTGGTATTCATTCATACATATGAAGAAGTTCTTACATTTGAACTATTTTGTGTATGCTGAGGCAGTTCCTTTCTGTTATCTATGAAGTTTGAATGAATTTACAGTGTTCCTGGGTTCTCTGAAGTTCTACTTTGGGGGACAGAAGTTACAGACTATATCCTTTTAAATAATACCACTTGGTCCAGAATTCTTAAAAGAGTGTCTTCCAAGTTGTCAGGTAAAGAGTGATGATGAAGATGTGTCAAGTTTTCTGAAAGGTGGAGGCACTTTTCAAAAGGAATGCCTTGTTGCTGCTTTTTTCTTTGTTAGAATGGAATATAGCATCTTGAAAGCTAATTTTAGTGTTAACCCCAAATTTTGTTTTTGCCTGCTGTCAGCTTTGGTAAAAGTAATGAATTTTATAAATTACAGATAAAACTTGTTTAACAGCTTATAAAAATAGGACTGTGTCCATTAGAATGGATTTTGTATTATTTAATTTTTTCATTAACCTTTAGTGTATACTGTATTACACTGAAAGTTCTTTGGTCATCATGTATCTTTATGTAAAAAGATCTTTATTCCAAGAGAATACTTGGAAATTGTTCTTGGCATCTGTGTTGTATCTTTGTTGGATTATAAGCATTTCTGGCCTGGATACTGATTCTAGGAAGTTCTGCTTCTGATGATAATAGATTTTAAACTAACAATTGATAGGTAACTCCTGTTCCTCCTACAGAGAATAATGGGGAGGGGTGGGGAGACAAAATGTATAAAATGTCAGAAGCATTATAGAGCTACAAATACACTGGAAAAATGAGGTTTGTCATATCTGAGATGATGCTGTCTTCTTGGGGTTGCTCTTCTGTAATGCGAGTTTGGTGAATTCCAGAAATGGCCACTGAGTTAAGGGGGACTTTTAGCAGACTCATGGGGCCTGCAAGGAAGGACTGGTTTCAAAACAAACAACAAGAAAAACCATTGACCTGTGGATTGGGAATGTGAACATAATCCAGAGTCTCAGTGTTTTCCCCAGTTATTCATATAGAAATGGTAGTCAGGGATATGAGAAGGCAGGCCATCTAACAACACAACATACTAGAAGTGAGTCCATAAGGGGTGTGATAATAGAATTATCAGTCTATATTTTAACTGTAGATTACCTGTAGGAACAGCTCAAGAGAGTGTGAATGAACTAGAATGTTTATCAGAATATTATCCAGACTGAGTCAGAACCAGAAAGGGGGAAATGCAGAAAAGAATGTGAGAGACTTAGGATACTTGATGAAAAGGACATGTAATTAATATCCCAGGAAGAGGAAGGAAGAAATGAGGCAGAAGAGGTGTAACTGAAGATTTTCTAAAATGGAGAAAAAACATTACCCTTTGAATTCGAGAATCTTTACAAATACTCAGGAAAAATACCCAGGATAAATACCCAGGAAACCATTAAAAGACATGTACAGAAATCGTGGTCAAAAATTGAAAGACAGTCCTCCCCCTGTACATTGTAGCTTCCTCCCCTGAGTAGCAAAGATCGCTCCTGTGTCCTGCCCACTCTGTGTCATACACAGTGAAGTGTCAATCAAGATCTTGCTTATTAGGTCCCCCTATCCAGTAAACTGTTGTATCCCCTCAGCCCAAAATATTGGAAGCAGTCCAAATGTCCATCAGAAATAGAATGATAAATAGTATCAACCACATAATGGAATACTCAACAGTGGGAACAGATGAACAGCTATCTTCAGTGTGTGTGAAACTCAGGGCACAGATTACATGATTACATATGTGAATTTCAAAATAAGACAACTACTCTGACGTCAGAACAGGTATGGCTTGTGGGAAAGAAGGGAAGTGATTGAGTTGAAAAGACATGAAGACCTTTCTGTGTGTTTATCTGGGTGATGGTCATAAAAGTATAGGCTGACTCTCTGACCCCATGGACTGTAGCCTGGCAGGCTCCTCTGTCCAGTGGATTCTCTAGCAAGAATACTGGAGTGGGTTGCTATTCCCTTCTCTAAGGGATCTTCCTGACCTAGGGATTGGACCTGCATCTCCTGTGGCACTTGCATTGGCAGGTGGATTCTTTTTTGAGCTCGGCACTTAAGATATTCAAGCTTCATGTGTTGCTCTTTAACAACAAAAAAACCCCACTGAGACACTAAAGTAACTTCACTCAGACCAATACTTAAGATAATACTAAGATGTTATTCTTTAGGAAGTAGAGTTTGGATGTGGGAAGAAAGAATACCTAAAACTCAAATGTGTCTGGCATGTACTGGTCTTGGACAGACCACCTCTGCCTTCTAAGTCTTTGTTTTCCTTGTGTGTAAGGAAGGGTTTGCATTAATCTCCTGGGCCCCTTCTCTTAAAATTTACTCTGGGAACAAAGCATGGAAAAATGTGATTGAGACTTCTTTTCTTTAACCTGGAGACACTAATAAATAAAATAGGAATTTGATGGAAGAAGAAACTTTGAGGAACTTCCCTGGCGGTCCAGTGGTTAAGAATCCACCTGCCAGGGCAGGGGACATGAGTTCAGTCCCTGGTTTGGAAGATCCCATATGTCACAGGGCTGCCCGTGGGCCATGACTCCTGAGCCTGTGATGTAGATCCAGTGACCTACAACTGCTGAAGCCCTTGGGTCCTAGAGCCTTGCTCAGCAACAAAAGAAGTCACTGCAATGAGAAGCCCATGCACAACAACAGAATCCCAGTGCAGACAAAGATAAATAATACTAAAATAAACTTGGAAATTAGGATAAATTAAATGGTTGCAGTATGAACAAAGAAGACATTTGCTTTATTTATGAATGTGTTGAAGCTAAAGTGAAAAAAAATTTCATAATTATGTATAACTATGTCCCCTTCAAGTCTGGGTGAGTATACAAATTCACAAGCCCAAAGAATCCCCTTGAGGTTCTGTGGTTGGGACTCCATGCTTTCACACTGAGGGTATGGGTTTGGTCCCTGGTCAAGGAACTAGAATCCCACAAGCCACCTGGCATGGCTAAAAATAAAAAGCCCAATTTTTCTTTCATAGTGATGGTAATGGGAAATCTTGCAGTGCTTTGAATTTATTTCTTTTATTAAATCTGCTTTGTTATCCACATTATCTACAGAGAAGTTGATCCCAGAACACATCCTGTATTTTATAGATAACATGTAATTTTTGTTTTCTAAAGAAATAGTTCAAAAGTAGGCAGTTGAAGCAATAAACTTACGGGCACTTGGTAATAAAAACCTTTATCAGGGGAAGTCTCTGGCAGCCCAGTAGTTAGGACTTCGAATGAGGGCCCAGGTTCAATCCCTGGTCAGGGAAATAAGATCCTATAAGATGTGTTTTACAGCCAAAAAGAAATCTAAAAATCTTTGTTGGAATAAACTTCATGTTTGCCAGCATATCTTCCTGTGGAGTGAAAGAATTTCTTTGGTTACTTTTTTGGTTCTGTTTTGTTTTTGCCTATTTCGATAAAATGTCAAAAAGGACAAAATTAGAAGCAGCACATGGGAATTTAGAAGTGAAGATAGAGTTTTTAATATTGCTAGTATTCTGAAAGTTGTTTGGAGCTGTAATAAGTAAAGGGGACATAGGCCTTTTGCTAATGACAAAAGCTGTTTTTGAAGAGCGATTACAAAATAATTCAGTACTCTTGGGCCATTTTTCTCATCTCACTCTTGGGCTTTCTCTCAAAGTTTGATCATTACCCTGGAGTGAATTAGAAATGCAGATCTCAGGCCCCTCACTTGACCTACTAGTTTGGAATCTCTCTGTAAACAAGATTGCCAAATGAATGTATGCATATTAAGGCACTGTAACCCATACATAACCTGTACCATTTTGAGGCAAACAGCAGAGTGCCTGTGTAAAGGTAGGAGAGCTGAGTCTCCTGCCCATACCACCTCACTGATGCCTGGAAATAAGTCTACGGTAACTGTAGACAGAGTTGCTTTAAAATGCTATGTCTAAATTACATGCATTTTGAAGTATTATGGAGGGAAGTGTACTAATATCTACAAGTTACTTGAACTACATAACAAGATAGATTATTTAGAGGGATGAATAAATAGGTGTGATAAAACCAATAAAATAGTATAGCATCTACATGGTGGACGTGGGTGTTCACAGTAAAATTCTTTAAGGTTCTCTATATGCTTTAAATTTTTCATAATGTTAGGGGGAAGCTGTTATCAAAATGGGTATCATATACTAGATTTTTGGAGAAGGAAAGGGCATCCCAGTCCAGTACTCTTGCCTGGAAAACCCCATGGACAGAGGAGCCTGGTATGCTACAGTCCATGGGGTCCTGAAGAATCGGACACGACTGGGTGACTTCACTTTCACTTTCACTTTCATGCATTAGAGAAGGAAATGGCAACCCAATCCATTGTTCTTGCCTGGAGAATCCCAGGGACAACAGAGCCTAGTGGGCTGCCGTCTATGGAGTCGCACAGAGTTGGACATGACTGCAGCGACTTAGCAGCAGCAGCAGCATACTAGATTTTAGTCTATATTTGTACATTTCTTTTATAATGTATTAATACTTTCTTAGAAGAGAAAAAGTGCCTTAGGAAATGTACTGTGTACAAAACTGATGTTTTAGTATATGCATTGTCTCATTCGGTGTTTTACTTTTTTCCTGCTGTGTGGCTTGTGGGATGTTAGTTGCCCAACCAGAGATTGAACCTAGGCCCTTGGCACCTAAAGCATCAAGTCTTTACCAATGGGCCGTTAGGGAATTCCCTCTCATTTAGATTTCATAACACTGATAGGTTGGGTGTTATTGCAATTTGTAGCTGAGAAAACCAAGGCTCAGTTTAAATTACTTGCAAAATTTGTAGTGCAGAGGGTCTTATTTAGAGATGCTGGCTACTCAGTGTGCTATTCCAGGACCGCCATTTCCATTGCTGGCACAGTAGAGCTTTATTCACTTAGAATATGAAGTAGATTGTTCTGCTGGGTTGTAAAACAAGCCTGCCTTAATACTCTCTTAAACTTGTGCAAAATGAAAAAGTATTTTTCTGATGTGAGTGTTTAACTGTTTCGTGACTTTCTTGTGTGTTTTATTTTTAAGATTCTTGGATCTCCCAGTCAGCATCCTTTCCCCGTAATCAGAAACAGCCAGGGGTGGATTCTTTATCACCAGTGGCCTCGCTTCCTAAACAGATTTTCCAGTCTTCTGCCCAACAGCAACCCACTAAAGCAGCTAAAATCACTTGTGCAAACTGCAAAAAACCTTTACAGAAGGGACAGACAGCTTATCAGCGAAAAGGATCAGCTCACCTCTTCTGTTCTACCACCTGCCTTTCTTCCTTCTCTCATAAGCGTACTCCAAAGAAACGCAATGTGACATGTAAAAAGTAAGCTGTACCCTTCAACATGCCTCCACATGATTGGACACTGGTAGTATGAATGTGTGTTCTGAATGTCCTTACAGAGTTGCAGAGATCGATGGGTAGACTGGATGCACAGATTTCTTCAGCTTTACAGAACTTGAGTTATCTTAGCGGACATCAGAGCTCTGGGTCATTTGTACTGTACTTACTCTTGGCAGGGAAATGAAGTTTAGGTATAGAAATAAATGGACCCTCTCTTTTCCACTGCCTTTGCCTCACCATTTCCCCCATCCTCTGTCTTGTTTCTATCTGGTTGCTTGTCCCCTTTTTGTATGCTTCTAGAAGTCATAACCTGTGACGACAAAAATTGCTTTAGTTAATTTATGGTTATTTATTTGTTTGGCTGTGCTGGGTCTTAAGTTGCAGTACTTGGGATCTTCAGTCTTCTTTCTGGCATGAGAGATCTTTAGCTGTGGCATGTGAGATCTAGTTCCCTGACCAGGAATCGAACCCAGGCCCCCTGCATTGGGAGCACATAGTCTTAGCCACCATGAGTCTCAACGAAATATTTTTATTTCTGAATCTCTTCCCATATTATTTAGGAACTCTTAGCAGTGAAACCAAAATGTAGATTTTTCTGGATCGAAAAATTATAGTTGATTCCTAGGATTAAATCATGAGAAAATGAAAAATGTCGGTTGTTATTCATATATTTGACTTCTATTAAAATGCAGTATTCTGGGGAGTTCCCTGGCGACTTCTGTGGCCTGGCTTCAGTCCCTGGTCGGGGCGCTGAGGGAACTGATATCCTGAAAGCCAGGGAGCATGACCAAAAAGAAATGTTCTTAATTGTCTGTCCTTTGTGTTTCAGAGATGCACCTACCAAAAAAGCTACTGTTGTTCCTCAAGGGGAGTCAAGTGAACCCTCCCCAAAATGTTGTAGTACATCTTGTTTGTCTACCTATGAAGACAGCCAGAATCTTCGAAAAAGAGTTCTGAACAAATCAAGATGTACAATCTGTAATAAACTAACAGAGGTCTGGACTTTTATTTAAATTACTATCTAGATTAACGAGAATAATTTTAACTTTTAGGTACTATTATCTGTTCTGCTATCTACCTAATAGATGTGTCCTGAATTCCCTCAGTGAAGTTGAAGGGAAGAATAGGCATATGTTAGAGTTGTCTCCTAACAAACGTCCCCTTCCTATAGAATGGGGAGTAAACATCTGCTTACGTGAAATTGAATGCAGTCATAAACAAAGCAGTGGTTTCATGGTGGATTTTGTTCTTATTAGCCACACTAAATGAGAATGTAGGTTTAGGACATGAAGGAAACAACCATTCCTAGAAGAACACAAAGAATAAGTGAAGTAGAAGTATGTGGGTCATCCCACATTTCCTAGGTGGCACTGCTGTCTTCCCAGGCATCCAGGGAGTGCTCACTTGGCTGAGTTTGGTCTGGGTTACCAGGGAGCCATGCAAATCCTGGACAGGATTTTATCTCAGCTACCACAGAGCTGAGCAGAGCAAGAACTTATGTCCTTACAGACACTGTCCTGAAAGTGGGTGATACTGGTGCCCACTGGCCACCCCCCGACCCCTGTTTTCTAGGGCAGTGAAGTTTATAATACCTACAAATTCCCTATCCATTTGTTTTTAATTAAGTCATATCAAAACCTATCTAATTCATTTTCTGTTATTAAATATCTCTTATTGCTTTTTATTCTATAAATCTTATTTTTCCTTTTTACAAGAAATCAAAGATAAAAATGAAAGAGTAGTATAATGTGCTTTTTAATGTCTTTTACCTGAATATTTCTTCTACTGAGAAATTACTGGAGATTATTTTTTGGAAAAAAAATAGATATATTAGGTATGATGCAAATCTGGTTGATTTATTTAATAAATTGGTTTTTCTTCTAGATTCGGCATGAAGTCAGCGTTAACAATGTAACACACAAGCTGTGCAGTAACCAGTGCTTTAACAAGTACAGGCTGGCCAATGGTCTAGTGATGAATTGCTGTGAGCAGTGTGGCGAGTACCTGCCCGGCAAAGGAGCTGGGAACAATGTCCTGGTCATTGAAGGTCAACAGATGCGATTTTGCTGCCAAAATTGTGCTAATGAGTATAAACAGGTAATTCTCTTTTAATGAGTTTTAAATGATCAAGCTTGTAGTAACTGGCCTGTTAGCTTACATTAAGCAGATTTTTCTTAGAATCTCATTTAGTTCCTTTGTCAGTCTTTCATTGAATATTACTCTCAAATGAGTATTGAAATTGATTGATCTGAGTAAGCTTGCGTTAAGACTTGACATTTTGCAGACATTACAAGGCGTAATTTTCTCCTGTACCGTTTTGTATCCCCACTAGTTCCAATTACTCCGTAGTCTCAACAATATTTGATGTTGTGTGTTTGATTTAATCTATTCCAGTAGATATGAAATGATTATCTCATTGTGGTTTTAATTTCCTGATAATTGCTGTTCCTTTTTTTATTACGCGATTATCTTCTTTTGTAAAGTGTCCAAGTCTTAGCTCACTTTTTTTTTTAGTTCACTTTTTAAAATTGGGTTGTCTTTTCTGTTAGAAATTCTTTATATATTCAGGATACATTTCTTTTGTAAAATAAATGTATTTGGAAGATTTTTCTACTGGACAGTGTTTTTGTCTTTTCTCAATGTTTTTGAAAAGTCCAAGTTTTACATTTTGATAAAGTCCAATTTACTGTTTGCTTTTCTGATTAAAAACTCTTGTTTACGGTGTCTTTGCCTACCAAGGTTATGAAGATATTTACCTATCTTGTCTTCTTTTTAGGTTTAGATTTTATATCTGTGATCCATCTCAAGTTAATTTTGTGTGGGAGGGCTTTCTTGGTGATCCTGTGGTTAAGATTCTGCCTTCCAATGCAGGGAACATAGGTTCAATTCCTGGTCAGGGAACTAGATCCCACATGCAGCAGCTGAGAGCTTGGCATCAGTGAGTGGGGGCTAAAGATGCAGACAGACCTGCAATGGGCCAGACAGGCCCTCACAGCAAAGAATGACTTGGCCAATATATCATTGGTGCCAAAGTTGAAAAAGGATGAGAAGGCAGCTGGAGGGTGACTGTGTGTGGTAAGCACAGTGGCAGAGAGAACTGAACTTGCATCCTCCTCATGAGAAGTCCATAGCGACACCTAAAAGTGGGAGGAAAAAATCAGTAAATAGTGATACAAACATGTTATTGTGATACTTGGAAATAAACATGGAAAAGAAACATCTAAAAATGTTCAAAGTACTTAACTTCTGGGAAAAGGGATGTTTTAATTAATTGAATTATTTCTTTTAATTAGTCAGATGTAACTAGTTGGTTCTCTTTACTAAATGTTTATTAACTTTCAATTAAATAAAACCTTTGCAATAGTGTTAAAGATACTGAAGTTATTATATCTCATGTATAATACCTTAGGTAATGTGAGGAACTAAGATCCTGCAAGAAAATATGTATATGTATATGCTACGTTGGCTCTGATGCCAACGTTTAATTATACGTAAGCCTTGAGTTTCCTCATGATCTACATTGGATTCAATTTAATGATCCCCAGGAAGATGAGTCTTAGATGTGGGGGGAATTGTGACAACTTGACTACCTATCCATTACCAAGACACTCAGAAATAAGACCAAGGCTTGAGTTTGGTTGTGTAAAAAAATAACATTAGTCCGTGGCATTCTGTCTCTTCTTAAATATGCTTTTTTGGTATCGTCTTACCAGTCCCATAGTTTCAGCTAATACGTATTTTGATGACTTCCAGAATATATCTGGAATATATATTTGTTCAGTTTCACACCAGTATGTCTGTCTAATTTCCATTTGAATGTTCCACAAATATTTGGAACTCTGTCCACAACTGACACTCCAAGCCTGCTTTCCTTCTTTGTTTACCAAGTCAGTATATAACCCTCCATCCAGTCAGGTGTCCAAGCAGAAACTTTGGGTTATTCCTTACTCCTCTGTCTTAGCCCCCAGGGCCACTCATTTCCCAACTAACCTGGATTCTACTTCCTAACCAACTCCTGGCTCTGCCCTGTGTCCACCACCGTAGTCCTAGACCTGACCACCGTCCCTGCTTGCCACAGTTGGCCCCACAGCCTCCTGGCTGTCTCTGTTCCCTGGTTTCCCTGAGCACTGGAGACCAGGGTGCAGTCAGGGTGGTCTTCCAGGGTACACAGCACATCATGTCACTCCAGCTCTGCCTCGGTGCTGCCTTTGCATGCAGGACTGCCTCAGAGCAGTGCTCTTGGTTCCTGAGCTCCATTGTTTACCATGGTCAGGTATTTTAGTACCCTGTACTAAAATACTACAGCTAGCAGATGCCCGTCACAGTGCATACATTTCTTATTTTGACTTGTGTGTGTGTGTGTGTGTGTGTACATTTTTATTTCGTTGACCCCAGAATAGCTCATTTTAATTTTTATTAGATGAAATCATATACTATATGGTACCTTGTGACTGAATTTCACATACACTGTTTTCAAGGTTCACCCAAGTTATAGCATGTATCTTTATCACACCTAATCTTATTGCCAAATAATATTTTATTGTATGGATAATACCACATTGTTATTTCTATTTTCTTGGCTCTTGTGAATAATGCTGCTGTGATCATTTTGTACAAGTCTTTATGTGGACATGTATTCTCATTTTTGAATTGCCACTCTTCGAAAATGGTATAGGGTCACTATGGTGACCATATATGTCACCATAGGATGACATAGGGTGTCTTATAGAGTGACTGTTAATTTTGAGGAATTGCCATTATTTTCCATTTTACATTGCCACCAGTGCCTTAGGAAGGTTCCGGTTTTTCTACATCTCTGCTAAGACTTGTTATTATCATTCCTTTTATTGTAGGCATCCTGGTGGGTATGAAGTGATTTGTAGTGGTATTGAATTGTATTTCTTTGATGACTAATGATAAGCATCTTTTTCATATGCTTATTGGGCATTTGTATATACATTAACTTTTTTCATTGTTAATAATGAAAAAAGGAAATAAGGAAATAAGGAAAAATTATAATCTGTAATCTATTTTTCCTCAGATGATGGATACAAACTTAAAAAAAGTATTAGCATCAGAAAACAGAAAAAGGAATGCTGTTGGAGAAGAAAATGAAAGAGAATTATATGGATCATTGACCATACTTCCAGAAAAAATAGAAGAAATACCAGAAAAAAAGGAAAAGACTTCAGAACTACAGGTTTCAGCAGAATGTAGCCTAGACACGTCAGTGGTCCAACAGAACATGAATTTACCTCCTTCCATGTCAGACATAGCTGATAAACTTCAAGAGCAACTGGGAGAGAAACCATCAGAAGACTCTGTTATTCCAGCTGTGCTTTCTGCAGATCCAGGTACATGGCCCCGAATTTTGAGTATTAAACAGAGGGACACTCTAGTTGAAAATGACCCACCTCAAGTAAGAAATTTTAACTTCCCAAAAGACAGTACAGGGAGGAAGTTTTCAGAAACTTACTATACAAGAATTCTTGCAAATGGTGAGAAAACCACTAGATCCTGGTTACTTTATTCAACCTCAAAAGATTCTGTCTTTTGTCTGTATTGCAAACTCTTTGGGGAGGGAAAAAATCAACTGAAGAATGAGAATGGGTGCAGAGATTGGCAGCATTTATCACATATTCTTAGCAAACACGAGGAGAGTGAAATGCACATCAACAATAGCGTCAAATATTCAAAATTAAAATCTGATTTGAAAACAAGTAAAATTGTTGAAGCTTCAGAACACAGATTACAGGAGAATGAGGGGAAGGATGGTGTGAAGCTGTTGTACACCTTAGAACTGATCTGACCTGACATGAAGAGGTTGAATACTTATTCAGAGCTGTAGCCTGATAGTCGGTCCTTTGTGCTGAGGCTCCCAGATAGTGTTTCCTCCGCTCATTAGTAATAAGTATCATAGCAAGTTAACTCGTAAAGATGGTTTTTGCTCCAAGTTCTCATGATTAATGCCCATTCCAGTGAAGGCAGTTGTTGATCTTTTCAGTCTTTCAATTCACATCTTTTAAAATGGGCATTTCAGGACTGACTTTTGACCGATGTAATTAATATTTTGTTCTGATTATCTTGGAAGAGGGAGAAAAAGGCTTGAATTTATCAATAACAGTTGAACAAGATACATACGTGAACAAGTATTGTTATTTAGAAATAGAATACTGCAGCTTTGCTAATAAACCAAATACTTATGGTTTATTTCATTTGGGCAAAATGTTATTATTTGAACAAAGCAGCATCATTTGTTATGTTAAATGAATTAAGGTGGTTAATTTGTGTTTTATTTTAATTTAATTTATAAATGTTTTAGCTTTCATTGTCATGTGAAAACTATAAGCATAAAGAATATACCTATTTTTATGTTGGTGCAAATTTAAAATATATTGTTGATATAAATATTAAAATAAAAATATATTAAGTTAACCTTTATGTGTTGTGGCAATTTTTTTGTTTTCATCCAAAGGAAAAATACACTCATGAAAATTAAAAGAAGGGTGTCGGTTTTTTCACATAGTCAGTCATGTTGCTTCACCATGTATTTACTAACTCTCCCTTGTTTCTGGTTTCTGATAGCAGTTCTGTCATATATTCCATCCTTACATACCGTTGTCTCAAGGCTTTTCCTGTGAAACAAAATGGCATGTGAATGGTGGCTGGAGCAGGACGACATGGGGCACTTGCAGACTCTCGGTGAGGCCAGCACAGAAAACTTTGGGAAATAACCCAGAACATCAGTCTCATTGGTTTATAGCTGTTTTGCTTCCTGACAGCTGGGTTGTTTTCAGTGTTTCATACTTGGGTCTGAATGAGGCTTTGGAATAATTCCAAAATCCAGTTTCTTCAGAGGCCTGCAAGGATACCCAGAGCATAACAGCTTCTGAAATTACTCTGCAAATGCTTTTTGTGCCCACTATTTTGTGAACACTTACCAGTTAATTGAATTACTGATTTGTCATGTGGTTGTATTAGACGCTTGTGTAATCTGACCAAACTAATGAAATCAACCAGTGGCCATGTTCAGCACACTGCAGGCACACCTGTGAGGCATGTGTAATGAGTTAGGTGTGAAAAATTCCGAAGATGTGGGTGCTGAATTTATCCTTGTTCACTGTAAATTTCAACTTTTTAGTGTGTATGAATTTTTCATAGTGAGATGTTGAAGAAAAACTGTAAATTCTGAAGATGATAAAAGTATATCTCTCTAACCTGGTGAATCATTTATTTTTCCTTATCTAGCTCTTATTTTTTACATTGTAAAATTAGTATATGCTCACCTTAGGAAGGAAGGAAACAAATGCAAGTCTTAGAAAAAAAATTATCCCCTACTGCAAATTTAATATCAAAGATTGGGAAAGACAGTTCAGAATAACAGTCCTCAAGAAATGGCAACTTATTGGTTTTGTTAATCTCATAGAGGACAACTGAATTTTTTTCATCAACCTCAGATTTTCAAAATTGCTGTCTTTAGGACTCTTACATTGAGCCATTTTCTTCCTGTGATTCCCCCGTCCCTCCTTTACTTACTACTGTAGTCAATTAAGAGTTGCTAATAGCCTCTTCATAGGTACAAGTGACAATTTACTGCATAGGATATAGAAGTGAATGAGTAAAGAGCTCAGCTAAGTTTTGGAGTAAAGAGCACAGCTAAGTTCAGTGGAAGGAGTAATGCTGTATCATTATAGGTCGCATCACTTCTGCTTCAGAGCTTGGAAGCTCCCCGTCACTTTCAGTTTGAAACTCCAGCTGCTTGGCATAAGGTTGTTAGCCACAATTATCAGTGGCCGACAGTAGGGAAAGAGGTTGTGGATAACGACAAAGTGAAGTACAAAATTTGAGAAGTGGAGCAGTCCTCTGTAATACTGAACTGTAAAGGGTGACCATGTTAGGATGAAATTGAGATCTGAGAATTTAACTAGAGCTGAAAGAAAAATGTGAGCAAGTACCTATGTCTTGGTTTTTGAGAAAGTGAGATAGTTTGGGAAAATAGTGGTGTAATGTTCCAGAGTTTTTGGAAAACTCAGCAGTGCCCACAGGACTGGAAAAGGTCAGTTTTCATTCCAATTCCAAAGAAAGGCAATGCCAAAGAATGCTCAAACTGCTGCACAATTGCACTCATCTCACATGCTAGTAAAGTAATGCTCAAAATTCTCCAAGCCAGGCTTCAGCAATACGTGAACCGTGAACTCCCTGATATTCAAGCTGCTTTTAGAAAAGGCAGAGGAACCAGAGATCCAATTGCCAACATCCGCTGGATCATGGAAAAAGCAAGAGAGTTCCAGAAAAACATCTATTTCTGCTTTATTGACTATGCCAAAGCCTTTGACTGTGTGGATCACAATAAACTGGAAAATTCTGAAAGAGATGGGAATACCAGACCACCTAACCTGCCTCTTGAGAAATCTGTATGCAGGTCAGGAAGCAACAGTTAGAGCTGGACATGGAACAACAGACTGGTTCCAAATAGGAAAAGGAGTATGTCAAGGCTGTATATTGTCACCCTGCTTATTTAACTTCTATGCAGAATACATCATGAGAAACGCTGGACTGGAAGAAACACAAGCTGGAATCAAGATTGCGAGAAGAAATATCAATAACCTCAGATATGCAGATAACACCACCCTTATGGCAGAAAGTGAAGAGGAGCTAAAAAGCCTCTTGATGAAAGTGAAAGGAGAGTGGAAAAGTTGGCCTAAAGCTCAACATTCAGAAAACGAAGATCATGGCGTCCGGTCCTATCACTTCATGGGAAATAGATGGGGAAACAGTGGAAACAGTGTCAGACTTTATTTTTTTGGGCTCCAAAATCACTGCAGATGGTGAATGCAGCCATGATATTAAAAGACTCTTACTCCTTGGAAGAAAAGTTATGACCAACCTAGATAGCATATTCAAAAGCAGAGACATTACTTTGCCGACTAAGGTCCTTCTAGTCAAGGCCATGGTTTTTCTTGTGGTCATGTATGGATGTGAGAGTTGGACTGTGTAGAAGGCTGAGTGCCGAAGAATTGATGCTTTTGAACTATGGTGTTGGAGAAGACTCTTGAGAGTCCCTTGGACTGCAACGAGATCCAACCAGTCCATTCTGAAGGAGATCAACCCTGGGATTATTTTGGCAGGAATGATGCTAAAGCTGAAGCTCCAGTACTTTGGCCACCTCATGTGAAGAGTTGACTCACTGGAAAAGACTCTGATGCTGGGAGGGATTGGGGGCAGGAGCAGAAGGGGACGACAGAGGATGAGATGGCTGGATGGCATCACTGACTCGATGGACGTGAGTCTGAGTGAACTCTAGCAGTTGGTGATGGACAGGGAGGCCTGGAGTGCTGCGATTCATGGGGTCACAGTCGGACACAACTGAGTGGCTGAACTTAACTGAACTGAACTGAATGTTCCGGAGTAGAGAAGGTTTTGAAAAAACTGTTTTGCTTTTGGCTGCTGCAGGTGGGATTTTTATTCCTCAACCAGAGATCGAACCCATGCCCTCTGCAGTGGAAATAACTGAATCTTAACCACTGGGCCGCCAGGGAAGTCCTAGGAGCTGAGATTGTATTGCTAGATGGTTATGAGTCTCTGTTGTGGAAGTCACATTTGAAGTGAAGAGCAATTAACCCATTTCATACTTACAGATAAAGCAAGGGAAACCTGAAACTTGGGAAATGGCACTAACACCTCAGTCAGGCATGTGTTAAAAAGACTTTCATAAGTCATATGCTTATAAATTAATAGAATTGTAAACCACTAGTTTGCCAAATTAAACTGTGGTCTGCCCACCTGAGGCACTGACCAGAGTCAATGCACTGACCCAGCTTGTGGAGAAGGAAGGTAATGTTTATTTGTAAGGTGCCAGCAAGTAAACTTGGCAGCTGGGGCTCAAAGGGCCCAAATTCCCTGGTGGCTTCAAGGCAAGTGTTTTTAAAGACTAAAATTAAGGTAAGGGTCTTAATTGTGTGGACATGGTTCTGACTGGTTGGGTCTTAACAGGTTTCCGTCATTCTGGCTCCAGCGTGTCTGGGGGCTCTGACTTTGTTAAGCAGTTTCCATGAGTTTGGGCAAGCTCTGGGAGTTGGTGATGGACAGAGAGGCCTGGCATACTGCAGTCCTTGGGGTTGCAAAGAGTTGGACATGATTGAGTGACTGAACTGAACTGATTCATGTTGTGGGGCCCCAGTTTCTGTAAAATGACTCAAGGGTGTGCTCAGTTTTTTACCTACATCCCTTGAGGAACTTGGGGAAGGTCTCAGAGACCAAAGCTGCTTCTACAGACAAAAGGTGTGGAACAGGGAGAGGCTTATACCCAGGCAGACCCCACAGAGTTCTACTCAGTTTCATTATTAAAACTGATTAAGGGATCAAAAATGGGAGAAATAACTAATATGAAAGATCTCTGGAGATCCTATGAACACTAAAAGCTTGAGGTATTATGATCAACTTAGGTCAAGAATTTGGTAAGTTTGATGTGATAGACAAATCACTTGAGAAAAATTTACCAAATCTGTCCCAATAAGAAATAGAAAATTTGAATAGCCTGTCCCTGTTGAAGAAATTGACTCTGAAATTACAAGCCTTCCCACAAAGAAACTATAGGCTCAGATTCCTTCTCTTTCTTAGGGACAAGATCTTGAACATAACACTGCTAGAGAATGGAAAGAAAAGGGCTTGTCCCAGCTTGTTCTACAAGGTCAGAAATACCATAGACAAATACCAAGTAACAAATTTAACAAATATCAAGTAAACAACAACACCTAACAAGAATAATACAAGGAAGAAAAATTACATGCCATCCTCTCTTACCCATTTATTTATTTATTTTGGCAATGCCACACAGCTTGTCACCTTAGTTCCCTGAGCAGGGATTGAACCCTGACCCATTGACAGTCCCAAGTCCTAACGGTTGGACCACCAGGGGATTCCCTAAACTCTTAAAAAGTTACCAGTCACATCAGATTGGGGCCCCCCAATGATGTCATTTAAACTTAATCACCTCTTTAAAATGTCATCTTCAAATCCTCAGTTGCATTCTGAGGTCCTGGGGGGACAGGACTTGAACATAAGGGCTTCGAGAGGACACACCAGCTTCAGGGCTTGGTACATGGATACAGCCTATCAGGCCTGACCATCCGCACTCTCAGCTTCATCCATGATCCTTCCTTCCATCCCTCAGAGACTTGCCTTTCTAATCCTGTTTCCCTGAGAAGCAGACCCTGTCCTGACTTCAGGTTCTGTGTGCATCATCTCTAACTGGTTTGACCTTCCTCTTCATCTCCTGGCTTATTTTTGTTTGCATGTTTGATTATCTGAGTGTAAAACCCTGCTCTGTGTTCATAATTGAAAAGTTTCAGACAATGCTTTAGATACTGTTATGTGGAATCCACAAGCTGCTGTTGAGAAAGGCTTTGGGGAGGCCCATAGCTCTCAGTCCTGGTTACGTTGGGAATGTAAGCATGGGAATGGCTACCTACTTATTTATGCTTATGTATAAATGAAATGAATGACTGCAGAGATAGAAGGGATGGGAGGGAGGAATAAGGATTATTTTACTGTTATAAATTACACTACTAGTGAAGTAATCAGTATAATTTGAAAGTGGTCTTAGGATTAGTTGTAAATAAATGTATATGGCAAAATCTAGGGCAACCACTTAAAGCAGAACAATGAATACAACTGATACGCTATGAATGAGAGAAAATGAAACTATAAAATGCTTAATTAAAATCACAAAAGGCAGAGAGTGGTATACAAAAATAGGAACTTGATAAACCATAATGGAAAAGAATATGGAAGAGAATTTATATATGTATATAAATGGGTCACATTACTGTACAGTAGTAATGAACATAACATTGTACATTAACTATTTCAATTAAAAACCATTAAAAATAGGAACAAAGAATAAGAGCAACAAGTGGAAAATGATAAAAAATATGAAAGGGGCCTCCCTAGTGGTCCAGTGGTTAGGAACCTGCCTTGCAACACAGGGGCGAGGGTTCAATCCCTGGTTGGGGAGCTAAAATCCCACATCCTGTAGGGCAAGTAAGACCACTCGCTGCCAGGAAAGATCTTTAGTGCCTCAGCTAAAACCTGATGCAGTTAAATAAATTTTCCAAAAAAAATGGTTGACAGTAATCAAGCTGTATCAGTAATCACTTTGAACATCAGTGATCTAAATGCACTAATTAGAAGACAAAAGATTGTCAGGGTGGGTCAAAAAGCAAGACTCAATTCTGTGTTGTGTATAAGAAACCCACTTTAAATTAAAGGCATATATAAATTAAAAGTATTTAAATGGGGGAATTCCCTGGTTAGGGTCTTTGTGCTTCCATTTCTGGGTGGCCTAGGTTCCATCCCTGGTCAAGGAACTAAGATCTCACAAGCCATATACTATGGCCAAAAAAAAAAAAAAAAAAAGTAAATGGATGATTGAAGGATACAAGATTAATACACAAAAGTCAGTAATTTGTTGTTGTTGCTATAGTTGTTCAGTTGCTAGGTTGTGTCTGACTCTGGGACCTCATAGACTGTAATGTTTTTACACACCAGCAATGAACAAGTGAAACTTAAAATTACAAGCACAATACCACTTCCATTACCACCCAAAACAAATGAATACTTAGATAAAAATTAACAAATTACCTATAAGATATATATGAGGAAAACTACCAATCTCTGATAAATGAAATCAAAGAAATAAATAAAAGGAGAGACATAGCATGTTGATGAATAGGAAGACTCAATATTGAGATATTCTGGAAGGGCAAAACTATGGAGACAGAGAGATCAGGGGTTACAGGGGTTGGATGGGGAGAGGGATCAATAAGTGGAGAACAGAAGAGATTTAGAGTAGTGAAAATACTATGTGTGATGTTACGATGCTGGATACAGGTCATTATAATTTGTTTGACTCACAGAATGTACAACATAAAAAGTGACCCTAATGTCATGACTCTGGTTGATGATGACGTGTCAGTGTAAGCTCGTGGACTGTAACAAATGTCTCATCTGGTGGGGGATGTTGATAAGTAGAAGAGACTGTGCAGGTGTAAGGGCAAGAAGTGTATAGGAAAGTGTATTCCTTCCTCTTAATTTTGTAGCCAACCGAAAACTGCTCCAAAAAAAGTCTTAAAAAAAGATGAGGACTTCCTTGATAGTCTAGTGGTTAAGTGCCTGTCAATGCAGGGGATTAGGGTTCTATTCCTGGTCCAGGAAGATACCACATGCTGTGGAGCAACTAAGCCCGAGCACCACAACTAGAGAAAGCTCCCACACAGCAACAAAGACTCGGCATAACCAAAAATAAGTAAAAATTTTAAGGTGATAATATATATCTTAAAAGACTGTGTTGTGATGATTAATGAGTTAATAAGTAAAAAGCAATTAGAGTAATGCCCAGTACAAGAGCACCCCTGTAAGTAGAAGCCAGCCATGCAGCTACACATTTCCTTACCATAAATAATCAGTCTAAAATATCAATAGTGTTGAAGTTAAGAAAACCTGTTCCAGTGCTTCTGAGGCACCTCAGTGTGGATGGTCTGACCTAGGGAATAAGTATGGCAGAAGAGAACTCAGACCTGTGGTTCTCCAACATTCTCAAGTGTAGATTCCCAGCAAAGACAGAGAGTGAAGAGTGGCCAGTGGCTGTGAGAATATCAGGGAATATCACAGTGCAAAAGATAAAACACTGTTTTAAGAAAGTAGGAGGGAAGTGATCATTAATAATAGAGTTGTATTTATGATGCCAGACTATTTCCCTAAGACTATATACTTTAACTGTACCACATCTTAGTTGTAGCATGTGGGATCTAGTTCTCGACCAGGAATCAAACCCCAGGCCCTCTTCACTGGGCGTGTGGAGTTTTAGCCACCGGACCACAAGGGAAGTCGCAGACTGTACTTGAATTAATTTGTTTAATATGCACAAAAACTCTGCAAAGAAGGTATTTTTTCTATATGACACGTGATGAAACTCCCAGATCTACAGTGTCAAATGCTACTGCAAGATCTGTGACAGGACAGCTGTCTCTGGTCAAAGTGGGAGATGTTGCCCATGGTGACAAGAGAGGTTTCAGTGGGATGGAATGTGGGATAGACATGTGCTTGTGTGGCTGAAGGAGAAATCAGGTGATGAGTGAATCAAGACAAAGCAAACACAACTTGTTTCCTTTCTTGCTTGACTACAGTTCAGTTCAGTCACAGTCCTGTCGGACTCTTCGACCCCATGAACCGCAGCACGCCAGGCCTCCCTGTCCATCGTCCTCCCTGGAGTTCACCCAAACCCATGTTCATTGAGTCAGTGATGCCATCCAACCATCTCATCCTCTGTCGTCCCCTTTTCCTCCTGCCCTCAATCTTTCCCATCATCAGGGTCTTTTCAAGTGAGTCAGCTCTTCGTACCAGGTGGCCAAAGTATTGGAGTTTCAGCTTCAGCATCAGTCCTTCCAATGAATATTTAGGACTGATTTCCTTTATGATGGACTGGTTGGATCTCCTGGCAGTCCAAGGGACTCTGGAGTCTTCACCAACAAGAAATGGTAACTAAAGGACAACCCGTGGTTCTGGAATAGTTCCCCCCCTCCTTTTTTTCAAGATGCTAGTTTCATTAACAGTTTCTTTTGCTGGTGGGACTAGTTCAGTAGAACTGAATAGTTCAATAGAACTGATCTATTAACTATTAGATCAAGTAACTATTCACCTTGGAAGGGGATTAGGTAACTGTAGAAGCAAAGCACTTAAAAGATGCCATCCAGTGGTTTGTCCTTAGAGGGGATTTTTGACCAGTCGTTTTATTAATAGGACATAAGGCAGCACGTATGGCTACATATGGAATTAAGTAGGCTGATTTGGTGCTGATAGAATGAGGCAATTTTCTTCTGATTGTGTCTTTTTCTTCAGTGAAATTAACAAATTTGACAATATCATCTATGAGTGCCTTGGGGAGGATCTTATTTCAGATTAGGGATTGAACCTGGGGCCACTGCAGTGGAAGGGCAGAGTACCAAGGACTGGACTGTCAGGCAATCGCTAAGATTTACTTCCGTCTTTCCAAAAAGTTCTCTATCTCTACTTAGTCAATCTTACTTTCCCTTCCAGCTTCTGGCAACCACTGTAGCTAGTTTTCCAGAATGTCATATATTTAGTGTGTAGCCTTTGAGTCACATTATTGCGTTTATCAGTAGTTTTTTCCTTTTTATTGCTGAATATGTTCTATTATATGAATGTACCACTGTTAGTCCATTCACCAGTTGGACATTTGGGTTCTTTCCAGTTTTCGTTGATTACAAATAAAATCCCTATAGAGATTTTCATACAGGTCTTTGTGTGAACACAGGTTTTCATTCCAGCTGGGTAAATAGCAGAGGTATTCCCGTTCTCCAATTTTTTAATTTAAACGTCTCGTGCAAAATCTTTAGCCGATACTGAGTATTATTGCTGTTCTGGGCTTTCCGGATGTCTCAATGGGTAAAGAACCTACCTGCAATGAGGGAGACCCGGGAGATCTTCCCCGGTCGGGAAGATTCCCGGAGGAGGGCATGGCAACCCACTCCGGTATTCTTGCCTGGAAAATCCCACGGACAGAGGGGTACCGGGGCTACACAGTCCACGGGGTAGCAGAGTCGGACACGACTGAGCGACTAAGCACAGCACAGCAACACTGCCCATTCTAAAATAAGCATTTAAATTCACGAGAAACTGAAGGGTTTGTAAAGTGACCGTGAATGGATTTCTTTTTAATACTTAATGTGCCTGCCGGGAGCGGTACCGCGCAGAATTGAGTAGTTTGGCCGACATAGTATTTAGCTTGAAAATCTTAAAATATCTACCATCTGGCCCTTTACAGAAAACGTTTGATGACCCTGTCCTAGAGTGTGATCCATAGTTCAGGGAGTCCTTCTTTGAGGTGAATAATCAACATCACAACTATTATATAGAACTGGATTTTTCATTACGAAATATAATAACCTTGCTCTTGAAAAGGGCGGAAATGTATTTTCACTTGTTTCAATTACTGGGAAATACCTCGTTATTCATGCTATGTATAAAATCTGCAAGTCTTCACTTTCCCGCTGTCATTGAAAATAGAGCTGGATGTCAAGGAGAATGTGGATGTTTCCCTGAATCATTGCGTTTTCACACACTGCTGCAACACCTACTGCCACTGTTATCTTGTACTGAGAACCCGCATCTTTCCGAGCCCTGGGAAGGCTGGGAACAGGGACGCGCGCACATGGGTACGCATGCGCACGCCTCCAGGGCGACGTTGGCGCAGGAGTGCGCAGGCGCATCGGCCTCAGCGCGCCCTCGGAGGGGCGGGGCTTGCGTGGCGTCTCTCTCTCCGACCGCGGCTATAGCGGCGCCATCTTGGGCGTGAGTGCGGGTGGCTGGCTGGAGGTGTTTCGAAGCTAGTTCTTCCCGACCTCTGTTCCCTGGGTCGACACCGACGTGCATTTCGAGCTTTCGGCCGGCTCGGGAGGCACGCGCTGAGATGATGCTGAGAGGAAACTTGAAGCAAGTGCGCATTGAGAAGAACCCGGCGCGCCTTCGCGCTCTGGAGTCGGCGGCCGGAGAGGGGGACCCGGCGGCCCTGGCGCTCGCGCTGCCGGGGGAGCCGCCGGTTCCCGCCGCGCCCGCCGGAGAAGACCGGCCGGCTGACGAGGGCGGTTTCACCATTGACATCAAGAGCTTCCTCAAGCCGGGCGAGAAGACGTACACGCAGCGCTGCCGCCTCTTCGTGGGGAACCTGCCCACGGACATCACCGAAGACGACTTCAAGCGGTTGTTCGAACGCTATGGCGAGCCCAGCGAGGTCTTCATCAACCGCGACCGCGGCTTCGGCTTCATCCGCCTGGTGAGGGGCGGGCTGGGGCGCGGGCCTCCCGGGGCTCGGGCGCTGCTAGGTCCCTCATTTTCCCTCCGCTCACCTCGCCTCTCTGCTGTCCCCGGCTCACCTCGACCCCCCGTCACCTCTCCCTCACCTCGGACTCCTCCCCCTCCCCCCAAGCCGGGCGGCTGTCGCTTGGCTCGCGTGAGGGAACTTCCCACGAGGACTTACCGCTTTTTGTGTGTCTCCCTTACGCCCTGTGGTAGTAGAACAGCACGCGTTTTTCCGTTTCATCTAAACCTTAATAGGAATTAATGGCTGGCCTGTAATAACCACTAAGTAAAAGTTATCATTATCCTGAGTTATAAAGTAAATCTTTGGTTCAAGTACTTTAATAGGTTTTCTCTCCGTGAGTGGACAAGGCAAAAATCTTAATATGGAGAAAACTGATCTTAATTAAGTGTCACTAGTATAACTATGTGAGTGTTCAGTACTTGAAATGTGGTTATTGCGGCCGAGGAATTGAATTTTAAATTTTATTTGTTCTCAGTTTAAATAGCCACATGTGGTTTGTGGCTGCTACTGTTGGATAACACGGGTCCTCACTTTTCTTCAAAAAAGCTTTCTATAGGATTGTGAAATGGGGAGGTGAGAAGGGCTGCTATTGTCTGCTCTTTTGAGATATGCTTCTTCAGAGCCATCACCCTAAATATTTGTGTAAGAATGTTAAAAATTTTTCAGTTGGAAATTACAGTTTAGTTTGAGATTTGAGTTCCTGGATAACTTTACTGTTTAATCTGAACTCTGTGTTTAACAGGTGAATTTAAAAACTTTAAATAGTTGTGAGCTATTAGACATTTTTTTTCTGTTTAGGAAAATCATAGTGCATACTTGATCTGAATATAAGTACCTGATCTGAATATTGGTAATGGTGTGGGGTTTCCCAGGTGGCTTAGTGGTAAAGAATTCTGCAATGCAGGAGAGGCCGTTACCATCCCTGGGTTGGGGAGATCTCCTTGAGAAGGGAATGGCAACTCACTTCAGTATTCTTTTCTGAAAAATCCCATGGACAGAAGAGTCTAGTGGGCTACAGTCCATGGGGTCTCTCAAGAGTCAGACACAGCTTAGCAACTAAACAACACACTACAGCCAGCACAATGGCTGTAGTGTGTAGTGCTGGTGTAGTGGCTGTTGGAAAGTGGCAAGTGGAGCCAGTGGAGGTTGTTAGACCCAAGTTCAAGCAGTCTCTCTTGGGGTAGTAACTTCAGTTTTTTGTTTTCTGTATTCCTTTAAGAACCTCTAATTTCAACGTTTTATGAAGAGTGTGATTCAGAGATAGAGCTGGAAGGCTGTATTGATGAATTGTGGATTTTGTATAGGTTCAAATCAGATTTGTGTGTGATTTTGGACAAGTTACTTGAACCTTTATAAGCCTGTTTCCCTATGTGAAATGAGGATAGTAGCAAAACCCACTTCATGAGATTGTTGGTGAGGCTGATGAAGGATAAGGCAAAGACCTGTGTATGTGTATTAATATATGGGGGAGGAATAAATGACTGGCATGTAATAACCACTTAGTAAAAGTTATTGTCACTTCTGAGCTATGAAGTAAGGAAATCCTTGGTTCGTTTCAAGTACATAATTTTAATTGTCTTGATAGTTACTTCAGTACACATATAGAGCAGTAGTTCTCAAATGGAGTGGTTTTACTTCACAGAGGACATGTGGCAATGTCTGGAGACATTTTTGGTTGTTAAACAGTGGTGGTGGAGGGGTGGTTCTACTGGCATAAACATCCAACAGTGCACAGGACAGCCCCCACAGTAAGAATTATCTTGTCCATAATATGCTGAGGTTGGGAAACTCTGATGTACAACCATTTAAAACCAAAAGTATAAACTTTGAAGATGCACTATGGCATGAAATTCTTGATAGCATAAACATTTTATTATTTTTCCTAGAAAGTATTAAAAATTGTATTTGTTTCCAACAATAAAAAAGTACTTGATTTAACATAAAAATGAAAGTTTGTTTATCTTGAAAAATGACATGTCACACTTTGTCACTATATCTGACTGAATCTGAACAGAAGATGCTCTCTAGAAACACTTCATAGAGTCCTCACCAGGCTCGCGCTCTCGTGCCCTGCCCACAAACATACTATTATGACTAATTTCAGAGTTTAGAAATGAACATTGATACACTCAATATTCATACATTCAATACCGAGAGTCTACAATTAAATTTTGCTGTAATTTTTTCACGTATCTGTTCATCTCTGTCTCACTCCATCCATCAGTCCATGACTCAGCATGCTTATCATTAACTAGAGTCCAATTTTGTTTTTTAAGGTATTTGAAACCTACATATAATGAGATGCACAGATACTTAGTGTATAATCTTGTGATTTTAGATTAAGATACTGTCATCACCCCGTGAAATTTGCTCATGTTTCTTCTCATTCCTAGTTATATGTGTGACAGCAATTCTAATCCAAGACTCTGTTCCTAAAAGTTAGCTCTCAAGAGTTAAGTTACTGACATCTTGGCTGCAAAGGACGTAACCCTTGTTAGGTGTTTGTGAAATGTTTGCTGGTACTATTGCTGTTACAGAGTTAAAGAGTAATAAAATGGCCATTTTGAATATCTAAAGAGGTTAGGTTCATTTGTTTTTGTAAAATTAATTCTGTAGGTAGATTTTTGCATAAGTGAAGTAGTTTAAAGCTGTTGTGAACATTTCAGAGATTGAATAAAAAGCTGTTGTGATCTTAAGACTTTTTCATAAGAAAGTACAATTTGTACTTTTCTCACGAAATGCATATTAAGCCTCTTTCAGTTTTTTGCTGGAAGTTCTCACAACTGAAAAAGAACATACCTGTAGTAAGCTTACAAGTTTGCTGTATTAGATGCCTGCCTGTGTTTTGTAGAAACTTTTGAGTTCTTCAAGAAGGAAATTCTCTTACCTTGTAGTTTGGCAATGAACATATTCTCTAGTTTATAATAATAAGGATATGTGTACATGCTTTTCTGTTTAATGGAGAGACTTCTTACAGCCCATGAACGGGTATTTGCTTTTCTTAGTGTAGTGGGAGAAATGTGTAGACCATGAAAATGTTTTAGAAAAAGTAATTAATAACACCTGATGGCAGTTGTTTTTTTTTTTTTAACAAATAATGTAAAATAAATGGAAATGAAAAGGGATTTGTCTGGCATTGGAGAGGTGACAACAAACATGAAGTGTATAGAGAAACTATTTTCAATAATAGTTTCTAGTAATTGATACTTGGTCTTAAAAAGTATTTCTGTATTTCCTTTAATACATTTAGGAGACTTATGAAAGACACTGGTTGCATATTTAATAGCTGGTAATCTACACTCCATGGGTCATAAAAGAGTTGGATTTGACTTAGCGACTAAACAATAGCAGTCTGTTTATGAACAGATCATCTTTAAGTGATGATTTTTAACAGAATGTTGGGGTTGGAACTTTCTATTAAAATGTTTAAAACTACTTATCTTAAAAAAATTAATAAAATACGTGTGATACCATAACTGAAAGACACAGAAACAAAGTGGCCCTGTCAGCCATTTTGTAAAACTACCCAGCCCTCTTCAGAAACAAGCCACTATTAAAAATTTTTTTGTTAACTGTAATTTTTTAAAAAGTGATCTTTTTCTTCCTAAAAAGGAGTCCAGAACACTGGCTGAAATTGCAAAAGCAGAGCTGGATGGCACCATTTTGAAGAGCAGACCTCTCCGAATTCGTTTTGCTACACATGGAGCAGCCCTAACTGTTAAGAACCTTTCTCCAGTGGTTTCCAATGAGCTACTAGAGCAAGCATTTTCCCAGTTTGGTCCAGTAGAGAAAGCTGTTGTTGTGGTGGATGATCGTGGTAGAGCCACGGGAAAAGGTTTTGTGGAATTTGCAGCAAAACCTCCTGCACGAAAGGCTCTGGAAAGATGTGGTGATGGGGCGTTCTTGCTAACAACGTAAGTTTAAACGTCTTTCTTCTATAGAGTTACACATAGGCTTCTTTCTGTTCTGCCTCTTTTCTATGTAGTTCCTTCCCTGTATGTTGTCTTGGCATGTGGTAAATAGGTGTTGAGTAAGTATTCAGTGAATACAAATAAGGGTATTATTTGTGTACCTCCAGGAGTCAAGAATCAATACTTTACTCAAACTTCAGTGTATTAATCCATACGGAATCTCAGGAATGTTTTGTGTTACCGTTTTTATTCAGCCTATTGAATATGTATTAGGTGCAAAGCAAAACGTTACATTTAATGAATGAGGTTTTAATCAGTTTTGAAATATAATTTACATATGTTAAAATGCATCCAGTTTTGCATGTATAGTGCAGTGAAGTTTTAAAAAATGTATGTAGTCATTTACCCTCCACCACAATCAAGATAACATTTTCAGCATCCAACAAAAATTCTTATGTGTCCTTTTGCAGTTACTCCTCTTATCCCTGCCTAGACTGCTCTTGATCTTTCTGTTACTATAGTTTTGTTTTTTTCTTATATTTCATATAAATGAAGTTATATATTAATAGTATATATTCTTTTGTGTGTGATTTCTTTTGCTTAGCATAATGTTTATGAGATTTCATCCATATCACTATATTAGTATTTTGTTCCTTTTTATGGCCAAGTTACAACTGTGGTGACCTTTGGGTGGATGTTCAAGTGGCTTCCGAACTAAAAAAGAGCTATTATGAACATTTGTGTATAAAACTTCTTGTGAACAGTATACTTTCATGTAGCTTAGGTAATACTTAGGAGTAAATGTATGTTCAACTTCATGAGGAAATCCCAAGCTGTTTTCTAGATATGTGTATCATTTTACATTCCCGCTAGCAATGAATAAGAGAGTTCTAATGATCATGCCCCTCAGCAACACTTGAAAGTTTTAGATATTCTAGTGAGTGTAGTGGTGTCTCTTTGTGGTTTAAATATTGTTTTCTTAACAACTGATGATAAGTATCTTTTCATGTGCTTTTTGGATATGTGTCTTTTTGTGAAATGTCTGTTGATATTTTTGCCTTAAAAACAAAATTTATTTGGCTTCACCGCAGCTTAGTTGTGGCATGTGGGATCTAGTTCCCTGACCAGGGGTCAAACCCTGGCCCCCGTGCATTGGGAGTACAGAGTCATATCCACTGGACCACCAGAGAAGTTCCTTGCCTGTTTTTTAATTGGCTGGTTTGTCTTAATGTTTTTTTGACAATTCTGGGTCTAGGCCTGTATTAACACTATTTCATCCCCGTCTGTGGCTTGCTTTTTAATTTTTTAAAAAAGATAATTTATTTAATGGATTTATTTGGCTGCACCTGGTCTTGGTTGCGGCAAACAGAATCTGCCATCTTAACTGGGGCATGTAGAATGTTTAGTTGCCATATGGCAAGATTTTTAGTTGCGGCATGTCGGAGTGTCCAGGGATCGAACCCAGGTCCCCTGCATTGGGAGCGCAGAGTCTTAGCCACTGGAGCACCAGGAAGTCCTTTTAATTTTTTTTAATCGTGTTTTTCAAACCAGAAGTTGTTCTATTTTGTGAAGTCCAGTTTATCAATTTATTTTCTTTCTTGGTTTGTTCCTTGGAATTATTGTGTATGAAATCTTTGCCTTTCCTAAGGTAGCAAAGCTTTCTCATATTTTCTTGAGAAATTTTATAGCTTTTTGTTTAAACCTGTGATACGTTTTGAGTGTGAGGTGAGATAGCAGTTCATTACTTTAATGTTCTGGCACCATTAATTGAGAAGGTTATGATTTTGCCTTTGTTACCTTTTACCTTTATCAAATAACTGGAAAAAAATCTGCTCTCTTTCCTGTTTCGTTGATTGGTATGTCTATTATGCTGTTACTGTACTTCTTAATTACCTTACCCTAGACTTTGAAGTCAGATAGTAGCATCCAGCTTTATTCTTTTTTTTTTAATTGTTCTGGTTATTATCATTTCTTTGTATATCCTTACTGATTTTAAAATCAGCTTGTCAATTTAAAAAGTTCTGTTGGGCTTTTGGTTGAAATTGTTTTGAATCTACAGATCATTCTGGGGAACATTAACATCTTCACAGTATCAGCACTTTTCCAATCCATGAATGTGATGTGTTTGTCCATTTACTTAAAAATATTTTAAAGTAATTATAGTGGTCATTAAACCTGTTGCCATATTAACATGGCTTTCTTTTCAGTTTGCCCACAAGAAAGTTCTCAATGTGCATTCTTAGTCTTCAGACTGAATTTGTAAAAGTTCCTAAGTTGATTATTGAATGGATTTCTTTTAGCTCTGGCACTTAAGCTATTGATTGGAATCATTCAAATATTTAGGGTTTGGGGAATTGGATACAAAGACAGTGTAGAAAAATTGTTTTCTATCTCCAAGGAGCTTAGTTTGGTGACTTGTGAAGCATTTTTCAGTTTGTTTTTGACAGTTAAGCATTTGTGCTGAAGCTCTTGCAGAGCAGACATTTTACAGCTCTGCCAGCTTGTTCTCTCAGAGATTTTGGTCTTGTTCCCATTCCCTTTGCTTTAGAGAGATGCTCTCTTTCCCCGTCATCACAGATCTTGCTCTCACATTTCGGTAAGATGTTATCTCCTAAAGAAAGCTGACTGTTTTACGTTAAAATAGCCTAATGCTTTACTCTCCAACTTAACTTTTCTTCATAGCACTTAAGGTTGCATTCTCTACCTAGAATGTAAGCTCCCCTGAGGTAGGGACTTTGTCTCGTTTAACACTATAATCCTGACACTTGTATTCTGATATTTCCTGGATTCTTAGTAAGTTTGCAATAGAAAGAGTAAAGGAAAGCAAGTCCTAAAGCAGTAGGCAAAGCATGTAATTAGTATATGTTTTCTGCTGTAAGCTTTGATTAATTGCTGTTTGTTAAAGTCATAGTCGGTAACTGATAAATATTTAACTATTTCTTCTTGTTCAGTCACTTAAGTCGTGTCAGACTCTTTGTGACTCCGTGGACTGCAGCATGCCAGGCTTCCTTGTCCTTCACTAATTCCTAGAGTTTGCTCAGATTAACGTCCATTGAGTTGGTGATGCCATACAACCGTCTCATCCTCTGCCGCCCTCTTCTTTTGCTTTCAGTCTTTCCTAGCATCAGGGTCTTTTCCAGTGAGTCAGCCATTCACATCAGGTGGCCAAAGTATTTCTTAACAGGTAGCTTTTAGAATAATTCATAAATGACATGCAGATGTCATCACCTGGAACTTGAGCAGCTGCACAGGGATCTTGGAGGTCTGATGATGGCCAAGAACAAACTAAAAGAGCAGAAGTCCAGGAATGTATTCCATCTAACTAGCTAAAAAAGCTTTAAGGTTAAAAATAAAGTAAAACCTGTTACCACTAATCTTTAAGAATATAAACATTGTGAATGCCGAAAAAGTTAACCGTGAATAAAGCTTTTGTAGATAAACAAAAGGAACATACAGACTTCTCAAAAGGCCTTTGCTTTGAGCTGCTGCAGAAACAGTTTTCTCAGCCATGTCATGAGAATGTACCATTTAATGTTGATGAAGCTACAAGATTAGTGGTCCAGTTGTAATACATTGGTGATGCATCAGATTCCCCCCAAAGACCAATCAATTAAATGTTTTATATAAAAAATAATTTATATACAGTTTTGAGGGCTTCCCTGGTTGGTGGCTCAGATGGTAAAGAATCCACCTGCAATGCAAGAGGATTCAATCCCTGGATTGGGAAAATCTCCTGGAGAAGGAAATGGTGATCCGCTTCAGTATTCTTCTTTTTATTATTTTTGTTTTTAAAAAAATTTTTTAGATTTCATGGCTGCAGTCACTGTCTGCAATGATTTTAAGTGAAAGTGAAGTCTCTCAGTCATGTCCGGCTCTTTGCGACCCTATGGACTGTAGCTCACCAGGCTCCTCTGTCCATGGGATTTTCCAGGCAAGAAAACGAGTGGGTTGCCATTTCCTTCTCCTGGTTCAGTATTCTTGCCTGGAGAATTCCATGGACAGAGGAGCCTGGCTGGCTACAGTCCCTGGGATCACAAAGAGTCGGACATTACTGAGTGACTAACACTTAACACACAACACTTAGAGGGAATGGGCAAGGTATTGAACATTTTATCTGTCTTATTTCATAATCACGATCTCTTGGATTTCTGGAGAACTGGTTATTATTTGTCCCATTTTTCAGATAATAAAATTGACTCAGAGATGTTAAGTAACTTGTTAAGATTTCACAGCTAATAAATGGTGGAGTTCAGTCTGATGCCACATTCCCTGCTTCTTAAAGTATGCCACAGGTGGAGTGGTTTCTACTTTCTGTAGATTTTCCTTGCTTAGGTCTTTTGTTGTTAAAGCTTCTCATGGAGCTCCAGATGTCCTCCCTGCTGTTTGAATACTTGATCTTAGCTGAAGTGTTGATTTATAGAGAGGGTTTTCCTGACTGCCTTATCTAAAGTGGCTCCTCTTATTCCTTCTGACAGTGTGATTTTTTCTTGGCTCTAAAATGATCCTTTTATTTTCTCATTTAAGGGCGGGGGCAATTTTTAGAAGACTTGCAGGGATTGTTTTGTTTATCCTTGGATCCCTAGCTCCAACTAGTCTTGGAACCTGTTAGGTGATCAGATTTATTGACTAACTGAATCTCAGATATCTTAGTTAATACAAGTGATTTATAAATGTGATATTACAGGGATTTTGTTTCTGAATGTAGACATCTTTTATAATCAAGATTTCTCTTGAAAATATCTTTAAATTGTCATAAAATGTTGTATACTATACATGGCTTTAGATAAACAGCTTTGTATACAGTATGTATAATGCTTAACACATAGTTGAAAAAGTATGTATAAGTTATATATCTATGCTGTTTTGAAATTACTAACGAGGCAGAAAAATGATAAAAAGGGAAAATTAAAAATTTATGATTATAATGGTATGCCCACATCTTTAAACTTTAGAATCATATCTAGAGCAGCAGAAGTGCTGATGCTTAGAACTCACATAAATTGAGGAGGCATAATGATAATGAAAAGTGCTCACTTTTTGAATTTTTCTTTCACTTTTTTGTTGTTTTAAAGATCATTGCAGGTTAACTTAAATGAAGATGTAGTGGTCTGTTCTTACTGTTTTCCGAATTATACCCTAACAATGCTGTGGGAGTTGTTTCCTTAGAAACAGGAAAATGTGTCTTTTAATTTCAATTTAGAGAAAGATATTTTCCCTTTAAAGAATCCTTTAATGTTAGTGTAAATGTTACCTTTATCTTCACTAATTGTTAGCATTTTGCCATAGCTTTTTCACTATGGGAAATACATACTTTTTTTTTTTCTTTTTTATTTGCCAATTCAGTTGAGTTGGCTGCAGAGTACAGTACTGAATTACAGTACTTGGCATGTATATCCTTTGAATATTCTCTTGCAGAGCTGCAGTGTAATTGTCACACTGAGGAAACAACGCTTACCCAATATTTTTATTTAATATTGAATGTCAGAATTTAATCCTAATTGAATATTAAAATTTTTTCCGTTGCCTATCAATGTATTTTATACTTAAAAAAAAAAGTTATCTATTTATTTATTTGGCTGCACCAGGTCTTAGTTGTGGCATGTGGGATTTAGTTTCCTGAACAGGGATTGAACCCCGGGACCCTGCATTGTGAATGCTGAGTATTAGCCACTGGACCACCAGAGAAGTCCTGGGTCTTACTTGGTTACATAAAAATTACTATATTTAAAATTTTTCACACTTGAACATTTATCAGTTTTACAGTCAAAGTAATGATTAACTTAGGGGCAACGTGAGAAGGAAAAGGTATCAACAATTCCAGATTTAACACATGGTTGTCAGTCTTTTTTTGTATATAATATTTACCTATGTTTGTAGAAGGAGTAAATTAAGTAATTACATGTATAAACAAAATTTTTAAAAATTACTTATTTGGCTCTGCTGGGTCTTTGTTGCTGCATGGGCTTTTCTCTAGTGGTGATGCACTTTGGGCTTCAGTAGTTGCAGCTCCCTGGCTCTAGAACAGGCTCAGTAGTTGTGGTGCATTGGCTCAGTTGCTCCAGGGCCTGTAGGGTCTTCCTGGATCAGGGCTCGAACCTGTGTCTCCTGCATTGGCAGGCAGATTCTTTACTTACTGAGCCACCAGGAAAGTCCTGTAGACAAAATTTAAGTTAGATTTTCCTTCTTTCTTTATTTTGCCACATTGCCCAAGTCTTGTGGGGTGTGGAATCTTGGTTCTCTGATCAGAGATTGAACCTAGGTGCTCAGTAGTGAGAACTTTGAGTCCTTACGTTAAGTTTAAAACTTAAATAAACAAGGTGGGTTGGACACAAGAGTGGTGCATACAATGAAGCCATAAATGTTCACATTTTAGCACGTATCCCAATAAAACAAGACACAGTCCCTTAAAGATGTCCCTTGTGTGCAACATGCATGGTCTTAATATGATGAATGGTTGTGGGTGATTCTTACTTACTCATATATCTCTTGAGAAATGGAATAGTGGAAGCAAGATGTAAATATATAACATTTGTATGTGTTTGTCAAGTTCTCTGCCAGAGAACTTGTAGGAAAGTATCTAGTGGCCACATTTATGTTGAAATTGAATTTTTTTTCTTGGCCAAGCCTTGGAGTATCTAGGATCTTAGTTCCCTAACCAGGGGTTGAACCCTTCCCCCAGTGTGTTGGGAGCACAGAGTCTTAACCACTGGACCTCCAGGGAAGTCCCTGAAGTTGGAATTGTATAATTATAACACTTACTCAGGTGTACAATTACAGTTACTCAGGTGTAGTTCTTACCTGGCTCTATTACTCTTTGAATGTTTGTGGTCCTGCCTCAGCTTCCAGGGAGTAAGTGGTTCATATGATGTGTCTTCCTTTTGTCCTTGGGCCCTTTTGGGTCCTCTTAGAAGTACCACATCCTCCTGTGGGCTGGGTGGGTTCAGGAGTTCTCAGCTGCTTTCTCAAACTTCATTGAGTCGTGTGAACTCTCTGAGGGTCTATTTACTCATTCTTTATTACATTTCTGTTTTTATGTATTGGACATGAGGTCTCAGACTGGAGAATGAGGCCTGTAAGTTCTTTTTCTTTTGGGTTTCCACTCACTTTACCTGAGGTTTCTAATTGCATTGTTTTTATTTACTCTAAGGTATTCCACACATGCTTGTGATTCTTTTTTTCTCTCAAATGTCTCACTAGCTCAGGAATAACTTTTTATGTGACCATTTTATAGCTTTACTTTCCATATAGAGAAGGATTTAGTCTCTGTTAATCTCTGGGTCTTTATTTATAAAGGGAAATATTTTGAACCCTGAAAGCTCCTTCACCTCTCTAGCTCCTCTGTTAACACCTCAGAAGTTAGCCATGATTTTTTTTCTCTTTAAAGCATCTATGTTCATTTTTCAGACTTGCTTTCATGCTGAGAGACTGATAGCAAGGAAACTTTAGTATTAGTATGTCATCTCCTCCACTTACTTCTCTTGTCTTTCCTCAGTGAGCCTTCCCTTCCTTAGGAAAACAATACAGAAGGAGGGTTTCCAGGTCAACTCTTTCATCATCTACTCTTGTCCCCACACCCCATTTCTTCCTTGATTGTGTTGCTTTTGGCTGTCCCTCTACACCCCCTTGGACTTCTCTGGTGGTTCAGATGGTAAAGCGTCTCCCTATAATGTGGGAGACCTGGGTTCGATCCCGGGGTCGGGAAGATCCCCTGGAGAAGGAAATGGCAACCCACTCCAGTACTCTTGCCTGGAGAATCCCATGAATGGAGGAGCCTGGTGGGCTAAAGTCCATGGGGTCGCAAAGAGTCAGACACTACTGAGCAACTTCACTTCACTTCTACACCCCCTTCCCTTTTGCTTGACTGACATCTTTTAGGCTGATATATTTTAGGTTTTAGAAAGACTTTTCCTTTTGAGACTAGTTGGGCAGTGGAAGGTTAGGAGCTGGGTGAAGTTGGGAGTTTGAGGCCATGGAGGGGATGGGGGTCCGGGTATGTGTGTGGATGAGACACACAGGCGAGTTGGATACTTGCTCCTCTGCGTTGCTCTTTGTAGAAGTTAACTGCAGTGGTCAGGCAGGTCTATGTTGATGTTTTTTTCTGTGGTCTCGAATAGACTCCATGCTCTAAAAATAAGCACTCATCTTTGACTTAGATGTTCACCTGTGTTGGTGCGCCAGTGTTTATTGACTGATTTTATGTGTATGTGTGATATTTTCTGAGACTTTTTTTCTCAGATAAATTTTCCAAGTTTGTATTTTGGAATTATTATAAAAGATTTCTAGGAAGATTTTAGTTCTAGGTACTGTTTTAATTCTTACTAATGCTTTTTACCTATCCAGGACCCCTCGTCCGGTCATTGTGGAGCCCATGGAACAGTTTGATGATGAAGATGGTTTGCCAGAGAAACTAATGCAGAAAACTCAGCAGTATCATAAGTAAGATCTTAATAAGATAAATTCTGATAAATTTAGAATGTGCTTTCAGGGGTATTTATTACTTTACATTTGTTATTGAATATTGTTGGATTATAAGGTGTTCTACTTAGTCTTGTTAGCTAGTAACAATTGTTAGCCAGTAACAATCTGGTCAATAGAGTGGGCTGGTTTACATGGAATGCTAGTTTTCTTGTGTATCTTGGTAAAAGGTTAACTTGACTTCAAAAAGTTCAACTTTTATAACTGGGGCATGGTTGGGTTCCATAAGAGTATACTGTCTGTAGTACCTATGCCAGAGAAACAGTGAATTTTAGATACAAAAGTTTCTGTATTGACTATGCTACAGGTGTATTATGAATTAAGAGGAGACTTTGGCAAGAGTAGAAAGATGGTTCTAGTTAAATAACTTGGGAAAGGGTAAGAATTATTCTTCAAAATTGTGTGTTTGTATGCATGCTCTGTCAGTCGTGTTCTACTCTTTGCAACCTCATGAACTACAGACAGTCAGGCTCCTCTGTTTGTGGGATTTTTCCAGGCAGGAATACTGGAGTGGGTTGCCATTTCCTTCTTCAAAGAATTCTTAAAGATGAAAAAGAAAAATAACCTTTTAACAAGTACTTTTCATTCAGTGTGGTTCAGATATTTTTATGTAAGCTGACTGTGTGAATACATTGTGTTGTTCTTAACTACTCAGTTGTTTATTATAGTAAGACTGTAGTGAACTTCCCTGGTGATCCCATTAGTTAAGACTGTGCTTCCAAAGCAAGGAGCACTGGTTTGATCCCTGTCAGAGAACTAAGATCTCACATGCTGTGTGGTGTGACTGAAAAACAAAAAACACTGTAATATTTGCATGCATGAATCTAAATATTGGAACGCCTTTGTGCCAGGCACTGTCCTAGATGCTGCCAGTGCAACTTAGAACTGTTTTTGCCCTCATGGTGCTTACATTTCTAGTGGCAGGGCTACACAATAAATACTGAACCAAAGATTAATGTTTTAATAAATATACTAAGTAGTGAGAAATACCATTTAAAACCACTAAAGTGAGGTATGATGCTAAGGTCAAAGAGTATGCATATTTAATGGTGATTAATTCTGGTAGATGGTTCTCCCAAAATATTATACCGATTTATACTCATTGGTGTATGCATAAAAGTATTTCTCTTCATCCTGACCAAAAAATGGTTATGATTATAAGATTTGATAGTTTGTGTTCAAAATAACATTTTACACATGTTTTAATAGCACTCTTTGATATTTTAGTGTAGACTGGTTTTCCCCTTGTAGTTGATTTAAATGACAAATGTGGGTGCTTTTTTATTGATTGATTTGGCTTTTGTTGTGGCACACAGACTCTGTAGTTGTGACTTGAGGGCTTTAGTAACTTCACGACATTTGGGATCTTAGTTTCCCGACCAGAGATTGAACCCACGTCCCCTGCATTGCAGGACAGATTCTTAAATACTGGATCGCCAGGGAAGTCCCTGGGTGCTTATTTTTAACTGGTGTTGGAGATGTATCAATGAACAGAATAAACCAGAAATTCTTGCTATATGGAGGAATGGGTAGCCTATCCCTTCTGCAGCAGATCTTCCCAACCCAGGAATTGAGCCAAGGTCTCTGGCATTGCAGGCAGATTCTTCACCAACTGAGCTATCACGGAAGCCCTTGGGAAGCAGGGGGTAAACAATAAAATAAAGGTGGCAGAAAGACAGGGAGAAGTGGGTGTAGGGGAGCAGAAGAATATGCCTCTTTTTATACAGATGGTTAAGGAAGCTTTTGTGAGGGTAGTATTTGATTCACAACTTGAAAGCGGGGGTGGGGGGAAGGGGCTGGTGGGGGAGGGCACCGGATGGGATAGGGATCTCAGTCAGCTGAAGGGTACGGCTCTGCAGGCTTTGGGGGAGGACTGACATGGTGCAGGTGCAGTGAGGAGGCCAGGTGAACTGGACCAGGGTGAGTATGGGGAACCTTGTGGCGATCAGGGGAGTTAGGACGTAGTGGGAGGAGTGCAGACTATGGGGCTTGTGGGCTATTGAACTAGCTTTGGCTTCTGTGATTCATGTGAAAGGAAGAAGCAGGATAGTGATTTAATTTTAAATTTAAAGCAGCTTTGTAGCTGCTCTGTTTAGATTATAAAGAGCCACTGGTGGGATTGGGGAGGTAAGTTTAGGATCCTGCTGACAGGAAGTGGTTACAGTGGTGATGACCAGAAGTGGTCAGATTCTGAATGTGGTTTGAAAATAGATTGGATTTTGCTGATGGATATGGAGATGTGGGAGAAAGAGAGTTAAAAGAGTGATGATGAGGTTTTTGGCCCAAATAACTGGGAAGTAGGGACTTGCTAGTGACTGACATGGAGAACCTGGAGGAGTAGATTTGGGGGAGGAGGATCAGGAACCTTGTTTTGGGATCTGTTGTCAAGGTAGTTGGATTTGTGTCTGGAATTCAGATGTGCTGTTTGGGCTCAAGTTACCAATGTGATGGAAAAGAATGTCAAACTCCTGAATGCTCATTTGACAGAAGTTGGAAAGGTCAAAAGGAATCAACAGAGACTGAGTGGGAGCAGTCCCTGAAGTGGGAGGGACATCCAGCAGAATGCGTCCTAGAAGCAAGGGATTGGTAGTAATCAGTTGTAACTCAACCATGTAAATTTCTCTTAAATGCTGTTTCTCAAATGGCTTACATTTAATTTCCTATTCATTTGACTTCTGGTTATAGCTTATTTACAGATTCTAAGTAGAACATCCTTTTGCATTCAGGAATTAGAGAACTGGAATTATAAGGGTGTTACAAGAAGTAGAATTTATAGATTGTACTTGTTTTATTGAAAAAAAAACCCAAACCAAACTTGTTTATTTAACTGAATTATTCCAGCAAACATTACATGATCTCATAGTATTTTAAACTTTACTGCTAAAGAGTTATGCTCTGAAGGGAATATTCATGAAACTTAAGAGTCAAGATTCAACTTCAGCTCTGGTGCCCCAAATCCATATTGTTTCAATAGTGTTTCTTTTGGGAGAAAATGAAGTTTTTATATTTATTACTGTAGTCAACACCTGACTTAGGAACTGCTAATAAACAGTTCTTTCAGAAAAATTAGTGGGTGGTGGATCTCTATTCCTTTCCCTTTTCCAGTCAGTGCTTTAAAAAGAAAAAAGATCCAAGTCTGTTTTTAGGCCTAGAATCCCTTGATCATGGTTAACTTTGATTTTATCTACCCCCTGAATATCTTTGAAGCTGTTTCTTGTCACTACGTTTTCCTTCTGTGAAAACCTCCTCCTTTATCTCCCAACTTTGTCCCATCCACCATCTTCCCTTCCCCATCCCCAAATAAAATTTATGATTACAAGGCATCAGTAGTTTTATTGGTGGGTGAGAATTGTGTTCTTATAAAAGTACTTTTGAATAATTGAAATTCTTTGAATGTTGGGTACATTCATAGGTCTTCATTTAAGAGATTTTTTCCCCCGTCATATATTCATTCATTTAAGAAATAAATACTAAATGTGTACAATGTGCTAGGTATGTGCTAGGTACTTAGGTATAGTGGTTTACAGGAATTTCATGTGCTCATTGAGTTTATAGTCTAGCAAGGCAAACAAGTATAATACAAATTGAAGTAAATTAGGCCTGTATTATTTGGTGTAGCCAATTAACCTGGCATATAACACTCAACAAACTGTTTCTGCTTTATCACTGTCCCTAAAAGTTATTACTTTTAGAAAAATCTGACTTCAGACCATTAACTTAGGGGACATTTGCTTCATATGTTACAGACTGCCTTATATAAAATTGTTGATTGAAAACCAGAAAGGCCTTATTGCAGGTGGTAATTTGGGGAGTGCAGGTTGTAGTATCTGGTTGTCTTGGTTTGAATCCTGGTTCTATTGCTTATTAATTAGTTGGGCATCTTTGGGCAGTTTCTTAAACTTAGGCTTGTTAAAGTGCTTGACAACATTGCTGTGAAGTATTTCTTGGAAGTTACTTGTCAGACAGTGCCATGAACACTATATGAGCTTAGTTAATGGTAATGCTTGTAGTTCTTATGTGTTGTTTTAGTTTTTAAACATATGTTTCTGTATGTCTTTTCATGTAAACTTAGGGAAAGAGAACAACCACCACGTTTTGCTCAGCCTGGGACATTTGAATTTGAGTATGCATCTCGATGGAAGGCTCTGGATGAAATGGAGAAGCAGCAGCGTGAGCAGGTTGACAGAAACATCCGAGAAGCCAAAGAGAAACTGGAGGCGGAGATGGAAGCCGCCCGGCATGAGCACCAGCTGATGCTCATGCGGCAAGGTACGTTTCTCATTGATAACCGTTACTATTGAAGTAGCTAGTTAAGAGTTTCAAGACAGTTCAAACTCAAAATACTAGAAACAAAATTTTTGCTCTTCTGAGAGAACTTCCTTATGAAAAAATAAATTATTAAAAAAGCTGACTATTTAAGATTCTTACTACGTGTCAAAAGATTACAGATGGATGTTCCTTGGCGGAGATGAAAAAGATTCAGGTTTGCTGATGGATATGGGAATTTAGGAAGACTAAATTCTTAGTATTTGGCAAGAACACTTTAAACACTTGAGACAGAGCTAACTGAATTTTTTTGTGTGTGATTTTTTGTTGTTAACTGACTTTTTAAGAGCCCTCATAACAGGTGTTACGCATAACATACATTTATTAATATTTACTGGTCAGATACTTAATGTGACAAGCTGCTTAAGTATATATCAGAAACTTCCTTTTTCCCAGCCTTGTTTCTAGGTTTCTTATTATGCCTGCTTATATTCTCTTTCCTCTTTGTTCTTTTCTGTTAATTCTCCATGTAATTTTTTCTGATTCTTCCTATCACTTTTCCATTTTCCATAATTTTTATTTTTTTTTTCCTTAAAATTTTTTTTTTGGCTGTGCTGTGCAGTTTGCAGGATCTTAGCTTCCTGACCAGGGATTGAACCTGTGCTCATGGAATAGAAGTGTGCAGTCCTAACCACTGAACCACCAGGGAATTGCCCAGAATTTTGCGTTTCTTTAAAGCGTCTAATTGCTTTCTATTTTGCTTTTAAATTTTTTGCCTTTTTTTTTTAAATTTAATGTTTCATTAAACCTTTATCTCCCCTGGAGGAGGAAATGGCAACCTACACCAGTATGCTTGCCTGGGAAATCCCATGGACAGAGGAGCCTGGTGGGCTATAGTCCACGGGATCACAAAAGAGCTGGACACGACTTAATGACTGCAACAATAACAACAGAACCTTTATCTACCTTCTCTTGGCTGCCCGTCAGAGATGAAGGTGCTACAGATAGCTGCCTGGTTTCTATGGCAACCTTCTTTCTTTTTTATATATATAAATTGTTTTTATTCTTTATGAATTTTACTGACTCAACTAGTCTTTTTTTTTCTGTACAGCATTTCGGATCTTAGTTCCCTGACCAGGGATTGAACCTGTGCACCCTGCGTTGAGAGCACAGAGTCTCAACCACTGGACCACCAGGGAAGTTGGCAGAGGCTTTCTTATTGGACTTTATGTCATCTAATCTTGCCTTCCTCTAAACTAGTATTTGTACTAGAGCCAGTATTTTCTTTTATTTATGTATTTATTTTAATTGGAGGCTAATTACTTTACAGTATTGTAGTGGTTTTTGCCATACATTGACATGAATCAGCCATTTGCTCAGCATTCATCTGCAAATCTTTATATGGTAGATTCTCATTTTCTTTAGTATAAAATCCATGTTAGCTTTTTTTAGCCTGTTCATTACATGTTTTGGAGAAGGAAATGGCAACCCACTCCAGTATTCTGGTCTGGAGAATTCCATGGACCCCATTCCATGGGGTCGCAAAGAGTTGGACATGACTGAGTGACCAACACAATTAGTACATGTTTTTGAAGCAGTTTCAGTCAAGTCACTGAATAACTGCTTGTGCCAAGTAAGTTAAAATCCAGCTCAGCAAACGACAGAAACTAGTCAGATATTTTTGGTTTCTTTGGTACCCTAAACCTAATGTTTCTGTAAAGTCACTCTTTTTCTAATAAAATTTAACTCATTCATACAATATACTAGTATGTTTAAAGATATACGGTAAGTCCTCTCAATAGGAATCTTCAAGTTGCAAGCTTCCAAAGATGTGTGTTCCATCAGCATCAAGCGTGAGTGAAATTGCAGCTTGCCCTGTTTCCTATTGCTGATGACTCCTCAGCTCTACCATCTCCCATCTTCTCTCCCTCCTCCAGTCAGTAACTCTTCTTGCCTGTTATTTTTAATATTCGTTATTTTATTTATATTTATAATCTTTTACAAAAATACTTCCTTTTGGTTGTGTTGTGTCTTGCTGCATGTAGGCTTTCTCTAGTGTCGGTGAGCAGGGGCTGCTCTTTGTTCTGGTGTGTGGGCTTCTCATTGTGTTGGCTTCTCTAGTTGTGCATCATGGGCTCCAGGGCACACAGGCTTTAGTAGTTGTGGCTCACAGGCGCTCATTAGTTGTGGCTAGTGGGTTCTAGGCTGAGAAGTTGTGGTGCAAGCGCTTAGTTGCTCCATGGCATGTGGTATCTTCTTGGAGTGGGGTTTGAACAGCTGTGTCCACTGCATTGGCAGGTGGATTCTTTACCACTGGACAACCAGGGAAGCCTCCTGGATTATTATTATTATTTTTTTTTTTAAGAAAAATTCCTGTGTTATTTACTGGATTAAAGGATAAAAAACACCTCAGATTACATATTTTTTGGGTAATACTTTCGTCCAGAAGTACATTATCATGGCAGTATACAAATATATTTAACTTCTTGTGAAATTTCAGAAACTTTGGGTATTAGCAACTTAAAAGGAATTAATTGGAAGATACAAAATGTTGTTTTAAGTTGATCGTGCTCCTGCTTCGTATTAGATAGTCTGCTTATCAGATAATTTGATTGTCAGATCCTTTGAGCTAATTTTTGTACCCTGTTGTGATGAGGAAGCATGATCTGAGAGGGCAAAGCAGCTTTCTTAACAGGTGATCCAGTTTTCAGGAAATATTCATGCTCTTTTCTTAACTCCTTTTCATAGAAGAAAATATAGTACATATTTTTACATTTATTGCTATATATGTTGCTGTTTTAAGAGCAGCAAACCTAGAAAACCAGTAATAAAATTGTTACAGGATACACTGTATTGACTTTCTTAGTTAATGGTAGTAAGATATTTCCCATGTTTTGTCTTATTGAAGCATTTCCCCTTAGGAATATAAATAGACTGTATATTTTTAGTCTTTACCAGTCTAACCAGCTATAGAAATTATATGACAATTATGGGCTCTCAATGTTGGTTGGACAATGAAGTCATCTAGGGAGCTTCAAAAAAGAAAAAACTCGTAGCTGGTTCACATCCCAGGAGATTTTGGTTTAATTAATCTGTGGTTAAAAGGCACTTGAGCAGTTCTAATGAGCTAGTAAGGTTGACAGTTAATGGTAAAAATGTTTGAAGATCATTGTTGTCATGTTTTTTAGATAGCTAAATGTTTTTTTCAACTAGCATGTTATCTGAATCACCTGGTTCCTGGTGCATATACCAAAGCAGACTTTCCTTGAGCAGAGTCCCCCAATTTTTTTTTTAAATTTTTGTTTTTTTAGTTTCTCAGTTGAGACTGAACATCCAGGTCTGGGATGTGGCATTTTGGGAGGAGCTTTGGAATACTGAGATATCATGCCTGGATGACTAGAGCCTTATAATCTGTCTGGATCTTTTTTTGTGCACATAATTAATTCATAATTCAATCTTTTTTAACCTTCAGGGAGGATAATATTACCTTTTTATAATTATGATGCCTATGTTGTTATAGTTAAGATGTTAGAGTTATTTGCCTGTGGGATTTTAACTTGAACCGTTAGTATTATAAGAATTCTGAATATAGTATTTTATTAAGAAATGTTTAAGATAATTTATGTTCATTTTAGAAATTTGAGATAACATGGTTATAGAAAAAAGAAAGCCAATAATTGTTATATGGAGTACTTATATATATTTTAAAATATTTTTATTAGTGCATGCATGCATGTATAATTTGGTAGGATAGTACAAAGATATTTTAACACTTGGGAAGTTTATCCACTGCTTCTCAAATGGGCATCTTTCATTGCGTTGCTTCACTCTGAAAGCCTTGTTCTTGATATGTGACATGGGTTGGTGACAGTGGGAATGCTCGTCCTGTTTAAAGTGGGCTTGTTCACATCAGTGTTCAGCCCTTTTTCCCCTTTCAGGAACTGTCCCCTCTTTTTTTCATGTGATGCTGATTTGATGCAGGAGGAAACGTGCTGATAGTGTTGAGAGGGATGTTTTGGGGTTTTATGCTGTGTCCTATCCCATTTTTCCTACTGTTTCTGGTCTGATGCTAAATGTGCCCTCTGCTGATGTTTCCCAAGGCATCATTTTGGGCTTCAAGCTTGCTGCTGAAAAAAATTGTAATTTGCTCAAAACTGTATAAATGAAAATGTAGCTATTGTTCATTCTATTTTTAGTATGTTCCAGACCCTGTGTTAAAGCAGTTACTACCTATTTTAATTTTTTAGCATAAGGGTAGATTTTATTTTCTTCATATACCTGAAGAAATAGGCCCAGAAATGATATCTGGTTCATTACACAGCTTATAATCTTTCATTGTAGAATGATGCAATAAGACTTTAAAAAGAGAAGCTAGGTGCATGAGTATAAATAAGTTACTACATATATTGCCAGTCGTGGAGAACCTGTATGCTTATAGATGTAAAAATACAGAAGAAGAAGCTAAAAATATTAATCTGTAGTCAATATTTTGTAGATTTAATGAGGCGTCAAGAGGAACTCAGACGTTTGGAAGAACTCAGAAACCAAGAGCTACAAAAACGAAAGCAAATACAGCTGAGGTAAAGAACATCATTATAATGTATATGTGAATATATGTAGCTTTTATTGCATATGTTATTAATAAAACTCCAGTGTCTGTTATTGACAAGTTGTATTTAATATTAATAACAGAATTGTCCATTTTTTACTACAGTTACGGGATTACTAACAATCTCCCATAATTCATTATTCTATTAATATGATTCTAGCCAGTTGTGGACACTTCACAGACACTGTGAACTTAGAGGGCTAGGCATTATTTCATATAATTTACTGTAAAAATGGACTGTGATTTACTGAACTATTTTTCTATAGATGCATATATTTTGCATTCTTAGTTTTGATTTTTCCATGTGTTTAAGACCTGTCTGAATGCCATTATGCATTTTTGTTCTTCTGATAATTTATTTAAAAAAGATATCTGGCGGTGGAATTCACGGTAAAAATGGTATGAGCATCAGAGATCTCAGTGCATGATAGACAACTGTGACAGGCAACTTAAAATCTTTTAGGTTAAGAAAGGAAGTTTAAGGCAGTAGTTGATCCAGATGTGGAAAGAAAAAGTAACAATTTTTCTTGCATCTGCAAGATTTAATTGTAAAATATAAGATAAATATTACTCTTACATGTTTCAACAGTCTTAATTAGGAATTGTAAGCACGGCTATGATAGATTAAAGCAAACTTAAAATTTTGTTTTGAAAGTGCTGTTAAAGTACTGAGTGCTGTGATGGGAAGTAAGGTGATCATGGGAAATAAAAGAAAGTGAAAAACTGTTAATGAGTTTGAAGTGTCCTCAGGGTCTGGAGGTAGATAGTAGTTCATATAGTATATTTTTTCCAACTTTGTACCTGATGATATCAATGTATGTGTGTTTCTGTATTAGGACTACTCTGATTTTACTCTAACCTACTTACTCTCAATTTATAGTACTTGGCAGGCAGCATCAGCATCTTAGCCTCAGTACTGTTGAGTCATAAGCTGACTCACCTGTGTTGTGATAAACCCTCCAGGTGACTCAGGCATTCTAAAGTTAGGAAACCACTGTTGTAAAAGAAACTCCCCAATTAACTCCTTTCCCGAGGGGCAGTTTTCAATGTCTTTCTTTTTTTTTTAAACAGTTTTTATTTATTTATTGATTGATTGCTACACTGGGGTCTTTGTTGCTGCCTTTGGGCTTTCTCAAGTTGCAGAGAGAAGAGGCTAGTTTCTAGTTGCGGTGCACGTTTTTCTCGTTGTTGTGCCTTTTCTTGTTGTGGGGCACAGGCTCTAGCGTGCGGGCTCAGTAGTTGTGGCACGTGGGCTCAGTTGCTCTGTGGCATGTGGAATCATTCCAAACCAGGGATTGAACCCGTGTGCCCTGCATTGGCAAGCAGATTCTTTACCACTAGGGATGTCCTCAGTTTCTTTCTTACTGCTTTTTACTGTTTTATGTAATTGTGTTTAAGTCTCTACTTGTCCAAATAAAAGGAAACCTCCTCTCTTCTAAAATAAACCTTTCTGAATCTAGCTTTCTCCTTTTACATTTATCCTTTACAGCTAGGCTTTTAAAATTAGTGCCCTATACTTATGCTGAAATAATAAGTAATTAAAAGTAAGCAGTGTGGGATGCAAACTATCATGTATAGAATAAACAAACAATAGGGTCCTACTGAATAGTGCAGGGAACTATATTCAGTATCCTGTGACAAACCATAATGAAAAAATATATAGAAGATATAGGTTTGCAATTCTGAAACTACTTTTTTCCCTTTTTGATCAAGACTTTATTGAAAATAATGTATATACTTTCTTAAATGAATAAATTAGGTAAATATGACCTGAGCTTTCTCATTGTTGGAGAAAGAAAGAAGGCAGAAAGGCTAAAATGAAAATGAATTCTGTCATGTTCAGTGGGGATCAGTATCAGTGTGAACTGAGTGCCGTTTTGTCTAGGGATACAAAAATACAGATGTGTGTATATATGTGGGTTCATATGTGTATATATATTTCCTAGCTCTGTCTACTCAGAAGCAGTGATGCCTTGGGAATAATGCCCAAATTTTTGTTTCTGAATACCATTCTCCAATAAAAGGAAACAGGGCTTTTTGGAAAAGTGGCTGATTCCAGTATTAAAAAGTCTAAGTTGACTGATGTTGTGCCAGAGTGAAGGGAAGTCCTTGAACTAAGCTCAGGCCTGTTGAAAGAACACAGGAGCTAAACTGAAGACGCTCCTAAAGGCCAAAGTTGGAACAATTTCAACAACAAAATAAGAAATGATAGGTTTTACATTTGTCAAATGATATTTACTGAGGTCAAATACCCATGAGTCTGTGCTGATAAAAGTAATTTAACAAATAAGTAAATAAATGGAGGAGAATGGACAGCTCTTCCTTAGTTGTTAGAAGTAGAATCCAAATAACAAATGGGAAAGGAACCTGAGAGAAAATTACCAAGGAATGAATACTGCAGTAATACAGGCATACTAAAGAGTTAGTATGGGTTTGGTTCCAGGCTACCACAATCAAGAGAATACCTCAATAAAGAGTCACCTTTATATTATACTGTAGTCTTTTAAGTGTGCAGTAGCATGATATCTTAAATATTATTATATTTTCAATATATTTCAATATTTTGAGATAATATTTTCAATAATATTAATATTTTATGGGTTTCCCTCTTGATCATATTACAACTAATTATTATTTAATAGTAATCCTTCACATACATATTGTATTTTTGTTGTTCCATGCTTGAATATACCTTTGGGGCAGAGGTTGGCAGACTTTTTCTGGGAAAGGGCTCCTTCTTAAATATTTTAGGCTTTCCAGGTCATATGGTCTCTGTCTCAACTATTTAACAGTGTTCTAACCCAGAGGTAGCCACAGTGAGTGAATGATTGTTCCAAAATTTACAAAAATAGGTGGTACATAGATACCTGCTCCCAGGAGATTTCCTCAGTGGGTTGATGCAGTGAGGGAGAGGGGGCTTGTGAAGGCTTCCTTCTGTACATAGTAGGATTTTTGTCTCCGCAGTGTGGTAATTTGCAATGGTTGGTACTAACTGCTTTGCCATTGGTGAATTCCAGGCTTTTTCTTTGTTCCATAATAGAGTACTGGTTTGAGCTTTTGGAGAAGGAAATGGCAACCCACTCCAGTATTCTTGCCTGGAGAATCCCATGGAGGGAGGAGCTTGGTGGGCTACAGTCCATGGGTTGCAGAGTCGGACATGACTGAGCGACTCCACTTTCACTTCACTTTGAGCTTTTGGAGGCTGGATTTTTTTTGACTGTAAGCATATAACTAGGATGCTGTTATTTTACTTTTTTTAAAATTTACCCTGGACAATTACCATTTCATTGGTTTGTTTGATTTATTAGAGGTTATAACAAAATAGAAGGAAGATAAATTTGATTAAGTCACTCATTATCAGAGACTGGCATAATGTATAAATACATGATACACATAAATGATTTTATTTTACCTGAAATAAGATATCTGGTTATGGCTTATATGTTACACTCTGAGGTTTTATTTACAAATCTCTTAGGCATGAGGAAGAGCACCGTCGTCGTGAAGAGGAAATGATCCGACACAGAGAACAGGAGGAGCTGAGGCGACAGCAGGAGGGCTTTAAGCCAAACTATATGGAAAATGTAAGTAAAGTACTAGTTAACTAAAGTGATTTTATATTGTCAGGTGGATGATGTATACTTAGAATTCTTTAGATACTGCCTTATATAGTACTGTATTTTCTAATCTTTCTGAATCATCATGTTTATGATAAACTAACAAGTCTCTTAACCTCTTACAGGTAGTAAACCAAAATTAGTTTCTGAAGATAATCATGCTCTATGAAATGGATATTAAATTTTGCTTCATTTCACTATTTTTTTAATTGCTGCTAAACTAGGAATCTTGATAAATCCTGTCATTGCCACTTGACTGATATTCACCATTAATTGATGTCAGTTCTTTAGTTTGGAAGATTTTAGATATATAGAAAAGTAGAGTAGTATATGCTTATTAGTCAGCCATAACAGTTATTAGTACTTGGCTGATCTTTTTCATCTTTAAGTAATCCTGAAATTTTTTGTATGAAAACCTTGACTTCATGTAATTTTATATGACTGTGGACCTATAAAAGATAAGGATTCTTAAAAAAAATTCTTTATCATACCTTACAAGTTGTCAGTTACTTAATATTAAGTAGTAAAAGCCCCAATTTGTCCAAGTCTTCAATCTTTTAAAAAAATAATTTGGTTTCTTCAAATAGGTTGATGAATCCATTATTTTTTAGTCTGTAGGTTTTCTTTTTTTGTTTTTGATTGTTTCCTTACTGTTTTTATTTTTAAAGAAACAGCCCCTCATAAAGAATATTTCACATCCTGGATTTTGTTGGTTATATCCTGGCAGTGATGTTCAACAAGTTTCTTTATGCCCGAGTTTCTTACAAACTGGAAGTTAGTTTTAGAGACTTTATCTGACTTAGGTTTTTGTTTTAGGGAGTCAAAATGGTAGGGTAAAAAAGGATACTTCAAATGTGTTATAACCCACAGGTTCTGAATGATAACAGAGTCTCGTTGTTCACCTTAGATGAATGACAGCTTAACAACTGACTCTAAAAAATACTTACCAATATTTTTTTCTCTGTTTTAAAGCCATGATTCTTAAGTAAGTTTCTGAGGCTAAACGTATTAATTGAAATCACCGGTGCCTTTTTTTTCCTGACTGTCTCTGTCCCTGAAAAATTTTAAAGCTTTTTAAATTAAAATGAATAGAGCAAAGTAAATCCTAAGTAGAATGGTAATCAAGAACTTCTTATTTTGCCTTCCATCAAGTAAATATCCTTTGAATGAAAATTACATTTTCATTTAAATTCAGTTAGAAAATTTTTTGTTATTTATAATCACACTAAAAGTTAATAGATTTTTAAATCCCATTACCAAATTAGTTGAGTAAATTTTTTGAGCATTGTTTTTTTTTTTTTTTTTTTTTTAATAGTAATTTCTAGCTTTATTGCAATACTCTTTTCCTCCTGGGTACATAATACTTACATAGTGACATTTTAAAATTGTGGTCTTCTTTTTCACTGTTAAATTTTAATGTAAATTTGTTGGATTTATCAATGTGAGAATATTTTACAGTGGTAAAACAATGTGGAATTTAAAAATTTTCCCAAATGCGTATATTTTGAAAAGTAGTAAAGTGTTTTAATCTTAAAATATAGAAGTACATGTGATACATTTCTTAGAGAATTTTTATTTCATTCCATTGATAACTAGGAAATTCTTCCTAGTTCTTCTGTGTACCTCAGTATATCACTTTCTAAAGTGCTTGTCTATAGTTAAGCTGGTGGGATTAGCTTTCTTAATATTTTTCTGGCGTAAACTTTATGTCCTTGGAGCAAATATGTAGCTGTGTCTAATGATTTAAGTCATTTAGGGACCAGAAAGAAATGATTACTATGTTCTGTTAAACTTAAGTTGGCTACATCGAAAGCTTGATTACAAACTCTGATTCTTTGAAATTTCACAGTTTTTAAAAATGTACATCAATATTTTTTAATATGTCCAAGTGGTAGGCATAATTAATGAAGGACAGATAGTTTTGACTTCTAATGCAAAAACTATTTAGAAATCTTGCTACAGTTTAAAGTTGAAATCCTGCAAATACTTAAAACATTGGAATGTTTCAAATTTATTTTAATGGTGGGTAAGATGTAATAGCCAGGGAACTTTGAGAATAAATAAATTAGATATTTAAAAGTATGGCAGGTTTAGTGGAATTTCAGAAGTAGCTCATTTATTGTTTCACAAGATTATGCTGTCAGAAAAGTTAGATGATTAAATATTTTAACATAGAGTTTTAAATAGTTACCAAAAGAATGTTTTACATATTTGAAGCATCATAAGATTAATTTGGGTGGAGTAAAGGTCTGCAAAGGAAGCCTGGAACCTCCACCCATTTTTATACCACCCTACCATAAAGCTGAGAATGGTGTTTACATTTTTAAAGTGTTGATAGATAAGAAAAAAAAAAAGACTACTAAACAGTACTTGTGACCATTAAAACTTAAAAGGCTTACTCTTTGACTCTTTACAGAAAAAGTTTACTGAACAGTGGGCTGGAGTTGGTGATTTTTTTTTTAATTAATAGTCATGTTAGACCGCAAAGTTAGTATGTTCTTACTTATTTGGAAAGGAATCATTTAAAATAGTATGTAGCAATGATATTTAATATGTAGAGGAAAATATAGTCTTCATTCTATTTTCAGGTTTTTCTGAGATAAGAAACTATGAATAGACAAATTTTTCATCATTTTGGTCTCAGTTTTATTTGGTTCCTAGCTTCATAATGCTTGTCAGTGTAAACTAATCAGGCACTAAAGAAATATTAACAAAAGCTCTTTACTGGTGTTAAGTGGTTTGTGTTAATAGAAAAACATCGAGGCCATTGTTGCATCAGTTATTCTTCATTTATTTTCAAAACTGTCTCTGGAAAAATTTGTTGAACAATTTTAATGTTTGTTTTTGTTTTTAAAAGCTTTGAAATTAGGCCCTCTTATGTGCTTCTCTTATTTCCCTGTTCAGTGTAAAGGGAGGAATCACATGGTAAGTGTTCAGCTTGCCTGAGTAATAAAAGTCATGTAGGTTTACTTGGTTTGTTTTAAGATGCCACCTCTCACTTCTTTCTAGTATTCCTATTAGGAATATTCCAACACAACAAATAGTAGCTGCTTTGGAGTATTAAAAAAACACTTATTTTGTCTTGAATAGTATATATTTTTTAATGTATCAAAAGACCTATTATATTTGATCACGTTTTTCTTTGTTAGCTTTCAAATTGATCATAATATTATAACATACATAGGAATATATTTTTAAGAGTTTCAAGAATATGTCAACTCTTCATCAATTAGAAGCTGTCATTTTAATTTCATACCTTATTTCTCCTTAGAGGAAGTCATGCTTTTTGATAATAAATTTGTAATTATAAATTAAACATGTTATTTTTCAGTCCTGCAGTATAATATTTTTTTGACTCCTGTATATATTTTTATGCTGTTCCTTAATTTCATTTAGGTTTGTTTTTACTGCAGTATAATGGGACCATTTTCTAGACAGACCAGTTTCTAGGTTGAAATTTTCTACTTATCACAATTTTACAGCTTTGAACACAGAAGTTATTCAGTTAACAGTAAGACTTTGTGAATCTGTCTTTATGATTGTCTTTTTTTTTTTAATATTAGGTTGTTTTATTGCTTGTAGATTCAGTAGTTTAAAATTTAAGTACTGCTATGTATGTACCAGTCTTTATTTGTGGATACAGCTTGGATTGGAGTAAAGAGGAAATTTTAATTAGAATATTTTAAAAATGCAGTTTGCTGGAGTAAACTTTCTTGGAAAAATGATGATGTCATAAAACTTGTAAATATCTTTCTGGCTTTAGTAGTGGTATCATGTAGTTATAAAATACTTCGACTTGGAGAATTGGATCAGTGCTTAGATTGGATGCTGCTGCTGCTGCTGCTGCTGCTGTGTCGCTTCAGTTGTGTCTGACTCTGTGCGACCCCATAGACGGCAGCCCACCAGGCTCCCCCGTCCCTGGGATTCTCCAGGCAAGAACACTGGAATGGGTTGCCATTTCCTTCTCCAATGCATAAAAGTGAAAGTGAAGCTGTTCAGTCGTGCCTACTCTTAGCGACCCCATGGACTGCAGCCTACCAGGCTCCTCCGCCCATGGGATTTTCCAGGCAAGAGTACTGGAGTGGGTTGCCATTGCCTTCTCCGAGATTGGATGCTACTTTGTTTTAAAACTTAAGTAGTTTCTTTGGCTGGCATGGTCAAATACTAATGTTTGGGTTTTAGTAAAGAAAAGAATAGCCCTTCATATCTGTTTCATATATATATATATATATGTAATTTTTATTCCTTTTTGAGTAGGTGAGAATAGCCCTGTAGAATTGAACACATGCATAAAACCCTGAATGTTTATTACATGCCAAGGCAGTAATTTGACCCTCGTTCCTTAGTCAGAGGTGTCCATTGTAGCTCTTGGGATTGGACAGCAAGGCCACAAGCAGTGAGGGGATGCAGCCCAGCTAAGAGAGAGAGGCCTCTTCTTGGTAGTATTTCTGATCATGCATAATAAGGAATCAGGGAGCTTTTAAAACAGGTGGGTGCTCAGGTCTCCATCCTACTCACTGATTCATTTTGTGATTTTAATAGATTCTGATGGATTATCCATTGGTAACATACTGGTTGAAAATCCAGTAATTTTCAACCTTTGCAGCATTTCTGTGGAACTTAGAAAAGTGGCTGAGATACAGTCCAGTGGGACTGGGTTGCATGGGATCAGCATTTTAAAAAGCTGTTTGGGTTACTTATTTTCATTAGTGAAGGTCAGAAACCACTGGCCAGATGTTGAAATGAGATATATGTTGAGATGAATATAGTGATACTAGTTGAATTTTTTATGGAATCTGGGGACTTTGGGTGAAGTGAGAACGTTAGGTTCATTCTGCATGGGAAATAGGGCTCACCTAGTTAACAGTACAAATGGCACAGCCTTCTGTGTGAATTATGTAGGGTTTTGGTGTGGCAACTTTTTGTTGGACTTTCATCCTTTATATGGAAGGGAGTATTGTCTCAAATGATACATTAATTTTTTGTTTTTAAAATATTTCATTCGACTGGTGGTCTGCAGACTAGGGTAAGTCAGGCCAAATCTGAGCGCTGCCTGTTTATGGGAATGCAGCCATGTTTATGTTTTGCTTATGGCTGCTTTGCCCCAGAATGGCAGCATTGACTAGTGGTGACATAACTCTGATGTTGTGTCAAGACTGTATGGTCAGCAGAGCCTGGAATACTACCCAGTCCTTTCCCAAAAAAGTTTGCTGACCTGTGATCTCTGGCCAGTTAGAGAGTTGTGAGAGGGTAACACGCAGGAAGGCCAGGGGTCTCCAAATGGAGGAAATAGCCTGAAAGTGTCAGACATTTTTTCTCTCTCTCTCAAGCAGCAGGAAGAAACAAACTACAAGTGTTAGATTTTTTTCCTTTCTCTATACAGATTTAAAAAGAGGTTTCTTTTAAAATTCTGTGTTGCCATGACACCTGGTTCCACCTGAACTTAACTTTTCTTTAACCTTGAGCTAACCAATGCATTTTTCTTAACGGAAATGTTTTTCTTAAGCTAGACTCTGTCTTCAAGTTGGTTTTGCCTAAGACTCAGAACTGACTTGACAAACTAGTATGTTTTACTCATGCAAATGTTCTCTTAAGCTATGTTCATGAGACTAGTATTTGCTTGGAAACCTGCCCTTCTTCAAGATTCATGTCAGTAGTTTTGTGGCCCAGGACAACTCGCCTTGTGCCAATGTCATCCCAAAATGCATGTTTTGGGTGAGGGTCCTGATGCCAGTCTCCGAGTTTTGAGACATTTCCTTTCTCTAATTAACAGCCTGCTAGTAGCTATATAACATCCGGCTAAAGACTAGTAGGGGGGCCCTCTTTCTGCCCGCTTCTGATGTCTGTGTCAGAAGCTGTCTCTTTTTTATACTTTAATAAAACCTTATCACACAAACTCTCTGAGCGATCAGCCTCATCACTGGCCCCTCCTCTCCTCCGGAGGCCGAGAATCCCAACATCTTCCACCACTCAGCAACAACCTTTCAGTTAGGGGAGGGAATCTATAAAAAATGCCCCATGTTAAACAAACTCATAATTTGTGATTTAAGATGTAATTTTATTAATTTGTTGTTGTTTTTTTTTTCAGTGTTTTTAGAAGGCCTATTGAGCAGAATGCCTCATATCCTAGAACCTTGATTCTTGGTTCTGAAGAATCCAGATTAGTGTCCTGAGTGTTCATTGGTAGTCATGGTTATAAGTCAGAGCAGAAGTTATGGGAAGAGCTGATACAGCGTCACAGCCACTTTGCTGATGTCTTGGAGTGATCAAGTCTCTTTTTTTCAGTCAGTTAAGGCAAATCCTTTGACCTGGATTGCCACATTTGGCCTTTGTTTAATTTTATTCCAGTCCCTTCCTGCTTCTTGTGTGGGTATTGTTTCTCTTTATCATTATCCCTTTATTTAATTATAACCGCCCCCCCCCCCCCCAACAATCCCCTATTTTCCCTGTATAAAACTCAACAGAAACTCTAGCCAGTAATAAAGTTTCATTAATAGGTGCTGGCAGAACCAACTGATCCCACTTGTCACTTGGTAATGAGTAGATCCAATACATTTTCTTAAATGGCTTTTGAGTTTTTGAGAGAAGCTGCCAAAATTTGGTGGTTTTCTCATGGCTATTATTTCTCTTTTTTTCAGTAAAATTATTTAGTTCTAACAAGTGATTTGGTTGTATTGCAGTAGAAAACTGCATTATTTTGGAAGGGTTAAGTATCTGACACATTTTGTAGGATGACACTTTTCATCATCCTACGGAAATAACTGAAGAGTTATTTGGTGTAGGGTTTGGTGTCAGATTTAGGTGTGGGAAGGTCATTGCCAATTGCTGGTATAATGGAAGCCCACTTCTGATGGTTTGCACCTGATAGTGAAAATTCAGATGGATAATAGGAGGTTTGTTGCAGTGGTCTTTCATAGGATGTACTAGCTGTGACCATTTTTTGTTGTTAATATGGTTTCATTTATTTACTAAAATAATTTAATTGATTTATTACAATGAGCCAAGAATTTTTCTGAATATTTGAGGATGGTACATAGACTTTATAATCAAATAAAAGCAAAGATAACATTTTTATAATGTTAACTAACATAGACCCTAGATGATCTTTAGAATTTTGATGATTTGTGTAATTTGGGTTGAAGATATAACACCATTTTAACAGCTGTTAAATCTTTGATCACGTCTCAAAAGGATTTATTTATTTATTTTAATAATATCTAATTACTTGTAGGGAAAACTTTAAAGTTTTCATCCAAACTAGGACAAGTGAATATGAGTACTAGGTAAAATTTTCTTTTTTTTTTTTAAACATCAGGTATACAGTAAGCCATCTTGGGCAAATCAGGTTGTGTTTGTGGTCACCCTTGTTCCCTTGTTATGATTATGAACAGCATTTTATCCCCTCTGTTTTATCATTCATATTTCAAAGTCTTTTGAATGAATCCAGATGAAAGTGGTTTGATTCTTTACACACTTCATCAGAGAACAGTTTGTTAGACTTAATTATCTCTGTGTCATATTAGATGACTTCTTTGACCTTACCTTCCATTATAGTCACAAAGAGGCTTATTTTCTACAGCAACTTCCATATCCCTTTTTCCCTCATGGAGAATGTGTGTGCTCAGCACATATATAATCTTTGACTACTCACCCCAGCTGTGATCCTGGATCATTTTTAATATGATTTTTAGTACTTATATTGCCTTCTAATTATTTTCTGACATTTTTGTTCAATAGTTGACCTCTCTGAGTTTTTCGCGGTCAGATATTTTGTATTTGTTATATTTACTTAAATGTAAATTGGGAGGGTTAATTAGTTGTCTTTCAGACTACAGCAAACAGCTCAATCACATGGTTTTGAGTGTTCTTTATGAGCCACCAAACCTCAGTATTTTTATTGAATACTAAAGTCTCAGATGTTCATCATCAGTAGTTTTGAAACATAGGTGGCATTGAGACGTAGCTATTGATGTATTTTTGTAGTGTTCATAATGATATCACATAGTGAAGAGTAAAATAACCATTTTTTGTGCTTAGTTTTCACACATACAACTTTTTAGTAGGCGCATTCCACTTGAATATCCCTTCAAGATTGTTAGACTTACAGGAAGACTGAAGATTGCCTTTAGTAAGGAAATTTTGTTCACTATTTTTCCTGTGTTTATAATAGTCCTGAGCTTTGTAGAGGATACAGAAAGAAATCAAGCCTCGGGTCACATCTTTGAGGATTTTAGAGTATTTTAGATACAGAGGAGCTATGTGGAGTAGGTTAAGAGACACAGCTAAAAAATGTTCTGAAAGTTTAGAGAAAATTGCCTTCTTGAGAAAGAGTGTATAGTCTCTGCACTGTTGAGGGGCTATATTGGGTGTATTTTAAAAGCTAATGTGATTGATTTACTATTCCGCTGTGTTGTAGGTATATTTGAAATGATAAGTTGTTCTTATCTTATTTGGTTCAGAATGGTAAGCACTTTAGCTGATGTTTACCTTTTTAAGAGAGGCTGGAGAAAAGAGCTCACTTGTAAGTGAACTAGAGTGAACACGGATTTTGAAATGTCCACTATGTACAGTGTAAATAATAGGAATTTTGTTCAATTATTAAGTAGCTTGAAGTTATAACAAAACATTTTATGAAGGCATAAAAACTTGTTACTTCTCCTTTGTGACTTGATAAAATATTTAGAACCTCTTACAGGAGTTATCCTATGAGGTAACTATGTAAAAAAATTTTTTTATGGCCAATCAGTATTTTGTATATTCCATACTTCGTATTGAAGCTTTATAGTATCACCTGAAATGTCAGAATTTTTTACCAGATCAAACGAGATAAATGTGGATGTCAGTATCCCTGTGTAATTACTAACTACTAGTGGTAGAGATCTCCAACCAGTCTATCCTAAAGGAGATCAGTCCTGGGTGTTCTTTGGAAGGACTGATGCTGAAGCTGAAACTCCAATACTTTGGCCACCTCATGCGAAGAGTTGACTCGTTGGAAAAGACCCTGATGCTGGGAGGGATTGGGGCAGGAGGAGAAAGGGACGACAGAGGATGAGATGGCTGGATGGCATCACCAACTCGATGCACATGAGTTTGGGTAAACTCCGCGAGTTGGTGATGGACAGGGAGGCCTGGCGTGCTGCGATTCATGGGGTCGCAGAGTCAGGACATGACTGAGCGACTGAACTGAACTGAGTGGTAGGGAGCAGGAAGCTTGAGTTTGTAAGCATGTTCTGCTGATGAAATGCACTTCTGTTTAGAATTCCAAGTTCTTGAACATATATGGGTAAGTTTGCCTCACTGTCTTGTGATACCCTCCACTACATTGTGCAACCACATTACATATCCTGTCTTTTTTTGGTTATAAATTTGTATAGTGATTCTACAAGTAGTGATTCTAAAGATGTAACATCTTAATTTGGTCTGCTGTTACTTTCCGTAAATCTTGCTTTTAAACAAATTAAATGCTTTTATAGTAGTTTCTCTTATAAATGTAAATTTTAAGTAACTTCTTGAATTGTATTTAGGTATCATTTAAGTACTTTTAAATATTACTGTATATTGAGTTAACTACTTAGAAACTAGTTTGTCAACATTTTAATCTTTTGGTAGACTGCTAAGATAACTTGTTTTATGTCTAGTATCACAGGTAGAAAAAGATATTCTCATCTGTTAAATACATAATTCTTCATACATTGAAATACTTATGCTTTATTATTAGCTTTCTTCTGTTGGTGAGACCGACTTGAAATTGCTTCTCTTGCAGCTGATATTTGCTCTTCTGTTTCGTCTTTCATCCCTTGATCTGGCCAGTCATGATAAATGTTTTGATTTTGATATGGAAGTGTACTGGGTAAGAAGTTATAGGTAAAGAAACGCAAACCAATCCCTGGTATTATATGTACATTGGTAAGATACAATTAAAAGTATTATGTCTGTGTTGTAGTTGATATCCAGATTGCTGATTTCTTTAAGCGTTTGAGGTAAAATAATTAAATTTGAGGAATAATTATATACCCCTAATTAATTTCAGTTCCTTGAAGCAGCTTTTCAAATAGAATTTTCCATGACAGTTGAAAAGAGTGATCTTGAAAATGTCCCATAGGTATATAGATTAGAAATAAAATTCTCAGCTCAATAAAAATTTATTTAAAAATTAATTTGTTTAAAATATTTATTCCCTTCTATCTCTTGATGAGTATAGCTAGATTATATGCAGTTACATTTACTTCATTTTCAATTAGAGAGTCATCCTGTGTATTAACAAGTGGCAATTAAGTTTGCTGCTTGGTCAGTTGAATTGGACAGTGACTTCCAAACATTATGTCTACTAAGTTACCTGAACCAGGCTTTAGAAATGCACTGTTGAGTGAATGTAGTTTAAGAGGCACATATATTTGGGTTCATGAATACAGTAAGCTAAGAATAAAATTCCCTACTTGTATTTGGGGTTCCTTCTGTTTCTGATTCAATATTTAACAAGTTCATGACTAAAACTTGATGTAAGTTAAGATAAAATTTATTCAAAGAGAAACACTTTAAAGTTTTAAAAAAGTAAACTTTTATTTTTTAGATAAAAAATATATTCCCTTCACCCCACATGTCTACAGATTCCTCACTGTCGGATTCCCTCACATCAGATCCTTGCAGCACACGGGGTGTACTTGTCACAGCAAGTGAACCTTCACTAACATATCCTCATCACCAAAAGTTCATAGTTGATATTTGTTGCTGCACATTCTCGGGTTTTGACAAATGTATGATGACACATACCTACACAGAGTAATTAATTTCATTGCCCTTAAACATCTTCTGTGCTCCACCTAGTATTTCTCCCTCCCCATAATTCCTGGCAACCACTGATTCCCTTCCTGTGTCCATATTTTTGCCTTTTTCAGAATGTCACATAGTTGGAATCAAGAATTTTTTCATTTTGGCTTTTTAGTAATACACATTTAAGTAGGTTCCTCCTCTGTTTTTTCATGGCTTGATAGCTCATTTCTTTTTAACACTGAATAATAATCCATTACCCAGATGTACCACAGTTTATCCAGTCACCAAATGAAGGACATCTTGTTTGGCAATTATGAATAATACTGTTAAAAGTATTTGTATGCAGGTTTTTGTGTGGACATAAGTTTTTGATACTTTTGGATAAATAATAAGGAGTGTGATTGCTGGATCATATGGTAAGAGGAGGCTTAGTTTTGTATAAAAAAAAACAAAAACCTGTTAAAATTGTCTAAAGTGGACATACTGTTTTGCATTCCCACCAGCAAAGAATGAGAATTCCTGTTTCTCCACGATCTCACCTGCATTTCCTATTGTCACTGTTTAGGATTTTGGGCATTCTAATAGATGTGTTCTGATAGATGTGTTTCTTACTTTGTGGTTCCCTAATGAAGTGTGAATTAATGGTTCACTCTGGCAATCATAAACTGAGGAACGTTTCCTCCATACTCATGGGTGTAGATACTTTGGAATGCATGCATTCAAATTGAATGGAAAACATACTGTATAGTTTATATTTTAATAGTTGTCTTATGTTAATTAAAATATTTTCCCCCCTCCCCATAGAGCAGTGAATGGTATAAATGTCTTGGAAAATACTGTTTTTTATTACTTGAATTTAGAGTGTTAAGTCTTCCATGCCTTTCTCTGTTGGTTATGTTGGAAGGTTTGCATGCTGTTATTTGAGTTCTATTAATAGGTACATTTCTTATTTCCCATTTTAGTTTATTAGAAGATTGCTTTCTTAATACACACCTTTTAATAACACATTTTAAATGAGTGGATAATTTCTTGGCAAAGTGGCCTACCTTTTTTTCTGATTTTATTTTTCTTTATACCTATTTAAAAAATATTTTATGTAATTTATTTTTGTTACTTTCTTGTTTATAAAAATGTTTATTCCCTAATATTTCTAGATGCTAACAGCTTGTCTTCTCTAATGAAAGTTTGACTCTAACAGTCTAGTTATTCTTGTTATGTAAACTTCTCTAGTGAAAAGATACATTTCCATGTGCTACAAGAATTTATTTTTAGGAAAAACTCTAGGAATATATAATAATAGGTTGAATATTGTTACTTGCCAGAACTTATACATTTCTCTAGAATTATATTTCTTTTAGATTGAAAGTTTTATTTCAGGATTTTTAGCATTTTCTTTGTTAAGACACAGAACTGAGACGGCACATCGTGATCTTTAGATATTTTTTTAGAGACATACCCAAGAAAGGACTTCATGGATTAAAGGAGGAGGATTGTAGCTGTTGGGACTGTATTCACTCAGGCGAGGACATAGATTGATCATTGTGTTGGGTGAACACACCATATCATTGCTTGCAGAATGTTGTTCCAGCTGATAATTATGTAAAGTCAGTTTTTGTTTAGTTTACTGTTTGCTAAACCCTAGACATTCATATACACATTTTAGCACATTAAATATTAAGGAAAAAAGTCAATATTCTCCATAAAATAATGTCAAGTTCTACATTAAGGTATATTGGTTTAGTTAATTTACATTAGTGCAGATTTTCTGCTACTTTACGTTTTCATGATTAAATATTGACAGGAACTTAAAAGCAGTGGTCCTTAAGCTTTCTGGTTTCAAACCTTTTTTAAAAGCTATTAAAAATTAATGAGGACCCCCAAAAGGTTTTAATTACATTATATCAATGCCATATTAACAATTTAAAGAGACATTTAAAAGCAAATGTGTTGTAGTGGAAAGAGGGGCCTTATTTTACAGTTTTTGCAAATTTCTCTAGTACTTGACTTTGTGTAGTGGAAGAGTGGTATTGTTTTACTCCTTTGTGAAATTTCTTTAATTTTGGGCTTTATAAGAAAATGGCTGGCTTCCCATATTTGCTTTTGCATTCTGCCTTTTGCAAACTGCTCTTTTGATCAAAGAGCATGAAGAAAACCTGGTTTCACATGGATAAGTAAATGGAGACAAGTATATATATTTTAACCTTTTCAGATAATTGAAATATTCTTGTTTGATACTGCAGTGAAACTTGACAAGCAGTAGTTTCTTAAAAGTACTCTTTTGCATTAGAATCCATTGGTCTACCTTATCTTTGAGTGGATTGTTTTCCTATGCATGAATTTGTAATGTACCAAACAGAAAAATAGTGATCCCTTGAGTTTTACCAACTATCTAAATGTTAATGTATTTTGTTATACAAAATTAAAGCAAGTCACGTTTCTTAATACCATCCACTCATAAGAAATTACACAGGTCAGTAATCTGGTTGTCTGTGACATGCTGTCTCAAGTAATAATCTTGCTCCAAGAAAATGTGTCTTACTCAGCTGCAGCCCAGTCACAGCAGTAGTTTTCTTGAAATACCCACCCTATTTCAGAATGCAGTAGAAGTGCTTAATGTAGACGTCTATTTTGTTGCATAAAATAATTAAAAATATGTACCTAAAGATTGAAAGTTCATAAAAGTAATCCTTTTTACTATTTCATCCAGGTGTTCATAGTTGAAATTACTATTTTTTAATGTAAAAAAGTACCTTAATTCTTGTCCTTATACAAGTATAAATACTGTTTGTCATGATTTGGAAATAAGACTGTACCACACTGTGGCCAGAGAAGAATCATGCATTCTATGCCTTGTCTTTTGTCTGGTCACCTAGAAATTTAACATCAGCTGTAATTGTTGTTGCTTGTCATCTCACATTTCTTTCATCCATATATTCGCCATAGTCTGCTTTTCCTTCCACATAAATTCGACACCTCTTTTTTCAAAAACTGATGTGCTGCATCTCTGAAGCCCGGTCAGAATTGTCTTTTGACTGATGTCACCCATTTGATAGGCTTCTTTTGCCCTGATCACCACATCTCATTTGTTGCTAGAGAAAATCTGTGACTGGGTTTTTTCCCTTTCACCTGTCTCGTGACAGGGTTCTTGACCTACTCAACCAAGTAACTGCACACAATTCAGAGATGTTTTGTGAAGCAAACTGATAGCTGTTTCAGACCCATGTTGTACAGCAGGTCTTCAAGGACATTCCTCGTGGTCCAGGGATTAAGACTCCACGCTTGCATTGGGGAACTAACATCCCATATGCCTTGACTCAGCCACAATGAATGAAAATAAAATACAGGTGTTTGAAATGTGGCTTCTATATTTTCTTTTCTTACAGTCTAATCTTTAGTCTTTTCCAGGTGCTCTGGCCCAGACAGCTGTGACTGAAGTTATTTAACTGCAATTGTAATGTGAAGAGTACAGTGATTGCTAGTAAAAATTGAGTGCAGATGCCTTGCTTTGTGCTCTTAACACAAGGATTTTTGCCCACCATTGCTCTTGCGCCATGCCCTAGAGTGTCTCAGTGGAAAGCCCAGATAGAACAGTGTTAGAACTGTGTTCTGATGAAGTAGCTTTGAAGTAGTGCACATCTTGGGTGCGTCTTGGGAGATCTTTTCACTCCATGAACCACATCTTGAGAACTTTGTGTTGATGAATTGTTGCTCTGATACAATGTGGCTCTGGGATCAGTTGTACTTTTCTTTTGTTTTTGGTCAACTGTGTATTTAAGCATGTTTCACTAACCAGTTTTCAAAAATACATATGCATAATTCTTATAATTGAAAGGAACACCTTCTTAATATGGTAAAAACATATTAAAAACCATTGCCTTTTGTTAGTCTTTAGTGAGATTCTTGAAGAATGAAGGTGCCTTGTGAAGAAGATAATTCCATGAACTCTATTTGGGCAGATTGTTATAGGTCAGCTCAATCACTTTGCTACACGCATGACCCTGCATAAGTTATTGAACAATGCTGAGCCTTAGGTTTATCATCTTTAAAATAGGATAACATTCGACCTTACTTCATAGGGTTGCTGTGAGGATTTGTTGAATTAATTAAAACTGACATCTTAGCTTTCTCCTTTTATGTAGCGCTGCAGTCTTTTGAGATTTTGTTTACATATAAATTGTTGCCTGTTAAACCGCAAAAATTTTGGTTAAGTAATAGTGTCATTAAAATTTGTATTATGAAAATATCACATATTATTGTATCAGTTCCAATTTAAAATATATTAGAAGGATTTGCAGGAGCAGTGAGGGCCTCATGTATTATTTGGGTAGGTACATAGTTACAGTGAACTTCAAGTGATTTTTCCTTATTGATATTTAATATATCAAGTTATGAGGACTGTCTTAATTTCTTCTGATAACACTACCCTTAAATATTATCTCTGCCTCTTGCATTTTGCTGGAAGTATGTAGCAGTGAATTTATAGAAAGTTAATAACCTTAAAATACGACTAGGGAGCTAAAAATTTTGCTTTTTCTAAATTAGTTAAAAATTGATCTGTCATCTATATTATCTCTTCTTAATCTTGTGATTATAGCTATGTGAAAAATGGTGTAAGACATAGCATGAGTTGTTACTGTAATCCAGTGATCTGCTACCTTAGAGTGTTATGACATTCTGATTGTCTCATTTAAAGATATTTTAAAACTGGAAATAGTTTATAACAGAGCATCAAAAAGGGACTGTTTCGGCCACTGTTGAATAGTTGACTTAAAACCATAGATCTCTTCAGTATGTTAATACGCTTTCCGCAAAACTCTGTTAATGAAGGAAATAGACTAATACAATATGTTTCTTTAAAAAGTACTTTATGAATGATAAAGCTAAACAGTATTATTTCAGAAGGTGACAGGTAATGCTGAAATCATAAAGAGGTTTAAACAATAAAAAAGATTCTCTGTTGCCCCACTATGAACTGCAGGCATTGAGTATGGGTGTTGGAATATATATAGGGGGATTTGAAAATTGAAGTCTCAAACAGTGAGACTAATAATTACTCTCTGTCAGTGATTAGCTATTGGCTACCTAATCTTTCATAGTTAAGGCAAATCAAAAGTAAAAACAAGCTAAACCTTTGTTCCCTCCAACATGTTGGGACCATAAAATCCATGTATTTTACTCTTGGTACTGGAGCTTAGCCAGCTCTTTGTGGGAAGTATCTACTGTAAATAGTAACGTTAAAGATTTTGGGTTTGCTGAAAGAGTCCACACGTTATCAGTAAGCTCTGCTGCTGAGGAAATGAGAGCTTGGCTTAATTTATTGATAATAGTGTGAAGTATGATTATAGAATAATATTTTCCCTATAATTTCAGAATTACATGACTTCATTGGTAATCAGTTTTATAAAATAGTCTAGCTTTCTTGCTGGTCAGTATTACTACCTGTTAATAGTCAAATGTTTTATGATGAAACATTTATTTTTTGGAAAGTTAAACGTTAACTTTGAGAAAGCTTTGGTATTCAGATTTTCTGGGCAACGAGAAACATTTCTTCATGGAACTGTTATGTAAGTGGTGTTTTTCTTGTGTTGTAGCTTCCTAATGGGTTAGCTTTAGAGGCACCTCCATTAGGTTAGATGGGCAGTTGACTTGCTGCTTAGTGGTTTTTCTCCATTTATAGGCTTTTTATTTCCTTCATTTCTAGCTTTATAGGTACTTTTTACTAGTATTTTAAAATCAACCCATTGTAATAAAACTGCTTTTGAAAGTAGAAAAATTATGCTTTCTTTAGATTTAGACATCACTTGGAATTTTTTTATGATTGCTACTTGTAACACTTGTCTGGTATTGGAAAAAATCATTAAATAATAGTATAAATTTCAATGATAATATGTTGGGTAATTTCACCTAGAGATTTCACTGAAGTTAGTTCTATGTAACTGTTGGTAAATGAGCTTTTAAGAAATAGTTTTTGTACTGAAACTTAAAATGTTTTGTACATTTGTGTGGCCTTTTATGTCATAGGTAACCTCAAGAGCATTTTGTTTCAGAACTTGATGGCTGTGTGATAACACTTTATTTCAGTTTCTAAAAAAATTCTTATTCAGATAAAGGAAGCAATATTATGTTGAGCTTTCAATAGTTGCTTGTATGTAGTGGAGGCTTTATGATATATCTGAAAGACCTGGTGAAATAATATCAGAGGACTTGAAGAAAAATGCAAACGTGAATTATATTGCAAAAATGAAAATTGTCTATAACCTTATTTTTGGCTTAGTGCCCCACAGCTGTGTTGTGTGTTTGAATATATTTGAATGTGAAAGCGGTAATGGTCATTTCTGTTTTGAGACTTTAGAGACCTAGATGGGAGAAATAATTGGTGGTCTTGGTTATTATTACTAGATTTTTCTTCTTCTAGAATCTAGGTGTGTGTCTATAATCTCTTGGAAGAATAATATTTAAAATGTCATGTAATAGATTTTATGTATTACTCACTGGTAATATATAGAAGTATGAATTGGATGCCCTAAGCATTTGTAATATGTTTAATTAAGGCTGTGAGAGTGAAGTTTCTTTTCAGTGTTCTTATTAAGTAAATGATGTTGGAAATTTAAAATTTTAATGGAACATTATGTCCCAATTTATCTTTTTCTTTTTGATTTTAGATGGGAAATGTTAAGTCCTAAGATCGATAGGTTGACTGTGACAACTATGTTTACTTACAGAGAGAACAGGAAATGAGAATGGGTGATATGGGTCCCCGTGGAGCAATAAACATGGGAGGTAGGGATTTGAAGCACAGGCTTCTGTCACTTACTTGTCATTTTTCAGGGAACTATACATGCTATTTTTGGTATGTCAGTAACAAAAATTTGGAACCAACATTTGTAAGTGGTGAAATTTCCTACATTTATTAAACTGAGAAAAAAAATCAGTGTATTTAAAATACATGCTAGGAAGAACAGTTTTGTTTTTTTATTCAAAGGCTAAAAGATGTATTATGTTTTAATAGATGCAATGAAAGAAACCTGTAAACAGGTTTTGATTAACAACCTGAAACTTGTAGTCATCACATGGTATAATATAGCTATGTTGTTGTACTTTTAAAAATCAAACTTCATGCCCTGCAATTGGCTTTTTGGTGTTGGAATTTTGCTAGCTTCTGGGTTACAGTGTCTTTAAACTTTTTGAGGATACTTTATATATTTCTATTTTAACATAACATTTTGCATAACTGTGAAGCTATTTTTATTCATTTTACTGAATGTTTAACTTATTTTGCCCTAGCCCTCAGTATCGTACACAGAAATGCACTGTTTGGAGACATGTGTGACTTGTCAAGTAAATGAGATATGTCTTACATATTTAAGCTCATGTATATCTTTAGAATTGATGTGAAGTTTTTAAGAAAATGTTCATAGTAGCACTTTAATATTGATTGCTTGTTTACCCAGGTGGTCAGGGGAGCAATACCAAGTAAATAAGCTAAGAGAAACATAAGTGGGATGTTTTCATAAGTTTTATTAAATTTTAACTGTCATACCTTTGAGATTTAGATAAATAAATTTTATATAAGAGTTTCACAGAAGCTGAGGTTAAATCTACATAAGTCAAATGTACATATTGTTGCAAGGATTACATCACCTTACACTCCAGTGCATCAAGTGCACTCCCAGTGAGGAGATCCACATTGTGCTTAGAATGTATGCACGATGTGTGGAATAAGAAACCTGAAAGCATCTATGTAGGTTGAGCATTTTCCATGACTGACCACTTCCCACTGTGCCAGTTTATTGCCATTTGCCAGTTAGCTAATCTAAATCATTTAAGACCACTGCTGTTTACTTGTGTCACTTTTCTTATCTGCAAAAAAGGTGGTTATTGACCGTCTCTGAGATGCAAAGGAAGCACAAAACATGGCCCTTAACTCAAAGAACTTAATTGTGTAGTACAGTTGTAGTACAGTGGTACATGAAAAGAATCAGAACCAAGAGTACATGAGAAGTTTTAAATCAGGTAGTACAGTTGAGGGTATAGTGATGTACAGGTAGTTGAGTGTTTATATCATTTTCAGAGTGTGAATTGTGGGCTGGTATATAATATAATCCAGGTGGATTTAAGGATTTTCAGTGTGAGGTTGTTTGAAATGGCATTTTTACAGGTAGTTTGAAATGCCATTATAATTGTTAGATTGTCCATTAACATCAGAACCAAACTTGAAATATTTCTGATGTTTTAGGGACCATGAAAACAGTCTGACTTGATGAGCAACTTTATTAGAAGAAATGGGAGAATATACCTTTAGATTTCTTATTTAGTTAGGAATTTAAGAGATTTAAAAGTTTTGATGGGATTTTATTCACTAAAGAACCATGTTTGAACACTTAGTTAGCTCCCCTAACATCCACTCCATTTAATTTTCTCTTTATATTTTATTCAAAGTGAGAGTTTATCCTCAAAGTGAGAGTTGTGACTTTTAAGTCCTTATCATGCAGTTGAATGTCACTGTTTAGTTGGTAAATTGTCATATTCTCTCAAGTTACACAGATGAAATGTGACAAAGGTTTTTTTGGTATACTTCACGTGGAACACAATTTATAAAATTGCTTTTCAGGGGACCAGATAATTCTAAAATTCCTTATTAGATCTTTACATTTAGTCTAATTCCAGCCATCTGGTAGAAGAACATAATTACTAAAAATAAGAGTAGTTCAACTGTTGATAATTGAAAATATTTTTTTTATTATACCCATACTTGTATAGTTAAATTGTATCTTAGAAGTTAGGTGTGATAATTATGTTTAATTAAAAGAAAAAGGAAAAAAACAAAAACAGCCCTAATCCTTGATCTGTTCTTTTTGGGGGAAGTTGAGGTAGGATTCCTCCTGGATCATGCCTCTGCCCTTAATCATTTTGCTTGTGGGAGAAGTTTGTAGAAGTCAAGTAAAAATTTTATTTGTCGCTATCCTAAGGGAATAAACATTGTTGGATAGTTAAGTGTAGATTTACTCCTGAGAATTTTGGGGGATTAAGGAACTACTTCCTTTCCAGGAAGTGGCTGGGGTCTGGGGATTGGGTTCCGAAGGAGCCACAGAGTATGTTGCCAGGAATGACAGGAAGTCAGACTTCCTCCCTCAGCTGCTCCTGTACTCGGCCTTGTGCAAAGTTGAGCTTCATTGGATACTGAACTGTGAATTTGAATGATAACTTCCCACTCCTATTATAATATGTTTTTGAGAAATTGAGTTCTGAATGTCATGAAATTAGCTAATACTAGAAGAAAATTCAGTCTTTGTCATGAATTTTTAATGATAAACAAGTATAACTAGTTTAAAAGTTTAAAAAGTTACAAGAGGATACCTAAAAGTGTATCTATTATAAATGTATTACATGTAGTTAACATGAGGCAGGTGGATGGATGTCTTGATGAAAAAAAGATTTGAGGTATCTGATTGTTCTCATTTCCAGAATTTCTTTATTCAGTATTTCAAAAAAAAATTTAAATAGCTGCATCAGTATTTTATCTGTATTTGGTTCTGTATTTTATCTGTGTTTGGTTCTGTATTTTATCTGCATTTGCTTTTAGAAAAAAGTTTTGTCATGATGAATCATTTCAATTTTTTAGTTTGTTTCTATTGCATATTTCTAGTTAATAGAGTACCTCCTGTAATTTTGGGAGATTTTCAGTAACTATGTAAAAGTCAAGTTTTTTACAGTCAACTTTTTATATATATATACACACACACACACACATATACATATAATGTATACACACACATACCTATACTATATATACATATATACACACATATCTATATATGAGGTTGTGGTTTCTCCTATCACAATTTAATATAGTTTACATGCTAGTATTTTTAGTCATGACTAAGAAAATTAAGTGGTTTTGTAAGTGCTAATCCTTTGCAGTTGATTTAAACTGGTAGAGAGTTGTCATAATTTCTTCACTCATAAGGGAGTAATAATTAGGTTAAAAAGCAGACTGCAGCAAATAATACTGATGTTTTAAAGAAAACTTTTCAAGCTTGGATAGTCTCAGACATAAAATAATTGATAGTTTTCTCATTTGTTATATGTACTTTTGTTTAGCAAATGTAGTGCTTTATCAGAGTCAATAATTGAGTGTCCCATTCTTAAGGAAGTAAAATGATTTTGATAATATTCTTGTTATATAGATTGCCTAAGTATTATTAAATTTTAAATGTTTACTCAACTAAGATAGGACAGCTCTAAGTATAGATTGTTTTGCGTAGATGCGTTTAGCCCAGCACCTGCTGGTAACCAAGGTCCTCCTGCAATGATGGGTATGAATATGAACAACAGAGGAACTATTCCTGGCCCGCCAATGGGTCCTGGTCCTGCCATGGGGCCAGAAGGAGCTGCAAATATGGGAACTCCAATGATGCCAGATAATGGAGCAGTGGTAATGTATCATGCACATTATTGTGATTATATCAGTAGTATTTACTTCTGCCCCAAAGGTAACTTCACACTTAACATAATTTGGCATCATTTGTTTTGTCAGTAAAGATCAATGTCCAATGAAGAAAAGGTAATATTATGAACTTAGATGTTGATTTATGAGAGGCAGTTTTTTATTATCTCAAGAGTTAGGATTATGATCCACGGCATGCTTTTGTATATGAGTGTATAGCAGATGTGTATGTTAATTACAGTCATTTTGCAGTGATTTTCATTTGTATACACCTCTTACCAGCATTCAGTGTACATTCTAGTATTTTGTGATTGTGTTCTTTTCCACTGAATTCCTTACCTTTGGTGAGGTATGAAGCCCCAATATGTATGAAAACACAGTTTTCTGTCTTTTTTAAAAAAAAATCACAAGTAATTTCAGATAATTTAACTGTAAAATTTACATTAAAGTTTTAAAGTATATTTTAAACATTAATATTGCATTCTCACTAAATAGATTTAGTAATTTCAGTTACATTTATTTCTAAATTTAGGCAATTTCATATCTTGGTTTGAGAGTGTGAAGATATCTTTGTCTGGGTTACATATTATAAAAATGTTTTTCAGTTGTACTTCATATTTTAAGTATCAGTGACAAAACTCATACCATTTTTCTTTTCCCTTAAAGTCTGTCACTATTTAAATGAGACTTTATATTGGTAAAACATTTTCTTATTTGGTTTTTGTTAATGGTTGTCCTGAGTAACATTAAGAAAGGGGAAATTAGTTGACTGTGTATTTGGGAAAGGAAGCTCAGTTCTGGAGTAGAAGATACCATTACTGCTGAGAAAGAGAAGGTGTTGCTGTTAAGACTCAGACCTGCCATCAGCTCTAAAGTTTACCCTCCTGATCTCAGAGATGCAAGCACTGAACGTGGGTCTTAGAACCAGTGGATGCAGTATTCTATTTTAAACTTTATTTACTTTAAATATAGTCCTTTAAGAATTTGGACAAACTGGATATGCTAACAGGTTTTTTAAATGAGTATCTACACAGATAACGAGGCAGTAACATAATACTGACTGTGATCAGATCAGGTGTTACATACTGATCAGTGTACCTGTGTCCTTCAGTGGAGGCTTATTTCATAGTAAAGTGTCTGAGAGCTAGTAAAAACTTGTAAAAATACTTTGGTTAAAGTTTTGTGTAGCATGTAATCAGCAGAGACGTAGTAAAAGGAACTGGTCTGCTTTTCCCTACCTCACACAGAAATGGTAACATTTATTTAAATATCCCCCTTAGTCTTTTTCACAGTGGTATTTTACTACTAGCTTATAGGGAGTTCTGGTCAACCCTTGTGATTATGATATGTAGTTATTACTGTGAAGTTTTTCAGAATACATAATTTGTGTTTAATTCTGCCTTTTGACTTCTAAAAACTGTTTTCCCAGTAATAGTCTTTACAGAAAAGCACCTTCCTTGAAAGTTTTCATACTGAAATTATAACTGTGTTTATGTATACTTTCTATGTTAAATGCATTACTGTTTAAATTTTTATAATATTTACTGTGTTGGCCAAAAAGTTGGTTGGAGTTTTTCCATAAGATGGCACAGAAAAACCTGAATGAACTCTTTTGGCCAACCCAGTACTTTTTCAAACAATGTGATGCTGCTCCCCAGTTTTGTCTCTGATTTTTGAAACACAGTACGTTTATTAACTGAACTGTTACGTGCAGTATAAACTTTAATGAAAGAGAGGGCGTTCCCTGGCAGTCTGTGTTTAGGACTGTGTGGTTTCACTGCTGTGATCCTGGGTTCTTTCCCTGGTCAGGGAACTAAGGTCCCACGAGCCACATATGGCATGGCCAAGCAAAACTAAATAAAAATAAAAAAGAGAGATCAGAACAGTAAAATAATAACTAAGTTTAAGATGGCATTCACTTCGTAAAATCAGTTCTTTTTTCATGAAATTGGGGCATAGCATTAGCAAAATGTAACTCTTCATTCAGATGCTTCTTTTATTTTTTATTTTTAAAACATAGTAACTAATTAAATTGCTCCTTTCTTCCTTCTATGTGTGATCCTGATTCTGCTGGACTTTCTGCTGAACTTCATGACACCACCACTTGGGATTGTGCCAATTTTTCTTGTCACTTATATTTGGCGTGTTCCAAATGGACTTCACATTTGTTATGTGGTATTCTAGCACAATGATAGATTTCCGCAAGGACCACCGTCTCAGATGGGATCACCTATGGGTAGTAGAACAGGTTCTGAAACCCCTCAAGCACCGATGAGTGGCGTAGGTCCTGTTAGTGGTGGTCCTGGTGGTTTTGGTAGAGGGAGCCAAGGGGCCAACTTTGAAGGCCCTAACAAGCGTCGTAGATACTAAACAGTCTTTCGTTCATGACTGTTTAGAGGAGAAAAATAACTTTTACCTGTTACCTAGAAGAAAAGTTTTATTGTTATTGTATTTAGACTTAAAATTTTTTTTTAATACTTGAAGTTTTTGTATTTTTCTTTATTCATAAGCTTTGTAGATTAGAATGGTAATGATGATACTCATCATTGTGAATGTTCAAATGTGTTTGTGACTTTAGCTAAATATAAGTATGCCACAGTACTGTGAATTCTGTGTAGTTAATCTCAATAAAGAAATCATCTTGGATAATTTTAAACTGTTATTAGTGGTATTCTCTTAACAGTTTTATTAAACTTTGCTGTAACGGTAATACTTGGATTGCTTTAACTAACCCCAGCCATTTACAAATGACAATGATTTTCGTTTGTGCAAGTTGCCCTGAAGATAGGAGCTTAGTGAAAACTGATGTCAGTAAGGGGCAGACAGAGTAGCAAGCGGGGGAGGGCGGGTGTGGGGATTACACCTGTATGCACCATTGATGTCCTGTGAAATCAGAGTTGCTGTCTACATTTCATACAGATTCTGAATATTCAGATATTCTGAGGAGGAATATTAAGGATATCTTTGTCTTGTGCTGAGTTTTCCAAATAAATCTTTTGAATCTTGAAAAAAAAATGTTTGAAGGCAAATCTCTTTTGCTTATAAAATATCTATTTTTAATCGTATTGGCTGTTATTTATTTGGTGTCAATATCTAGATCTTACTCTTTACATTTTCTTTAAAATCAAACAATAAATAGCGTTAGCTAGGATGTTAGTTGGGAATTTGCTGTGGTATTTAAAAGAAATTCGGCATTTCTTGAGCATGTTTGTTTCCAGAAATGTTCAAGGTAGCCTGACTCTGCAGGGCTATGAATGTTCAGGGGTCTCTCTGCATTCAGACAGGCGAGGTGTGCTTTGTCTCCTGGAAATATGGTTCATGTAGTGAGTGTTACGGCAATCAGATTAGATCTCTTTCTTATCAATTATGTTTTAAAGATTGATTTTCAATAGAATGGAGAAACATCACATTAGGATTTTTATTCCAAAACAGAGTTCTCTTTATATTTAAAATTTTGTATGTTAGCCATGTTTAATTTAAAATTACATTTGAGGAATCATGTATTTATGCCACAAATCTAAGGCGTCAGGCATTGGTTGTAGCACAGTTACTTCTCACATAACATTTCAGTGTGTTACTGTACCATGCTTTTAGCTTTTTTCTGAAGAATGCTTTAAAAAAGTGAGCAGTATGTAAATATTACCCAGGCATGGTTTCTGTTTTTGCTGGAAGGTGTCCTTTGAAAGAAGTTTGGTTACTTAAGATTGCATAAAAGCAACTGAATATAAGGCAGGCTTGAGATGCATGCTTTTGTATCACATTTTTCTTATGTACTATTTTATGTTCTATTTTTTTAGAAACAATATGGATGGAATTATTTTCCAAAATTGGCAGCATTCTATTGTTTTTGGCAGTCTTTGAAAACACGATAAGGAGATGGTAAAATAATAGACTATTCTTACCACATTTTCTGTGAATGTGAGTTGGCAAGGGGTGTAATTTGTTATGTTTGTGACATTAATTGCAGTGTGGGGAGTTTTAACATCAGCTATAATTTTTAAGTGATATCTGCTGCACCTGAATATACATTTCCCGTCATCTGTATTTTTATTCGTAAAATCTTTAGGTAATTTTTAGTATTGTATTTTGCTTCAAAACTGAATTAAGATTGGGAGAAACTTTGTCCTTGATGTTAATACCAAGCTAGCTTTGGCCAAGGCTGTGAAATTCCGTACGATTCATTCAAGAACATTTGAAAGCATTGCACAAAGAGATGCCCTAATCTGAACATTCTAATGTCCGGCTCATTCTGGCTCCAAGAACAGAGCTCTACACAGCTTTTTCCCTTCATCGAGAAAGTCCTTGTTCCAGTTCTTACCAAGTTTACCCTGGGAACAGTCAGCTTCTGAGTGAGTCAAGTGGAGCATCTGTGAACTCCTAGTTACTCAAGTTTTTAGTGTTTTTGTCCAGTTAAACAACTTTGTGGCTCAGTCATTATTTTTTCTTGTGGAAAAGAATGCCAAGGAAGACATTTGAATGCCGTTTGCTTAAAGCTTGTAGATGTAAAAATAAAGAATAGTATTAGCTTTTCTAAATAAGTGTGATTTTTGTCATCCATACTCCCATAATTCTTTTCTTAAAAAGATAATATGAAACAATATTAGTAGTATAACATCACAATATTATGTTTCTTTTTGTGTAATGATTTGAAACACTGCATTTAAAGTCTGCATGATTTAGGTTTCGTATGCTGTTATTAACATGCACAAAATAAAATGAATTCCATTTTCTAATTGTTTTATTTTAGCGATGTATTTTGTTAATTTCTGTTTTTATTTTGAGAATGAATGTATTCATTTTCTTTTTGACAGATTCTGTTTTTAAAAAGCTATTGGTTCACTTGTATTTCATAAAGCTCAATTTATTATTTTGAGGTTTTGGATTTTTATGCTTAAAATCAGTGCTGAGCATTCATTGGAAGATATTAAATATTTGTTTTGAATCCTACAATATCAGTAACATGGAAAAATATTTGTTTTACCTAGAATCGCCATTTAATAGAATCAGAGATGATCAACAATGACAATATCTGAATTGAATTTTGTTTCTCGAGTACTAATTGAAATTATGCTATCACATTTTATTCAGAAATGTACTTGTCGAACATACAAGTTTCAGAAAGTTGGTGTTACGTGTAAACTCTATAATAATTGCTGAATGTCACAATGAATGGTTAATAGTCACATTAATGATTTGGGGGTGGGTTTATAATTACAAATTAGATTATGAATGAGAGGAAGAACATTAAATGTGTGATTGAACTGAGATGGTTTGTGGAAGAATGTGATAAATGTCTAAACCTTTAAAATTTTTGATATTTAGTGTCAGATGGTGCTAGTCAGAAATGAAAAAGATACTTTACTAGGGAGTAGTATGATACTTAAATGTGGGGTTTCTGGTATGTTAAAGAGTTTTGTTATAATATGTAGTAATATGTTTAACTATATTCCTGAAAATTGAGAGCATAACTGATTTTAAAGTCAGACTTGCTTTCAAGAATAAGGCACATTCCTGACTCCTAGATTTCACCATTGTAAATATTGCCTTTTGTCTTTTACTTCCTAGTTGGTTAGATGCTCCTCCACAGGAACTCCTGGGGTCAGTGAGGGGCTACTTCAGAGTAAATAGCCAGGCCATCTCTTAAGTGGTATATATAGCCCAACCTGGGTTATTTCATTGTAAACAAATAATGGAATAAATTGACAGTAGTTTTATATTTTTCAAGAGCATTGTTTCCTTTCCACTACCATTCATTACTAAATTTTTAAAAACGGGAAACTGTAGTAGTATAAGATACTGGTTTTCTCCAGTGTGTGTAATGAAGTATACAGATACAGTTTCCTGGTTGAATGTGGTTAAGTAGTTTATAGAATGTCACTGTGGGAAAATGGTGAAGAATTTCACTATTTTTATAGAATCTGATTTTTAAAAAAGTTTTCTGATCTTTAAAATCAGGATTATATATTGTATATTCTTTTTTTAAATCAATAGCAGTATCTTCTGAGTATAGGAAAAAATATCTTGAAAGGGTCTTTGTTTCAAAGGGTCTTGATTACTGAATAACGTTATTACTGATTGAAGTTTGAATCTTACATGACTGAATATATAAAGGTCCAAGTGCTGTGTTACCTTGGGAATATTGTTTGACCTTTTGTCTTTTTCTATAAAATTGTGTTTAGATTATAAATATCTTTAAGGATTCCTTTTGGTGGAAACCTATTATTAGGGTATATTTTATTCACCTGGTGGAATTAGCACTGTGTACTTTTTTGTTTTGTGATACTTTCAATATGATAAACTTTCAGTTTCTAGATGAAGAATATCACATTTCTTAGAGTAATGTAGCCGGAGTTTGTAATTCATATTTTTAAAAATTCTTTTTCAAGTATATTCTATTATAGCTTAAATCATTCTTGTAACTATTGACTCCTTTGTTCAGATTTTGACTGTTCATTTAAAAATCTTCATTAAAATTACAGTTTGTCATCCCGAATTAAAGCAGTGAATTTCAAAAGAGATGGTATTGCTTCTAAGTAAAAATGTCAAGTTTCAGGCAGTTCACTTCTGTGTAAAAATTGACTTGAATTGTTAGGATTAGGTAGAATGAAGTGTATATAGTTTGAATACATGAATTTTTCTTTCTATATTCTTTATTTTTAAAAGTATAAAAAAATAAATGGTTTTAATTTACTCATTAAATACAAGGGCCCTGTGTTGATTGATTCCATAATAATGTAAGTGCACCATATATGTCTTACATGGCATGTTGTTGAAGGTTTTGGAATTGATATTTATACCTGGAATTTGTTTCTAGCTCTGAAATTATCACTTCAGGATCAAGTTCATTTTTATTATGTGTTATACATCTCAGTTTAAAGTAGAATATATATGTATGAAATAATATAAAAAGCTATAACGTTTCATGTCATATTTGTGAGTGGATCTTTAAGAAACAGTCTTCGAGTTCTGATGTCTTTTATGCGAAGTGTCAGTGAACCAGGCTTCTGTGAATGAAGCTTTGTGTATGTTTATCCTTGCCATGTTCTGTGCAAGTTATGTACATTTTTATTTTTGTATGCTTGTTTAAAAAATTATTTTCTGCAAATTATTCATATTATCTAATACGTAAGAATAGAGAAACCATCTTATTTCATTGTACATTTTGCCAGGATGATTTTAGTTAATTTCTCGTCAAGGTATGTTTTAATTTAGATACTGTAAATTCGTATCAAATATGATCCATTGCTTAGATTTACAAGTGTGACTTTTTTTTTCTCTTTATGTACTAAAAAGATGTTAACTTCACATAGTGATTCTCTTTTAATAATTTCTGACCTTTTTAGTGTTATAAACAATAATAACTTCTTCAGTGGTTATTTAATCTATAATGTTCATTCTTTTTTTATGCCTGTGTTTAAAATATTTACATTTTTATGCCTGTGATTAGAATATTTTAAACAGAATAACTATGGAGCCAACAGTTTAGCAAACTGAGCAAACTGGATTGTGAGAAATAAATGTTGTGCTATCTAATATGAATATATCATTTTATGACAAGAAAATGTTTATGGGAGCTCTGTCATTGAGAATTCACTATATTTGTTTATTTGTTGTACCAGTTATGTATTGAGAGGTCCTCTTGTATTTTGGACCCTTCTCCAGAGCTGAGATACAACAGTGGGGGGAAAAAAACCCCTGCTATAAATTACAGTAGTCCTGGATGTCTCTCTGAATTGATGGCTCTCAGGCTAAGTGTGCACCGGAATCACCTGGAGGTTCAGTAAAACAGACTTCTGTGCTCTACTCCAGTTTCTGATTCAGCAGGTCTCAGGTGGGGTTAAACAGCAGGCATTTGTAACAAGTTCCCAGGTGATACCCATATGTTGGGTCTGGGGACCCCACTTTAAAACCTCTGTTCTAAAGTGTTCCTCTGAACAGGCACAGTAACTCTTTTGGTTGGTTGTTTTTGGTGGTGGTGACAGAGAGGATTGTCCTGCTACGTTGTATGTTGAGTAGAACCCTTTTCCAGTTGTTAAGAGAAAGCAAAACACTCTCAAGCTTTCCCAGGTTCTGCCAGCTGGCAAGAACTGTGAAAAGTCTGTTATTGTTATCAGGCTATGACTTGGCTATTAAGTACTGAGTCCTAAATATAATGCTCTTTTTGAAGTAGGATTTTCTTGTGTGTGAGTTTATAAATTTAGTTAGTTCAAGTGAAGAGGGCATATAGAGAAATACACACTTTGAAATGTAAAGTTTTTTCACTTAACTGATTCTCATCTGTTCTTACCAGTATGAGGTTGAAACAGTGTAATAATTTGTTTTTGTGTCAGTGTATTTGAATGTGCTTGTGCCAGATGACCCGTGAAGGTGCTGGAAAACTGCTATCTTTACTTCCCATCCTGGTGAATATGAATAGAATGATACTATTTTGATGAAATAATGGCTTTTGTAAGTGAGCTCATCTTTTGCTTTTCCAGATTGAGGATAAATTTTTGATAAATTATTTTTTCTAAGACCATGTATATATTTACTAAATGAAATTTCTTTTGCTTTGCAGCTTCAGTTTTTATTACGCACTTTAGTGATACCCATCTGGCAGTGTAGTAAATGAGAATTGTTAAGTAATTTTAGGTAGAGTTATAACCTGTTTTGTGAGACCTTATAGTGATATATATGTATGCTACATATATATGTGATTTAAAAGTCTATTTAAAATTATATAGTATGTTAAAATAATCAGACTGGTTCATAATGAGAGCACATAGTTAATGTATTGACAATAGTTTCTTCCAAACAGTTGTGTCTATGTTAGTGCAAAGAAATAATTGCCTGGTTTGCAGCCTTCTAAATATCTTGGAATATAGTTTCTAGAACATTGTGGTATATGTTAGTTAAGAATATCTGTGCAAAGCAAAAAGTGTGGAGACTTGTTTCTCCTTATAATCCAGCTGTCTCCTGGGTGCCTCTCTGTCCTGCTTCCCACCAGACTAGTAACCCTGACACCAGAAATCCACTTTGACCAAGCTTTTTTTTCTAATGAACCAGAAATAGATGTGGCTCCAGGAAGGAGTGTTAACTGTGGTCTAAGAAGTCCTCATATCCACAGACCCCATTAAGGAGTCAGATTCCTTGCTCCTTCGGAGTCCAGGACTTAAGAGGCTCAACTTCTATCCTAGGGTGGCTTGTTAACTGTTTTTCAAACAGAAATTCTCATGCAGGTCGATGAGAGGAAGGCTTTGTTTCATCCATCCTTTAAAGCAATTTCATATGGATAGATTTCTAGATATATTTGTTTTTCCTGTTTAAATGTTTATTGCTAGTTTTCTTCAGCCAAGAATTGATTTGAAGTCCTGTGGCTGGCAGTCCTTGAAAGTGAAAGTGAAGTCACTCAGTCCTGTCTTGAGTCTTTATGACCCCATGGACTGTAGCTCACCAGGCAAGAATACTGGAGTGGGTTGCCATTTCCTTCTACAGGAAATCTTCCTGACTCAGGAATTGAACCCAGGTCTCCCACACTGTAGGCAGAAGCTTTACCATCTGAGCCACCAGGGAAGTCCTTGGACATCCACAAAAGTCAATGCTTAACTATTTTTAGGCATATGAATGCAGAAAAATGGTAAATTTTGAAGAAGGAAACTGTCTTGGGTTTGTATATAATTTTTATGTTGCTGTAGTTTTTGGATTCAGACTTTGCCTTTGTTTCTTACAGCCCCCCACCATTATCTTTCCAGGAAGCCATCAAAGTTTTATGATGTGTTGCTGCTATTTAGATTTATGCATAATGATTTATTAGGAAAATTTAAGATACCTTGTTTTTTTGCTTGTTAGCTGTATATTATGCTTAATGGGCCTTTATCTTGAGCCATTAAATCTTGTAAATTATATGTAGGAGGAAGATCAGAAGTTCTTAGAAAATGACACATTCCAAATTTGGGGTCTGTGAAGTACAATATAGAAATGCCTATTCAGATTCTTAATTTCTGCTTTGCAGTGTAATGTGTTTATATTTCAGGAAGACGAAATTTAGTATATATCCTAGTGTTTGTGCTTCAAGTGTTAGAGATAGGTAAGCCAAGTTATTCACATTATGATCTTTTAGACAATGACTGGATGATTTCTCTGGGTTAAAAATACAGATCTGATAATTTGAATTATCTTGTAATTAGTTGAACAATATAGAAGAACACTGCCTGACACAACATATCTAGTCATTCTTTTTTTTTTTTTTCCTTAGGTCATATCCATATAATACACATACTAAATAATTTAGCAACATGTAAACAAGACTGGTTTCAGCAGTCGGATATTGGCAGTAGTGTTCTGCAGCCTGGTCACTGCAGAGACAGCTGTGCCAAAGGCAGTCCTGCCCTCAGCTCTCTGGCATTTGCATTCTAGATCTGAAGACACTCAGTGACAGATAGTTGAGATGACTAGAGAAAATGATAGCTGCTTTATTAGACAAGGAGACTGGAAAATGACCATCTCCGGAGATAAAGGGACAGAACCCTCTTAAGTGTAGTCTGTTCCAATAAAACAGAGTTGTGGTCGAGTAAGTGGTATAGTCAGTCCGCTGTGATAGCTGCACTGTCCCATGTGGTGGCCACAGGTTGCTGTTGAGTCTTTGGAACAGGACTGGTAAGGCTGGGACTGGGTTTTAATTGCTTTATAATTAACTTAAATTTGGTTATCAATGCAGTGTAAGCATATTTGGGATAATTTGGGTATGTGAATTTACTTTTGCATCTTAAGTTTAATGAAACCTAATATATAAGTATTGAAGAAAATTTGCCATTTGAAGTAGATGTGTAAAATAGACACAAAATTGCAGAGACTTGGTATGAAGAAAGAATAAACTATCTCAACTTTTCATATGACTACTTGTTGGTAATATTTTGGATATATTCGGTTAAATAAAGTATACTATGAAGTTAATTTCACTTGCTGCTTTTTTCCCCCCCTTCAATGTTGACTTTTATGAAATTGAGAATTTCTTTTGTTTGCATTATTTTTCTTCTGGGAAATGCTGGTCTAGGATAGTAACTGTCAAATTCTGTTATTTTCCTTACATGATTGTAATCCTCGCATCCTGTTACATGGCCTATAGTTATGAATCTGTTTATTTTTATCTTGTAAAAAGAATAACTTGAGGTTGAGGGTTTGCTGAGTGTATGCTCACCGTGAGGTGTCAGGGTGGGACAGTGTTCCTGTATGATGAGTTGGTGTTTGTGCAGGAGTGGCCAGTGCTGCTGAACTCCCAGTTCTCAGGAGGTAGTGACACACGTTTTACACCCTTTACTTTTGTATGTTATCTACCTGACACTTTCTTTATAAAATATTTACTGTTAACTCCTGAAGACGCTTTGTCATGTAAGATTTCTCCTAAAACTTTGTGAAATTTTCTTCATTTATTTACTCCATTTAATCTAGGATGTCAGTTCTGAGAAAGTTAAGGACCTTATCTGTCAATTAGTGATATATTTTCAGTTCCTAGCAAGTCCTTACTAAATGTTTAGTGGATGAATGACACCAACTGTAAGACAGACTCCGTATTCAGTAATGAGAATACAAAAATGAACAAAATATGGCACCTGCCTCTTGGGATTAAGCAAACTGTTAGGCCAGTTGGTAGTAATGAAACGATTAGGAAGTGCTCTGGAAACCCAGAAGCGAACATCCAGTCATGTTGGGAAGACTTCATTAAGGTGATCATTTTTGAGCAGGACTTGAAGGTGAGTAAGTATTTGCCCAGGGTAGATTTTTAGGTGGGAGTTGGAGAGAGGACTGTGGGGCAGTGAGCAGTTAACAATGAGCTGTCCAGGGCCAGGAGTCAGGGTGGAGAAGTGAAGATTGTTAAATTTTGAGTTTGAGATGAGGGGGTGGTCAGGACAGGAGTGGCTAGGTCATAAATGGAAAGCCAGGTGGCCACATAGACTATTGATTCCCTAACCCCTCCTCCCCAGCTACACATGCTCCTTAACAGGATCTTTAATATTTATAAAGGTTGTTCAGATTCCAGCCAAATATTTTACACATAGAGTACGGTTTGAGACCACAGTTGGCCCTTGTGTCCCTGGATTCTGTATCCACATGTTAAACTAACAGCTGACTAAAAAGTGTGGGGGTGGGAGGGGTAGGGAATTCTAGAAAGTTCCAAAAATTGAAACTTGAATTTGTCATAGGCAACTATTTACATAATGTTTGCATTATATTTGGTATTGTAAGTGATGTAAAGATACTTAACCATATAGGAGGATGAACATGGTTTATATTCAGATGCTTTGCCATATTATAGAGGATTTTGGTGTTTTGAGGGGGTTCTGGAACCAGCCCCCTGCGCATGCCCAGGGCCGACTGCAGTGATCTGGTGGGAACAGGAGGTTAGGGTGCTGGTGACCTTGTGGTATCTGGTCTGAGTGCTGGGCCAGTGGTGATACCGTTTGCTGAGACACGGAAGGTAAGTGCTCAGGACTGGGCATGGGGTGTAGCTGATTGAGGGAGAGAATGGCTGTCCACTGGGTTTTGTAATATTTTGGATTTGACTTCCTACAGTGGTTCCTTGAGGCTTTAAAGACTGTATAAAGCTGCTCTATCTGATGAACAATGACCTAGAAAGGCCTTGTCATTTATCACTGAAGGTGACTTAGTACACTTCAAGCTGATCCTGCTTTTACTGTCTCTCTTGCAGTTATTCTCCATATAATGTCCTGTGCTTCCTTCGAAAAGGCTCCTACCCTGTGCCAGATGCAGTAGTTCTGTCTGAACAGAGCCCCTGCTGTCTTGTCGGCCATGGGCATTATTTGACCTGCTCTCGTGTTTCCGTCCTGCCATCTTTCTGCCCTTGCTCACTGAGCCCTGAGATGGCTCCTGTTTCCCTGGGTCTCTGAGGAGGACCCTTTCCCCACAGAACTAGACCACTTCTCCTCATTCCTGTCAGCTCGTCAGTGTGTGGTGCTTGTTTGTTGTACCTGCTTTTTACTTACCTTTTATCAGTGTTCCCAGTATCTTGGCACCGTTGGTACTTCTATTTCTTGAACTGGTCTGAGGAGATATCCAAGAGGAAATGGCATAGACTTGAGAGTTTGCAGCTCATCTGTGCGGATGAGACTCCCAGGTTGCTTATTCATTCAGTAGACAGTTTTTAAGCAGCTTTTGTCTTAGCCTGTGTGTAAATAATGAAGAAAACAGACTTGGTCTCTGCCGGCTGTGAGCTTGGAGTCTGGTGAATGGTGAGGGAAACGTGAGAACTGGCAAGTTCTTAGCTGTCATCACAGTGGGGAGTTAGAGCAAGAAGAGCAGGCAGAACATTGGGCAAAGCCGCATGTGTAATAGAATTTGGGAGACTATATGCCCTTATATACATCTATAGAAACATGTCTAAAAAGAGAGTGAGGAGCTAGGAAAGAAGGGAGAATGTAAAGGGAGTGGTTTGGGATGGACAGGGGAGCCTGGGGAGGCGAGGTTGCTGGTACCAGTTCTAACTTAAAAAGGCTCTCACTGCAGTTTTGTGAGTGGCTGAGTTCCGCGCAGTGGAGGTTGGTACCAGAGGAGCACCAGGCATTCATGAGAAGGGGCAGCAGGTTGCCAGAGTCCTCTCCAGGAGAGTCTGGTGTTCTCTAATTGAGTGTCAACCAAAGGCTGCTGGTTTTTGAAGGTTCTGTTCTTGTTTTCCTGGCATTGGTATGGCCTGGAGAGAAGGGGACAGGTGGGCCAGAACAGCTTGTCAGGGAGCATGATCGTCATGTGTGTGCCAGCGGACATGGATGGTGATGGTGGTAATTCCTCTAGTGACTGAACTGTCAGGTGGCTCCGTGGTTATGGTTTCCAGGAGAAATAGTTCAGTAATGCTCTGTTTTGAAGGCAATAGTTATTCCTCTCAGGCTTTGTTTGGTAAATTGGGTATTGTATCAAAAAAGAGATTGAGATATTAGTTTGTACAAATATTGGGAGGAGAAAAAGCATGTAATATGAAGAAACTTTTTGGTCTTTTGTGTTGTTAATTCCTATTCAAGGGTTATGCCCTGATTAAGGCTGCTGGCTCCCTTTCACTGCACCCTGTTTTCACTTGTTTGCTTCCGTTATTGTGGTCTTTTGGTTAACAGTAATAATACTGTTCAATTGGATGGATTCTGGGGATTTTTAAAATTACTTATAGTCATTGTTTGCTTTTCTGGGTCGCCTTTGAGATGGTGTTTTGAAATGTTTATAGATTATATAGTAAACTTAAGTGTATAGTGATAATACTTCATTCCTGCATTTTGGCTTCTATAAGTCTTCTGACTAGGTGCTTTATGGTGAAGACAGATTAACGTGGGCAGAGTATGAGAGTGGGTGTGGTGCCACCATCTGGGAACCTGCAAACAGCAGTTTTCTGTTTTGAGATTTCTTTGCTCCTAACGTCAGAGCTGCTGAAAAGTTGGGAGATAAATGCAGTTGGAGAGGATCAAAAATTTTTTCTAGTTTACAGTATAGTGCCATTTCAGATAAAAATCAGCATGTTACAGTTGTGCGTATATTGTCCTAACTTCTAATGAAGGTCAAATAAATATAATCAAGTTGAGTTAGATGTTTAACTTTTTAATATATATAGCGAATATGTAGTATTTGAAATACAAATATGTTTTAATACATTTTATTGAATTATGGTTCAATTTCTTGCCTTTATACTTATTAGTGTAGAAAGACAATTGTTTTTTAAGACCAATTAATTAGGTGTTTGAACTATTTCAATTTTTCATAAAATTTTCCCAGTGCCCTTTATCTTGAACGTTTCCTCAGTTTCCCTTGCTCCTCATCACCGTCTTTACGGGGCTCCCTCTGGAGGCTGGCCTTGTTTGCTCCCACCCGAGCTGTCGGAACAGCCGCAGCAGCCCCTTGGTGCTCCAGGGCTCTGCTGGATCCATGTGTTCCTCTTGGCATGTGCTCGGCAAGATTAAGCATTAAGTGAACCCTGGACAGTTCATCGTGACCGTTAACTACAGTTCTCTTCCAGTTTGTCCTTTACTAGTTCTTTTCTTTTGGACAGTGTGTGAGCGCATGTACACAGCATGGGTGCTAGTGCCACAGTGCATTTTGCTTTTTTTCTTTAAACGAATTTTATCACATCATGATGTAGGTATTAAAAATGCTGATTTAATGTAGACATTTTATTGCTGTCATGATACTTGGATATATGCTGCTACTACATTTTTTTAATAAATGATTTTTAAAAAACCGTATAGGGTCCACAAATGAATTGTAAAGGATCACGTTGTTAGATGTGGATAAAGCCTAGGTATTCACTAGAAGTGGCTGGTGATTCTGAATCATTGGTTCTGAAGAAAGTCTACTAGCTCCATACGAAAAGGGTTTGCTTTATTTAAGGCCAAGGAGCCAGTGTTGGGTGGACACAAGGTGTTCATATTTTTGAGAAACTTCAACTCTTGCGGTTCGAGTACAGCACAGGAAGTAAAGTGCAGTGCAGGGATGGCTGGTGCATACCAGCAGGGTTGAGGTTGGTCATATCTGCATGAATTGGGAAGCAGAAGAAGGGAGAATTCAAGAGAGCATGTGTGACTACACAATAGGTCTTGGAGTCTTGTTATCAGAAAAGAGTGTACCTTGTGCTGGGCTTATTAGAGTGTTTGCTCATGTGAAATAATCACCTGCTATGCGCACAGTTCAGTGGCAGTGCGGGGGACACTTTGTGATTTGGTACAGTACATGTGAAACCTGTTCAGAATTGTTACAGGGAGTTTGGAGAAGATAAGTGGAAATAAGATAAACTAGTTGGGAAGGATATACATACTTTGAATGAGAAGGGAATGTTTTTGTTCAGGGCAGGAGGGTTAGAGGACCCTTGAGAACATAAGGGGAGAGTTACTTCATGAGTGTGTCCAAAGTTTGGGGAGGTAGAGATGTCCCAGTATTGTCTCCAAGGTGAGCTGCATCTTGTTTCGGGAGCAGGTGGTATCAAAGAGGACTCGGTATGAACAAAAGTGTATGAAGTGAGAAGTTAGCCAAAGTGAGACTGGAAAACTAGTCAGCTCTTACTCCATGATATCCACAAGGAGCATAGTGGCAAGAGAGTAACTCCTGAGATTTGTATCTCATAAAAGTTACCTGGATTGTGGAAGGACAAATTTGGTTAAACTCAGACTTGCAGGCCAGACAGCCTGTTGGGATCAGGAAAGGGATTGGAGAGTAAAAGTAGGAATCAAATCAAGATATATCAGTGAATTACAGAATGATCAGAACGTGGTGGATAATTGAATGTTGGGGAGGTTATGTGGAAGAAAGGCAAGATTGACTGGTTTTGAACCCCAAATCTGGTATACCATTTTGGTGCCACCAACTTACAGGAACAGAGCAGTGAGGTCAGGATGGAGCTCTTCAAGTTCTTGTGACATCTAGAAAGGGTGCTGAGTATGGAAAATCATTCAGCTTAGGAAATGATCTTGGCTTGAGAATTCTGACAGTCATCAACAGTGAGCACCAATTGATAAAGTGTGAAGCACATAGTTGACCAGTGCACATGTATATAGTTTAGGGGCTGACACACCCTTCACACATCTCTGTGGATGTTTAGGTTGAACTTGAAGGCTTCGGTGAACTGAGTCTTATACTGGAATACAGCTAAACCTTTAAGGCTCCATAGAATACTGCCATTGTATTCATTAGAAATGCACACTTAAATAACTTACTTAATTCATACTTGGTTAATGGCCAGCATTAGACAGTGTGGAAACCAAAGGTGGAATAAGCCCTGTTTAGTGCAGGCTGTGTACTGTAGCAGCATTCAAGTCCTTGGAGACCTGGAAATTCTTCTTTGTCACACCATTGTGTATTAGAAAGCATTAACATCTGATAAAAATCAAGAGGCCTTCAAATACTATTGATGCATAAACTAATTCAGTGTATTTTGAGGTTTTTGAATAATATGCATCTAATACACAAACATGGAGATACAGATTGGTGCACAGTGAAACTTTCTTGCTACTGTCTACACATCACCCAGCTTCTCTGTCCAGGAGCAGCCATGGTTACAATTTCTTGTGCATCCATCTGGAAGGTTTTGTGCATTCACATACTTGTTTGTTTACATTCTAAACACAATACATATGCAAGCACACTACACACTTCTATTAATCATCTCACAGTATTCTATTTCAGTGTTCTAAATGATCCCTCACTCTTATACTTACTGGTAGGTCATAAGTGTGTGTACCAGATCTTTTGGGGACAGTGTTTCATTGATTTTTTTTTTTTTCCCCCATTATATGCTCTGTAGCATGTTGTTGGGTACACAGAATAGAGACTGTATGAATATGTCTGTAGGATAAAATTTCTACTAGGCCATTGGGCATGTGTGGTTTGGGGGTCGTCTTTTTTTTCTTTTGATTGTGCTGGGTCTTTGTTGCTACATGGACTTTTTTCTCTAGTTGTGGTGCTTGGGCTCCTCATTGTGGTGGCTTTTCTTGTTGAAGAGTATGGGCTCTACGGCGTGGGCTTCAGTAGAGAACATAGGCTCAGTAGTTGTGGCACAGGGACTTAGTTGCTTCGTGGCATGTGGTATCTTCTGAGATCAGGGAATGAACCCATGTTTCCTGCATTGGCAGGCAGATTGTTTACCACTGAGCCATCAGGAAAGCCCAGGTATGTGTGTTTTTAAGATTGTTTTTCAGATACTGCCTTCCTTATTGTGGACAGTGGCAACTTAACATTACCCCCAGCAGTTGTTAGCTGAGGGCACAAACTCAGTAAATGTCAAATGTTGATAGGAAATAATGGCATCTTTGCAGGTGATGGTAAAAGTCTAGGAAGAGAAATTATATGATTGAACTAGGGAGAGCTAATGGGTCAGTGTATTAACAGTGGAGTGCTTGACTTGAAGTTCACCTCTTAAATAGCAAGAGTAGGAAGAACTGGGAATTCTTTATTCTAGAAGAATCCTCCCCCTCTTTGCTGTTGATATTAAAATTTCACTTTAAATTTAAAATCTGATATTACTTGGAAATACTGGAGGGGGAGATACACTTCATTTATAAATCAAAAAGGGTGGAGTCCCTAAGCTATATTTTAAGTTTTACGTAAAATTAATAAAATGTTTAGAAACACTAGTGTTAATTCCCAAAGGATTATAGTTTGTTATCCAATGAATTATTACATATTGAACACTGTATAGCAAAGTGAAATGACTTTTTTAATTAAGAATTTTCTGTCTCTTAAGGTAGAAATAATTACATGTACCCAAGGACTGAGTAGTTTGCTCTCTGAAACATTGGAATGTCCTTGGTCACAGGTCACTTTCCCAGTATCCACTGTCATGATGAGTATTCTCTCCATGGTGTTCTGTTCCCTCATGCGTGGTGGTTATTATTGCAGGTGAGCAGTGTTCTTGAACATGTGGTATGGCCTTGCTGGTGCTGGGGCTGCAGCTGGGATCCACATCACTGGGGGCGGTGGAAGGGGGCGGGTTGTCCACTTAGCCAGGACAGCCTGGAGGTTTTCCTGAGGAGGGGTGGCAGCTCTTGAGCTGATATGAATGACAGGAGGAGAAGAAGGCTTGGGAGGTTAGAGGTTGAAGGTGAGTCCTGTTCAAGCTGAGGGGTACCATTTACAGCAAGGAAGGGACTGTAGCTGGAATTGAGTGAACCGAGGGTTCTTACCCCTCTTTCCTCCCATTTTTATCTGACTGAAGCCCTCAACCGTCCCATTCAGTGAAATTTTAGCACCACAGATAGCTGTTTGTATATTGTATTTGTGCTTTATACATAAAATTTAAGATTTTTGCTGACCAACTAATTTTCTCCCTCTTGGGAGCAGTTCTGGCCTATTGAGAACACAAGTCTAGAGCCACGTGTATGGAGGCCATGCATGAGACTCTTACTTGATGAAATGAGAAGCCAGAGAAAAGGCTTGGGCTGGGCTGGGCAGTGATGTGACCTGGTTTGTGGTTCAGAAAAGACATTACTTTGCTAACAAAGGTCCATCTAGTCAAAACTATGGTTTTTCTAGTACTCATGTATGGATGTGAGAGTTGAACTATAAAGAAAGCTGAGTGCTGAAGAGTTGATGCTTTTGAACTGTGGTGTTGAATGAAGAATACTCTTGAGAGTCTCTCGGACTGCAAGGGAATCTAACCAGTCCATCCTAAAGGAGATCAGTCCTGAATATTCATTGGAAGGACTGATGCTGAAACTGAAACTCCAATACTTTGGCCACCTGATGCAAAGAACTGACTCACTGGAATAGACTTTGATGCTGGGAAAGATTGAAGGCGAGAGGAGAAGGGGACAACAGGGGATGAGATGGTTGGATGGCATCACTGACTCGATGGACGTGAGTTTGAGTAAGCTCCAGGAGTTGGTGATGGACAGATAAGCCTGGCATGCTGCAGTCCATGGGGTTGCAAAGAGTTGGACATATCTAAGCAACTGAAATGAACTGACCTGAAAGGCTTGTAGCAGCTCATGAAGGACTTGACTGAAGGAGAGCCCAGGATGCAAGCAACAGGCAGACCAGTGACCAGTAAAGAGAAGGGAAGGGGAGCTGGGCTTGGTTCACACAGGCTTTCAGTGACTCGGATGCAGTGGGCTCAGCTTTGATGGTCATGAAAGGTGTCTTGTCTACTCTTGAGGGGAGCTCATCTGTGGGCCTCAATGAAGTTTAGCCAGGAAATGACAGAGACAGTGGAGTCCGATTTTCATCCTTGAAGCCATTTAAATTGCCTATTTTTCAGTCACTTGGATGTAGCTAGATAATCCCCCCCACACAAATTTAGAATGTTCAAAACTCCAGACTTGTTTCAACTTTTTGTTTTGTCCCAGCAGGAACGTAACCCTATATCTTGTGCCTTTCGTTCCATACTGTTTTCTGGGGTGGGAAAGGGGGGATCTGTTTAAAAGCCTACCTTCTCTTTTTTCGTTTTACCGCAGTAGCAGTGTTAATGCATTAGTATGTGAACAGTTTCAGTTGAGTGCTGTTTGGAGTAAAGTGGTTCTGGAGCAGTTTATTGAGGGACACTGTTTGAGTTGAGGCTCTAAAGGGGTTCTTGCTGCCCTGCCTACCTCGCTTTGTGAAATCAGTTAGCAGGCAGCTTTCCAGGCTCTCACTGGAGTTCCTGGAAGTCACAGTGGGATTTTTAAAATATGTCTTTGTAAGCCCTCATGGTGACCAAAAATGGGAAATACGATAGCATATATAGTTTAATAAGGTATTCAAGGGAGTGCCGAGGTGCCCACACATTTCTGTAGTTCCTGTGGTGCTTTGTGAAGGGTTGTGGGGTCCTTGGCCAAGTGGCAGGACATCAAGCAGCCCTCCTAGCATTTGCTGAGGTGAGCATGTTGCATGTTCAGATGTTGTGGAGACATAAAAAGTTTTGAGAAGTGAGATTTATGATGGATGATTTTGTTTTTTTTATGCCGTGTTTTTATGTTTTCTAGTCATCTAGTTTGGAGAGTTGTGAATTTTTCAAACTCCCCAATAATCAATACAATTTTGCACTTTTAAAAAATGTGACAGGATTTTTAAAAAAAAAACTCTCCCATTTTTTGACTTTTCAGTCCCCCCCCTTTTTTTTTTCTTCAGAAGAAATGGTTGGAATCTTGTGCAGTGCTTACGAACAGAGCATTAAGACATTTAACCACCTCAGTGTATTGAGTTGGCCAAAAAGTTCATTTAGATTTTTTTCTGTAAGCTATTATGGAGAACCCCAACAGACATTTTTTTCGCCTGCTGAATTTTCAGGGAAATACTGTTTGGGACACACTAACTCAGAAACAGTTTCTGTGAGAGAGGCCTGGTAGCTGGCACCCAGAGTGAAAGAGCGTCTCTGAGGTGAGCCTCTGGCCACCTCGCTGAGGTCGCTCAGCACCTATTTCCACCTTGGATTTAAGTAGATTTAAATAGATGATCAACTCTCAACAGTGCACATTAAACTTGTTTGATATTTTGGGGTTGCAAGAGAGTCGGACACAACTGAGCAACTAAAGAACGATGTCTCCTAAGTACAGCATTGTGATATTCATTGCATATGAATGCGTAGTGGGTTCTGCAAGAAATGCTTTTCCTAGTTTGTTCATTTACATGGTATCTTCAATGTAAGTTAGATGCTGTTTTTAAGTGGTTTGAAGTATATGTTGAAAAAACTTGACTGTTCATTCTATTTCCTTTTCATTATCTGTGAACATGGTTAATTTGTGAAGTAACTACTGTGGGATTCTGTGTGACAGTAATGTATTTGGAATATTGAATTTTTAAAGTAAAGAGTGGAGGCTGAACAAGTAATGTCATCTTGAGTAAAACACAGTTTATCGTTGCTGTAGCTGAACTTGCTTTAAAAACTTAACCTGAGTATACAACCACAGAGGCTGGTTTTCTTTGGCTTTTTGGGGGAGGGCACTTGAGAAATACTATCACAACCCGATAATGCTGCTGGGCTTTTTCCCTTTAAAAAATTATTTTTTTGCTGTGCTGAGTCTTCACATGCTGTGCATGTGTTTGTCTTAGTTCCAAAGAGCAGCGGCTGTCCTCCAGTTGGAGTGCATGGGCTTCTCTTGTGGAGCACAGGCTCGGCGTGCGTAGGCTACAGTAGTTTTAGCTTGTGAGCTCAGGCGTGTGGTACAGGGGCTTAGCTGCCTTGAGGCATGTGGGTTTTCCCGGACCAGGGGTTGAACCGGTGTCCTCTGCATTGGCTGGCAGATTCTTAACCACAGGACCATCACTGAAGTCCCTGGATTTTTTTTTTTTTTTAACTTTTGTTTTGAAGAGTTTTGCTTTCTCTGTTTCGGGTTTTTTTTTTTTTTAACTTGAAATGCCTTTGTAGGAATTTGGGAACATAATTAAGTTTGACAATTTTCAGTGGTGTTTTTCAATTCCAAGGTCTTTTTTTCTCTTATGACAATTGCTTTTGCACATATGGCAGATACATTCAGAATGTTCTTCTGCAAATTAGTTACACATTTCATTTTTCATGGGGAAGACACCTAAGTGTGAAGTTGCTGAGTGTTGCGTATGAAACAGCCAAGCAGTTTTCCAGAGTTGCTTGGCCTTGTAGCCTGAGAGCAGTGATGATGCCTGCAGCTCTGTATCCGTTCCAGCATCAGTCCTGTCGGTTTTCACTGTTGAGACGCAGGTGCATTATGTTTCCCTAGTAACTTCTCATGGTGATTACCTTTTCAGATAGTTTTGACCATTAAGGTACCTTTTTAGTGAAGCACATTTGCCTTTCTTTTACCATACTCTTTATTGCTGTTTAGAACTAGATTGTGTAAGTTTCATTACTAGCTGGTATAAAACTCACTGATCTGTGTATATAACCTATGAGATTATATATATATATATATATATATATATATATATATTTTTTTTTTAAGTACAGATAGCTTTTAGAATTCTGAAAAGCCAGATGATGTTGGGAACCCAAATTGAATGTTTTTATTACATATTTTTGTATAATACCAGCTGAAAGATGAAACTTATTAGTTGAACTTGTGATATCTTTTGGCATGATAACATGGGTGGAAGATCCACGAGCCTGATAGAAGTCAAAGCCTTAGATTTTTTAAGTTTTATTGCAAATTTTCAATCCAGAAGTCATGAAAATTAAAGTCATGTTGAGAAAATGTCTACCTTCTAATAAATTCAGTCAATTGAAGGTGTATTTTCTTGTATCATGTGTTCATCAGTTGAAATTGTATTACATCAAAAAGCAGGAAGAACTTGTAAATATGTATTGTTATGTTTTTAACAGATTTACTGCTTTTATGTTTTCTTGGAAAATAATGACATCTGAATTTTTGGTATACTGTTCTCTTAATAACGAACTATTTCTCTATAATCTTTGAAGACATATTCTTTCTTGCTTATAGAGAATGTATTAGGTAACAGAATGAGATTATTTCAGTAAAGAGTACAGTACATATTTTGCCTGTTGTAAGTTGCCTGTGGTAGTGGCCTTTGGTTTATTGTTTTAGCAGGCATTATTGTGGTGTCTTTGCCATCAAGGCAGAGGATCATGTTTGGTTCTGCATAAGATCACAGAGGGTGACAATCAGGAGGATGTCCCCTTCTCCATAACTACAAACTTCAGAATTTCTCAGAAGGCATTTGCGAGCTTGCTAATAAAGAATGTGATTCCTTTATGGTTCAATACCACAGGAGTCGGCTCCAGAGGAGAACATTACCTTTGGGGGTGATTTCTGGCAAGGTATTATTTTTCACCATGAGCCATTATTAAAATCCTATTTCTTCAGTTTTTACAATTCATGTGTTGTAATTGGAAGAGCTTTGTAGAGTATTCCTCAACCTCCTTACTTGTTGAATTATGTAGTATTTATCTTCCATAGTTACTTCTTGCAATGTACTATTATTTATATATAATTTATATATAATAGACTATGTAATAATAATTGACTTGTATACTAAGCGGAAAATGAGAATGTGAGTACTCCGTCTCATTGGTACATAGTTGACTGTTAAGAATATGCCTTCTGTATTTTTAGTGTTTGTTTCTTTGAGAAAAGTCATCAGAAAAGTGCATGTAGTATTGGCTATTCACATTTCTGACTGTGTGAAAAAATCTTACGGTGTGGTTGGAGTCTTTTTGGTTTTCACTGTTACCAGCCATTTCAGATGTACTGGCATGGAATGTAAAATCAGACATTAATTCTCACACAGCTTTTTTTTTTTTTTAAGTAACTCTGCCAATGACTTTAAAAATATTTATGAGTGCTTTGTGCTGGTGAATGGGGGCTAGTCTTCGTTGCAGTACTCAGATTTCTCATCATGGTGGCTTTTCTCTTGAAGCACGTGGGCTCAGGATTTGTGGTACGAGAGCTTAGGTGCTCTGTGGCATATGGAATATTCCCATACCAGGGATCAAACCTGTGTGCCTTGCATTTGCAGGCAGATTCCTATCCACTGTGAAGACCTTACAAAGTTCTGATTGAGCTTTTCATCCTAAAATTAAAAACAGACCACTTTTGTCACCTAGTTTTGGTATAGTTACAGCTTCAGATTTTAGTTAAAGACCTTTTTTTAGGGAATTTTCTCACAGTCCAGTGATTAGGAACTGGCACTGACTGACTGACGGTCCTGGGTTTGTTGTTTGGTTGGGAAACTAGTTTCCCACAAGCCTTGTGGCACTGCCAAAAAAATTATTTAAATGCAATTTTTGGTTTTCACATTTTGAATATTCCTCAGGATCAGAAAATATTAAAAGTATATCAAACTTCTGTATCTCCTCAGATTCTTAACTCCAAATTATGAGCATCACTGAATGGATGTGGGTAGCAGGACATCTGTAAGTGTCTTACTGGTTACAATCCAGTGCAGAGTAAATCTGGCCACATTTGGTATGAGACTACATCATTATTTTAGTTTTTTGTCTGTTCTGGGTCTTCGATGGTGTGTAGGCTTTCTCCAGTTGTGGAGTGGGGGCTATTGTCTGGTTGCCGTGGCTTCTCTAGTTGCAGAGTACCAGCTCTAAGGTGGGTGGGCTTCAGTAGTTGTGGCACGCAGGCTTAGCTGCCTCACCGCATGTGGGACTTCGAGACCAGGAATCGAACCTGTGTCCTTTGCATTGGCAGTGGATTCTTAACCACTGTACCACCAAGGAATCTCAAGAGACTACTTCTTTACACAAAACTCTAGTGATTGTTTTTAAATATTGAATTAAAGGATTAAGGTAAACCACCCTTTTTAAGACTGGCAACTAGCAGTTTCTAAATTCTGGAGAGTACCTTTTAGTTTTCAGTGTAGTTAGTGCTTTGCAAAATTTGTGGGTTCACTGAAGATAATTAAAATCTTTAGTAGTCCGGGTGTCATTGTATCTGTAAGAAGTAATCCGGGTGTCCATTTTATTTCCATTTTTCTTCTCATCCTTGGTTTTACCAAAGATAATGTAAAACTAATGTAGAATGCTAGTTGCAGATGGAAATAATATAAAACATAATTTTTGTTGATTTATGGCATGCTTTGCTTGAAAAAGTATTTAAGGTTTTTAAACTGGGACTATGGAGCCTGTTGGCTGTGAGTCTGTTTCACATGCAGCAGTTTCACATAATTTTTGCATGCTCTTGGCAGGGAGGGTGATACTTCATCCAATTTTCAGGTAATCCGAGACCTAAACGGGTTTGAAAAGTACCAGTTGAGGATAGTTACTTCTGGTATATTTGGGTCACTACTAGTAGTGAGCCTAAAACTAGTTATTTACTTCTCAATTATAATTGTGTACTACGGCACTAGTATTTCAGGGATGCTATTAAGACACATTTCATATGGATGAGGTAACAATAAACAACCTGTACCCCAGCAGAAAACCTGGAGTGCATGCTGTCTTGGTAGGTAAGAAGTCATCTGATGGAGCACAGCAGGTTTTATGTGCCCTGCCTTGGATCAAGCCGAATAACATTTTGTAGATAGAATAGGAATCGGGATCCTATGTAGGATTTTGTATTATAAGTGTCACGGGGCTGTGATGAGGAACCAGCAGTCCAGACAAGAGGACCTATCTATGGAAAATGAAAACAGGACTACCATCTAGGATTTAAGTGTTTTCTCTGCTGCCAAAACACAAAATTGAGCAGAATTTTAAGTCAGTTGATTTTCTGTCAGGAAAGAAAGTACAATCTTGACCGTGGACATAATCAGATGAGGTAGAGATTGAAACGGCGTCTTGGTGGAACTTAATTACTGTCAAATGAGATAACATGATTTTTAATTTATCATTTAAACTTGTTTTTAAACGGCTAAATCTGATTTTATTGTAATCCTAGGAGAAAAGGAAACATGGATGAAGCTACTTGAAATTTGGCTTCCTGTGTGAGCCCAAAGTTGAGAACTGAGGAAAACTTGCCAGTTTCCTTTCAGGTCAGCCCTCACCTGCAGTCGCCACTCCTTTCATCTTCCCCATGCTAGGACTTGCTGAATGACCTGGTCCACGTGTTAGCATTAGAACAGGTTATGGGCAAGTTGAAACCCGTGCTTCTCTGTCTTTGTATGCGACTTGGAGGGTTGCTGCCCTTTTGTTTGTGGAAGATTCGAGGTTTTAGCTCCAGTTTCCCCCACTGGTGGTAATATACTGATTTGTCTTTAGGCAAGACTGGACAGGGAATAGAAATGCAATGAACAGGTCCTATTTACGCAGGAAAAAAGTCCCTCCTGTTTTCTAGTGATTCTCAGCCTAAAATTTTAGTCTTGTGTCCCTTAGGAAAGCGTATAATCTTAAAAATGACTCAACATCGTAAAATCAGATTCAACCTGGGACATGAACTCCCATTTTTTCCCTTGGTGCTTTCTACCTTTTTAAGAGTATTTTAGAAACAGATTTTCTAATATTTAAAAAAATCAAAGTTCTTTACAGTCATTCACACTATATGATCATTATTGACAACCGTCATGAATGGTATATTGTCATCCTAATAGATCCCCAAAGTATTAAGGATATTTCTTCCCTCACCCCCACCCCAATCTGGTGATTTTAATCTGTTCTTGTTACAGTGGTCTTGGGGAACAGGAACCTCAGCCTTTCCTGAGTACCGCTTGTGAGAGGAGACCGATGACATCAGACCACTGGCTTAATAGGGTCCCAGGGGATCTGCACACAGTGAGTGAAAAGCACTGACTTTTGGGAAGTGTCACCTTTTCAAAGCATCTGAGGTCTCATGGACACACAATATGACAGCTGTTTATCAGGCTGCTATCTAGCCCTGGAATTACATTGGGTGGTTGTTCTCAAAGCTCCAAGTCAAAATCACTATCACCTGGAAACTTCCTGAAAATGCCAATTCCCAGCTCTACACATTGTCTACTGAACAGGACCTTGCTGGGGGTAGAGGGGGTGGTGGTGGTGTGCGGTGGGATCCAACAATTTATTTTTTAAACTTTGGACACACCACATGGCTTATTGGGATTTCACGTCCCTGACCAGGGCATGGTAGTGAAGGCACTGATTCTTAAGTTCTAGACCAACGAGCTCTACCCTGCGTGCCCTACACTTTAAAAATTCATTGTTTTATTTTTAAAAACTCTTTTTACTGATTAATCAATTATAATTTATAATTGCTCTTTGAAAATAGGTTTACAGAGAATTACTTTATACTCTGGGGGTTTTGTTGGCATTAAATTTTCAGTGTTTTGGTACATAGGTTCCTTCCTTAAGTGAAAAAATATGCAGAATAAAAAAACCCCTATTTACACAGGCCAACCATGCTGTGATGCTGAAGATACGGTTTTATATGGCCAATCGACTGCTTTTCATTCCAGACTTTATTTTCTGGTCAGTGAAAAGAAACTTAAAACAGTAACTTTGACAGTTAAATAAAATGGAAGATGTATATTTAATTCTAGAAGAAGGAAGAAGTGGTGTCTTATTTTTCCCTGTCACAAATCTTACAACAGACTGCTGGGCCCCACTGTGTGACTTAAAGGCCCAAGAATTTTCATTTCTTAACAAGGTGGTGCTAGGGACCTGGTTTTCCAAACTCTTAAGGTACTCTTAATCTCTGTATACGAGTTCACAATGAAATACTAGTTATAGAAAGTTTTATAAGTCAAATATATGACTTCAGGTGTTGAATTCTATCCTAGCAAATTATTTGTAACAGAAACCTTGTTTGTTCTTTAGAAAAATATATGCTATTACTTCCTATTTTCTAACAATGAATTTACTTCCCCCCCAGGTGAAATCATTCTATGGGAGAAATTAATGACAAAGGAGAAATGAGCCAGAAGAATCTTGTTTTATTTTTCAATTTATTACCACTCCGTTATAAACAACCTGTGGATAGATGAGCAGTCATGACAGTTTATCCAGGTTTGTTTTCCTCAATTGTATACCTTTCCCTGGCACACTGACTGACTACCACAGACCCAGCCCCCACCCCCTGGAACTAGAAAGTGGTGTAGGTTAAAAAAAAAAAATACCCCAAGTAACTTACAATTTTGGGTTAGTCCTCAAGATAAAGGAACTACTTATATGTTGTTATTACCATTTTCCAGCCCACGAGTAAAGCTCTTTTGTACCAGTTGGGAGAAGTCAAGCCTGGAAAAGAGCTTCATTGCTTACAGATCGGCAGAGGGAAGTGGTGTAGACGCCCTCATTGTCCTGAGCTTACCTAGCAATGTTTTTCAGAATGACTTAAAAGGGTTTATACTGTTTTATGCTGTAAAACAGATTTTACTACATTCATGAAAATTTTCTAAATTCTCTTAAGACTTTATATATTTGGCCATGTGGGATCTTAATTCCCTGATCGGGGATTGAACCTTCACCCCCTGCATTGGAAGCATGGAGTCTTAACCACTGGACTGCCAGGAAAGTCTCAAATTTTTCTGAATTCTTATTTTATAGATCACTTTTTGTTATTCTCATATCTATATCCTACGGTTGCAAAGATACTATAAGGCATTAATCATAAAACACTCTAAAGTCTGTCAACTTTCTGTATGCTAAAGTCTTACTACTAAATAAACTAGCAAATTCTCATATGACTTAACTCTGGAAGTGTAACAGTTCCAAGTAGAATTTTAAAAGTAACACTTGGGCTTCCAATTGAAACTTCCTGACATTCCACTGAAGAAATTCTACAAATTTAAGATGAGAATGTCTAGCAAAGGCAGTAACTCCCCATCCAGCCACATTTATTGGTAGGTATATTAGATGCTTCTCTTTGGTGCTGGTACCGTAAACAAGGATATATAATGTGCTTTCTGTTGCAGCCACATTCATGAGAGTTGACCAGGTCTCTGGTAGGTTAAAATGGACTCAAGTTTGCATTATGTCCTTACCTCAGTATATACACTGGAAAGTAGTAATTGCTGAGGAGTCACGGGTTTTAGAGTTAAGAGAAAACTGAAGTAGAAAAATGTGTACTAATGGCTCTTCAGTGAGTCTGGGTAATGAGCAATGCAATCCCGTTTGTAGTTGAGATGATCTGTGGCCCTAAGCCCAGTTGTAGTTATGGGGCTTGAGATGGCTTTGGTTTCTACTCGCAGCAGTAGCAGCAAATCTGCAAACCTTTGATAAGGGTACTCCTTGAGAATTGGGTTTTTCAGAGCAATCATTATACACACATATGGAAGTATTACCTGAAGGATCTGATCTGATTAGCTGCCTTGTCAGTTGGCAGTTGAGAGGTTCAAGACCTCATCATCCTGAAGCCTCAAGGGTCAGAATTTCCCCACCCAAGGGCACATCTGTTTAGGTTCACCTGCTATAGACAGAAGTGAATTTAGATGAAAACTATATTAACCTGTATGGCTCTACAAGTGGTTATATTCCCAGTGCTCTTATAAAGGTGTGCTCTTATGATATTGGGAATGTTCTTTAAAAACTCACTTCTCTTACAATCCTGGACCAAGAGCACTGCTGCTGACAGATCTCGCAGCTGTGAAGTCAGATGCAGAGGAGTACAGGATACAATACAGTTGAAAAGTCTAACGCAGGTATTGCTATTGCTAAACCAGACATTTCACATCACCTTTTTGTTGAAGTCCTGAGACTTGAGATAGAAAATAGACAAATGTTGTGTTTTATTGAGGACACTGTAGGAAAAGTCAGTTTAACCCTGAAATATCTAGACAGTGTATGTGGTTTGCTCTAAGTATCCACAGGTTCTGCCTGCGTCTAGGGCAGAAAAAAGTTCCCCAAAGGCACACCAGGAACCCTCTACATAGAATTAACATTAACACCTAGCCATTTACTTTGTTTTAGAAACTGTTAGTCCAGAGATGATTAAAAGTAAAAGGTGGGACTCAAAGGGGTTAAATGCAGATACAACATATGATTTCATATAAAGGACTTAAGCATCCTTGGTATCTGATGGGGTTCTGGAACCCAGACATTTCTGAAAATTTTTCATTAAAATTTAACTCCGTATATAACCAATTGGACTTAAAGATTTTATACATTTCTATAATCCAGACATCTTGCTTTATTAGTTTGCCAACTATTTCTTGAAAGAATGGAAGCCTTAGACCTGTGGGAAATCACTTGACAGGAGGCTCAGTGTGGCTGGTCTTCCCAGCATTCAGAGCACAGACCATCTGATGACTTGGGTCCAAGCACAAGGTTACAGTTCACATGTAGTATCACCTTTTACGCCTCATGTAATGTCCCAGTTTGTTTTTTTCTGCTATACCTCAGATTCTGGTTTATTTTCTTTGCAAACAATAAAGGATAACTGCACATATATAAAGCTGTCACTTACTCAGGATCAATGTCAACAGCTTGTTGGAAAGGTCAAACCTTTCTCGAGTTTTCTTTAGATTTGTCCTACTTTGAGGGCTGCAAACTCACACCTTATCTTAGTGCCTGGGTAACTTAATGTAACATTCCTGCTGGGGCTTTTTAACACAAAAATTCACTAGGGCTAGTAAAAAAAATTTTCAACTTAAAAAAAAATTTTTTTTTAATTTTTTAAAATAATCCTCATATGTACCATTCCACATTGTGGAAAAACATAGTCTGGACACAACACTGAGATTCAGAACACTTGCACAAATACTTACATCTGTGTTTTATGTTAGACCCACTGTGTCCCATCTCAACAGACTATAACAGATGACTGGCCTTCAATGCAAGAGGCTTACAGAAGAAACTTTAAATTTGGAAATGTTAGCTGTGCCAGAATTCCAAATTGCTTCAAAGAGTAATTAGAAACAGGTCTTAAGAGTAACTCTTCCAATTCTTGCTGGTCACTGTAGCTGTACTCTGTATGCACCTATTAGCAATTTAACCTGTTGAAAGGAAAAAAACAAAACAAAACAGCATATATTTCTAGTTTCCCTTAGTTAGAAGAGAGGAAAAAAAACCTTGTCTCTTTGGCAGGATTCTCAAATTGGTTGGTTATCAGTGTAGTGGCTAGATTATCATTATTTTAATGAAAGATCCAAGTACTTGACCTTTTAGGTTACTCCCTTATTCAGTCTAGCTAATGATCATACACGTGGAAATTAAATATCAAAGTACACAACATACAGAGGTGTACCATGGACATCAGAGGGTTAAAGCCCATCTCAGATCCAGGCAGGAACACAACAATCCTGAAAACTTGAAGAAACACTTGAGCAGTGACACTAGATGCAAGAAAGCATTCTCACCTTAGCAGAAGGTGCTTCCGTCAGTCTTATGAACATTTTATTGAGGCCTGCCACAGGGCTGAACGAGTAAACAAAATGACTGTCCTGGGGAAAAGAGCAAATGAAGATGAGCATTTTTGTAGACAGCCATCTTTATCTAGAAATAGCCAGACTCCAGACATCTTTAGACTCTTAATGACAGAAGAAAATACACATTTTGTTGGCATTTCCTTATAAGGCAACATGCTGTGATTACTTTTCCCTTGACTTAGATACCTTCATCTGGAAAAGCAATATAGAGATAAATCCTTCATTAATATGTATCCAGTCATATATATACAGCATGAGTATTAAAAATCTTCATAACCAGTTAATTTTAATTCAGCCTAAGGAGAGACATTTGTATATGGCAAGTGAAAATGAAGTCGCTCAGTCGTGTCCGACTCTTTGCGACCCCATGGACTGTAGCCCACCAGGCTCCTCCATCCATGGAGTTTTCTAGGCAAGAGTACTGGAGTGGGTTGCCATTTCCTTCTCTAGGGGATCTTCCTGACCCAGGGTTCAAACCCAGGTCTCCTGCATTGTGGGCAGCTTTACTGTCTGAGCCACCAGGGAACATCTTCAAGGGCATTTTAAATTTAAAAAAATTATAGTAAAATGGTCACTACATAAAAATCAAAAATTATACTAAGAAAACTAAAATACAAGCAGCACAGTGTTTGCATTGGGATTTTTTGAAACTTTTGACAGCATGCTTTTCTTTTTGAATTTTAAGTGAACATTTGTAATTATAATGCATTTAAAGGCATATTTAAAATTAGTTTCTAGACCATGAGAATTTTAAAACAATGATTACTGGGTTACTGCCATTTCCAAAAACTGCAATTAATAGAAGAATTTATAGGTCATTTCTGGTTTTGATTAGAATGTATTAATCAGTAATGAGAGACTTACCAGAAAAACAGGAAGTTGAAATTTATCATTTAAAACAACAGCTTGTACACTACATGGTCCACAGAGGCGAGCAATGACCTCTTTACCCAGAAAATTTGCATGGAAGATAAACAGCAGGACGCCAGAGCCTGAATCGAGGAGATGTAAATACAGATTTTAATTTCCATCCGAAGACAGCACCTTGCAGAGCTTGAGGGCATCGTGAGAGCCTAAGTGCACAGGCCATCCACAGGGGAATCCTATTAGAAACCGTGTTCATGAAGGTCATGTTTATGTTCCTGCCAACCTGAGTGACTGGGATCCAGGGGCAGAGTGGTCCTTAACTCTAGTCTGACAGACACATACTTGATCCAAACAAAGGATATGACCAAGGGACTCTAATCAATTTGCTGGCATTTGTTTCATGGTTATCAATATAAATTGTTTTCCTTCAGTTTTAAGAGCTACACACCCCTCAAGATACCAAGGTCAATGTCTGTCAAACTTGAGTACTTTTAAAGGTGTTGGCTGGAAGTCCTGGTCCGGGTGGGGCTTTGAGAATAGACTGAGGAGACAATATGCCAAGTCTCAAGTGTCAGAATAGCTGGGTATCTTGGTAAGATTTCAGATGAGTTAAAAACCGTTGTTAGTGGTTGCAGACATTGTGCATGTGCAGAAAAAGCCATGTGTAACCCAGGGCTGTCCAGCTGCACCAGAGCACTGGTGTGGATGCCTAGCAATGCACACGGTCCACTTGGACAGTCAAATCCACAGCTGACTAATAACTAAGATGTTAGGAATGACTGGCTTTGATTGGTAGAGCTGTAGCTTAAGTTTCCATTAACAAATATTTAAACAAAACATTTCAAACCAGTTGATCTTAAAGGAAATCAACCCTGAGTATGTATTGGAAGGACTGATGCTGAAGCTCAAATTGTTTGGCCACCAGATGTGAAGAGCAGACTCACTGGAAAAGAACTCCGATGCTGGGAAAGACTGAGGGCAGGAGGAGAAGGGGGCAGAAGAGGATGAGATGGCATCACTGACTCCATGGACTTGAGTTTGAGCAAACTCTGGGAGCATAGAGGACAGAGTGTGGCATGCTGCAGTCCATGGGGTTGCAGAGTTGGGACACGACTGAGCAACTGAACAAGAACAAACAAAACAAAAGCCAGAACCCAACCCAATTCCCACCTTTCAGGCCAAGAGAGTGCTGTCTCCATTCCATATATTCGGCACCCGTGTCCTAGAGGCGGCCATGGTCTCACCTGCCAAGTAGCTGTTAAGCATAAACTCATAGGAGGCAGGACTGAAATTCTCATCTCTTACTACTCAGCTTTACAATGGGGCAACACATTTTCTTTATTCTTCATCTCTTTAAAAGGGCAAGACTCAGTGATAATAAAATTCAAGAAAATATTGGTTCTGGGCTTACCGTGTTGAAAGCTAGATTTCAGTAAATTTTAATAAAAAGTATTATTAAACTTCTAAAACAAATGTAAAGACTGCTGTGTGGACTCCTCAGGATCATCTACAGTGGTATCGGCTGCATCTTGTTCGTACCTATTTTATGTAATTAGTATACATGATGGAGTTTGTTAAGGTTTTCTTCAAAGAAACGGTTATTAATGTTAAGAAAAAGAAGGCTTACCTTCTGGTATAGTCTGTGGGGGTCTGTAATTGAAATCCATCGAGAAATCTGGCCCCTCACAGAGGCGATGGCATGCTATTGGGAAGACTGGTTCCAGTAGTGCAAGACGTGCTTCAAAGTAATCCTTGATAGTTTCTTCAGCTACTCTAGAAAGTCTAATAAAAAAGCAGAGTAAAAGCTGTTCATGTAAGAAAGAATCCTGAGGCGCAAAACAATCGGACTAGTGAAGCCTCCCCAGCACCATCTTGAAAAACTCCTGTCCCTTGCTGTTTGTTCTGAGCACTCCTACCGGACACAGTACACATCTGTCTGTCTTAGATGTCCTCTTATTCCCCCACCCCCCGAGTCTTCTGCGTTGTGCCAGGCACACAGTTGGAGCTGAACACAAACTCGTCAAATGAGTGCATGAATGATCAAGGAGAATCAGAAATAAGAATTCTGCTAGAAAATAAAGCCAAGAATTGTCACACAAAATCTTGTTATAGTACTTGGTTTAGAAAGCAGTCAAATAAAATGATTGGTGCTAATTCAGAAAGTATTTTGAGACTGTCTTGCAGGTAAAGTGTAACTGACCTGACCCAAACCCCCCCTGCCACCTTCCAAAAGATGCTCTGCTTTAAGGAGCATAAAATCCCCAAAACCATTTACTCACAGATGTGAAACAAAGCCCAGCATGCCTGGACCCTCAGCCGTGGGCAAAGCAGGCAGGCTAGTCTCTCTACTTGGTGGCCACCTATAACCAATACCTGGCTGCTGAAGCTCTCAGGGATGGCAGCCCAGGTTGCCAAAACACCCCCTTATGCCTTTTTTTGGTCTCTTGTCTGAAATTTGCCTGTATCTGGAACGAGAATAACCATCTTTCAGGCGTGAAGATCCAAGTCCTATCTTACCCTTGGTGGGCGAGGAGGAGAGGGGCTCTGCTACCTGACAGAAAGCACCTCACCTACAATAGTACTGCTCCTGAAGCTCCTGTTACATGTAAGCAAGAGAAGTAATAAAAAGCTACTGAATTACTTATATGGACTTCCAATAACATCTAATGATTTTTAATTCATTTGAAAAGGCAGGAACTTGAATAACTAAACTGTGATAATTTCCAGACAATGTAATAACCTCAGGCTGCGTAAAGACGGGAAGACAACATGAATGCTTATCACAAAGATGCAAACCTGGAAAAGGGCAAATACTGTATGAGTCCAACTAGCAGTAAAAACATCAATGGTCTCCAGGGTTTGGGCAAGTTAACAGGTGGAGGAGCACAGAGGATGTTTAGGGTGGTGAGTTGAGTGTGTGACAGGGCGATGGTGGGTACATGTCATCACATTCACCCAAAAACAGGATTTGTGACACCAAGGGGAACCTCGGGGGGCTCTAAGTCAGGAGGATGTGTGGGTTAGCCATGATGGTGGGTCCCCATCACTGGGGGTCCACTGACTGTAACAGCCTCACTGCCAGAGTAGGACAATGCATGTGGGAAATCGCTACTTTCTGTTCAACTTCGCTCAGAACCTAAAAACTGCTCTCAAAAATTTTCTCTCTTAGAAACAATGAAGTTTAAATGGTTTTAAGAAAATCTCTGGAAGCCAAGTGAAGAGTGTAATTAAGATTTTAAGATGATACTCCTAGATAGAACGGCGTTAAATTTTAAGGTTTCTAAGTCCTCAATAACTTTCAGACTTTGTACACCATTTTTAAAATTCATCTTCTTAGACCAGAAACCCATCCTGACTTGTACTTATCTTTTTCTGAGCTTACATACACACTGTCCATTACATCCAGGGCATACTCCTCCCACACTTACGTCTCTAAGTGGCTCTTCAGCAGGTCGTACACCAGCACGTTGTTGCACTGCTTTGCAAAATGCAGCGCACTGTTCTGGTGCTTTGACAGAATATTGCAGTCAGCTCCACATTCAATGACCAGCCGGACGATGTCCGAGTTTCCTCTTTTACAAGCCTGTGTCAGGAGTAAAAATTACTTAGCTGTGATCAGTGTCAGTTCCTCTCTGAGCTGAGAGTTCTCCATGGAGAAGGATCCCTGGGGTTGGAAACTGGCTTGGAAATAGAAGTCCTGTGGTCCTCTTGCGACTGTCCCTCCCTTCTGCTTCTCTGCCATTTCCCTCCCGATTTGAGTTTAGCCTGCCTCTCTCCTGAGCTCAAGATTCACATGTTAAACACCTGAGCATTTACAGTATGTATAAAAATCCTACCACAAGTCTGCAAACCAATCCATGCCACCCACTGTAATGGGATATTTCACAGCAGCATCAGAGGCCAGCCTCTATTCTGATGAAGTCTTTCTCAAGGGTAAACTTTTTGAAGGCTCCCAGCTGCTATCTGAATGAACTCCTACTTCCTTGGCATAGTAGACAGTTTTGTGCATCCCCCCCACTCCACACACACCCTTTATGCTCCTGTTTAAATATCTGTTGTTTAGAATGTACCTGGTGATTTCTCAATAAGTTTTAAATTCATGCTTTCAGCTGCCACCTATGCTCTAAACATACTTCAATAGGAACACATAAAGGATAACTAAAATTCAAGAGGGTACCTGAACAAAATAAACTTTTCTATGAACCAAAAATGAAACAGAAACACCAGCAGCGAACAAGTTTTAACCCCCAAGTGTGGAAGAATGGCAGAGCCCAGCACAGCCTCAGGGTCCGGACCATGGTGAATGAGGGGTCTGACCATCTGCCTGACTCAGGAAAGAAGGTTAGAAGAGGAACCGCAGCCACCACCCCCTGGTGAGCTCTCCCTTCACGGAGGAGGCGGGAGCCACAGCCTCCACAACAGGGTCACGACCTGCTGGGTGGACAGCACCTCAGGCCCCAAAACCTGGAGCTGTGGCTGGGGGGTGGGGAGCTTCTCCAAGCTTCCACAATCCACACACAGGTGAGGAAACCTGAGGCCAAGGAGATGAAGTCACCAATGTGAAGTAAGGAATCCCCGTCCATCTGCTCCATGCCCAGGTCTCTGCAGGGCACACCCTGTCCCCTTCCACTGACACGGTTTAGCCCAGCCGACCTAGATCTTCAGCATGCAGCGGAGCCAGCTGCCAGCTTCCCTCCAGGGCTCAGCTTGAATCCACAAACCTTGGCCATCAGGGTACAGAGCCCACAGCTCCCTGTGCTTCCTCTCGTCAAACCCAGTAACTCCATCTTTCTGGGTCTGTTCTGTCACTCAGCTGCAACCCCTTCAAGTCCACAGACTGTCTTGTCCCCGTTGATCACCAGCCCCAATACAGTGGCAGTGGGAGGTCCTGTGGAGAACATGCTCCCAGGGAGGCATTTACCTTCATTAGTGCCGTCTCACCATTGTTCTGCTGGACGTTTACAAAAGCTCCTGCTTCCAAGAGAATAGCCACAGTAGTTAAAAAGTTCTGTTAAAAAAAAAAAAAAAAAGGTTTTAATCCCCTCAAATTCTTTACAAGTAAGATATTTCAAGATGTTTTCAGATTTCTAGCCATTAGCAAAAGTACTCAGATTCTATCTCATGCAGGTTGGTGAATACCACAGACCATTGCTTCTGCTCCTCCCTCCTGCCCCTGCCCTCCAAGGTCCCAGGAGGGTCGGGAGCTGCACGGAGTGGCCCCTCCCGCTGTCACCCTGCATAGCCGCACACCGTCTGCCAGCAACTTCAACCTCAAGTTTAACTACTGGTTTCAACATAAAGAACCTCTTCATCTCAGTCCTTTAATAAGATAACATGGGAACATTTTAATTAAATTATTAACCAAAGGAATACTTTAGATTAGAAAAGATTTTTTAAAAATCTAAGAATTAATATTAATACCTTAATCAGAAGTTCTTTTTCAATACAAATCACCTTCAACTAGATAGACGATATTTAGAAATTTCAAAGTACGACTGTCAATAAAAACACTGATTTATGACAAGTCATAGATGAACTGAACTAAAGTTGTGACTGTGTGACCGGCACACTGCTCCACAGACACAGATTCTGTCTCCAAGACTAAGAAAGCACAGCATGCTGCGTGGCCTACCTTCTCAGCGGCGTGGATGAGTGCCGTAGTCCCGTTCTTCTGCCGACCATTCACCTTCGCCCCCTTCCTGAGGAGCAGCCTCAGCAGGTCGTCCTGCCCTCCTGCAGCTGCGAGCATCACCAGTGTCATCCCGCTTGAATCCTGCGTTGGTTTTGTTACCCATGTGGTAGCAAAAGTGTAGGAGAGAAAGAGCCCAATGAACATAATAAGATTTGTATGAGTGCATTTAAAATAAATGCACAATAACTACATGAAGAAAAAACCCAAAGAATTTGGTTTAAGAGAAGAAACGATGAGCTGAATGAATGTACAGTAGATATATTCCTCAAAAAAAGACTCAAAATGTTAAAATGTCAATTCTAAGCCAAATTAATCTATTTTAATGTAATCCTAAGGGATTAAACCTAAAAAGTCCACAATTAAAGCAAGAAAAGTAAAAAAGAATATATAAAAATATTTTCTAAGCAAGATGAGACAACCAAAAGCCATAAAGGAAAAGATCAAATGTTAACTACCTAAAAATAAAAATCTCCCCAAGCAGTAAGACTCAAAAATGTAAAATGGAAAGGGTTAATATGCTTCTATTAAAGTATCCTTTTAAATCAGTGTGAAAAAACTCAGCAACAATAATAACAGATTGGGAACTTCCCTGGAGGTCCAGTGGTTAACACTGTTTCCGCTGCAGAGGGCACAAGTTCAATCCCTGGTCCAGGAACTAAGATCTGGCAAGCCAAGGGCATGGTCAGGGAAAAAAAAAAACCCAGAACAATAGAAAGAGGGGCAGTTGCTGTAAATAGGCAACTATCAATAAAAAACAAATGGTGACAAAATAAGGAGTCACTTTCCCCTCAAAATGCAGAGGTTAAACCATAGACAAAACCAGGCATATCATGGTAACTAAAGGTCATTATACAGGGCTGGAATTACAAGAACTGTAATTCTATTATACGTTTCTACAATGTTTGACTCTTATAAAGTGAACATGTATTACTTTTATAGTTGAAGAATAAACCTGAGTTATTTTAAAAGAGCTATTTTCCATCTTCCTTTCATCAGATTTTTCAAAGACACTTCACCTCTTGGTCCAGGTTATATTCTTCACTTGAATTAAGTGCAACCTTCACAGTAACATAATCCCCATTTTTCACAGCATCCCTCAATAAATCTAAAATGAAAGAAAAGATAAATTAGGTTTTCAATAACTAGATTCATGAAGAAGATCCCTATAATTCCCAAACTACTCACTGCTTGGAATCACATCCGCTGTAGTAACATTCTCATCTTCTCCATCAAGATGCTTCTGGAAGTCCTCCAGTCTCATCCACTCCAGCTGCAGATCCATGCCCAGACTCAGAACCTGCTGTCTGCCATCTGGGACACAGAAGAGCCTTATTAAGATATACTTTTACAGACTGTAATAAATACAATGCCATTTTATTTAAGCATATGGTGTCCTAACCCAAATGTTACACTTTATGTCATTATCTGAGTCTCATTAAATTTCTGACTTTCTTTGGGTAGTAATATGAATTGTCCACTTTTAGATATCATACATGAAGAGGCATAAAGACTAATAGGTATCTTATTAACTGTAAAATAGTAACATGAATTTTAGTAGCTGAAAGAAAGCGAGAAATCACAGGGCTTCAGTAAGAGGAAGCCCTGTGATTTGTTCCTTTGGCCATTCTTCTTGGACAGCTGGTCGGCCCTCCCCAGCCAGAAGGGCCAGAGACAGAGGGTCAACCTTACACAAGGGATGAATGTACACTGCTTCCAATATTCATGTAAGTCAAGTCACTCTAAATATAAATAAGTCATTGCCTGTGATCCTGTCAGACTTGGCTCAAGCTTCACCCCCTGCAAGTACTCGCACCAAACCCCACAGCACTCAGGGCCCTGAGATACCCCACTACAAGTGATGCAAGTGCTAGTTTCCACCCTATGTCCGACCCATGGACTCATCAACACTAGGGATGAAAATCTTTATTCCCTACTGGCAGTGGAATAGAACACATCTGGGAAGAACTCAAAATGGCTGTACTATTTTAAACAGTGAAAGGCACAAATGTTTGATGGTAAGAGTTAAAGGATTTAAACATGACTAAGAGGAAGAGGAAAAGATGCTCAACATTGCTAATTATTAGAGAAAAGCAAATCAAAGCTATAGCCAGTACCTCCCATCGGTTAGAATGGCCATCATAAAAAAAAAATCTACAAACAATAAATGCTGGAGAAGGCATGGAGAAAAGGAAACCCTTCTACAAACTGTGGGAATGTAGGCTGACACAGCCACTATGCAGAACAATATGGAGGTTCCTCAAAAATCTAAAAACAACTACTATATGACCTAGCAATCCTACTCCTGGGCATATATCTAGAAAAGATGAAAACTAATTTAAAAAGATGCATGGAGCTCTATGTTCATAGCAGCACTGTTTGCGACAGTCAAGACATGGAAGCAACTTAAATATCCAAAATGTCCATCGATAGATGAATGTTATAAAGAAAATGCGGCATGTGTGTACACGTGTGTATATACATATATATACCCAACGGAATACTGCTGCTGCTGCTAAGTCGCTTCAGTCATGTCTGACTCTCTGTGACCCCATAGACGGCAGCCCACCAGGCTCCCCTGTCCCTGGGATTCTCCGGGCAAGAACACTGGAGTGGGTTGCCATTTCCTTCTCCAATGCAGGAAAGTGAAAAGCGAAAGTGAAGTTGCTCAGTCGTGTCCGACTCTTAGCGACCCCATGGACTGCAGCCCACCAGGCTCCCCTGTCCATGGGATTTTCCGGGGAAGAGTACTGGAGTGGGGTGCCACTGCCTTCTCCAAATGGAATACTAGTCAGCCATAAAAGAGTGAAATCATGCTGTCTACAGCAACATGGATGGACCTGGAGATGACCATACTAAGTGAAGTGAGTCAGACACAAAAAGACAAATATTATATGGAATCTTAAAAAAAAAAAAAGATGCAAATGAATTTACTGACAAAACAGAAACAGACTCACAGAAAACAAACTAATGGTTACCAAAGGGGAAAGGGGAGGGAACTAAATTAACAGTTTGGGATTAAAAGATACAAACTCCTATATATAACATAGATAAACAAAGACCTAGTGTATAGCACAAGGAGCTATATTCAGTATCATGTAATAACATAATGGAAAACAATCTGAAGAAGAATATATGTGTATATATGTAACTGAATCACTTTGCTGTACAGTTTAACAACACTGTGTATCAACTATACTTCGAGAAAAAAAAAAGTTAAAAAGGATTTAAGGACATCCCAACACAGAACCAATCCCATGGATGGAGGAGCCTGGTAGGCTGCAGTCCATGGGGTCACTAAGAGTTGGACACAACTGAGCGGCTTCACTTTCATGCATCGGAGAAGGAAATGGCAACCCACTCCAGTGTTCCTGCCTGGAGAATCCCAGGGATGGGGGAGCCTGGTGGGCTGCCATCTATGGGGTTGCACAGAGTTGGACACGACTGAAGCGACTTAGCAGCAGCAACAACACAGAAAGAGCACAGCCTTGTCCATGTATGACTGCGTAAGTCGCATATACTTGCTGTACCTCACTCCCTGAGTAACAACAGTAGTGGACATTCAGAAAGGAGTGTTAAATTCATGAATCAATACATTCAATCCACACACAAAAATCTGTGAGGGAGCCATGCTACAAATAAGGAAAGCCATGTGTGCACTGACATGTGTCTGAGTCCTCAGCTGCTTCCCCCCCAACTCCCCCAGGGAGACTGGGACTCAGGACAGCTGAGGGTTCACAGATACTGAGACAGTGCCTCCAGTTACACAGAGCCATGATACTAAGTGGGATCACGATGAAGCCAACTGGCCTAAAATCCTAAGTTCATTGTGTTCATTCCTACCAAGCACTGAACCCAACATCTAGCAGTTTTAACTTTTTCTCTATTTTAAAATAAAAAATTAGACATATACTAAAAGAATGTTATGATGTGAATGAGCCTCTGTGAATACAGCCCTTACTGACCACAGAACCCTGACGCTAACCCTTAGATAGCACACTAAAAAGCAGAGACATTACTTTGCCAAAGGTCTGTCTAATCAAAGCTATGGTTTTTCCATTAGTCATGTATGGATGTGAGAGTTGGACTATAAAGAGAGCTGAGCGCCAAAGAATTGATGCTTTTGAACTATGGTGCTGCAAGTTTTGAACTTTGGACTTCAAGGCGATCCAACCAGTCCATCCTGAAGGAGATCAGTCCTGGGCGTTCACTGGAAGGACTGATGCTGAAACTCCCAATACTTTGGCCACCTGATGCGAAGAGCTGACTCATCTGAAAAGACCCTGACGCTGGGAAAGATTGAGGGTGGGAGGAGAAGGGGACGACAGTGGATGAGATGGCTGGATGGCATCACTGACTTGATGGACATGAGTTTGAGTAAACTCTGGGAGCTGGTGATGCACAGGGAGGCCTGGCGTGTCGCGGTTCATGGGGTCCCATGGCGTCGGACACGACTGAGCGACTGAACTGAAGCCTTACAAGTGGCTGGATTCCACCTGCTCCTGCTTTACTGGGTTTCCACACCTGAGCTTGTGAGTGCTGAACCCTGGCCGTCCCCCCTCTTCTTGGGATACTTCTGTCTGGTCTGGGGACTGAAGTGATGGTGGGGCCCAGAGCCCAACTGCTTCAAGGAAGACTTCTTTGTAAGTTTGATAAACTCTTGCATATGAAACCATCTGTGCCTAGTATTAAATTTGAAAGACTACTTTAAATGACTATTTCACATTTTTTAATAGTAATAATATCCAATTTTTGTATTTGGGTCAGTTTTGTTAAACTATTATCTTTCTAGGAATTTCCCATCTCATTCAATTTTCTGGTTTATTGCAAGAAAATGCTAATAGAATTTTAATTGCTTTAATCTGGATGCCACCTATAATGGACTCTCTTTTCCCCCTGGAAGTACTTTTTAAGTTTTCATTCTTTTTTTCCCTTAGCACTACCGGAGGCTGGTCTACTCTATCAGTCTTCCAATGAACCAGCTTCTGGCATCACCAGTGCTCTACTGCGGGAGAAGGTCCCAGCGGCCACCACATCCTCCCTGTCCTCCGGCTGTATGTTCCGCTCACCGTTTCCACAGGAGGAGCAGCACTGAGGCGCATGTGGGCTGGACTCGGGGCTCCCCACACTATTAAGTGGGGGTGGTGAGGGATACTTATTCTGTGGCACACAGGCCAGGCCAATCAGAAGCTCCCTGCTTGTAAAACCTGCCTCCCCATCCAGGGTGGCTGCCTCTTTCCTGGGTCTCCCTGCCCTCTGTGAACTAGGTCGGTCTCAGGTTCTATCCAGAGCTCCCCAGCTGGCTGGACCAATACCTCCTAGACTATCCTTTGTTGACTAGTGTCTCAACAGCAGTGCTGCTGTTTTGACATCTGGGCAGCCCAGTCCCCTCCGTATGCTGGCTGAAGAAACTAACCCAGTTTCCAACCAGCTGGACAATCGTGGTATCAAGGATCCCAGAACCTCGGTGTTTGCAATAAGAGGTCACCTAACATCTAGCTTGTTATATATCCCCAAATATTTCAAAACTTCAACTGTTTTACAAGATTTATAAATTATACAAAGTTTTATCAGACAAATCTCTAAACCCCTGCCCTAGTTATAAATAAATAAATGTACTTTTATTCCTCTTCTCCACCACTACGTATTCTATACACAGACCTCGCCTCCTCAGCTAATTTCAGTATTTCAGAACAGACTCACAATATAACCTCATTTAGTGTTTTTACTACAAAGTTGAAAGGGAAGAATACAAATAAGTCTGTATTTTGACAGTTTTCTGAAAGAAATCTAGTAAGATACACAGACAGCTTGCCAAGAGGAGATAAGGTAGCAAACCAGAAATCTCTATAATTGTAAATGTGCTGAGCTATTCTAGAGGGAATCAGAAAATAGATTCGAACAGTTTTCTACTCCATCCTGAGACCTTAACAACTGCGGAGAGGAGAGGAAGGTGAGGAGAGAGCTCTGCACACAGCCCTGAGAAAACTGCACAGTCACACACCCTCACCAGGACTCTCCTCTGCTCGGCTTGCGCTGTCCAGAACTTCTTGGTCACCTTCTGCAGCTATATATGCCCACGTGTCAGTCTCATCTCTTGTATTTCTTCTTTCTTTAAGTAACGGCTTGTTTTCCTTGGCTTTGTGGTCTTCTGTGACTTTACAGTCTGGTGGTATTTCATCTCTTTTCCGATTATTCTCAGGAAAATCATTTTTTTCTTCTGGAGTTAATTTAAACAAATCAAATGCATTTCTGATTTCCTTAAATGCTACTGGAAAAAAATAAAATTGATTATGAGTCACTAATTTCTTTGTAATCAAAAGAAAATCTGGGTGTTTTTAAAAAAACACCCAGATATTTTCTTAATTCTTACTAATATCTGCCTTGGTTAGAAAGCCTGATCAGGTTGACTATCATAGCCATGAAGCCTTTCCATTCATCTTTGTGTTGGCTGCTCCGTACTTAGGACAGCCAAAGTGAATGGCTCTTCTTCTGGCGGTCTGAACTACTCGCAGTTTTGACAAAGGCCACTACAGCCCATGTGCCTCAGAATAATCCTAGTCATGTCACCAACCACCCTTCTGCCGAGACACCGCCTCCACCAGGCCTGGAAGTGACCTAGTACAAAAATGACTTTTGGCGGAGACTGGGAGATGAAAGGGTGTCAGCACACTGACTGTGGCCCAGCAACACTGCACCTGATGCCTGTGACAATCCACTCGCTTTAAAGACAAAGCAGAGAGAAGACTGGCAAAGCAGCAGATCTGTAATAATAACCCCCAAAAGGGGTAGAACAGAACAGAGTGAACAACTATAAATTTTAGGTATACAGCAGATAGGTGTTTTGTTTAAATTCTGAATTCTTTTATGTTAAATAGGAATACCTTTTCAACAGTACTTTTAGGTGACATCTCTCATTTATCTTCCTCTGTAAGAACTGCATAGGCTTAAACAGTTTTAAACACCTGTAATAAACTATAGTTTGCTTCGAGTAGAGGTATCCAGGTTAATGCACAACATGGTGTGACCAGAGGAAAAGCAAGCATTATATGAATGCAGTGCTAACCAACACAAATGGAACCTTTTCTTTTTTCAGTAAGAAAGCTAGTCCAAATAAAGCTCTCATTCTATAAAGATGTATCATTTCCAAACCACACTGAAAGGAACCTGAGCAATTTACCAATTTTGTTTTCTACGTCCCTTGAAGAAACCTCACCAAGTATATGACACAACAAAACGACATATGCAGAACGTAATACCACAGTGGCAGCACTGAGGCTGCTTGTCCAAGACATATTTAAACTCTGAATATCCTGATTATTTGCACAGAACACCAATCTAGTAACAAAAATAGAGAATGGCAAGTGGAACATCTCATTCAGTGTTCAGAAATAAAAGCATTAACCATTCTTTCCTTTTTCCACAGGTAAGTCCTTTTTTCCACATTTAAATCTGAAGGCAACTGAATTCTGGTATTTTCCCAAGCTACTGTATGAAGAGGATGCTGAATCCATTGTAATACAGCATAGTGCAATGTAAAGACTCATGTTTGCCAATTCTGACACACTCCCAAAATATACCCCCAAATGCAATTTTATTTCTGTCCTGGAGGCTGGGTGCCAAGGATCAGACAGAAACACAGGTACATATAAGCTGCAAGGTTATGGTCAACAGACTCTGAAAACTGGAAAACTGCAGACACAGTGAGGCCGGCAGAGTCCCAGCCATAGCACCTTTTGGACTTGGGGTGGAAGCAGGTGGGTTTTAGCAGCAGGGATACTGAAAATCGGACTCCAGGAGTGGCCTTCTGAACTTACGGAACAGACTGAACATTCACAGTAAAAATGTACCTGAAACTGACAGATACTCAGAGGAAGAAAAAGTTTCTAACTACTTCTAATCTTACATTTTGAATCTCCAGTCACTCTCTGAAGAGAGGCTTAGAGTTGCAGTATCACTATGAAGAGGCACAGTCTCTACATCACTCACCTGCACACAAGCCATCAAAGCTGTTCCTTCCCAGATTCCATCAACCCTGCCACTTCCTGCCAAGTCTGAACTGAGGCTTAGAGCCAAAACTCACTTTTAGTATTACCTCAGGTACATAGTTTGTGGGAGAACACTCAAGAAATCATCCATCTCTTAGAAATCACTGCTTCGAGTTGCTTCGAGTTGCTTCGAGTAGAGGTATCCTGGTTAATGCACAGCATGGTGTGACCAGAGGAAAAGCAAGCATTGTATGAATGCAGTGCTAACCAACACAAATTGAACCTTTTCTTGTTCAAAGAACTTGTTTTCCAAGTACTTTTTGGTGTGTGAACTGAAATATCCAGTTTTATTCAAACATTGTAATGGTGAATGTTTTATAAAGTACTTGTTCTAATACTAACATGTACTATAAATTCTTAATTGAGTTATATCTTGATGTGGTCAAAATGTATATTAACTGTATTTATACAAATGACACAGAGCTAAGCACAATAAATTGATTAAACAGAAGTTTATCTCAGCATCTACTATAAGAGATACTTATTTACTTTTCTGTCAAAACTAATTTCCTGTCTCTTTAAAGATTCCCACCAGAATCTAAAACCGTAAATTGACTATATTTCAATTAAAAAATTAAGGTTAAAAAAAAAATGAAGATAACATATTTCATCTCATATCCAACAGGAAAAAGAACAATGTGGTTAGATGGGGGAGGAGTTAGTTATACTAACAACAGACATTATGTAATAAATGAAGATTACTGGTAAACAACAGTAGCATAATGTTCTCAAGTCCCCAGTAAACAAATTTTCTACTCAATGACATTGCAGGTTAGAAAAGAGTCTGTCTTCACAATGAACTAGACTCTTTGTCTGAAAGACCAACATAAACGACAAATGTCACTATTCACTCACTCTTTAATGCCTTGGGCTCTTTTCGGCCTTTTTCTTCCTTGTCCAAGTCTTGCCTTTTCTGGTATTTTTCTTTGGGTTCGTATTTTTTGGTCTCTCTCTCCTGAAAAAGACACATGTAAGACCCCAAACACAGACAGAGCTGATACTGATTCTGAAAACTGGGAAACAGGTTTCTGGCATTAGGACTCCCTTCTGTGAACTGTGCACAGGACCCCTGACGACGACATCTTTGTTCATGTCAACTGCGTCCTTGGTCAAGTTTACCCCCAACCTCGACAATTCACAAAATATCACATTCAAAACCCAACACCAAGTTTCCTTGAAGAATTTTTTATTACTACTAATAAAATTCCAAAAAACTTCATCTACGGTCCTACTAACCAAACATAACTGTTTTTAATTCTCCACATTGTCCCTTGGATCTCTGTAACTTTACAGATAACTTTATGTTTAAAATTTATTTTTCTTTATTTACACTGCATAAGATATTTTTACTTGACTGTGTTCCTATGTATGTATGGTTTTCTTCACCGTAACATTTTGTAAATGTTTCTATTTTTGCTATGCTGACCTCATAATATTTCAGTGGATATTTAACAGTCCCCAACTATTATATTTTCTTAACTTTTTCCCTCATGACTAGACAGGCTAGTATAGCATTAGTTTAATAATAGAACAGGACCCCCATGGGGCCTTCCCAGGGCAGACCCCCCTACCGCACACCCCATATCCTCTGCTGCAGCTAACCACTCTGGAGAACCGGGGTAAGTGTCTGGTGCACATTTCCTGTATAGTTTTACAGATGTGAAATCCCCCACCAAAGGGAAGGTGTTAACTGCTTGAGGACCATTAAGACATGGCCCTCCCAGGCCTAATGGAGTCTAAGGATCAATATTAACCCTGTGACACCACTGCTTAATCTCACCATCAATGAACCAGAGTTGTGCACAACTGATCACAGGTCCTGCCACCCTCTCCCTCCCTCCCTCCCTCCCCCCGGGCCTTTAAAAATGCTATGCTGAAACCCTCTGGAGAGGTGGGGTTTCCAAGCAGGAGCCACACCCATTCTCCTTGCACTGGGGCCTCTCCCATAAAGGCTGACCTTTCCTTCGTCACAAGCTGGGGTCGGTACAGTGGCCTCACTGCACTCATGTGGGATCTTAGTTTCCAACCCGCACCCCCTGCAGTGGAAGACGGACATCTTAGCCACTGGACCACCAGGAGAGTCCACTGTGGTTCAGATGGTAAAGAATCAGCTTGCAATGCAGGAGACCGGGGTTCGATCCCTGGGTCGGGAAGACTCCCTGGAGAAGGAAATGGCAACCCACTCCAGTAATCTTGCCTGGAGAAGTCCATGGACAGTGGAGCCTGGCAGGCTATAGTCCATGGGTCTCAAAGAGTCAGACACAACTGAGCAATGAACACACACACCAGGGAAGTTCCAGAAGTGGTATATTCTTAAAACAACATGGGGAAAATATAAGTAGGATGTGAAAAGCTAATAAACTGACAAAGCTCTAAGCTTTACTTCACAATGCTACATCGTATCTGAATTCCTCTAAAAACCCTGACTTGCTCACAAATTAGCCCCCAAATTTCCAGCTGCAGTCAGTCCAAAAGAAAGTCTAGATTAGACTAAGACAAAAGTTGAGGTGCTTTCCAAAGCGGGATCGTCAGCATTTGTAATTGCTTCCCACCAGTCAGACTAGTGGGAAGACCAGGGCAGAACCTGCCTGCCTGCAATGCAGGAGACCTGGGTTTGATCCCTGGGTTGGGAAGATCCCCTGGAAGAGGGTATGGCAACCCACTCCAGTATTCTTACCTGGAGAATCTCCATGGACAGAGGAGAATACCAGGCTATATACAACCCATGGGGTCACATAGAATAGGACATGACTGAGCAACTAAGCACAGCACAGACAGACTAGTAGGGGAACAGTCTCTTTGGCATTTTAACTATTTTAAGCTGGTTACTGATAAGTAACAGCAGGGAAGGAAAAAACTCTGAGCCACCCTTTTGAGAGACATTTGCAACTCTGAGGGAAATCTCTGGCTAGGGCATCTAGGAGTTGTCAAGTGGCAGGCGAGGACTCACCAGTCAGTGCGGTAACCTCGCCCTTGTTTACAGTGCTTCTCCTCCCAGGACTGGTTCCCCATCCTCAGCATCCTCTTTTGTCTTTGGCTGAGGGTGGTGTTTGAGGGGAGGGTTTCATCCATTTTGGAGAGTTACTCAGTTTTCCTAGGTCTCTTTCATGTGCATGTGTTAGTAAACTTTTCATTTTCCCCATGTTAATCTGTTTAATGTCAGTTCAATTCTAGAGCAGCCAGGCAACCTAGAATCTAGGAGGGAGAAGAAAATCTCCCGATAAAGTATTAACTCCCTAATGGTAGAAGAACTTCTCTTATAGGCACACATCAGAGATACTACAGGGTCGGCTTCAAATCCATGAAATAAAGCAAACATTGCAATAAAACGAGTTATAATTTTTCCGTCTCCCAGTGCATTAGTGTAAAAGTTATATTTACACTATCGAATTAAGTGGGCAATAGCATTATGTCTAAAATAGCCATACCTAACTTAATTAAAAAAAACTGTATTGCTAAAAAAATGCTGGCTGTTGCCTGAACCTTCAGCTTTTTGCAAAAACAAAATCAAAGATCACTGATCACAAACACTGTAGGAAGTACAGTAATAATGAAAAAGTTTAGGACTTCCCAGTGGTCCAATGGTTGAGACTCCAGGGGCATGGGTTCCATCCCTGGTCAGGAAAGTTTCACACAGGGTGGCCAAAAAGCAAAACAAAAGTTTAAAATATTGCAAGAATTACCAAAATGTGGCACGGAGACAGGAAGTGAGCAGATGCTACAGGAAGAACGGCTCAGATACAGGGTTGCCACAAACCTTCAGTCTCATAAAAAGCGCACTATCTGCTAAGTGAAAGGAAACGAGGATGGGCTGTGCGCCACTGTCTCCAAGTCTTTACTTAGAGCACCGGCCTGAGTGGAATGTCCCTGTATTCTGTCAGGTGCAAACCTTCGTGGGATCCAACCACCCTCCACCAGGACCTGTGTACTCACCTCCCCCGGGGAGTCTGTGGGCCTGGACATCCTCGGCGGTGTCAGGGCAGAGGCAGGCACCGACTTATCCAACTCTGTGCTGCTTTGGCCTTTGTCTTGATTCCTTTGCTTTTTCTGTGTAGTTTTCTTCTCTAAGAAGACGTTCTTGTTTTCTAGCTTTTTGCTCTCTTTAAGCTCCTCTGTCCTTCTCGGTTTCTTTTTTTTCCTCCTTGCTTTGACCTCGTCCTCATCAGCACTTACACTGCCATCCTGCTGTATATCAGAAGCAGGATCTAGACTGGCTTCTTGCTCAGCTTTATCTTTAGCACCTCTAAACTTCTGCTTCTCCTCTCTGTTGTCAACCTGGAAATCTTCACAGTCCTCTTCCTGAAGGGGAGAATCACTAAGTACACCCAGGTCAGAGTCCACCTGAGATTCAACACATTTCTCTTTTTTTGTTTTTCTAATTTCTTTGGAATCGTCTCTTATTTTAGTCTTTAAATCTCTTATTTCACCCTTTTTAACTTTCTTTAACTCCTTAGTTTCTTTTATATCATCTTTTTTGGGCTTTTTGGATTCCTTTAATTCTTCTTTGGCTTCCAAAATTCTTTTCTTTGTCCTTAAATCAAAACCCAAACTTTCAGAGGAGCTCTCCAGGTCTGGTTTGGGCTTGTCTTTCAGTTTCCCAGTCTTTGCTTTCTTCTTTTTCAGGTCATCGGGGCTTTTCTCTTCCTTATGCCTTACTTTTTTCTTTTTCTTCTTTGGAGAAGTGTCTTCTTTAGTCTCACTATGTTGATCACTATCAGAGTTTGCCTCAAATATGTCATTATTTAAGGACAGTCTCTATAAAGCATAAAAAAGATTTTAAAACTCATTAAGAACACAGTAATTTAAAAGGTTTTGAAAACCTGTACTAATGAAATCTGGTAGGAATTTTTTATTCCTCCAGTTTCTCAACTTCTTAAAATTGTTGATGTAACTGAGGTTGTATAACTTACTTACATTGCTAACTTAAAGAGATCTTGGAGGTGACAATAAGCATCAACTTAAGGAAACAGATAAACACAGAGGGACAGAAATTATCAGTGTTGCTGTAGGTCCTAACAGTCATACGTATGGGGGGTTATGTATAATTTCGACTTCAAAATTTCCAAAACACCATTAAGTAATTTGTAAAGATTTATTTATTTTGTGTCAAAATAACCCTTTAAGAATTAAGTATCTGTCTAGATATAAAACCCCTATGCAAAGCATTTTCAGGTCCTATTTCCCCACATTCTCTTCTAAATGACTTGGGGAAGGAAAAGAGGGAGAATAAAGATAGGTGTATTTTTAAGTTTTCCCTGTGGTGCTTCAGCAAAGACCACCAACAAGTTTAATAAGGTAGTGGAAATGTGGTGGCACTGGCAAAACTTTTTGACTCCTAAAGATAATAATGATGGTGTGATCACTCACCTAGAGCCAGACATCTTGGAATGTGAAGTCAAGTGGGCCTTAGAAAGCATCACTACGAACAAAGCTAAGTGGAGGTGATGGAATTCCAGTTGAGCTGTTTCAAATCCTGAAAGATGATGCTGTGAAAGTGCTGCACTCAATATGCCAGCAAATTTGGAAAACTCAGCAGTGGCCACAGGACTGGAAAAGGTCAGTTTTCATTCCAATTCCAAAGAAAGGCAATGCCAAAGAATGCTCAAACTACCGCACAATTGCACTCATCTCACATGCTAGTAAAGTAATGCTCAAAATTCTCCAAGCCAGGCTTCTCCAATACGTGAACCGTGAATTCCCTGATGTTCAAGCTGGTTTTAGAAAAGGCAGAGGAACCAGAGATCAAATTGCCAAAATCCGCTGGATCATGGAAAAAGCAAGAGAGTTCCAGAAAAACATCTATTTCTGCTTTATTGACTATGCCAAAGCCTTTGACTGTGTGGATCACAATAAACTGTGGAAAATTCTGAAAGAGATGGGAATACCAGACCACCTAACCTGCCTCTTGAGAAATCTGCATGCAGGTCAGGAAGCAACAGTTAGAACTGGACATGGAACAACAGACTGGTTCCAAATAGGAAAAAGAGTACATCAAGGCTGTATATTGTCACCCTGCTTATTTAACTTATATGCAGAGTACATCATGAGAAACGCTGGACTGGAAGAAACACAAGCTGGAATCAAGATTGCCAGGAGAAATATCAATAACCTCAGATATGCAGACACCACCCTTATGGCAGAAAGTGAAGAGGAGCTAAAAAGCCTCTTGATGAAAGTGAAAGAGGAGAGCGAAAAAGTTGGCTTAAAGCTCAACATTCAGAAAACGAAGATCATGGCATCTGGTCCCATCATTTCATGGGAAATAGATGGGGAAACAGTAGAAACAGTGTCAGACTTTATTTTTGGGGGCTCCAAAATCACTGCAGATGGTGACTGCAGCCATGAAATTAAAAGACGCTTACTCCTTGGAAGAAAAGTTATGACCAACCTAGATAGTATATTCAAAAGCAGAGACATTACTTTGCCGACTAAGGTCCCTCTAGTCAAGGCTATGGTTTTTCCTGTGGTCATGTATGGATGTGAGAGTTGGACTGTGAAGAAGGCTGAGTGCCGAAGAATTGATGCTTTTGAACTATGGTGTTGGAGAAGACTCTTGAGAGTCCCTTGGACTGCAACGAGATCCAACCAGTCCATTCTGAAGGAGATCAACCCTGGGATTTCTTTGGAAGGAATGATGCTGAAGCTGAAGCTCCAGTACTTTGGCCACCTCATGTGAAGAGTTGACTCATTGGAAAAGACTCTGATGCTGGGAGGGATTGGGGGCAGGAGGAGAAGGGGACGACAGAGGATGAGATGGCTGGATGGCATCACTGACTCGATGGACGTGAGTCTGAGTGAACTCCGGGAGTTGGTGATGGACAGGGAGGCCTGGCGCGCTGCGATTCATGGGGTTGCAAAGAGTCACACACGACTGAGCGACGGAACTGAACTGAAGAGCACTTCATAAAAAAACAACTAGTGAAATAGGAGGGAGAGGGGTAAAGCACAGTCTTTAAAAGAATGACATGGCCCAAGGACAGGAAATAAATGGTTAGAACTAACCAGGTCTGACAAACCTAGACAGTGTATTAAAAGGCAGACACATCACTTTGCTGACAAAGTTCTATATACTCAAAGCTATGGTTTTTCCAGCAGTCATGTACAAATGTGAGAGTTGGATCATAAAGAAGGCTGAGAGCTCAAAAATTGATACTTTTGAATTTTGGTGCTGGAGAAGACTCTTGAGAGTCCCTTGGACAGCAAGGAGATCAAACCAGTCAATCCTAAAGGAAATCAACCCTGAATATCCATTGGAAGGACTGATGCTGAAGCTTCAATACTTTGGCCATCTGATGCAAAGAGCTGACTAATTGGAAAAGACACAAATGCTGGGGAAGACTGATGGCAAGAGAAGGGAGCAGCAGAGGATGAGATAACGGTTAGATGGCATCACTGACTCAATGACATGAGTTTGAGCAAACTCTGGGAGATAGTGAAGGACAGAGAAGCCTGGTGTGCTACAGTTCATGGGGCTGAAAGAGTTGGACATGAGTTAAGTGACTGAATAATGAACAACCAGGTCCAAGATGAAGAAGAAGACTTCCACTAGACCTTGAACCTCAGAGTACTCTCACTGTAACACATCAGCACACTAAGCGACACACCCAGAGGCACCATGACAGTTTCAAGAAAATGAAAGTGTTAGTGGGTCTGTCATGTCTGACTCTTTACGACCCCATGGACTGTAGTCCTCCAGGCTCCTCCTCCGTCCATGGAATTTTCCAGGCAAGAATACTGGAGTGGGTAGCCATTTTCTTCTCCAGGGGATCTTCCTCACCCAGAGATTGAACCTGAGCCACCCGGGAAGTGCTGACAATTCCAAGGTCGAGCATAAAAGTTCAACAAGTAGCCCAATTTCTGGAAATCCCCACCCCTTCCCTAAAACAGCTGGAATACTCTTCCCACTTATCAGTCTATAAAAACTTACTCACCTATAAAAACTGACAATCTCATAGCTTGGGGCTGCTCTTGCCTTCTGAGATGGCCCTCACTCTGCAGACTGTTTCTAAGTGAACTCACTTCTTACCTATCACTTTGTCTCTCACTGAATTCTTTCTGTGACAAGTACTTGAGCTTCATTAAGTCCCAGGTATGATCAGGGATTTAAAAGACAGTGGGTTCAAGTCCCAACCTGAGGTACACAGTTTCACCAGGACAGCAAAACAACCCCCGCCCCCCACCCCATGCCACAGACAACATCTACAACAAAATTAAGTGTCCAAGTGTTTCAATGAATCCCAGAATATAAGCTGGTAGGAACAAACACTGCAGGCGGTAAAGAATCCTCCTGCAACGTGGGAGACCTGGGTTCGATCCCTGGGTTGGGAAGATCCCCTGGAGAAGGGAAAGGCTACCCACTCCAGTATTCTGGCCTGGAGAATTCCATGGACTGTACAGTCCATGACTGAGTGACTTTCACTTTAATTTTCACTTCAGGAACAAACTAGTAATAGCAGTAAGACCCCTGTGGTACAAATATCCACACAAGAGCAAGCAAAGGTAGCGAGGAGAATGGAAGAAATCACTCAAAAGTCTAGCAGGGTCACCGGGAGGGGAGCTGCTGAAAGCGCAGGAGCTCTGGGCACTAGACCGTGAACGGATGGCCCAGGTTGACTGTTCTCTAGAGTAACCAGCCGACGCTCCCTGCCAGGTGTACTGGAAAAGGTCCCACCGTGAGAAACTGCTGAGATCAGATTCCAAACAAAGAAGGTGAAAGAAAACAGAAGATTCAGATATAAGTGATGGTGGTGGCAGGCTACAGCCTATAGGGTCGCAAAAGAGTCAAACATGACTTAGTGACTAATCAACAACAATGGTGGTGGTGAAAGGGTGAAACTAGAGCCCCAAAAGTCCCCTCATAAAGTCTGAGGCTATACTGTCCAATTCTTCATAAAATAAATAAAGTTTGCTCAGCAGTCATGAAGCTAAAAAATACTATCTTGTTCTCCTTTGCCTCCTAAAATTTCAAAAACATAATTCATATAAGCAATATAAATTGATTAGAGCATTTTATTAAATTGTTATAAGAGAAAGCAGACAAAGGAACAGAGTAATTAACCTAAAAAGAACCAACAAGATGGAAGAGAGACACACCTACTGTTAGAAAGAAACAACAGGCCCCAAATGCAGTCGATGATCCTAAGCCCACCAAGACAAATATCTAACCACACTCAGAATTATAAACCAGCAGTCTAGAGTTTCCTCATCAGCACTAGTGAAGGGTACTACTTGCCCTAATAGGACCCCCAGCCTCTCCATGAGGGAAGGTGATCTGGTCTGTAACAGTCTCAGTCTTTATTTTCTTGGGCTCCAAAATCACTGCAGATGGTGACTGAAGTCATGAAATTAAAAGACGCTTGCTCTTTGGAAGAAAAGCTGTGACAAACCTAGACAGGATATGAAAAAGCAGAGACATTACTTTGCTGACAAAGGTCCATCTAGTCAAAGCTATGCTTTTCTCAGTAGTTATGTATGGATTTGAGAGTTGGACCATAAAGAAAGCTGAGTGCCAAAGAATTGATGCATTTGAACTGTGGTGCTGGAGAAGATTCTTCAGAGTCCCTTGGACTTCAAGATCAAACCAGTCAATCCTAAAGGAAATCAAACTTTATATTCATTGGAAGGACTGATGCTGAAACTGAAGCTTCAATACTTCGGTCACCTGATGCGAAGAACTCACTCACTGGAAAAGACCCTGGTGTTGGGAAAGACTGAAGGCAAGGGAAGGGAACGACAGAGGATGAGATGGTTGGATGGCATCACTGACTCAATGGACAGGAGTTTCAGCAAGCTCCGGGAGTTGGTGATGGACAGGGAAGCCTGGTGTGCTGCAGTCCATGGGGTTGCAAAGAGTCAGACAGGACTGAGAGACTGAACTGAATCGTCTCCATCTGCCAATTACAACCTTTCCTTTCATGAGCTCCTGGGAGCATCCTTCTGTTTGTTAGACAGATGCTGTCTGACTTATGAACTGGATAAAGCCAATTAGAGCTTCAAATTTACTCAACTGAATTTTGGTTTATATAAAACAGTGAAAATAAAAAAATTTGAGGCATCAGGTAAAAAGACCAAGTGATTCATATGAGAAAGAAACTCAGATTTGTCATTAGAGATCCGTATTTCAAAGTGGGTGTGGAGGGAAAGGGAAGGATGCGAGAAAACAGGTACTAATCAACAACATCAAATAACCTATTATCAAATTGATAACCACAAAAAAGAAAAGAAAAATTAATCCAAGTAACTTTTGAACAATCAACACCAGAACTGAATACACTGCCGGAACAAAAACAACTGTAAATAAACTTGGAATTTCACAGTAGAATGGGCATAGTAAATCTGAAACTAATTTCTAATTATTGCAGGGCTCAGTAAATGACTACATATAATATTGAAGAACACCAGAGTTATCATGGAAGAAAAGGGAGACAGAACTACAGACACTAAGAACAACAGGAAGACACAGTGGCGACGGACTGAAATTAGACATCAGTATGAACTTGACTTAAAACTAATGTATTTTCCCCTTTATCTCTGTCTAAAGGGCCTAGAAATAATGATATCCCACTAGCAATAATGGCATCTTGCTTTCTAAATTCTATTCTGCCCTAAAAAAAATCAAGATTCCCTGAATAAAGGTTGGTGCCAAGGCTGGAGCAGGAGGGTACATGGGGACACTTTGTCCAGGGAGCTAAGACGCGCCCAGACAGACAGGGAAACCACAGGAGGACGCAGCTCACTCACTCAGAGGGCCTCCCGCAGCCCAGGGGTGGGCCTGCTTTAACAGCAGCAATCAAGTAACAAGACTCCAAGAGTGTGTACCGCTACTTGAAAAATTTAAGGGGGAGGGAGGAGCTGCTCTTTACAGGACACAAACTAAATAGCTTAGAAAAACAGAAAAGTTGTTATTTGCAACCACCACAGTAATAACCAATTAAAGCAAAATTATTCAAAATTATCTTAAAATCATGGGTGAGAGGTTGTTGAAGAAGTGATTCTCACAGTCCGAAAGGTTACTTATTAGGTTACTTACTATTTTACAGGGGAAAAGGTACCTTTAAAAGGGAAGAAAAAATAATAGACCTCACTTTATCATATAATTATAATTTAACACCAGCAATGAGATAACTGACGCAGGACTCATCTATCGATGTCATGTACCTTACCGATAGAATACACGTGCCCAAATGTCTATGCTTAATCTACAAATCAGCTAATTTCAATTTTAAGAATACTATTTGTGATTTAACATTAATTAGCATCCATCTAATTCCAATAGGAAGAAGCTTCTATAAAACTACTGGCCTGGATTCTGAAAAGGAGGGGGGGTCTGGGGGTGTTAGACCAGAGGAAACCGAGACAGGACAAAGCTTGGTGACGGACCCCCCAGGAAACCCACAGTGTGGCCAGACACCGGCCGCAGCCGTGACAGGAGCACGGCTGCCGCGATGCTGCTGCTGCGTCACGTGTCCTGACACAGAAGAGGGTCTCTGCTGCGTCGGACACACACACTCTCAGAAACCAAAGGCAAAGCCTGCAACTCAATCACGGCTCACTGGAAAGCTACCCCTCCGCTTTAAGCAAGTTCTGTAGGATACTTGTCTACAGAACTACTTGCCTGTGGGAGACCATCTCAAATTTCCCTCAATCCTGAAGAGCTGACAACTGACTTCCATCTTCTTGAAACAGTGGTGATGCCTCGTTTCCAAACAGAATACACTGTTTTTACTTAAATTTTCTGCATTGATAAAGGGGGCACATTAAGAATTGTTATGTCTTCTCGGAGAATTGAAACCTTCCTCATTATGTAATGTCTCTTAATCAACTGTGATTTTTTTAAGTGACTCATTTTTAGTCAGTCTTTCCAAAGCATTTAATGAAGTTTTCTTTGAAAAAAAGAAAAAAAAAAAAGGGGGGGGAGAAAGCAGGGTGGTGGTGGGGGGTGAAGAGAAAGAACAGACAAAGCTTGCTAGACAAAGCTGACTAACTGCTTCAAAAAGATTTTAAATGAATTCTAAAACTGAATTTTTTTTTCCAAAATACAGTCAATCTTAGAGTCAGATTATCAGTTGAAACAGAGTTGATAAGAAAAAGTATCCCCCACACACCACCAACTCCCCAATCTACATTTCTAGCCGAAATCTTCCTCTTGAACTCAGATCAGACCCATGTTTCCAATGGGAGATGGGCCATCTTCACTTGGACAAGCAAGTAACTAAAATCTCATGTGTTCAAAACTGGAGCTGTTCCCTAAATAATACCATGATGTATCTAGGTATATCCCAATCCAGTAATTCAAGTTGTCTCTTTAGTCCACTCTTCCCTCAGCCACTGACCTACGTGCATCAATTCTGCAGCCTCACCACCTCAACTCAGCTCCTCCCACCTCCCCTTCCAGAGTCAGTCAGGACCATAGCGTCTCAGAATCATCTTCCCAGTAATGTAAGTAGTAAAGGCAAAGGAATGTCAGAATTACAAAATCACAAGCTGTAATGAAATAATGATTCCAGGCAATGACCACTTGTGGCTCCTAAAACCTACACATGAAATGTGAGGACTTGTCATGTGGATCAGACTGAAACTCCTCATCTCAGAGATTCTGTTAACCTCACGGGAGAGGAGTCAACTAGACAAGACGGGCATTCTGACATGTTACAGCAAGGCTCACGACCATCTGTGCAAAATATCAGTAAAAAAGCCAATGAACTCCCGTGCAATCCTGCTTCTCCATTAGAAAAACATGGAGAGACAGAGGAACATGTTAAAAGACACCATGTGCTCAAAACCTAGAATACAGGAAACTCTACACAAAAATAATCTGGTCTCTTCATCAAATAGACATGATGGGGAAAAATGGGGGAAGGTTACAGGAAGAAGCTGTTACAGATTAAGAGAGATGCAGAGATTATCAAGGATATGTAACATCCAGACCTTTTTCAAATCCCAATTCAATCAAGTCAACAAAGACATGCTTTGTTTGAGACAACTGGGAGAAACTGAATAGATTATTAGATATTAGAAAGTATTAAGAAAAAAGCGTAACTTCACAGTGTGAAATTATCTGCTACTGCTACTGCTAGGTCACTTCAGTTGTGTCCGACTCTATGTGACCCCATAGACGGCAGCCCACCAGGCTGCCCTGTCCCTGGGATTCTCCAGGCAAGAACACTGGAGTGGGCTGCCATTTCCTTCTCCAATGCATGAAAGTGAAAAGTGAAAGTGAAGTCGCTCAGTCGTGTCCGACCCTCAGTGACCCCATGGACTGCAGCCCACCAGGCTCCTCTGTCCATGGGATTTTCCAGGCAAGAGTACTGGAGTGGGGTGCCATTGCCTTCTCCACTGATTTCAAATGAATCGCAGGGTTAGCTGCACTGGGGTGATCCAGCCCCGGAATAACTGGCCAGATTCAATGAAGTCAGGATATAAAAATTAGTTACCAACTGATACATAGGTATTAGATGATAGAAAGGAACTAGTGTTAACTTTTAAAATAATTAAAATGTGAATAAAATTAAAACCACACATATTACAAACCTGAGCACTTTCAGTACACTAGTAATCTGTCTTTTTACTTACTTGAAGAGTTTCACACACACAACAAGCATATTATTTATTATACAAACTAGGGCAAATCTGAAAATGAAGGGGGGCTCTGGTCATGATTACAGTAAGTCAACAGGCATACGCTGGGGCTGACTCAAGCAGGTTAGGGTCAGTCACCCTCCTCCACTAGGTCAACACCCGGTGGACAAGGTGTGATGACAAAATCACCGCACAGTATACACCCCCCTCAGGGTCACTCCCTCTACCTAATCACCTCTGGGAAGCATGAACTCTTCAGCAGTGCAACCACTGCTCAAATAACTTTTGGAAGTGCACTTTTGCACTGTAAGAACCATCATCATGCATTTTTTTTGCACACAAAAAGGAGGCATCATTAGAAATTATTTTCTTGCATGACATTCACATTCTTATGAAGACAATTCCAAAACAGTAAGTTTTAAAAACATTTTGGTTCATGGCACTACTGGAATAAATGTTTACTTCACAAAATCTACACTTTTAAAAATAAAGCTTATTTGAGTGTGCAAATTCTCATTCGTTTTATATTAAAAGAGTACATATATTACTTTATAGCCAGTATTTCAAGAAGCTAAAAAAAACAACTATCCTCAGAAAAATTTTAAAATAAAGGCAAAACTATCTCTTAGCTGAGGAGTAGGGACACAGATTAATTATTAAAAAACACAGCTGTTTGCTTGCTAGAATATGTACTAATAAAAAATTATTTTAAAAGAAGGGCAGAAGACAAGGATATGGAACTATTCTTAAAAGTAAGATCACACATGGACAACTTGTAAGGCTCCTCAAGAACAAAAGATAGATACGATCTATTCTCATAAAACTACGACCATTTAAGAGTCTGGCCCATATAAGACACTTGATATTTACTAAAAAACAAAACAAAACAAAACATGCAATCCCTAAAAAAGAAAACCAGGAAGGTAAAAGCAGTAAAATGTTGCTGTGATGGTCCAGCAGAGGTTATTCTTTGTCATGTAACATCCATCATCAGAGTTCTCAAGGAAACCAGCCAGTGCCTAGCTGTGGATTTTTAGTTGACTAAAAATGAAGTTCTAGACTGTATCACACAAATCAATGCTAAATAGCACTTCATCGCTTTTTTAAAAAATTTCGAACTACCCGATGGTCAACAAAAAGATAAAGGTATCCAAATGCTAAAAAAAAATTTTTTAATGAACAAATACCATTTCTGCATGATGTATATTTTCTGGTGAATAGAATCAACAATCACTTTTTGGTAGAAACCATTTCTATTTCTGTGATGCTGACTGAGTCCTGAACAAGCAGGGCTCCCAGAATTGGTAGCACTTCTCCATAAGCAAACATTTTGGTGACAGGCAAATATTGTATTTTACAAGCGGCACATGTCTCTCTGGCATGAACAGTGATGACGAGGTGAATGAAGCCTTTTTCTCCTACTCTCTACTTCTACACTTAGAGTGAAAGAATCACAAGAACTTATGAACAGCAAAACTATTTTGCTAAAGTGGGAAAAGGTTACTGAGTAACTACTCATTTTTGCCATAGGCTTGTCTACCAACACCATTCAATAATTAGGTTAAAAGTCACAGCAATATAAATACTGGAATACTGTATAAATATGGGCTTCCCTAGTGGCTCAGACGGTAAAGAATCTGCCCATAACCTGGGACCTGTGTTTGATCCCTGGGTCCAGAAGATCCCCTGGAGATGGGAATGGCTACCCACTCCAGTATTGTTGCTTGGAGAATCCCATGGACAGAGGAGCCTGGAGGGGCTACAAGTCCATGAGGTTGCAAAGAGTCAGACACAACTGAGTGACTAACACGTTCATTTTCATATACTGTTATATTTAAAATGGGTAACCAACAAGGTCCTACTGTATACCCCAGGGGACGGACCTCTGCTCAATGTTAATATGGCAGCCTGGATAGGAGGGGAGTTTGGGGGAGAATGGATACATGTATATGCATGGCTGAGTTGCTCTGCTATGCACCTGAAACAATCACAATGTTGTTAATCGGCTATACCCCAATAAAAAAAAAAAAAAGAACAGAGGTTTCAGTCTTAAAAGATTCAAAATGTTATTAGTGCCTGGAATTTTAAGTTATTTATAAAATATTAAGGACAACTTAGAAAAAGACACTTTCTAGTGGAAAAGTATCTCCCTAAAATTAGGACAAGGATTTTTAAGCTTAAGAAGAAGCCTCAAACCCAGCAGTCAGTCTATCAGGAGTCGTTCTCATCCAGACTCCTGTGCAAGCTGGACTGAAGCAGAGCCCTGGTGATGTGATGGGACAACAAAGCCAGTGTTCTATGAGTCAAGACTTTCTGAGTAAAGTTTTAGCAAACTTATCTCACTCATCAGGGAGTAAAGTTAAAGATAAATTTAAGAAAACTCAATCAAAATGTCTAAATTTTGAGAGCAATATGAACCAATCACCTAGTACGATGGGTGCATTTGTGTCTATAAGCATTTTTAGTGAAAGAAATAGGGGAGGAGGGAGTAGGCACCCATTCTAGAAAAGTGAATATGACTATAGCAAAACACTGAAGGAAAAAAGGCTCTAATCTGAACTCATAAAGGATTTCCTTTATAAAAATTTAAAAAGTACTGAAGAATTTCCTTAGTAATTTAAAAACTATTTATTAAAGACTCTGCCACTACAGCATACATTTTAAAAACTGTTAATTCCACTATTCTAAATCAATTTCAAACTACAGCCTAAACCAAAAGAAAGCCTACCACAGTGCCTGACTCTATCAGTACTAACTGGTGAACTGAGCCTAGTTACTTAGCTCATTGAGCCTGCCTCAGTTTTCTCAGTCTAATCCATAAAAGTGCTGGCCGGGTATCTGGTATATACAGAGTACAAGCACTAGCCAGGCAGAGGTGCCTCTATCACTACAATTATTATCAAAAACCATTACACACAGTCAAGTCCTAATATTGCTTTTGTCATTTAAAAGATACTAAGTATGTAATAAAATTCAAACTGTAGGGAAAGAAGGGATCAATATTCAGTCCTTAAAATAAAAACTTCAATAAGAAATTTTGTTGCGAGTGATTTTCACTGCATATTAATACTTCTAAATTCAAGAACATCTGTCAGTATAAAAAATGAAAATTATTTCTAATAAAAAAGAAAACTAAAAGTAAAAAGAAAAATTTCACAAGAGTGGGGTTGATTTATAAATAAAAGCTATAAATGAAACTTAGAGTAAAACAGGAAATTCTCAGAAGATTCATAAATAAAGCCAATTCAATAATGTGTGGAATACAAAAATCAAAGGTAAAACAACGGATAAACCCCTAGAAGGAAACCCTTGAGCCAAATTTGTGCATTAATTTTAACATTATCCCACTTTCAACCACCATCAAGTCTTTTTCCAAACTGCTTCTGAAGGAAGTTTAATAACTCATCTGAGTTCCTTTGAATCCATTATCCTTCCTTAGCATCAACAAGAGCTCCTAAAACACAATAAAGTGGCTAAAAACTAAAGTGGATATAATCAGACTTGTGAATAATCTGAAATAGATTAAAGGTATAGCTTTTAAGTTATAGATTAAAAACTATAGCTTTATAAAGTGATCTAAGAATTGTTTTAATTAGCAGAAAAGTCAGACTTAGAAATATGTTACTAAAGCTGATTAGTTTTACTAATCACTATTTCACACCAAATAGCTGTGAAAAGAAGAGAAGCAAAAAGCAAAGGAGAAAAGGAAAGATATACCCATTTAAATTCAGAGTTCCAAAGAATAGCAAGTAGAGATAAGAATGCCTTCTTCAGTGTTCAGTGCAAAGGAAAACAATAGAATGGGAAAGACTAGCGATCTCTTCACGAAAATTAGAGATACCAAGGGAATATTTCATGCAAAGATGGGCTCGATAAAGGACAGAAATGGTATGGATCTAACAGAAGCAGAAGATAGCAAGAGGAGGTAGCAAGAATACACAGAAGAACTGTACAAAAAAGATCTTCATGACCCAGATAATCACAATGGTGTGTGATCACTCATCTAGAGCCAGACATCCTGGAATGTGAAGTCAAGTGGGCCTTAGAAAGCATAATTATGAACAAGACTAGTGGAGGTGATGGAATTCCAGGTGAGCTCTTTCGAATCCTAAAAGACAATGCTGTGAAAGTACTTCACTCAATATGCCAGCAAATTTGGAAAACTCAGCAGTGGCCACAGGACTGGAAAAGGTCAGTTTTCATTCCAATTCCTAAGAAAGACAATGCCAAAGAATGCTCAAACTACCACACAACTGCACTCATCTCACATGCTAATAAAGTAATGCTCAAAATTCTCCAAGCCAGGCTTCTCCAATACGTGAACTGTGAACTTCCAGATGTTCAAGCTGGTTTTAGAAAAGGCAGAGGAACCAGAGATCAAATTGCCAACGTCTGCTGGATAATCGAGAAAGCAAGAGAGTTCCAGAAAAACATCTATATCTGCTTTACTGACTATGCCAAAGCCTTTGACTGTGTGGATCACAATAAACTGTGGAAAATTCTGAAAGAGATGGGAATACCAGACCACCTGACCTGCCTCTTGAGAAATCTGTATGCAGGTCAGGAAGCAACAGTTAGAACTGGACATGGAACAACAGACTGGTTCCCAATTGGGAAAGGAGTATGTCAAGGCTGTATATTGTCACCCTGCTTATTTAACTTCTATGCAGAGTACATCATGAGAAATGCTGGGCTGGATGAAGCACAAGCTGGAATCAAGATTGCCAGGAGAAATATCAATAACCTCAGATATGCAGATGACACCACCCTTATGGCAGAAAGTGAAGAACTAAAGAGCCTCTTGATGAAAGTTAAAGAGGAGAACGAAAAAGTTGGCTTAAAGCTTGACATTCAGAAAACGAAGATCATGGCATCCGGTCCCAACACTTCATGGCAAATAGATGGGGAAACAGTGGAAATAATGGCAGACTTTATTTTTGGGGGCTCCAAAATCACTGCAGACGGTGCCTGCAGCCATGAAATAAAAAGACACTTACTCCTTGGAAGAAAAGTTATGACCAACCTAGACAACGTATTAAAAAGCAGAGACATTACTTTGCCAACAAAGGTTCATCTAGTCAAAGATACGGCTTTTCCAGTAGTCATGTATGTATGTGAAAGTTGGGACTATAAAGAAAGCTGAGTGCCGAAGAATTGATGCTTTTGAACTATGGTGTTGCAGAAGACTCTTCAGAGTCCCTTGGACTGCAAGGAGATCCAACCAGTTCATCCTAAAGGAAATTAGTCCTGAATGTTCATTGGAAGGACTGATGTTGAAGCTGAAATTCCAATACTTTGGCCACCTGATGCAAAGAACTGACTCATTTGAAAAGACCTTGATGCTGGGAAAGATTGATGGTGAGAGAAGGGGACGACAGAGGATGAGATAGTTGGATGGCATCACTGACTCAATGGACATAAGTCTGAGTAAACTCTGGGACTTGGTGATGGACAGGGAGGCCTGGCGTGCTGCAGTTCATGAGGTTGCAAAGAGTCGGATGTGAGTGAGCAACTGAACTGAACTGAAAGCTGATTAAATATAAAAGTATGTGTTGTATCTGCAGTAGTAATGTGAATAGCACACAAGGTATTCCTCAGGTATACGAAAACACAATGTTCACATCACGGACAAACAAGTAAAATTTCAACATGTCTCTTTTCTCCCCATTTTCTTCTTACTTGTAACTTAATCAACATGTCCAAACTATAGCTGTTTGTCACCTGCAATCACAGGCTGGCTGCAAAAAGAACAGTTTGGCAAAAATCAATGAAAGCATTCTATGAGAATCAACTGGCTATACAGAGCTTCCAATAGAAATGCTGTATATTTCATTTTTCCTAGTAAATTCCATATTGTACATTTTGTATTCCATTATATTTATAGTAAATTTATTATATTAAAAAAAAATCACTATGAGATAAAATAGAATACCTGGATATCTTTCTTCACTGATTTAGCTTTGTTATCTGCAATTTTCTTCCTAAATTCAAGAAGAACTTCCTTACAGTCCTCAAGGTGAATCTCAGGCTCCCAGGTATCATCATCTGCTGTGTATCCTTTCCACCGAACCTTATAAAGGACCTTACCCTGTAACATAAATTAAAAACAGGCAAATAAAGGATATTAGATTTGATTATAGTTCCAAAGCCATACAGTTGCTGAGAACAAATGAACCAACTTACAATGGAGATTAAAATCATGATAAAGAATGTTCATCTAAAAAAAAAAAATCATCTCCTGAGATCATTTGTGAATTCCTTAAAACACATAATGAAATTCCACCCAATCCAAGTCCAGCTACAGTTTCTCCTCTGAGGGCAACTGCTTACCACAGTGGAATAGTAAGACATCAGTCACATTTTAACTTTCGTCCCCTCCTAACATGAACTGGCCTAAAAGCATCTCTTAAAATGTTCTAAGACAGAAGCCAGTGATTGTAAATTTCTGGGGAGGAGAGTGGAAGGAGAGTTCATCTTCAATCTATTTTATATATAGTACTTTTCACTTAATAAGTAATTTTTAAATTAAAAAAATAAAAATTTAAATAACAACAAGAATAAAATGTGTGTGTGTGGGGGGAGTTCTTCTCCTGACGCAAGTGGCCTTAAAAAAAAAAAAGTATCCCTGGTGGTCCAGTGGTGAAGTCTCAGCACTTCCAATGCAGGAGGCCCGGGTTCAATCTCTGGTCAGGGAACTATATCCCACTTGTTCCAACTAAAGACCCCAGGTGCTGCAACGAAGACCTGGCACGGCCTAAGAAGTAAATAAATAAATATGAAAAAAAAAGTATCACACCAAAGACAAAGACAACAGAAGCAAAAAAGTCACACTACATCAAACTAGAAAGCTTCTACACAGCAAAGCAAGTCATCAACAAAATGAAAAGGCAACAGCCTGAATGGGAAGATAATTGCAAGTCGGATATCTGATAAAGAGTCAATATTCAAAACATATAAAGAACTGAGAACTTCCAGTGGTTAACACGCTAGGCTTCCAATGCAGGGCTGTGGGTTCGATCCCTGATCAGGGAAGTAAGATCCTGCATGCCATATGGCAAAAAAAAAAAAAAAAAGAGAACTGATACAACTACACAATAAAACAAACCAACCAGATTAAAAAATAGGCAACTGTGCTTCCCTTCAGTGGTGAAGAATCCGTCTGCCAATGCAGGAGACACAGGTTTGATCCCTGATCCAGGAAGATCCCACATACCAAGGAGCAACTAACCCCATGCACCACCACTATGAGCCTGCGCTCTAGAGCTGGGGAGCCACACAAGATAAGCTACCGCAATACACCTGAAGCAGCCCCCCTCACCACCACTAGAGAAAAGCTTGTGCAGCAGTGAAGACCTAGCATGACCAAAATAAATGTAAAACACCTGAGATATTACCTCACACCTACTAGGTCAAACAAACAAAACCAAAGAACATAACAAGGGTTGGTGATGACATAGAGAAAAGAGAACCTTCTCACACTGATGGTGGGTATGTAAAATGATACAATTGCTATGGAAAACAATTCAGCAATTCCTCAACATGTTAAACAAAATTACCTCATAATCCAGCAATTCCACTATGAGGTATATATCCCAAAGAACTGAAAACAGAGACATATTTGAACACACATTTCAGGGCAGCATTATAACAACCCAATCAGTCAATCAATAGATGAATGTATAATCAAAATGTGGTATTCAGCCTTAAAAGGGGAGGAAATTCTGACACATGCTGACATGGATGAACCTTACAACCATGCTAGGTGAAATAAGCCAGGCACAGGAGGAAAATATTTATGATTCCATTCATATGAAGCACCTACAACATGGAAACTCACTGAGACAGAAAGGAGACGGGCTGAGAGAGAGAGAACAGGGAATCAGTGTTTACTGGGGACAGAGTTTCACTTTGGGAAGATGGAAAAGTTCCGGAGCTGTACAGAGGTGCTACTGCACATCAATGTGGATGTACTTAATTACCCCTGAACTGTACACTGAAAAGTGGTTATAGTGGAAAATTCAAGATACACATATAGAATACATATGTATGTGTTAATCGCTCAGTTATGTCCAACTTTTTGTGACCCCATGGACTGTAGTCCACCAGGCTCCTTTATTCATGAGATTTCCCAGACAAGAATACTGGAGTGGGTTGCCATTCCCTTCTCCAGGGGATCTTCCTGACTCAGGGATCAAACTCAAGTCTCCTTCATTGCAGGCAGATTCTTTATCATCTGAGCCACCAGGGAAGCCGATATACATAAACTACAACAAAAACATTTTCAAGTTCCTTGTTGCGTCTTTTGTCCATTTTTCTTGCTCATTTATAAGAATTTTTCTTTTGAAAACCTTTGTTTTTGGTCATGGCATGCATCTTGCAGGATCTTAGCTCCCCAACCAAGGATCAAACCTGGGCCACAGTAGGCACCGAATCCTAACCACCAGACTACCAGAGAAGTCCCTATTAAGTCTTTGTCATATATATTCCAAATTCTTGCTTCTCTAGATTTCTGATTTTTTTTTCTCCTTAATGCCCAACTTCACTGAGAAGCAAGAACGCCCTCAATTCAATAGTTCCCGAATGATCTGCAGAGCACCATTCTAGCTCTGCTTTTAACACTGTCTGGTTTTATTCACACAACCACCAAGGCCACAAACTTTCCAAGCTGAGTGCCCTCCCAGGTCAGTCCCCAGCCATGCCCACACTGCTTTCCAGACACTCTGCTACCTGTAGGAAGACTCAGTATCAGCCTTTAACAGGGTGAGAAAGTGAGAGATGATGGGAAAAGTATATAGCCTCTTAACTTCCAACAATAATCCTGAAAATCTTTATAATTTTAAAATGATAATTAAAAGCCTACGTAAGAACTTCCCGGTAGTCCAGTGGTTAAGACTCTATGGTTCCACTACAGGGTGAGCAGGCTCAATCCCTGGTCAGGAAACTAAGATCCTGCAAAGTGGCAAAAAAAAAAAAAAAAAATTCTGTTTAATGGTTCAGTTATGCAGCTGTGGGGGGTGGGTGGGAGTGATTATACCAAATGAAAATGTATGCACATTCTTTTTAGCAAAAGTGTGGAAAAAGAAAACTATTAGTATACAACATTGTGACAGCTTCTATGAAGGTGTAGTTAAAAGGAGATACACCAAGGTGAGACAGCATGGTTGCATAATGCTGAACTCCTCTGTACCAATGGAGGCAAAGGAAAAAAAAAATGTGCTGTACTGCCTTCACGGAGCAGTATTCTTGGTCTTGGTAGGAGTATCACATGAGAAGTTACACTGTTACAGCAGAGTGGAAAAACACCTTCATGTACCAACAGTAGGGCATGGAAACAAATGATCCTTGCTTTGGGGCCACCTGATTTTTGTGTGCATAAAAATAATGCTAAATTTATTACTCAAGGGGGCTTAAAAAAAAAAACACCATTTACTTTCAAAAGCATAAAAAAAATGTATATAGAAGAAAAAAATAAAGCCAATATTAACAACTGGGGGATCTGAGTGAAGGCATGTGGGAGATACTAAACAATTCTTGCAGCTTTTCTGATTTATGGGGGAAAAAAAAACTAGTAAAGTTTTATTTCAACAATGAACATAGATATAAATTTAATATTAGTTATCAATTAAGTTTGATCTAGTCAATGACAATGAGGAATATTAATAATCATTTTTGAGTATAAGGAGTACTCAATTTTAGCTCCAGACTTGACTGACAAATAACAGCCTTTATTTCAGCAGTTTTGCTTCATTCATTCATTCAATAAATGTTTACTGAGGGTCACTTATGTGTACAGCAGTATACAAAAGACATCACTGAATTATACTTTTTTTTTTTAATAGGAGTAATGTCAACCCAAATATTGCCCAAAACTTTGCTGTATACTAAAAACTTTCATAACAGCCCTGGGATCTATAAACTTATCTTCAAAACTTCCATAATCTCTATTTTCTTGGTAGCTGAGCTTAACCCATGAGCCAAACTATAAGGAAGCAAATGGTCCTCCTATCTTCTTAAGATTCTAGATAATTAGTTTAAACAAAAAATCTCAAGGCCAGTGAGTCTGAGTGTATTATGAACATGAATTTTTTTTAAAAAAAGCACAACTGTAATTAGGCACTTTAGTGGACTTCAAGTATATTAATAATAAAAGCAGGAACTTCCCTGGAGGTTCAACGGTTAAGACTGCACTTCTCATGTGGGGTTCGGGGATCAATCCCTGCTCAGGATGCCTTGTTTCAAGGCAATAAATAAATAAAAGAAGCAAAAATAGCTAATATATTCTAAAATGGTGAGGCAAAAAATGAGTAATAAAAGAAGTAAAAATATCTGGTATCTTTTAGTACTGCTTTAAACACATCACAAAAAATGACAGTTAAACTAATCAATAATATCAGGAATATGAAGTATCAACTGACTCATCTGAAAAGACCCTGATGCTAGGAAAGATTGAAGGCAGGAGGAGAAAGGGATGAGAGGATGAGATGGTTGGATGGCATCACCAACTCAATGGACATGAGTTTGAGTAGACTCGGGGAGCTAGTGATGGACAGAGTAGCCTGGTGTGCTGCAGTCCATGGGGTTGGAGAGTTGGACACAACCAAGCGACTGAACTGAAACTGAATGAAACAGAGAATAGCCTCCTGCATTCAAATTATTCTCAAATCACTTCCCCATTCTTCCAGTTTCAAGTTCTTAACTAATGGTTGATTTGCTTGCTGGCAGATGTATTATAGGTTTCAAGTAACCCAACTGGGCCCTGGTGGATCAAATGATAAACAATTAGCCTGCAATGCAGGAGACCTGGGTTCAATCCCCGGGTAGGGAAGATCGCCTGGAGAAGGGAATGGCGACCCATTCCAGTATTTTTGCCTGGAGAATCCCATGGACAGAGGAGTCTGGCGGGCTGCAGTCCATGGGGTCACAGAGTTGGACACCACTGAGTGACTGAGTTGAACACTTTCAACACACTTAATCAGGCAAATATTCAATGTAAACAACATAAGAACTTACGTCAGTGAAAGTAAAAAATTCTCTTAAAGCACATGAAACATTTACTAATAATCAAATGTTTGGAAAGTAAGCAATATATTTATACACAATTTATGGAAACTGGAAAATAATGTTATCTGAATGAAAACAAACAATTTATGAAGTGCAACTAAAGTAAGATGAGAACATAATTTAACATAACATAAAGGTATGTTATTTGAAAAAAGAAAGGCTAAAAACACTGAGCTATGCAAAGGAAACTGTAAATAAGGTGAAAAGACAACCCTCAGAATGGGAGAAAATAATAGCAAATGAAACAACTGACAGAGTTAATTTCCAAAATATACAGGCAGCTCATACAACTCAATACCAGAAAAACAAACAACCCAATCAAAAAGCACAAAAGACCTAAACAGACATTTCTCCAAAGAAGACATATACATGGCTAATAAACACAAGAAGAGATGCTCAAAATCGCTCATTATTAGAGAAATGCAAAGCAAAACTACAATCACCTCATGCCAGACAGAATGGCCATAATAAAAAAATCCACAAGTAACAAGTGCTGGAGAGGGCATGAAGAACAGGGAACCACCACACTGCTAGAGGGAACGTAAACTGATACAGCCACTGTGGAAAACAGGATGGAAAGTCCTTTAAAAACTAGGAATAAAACTACCATACAACACAACAGTCCTGCTGCTGGGCATAGACCCTGAAGAAACCAAAACTGAAAAGGACACAAGTACCCCAATGTTCACCGCAGCACTATTTACAATAGCCAAGACGTGGAAGTAACCTAGATGTCCATCAACAGATGAACTGATAAAGAAGCTGTGGTACGTATATACAATCACATCAGCCATGAAAAGGAACTCTTCTGAGTCAGTTCTAATGAGGTGGACGAACCTAGAGCCTAATATACAGAGTGGAGTAAGTCAGAAAGAGAAAAACAAGTATCTTATATTAATGCATATATATGGAATCTAGAAGGAAGATACTGACAGGTCTGTTTGCAGAGCAGCAGTGGAGACACAGACATAGAGAACAGACTTATGGACAAGGGTGGGTGAGATGAATGGAGAGAGTAGCATGAATGCATATGCACCAACGTATGTAAACAGACAGCCAATGGGAGTTTGCTATATGACTCAGGGAACTCACACTGGGGCTCTGTAATAACCTAGAGAGGTGGAATGGGAGGGAGGTGGGAGGGAGATAAGAGGGAGGAGACATTTGTACACCTATGGTTAATTCATGTTGATGTATGACAAATCAAACCAATACTGTAAAGCAATCACCAATCAATTAAAAATAAATATTGTTTTTAAAAGCTGTGCATCCATCTCACGATGTTAGAAAAAGACCAACAAATAAGGAATAGATGCAGCAAAGATGATTTAATAAAATTCAACATTCATTCACAATAAAAGTATTTAGCAACCAGAAATAAAGGGAATCTCTTCAACAAAAAGTAAATATACAAAAATTAATTGCATAAGCAACAAACAGTAAGACAAGGAAACTTTCCAAAGAATCATCTACCACTGCACTGGAAAATCAATAACACCTAAAAGTCAATTTACTAAAACTTCAACATAAAGTTATAAAAAAGTTATAAAGTTATAAAACAGGATTTCTCTGGTGGTCCAGTGGCTAAGACTCCTTGCTCCCAATGCAAGGGGCCTGGGTTCCATCCCTGGTCAGATAATAATTTGCATGCTGCAACCAAGAATTCACAGGCTGCAACTAAAGAGATCACATCTGCAGAAACTAACAACAACAAAAAACATCCCACACATCACAACTAAGACCAGGTGCAGCCAAATAAGTTATTTTTTAAAAAGAGAGTTATTAAATATTATTGAAAAAATTAAATTAATCCTAAATTTATCCACAAATTCAATGCAAGTCTCAATAAAAACTCAAAGTTTTTGTGTGCAAGGAAATTGACAAGTTGATTCTAAAATTTACAATGTTAAAGAATAAAAAGAAAGATTTGCTCAATGAAACCTGACTCCTACATTACACTATACACAAAATCAATTACAAGTAAAGTGCAAACATAAGTCAGAAAGACAAAACAACACAGCTTTCAGAAAAGAAAAAAAAAAGAATTATTTAGAGTAAGGAAAGATTTCTCAAACCAGACATTAAAAGCACTCAACATCAAGACAAATTAACTTTTCCTACATTAATCATATTCTATTTACCAAAAAGACACAGCAGGAAAAGAGTTTTACATGACACCAGTCACAAAGGGTTTGAATCCAGAATACAAGAAATCAATAGACAACTCAGTAGAGATCTGAAAGGGCAGTTCATAAACGATAACCAGATGATGACTAAATATATGAAAAGACGCTCAATGATTTCAACGCTGATTTCTAATGTAAAATCCAGAAAAATATAAATTACAAGTAGGAAATACCAACAAATACATCACCACTACTGGCTGAAAATACAGACGGATTATCAAGTGTTGACAGGATGCGAAACGAAAGGAATTCTCCTAAGCCAGCAGTAGTAGTGTAAATTGGTACAAATACTTTTGAAAATAGTTTCTTAAAGCTGAAGACACGCATCTTGTCCTCCTAGTGTATACCTCCCACTCCTAGGTATATAGCAAGACAACCAAGAGAAACATTTGTGCACAATACACCAGGAGACACGTTCAGTGGAGTTCCTGCCTGTTAGTCACTCACTCGTGTCTGACTCTTTGTGACCCCATGGACTGTAGCCCACCAAGCTCCTTTGTCCATGGAATTATCCAGGCAAGAATACTGGAGGGGGTTGCCATTTCCTTCTCCATCAGTTAAGTTCACAGAAGCATTATTCAAAACTGGAAACAACCCAGGTGCCCAACAAAAGTAGTAGAAAAGATAAAACTGTAATATATTCATACAACTGAATACAGTTGACCCTTTAACAACATGGGTTTGAACTGTGGGATCCACTTATATGCAGATTTTTTTCAATAAATATATTGGAAAAAATTTTAGAGATTTTCAACAATTTGAAAAAAGCTGCAGATGAACCATATAGTCTAGAAATATTGAAATAATTAAGAAAAAAGTATGCAAAGAATGCAAGAAGAATATGCAGATGTTGGTCTATTACTACAAAAGCATAAGATGAGTGACAGTTAATGGAAAATTAATGTGTTAAGTTTTCTTAATGTGTTATAACTTTGCTTTCAAAGAATTATATTATCATTCTTTTCTAATTGGAGAAATTGAATATTAGCTTATTATTCAAGGTAAACAATGTCTTTAAAAATGTAAGTGTTTCTGATACTATATTATAAATATGACTGTAATACTGTATGCCATAAAATTTTTCTAATGATTTGTTCTTTAGTGTCTAGGTTAGACTGCTGTGCTGTGCTAAGTCACTTCAGTCATGTTTGACTCTTTGTGACCCCCATGGATTGTCCACGGAATTCTCCAGGCAAGAATACTGGAATGGGTTGCCATGCCTTCCGCTAGTGGATCTTCCCAACCCAAGAATCTAACCTGCAGCTCCTGCGCCTCCTGCACTGCAGGCAGATTCTTTATCACTAAGCCACCAGGGAAGCCCAAACCAGGCTACTGTGAAGCAACTGTATCGATTACACTGCTGCTGCTAAGTTGCTTCAGTTGTGGCCGACTGTGTGCGACCCCACAGACAGCAGCCCACCAGGCTCTGCCTTCCCTGGGATTCTCCAGGCAAGAATACTGGAGTGGGTTACCATTTTCCTCTCCAATGCATGAAAGTGAAAAGTGAAAGTGAAGTCGCTCAGTCGTGTCCGACTCTTTGCAACCCCATGGACTGCAGCCCACCAGGCTCCTCCCACCATGGTATTCTCCAGGCAAGAGTACTCCAGTGGAGTGCCACTGCCTTCTCTGATTGATTACACTAGGCTACCATAAAACACTGAATCATTCAACTTTTTCACATTATCTTTTCATTGTTGATGTCAGTATTACTAGTAATACATACAACACCAAAATGTTTTATTTAAGACAATATTGATGTAGGCTCTGACAGGTAATTCATCTTGTAAACAAACAATGTAAATAGGGTAGGCAATACCATTAATATATTTTCTTCTCCTTACAATTTTATTAATATTTTCTTTTCTTTAGTTTACTTTTTTATTAAGAATCCTCCCAACCCAGGGATCCAACCCAGGTCTCCCACATTGCAGGTGGATTCTTTACCAGCTAAGCCACGAAGAAGCCCTTCATTAGAACACAGTATATAATACGCATAACATACAAAATATTTGTTAAACTGTTTACACTATGGTAAGGCTTCCCTTTCTGGTAAAAAAGCCTTTAGTAGTTAGGTTTTGAGGGAGTCAAAAGTTATACTGGCTTTTCAACTGTGCGGGGCCAAGCATCCCTAGGGCCCAAGTTGTTTGAGGTCAACTGTACTAAGCAGCAACCAGAAAAAAAAAAAACAAAAAACAAAAAACCATAGCTCCAACAGCAGGGATTAAATCTCACAAAGATGTTACTGAGCAAAAAAAGCAGATGCACACCAAACAAATATAGTGAGATTCCACTTAAAGGAAAAAGATTTTAAAGATGGGGCTTTAGGTGCAGTTCCTACAATCCTTCGAAGCTAACAAAATAAAATATTGTATCAAGAAGTGAATCACCTTAATTGTGAAGACATTACCGTCTTAACTATTTTCTGAATATTTCCCACCTGCCTGGCACTATGTTAAATGCAGGGGATACTGCTGCACCTCTCACCTCAAGGTACTTAAAACGTAATTGGGAAAATTAAATACGTAAGAATGTCCCTAACTTTAACTAACAATAATATTGTCGACATTGGACTTTTAGTTATTTATCCCCCACTGGACAAGAGAATCTTTTATGTCAGCAACTGTGTATGCTACAATTCATCTCTATATCCTCAGGACCTAACACGGCACCTACCAGGCAGTAACTGAAAACTAAACTCTACCGAATGAATGCGGAAAAAGAAAAAAAAAGTAGCATACGACAAATGGGAAATGAGAGACAATTAAAAAAACATAGGGAATAAAAAGGACAGGGAAGCCTAGCGTGCTGCAGTCCATGGGGTTGCAAAGTCGGATACGACTGAGAAACTGAACTGAAAACACAACACACAGAGGACCATCGTGTAGGGCCTTTGGTCACCCTACACCCATTTACTAAAATATATTATCTTCCCATTGTCCATCCTTACACCCACTCACCTTCCGCCAGGCCACAACTGGTTCACTCACTTAACAACCTGATACACATTAAGCAATTGCTGCATGCTAGGCACCGGACTCAAGTGCCAGCGTTAACAAGTTAATAAAGAGAACAGTCTCTGTACTAAGGGAGTTCACAATCTAGCAAGAGACCAACATGTAAAGAACGAAGTCTTGAAATGTAAAACAGCGGTCTACACAGTTTCGTAAGGGCACAAACGGAGGAAGCACCTCATTCTGGGGGTACCAGGGTCAAACAAGACACTGAGCAGGGCTCCCTACGAGGGATGGGGAAGCGCGGGGCAGAGCGCGGCGAAGACACTCGGTTCTCGGAGCCGAGACGCCGCCCTCGCGCCGAGGACGGCGGCCTAGTAGGGAGCCCGGGTCTCAGCGCCCCCGCGGCTGGACCTCCGCCACACTGCCTCCGGAGCCCCTTTGCGCGGGCAGCATCACCCCGGGCCCGCACCTACCCCTTCAGTCTTCATGTCCAGGATCTTCTCCACCTCGAACACATTCTCGCCGTCCTCCTCGCTGTCCCCGCCGGCCTCCTTTCCTTTCGCGGCCACGTCCTTCTCTTTGCCCCTCGCCCCAACTCCCTCTCCTTCGACTGCAGGCGACTGACCATTGCCGTCGACACCCGAACCAGGAACTGTAGCCACGCTGGCTCCTTCCGCCTCCCCCTTCGCCTCCGCCATAACGGAGCTCTCCAAGCTGCTAGGAGAGGGGCCGCTAAGCGAGCCCCTCTCTCGGCTCCGAACCCCGGCCAGTCGGACGCGGTTAACTGGAAAGCGCCAATGGCAGGCTCGGGACAGAGGTGCGACGCTCGCGCACAACAAACACGTCAACGCGGGCGCGCCTCAGCCCCGCACCGCCCACAGGAAGTAGGTGGGCGGGCCGAGGGGGGAGAAGCGCCTTGGGCGGAAGGAAGAGCCGCGACATAAGGCCGCGGCGAGAGTCTCGGGGTAGCGTCGGCGGGGCGGGGCTTTGGGCAGTGAGGTGGGGAGCGGGGCGGGGAGTGGGCAGGCGGGGCTTGCGGGAAGCAGGAAGGGAGTGGAGCAGGCGGGCCAGAGAGATACCCGGCGAAACCTCTTCCCTGGCCGAATGCTGTCCACATACCGGGATTCTTATCTGGGTGATGTAGCTAGGATAAACGCCTAGGATCCAATCAAACGCAACTCATAGTGCTGTTACAGTTTAGGGGAGTGCTGTTTAAAGATAAGGAAAACGTTTATTTTCCAAGTTCTAGTAGGGATTCTCCGCATGGCCCGCCCCCCCCCCCGCCCGGAAAATCAGAGAGCGTGATAAAAAGTAATTTGCCCAGGTTATAAGTGATTGACCAAAAGTGCCCCCCCAAATGAATTCTCGCCCACAGTTCAGTTCAATCGCTCAGTGGTGTCCGACTCTTCGTGACCCCATGTACTGCAGCACACCAGGCCTCCCTGTTCATCACCAGCTCCCGAACTTAAGCAAACTCATGTCCATCGAGTCGTTGATGCCATCCTACCATCTCATCCTCTGTCGTCCCCTTCTCCTGCCTTTAATCTTTTCCAGCATAAGGGTCTTTTCCAATGAGTCAGTTCTTTGCATCAGGTGGCCGAAGTATTGGAGTTTCAGCTTCAACATCAGTCCTTCCAATGAATATTCAGGACTCATTTCCCTTTAGGATTGACTGGTTGGATCTCCTTGCAGTCCAAGGGACTCTCAAGAGTCTTCTCCAACACCACAGTTCAAAAGCACCAATTCTTTGGTGCTCAGCTTTCTTCATAGTCCAACTCTCAGACGACAGGAAAAACCATAGCTGTGACTAGACAGACCTTTGTTGGCAAAGTAGTCTCTCTGCTTTTTTAATATGCTGTCTAGGTTGGTCATAACTTTTCTTCCAAGGAGTAAGCATCTTTTTATTTCATGGCTGCAGTCACCATCTGCAGTGATTTTGGAGCCCAGAAAAAGTCTGTCACTGTTTCTACTGTTTCCCCATCTATTTGCCATGTAGTGATGTCACCCTGCTTATTTAACTTCTATGCAGAGTACATCATGAGAAACGCTGGACTGGAAGAAACACAAGCTGGAATCAAGATTGCCAGGAGGAATATCAATAACCTCAGATATGCAGATGACACCACCCTTATGGCAGAAAGTGAAGAGGAACTAAAAAGCTTCTTGATGAAAGTGAAAGAGGAGAGTGAAAAAGTTGGCTTAAAGCTCAACATTCAGAAAACGAAGATCATGGCATCTGGTCCCATCACTTCATGGGAAAGAGATGGGGAAACAATGGAAACAATGTCAGACTTTATTTTGAGGGGCTCCAAAATCACTGCAGATGGTGACTGCAGCCATGAAATTAAAAGACGCTTACTCCTTGGAAGAAAAGTTATGACCAACCTAGAAAGCATATTGAAAAGCAGAGACATTACTTTGCCAACAAAGGTGGGTCTAGTCAAGGCTATGGTTTTTCCAGTGGTCATGTATGGATGTGAGAGTTGGACTATGAAGAAAGCTGAGCACCCAAGAATTGATGCTTTTGAACTGTGGTGTTGGAGAAGACTCTTGAGAGTCCCTTGGACTGCAAGGAGATCCAACCAGTCCATTCTGAAGGAGATCAGCCCTGGGTGTTCTTTGGAAGGAATGATGCTAAAGCTGAAACTCCAGTACTTTGGCCACCTCATGAGAAGAGTTGACTCACTGGAAAAGACTCTGATGCTGGGAGGGATTGGGGGCAGAAGGAGAAGGGGATGACAGAGGATGAGATGGCTGGATGGCATCACTGACTCGATGGACGTGAGTCTGAGTGAACTCCGGGGGTTGGTGATGGACAGGGAGGCCTGGCGTGCTGTGATTCATGGGGTCGCAAAGAGTCGGACACGACTGAGCGACTGAACTGAACTGAACTGATGGGACCAGATGCCATCTTTGTTTTCTGAATGTTGAGCTTTAAGCTAACTTTTTCACTCTCCTCTTTCACTTTCATTAAGAGGCTCTTTAGTTCTTCTTTGCTCCCACAGTAGTTAGGTGAAATATTTTTCTCTTTGTATTGCAAATTAGCAAATAGAGACTTTGTGGCAGAGGAGCTTTTTCTTTAACTTTGAATTTTGTTGATTGATATAAATGCACAAGGTGAGAATTGTGAGCGAAGTCTTATTTGGGGTAAAATGAGAACTCTGTGCAGAAGACAGGCTCTCCCCAGCACTGGAGGAAGTGCTCCTAAGAGGTGGGGGCTCAGCACAGGTGTGACTTCAGTGAAGGGAGTACTCACACTCAAGCACCTGCTTTGGCAGAGGGCCGCTGCTAGTCGCTAGGAGCAGGTGTCCTTGTTAATGACTTTAGTGCTTTTCTAGGTATGAGGAGGTGTGAGAATTGGGCTCATAAAATCTCCAGAAAATATCTGAAAGCCAGTCCTGCAAGTTTTTCCCAAAGCACCGTCTCATTCCTGATCCTGGCCCCAAGTTCCTTTCAGGGGGTGTTGTAGGTCAGATTGCAGTGGCTAATGACCTCATCCTTGTAGAGGCAGATGGCAAGTGACAGTTTTTAGTTGACAACTTAGTTTATAAAATTAACTTTTAAATTAACAGAGTACGACTCTGATGCAGCAGATCTTTGTGCTGGCTCGCTAAGAGCATCCTAGGTTTTAGGAACATAAAGATAAATACATCACAGCCTGCCCTCCAGGGACTCTCAGCCTCTAAAGAAGGACAGCAATTCTAATAATTTGAGATATTTACAATATTAAATATTTTAAATAAAATATTTAAATTATAATTAAAAATATTATAAAGCAACATCAGTTGATGGGGGATAGCTTATTATTTCATAATTCTAGCTAATGAGAAGAAAATAAAAGAGAATCACAATATTTCTTAAAATGATTCAGACAACAGCATCATTAGCTGAAAGACTGATAAGGAACTGGATGTTGAGTATCTCTCCACAGATATATGCTGGTTGTAGGGAAACAACTTCATATTGGAAAACTGCTAATCAATGTTAACATTATTAAAGCAGATAAACCAGACTTCATGGTTCACATTGACAAAAACATTGATCCTTAATCTCCTCGGGACTACAGATTTAATTCCCAGTTTACAGGAAATATGGGGAAAGAGAAATGGACACAGTCAGACATATCCGGAATGTGGGACATTCGGTAAGACAGCAAGAGGGGAGAGAAGACTGTTCTACATGTAAAACAATTGACAAAATACTTTAAGTCTTGATGGGGGTCATTACACTACTCTGCTTTTATGTATTTTTGAAATAAAAACTAAGTATATACGTTCCTTGTAAAATTTTTTAATTTTTTTAATTTCAACTTTTAAAATTCAAAGTGTGTAAGACAGAAATAAAGTTTCTATTCCTCAGAGGTTTGGAATATGACATCATAGATTTCTATCTCGTAAACACCTATTTGTATAGCTTTTAAGATGAGCTCTATTGCATATGCTGGATGATGGCACTATGTATATATGCACATGATACCTGTGTGTGTCAATGTGTCCATGTTTCTGTAAGATGAATTTCTAGAAGTACAATTCCTACCAGTGGAGTTTACAGGTCAAAGAGGGTAGTGATTTAATTTTTTCTCCCAGTTTTATTGAGATATAATTGACATCTAGCACACTATAAGATTAAGATGGCAGCACCATGTTCTGATTCTCAAACATCATGAAATGATGATCACAGTAAGTTTAGTGAATATCCACCACCTCACACAGATATAGAGTAAAAGAAGAAGAAAATCATGTTTCCTTGTGATGAGAACTCAGGATTTAGTCTCTGAACAACTTTCACATGTACTATATAGCAGTGTTTTATATTTTCATGCTGCATATTACATCCTAGTACTTATTTATCGTGTAACTGGAAGTTTGTACCTTCTGATCACCTTTATCCAATCTCCACCCTCCCCCAACCTCTGGTTTAAAAAAAGTCTGTAATATTAGAATTTTTATCTAAAAAAGTTTTTTTTTGGTTGTACTGCTTGGCTTGTGGGATCTTTGTTCCCTGACCAGGGATCAAACCCAGAATCACAGTGTTAAAAGCTCGGAGTCCTAACCACTGGATCACCAGGGAATTCCTTGAAATTTTTATTGTATAGTTGCTTGTTAGTTCACTGAAACAAAAGCCTTTTTCCATTTATTTTAAAGTGATTGCTATACTGAATAAAATCATAATTAGACTTCATTATAGGCATCTATTATATCTGATTATCATATACATGAGGCATGAGTGCATGTTAAAAGACAAGTGCATGAGCGTCAGCCTTGGCTGTGCTTAAGGAGCCTGTGAGGAGGGGAGCGGGCATCTCTGGGCAGGATCCCCAGCAGCTGCTTGGTGGCAGAGTCCCAGTCTTTACCCAGCTCCAGCCGCTGGCAGATGGATGGGTACTGCCCTTCAGTTCTTCTGAGCCACTCACTGGCTTTCTTTATTTTCTCACAATCCCAGGGAATATTCCTAGATTAAACACATCTTTCCATCAATTTCAGAATATAATTACATATGAAATGTCATGTGGTACCAAATCTAGCACATTATATCAGACAAAATCTGTCAAAAATTAAGATTATAAAAACAGTTCTCTTTTTTTTTCCTTTGACATTTTGTGAAAATTCTTCCACCTGCCTGACATGGTGCATTTAACTTATTCAATTACTTGGAAACAGAGTAGCCCCCTCACTGCCCAGCTTCCCCGCATGTGACACATGTTCTTCTCGCTCCAGGACAACTACAGCTTCTCCAGCCCTTTACATGTTTGCTTGTTGTCATCTCCTTTCTATCCTTCAAGGACAAGCTTGATGCTATTTTACAAAGGCTTTCATTTCTCTCTCCTTTTTATTGTCCCAGGAATTCTCAACTCCATTATTTACTTGTAAAGTACCTGAGAGTCACCCAAGATACTGGTATATATTTAATTTTAGCACACAAATGAGGAACAACTTACTTGTAAAATGTGCATAACATAAAAACTTCAAGTTTGTGTCCAGAAAATGGTGTCAATTATTCAAACTAAAGACTCAGAAAAACCATGGGATCGCTCATTAGTATTAGTTAGCTACTTCTTCATTGTTTTGTTGTCTGCTAGAACTTGCTAGCAAACAAGTGGTGACATATACCAAAGAATATGGGGGAAACTGAAAACCTGGAGAATTTTCTCCATCTTCCCCGCCCCTGCCCCCCCAACCATGAACTGGGAAAAGGCCATCAGAGTAGTGTGGTAGTTTAGAGTTGGGTTCAAATCCTGCCTCTGATCACACAGCACTGGTTGTGATATTGGTTTTTTGTTGTTGTTGGCCACCTGTCTTGTGGGATTTTAGTTGCCTGACTAGGGATTGAATCCTGGCCCTCAGTGGTGAACCTGCAGAGTCCTAACCATTGGACCACCAGGGAATTCCCTAGTTGTGTGATATTGTTACAGCTTTCATTTATCACTGGAAGTCTGTTTCTTCAGTTATGACAGTGATACAAGATCCTATGGGTTTGCTGTGGGGATTAACAAAAAGCATGAATTTAAAATTTAACAGTCTCTGGCACAAAGTTGGCAATCAATAAATGTTAGCTGAATATGATGACATGAACATACTAAATAGCTGGCATACCCAACATGGCTAAAAAGACCCAATAATTATTAGTCTACTGACAGTTACTGACTACTGAAAGCAGCAAGATGATTTTAAATATTCTCATGAATCCAGATGGCCTGTAAATTTTGATGGTTCTACTAACATGAAAATTTTGTTCATATATCTCCAAGCAACATGCTACTGCATTAATGTTATGTACATCATGAAGCCGAAAATATATAAAAGCTTTAAATATGCATAAATAGGAAACAAAAATTACTTAAAATATTGTTATAAAGTGCCAACAAATCATTTTGCCCACACAATAACAGTGATAGGGTAACGGCATGGGTGTTATGATGTGTGATGGAATATACTTCACCGTTTTTCAAAATCTTGACTTAATAGTTTGTGCCACTACAATTCAAAAGGAGACTCAAAGTTATTAATACTTATTCCAGCGGATATCATAATTGGGAAACATTTAAAAAGAGGAGGTGGCTCACTGGTTGTGCCTGTAAATCAAACAGTCCCTTCCACTAGTTCTTCAAGGTATTAGTCTAGATATTCATTTAAAACATGTTGCTTTTTAAAATTAAGTTATATATTACATATAGTTAAATGCTCAGTTAATTATTTTCTGAGTACCTCTTTCGTGTCTGGTGCTGTTGGGAGTAGAGAATTTATTAATTTATTTATGGCTGAGCTGCATGGCTTGCGGGATCTTAGTTCTAAGAACAGGGATTGAACCTGGGGTGTTGGCAGTGACAGTGTGGAGTCCTAGCCACTGGACCAGCAGGGAATTTTCCAGAAGTGGAGAATTTAATCGGTCCTTGAACTGGACATGGAACAACAGACTCGTTCCAAATAGGAAAAGGAGTACGTCAAGGCTGTCTATTGTCACCCTGCTTATTTAACTTCTATGCAGAGTACATCATGAGGAACGCTGGACTGGAAGAAGCACAAGCTGGAATCAAGACTGCCAGGAGGAATATCAATAACCTCAGATATGCAGATGACACCACCCTTATGGCAGAAAGTGAAGAAGAACTAGAAAGCCTCTTGATGAAAGTGGAAGAGGAGAGTGAAAAAGTTGGCTTAAAGCTCAACATTCAGAAAACAAAGATCATGGCATCTGGTCCCATCACTTCATGGGAAAGAGATGGGGAAACAATGGAAACAGTGTCTGACTTTATTTTTTGGGCTCCAAGATCACTGTAGATGGTGATTGCAGCCATGATATTAAAAGACGCTTACTCCTTGGAAGAAAAGTTATGACCAACCTAGGAAGCATATTGAAAAGCAGAGACATTACTTTGCCAACAAAGGTGGGTCTAGTCAAGGCTATGGTTTTTCCAGCGGTCATGTATGGATGTGAGAGTTGGACTGGGAAGAAAGCTGAACACCGAAGAATTGATGCTTTTGAACTGTGGTGTTGGAGAAGACTCTTGAGAGTCCCTTGGACTGCAAGGAGATCCAACCAGTCCATTCTGAAGGAGATCAGCCCTGGGTGTTCTTTGGAAGGAATGATGCTAAAGCTGAAACTCCAGTACTTTGGCCATCTCATGAGAAGAGTTGACTCACTGGAAAAGACTCTGATGCTGGGAGGGATTGGGGGCAGAAGGAGAAGGGGACGACAGAGGATGAGATGGCTGGATGGCATCACTGACTCGATGGACGTGAGTTTGAATGAACTCCGGGAGATGGTGATAGACAGGGAGGCCTGGCTACTGTGATTCACGGGGTCGCAGAGTTGGACACGACTGAGCGACTGAACTGAACTGAACTGAACTGTGAGAAGGTACAAATAGATTTACTCATTTATTTTAGTTTTATCTAAATTATCTCTCGGAGAAGGCAATGGCACCCCACTCCAGTACTCTTGCCTGGAAAATCCCATGGATGGAGGAGCCTGGTGGGCTGCAGTCCATGGGTTGCTAAGAGTCGGACGTGACTGAGCGACTTCACTTTCACTTTTCACTTTCATGCATTGGAGAAGGAAATGGCAACCCACTCCAGTGTTCTTGCCTGGAGAATCCCAGGGATGGGGGAGCCTGGTGGGCTGCCGTCTATGAGGTCACACAGAATTGGACATGACTGAAATGACTTAGCAGCAGCAGCAGCATATTATCTCTAAGAGATGAGAACTTTTTCTTAAATGTGAAACTTAAAAATAGTTATGAATATTCTTTAATATCACAGAATATTCAGGTAATGTTTAAATTTCCCTGTCTTTTTTTAAAAGAAAAAAGTACAATGGGTCTCGTTCAAATCAGGATCCAAATGAGGGTTATGTTTGCCTCCTTTCAAACGTCCTTCTATTTTTTTTTTAAATGTCCTTTAATTTATAGGTTTCACGTCTCCTCTCTTTTTTCTCTTGCCATTTATTTCCTCATATTCCAGACACTGCTGACTACATTCCCATGGTATAATTTAACATGTTCAACCTCTGTTCTCTGGTACCTGGACTTTATTAGGTAAAAGATTTACACAGTTTCAAAGTCTCATAAAACAAAGTACACGAGAAACCTAACTTCCATTCTGTCTCCTCCTTCTCCGTCAAAGAAAATATTTTATTAGTTTTGTTAGTTTTCCCCTTATCTTGCCTTTTTTGAAAAAAGTGTGTGTGTGTGTGTGTGTGTGCATGTGTGTATATACACAACACTGTATCATATGCATGGGTACAGATGCAGCTTTGATGAGCAAGCAGAGTGTTCATACCTGCCGCCAAGGCCTCTGTGGTACCAGGCATCAGCCAAGGGCTGGGGCCCTTGAACTTGTCACATCCTTGTCACACGCTGCCACATTTAAGCATAAAACTTAGGGAGGTCCCAGAATTCTAGATCTGAACCTGGTCTTCTAGGTGGTTACAAAGTTGTATTTGTTGGGGTAGAGCTTTAAACGTATTTAACTGCAAGTTAAATCTGCAATTTTAAAATACTTAAGACATATAGCATGTAAGTTTCTATTTGTATTCTTGTCCCAGGCCCAGGAAATGTTAGATTTTCCAAAAGCACATACAAGCCATGTGCTGTAGTGAGAGGACCACTGAACCAGGAGCCAGCAGCACAGTAACTCTCTGAGCCATTTTCTGCGCAAACACTGTCCGACCTGCACACAGTGGAAGAGCTCCAGTGAGAGGCTCCCTTGAACAGTTATCTCTGTGCTTATACTTCGCTGCAGCTTTTTACAAGGTAGTTAAGAAATGGTTGAGCCTTTTTTTTAACTAAATAATCCATCTTCATCTTCCACATTCCTGCCCTCCATACACACACTTGTGAACTACAGCCTTGAAAAAATGTTTTCAAATAGGAAATAGTTGTAAAATAGTTATTTCCAATTACTTCATAAAAACATAGCTGATTTGTAATCGCTCAGCATAAATTACGATCCACTTTTATTCAATGTAAAAGTGGTTAAAAAAATTGTTACTCTCCAGTTCCCCTTCCCATTGGATCTGAACCCTGGTCTCGGTGGCCATAAAAGCTGTGCTTATAGTGTCCGCTGTAGAGCATGTGGGCTAGTTTCAAAGAAGGCTGAATTCTCTTGGAACTTGTTGCCTCTACCGCTTGTAAAATAGGATCATCTTAGCCTTAAAGGGAGACTGTATGTGAAACTGGTAGTTGGTGTAGTAACTGCTGACTAGTATTTTTGTATTTGGGAGGTATTTATCAATAGCTTTCTTGCCTCCTGATCAATATTTTTCCCCTTAAGATCTGTTACCAGTAAAGCTGTTTTTATCTAAGTGGATCTAGAGTTGGGAGAGAAGCACTACATGAAAAGGCAAATGAGGAGACAGGATGTTCTTTTAGGTGGAAACACTTGTTTTGTTTTTTGCTGACGCTGCTACCTGGCATATAAATGACCAATAAAAGACTCGCGGATGTGAAAAAATTTGTTAATTTTTAAAGATAAATTCAAAGATGATTTCAAAATGCAGAGGTTTATTATACACAAAAACTTACAAAATAAAAAAAAATCAGTAAAAAATATTTATTCCACTATTTTCTGGAATAAAAATATATATAAAGACAAATTTTCCTTTAGCCATATTCATAATGTTTTAGGACTTGGGGTGCTATTTATGAGCACCTAAAGTTGCTTCCTGGCCTGCTCTCTACCCGTGTCTTGCTTATTACAAGAAATCCACTAAAAGAGTTTGGTTGCTGACTAGGGTACCTAATAGGAATGTATTTCCCCATAGCCTAAACAATTTCTTTTCATGATTAAGATAATTCTGTGGGGAGAAGGGGCATCATTGTTAATTTAGGAATTACTCTCCGTAATTATTACACTGGATCCACAAAACAGTACAATAAAAACCTGGCCGACACACATACACTTGCTACAGCTTCTTTTGCTCATGATGAAAACAAACAAGATGAAACAAACAGGCTGAGGGCAAATAGATAAACAAATATAATAAAAAGAAATGACTGAAAATATAAATGAGTTAAAGTCACCTGGGAATGGAAGCATCGTCCAGTCTCATCAGCGATTTGACGATTATTCCCTCCTGTTCCAACTTGGTGCGAAGGAACTGCAGCACTAGAAATGTAGCGATCAGGTCTAGAAGGCGCTCTCTTCCTCTTACACCTGGAAGTGAAGCATTTGTTTATGTCTGTTAAGAGACACTGCATCCCAAACAGTACCTGTTTATAACAGTTCCGTTGAAGAATTACATTAATATTACTATTAAACCAGAACACATGAGCACATCATAAAACTCTGTAATACTTACCAAGGTCCTTAACTAGCCAGCTATTTAAATAAAAAAGGAGGGCAACTGGAACAAGTGTCTATCATAGTATCCTGATGGTTGCTAGGCAACTTAATTCCATCCAGAGTCCCCCCTGCACCCTAACTTTCCAAATATCCAGAGATGTGCGAAGTTCACTGAAAGAAATTTAGTTTCTAGGCTCCTGCTGCAAATACCTCAGAGGAATAAACCTAAGCATACAACAGATGAACAACTGATACACTGATTAGACCACTGTATTAATATCGAATTATTCCTAGTGATCAGTAGTCTTGGAATAGACTTTCTAGCACTGCTCGTGCCTTGAGGGCCCAGTCAGTAAAACAAAATTTAGATAATTTTCATGTTCCTATAAATGCTCTGTTTGACCAGAAGTACTACACACTCAGGCAGCCAAACCTGCAACTGTTAAATCAGCTCCCAGGCTCTCTGCTTATTTTTTTTGTTCCCGGGTCTTTCTGAGAAGTCGGATATGCACCAGTCAATCAGAGGCACTTCCTGTCCCCTGCTGCCCCCTCCTATAAAAGCTAGCAGCCCCCTCCCTTACTGTGCCTTCTCTGGGCTCGAGACTGGAGTCTGCCTGCTTCCTGAAGTGTGAGATTAAAACCTTTTTTGCTTTTCAAGATCAATAAATAGCTCTCTTTGATGATTTTAACAGTACATACAGGTAACCAGTGTCCTTATCCAAATCAAGATATTTTACTCTATTATGAAAAATACCAACATTGAAAATGAATGCTTATATCTACTGAGCCCAGAGATTGACCCATTTTTATTTTCTAAAAGCACAGCACAGAGGAAATGCAAAAATTCCTAGCAATATATGATCTCCCAAGACTGGATCTCCCAAGTGCTATATTCAATATGCCAGCAAATATGGAAAACTCAGCAGTGGCCACAGGACTCGAAAAGGTCAGTTTTCATTCCAATCCCAAAGAAAGGCAATGCAAAAGAATGTTCAAACTATTGCACAATTGCACTCATTTCACACACTAGCAAAGTAATGCTCAAAATTCTCCAAGTGAGGCTCCAACAGCACATGAACTGAGAACTTCCAGGTGTCCAAGTTGGATTTAGAAAAAGCAGAGGAACCAGAGATCAAATTGCCAACATCTACTGGATCATACAAAAAGCAAGAGAATTCCAGAAAAACATTTACTTCTGCTTTGCTGAATATGCTAAAGCCCTTGATGGTGTGAATCACAATAAAGTGTGGACAATTCTTAAAGAGATGGGAATATCAGACCACCTTACCTGCCTCCTGAGAAATCTGTATGCAGGTCAAGAAACAACAGTTAGAACCAGACATGGAACAATGGACCAGTTCAAAATTCGGAAAGGAGCATGTTAAGGCCGTATATTGTCACCCTGCTTATTTAACTTCTATGCAGAGTACATCATGTGAAATGCCAGGCTGGATGAAGCACAAGCTGGAATCAAGATTTCTGGGAGAAATATCAATAACCTCAGATATGCAGATGACACCACCCTTATGGCAGAAAGCAAAGAAGAACTACAGAGCCTCTTTATGAAGGTAAAAGAAGAGAGTTAAAAAGCTGGCTTAAAACTCAATACTCAAAAAACTAAGATCATGGCATCCGGTCCCATCACTTCACGGCAAATATATGGGTAAACAGTGGAAACAGTGAGAGACTTTATTTACTTGGGATCCAAAATCATTGCAGATGTTAATTGCAGCCATGAAATTAAAAGATGCATGCTCATTGGAAGAAAAGCTATGACAAACCTATACAGTGTATTAGAAAGCAGAGACATTACTTTGCCAACAAAGGTCTGTCTAGTCAAAGCTATGGTTTTTCCAGTCGTCATGTATGGATGTGAGAGTTGGACCATAAAGAAGGCTGAGTGCCGAAGAACTGATGCTTTTGAATTGTGGTATTGGAGAAGACTCATGAATCCCTGGGACTTCAAGGAGATCAAACCAGTCAATCCTAAAGGAAATCAATCCTGAATATTCATTGGAAGGACTGATGCTGAAGCTGAAGCTCCAATACTTCGGCCATCTGGTGGGAAGAGGCAACTCATTAGAAAAGACCCTTATGCTGGGAAAGATTGAAGGCAGGGGGAGAAGGGGATGACAGAGGATGAGGTGGTTGTATGGCATTACCAACTTAAAGGACATGAGTTTCAGCAAGCTCCAGGAGGTGGTGAAGGACAGGGAAGCCTGGTGTGCTGCAGTCCATGGGGTCACAAAGAGTCAGACACAACTGAGCCACTGAACAACAAGACTGAATCAGGAAGAAAAGTAGAAAATATCAACAGATCAGTTATCAGCAATGAGACTGAACTGGGTGGGTGGGGGGGAACACACCAAAATCCTCCCAACAAACAAAAGTCCAGGACCACACAGCTTCACAGGTGAATTCTAGTAAAACATGTGGAGAAGAGTTAACATCACGGTTCAATATCCACACACTGATCAATGTGTTCAACAAATCGAGGGATAAAGATCATATTAGCCTCTCAATGGCTGTAGAAAAAGCTGGATTGCTTATTAAGCATCTTATTTTTTAATTTAGGCATTTATCTCTATGAACTTCTCTCTTAGAACTGCTTTTCCTGTACCCCATAAATCTTGCTATGTTGTATTTCCATTTTCTCTTTTCTTTTCCATGGGATTTCCCAGGCAAAGATACTGGAGTGGGTGCCATTCTCTTCTCCAGGGGATCTTCCTGACCTAGGGACCAAACCTGCACATCCTGCATTGCAGGCAGATTCTTTACCGCTGAGCCACCAGGTGACAGAGGAGCCTGGCAGGTTACAGTCCATGGCGTTGCAAGAGTTGGACATGACTTAGCAACTAAACAACTATAACAACCACCACAATTTCTATTTTCATTTGTCTTAAGGTGTTTTTTTTTATTTTTTAAGGTATTTTTTGATTTCTCTTTTGACTCACATTTTCTTCTGTAACATGTTGCATAATCTCCACATATCTTTGAATTTTTCAGTTTTCCTTGTGTCCTTCTAGGACTTTCATGGTTTTACATTTGTTCTGGTGGATCCTCTGAAGGCTTTGCTTTAGGCCTTATTAGGGTGGGACTGTTCAATTTTTTCCCCCTTATCCTGTCGGACAGTTCTTGATCATGAGATATAGTCTCTTCTAGGGTTTCAATGGAAAGCCTGAGACATTTATCAAGCCTAATTTGTTGTAATCTGAACACCAAATCCTGTCTTCCTAACACTTGGTGACAGGTGAAATCTCTGCTCAGCCCTCTAGCTTCTGGATTGTGGCTTTTATCTGGATTCCTTGAAGGCACAGTGGTGTATGTATAGGTTAGGGGACAGCCAAGGATCTGAGGGAGATGTGTGTGGATAAGTCAAAATTTTTTGTTTATTATGTCATTCCATGCAATTTTAAGTGAACAGACTTTGAGAAAATCTACCGGGAGTATTACACAGATGATGCCAATATTGATGAGAATGTTTTACATAAGGTAAGAAGAGGGACCACTGACACTATCACCCTCCGAAATTTGTACATGCCATACAAAAAGAATAAACAAAGTTTACTGGCATTTAATTAGCATTATTCTAGGCAATCTATGAATTATGATACGCCTGAACAATTGCAGAATCTTCAGAGTAAAACAAAGTATTTTCTTCCACTAGCAGATATAGCAGTTTGTTTCTCTAAAAACAAGCAAATAAATCAACACAACAAAAACCACACACACAATCCCCAAACCAAAGTTGAGGGAGCTTTCAATGCAGCTTTCAGAGCTCCCTGCTCTGCGGTCCCCTCCATTAAGTATTCTCACCTTTAATTTTGAGGTGCTTTCAGCCTCAAATGCTGACCCCTGTGCCATCATCGCATGAACACTTTCTGTTTCAGTTCTAACCTCCATGTGCCTCGTCAACTGAGAAGCGCCTTCAGGTGAAAAGCTGGATAAAAGTGGAGCTCACCTAATTTGTTTCTCTTCTTTCAAGGTTTGTGTCCCTGCTAGTTTCTGCCTGCTTCTGATTATATTCCAGGCCTTCAGAGAGTGGTTTTAAAATATTTTGTCTAGGGTTAATAAATGTTATTGGCAGGAGTTAGTCAGCTCTTCTTTCACTCCAGAAACTAGAACACTCTGCCGGTGCAAGTTTTCATCCTTATTTTTGGTCTAGTGCAATTCAAAGAGTACATTTCCCAACTCCCTGTGTTAATATCTGGGTGGGGCTCAGAGGCTCATCCTTGCCACATTTCCTCTCTCTCCCTCTGGTCTACCAGGTGGATGATGCCAGAGTAATCTTTTCTTCTTCTTTTCTTTTCACCAGGAGTAACTGTAAAGACACATGTTGGTGACGGTCGAGTTGCAGTATAGAAGGAGTCTACGTGTCCAAACTGCTGTGTGGAGTGGAACTTTCCTGTGGACCAACACCTGACTATGAGGTGTGCGTGAAAGTGATCTTTGTGTTTAGGCTACTTGGATCTTTTTACAGCAGTCACTGCTACTTATGCTAATAGATCTGCACAGGTAGTACCCTACTTAATGGTAAAGATGACTAGAAACTCGTCCCATTCTTTGATGATTAACAAATGTAATCCCTTTCACATGTAACAAATATATTAGAACACTGGTTTACAAAAATGTGTAACATTTAAGAGCATGACATTTATAAATGGAAAAATGGTGACATACCTAGAGATCGAATGCCTTTTTGTTCAAGAAAGCTGTTTAAAATATTTGTGTTAAGTTTTAATATAAATCCCAGTTCTTGTGTAAGTTTCCAGCATCCATCCTATGAAATTAAGAAAACAAAATTTCAGCCACATTATTACAATTTCATTACATGAGTTATGTGATCAATAATATGTTTTCAATTCAGGGAATTAAGACATCTTTACTGTAAAATCAAAGTTTTTTCATGTGCAAACAGTATTATTGGGAATCTCATAAATACTATGGACAGTAAGTATTATATCTGGTGGCATTTGTAATAAAGCAGTAGAGGGGTTCAAGTATGGAGGTTTTTTAAAATATTATACATTTTTTTCTTCTAGTAATTCTTTGAAACAATGTTTCTCAAACTTTTAAATAACATGGTTCCTTTTGTTCAACATTAAAATGTGTCCTTATGACGAAATATGAAAATGACTCTTTTCCACTAAAGATAAAATTATGTTGAACATGCTCTTTGAAGCTACCTTCCTTGTGCTCACATACCCTGTCCACTCCAGCTAAGATGGATCTTCATCACATGCTTACAGAAGTGTTGCAAGCCTGATCCTGGGATCCTAAGTGAGAAGCAGACAGCCTCCAGGTCCAAGGCGAACTAACACAGGGCGTGGAGGGGAAGGGGGGGTGCAGGCAAGCACATGGGTGATAGGATCTATGGCAACAATTTGAAAACTAACAGGAGTGACAGAATGTGCCAGCTGGCCCTCACCTAGTATGGAGTGCTGTTTTCTTGTGAGCTGCTTCCTGTGAAGTACTGTCACTGAACCCACTGTGCAGATGAGGACACTGAGGTACGAAAACTTAAGCAAGTTGTCCAAAGTGACAAAGCTGACAAGCAGTCGCAGCAGGACCTAAACCCCAACACTCTGGCTCAGAGAGTGTTGTGTGCTATGCTGCTTTCACATGCAATTCTCCAGCTGGGGGCTGCTGGTAGCTGGTCTACCTCTCTGCGAGCTGGACACTTTTGTTACTCCCATTTCATGGATGACTGAAAGACTGACTTGCCCTGGATCACAGAGTGGAAGCGTTGGGACTTGAACTGACACTAAACCAAGTTACTTTTCTACTTTACTATACTCTTGCCTGGAAAATTCCACAGATAGAGGAGCCTGGTAGGCTACCGTGGATGGGGTTGCAAAGAATTAGACATGGCAGAGCGACTGAGCATATTTCATCAAAACAAGTTAATTACAGACATAAGATTGGGTCTTAGTACCACTGCAGGAACTAAATTTACAGAGTGTGATTTAGCTTCACAAACGGAATGCTAACCTCTAATATAAGCTCACATGTTGAGTCATATTCCTGAGAACTTTTAATACTTAGAGTGTACTTACAACACTTGTGCTTTACTTTGCAATGTGAAATTGGTGTGAACTGCAGTTCAGCAGTTTTAGAACCTAGGAGATTAATGTCTTACCCCAGGACCCACTGAGGGATGCTAACCTTCAACTGAGGAATGTTAACACTCCCTTCCATGATATTCTGGCCTAACAGTTAAAAATAGGTAGGTAAGCACCAGCTTTTCTCAAGCACACTGTTTGTTCAGCTGGCTTCTCAGTGAAGGAAGCTGCGTTCTGGCACTAGCTCCTCATGTCAGCAGCAGTCTGGTGAGGAGCTACTTTGTGTAGCACCATCCTGAACTTTGAAGCTAATGAAGCACAGATATATGGAGAGATAAGACTAGTACCTTGGTCTGAAGCCTGAAGAGTTCAGTCGAAGGCACGTAATTCCTCCAGCTTGTTTTGCCAGCTAGGCCATCCTCATCATTTTGTGCCTGAGTGCTTGCAGTAAAGCCACTTCTCAGGTCATATTCTGCCAGCTTTTTAAAAATCCTACTCGCCAGAAGTCCTCCTGTTTCATCACTTTCCATTTCAGAAGAACATTCAAAAAATGAACAATCATATTGGAAGGAGTCTAATGACAAAGGTTCATCATACCCAGCTAACAGAGGAATGTCCAGCTGGGCATCTTCAGCAGGGCCAGATGGAGCCACTGGCAGCTTATAATTGGCACTCCTAGGAGATGGGATATGGTGAGGAGGAAGAGGAGAGGAAAGAGGCGGAGGAGAAGGAGGAGGAATACCAACCCCCTGAGATAGAGGGGGAGGAGGGGGAACAATTCCCCCAGATAGAGGGGGAAGAGGGGGAGAAGGAGGAACACCACTCCACCCAGGTAGAAGGGGAGGAGGGGGAACAATTCCCCCAGTTAGAGGGGGAAGTGGGGAAGGAGGGGGAATACCAACCCCCCGAGGTAGAGGGGGAGGAGGGGGAACAACACCCCTGGGTAGGGAGGGAGGAGAGGCATGGGAAGAAAGGACAGACTTCACAAGTGGACAAGGGAGAAGACCTGCAGAAGGACAGGAAAAAAGATGCGGCCGCGGGAGAGAATCCAGCTGAAGGGCAGTGAGGGCACTGAAGCCTGTGGCACCCCCTTGATCAGTTTTGGGCAGCTGTGACCTGGGGCTAAAGGAGGCTCTGGGAGCAGCAGCAAGTTGCAAAGATGAGCCCTGGAGATGCAGCCTGGGAAAAGACGCCATGTCCAGGGAAACGTCGGCACCACTGCCCATCTCCAGGTACTTCTTAGGGGAACCGAAGTGTTTGGGACCAGCTGGAGAACCAAACAGTGCTGAGCTGGGATGATGGTGGAAAGCAGAGCCAACATAGAGGGGTGCAGTTAAGAAACTAGGGGCAGTAGGAATGTTGGAAACGGCCATTTTCTGTGAGATGGCTTCTGTGAATTGTGGTTTAACTTCTGTTTGTTTAGATGACTTCATCGGACCCAAATCCCAGAGCTCCTCTGCATCCATGAAGACAAAACTGACTGCTTCAGATTCTTCTGGGGCATCTAAGCTAAAGGCTTCAAAATCTTCAGAAAGTTTCATGTTAAGTGATGAATGCTTCTTTTTAGTCCATTTACGTTTACATTTACGTTTGGGTTCTTGGTTCCATTCAGAGGATGCTGAAAGTGTCTGCCAGAAAGAGAAGTGACAATATAAGGAAAGCACAGGTCAAGTGGATGATGATCAAGAAGCCAGGCTTCCTAGAGCTGACCTCTCAGCACTGATGAAACTGTCTGTCCCAGGGCACTGAGAAGACCAGACACTCAGGGTCACTTACGTATAGCGCCCTCATTTATAGACACGAAGTTGGAGAGCTGGAGACAATATCAGCGATAAATACACCAAATATCTTAATCTCTCTCTGTTCTTAGAATCACAGAATTTTAAACACCCCTTATTTTCCACAAGAGGAAACTGAGAACCATAAAAGCGACTTGCCAAAGACTTGACAATAAGCAATATTATAGTGTCAAATTAGTCCTAAAATGGGCTTTCCAGGTGGCACTGGTAGTAAAGAACCCACCGGCCAATGCAAGAGACATAAAAGATGCGGGTTCAATCCCTGGGTTGGGAAGATCCACTGGAGGAGGGCATGGCAACCCACTCTAGTATTCTTGCCTGGAGAATCCCATGGACAGAGGAGCCTGGTGGGCTATAGTCCATGGGGTCACAGAGAGTTGGTCACAACTAAAGCAACTTAGCAGCCCTAAAATAAATTGATAGAATGAAATTATTCCAGTATTTTATACTGTTTTATAGCAATATTAAGAAAATGAGAAAACTGAAAAAAAAATCTCCAAAGCTTTAAGTAAATTAATGTCTTTCATACTAGAATATGAAAATGTATAAAAAAAAGAGAATAAGGGATGCTCTGTCACTACTATTATCTGAATAAATTTTAAAGAGTATTCCTTAAAAACATGCATATAAATAAAATCAAATTTTATACAAATTATTAGTCCTTGAGATATCTTGGAAATAATCAGCTTTTAGTTTTACCAATGTAAATGAATTTTTTTTTTAAAGGAGTAGTCCCTTCCCAGTTCAGACAAATGTGTATATTTAAATAACTAATGGGGCTTCCCTGGTAGCTCTGCTTGTAAAGAATCTTCCTGTGATGCAGGAGACCCAAGTTAGATTCCTGGGTTGGGAAGCTCCCTGGAGAAGGGATAGGCTACCCACTCCAGTCTTCTTGGGCTTCCCTTGTGACTCAGAGGGTAAACAATCTGCCTGTAATGTGGGAGACCTGGGTTAAATCCCTGGGTTGGGAAGATGCCCTGGAGGAGGGCATGACAACCCATTCCAGTATTCTTGCCTGGAGAATCCCCAAGGACAGAGGAGCCTTGTAAGCTACAGTCCATGGGGCCACACAGAGTCAGACATGACTGAGCGACTAAGCACAGCTCAGCACATATAATTAATACTGCAGGACACAGGACAAGACATACATTTCAAAATAATACTTACAAATGCATATCTGGTTAAATTTTTCTTAATTAGATGAGTAAAGTGAAAAAAGAGCAAGTGATGGACCAGACCCATCAGACATTAAAGACTTTTATAAAATTACAATTATAACAGACTGATCTAGGAAACAGAATATAGGGTCCAACAACAGATCCTAACACCTGTGGGGAGTTAGGAGACGATAAAGACAACAAAGATTCCTCAAATCAATTCGAGGAAAAGAAGACTTATTTAATAAATGGCGCTGGGGAAAGTTGGAAGTCATCTGGAAAGGAATAAAGTTGTTCCCATATGTCCCATCTTATACCAGGAAAGATTCTGATTGGACGCAAATTTCAACATAAACATGAAGCCATATAACTATTTAAAGAAAGAAATCATGGGAAACTTTTATAAAGCATAATATCTGAAGGAAAGATTTCTAAGCATGACAAAAGACAAAGCAATACAAAACAAAGAAACCCAAAGATGAAAATGCTTGACTTCATTAAAATACCTGCATGACAAAATGATGATAAGCAACATCAAAATACAAATGGCAAACTTGAGAAACAAATTTTTGCAACCTGTATCATAAAGGCCTAATTTCCCTAAAAAATATAATTTTCCTAAGATAAATAAGAAAATGACTAATCTCACAATTTAAAAAGGTAAAAGACATTAATGGATGATACCTAGAAAAGATGAATATGTGGGCTCTTAGGAATATGAAAACATGTTCCTTTTCATTCATAAAGAAATGAAAATTAAAATATCACTAATATGCTTTTAACCTATCAGATCCGTAAAGATAAAAAATTTGAATACTATACCTGGTTAAAGAGAGAACAGAGTAACAGCCTCTCAAGTGCTTCTGATGGGAGAGGGAACTGATATAACCTATGTAGCGGCAATCTGGGCTTTCAGGTGGCTCTAGAGATAAAGAATCTGCCTACCAATGCAGGAGATGCAAGACAGGCAGGTTTGATCTCTGGGTTGGGTAGATCCCCTGGAGTAGGAAATGGCAACCAACTCCAGTATTCTTGCCTGGGAAATTCCATGGACAGAGGAACCTGATGGGCTACAGTCTATGGGGCCACAGAGTTGGACACACAAAGAGGCAATTTGGTTAGAGCTAATTAGATATTCAAAATAGATTTATTTGGGTATAATTGATATAAACAACTGCATCTTAGAGTCATGAGTTCTGGCGTAAATATACATCCCTGAGACCACTGTCACAACGAGGGGAATGACATATTCAGCACACACTCCTTTAGCGTGCCCTTTTGTGACCCATCTCACTCCTCCTCCTTGCTGTCTGTAACTTCAGATTGGGTTGCACATATTTTGTGTCAATGGAAGCTTACAGCTTATATTCTTTGTTTGACTTTTACTCAGTATAACTGCCCTGACATTTACCCATGTTGTTGTATATATCAATAGTTAATTCTCCTTTTTAACCTTTTTTCAAACTATAGGACTTTCCTGTAGCTCAGATGGTAAAGAATCTGCCTGCAATGCAGAAGATCTGGGTTCAATCCCTGGGTCGGGAAGATCCTTTGGAGAAGGGAATGGCAATCCATTCCAGTATTCTTGCCTGGAGAACCCCATGGACAAAGGAGCCTGGCAGGCTACGGTCTATTGGGATGCAAAGAGTCAGACACGGCTGAGAGACTAACACTATTTCTCCTCTTTACTGCTGAGTAGTTACTCTTGTAAGGCTGTACCACAATTTGTTTATTCATTTATCTCCTGATGGTTGTGTCCAACTTCTGGCTGCTACAAGTAAAGCCGCAATGAATACTCATGCACAAGTCTTTGTGTAAACACATACTTTCATTTCATTTGGGTGGGTCAAATGATAGGTATATAGTTAACTCTTTAAGAAACTGAGAGTTTTCTAAAATGATCAGCTTTTTTTTTTTTTTTTTACTGGGTTGTTTTCTTATTATTGGATTGTAAGATTTTTTAATATATTTTAGATAAACATATCTGTCAGATGTTTTGCAAACATTTTCTCCCAGTCTGTGGTCTGCCCTTTCATTTTCTTAACAGCGTCTTCTGAAGAATAAAAGTTTTTGATATTAATAAAGTCCAGTTCACCAATTTATTTTGTAGTTTGTCCTTTAAATTTAGGAAAGCTTTGTACAACCCTAGTTCATTAAGGTTTTCTCTTGTTTTCTTCCCAGATATTCAGGTTTTAGCTATTACATTCAAGCCAATAATCCAGTCAATCTTTTCATATGAAGTGAGCTAAGGGTAGAGGGGTTTTGCTTTGTTTTTTGGTACATGACTATACAATCTTTTCAGAATCATTTTTTTAAAAGATCGTTTTCCCCCACTGAATAATAGCCTTGGGCCTCTGTAGACAATTGGCCCCATATATCTGGATATATTTCTAGATTCTCCACGCTATTCCAATGGTCTAGATGTCCATTTTATGTTAATACCACACTTTCCTATTTACTGTGGCTTTACAGTAAGCCTCGATATCAGACGGTGTAAGGCCTCCAACCTCTTCTTCCTTTTCAAAGTTGTTTTAGCTAGCCAAGATCCTTTACACTTTGTTCTTTAGTTGCCAAGTTGTGTCAGACTCTTTGCAACCCCATGGATTGTAGCCCGCCAATTGTAGGCACCTCTGTCCATGGGATTCTTCAGGCAAGAATACTGGAGTGAGTTGCCATGCCCTCCTCCAGGGGATCTTCCTGACCCAGGGATCAAACTGGTGTCTCTTATGTCTCCTGTGTTGGCAGGCAGGTTCTTTAGCACTAGGGCCACCTTGGAAGCACATAAATTTTTTCCCTTGGATTTTAAATTCTTAAATTTTGGCAGTTTTACTTCTCTAACTTGGATACTCCAGAGTCTTACTACCACTGTTTTGTTCCTTTGCTTTTGTATGTCTTCCAGGTTTCATTTCCCTGGAGAAGGGAATGGCAACCTACAGTATTCCTGCCTGGAGAATTCCAAGGATAGAGGAGCTTGGTGGGAGTCCATGGGGTTGCAAAGAGTTGGACACAACTAGTGACGAACATCTTCCAGTTTTTATTTAAGTTGTGCTTCTCAGCTTCTACTATGTGGTCACAAAGGCCACAGCATAAAGCACTACAAACTTTAATAAATACTGGTGGTGAAGTTAGATAATTAGATAGGCTTTTATCCCTACTTTCAGGATGAACTGCCTGTCACTCTTAGAGGGAAGGTCTTTGGCTTCCTGAACCACAGTTTGTCTGTAACCACAATTGTTCCTCTTCTGCATTTTATAGCTACATTTGTAAATGGAACCTTTCTCAGTCACATAACAGCATTTTTAAAAAGGTGCAAAAATTCCCATCATCAGGGAGACATCAGCATCTGTGTATACACATGAAAAGGGTGCTATTTTAGCGAAGGGTTCCCCTTACCATCATAAAAGCATGAACACACAATTGATAATTGTATCAGTTGATTTGTAATCACAATTTGTACACACAACTGTATCAACTGATTTGTAATCAACACTCACTTGCATCCTGCTGGCATCTGGTTGTTCCCCCTCCCAGCTCATGTATGGCAGAAAATCTATGTCTTCTTTGGCAATAAGTTCCAAAGTATTTGGAATATCAGGAGAAGGTGACTCATTACCATCCTATATTGAATCACAATCAGGTAAAGAGAAAACAGACATTATCACATTAAATTATTATTACAAATTCTAAAGCCTCATGAATGTTTGGTTTGGAATATGTTTGGGGGTCGGACTGGATCCTGTGTCCTGGGGGAGAAGATGGTCAGGTTGGGGTGAGGGTCCCCTTCACAGAGCAAGAGTCATCTTCTTAGCGTGCAAATATAGATAAAATGACCATGAATTAACAATACATACCCTTTTCTCCACAGCCACAAAGCTTGTAAATTGTGTTATGAGAGAGTTTTCTTTACTGAGTTTAATAATCAGAGATTTTAAGGTTTGCTTCTTCATCTAAGAAAAATGAATAATAAGAGAGAATAATAATGAATAACAAACGAAATCATGTCCTATTTTTCACTATTCAGCTATATACGACCAATTAAATGAGTACTACATAATACAAAAGGTGTCTTTCTATAAGAAGTAGATAATTTTATAATTGCAACATTGAGTCGATGGCTCTGCCTAAGTATCTCAAGTGGCTAACCTGCCATTTCCTACAAAAAATGGGCTCAACGAGAGGCTAAAGTACAGAAACAGCAATTCATATTCATGAGCTTCTTGTGGTTTGTGGTGTGTTTATAAGGAGCCCTCAAGGTCAAGGCTGCTGAGCTGCCAAGACCTGTCACATTGAGTCTGTCTCTCACTGTAAAGATGAGGAGCCCAGGGGTGTCGGGAGGTGGAGGGACTGGTCCAGGCTGGTCTGCCGATGCGGCTGGTCAGCTGCCCTCAGATGGAAAAGGACCCTGAGCAAAGCAGGACCAAGGCTGCTGACCTGAGGGTGGGAAGGAGGGTGCTGACTTCTGAGGGAACCAACTGCCTGGGGAGGAGTGTGCTGAGCGCTAATGCTCCAGCCATCATCTGACAGCAGTCATCTGAGTATGGGGTAGCAGAGGGAGTCCCCTGCCAGGGCCTCAGTGGCTCAGTGATTGGGGGGCAAGGTGGGCTTGGCTCTGCTGAGCTACACAGGCGGCTCAGCCCCCCAGACCTGGCCTCTTCATCATAGATGGAGACACTCACCCTATAACACACAAGCACCTAGGTGGTGTCTTTACAGGCACTGAGGGAGGCGTCTGAGTCTCCTTTGTTCTGTCAATAATTCATTCAACGAGCTAACTAAAAACTAAATCAAGTAACTATGGGGCACCCTGTACCCCGGCATGGAAAACACAGCAATGATTACAGGGGTCCCTTTCCACCTGCTGATCCTCACTCACATTTCCACGGATAAAGCAACTCAAGAAAGGCCAAGAAAAACAGACGATGGCTTTCACGTGAAAAAGCAAACCTCGTGATTCACTTCATTTTCGTGGAGAATGCCATCTTCGTAATCTCTGATCAGAGCTCGCGCTGCCAGCTTGTGAATCATCTGTTCAGGCACCAAAGGAAAAAAGATTCTAATCCATGTCATACATAGGAAATCATTTAAATAATTGAGATGTGTTTACATACAATGAAATTCACCCTCTTTAGGTGTGTAGGTTGATAAGTTTTAACTAACATAGATGGTATGTGGGCTTGCCTAGTGGTTCAGCTCGTAAAGAATCCGCCTGCCATGCGGGAGACCTGGGTTTGACCCCTAGGTTGGGAAGATCCCCTGGAGAAGGGAAAGGCTACCACTCCAGCATTCTGGCCTGGAGAATTCCACGGACTGTATGTATAGTCCATGGGGCCACAAAGAGTCGGACATGACTGAGCGACTTTCACTTTCACAGACTGTATGTGGGGGCTTCCCTGGTGGCTCAGCTGTAAAGAATCTGCCTGCGATGCAGAAGACCAGGGTTTGATCCCTGGGTCAGGAAGATCCCTGGGAGGAGGGCATGGCAACCCACTCCAGTATTTTTACCTGGAGAATCCCATGGACAGAGGAGCCTGGTGGGTTACAGTCCATGGGGTCACAAAGATTCAGACATGACTAAAGTGACTGAGTATACATGCATACAGATGGTGTGTGAGCACCACTGAAACACAGAGGAAGGGATTTCTTCCCATTAAAACCTTGTGTTGTGTCCCTGTGCAGTCACCTCCAGTCCTGGCACCCACTCGTCTCCATTCTGTCCCTATAGTTGGCATTTTCTATACACGTGTGAACTGCTCTACTGGAAGAGCCAGCCCAGGGCTGTGAGGCCTGACTGTGATCTCCACTCTGAAGGGGCCACAGACAGAGCACCAGGAAGTCAAGGGCCAGGGCACTGCCCTTTCTTCAAATGGCTGAAACAACAGGACTCAGAAGGCAACATCTCCCATCAGTGACAATTCCAACTCCTGCCATTTTTTTACTGGTAAGGCCACGATTCACAGTGGAAGGACAACTATAAACATTGTGACTTTATGGAAAATGACCTGCTCCCAGGTAAAATCCCACTGAGATTCAGTATTTCAGACAATACAAAGATGCCCTGAAATTCTATACATAAGTCATTGGGCAAGTAATAAGTTAAGTGTTTTCATTCAATGCCAAAATGAAAGCTTTGCTTTATTTTTGTTGTTGTTGTTTAGTCACTAAGTCATGTCCAGCTCTTTTGTGACCTCGTGGATTGTAGCCTGCTGGGCTCCTCTGTCCATGGGATTTCCCAGGCAAGAATACTGGAGTGGGTTGCCATTTCCTTCTCCAGGGGATCTTCCTGACCCAGGGATCAAACCTGTACCCCTGCATTGGCAGGTGGATTCTTTAACACTGAGCCACAGCAATGTGGTTATATAGATATAAATAAGGAATGGTTGTCTGGTCATATAAATACTCCTATGAATAGTAGTAGTAGTTACTGCCTCAGTTGTGTCTGACTTTTTTCGACCCCATGGACTGTAGCTTACTTGCCTCCTCTGTCCATGGAATTCTCCAGGCATACAGCATAGACAGGTTAGGAATTTTCCAGATCTAACTATAGCAGATTTGGTACTTATGCAAATACCACAAATTCATTTGCTTTTAATCCAAAAATAGAAAAAACAAAAACACATCCTCAATATACAATGTTTTAGTCATCATCCAGTACAGTTATACTCAGTATTCTAAAATAAGTGGCAAGGACCAGGCACTGCAGGTACACTGAACTTGTAGGGAGACATGCACATCTTTGAGAACCACCTTTAAAGGTTTCATTCACAAAACACCAGGTTTAACTGCACTTATTTACACCCACTGATGGCCCTGTGGATACTCCTGGACTCAAGACCCCGGATGAAGAGCTGCTGTCTTAGAAACTGATGGTCAGTGTCCTCGCTTGTGGAGATGACAACCCTCCACATCACATCAGGTTCTAAGATGTCAACACAGAAAACAATGCAGGAAGGACGTGGTGCATTAAATATGAAAATAACAGAATTATTTTAACTTTACAATCTCACCGTTCCAGTTGTCTTCTGAAGTTCAGTAGTTGACACCACTGCAGAATATTCTCTCTCTTGAATTAGTGCATGTAGAGTTGCCTGAAATGGGAAAAAAAATTCCTTATAGTTTTTCTACTTCATAATGTCCTCATTAGCTCAACAGTGATTCTTTCAGTGATTTTAATGGGAATTAAGAGGCTCTCCAGTGCCCTTGGTTAACCAACCGCTGTGATCCCAGGAAAAACTGTGCAGCATATTATGACTTGAGGGTAAAGGAAAGGGAAGAAAAAAGAAAAAGAAAATTATTAGCAAAACACATTGCTGTTCCCATAATAAAACGCTTGCGTGCTCCTCACCTGTGTACAGTGAGGAGTGAGCCCGTAGACAAGGAGTCGCTCGCTGTGAAACAGGGACTGCACTTGGGCGGGGGCCTGCAGGGGTGCGGGCGCGTCCGTGCTCAGCTGCTGCCATTTGACGGAGACAGAGTGGCAACTGGGAGAACTCAGCCTATCCATCTGGGCTTCTATCTATTTATCAAGAGGAGTTATTTCTCTTTCAGTGTTACATTCAGAAAGAGTTACCTAACACTTAAAAATGACTTTACATTCTGTCCTTTGGGAATTGTAGCTCTTTGTTTTTTTTTTACCTCCTTCCTGCTACAGAGTACATTTCCAAAAGGATCCTAAGTCGAATTTTTAATAATAGCACTAGCACACAATTTAAATTCACAAACCATCTTAAAATTATTCTATTAATTAATTACCAATAAACAACTTTGTCGTGCAGTAGATTTGTTATAAAAATTAACCCTACAAAGGACTTGAAAAGACATTTCTCCAAAGAAGATATGCTAATGGCCAATCAGCACATGAAAAGATGTTGTTACTAAGGGAAATGCAAATTGAAACCTTAATTACATACAAATTCACATCCATTGGGAGGGCTATATAAAATAAAAAAGTGTGAAAATAAGTGTTGACGCAGATGTGGAAGAAACTGGAACCTTGGCACACTGCTAGTGGGAATGTAAAATGCCAGTGAACAACAGTATGGCAGCTCTTAAAACACTAAGTGCAGTTACGACATGACTCAGCAATCCCATATCTGGGTATTGAAATTAGGGCCTCCAACACAGGCCTGTACACCAATCATCATGTCAGTATGATTCAGTCAAAAGGCAGAAACAACCCCAGGGTCTAGTGACAATAAATGGATACACAAAATGTGGTGTATATATATAATGGAATATCTCTCAGCCTTAAAAAGGTAGAAAATTCTGACATATACTACAACATGAATGGACCTCAAAAACACTATGCCAAATGAAATAAGCCAGGAACAAAAAGACAAACGTTGCTGGATTCCACTGATATGAGGTTCCTAGAGGAGCTAAATTCAGAGAGACAGAAGAGGGTGGGTGCGAGGGGTTGGGGGAGCAGGGGTGAGGAGTCATTGTTTAACTGGGGGTAGAGGGGTTTCCCTGGGTCCCCAGCGGTTGAGCTCTGTGCTGCCACTGCAGAGGCGCAGATTTAATCCCTGGTCAGGGAACTAAGATTGCTACATGCCACAGCCAAAAAAAGAAAAGAATTAGGGATAGACTTCCTGTTTGGGATGATGGAAATGTTCTGGACCTAGATCATGGTGATGGCTACACAATACTGTGAGTTCACTTAATAACCCTGAATTGTACACCTGAAAATGGTAAAGTTTATGTATATTTTGCCACAATAAAAAATTAATCCGAGCAAAAAAAAACATGTAATATTTCACTTTTAAAAACCAATCCATGACATTATATAAAGCAGAAATCAAACCACAGAGCTCTGGTTAGTGTGTGTTTTGAATCTGAAGCTCATCCAGATGACAAGATGGAATAAATGGCCAGGCTCCATGTAGCTAAAATAAACAGTATGCCGAGGTTTATAGTAATCAGTGGTTAGAGATGGGAAAAGGAATTCATGTTGTCAGAACCAGGGTTAAGGCTTGCATCCATGCAATAATACATAAATTGGAAAAAAAAAGAAAAGTTAGCTAGAAGAATGCCCCAGTGGAGTGTTTCCTGTGCAAGCTAGCAGTAACTAAGGGTCGGGGGGAAGGCTAGGGGTAACTAAGGGTGGGTTGCATACGCTTTGGGTACCTTTTTGCCTTTTTCTAGCTCCCTTTTCCATTGATGAAAACACAGAAGTTACTGTCACTTGATTTCTAAGAAGATAAGATTTCCACATTTAGACATAAGACTGAAATAAGATGTTTGAGACACATACCTGTTTTTTCCAGCTATGTTTGGATTTTGAGTTAAAATATTCAAATACTCCAGCACCATAGTGGGACAGAGTCCGTAAGACATGACGATTTGCTGTAGAACTGATAACATTTCACGTTTTAACAGAATTTTAGAAACGAGTTGAAGTACACGTAGTGAATACTGACACAGCTTAGGACTCAGTGGAAGACACGTTATGTTTTGCAGCTGAAGGCAGATAAAAACTTAGGCCAGAAAGTAGGAAACATCTGCAGGTCTGGGTAACCCAAGTTCCCACATATCAGAAGACTCATGTCTCTTTCACAAGAGAAAAAAGCATAAATTTCTGGCTTCTGATTCACTGGAGGAGGGAGGAGATGGTTCTGAGAAACCTGCGGAGTGTTTGTGACAGGGATGGTGACTGGGACCCACTCTCAATGAATGTCAAAGCTGCCCTCAGCTGATTCTAAAGTCAAGGCTGACAGAAGAGTTAACCAAGCTTGCGTCTTAAAGTCTGGTCCACATTTAGATGACAAAGAACTAGGAAGTAACTCTCATTCCGGCAAATGAAATCTTTGGTATTTAATTGACAATGTTTTGTTACATTTCTCTCAATTATTCTACAACTAATCAAGAGTACTTTGTTAGAGAAGTTCCTCCTGAAATATTAGACAAGTGATCGATAATATTCGAAATTATCGAAAATATCGAAAATATTTAGAAAATATCGAAAAAGAGTTTGAGAAATATTCTGGAAATATACATCAGCCTATTGATAACGTTTGTATGTCTTCGGTGATCAAAACTAACTGATTTGATTACAACACTGATTAGAAAATCCTTAAGCCAGAGTCTATGTGTATTTACAGCTTTTACGGGTTAATGAGGTTGCCGTGTGGGCCTGAGAGGACCACTTGTTAAACAGGCGGGATAAACAGTCTCTGCTCCTGAAGACTCACGAAATGTGGTTAGCATGTGAACACAAATGCATATATATAAAATGAAGAAGAAACCCATAGAAAAACATTAAAAACTGGACAAACTGTGTCCAAGCTCGGGGTCACCTCCCTCCCTAGTCACGATCTGCTCTCTTTGCGCTATGACTATGGGTAGGAGAGCCCTGGACATCTCTCCTCACCCCTGCCTATGCAGCGGGACGTCCTGCCCAGGGAGGCCGATGCCCACTGGCCAGGACAGTGACCTCACAGTGGGGGAGGGCAGGGGGGCAGGGTCAGGCATGCTGTGTGCAAATGCCAGCATGGCCCCCGCTCTCCGCTGTCTTATTTTTGCACCATAATCCTCAATATAATGCAAAAACATTAACTATAAATGGGGAGGGAGTGAACCCCAACAGTCATGGGTTTTAGCTTCTGTAGAGAAAGATTCCTGTACACAGCAGAGTGAGCAAATGCCAGTGAGAAAATGGCAGTAGTCAGAGAGGTTCAGGGGAGGGACAAAGCAGCCAGGGGTGCGGTGGGGTGGGGTCACAATCAGGCCTGGGTGTGCCCGGCCTGTCAGGTTAGGCTCAATTATTCAAGTAACAGTCTCCAACACTGAAGTGGAGCTTGCTGGCTGTTTCCATGTATACAAGTTCACAAGATTTTCAGAGTAAGCCTTTTAGACCCACTGTCATCTCCACCTCACAGAAAAGGGTGAAGGTCCCCCTCCCCACAGAGTCACGGCTAACCTGCGGCTGCTCAGGCTCTGAGACCCTGGCAGTGGCCAGGGCCAAGAGCCCAGAGCCAGCCCCTCTGCACCAAGCAGCTCCCACCTGCTGACTTTCCCTGTGGGACCGGCCCGCCTGTGCTCACCTGACCCCACAGGAGAACAGCCTGGTGTGTGGCACGCTTCTTCTTACGAGCTGCAAGGTCAGGCTCTCGTTCTGGAGGTGCCCGTCGGATATGAGGAGGATGTTCCGTAACACGTGGGAAGGGTACAGCAAACTTAAGTATCGAAGTGTCTTCCAGAAATCTGTGTTTCCCATGGTAGGTGTGGCAGACTGGAGGAAATTAAGCAAAATCATTTACTTCTTTTGGGGTGTCTTCACCACCAACTGTAATCACTTACTGAAGCACACCCCTTAGTTAGGGTTATTGTCACCGAAAGGAAGTTCTTTCCTAATGATTCATCTGTGGAACTATCCTTTTAGTTTATTTCATGTCACACAGTACCTATAATATTATTAGTTGGCGTTTGTTTCTTTATGGTTTTCAAAGAACTATTTCATCAAAACACCCCTGGGATTGCCAGCTAGTCTGGACTGAGGACACAATTGGTCATTCCTAGTTTGCTCAATTTAAAAAAAGAAAGAAAGAAAGGGGACAGAGCAAAACATTCAAAGCTGTTAATGCTGATTGTATTCAGATGGTGGGACTGTGAACGATTTTTTCTTTCTTTTTTAATTTTCCATTTTCTTAATGAGTTCATATCACTTTTATTAATGAACTAAAAGAGCCCATCCGCGTACAGAAATGGAAGGACTAGGGCTTCTTGGGGAGAAAGACCCGGCAGAACCACTGAAGCCTGATGGAGAGAAGACAGAGGACAAAGGCAGTTACTGGTACTCACCATGATGAACTCTGTGGGCATATTATTGTTCGTGATGCACTTAGGATATGAAAATAATTCCTTGTAACCTGTGTGATAAGACTGGTGTAAGATATTGCCGTTAAATATTCACTTTTTGACCACTAACAAACAATAATAATGGCTGGTAATTTTAATACATAAAAAAAAATTCACCACAGCATTCCTTTAAAAAATTCCACTGCATTCAAATGACGCACTTTACTGAGCAAAAACGACCTGGGTCAGGCTGTGCATGAGGAGTCTGCTCCTTAGCCAACTATGTGCAGAGGAAGACACAGGACATGGGGACAGCCCAGGCAGCAGGCCACGCCGCCCTCCAGCCCTTGGCATGTCCCTGTTCATCTGACCTCTCCCCACCAGCAGCAGCAGACCCCGGCTCCTTCCTCCTTCATGAAGGGGCTGCCTCTTCTGCCAAACGGCACAGTAAATAAGAATCAGCAGGGTGTGGCTGTCCCCACACCCCATGCTGCTCCTTCTGAGGAGCTGAGAGGCCCCTGGACCCCACCTGAAGGGGACAGTCCTTTCTTCAGTGGGGCTCATCTGGTGCCTCCTGAGACTGTTCCTAATAGCTCCTCTACCACCGTGCTGATTTCAGAGGTTCTGTTCTGATACTTGGACCCTTGAACTCATCAGACCAAGGGTCTCACACTCAGTTCAACTGGTAACAATAACAATAGTAATACTCATCTGGTGTTTTCTATATGATAGGCATTGTTTAAAGTCCTTTAAATACATGAGCTCAACCCTCACAACAGCACTATGAGGAGGGACTATTTCTCTCCTATTACAGATGGGAGAAGGAGAAGGCAATGGCACTCCACTCCAGTACTCTTGCCTGGAAAATCCTATGGACGGAGGAGCCTGGTAGGCTGTAGTCTGTGGGGTCACGAAGAGTCGGATACGACTGAGCGACTTCACTTTCACTTTTCACTTTCATGCTTTGGAGAAGGAAATGGCAACCCACTCCAGTGTTCTTGCCTGGAGAATCCCAGGGACGGAGGAGCCTGGTGGGCTGCCATCTATGGGGTCGCACAGAGTTGGACACGACTGAAGTGACTTAGCAGCAGCAGCAGCACAGATGAGAGAACCAAGTTCCAGTAAGCTGCCCAAGGCCACATCCAGGGCTCAGGTGCAGAGCTGGGATTCAAGCTGGGGACCTGGCTCTAGAGTTCTTGCTCTTGAACCTCGCTGTGCTGCCTCTCACTCCACAGAGAGGTCACAGTCACTCCTTTCCGCTGACATCCTGACGCTTTGGAGGAGGCGCAGGGTGGAGCACTCACCTGTGCCAAACTTGATGATGTTCACCTTCTGCTCCTTTCCCACACAGGACAGTGCGTGCAAGGCAATCTGCTTTGCTTGCAGGAATGTCTCGCCCTCCATGGAACTGGAGCAATCAAGACAAATAATCACTTCACTCCTCTCAGCTTCATCAGGGACGGTAATATCAAGATTTGGTTGAAACACAAGCATGCAGGCCTAAAGGGAGAAAAACAGGAGCTAGGCTGGTGCTTCATATCACTTGAGTTCATCTGGTTATTTACATGCACCGAGACACCCAGAACTTCACTCTAAAACCCATGCCACAGCTTTTCTAAACGATGGACTCATAGCTGGGACAGTTACAAAGCACTGAGAGTCACCAACCTAAACTATGAGGCTCTGTGGGCTCAGGCCCATGGCTTCTCACTACTTCTCAGACCCTCATGGCAATGTGCCACTTGTCAGTGGGAAAGGCTGGCAAAAAAAAAAAAAAAAAAAGAAATCCTCTAATCCTCCAGAAGGGAGATACACCCCACACTAATGTACATGGGAGTGTGCACTTCATCAGGAGCACAGCCAGTGTACAACAACCCATATCACCGGCAAGATGAATGAGAAGGTACTAATTTTCGCTACTTACAGGGTTCAGCAACTTTAAACCACACTCAGCTGCGGCACTTCAAAGACCCTTGAGTTTGTACACGCCTAGTGGAGGCAATGGCACCCCACTCCAGTACTCTTGCCTGGAAAATCCCATGGACGGAGGGCTCTGGTAGGCTGCAGTCCATGGGGTCACTATGAGTCGGACACGACTGAGCGACTTCACTTTCCCTTTTCATTTTCATGCATTGGAGAAGGAAATGGCAACCCACTCCAGTGTTCTTGCCTGGAGAATCCCAGGGGTGGGGGAGCCTGGTGGGCTGACGTCTATGGACTCGCACAGAGTCGGACACGACCGAAGTGACTTAGCAGCAGCAGTATCTCACATAATAGCCCTCTAAGGTACAAACAAGATACACATGTACCTAGGATTTGCAACATTTGGCATAAATGTGTAATTTTTATTGGAAAAGATTTACATGTAAAATCTGAAAACTTTCTCATCAGGCAAAATAATACTATAAAAACAAAAAGAATAAGATTTATTCAAAAATGAGATGGCCTATAGGAGATCAAATAAAAAGCAGAATGTCAGAGCTGGGGTTCCCAACGTGAACCTCATAAACCTGAGAGGTTCAGAACTAATACAGAATTAATATATGAACATTGCTGTGATATCGAAAGTGCCTTCAAGATGAATGAATAATGAATATGTCCCACTCTCTGCCACCGTGGTGTGTGATGACTGAAATGCACACACTGACCTTTTATCTTATAACCAACCAACACTGAAAACAGAACTACTATTAGTTTCCATTAAAACTTTCCTCCAGATTTACTGGACACGATTTACATAAAGCATTGTGTAAGGTCAAGATTTACAGTGCAATCATCTAGCACACAGTACTGTGGAATGACTACCACAATAAGGTTAGCTAGCAAGAACATCTCGGAGAAGGCAATGGCACCCCCACTCCAGTACTCTTGCCTAGAAAATCCCATGGACGGAGGAGCCTGGTAGGCTGCAGTCCATGGGGTTGCTAAGAGTCGGATACGACTGAGCGACTTCACTTTCACTTTTCACTTTCATGCTTTGGAGAAGGAAATGGCAACCCACTCCAGTGTTCTTGCCTGGAGAATCCCAGGGACGGGGGAGCCTGGTGGGCTGCCGTCTATGGGGTCGCACAGAGTCGGACACGACTGAAGTGACTTAGCAGCAAGAACATCTAAGATTTAGCCTCTTAGCAACCTTCAAATACACGACACAGTATGCTTAACTACAGTCATCATCCTACATATTTGATCCCCAGAAATCATTTGTTTTATACCTAGACATTAGTATCCTCATACCAACACCACCTTGTTTCTACTCCCCAACCCTTAAGCCCTGGTAACAACTACCATTCTACCCTCTGTTTCTGTGAGCCCAGCTTTTTCTAGACACCACATGTAAATGAGATTATACAGTATTTGTATTTTTCTGACTTGTTTCACTTAGCATGATACTCTCAAGGTCTATCTGTGTTGTTGCAAGTGGTAAGATTTCCTTATTTTTATGGTTGAGTAATATTCTACTGTATCTGTAGGTAACATATATTACATATGTGTTGCATATGTTACACATATGTGTATATATTTAATTTTCTTTATTCATTCATCCATCAAAGGACACTTAGGTTGTTTCTATCTCTTATTATAAATAATGCAGCAATGAACACTGGGGTGTGAGTATTTGAGACAGTAATTTCATTTCCTATGAAATATATCACGATGTGGGATTGCAGGGTTATACAGTAGTTCTATTTTTTAATGTTTATTTTATTTACTATTTATTTTTGGCTGTGCTGGATCTTTCTCTAGCTGTGGTGAGCAGGCTCTACCCTCTAGTTGTGGTGCTCGGGCTTCTCATTGCAGAGATGGGAGCATGGGCTCCAGGGCATTTGGGCATCAGGAGTTGCGGCTCCCGAGCTCTAGAGCACAGGTTCAGTATTTGTGGAGCATGAGTTCGGCTGCTCTGCAGCATGTGGGAACTTCCCAGACCAGGAATCAAACCTGTGTCTCCTGCACTGGCAGGTAGATTCTTAAGCACTGGATCATCAGGGAAGTCCTAGTAGTTCTATTTTTTGAGGATCCTTCACACTCTTCCCCATAGCAGCTACACTGGATTACATTCCCATAAACAATGTCCGAGTGTTCCCTTTCTTCCACTTCCTTGTCAATATTTGTCTTTTTGAAAACAGTCGTTCTGACAGGAGTGAAGTGATACCTCTTTGTGGTCTTCACTTGCATTTCCTCGATGATTAGTGATGCTAAACATCTTTTCATGAACCTATTGCCCATTTGTTTGGGGTATGTGCAAAGGATGTCTTATTTGACCATCTTGCTGATGTTGCTCTCAATTTTTAATTAGAAGAGATTATTTATAACAGCCACATAATACGGTCTAACAGCCATAAATACTTTTCTATCTTTTTACAGTATCAATGTTTTAAAAGCTGTAAAAAGTATACAGACTAACCAATGTAATATATGAAGGCACATTTTCTTTTTGGTAGGGATTAAGGAAAAAAAGCTGAAATTCCAGTACTTTGTCCACCTCATGTGAAGGTTTGACTCATTGAAAAGACTCTGATGCTGGGAGGGATTGGGGGCAGGAGGAGAAGGGGACGACAGAAGATGAGATGGCTGGATGGCATCACTGACTCGATGGATGTGAGTCTGAATGAACTCCGGGAGTTGGTGATGGGTCGCAAAGAGTCGGACACCACTGAGTGACTGAACTGAACTGAACTGAACTGAAGGTAAAAAAAAAATATTAGGGCTTCCCCGGTGACTCTGACAGTGAAGAATCTGCCTTTATCCAGAGACCTGAGTTTGATCCCTGGGTCAGGAAGATTCCCTGGAGAAGGGAATGGCAACCCACTCCAGTATTCTTGCCTGGAGAATCTCATGGACAGAGGACCGTGGCTGGCTACAGTCCAAGGGGTCGTAAAGAGTCAGACACAACTGAGCAATGAACACTATTAAGGTAAAAATTGCTTCCCAGGTGGTGCAGTGGTAAGGAATCTGCCTGCTAAAGCAGGAGACACAAGAGACTCAGGTTCGATCCCTAGTTTGGGAAGATCCCCTGAGGAAGAAAATGGCAGCCAGCTCCAGTACTCTTGCCTGGAAAATCCCATGGATGGAGGAACCTGATGGGCTACTGTCCATAGGGTCACAAAAGAGTCAGACCCAACTTAGCTACTAAACAACAACAAAAGAAAAATGACAATTTTTATGGGAAATATGCCACATGGGGGCTTTGCTTGAAACCACAAAAATTTTTCATTCTTGATATCATAAGTATTTTTTGGTTGTGCCTCTCACATGCAGGGATCCCAACCAAGGATTGAACCTGAGACCTCTGCTGTGGAAACACTAGACTGCCAGGGAATCTCCTCTATCACGAATATTTTTAATTGTAAAATCTTGGGGTGGTGAGAGCTCTTTTTTGTAATGCTAGCTTTTTAAGACTATCAGTCATTTCCAATTAAATGATCTATCCTAAAATACTTTTTCAACAGTATCTCCTACTTCTAAGTAAGAAGGAGTATACCTCGCTTTCTTTTTCTGGATGCTTTTCAACCCACATTCTTGGGAGATACACATCAACCAAACCGATGAGGAGAGAAAATCCATTGCTGTCTAAGGAGCTGCCTTCCACAGTACTAATCACAGCTTTGCAGTCTGTTCTCTGCAAAATAAACAAGCGTGAGAACTACGTAAATAAGTGAATTACATCATACTATCAAGTAGCAAATCCGTGCATGATTTACATAACTCTATTAAAAATCAACATGTGTCAACAGCTCCCCAAATTGTGAACTGTAGGTTTTACAAGTGTGACCAATATCATGTTGTTTTTTAAACACGAATAAAATTTATCTATTATTTTTTAATATAAATTTATTTTAATTGGAGGCTAATTACTTTACAATATTGTATTGGTTTTGTCATACATCAACATGAATCCTCCACAAGTGTACATGTGTTCCCTATCCTGAACCCCAGTCCCACCTCCCTTCCCATTATCATCCCTCTGGGTCATCGCAGTGGACCAGCCCAGAGCATCCTGTATCCTGCATCGAACCTGGACTGGTGATTCGTTTCACATATTATACATGTTTCAATGCCATTCTCCCAAATCATCCCACCCTCGCCCTCTCCCATAGAGTCCAAAAGACTGTTCTATACATCTGTGTCTTTTTTGCTGTCTTGCATACAGGGTTATCGTTACCATCTTTCTTAATTTCATATATATGCGTTAGTATACTGTATTGGTGTTTTTCTTTCTGGCTTACTTCATTCTGTATAATAGGCTCCAGTTTCATCCACCTCATTAGAACTGATTCAAATGTATTCTTCTTAATGGCTGAGTAATACTCCATTGTGTATATGTACTACAGCTTTCCTATCCATTTGCCAGATCATGTTTTTATCTTCTTGTTCTAAGATACATGTGCTCAGTCGCTCAGTTATGGTCGACTCTTGGCAACTACATGGACTGTAGCCTGCCAGGCTTCTCTATCCGTGGAATTTTCCAGGCAAGAATACTGGAGTGGATTGCCATTTCCTTCTCCATCTACTGTGGATACACACAAGCAAACTCAGCCCCCTGGAGACAGTCTCAGACCCTGGACCCAAAGATGACTGGTCTGTGTATCCCATTATCTGGATGCAGAAGATAGAACACAGAATATTAAAACAGAAAACCCAATGGGAATTTTAGAATTATGCCTTTATTGTAAAATAGTATTTTTGTAAGTATAAAATACCTTCTGAAAATACAGAGGGGAGGCTTTAAGTGACAAAGGTGGTATGATAGATTTCTGGGCCTGCCCTCTATAGTAAAACTCTCCAGCTCCTCCTCTCAAGAGGTTGTGCCTATTTTTCTGCCCTTGAATGTGCTGTGGCCACAGGGACACTGGCAGATGGAATGCAGGCAGGGGCTTGTGCTGTGTTTGGGTAACAGGCTGCCCTTTTCTGCTGTGCTGAGCTCTGAGCTAACCTATGCCAGGTGAGAGATGAGGGCCAGCACCCTAGCTGACACCAGGCCACCAGCCACCTGTCCCAGCCCATCCTGTCCCCAGCAACAGGAGGAAAGCTTGAGAAACAACAAATACTTATTGTTTTAATCCACAAAATGTTGGGATTGTTTGTTACACAGCAAAAGCTCTCTGATGCCGAGGGGTTCTTGTTAAGGATGTATTATTTACATGTGTTTAACTTTATTCCCTTGCTTCCCAGGTGGTGAAGTGGTAAAGAAGTTTCCTGCTAATGCAGGAGACGCAAGTGACACAGCTTCAATCTGTGGGTCAGGAAGATCCCCTGGAGAAGGGAATGGCAGCCCACTTCAGTATTCTTGCCTAGAGAATCCCATGGACAGAAAAGCCTAACAAGCTACAGTCCATGGGGTCACAAAGAGTCAGACATGACTGAGCACACAGACAACTCTATTCCCTAGCAAGATCACCAAACTCTCTACAATAAAAAGGGCATAAAGATATTGAGAATGGGAACAAAGGAAAAAGCAGAGAAGATGCCAGCAAATTTCAATAAGAAGATGGAGAACTGACAGAGCTGTGTGAAGTGATTCAGCCAGAGGAGAGGAAGCCACTGCCCGAGCCCCATGGCAGTGTGGCCTTGAGCTGTGGGCTCAGGGCCTGCAGCTCCCTGGGAAGGACCCCTCGGAGGCACCGGAGAGTGGATCATGCCCTGAGCTGTTAGCCCAGGTCCCCTCTCTGCCCTTGGTAGCAAGCAGCTGGCACCTGTTCTCACTAATGGAAAATGAAGATTTATTACTTTGAGAAACTTAACCAAGTAGAGTCCAGACTCAGGAGTCCTAAGTATAATGAAGCACAGACACAGAGGGCAGTGAAGTGAAGGCTGGGGTCCCCAGTCATACTGTGAAGAACCTTGGGCACAACTGCCCAAGGGTAAAAACACACGAGAGACTCACCCCCACACCAGTGGACCAGCTGCCACCAGCCTCGAGCCCTGGGGCCCACTCACCCCACTTACCATACAGTATCTAACTGACTTCTGAGGACAAACATAGAGAGAGGCCACCCATATGCTGGAGGAAAAGCCTTTAACATAAAAATGGAGTGCTGGGGGCCAGCACGGGAGATCCCACCCATGACAAGGTCATGCGGAGAGACCTGACAGGCAAGGCGAGTCAGGTCTCAAGGGGTCCTCTGCCTGACCATCTAACCCCCAAAAACCAGAGTCTGCCTGCCTTATTGTACTATGCTTTCCACATACCACCACCTTTCTCTGGAAAAAGTTAACTTAGAGCTCCAACTGGTCTCCTGCCTATGAAAGGAATGTCTCAGCTTAAATCCCTCTGTTGGCTCCCTAACTTGCCTGATAGCTGGAGACTTTTACAACTTGTATTTGTTTACAGCCCCCCAACCTTGAGAGACACGAAGCTTAAAATACCTTAAAGATATAGAGCCTTTTTAGAGCTAAGAATTAGTTTGGTGAAGGGATTCATTGGTTGAGTTAATGTTTGCCACCAGGCCTCCATATCCTTTATCTTTTAGGCACCTGGGAGGATATTAATCAATGTAATCGGGATGCAGAAATAGGAATATAGTAGTTTTGATGTTAGCAACACTAGACTTCTGAGTTAATTAACTTTCTCTTTGTTATAAATCACTGTACTCCACTTTCTTGTTATAAATTGTTGTATCCTTGCTATGTAAGAATATAACTCTAGTTAGTGCTTTCTGAGAGTGGCACCAGACTTTGGGAAGAACAACACTATTAAGCTTTCTGGTTGACAGACCCTTATCAGAAAAGGGCCGTAAAATGCTAATTGGCCTTCTGGCCAGAAGATGATTTAAATCACCTAAGACTTGTGTATACAACTAGGTATGCCGAGAGAAAGCCTGGTCTCGATAAGAGTCAAGGCTGCTAATGCTGCATAATTTTGTATTATCCATTGATCTCTATGTACAATCAAAAGTATAAAAGGCTTTTTCCAGACAATAAAGGATGGACCAGTTTCTCAGACCAGCTTCTCGAACTGGTTTTTTGGAAATCTGGCTCCCCCCGTGTCAAATCTCTCTCTCTCTCTCCCTCTCCTTTTCAGGCTGAATTCCTATCCGGAGCAGGGAGGCTTACCACATCTACTTACTTGCCCTGGCTTCTAAGACCCATGAGAGAGGGAGCCTAAGGCGGGCCACCCTCTGCTATTCAAACAGGTGCCGGTGGCCTAACGTAGATGGTGCAAACCTCTTGTCCTGAGGTTTTATTAGTTTTCCCTGTAAACCAAGTTATTCAGCATCTTTTCTCCACTAAATTTCCCACTACACTATTCTTTCCTAATCTCTCTTTATATTCCTAATTAAATAGTCCTTTCCCAGACTCCGACTCCATCCCCGCTTCGAATTCCTTGGATCCACCGGCGCTGGACCCCGGCAATGGAGGCCAACTGAGCAAAAAGCCAGAAAAAAAGAGAATACTTACAGAACAGAAAAGAGCTCTAGCAAAAAAAAAAAAAGAGAGAGAGAGAGAGAATTAAAATTTCAATAAAATGGTTGGAACTTACAATTGAGAACATCACCCAGAAAGCAGGATGAAAGGACAAGGAAACAGACAACAGGAGAGAAAATGTAAGAAAACAAGGGGCTCAATTCAGGGACGTCTGACTAAGAGTCACTGAGAGGTGAAGGGGTGACGGACACTTGTGCATTAAAATATACGAAGATTCCCCAGAACTAAAGGCCAGGAATTACACATATGATGAATGAATGTCAGGTTCTGATGAACTTTCAGAACATCAGGGATAAACAGAAGACACGAAATTCTTTCAAGGGTCAAAAACAAAACAACTGCCTATCAAGAACAGAGGATAAAAAGGTTTAATCTCTCAGAAGGGTTTAATCTCTCATTGGCGGGATGACAATTTTTTTCAAGGGTCTGAGTGGGATCACCTACCCAGTGGGAAGGGAGCACACAGAAGAGGATGTTTTCAGATGTTTGGGTTATAAGGGAGACTGTGCTCTGTCAGGTGTTGGGAACTAAAGAGGAAAAGCCTCATGGACAGCAGCCCCAGGGGAGTGGGCAGGGTCAGGGAAGAGGAGTCACTGACTCACTGAGATAGCAAAAACAGCCTCAGAGGGGCTTTACATGACAGGTTAGAACAAATGAGAAGAAACAGTACTAGAAGACGAAGAAAACGGCAATTTTCTTTTCACCCAAGAAATATTATATGAAGAAGTAAAAAGAAAAAAAGCCATCATAATACATTTCTTGGCTCAGTGTAATTATCATTTATGTACTCATAATAACTTAAACATTTACTATTGATTTAACCAGGTTTCCCAGATGGCACAGCTGTAAAGAATCTGCCTGCCAAGCAGGAGACATGGGTTTGATCCCTGGGTCAGGAAGATCCCCTGGAGGAGAAAAGGACAACCCACTCCAGATTCTTGCCGGGAGAATCCCATGGACAGAGGAGCCTGGAGCGCTACAGTCTACAAGGTTGCAAAGAGTTGGACAGGACTTAGTGACTAAATAATAGCAGCAAATTGATTTAATCAAAAACCATACTATAACTCTTGGAATAAGTGGGTTAGAAACATGTGCACTGAGGTCAGACGAGGGCAAGTGGGTTACATCTTCATCTGCCATAATAGAAACAGAAAAGATACCTCTGGCAGCCTTAAGAAAAGACTAGTCAGAGAAAGATCCTCCAGCAAGAAGGAATGGAGACCAGAGAAGACAAGCAGATAGACATTGGAGAGCTTTTTTAAAATCAACAATCACAAAATAAGAACCTAAAAACTTAACGAGACGTGAATGATAAATAGATTCTTATATAGTCACAATGGATAGTTGCTTATAAAAAGCTGTATCAGAATAATTTGAATACTTGCAAAAATATTTACAATACAAAGTCGAGTGAAAAATATGTAAAAATTTATATTCAATATAATGGCCAGAAGAGCTTCCCAGGTGGTACTAGTGGTAAAGAGCCCACCTGTCAATACTGGAGACATAAGAGATGCAGGGTCACGATCCCTGGGTCAGAAAGATCCCCTGGAAGAGGGCACGGTAACCCACTCCAGTACTCTTGCCTGGAGAATCCCATGGACAGACAAAGTCTGGTGGGCTACAGTCTATAGGGTGGTCAAGAGTTGGACACGACTATAGAGACTTAACATGTGCACACACGTAATAGCCATAACATAAATAAACAGAAGCACACGTGGGAAAAAAAAGATAACTTCTGGAACAGATGTTTGTTCTTCTGAAACAAGAACAAGCAGTAAAAAATTTAATTAATTAAATCTTTGGAAGCCACCAGAAAAGAGCTAAACCATGTAAAGTCGGTCTCTGTCCCTGGACGGTGGTATGGGGAGGGGTGGGGCAGGACCAGCTGCTGCTCCTGATTATAAGCTGATGTAATTTGGTGTAATTTAACTTAAAACCATATGCATGTATTGCTTTGGAAAACTGATGTTAAAATACGAGTTCTTAAGAAGTAAAAGCAAAGATCTACTAACCTTTTTTCTCAGGTCGTGTGTATCACTGAAGATGAATTCAATCATGTGCGGCATCTCGATAGACATGCTCAGAGAAAAGCTACCGAAGTGAACAGAGAGGTGGCTCAGTCCAACATCCCAATTACTGACCAATTATATGCAGCTCTTCTGTGTAATTTTAAATGATAACTTCAGCTATAAAATGAATGTTCATTGTATAATTAACAGGTTTTGTATTTTGGGGTACTAACCTTTGCTTTGTTCCTATTTCCTTTATACAAATCTTCTCCACTGTATCCTGTGAAAAGAAAAATACATACACACAACTAAGTATCTGCTCAGTTTCACCACTAGAATCCACACACACACACAGAAGTACACAATTTATACAGATGCACAGAAAGCAGGGGGTCTGAACACTGAATGGAAAGCAGCAACAGCAGCCTTGGTAGCGTCTCTGGCGATGGAATTAAGGATGGTTTAAAGTTTCCTCTTTGGCTTATTGGCGTTCTTTATGCTTATCAAAATTCTTCATAATGAGCACCCAGTACCAGCATAAAATTTAAAGAGACTGAACAGAATAAAAACAGGATGTCATTGAGCATATGTGTGTTTATTCTCTTCATCTCACAGACGTTCAGTTCAGTTCAGTTGCTCAGTTGTGTCCAACTCTTTGTGGACCTCATGATTCGCAGCATGCCAGGCCTCCCTGTCTATCACCATCTCCCAGAGTTCACCCGAACTTATGTGCATCGAGTCGGTGATGCCATCCAGCCATCTCATCCTCTGTTGTCCCCTTCTCCTCCTGCCCTCAATCCCTCCCAACAGCAGGGTCTTTTCCAATGAGTCAACTCTTCGCATGAGGTGGCCAAAGTATTGGAGTTTCAGCCTCAGCATTAATCCTTCCAACGAATACCCAGGACTGATCTCCTTTAGGATGGACTGGTTGGATCTCCTTGTAGTCCAAGGGACTGAAGAGTCTTCTCCAACACCACAGTTCAAAAGCATCAATTCTTCGGTGCTCAGCTTTCTTCACAGTCCAACTCTCACATCCATACATGACCACAGGAAAAATCATAGCCTTGACTAGACCCACCTTTGTTGGCAAAGTAATATCTCTACTTTTCAATATGCTGTCTAGGTTGGTCACAACTTTCCTTCCAAGGAGTAAATGTCTTTTAATTTCATGGCTGCAATCACCATCTAAAGTGATTTCGGAGCCCCCCATAAAAAGAGTCTGACACTGTTTCCACTGTTTCCCCAGCTATCTGCCATGAAGTGATGGGACCAGATGCCATGATCTTCGTTTTCTGAATGTTAAGCTTTAAGCCAACTTTTCCACTCTCCTCTTCCACTTTCATCAAGAGGCTTTTTAGTTTCTCTTCACTTTCTGCCATAAGGGTGGTGTCATCTGCATATCTGAGGTTATTGATATTCCTCCCGGCAATCTTGATTCCAGCCTGTGCTTCTGCCAGCCCAGCGTTTCTCATGATGTACTCTGCATGTAAGTTAAATAAGCAGGGTGACAATATATAGCCTTGACGGATTCCTTTTCCTATCTGGAACCAGTCTGTTGTTCCATGTCCAGTTCTAACTGTTGCTTCCTGACCTGCATATAGGTTCCTCAAGAGGCAGGTCAGGTGGTCTGGTATTAACCATCTCTTTCAGAATTTTCCAGTTTATTGTGATCCACAAAGTCAAAGGCTTTGGCATAGTCAATAAAGCAGAAGTTACATGTGTCTAAATCCCTAAAGCTCACTACAATTGTGTCTAAATCCCTAAATGTCACTACAATTGACTCTATGGCTCAAAGGTTAGGTTATTTAGATGCTGTTTCTTCCCTCTGCATAAATCACAACAAAGCTGCTGTCACCAAACAGACCTGAAGGTTCTCCTTCAGAGCCCTGTCCTGCTGCCAGGGTGCCACGGTGGCTGGCAGGAAGAAGACCGCACAGGCACCCTGGATGCTCAGCTCCGTGATGTAGGTGATTTTGATCAGGACTTTGGCCTTCGGGGGTAAGTTCCCGACACTGACGGTGAAGATGTCCTGAAATGGAAGTATATGAGTTAGCCTGTGTCACAGAAGCATCTCCATCCTGTGGGTGAGCCCCTCCTGTTACATGAATGGTCTGGTCACAACTTGCCTGTGAGAAGGGGACGTGGCCTCCAGACCAGCACTGGTTGTACAGAAGAAGAACCCAGAGCCCTTCCCCAGTGGTCTGGGATCAGAGGGGCTGCACCCAGTGGCCTCTGCTCCAGTGGAGACCACCCCACCCGCAACCCTATGGCCTCTCTGTGGCCACATGGCTCTGCCTAGGACGCCTGCCCGCCCCTCCCTGGAGACCACCTCCCCAACCCCAAGGCCTCTCTGTGGACACAGTATACCAGCAGGCTCCTGCTGGCTATAGAGCTGGAGCCTGTCATGCCAAGTTGGCCCTCATTTAACTCTTTTCTAGAAAATACATCATCTTACTTTTCAGAATAATTGCTTTGCTTTCTTTTAGTGAGTATTGCCAATCACTGTGTAAGGGAAAACTTCATGCTTAGTGAGGTCAGAAAGAGGCTGGATCATTTCCACTGAACCCACGTTGGGTGCCTCCTGACATGGCCAAGCCCGTGCTGTTTCACTCAACAGTGCTGCTGTGAAAACTCAGTGTGCTTAGGTTAGGGGTGTATGATATCACGATTACTGTGGATTTGAGGAGTCAATTGTTGTTACCTTTGACATCAAAGTGGGAATAAACAACGAAGACAGGATTATCACATGGCAGCAGCGCTCAGCCTCAAGGGAAGGGTATGGAGGCCAGGGCTTCCTGGAGAGGCGCCACCGGAGGTGTATGGTGGCACTGCTGATACAGGGTCTGGATGGGTGCCAGCTGTCACCCATGTGGTGTCACCCGGGTCCCCTACAGATTCCTAACTTGTCCCAAACCCGAAGGAATGCCGAGTGCTAGGCAGCCAGGTGAACTGAATTTCAGCTGAATCCCTCAGAGGACGAGGGGACCCATGGTTAGGGCACCTGGGACTCCTGACACAGAGGTATAACTCCTGCAGGCCTTCTTCACAGAGGCACTGTCTCCAGCCTTGCTTTTGGCACTCAAATTTTCTCTTTGTTTTTCCATTAACTTTTAATCTAACCTCTCTTGTTACTTTACCGCTTAAACACTGGGATTCCAAGCTGGGCCTCCACTTGGATAAACAGCACTGCTGCTGCTGCTGCTAAGTCGCTTTAGTCGTGTCTGACTCCGTGCGACCCCACAGACGGCAGCCCACCAGGCTCCTGTCTCTGGGATTCTCCAGGCAAGAACACCGGAGTGGGTTGCCATTTCCTTCTCCAATGCATGAAAGTGAAAAGCGAAAGTGAAGTCGCTCAGTCGTGCCCGACTCTTAGCGACCCCATGGATTGCAGCCTACCAGGCTCCTCCGTCCATCGGATTTTCCAGGCAAGAGTGCTGGAGTGGGGTGCCATTGCCTTCTCTGGATAAACAGCACTAGGGGCCTGTGTAATGCCACCACGCCCCTCTAGGGACCCCAGGGGACCCAGCACTTGGGCACAGGGGCAGCGAGCTCCTTGTGGAATAATCACCTCTTCTTGTTAATCCCCATTCTGCAGATTTATCCCTTAAATCTATTGTAATTTTAATAACTGCCTGTTCCAAACATCACATTTTGACAGTATTCTGGCGATGAGTTCTCCTCAGAGGTGTGTCTGAAGCACATGGCCTGTTTTTACAAATGACTGACATGTCTACACTGGAGAGGCTGCACGCAGCCCAGCACCTGCCTAAGGCATACTTAAAACATCTTACAGTTAAAGCAAGAAGCGCGTGGATGTGGCCCTGTGGCTCCTCCTCCCAGATCTCCACATCTGACCCTGTGAAGACCTAACCCTAACCATGGACCCAGTCCAGGCCCTGCAGATGTGCCTCCCTGAGACACGACTGGTGAAAACTGGATAAACTGCTAAGTGAGCTTAGTTCTGGGGGAAATGTAAATATCTTACCCTTCTATGGGAAGATGGAAATTATGTGCCCACATGGTTTCTTTCTGTTGTCATGTCTGGGGAACGCAGTTCCCAAGGACAGAAATGGCTCTTAGGATCCACTGGCAACCCTGGCCATTTCCTCTTTTACCTAAACAAGGACATGGGTCTCACTAGCCTCCCTTCCCAACTACATGAAACTCCAGGGCCTAAACCAGTAAAAATGATTCCACTTTCTAGTGAAATTTAGAATTTCATATGCTAAATTTCGAGTGAAAATTAGAATTTCATATTCTAAATCAATTTCCACTGACTTGGATGAACATCAAGTCTTACGGGTGTGTCCTGATCCATCAGGTAGGCGCCGTGGCCTTGACTGATCGCCACTCGGTACTCTCGCTGGGCTGCTTCCTTCTCTTTAATCTGAAAAAGACAATGTTGTACCAGTCACGATATGAACAGTGACTTCAGACTTTAATAAGGAAAACTTCATCAACATTTATTAAAACCCAGGTAAAAACAGAAAGCTAAGCATCCAAGATGAATGAAAACTTACATACAGCGATCATAAAAATGTACTTATCTAACAAGAATTTGAATCAGAAAAGGCCAATTGAAGAGGATGCTCTTTAAAAGCTGGGACCAAAATATTTGAGAGTTGATAGTGAAAAGGAAGTTTGGAGCTTTACTCTGAATTAATAAAAAATTAAGTTTGCCTTAAATTTGATAAAATGTGAGTTACTATTGCAACTGTAGACTCTTAGAACAAACAAAGAATTAATCAACTAATACTTCTTCTGGACATATTTTTCTTCATTCAGCTGGCTTTTATAGCAGGGTACAAAGGATCAGTATTTTTGCAAAAATACATAAAGGGCTTCACCAATTTTCCAATGTGTCTCTCAAACTTTTGATACTGAAACCACTGTTTGTTGAAGTGTCTGGACAAGGAATCTGGACAGGCAGGAACAGGGGCTAGCTAACCAGGGAGGGACGCCAGATGTCTAAATGGAGGCTGGCTATACAAGGGCCTGACTCTTCCAGGAACATCCCGTTTTACGACCAGGCTGCTACTCAGCCCAAAACTAAGGGACTCAGGATGGCCCATCCCACAGAACAGTTGGGGTTCTCCCTTACCTCTCCCACCACGTGCTTCCCATTGATGAATGCCTCGAAACCACACACAGCTGCCTTGTCGTCCAAGGGAAAAACGTATTTTGCCTCAATGGGCACACTACTTTGGTTTGTGTATGTTTGAAAAACAACGACCTGAAGAAGAAAAACCCGTATATTTGATGAAACTGCATGAATGATGTTTGCAGGAACAGCTATTAATGAAAAACTGCTGTGGATATGAGGCCCCAGAGGTCAGGACCCCATCCAAGTCACTGCCTTTGATGATGCACAGGCACCAAAAGGAAAGAAATTTTAGGTAAAGATGATGGAGGATTTTTACTAGGACTTACAACAGAAACTAATATACTGTACACATTTTTGACATCTTAATCTTCCTCCTTCAAATGCAACTAGTGTTTGAGTTCAGTTTGGTTGTTAAACTGAAAACATTAAGCTTACTCCAAGAAGTCCAGAGTGGACTATGTACAGCCAAGTTCCCTGCTGCCAGCCTGTGTGGACACTCAAGTCAAACTACAGGCCAGCTATCCAGAAATGAGAGGAAGGTTCATGGCTGCACCACGAGTTATGTGTGGGGCAAACTTCTCCACGGAAAAGCCTTATCAAACAGTGTCTAATCCACAGTGACACATGGAGGACACAGGCCGCTCCTGCAACACTTGTGTGCACCGGGACCCTCACGTTCACTATGCAGAACAGCCACCACTGACGGGCAGCCCAGCATTACTGTCTCATCTGCACCCAAGGAAACCACCGTGGAATGGCCACCACCAACAGGCAGCCTAGCGTTACCGTCTCATCTACACCTGAGGAAACCACCACATTGACCAGGCTGGAGAAGGATAAGCACAAACTCCAAACTGGGCTCTCAAACCCCAGGGCTCTGCTGCAGTCAACACCAGTTCCCCCACAACTCAATCCATCCCAGTCGGAATGACGAGTTCAGACTAGTCTTTATCATATTGTTCAGTGCCTCCTCATTCAAACAACAGTACAAGCACTCACCCTGTGGAGTCTGGGAAGAACTGACATGCAGGTGAAGCCTGAGTCACAGGAAGTGGCAGTCATGGGCTCACAGCTACTACACGGCCCCAAAGAGAGGAGCGCCTATAGTGCCCTGCCTGGAGTCCACACCTGGGTCCTTCCCATAGCCAGACACGGTGCCCCCAGCGGCTTCAGGGCTGTGGGGGTGGGTCAGCACGGGCAGGGGTGGAGGTCAGACACACCCACGTGGTGTCAGCCTCAGGGGTGACAGGTAGGCTCTTCCCCGCCCCACCCCCGCCTTTCCCAGGCAGGTGCTCACTAAAGACCAGCCCCACTTCCCTCTGAAGGACCACAGCCAGTCTCTCCCGCCAGCCCGTCTTCCTCCCCCTGCAGGCCTTGCTCCAGCCTACATCCCTGCACGGTGTGCTCCTGGACAGACCTGTGTCTCCTAGCTGGTCATCCTGACTGTCCTCAACTTGGGGAGGAGGGTGGGGGCCGGAGTAATCCCGTGAGAACACAGCTCTGACAGGTCACTGCAACTGTCTTCCAAAGGCTCACACCGCGTGTCTGTCTGTGCCTGACAGGAGTGCCTGCCACCTCCTCACGTACTTCCAACCGCGGACCCCTCACACTGCTCCTCAGGGGCCCCCACCCTCCATGCTGATCCTCAGTATCCCTTCCACCCTGCTCCCTGGTGCCCCCACTGCTCCTCAGTGCTCCCCCACCCCCTCTTCACCCTGATCCTCGCTGTACCCCATGTTAGGTGCACTCCTGCCTCAGGGCCTTTGCACATGCCCTTCTACCACCTGGAATGGGCACCTCAGATGTCCCTTCTCAGGAGGACTTATTGGCCACCGTGTTCACCAATCCATCGCCTCCTATCTGCCCTGGTTTTCTCTCCAGCAGGCCCATGTTACATATTTGATTTATTTCCCGAGTTCACTGCCTGGTTCTGCTCTACCAGGCAGGCTTTCCTTAGGCTGCTCCTTGCGGTTCACCTAGAGTTTAGGATGGCCCCGGGGCACACACTGGGTGCTCAATGAACAAACAAATTTTAGAAATGTACATGTTTAGTTCATGCAACTGTAATCCATTCTTGTGTATGATTTACGTTCATTTAGTTTAAGCATCACAAAACCACGAAGAACATACCTGGGCTACAAAGTCTATTATTTTCCCCTTGATATGAACATCCTCCAGAGGAACTGAATTCCCAGAGCCATCCTGGAGGCCGGCCTTGATGTCGGGGAAAGGCATGCTGCCTGGAAGCTGGTGATCTGAAAGTCAGAAACATTCATATCAGCTTTGAAAGCCTTCCCTCCACTGTGTGTTTCTGTCACTTTGACCTTTATTCCTTCCCCTTCCCTTCAAACCTTACATTTTAGGGTAAGTGGACAAATAGCATTTTATGATTTTCAGTCACCATTTCTGAAAAGTTAACCCACATGAGATGGGGTGAGGGAAGCATTCCCAATGGGCATGCTGTCTTTTCAAAGTCTACCAACTATGCGGCGTCATCTTGCAAATTCAGAGTTTAAACATACACAAGTACACACAGGTCTTCAGAACACCTATTAAGTGTACCTCAAGTATGAATCTGGGTTTCTGCACCCCCTGCTCAGTCAGCGTTGTCACTGTGCCATAGAGCTGCAGTGACAGGAGGTCTCTCAGACTTCAGTCCCAGGAAGCCCCTGTCCTCAGGAGTCATGTGGGGATGGTGCCGGACTGGGCTAGAGAGGCAGATACACTCTCATGAGATACACACTTAATGACTCCCAGAGGAAAACAGGGGTCATGTTCTACATGAAGCCATATGTTTCTGATAAAAAAGAATTTGATCACAGTTTAAAATGCTGATGTGTTTTTAAATGCTATCAATTAATATTATACTAGTTTGAATTTACAATTTTCTGAGAAGCAGTCACCTTCTGCTGACACACAAGCTGCACATGGCGACTTTGCAGCCCCTTCACCGTAATGCAGGTGTTGATGTCATTCCCACAGGGGAGAAGCTGAGCCCAGAATTATCAGGTTTGTCTGAGATTGCATAGCCTGGTAACTGGCAAGCTTCTGAACTCTAAGGCTGTGTCTTCTGCACTACGACACCTAGACTTGGTTCGGGGGGCGGTAGCTCAGCCTCAGTGCGTTAATGAAGTAACAGGGGGCTCTGATATCACCCAATCTCTCAATCACCCCGGGTTTTGTTTTTATAAAATAAAAAAGGAAATTAAGTATTTATGTAAGAAATCAGAGATATAGTTACCAAACATGAATACAAATGTCACTGAAAATACAATGTTTAAGTTCTATAAACATCACAGAGAAAAGCAGTCAAAAAAGCCATCTTACCTTCAACTGCTGAAAAATTTGAAAACTCAGGCCTGTCTTCCTCTAATTCCGTATTATCACAAGGGTTAAAGTCCTTTATTTCATCTCCAGGTACAGAAAATTTAACAATATATTTCATTTTAACCTGATTGGTTTTGTATACAACAAATTCGTCATCCTAGAGAAAACAGAAGTTTAATAATAAAGGAAAAAAAACTTTATTGGCAAACGTTTTCATAAAAGCAGAATTTCATGTTTGTTAATTTAGAAACTGTTGAATTCAGACAGTAGCTATACAGTAATTATTTAAACTTAAACATATTTGATAAAAACAGGAGCCCGTCTGTCTGCCTCGATAGAAATACCTCAAAGTCCGAGCTGACCATATCCGTTCCCCGCACCCCATGGACGCTGTTGTACTCAGGCGGTGCCTCTGTCAGGGAGAAGTCTCGCTTGTGCAGGTCCAAGCACCTGCCAAGGGCGACATCACAGACGACCAGGAGTCGGGTGCCATCTGTCTGTCCAGGGTGCGAGTACTTGATGCTTGTACTGCACATCACAGGAAGTAAGCACATATGTGTTTTACTTTACAGTTACATGGCAACACTATTTTATACATGCAGGAAAACCAGAATCCAAATGACTTTGCTAGTAGATTATTCCAAATTTTACTGTTATTGAAGTATCGCTGAAGATTCCATTTAGAACTCTATTTACTTATTTATTTAAAATTTTTACGTAAAACACACATTTACTGCTCCTCTGCTGTGCTAGGCAGCTCTTTATCAGCTACTAAAATGTACAGACTGAGGAAAGAGAAGGAAGAAGCCCACCTGATAAGAAGAAAAAGTGGATTAATTCCTGGCACTGAAGTTCAGAAAGAACATGAAATGCCATGTAAGAACTGGTCAAGGGACAAACAATGCTACACCCTCATGAAGCCTTCTGGATCCAAGTGGAAAAACAAAATGTCTAGTGATGCCCAAACAAGCAATTTCATTTAACTGTCTTAGGAACCAACCAACAGCTTTAATAAAATAACTTTTGTGTCAAGAGTTCAGGCTGGGTGCCTTGGGGGGCACTGTTGAGGACACACCTCTAAAACTTGCACTTCTGTTTGTGCTAATGGGTGCCCTATATTTATAAACACAGGACCCCGACTACCCCACCCTCCTCCTGCTATCTATTCCCCTTCCCTCGGCCCCCACCTCCCTCCTCGCCCCTCACCATCAGCAACTGTCTCTCTGGCTTGTCTGCGAACCAGCTCTCAACCTACTGCAGTCTGGTCTGTTTGCACTTCCTCACTAAAACCCTACTGTGCATATCCACTGAGGAGTTCAATTTGGTTAATTCAACTGACTGGAGTTTGCCTTTTGAAAAATATTTTAACATATGAAAGTGCTTACTTGGAAATACTTTGCACATAGGAAAGCATTTATTCTATAAATGTTAAGTCTCAAGAATAATAAGACAGCTATCGTAGCTGCCGCCAGCTCAGGAAAAAGAGCATTATTAATCTTGTCTTTCTTTCTCGGTGTCAGCACACAGGCACATGCCCCTCGGTAATAATGTTATGTGGACAGAGTCACTCTGTGGTCTGGTCCTAAGGCTTATCCATTTGACACACGCAGCTGGAGGGCACCTGGTTAACCCACCCGCGCACATACACACATGGAAACGTCGGACCACACCAGCACAACACCCACCCCACTGTCCAATCCCCACTTGTCTACGTATATCAGTATTTATTAGGGTGGTGATTCTCAGCCCAGATTGTGTGTTAAGTCATACATGGAGCAGAGAAACTACTGGGAGCCCAATCTCGGCCCCTGAGTCCCTGACTGAGCTGATCTGAGTGAACTCTGCACCAGCACTGTCTGAAAGCTTGCGGGTGATTCCACATGCAGCCAGGATGGGGTGCACTGCCCCCTAACCACCGAGTCACATCATCACAGCTGCTCTTCAGCTCCATGAGATGACGGGACCCTTTTCCAGGAAGGGAGACTCACCAACACCTAAAGGTGTTGACATGTCTTTCAATACAACAGTGTGAAATGGTCTCATTCTTTTTTGATTTGCATGTTCTTGATCACTAATTTCTTCAAGTGTGTCCATACATGTTTCCTTTTCATATCTTTTGCCCTTTGCTTACTGGGTATTCCTCCTCTCACTGATTTGGGGGACTCCTTAAATTCCTGGATAGTCATCCTCTGTCCTGGGCCTGAACCTGTCATTTTCTTAGTTTTGTGACCTGAATGCAAGTTACTTAAACTCCATGAATGTGTTTCATCTTCATAAAATGATTCCCAGTACCACTGTGAGGTTATCAAACAACATACTTGAAGCACTAAACCTGATGCTTAGTAAGTTCAATATGCTGTAGCTGAAATGAAGGTATTATTAGATATTATCAGATATTATTCCAGGCCCTGTCTGTGAGTGAGGTCATGTGCTAGAGAAATCAGGACCACCGGCTCTGGAGAAGACAATGTTCTGTGTGGCTTTCGGCAAGTCACCCCCTCTGTCCCACAGTGTTCTCATCTGTGATAGGGGTGGGAGTCACAAGGCCTGACCGCAGAGGTTTGCTGTGAGACTGAGTGAGTAAATACAGGTAAAAGCTCTTAGGATAGTACAATCACTAAGATGATTTCAAATATAATTTTCCCAAATATCCACCACAAGACAGGCTTCTACAATATACTGAGAAAACTGGCTGCTTTAATTATCTGTTCTTGGTGAGAAATCCTCACCAAGCCAAGACAGGTGAAAACTTGGTAAAAACTTGTAGCAAGTATTGGTCACGTCTCCTTGGTGACGGGTGTGTATGATGTGATTAAAAAGATATGGTACTGACCTGAGTGAATCGCTGAAATATATCCCACTCCCGAGATTTCCAATGTCTGTTCTCTCCATGCCACGATCTTCAACTACTTTGGGTAAAAGCAACCCACTGGAAAAGAACATTATAGTGATTTACTAGAAAAAAGGAATCTTTCATTATAGCCTCACAATTCTGGCCAAGAAAGGAGCTATTTAACGACTTCTGTGAAACAAACCAGACACAGACAAACACTACAAGACTTCACTAGTATGTGCAATCTGAAAAGTCGAACTCATAAACCTAGAGAGTAGAGTTGTGGTTTCCAGGGGCTACAGGTGGGGGAAGCTACAGGGGGTGGTACTAGTAAAAAATCACGAACTTCCAGTTACAAAACAAAAACACTCTGGGGATGCAATGCCCATAGTGGTAACTGTTTGTGATGATACTGTACACCGGAAGTCTGCTAACATAGTATTAGATCTTCTGTACTCACCACAAGAAAAAGAAAAGGTAAGGCTGTGAGATGACAGATATGCTAATTAACTTGATTGCGGAGATCTTTTCATAATAAATATGTATATTAAACCATCACATTGTACAACTTTAAGAAATCATGTTGTACAACCTAAAGATATACAATTTTTATTTGTCAATCATAACTCAACAAACCTGGAAAAAATATACCAACTGAAAGTCAATAAATAAATAATTAGCATGAAGTGAAAAGAAAAATGTATTTCAAAGTAACCTCAGAGTAGGAATTCCAGGTGCCATTGAAATGGACAGCCAACACTGTTTTTCATCACCATCTGGACTGGCTGGCCAGCTAGCCATTGCCCACCCTCAGGCTGGGCCCATGAAGGGCTCAGCAGAACAGCCATGAGGCCAAGGCTGACTGTACTCCCATTGCAAGTTCCTGCTTTCTAGAACTCTCTGCAATCAAACAAACCAGATTATTTCAGGAAGGTGGGAGAACAGAGACTCCTGTCTTTTATTACATCTGAAGTTTATGTTCTGTGTTATGAAATAGAATTAATTTTGTAAAATGGCTTGGGGGATGTACTTAAAATAATCTTTCTTACTCAAAGATTGTTTTTACTGCTTCATTTTATTTTAAATTTTCAAATCTTCACTCCACTTGGAGTTTGTGTGAGGAATGAAGTAAAGATCCAACTTTATATTTTTTTCCAGACAGTTAACCATTTATATCCATATATGGTACTGAAGAAAATAAACTTCTCCCATAGAGATAAAAGCTAATTTTATCATATATTAAAGCCCCTATGTTTTTGCATTTATTTGTGGATTTTTATTTTGCTGCCTCATCCATTTCTCACCTCACTGTTTTACCCAGTAAAGCTTTATGTTTTTAACATCTGACTGGTTAATCCTCTCTGGTTATCCTTCTTTTTCAGAATTACCCTGGTAAATTCAAATTAAAAAAATATATAGGCTATAGAATTAGCTTTTCTTTTCTTAAAAAAAATCTTGTTAGTAGGCTTATTACTTATTTATTTATGGCTGTGCTGGGTCTTCGTTGCTGCTCATGGGCTTTCTCTAGTTGCAGCGAGCATGGGCTACTCTCTAGTTGTGGTGCACGGCTTTCTTACTGCAGTGGCTTCTCTTGTTGAGGAGCATGGGCTTTGGCGTGGACAAGTTTCAGTAGTTGCAGCTTCTGGGCTCTAGAGCACAGGCTCAATAGCTGTGGTGCATGGGCTTAGTGGCTCCGCACCATCTGGAATCCTCTCAGATCAGGGACTGAACCCGTATCTCCTGCACTAGCAGGCAGATTCTTTACCACTGAGACACCAGGGAAGTCAACTGTTAGTATTCTTATTGTGATAGCACAAAATGCATAGGTCAATTCAAGGAAAACTTGTATCTTTCTAATCAGCTTGTCTTTGGGTTCTTCTGAAGCAGTTAAAGCTTTTTCCAGGGGGAGCCTGCATGTTTATAAGTCTTTGGTAGGGGATTTAACTAAGATCTAGATTTAACCATGCTTTCCCTTGCTCCTTGTGACTTCAGTTTCAACTCCAATATTAAGTGTTATTCAAAGCTAACAGAAATTAGAGCTATGTTTTGAATATATAATTCATGGCATCTGGGAGTTCTAATTTCTAGACTGTCTTTGAGTTAGATACACAGAGAAGAGTCAGGACATAGAGAATCCCCTTTCTTCAAGACTCAATTTGTTTCCATGCACTGCACTTTAAAATATATAATAAATAACATATGACTTAAATTACATACTTAACTATAAAGTGTTCCATTTTCTCCGCAATTCAATAAGCTGGCTGACTTTAATGGAATAGATCCACGTACTACAGAAAAAAAGTCTAACTGTGAGCTGAAAAGTCTGGAAAATAGAGATGGTGTGCTCTTACCGGGACAGGATTCCCATGAAGCTCTGCACAGGAGACCCATGCAGCAAGTGCCTGACATTGCCAAGGTGGCCCTGGAACTCTGTGGTTTCACTCACTCTGCCAACTCTAAATATCTGCAAGATGTCCACTGGACTCTTACTGTAGAATTAGAAGAAAACCTTGAGATTACATAATTGAAAGCACAATAAAAAATTGTTAGCAGCAGAAAACCCCAAACTGCCCAAATGTCCATTATTAGAGAACTGATTCAATGAATCACAATGCAACATTTCTTGGAAATACTATGCAGCCATTAAAAAATACTCTCTTAAAAATAAGTAAGGATGTGAAACAAAACTTACAGTAAGATGTAAGTGTTATAAGTAGGTTATAAAACATCATGCAAAATATCCCATATTTTATCAAACATATAATATACAGAATATACGAATTGAATATGTTCCTTCATTCATGCATTCATTCAACAAACATACTCTGCAATCATTCAACAAACATACTATGTGCTAAGTACTCTACCAGCAACAGAAATAAGAAAACCCGTCTCAGCCTTGCCAAGCTGACACCCTGACGAGACAAGGTCAAGAAGGTAATAAACAGCTGACCTTCTGTGCTGCTTAGCAGTCCAGTCAGGTTCAGAGAGAGATCCAAAACATGTTTCTTCACCTTAAAATCTTAATTTGAGTGGATTTTCCCATGTAATACCCTTTAGCACTCAAACACTGCATTTGTGAACAAACTCCAGTACTCTCTCATCTCAATTTTTAGAATTTAATTCTGTGCAACAGTAGGTGAACTTGGAATGGACTGCAACAGTGGGGAGTGTTTAAGCACAGAACACAGCTCTGAGCCCTATTATAGACACAGAAGTAAGTATCTGTCATCACACCGTGATTACCCTGCAGTGAGGATTAATTATCTAGGTGTGTGAAGATCTGCTCTACCAGAATCTGAAGCAGGCTAAAGAGCAGACCCTCACCTATCTCCTGTAATCCTACCTGTGATTATTCTGCAGCAACTCTTCTCTTACTCTCAAAAATTCTTCAGTGTTCGGTTCAACATACTCAACTTTGCATCTCAAAGCTCGGTATTTGGCAAGAGACGGTGGGTTGGGTTTGGCCAAATTAGTTTCACAGACATTAACCATGTCTCTTATTAGCTGTAAGTAGAAATGATTACAGTCATTTCTACTGCATTTCTCAAAAAGGTTGAATCAGCTTTTTTCACCGCCAACAAACTCAGTATGAGCAAAGAAAGAAACCCAAATAAACTGCAAAAACCGCCAAATATTCGCAATTCACAACACAGATTAAGCTTCTTAACTTAACAAAGGTCCTAAAAACCATGAATAAAAACATCAAGACCCAAGAGAGAGAGGCAAAGGACACGAACAGACAGTCCACAGAAGAAGAAACACAAACATCCCTAAAACATCTGGAAAGGTGCTCATACTCACTACACCGAAGCCGTTTCTAGTCCATATACATGGTGAACTTTGACAAAGACAAAGCTCATAAGATGACAGGAAACGGAAACTGTCATTCACCAGCCGTGAGAGGCCAGCACAGAGAAACCCTCAGGGAACCGGACAAAATCACCCCAGTTACTGACGTGTTTATTCTTTAGAGCTGCACTTCTCCCTTGGGGACTGCCTCTCAGAGATGCCCCTGCACAAGAACAAGACACCAGACACACAGAGCGTTTACTTCCCGTGGCATCGTTCACTGTGTCTGGCAGGGATGGGTGGAGTATGCCCACCCAGGGGCATGTCCCACTGTGGACCAGAATGAGGGTGGTCTCCACACTCAGAGTACATTATGTCGGGCAAAGAAAACAGGTGTAGGACAGTGAAGAGGGTATATGACTTTTTACATAGAAAAAGGGGGAAGGACTAAGCATGTTTGTTCATTTTCACATTTATTTGCATAAAGAAATGGTGCAGACAAACAGGAAACTAACAAGCATGGTTATGTGTTGGGGAAGAGGAGCTGGAATAGGGGTGGTGAAGACAGGGTGCAACAGAGTACACCTTTTAAATATAATTTTGACTTCTGAATCATGAGGATGTGTGACCTACTGAAAATACAGAATCCAGGTTAACAGTATTTGGGTGGGCAGCACACACACCCTCTCAGTAGCAAAACCAGGAACTGAAGTTACACTCAGTGTTGAGGAAATCATGGAACTTTAAACATGGAGGTCCTTCGTCGTCTCATTCACTAGCTCATCTCATTTGTTGGTTCCTCATATATTTTGGATTATAGACTCCTCTGGGAATCTGTGCGTGCATGCATGCTAAGCCGCATCAATCATGTCCTTTACCACTAGCACCACCTGGGAATCTGTGGGAAGCTGTAATTTCCCCCAAACATGCAAAATTTAACATCTACAAACTCCTCTGAAGTCTAGAGGTCATGGATCTCTGATTTTGTCCGGAATCCTTCATGCTCAGATGCAGCAACCCAGAGTCAGAGGGTGCTGCCTCACCCGGGACAGGGTGAGCCCTGTCTGCCTTCCTGCTGTTCTCTGTGAAAGAACAGCTCCTTCCCCCACTTCTGAGCAGTCTCAGTAATTCTGTTCTCCTCAGCAAAAACTGGCTTAGCTATGCACACATGACTCGCTTCTGGCTAAAGAAATAGCCAAGACCTGGCAGCAACCCATGCCCATTGACAGATGAATGGATAAAGATGTAATACATATATACAGTGGAATACTGCTGCTGCTGCTAAGTCGCTTCAGTCATGTCCGACTCTGTTCAACCCCATAGACGGCAGCCCACCAGGCTCCCCCGTCCCTGGGATTCTCTAGGCAAGAACACTGGAGTGGGTTGCCATCTCCTTCTCCAATGCATGAAAGTGAAAAGTGAAAGTGAAGTCGCTCAGTTGTGTCCGACCCTCAGCGAACCCATGGACTGCAGCCTTCCAGGCTCCTCCGTCCATGGGATTTTCCAGGCAAGAGTACTGGAGTGGGGTACTCAGTCATAAAGAAGAATAAAATAATGCCTAAAATAATGCCATTTGCAGCAACACGGATGCAACTAGAGATTATCACACTAAGTGAAGTAAGTCAGACAAAGACAAATATCTATGATGTCACTTGTATGTGGAATCAATATTGTTGTTGTTCAGTTGCTAAGTCATGTCCAACGCTTTGTGACTCCATAGACTCCTCTGTCCATGCCTGTGACATGCCAGGCTCCTCTGTCCATGAAATTTCTCCAGGCAAGAACAGTGGAGTGAGTAGCCATTCCCTTTTCCAGGCGATCTTCCCAACCCAGGGATCAAATCCACGTCTTCTGCATTCAGGTAGATTCTTTACTGTCTGAGCCACCAGGGAAGCCAAATGAACTTATTTATGGAACATAAACAGACTCACAAACATAGAAAATAAACTTATAGTTACAAAAGTGAAGGGATAAGTTAGGAGTCTGGGATTAACAGATACATACCCTTACATATAAAAGAAATAAAAAATCAAGGATTTACTGTAGCATATGGAGCTATATTCAACATCTTACAGTACCTATCATGGAAAAGAATCTGAAAAAGTACATGTGTGTATATATATGTGTTATATATATATATATATATATATATATATATAGCTATGTGTATATATAAAACCTAGCCACTTTGCTGTACACCTGAAACTAACACTGTATTATAAATGAACTATACTTAATTTAAAAATAATTAAAAAAAGAAAAATAAGAGGGTACTGGGGGCATCCTCCAAGAGACATAAGAAGAAACCATCTAGGAGGGATGCTGTGAACTGATGGGAAGGGGAGTTGGCAGGGGCGGGGGAGCCATTCCTGCAGGAAGCACAGAGGTGGGAAGAGGCCAGGCTCCAGTGAGGTCGCAGCCTTGAGTGAACTGGACCTGTGGCCACCCCACAGCTGCACTTCTCGTCCTACAGGGTGACAAGCTTCCTCATTGTTCAAATCAGGAGCAGCTTTCTGTTTCTTCTAGGAAATAATCCTACTTATCTCCTGATCCGGAAAGTCATTTCACAACATAGCAATTTTGAAAATTCTTTTTGTGTGTGTTTGAGTGTATGTGTGTGTGTGTCGGGGGGGACTGTGCTGGGTCTTCCTTGCAGGCTTCTCTAGATATGGCGTGCGGGCTTAATTGCCTATGACCAGGTAGGATCTTAGTTCCAAGGCCAAGCACTGAACCCACATCCCCTGCATTGGAAGGTGGATGCTTAACCACTGGACCGTCAGGAAAGTCCCCAGCGTAACAATTCTAAACACTTGCTTCTGCACCACTCTTCCAACACAGGCTCTTTTGGGAGTGTGATTCAGGTAACTTCCGTAAGGATCTCAATTACCCCCAAATGGCTCAACTGTTTGTTTTTGAGGAATCTCGAGAGCCAAATTTTGTGATCCAGTGTTATCTCAGTCAGATGTGAAAGATCCCTCTCCCCTGTCCCCACAAAGTGTAAACTGAACCCCAAGGTGCAGAGGCTTACCTGGCACAGGTCCTCCTTCTTAGCCAGCAGGCTCAGGCTGACCTTCTCGGCCACAGCAGCTCTGTGAGGGATTAATCTGTAGAACTCGGTCAGCAACGTTTGCAGTTGCTCCTGTGTTTCTCCATTTCTCATTGCTTCCTTTACCAGGAGGAGAATTCCCTCTGCCTTGCTCACCTTTAAATAGAAGATGACACATGATTATTAAAATTTAACTTGATAATCTAGAAAAAGTAAAGTAACTTGTATAAAAATACCTAAAATGGTTCTTAGATACATCATGACTATTAGCTTTCGACTGGACACGTACAAAGCAAGCTTGATGCTCTTGAAAATGCATCTCATTTCCAAAGTGGGACGGGCTTAACTAGAGGAGGGAACCAGAGTCTTCAGTGTCAGCGTGTCTGCATCCACGTCCGCGTCCACAGAGAGGAGCTCTCACTAGGGGACTTCCTTCCACACGAGACATTTAGGAAGACGTCTGGATCACACTCAGGCATGAAGCCCACCAGAACACCTTTTTCATCACACAAGCGCCTTTGGACTTGATCCCATTACTTTCTCCATGAGTTATTTCAATGTGCTAGTGCAGCCACACACGCTCTACCCCTGGGAACACCTTCTTCACCTGCTCCTTCAATTGTACACAATCAAGAAGAGCCTCCTGATGGCTGCAGGTACACCTGCCCTTCCCCACATGGTCGAAGGCTCAAGACGGTCACTCTGAAGTGAGTGGTCTGTACCTCTCCCTGAAGACCCACAGTGCCCATGTCCCAGGCCTGCCCTGCGCTGCTCCCAAGGCTGACGCTGCAGATGGGACTCTTCCTCGGAAGCCCATTTCCCAGCAGCGCCCCTCGCGCCCCTCTCTCCAGTGCGAGAAGAAGAGCAGCAGCACAGCGGGAGTCTGGTTCAGACGAGGCACAGGCCTCTAAGCCACAAGCAGAAGGCAGGCTTGCCTGGCAGAACCTGCTTCCAGGACACGGCACTCACGTCATTCAGGCTTATCATGCCCACGGGTCTCAGCAGCGTGTCCTCCAGGCAGCCGAGGGCTTCTGTCCAGAGCATCTCCACCAAGCCGCTCACCTCGGGGCTCAGGGCATTTGAGTTTATTACCTCCTCCAAAAGCAACTGCAACCACAGAGAAACACCCACAAAGAGTTCATGAGTGTGCCCTTTTAAACCTGAGATGAACAGAGGTATGAGAGGAAACAGCCCATGTCATCCCAGGAGAGGGTGACTGTTAACGCTGGGCCCCTCCCAACTTGTCCCTGCTCCTTGTCCTCCTCTCTCGACCCTCTTCTCTTTTACCCTCATGCTGTTGTCCCTCATGCTGTTGTCCCTCCTGCCTTTTTCTGCACCCTGCAATTCTTTAGGCCTGCTGTGGCATTAAAGATCAAGTGGCATTAAGGGTTTGAGGACCTGGCCTGGCTCCCGGCCTGGCTCCCAGTGAAATCTCTGGGAAGCTGGAACGTCTGTGACTCGTCCTGGGACTCACTCCCCACTCAACTTTGAGCCTCTCTGTGGGCCCCTCTTCCCTTCTTTTAACTCCTATTCTCGTCTCTTGCCAGCTTTTCATTTGTCATGAAGAAAACATTTCTGTTTAATCTGTTTAATCAGTAATACAGAAGAATATGTAGAAATCAAGCTTACTGCTTGCAGTTTTTCAGATGCTAACTGGGTTGCTTCGGGTGTAAAATGTTCTCTCAGTAGAAAGCCTTGTTTCTTCAGTTCCTCAATATAATTCTCATAGTATTCACTTGCGTCTGCAGAAGTTTTCTTCACAGAGGACTGCTTCCTGGTCTGTAAGTTACAGCATGTAGCAGTGTCAGGACATGAGCTCACGGAAGCCTATTAGCACATCGACCTTTGCTGAACACCAGCCGGGTGCCACGGTTGGGGTGGGGGTGGGGGTGGGGGAATAGGGTCACAGATATGGCGCTGCTGCCAGTTTCCTGCTGTAACGGAGCTGAGAAACTAGTATTTCAAGGAATTACTTAACATTTTCAATTCTTGACAAAACAGCCTAAGACCTGCAAGTTGGGGGGAAAGTTTGAGAGGCAAGTCAAGTGGGAAAGAAGGCTTTCCCACTGGACTCACGAAAGAGCCTCAGGACATGTATTCAGAGCCCAGAATCTGACCTTACACACCATCCTACCCTGCTTTGAAGTCTGGCTTCTTCTAGCCTTCCAGAAATGAGAAAAACCGGGTGAGGCGAGGAAAGAAAAATACCTCAGAGATGAGGCATTGTTACAGACAGGCACAGCCTAAATGAAAGGACTGGCCTAGCCAAGGAGAAAGGGAGAGGTGCTGGCAGGTCACACAGACAAAGGCAGAGGCAAACACCGTGGTCACTCCCGCTGTCCTGATGGGTGTCTGTCCTCCCCAAATCCTGCCCCATCCCAACCTCAGTGAACATGGAGGGCTTGCCCAGTGGGGCTGTGGAGACCCTGCAGGCTGTGCATGAGGGCTGGATCACATGCGGCCAATAACCCTGCCCCACTGGCCGCAGGACACATACCATGTCCATGTCACTCCATTCAAGCAGGGCAAATTAAAAACAAAAATGAACAAGGGCCAAGATCCAATAAAATAAATTTTTACACACAAAAAAATAAAAAAAGGTAAAATTTAACCTCATTTTGGAAGATTTCTACCACAATGGATTAACAAAGGACAAGGGCCAGAGAAGCTGTCTGTCTCATCAGGGAAGGTTATGCCTGTTGAGGGAACACTCACCCAGGAGCAGAAGGGCCAGGCTGGGGGAGGGAGGCTGGGAAAGCAGAAGCAGCTCTGACACATTCTACCTGGTTTTCAACTTGATTTTTACTTACTTTTCACCCACATACCTAAATTCTCCACAAAACACGGTCTACATTTTTGGGTAGGTTAACGAAGTCTTTCTCCTTCTTGGACACACTTGACCTTGGGTTAATCTTTTATGTCCTCATGGAATCTTGACAGGTGTGGGATACCAGCTGTAATATTTGGCAGAACTACTCGGGTAATAGAGTCCCATACCAGGACTGGAGGTCAGCAGTGTACACCGACAGATGGCCAGCCTGAGCCCTGGGCCCAAGACTGTGTAACTGTCTCCCTGCCGGGCATCAGGAACCCGGGGGCATCACCAGCAGTCTGGGACCTGAGATGTCTCCTTCCTAGACGACAGCTGACCCCCACTGTGGGGAATGGGTGAAGTGGGCGCGTCCTGAGCCCGAGAGAACCACTGTGTGGTCACTCGAAGGGGAGCCTGTGAGCCTCTGGTCAGTTAGTGTCTCACAGAAGACTCTGACAGGGCTGCAGGCTTTACTTGGAACTTCAGGTGTAGGCTCTGGGTTGTTTTCTTCCCTACCTGTCTTAGGTCAGAACCCTGCCCTTGACCTGACATTGACCTCGAGAAGGTCATGGGCACGGGCAGCCCCGCTTGCTGTCCCTGAGCCCAGGCACTTCACACACATTTCAGCAGCAGCTGAGTCACGGTGGGGGCGGGACAATGATTTGCTGTCCCTCCCAACTTCCAAGGGTGGGTGTGTTGTCTTTTCACCTCACACTAGGAGTGGCCTCCAGGCACCTCCCTGGTACAGAGTAGGTGTTTCACGAAGTGAGTGAAGGGATCCAGTGCCAAGGTACAAACATTAGGAACGTTTCTGTAAGTAACTCGGAGCAGGAGCAGGAACCCGCACCCCAGGGAATGTTCTCCTGGCTCCTTACCTCCATATCCCAAAAGAGCACCTCTCCACTTTTCAAAATGGTACTAGCTAAAAAGAGAGACGCTAACGGATTGGCTGGTTCAACTGACCAGTTTTTACCAAATTCGCTATCAACAAGGTGGACAATAAAAACGTACATGTCACCACAAAGCCCTTACCTGGGTGCCTGTGGCCAGGAGGAAGTGTGTGCATATCAGAAAGCCACGCTCCCCAGGGCCCTGGAGGCAATGCAGCTCCACCACAGCGGTCTCCTTACCTCCTTCTGTCACAACCTGGAAAACACGTTGCTCTTTCATAAGCTGCATTCACTAAATAACAAACCACACATGCCATTTAAAAATGTTGATTATAAACCTGATACAAATTATATCATTTGCAGATATAATTTAGAAAGTAAATAGAAAATAAAAATCATCTGGAGTCCTACTACAGACATGTAATCATTATTATTTTTCTATATTTCCTTCTGGGATTTTTGTTATAAATATACATGTATATGTTTAAACCATCCCACTTTTCACATTTTCTTAATCACAGAGGAAATGTTATTTTCAAGTTACATTTTATTAAAATATCTTAAGAATACAAATGGAGCATCATTTTAAATGCTACTGTTACTTTGCATTTATACGATGTGAGAGGAAAAGATTTTTGTTTTTCTTTTTAATGAAAAATAATGGAAATTCAACATAGTGTAAATACTTGCTGTGAAATCTACTCTTTTAAAATATAAGAAACTGTTAACAGAGAGGAGTATCTTCATTTTTTAATGTACATTTTTTAATGTAAGTTTTTGTGCTATTTATATTTTTATTATATTTTATTATAAGCATGCATTTCTTTTATAATAAAAACACTAAAGTCAAACATTTTAAATGTGAAGTTTTTTACTATTAAAAATCAACTCATATATTAAGGAGTATTTATTCAGGAAATGCATAATTTTTCAAAAATGGGAAAATTATCAAACAGGAAAAATAATCAGAAGACTTCAAACAGCTTTGTTCCCTCAGCTAGAAATTAGACTCTTACTTTTTCCAAGATGTTATATTTTGCAACTTCAAAATCTTGAGGAAAATGAGGAATTTCAACATCCTCTGCATAAAACCTGAAATTTATATAATACAATTTTAACATTAAAATGAAGCTTTAGATTAAACAGACTTTTCATAAAATTTTTCTTATAGCTCTCCTAATGCCATACAAAATATATTATAAGTTCTTAACACCTCCTTAGATATTCTAAAGATGGCAACAAGGTCCTGTGTAAAGATGGCAACAAGGTCCTGTGGAGAGAATGGGTTGATCCCTTCTGTACACAATTCTAGAGCTCTGAGTGCTGAGTCTGCAGCAGAGGGCGGGGTGACATGTGTCACAGAGATGGGGGCGGGGGAACCTGTGTTCACCCTGGGCTCTGGCCCTTGGAAGCCGGTCACTCCAGAGGGACCCATACCTCTCCAGACTACACTCAAGTCCTCTTTAAAATAAATTAGCTAATTGACAAAGTAATTAATTAAGGGTATCAGATTTCTCATAATCTGTATTTTTATTTTTGATATTTGTTCTCTCTTGTAACATGAAGATTAACAATAAAGTGGGATCAACTGTGATGTTTAAATGACACTGCAGCTGAGGGTATGTACACTTTAAGAGGCCATATAGAACTTTAGACTCATATACGTCATTTGGGTAAGGTTGTGTTATTTCTATCTCTATTTATTTATTTAAAATATCAGTTCAGTTCAGCTGCTCAGTCATGTTTGACTCTTTGTGACCCGATAGACTGCAGCACGGCAGGCTTCCCTTTCCATCACGAAATCCTAGAGCCTGCTCAAACTCATGTCCATTGAGTTGGTGATGCCATCCAAACATCTCATCCTCTGTTGTCCCCTTCTCCTCCTGCCTTCAATCTTTCCCAGTATCAGGGTCTTTTAAAGTATCAGGTAGAGACTAATGAATGGTCTTTACTCTGAACGCTGTTCAGGAAGGTAACAGAAAGAGCAGACTGCCCAAATCTCATCTCCAGTGGTTTTTCTTTTTTAAAATCAATCTAACAATTACATCTAGTCTCATATAATACTGATAAGATAAAAATAATTATCACTATGGTAAGTGAATAACTAAAAACTTAATAGATAAGCAAGATAAATTAAAATACTATAAAAATACTGATGTACTAATAACATTTTAATATTGAGGTTTACAAAACATTTCACAAACTATGTCAGGTCTTAAAGATCAGAAGTAGATTACTTAGTGAGTTCAACAGTGTTCTCCTTTTCTGTGGAGCTGTCCAGGAATGAAGAATCATTCATTTCCATTCCTAGAATTAAAACAAACAAAGCATGTTTAATACTCAAATATATATTACAGTTAGTTAATAATAAATCCTGCCATGCTGTTATGTTTTCTTAGGTGTCCTTAAATTAGCTACGGGCTTCCCTTATGGCTCAGCTGGTAAAGAATCCGACTGCAATGTGGGAGACCTGGGTTTGATCCCTAGCTTGGGAAGATCCCCTGGAGAAGGGAATAGCTACCCACTCCAGTATTCTGGCCTAGAGAATTCCATGGACTATACAGTCCATGGGGTTGCAAAGAGTCAGATAGGACTGAGTGACTTTCACTTTCACTTTAAATTAGCTGTGGGCTTCCCAGGTGGCGCCAGTGGTGAAGAACCTGCCTGCCAATGCAGGAGACATAAAAGACTTGTAATTTAGACTGTACTTTGTGAGGCTCACTTGGTTCTCCTGTCCTGGGTCTGGGGGCGCTGGCACCGTCCACGCAGCTCCAGTCTGCAGGCCTGATGTATGCTGCTGTGGGTGTGGATCAGCCCTGCCACATCTCCCCTTCTCTGAGGTCTCACTACCTACTGCAGCAGAAGGTAACACTGAGGGTGGCACTACCCTGAAGAACAATAGGTGTTTTTTTTGAATGTGCTAAGGAACTTGGTGTCTAAATTACTGAGGTCAAATTTCATGTTTCAAGGGCCTGCAAAGACTCTCAAGTAAACACCCACGCTCTATCAGATGCCCAGTGTGTGTCGTGGCTGCAGAACTCAGCCTCACAATGAACACGCTATACGTTGTGGACAGGGGAAGGGGGGACGGTCACAGGAACTAAACTTCAGCTGAAAGAGGTTTGTATGTTGCCAGCCCGGTGCTGGATGTTCCAATTTCCAGAAGGATCTAGCGTTAAGACAACTTCAGGACCTAGAAGATACTAGGTGTCTTCTGCCTTTACATTTGCTATTAACATCATTGAAAAGAAAGCTATTGAAAGTGATACATTTTTCTTTGGAATATAAAATACCAGAAGTGATGGGCCAGACTTTGTGTATTATCTGAATGATGGGGTTTATGGTTCTTTTGCAAGTAAACTGTCTAAGGACTTAAATACCATCCCGAAGATTCACAAGAAATACAAGGATGAAGTTTACAAGCAGCCCATGAGGTCCATCCTGTGATGAGCTTGATCAAACTGTGGAAAACTCTCTTCTTGAATATGGGAGCCTGGCTTTTCTCTGATAGCATGGAAGCAGACTCTTTCCACAAATTATCTGCTTTGAACGCTTTTTCAGAGCCAGCCGTTTATCACAGGATGTCATTCAGTGACTGGCAAGAGGGGAGGATGCTGCAATCACTTTGGACACAATGATGAAAGCTCTTCTCTGTGCCTTCACCCACTCAGCCAAGCCTCCAAGACAACTTCTCCACTTCAACAGGCGTCAGCACTTTCTTTAGAAAGATCTGAAGTAGCAGGTGAAGTCTGTCTAGTCTACATTCCAGTGTGGAACAATGTGAACAATTTTATTCTGTTAATTCTCTTGCAAACAAAAACCATTAGTATTAGGTGTTTGGGACCAGATCAAACCAGCTTTCATCTATAATTCACTGTGGGTAATTGGGAGATTTAGGTAATGTGTTCAGATTTAAACTTGACACTTTGCCCTACCTTATATGCATTTAAAATTAAATATGCAACAAAATGGAGGATGTCGTGGTGATGGAAGCCTACTCACTGGATTCCCCATTAAACAATTTACATACAAATAGTATAAGTTTTCATATTAAGGATTCACATTAAAAAATCTTGTAAAGTCAACATCTTTCACTAAGATGTATCAAATGTCAGTGGAAGACCAGTGCTGACTTCAGCAGATATGTTCAGTGTATATACAATGTGTAAATTTATGCTTCGAACAATAGTTTAATAAATGTAAAATTGCCTCATAGTATTTGTTGTATTTACTAATGTAGCCTTTGTATGACAATAAAATTTTGAACAGATTAAAAAATTACACATCAAGCTTTCTGAGATTACCAGTGTTTTTATAGTCATTTTGAATCTGAGTGTACCAGACAGAATATTGAGAAATCTATTTCTATTGCTAAAGTAGTCTTTTGCCCTTCACTAGTTTGCTGACCCTTTTCTGGGATAACAAGAAGCCTGCTTAGTTTCATAGTATTTGGATAATCTTTTGTCAATAATATCTTTGATAAACCAAAATGTTTACTGTAGAAACTCTAATACATTAAGTGTGTATGCTCAATCGCTAAGTTGTGTATGACTCTTTGCGACCCCGTGGACTACAGCCCACCAGGCTTCTCTGACCATAGGATTTTCCAGGCAAGAATACTGGAATGGGTTGCCATTTCCTTCTCCAGGGGCTCTTCCTGACCCAGGGATCAAACCCACATCTCTTGCATTGCCAGGTGGGTTCTTTACCACTATCGACAGCTGGGAAACCCCAAGGAAGCCCAATACATTAGGCAGTTGACATGAAATACTTACTAGAGCTGCTCCATTCTTCTTTGGAAGCTGATGTGATGTCCAGTGATTCACTGGGACCATAAATCTTTGTATCCAGCAGTCTCCTTTCTTTGATAGATTCCCATACCAAATCTGGGTTTGCAATAAGAATATGGTTCTTCCGAATAGACTTCAGCTGATACTGGCTCAGAACATCAGCATTGTCTAAGATTACATGTGTGCACTGAGAAAAAACAAGTAATTATGCATTAGTAAAAACAAAAATTAAATAAATTATTTGTACCTGTTTTTCACCCCATTGGTACTAATATCTCAGATTTATAAAACTCTTATGAATGACAATCTCTAGTTACATAAAAGTTTTAAAAAATCAACAGAGTATGGATATGGGTGTACCATAATTGATTAACCAACTAACTACCTCATCATAAAAAGTAAAACTTGAAGTCCAGTTGTTAGACCCCAGGCCTGAAATGCAGGGCCTGCCCCTAGGCTGCGCTTCCCTCTGGGTCACTGGGGGAGCCGACTCCACCTGCCACTTCCTGGACCACAGCCCACAGGGAACCTGCTTGTTCTACGAGGCATGTTCTGTTCCAGCCAGGAGGTACTGGGTGCTTCTCTGGCATTTAATACTTTGCCTGTGAATGTCAGAAATGAAATGTCCCAATATGCCAACAGTTAGGCAGAATCACATGACTTTACCTATCTCACCATCCCTGTGGATGGATGAATAATTCTTGCCTATTCTCAGGCCATTTTCTGGGTAGGGAGTGCCAACATGGTCTCTAATTTTAGAAACTTTGCAATCTTTTTGGACATTATTTTTCAATATATATAAACATCTGAAATGTGCACACCAGGTACTATAACAAAGGAAGTAGTTTGATACATGACAGCGAGGAATGATCTCTCAAAATTGTGAAGTGGAAAAGTAAGTGTAGAATGTGTGTTTTCTGTGTCTGGGCTGAAACAGAGCTGTGTGCTCATGTGCACTCATGTGTCCTCGTGTGTGCTGTCTATGCAGAGAGCAGCTCCAGAATCGGGAACCATGGTGGGAAATAAGTTAACTTATTATTATTTTACTTTTCAGATATTCTACAATGTGTAGATACTTCATATTTATTCAAAAATAAATTGATAGAATTATAAACAAATTAAAATAAATAATGAACGCCTTTGAACTGCTCATTTTACTCTTAAGGAAATAACTAAAGAAACGTATGAGGATGGGACAGGAAAACATCCAGCACACCACTGTCCACAACAGTGAAAACTGGAAACAACTGCACACTTTTTCTTGCCTTTTCTGGCTTTCTCCTGCTGCCGATTTCCTCTGCTTGCCCTTCTAACCATGACTTACCCTCAGGTAATGCACAATGTTTATCATACAGTTGTCATAAAATTTGAAAATACCTGAGCATTTAATAAAAAGGAAAAATTTCCACCATTTTCCTTAATATCAGTTTGTAGTTTTCTCTTCTGTTGACGAGTTAAGTGCTTGACTTTCAAACAGAAGGTACAGTTTGCGAAGATTCCCACAGTCATCCTGTAGGAAAAAAAGTTTCAAGTCAGAGTCCTTAAGGATTCTCTTTCCAGTTAATACAGTCGACAGTGAATTTAGAATTGTTCTACAGGAAAACCGTGGGGCAGTTGGACGTTATTTTTTTAGAAAAGATATTGCAATCATATTATAATCAAAAAATCTGAACATTATCCAAATTTGTAAATTGTATGTTGGTTTCTAATTTTTGTGGCTAATACTGTAACACCCCAAGATCCTTTTGCATAGACTCATGATACTCATCTTAATGAAAATGTAGCATATTTCAGTTATAAGTGGGTGTGTTTTAAGACAATGAAAGTCGCCCAGTTGTGTCCAACTTTTTGCGACCCCATGGACTGTATAATCCATGGAATTCTCCAGGCCAGAATACTGGAGTGGGTAGCCTTTCCCTTCTCCAGGGGATCTTCCCAACCCAGGGATCGAACCCAGGTCTCCTGCATTGCAGGCGGATTCTTTACCAGCTGAGCCACAAGGGAAACCTCAAAATACTCGAGTGGGTAGCCTATCCCTTCTCCAGTGGATATTCCCGACCCAGGAATTGAACCGGGGTCTCTTGCATCGCAGGCGGATTCTTTACCAACTGAGCTATGAGGGAAGCCCATTTTAAGACCATAGAAGCATTTATTTCTAAATTAAAAACTATGATTATGTGACAGTGAAGCCATGAATTTTTACATATAATTCTTCTCTAAACTTAAAGAGACTCATTAGTTACACAAGTTTCTGTAAAACCATTGTGGGGAAAAAAATTTGAACCATTAGTAATAAAAATACTGTTATTTTTAGATATGACATAGAAAAAAAGAATTACTTCTAAGAAAAATAAATATTTTTAACTGAAAGAACTTTTATGTGTATTTAATAATAAACTAATGAATGGTGAGATACTGGGTTTAATAGACAGTAGCTATTTGTCAGGCTTTGAACCTGGAGTCTCTCTGAGAGCTTGTCCACAGTGAGCTGGTACTTTCCAGAAGTTTGCGGGGCCCACTGGGTTGAAGATGGTCAGTGAGCAGGTGACCTCTCAGGATGGCCTCCCCAGCTGCACCTGCCCTTGATCGCTGGGTTTCCCTGGCTGTAGTCCCACCCTAGGCCCTCTGCTGGGCCGTAGTGCCCACGGGAGACCCAGAAGGCACCTGTGTGCCAACGACCCCCAGTTTAGCACAGGTCTACTGGGTCTCAGCGTGGGCCCCTGACATGTCCAATCTCCTCCTGGCCAGCCCCCACCGGGGTGCGGTCCTAAGTCAAGGCTCCACTTGCCATGGGCACCTGCCATAGGCAACTGTTCCTGTTCCCCCCATCCCTGGAGCCAGGCTCCCTCCCACCCCTATAGCAACCCCCACCCCCCACAACCTCCCCCCACCCCCAGCAGTGGAACCTGTTTCCCTTTCCTGCCAACCTCTGCTCCCCTGTGCCTCTCATTCCTTCGCCACACTGAAGCATGAACAACCATTTTCTTATTTTGAAAATTATGCTTCAAATGAAATTCAATTTTCCTGTCAGAGTTCAAAGCATGGCCTCCTTGCAGCCTCATCCTGGCCAAGGTGGCTTTTCTTCAGGTTGGCAAACCCTAAGGGCCTCCACACAACTGTTCCTCTCCCCGGGACCCTACCACTGCCGCCACTCACACTGGTGTATCACACCCAGGACCTAGTGGTGTCTGCCCAACAATCAACAAACTAAGGCTTCACATTTCTTGTTTCTTACATGGTCTAAGATCTGGTTAAACAGAAGTGCCTGGATTTAACTCTGCCTTTCAGCGGCATTAATGTTTACTAACTCCATAACTTCACAGGTGCTGACTGTCTTTCACATGCAGATGGATTCATAATTAGCACTATGTACAAACAAGAATGCTGATAGACACTGTGAAAGATATGAGACTACGCTATTCAGGTTCATCCACCTTGCTCTCAGTCTCCAACACTGAGAACGCTGTGTTGGCCGGGAATCGAACCTGGGTTAACTGCTTGGAAGGCAGCTACACTCACCACTATACCACCAACTCTGCACACGTGTATATAGTACACATGTATTAAAGAAAAAGCACCTGTGATCCCTCCATCCAGAAACAACCCCAACTGTTGATACTGCGATATTTCTTTCTGGTATTATTTTCCCCGTATCATTACTATTTTGTACAGTATTCTTATGTTATTTATTCATATTGTTTAAAGTTTATGGACAGTTTCTCTAACTTTTCATGAGAATTTTCCTATGGCACTAAATGTTCTTTGAAAGAATTTGTAGTGGTGCATAAGCTTTCTGTTATTTAACTCCTACCCTGTCATCAGGTATTTGGTTATCTAAAATTGTTCATTATACATTTTTTTTCCTGTGTGGTAAAGTATACATGGGCTTTCCTGGTGGCTCAGCAGTAAAGAATCCACCTGCAATGCAGGAGACGCAGGTTTGATTCCTGGGTCAGGAAGATCCCCTGGAGAAGGAAATGGCAATCCACTCCAGTATTCTTGCCTGGAAAATTCCACAGACAGAGGAGCCTGGCGGGCTACAGTCCATGGGGTTGCAAAAGAGTTGGACATAACTAGCACAAAGTATACCTAACCTAAAATTTACCATTTTAATCATTTTTAAAGGAAATCAACCCTGAATATTCATTGGAAGGACTGGTGCTGAAGCTGACGCTCCAATACTTTGGCCACCTGATGCAAAGAGCAGACTCATTGGAAAAGACCCTTAATGCTGGGGAAGACTGAAGACAGGAGGAGAAAGGAACAACAGAGGATGAGATCGTTGGATGCCATCACCGACTCAATGAATGTGAGTTTGAGCAAACTCTGGGAGATGGAGAAGGACAGGGAAGCAGTTCATGGGGCTGCAAAGAGTCATGTCCGACTGAATGACTGAACAACAATAATCATTTTTAAGCATACAGCTCAGTAGCATTAAGTACATTCACACTGTGAAACCAGAATATACAGATTTTAAACATATTAATAAATCTCTGTCCATGGAATTCTCCAGGCAAGAATACTGGAGACTGTTGCTGTTTCCTTCTTCAGGGGATCTTCCCTACCCAGGGTTTGAACTCGGGTTTCCTGCAATGCAGGCAGATTGTTTACTGTCAGAGCCACCAGGGAAGCCAGGGGAGGAAATGCCAGCTGTAAAGATGCCAGATTGGGTGGCAGTGAGCTTCCTCTGGTACAGCAGAGGCTGCATGGGCAGGAGAGAGACTAACACTAAGTTTTGTGAAACTTCAAGTCTGGCCTTGACTCCTGTCTTCCTGCAGGTTCTGTCTGGAGTCTCCCTCAAACACCTGCCTCTTCTCCTGTGAGCAGTTTCCTGACAGACATACACCACCCGTCAAGATCTTCTTCTTCTCAAACTTTCTCTACATGAACTCAATCTCACATCTTCATTGGAGACTGCTCTGTGTATGTGAGCTCTGGGTGTCTTCTACCCATCAGGCCCAGTTCAGCTTCAGGTCTGAAGAAACTCCAGCACTCCCCTCACAAATCCTGTCTCTATCTAGAAACTATGGATGCATCTGGGAGCAAGAGGCTCACTGCCACCCAATCTGGCATCTTTGCAGCTGGCATTTCCTCCCCTGGCTTCCCTGATGGCTCTGATAGTAAACAACCTGCCTGCAATGCAGGAGACCTGGGTTCAAACCCTGGGTAGGGAAGATCCCCTGAAGAAGGGAACAGTAACAGTCTCCAGTATTCTTGCCTGGAGAATTTCATGGACAGAGGAGCATGGCAGGCTACAGCCCATGGTATCACAGAGTTGGACAGGACTGAGGGACTAATACTTTCCCTTCACTTCAAGAGCCCACAACAGTGGCTTTAATCACACATCTCTCTGTAATCATGGGAAGGCCTGCACTCTATCAGTGTCTCCAGGATGGCAAGCCTATGTGAACAGCTGGTCCTTGGTCAACTTTATATCCTTGGAATCTAAACATCTTTTGGCACACAGTAGGCATTCAACAGGAGAAGGCAATGGCAACCCACTCCGGTATTCTTGCCTGGGAAATCCCATGGATGGAAGAGCCTGGCAGGCTGCAGTCCATGGGGTTGCTAAGAGTCAGACACGACTAAACGACTTCACTTTCACTTTTCACTTTCATGCATTGGAGAAGGAAATGGCAACCCACTCCAGTGTTCTTGCCTGGAGAATCCCAGGGACAGGGGAGCCTGGTGGGCTGCCGTCTATGGGGTCTCACAGAGTAGGACACGACTGAAGCGACTTAGCAGCAGTAGGCATTCAGCAAACAATTGCTAACTATAAACTCTTCCAAGCCTGAATGAAAGCCTGCTGTGTGCTGTGCTTAGTTGCTCAGTCCTGTCATACTTTTTGTGGCCTCATGGACTGTAGCCCGCCAGGCTCCTCTGTCCATGGGGATTCTCCAGGCAACAATATTGGAGTGGGTTGCCATGCCCTCCTCCAGAGGAATCTTCCTGACCCAGGGATTGAACCTGGGTCTCCTGCATTGCAGGCGTATTCCTTCCAATCTGAGCCACCAGGGAAGCCGGAATTTAAGCCTAGGAGTATTAAAAAAAAAAAAAACAAAAAACCCAAAACCCTTCTGACACTACCTGCATTTCTGGGCTCAAATGTCATTGATTCCGCCCATCTCTAAAGGGACTGTTAAAACCCCTGCAATGGCAAAGGACACGCAGTCGCCTGTTCTAAGGAGCTGAGACACTGCACCCACGTCCGTGCTCTTTCCCGAGGCGTCAGCTACTCATTTCCGGGCTTTCCACTTTGGATTCACAGGTACCTTCCGTGTTTCCGTCCGGGGCTCCCTGTCACTCGCCAGGTCGGGCTACATTCCCTGATTAGTCACCAAAATGCAGTATTAGGCAAGTTTCTTTCTCTGGAACCTAACTTTCAGGAGAAAGCCTGTTTAGCACACTGGAAACAAGAAAAAACTATCCCCCCCCCAAAAAAAAACCCACCCAAGGAAAAACTAAGTTCTATCTCCATCGGCTCACTTTTGCGAGCTGGGGACACGCCGAGGCACCCGGCAGCGGGGGTGTTTCTTGGCCGGCGGCGCCGGCCGCCGCGGCGAGGGGACCGGCCCTCCCCGGACGGTCGGCGCGGTCCCCTGTCGGCCTCACCCCCGGACTTTCAGCTGACTGCCCGCAGCGGCGCCCACGCACCTGCCTGAGGCTCCTGCCCACTCGGGCGCTGGCGCCCCCGAGTTCTCGGCTTCTGACTCCCAGGCCTTCAGGACTTGGGACTCCCGGGTCCAGGCCCTTCCGGGTTCCGGGCGCGCCCCCGCCGCGGGTTCTGGGGTTCCGGCGCCGCCCTGGACTGGCCGCGGCGCGCACGGCGGACCCGGATAGCGCCGCGGACGGCGACAGGACTGCGTGCGGTCTTCCAGTGACCGGACTCGGATTCATGTTTCAGGCGGGATTTGGGCTGCGAGGAGAACTCCAAACTTCGTAGTTTGGGGAAAGCGGTGGTGGTACTGCTTGAGGAAGGAGGGCAGTTTTCCGGAGCGGGAAAAGAACAATTTCGAGAGGATTTGAGATTGGGGAAACATGAGGCTAATTTTAGTGCAGGATTCTGAGAGTTTGTAGTTCTTGGTAGTGTTACTGAGTAATTAGAAATATGTGTTTTCCTTGGTAGCTCAGCCGGTAAAGAATCGGACTACCAATTGTGGAGACACGGGTTCGATCCCTGGGTCGGGAAGAACCCCTGGAGGAGAAGGGCATGGCAACCCACTCCGGTTATTCTTGCCTGGAGAATCCCATGGACAGAGGAGCCTGAAGGGCTGCAATCCAAGGAGAAGGGGTGGGGGGACGGGGGTGTCGCACAGAGTCAGACAGGACTGAAGGACTAAACAAGGACAACAACAATCTGCCATTCCAGAGAGGAGGGGCTGGCCACTCACTGAGTAGAGGGGCGATCAGTTCAGTCACTCAGTTTTGTCCGACTCTGTGACCCCATGGACTGTAGCACGCCAGGCTTCCCTGTCCATCACCAACTCTCGGAGTTTACCCAAACTCATGTCCTTGGCGTCGGTGATACCATCCAACCATCCTATCCTCTGTCGTCCACTTCTCCTGCCTTCAATCTTTCCCAGAATCAGGGTCTTTTCCAATGAGTCAGATCTCCACATCAGGTGGCCAAAGTATTGAAGTTTCATTTTCAGTATCAGTCCTTCCAGTGAATATTCAGAACTGATTTCCTTTAGGATGGACTGGTTGGATCTCCTTGCAGTCCAGGGGATTCTCAAGAGTCTTCTCCAACACCGCAGTTCAAAAGCATCAATTCTTCGGCACTCAGCTTTCTTTATAGTCCAACTCTCACATCCATACGTAACTACTGGAAAAACCATAGCTTTGACTAGACAGACCTAATGGGAAATAATAACATTCTGAAAATAGTAAATAAAATGGCAATAAAAAAGATGTAGAAAGAATATGGATTTGAATCCTGACTTTACTACTTAATTCCCAGGGGATTATGGACAAGCTACCTTACAGCAGTGATCCCCAACATTTTTGGCACCAGGGACCAGTTTCATGGGAGATAGTTTTTCTGCAGAAGGGGTGGGATGATTCAAGTGAATTACATTTATTGTTCACTTTATTTCTATTATCATTACATCATCTCCACCTCAGATCATCAGGCGTTAGATCCCAGAGGTTGGGGGCCCCTACCTTACAAGATTGTGTGAGAATCAATTTAGCTGACATCAGCAAAAATGGTACAAGGTCCATCCCTATCCCAAAACAATTTTTGGGGACTGTGTAGGGCAACATTTGGGGGCTTAGTTCCCTGACCAGGGATCAAACACTTATACCCTTCTAGTGGAAGCTTGGAGTCTTAATCACTGGACTACCAGAGAAGTCCCAAAACAGTTTCTTAAATTTATTTTTGAAACATCTTTTAAAACTTGACAAAACCTGTCAGAAACTACCTTACCAGATCCTAGAAGATAGTCAAAAGTTTACAACAAAAAAGTAGATGTATAAATGTTATAGACCAGGGTCCTTGGACTCTCTTTAAAATGTTTGTTTTTATTATTTTTATCTTTGGCTGCACTGGGTCTTCGCTACTGCGTGGGTTTTCCTGTAGTTGCAGTGAGGGGGGCTACTCTTTGTTGCGGTGCACAGGCTCCTCATTGTGGTGGTTTCTCTGGTTGTAGCTTAGTTGCTACAAGGCATGTGGGATCTTCCTAGACCAGGGAGGGAACCAGTGTCCCCTGCATTGGCAAGTGGATTTCTACCCACTGTATGACTAGGGAAATCCCCTTGGACTCCTTATCGATAGAAATTGATGAGGTCAGACTTGTGCTGCAGTAAGAGGACATGAAAACAAACATCAGGTGCCCCTGCTCCAGGAGCTGGGGCAACCTGGTTCTTTAAATAGGGTGAGGGTAGGAACTGATCCGAGGAGGCTTAACTTGGGTGGTCTGCACACCCTTGCAAGGATCCTGCACAGGACCAACCCTTCTTTTGCTCTCAAGAGCGCAGGGCTGGAGCAGGTGGGATTAGAGCAGGTGGCTGGCATGGGCTGCAGCACCAGTCAGAGCTGCGCTGCCTCTGATGCGCTCCTCAGCAAGTGCACCGATGCCTCCCCTACCCCGTTTAGGGGTCTCAGCCTGTTCTGTGCCTCACAGTCTTGCAGTCACCTCAGGTGCTGCACCTTTACCTAACATGGAGCTGTGGGGGTGTGCTGGGCTGTGTGCTGGGGCGGTCCCAGGAAACCAGCCAGAACCCAGGCAGCGTCGGTCTGCTTCCCCTTGTTTCTGGAGTAAGCAGGCTTGTGCATGTCCCTCATGAGTGGAGTCTAGGGTTCTTACAGCCTTCCTATTAGTTCCACTGGTTTTCACACCACCTAAGGGGGTATGTCTTCCCAGTGTCAGACACCAGGACTAGGATGCCCAATAGTGGCTAAAACCGACCCCTCCCCAGGAAAGGTCTTCAGGCCTGTGTCATCTCTCTCCTCTTCTGTGTCCCCTTCCAGGGTGCAGGTCCTGAGCCAATTACTTCTCTTCCCTTCCTACTTGATTCTGTGTGGATCTTTCTTACAGACTTGGTTTTACAAGGCTGTCTGTCTCCAATTCGTCTTCAGTGAGGATTGCTCCACATGTAGATGTATTTTTGATATGTTTGTAAGTGTAGGCAAACTTTGTGTCCTCCTACTCTGCCATCTTGATATCCCCTCCCTGGAATCAGTAATCTTATTTCTGAAGGGTAAATGTGCTGCTTTAAAAATGTGTCATAAAACATTTAAAACGCATAGAATGCTGCAAGTTGATCTGAAGCATAAAAACCCATAGAATGTGTCAAGAACCATCAGACAATAATTACAGTAAAGTCTTAATTAACTATCATTGTATTGCTCTGCTGTGATCCCAGCAGATTCAGACTAGAATTCTCTTTATTATCTACTCCACATTATTGCTCGGACATTCTAGAATATAGTGCATGTGATATTCCCTTCATTGTTTAGACTCACAGGTTTCCATGACCTTTTGCTGCAAGCCCAACCCACCAGCACTAGTTCTATCCATATTAAAATGACAAGATTTTTTTTTTTTTAAAGATGTCTTTCTGCATCCAACGTAGTTAGAAATTTTCTTACTGAGGTAACATTCTGGAAATCTGAGCCTTAGGACCTTAGAGAAGAACTCTACTTCCCATGGGTAAAGTGAGCTGTGGCTTTTCTTGCCTTTGCTTAGAGGCTGGGTACTCGTATCTCTCAGGTCCCCCTATCCCTTGCTGGGGTCACCTGTTCTAGCCTGGACAGCATCAGCATGGGAAGCCTCCCATAGCCAGACCTGAAATTCTGTCCTTTCTGGACAGAGCGGTCACTCCTATCATAGCTAGCAAAGAAAATTCCTCAACTCTCCAAAGATTTTTCATGCCCAATTAAAATAGTATTCTTAAAATAGTATTCTTACCAAATGACTTGAGAATTACATATTATTTTTATATCTTGCAGAACCATCTGACATGACCTATCGAGCTGGACTTTGGCAGACAAACTGAGTTCGTCAACAGTTGGAAGTCATAAAATTGAAAGTGCCTTGATGGATTTGTTTATGGTATAGATGTGATGATGGCTTCTTGGGTGAGGACTTCTCTAGACTCATGAAGTTATATGTATTACATATAGCTTTTTGTATGCCAGTCATACTTCAGTCTGGTGGTTTTTAAAAAGTGAAAAAATTTCCTAAATTTTTACCACATGGTAAGTGTCATACTTTTACATATATAAAAATATATGTATTTTTTACTACTTATGTACAGCTGTGTCAAGTCATAGCTGTGGCATGCAAGGCTCTTCCTTGGCACATAGGCTTCTCTCTAGTTAAGGCCCTAAGGGCTTATGTATGTGAGATCTTAGTTTCCTGACAGGGATTGAGCCCACATCCCCTACATTAGAAGGCGAATTCTTAACCAACCATTGGACCACTAGGGAACTCCCTAGACATATTCTTTTGATCTAACATTGTTGATAATTTTATGAAGCAGACACAGTTGTGTCCCGGTTTGCATGAGGGGCTGGTTCCAAGACCCCCATGGATACCAGAATCCCTGAATGCTCAAGTCCCTCATATAAAATATATAGTGTTTGCATGTAACCTACTTAGATCCTCCCTATACTTGAAATCACCTCTATATTACTTATAATACCTAGTACATGTAAATGCTATGTAAATAATTATAGTGTTCAGGCCTACTGTTAGTTGCTCAGTTGTCTGACTCTTTGTGACCTCATGGACTGTAGCCCACCAGGCTCTTCTGTCCATGTAGTAAATAATTGTGGGTGCACAATAAATTCAAGTCTTGCTCTTTAAAATTCATATAATTTTTTTTTCCCCTGCTGTTTTTCCGATCTCTGCTGAGTTGAATCCGCAGACGTGGAACCACAGTTGGGAGGGCCAAGTGTGTTATTATCATCCCCATTTTGCAGATGACAACAGTTTCTGAGAACAGAACTCCTCTAATCCCAGGCTGCCTGACTGCAAAGCATGGGCCATTAGCCATTAGATTACAGTGCCCTCCTGCCTCCAGTGATGACATAAGATTGTATCAGAATGGATAATTTGTGGCTAATATCCCTTGTGGGTTAGCACTTAGTCTGACTTTTCTCTACAGCAAGACTTGATGCAATATTTTTCATTGTATCTGGCAGTTCCTCCCCTCTCCCTCTTCCACCTTGTAATGGATTTTAAGAACCTTTAAGCTTAGTGGGCACCTGGGCTACAGGTGAGCATTTATATAACATTGATTTACTTTGCCAACAAAGGTCCGTCTAGTCAAGGCTATGGTTTTTCCTGTGGTCATGTATGGATGTGAGAGTTGGACTGTGAAGAAAGCTGAGCGCCAAAGAATTGATGCTTTTGAACTGTGGTGTTGGAGAAGACTCTTGAGAGTCCCTTGGACTGCAAGGAGATCCAACCAGTCCATTCTAAAGGAGATCAGTCCTGGGTGTTCTTTGGAAGGAATGATGCTAAAGCTGAAACTCCACTACTTTGGCCACCTCATGTGAAGAGTTGACTCACTGGAAAAGACTCTGATGCTGGGAGGGATTGGGGGCAGGATGAAAAGGGGACGACAGAGGATGAGATGGCTGGATGGCATCACCGACTCCATGGACTTGAGTTTGAGTGAACTCCCGGAGATGGTGATTGACAGGGAGGCCTGGCGTGCTGCAGTTCATGAGGTCACAAGGAGTTGGACACAACGGAGCGACTGAACCGAACTGACTGAAAAGTCAGTTAAGACTTGAATGTAGTAAAAGACTAATTTATTCAACCAATAACCAATGTGGTACTTAGACTGAATTAGAATAAAAATAGAGGAATAAAACATAGGCAAAAAAAGCAGGAAATATTGTGACTATTTTAAAAAGATACACACTTAAAAAAAATAAGACTTTGGGGCAAGCTTTCAAGCCAAAAGACTACAATAAATGAGGATGAGCATTTGGTTCCTTGTGTGGTATCTAGCTGTGTGACTTTGGAAGTCTTGGGCTTTGACTTCTTCATCCATAATTAAAAAAAGAAAAAAAATGAAAACCATGATTTCAGGAAGAAGGACTATTTTTGAAGTAGCTAGCAAAACACTTTTGGGAAGTCCAATTTTTATGAAGTGTCTTTAAAGTAATCTTTTAACAAATATATGTATTTATTTATTTAGCTGCACCAGGTCTTGGTTGCAGTATGTGGATTCTTTTAGTTGTGGCATGTGAGATCTAGTTCCCTGATCAGGGATCAATCTGGGCTCCCTACAGATGGCATGGAGTCTTAGCCATCGGATCACCAGGGAAGTCCCTGTTTTTTTAAAATTATCTTTAACTCAGTGGTAGTGTAATAGGAAAGAACCTTTTCATAGTCTATACAAATTAATCACTAAAAAGATGTTGCCTACCAGCTTCAGAAAGTTCAGTCGCTCAGTTGTGTCTGACTCTGAGCAACCCCAAGGACTGCAGCATGCCAGGCTTCCCTGTCCATCACCAACTCCTTGCTAACCAACTCTTGCTCAAATTCATGTCCATCAAGTCAGTGAAGCCATCCAACCATCTCATCCTCTGTCATACCCTTCTCCTCCTACCTTTTATCATTCTCAGCATCAGGGTCTTTTCCAATGAGTCAGTTATTCACATCAGTTGGCCAAAGTACTGGAGTTTCAGCTTCAGCATCAGTCCTTCCAATGAATATTCAGGACTGACTTCCTTTAGGATGGACTGGTTGACTCTCCTTGCAATCCAAGGGACTCTCTAGAGTCTTCTCCCACCACAGTTCAAAAGCATCAATTCTTTGGTGCTCAGCTTTCTTTATGGCCCAACTCTCACATCCATACATGACTACTGGCAAAAACCATAGCTCTGACTAGATGGTCCTTTGTTGGTAAAGAAATATCTCTGCTTTTTAATTTGCTGTCTACGTTGGTCAGTTTGTCTTCCAAGGAGCAAGCGTGTTTTAATTTCATGGCTGCAGTCACCATCTGCAGTGATTTTGGAGCCCAAGAAAATAAAGTCTGTCACTGTTTCCATTGTTTCCTCATCTATTTGCCATGAAGTGATGGGGCTGGATGCTCTTAGTTTTTTGAACGCCGAGTTTCAAACGAGTTTCTTCACTCTTTCACTTTCATCAAGAGGTTCTTCAGTTCCTCTTTGCTTTCTGCCGTAAGGTTATTATCTGCAGATCTTTGCATCTGCACATCTGAGGTTATTGATATTTCTCCCGGCAATCTTGATTCCAGCTTGTGCTTCATCCAGCCCAGTATTCTGCATGATGTACTCTGCATACAGCCTTGATGTACTCCCTTCCCAACTTGGAACCAGTCCATTGTTCCATGTCCTGTTCTAACTATTGCTTCTTGACCTGCATAGCAGTTTCTCAGCAGGCAGGTAAGGTGGTCAGTCTGGTATTACCATCTCTTGAAGAATTTTCCACAGTTTGCTGTGATCCATACAGTCAAAGGCTTTGGTGTAGTCAATAAAGCAGAAGTAGATGTTTTTCTGGAACTCTCTTGATTTTTCTATGATCCAACAGATTTTGGCAATTTGATCGCTGGTTCCTCTGCCTACCAGCTTAAATTATACATAATGACTCATCTCTGGGAACACTGCCTTCCAGGTAATTGGTATTAAGCTAAAATACCTTTGTTTAGCTAAAGTACCTTTGTTTTTGTATAACTCGTACCAAATATATATTTCCCCCGATTTCAAGCTCCTTGACTAGAAACATCCTGACTAGGCCCACCCCTGAATGACTGCAGGAAAGGAGATATGTTAATTCATTGGAAGGACAGACGCTGAGAAGAACCAGGAGTAGGTGACTTTACCGCCTTGCCCTGCCTCTGGAGGCTTTTACTACAAAAGAAGTCGGAACTCTAACTCTGCCAACATGGTTCTTTAGGGGCCCAAGTATACCATTTTCTTTGTTTTCTGGCTTTTGGAATAAAGTTATCATTCCTTGCCCCATGCAGTTGTTACTGTCTCTCCATTACTGCCCTATCCTGTCGTGCAGGGCCAGCAGTAGGCGCTAGTTTGTTTTCTTATACCGGTTGTTACAAATGACACTTCGTTTGATTTTTTAAAATATTTATAAACAGGCACAAAACCAAAGTTGTGTACGTAATGGTACCTTTCATTGTTGAGTCCGCTTCTACGCAGCACTCTGCGATGGCAATTAAGAAAACAGTTTTCGAGCTTTGCACGCCAGTGTTCAAAATACATAGTTTCAACACTGCGCACACGGCCAATTACGCATTAGGCAGCAAAGACAAGCCATAAAGACAAGCAGTGAATTCATCACGAGGTTGTCTTTGCCATGAAATAGTGTGGCCGACCGTCCTTCCTTCCTTTACTCGGTCCCGCCTGGCAAAGACAACAAAAACCAAAGAAATCTTGGCAAAAAGTCTTCCTCCACCAATCATAACAGCCGCAGCCTCATGTTTCCGGGGACGAGGAGACTCACTTCTCGTGAGAGCGCCAGCGAAGCTTTCAAAGGCCAAGAGAGAAGGTCGATCGGACCCGGAAGTGTTCTGGGGCAACCATCTCCCCGCTGCTTAGCCGCCCACTACTCCGGCCCCCACAGGAATCATCATGCTGTGATCCATGGGGTCGCAAAGAGTCGGAGACGACTGAGCGACTGAATTGAACTGAACTGAACTCCGGCCCCGAGCCCAGGCCTGGGCGGAAGGTGCCTGGCCGCGAGCGCCCACTAACGGGTGTCTTTCGGACTTCCCTGGGAGTTGTAGTTTGCGTGTGTCCGACGGCGCGCTCGCGCAAGCGCAGAGGGGCCGAAGGAACTACACTTTCCAGGAGGCTTTGGGTCCGCGGGCGGAGCGGCGGCGGCAGTGGCGGGTGGTTTGTAAGTGCAGCTGCCCCCGCTCCGGCTCTGGCTTGAGAGGCGTGAGGGGCCTCGGCCTCCGAGCGGGGCTTCTTGTGGGGAGGGACTTAAGGAGCTGGTTAGTTTGCCGTCCTGAATCCAAGCGGGCCGGCGGAGCGCGGAGGGACCGGCTCGGCTGGTGGGGGCGCGCCGTTCGTCGTGGAGGGGCCGTGCGGGGTGCGCTGTTCCGCGGTTATTCAAAGCTGTGGGTTTGAAAGATTTGCTGTGGGTCGGTGGGTTTCAATGACGTGTTCTTTGGGAGACCAGAAATTCACCTCCCTAAGCAACCAATTGGTTTTCAAGACCCAAGGGTGGGTTTGAATTGTTTGCATCTACGTTTTCTGCTTCGCGTTGCAGAGAATTTAACTCCTCCCCCGGTGCTTTAAAGAATGCTTGTGTGGCAGTTTTTGGAGGTCTTAAGGCTGTCTGTTTGTTTCAAACAGATTTTGATAATAGAAAATCCGAGTTCACATGCTGATAGTCCTAGGCATTTTGCTGAGTATGCTCCCTTTACCAAGGCCTTAGTATCAATAATAAATAACAGGTTATGGTGGAAAAACAGTAAATATACTTTCAGGATCATAGTAATGAAATTGAAATGAAGCTGTGGAGGTTTCCTTTATAGGTGGAGGAAAGATGTATTACCCAAAGCGGGGTCTACCTGCTCACTGCTCAAAGCCAATAAAGAGGCAAGTTTTGTGGAAAGAAGACAGGACCTTCCCCACCACCCCCTCCATTAGGCGGATGGAGGCACCTACATGGAGAAACAGCACAGTCAGCTCTGACAGTCATCTTGAAATCCGTCATGACGGTCCTCTGATTGGGGTCATCTTGATGGTTTTAAGTACAGTTAATCTTCAGTTTCAGAGTCGGTTTGTTCACATTTTCTCAAGGCCAGGTCTCAGAATTGTAGCAGCTGTGTCATGGCTAGTGTCTGGTTGGTCATCATGGAGTTAACTTCTTCCAGCTGGTGGGAGTTTTAGTCTCTCCAAGACAGCTCATCCGAATGGCTCGCAATATTGTCACTAACCCGTGACAAGGAACTACAGGGCCTTTGATTTTGCTTAATGACTTAAGCTGCTACTGTTTTGTCCTGTTTGCTTTTCTTTGCTTCTGCTTTTCCTTACTTCTCTGATTAAATTATTCTTTGGCTGAATTTTTTCCACAGAAAACTTGGCAGGCTGAGGATGCCGGGGCAAGGACCACAGGGCCCTGTTCTGTTTCAGATGCAGACGTCTGAGTGCTGCATCACAATGGTGATGCCCTTTGTCAGTGCATCTAGACAAGTCTCGGAGGGAAAATGCACTTGTCAGTCTGGGAGGAAAATTTTCTAGCTTTTTTTTTTTTTTAAATAAAATTTGAGTATAGTTAATTTACAGTGTTGTGTTTCAAGTGAATAGAAAAGTGATTCAATTATACATACATATTTTTCAGGTTGTTTTCCTTTCTAGGTTATTACAAGATAGTGTAGTTCCCTATGCTATACTGTAGATCCTTGTTTACCTGTTTTATATGTAGTCGTGTGTATCTGTTAATCCTCAATTCAGTCGCTCATTCGTGTCGCACTCTTTTTGACCCCATGGACTGCAGCACACCAGGCCTCCCTGTCCATCATCAACTCCCAGAGTATACTCAAACTCATGTCCATTGAGTCAGTGAGGCCATCTAACCATCTCATCCTCTGTTGGCCCCTTCTCCTCCCACCTTCAATCTTTCCCAGCATCAGGATTTTTTTCAAATGAGTCAGTTCTTCTCATCAGGTGGCCAAAGTATTGGAGTTTCAGCTTCAGCACTAGTCCTTCGATGAATATTCAGGACTGACTTCCTTTAGGGTGGACTAGTTGGATCTCCTTGCTGTCCAGGGCACTCTCAAGAGTCTTCTCTAACACCACAGTTCAGAAACATCAATTCTTTGGCACTCAGCTTTCTTTATAGTTCAACTCTCACATCCATATGTGACTACTGGAAAAACCATAGCTTTGACTAGATGTACCTTTGTTGGCAAAGTAGTGTCTTTGCTTTTTAATATGCTGTCTAGGTTGGTCATAACTTTTCTTCCAAGGAGCAAGTGTCTTTCAATTTCATGGCTGCAGTCACCATCTGCAGTGATTTTGGAGCCCCCCAAAATAAAGTCTGTCACTGTTTCCACTGTTTCCCCATCTATTTCCCATGAAGTGATGGGACCAGATGCCATGATTTTAGTTTTCTGAATGTTGAGTTTTAAGCCAACTTTTTCACTCTCCTCTTTCACTTTCATCAACAGGCTCTTTCTGTTAATCCTGAACTTCTATTCTCCTCCTATCTGCTTTGGTAATCATAAGTGTTTTCTATGTCTGTCTGTTTCTGTTTTGTAAATAACTTCATTTGTATCATTTTAAAATATTCCACATATAAATGATATCATTTAATCTCTGGATCCATCTATGTTGCTGCAAATGGCATTATTCCATTCTTTTTTATGACTGAGTAATATTCAATTGTATATATAGACCACATCTGTATCCATTCATCTGTCAATGGACATTTAAGTTGCTTCCATGTCTTGGCTGTTGTGAATGGTGCTGCTGTGAACATTGGGGTGCATGTATCTTTTTGAATTAGAGTTTTCTCTGAATATATGCCCAGGAGTGGGATTGCTCGATCATATGGTAACACTGTTGTTAGTTTATTTAAGGAACCTCCATTCTATTCTCCACAGTTGCTGCAGCAATTTACATTCCCACCAACAGTGTAGGACGGTTCACTCGGTAGGTTATGAACACAAAAACAAAATACCAGTAATAATAAGAGGAATGCCAAAATAGCGATGTCAGAAACCTCTAGGGATACAGATAAGAGACTGCCTCGTGGGCGAGAAGGGAGTTATAGGAAGAGGAGGAAGGGACAACAGGAGACGGTGCCAGATAAAGCCTTGGGGTGGTGGTGACTTGTTCTGGAACTAGGAGGAACACTGCTTCCCTGGTTGGGCAAAGAAGCAGTATTGGACTACAGTCAGAAGCATTGAAAGTGGTTAAAGTGGGTAGTAGTGGATATAGATAGTGACTTGTTTTTCTTTTGGTAATCAAACAACTTAGACGAGCTTTAACTCCCTTAGGTTTTTTGTTGTTGTGTTGTGCTCATTCGTGTCTGGCTCTGTGGCTCCATGGACTCTGGCTTCTCTATCCATGGAATTTCCCAGGCAAATAATGGAGTGGGTTGCCATTTCCTCTTCCAGGGGATTTTCCAGGGATCGAACCCAACTCTCATGCAAAGGCACTTTATTTGCAACTGCGCCACTAGGGAATCCTGCTCCCTTAGTTTTAGGTCTTTTGATTGATCATCACTTGTGTAAATTGATCCATAACTGATTGAATCAGAGGGAACTTTGATTTTTGATCCCCTCAGTGTGGATTTTTTAAGGACATTAAAAAAAATATGTAACTAATTCCTTGATTGCTTTGCTAAAGTCTTTTATATAAGAAATAGTAGATTTTTGTGCTAGGTTGAGATTTGGGTAGAATAGCTTGTTTTCTGTCTTCTCTCTGCAGGTGTTGGAAATTAATAACTGTTCTGTCTTTTACATTATTTAAATACAGTACTGCCATTGGACCAAAATGTTTCTGATGTCAACCTCTTCAGAGTTAAACAGTGGGCAGAACTTCTTAACCCAGTGGATGGCGAATCCTTCTCGGGCTGGGGTCATATTAAATCGTGGATTTCCTATTTTAGAAGCAGAGGAAGAGAAGCCAGCAAATGTGAACTTTTCTACCAGCTTTCCTATTAAAGCTACAAAATTTTCAAATAGTTTAAGCTTTATAAGGGAAGAAGATTCACTTCATGAAGAACAGAAATTGGAGCCTAACAGCCCGTACAAGTTACAGTCAGATAAATCTGAACCACAGAGAGTCTTTCCTTTAACTAAAGAGGGGCCACAGCTAGTGGCACGTCAGGATGTTCCTGGACAATGGGAAGATAGCAAAAATGAGTTTATCACAGATCTTTTGAGTGAATTCAAAGAAGTGCCTTATAAAGACCCACTTGTTAAAAAGCTTGAACAGGTAAAACCAGGTTTGATCTGATATGTATGTGTATGATTGCAGTTATTGCAGGTTTCTGTTTACAATGAAAAGTCATCTGTTCAGGTCTTTGTTTATCTTTTACTTGTAATATCATACTTTGTTTGAGGTGAAACATTAAAACATGATTGATATGTAAAATACAAGTATAGCACTTAATAATATCTTCCTACCTCATTTTGTAAAAACTAATTTAGAAATGACTGATCAAATATTAGTTGATTATAAATGGACTGATACTGATCCTACTTTAAGAATCAAAGGATTCATGTGATTTTTTTTTTTTCTCTTTCTTAGTTGAGAGTTTAGAATTTTAGTGGCAGATTAAGTTACTTTGGGATCCCTCTTTGGAACTCTTTATTAGAGAAGATATGAGAAAGGAGCTGGGAGGGATTAAGATTAATGTTAAGGAGCAGAGGTCCTTAAAGAAATAGTAATTTAAATCAATTTTATGTCTAAAAAGCTGAAAGAAGAGCAACAGAAGAAGCAGGAGCAGCTGAAGAGGCGACAGCTTGAGCAGTTGCAGAGGCTCATGGGTGAGCAGGAGGAGCTACTCGCCTTGGTATCTGGGCAGCAGACACTCCCAGGTATTATTTACTGTGAGGCCTTTGGTCAGTACAGTGGTAGGCAGTTATACACATTTCCTGTCTTAAGTTGACAGATTATTTCTACCATTTCTCTGTCACGTTGCCAACTCCAATTTCAAGCCAGACAGACAACCGTGGAACGGTAGTGGTGTAATATAATACAGATGAGGGATCTGTGCCATTCTGGAACATATGTGCCCTACTTAAAAGCATTGACATTTATTTATACAAAAAATTTTAAAAAGACCCAACAGAATAAAGGGAGAAGGCAATGGCAGCCCACTCCAGTACTCTTGCCTGGAAAATCCCATGGACAGAGGAGCCTGGTAGGCTGCAGTCCATGGGGTCGCTGAGGGTCGGACGTGACTGAGTGACTTCACTTTTCACTTTCATGCATTGGAGAAGGAAGTGGCAACCCACTCCAGTGTTCTTGCCTAGAGAATCCCAGGGACGGGGGAGCCTGATGGGCTGCCGTCTATGGGGTCGCACAGAGTCGGACACGACTGAAGTGACTTAGTAGTAGTAGTAACAGAGTAAAAGATGCAGAGCTGAATTTGACCTGGGCTACTGAGGTACAACCCCTGCCTGATGAATGAAAAACTGAGCTTGGTCATAAAAGTGTGTATGTGTAGAAGCCATTTTGCTCCACTAACGAGCCATACCAGAAATACTTTCTAGGATAGTACAGGACAGCTTTTCTGTTGAATGCTAGATCAGTTAATAGAAACCACGATGTACTAATGGGGATGAGCAAGCAGTTGGAAGTTGATCTGGAGCAGTAGTTTTGAGAGTTCTTTGACCAGATTGCATAGTAACAGAAACATTTAAAATCATGACTCATAATTTCAGAGAAATTTCATGAATCAGTTCTTATTCACATACCTGGCAGGTAGCAAGGACATTTCAAAATGGATTGTGTCCCTCCCATGGTTTGAAAAACAGTGGTCAGGGGCAGTGTGCTTGCTTCTTGGTGCTGCCTTTTAAGAGACACACTTTGCTGATTGAGTGGAACACCTGTTCTGTTGAGAGGCTGTCCTGGATGCAGAGAATACAAAGAAGAAAGATCTTGGTAGGTGTGCATGCAGATGTGGCTGGATGGTACCTTGGGCGTGGTGGTAGCACTGGTGATAAGGGAGGCAGCAAATGAAGAATGGCTCAGGAAATTTGGATGTTTATCTTAGACAATATGGAGAATGTGGTGTGTATGTGGAAATAACTGAGTGGTTCAGGGTTCCTTTATGGAGGACAGAAAAATAATAATCACGATCACTTACATAATAGCCTGTGATAGTTTCCTGGGTAGAAATAGCATATGGTAGAGCAGTAGGGAAGCAGATTTTAAAGTTACTAATGTGAGAACTACCTCCATGGAGTTATGTAACAGTTGTTTTAGGACAGTTCTCAACATTTTTTGGTTTCAGAACCTCATAACACTCTTAAATTATTGAGGACTCCAAAGAGTTTGTATTATTATATGGGCTACAGCTATTGATATTTACTGTGTTAGAGATTAAAACTAAGAAATTTAAAAGCTAATTTCTTTAAAATAATTATGTGCTATAAATAACAAGAAAATTCTTCTTAACAAAAAAATTTTTCTAAAAAATAATTGAGAGGAATGGCATTGTTGATTGTTTTTGAAAATCTCTAACTTTTGGCTTATAGAACTCAGCTGATTCTCATATCTACTTTCACCTCCCATCTCTTCATTTATGTTGTTTTGGTTGATGTATGTGAAAAAAAAATCCAGCCTCACAAGGACATGTGATTGGAAAAAGAAGAAAGCTTTTTCAAATAACGTGGTTATTTCTTTGATATTCCACCAAACTTAACAAGTGGTCATTTCTTAGCTGTTATGCACAGTATGGAATCAATCATATTAATGAACTTTCTGTGCTGTTACATTAAAATACATTAAAGCATCTTGACATTTTGAATGGACTTTTCATCATCCATGCTTTGGTAAAATCATGCATTGGTTATTTGGAAAATAATAGTTCTCTGAGTGAGGTAGGTTCTAAAAATATTGCTATATTTCATTATAAAGTATAAAAATTTATATGTATTAATGCTACCACAGATCTCATCATAAAAGTCTTGAAATATAAAGCTTTCAAGCTCATGGTGATGGACATATTTTCCAACATTCTGATTTTTACTTGAAAGTTCATACTTTATCATTGGCAACAAATACTGTCAGTTTCCTTGAAAAGTCTGGCTCAGTTGTCTCATTTTTGAGAAAATGTTCTGCCAAGTACTGTGGTTTAAATCACCATAGTTCGTCATTCTTTCAAATAGAAATAATCCCTGAAAGATCAATTAGGTGAGCTTATGGCTGAAAAAATTTCACAGCCCATGGCTTAGTTTACAGCAGAAGTGATTTATGCATACTTCTCATCTTGTCCTATAAAATATTCAGAAGACATGAACTCAAGAGTTAAAATTTAACTAAAAAATTAATAATTTTCCTGCTTGCTTTGTCTGGAACATTCTTCGGTAAAGCTGTTGTTAGTTTTCCAGTTGAGAGTGTGGTGGTGAGCACTCTGTTCTGGGTACTGGGTACTGGGTACTGCTGTTCTGCTTTTGAGTGAGGTCCCCAGGAAGCTTGCTGATAGTGCATGTGATCAGGGTACACGTCAGCACAGTGAAAAGGCAGATACTGTTTCAGTAGTTCTGAAGATAGCTTGGACGTTGGTGGATGCCCTGACAGAGTCTTGGAGACTGGGAGTGTACAGACCACACTTTGAGGACTGCTACTTTGGGATTTTGCTCTTCTGTCAGAGATGTCTTTAGGCTGAAGTGGGATGACCATTAGTGAAAAATATTTAGATGGGAGAATATTGTTATTAAAGACGACAGGTTGAATCTGATACTCAGTGAGGACCTACCTGACTTCCAGTTTTATTTGTGGGCTAGGGGAGAAGCAGAGGGTATAAGACATAGGTGGCATGCCTCTTTCATACTTCCCACTATGTCTTATTTTTTTGGCCATGACACATCGCTGGTGGGTCTTAAGTTCCTGGACCAGAAATTGAACCTGCACTTCCTGCAGTGGAAACAGAGTCATAACCACTGAACTGTCAGGGAAGTCCTCTGCATTGTGTCTTTAATTCTAAGTTTAATGGAAATAATCTGGGAAAACAGGAGTAGTAAATTTCAAGGGGCTGGTATAGCAGGCAGTATAGCTAGTATTGACATTTATTCTCTAAGAATTCTGTCTTCGAGATACACAGAAAGGAAATCTGTCTATTGCATGATTTCAAAAGCAGAGACTTAAGAAACAGAACAGGCAGAAAGTATTACAGGAAATTTAGGGACTACAGAAGAGTACAAAACAAAATCACCCATCATTCCACCACCGGAGGTCACCAGCATCTTAATGGGAGCATAAAGAAAAAATGTTTTCAAGTGTTGTAATGCAGAGCAGTTATTGATTGTGAAGGAACAATTCAGATTATTTGTAACTGTGTACCGGTGCTCTGCATTTAATTGTTTGTCACAGGGCTTAGAGTTGACAGCTCCAGGCAGTGCTCACGGATGGAGGGTGAACAATGCCTTCCACACTTAGGCAGGCTGCAGCTCTGGCATGTGAACACTGCACGTGAGTTGTGGTGTAAATGCACTTTCAATCAAAAGCATGCAAAAGTCACTTTGGACTCTTAAAATTTCATGACTTTGTTAAACGTAGTTTTCTAATAATGAGGGGAAAAGTACTTTTCTCACTTTGGAGGAAACATAGGTGCCATTAAAAGGTAGAGCAGAAAATGTTATAGAAAGTCATCAGTTTTGTTGATTTTCTTAATTGTAAGGTTTAACTCCACTGCCTGATGACCAGAGCCAGAAAAAGTACAGACCTCCGGGAAATTCAACTACTGTAGAGAAAACGATGCCCTTCTTGCCATCATATATCTACCAGAATCAAAGCCAAGAAAAAAAACACTCTTCTAACATTTTATCCAGTGAACAAAACGACTTCTGTAGAACTACTCATCAGGATTTTGTTTTAACTTCAAGAAGTGGTGCTTCTCCCAGTGTGTTTTATGAGGCACAGTGTCAGGAAGCACTTGTGAAAAAAAATGATTTGAAGGAAGAAAACGATAACTATTCTAAAGGTGAGTTACTTATCTTTTTCTCTTCTATAGTTAATGGACAGTGTCACCTAGTTGTTCTAAGACCAAGAAAGTCCTGCGTATTTTTCTCCTATTTGTGTCTTTTTTTGTCCTCCTAAATATTTGTGTATTTATTTATTTGGCTGCACTGGGTCTTAGTTGCAGCATGCAAACACTTAGTTGTAGCATGTGGGATCTAATTCCATAATCAGGTTTGAACCCGGACCTCCTGCATTGTGAGTGCAGAGTCTTAGCCACCGGACTACCAGGGAAGTCCATGCTACGTCTTTAAATGAGAGATCCTAACTTCTGTACAGCCACTGAGCCTGGTTTGGACACAGAATTTGTGACTTTCCAGGAGCAAGTTGCAGGATGACTCTTGCTGACTTCAGACCTTGTCGTGGTAGCATCCGGTCTTTAGAAAGGGAGGAAGCAATTTCTGCAGGGATCATTTTTCTCGAGAGCTTAGGAAAAGTTTGAAATCTATTTAAGAAGTGTGTGTCGGTGGTAGGGAATAGGATAGAAGATGTGACAGGTGAACAATAGATTAGTGATGGGACTTACTACTTGTAAGAGAAATCCCTCCAACCCCGACACCCTTACTGTATCTCTGTGTTCCCAGCACCCAGCACACTTCTGCCGGAGCGCTGGCTCTTAGTGTCTGCTCGTTCCAACCTCATCGAGTGCTCAAGGCATTTCTAGTGTAAAGTCCTGTTTCTGTGCTCACTCCCTGGCCTTTTTTTTCTTTCCATATTTTGTAATCATAGAGTGAGTATTGTGTAATAAATTATGTTCTTTTCCCACTCAATGTGGAAAGTGCTCATGGCACTTTTTGTAGCCCTCATAACCATAATTTTAATGTTATCATTATGCAGATCATCAAATAATGTCTTTATTTCATGTTCTTTATAGTAGGACTGAATCATTTCCAGTATTTTTAATTTTAATTTGCTTTTCAACTTTAATGGTTTTTATGAATATGTTCTTTAGAGTCATATATAGAAAAACACAAATGATACGACAAAAAGTCTTTACTCAATAGTTAGTACCGGGCACCTTTTGTGGATAATATCTTATTCCTAGTTTAGAGTAATTTCTTGGTATAAAAAGGTCAAATGTCTTTTCCTTATTTTTTATACAGTACATTCCCTTAATCTTTTCATCTTTATTTGGTGGCACTGTGCAGCATGTGAAACATCCCTAACCAGGGATCAAACCCTTGCCCCTTGCAGTGGAAGCATGGAGTCTTAACCACTGGACTACCTGGGAAGTCCCATTGACCTTTTATTTTTGGCAAATTTCAAACATCCAGAAAAGTTGAAAGACTGCTACAGTGATTACCGTGTACCCACTACCTAGATGCAGCAATTGATATTTTTCCATATTTATTTTGTCTATCTATATTTGTATGTTATATATATCTGTATCTATACTTAAATTTATCTGTTTATATCTGTACATATTGATAGTTTGCTCAGTTGTTTCATCTCAAATTATATGGAGACATTATTTTATATAATTTCAAATATTCAGAAAAAATTAGGACATTCTTCTCTGTAACCACAATACTATTAATATTTTTGTATCCAGGGACCTTAACTATGGAAATACAATTTAGAATGCTCCCTGCGATCCCAAAATTGCCTCTTTAAGGTGTTTTTTAAAAGTAGGATCCGGTCAAGTTATTGTATTACATTCAGTTGCTACAATTCTTTGAGTCTTTTATAATTTAGAAAATTTCTCCTCCTTAACATTAACTTTTTGAAGGATGTTGTGTTTTGATTACAGTTTTTCAGTTTTCTTTATCATATTAAAGAAGTCCTTGAGTGTTTTAAAATCTTTGGTATACATTGTTTACCTAAATTTTTTTTAAGCATAGTAACTTGTAAAATTCTCACATTTTAAATCTTTAATCTGCTTTTCTTACTGAACTAAATTGCTCCTAATTTTTGTTCTAGGAGAAGGTATTTTACCATGTTTGGAGAAAATGACGGAACAGATTCAGGAAGGGAACGATACGAACTTAAAAAAAATTGGTGATTCCTCAGAAGTGGTTAATATTGAAGAAAGGTATCATTCGCGTTGAAAGGAATTTAATATGAGTCATTATTATTGGTACTTTCTTTGTTTGAAAGATCCATAGTTTTCTTGCTTTTGCTTGGAAGTGCTTTTAAGTATAGGATTGAAGATCCAGCTTATTCCATATTGTCAGCAACAGTAAGAGGTTGGGAAGATAATCAGTTAAAGTAGCCTTGACATTGTATTGGAAGAATCTAGCAGTTTTTTCTGGAGAAGGCAATGGCATCCCACTCCAGTACTCTTGTCTGGAAAATCCCATGGATGGAGGAGCCTGGTGGGCTGCAGTCCATGGGGTCGCTAAGAGTGAGACACGACTGAAGCAACTTAGCAGCAGCAGCAGTTTTTTCATCTAAGGGAAATATCTGGATAAAACTAATATTCTCTCAAATAGGTAAATCCTGTTTTGGAGAAGAGAAAGATCATATATTGGAGTTTCACATATGGTATCACTTATAAATAATAATTGAGTGTGGTTATAGAATTTTAAATTTATTTTTATATCTAAGATAAAATATCAATAGTGAGGTTGTTTATTATTTTCTTAAATATTTTAGTATATGTTATGGAATGCTAAATGACTTGTTCATATTATTAAGGATCTTAAAGAATATTTATTTAATGAACTATTCTTGGAAACATATCTTAGTTATATAATGAATATGCTACTTTAAAAGTTAATCTGAGGTCAGTAGGTAGACTTCAGAGGGGCTTTTTCAAATCACATATAGAGACATTTCTGTATTTGGGAGATAGAATGGAATTGTAGATTTTAATAGATTCTCAAATGGAATTTGTGATGTTGGAAAAGGTTAGTTCTCAGTTAGAGGTGTGTATCAGCCACACTAAGTGTAAAGTATTCACCACATCATGGTTTGCGTGTTACATAACTTTATTTTTATGATTAGGCCTATTAAAGCTGCTATTAGAGAAAGGAAACAAACTTTTGAAGACTACTTAGAGGAACAGATTCGGTTGGAAGAACTAGAACTGCAACAAAAACAGCTAAAGGTTAGCATTTCTACTATTTTGATCCAGTTATCTAAGGCTTTAGAGATTTGTTTATAATTTGCTTAAAAAATAGCTTTGAGATTACTTGGATATCCAGAATTAATTCAAATATTTTTTTATTTTAGGAAGCAGAAGGATCTTTGCTTATCAAAGCAAAACCAAAACAACCATTCTTAAAACGAGGAGAAGGTTTAGCCAGATTTACTAATGCTAAATCTAAGTTTCAGAAGGGGAGAGAAAGTAACCTAGTCACTACTCAGAGCATTTCAGAGGACCAGCCTGTGCTTAAATCAGATAAACAACAATTCCAGCGGAAAACTGCTCTTATAAATAAAGAAATCTGTACAGAGAACCTTCCTGGTAAAAAGAACAGTAAAGTCAGAACCAAGTGTCGTTCTCTCACACTCAGTCAGAAGCCAAAAGTGCTTAAGAGTAATAGTAGGAAAAGTCTCTCTCCATCAGGATTGAAAATGCCAGCAGAGAAGAAATGTGATGGGCAATTTAGAGAGCAGATCAGTTTAGGAAAAAAAGTGGAATCTAATAATAAAGAAAATGTACCTGAGTGTACAAAACCTTGTGATGTTGGTTGCACAATCTGGAATAAGGCACACAGTAAAGACAGACTTCCCATTTCCACAGGATTCATCAGCTGTATGGCTTCTCAGAACCCAGCAAGTGAAACTTTGAAAGGGTCAGAATCTTCTCTTGATGATTCTCTTCAGAAGAAGTTAGAGAATTGGGAACGAGAAAAGGAAAAGGAAAATTTGGAATTAGATGAATTTTTGTTTTTAGAAAAAGCTGCTGATGAAATATCATTCTCTAGTAACTCCTCATTTGTACTGAAGATCTTAGAGAGGGACCAGCAGAACTGCAGAGGTCGCCGGCTGTCTTCTACCCCTGTCAAAGGTGTGCGGAAAGAGAAGACAGCAACACCAAGTTCTGTTAGTCTGCATAACCAAAATGAGGATCCGGACCATGCCCAGTGTGGAAGCAAGGCTGAGTGTGAGGTTGCTCCCAGACAGCTTGATGCAGTGTTCTCACCCGGAGGATTGTGGGCGCCATCCTGTGAAGTCAGGAGGAGAGTGTACCAAACGAATCCTCCTGAAAGGCAGACCAGGTGGAGTGCAGGTGATGGTGAAGGTGTTACAGACAGTGATCATAGCACCGATTTGGAGGAACAGCTTGACGTCACTATAAAGCCATCATCTGAGGGTAAGGAAAGGAGTTCCAGCAGCAGAGAAGATAGTCCGCAAGTCTGTGATGGTAAGGGACCTTTTTGGGACACCACGACTCAAGAGGAAGAGAAAAGGAGAGATGTTGATTTAGATTTGTCTGATAAGGATTATAGCAGTGATGATTCTCTCATTATAGAAAGCTTGAAAAATAAAGTTTCTGATTCCTCCGGAAGACACTCATCTATAAGTGTGAATAAAATTGACTTTGATGATGAAAGAACTTGGACTGACCTTGAAGATAATTCATTTAAACATGATGGTGTTCTTGGGAATGAAGCCATTTATGGGACTCCCCAGACAACCTGCCCTAGCAAGAGTGAAATGTGTGTACTGGACAAAACGATAAAAAGGAAGGTCGTGCCAGTCAAGAAGGGAGAAGACTTGGGCAAATCCAGCAGGGGCCCAAGCCCTCCTCCTACCTCAGATCTGATGATGGAATTCTTTCCTTCTCTGAAATCGAAGTCAAAGTCACACTCAAAGTCACACTTATGCTTGGGAAAGGATCCCAAGTTAAACACAAGTCAAGACCACCCACCTGGTATGTCAGAGTATTGTAATGAAATGTTGTAAGTTTAAATTTATTTTATCAGTATGTTGTCAGAATGTTTCTTAAAATCTTAATCTTTCTAGATGCTCAGTAGATACCTAGTAGATGTTTGTTACGGTTGGATTTCTTTCGTGAGCCTAAAGAATGTAATAGTCACACACACACGTGTGTGTGCACAGACTAGTATAAGAGATTTGGAAGAATTGTGATTGCAGATTTTTTCAAATTTTAACCTGTGTCTTATTGCTAAGGCTTTAAAATTAATTACTGTAAGGTGAGATAACGTTTAAGTTTCTTTAATAATCAAGGGGGCTATTGGGCTTCCCTCATAGCTTAGTTGGTAAAGAATCTGCCTGCAGTGCAGGAGACCTGGGTTCGAATCCTGGGTCGGGAAGATCCCCTGGAGAAGGAAATGGCAATCCACTCCAGTATGCTTGCCTGGAAAATCCCATGGACAGAGGAGCCTGGCAGGTTACAGTCCATGGGGTTGTAAGAGTCGAACACGATTTAGTGACTAAATCACCACCAACAACCAAGGAATACCCAACTTGTGGTTGGTGTTACTGTGTTACCTCCACTTGTGCACATCATTTTAAATCAGTTTTTTTAATGGTCTCATGCATTAACTTGCTAAATATGAAGAAGAAATAGAGTAAAATCCAAGTTTCCTCTCTTTCCCAGCCCCAGACCTGGGCTCCTAGAGACACCAGCTTTCCCATTTCATTTGTGTAATCTACCAATATTCCATGCATATGAAAGTGTATGTGTGAATGTGTATATAATTTGCCTTTCTACACAAATGTAAACACACTTTGTATATACTGCTCTGCTCCTTGCTTGTAATACATTTTGAAGCTTGTGCTAATACACATCTGTCTTATTCCATTTCATGGCTGTAAAGTATTTAGTTGATGGGATGGACTTTCTAAACTTATATTGAAAACCAGTTTTCCATTCTTTTATGTATATTATAAACTCGAATGTCTAGCAAAGCATGGGTGCTTTAAAATATAAGCTATTTTTAAAAAATAGTATTTTTTGCAGGAAGGCTGGAAGCTTAAAGTATGGAAGCAAAAGTGTTCATAACTAGACTATCCTAAGGTATAGTATAGTATAGTGAAGTTGCTCAGTCGTGTCTGACTGTTTGTGACCCCATGGACTGTAGCCTACCAGGCTCCTCTGTCCATGGGATTTTCCAGGCAATAGTCCTGGAGTGGATTGCCATTTCCTTCTCCAGGGGATCTTCCCAACCCAGAGATTGAACCTGGGTCTACCACATTGTAAACAGACGCTTTACCATCTGAGCCCCCAGGGAAGTCAATCCTAAGGTAACTGTGATGTATTTCTTTACATTCGTTTTTCCTATGTATTTTTAATATGGTAGAGACATATAATTGGCCCTATCCTTTTTGACTAGATGTATGCAGTGCTTTGGCCATATCATTAAAACTGTTTGTGCACTTTAAAGAAAAAATGGTTGCAGAGAATTATATTAATGTAGCATAATTTTATTTAGTAGTTTCATGTTGAACATTTCAGTTGTTTTTTTACTATTAGAAATAACACAGCAATGCACATTTTTGTGTAGAATGACTTGTATGATTTTATAAGTTCATTCTTTAACTAGATTTTTAGAAGTGGATCAGAGAGGAGATACATGTATTTTAGTTTTGTGATTAAATCAAGGTTATTTTCCAAATGGGTGGTTGAAGGACGAAAGTATAGGCTATTCTGTTAAGTAGCAAATTTGATGTGGAAAAGGTCTTAATTTGTATTTCTTTTATTGGTGGGAGATAAACTTTGATTTTGATGTTGATTAGTGCATTCTTGTGAATGCTTATTCATGTTCTTAAGCTGTTTATGTGTATTTGTTCAAAAATTTATTTGAATGACTTTTAAAATATATAATGTTAATTTGTCATTAGATTGTTTTTTGAGGTAGAATGATTTGATTCTTCAAGTTTAGATTGCCCCATCTGCAAAGTTAGGCCACTGTAAATTTTTTTGTCTTTTAGAAGTATTGTTCCTAATGCTTTTTAATAATACAGGTATTGAGAATATCTTCAGCTCTTAGTGTAATAGCTAGCTAGTGTTTTGCTGCTAAAAGCTTTTTGTGAAGTTCAGTATTTGTGGTTTATCTTCTAGGTGGCAATGCTCGATCTCAAGTTTTGAGAGAGAAAATTATTGAATTGGAAACAGAAATAGAAAAATTTAAAGCTGAGAACGCATCTTTAGCTAAACTTCGCATTGAACGAGAAAGTGCCTTGGAAAAACTCAGGTAAGTGGGAGGAAATGTACAGTGATCCAGTTATATCTATAAGATTATATCTAAACTATTTGAAACAATTCCTGTTAATCTAGCAAGAGAAGGAAATGAAATACATACCACAAAAGAATTTAATAAATTTAGATAAAATGACCTATTGTGGTCAAAGATGTGTTAAAACGGGAATTCTCTTAGTGATGAGGTCATAAACTGGAGTTTGACAAGCAGTTTGGAGCTGTGAATCCCAGCGCCACCTTGGCCAGTGTATTACGTTCTAGGGCTGCTGTGACATAATGCACACAAACTGGGTGGCTTAAAACAACACAAATTAATTTTCTTACATTTCTGGAGACTGAAAGCCTGAAGTCAGGCATCAGCAGGGCTGTGCTTTCTCTTCTGTCTTCTCTTGGTTTCTAGTGATCCTTGGCCTTGCTTGGGTTGCAGCTGAACATGGGGTTGTTTCTGCCTCTGGGTTATTGAGAATAGTGCTGAGGAGCCACCATGCTGTTCCACAGGGGCCACGCCAGTTACGTCGTGTTCATCTGCACGAGCCAGCTCTGCATCCTGGGGATCAGTCATGGTGTATTAATGCCTTTACTGTGCTGTCCAATTTGGTTTGATAGGGTTTGTTTTTTTTTTGAGGAGTTTTACACACATATTCATCAGGGACATTTGCTTATAGTTTTCTTTCCTTGTGTTTTTGTCTGCCTTTGGTATGAGAGTGAAAACTAGCTTCACAGAAGGAGTTTGGAAGTGTCCCTTCTTTTTAAAGATTGGTATTAATCCTTCTTTGAGTGTTTGGTGGAACTCACCTGTGAAACCACCTGTCCTGGGCTTTCCTTTTGTGGGAAGTTTTTGATGACTGATTCAGTCCTCTTATTTGTTATTGGTCTGTTCAGGCTTTCTCTTCCTACTGGGTCAGTTTTGGTAGGTTGCATGTTTCTAGGAATTTGTCAGTTTCTTCTGAGTTATCCAGTGTTTTGGAATATAATTGTTCATGTGTGGCCCTTTTTATTTCTGAGGTATCTGTTAAGGCCTGTATTTCTCTTTTTTTCTTAGTCTGACGAGGGGTTTGTCTCCCCTAATGCGTGTGTCATTCATTTAGTCACATCACATAAGTCCTGTAGGCTTTCTTCACTCCTTTTCATTCTTTTCCCTTTTTTCCCTCTGACTGGGTATCTTCAAGTCACCAGCCTGTGCAGTCACAGATGTTTTTCTTCTGCTTGAGTCTGCTGTTGAAGTTCTCTGTTGGATTTGTCGCTTCATTTCTTTTATTCTTCAGCTCTAGAATTTCGTTCTTTCTTTTTTAATAATTTGTTTGTTCTTGTTTTGTTTCACATGTTTTTTCCCTGATTTCATTGAGTCGTTTATCTGTGCTCCCTTGTAGCTTGCTGAGCTTCATAAAACAATTAATTTGTGGTCTTTGTCAGGTGGTTTGTAGATCTCCATTTCTTTGGGCTGGTTACTGAAGCTTTGTTAACAGTTTCCTTTGGTGGTCTCATGTTTACCTGATTCTTACTGATCTGTGTAAACTTGTGTGGATGTCCTTGTATTTGAAGGAACAACCACCTGCTCCTATCTCTAGAGGCTGTTTCTGGCAGGTAAAGACCTTGTCCTGCTGGACTCCTGGACTGATGGGTACCTCCAGGATCATGGTGGGATTGTAGCTGGCTCACTGTGCTGGATCCACAGTGAAGGCGTTCACCATTTGATAGGCCTGTCACCAGTGTTGCAGTCAGCTGTGGTTCCTGCCAGATCCCCAGTGGACAGAACTGCTTCTTGGACTGCAGTCAGGCAGGACTGAAGCTATGTCGTGGGCTGCCTCCTGGACCACTGCTGGGTCTGTAACAGGAGGTGTGTTTCCAGAGGTCATCACAGGTGTGGCTCCTGCCAGGTTCCTCAGCATCTTTCCACTGGGCCTCTGGTCCGGCAGGACTGCCTCCGTACCCAGAGCAGGGCTGGAGCTGGGTCACCGGGTTGTGTCAGGATCTGTAGGCAGGACCATGGTCTGTGGGTCTGCTTCCAGGGGCATGGGTGGGCATGGCTCCTCCTGCCTCCTTTGGCAGTGGGGCTGTGTGTAGTGCAGTCAGTTCGCCATTTGGTAGGTCTGCATGGACCTGCCTTCTCAAAGTGCTGTCCTTGATCTCAGGCTTCACCAGGGTTTCTCAGTTACCTCTCAGGGTCCTTGAGTTCCCACAAAAGCCTCAAGTTCCCACTTTTGTCTGTAGATGGTGGTCAGATTGTCGTTTGTGTGGGAGCATGTGAGCCGGGACCCCTTATTCCACAGTCCTGCTGTTGTCGTGCTGTGTGCTCTCAGCACAGCATCCAGAAAGACCCTGGTTTATGACAGCCCCAGACCAGTGTGCTGCTGTGCTCAACGGCAGAGTCCTCACTGTCGTCCCAGAGACCATGACGTTTATTGGTCCCCCAGCTCCATCATGTTTTTGACATTCTCTCCTACTGTTTTGTCTCTTTAGCCACACTGGCCTCCTGGCTGGTCTTTGAACACGAGTCATGTTCGTACCCTGGGGCTTTTGCACACGGAGTTTCCTTTTCCTGGAATACTCTGTCCAGATATCTTCATGACCGATCTCTTCCGGTCCTTCAGATTTCACTTCACATACTATCTCAGCAAGATGATGCCATCCGTAATTTCAGTCCCCTGACCTCCATATTTTCTAACCTCATTCCTTGCTTTATTCTTAACATTTCTAGTGTTCCATATATTTTACTTGTTTATCTTTATTGTCCTCTGTTGCTCCCACTAGAATGTAAGAAGCTTTGTAAGACTAAGGATTTTTTTTTTTTTCACTGTGGCTTCTCCAGTTCCTAGCATAGTGCCTGAGTCATGGTAGGTTCCCAGAAAATGCTTGATGAGAGGGCCTTTACTGAATTGATTGTTATTTCACTACTGTTGATTGAAGGTGGAGTCACCGAAACCAGCAGCTTCTCCATTCCAGGCTGTCACTGGGGCTTCATTTTGTGCCACGTGTGGATTATGATATCGAGGTGGTCTCCTTAGATGATAATGTGGTTTGGTCATTTTAGGAAAGAAATTGCTGACTTTGAACAACAGAAAGCAAAAGAATTGGCTCGAATAGAGGAGTTTAAAAAGGAAGAAATGAGGAAGTTACAAAAGGAACGCAAAGTTTTTGAAAAGTATTCTACAGTTGCGAGAACTTTTCCAGATAAAAAGGAACGTGAAGAAATACAAGTATGTCAGTTATTTATATCATATTCATAACTTATTAAAGATAGCAGTATTGTAAGAATTTTACAATTATTTGTGTCAAAGAGAAATTGGGTATCAATGTATTAATCATCCATTGACTCAGCAGATAATTGGAGATACCAGAAATACCTTCTGTAGTCACGGCTTTTCATTTTAATTTTTATTAAATTTTTTACTCTTTGGCTGCGCCATGGGGATCTTAGTTCCCCAACCAGGGATCGAACCCTCGCCCCCTCCATCTTAACCACTGGACCTCCAGAGAAGTCCTGTACTCTTGACTTGTGAAGAGTAAAATATGTCAGTTCTTTTTTTTACTAAAGACTTCCCCAGAAAAGACTACGATAATGACATGGATAAATTCAAAACATTGATTTTGAATTCCTTTTAACTTTACTGAGGAATAATTGAAATATATAGCTATGCTTCCCTGATAGCTCAGCTGGTAAAGAATCCGCCTGCGATGCGGGAGACCTGGGTTCGATCCCTGGGTTGGAAAGATCCCCTGGAGAAGGGAAAGGCTACCCACTCCAGTATTCTGGCCTGGAGAATTCCATGGACTGTATAGTCTACAGGGTCGCAAAGAGTCGGACACGACTGAGCGACTTTCACTCACTTCACTCATGGCTCTGTGTTTAAAAGTATACTGTGTAATGATTTGATGCACATCATTGTGGAATAATTACCAAGGTCAAGTTATCTCTGAGTGAGTGGGTGTGGAGAAAGCCGAAGATCTGCTTTGAGCAACTGTCTGGTGCACAGTGCAACCTTGTTAACCAGTCACTGAGCTATACCGAAGCCCCTCAGATCTTACAGTCTTCTTACAGCTCAAAGTTCATGTCCTTTGACCTCCCTTGCTCTCTTTCCCCTCCCTCCAGCTCCCAGAAACCAGCATTCTGCTCTTGGAAGTCAGCTTTTTCCCCCCTAAAATTCTGTGTGTAAGTGATACTATATAGTATTTGTCTGCTGCTGCTAAGTCACGTCAGTCGTGTCTGACTCTGTGTGACCCCATAGATGGCAGCCCACCAGGCTCTGCCATCCCTGGGACTCTCCAGGCAAGAACATGAGTGGGTTGCCATTTCCTTCTCCAGTGCATGAAAGTGAAAAGTGAAAGTGAAGTCGCTCAGTCATGTCCGACTCTTAGCGACCCCATGGACTGCAGCCTACCAGGCTCCTCAGTCCATGGGATTTTCCACACAAGAGTACTGGAGTAGGTCCCCAGTGCCTTCTCCGATCTTGTTTGTTTATTTTTGGTTTATTTGACTTTGGAGTCTTAAATTATTTAGATTAATGAGTTACCATTTTAGTAGAATAGTTTATTTTCCCACATGATAACAGTGGTTACCAGTTAGAAATTGCTCACTTGTTGGTTGCACCCCACCGTTTTATAAATAGGAAGTTCAGGGAGGTAATGACTTTGCTTCATGTGTTTTCATTGCACAAAACTGGGATACGAGCCTTGACCTCAACTGGGCCCTGAGTCTGTCTCTCTGACATCGAACCCTGGGAAGGGCCTTGACCTCACCTGCGTCCAGCCTCTGTCTGTCTCTGAAGTCACGCCTGGGAAGGGCCCCTGAGCCCTGTTCTCCCCCTGTTGCCTTTGCTGCTCTGTTGACTGCTTTGAGGCTGTGAGAGGGCGGGTGGGTGTCCAGGCCCACACGTGTTCACGAGGTGGTGGGCCTCCTCACTCACACCTCAGTCGGAGTGAGCTTGTGGGTGGTGGCAGTGCTTTCTTGATTTGGCTTCCCTCCGCTCTCAGTCACTCTCCGTAATTTGTATCTATGTGGGTGCAGGTGGCTGATTTCTGTTTGTACAGTTGCAGGTAGCTTCCTCAGACATCTCCAGGAGTTTCTTCACTTAGTCATTCAGTGCATCTGAAACAAGTCACTTTTTCAGACCCAGTTTCAGTCTCAGGAATTTCAGATAGACCCAGTTTCAGGGCTGGGAGTTCTGACTTCATTTATTCCCTTTGTCACTGCTCTTCCTTCAGTTAGTCATGGATTCCTGTTACTGTTTTCTTCACCAGATAACCCCACTTGTCTCTTTCTATTTCAGTTAATATCTTAGATTAGACCTCAATTACCACATGGCTCCTATGTGGTGTCTGACACCCTTCCCTTCACCACCCCCCTCCACCCGCCGCCCCCCCGCCCCTGTCACCATCTCCTGGAACAAAATTCCAGGTGATGGTATGAGGTGAGACTCCAGCTTGAACCTCGTTCCTTTTCCTGAGGAACCTGATGTTTCTGAAATGTGATTCGCTGAGTCTTCCCTTTTCTGCCCTTTGTGCTGGGCTAGTGATCCTGGTTTGTTGATGTGTTGTCTATTCTGTTGCATTGTTTTAATTCTAGTAATGGTGTTTTGTGTTTTTTTTTTTTTTTTTTTGGAAAGGCTTTGAAGCGGCAGGTATCTGATTTACAGGAAGATCTGAAAAGAAAGGAAGCAAAGTGGTCTAGTACACATGGCCGTCTTAGAAGCCAGATAGAAATGTTGGTCAGAGAGAACACAGACCTCCGGGAGGAAATAAAAGTGATGGAAAGGTTCCGACTGGAAGCCTGGAAGAAAGCAGAAGCCACAGAGAGCAGCGCCAGGATGGGTCAGTGTGTGACCTCCTCAAAGAAAGATGGGTTCTTGGTAGGTTTTGTCACCTTGTCTCTGTTGTCGTTTAGTCTCTTAGTCGTGTCCGACTCTGTGTGACCCCATGGACTGTAGCCCACCAGGCTCCTCTGTCCGTGGGATTCTCTGGGCGAGAATACTGGAGTGGGTGGCCATTTCCTCCTTCAGGGGATCTTCCTGATCCAGGGATCGAACTGCGTCTCCTGTGTTACAGGCAGATTCTTTCCCACTGAGCCACTAGGGAAGCCTCTGTCACCCTGGGGAGATGCTGAATATTTGGGGAGTTGGATTCATAGAAAGATATAGAGGGTGGGTGCCAGGGCCGGAGGAGGGGAGGAGGAGGAGCTGCTGTTTCCTGGGTACAGACTCAGTTTTGTGAGGTAAGAGCTCTGGAGATGGTGGTGCAACTGCACGGCAGTGTGAGTGTATTTAAACACTGAACTGCCTTGAGAAGGTTGAGATAGTTCTATGTGTATTTCACCACAGTTAAATTCTTCTTTTGTGCATTGTAAAGATTTCAAACTCATTTTTATGATTCTTTAAAACCACTGTACCATGAAGGAAGTCCCACTTTTAATCTTTTTTTAAAAAACTTTTTGTTTATTTATTTATGGCTGTGCTGGGTCTCTGTTGCTGTGCACGGGCTTTCTCCAGTGGGGCAAGCAAGTGGGGGCTCCTCTAGTTGTGTGGGCTGACTGCCGCGGCTTCTCTTGTGGCGCATGGGCTCAGGGCGTGGAGGCCCAGCAGCTGCAGCCTGAGGGCTCAGTGGTTGTGGCTCAGTGGGCTCAGTTGCTCTGTGGCGTGTGAAGTCTTCCCAGACCAGAGGTCAAACCTGTTTTCCCTTGCATTGGCACATGGATTCTTAACCACTGGACCATCAGGGAAGTCCCTCATTTTGATAATTCTTGTAGAGGAATTATAACGCAATAGGCAAGTAGTCTCAGTTAAAAGAGGGTAAGTAAATTTTCTGCAGAGATCCTCTTTTTTGTGTGCATATGATCCTTTTGAATCAACTGTTGGTTTTTTTACTCATCTATATTCACAGCTGTGATGTGCAGACACTGAGGCACTGGAGATCAAGCAGTGAACAAAACAGACTTCTTGTCCTCTTGGAACTTGTATTCCAGTGGTGGGAGAAAGATGAGTGTTGGACATGGTGTGTGAGGTTGTGATGAGGACTAAGGAGAAAAAGCAAGGAGGCGGGATACCTGTTGGGGGAGGGTGTTGCAATTTTCTGGCCAGCATCTGGGGAAAGCCCTCCTGAGAAAGCGAGGTTTGAACAATGGCCAGGAGAGGGCTCAGTGAGCCAGGATAAGACGATTTGGGAGTCCCGAGGCCAGAGGAGCCCTGTGGCTGGTGAGGCTGGAGCAGAGTCCATCCTGGGGAGCAGAGCAGGTTGTGAATAGTATGATGAATACCTGAACACTCACCTAGATCCAATCATTGTTCACATTTTGCCACATTTCCATGTAAAGTGTTTTGCGGAACCATTTGAAGGTAATGGCAGAAATTGTGGCATCTCACCCCTAAATACTTTGGCACTTTATTAAATGGCACTGGCTTTTTGAATGATTATTATTTTGTAAGTTGCTCTGAAATTGATACTTTTGCAGCTCTTAATAATTGCAGATATTGATAATGACTAGTTCTCCTTTGTCCGCTAGAGTACTAGCTGAGGTGGGAGAGAGTGGTCTAGAGGTGGCAGCTATGGCATCATCTCCTGACAAGCAGGGCACGTGGATGAGACTGACTGGGCAGGAGAGGAGAGCTGGCTGGAGGAGGAGATGGGAGTAAGGAGGACATCTCCACTGACCTCTAACCTGGGGGGTGGGAGGACAGTGTGTGCAGTCTCCTGGTGTCTGACCATGAGTTCCAGCCCTCTCCTCTGACCGCTCTGGTAACGTCAGAAAAACTGTTGTTTCACATTGTCTGCTGTGCCTCACTTGAGGAGTGAATGTATTTCCAGAGGTGGCGTGTGAGGATGCATGTAGTCCATTCCTAGGAGCATCTGGTTCACTCTGCTTGTTCACTCAGTATACATGAAAACAGCATAAATTGAACACACTTAAAATATTCCCTTTGCAAGCTGAGTTCTGCTACTTTCTTTCCTTGTACTAATGTGTAGACTAAACTAATTTTATATTCAACATTTTCTCATACTATAGAATTCATCAATTCGATTTCAAAAGAGTCAGATTTCTTCAGGAACCCAGGTAGAAAAGTACAAAAAAAATCATTTGCCAACACAAGGTAAGATAGTTGCATGATCTTTTTATAAAATATTTTAGAAATTTAAAGAGTGGAGAATTTACACCAACTTAATAGAAATAAGATATTTCAAATATAATTGAAGCCCCTGTGTATCCTACTTCCAGTTAATTTGCACCCAGACCACGTTCCTTTTCTTATTTTTCATTCTTTTAGTACATTGTGTCCATAAATCAACATAGTATTGTGTCATACTCCATCCCTCCGCCATTTGCTTTCTCTCTCAATGTATTAAGACCTACCCTCAGTAATACATATAAACTCCAGCTATACATATTCCATGTATATTTGCCACAGTTAAGCTGTCTTGTTGATGGGCATTCATGTTTTCTATGTCTGTCACAGAATGAATAGGACAAGTCTTGGTCATGTGAGTTTCTTTTAGACAAATGTCAGGGGTAGGATATAGGGTCACATCAGGTTTGTCTCAGTTGAGGAGATGTTTGGGTTCGATCTCTGGGTTGTGAAGATCCCCTGGAGAAGGGAATGGCTACCCACTCCAGTATTCTGGCCTGGAGAAATCCATGGACTGTACAGTCCTTAGGGTCACAGAGAGTTGGACACAACTGAGTGACTTTCACTTCCCTTTGCAGTTTTTTTTATTGTCAAGAGAACATGCTCTTTGTGCTTGCTAACACTTGATCTGCTTAGACTTTAATTTGGTCAGTGAGATGGGTGTGAAATGAAGAGTCACTGTCATTTCTGTGATAACCGATGAGGTAATGTGAACATCTTTTGATATTTAGTGGACATTTGAGTTTCCTCTTGTGAATTGCCTGTTCATCTCTTTCGCCCGTTTAAAACTCTGTGTGTGCGCTTGTAAGGTTTTGCTTATTAAAGTTAATTATAAGCACTGCCAGTATCTTCTGCCCATCTATATTTAGCTTGTTGGTTTGTGTTTCTTTATACATGTGTTTTTCCTTTTAATATTGAATTTAATCAATTTTTTTTAATGGTTTTTGCTTTTTGTGGCTAAGAAATCCTTTTCAAACATCAAGTCACAAATACACTTTTCTTCTATGAACTTTTGTTTTCACACCTGGGTCTTTAATCTGCCTGGAAGTTTTAGAAAGTATTTCTGTAAATTAAATTTATAGAAATGGATATAACATGTGGTTTGAAAATTATAAAGGAAATATGAGTAACCACTTCCCACAATAAGAATTAGCAACACCTCAGAACTGCCTCTTCTTTGATCATATTACATTGCTTTTCCTTGAAAATAGTTTCTACTTTCATAGGTAGTCCTAAAAAAAAAGTTTCACTTTTTTTGAGCTTTCTGAAGAGTTAGTCATGCTGTATGTATTCCATGGTATTCTTTTAAGTTTTGGGATGTTAAACAATGATGCTGTGAACTTTGCTACACATTGCTGGTATACATTTATTTCTCTAAGACATATACCTAGGGCTGGAGTTACTGAGTAATTTGTAGGAATATCTTTAACATCCCCAAACTTAAAAGAATACCATGGAATACATACAGCATGACTAACTCTTCAGAAAGCTCAAAAAAAGTGAAACTTTTTTTTTAGGACTACCTATGAAAGTAGAAACTATTTTCAAGGAAAAGCAATGTAATATGATCACAGAAGAGGCAGTTCTGAGGTGTTGCTAATTCCAAAGTGATTTTACTCTCTGATCAGCAGTGTAAGTGCTTGCTTTGCTCCACATCTTGTTATTACTTGATTTTCAGAATTAAATTCATGCCAGTCTGTTAGGAGTGCATCTGTATCTCATAGTTTTAAATTGCATCACCATTACTAAATATGTTGAACACATTTGCCTGTGTTTAGTGGCTGTTCAGAATTCATCTTTAGAGAAGAAATGGATGAGATCTTTATTTTGTGGAGCTGTCTCTTTCTTTATTGTTTGTGGGAGGGTCCCCACATCCTCATAACCCTAACAGTTTCATGTACTGCAGGTATCTTCTCCCAGTGTCTAGCTTGTCTTTTTTTACTCTTAATATGTTAAAGATATAAAAAGTATCTTTTTTAATTGAAATATATCTGACATATCAGTTCAGTTCAGTCGCTCAGTCGTGTCCGACTCTTTGCGACCCCATGAATCACAGCACGCCAGGCCTCCCTGTCCATCACCAACTCCCGGAGTTCACTCAGACTCACGTCCATCGAGTCAGTGATGCCATCCAGCCATCTCATCCTCTGTTGTCCCCTTCTCCTCCTGCCCCCAATCCCTCCCAGCATCAGAGTCTTTTCCAATGAGTCAACTCTTCGCATGAGGTGGCCAAAGTACTGGAGTTTCAGCTTAGCATCATTCCTTCCAAAGAAATCCCAGGGCTGATCTCCTTCAGAATGGACTGGTTGGATCTCCTTGCAGTCCAAGGGACTCTCAAGAGTCTTCTCCAACACCACAGTTCAAAAGCATTAATTCTTCGGCGCTATAACATTGTGTAAATCTGAGGTGTCTGTCATGTTGATTTGATGCATTTAGATATTGTAATGTGACTGTCAGTTTGTCCATACCTAGCACCTCTGTTAAATCACAGTTATGATTTCTTTTTTGGTGGTTGGAATAATTAAGATCTAGTTTTCTTAGCAAGTTTGATGATTATAGCATAGTATTGTTGTTCACTACACTGTGCTTTGTATCTCTAGGACTTATTTACAGCTCACTGCAAGTTGGTATACCCTAACTTTCACCTCCTAGCCCTTAGTAACCACTGTTTCATTCTCTGTTTTAATGCGTGGCTTTTTGAAATTCCACATAAAAGTTATACCATACAGCAATATTCCCTGGTATATATTTACTACATTTTCTTCATTCATTCATGGAAGGGCACTTTAGGTTATTTCTATATCTTGACTATTGTGAATAATACTGCAGTAAACATGGGAATGTATGTATCTCTTCAATATCCTGTTTCCATTTCCTTTGGATGTATATACTCAGAAGTGGAATTGCTGAATTGTATGGTAATTATGTTTTTAATTTTCTGAGGAATGTGCATATTGTTCCCTAGTGGCTGTACCAATTTGTATTCCCACCACCATTGTACAAGGGTTTCCTGTTCTCCACATCCTTGGTACCCAACAGGATAATACTTGTTATCGCTTGTCTGGGTTTTTTTTTTGATAGCCATTGATATGCATTTCCCTCATGATTAGTGATGTTGAGCATCTTTTCATATACCTCTTGGACATTTGGATACCATGTTTATTTATTTATTTTTTTTTAATTTTTTAATTTTTAATTTTTTATTTTTTTTTAAATTTTAAAATCTTTAATTCTTACATGCGTTCCCAATCATGAACCCCCCTCCCACCTCCCTCCCCACAACATCTCTCTGGGTCATCCCCATGCACCAGCCCCAAGCATGCTGCACCCTGCGTCAGACATAGACTGGCGATTCAATTCTTACATGATAGTATACATGTTAGAATGCCATTCTCCCAAATCATCCCACCCTCTCCCTCTCCCTCTGAGTCCAAAAGTCCGTTATACACATCTGTGTCCTTTCTCCTGTCTTGCATACAGGGTCGTCATTGCCATCTTCCTAAATTCCATATATATGTGTTAGTATACTGTATTGGTGTTTTTCTTTCTGGCTTACTTCACTCTGTATAATTGGCTCCAGTTTCATCCATCTCATCAGAACTGATTCAAATGAATTCTTTTTAACGGCTGAGTAATACTCCATTGTGTATATGTACCACAGCTTTCTTATCCATTCATCTGCTGATGGACATCTAGGTTGTTTCCATGTCCTGGCTATTATAAACAATGCTGCGATGAACATTGGGGTACATGTGTCTCTTTCAATTCTGGTTTCCTCGGTGCGTATGCCCAGCAGTGGGATTGCTGGGTCATACGGTAGTTCTATTTGCAATTTTTTAAGGAATCTCCACACTGTTCTCCATAGTGGCTGTACTAGTTTGCATTCCCACCGACAGTGTAGGAGGGTTCCCTTTTCTCCACACCCTCTCCAGCATTTATTGCTTGCAGATTTTTGGATCGCAGCCATTCTGACTGGTGTGAAGTGGTACCTCATTGTGGTTTTGATTTGCATTTCTCTAATAATGAGTGATGTTGAGCATCTTTTCATGTGTTTGTTAGCCATCTGTATGTCTTCTTTGGAGAAATGTCTATTTAGTTCTTTGGCCCATTTTTTGATTGGGTCGTTTATTTTTCTGGAATTGAGCTGCATAAGTTGCTTGTATATTTTTGAGATTAGTTGTTTGTCAGTTGCTTCATTTGCTATTATTTTCTCCCATTCAGAAGGCTGTCTTTTCACCTTGCTTATATTTTCCTTTGTTGTGCAGAAGCTTTTAATTTTAATTAGATCCCATTTGTTTATTTTTGCTTTTATTTCCAGAATTCTGGGAGGTGGATCATAGAGGATCCTGCTGTGATTTATGTCTGAGAGTGTTTTGCCTATGTTCTCCTCTAGGAGTTTTATAGTTTCTGATCTTACATTTAGATCTTTAATCCATTTTGAGTTTATTTTTGTGTGGGGTGTTAGAAAGTGATCTAGTTTCATTCTTTTACAAGTGGTTGACCAGTTTTCCCAGCACCACTTGTTAAAGAGATTGTCTTTACTCCATTGTATATTCTTGCCTCCTTTGTCAAAGATAAGGTGTCCATATGTGTGTGGATTTATCTCTGGGCTTTCTATTTTATTCCATTGATCTATATGTCTGTCTTTGTGCCAGTACCATACTGTCTTGATGACTGTGGCTTTGTAGTAGAGCCTGAAGTCAGGCAAGTTGATTCCTCCAGTTCCATTCTTCTTTCTCAAGATTGCTTTGGCTATTCGAGTTTTTTTGTATTTCCATACAAATCTTGAAATTATTTGTTCTAGTTCTGTGAAAAATGTGGCTGGTAGCTTGATAGGGATTGCATTGAATTTGTAAATTGCTTTGGGTAGTATACTCATTTTCACTATATTGATTCTTCTGATACATGAACATGGTATATTTCTCCATCTATTAGTGTCCTCTTTGATTTCTCTCATCAGTGTTTTATAGTTTTCTATATATAGGTCTTTAGTTTCTTTAGGTAGATATATTCCTAAATATTTTATTCTTTTCGTTGCAATGGTGAATGGAATTGTTTCCTTAATTTCTTTTTCTACTTTCTCATTATTTGTGTATAGGAATGCAAGGGATTTCTGTGTGTTGATTTTATATCCTGCAACTTTACTATATTCATTGATTAGCTCTAGTAATTTTCTGGTGGAGTCTTTAGGGTTTTCCATGTAGAGGATCATGTCATCTGCAAACAGTGAGAGTTTTACTTCTTCTTTTCCAATTTGGATTCCTTTTATTTCTTTTTCTGCTCTGATTGCTGTGGCCAAAACTTTCAGAACTATGTTGAATAGTAGCGGTGAAAGTGGACACCCTTGTCTTGTTCCTGACTTTAGGGGAAATGCTTTCAATTTTTCACCATTGAGGATAATGTTTGCTGTGGGTTTGTCATATATAGCTTTTATTATGTTGAGGTATGTTCCTTCTATTGCTGCTTTCTGGAGAGTTTTTATCATAAATGGATGTTGAATTTTGTCAAAGGCCTTCTCTGCATCTATTGAGATAATCATATGGTTTTTATTTTTCAATTTGTTAATGTGGTGAATTACATTGATTGATTTGCGGATATTGAAGAATCCTTGCATCCCTGGGATAAAGCCCACTTGGTCATGGTGTATGATCTTTTTAATGTGTTGTTGGATTCTGATTGCTAGAATTTTGTTGAGGATTTTTGCATCTATGTTCATCAGTGATATTGGCCTGTAGTTTTCTTTTTTTGTGACATCTTTGTCAGGTTTTGGTATTAGGGTGATGGTGGCCTCATAGAATGAGTTTGGAAGTTTACCTTCCTCTGCAATTTTCTGGAAGAGTTTGAGTAGGATAGGTGTTAGCTCTTCTCGAAATTTTTGGTAGAATTCAGCTGTGAAGCCGTCTGGACCTGGGCTTTTGTTTGCTGGAAGATTTCTGATTACCGTTTCAATTTCCGTGCTTGTGATGGGTCTGTTAAGATTTTCTATTTCTTCCTGGTTCAGTTTTGGAAAATTGTACTTTTCTAAGAATTTGTCCATTTCTTCCACGTTGTCCATTTTATTGGCATACAACTGCTGATAGTAGTCTCTTATGATCCTTTGTATTTCTGTGTTGTCTGTTGTGATCTCTCCATTTTCATTTCTAATTTTATTGATTTGATTTTTCTCTCTTTGCTTCTTGATGAGTCTGGCTAATGGTTTGTCAATTTTATTTATCCTTTCAAAGAACCAGCTTTTGGCTTTGTTGATTTTTGCTATGGTCTCTTTTGTTTCTTTTGCATTTATTTCTGCCCTAATTTTTAAGATTTCTTTCCTTCTACTAACTCTGGGGTTCTCCAATTCTTCCTTTTCTAGTTGCTTTTGTTGTAGAGTTAGGTTAATTATTTGACTTTTTTCTTGTTTCTTGAGGTATGCCTGTATTGCTATGAACTTTCCTCTTAGCACTGCTTTTATAGGGTCCCATAGGTTTTGGGTTGTTGTGTTTTCATTTTCATTAGTTTCTATGCATATTTTGATTTCTTTTTTGATTTCTTCTGTGATTTGTTGGTTATTCAGAAGTGTGTTGTTCAACCTCCATATGTTGGAATTTTTAATAGTTTTTCTCCTGTAATTGAGATCTAATCTTAATGCATTATGGTCAGAAAAGATGCTTGGAATGATTTCGATTTTTTTGAATTTATCAAGTTTAGATTTATGGCCCAGGATGTGATTTATCCTGGAGAAGTTTCCATGAGCACTTGAAAAAAAGGTGAAATTCATTGTTTTGGGGTGAAATGTCCTATAGATATCAATTAGGTCTAACTGATCTAATGTATCATTTAAAGTTTGCGTTTCTTTGTTAATTTTCTGTTTAGTTGATCTGTCCATAGGTGTGAGTGGGGTATTAAAGTCTCCCACTATTATTGTGTTATTGTTGATTTCCCCTTTCATACTTGTTAGCATTTGTCTTACATATTGCGGTGCTCCTATATTGGGTGCATATATATTTATAATTGTTATATCTTCTTCTTGGATTGTTCCTTTGATCATTATATAGTGGCCTTCTTTGTCTCTTTTCACAGCCTTTGTTTTAAAGTCTATTTTATCAGATATGAGTATTGCCACTCCTGCTTTCTTTTGGTCTCTATTTGCGTGGTATATCTTTTTCCAGCCCTTCACTTTCAGTCTGTATGTGTCCCTTGTTTTGAGGTGGGTCTCTTGTAAGCAGCATATAGAGGGGTCTTATTTTTGTATCCATTCGGCCAGTCTTTGTCTTTTGGTTGGGGCGTTCAACCCATTTACGTTTAAGGTAATTATTGATAAGTATGATCCCGTTACCATTTACTTTATTGTTTTGGGTTTGGGTTTATACACCCTTTTCGTGTTTCCTGTCTAGAGAATATCCTTTAGAATTTGTTGGAGAGCTGGTTTGGTGGTGCTGAATTCTCTCAGCTCTTGCTTGTCTGTAAAGCTTTTGATTTCTCCTTCGTATTTGAATGAGATCCTTGCTGGGTACAGTAATCTGGGCTGTAGGTTATTGTCTTTCATCACTTTAAGTATGTCTTGCCATTCCCTCCTGGCCTGAAGAGTTTCTATTGAAAGATCAGCTGTTATCCTTATGGGAATCCCCTTGTGTGTTATTTGTTGTTTTTCCCTTGCTGCTTTTAATATTTGTTCTTTGTGTTTGATCTTTGTTAATTTGATTAATATGTGTCTTGGGGTGTTTTGCCTTGGGTTTATCCTATTTGGAACTCTCTGTGTTTCTTGGACTTGGGTGATTATTTCCTTCCCCATTTTAGGGAAGTTTTCAACTATTATCTCCTCAAGGATTTTCTCATGATCTTTCTTTCTGTCTTCTTCTTCTGGGACTCCTATAATTCGAATGTTGGAGCGTTTCATATCATCCTGGAGGTCTCTGAGATTGTCCTCATTTCTTTTAATTCGTTTTTCTTGTTTCCTCTCTGATTCATTTATTTCTACCATTCTGTCTTCTATTTCACTAATCCTATCTTCTGCCTCCGTTATTCTATTTGTTGCCTCCAGAGTGTTTCTGATCTCATTTATTGCATTATTCATTATATTTTGACTTTTTTATTTCTTCTAGGTCCTTGTTAAACCTTTCTTGCATCTTCTCAATCCTTGTCTCTAGGCTATTTATCTGTGATTCCATTTTGATTTCAAGATTTTGGATCATTTTCACTATCAATATTCGGAATTCCTTCTCCGGTAGATTCCCTACTTCTTCCTCTTTTGTTTGGTTTGGTGGGCAACTCTCCTGTTCCTTTACCTGCTGAGTATTCCTCTGTCTCTTCATCTTGGTTATATTGCTGCATTTGGGGTGGCCTTTTTATATTCTGGTAATTTGTGGAGTTCTCTTTATTATGGAGCTTCCTCACTTTGGGTGGGGTTCTATCAGTGACTTGTCAAGGTTTCCTGGTTAGGGAGGCTTGTGTTGGAGTTTGGTGGGTGGAGCTGGGTTTCTTCTCTCTGGAGTGCAGTGGAGTGACCCATAATGGGTTATGAGACATCAAAGTTTTGGGGATAATTTTGAGCTGCCTGTATATTGAAGCTCAGGGGAGTGTTCCTGTGTTGCTGGAGAATTTGCGTGGTATGTCTTGTTTTGGAACTTGTTGGCCCTTGGGTGGAGCTTGGTTTCGGTGTAGGTATGAAGGCATTTGATGAGCTCCTATTGCTTAATGTTCCTGAATTCAAGAGTTCTCTAATGTTTTCAGGCTTTGGATTTAAGCCTCCTGCTTCTGGTTTTCAGTTTTATTTTTACAGTAGCCTCTAGACTTCTCCATCTATACAGCACCGATGATAAAACATCTAGGTTAAAGATGAAAAGTTTCTCCACATTGAGGGACACTCAGAGAGGTTCACTGAGTTACAAGGAGAAGAGAAGATGGAGGGGGTAGTTAGAGGTAACTGGAATGAGATGCGGTGAGATCAAAAGAGGAGAGAGCAAGCTAGCCAGTAGTCACTTCCTTATGTGCGCTCTATAGTCTGGACCGCTCAGAGGTATTTACAGAGTTATATGGGGAAGAGGAGAGGGAGGAAGTAGACAGAGGTGACCAGGAGGATAAGAGAGAGGAATGAGTAGGAGAGAGACAAATCCTGCCAGTAACCAGTTCCTTAGGTGTTCTCCACCGTCTGGAACACACAGAGATTCACAGAGTTGGATAGAGAAGAGATGGGGGAGAAAAGAGACAGAGGCCACCTGGTGGAGAAGAAGGAGAGTCCAGAGGAGGAGAGAGTGGTCAAGCCAGTAATCTCGCTCTCAGGTAAACTTGGGTAGTGAAGTTTGGGTTTTTAAATGTACAGAATTGACAACAAAAACCTAAGAACAAAGATTAAAAATCTAGAGTAGAGGTTGGATTTTCAAAGATACAATATTAAAGGAAAGCAGAAGGAAAAAGGAAGAAAGAAAAAAAAAGAATTATTAAAAAACAAACAAACAACCATCCAAAGACTATATATGGTGTTTGCCTTAAAAAAAAAAATGTCTTTTTTTAAATAGTAATAATAGGTTATAGAAATAAAAATTAGAGCAGAAATAGAAGACTTAACAATTAAAAAAAAGTTAGAAAAAAAAAGAAAAAAGAAAAAAACCAAAAAACAAAAAAGCAAAAAAAAAAAAAAAAAAGGAATGATTTTAAAAATAGTGAAAATATATCTGGCCCTTCTCTGGTGTTATGGGCCGTGTGGGATCACTTCCAAGGTGGTTCCCTCTGTTTAACTTCTTCTGTTTGCTGGTTTTTTAGGCTCTAGTTCAGTCACGCTGTGGGGAGGGGGGATGCTGCAAACAAATAGCACTGTCCTGTGCACACAGTATCTCTGCCCCACTTGACCTGTCCTTTCTCGCGGCGCACAAACCGCTCCGCTGTACGATGCTCAGCCGGGAACCGTCCGGGGCCGGCCCTAGGCTGCGTGCACTTCCCGGGTCCAAGCCGCTCAGGTTCGGCGCTCAGGCAGCCCTCAGAGGCGCAAAATCAGCTGGGACTGCGCTTTGTGCCCTTCCCAGGTCCGAGTAGCTCAGGAGTTTGGCGAGCGCGATCGCCGCGGCTTGTCACCTTTTCTGCCGCTGCTGCTCAGCTTTCTGGGTGGATCGCTGGCGCACCCCGTGAGGCAGATGGTGACTGTCCAGCACCCCCAGAAGTCTTAGCAAAGGAGCCTGCTTGCAGTTAGGTAAGTAAAGTCTCTCCGGGTCTGCAATTGCCCCTTTCCAGTCCTTACGGCTCTGGCTGCCTGTCCCCGGCGGGGGATGGTCTGCAGCCGGCTTTTCCCGTTCCATCCTTTGTTCTGTGCTCGGTCCTGGCGGTGTCTTATGTTCGAGCTTTTCGCGTGGTAGCTATCCCACAGTCTGGTTTGCTAGCCCAAGTTAGATCGTTCTGGTTGCGCGTGGGGCGTTCCTGCCGGATTCTTACAAAGCTCTGCAGCCCGCGCCTCCCGCGCGTCCCTGCCCTGCCCCCACTTCCCAATGGCGGATGCAGGCGTCTGTGCTGCTTTTCCGCTGGGGGAGTTACTGTTGGGCTTGTAATCTGTTGGTTTTAATTATTTATCTATTTTTCCTTCCTGTTATGTTGCCCTCTGTGTTTCCAAGGCTCGCCACAGACTCGGCAGGGAGAGTGTTTCCTGGTGTTTGGAAACCTCTCTTCTTAAAATTCCCTTCCCGGGATGGGCTTCCCTTCCCAGGACGGGCTTCCCTTCCCAGGACGGAGCTCTCTCCCCACCTCCTTTGTCTCCTTTTTCGTCTTTTATATTTTTTCCTACCTGTTTTTGAAGACAATGGTCTGCTTTTCTGGTTGCCTGATGTCCTCTGCCAACCTACAGAAGTTGTTTTGTGGAGTTTGCTCAGCGTTGAAATGTTCTTTTGAGGAATTTGTGAGGGAGAAAGTGGTCTTCCCGTCCTATTCCTCCGCCATCTTTCCCTCTCCTCTCTGGATACCATGTTTAAAAATATTTTCTAGTTAGTTCCTCTGCCCATTTTTATTTTTTTAAAATAATCTCAAATTTTTAGTATATGTGCTGCTGAAGCGAGCACATAAACAATCTCAAATTTTTATTGTCTTTTTAATAAAACAAAACATGAAGGTCAAAACTGGATCACTTGGCCCTTTCTCTTATCTCCTCCCAGCCCAAAATACTTGCATCTCTTAATAACGAGCATTCTCTTAGATCTGCAGTTGGGCTCTACACCTCAACGTATTCAAGCCTCAGTACAATCTTTGTAGTTGAAGCCTTTTTCTGGAAAATCGGCTTAGTCTGCCCACCAGAGCCCCTCTGCTTCCTGTCATAATGCTACTTTCCTTGGGGATGCAGAGAATCCTTGCTTTTCTTGTACTGTGTTACTTTGTGGGGTTGGTGTTTGCCATACTTAGTTCAGCGGCTTTTAGGAACATTCGCCATGTTTGCGAGAGTGCTACCAGCACAGAAAGCCCTCAGCCCATTTTTAAATTGTGTTTTTTTTGTGCTCTGTTTTTAAATTATTGAGTTGTATGAGTTCTTTAGGGCCTCCTAGGTAGTGCTAGTGGTAAAGAACCCACCTGCCAATGCAGGAGACCTAAGAGACTTGGGTTTGATCCCGTGGTTGGGAAGATGCCCTAGGGAAGGGTATGGGACCCCACTCCAGTGTTCTTGCCTGGAGAATCCCTTGGACAGAGGAGCCTGGTCCATAGGGTCGCAGAGTCAGACACGACTAAAGTGCATGCATGAGTTCTTTATATATTTTGTATATTAACTCTTAATTTGATAGATGGTTTATAAAACATTTCTCTCATTCTGTAGGTTATTTGTTGATTCTTTGCTGGGCAGAAACTTTTAAGTTTGATGGTTTTTGCTTTTGGTGTTTGTGCTTTGGATGTTATAGCCAAGAAATTATTGCCAAGACTGTTGTTAAGGAGCTTCTTTGTTTTGTTTTGCTCTAGAACTTTTACAGTACCAGGTCTTATGTTTAAGCCTGATCTATTTTGAGTTCATTTTGTGAGTGGTGTGAGAGAGATCCAATTCTGTTTTTCTGCATGTGTTCAGTTTTTGCACTGTTTTATAAAGAGACTGTGCATTCCCCCACATTGGGTGTTCTTGACTCCCTTGTTGAGTATTAGTTGATTGTATATGTAGGGGGTTTTCTATTGTGTTCTATGGGCATTTACATTAGTTGATTATTGATATGTAAGGACTTATGACTGCCATCCTATTGATTGCTTTCTTTTGGTTTTCTATTTCCATTGTTTCTTTTCCCCCGTTTCTGCCTTCCTCTATAAACTTTTTCCCATGGTGGTGTGCTTCATCTTGTTTTGTTGTATTTGTGGATCAACTCTAGATTTTTGCTTGTGGTCAACATCTCAAAGATAAAACAATCTACTGTATGCTATTAGCAACTTATCATTATAAAGACTCCACCACCTTTTTATGTTTTGATGTCACAATTTGCCTTTTTTATGCTCTGATTTCAGTAACATAGTAGCTGGTGTTTTTGTTTTTTTTCGCAGCACTGCACAGCATGTGGGATCTTGGTTCCTCCAGTAGGGACCGAACCTTTACCTCCTACAGTGGAAGTGCAGAGTCCCCACCACTGGACTTTCAGGGAATTCCATAGCTGGAGTTTTAAAAAATATTCCTTTAAACGTTATACTATAATTAGGTGGATTAGGTTTTTGCTTTTTTTATCATCTGACTGTTCACATTTACCATTGTGTTGTGTTGTGTACTTTCATGTTGTCTTGTTGCTGGTTAGCATCTTTTTGTTTCTACTTGAAGATATCCTTTCACCATTTCATGCAGTGTCTTATAGGTCAGGTGATGCTGAACTACCTCAGTTTTTGTCTGGGAAAGCCTTTATTTCCCCCTTCATATCTGAAGGATAACTTTGCTGGATAAAGTAGTCTGGGTGGGCAGTTTTTGTTTCATACTTTGGATATGTTGTTTTCCTCTCTTGGCCTTTGGGGTTTCTGCTGAGAAATCCACTGAGAGCCTAAGACTGTGCCTTCATAGGATACTTCATTTTTTCCCCTGGCTGCCTTGAAGGTTTATTATCATTGATTTAGGAAGTTCTCACCTATTATTTCTTTAAATAATAAAAGCTCTGATTTCTTTAAACTCTGTGCCCCTTTATACCACTCCTCTTCTGGAACAAGTTAATCAAGTATTTGTCCTTCTAGTGGGAATCCAATAGCTCTTGTTGGCTTTCTTAGTTTCATCTCCTTTTCTAGCTGTATTATTCTTGAATTCGTGTTTCCCAAGTCGCTTGTTCTTTCCATCTGGTCTGCTCTGCTGTAGAAGCTCTCTGTTGAATTCTTCATCTGTCATTGAATTCTTCACCTCCAGAATTTGAAGTAGCAGATACTTCCTTAACAAAGCTTTTATGACTTCATTGGTTCCTTCAATTCACCAGGCTGGCTGCTAGAAACCTTTGTTTTCCAGGAGGTAGGGCCATAGCTCAAGTTTGTGCTTCCTTCCCTGTCCGCAGACTGACTGTGGCCTATTTTCTCAGCACTCCATGCAGACACAAAAGGAGCTGGCAGCAGTGGGGGTGTGGGCCCAAGGGGCAACCCTTGAGTGGCATGGGTGGACCTCCAGTAGAGGTCCTGCAGTGGACAGCAGGAGCTGCATCCCTCCATGCCCATGATGTTCTTACCTGTTCCCCTCCTCTTTTCCTGACACCCCCTAGTCGTGGAGGTCCAGTCCCTCCTCAGTTCAGGTGTGAGAGAAAGCAGCTTGTGAGCCACATGGCAGGCAGCTGGGCAGCTGCTCCCCCCTCAAGCTTTCCATGTCCTCCTCAGGAGAGGTGGTCTGCCACCACAACACAGCTCAGGTCCACGCGCTGTCCCTTGGGCTGGGGGCAGCTCTCTCGGGTTCCCCTCTGCTCTGCATTCAAACTTGTCTCTCTCCTGCCCTGGTAGCCTGCTCGTCTGCCCTGGTAGCCTGCTCGTCTACCCTGGACATCTTCAGGTCACTCTCTCCAGGCTTTTCCTCCTGTAGTGAGTAGGGATGGGACGGGTTTGCCGAGTCCCTTGGGTCCACAACTCCTACTGAGGTCTGGTCTATCTTCAGATGCACGGGTGGGCAAGAATCCCCCCAGATCCCTGGGTGTAAGGCATTGAGGCTCTTTTGTTCAGTTACAAATGTCAAGTTAGTTGTTAAGGGGAAAGAAGAATGGCTTAGCTGCCATGACGCTGATGTCACCTTAAAAGTTCCCCAGTTTCTTTCTTTAATGTAGTTGAATTTCACTTCTTTATGGGTAGTCCTCTTGCCTATAAAATGAGGATATTAGTCTCTTCTGTGGAGGGTGATTATAGGATTCAGAGGTGATGTTAACACAGAGCTTAGACTGCAGTGTGGTTTTTGTACCTGTGACGTGGGGGAAGTTGGTCATTTAGCCAAAACCTCTGTGTGCTCCTTGATTCCTTTTATCTTTACTCCCCACTCCCCTGCATTCCCATCCGTCCTTAAATGAATCTCCTCTGATGTTGATGTTTTTCTGAATTGATTAAGTATGTTGAAGCGTATGAAATTGCTAGTACCTGGCAACTTGGGATCCTTGGGTCTGTTATTTGACACAGCACACAAACTGCCATCTCCATAGATGCCCACAGCCTGCTTAGTGGACCCTCTACCTTTGCTCTTCTCCATTCTTGGAGCATTCAGGATCCATTCTGGTTTTTTACATTTAAGTCAGATCCTGGCACTTGAGCTTGAAACCCTTCAAATTTAGGACTACTATCCATTGGCATATAGGAAGACAATATTAGAACTTCAGTGCCTTTTTAACCTAACTTCAGTTTGTTGTTGCTGGGGTGGTGTGGTGTCTATGTGTGAGCGTGTACACGCATGTGTGCTTATTTTATAATGTGTGTACTAATACACAGTATAATTGGGTGTATTGGTCATGATCTAAAAAGTTTAGACCATAGCCATTAGGTCTGTCCAGCTTCTTTTTCAAGCCAGATTCTCTGTGTTTTTCTGGATGCTTCTACTCTTTGTTCTCCATTTCTGCCCTCTTAACTAAAGCTCTTGGTGACTGTCTCCAGAGCACCTTCAGGTTTATCTGTTAGGTTGGTTGAGCATGTGTCTCTTTCTCCAGAAAGAGGTTGTAAACTTTCAGAAAACGGATACTGTCTTTGTCTTTCTTGGTCATCAGGACTTAGGTATTTGAATAAGCATTTAAATGTATATAATGAAGAGCTAGGAATTAGTTAAGAAAAATACTAAAACTTTCTTAAATAATGGGTAAAGAAGAGTGAACTAAGGAAATGTTTGACCATAGTATTGAGTAAACTAAAATCTTTCAATTAAATAATCAAACTAACTCTGACAATAATATTCTAACAGGCAATCCATCTCAAAGATCCAAGTCTGAGCCTCGTGATTTAGGCAGCTTGGAGAAGGGACAGGTAAATCTTTGTTTTTATATATTCAGACATATTTCTTAGGCTTACGGTTGATTAGTGAACTGGTGTAAGTTTCCATTTCTAAAGGAAGCTTTTTACTTAACATCGTAAAGGTTTTCTGTACAACACCAACACTAGCCATAGAATCCTATTAGTGAAATCTGGCTTTTGGACATAAGTGTTAAAGTTTTAGCTGCTTGAGATTTTTATTACATGTCATATAGCACAGACTAAGAGCCTCCTGTCCTTATAGATGGCCTCACCCAGGGAGCTGCCTGAACCAGTGAACTTTCCAGATCCTGACTATAAAGAGGAGGATGAAAAAGAGGAAATTGAGGGAGAAATCAGCCATCCTGATGGAAAGGTTACTTTTTTTTTTTTAATAAAAAAAAGACATGGGTTAGAATATAGTTGAAACAGATTCTAAAATTATTGACTTTTGAGACTTGATAGGGCTTAAGGTCTTCAGTGCTTTGGTACATGTCCTCAGCCTGAACCTTTGGACTCCTCTGAAAACACTTCATAAATGAAAATGCATTTAGTTGCCATTTCTAACTGAGAGATGCAACAAGAGGAGTACAGTCCCATTGTTTAAACTTCTTGTTCTTTCCCAAGATACGACTGAAAGCCTTGGTAACCCCTAGTACTTGTAAAAGCCTCAGTTGTATGCCCTCAGTTCAGTTCAGTTCAGTCCCTCAGTTGTGTCCGACTCTTCGCGACTCCATGAATCACAGCATGCCAGGCCTCCCTGTCCATCACCAACTCCCAGAGTTCACTCAGATTCATGTCCCTCGAGTCAGTGATGTCATCCAGCCATCTCATCCTCTGTCGTCCCCTTCTCCTCCTGCCCTCAATCTTTCCCAGCATTAGGGTCTTTTCAAATGAGTCAGCTCTTTGCATCAGGTGGCCAAAGTATTGGAGTTTCAGCTTCAACATCAGTCCTTCCAATGAACACCCAGGACTGATCTCCTTTAGGATGGACTGGTTGGATCTCCGTGCAGTCCAAGGGACTCTGAAGAGTCTTCTCCAACACCACAGTTCAAAAGCAACACTTTACTTTCGGGTAACAAATTGTTGATGAGGAAGTGTTTTCTTTTTTAGAAGAGGAATGAGAAAATTAGGATATCACCAGTATACAAGGTCCAATGAAAGGAAGGGTCTTGGGCAGCAGTCATCAGTGGCTGCTGAAACCTCAGATGAAAGTTTGACGGGTCTCATGATGCCACCCAGTCAGTGCTGAGGTCATGAGGCAGCTGCGTACTTACTGAATTTCTGGATACGCTGTCATACAGAGCCCACTGCTGTACCTAAAAGGCACTCGTCAGAATAATTCACCTGGAATGTAATCAAGCCTTGAGAGTAGCTACTGGGTTTTTTAAGGAAAAACAGGATATGAGAACATGTTAACTGACGCTAAAGTAGAAAAGCAATTGGCCAGATCCAGAATGTGGTCAATATTATATGTTCAGTGACTTCATTCCTTCAACACTTGGCATTAAAATGGGGAAACGAAGGGACCATTAAAAACTGAGGTTGGAGAGACACATCAACCCAAGTGTGTGTGGACCTTGTTTTCATCCATATTCAAGTAAACCATACAAAGCCTTTTTTTTTTTTTTTTGGCGAATTTAAGAAAAACAGTGAAGGATATGATATAATGAGGGAATTACAGCTTGTTAGGGATGATAATAGTTTGGTTATGTTACTGACTGTTCAGTAGAGAGATTTGTTGAAGTGTTTAGAGCTGAAGTGATAATCTGAAGGTTGCCTAAAAAAACAACTGAAAAGTTTGGGGGGAATAAATGACTTAAGAACGGACATGATGTGCTAACAGGTGAAGCTGATTGTTTTGAATTGGAACTTTTCTCTCCGAGAAATATTTTAATTTTTATTATGAAAAATATCAAAGTAAGTAATTTATAAGAATTAGGGACGTTTTTCTCATGTGGTCTCAGAAAATTTTTGCTAGTTTGGTTTTCTTTTTTGTAGATAGAAAAGGTTTATAAGAACGGGTGCCATGTTGTGTTGTTTCCAAATGGAACGCGAAAGGAAGTGAGTGCAGATGGGAAGACCGTCACTGTCACTTTCTTCAACGGTGACATCAAGCAGGTCATGCCAGACGGGAGAGTGGTAGGTTTCCACAGGTGTGTTTTCTCTGTAGGATAAACACCCCTGAAGGAGTGGTAGCGCTGACTCCTTGTCTTTACAGATCTACTACTATGCAGCCACGCAGACTGCCCACACCACATTCCCAGAAGGGCTGGAAGTTCTACATTTCTCTAATGGCCAAATAGGTGAGAACTTGCTCTGCCTTCTCAGTTCTATTAAATTCTTCCTTCCTTTAAAAATAAAATATTTATAATAATCCCCTTTCTTACAGAAAAACATTTCCCAGATGGAAGAAAAGAAATCACATTTCCTGACCAGACTATCAAAAACTTGTTTGCCGATGGACAAGAAGAGAGCATTTTCCCAGATGGTACAGTTGTCAGAGTACAACGGTATGTTACCTGTTAAGTTGGTTTCTGGTTTTCAACTTTCAATCAGTAATGAAGTTTAAAAATCTTAAACTTTAATAAGTCATTCAACATTTTAGTTGAGTTCAGAATCTGAGAGCAGGTAAGATGTGTTTGCAGCACTTTAGAATTTTGGACAAGTTTGAGACCAATGGATTTGAATGTTTGCTTAGTCTTTAGCCTAGCGATCTAAAGGATATCTAAAGAACACTTCACAAAAGGATGGCAGATACTTATTTAGAAATAAGTTTGGTGAAATTTGAAAACAGTGAGTGAGACACAGAAGGGAAGCTTCCCTGTCAATTGTTAAGAATAACTGGACTCTGTATTTTGATTTTCTGGGTCTTCCTGTCCCAGCCAAAGCACTTTACTCTTCTGGCCTCTCTAAGCCAATTCCAAATTAACAATTTCTTTCTTTATCCTTCTGAATGTTTAATTTCTTGAAGTCAGAGATGACTTCTTTAATCAACAGTGAAGAGCATCTTATAGGTTCCATTATTATTAAAACCATAATAGAGGTTTGTCAGATCCAGTCCTGTTTTTAGTTTTACCCTCCTTTCCTGGAGTGTAGCAGTTAAGTACCCATTAACTTGAACTATGTGATGTAAACTTGGCAATAATGTAGGAACTCCTTATGGTCATGACATTTTCCCTTATTGTGGTCTGAAATCTGGTGCTCTTTATCTGGTGCTCAACTAAAGAAAATTTGAGGAAAAGCTTATGTGTACAGTATAGATTTCAGAAACTTCCCAATTTTGACTCTTACAAAAAGTTCCCTAGAGCCATCTATTTAATCTCATGGCCAGTCTTTTCTCATCTGTACTCAGACGCATCCCATGTTACTAGTTCATTCAGGATTATCATTTTTAAATTGAGGTGTGACATATGACATTAGTTTCAGGTGTACCACAAAAATTTACTAGATATTTATATATACTGCAGAATGATTACAAAAGTCTAGTTAACATCCATCATCACACATAATTACATGTTTTTCTTGTCATAAAAACTTTTTATTCTCTTAGCAGCTTTCAAATGTGCAATTCATTCAGGGTAACTGTGCTGTTTTTCACTTACGGCAGTGGTTCTCAAACTTAAGGGTGCATCTGAATCTGGAGGGACTGTTCAAGGGCTTGTTGCTGGGCCCCACTCAAATAATCTGCATTTCTAGTGAGCTCTTGGGTGATGCAGACACCACAGGGCCATACTTACTAGAGCAGTGGCTCTCTAACCTTTGTATGTGGCAGAGAGCCACATATGTGTTCATACGAAATTTGAGAAATAAACAAAATAGAAAAAAACATTCTGTGTTGAGAAGTTGACAGCTTCTCAACTTTAGCGCCCTAGCTTTGTTTAATAATGGGACATTATTCTTAAAATAAGGACCAGGGATACTCTTGGAGGAGGAATAACTGCCAGATTTCTCCTGCTATAATCTTCATGTTTTTATAAAGGAATTAAATTCTATTCAAAATTTACAGAGATGGCAACAAAATCATAGAGTTTAATAATGGCCAAAGAGAACTACATACAGCCCAGTTCAAGAGACGGGAGTATCCAGACGGCACTGTGAAAACTGTGTACACAAACGGGCATCAGGAGACCAAGTACACATCTGGTCGAGTAAGAATGAAAGACAAGGATGGTAATGTTCTCATGGACACGAAACTGTCATGAAAATTGTGTGACTCATCATGAAATGACACTAAACTTGATTTTCTTGTTAAAAAGAAATGTACATTTCTTGTGGATTCTGTGGTTTAATTTATATACTCTGTGTGTGTGCGTCTGTGTGTGTATATAAATAAATAGAAAAGACTTTGGAGTATAAAACTTCTTGCTTTTTATGTTTGAAATGAACAGGGCAGCTTTCATTTTTAATTCATCTCCCTTGTCTTCTGTGGTCATAAGCAGCATAGACTTTAATAAGGGGATGCTTTCTATGGTTGGTGATGGCTATGAAAACCAGGAAGTACAAGAAATACAGTATCACATAGTTTTTAATCACACAGATTTTCCTACTGCCTGTCAGCCCTATCAAGGTCATGCTCAGAAACATCACTGAAGGAGGAATCATTTCTCCACTCACTGTACTCAATCAGTGCTGAAATTAAAGCGTTGTATCTACCACCAAGGTCACAGAATGGGAAGTTAAAACAGTGAGGGAATATAGAAGTAAGTCAATCAGTCAAACAGGTAGGAAGAGTTCATTCTGTGAGTGCAAATCTCATGGGAGGAGAAAGCAGCTGTAATGAGGGTGATATCTGGTCAAAACAGGACATGTGAGAAAGGCGGGGCCTGAGAAACAACCAGGCAGTGTTAAAAGTTTTCAGAGGAAATATTTAAGGAATTATATTTACGTAACCTCAGGATTTAGAAAAGTTGGTTTTAGAAAAGGCAGAGGAACACAGAGATCAAATTGCCAACATCCGCTGGATCATGGAAAAAGCAAGAGAGTTCCAGAAAAACATCTATTTCTGCTTTATTGACTATGCCAAAGCCTTTGACTGGGTGGATCACAATAAACTGTGGAAAATTCTGAAAGAGGTGGGAATACCAGACCACCTGACCTGCTTCTTGAGAAACCTATATGCAGGTCAGGAAGCAACAGTTAGAACTGGACATGGAACAACAGACTGGTTTCAAGTAGGAAAAGAAGTACATCAAGGCTGTATATTGTCACCCTGCTTATTTAACTTATACACAGAGTACCTCATGAGAAATGCTGGGCTGGGAGAAGCACAAGCTGGAATCAAGATTGCTGGGAGAAATATCAGATATGCAGGTGATACCACCCTTATGGCAGAAAGTGAAGAGGAACTAAAAAGCCTCTTGATGAAAGAGGAGAGTGAAAAAATTGGCTTAAAGCTCAACATTCAGAAAATGAAGATCATGGTATCACTTCATGGGAAATAGATGGGGAAACAGTGTCAGACTTTATTTTTTTGGGCTCCAAAATCACTGCAGATGGTGACTGCAGCCATGAAATCAAAAGACGCTTACTCCTTGGAAGGAAAGTTATGACCAACCTAGATAGCATATTCAAAAGCAGAGACATTACTTTGCCAACAATGGTCCGTCTAGTCAAGGCTATGGTTTTTCCAGTGGTCATGTATGGATGTGAGAGTTGGACTGTGAAGAAAGCTGAGCGCCAAAGATTTGATGCTTTTGAACTTGGTGTTGGAGAAGACTCTTGAGAGTCCCTTGGACTGCAAGGAGATCCAGCCAGTCCACTCTAAAGGAGATCAGTCCTGGGTGTTCTTTGGAAGGACTGATGTTAAAGCTGAAACTCCAATACTTTGGCCACCTCATGCGAAGAGTTGACTCATTGGAAAAGACTGATGCTGGGAGGGATTGGGGGCAGGAGGAGAAGGGGACGACAGAGGGTGAGATAGCTGGATGGCATCACGGACTCGATGGACGTGAGTTTGGGTGAACTCCGGGAGTTGGTGATGGACAGGGAGGCCTGGTGTGCTGCAATTCATGGGGTCGCAAAGAGTCGGACACAACTGAGCGACTGAACTGAACTGAACCTCAGGATAGAAAGCCATTTTTGTTTCTGGTTGGGGGGCCCACGCTGTACAGCTTCTGGGATCTCAGGTTCCCAAACCCGGGAAAATGAACTCAGGCCACGGCAGTAAATGTGCCAAATTCTAACCCCTAGATCACAAGGTCCACCCTTGAGAAAGACTTTTAAATGAGACACAGCATAAACCTTAAAGGTTAATGAGTCAAAAGTTTGTCCAAAGATACCCCAAAAGAAAAGTCACAGACTAGGAAAAGATACACAAAGGATTAATAACCCAAATACATTAAGAAGCCTTACTAGTTAAAATTACAAAAGATACGAATGAGCAATAAACAAGCAACTAAACCAGTGAATGCATATTACAAAAATGAAGTATCTCTTTATAGTAGTATCATAAACTGGCAAATAATGGTCTGGCCACACTGCATGTCAGCAAGGAACTCAAGATTACAAATGGTAGAGTTAGTTTGAAATACAGTTCCTAATGGAATTTACTAAGTCCTGAGGTAAGTATATTCACTAGAAAACCACTCATAGGCACAGAGAGGGTCCTACTGCAGAATAATTGAGAAAAAACTGGTAACAACCTAAAGATCTAACAGAATAAATGATGTGCATAGAGGGATGTAACAATGCAAGTGAATAAAACAGCTATGCATATCAGTATGGATAAAAGACTGTAAATAAAGTAGGGAGAAAGGCAACTGTGTGATACTGCACACACTTAAAAATATACAGAACTGTATATTGTTTATGGATGCTTACATATACAGTAAAATTATAAAGACATATATAAGCACGTGCTAAGTCGCTTCAGTCATGTTCTACTCTTTGCGACCCCATGGACTGTAGCCCACCAGGCTCCTCTATCCATGGGATTCTCCAGGCAAGAATACTGGAGTGGGTTGCCATACCCTTCTCCAAGGTATATAAGTACAATAAATGCCAAATTCACAGTATTCACCTCCTTTGTAGGTAAGAGAATGATTGGGGAAGGGTAGATAGAACAGGCACCTATACCTGTGCTGACTGTCTTATTTCTTAAACTGAATATATAGGAAATATTTTTCCTAATGTGGCTAAAATATTTAAAAATTAAAATAAGTAAATACTTGAAAGCAAATATTTATTAACTTTTTTCAAACAGTTCTTAACAGTTCAACATGTAAGGAAAAAAAACAAAAGCCCAGCAGTATTGCAGAACGGATGAAGGAAATAAGCCTGAAATGGTCTACATTGTAAAACCTTCTTCTGGGCTTCTACAGATGCTCTGTACTGTATACCTGAAAAACAGAATGTGTTATTTTAAACCTCTGCTTAATGTTCAAATCTAGTTACTAAATCGTGTGTTACACTTCTGTGAATGGATAGAGTGTGAGCTGTTTACTGATTAACCCTAATGTTCTTTGTTATTAGGACACTGGTTGTCCAGTAGTACCATATGCAGAGGTAAGAGTTACGAGCCTGAATTATTTTCAGTGCTGCTCTCCTCCTTACACCCCGAAACTATCTGGTACCATGAACAATCGGGACAGCTGTTTGGTCCCAGCATTTTCACAACTATGGAACCTTTCTGATACTGACACTCAGTAGTATAGAATGGCCTGTTAAGGAGAAATCTAGAAGAGAGATTCTTGTTGAGCTTGGTTGTCATTCCTTTGAGAAACAGCGTGAATCTCTGCTGTGTCAGTGCTGTGCCTGAAGCTGACTGTAAGGATGAACAAGAAATCATGGTACTTACATCATTCATCTCGGTCTGCAAGCCCCATTTCTACTAATGACATATGAATTGGATACTGTTTATCTTCATATAAAGTCACCATTTGTTCTGGTACCTGAGCCTAGAATGAAAAGATCTTTGTCAAAAAAATACCATCATGTTTTTGCTGCCTGTTTCCTCCTACAGCTAGCAAGAGAGACAAGGCATTCTCTAAGTTTGTTTATAAATTGGTACTATGTCCTTTCAAAGGTATCTGTGATGGTTTCTTGCTAAATGCCATTCTTTCCATCTTCTACTTTATTTGAAATGTAACTCATCCCCAAAGTTTTCCTGGATTGAGCCAGTGGGCTCTCATAGTACCTTCCTTGTTAAAATTCATTTGCACTGTACACATAAAGTATACCTTTATGCACACACCACATTTCGATTGTTGTTCATGAGGTGAATACACATGTATTTGTAAGAACACTTACTTGGTCTGCTAGTATTTTCACTGGTTTCTTGAGAGAAACCTTGCATAAGCTCTTTACTGCACACAGAGGAGTGTGATATGTACAGAGGTTTTCAAAAAGCACTTTCTAGTAACAGCACTACTTCATTAAGAGCTCATTTTTGCCACAGCCAATATATCAGAAATCCCCAAATCTCAGGTCCTCAAATCAGTGCAAGCTGGGCGAAACAATAGTGGTGAGGATGAAGCTGAACTGAAGAACATGTTTCCATCTAAAGGGACAGTTGCTGCACCACTTGTGTTGTCATTCCAGAAGATTTTATAATATTTAAATATATAAAATATTAGATTTTAGAATACTTACATAAAATATATAAATACTAGATTTTATGACACTTAAAAACAGCAGTTTTGGTGTATAATTTTCCAGTTTTAAAATAGCTGTGTTATTAAACATGGGTACAGGTCAGAGTTTGTGGGTCTCCCTTTTGTGTCTAAGCCTCTAAAGTAGAAGGCATATTAATACTGAGCATGACCTGGATTTTCTTATTTGAACCTTTTCATACAGTTCTATTACATTAAACAATTCAAAATTAGTATAATTATGAGTACCATGAAAACCACTTTCTCTGATTTTGACCACAATTCCGTTCTAATTTTTCCAACTTTTAGGACTCAGTTTAAATGTCACTTCTCCCCTGTCGTACTCTACTGGGCAGGGGCTCAAATACCATATTCCAGTCTCTTCAGATAGAAATCATTCCTGCTTCTCCCTGCGTCTCACCCGCAAATACCTGTACTTGTTTGATTCACACTTAATTCATTCTGCTTCTATTAGTGGTTTACACGTTCCCCTCATTGAATTCAGTTCAGTTCAGTTGCTCAGTTGTGTCTGACTCTGCGACCCCATGAATCGCAGCATGCCAGGCCTCCCTGTCCATCACCAACTCCTGGAGTTGCACTCAAACTCATGTCCATTGAGTCGGTGATGCCATCCAGCCATCTCATCCTCTGTCGTCCCCTTCTCCTGCCCCCAATCCCTCCCAGCATCAGAGTCTTTTCCAGTGAGTCAAATCTTCGTATGAGGTGACCAAAGTATTGGAGTTTCAGCTTTAGCATCCATCGGTCCTTCCAAAGAACACCCAGGACTGATCTCCTTTAGAATGGACTGGTTGGATCTCCTTGCAGTCCAAGGGACTCTCAAGAGTCTTCTCCAACACCACAGTTCAAAAGTATCAATTCTTTGGCACTCAGCCTTCTTCACAGTCCAACTCTCACATCCATACATGACTACTGGAAAAACCATAACCTTGACTAGATGGACCTTTGTTGGCAAAGTAATGTCTTTGCTTTTGAATATGCTATCTAGGTTGGTCATAACTTTTCTTCCAAGGAGTAAGCGTCTTTTAATTTCATGGCTGATTTTGGAGCCCAGAAAAATGAAGTCAGCCACTGTTTCCCCATCTATTTGCCATGAAGTGATGGGAACAGATGCCATGATCTTAGTTTTCTGAATGTTCAGCTGTAAGCCAACTTTTTCACTCTCCTCTTTCACTTTCATCAAGAGGCTTTTTAGCTCCTCTTCACTTTCTGCATATCTGAAGTTACTGATATTTCTCCGGGCAGTCTTGATTCCAGCTTGTGCTTCTTCCAGCCCAGTGTTTCCCATGATGTACTCTGCGTATAAGTTAAATAAGCAGGATGACAATATATAGCCTTGACATACTCCTTTTCGTATTTGGAACCAGTCTGTTGTTCCATGTCCAGTTCTAACTGTTGCTTGCTAGCCTGCATACAGATTTCCCAGGAGGCAGGTCAGGTGGTCTGGTATTCCCATCTCTTTCAGAATTTTCCAGTGTGATCCACACAGTCAAAGGCTTTGGTATAGTCAATAAAGCAGAAATAGATGTTTTTCTGGAACTCTCTTGCTTTTCGATGATCCAGCGGATGTTGGCAATTTGATCTCTGGTTCCTCTGCCTTTTCTAAAACCAGCTTGAACATCTGGAAGTTCATGGTTCACGTATTGCTGAAGCCTGGCTTGGAGAATTTTAAGCATCACTTTACTAATGTGTGAGGTGAGTGAAATTATGCGGTAGTTTGAGCATTCTTTGGCATTGCCTTTCTTTGGGATTTGAATGAAAACTGACCTTTTCCACTCCTGTGGCCACTGCTGAGTTTTCCAAGTTTGCTGGCATATTGAGTGCGGCACTTTCACAGCATCATCTTTTAGGATTTGAAATAGCTCAACTGGAATTCCATCACCTCCACTAGCTTTGTTCGTAGAGATGCTTCCTAAGGCCTACTTGACTTCAGCTGCTGTAAGGAGCAGCGGCTGTGCTTTGCTGGAGCAGCCGTGAAGGGATACCCCAACGTCCAACGTAAAAGAAACCCTAGTAAGAAGGTAGGCACTGAGAGAGGGCATCAGAGGGCAGACACACTGAAACCACAATCACAGACAACTAGCCAGTCTGATCACATGGACCACAGCCCTGTCTAACTCACTGAAACTAAGCCATGCCGTTTGGGGCCACCCAAGACAGACGGGTCATGGTGGAGAGGTCTGACAGAATGTGGTCCCCTGGAGAAGGGAATGGGAAACCACTTCAGTATTCTTGCCTTGAGAACCTCATTGACTTATCCGTTCTTTAATTACAGAATATTTATCTGGATCATTTTTTATCTTAGTCATTACATCCCTGATATTTTATATCATTGCAGGGCTAATCAAAAGCTTAAGTATAAATTATATAAAACTAAGACATCATTTGAACCAGCCTTAAAATTAATCCTATAGTATTTACAGAATTATAAACTTTAAAGCATTTTACATGTAAAGCACTTTAGAAAATTACTAGGGATCCTTGAAATAGCTTCGAAAGAATCTTGGTCAGTTAAGACAAATACTTACCATGGAAGAAGCATAAAGCTGTTTTCCTTGTAGACAGTCTATCATGGCCCACAATGCTTCCATGCTCCACTTTGGACAATATGGTATTCTTGTCTTTCCTACGTCTCTCAAGGGTGGTTTAAACCCTGCCAAGAGAACCTTTATGGCTCGGGCTGGATACTGCATAAGATGAAGAGGGATTTGACGCAGTCTGTCACAAAAGAAATTCTAAAATTAAAAAAAATTTTTTTAAAGAATAATAAAAAAACCCCTATTAAAAAAAATGTGAATGTCACAATTAGGGGAAAACTTTATGATGTTGGATTTGGCAGTGATTTCTTTGATACGAGACCAAGAGCACAGGCAACAGAAGAAGAAAATTCAATTATATCAAAACTTAAAACTACGCAAAAGGCACAATCAATAGAGTGAAAAGGCACCTTGCAGAATGAGAGAATATATGTTCATGTTAAAAACGACATTTCTTCAAAGAGCTGTAAATGGCCAATAAGCACGTGAAAAGATGTTCAACATCACTAATCATCAGAGAAATGCCAATGAAAGCCATATGATATGATATCACCTCATACCCATTAGCATGGCTACGATTAAACAAAATACCACCCAGAAGATAACAAGTGTTGGTGAGGATATAGAGAGAAACTGGAACCGTTGGACATTTGATGTGAATGCAAAATGCTCCTGGGGAAGTTTGGTGGTTCCTCCAAATACTAAGAATAAGCATATTATCCAGTGACTCCACTTCTCAGTATACTGAAATCAAGGTTGTAAAGAGATATTTGTATGTCCATTTTCATAACATCATTCACAACAGTCAAATATCCACTGACGGGTGTGTGGATAAATAAAATGTGTTAAATACATGATGGAATATTATTCAGCCGTAAAAAGGAAGAAACTTCTAACATGCTATAACATGGTTGATCCTTGACATTATGCTAAGTGAAATAAGCCAGTTATAAAAAGATGTGAGATATACGTACAATAATCAAATTCATAGAGGTGGAAAGCAGAATGGTGGCCAATGGGCTGGATGAAGGGACAATGAGGAATCATTTAATGGGTACAATATTAGTTTCAGTTTTGAAAATGAGGGTTCTGGAGATTGGCTGCACTAACCATGTAAATTGAGTTAACACTACTTAACTATACATTTAAAAATGGTTAAGATGATAGATTTTATATACATATTATCTCATTATTTAAAAAATAATTACAAATAACAAAACTTGGAAAAATAACAGTGTTTGCAAGGATGTGGAGAAAATGGAACTCCTGTGTGTTGCTGGTAAAAATGTTAAATCGTATAGCTGACATGGAAAACTCTGGCATTTCCTCAAAAAGTTAAACATCAAATTACCATGTGATCCTGAAATTCCATTTTGAGGTACATATCCTAAAACAGTTGATGGGGAGGGAGGTGGGAGGGGGGTTCATGTTTGGGAACACATGTAAGAATTAAAGATTTTAAAATTAAAAAAATAAAATAAAATAAAAATACTTGTTTAACTTAAATCAAAAAAAAAAAATAAAACAGTTGAAAGCTGGAATTTAAATGGATCTTTTTATGTCAGTGTTCACCACAGTATTATTCACAGACCAAGTGTCCATCAGCAGATGAATAAACAAAATGTGGTGTACATGTACAATGGAATATTACTTAATTGTAAAAGTAATGAAATTCTGACAAGCTACAACTGTGGATGAACTCTGAAAACGTTATTCTAAGTAAAATAAGCCAGACATAAAAAGGCAAATATTGTATGATTATGTTTGTATGAAGAACTTAAGTAAATTCATACAGAGAGTACAAGAGGACTCACTAGGAGCTGAGAGAAAGGGAACAGAATGTTACTAAGGGGTCCAGAGTTTTTGTTTGGGATTATGAAAAAGTTGTGAAAATGGACAATAGCAGTGGTTGTACAACACTGTGAATGTATTTAATGTCAATTAATTGTATACTTGAAAATGGATGACAGTAATTTTTTTTACTTTAAAAACTTTAACACAGTAAATTTTATGTTATGTACATCTTACCACAATAAAGAATAACTTTTAGAGTAAAAATAAACTCCCAAAGTAGCTCTAAAATAGCTTTTTGAAGTAAAATCTTTTTAATTATTAAAAAAAAACACAGAACTAAGAATCCTAGTTTAAGTTTACTTTTTTGTTTTTTAACCTGTTTACTGTCAGCTTTTCAGTTGATCCATAATCAACAAATTGCACCAGGACAGCTAGAGGATTAAATTCTTTAATGGAAACAATCTTTGCTCTATACCATAAGCCATCATCATATTCTGCAAGGCAAGGCATTTCTGAAAAGACAGAAAAAGGGGACAATTACATTGCCTTTTATTTTCTTAAAAATATATATGCTTTGAAATACAGTAAAGTACAAAGATATAATCCCCATATACCTGTTACTCAGAATTAAACACTCAACAGCCATATGTTGGCTTGTGCTCTTTTTTCTGTTTATATACCCTGTTTTTCCTAATTCCTAAATTAGGAAAATGTTTGAAGAAAGACATTTATCCCATTCTCAGAGTTCCTACTTCTACCTCCCATGGCTTAGACCATTCTCTCACTCCTCCCACTTCTTATATGCCCCCAATTTTTTTCTTTTGGGCAGCTGTCTTCTGCAAAGGATAGTAAAATGGGTTCTATTATTCCTACTTTTAATTTTCCCCTCCTCCAATGCAATTCCATTGCTCTCTAGCTTAACATTTTTCAATGGCATCTTAACTGTTTGCAGTACCAACTTCTTAGACTGCAATTTATAAGGTTCTGAACCGTATACTCCCAACCCACTCTGACCATATATCCTCAACATGTTACCCAAACAGATTCTTTATTCAACTCCTTTAATATAGATTCCATACGTATTTAATAGGCACTTGCTTATGAATCAACTTTCACATATGCATACTTAACTTTAATTCCACAATAACTATAGAAAAATGCACAAACAATATATGTATAGATAGCTCCGTGAATTACCGTATCATGCACAGACTGTGTAACTTCCCTTGAGAGAAGAACACAAGGAAGGAATTGTTTCTTCTAGACTATAAATTAGTTTACTAAAAGAAAATACGATAATGAGCTTATTTTTTCACTCATTCAACAAATATTTATGAGCACCTACTCATGCAAGTTGCCTTCCTCAAAAGCTAGGGACACTGCAGTACAAAGTATTCCTGCTCACAGTGCCCCTTCCTAGGAGAGGAGGCAAGAGAGAGGAGGTGGTGGAGAAGGGCAGGGCAGGGGAGGGGAGGGAGGCTGGGGGGTGCGGGAGGAAGAGCAGCAGGGAAGACCTGCGGTAGGGGAAAGTAGAGCAGAGGTCTTGCTATATACATTCCAGAACTTTCCAGGCAGGGAAAAGGGCAGGTGTTGTTTATCAGCCAAACATGGGTCATAAGTGATTAAAATCTTATTAAGTAACAGATAAGACATTAAGCTCTAGCTTTCCTTTGCTAAAGTACCCTCTGATAAGTACAAACTACAAGGATGAACGCACCTCTATACATGACATGGATAAAATGTACAGACACCGCTCAGTATTTCAGGAACTGTCAACACAGGTAACGAAATGCATTTTCCAAGTAGGAGAATCCCATGTATTTAATAAAGGATGGTAATATATATTAGAAAGGGGAAAAGCACAATTTCGTCCATCCTGACAGGACAGGACACAATGTGAATTCCCCTGCCCTCACACCAAAATTCTCTATTGAGGTGGCTTGTAATGAAATTAAGTGCCATTTAGGTCTAAATAACAACTCACAATTTTGAGCTACTGGCAAAACCTCAAGCTCAGAAAAGCCATCTTCATGCAGTCAAGTGTCCACAGGCGGCCTGAACTTTGGAAAATCAAAGTGCCCTAAGGCATGAGGCCAAGCGTATAAAGTGAGGGCAATAAAAATACCAGTTAACCTTAGAAACAACTCAATCTCATCAGCACTGAAACAAAACAATGATTTCATTAGGAATCCCACTTTCCTGAAAGACTAGTACCTGTTCTGAAGTCTGTCAGAGGAGGGAATGTCTCCATATTCTTATTGAACCTCCGCAGTGCCTCCTCTAGGCTCTCCGACTCAGATTCCCAGCCGACTCCACTGTCTTCTGTGTCACTGTGCTGGTTAAACAAACTACAACTTTCGACAGATTCAAGACAAATATATACCTGAGTTGGGGGAAGGGAAGGGAAAAACATTCAAATTCTGTAACTTTCAGTATTCATAATATGGGCAAAAGTACTGCAGGAAAGCCTCCAATAGTTGCCCCATGGTCCTTATAGAGTTAAGTCCTCATATCAAACCAGACTTGTTCTCTGTGGCTGAAAAATGCCATAGCATGATGGTATGTGACTACTGAGCTCAGACTGTAAAAGATGTGGCCTCTGCCTTGGTGGTGCTTGGTCCACCAGGGGGCATGCACATGCATGTTAGCAGGCCCAGGAGAGGCCCACAGAGCAGAAGCCCAGCACCAAGCTCTGGAATTGGATCCTGCAGTAGCACGCCCCTCTTCCCACACCTTGACTACAACCTTGAGACCCTGGATTCCTGACTTTCATGTGTGTTGTTTTAAGCTGCTAAATTTGGGGTAATTTGTTCTGCAACAATAATAACCAGTTAAAAATCATTATAAAAACCAACAACAGGTTACACTACTATGTTCTCTGATGAAATTACGGAGCAAATTCTCATCGCTTGTGAAGGAATAGTTAACTGTGTAAAAACAGCTGAAGGACTGCTCTGCCACTTAATCTGCATTTCTTTTTCTCTTGTTAGTTAAGTATATATAATTGAATTTTCTTTAGTGTACTTATTCACTCAGTCAGTATTTATTGAGTGCCTACTATGTATCAGGCAGTATTCTAGGTATTCCAGGGACACACCAGTGGCCAAAACACGAAAATCCCTATCTTCATAGAATTACATTCTAGTAGGGAGATGTAAACAGACATAGTAAAGAAAGTGGTGGTGTGTTAGAAGGTGATAAATAGTATGAAAAAACAGAGCAGGGTAAAGAGTGCTTAATTACGTTCAATGTAGGAAGAGGACAGGGGAATGAGATGTCTGAGATTTTTTCGGTGGCAGTAAATTCAAACTTAAAAACCTAAATATTTGATTTAAAGAGCTATACGTTACTGGGAAAACCCAAAAGTGATTAAGAAACAGTTGCCTTACTAAGTATAAACAGTATTTGAAGAAGAAACTATAGGGTAGGTAAACTAGAGGTCAGCAATTGTTAACAAAGTCAGGAAGATAGAAATGTGACGAATCCATCCTAGAGTTAAGACCATAACCAACCGTGTTACTGAAATCACATACTTCACTGGGTGAGACAACGTGCTTTACTTGAACAGCATAGAGTTCCTCAGGGGGAGGCAGAGATGAAGACAAATATGGTGGTAAAATAGGAGTCTCTGTTTCAGGCAAAAGCAAATTCTAAAACAGCACAAATAAATTCAAATTTCAGAATGACTATTACAGAAAGCCACTACATTATTAAAGTTCATAACAATGCCAGTTTACTTTCTTAACAAAAAGCTAGCTGAGACTGTCACAAAACAATTTTGTTGTAGCAGGACCAAAATGTGGTAAGCAATCAAAAGATCTTTAGAATGCTTTTGTCTCCTGCCTAAAAAAAAAAAAGATGTTAACCACCCCCCTCCCCCGCCACAGGAATTTTTTTTACATACTATTATAATATTTACACATACACATAACATTTTAGAAGAATGGTTATCAAACTGACACTGCTCAGTGGGACTGGGGTGTTTGAGGTGTAGAATGGGGGCAACTTCTTTCCTTTTCACATTTCTGTAGTATTGCATTCATTTTTAGAGTATGTATTTTATAATAAAAACTAAAATAATATATGAAATGCCAAAAGAAGATTTAAGTTAAAAATCATCAGAAATGTGTGCTCTCCCTTAAGCTCTATAAAAGGATAAAGAATAATTAAAAATTATATGATTCCAAAGAGGATTACGGCAGTCAGCAGTTGTTAAAAGCAAATATATATAAAAATATAGGTGACTTTTATTAACTTATAAAAATCCTGAATATGGTACTTGGTATAAATAGTAAAATAATCACATTCAAATTTGTAGACTCACTTATTATATTAACAATTCCAAACTAGTGGCAAAACAAACATACCTGAACCACTTAGCTGATCTCAGCAAAAAGTGACTATCCACTGTTAAAATTTTACTGATCTGTTACAAAACACTTTACAACAAGCATATTTTATTTTTGTAATTATAGAAATTATCTTTGTAAGTTTTTTTATTTGGCTGGGCCGGGTCTAGATGCAGCATGTGGGGGTCTAGGTTTCCTGACCAGGGATTGACCCAGTGCCCCCTGCATTTGGGAGTGCAGAGTCTTAGCCACTGGACCACCAGGAAAGTCCTTATAGGAATTAAATTCTACTTTTAAATCATAAAATTTTACTTATCAAAACACCTTCTGCACAGCAAAAAGCACAAGTGACAAAAAATAAGATAAAAACGGATAAACTGGACTTTACCAATATTTAAAACTTTGGCACTTCAACGGATATCATCAAGAAAGTGAAAAGATAACCCACAGAGTGAGAGAAATATTTGCAAATCATGTGTGATAAGGGACTTGTATCTTCATACCTATCCAAAGATGGCTAGGAAATAAGTCAAGATAACAAGTGTTGGTGAGGATATGGAGAAAATGGAACCCTTGTACAATACTAGTACCAAAGTAAACTATTGTAGTCATTTGGATAAGTTTCATAGTTTCCTAAAATGGTAAACAGTCATATGACTGTGTAATTGTCATGACTTAGTAATTCCACTTCTAGGTCTATACTCAAGAGGAGTAAAAACCAACATTCACTTAAAAATTTGTACACAAATGTTCATAGTAGCTTTATTTACTATCTGTAAAGGTAAAAACAATCCAAATGTCCATCAACTGATGAATGGATAAACAATATGTGGTGCATCCATATAAAGGAATATTATTCAACAATAAAAAGGACACATACAATGTGATTCAACCTTGCAAACATTATGGTCAATGAAAGCCAGTAACAAAGGACTATGTACTATGTAATTCACTTTCTATGAAACATCCAGGACAGGCAAACCCACAGCGAGTTTCCAGGAAACTGGGGGGTGGAGGGAGGTAGGAAGCGATTGCTGCTGGTGTGGAGCTTGTCTTTGACATGAAACGTTATGGAATTAAGTAGCTATAATGACCACACAACTCTGTGAATATGTTAAAAAACCATTGACTTGTACACTTTAAAAAGTTAAATTTTACGGTATATAAATTATCTCAATAAAGCTGTTATAGAAGAAAATGCTTACTTCCTCATCTTGAACGAGATTCTTTGTATTGATGAAGTATCCAAAATTTCAAAATATTTAGATTGAAACTTACCTCAAACCTTATTTCCCATCTCTCTTCCTCATACTTTTTATTGTAATCTGTTGGATTCTGAAATAATATAGTGTTATCAATGAAAACTTTATCTATATAATATTGTTTTAAGACACTTTCATATTTCATCCCACAAAAACTGTGTGCATGTTCTTGTTGGCATTCATTTTCGCTTAACTATTGGAAAATTTAGTGTTTTGAGTAATTTAATATTGCAACAAGAAGAATCCTCAAATTATGTCAGAAGCATGTCAACAACTGTAATTAGTTTTTAAGAGTGGGAGCTCTTACCTTTGATTTTAAATGGCCACAGTGAAGAGTACATACATCTGGCAAAGACTAAATGATCTTTATAAAACCCGTTTAACAGATGAAACACTTTTACACAAACACACAGGGGCACACACGCACACAAACCATACACTTCTCTGCTCAACAGAAATAGCTGGCTGTAAGGATTATGTGTACAAAGTTATGTAATAGTTTTCCATTTGAGAGAAAAAAGTAATTTCCTTCACTGCACTGACCACCCACTGTCTGGTTGTGTACTACAGATAAAATGAATATTCAAAAACCTAATAAGTGAACTGTAAGTCTAACAATATCTTGCTATATAAAATGTTCATGCTATTATTTATGGTGTGTACCCTATTTTGAAAAAACATTTGTGGCAGCCTGCAATATGAAACTATATCTATAACAGGCTAATTTTTTCTTAAGATATTAAACACAGAGGCACCAGGCAACTGGAATGGGCTGTTTACTGAAGCTAAGCTTAAAATCTGGCTCTGAGTTCCTACAAGTAGGCAAAATGAGGGAAATGTTGTAATATCAAATATGAGGAAAAAACATTTTATCTTGGGAGTCAATTTCTGGCAGCAAATTTTATTATGATTTTATCATTCACATCTGCATTCAAACAATGCCACAGAACATGAGCTGCTTATTAGGTTTGAAGATACAGAAATATTAAGTGAATTTTAGTGCAATTGAAAAGTTTTTTTAAGGACATTTATAAAGCTTTCTCAATAAAGAATTACAAATCCTCTAGGCTCTCTTAACAAATCAGACATGTAGGACTATATGGAAGACTTGAGGCATGAGACAAAATATGACAAATTTTAACCATATTTTACTTTATAGATTTTTACAGAAACATACTTTACTTACTTCCTTCAGTATTTCCTCAGATTGTTCAAAAGTACAATATTTATGGTGTGCCAAAAAGTAAGAAAGTGACATTCCATCAAAATAGAGATGAATAGGTAATTTCCCCCATGGATTTTCTGGTAGTTCCTATTTAAGTTCAATAAAGGAGATCATTACTATAAAAACATTACTAAAAAATCCGAAGATTAAAACTTATATTCAGGAAAAATGGAATTGGACTTCTGACAATCACAGTATTACTTGTTTGACTAGTGACTCATTCTGTAAAATTTCCTTCCTGGTATTTTGGCAGATAATGATGCAATAATTCTACTACTTTGGTTGTTATAAAATACATTTACATGCCTATAAGTACAGAGTTTTCTAGTTATCAGAAAATAATATATTATACATCATCTTTAGATGATACTAATAATTTATAGTAAGTAGAAGGAGAAAGATAAAGTATGCTCAGGGGTAAATCAATGAAATTTAGTTAAAAATCCCCAAATGGCAGGAATCAGAAGAAATCAACAAGTCCAGGAGTCATATAATGGTTTTAAAACTCATGGGTCCATTTACAGATATCAGGTACCTAACACGTACCTGAGTGATGAGCTGACCATCCCTCACTTGATACCAACTTGGTCCAAACTCAGGTCTCTGCTGAGTTGGTGTACTGATCTCCCAGCAGATCTCCTGCTTATACCTCTCTCTCCTGTCCAGTTTCCACCATTCAGAATGAAAACAGCACAACATGGGGTCGCATCACATCCACTGCAGCTCTCCCATTCCACCTCCTTCCCAGTCTGCTCCCGCTCCATGAATGCTCCAGGCATCTTTGGCCTAGAGCTTTCTGCACTGTTCTGCTATCCACACGGTGTCTCTTCTCACCATTTAAAGGTTTTAATCAAGTTTTATCTTTTAGGGATGTCTTCCCTGACCACTGTATTAAAATGTCATCTCTCCCCTGCCTGTCCCTCCCTATACGTGTTTGTGTGTGTGTATATATTTTGTTTGTTTCCCATCACTAAAATGGAAGCTCAATGAAGACTGGACTCTGACTCTTGCTGCATCTGCAGGCCAAAGACAGTGTCCAGCAGGTAAGAAGCACCCGGTCAGTGCCATCAGTCGTCAGGCAGAGTGGCACTTCTGGGGGAGGTCAGCTATGCTGGCAGGGATGCGGGCAGCACCAGCATGGTTTCTGAGAAATTGAGGGCCTTTGGTACACTCCATGCTGTTCTCCAAGGCTAAGCCAAGCAGCAAAGTAAGCCACCTGCATAAACTCAACAGTACCATTTCTGAGGGACCTCCATGACAGCCCACACAGGCTGTCAACAACCGTACAGGCTTCTCCACCATCTTATGTGTCCGTTGTTCTTTTAAGATCTTTGCCAGCCTATCATCACACCTTTTGTAGAGAAATAGTTCCTTACGGTTTTATATCTTGGAATCTTCAAACAAGATCCCCGTTAATCCTGTCTTTACCTCACTGCTCAGGAACCTCCAATGGGCCTCCTGACTGATGTCTGCTTCTCCTACACACTATTTCCACCACTGTTCCTCACAAAACTTCCACTGTTCTAGCAAACACATCTCCTCAAGACATGTCCATTTCTGTCCCTGTGCCTACCTGAACACTGCATTTCCTTGGTCAGGAGAACTTCACTGACTTTCCCATTCCTACATTCCTATTACGCTTCACTGTTTTTACCAGTCACCAGTTCCCAGCAAGTTCTTTGTGGTGTAAAGTCTTCACGTTTCTGTCTTGTGTCTCACTGTTTCACTAAGTAGACAAGGCCTTTGATGAAGAGAATTACCTGCACCTAACATAGTGCACACACAGCACCATCTTGAAAACTATCATGAGCTCCATTTCCTCCCATGTCAAAGTAAGTTGTTAATAAGGGATCTTCCAAATTACTGACTTTCTTGCTTCTGGGAAGTTCTCAGGAACTTTCTCAAAATTAGCTTTATTTAAAATGAGCCTAAGAACCAAAGTGGCAACTTCTTTTATATTAATGAGTAGTTTACAATCACACAGGAACATAGTTCTTCATTAAAAAAACCTCACAGATTATGTTACCTGTAACACTTTATGACAGATAAACTAAATCAATGATACATACTTTAAATACAAATTACCATAACGTGAATTTCCACTTCTCTCTTTGAAAGCAGCTCCTGAAGGAGTTCTACTGCATCAGGTTGCCAGACATTCCCAACCTATTTGAGATTAATAAACTCAGGTTCTTTCACAAGATAAGAGCAGAAAGTAAATGAAGATACACAAAAGTAGCCATAAACAGATAACACTAGAGGAGGACAAAATACAGGCAGTTTGCAGAGAGAATCATGGGTATATAATAAAAAAAAAAATCTTAAGAAACTAATAATTTGGAAGCAACCTAGATGTCCACCGGCAGACAAATGGATAAGAAAGGTGTGGTACATACATACAATGGAATATTATTCGGCCATTAAAAAGAATGCATTTGAATCAGTTCTAATGAGGCGGATGAAACTGGATCCTATTATACAGAGTGAAGTAAGTCAGAAAGAAAAACACCAATACAGTATACTGACGTATATATATGGAATTTAGAAAGATGGTAACAATGACCCTATATGCGAGACAGCAGAAGAGACACAAATATGAAGAACAGTCTTTTGGACTCTGTGGGAGAAGGTGAGGGTGGCATGATTTGAAAGGGTAGTGTTGAAATGTGTATACTATCATATGTGAAGTGGATCACCGGTCCAGGTTTGATGCATGAGACAGGGTGCTCAGGGCTGGTACACTGGGATGGCCCTGGGGGATGGGATGGGGAAGGAGGTGGGAGGGGGTTTCTGGATGGGGAACACATGCACCCATGGCTGATTCATGTCGATGTTTGGCAAAAACCACTACAATATTGTAAAGTAATTAGCCTTCAATTGAAATAATTAAAAAAGGAACTAATAATTTGTATCAGCCTCCTCAAATATTATTCTCTTAAAGCATTTTATGATTTAAAAATATAAACTTATACCCCCCCAAAAAGCATGTTTAGTGATGGCGCTGGTTGCTCAGTCATGTCCAACTCTTTGTGATCCCATGGACTGTAGTCCACCAGGCTCCTCTGTCCATGGGATTCTCCAGGCAAGAATACTGGAGTGGATTGCCATTTCCTTCTCCAGAGGATCTTCCCAACACAGGGATTGAACCTGGGTCTCCTGCATTGCAGGCAGATTCTTTACTGTTTTAACTACAGGGAAGCCCTGAAAAAAAAAAAAAAAATCATAAAACTTAAAAAAAAAAAAAGACCAACATGTCAATGCAATGTTTGTATAATGACTACAATAAGAGTCAAAGTGTTAGTCGCTCAGTCGTGTCCAACTCTTTGCGATCCCACAGACTGCAGCCCACCAGGCTCCTCGGTCCATGGAATTCTCCAGGCAAGAATACTGGAGCGGGTAACCATTCCCCTCCACTGACTGAATCCAAGTCTCTCACACTGCAGGCAGATTCTTTACTTCTGAGCCAGCAGGGAAGCGACTGTTACCTTTTATGTTGAGGTTCACATAGCCAGAACGGGGGCTTCCTGCCAAAAGCCCATGAGAAGTCCCAGCTTAGTGCCAGTGCCCTGTGAGTGAACATCTGGAAGCAGATCCTTATCTGTCAGTTCTTTGGATCTGCATTTCTGGTGCACATCTTTGCTGCTGTGTAACAGGGATGCTAAGCTAAAACCACTCAGCTAAGCTGCTCCCAATGCCTGAACCATAAAAACTGTACGAATTTTTTAAAAAGCTTATTGTTGATTCAGATCACTAAATTTTAAGCTTAATTTGTTATGTAGCAAGAGATAATATGCTATTCCTTTCTCTGCTCCAGCTTCCAATTTCTTGAAACAGTAACTAAAGATCAATAATTTCAAATAAAATTCTCATCTATGAAGAAATTATATCTCTTAAATTTATTTAATGTTTTTATACCCTTTAGTATAATCCTGTAGTTTTCTTCATAAACACCCTTTAGTTGTCTTTAGTAAGCTTATTTCTAAGTATTGTATTATTTACTGAAATAATTTCATTTCATTTCACATTCCAATTTCTAAAATTTATTATTAATAAAAAGGCAGTACTTAAAATTAACCACCCTACAAATCACTGTTTACTCACAGGTACGGTGTTATAGAGCTGACAAGGAATACAAAATTGGGGTGTATCAGGATACAGTAAAATAGGATAAAGATGACACTGTGGAATCTTCTCAGTGAATCCATGATCTAAATATTGTACCTAACATAGAAAAAATAAAACTTGTAATTAAAATTTACTACTAAAAACTAGGGGACAGAAGGGACTCCTTCTGTTATTTCTTTATTAAAAAGAAAATATTCCAGAAAGAAAGATAAATCTAGATTTTTAACAATTTCCAGACAAAAAAGTAACATCATTATTTCCTCATCCCAGAGTGTTATCAAATCTCACTGTCAAAAAGTTTTCTTACACATGAACATTTTTTCTTGAGAATAACCAATTTTTTGGAGGATGTTTAAATCTTTTCTTTTGTTTTTCCAAGTATTTTAGAAATCCTGATTTCCACTTAATGAAAGAGTATTTGTCAAATTCTCAGTTTTCCTCAGACAGCTTCAGTTTGAGAAACTGCAGGTATTGTTCCCTTCTTGGAGAATCACATGCATAACAAAGGTTCTGAGAAGTTCTATGAGAAAGAAACTTGTTTTTAAATCATCCAGTGATCCTCAACCTTTTTTGTAAAGTAACTTTCTAAAGACTTCATTTTTGAAAGAATTCTGGGTTCACAGCAAAATTTAGAGAAAAGGTACAGAGATTTCCCACATAGCCCCTCACCTCCCATCCCACCTCTCACACTGTAACATTCTGTACAACAATGGTAATTTGTTATAATCATGAACCTATATGGATACATCATAATCAAGGTCCACTGAGGTTACATCAAGGTTCATTTAGTGGTATACACCTTATGGGACTGACACTGTGAAAACACAGGGTGTTTCATTGCTCTAAAAATCCTCTATGCTCCACCTATTCAGTCCTCGTTGCTGTTCAGTTGCTAAGCCAAGTCCAACTGTTTGTGACCCCATGAACTTCAGCATGCCAGGATTCCCTGTCCTTCACTATCTCCCTGAGTTTGCTCAAACTCATGTCTACTGAGTCAGTGATACCCTCCAACCATCTCATCCTTTGTTGCCACCAGCATCAGAGTCTTCAAATGAGTCAGCTCGTTGCATCAGTGGCCAAAGTATTGGAACTTCAGCTTCAGCATCAGTCTTTTCCAATGAATACTCAGGACTGATTTCCTTTAAGATTGACTGGTTTATCTCCTTGCTGTCCAAGGGTCTCAAGAGTCTTCGCCAGCACCATAGTTTGAAAGCATCAATTCTTCGGCACTCAGCATTCTTTATGGTCCAACTCTCACATCTGTACATGACTACTGGAAAAACCATAGCTTTGACTATATTACCAACAAAGTGATGTCTCTGCTTTTTAATAGGCTGTCTAAGTTTGTTATAGCTTTTCTTCTAAGAAGCAAACGTCTTTCAATTTCATGGCTGCACTCACCATCCGCAGTGATTTTGGAGCCCAAGAAAATGAAATCTGTTACTGTTTCCACTTTTTCCTCATCTATTTGCTGTGAAGTGATGGGACCAGATGCCATGATCTTAGTTTTCTGAATGTTGAGTTTTACGCCAGCCCTTTCACTCTCCTCTTTTACCCTCAATCAAGAGGCTCTTTAGCAATGGTATCATCTGCATATCTGAGGCTATAGATATTTCTTCTGGCAATCTTGATTCTGGCTTGTAATTCATCCAGTCTGGCATTTTGCATGATGTATTCTACATGTAAGTAAAGTTAGAAAGGTGACAAAATACAGCCTTGTTGTACTCCTTTCCCAATTTTAAACCAGTCTGTTGTTCCATGTCTGGTTCTAACAGTTGCTTCTTGACCCGCATAGAGTTTCTCAGGAGACAGGTAAGGTGGTCTGGTATTCCCACCTCTTTAAGAATTTTCCACTTTGTTGCAATCCACCCAGTCAAATCGGCTTCCCTGTGGCCCAGCTTGTAAAGAACCTACCTGCAATGCGGGAGACCTGGGTTCCATCCCTGGGTTGGGAAGATCCCCTGGAGAAGAGAATGGCTATCCACTCCAGTATTCTGGACTTGAGTATTCCATGGACTGTATAGTCCATGGGGTCATAAAGAGTTGGACATGAGTGAGTGACTTTCACACAGTCAAAGGCTTTAGTATAGTCAATGAAGCAGTTTTTCTGGAATTCCCTTACTTTATCCATGATCCAATGAATGTTGGCAATTTGATCTCTGTTTTCTCTGCCTTTTCTAAACCCAGTTTGCACATCTTAAAGTTCTTGGTTCACATACTGCTGAAGCCTAGTTTGAAGGATTTTCAGCATAACCTTGTTAGCATGTGAAATAAGCATAGCAGTACAGTAGTCTGATGGTTCTCTGGCATTGCCCTCCTTTGGGAATGGAATGAAAACTGACCTTTTCCAGTCCTGTGGCCACTGCTGAGTTTTCCAAATTTGCTGACATTGAGTGCAGCACTTTAGCAGCAGCATCTTTTAGGATTTGAAATAGCTCAGCTGGAATTCCATCACTTCCATTAGTTTTGCTTGTAGTAATGCTTCCTAAGGCCCACTTGGCTTCACAGTTCAGGATATATGGCTCTAGGTGAGCGACCACACCATCACAGTTATCTAGGTCATTAAGATCATTTTTATACAGTTCTGTGTATTCCTGCCACCTCTTCTTAATCTCTTAAGAACCTCTTCTGTTAGATCTTCTTTACTGTGTCCATCCTTGCATGGTATCTTTAATTTTCTTGAAGCGATTTCTAGTTTTTCTCATTCTATTGTTTTCCTCTATTTCTTTGCATTGTTCACTTAAGGCTTTCTTATCTCTCTCCTTGCTGATCTTTGGAACTCTGCATTCATTTGGGTGTATCTTTCCCTTTATCCTTTGCCTTTCACTTCTCTTAGCTATTTGTAAGACCTCCTCAGACAACCATTTTGCCTTCTTGCATTTTTTTCTCTTTGGGATGGTTTTGGTCACTGCCTCCTGTACAATGTTAGAAACCTCCATTCATAGTTCTTCAGGCACTCTGTCTACCAGATCTGATCCCTTGAATCTATTCACCTTTACCGTGTAATCATAAAGGATTTGATTTAGGTCATACCTGAATGGCCTAGTGGTTTTCCCTCCTTTCTTGAATTTAAACCTGAATTTTGCAATAAGGAGTTCATGATTTGAGCCATAGTCAACTCCAGGTCCTGTTTTTGCTGACTGTATAGAGCTTCTCCATCTTTGGCTGCAAAGAATAAAATCAATCTGATTTCAGTGTTGACCATCTGGTGATGTGCATGTGCTCCTGTATCGTTGGAAAAGGGTGTTCGCTATGACCAGCCTGTTTTGACAAAACATGCTAAGAGTCTGATAAAACTCTTGGCCTTTGCCCTGCTTTATTGTTCTCCAAAGACAAACTTGCTTATTACTTCAGGTATCTCTTTACTTCCTACTTTTGCATTCTAATCCCCTATGATGGAAAGGACATCTTTTTTTGGTGTTAGTTCTAGAAGGTCTTGTAGCTCTTCATACAAGTTCAACTTTAGCTTCTTTGGCATCAGTGGTTGGGGTGTAGACTTGGATTACTGTGATTTTGAATGGTTTGCCTTAGAAATAAAATCGAGATCATTCTGTCACTTTTGAGACTGCACCCAAGTACTGCATTTCAGATTCTTTTGTTGACTATGAAGGGATTCTTGCCCACAGTTGTGGATATAATGGTCATCTGAATTAAATTTGTTCATTCTCATCCATTTTAGTTCACAGATTCCTAATATGTTGGTTTTCACTCTTGCCATTTCCTGCTTGACCACATCCAATTAACCTTGACTCATGGACCTAGCACTCCAGGTTCCTGTGCAATACTGTTCTCTACAGGATCAGACTTTCACCACCAGACACATTCACAATTGAGTGTTGTAATATTGCAGGGTACATAATTCTAAGCTGATTTTTTTCCCTCCCTCTTAAGATTTTAAATGTTTAAAAATTTTTAATGTTTCAATCCACTGTCACGTCAGTTTCTGAGGAGAAGCTGGACATAATTCTTATTTTTGTTCTTCTATAGGTGAAGTTATTTTTTCCTCTGGTTTCCTTCAGGGTTTTTCTCTAATTTTGACTTTCTGTCATTTGAAGTGACAGACCTTTTGTGCATTTATTCCGCTTGGTGTTCTCTGAGCTCCAGGATCTGTGGTTTGGTGTCTAAACATGCATTTGGGGAAATTCTCAGTCCTAAGTTTTCAAGTATTATTTTCTCTCTTCACTTTCTGGTATTTCCATTAATCTGCATGTTACATGCTTGCAATTGTCCCACAGTTCTTAGGTATTTGGTTCTTTTTTTTTTCAGTTTTTGTTCTACTTTTTAGAGGTAATATTTCTAGCTATCTGTTCTTGCATGTTGTCTACTTACTCCTTAGCATCTTAAACATGCCTTTTTTTTTTTAACTTCCTATTCTGATAATTCTAACATCCCAGTCATGTCTGGTTCTGATACTTTCCTTGTCTCTCCAAATTGTGTTATTCTGCCTTTTAGTATGCCTAATATTTTAAAATTTAGACATGACCTATAACATTAGTTTCAGGTATACAATGTAATGATTTGACATTTGCATATATTGAAAATGATAATAACAGTAAGTCTAGTTAACATCTATCACCACACCTAGTTACATTTTTATTCTTGTGATGAGAACTTTTAAGATCTACTCTTTTAGCAATTTTCACATGTACGTGATTATTAGTTAGTCACCATGCTATATATTGCACCTCCATGAATTACTTTATAGTTACAAGTTTGTACTTTTTAACCCACTTCACTCATTTTGCCCATCCTGCCACTGACAACCACCAATGTATTCTCCATATCCATGAGCTCAATTTTTGTCATCTTTTAGACTCCACATAAAAGTAAAATTCTTAAGTATTTGTCTTTCTCTTATTTCATTTAGCATAACGCCCTTAAGGTCCATCCATTTTGCCACAAATCATAAAATTTTCTTTTTTATGACTGACTAACATTCCATTCTATATATACACATTGATTTCTTCATCCATTCATCCATCAATGGACACTTTGGTTGCTTTCATATCCTGGCTATTGAAAGTAATGCTGTAATAAACACAGGAGAGCATACTATATTTTCACATTAATATTCCTGTTTTCTTTGGATAGAGCTGGATCAAATAGTAGTTCCAGAGGCTTCTCAGGAGGCTCAGTGGTCAAGAATCCACCTGCAGTACAGGAAACCCAGGTTCAGTCCCTGGGTTGGGAAGATCCATTGGAAAAGGAAATGGCAACTCACTCCAGTATTCTTACCTGGAAAAATCCCATGGACAGAGGAACCTGGTGAGCTACTGCTACTGATCACAGGGTTGCGAAAGAGCTGGACACAACTCAGTGACTAAACAACAACATAGTAGATCTTTTCTTAATTTTTAGAGAGTCTTCCATACTGTTTTCCATGGTGATTGTTATCAATTCACTAAAACCATGTTGTTTTCATTTTTATTGGGGTATAGTAGATTTACAATGTTGTAATATATATTTTTTTAAGTCCTATGAGTTGTTTATATACATTAGCTATTAATTCCTTATCAGTCGTATCATTTGAAAGTATTTTCTCCCATTCAGTACATTGTCTTTTTGTCAATGGTTCCTTCACTGTGCAAAAGTTTTTAAGTTTCATTAGGTTCCATTTGTTTATTTTTGCTTTTAGTACCTTTGTTTTAGGTGACAGATCCAAAAAAATATTGCTGCAATTTACACCATAGTGTTTGGCCTAGGTTTTCCCCTAAGAGTTCTATAGTATCCAGTCTTACTCTTAGGTCTATAAACCACATTGAGTTTATTTTTGTATATGGTGTTAGGGAATGTTCTAATTTCATTCTCTTACAGTTCGGTTTTCCCAGCACCATTTATTGAAGAGGCTGTCTTTTCTCCATTGTATATTTTTGCCTCCTTTGTCATGGATTGACCATTAAGTGGCTTTATTTCTGGACTTGAGTTTTATGAGTTCTTTATATATTTTGGATATCAATCCTTTGTCAGATATATGATTTAGAAATATTTTCTTCTATACAGTAGGTTGCCTCTTCCTTTTGTTGACAGTTTCCTTTGCTGTGCAGAAGCTTTTTAGTCTGATGCCCAACTTGCTAATTTTTTTGTTGCCTTTGCTTTTGATGTCACATCCAAAAATTTATCACCAAGACCTTAAGGAACTTATCACCTATGTTTTCTTCTAAGAGTTTTATTGGCTTCAGGTCTTATGCTCAAGTCTTTATAATCTATTTTGAGTTAATTTTTGTGTATTAAGATAATGGTCAAGTTTAATTCTTTTGCATGTGACTGTTCAGTTTTCCCAATACCATTTATTGAAGAAACTGTCCTATCCCCAATGTATATTCTTGGCTTTATCATAAAGTAATTGTCCATATGTGGTTTAATTTTTAGGCTGTCTATTCTATTCCACTGATCTAAACATCTGTTTTTATGCCAATAACATGCTGTTCAGTATATTTTCCTGATGGCTGGACATGTTCTGCATAAAAGGCCTTCAGTAACATGGCAGGAAGGTGTGGGAGAAGGGGAACTGTTCTACAGTCTTACGATTAGGTCTTAAGTCTTTCACTGAGCATATGATGTCAAACTATGAACTTCACAAGTGTTTCTCAGTCTTTTGTTCTTCCCTCCTTTAGTAGATGATGGACATAGTGGGCTGGAGTTGGGTCTCCCTGTGTAGAAGTCTAGAGTTAACTAGACTTGGGTAATTTCCTTTTCCCCATGTCCACTTGGCTCTGATAATAGGCCCTGATGAACTACTTTCTCCTGAGTGCAGGCCTTATTAAGGAGAACAGAATGCTCTGGCATATTTCAAAGTGTACTCCATCTCTTATGGCTCGAAGAGGTTTTTCAGTTTGTTCAGCTTTTTAGTTGTTGATAGGATGGTGTGGCAACTTCAAAACTCCTTAAATGTGGAGCCAGAAATGAGAAGTCCTCAACAACCCAGTTTTTAAATGCTTTCATTTTCACACTTCAATTTCTAAAATGTTTCAAGAATAAGGGATGTCAGTAAGTTATTTCTGTTACCCCAACATACTGAAATTAATGTATCACTGTTTAATTGGGCTCAAGAAAGCCCAAGGTAATTAGCATTAAAAAAAAACTGAAATAGTAACTGATCTCCCCTTCTTCCTGGATGAGTAAGCAGATGATGAAATAGTGACATCAACATCCTTGAACATATCCAAATGGGCAGTGTTTGGCTACTGCTTCTGTTTGAAATGATGCTGTGTTTTGGTTGTGGACCAAAGCTTTGAAGCGGTACTTGGCATCTCCTTTCTCCCATGAAGCTCTTAACCATTCAGATATGATGGAGTTGGTTACTACTTAAGTTGAGTCCTGCTTGCCTCTCCTCAGTCATCTTTGTATGAATCCAATGGTCGTGTTTTATTTTTTTTGATCAGTTTTTAGCTGATGTTCATGAAGATCAGTGAGTACCTAGAACTATGCCACTAAAGAAAGGAAATCCTAAGAAGGTGTATTTCTGTACCAGAGCTGTGTCATAACCATCACTTGGGCCCTCTGCTGGAAAAGCAGAATCAAGTCTCAAATAATGCCTTTTAAATTATATCCTCTAGTATCACAGATGTAGGACAGTGCTGTATCATCCCAGTACCTCTGGGAATGTAAAATATCTTGTAGCTGCTTTATGATATGTAGAAGTGACCATGCTTTATCAGATCTGTTTTTAATGATGTTATTCTAGAATGTTTTCTTTCCAGATGATGACTGAGAAACATAATTTTAAAAAATGGTGCCAGGTACCACAACAGTAACAGAACTTTGTTGTTTTCTGAGGCTTTGGTTTTTTACTTTTTTTTTTAATGGAGTGTGCTAGATGTCTCTATAATTTTGTTCAGATGATTGCAGAACTTTGAAAAGCTGTTGCTGTTATTGATGCATAACATACTTCTATTGGTCTTTTTATATAAATGAATATAATTTGAATTTTTAGAAACTTTGGCTGTGCTGTCAACTTTGGAAAAAGTATCCCAGTTGTACTGTGTTGGGTTGGCATTGTACAGAAATTAACAGCCATATTGGTCTAGAAACATTAAATATAATTTTTTCCATTTGTACAAGGGTAATGTACTGCATTAAATATATAAGGTCTTATCTACATGGGTTTGATTACAGAAGCTAATAAAGTATTCTCTAAATAAAAAAAAATATAAAAACTGAAACAGAATTGAGTAAAAAAATATCTGAGTACATCATAGGTAATTAGGATAAGTGCATGGGTATGTTGTAATGTTTATTTTTTAATGTGGATCACAGGATAACCTTGAAAGATTATAGTATCAAAATATTTTAAAATACATTTTAAAAACAGAGATATTAGAAAGTATGAGAAAAATACAGCTCACCACTATCTTTTTATTTGGATTCCATATATGTTAAATTTATAAATTATGACAACAATGAAAACTGAATTTCAAGTTACTTTTATATTAAAGAAAAAGGGTTATCTGAACAATTCAAATGTATGTGAAAATGGACTTATCTGCTTATAAACACACACATCTGTAAGTATCCATGCATCAACACCTAAATACTAACCCAAAATTTGAAACCATTGTAATTCTATTAAAAACATGCAAAGTTTGTATTCCAGCACATAAAGCACAAGACTTAGATCAGAAATTTAGGAGTCAGAGGCTTAGATATGAATTCCAGTACCACCACTCACTGACAGGTTGACTTCGGAAACATCACTGAACATAAATTTAAATTTTGTTACTGGTAAAATGGGAATAATAATCTACATCTATGATAGTCAGAAGTAAACAAAAAATATAAACAAACACAGACATGTGAAAAAAAGCTTAGAAACCTAAAGTGCTATGTACTATCAGGTATCATCTTCAAATAGATAATCTCCTGTGCAAGTATTAACAAAAGACTTTTCTTCTTAATTTTTCCGCCCCTCCTAAAACCAAAATCTTTACAGGCTAAATGTCTCTTGATTTCATTGCTGTACTTGGTAAGTACAACATAAGTGGAGGCATTTTCATCTATATTTTTACATACACTTTTTTTCAAAGTACAGTTGACTCTTAGACAACACAGGTTTGGAACAACACAACTATGAAGGTCCATTTACACATGGATTTTTTCCAATAAAAACCTACTACAGTGTTATCAATACACGATCAACAGCTGGTTGAACCTGCGACACAGAATTGTGGATATGGGAGAACAGAATAAATTATACTCAAATTGATTACACAAAATGTTGGTGCCCCCATCCTCAGTATGTTTAAGGGTTACCTGTATGCAGCTCTTTCTGATTCTGGATGAAACTCAAGTACTATTCTTAGTACTTTGGAAAGGTAAATTAACCCTTAATGTGAAAGGGTAAATTAGGAGTCCCACAAACAAATTCGCTAAGGAGATATAGAAAATACTGGAAAACAAGTTGTTTGACTTAATAACATGTACACAAATAAGGCTGATAATTATAAATAATTAAATTTTAATGACCATTAAAATATTAGTGGCAAAATTCTTATCAGGAAATTTTTTATTATTATTCAGGTTAATAAATATACTTGAAAATAAAGAGAAATCCTTATTACAAATAAATATATAATGTATTTAACTGAGTCGCCTACACGAATGAACTCAAAAAAAGATGTTTTAATCACAATTTCATGTCTTTCCACTTAAAAGACCATTTAATGTTACAGCATTTAGCCTTAATAAATAGTCACAAAAGAATGTCAGACTCACCCTGATAGTGCTGCCAGTTACTTCCATTACCTTGCCTCGATACCACATCGTATCTGATCCCCTTACTGCACAAGCTTCTCCCTTTTTCCAGAAATAAGGTTCCAAAAGACCAAGGCATTTTAAATTACTTTGAATTTCATCCATCATTTTTCTTAGTTCAAATTCTGAAGAAATTATTAAAAATAGAAAGCATTTAGGAAAAATTCCCCACCATTCTCAAATGAAGTCATCATCAAACTTCAGTTACTTTACCATGTGTGTGTGTGTTAGTCCCTCAGTTGTGTCTGACTCTTTATGATCCCATGGACTATAGCCTGCCAGGCTCCTCCATCCATGGGATTCTCCTGGCCAGAATACTGGAGTGGGTTGCCAAGTTCCTTCTCCAGGGGAATCTCCCTGACCCAGGGATCAAACCTGGGTCTTCCACATTGCAGGCAGATTCCTTACTATCTGAGCCACCAGGGAAGTCCCACTTCACCACTTAGATAACATTAAAGGGAATTAAAGTCAGTCCCTACATAATAGAACTTTAATACAAACCTAATTCAGTCAGTAACTTCTCTATGTTTCAAACTGCTACTGCTAAGTCACTTCAGTCGTGCCCGACTCTTTGCGACCCCATAGACGGCAGCCCATCAGGCTCCCCCGTCCCTGGGATTCTCCAGGCAAGAACACTGGAGTGGGTTGCCATTTCCTTCTCCATTGCAGGAAAGTGAAAACTGAAAGTGAAGTCGCTCAGTCGTGTCCGACCCTCAGCGACCCCATGGACCGCAGCCTTCCAGGCTACTCTGTCCATGCGATTTTCCAGGCAAGAGTGTTGGAGTGGGTTGCCATTGCCTTCTCCGTACTACTGACTAACAACATGTAAATTATTATTCTGATCTCTCGTTATAAGTACAAGCATTATTTTGGAAGTGCAAAAATCTGTAAAACCCTTAAACACATACCAGATAGCCCTAATATATAACAGCTAGTGCTTTAAGTTAACATCGTTTTGACAGCACACCTAAGTGAAACAGAACACAAGTTATATGTTATTCGACGCTTAGATACAGCGTAATACTGCAGGTATAAAATTAAAATTCTATTACTGCTACTTCCGATTAACTGGCTCATTATTTCCACAATAAATACATATCCCCATAACTTATACCAGAAAGGGTAAGGTCTGGGTCAGTTCCTGTAACAGTTCAACCACTTCAGCTGTGAGTTCTTAAACATAAGCCTCAGTCTGGGGGAGGGGCTTCCCTGGTGGTCCATCGGTTAAGACTTTGCCCTTCCAATGTAGGGGGCATGGGTTCAATCCTTGGCTGGGGAATTAAGATCCCACATACACTCCAGGGTGGCCAAAAAAATCCAACAACAACAACAAACAAACCAATTCTCAGTCTGTTCTTCTATAAACTAGGTGTAATAGTGCTAACCCACATTATCAGTATCAGAGGATTGGATAGAAGGCATCTGGCAACCAGTTCTACCTATGATTATTTGTACACATCAAGAAAGTTTCTGGGTTAAGTACTATTGCTAGAGGTCTGAAACACTACTCACTTCTAGAATTGCCAATTACACAGATTTAGTCTGGTTCTCAAATTAGAAAACAATATTCAGGACTTTAACAAATGAGACAAAAAATTTCAACAAATTCATAGCCCCCATACCTCTCTCCATAGGTGGAATTACTATGAAGCTAACAGAGTTTAAGTCCTGTGAAAGCTAGAGTTGCTGTGAGTTATTGAGTGCTCTGGACACAATCAGGTTATAGAAAGAAGTGTGAGCACATAAGTCTAAAGAGGTTTCAGGGACCACCTAAATCTCAAATGGCCCTGAATCTCCAGTCATTGACTGTGATTTCTTTTCTCATTCTAAATGAATTCAAACTTTTGTGTTCTTTTTTCTTAGCCTACAAACTTGTTTAAGGGAACCACCTCCATGCTCATCTTAGGCCCAATGTTTATCCATTCCCAATGTCTCAATAAATGATTTCCATGTGCTGGGCATTGTGTAAAGCACTTTTTGTGCATTACTGCATTTAACCCTCACAATAACTCAGTGAATGAAAATAAGGTTCAGAAAGGTTAAATATCTGCCCATGTGGATCTTACTAGAGAATTCCCTAGTGGTAAAAGCAACTACTTTTACAGAATAATCCTATATAAAGTGAAAGTTCTTACCTGATAATTTAGGTACCACAAATATAGTTCCATCATCACCAATGCAGCTGACTACTGCCTCAAATACTTTCTGGTTAGGAATAGCTGGTGGTTTATAGCATCCAGTGGCTCTTGGCTCTAGAATTTTCTCCCTAAATTCAGTCACCTTGGGTTCACTGACACCAACAGCAGCTTTCTTGTCAGGGACAGAGTTAATCTTAATATACTTAGTAACCACTGATTCTCCTTGTTCCTGGGGGATTTCCAGAGACTTCTGGGATAATGAATGGCTGTTATCTAATTTATTAATTCTGTAACATGCAAAAAAGAATAATATATCCAACCATGAGCAAATAAAAATATTCTGGGAAAACAATATAAAAAGAATCATTCAAATATACTCGAAATGTAAAGAAAACATTTTGTTCTAGTTTAGGATATCCAAGTATAATTTGTTACATAAAAATGAGCATAGTTTAAGTTGTAATGAGAATTATTTTAAATTATGAATGAGCTTGTTGAGAATAAAGCAATTGAATTTCACTTAAATGCATTAAATTACCATCTGACATTTACATGCTATTCTCTCTTAAAATCTTCTATTAAGTATATCTCAAGTACCACACAATTGATTAGTTGTTACTGGGAAATACAACAGCTTCAAGTTGATTTTAACTTAGCCCAAAGACAGATCAATACATGTGGCAAGTTAACAACATTTGTAAAATAATATAAAGATAATAAGTCCCTTAAAAACAGTTTTCTCATATTATTCAGATATTAAGTATTAGTGGTAACATGTTATATTCACTGATAATTGTTTTACTTCCTGTTATTCTCTTCCAATTAAAAAAACCTACAAAAATATCCTAGAAGGAAATACAGACATTGTTCATGTTAGAAAAATTATAGATTTTTGTTTTTTCCATGTTCCTGTACTTTCTTCCCTGGTAGCTGAGACAGTAAAGCATCTGCCTACAATGCAGGAGACCCGGGTTCGATCCCTGGGTCGGGAAGATCCCCTGGAGAAGGAAACGGCAACCCATTCCAGTATTCATGCCTGGAAAATCCCATGGACTCAGGAGTCTGGTGGGCTACAATCCATGGGGTTGCAAAGAGTCGGACACGACTGAGCGACTTCTGTGTTGTGTGTGTGTACTTTCTTCTAAAAGGAAATGAGCACTGATAAAACAGTTACATAATTTCTCAACAAACATCTCCAGCCTTGAGGTAGTAGTTTTACTGCCAAAAAGTAGAAAAGAACATTAAATTAGTGGCAGATACTGTTGGTAATATTAACTTGCTTAGCACTTTTCACTTTATCATTTCCTGCAGCAAGGAACTGTGTTAGCCTGTAGTCAGTCAACACAAAACTAGCTGCAGAGCCTGGCTGCTTGCCAGTCAGCATCTACTACATTGGCCAAATACCTTGGGTTCTGTACTATTTCTGATCTCTTATTCTCTTTTAATTTCATTAAGATAGGGGTCTTAATCCAAGTAGGGTAGAGATAACAATCTAAGATGAAAAAAGAAATCTGGCCAGGAATGGCAGATGGTTGCTACCTAGAACATGTATTTACAACTCTAATCTACTTCTACCTCTAAAAGGAATGAGATAAAAAGAGGAAATTAGGGCTACTACAGTTAATAGCCTGATCCTTCTCCCCTGGGACCAAGGTATTTAAATCCCAAACTTAGTATGTGAACGCATCTTTACATGTAAATATTGTTCAATTACTTTTGTTTTGCTACCCAATTCTACTCATTTTCTACCTGTTTAACACAAATATATTTGATATAAACTTACCAGAATTTCTAACATAAAGTTTAAACATTTCTGTCTAAGCAAATGAGGCCAAAGAGCACAGATTTGGTACCCACTGTGTAATTCTCTTTTCCTTTGGTTTAAAGTGTAAACACCAGAGCAAAGGGGAAAGTATAAAAGCAAAATGTCAATAGGGATTTAAACATTCAGCAATCTTGAGTGAATTTATTTGTAAGTTGGCTCCTCAGGGTTAGGTTATATATAAATCATTTTCAAGAACAAACAAGAGGCAATTCAGGTTGAGCACACACAGATATAAAGATTTACACAGGCAAAGAAGCAGCATCCATCACAAACTATTTTTTAAAAACAGTCTAAAAAACAAACAAACAAACAAAAAAACAGTCTATACCTTGTTTCTCTCAAAGCCAAACCCTTTTTAATCAAATATTTAGAAACATCAACACGCTCTCCTTTTTCATCTCTGCAGAAAATTTTCACAGGTAAGGGCCACATTGTATTGTTTTCCTGTAGTGATTTAAGAGCAGAATAAGTATGAGACTCAAAAATGCAACTTCATATAAACATTACACTTTTCACAGGTATTCCCTCCACATTTCTCCATGCCAGAAAGAAAAATTTCCAATCAAGTAATTCTGATCTCTGAACACATCAGAGAGAAAATAGCATGGAAAAGAGTCAACAGAGAAAGACAGTTGTTTTATGAACTCTATCATGAACACTTCACAGTCAAGGTGAAGTTTACCAAGAGGAGGAGAAAAAAGGATGACTGAAAACTTTTTTTCCCATTCCAGGTTGAAAAGAGGAATACACCCTCAGTTACAAGCTCTCTATTCTCCTAAATACTCTGTAAGTTATATAACTAAACTATATTTTCCCAGGTGTGCCTTTTTTTTCCCTGTGAAAAGCCAAAGAAAGAACTACAAAACACATATTCTGCTTTCTGTGAAATTACAAAAGGGGGAAGTACACACAGAAAAAATTAACATAAAATTACTAATAAGAAAATTCCAATCGTTAATGCAATAAAACGGATTAAATTGCATTACTGCAATAATGTATCAAATTAAAAAAGGGTTAAGGAGGCAAGAAATACTTCTAGTGTTCTGAAAAGATTTATCCTATATATGTATCCTTTCTCAAATCCATATTCATACAAACACCTTTTAAACATACAGTTAATATGATTTCACTAGAAGCCTAACTTTCCAATTTGTAAAGAATATAAAAAATTCCCAAACAGGCATTATAACTTGAAGACCAAAAAAAGCTTGCAAAAAAATGTCCAAATAGGAAATTCTCTGATGGTCCAGCAGGTAGCACTCTGCACTTTCAGTGCCAAGGGGCCCAAGTCTGATCTCTAGTCAGGGAACTAAGATCCCATGTGCCATGCAGCCAAAAAAAAAAAAAAATCCAAACAGCTATTATTTTCTCAACAAAATAAATGGACCTGTACAAAACACCAATGAAATAACCAAAACATATCTACTCTACCTGTTTACCTTGTCACACACCTGTATGATAATGGTTGCTACAGCTCCAGTGAGGTACAATGAGAGGCAGTCACAGGCTGTCGCTGTCCACTTGTCACTCCCACCTGTTGGTCTAAAATAAAAAAATGACACCTTGTCTTACAACAAATAGTATAGGATAAAGAAACATAAAAGAATCTTCATATACATATATATTTGAATCAACAACATACACAGTGAGAAATCAATTTAAACATGGCTCTGTATTATTTTCTTAAATTTCTTCCCCATTTTCATAGCCTTTTTTTCATCCCTCTAGTCTCCTTACAGCCCAAATTACATGCTAAGTTATTTATATACATCTGTTCTGAGGCTGCACTGAGAACTCTTAAAATTTAAGTATGCTTTAAGCGTTCTAAAGCTATTATACACATTTCATATGTGCTGAAAAAAAGTGAAAGTTAGAAGTGTTAGTCACTTAGTCATGTCTGACTCTTTGCAATCTCATGAACTATAGCCTGCCAGGGTCCTCTGTCTATGGTATTCTTCCGGCAAGAACACTGGAGTGGATTCCCTCCTCCAGGGGATCTTCCCGACCCAGGGCTAATTACACCATAAACTCAGAGAGCAGGGATATGTTATGTGTACGCACATTTGACCCTTGAATAACGTGGGGTTAACGGTGCTGACCCTCCATGCAGTCAAAAACCTGTGTATAACTTTACAGCTGGCCCTCCGTAAGGCAGTTCTGCTCTCAGATACAACCAACCACAGATGTGTCACTAGTGCCAAACTACGTATAAGAGGACCTGTGAAGTTCAAACCTGTGTTGTTCAAGGGGCCATCTGTATACTATGCGTTGTATGTTTTACATGTATTGTGTCTTAGTCCATCATATCTCCAATGCCTACGATAGTTCACACAGAAGGCACACCAAAAATTTGTAATGGAAATACAAATAGAACAGCCCCTTTGTAATGATGATTTCTCTGCCCAAATATTTTTGGAAGATTTTTTTCTGGAATTTAAAGCTAATATGAATTGCTACTATGAATATTAGATTCATTTATAAAAAATTATTTTTAATATTCATGGTTGAAAAATGTTCAATAAATACTTGACAGATCAATGAAGACCAGAATATGAATTTCACCATCTATTTTAGTTTGCAGAGTGGAAACTGAGTGGCTTTAGATGTTTCTAACCATGAAATCCATGTCCACAGAATAAACAAGTACCCTTGAAGGATGGCATGGCAACCCACTCCAGTATTCTTGCCTGGGGAATCCCATGGACAGAGGAGCCTGGTGGTCTACAGTTCATGGGGTCACAGGGTCAGAGCCACGACTGAAGTTACTTACCCCACATGCACCACTAAAGAGATATGGATGGAGTTTCATCAGACTTGCCCCATCCTCTGAGTAAAGAACCAATCTGGCAAATCTTTTCACATTAGATGGTTTACATGAGTGAACTAATGACATCATCTGTGTATGTAGTTTGACCAAACAGGATTTAGCAAAACTATTTATTATGAAGCCCAAACAGTGCTCTTATCAGCTAAGAAACTTATATTATCAGTGACTTCTTGAATTAGTTATAGTTTTTTATTTATGATAGTATACAGATAATATCAGTATACATACAACATTAAGGTTTTCTATGACCTATTATGAACATACATTTAAAAATATTAACTTTTGGATATCTTGCATGTCGCATGATGTACTCTGCATATAAGTTAAATTAAGCAGTGTGACAATATACAGCCTTGATGTACTCCTCAGAACCAGTCCGTTGTTCCATCATGTGAAATGCTGGGCTGGATGAAGCACAAGCTGGAATCAAGATTTCTGGGAGAAATATCAATAGATATGCAGGTGACACCACCCTTATGGCAGAAAATGAAGAAGAACTAAAGAGCCTCTTGATGAAAGTAAAAGAGGAGAGTGAAAAAGTTGGCTTAAAGCTCAACATTCAGAAAACTAAGATTACGGCATCTGGTCCCATCACTTCATGGCAAATAGATGGGGAAACAATGGAAACAGTGACACATTTTATTTTCTTGGGCTCAAAATCACTGCAGATGGTGACTGCAGCCATGAAATTAAAAGATGCTTGCTCCTTGGAAGAAAAGCTATGACAGACAAACCTAGACAGCATATTAAAAAGAAGAGACATCATTTTGCTGACAAAGGTCCGTCTTAATCAAAGCTGTGGTTTTTTCAGTAGTCATGTATGAATGGGAGAGGTGGACCATAAAAAAAAAAGCTGAGGGCCACAGAATTGATGCCTTTGAACTGTGCTGTTGGAGAAGACTCTTGAGAGTCCCTTGGACTGCAAGGAGATCCAACGAGTCAATCCTAAAGGAAATCAGTCCTGAATATTCCTGAAAGGACTGATGTGGAAACTGAAGCTCCAATACTTTGGATACCTGACGGGAAGAAGAGACTCACTGGAAAAGACCCTGATGCTGGGGAAGACTGGAAGGCAGGAGAAGGGGTCAACAGAGAATGAGATGGTTGGATGGCATCACCGACTTGATGGACATGAGTCTGAGCAAGCTCCGGGGGTTGGTGATGGACAGAGAAGCCTGGTGTGCTGTAGTCTATGGGATTGCAAAGAGTCAGACACAACTGAGTGACTGAACTGATGGAATTGTAAACTTAAAAGTGGTAAATTTTATGTTAGTGTATACTTTACCACAATAAAACGAAATCTATACAAAAAGATTTCTCAGAAGGGTAGTAAAACGTAAGTGGTTAGTATGCTGGTTCTAGGATTGGAACTCTTATAATCCCAGTTCAACAGTTAGATGTATTACTCTGGAATATAAAATATTTAACCTCTTGAAGACTCAATTTTCTTGTCTTTAAATAATACCTTAGTCATAGCTTAAAGGTTTGCTGTGATGATTAAACAAAATAATGCCTGTTAAGGCCATTAATAATACATGGTCCAGACATGCTTAAGGCTATTATTCCACTCTTGAAATGGTGGTGTTCCACTGTAGTCCTTAAGTCATCAGATTCAAGGTGTCTACAGGAATGCATTCTCTACCATGTTGGGTACGGTAAAGGGATTGATAGAATTCTGTTCTATCAATGAACAGAGGGTAGAGCCTCCACAACAAAGGGTAAAAGGACAGCATCAAGAAAGGTAGGAGAGGCAGAGACACATTCTTGCCAGGTAAAGACCCACACCCCAGCTGCTGTGATCCATAACCAGGAGGAATCACAAAGTTATGAGTCTCTTCTCTGAGGAGCCAGGGATTTATGCTCTACATGAGACACCTAAACCCCTAGATTCTACACAGGAGAGATTCCCAAAACACCTGGCTTTGAAATCCAACAGGGAATATGACCAGGAAAACTAGAGAAGAACAGAGAACAGAAAAATTGTTCTTAAAGGGCCTGTGCCCAGACTCAACCTAAAAACAAGTGCAAAAACACCACACTGAAAAGTGCATGGACACCATATAAAGAGGACCCTCTTACTAAACCTTAAAGCATCTGCTGGAGACAGGAACCAGCTGGGATGTCTCCCAGGGATGGAGACACTGGCAGAAACTTTTTTTGTTATCTCTGGCTACCTTGCTCTCACCAGTACTGGAATTCTCCCTCTAACCTGTCAGCACCAACGGGTCTCCCATGCTGAAAGCTCTGCCCACTTTACTCCTGAGCCTCAGCTGGACCTCAGAGCCACCCAAACAAAAGGTCTGTCCACCAGTGCCCAGCTGCTGCTGCAGCCTTGCAGCCACAGAAGGAGATACCCACAGAGGGGTCACCCCTAGAGTGCCAGGCTGTGGTGGCCAGGCAGGATCGTACCCGAGTCCCACTAGGCATCTCCTACATAAGGCCACTCTGCCAAGACTGGAAGAGACAACTGATTTACCTACTGTGTAGAAACAGACAGAGGACTAGGCAAAATGAGACAGAGGAATATGCTCTAGCCAAAAGACTAAGATTAAAACATCAGAAAAAGAACTAAACAAAACAGTGATAAGCAATCTCCCTGATAGAGACTGAAAAGCAATCATAAAGATGCTTACCAAACTCAGGTGAGGCTTCCCAGGGGGTGCCAGTGGTAAAAGAATCCTCCTGCCAACGCAGGAGATACAAGAGACGCGGGTTCGATCCCTGGGTTGGGAAGATCCCCTAGAGGAGAGCTTGGCAACCCACTCTAGTACTTTTGCCTGGAAAATCCCGTGGACAAAGGAGCTTGATGGACTGCAGTCTATGGGGTCACAAAGAGTTGGATACTACTGAAGTGACTTAGTACGCATGCAAACTCAGAAGAAAAATGGAAGAACACCATGAGAACAACAATAAAGAGGTAGAAAGCATAAGAAAGCACCAAACAGAAGTTGTAACTGAAAGAAAAATGTACTAGAGGGGTTCAATAGCAGACTGGATGAGGATGAAGAGCAAATCAGCAAGCAGAAGACAAGGCAGTGGAACTCACCCAGACAGAAAAAAAAAAAAAAAAAGAAGATAACTTAAGGAACTTTGGAGGCAACAAGAAGTGGAATAACATTTGCATTATAGGAATCTGAGATGAAGAAGGAGATAAAGAACCAGAAAAATTATTTGAAAAGTGGCTAAAATTTCCCTAATCTGGGGAAGCAAACAGATACCCAGGTCTAGGAAACCCAAGAGAGTTCTAAAAAGATGAACCCAAAGGATCACGTCAAGACACATTATAATTAGAGTGGTAAAAGCTAAGGATAAAGAAAAAATCCTAAAAGCAGCAAGAGAAAAACATCTTGTTATGTATATGGGAATTCCTATAAGGCAGTGAGTAGACTTTTCAGCAGAAACTTTATTTTTTATTCCTATCTTCATTTGTGTCTCAAGTTTCTTTTTTAACAGTTTGAACTTAATCTAGATACCTGTTGTACTCACCTATCTCTATCTCAATACCACCAAAGTTTATGTGCTTCGTATTTTTTCCTTCCTGCTTCCCAAAACCTTAAAATTAACTAGATCTTTATGAAAATTTCAGAATATGTCAGCAAAATAAAAACAGATCAGAATCCAAACAGAAAAAGATTTAAAATCATATTCAGTAATAAGAAATCTTACTCAGCTAAAAACTACCTTATATCAACAAGAGAGCATTCCAAAGATAATCTTCCCATTGTCTTTAGGTTTTCTTGAAGTTCTCTTAAACAGTTAATGTTCACTACTAGTTCAACACCCACGTCATACAGCAAGACCTATGAAAATAATAACTTTAAGTCTATGGAAAAATAATGCTTTATTTTTTTTTACAAACTGAAAAGCGTAATAAAAATTGCATGAAAATACAAAATACATTTACTTTCTTGATTATATTTTTAACTCTGCATTTACCTCTACCAATGTGTCTGTAACCATTCTGATGATCTGGCCCCTTCGCCACTGATTTTTATCTGGGATATTAACAGCACAGTGCATATCATTTTCCCATTTAACAGGTTCCCATTTTGAGTTTTCATAAGCAGCAACCATCTTTTCTCCTAAACTATGTAAAGAAAAAAATTTTTTACCTCTCTGAAACTTTCTTATAACGTACAATTCTCTGACCTCCCTCCCTCATTCTATTCCAAACAAACTGGATGCCTCCTTCCTCCTTGAGCACCTGAGCACTTTTCTACTGCAGGGTCTTGAACTAGCTCTTTCCTCTGCCTGACATGAGTGCCCCCCAGGCATTTTCAAGGCTCGCTTCCTCACTGCCTTGAGGATTTATCTCAAGTGTCACTGACTCTGTGAGGTCTTCCTGCCCAGCTGCTTTATTTTTCTCATCTTCATCATTATCTCCTGCTGTAGGTAACGTTCTTTGTTCATTGTCATTCCCTCTACTAGAACGTAAGCTCCATGACTGCACAAACTTGTCCAATGTTTTTATCACTGTTTCCCCAACAGCTATAATACTGGCTGTCAAATAATAGGTGCTCAATAAGCCTTTGTGGAATATATAAATCTTAATACAATAAAAATAATCAGTTAATATACTATTTGTATACTGTTAACTAGTTTTTAAGTGACTATTTAGCCGAAATAATTTTGTACTTTTAAAACAAGAACTCTGCATTTATGAGTTCTAGATCTTTGAAATAAAATATGGAAAAGAGAATAAACTATATGCACAATTTTCCTTGGATGTTATACCTATGAAGCAAGTTTTCTGTTAATAACCACTGAACATAGATCTTCTCAGGAGACACTATATTGCAGATGTGCACAGGCAGTTCCTTATTATAAAGTGACTGCAGATCCTCACTAGGTAGAGATTTTGCAAACAGAGGATTTATTAAGTTGTTTACTTCATTTGAAATAATTTCTTCTGGAGAAGGATCCCATACTTCAATATGCTTTTTAGAATTATCTTTGAGGGTATATCTGAAAAAAAAAAAACCCATTAACAATATGCATAGTTTACAAAATATTTATGTTTGTATTTGGTTAGATCTAGAGATGAACAAGTTTTAGTTATGATTCACTGCTTTGCAGTTTTGATATTAACAGCAATTTTAGTCTTTTTTAAAAAGAGTTCTTAATGACTAACAAAGGACAAAAAGGAAAAAAAAAACATGTAAAATCCATGGTTTCTACTTTAAAAACAGTTTAAAATACCAAGTGTGCTAATAATTTCATCATTCCTTACTGATATTTTGTACTCACAAAAGAAAAGAATTATTCAGGATTTTTTTAGTAACTTGAATATTTCTCTTTGCCTAAAAGTTATCAAACTGTTTGTCAATACAGTTTGAGAATACAAGTGGAAAACAATTGTTATTTTAAAATCTGTTAACAAGCAAAATTACTGAATTAAGTGTTTAGAACGTTTAATCTGAACAGTTCAGAATCTAATCACAGATAATTAATGGCAAAATTTCTTCAAAGGAAAAATCTTAAGCTCTTTCATAATAAACTGGAGATTGTGCTAACCAGAGGGGCTAAGTTTTTCCTTCTGAATCTATTGGATAGTTTTTGGTCCTTATTTGACATGAACTCTGAGCCTAAACTAGCTACTTTGGCCTTCATGAAATGTTCTCTTTCTTTGGTTCCTGGTTTTTCTCTAATCTCAGGTTCTTCATCTACCATTTTTCTGGGCTTCTCTCTCCTGTAAATGATAATGCTTAGAGTTGCATGTTCATCTATGGAGATTGAGATGATTGATGAAAATGATGGATTCATTTACCATGTATATGTTTACTCCCCATCTGAATCACCCAATCAGGTCTCTCTCTCTTCTATGCTCCAGACCCTGATACTTATTTCTTTCATTCAATTAATATTTACTGGGTACATACTGTGAGCCAAGAGACCTAGGTTCCAGAGATACAGCAGTGGACAAAATAAGCAGGGTCCAGTCCTCCAGGATCTTATGGTATTATGATAGTGAGTAATTACATAATTATACAAAAAATAAATTTCAAAGACCAAGGGCATAGGCCAATGAAATCTAACCGAGTCTTGGAGCTGGAGAAGGTTTCTCTGATTAAGTGACATTTCAATTGAGATTTTAAAAGGACAAGCAGGAGTTAGGGAGGCATTCCAGAAACCAAAGGAAAAATATGTAGCTTTGGCATAAATAGGACACGGCATGAACCTTGAAGCACACAGAGGCCAGATTATTTGGGAAACATTATGTTTTATTTTATAAATGATAGTGTGCATGTATGACACAGGTGACCCCAACAGACTAAACTGTGGGACTTCACACTTCCTTTCTTCTTAATCCTTAGGTGCTCAGGGAAAACACTGATCAAGGGAAACTCATGTTCTAATTTGAGGACAGGCAACAGATACAATCCTCTGGAGGAAGGCATGGCAACCCACTCCAGTATTGCTGCCTAGAGAATCCCATGGACAGAGAAGCCTGGTGGGCTACAGTCCATGGGGTCACAGAGAGTTGAACACAACTGAACAACTAACACACACATAGAACAGATACAGTGGAAACAGTAAGACTGTTTTGCAGGAATCAGTAGGAATCAGCAATCTGGGTATTGAAGGGCAAGGAAACTGACTGGGGCTGCCAGAGGAGTAGAGTGGGTTTACAATAACTGGTTCCCTGGGAAGGTTTGCAAAGCAATGTGCTTCCCCTGCCTCAATTATTTTTAATCAGAGGACAACTGCTTTACAATGTTGTGTTGATTTCTGCCATACATCAACATGAATCAGCTGTAGGTATTCACGTTTCCTCTGTCTTGAACCTCCCTCCCCGTCCGATCCCTCTAGTTTGTCACACAGCTCCAGGCTGAGCTCTCTGCACTATATAGCAACTTCCCATCACCAATCCATTTTACAAATGGTAATGTACATACTTCAATGCTACTCTCTCAATTTACCCCACCCTCTCCTTGCCCCACTATGTCCGTAAGTCTGTTCAATGTGTCTGAGTCTCTATTCCTGCCCTGCAAATGGGTTCATGGGTACCATTTTTCTAGATCCCATATATATGTGATAATATATGGTATTTGTTTTTTTCTTTTCTGACTTACTACACTCTAACAGGTTCTAGGTTCATCCACCTCACTAGAACTGACTCAAATTCATTCCTTTTTATGGCTAAGTAATATTCCATTGTATATATGTACCACAACTTCTTTATCCATTTACCTGTCGATAGACATCTAGGTTACTTCGATGTCCAGGCTATTGTAAACAGTGCTGCAATGAACACTGGGGTACATATATCTTTTTCAATTATGGTTTTCTCAGGGTATATGCCCAATAGTGGGACTGCTGGGTCATATGGCAGTTTCATTCCTAGTTTTTTTTTTTTTTTTTTTTAACTTTATTTTACTTTACAACACTGCATAGGTTTTGCCATCGTTTTTTAAGAAATTGGCATACTGTTCTCCATAGTGGCTGTTATCAATTTACATTCCCACCAGCATACAAGAGGTTTCCCTTTCCTCCACATTCTCTCCAGCATTTACTGTTAGCAGATTTTCTGATGATGACCATTCTGACGGGTGTATGGCGACCTCACTGTAGTTTTGATTTGCATTTCTCTAATAATGAGCAATGTTGAGCTTTTTTTGATGTGTTTATTAGCCATCTGGATGTCTTATTTGAGGAAATAAATGTCTGCTTTGGTCTTGTGCCCATTCTCTGATTAGGTTCTTTGCTTTTCTGATGTTGAACTGCATGAACTATTTGTCTATTTTGGAGATTAACCCTTTGTCAGTTGCTTCATTTGCAATTATTTTCTCCTATTCTGAAGGTTCTCTTTTCATCTTGTTTATGGTTTCCTTTGTTGTGCAAAATCTTTCAAGTTTAATTAGGTCCCATTTGTTTATTTTTGTTTTTTTATTTCCATTACTGCAGGAGGTAGGCCATAGAGGATCTTGCTGTGATTTATGTCAATATTTTCAACAGTAAGTATTTTAACTTAAATTAGTTAAGATCACTGACTCCTACTCTCATTTTTTGGTCTAAGTATTCCAGGGGCTTGGCTAAGGGGAGTTGACTTTGAAACACATTTAGTTTGGATTTAGTGGGATACAGTTTTGTGGTTGACCACCACTTCCCTGTGGAGTTACGCTACTGCTAGCAATCTTGGTATGGGAATGGATTCCAGAAATACTCCTAAGACCTTTAATGTAACATGAAAATATAAGGTTCAATATAAAGCAAATATACCACTATGAGGAGGACGCTGGAGACAAACTATTTAATCAATACAGTGAGCCACTATATGTTTGTTAATCTGGTGTCTTCTTTTTTATACTTAAACATGTCCCAGTCTGGACAAGAATTGGGGTTACCCTATTAATAAGTGAATTAAATCAATACATTAATAAATATCAGTTTAAACTATATTAAAGATTCATTAAAATAAAACTTGAAGTGTCTTGAATATTATATACATAATGTATATATAATATATATATGTATATATAATGGATATAAGTAAATATTATGCAGGTATAATGATGTAACAGATTACAATCTCAAGAGATAACCTTTAAACCTGCAAAGAACAGGGCTTTGAGGAGAGCAGCTCTAAGAGGTGTGTTCCCTCCAGCAGTCCTTAAATCTTTACAGAATCACAAATCACCATATTCTGACCCATAGACCTGTTCCAGGAAGCCCTGACACTTGATGCAATGCAAAAAGGGGGTGCACGCAGGCATCTTTAACATAAGCACAGGTGCCCAAAGGAACCAGAAAAGTGACTAGAATGAGTGCAGTTGTGAGGGGGCACATTGTGTGTAGGGAAGGGGAAACCCATGGGGAGCTTTCTTTTTTTCTTTTATTGAAGTATAGGTTATTTACAATGTTATGTTAATTTCTGCTATCCAGTAAAGTGATTCAGTTATACATATACATAACTTTTTCATATTCCTTTCATCATGTTTATCTCAGGATATTGAATATAGGTCCCTGTGCTATACAGTAAAACCTTGTTTATCCATTCTAAATATACTAGTTTGCATCTGCTAATGTGGGGAGCTTTCTGTTTACAAATCTGGCACCTAATTCCACTTTGAAGAAAATGCCTGAGGCCAGTTGAGGCTCTCTAATCATTGGTGGCTCAGCTGGTAAAGAATCTACCTGCAATGCAGGAGACCCTGGTTCTATTCCTGGGTCAGGAAGATCCCCTGCAGAAGAGACAGGATAGTATAGATATAGTATCTAGTATTCTTGGGCTTCCCTGGTGGCTCAGATGGTAAAGAATCCACCTGCAATGTGGGAGACCTGGGTTTGATCCCTGGGTCGGGAAGATCCCCTGGAGGAGGGCATGGCAACCCACTCCAGTATTCTTGACTGGAGAATCCCCATGGACAGAGGAGCCTGGCAGGCTACAGTCCACGGGGTCGCAAAGAGTCAGACACAAGTGAGCGACTAAGCACAGCACACAATATATATATAATACATAAAAGAAATAATATTCACCTAAAATTAACTATGATTTTTAGAAATTTATATGGCACTACTAATAACTAAGCTATGGTTCTAAAAAAAACTTTAAGAAGTTACCAATAAACAAATTTCAATCAACCACACTACAGAAAAGACATTTACTTTTCTGTTCCTGCCAAAGGAAATATCACCAAATCTGCCATTTCATGTGGTAATCAGTATACAGTTAAAAAATCTGTAAAGGTATTTTACAGGTGATTCTGAATTTTCTAATATTCATAGTATTTGTCAACTTTTGAAAATCTGTAATTTGTTGATTTCTTTTAACAGTCTACATAAATGTTATAATTTTGCATACTTTTCCTGAATGGGGGCCTCCCAAATGTACAAATTTCAGGCTGACCCATGAACCCTGGATTTGCCTGTTGACGAGTACAAGGATGAGCATTTGGGAGTGAGGAATCATGCCTGCCTCTCTCTTCACCCTGCTTCCTTAGCTACTGCCATGCCTGCTCCTGAGGCTCCACCATGTGAGCCCTGCGGTCCTCCGGCCAAGGGCATGACCTACAGCTCACCGATCACTGCAATACTTTGCTTCCTGGGGATCCTCCCTCTGCTTTAACAGACACAGGACCTCACACAACATGCCCAAAGTGGGTGTCACCTCCACTCTGTATGTCGCCTCCACTCTCCCCACAAGTGGAGAATGTCCTGTTCTCAGCAGAAGCACCCAAGATGTCCTTCAGTAAGTGATTGAATAAACAAACTGTGATACAACCAGACAATGGAATATTATTCAGTGCTAAAAAGCAATGAGCTATCAAGCCAGAAAAAGACACAGAGGAACCTTAAAAGCATATTACTAAATGAAAGAAGCCAATCTGAGAAGGCTACATACTATATGATTCCACTGTGGAAAAGACACAACTATGGAGGCGATAAAATGATCAGTGTTTGCCATTAGCTAGAGGGGAGGGAAGAATGTTAGGTTCTCACAGATTTTCAGGACAGTGGAAATACTCAATGTTAGGCTCTCACAGATTTTCAGGACAGTGGAAATACTCTGTATGACACTACAATGGTATATTCAAGTCACTACATAATGTGCAAACCCACACAATACACATACAGTAACTCAAACTTTGGACTTTGATGATTCTGACATGTTAACAGAATTTCACTGTTCCTTGTAAATACACCACTTTGCTGGTTGATAACGGTGGGGAGGCTGTGTCTATGTGGGGGCAGAAGCATAAAGGAACTCTGTTCTTTCCACTTCATGTTCTGGACCTAAAATGGCTACAAAAAATAGTCTATTTAACAAAATAAAAAGGATGACAACCCTAAATATGAAACATGTAACTATAAAACATAAGGAAGAATACATATGAGAAAATCTTTACAACCTTGACTTAGGCAAAGATTTCTCAGCTAAATACAAAATGCCTGAATTATAAAAGAAAAAATTGCCCAACTGAACTTTAAAACCAGAACCTTTGGCTCTTTAAAAGACACCCTAAGAAGCCAGATTGGAAGAAAGTATTTGCAAAGTACATGCCTAATGAAAGACATGTCTAGAATATATAAAGAGCTCTCATATTTCAATAATAATAAGCAACAGTTTAAAAAAGGGCAAAACATCTGAAAAGATACTTCACCAAAGAGATACAGATGGCAAATAAGCACATGTTAAGATCTTTAATGTCATTCAGTACAGTTCAGTTTAGTCGCTCAGTCATGTCTGACTCTTTGCGACCCCATGAACTGCAGCACACGAGGCCTCCCTGTCCATCACCAACTCCCGGAGTTCACTCAAACTCATGGAAATTAAGATGAAAACCACTATACTCCTCTAAGAAGGGCTAATATAAAATGACAAAATCAAGTGCTAGCAAGAATGGAGAACAATAAAACTCTCATAAACATTTGGCAGGTTCTCATAAAGGTAGAAATAAATTTACCTTACAAACAGCAATTTTGCATACATACATATAGCTACACAAACACCTGTATGCAAATATTTACAGCAGCTTTATTCACGAAGTTTCCCCAAACTGGAAATAGCTCAAATGTCCATCAATTGGTAAACATATAATATTATGGTGCATCCATACAATGAAATACGAGTGAGCAAAGCAATGAGAACTACCGGTGTAGGCAACATGACCTAATCTCAAAAACATTATGCTAAATGGAAAGGTTGTTGTTGTTTAGTCACTCAGTTGTGTCCGACTCTTAGTGACCAAATGGAAAAGCAAGACACAAAAAAGGCCAAGTATTATATGACTCCATTTATATGAATGTGTGGAAAAGACAAAACTATGGAGACAGAAATTTGATCAGTAGCTGCCAAGGACTAGGTATGGAGGAAGGAGACTCACTACATAAAGAAACAAAGTGAACTTTGAGGAGTCATGAAAATAGTCTGCAACTTGACTGTAATGACAGCTGCGTGATTATATGTGTTTATCAAAACTCATAACTCTACCTAAACAGGGTGAACTTTTAAAATTGTATGTTGTATATTTCATAACCCTATGTAAAAAAAAAAAGAAAACTCAGTCCAATACATTTAAATATTTCTTCTCCTTTCTCTCCCTCCCATGCTTAGGACCTACAGTGGAAAAGGCCAGCCCTCTCTACTACTTCTGGTTCCACCAGTGTTGGGTGGGGGTAGGGGCGGGGCGGGGAGGGAGGCAGAGCCAGACCACACACTGGCCATGTCACGGCAGACCTCTGCTGGGTGTTGCTGCTTCTCTGGCATACCCAGACAGGCATCACTGTGGGTGTACTCAAATACTGGCTTTCTTAAGGGCTGTGTGATGGAGTTCTTCAGGAAACCCCTCGGGGCCACTGCCTTGTACAAGTCCCTACCATAGAAGAACTGCTGTCTCCTGACTTTAAACCCTCCCACCTTTCCTACCACCACTCTGCCCTTCTGCTTCTGGGTCACCTCAACCACAAGGCTTTTAACCAGGACAGGCCTTTTAACCTGTCCTGGGTAAAAGCACAATGGTCAAGCCTGGTTCGCCTTTAAAGTATCCACTTGCACCCAGGAAAAATTCCTATTTCTCCAGATGAGAATGCAGGCTACTCTACTATTTTGCTCACTCTCTACCCTGCCGTTTCTCTTCCTGATTGTCTTCACAAACGGTTCAAGAGGCCACCTAAGCAGACATCCCACCTAAAATAAAATGTCAGTCTCCTTTTCTCAGATGCACCCTCTATCTCCAGGAACCATTCTTGTTGTAGAGCCCCATAGGGATGAAGAAAAAAGCCACTCTACTCCTGCCTAGACTAAAGACTCCAATTATTTTTTCTTCTCATTTTACTGACCAATTAATAGGGAAAAACTCCCATCTATAGTCTAAGCAGATCTCCAATGGGGAGTGATATGCCAGTTTCCCTTCTTCTGAACAGTGTTACATATCAACTAAAAATAAAAGTTTACAGGTCCACTTACCCTACTTCATAAGATGCTAGGCCCTCTTTGACTAGCTGGTCATTAATACTGGTGGGAATCATTCCAGGAGCACCAAGAAAATCAAAAAGTTCAACTAACAGCACATTATCTTCCAGAATTTCTGTAAAAATATTAAGACTAGTTTGGGGAAAGAAATAAATACATCACAAAATATACTAAATGAAGCAATTTTAAAAACCTGAGAACTTAATTTCCTTCATTTTGCATACATGAGGCCTCCTGCTGAGTAATGTCCGTTTCTCTCTAGGGGTAGATACATCACTTGTCATACATGAAAGAACTGCCAATGTTAATAAAATTTTCATTTTAGGTTATTATGTACTGTTCTATAATAAACCAAAAGCAGCTTAAAGCTTTTAGATTCAGAGAAAAACACAGCGACATACATTAATTCCAATAGCATTCTGTTGTGGTTTTAAACTGTTTTACTGGATTCTGCCAAGTTCCAGAAGGCAAAAGATATAAATAAAAATTAATCCAGGCCAGTGCTTATTCGTGAAGCTTTACAGCTTTTCTAAGAATGACACACACATGTGTGCATGTAAACACACACAGAGAACGGCACGAAGTTTCAAACAACAAAAACTCAACCCAGAGCATTAACTGGAATTCTTCCCCCTCCTTTTTTAGGACAAACCATCTAACTTTTTACCTTTTATTAGGCTTATTTCCTAAACGAAACAGGGAGTCAGCTTAGGGTAAAGTTACATCTCATGTGCCTATTTACTTATTTTAAGCACAGAGAACCTGCTCAGTATGCACCTGAAGGAGTGAGAGAAATTTCTTTAAGAAACACACACTCCTATGCACTGAGATCGGCTTATGTCTACACTTCTATACAACTGCAGTAGCTGGCAGGTGCAAAGAGAATGATGATTCCAAATGAAAAGCTAAATTATTATCAGCAGTAACATCCTACACTGCCTAGCTATAAGAATACTTGTTGGAAGGCTTTTTCCTCTAAGAGTTTAAAAATCATTCCTGACTACTTTTTAATGACCAGATATATTATCTAGAAACAAAATGCTAAGCAACTTAGAACCTTCAATAAGGTAAGCTCCTCACTTTTCATCTTCTATGTTCCCCTTAGCACTCTGAATTCATACTTCCCTTGCACAAGTTCTTTATTCCAGAGGGCCAACTATTCCTGTGTTCCATACCTTCACCATCTTACCTACTCTGCTCCTAATTAAATGTCCTTTGTTATATAAGGTAACAACATATACTAATCTCATCACTGTGCAGGTTGATAGGAAAAGATGTTTTAGGTCAAGTGGGGCCTTCTGTCACTCCTTAAATCAAATACACTACACTTGTGCTCAGATATTACTGGCATAACAATTAACTGAGAATGAAAAAGGGAGAGTCAAGAAAGAAACCCGAGTCAAGTCTTCATGGATTAGCCTTGGGAGGAGACATGTAAACAAAGGAGCTAAAAACCAACAAAATAAAATACCAAGAGGAAAGCTAAAAGGACAATTAAAGCACTTTAAAGTTAGAGCCAGTTCTTTAGAAAAGACCCTCAAGCTGGGAAAAACTGAGGGCAGGAGGAGAAGGGGATAACAAAGGATGAGATGGTTGGATGGCACCACTGACGTACATGGATATGAGTTTGAGCAAGATCAGGGAGATGGTGAAGGACAGGGAGGACTGGCGTGTTGTAGACCATGGGATTACAAAGAGTTGGACACAAGTGAGTGACTGAATAATGACAAAGTCAGCTCAAGTTACTTAGGACTAAAAGGCCCTAGAGGCAAATAACAGAATGGGAAAGACTAGAGATCTCTTCAAGAAAATTAGAGACACCAAGGGAACATTTCATGCAAAGATGGGCTCGATAAAGGACAGAAACGGTATGGACCTAACAGAAGCAGAAGATATTAAGAAGAGGTGGCAAGAATACACAGAAGAACTGTATGGAAAAGAGCTTCACAACCCAGATAATCACGATGGTGTGATCACTCACCTAGAGCCAGACATCCTGGAATGTGATGTCAAGGGGGCCTTAGAAAGCATCACTATGAACAAAGCTAGTGGAGGTGATGGAATTCCAGTTGAGCTATTTCAAATCCTGAAAGATGATGCTGTGAAAGTGCTGCACTCAATATGCCAGCACATTCGGAAAACTCAGCAGTGGCCACAGGACTGGAAAAGGTCAGTTTGCATTCCAATCCCAAAGAAAGGCAATGCCAAAGAATGCCCAAACTACCACATAATTGCACTCATCTCACACACTAGTAAAGTAATGCTCAAAATTCTTCAAGCCAGGCTTCAGCAATACGTGAACTGTGAACTTCCAGATGTTCAAGCTGGTTTTAGAAAAGGCAGAGGAACCAGAGATCAAATTGCCAACATCCACTGGATCATGGAAAAACCAAGAGAGTTCCAGAAAAACATCTATTTCTGCTTTATTGACTATGCCAAAGCCTTTGACTGGGTGGATCACAATAAACTGTGGAAAATTCTGAAAGAGATGGGAATACCAGACCACCTGACCTGCCTCTTGAGAAACCTATATGCAGGTCAGGAAGCAACAGTTAGAACTGGACATGGAACAACAGACTGGTTCCCAACGGGAAAAGGAGTACGTCAAGGCTGTATATTGTCACCTTGCTTATTTAACTTCTATGCAGAGTGCATCATGAGAAATGCTGGTCTGGAAGAAGCACAAGCTGGAATCAAGACTGCCGGGAGAAATATCAATAACCTCAGATATGCAGATGACGCCACCCTTATGGCAGAAAGTGAAGAGGAGCTAAAAAACCTCTTGATGAAAGTGAAGGAGGAGAGCAAAAAAGTTGGCCTAAAGCTCAACATTCAGAAAACAAAGATCATGGCATATGGTCCCATCACTTCATGACAAATAGATGGGGAAACAGTGGAAACAGTGGCTGACTTCATTTTGGGGGCTCCAAAATCACTGCAGATGGTGACTGCAGCCATGAAATTAAAAGACATTTACTCCTTGGAAGGAAAGTTATGACCAACCTAGATAGCATATTGAAAAGCAGAGATTACTTTGCCAACAAAGGTCCATCTAATCAAGGCTATGGTTTTTCCAGTGGTCATGTATGGATGTGAGAGTTGGACTGTGAAGAAAGCTGAGTGCTGAAGAACTGGTGCTTTTGAACTGTGGTGCTGGAGAAGACTCTTGAAAGTCCCTTGGACTGCAAGGAGATCCAACCAGTCTATCCTAAAGGAGATCAGTACTGGGCGTTCACTGGAAGGACTGATGCTGAAGCTGAAACTCCAATACTCTGGCCACCTCATGTGAAGAGTTGACTCATTGGAAAAGACTCTGATGCTGGGAGGGATTGGGGGCAGGAGGAGAACAGGATGACAGAGGATGAGATGGCTGGATGGCATCACTGACTCGATGGACATGAGTTTGAGTGAACTCTGTGAGTTGGTGATGGACAGGGAGGTCTGGTGTGCTGTGATTCATGGGGTCACAAAGAGTTGGACACGACTGAGTGACTGAACTGAACTGAAAAGGCCCTTAATTTACTACTTATATCAGAGAAGCCAGACAACAACTCTATAGACTAAGGGTACAACTCCTATATCATATTCTTCTTCTATAGAACTACTGCATCAGAATAATATCTTACAGAAAGTGAATTAACACATTCTAGGTTATAACTAAATAATTAAATCATTTCTAGGTTATGCGGCCTTGAGCAACTGATCTCTGAGCTTCAATTTCTTCATTATAAAACAGTCGAATAATCTCATGATATTTTGGGTTTGCTAAATCAAAAAGTGGATATCATAAAAAGGGCCTTTGAAAGTGCCATATAAGTCAAACCTAAGGAAACATAGTTGTATATATCCTGCACTAGTACTGTTCAGATCAACACAGCCAGTGTCGGTCACAGCTCTAGAAAAGATCAAAATCTCTGATAACAGCAGCTTTCGAATCCTCCATCCAAATCCCTTGGGGTCATACATGTTTCACAATTCTTCAAACCGAGAAAAGCTATACAGAATATATACTTCTCATTTCCTAATACCCCCAGAAATTCTGAGGCAGCAATCATGACTATCCTGAAGTAGAATATATGATGAATACTCACTATAAGGGAGATCAATATTAGATCTTCATGTAAACTCAGGTTTTGCCATTAAACTTGTTGAGTTACAAAACTGAGGGCTAGAGCTTAGCCTGTGTTATCAGTCCCAAACTGTTCCAAAGATAAACAGTTTTTTCCAAAATAAGCTGAGAACCTACAGTTAAATTCACCTGAGTCAAATAAAACAAAACCTATTTTCTATTTATCTCCCATTTCCCTTTGCTTTCCTGAAAATTAAACCTTAGCATCCATCCCTCCAAGATGAGGGACAGAGACCAGCACAAAGGCAAAGAGAAATAAGTTAACTCCTGGCTTTAGGGTTTTCAAGAAGACATGTTGAGGATGAGTTGATCTTCAGTGGAAATTTGCCTCATGTGCTGATTTTAGGCTCTTGGGCCTGTAGAAGATATTCCATTGTCCCTAGTTCTCAATAAATGTTACCTCTCACAGCTCATATTGACAACACACTGAATTTATAAGCTCTGAAAAATGTTATATATCATACTGTTAGTCTTATTTAAGATTATGATCACATGGCACCCAATAAAAATGAAGAAAGCTTACTAATGATGGAACATGTCATGAACTTATCTTGAGTCTTTTCTTCAAATTTTTCTTTAGCATTTTTTGACCACTGCATTGTCCCTTTATATGGTTCAATATAGGCCAGCTTACATTTAATTGCCTATGTCAAACAAAATTGCATCATTAAGAAAGTAACATTAACTTACAGTTATTTTAGAATTCAAGTGTTAAATGCGTACAAAACCAAACTTTGCATTTGAATTTAATACATATTTAGAAAACAAACAAATGTCCAAAGATCTCTCTAACAATACTTATAAATACAAACAGCTGGAATGAACAGAGTATGGAATTATGAGGTACAAACTAATATATAGAAAATAAGCTACAAGGATATATTGTACAACAAAGGAAATATAGCCAATATTTTATGATAACTATAAATGGAGTATAACTTTAAAAAATTGTGGTGGGATGATTTGGGAGAATGGCATTGAAACATGTATACTATCATGTAAGAAACGAATCGCCAGTCTATGTCCGATGCTGGATACAGCATGCTTGGGGCTGGTGCACAGGGATGACCCAGAGAGATGTTATGGGGAGGGAGGTGGGAGGAGGGTTCATGTTTGGGAACGCATGTACACCCGTGGTGGATTCATGTCAATGTATGGCAAAATCAATACAGTATTGTAAAGTAAAACAAAGTAAAAATTAAAAAAAAAATTGTGACTATTTTGTACACTTGTAACTTGAATAATACCGTACACCAACTACATGTCAATTAAAAAAATAAAATTCCCAGTAGCTTATTAAAAAATACCAAAACCAAAGACGAAACAAAAAACCCCAGAATACTTTGTTGAATGAATCATTTTATACTCAGATCCTGGAAAAATAAGCATCCACTGAAAGAACTGCAGATATTAATACTATGATACATTGTTAAATGAAAATGCAGGTTATAGGACTATATATAGTCTAATCTCATAATTGTTAAAAACACAGAAGATGCATCTTAGAAGTATATATATGAAAAATACTGAATAATTCTGAGTGATCCCTCCATTTTATCATCTATGCTGCTGCTGCTGCTAAGTCGCTTCAGTCGTGTCCGACTCTGTGCGACCCCATAGACAGCAGCTCACCAGGCTCCCCCGTCCCTGGGATTCTCCAGGCAAGAACACTGGAGTGGGTTGCCATTTCCTTCTCCCATGCATGAAAGTGAAAAGTGAAAGGGAAGTCGCTCAGTCGTGTCTGACCCTCAGTGACCCCCCAAGGACTACAGCCTTCCAGGCTCCTCTGTCCATGGGATTTTCCAGGCGAGAGTATTATATTTTCAAGTTTTTCCTGTATTATTTTATCCATTTTAAATGAAAAATTCTGCTTAACAATAATTCAAATACTAGGAGTATATAAATTAGGAAATAAGCCTCCTTAACCATACTTATCTCTGGGGAGTAGGATTCCAAGAGAAGGGTAAGTTTTTTACTTATTCTTCCAGACATCTTTCTCTTGCACACGTTACATTTACTTAAACATAATGGGATCACAGTAAAACCACTTCTGTAATGACTTTTTTCACATAATACATCATATTCTTACTACATTGTACAGTTATTTCAAAATAATACATTAAAAGCTGCAGACCAGTAAGTACTTACAAAAACACACATATTATACACATAATTATAATTAATGCTTATTTGCTAAGATACATATTATTTCTTTAATAGTAATTACAGAAACTTTGATAGCCATGAGTCAGAAATTATTTACAGAAAAACTGTAGTTAAAATAACATTTCTATAGTAAAAATGACTTCAAAAATACTTTCATGTTTGTACTGACATTCTAAACCTATGATTCACAGTAAGTAGATTACCTTCTCTGCAGGATTCAGAAATTCATCCTTTATCTTACGCATGTCTTTAAGTGTTATTTTTGCTGTATTGCCAAAGTCCACATATTTAACTTCAACTTCACGATGTCCAGGCAAACCTTCAAAAATTATGAAACTGGAAATCACAAACTTGGAAAAAACATTATCTAGCAAAGTTTAGACTGATCTACAATCAACTAGATTAGAATATCTTTATGTTTAACATACAAACAATATTTTTTTAATGTAAAAAATATTTCTAATATTTTCTCACAAAACCAACCATAATGTATAGTTGGTTCAGACTTGGTGAATGAGAAACTAACAATTTAAAGATATCAAAAGATAACCAAAATCAGGATAACAAAATCATCCAATGCTATGTGTTACAGCCTAAAAGTTAAGAATTAGATCTGAGTTAAGACACTTAAATGACATGTAACTGTGAGGAAATCTAATTAATATCTCTAAGATACTATCCTGAGCAAATTACTTTTTTTCTCTCAGCCTCATTAGTTCATCTGTAGAGTGGGTGCACCAACAGAGTCAGATCTTAAGACTGTTTTTGATGATTCACCTACTGAAAATACACTTTGCAAAGCACCAAACACAAACTAAGCACTTAATGCTTGTTAGTCAACATAGGCAATTAAACAAGGCAAGCAACTTAATGATCAAGGCACAGACCGATTCATATAATAATATCTAACAGTGAAATTTTAAAAAATTATCTGTAGATATTGTGAAAAATGAGCAGAAACAGACCTCTATGTCAAACTAGTTTTCATATTTTGAGATACCAGAGAAATCTCTGGAACATTCAAATAGACTGAAGCATGAATAAAGCTCTATCTTTTTATAAACACTCATTTTGACTGTTTAGCCCCTCTAAGCACATGTGTTTACAGTGCTACAAAACTTTTTACTTTCAAATTTATAAACTTCTACAGAATACAATTTCAAAATGGAAGAAGTTCAGGTATTCTCTGCTCCTAGGGAGAAGTGAAAGTAAATGGAATAACACCAGCACTACCTAAGATGGCACTCAAGCAGAGCCTGAAAAGACGTATGTACCTTAAGTGTAAGGTAAAGAGGTGAGGAAAATGCTCCATGGGAGTAAACCTAAAGAGTAAACGGGATTCAGAAAACTAGCAGCTGAATCTAGGAAAACAAGTGACATAACTCCCCAGAATAACAACAGTGCAGTAAGCCTAGAAGACAAGCAGTCTACATGGAGCAGGTGATGGAACGATGTTTTCACTGTCACAAAAGAAAAAATCAAACCAACATTATATGAAAAGCCTTATAACGTAGAAACTTATTTTAAACTATTAGGAAAATGTAGCCATAACTTTTTTTAAAAAGTGAAAAACTGATGGAATTATCAACTCAGAATTAAAGTTATACTTTATGGAACAGCACTGAAAATACTTGCACAGAATATGAATTTAACTAAAAACTGTGATGTAACTGTGGAGGAGAGAGTGGGGACAAAACAGCTAAAAGAGATCTAAAACTCATCTAATACATTTACTACCTAAGACTGAAGTATATCTACAAAGTATTATATATTATTTAGAAGAAATAACAGATAAATGACAAAGAAAGCCAAAAGAATTAAAAGTATTTGTCTTTTCAGTGGAGAGTGGAGTATGTTGTAGGTCACTTAGAACTATTTCTTAAATAAGGCAAATGTTAGAAAACAAAATAATGGTTAAAGTCCTAGTCAAAGCAAATGAAATCTAAGGAGCCAGAGGTTCATCTATCAACATTATCACTAGCTTTCTAAAACTAGATGACAGAGCAAAACTCTAAGATCAGACAATATCACTTTAACGATTTAATTTGTACTGACTCAAATGATATCAATTTTTAAATGAAACATCTCCCTGAGGAAACAGTGTGCAATTTCCTACCAATAACTTTTGCTCGGTACCAAACTCCATCTTCAAATTTAGCGACACAGGCTTGATCTTGAACTGGACAGAGGATTTCCAGATTTTCTGCATCTTCACTTTTATAGAATTCCTCAATTCCCTTTAATAGAAATAAAAAATCCAGGCTCTCTATCTAAGAAAGAGAGATTAAAGCAGGATTACAGCATTATAGTTTCACAGAAACTTAAAATTTAAATGTTCCATATATTATAGGCATTGCTCATAAAATGATCAAATATTAGAATTGACTAAGACATAAGCAGTCATGTAATTTATGTTTGAAATATTCTGCTACTGCTGCTAAGTCACGTCAGTCATGTCCGACTCTGTGCGACCCTGTAGACGGCAGCCCACCAGGCTCCCCTGTCCCTGGGATTCTCCAGGCAAGAATACTGGAGTGGGTTGCCATTTCCTTCTCCAATGCATGAGAGTGAAAAGTCAAAGTGAAGTCGCTCAGTCGTGTCTGACTCTTAGCGACTCCATGGACTGCAGCCCACCAGGCTCCTCCATCCATGGGATTCTCCAGGCAAGAGTACTGGAGTGGGCTGCCATTGCCTTCTCCAATATTCTGCTACAGAAGTAGTATATAAAAATTAACATATATAGACATAACAAAAATTTATAAAAGTCACAGTCTTCCAGATATCTTAAGTTATCCTTCCAGATTTTTTTCTTTTTTTTGGCTGTGCCATACAGCATGTCAGAACTTACTTCCCTGACGAGGGACTCAATCTGAGCCCACAGCAGTAAAAGCACCAAGTCCTAACTACTAGACCACCAGAAACTCTTGCTTCTAGATCTTTTTCTAAACACATTTTCCATGTTATTTTTTTTACCAAAAATCAGACCATACCATACCATACAATTTGATAATCTGCATTTTCTATCAATTCTCACATTTTTTGTTTCAGGAAGTGCTCCTACTAGTACTTTTAAATCATACTATATTTCCCTAACTGACCAACTGTGATGTTGGAAAAGACACTTGAGAGTCCCTTGGACTGCAAGGAGATCAAACCAATCAATCTTAAAGGAAATCATTTGAATATTCATTGGAAGGATTGATGCTGAAGCTGAAGCTCCAATACTTTGGACACCTGATGCAAACGGCTGACTCATTAGAAAAGACCCTGATGCTGGAAAAGATTGAAGGCAGGAGGAGAAGAGAACAACAGAGAAGGAGATGGTTGGATGGTTGGTATCACCGACTTGATGGACATGAGTCTGAGCAAGCTTCAAGAGTTGGTGATAGACAGAGAAGCCTGGCATGCTGCAGTCCATGGGGTCGTAAACAGTTGGACACGACTGAGCGATTGAACTGAACTGACCAAACCCAGTAGCCAATCTAAGACTACTTGTTATGTTTGGTCATCTAAATAAGTGTTATAAATTAGTGTAGTTTTCTTTTAAAAATGATCCTGTCTTGTTAAAGATAGTCTGCTATTTTTCTGTAGAATGCCTCATCTTCTGGATTTATGTGGTTATCCTATTATTTACCTTCTTCCTCCACTAAGTTAGGGTATATGCCCTGAATTTCCTCAAAACAGAAAGTTATATCTACAAGTTTGATGGATTCAAGCCAAACCTTTTGGCTAGAATACATCATAGTTGCAACACATCAGAAGACAGCATTACTCACTGTTAATAAGCTAAGATTCATCTATGGAATGGGGTGGCAACTCTCATCCCTTCTCTGGACAGTTACGTGTTTCCCTTGTGATCATCAAGTAATTCATGTATGCTACTTTGGCAATGTATGAATGTCCAATTTCCCATCAGCCATCCATCTAATGGTTTTAAACTGAACTGATAAATCTTTAAATCAGTAATTTCAGTAGAGTTTATGAAAAGACTGTGTAATGCAGTAGAGGTTTACTTTATTAAACAGGTTTATCTAGTTATTTTAAAACACAGTTCCTGAAGTTCCTATACTACTTAAAACATAGTAAAACAAAACCAAGGACAACTTTATTTCTCCAAATACCAATTCTTAAAGTTAAAAAATATTTTAAAAACCATCTCAAATGGTCAAAAAATGAGGTTTTTCTCTTTTGTGAGTATAATAATGGAAGTGGAAATTTTCTGAAATTTTTGTTATTTCATTAAAAAGTTTTAAAACTATTTAAAGCCTTCTAAACCTTTATTTCTAAGTAGGTAGTATTCATATTCTTCCACTAACAGGCTATTCAAATGGAATCACTGAAATATTCAACAGACAAGTGACAGTAACAAAATCCCAGACTCTGAAGCTCCAAGCTCTCATTTCCCCATAGAAACACTGACAAAACGAGAAACCATCTGAATCAACTTTGTTAGGGCTCAAACTCTGAACCAACTTTGTTAGGGCTCTGGAAAACAGTTAAGGCTTATAGCATTGAAGCAAACACCCAATTAAGCTTTCAACATTCAAGGAAGTCAACATAAACATTTGCCAAACACAAGCTAAAAAAACAGACACTTCAGTGATCACACACAAGCAATAGTATTTACAAGAACAGTTTGAAAAAGTCTCAAAAGAGAAAAAATACCACAGTTTTCAGCAGTTTAAAACAAATCCAGTTATGTATTGGTGCACGTGTGTGGGGGCTATCTTATTTTCAGAGGTTTACTGTATTATAACAGTTGATGCCTAATTTTCAACAAGAAATCAGAAGACATACAAGAAATAGGAAAACATGGCTCATTCCAAGTAACAAAGTTCAGGTCAGTTCAGTCACTCAGTCATGTCCGACTCTCTGCGACCCCATGAACTGCAGCATACCAGACCTCCTTGTCCATCACTAACTCCCGGAATTTACCCAAACTCATGTCCATTGACTCGGTGATGCCATCTAACCATCTCATCCTTCTGCCGTCCCCTTCTCCTCCTCCTTCAATCTTTCCCAACATCAGGGTCTCTTCAAATGAGTCAGCTCTTCACATCAGGTGGCCAAAATATTGGAGTTTCAGCTTCACCACATCAGTCCTTCCAATGAATATTCAGGATTGATTTCCTTTAGGATTGACTGGTTGGACCTTCTTGCAGTCCAAGGGACTCTCAAGAGTCTTCTCCAACACCACAGTTCAAAAGCATCAATTCTTCTGTGCTCAGCCCTCTTTATAGTCCAACTCTCACATCCATACATGCCCACTGGAAAAAACATAGCCTTGACTATATGGACCTTTGTTGGCAATGTCTCTGCTTTTTAATATGCTGTCTGGGTTGGTCATAACTTTTCTTCCAAGGGGTAAGCATCTTTTAATTTTATGGTTGTAGTCACCATCTGCAGTGATTTTAAGCCCACAAAAATAAAGTCTGCCACTGTTTCCACATCTATTTCCCATGAAGTGATGGGACCAGATGCCAAGATCTTGGTTTTCTGAATGTTGAGCTATAAGCCAACTTTTCACTCTCCTCTTTCATCCAGAGGCTCTTTAGTTCTTTGCTTTCTGACATAAGGGTGGTGCCATCTGCATATCTGAGGTTATTGGTATTTCTACTGGCAATCTTGATTCCAGCTTGTGCTCATCCAGCCCAGCATTTCTCATGATGTACTCTGCATATAAGTTAAATAAGCAGGGTGACAACATACAGCCTTGACGTGCTCCTTTTCCTATTTGGAACCAGTCTGTTGTTCCATGTCCAGTTCTAACTGTTGCTTCCTGACCTGCATACAGATTTCTCAAGAGGGAATACCAGACCTAGTATTCCCATGTCTTGAAGTATTTTCCAGGTTGTTGTGATCCACACAGTCAAAGGCTTTGGCATAGTCAATAAAGCAGAAATAGATGTTTTTTTGGAACTCTCTTGCTTTGTCTATGATCCAACGGATGCTGGCTCCTCTGGTTCCTCAGCCTTTTCTAAAAACAGTGAACATCTGGAATTTCACAGTTCATGTATTGTTGAAGCCTGGCTTGGAGAATTTTAAGCATTACTTTACTAGCGTGTGAAATGAATGCAATTGTGCAGTAGTTTGAGCATTCTTTGGTATTGCCTTTCTTTGACCTACTTTAATGACCTCATTTTAACTTGATTATCTCTATAAATACTGTCTCCAAGTAAGGTCATGTTTTGAGTTTCTGGGGGTTATAGCGCCAATGTATCTTTTAGGGGGAGACGTAAATCATCCTGTAATACTTAACTGGTTGGATTTGTAGATTTGTGAATGTCATCAAATTTGGGAAGTTGTTGGTCGTTATTTCTTCAGATAATCTTTCTGTTCCAACAAGATGGTTGGATGGCAACACCAACTCAATGGACATGAATGAGTAAACTCCGGGAGTTGGTGATGGACAGGGAGGCCTGGTATGCTTCAGTCCATGGGGTCGCAAAGAGTCAGACACGACTGAGCAACTGAACTGAAAGTAGGTCTTAATCCAGTATGACTAGTTTCCTTATTCAGTTCAGTCACTCAGTTATGTCTGATTCTTTGTGACCCCATGGACTGCAGCATGCTAGGCTTCCCTGTCCATCACCAACTCCCAGAGCTTGCTTAGACTCATGTCCATTAAGTCAGTAATGCCATCTAACTATCTCATCCTCTGTTGTCCCCTTCTCCTCTTGCCTTCAATCTTTCCCAGCATCAGTCTTTTTCCAATGAGTCAGTTCTTTGCATCAGGTGGCCAAAGTACTGGAGTTTCAGCTTTACCATCAGTCTTTCCAATGACTATTCAGGACTGATTTCCTTTAGGATTGGCTGGTTTGATCTCCTTGCTGTCCAAGGTGCTCTCAAGAGTCTTCTCCAACACAGTTCAAAACCATCAATTCTTTGGTGCTCAGCTTTCTGTTTATGGTCCACCTCTCACATTCATACATGACTACTGGAAAAACCATAGTTTTGACTAGACGGACCTTTATCAGCAAAGTAATGTCTCTGCTTTTTAATATGCTGTCTAGGTTGTCATAGCTTTTCTTCCTATGAGCAAGCATCTTTCAATTTCATGGCTGGAAAAAAGGAGTAAAATTGGGCAAAGACACACACACACACACACACACAGTAGAATGCTCATAAAGGTGAAGGTAGAAAATGGAGTGAAGCAGAAGCCACTGAACACCAATATTTTCCAGCTAACCACCAGCAATTAGGGAAATAGATTCATTCTCACTTATGACCTTCAGAAAGAACCAACACTACCAACAACTTGACCTCAATACCTCCAGACTTCAGAACTGTGAGACAATAAACTTACATTGTTTAAGCAACTTAATCGGTGGAACTTTCTTATGATACTCTAAGGAATGAATATAGATTTTGAAATGGGAAAGCAGGGTACTGTTGTAATAAATACCTAACATTACAGGAGAAGCTTTGAAACTGGGTTATGAGCAGAAAGAAGAGGAAGAATTATGAGGTACCTGAATGAAAAAAATCCAGATTACCCTGGAAAGATTATTGGTAGGAATATGGATGCTAAAGGTGCTTCTGGTGAGATTTCATAGAGAAATGAGGAATATGATAGGAAACTGGAGGAAAGGAAATTCTTGTTACACACAGGTAGAGAACTTGGATATTTAGCTGAAGAGATTGCTAAGTAAAGTGTCAAAGTGTCAGCCTGGTTTCTCCTTGCTGCTTATAATAAAATGTGAGAAGACAAAGATAAATTGAAGAATAAATTGTTAAACATGAAGGAACCAGAATCTGAAGATTCAGAAATTTCTTAGCCTATTTGTATTTCAAAAAATGAGAAAGGAAGCTCTGGAGAGAACATCAAGGGCATGGCTGGACAGTGTCTGCTGAAGGGAATATGGATGTTATGATTTATGAAGCCAATCAATCATCTCAGCAGAAACACTGCCAGCCTGAACTGAAGGGGACAGAGGTGAGAGGAAATGAAGCAGAGAGGGGTGGTGGGCTCGTGAGATTCTACAGGCATGAACAAAGCTGACAGAGTGATCTGGTCATGAACATATGTTTCAAGAAAACAGGAGTGATTTTGAAGGTGATTCAGAGGCTCGAGTGTGTGCCACTGCTATTGCAGGCCCAGAGCACACAGAGCTGAAAGGCAGGGCTGTCTCCTCCTCTGTTCCAGGGATGGGGCCTCCTTCTGTGTTTCAGAGTCAGGACAACTCCTCAGTTCTAATGGATGAGGCTGCTGCAGGATAGAGGGGGAAAGGCCACACCCCAGGGTGACTGGAGGACGGATCATCCAGCCACCGAGGATTATTCTAAAGCCATAAGACTAATGGAATTCTTCCTGCTAGGGTTTGGACTTACTGTCTATTCTCACAGATTTAGAGATAGAGAGGAGTTCTGGCCTAGCTTCAGTTAAAGAATTCTTACTTATACCTGATTGAGCTAATCAGAATTTAGTGATTTTATACGATATTCTGGACTTAGACTTGATGCAAGATAATTAAGATTTTTTTGGAACACTGGGATGGGGTGACTGCATGTGAGGAGGAAATTTTTGATAGAGCAGAGAGTGGACTGCTTATGAGTTGGTTTGTGTCCTCCCCTCAAATTATACTAAAGTTCTAACCACCTCCTCCAGGACCTCAATGTGTCCTTATTTGGAGGTAGAGTTTTACAGATAGGATCAAGTTAAAATAAAAGTTTTAGGCTGGAGTTAATTCAATATGACTGGTGTCTGTATTAAAAAGCTGAGACAGACAAGTTACACAGAGAGATTGCCATGTGAAGGAAGCAGAGACTGTGACGATGCAGCAGAAGCCAAGGAGTGCTAAAGATTGCCAGCAAATCACCAATCTAGTCCAGAGACATGGGACAAATCTCCGCCCCTGCCCCAACCTCAGAAGGAAGGAACCAACTCTGACGACACCCTGACCTTAAACCTGAAAAAAACTCCAGAACTGGGAGTCAATACATTTTTGCTTTTAAAACTATCTATTTGTGGCATTTTTTGTGGGGGGCACCATGCAGCTTGTGGGATCTTAGTTCTCCAACTAGGGACTGAAACCAGTCCTTGCTAGTGAAAGAAGAGTCCTAATCAATCACTGAACCACCAGGGAATTCCCTGTTGGACTTTGTTATAGCAGGCTTAGCATGTTAGTATACTCAAAAAACCCAAGTTAGGATAAATTCAAAGAGAGACACACTAGATGCATGATGAACAAACCATCAATAGCCATAAAAAGAGAACTGTTAAAGCAGCAAGAGAAAAGTGACTTGTCAGATATAAGGGATCATCAATAAGATGATCAGCAGATTTTTCATCAGAAACCTTGGAGGTCAAAATGTAATCAGAAGACACACTTAAAAGAGCTAAAGAAAGAACTGTCAACTGAGAATATAGATCCAGCAAGACTATCCTTCAAAAATGAGGGACTAATAAGCCATTCACAGATAAACAAGAGGTAAGGAAGTTCACTAGACCTGCCTTATAAAAAAGGCTAAAGGGAGTCTTTCAGAAGGAAATGAAAGGATGCTAGAGCGTAACGTAAATTCACATTAAGATATACATATCTGTGATTAATAAACACACAAATATGAAAGCCAGTATTATTAACTTTGGTTTCTAACTCTACTTTCATTTTCTACAAGATTTAAAAGACAAATGCACACAAATAATTATAAGTCTACATTATTGAGTATTTGATATACAAAGATTAATTTTTGAGATTGATATTATTTAAAAGGGAAATGGAGCTATACAAAAGTAGGGTTTTGTGCAGTTAAAGTTGATATTAATTCAGACTAGATTTCTGTAGGATGTTTCACATAACTTTAATTACACATAACTTTTACACATAATTACACATAACTTAAGGATGTTATGTGTAATCCTCATGGTAACAATAAACACAGATATACAAAAGGAACCAAATGACACTACAGTTTTGTCACACCCATGTTCACTGCAGCATCATTTACAATAGTCAAGAGGTAGAACCAAGCCAAATGTTCATCAATGGACGAGTGAATTAATAAAATGTAGTATACACATTAAAAAATGTAGCATACACATACAATGGAATATTTAATTACCCTTAAAGTAAGTCCTATTGCATGCTACAACATGGATGAACCTGGAGGGCATTATGGTAAGTGAAACAAACCAGTGACAAAAGGACAAATACAGGTATCCCTGGTATCTGAAAGTAGTGTTCCTATGAAATCTTTTGTAAGCCAAATGTAGTAAAGCAAAGAGGCTGACTTTTCTTTGGTAAGAGCAATGTAGGTTTTTCAGAAAAATGAAATTTGTGTAAACTGAACTTCTAAAAAGCAGGGTACTGTTTGATTCCACTTATATGAGTATATCTAAATAGTCAAATTCATAGAAGAAAGTAGAACTGTGGTTGTTAGCGTTTGGGGGTAGAATGAAACAGGCAATTAGTGTTCAGGGAGTACCAAGTTTCAGTTTTTCAAGATGAACAAATTCTACAGATCAGCATGCTGTACAATAATGTGAGTTAGTGACTACTACAGAACTGTATATTTTGAAGTGGTTAAGAGCAAATTTTGTATATGACGGACTGACAGCTTTTCTTATAAGAATGATAAGAAAGCATGCATGCTTTTGCGTTTGCTATTTAATATAGTTTTATAAGTTCTAGCCAGAGTAATTAGGCAAATATATATATATAAGGCATTTATAGTAACTAGGCAAATATATATAAGCCAACCAAATTGACAAGAAATAGGAAAATGATCTCTTTTCTACGTAAAAAACCCTAAAGGTGCCACAAAAATATTAGCAGGTCTAATAAATGGGTTTCCCAGGTGGAGCTAGTGGTAAAGAATCCGACTGCCAAGGCAGGAGACAAGAGATGCAGGTTCGATCCCTGGGTTGGGAAGATTCCCTGGAGGAAGGCATGGCAACCCACCCCAGTATCCTTGCCTGGAGAATTCCATGGACAGAGGAGTCTGGCAGGCTACAGCCCATGGGGCCACAAAGAGTTGGACACGGTTAAGCACATAAGGATGTAGACTACAAAATGATTATAAAAAATCACATGCATTTCTACACACTAACAATGAACAGTCCAAATGGAAATTAAGAAAACTCATTTTACAGCAGAATAAAAAGAACATACTCAGGAATAAATAAAACTGAGGATACAGACTTGTACGCTTGTATAGTACACAGCACTGCTACAAAATAAATGGAAAAACCTTCCATGTTCATGAACTAGAAGATTTAATACTGTTAAGATGTCAATACCCGGGGCTTCCCTGGCTGTCCAGTCGTTAAGAATCTGCCTTCCAATGCAGGGGACATGGATTCGATCCTGGCCTTGGAGGATCCCAAATGCCATGAAACAACCAAGTCCATGTGCCACAACTCTAGAGCCAGCACTCTAGAGCCTGTGAGCTGCAACTACGGAGGCCCATGCATCTAGAGTCCATGCTCTGCAACAAGAAAAGTCACTACAGTGAGAAGCCTGCACACAGCAACAAAGAGTAGCTCCCACTTGCTGCAACTAGAGAAAGCCTTGCAGCAATGAAGACCCAAATAAAGTCATAAATAAAATCTTTTAAAAAAGGATGTCAGTACCCCCCAAAATTTACAATTCAAAGCTATCCCTATCAGAATCCCAATGATGTTTCATGTAGAATAGAAAAACTCATCCTAGAGACTTCCCTGGTGGTCCAGTGGTTATGAATCTGTTTGCTAATGCAGGGAACATGGATTTGATCCCTGATTTGGGAAGATTTTACATGCTGTGGGGCAACTAAGCCCGTGTGCCACAACTACTGAGCCCGTATGCTGTGACTATTGAAGTTCACACACCCTAGAGCCTATGGTCTACAACAAGAGAAGCCACCACAACAAAGCCCTCACACAAAAGCTAGAGAGTAGCCCCCACTTGCCACAACTAGAGAAAAGCTCACACACAGCAGTGAAGGTCCAGTACAGCCATAAAAAAAGTAAGTGAAATTTTTAAAAAGAGAAAAACTCATCCTAAAAGTCACATGAGATCTCAAGGGACCCGAAAATTCAAAAACAACCTTGAAAAAGAACAAAGTTGGACAGCTCACACATTCTCATTTCAAAACTTGCTACAAAGCCACAGTAAATAAAAGTGTGCCACTCAGCAATCAGATGAGAAACAAAAGGTACCCAACTTGGAAGGGAAGAGTTAAAAATTGTCACTATATGCAAATAACGTGATCCTATAGAAGACCCTATGGACACCACACACACAAAAAAACTGTTCAAAAATAAATGAACTCACCAAAGCAGTAGGACACAAGATTAACATTCAGAAATCAGTTTCATTTCTTTACACTAACTATGAAATATCAGAAAGGGAATGTAAAAACACAATACCTTTTAAAGTTGCACCAAAAAAAATACAGCTATCAAGAAACTTGACCAAGGAAGAGAAAGACTTAATATACTGAGAACCATAAAGTATTAATAAAGGAAATTAAAGAGGACTCAAAGAAATGGAAAGATAATACCATGCTCTTGGACTGGAAGAATATAGTTTAAAAGGCAAAACTACCCAAAACAATCTATAGATTGAATGCAATCACAATCAAATTACTCATGTCAGTTTTCATAGAACTAGAACAATAATCCAAAATTTTACATAGAACCTTAAAATACCCAGAACTGCCAAAGTAATCCTGAGGAAAAAAAATAAAGAGGCATAACTCATCCAGATTTCAAACAATACTACAAAGCTCCAGTAATTAATGAAAAGACTGATGTTGAAGCTGAAACTCCAATACTTTGGCCACCTGATACAAAGAGCTGACTTATCTGAAAAGACCCTGATGCTGAGAAAGATTGAAGGCGAGAGGAGAAGGGGACGACAAAGGATGAGATGGTTGGATGGCATCACTGACTCAACGGACATGAGTTTGGGTAAACTCTGGGAGTTGGTGATGGACAGGGAGGCCTGGCATGCTGCAGTCCATGGGGTCACAACGAGTCAGACATGACTTACTGACTGAACTTAACTGAACAGTAATCAAAGTTGTATGGTATTGGTAAAACATCAGACATATGGATCAATGGAACAGAACAGAGAGCCCAGAAATATATACACATGCCTATGATCAGGTGACGGGCTTTGAGTCCAGCTCAGTCCTGGCTCTACTCTTTTGAAGCCACATGACCTCTGCAAGTTGCTTCAGGCCTTTGATTAGAGTTTCCACTTCTAAATGAAGGTAATATTATCTTCCTCATAAGACTGATGTAAAGATTAATGAGTTAATTCACACAAAGCATTATGGCCTTTAGAATGCATTAATTCATATAGAACATGGACACAAAGGGATGCTGGTAGCTATCTAAAACAAACCCATCAGTTATATATCCAAATAGATAATGGAATGCTTTTAACTGGAATCTATTTTAATGTTCAAATTCAGAATATTACCTAGCAATAAATAAATCTTCATACATTATCAGAAATGGATGTTATTTTATTTTGATTTGCCAGTTCTATATGCTCTCCTGGTTTCTAGATTTCAGAAGGTAGCAAGAAATATTTACACATTAGGGATCCTTCATTTTCCTTCCCCTTCATATTTTCACTAACTTGCAGGATGAAGATTTCCTTCAATTTACTATGAATCACAATTTACTATAAATCACAATTTACTATGAGTTTCTTGTTTAAAGTTGCAGCTACCAAGAAACTTAAAATTTATGGAAGGCTGACAGCAGTCTGTTTGCTCTAGAATGCATACTGGGCACTCATTTCCATTATACATTTTACTTAGTATTTGAAAAACAACATTGTCTCAAAGGACCATTATATACTTACCAACTGAAGATAGAAATCAGAAGGACTATTTATATGACAAACCATAACTGAAACATCTGTCATTTCTTTAGGCAAAATAGGTGGAAGATAGTGTAAGGTCGTATTTTTTTCAGAATGACTTCTTGGTGTTTGAGATCTAAACCTAATTAAAAACATAATTAAAAGCATAAGCAAGAGCCATTTTCCTAAGGTCTCTCTCAGTGAATTGATCTGAAGACCTGCACATATACTGATTTATCTACCAAGAATATTTTCCCAATCTTTCTCTTCTAATTTATAATATTTCTTGGCATTATCTTTAATTATCAAATGAGGATAAATAAGAGGTCAGGTCTCAAAACTCAATAATTATCCTTTAAGTTTGTGTTGGAGCATTTTTGAATTTTGGCCTATATTTTGTACTCAAAGTTTCTACTGTTTTGGTTGACTTGATACTCATGGTCTATGGCAGGACTCAAGGAAGGCCAGCTGAGGGATTTCTGTGGCCCCTTCCAGCTACAATACCCTACTTAAGTTTTACAGAATGCAATCTACTCGGGTCACTTCCAGACTCCTGTTATTGCTCAGGACAGAAAGTATCTTCCATTATCTCTGTGGTTACTTTTTATCTCTTTGTTCATCAGAGACAAGAAAGAAAAGAAATATAAGTATCTACTCTAGATTCATATATTAATATACAGTAGTGATCATGATCTTACTCCAAAGCTTAGAAAATTTAAATAGGGAACTGTTAAACACTAATTCTTGAAACCCTAATGGAGCTACTTGTAAGGTTAGCTGCTGCTGCTGCTAAGTCACATCAGTCGTGTCCGACTCTGCGTGACCCCATAGATGGAAGCCCACCAGGCTCCTCTGTCCCTGGGATTCTCCAGGCAAGAACACTGGAGTGGGTTGCCATTTCCTTCTCCAATGCATGAAAGTCAAAAGTGAAAGTGAAGTCGTTCAGTCATGTCCAACTTTTAGTGATCCCATGGACTGTAGCCTGTGAGGCTCCTCTGTCCATGGGATTTCCCAGGCAAGAGTACCGGGGTGGGGTGCCACTGCCTTCTCCGAAGGTTAGCTAGAGTCTAAACAAAAAAGCTCACTATCTTACAAGTAACTTCTATTTTGAGCTACCTTAATATCCCTAGTTCCTTAAATCAAATGATCTGAATCCAGTTTTCACACAACTGTACTTAGAAAACTCTGACAGAGATATCTTTAAATTCTCAAGAATATGTTACAGTGTGCTCCCTGATAGTCTAGTGCTTAGGATTGGGTGCTCCCTCTTAAGAGTATGTTATAGTTCACTTTAGAGCCCATGTTTTTTAAAGGTAAAATCTACTATTCTGATCTACAGCTATAACCTTGAAGATATTTATGTTTTAATAAGTTACCTACCTTGCCAGTTCCATAAAAACTAATGCATCTCTAAGAGACACAGGCATATCACTGCTTATTTTATTTGTTGGTGGTTTCTGCAGATCTACAATAAGCACACCTTCTTCTTCTTTAAAAATTTTCATTAAAACAGCCTTCTTATTTACCATTTTCAAAAATTCTATTTTAGCTTCTTCTCCCCAGCCTTCACTCTATGGAAAAAGTAAAATTTCAATGTGTTCAGTAATTATAATTAGTCTAAATGGTACAATATTGTAGATTTAGCTAATAGTAAATTTGAGCAAAGGCACTGAACCAACCATAGATATTTAGAAGCAACTGGGCCCACAAACCCAAGGAGGACAGTCTTTATGTATGTACAACGTACAGATCATACTTGGATTTTATAAACGTGGTCTCAAGGTGACCATAAGCTGTTGCACTTCAGGACTTAGTTTTTACTTGTGAATATTAATATGAAAATAATAATTAAAAACTTAAAGATAAAAGAAGTATTGACATACAAATTTCCCCCTTAAATGATGAGATCTAAAAGGTAATTCTAAAAGTATAATGGAAGCCACGTAATACATTAGATATTTATAATCATCATCAGATGCTTAGTTTCCATTACTAGCAATGTACGAGGCACATGCTACTTAAATAATAAGGAAAAATACTCACCCATTGAAAAAAATAAAAAAAAATCATTTTCACTGATCTTTGAATCTTTAAGTACGTATACATTTCACAGGTCAAAACCACATACCCCTTAAAAATAAAAAATTTTATAAAGGTTTTATGAACATAAAAAGTAAAACCTACTCAGAATAGATAAGTGCAAAAAAAAATGTTTTATCCTTTATAGGATAAAATCAAAACCAAAATAATTTTGAGGAAAACATCAGTGCTAATATTTTCATGTTTCCTTTTATTTCTTTATTCATTTGTTCATTCTTTCAAATATTTGTTGAATGCCTACTGTGTGCTAGGTGATTTGCTATGTGCTGGAATACAAAGATGAACAAAGGCACAGACTCCTGCTTTCAGACTTTCTAATAATACAACTGCTTAACACGTATTCTTACACACAGTTTCTGTCTTCTAGGAGTTTCAAATCTTTCTGGGGAACAAATATTCATAAATAATAAAAAAGCAGAATGCAATATAGTTAATAAGTAGTGAGCAAAGGATCATGCAAATAGAGAAGAAATGTATAGAAATATATGCCATACCATGTCAGATTTTTTTCTCTCTCCATACTTATTTGACTCTAAAATTTAGTGGTTTACTCAGATATTCACCCATCATTAAGTTCATACACACATATTCAGTATAATTTCCCATTAAGATCAATTCTGATTGTAGAAATGGAAGTTCAATTCCTTTTTCACTTGCACCAATAGTTTATTATGCAAAAGGTATTTAACAAGTGAACTAGTGCCATGAACCTACATTCAGTAATCTGAACCCCAAAGCATAGTTAAAATTGGACTATTTGGCCCCCAAACAAAGTCTCACTTACTGAATTCTGTGGAACAATGTCTTTCAGTGAGCATGGATGTGCTAGTGGCTGGACATCTTTCAGCAGTTCTTCGATATATGGCTCAGACTTTCTCAGAACCAGACATAAGTCATTTAGTACGACATGCTGCTTAGCAATGTGCTCTGATCTCACATGAGCATCACCAACTCTGGGAAGAATTCAAGCAATAGTTAATGAAAATAATGCTTCAAGCCCAAGCTTGCCTTAGCCCACAAAAGGTATGCATTTCTACACATTCTCTTATTAAGTTAAATCTTCTAAAAAGTTATATTCTGATTCATACTATCTCATTATATAGATTCAATCTATCTTTTAAAACCACAGACACTATTTCTACCTACAGAATAAATCTCAATAGCCTTTATCTGGATTATCTTTCATATACCTATTCAGTTTAAACTTAAAAGGCATAATGACACATCCAAACAGCAATTTATTTGTTTATAAAGTTATGACCATTTAATAAAATGACCATGCAAGAGTTAATACTGGTCCTTACTACAAGAACATTTTCAATTTGCTTTATCTTGCTAGAAGACTAATGGAAACATTTCTGAACACCTAGAATGAGCTAAACACTATGCCACTTTAATATGTAATAATGAAATTAAAGAAATATGATTAAAAATTTTACTCAATCATCTGGCAACTAACAAACAATTTATTTAAAAGAAAGAAAAATTTTGTGCTTCATTCTCTGCTTTGAAGCAATGTAGAAGATTATTTAAGTTTGAAACATCAAAATGTTCTTTTTCTAAGCTCCCCATCTAGTAGCACTGATAAAGTATAATACTTTGCTAATTTAGTAATGAGTAAGATAAATTTTGGAGCAAAATATAAAGTATATGACTTGGAAGTGAAGAAGGATAACTTATTTCTACCTCTTCCTATTTTTCTTTATTCTTTAGTATTACCCCATCACAAGTGTTTCTAAGCAGGCAAGGAATATATAATACTTATAACATACCCTGCAACAATCAGCACTTCAGAATTTCCAAAATCTACCATGAATATTTGTATTAGTGCAACTTCATGGACTGAGAATTTGGTTGGACTACTAAGTTTTCTAATACTTTTACTTCCCATTGGAATTAATTCAGTAATAGTTCCTCGACACCACATTCCATTTTCAATACTGTTGATAAATATTCTTGCACCTACATAATGGAGACAAATGATTATCAATGTTTAAAAAGAAAATATCTAATTACCTCTAATTTACAAACAAGTGCATTAGATTCTATCACAAAAAAGTCTTAATTAACTTATTAACTGGTGATATAGTACTGAGTCAGTGCTATGAGAGGGATCAAAGGTAGTATATTTTGGCAGTTTCTGTTATACAGAAACTTGTGACCTAGACAGGAAGGTAAAAATACAGAGTATCAAGCCAGCAGTCCTTTATTGAGGACCTGTGCTTTACGAACTATAATAAAGATGAGTAAGACTGTCCTGCTCAAGAAAGGAGAGGAGCCCAAATCCCTTGGGGCACGGTGTGGTGCACCCCACCGCATGTCGGGACTATCAGGACTGGGTTTCAGTGTGGAGAGCCCTTCATCCTGGGACATGGGGCCTGGCTGGAAAGGCGGCCACCCTCTCAACCGTCATGCATGGCACATTTGTGAGGAACCTGGTACTAAACCATTTGTAGATGACCTGCTTCTGGGACAGGGTTTCCAATGTAGCAGAGCAGCTCCCTTGCTGCAATCTATTCAAAGTTAGCCCTTGACACAAGGGTTTGTAAAAGACAGAAAGAAAATAAAGAATAAAAAGAAATCTAATTTTTTCTTTAAAAAAAAAACCAAAAAGAGAGGAGACTTGTAAGTAAGTGACTATCAATCACTGTACTTGTAACAGTAAAGACTATCCTTGTATATGTACACACACACATGTACAGATACAGACATACTGAAATCTATAAAATACCTAGGTAGCATAAAGGAAGATGCAATGACCTTCTCTTGGTAAAAGGAGAGTAAAAGTAAGGAAACCAAGAAAGGCAGAGCATGTAAGGCAAAAATTAAGAAATTAATACACAGTGGAGCTCAGAAAAGGGGAAACTGAACCAAAGATCTAACAGCAGAAGAAGACCTTATGGAGGGATCAAATGAACTACAAATTAATAACCAGAAAAAAAATCAAGTTAGAATGAAGCCCGAAATTTTACTTTTACTATCTGCTCGGTAATGTTCTCAGTAGTTTGTGTCTGAATTTACCTTCTCCCCACAACAACCCCACAGATATGCTGCTTCCAGTCCATAGGTAAGGAAACCAGGCAAAGAGAGGCTGCAAATCCAGCCCAAGCCACACGGCTACTTAGAAGAGGGAGGAAAAGAACCCAGGCAGTCTTGGAGCCCATCCTCTTAACAACTGAGCTAACATCAGAGATGAATTTGGTAAGATTTGTTCATTTACCATATAGAGAGAGGCTGCAAAATCCCCTCTCCATTTGCTAGTAAGAACAGAATACCTCAGGGGCACACAGGGTAACCTTTCAAGTGCTACCAAAACTTGTACTTGGCCTTGAGACTTTCATCAACCCTCCTCTTATGTTGATACATTATATAACCAATATTCTTAGATTTAAACTATATTCTTAAATGATTCTTTGTTGAAATAGATGAGATAAAAGCCTATTGAAGCCATTTGTTGTTCTTTATAATGAAAAGCTCAGACAGAAAAAGGGAACAAGAGGATATTCAGCTAAAGCACTGAATTACATTTCTCCCCTTAACACTAATTTCTCAAAAGATAAATGATTATGTAAATTATGTATATCTACCTTGAAATAATTATCCTTGACAACTTAAAGAATGATATTTTGACTTTCTTAGAATATTTTCTGAAACTAAACTGAGCTCTTTTATATACATATTAAATTTAGAGAATTATTTGCAGTCATTAAAAATTTAACTATATTTAACACTATACTTCCCTTAGACATTCATAACTTAAAAACGGTTTTTAACTTTAAAAATTATTATTCATTTTATCAGAAGTATATGATGATTCTAATCTTCTGATATTCTGATAAGCTACAAAGATCAGCTGAGAATTAGCAACACTTTTAAAGAACTACTAATATAAAGTTGGGGCTTCTCTGATGGCTCAATGGTAAAGAATCCACCTGCCAATGCAAGAGATGCAGGTTCGATCCCTCGGTCAGGAAGATCTCCTAAGAGAATAAAATGGCAACTAACTGCAGTATTCTTGCCTGGACAGAGGAGCCTTGAGGCTATAGTCCATTAGGCCTCAAAGAGTCAGACACGACTTAGCGACTAACAACAACAGCAACAAATATAAAGCTGAACAGATAAAATTTTAAAAAAAGCTGAACGGATAATATAGTACTTTTTGATATCAGTTATATACAGGCATTGAATGATATTAATAGAATGAGAAAATGCTCTACTAATAAATCACAGCTTCATTACAGAGTATAACCATATTTAGTCAACTATAAAGAAGATATTTGTAATCAAAGCCTGTACTGTATGTACTTAGTCACTCAGTTGTGTCTGACTCTTTGCGACCCCATGGACTGTAGCCCGCCAGGTTCCTCTGCCCATGGGGATTCTCCAGGCAAGAATACTGGATTAGGCTGCCATGCCCTCCTCCAGGGAATCTTCCCAACCCAGAGATCAAACCCAGGTCTCCTGCATTGCAGGCGGATTCTTTACCATCTGAGCCACCAGGGAAGCCCATGAATACTGGAGTGGGTAGCCTATCCCTTCTCCAAGAGATCTTCCCGACCCAGGAATCAAACCGGGGTCTCCTGCATTGCAGGCAGATTCTTTATCAGCTGAGCTACCAATGAAAGCCTAATCTATGGCAAATTAAGATGCACTGATTAAATTTATCAGCTACCCTCTGTGTGGCACTAGGAAATAGATGCACTGCCCTGCATCTATCTCATTCAGATGTTCAATGACATCTTCAACATCCACATGTGGAGAGCAAGGGATGATATGCATACTACAAGAAACACTTAGAGAAATACTTTTCTCTAGAGATAAGGAGACAAATTACTTAACCCATTATGGATTTTATAATTTAAAAAATCTCACAATACTCCATAATGGAGTTTTTGTGTATATTTCACTCAACAGTCAATTTTATGTCCATCAACAGATGAATGGATGAAGATGTGGTACATATATACAATGGAACACTACTCAGCCATAAAAAGATCAAAATAATGCTATTTGCAGCAACATGGTCAGATTAGATTATCATGCTAAGTGAAGTAAGTCAGACAAAGATAAATACCTCATGATATATATAACTTATATGTGGAATCTAAAATATGATATAAGTGAACTTCAGTGAAACAGAAACAGGTTCACAGACCTAGAAAACAGGTTTGTGACTACCAAGGAAGAGGGGGGCTGGCAGAGGGATGAAATAGGAGTTTGAGGTTAGCAGATACAAACTATCACGTACAGAATGGATAAACAACAAGGTCCTAGTGGGAACACAGGCAATTATATTCAATATTTGGTGATAAACCATAATGGAAAAGAATATGAAAAAAAGACAGCAAGTTCCAAATTACTATGACTCCAATTAAACTTGGCAAATGATATGTATTAAAAACATTTGAATTATGTATACTGTATACCATAATACTACTACTATGATACCTCTGAGCAAAAAAATTAATATTTAGCTTATTTACCTAAATAAAATTTAGCTTATGTTAAATAATTCCAAAAGCTTTATGCTTGATCAAATCTGTATTATAAAAAGTCTACATGAGTTGCCAAGTATTTAACTAAACTTTATATTTTAACTTGAAATAGTATTTCATTACCTAGCTCCAAAACATCTGAAGGATCAAGGTGTAAATTCTTATTGCAAAACTGATTCACCTTCCTTTCCAATACTGTTGCATCTTTTATTTGTGAGTACTTCCGAATGTAGAAGTGGCATGGATGTATTACATGGCTTACAAAAACTAGCTCTGGAGAACCTGGATGAGAATTTTCAAACCACATTAATAAACCAAAAGTTAGGAAAGAATTCACAAAAATTGAATGCAGTATCTTCTAAAAGGATGTGTCCTGTAGCACTGCAAACTCTAGAATACTTAGGCCTCATAAAAGAGTAACCCAAATCCCAAATAGTAACCAAAATGACAAATAAATTCCACTTTCACAATGATTTCTTTAGCAACCTGAACTGTAAACATTTGCAAAATATGTTAAATAAGTGGAATTGAAGTTCACGTAAGTACCTAAGTTAGTTAGGTACCAGAGTCAGAGTACATGCTATAACCTACGGCATTACAACAACACTTCAGAATTTATTCATAAACATAATTAGAGCTTCAGAACCCCAATGACAATGATGTTTCTAGTATTGGTACAAAAATCTTATATACACTACACTAAACTAAAGGAACCAATAATTAGCTCATGGCTGCTTTGACTCCTAGATCTTACCAAGTATGAAAAAATGTATGGGAAAACCAACATAGCGAGCAGCATTTAGAGGGAGATGTGTATGTTTTGGTGGAAGTAAGGGTGGGGTAGAATAAAAAGGACTTTTTTCATACAGTAGTAATGAAGCCAAGTGTTTTTACTGATATGAAAAGATCTCCAGAGTATAATGTTGAGGAGGGAATTAAGGGACTTTCCTGACAGTCCAATGGTTAAGACTCCATGCTTCCATTGCCAGGGGCACAGGTTTTATCCCTTGTCAGGGAACTAAGATCCCATGTGCTGCATGGCATGGCCAAAAACAGAAAAAGAAGAAAAGAAAGAAAAAAGAGAAAGGAAGGGAAAGAACACAGCAGTGTGTATGGCAAGCTATGTTTTACGTGCAAAAACAAAACCTAAGAGTCAGAAAAATAATATATATATATTTGTTCAAATATGCATAAAGAAACTCTAGAAAGAAGGAATAGACTAAATGGAACAGGAGTAGATTAGGGGAAAAGGGTCACAGGGTATTTAATATATTTAATTTTTAAACAATGCAGATGTTCTAATAAATCTAGTAAAGGTGATTAGGAGGAACTGAAGTATAGATACAAGATAAAAAACTGAACAAATAGGTCATTTTACCTATGTATGTGTTACTGGGGAGACAGCTGAGGGAAGTGTTATAAATTTCAGAAATGTTTTTGCCAATAACAGCCAGGATTTTTAACATTAAAAAAGAAGTTTTGGGAATTTCTTTGGCAGTCCAGTGGTTAGGAATTAAGAGCTCCGACTGCCATAGGCCTGGGTTCGATTCCTGGTGGAGAAGCTAAGATATTACAAGCCATGCAGCACAGCAAAAAAAAAAAAGTTTTAGTTATTAATAAAATTCATTTTACTCACTGTTTCACTCTCAGTAAGTTACTTATATAACTTTATACTTTATATAAATTTATATATAACATAATATTTTTATATACATCAAACTCTGCTACCTCAAGTTCAGAGTTGTTAAAGTACCTGTTTTTGATCCAAAAGAAACAGATGACTTTTTCTGAAGAGGCTTTGTTGGATATCTAGGTGTCTCAACAAAATAATCTGTGAAGCATGCTTCATCAAAATAGGAAATAAAGGCAACTGTGTTAGTTTTATTATGTTGATAACGCCATACTTAACACACTGCATAAGAAGCTGTTACTTAAATTTGGCAAAATACTGGATTGGTTAAGACCCTTATGTATCAGCAAGCAAAGTCCTAATAGTTTTCTTAACTTACTGAGATAAGCAATGATAATAATAATATAGTGGAAAAAACAGCTTGTCTTTTTTTTTTGGTATCATTCTGGGAAGTCAACCAATGGAACAGATTGGGAGTGGGGGCAGGGAGAAAACCAAAGCTGATTCTTGAAAGTGGCCCTAAAGACAACTGACAGTATAACTACACCCAGCAGTATCTCACTGATGTTGATGGTGAGAACACCAACACTAGAAATCTAATCAAACAATCAAGATACATTTAAACGTTACCAAATAGATGCTTCTATATGTTACCCGGGTCTCCCGCTTTACCATTGGAGCCACCAGCAAAGCCCAATATTCATGATAGTTTATTTTTATAAAGGATTGCATCTCAGGACAAAAATTTAGGATATTCTGTTCTTAAATTTAAGAACAAAGTCATCAAACTGCTTCTACTAACAGCACTTACTTATAATATTTTCATCTTTTATAGAGATTTGTATGTGGAATGCTGATTCCCTGGTGGCTCAGACAGTAAAGCGTCTGCCTGCAATGCAGGAGACCCGGGTTCGATCCCTGGGTTGGGAAGATCCCCTGGAGAAGGAAATGGCAACCCACTCCAGTACTCTTGCCTAGAAAATTCCATGGATAGAGGAGCCTGGTGGGCTAGAGTCCATGGGGTCACAAAGAGTCGGACACGACTGAACAACTTCATGACTTCACGATGTGGAATGCTAAAAAGTCAAATACACTAACTAAACCAAATATTAGAGTTTAGCTATATTACTGCATTCAAATAATAAAATATCCTAACTTTGGAAAATGTGAAAGGACTGGCATGGGATCAACAGCTTTACTCATAATGAGATGTAAGATAACAGACATATGTTTGTTAAGGTCAGGGACAAACAGGTATTAATTTTGTTTCCAATTCCAGACATGATTTATTGTTTCCCTGTTTTTGTATTTTTACTCACTTTCCAGGTTTTCTTCTTCTTCAATAATTTCTTCAATGATCACATCAGGGCTAGATCCCACCTGAGGTAGAGCAGCAATGGTTTTAGGGAGTGTTGCTGCAACAACCTCTTTCTGTGGCTGGGAGTCAGCTTCCAAATCCATGTCACTGTTTTCCCATTGTGAAGAAGTCAGTGGGGCTTCATTAGTTAGGACAGAAATGTCAGCCTTTTTCTTTTCTAGTGATAGGTATGTACCACCGTAAGAAAATTCCTTTTTACAATTGTATTTCTTGTGACCACTCTTTTCCATTTCACTTTCTTGAGGATCACATCTGTTTAAAAATACAGAGGCTACTTTAAATCATAATTTTTTAGATTTACTTTAAAACCATTTCCTTTCCACATGACAGTACTGTGACACATACATACAAAGAGTTAAAGATGTACAGGTGTCCCATGGGTATTTTTAAAAACAGCAACACTGAAATAATTTACTATAAAATCCGATAATTTCTACTAAATTTAGAGTTGTGTAACCATCACCATAACTTCATTTTACAACATTCCCGTTATCCCAAAAGAAACTTCTGCCCATTCCCAAGAAGTCCACAAGCTTTAAAAGGTCAAAACAACAGAAAATCACTGAGAAGTTGAAAAAGAACTTGCCATAGTCATGTTACAACTATCTGATCCTAAAAGAACAGTGGATATGGTTTTCAATTTTAATGGTTCAAACTTTGATTTGGCTTTGGTGTTTGATTTTAAATTATGCTAAGATTATTTCTCTCAATTCATTAGCTTAAAAATAAAGTGTAGGAAGCACTGAGAGGTACAATCCTGAGACAATTTCTAGAAACCTACATAGAGGGTTAAAATGATGATTAGTCTGAATCCTTTGGGTATGATTATTCAACAGCCACTAACCTGCAGCTGATTATTCACTTCATCCCTTATTTTTTTTTATCTTTACAAATTCACACAGATTAAAGCTATCTAATCTATAAGTATAGAAATTCTATCAAAGAAATGAGGTTGAGTCTCAGAAGCCTTTATTCTAGTTAATCCATGAAGGTTTTAGCTTTTTCACAGATCACCATATAAGAAGCCAAATGAAATCAGAAATAAGAACCTACCAAGCCTACTGAATTCAGCAGACCTATTTTATCTGTCTCTTAATACATGTTGACTAAAGGTCCAAACGGAGAAGGCAATGGCACCCCACTCCAGTACTCTTGCCTGGAAAATCCCATGGGCAGAGGAGCCTGGTAGGCTGCAGTCCATGGGGTCCCGAAGAGTCGGACACTACTGAGCAACTTCACTTTCACTTTTCACTTTCATGCATTGGAGAAGGAAATGGCAACCTACTCCAGTGTTCTTGCCTGGAGAATCCCAGGGACAGGGGAGCCTGGTGGGCTGCCGTCTATGGGGTCGCACAGAGTCAGACACGACTGAAGTGACTTAGCAGCAAAGGTCCAAACACCTCTTAAGTATACATATATGTACACAACTTTGTAACCTAAAACTTTTCTTTTTATACAACTCTTATCCGACCTTACATTTAACACTGTCAACCAACTCCTGCCTCACAAACCTCTCCTCCTTTGACTTCTAGAGTATCACTCTGCCAGCTCCCTCTTCATTTCCTTTGGTTTGTAAGTTACTCTTTCCCTGTCTTGAAATTTAATATTTTTCTAGGGTGCTGTCCTTGACCCACTTCAATATCTGTTTTCACTATGCAAACCCATTCTTTAATTACCATCTGTCATCAGCAGAGGCAGGCTAGAGTGATACTTTCCCTAAAATCTAGGGAGAAATTTAAAAGACTTCTGAGTTAAAACTATGGCAAGATCAGTACAGATGCTTAAAGATAATACCTTTTGGTATCAAAAATATTTGACAGTAACCATATTCAAGTTATGAAAACATCTAGAAGAATGTACTGACTGGAAAGGATGATCATCCATGAAAGTGCAGAAAGTCAAGCCACAGAGGTATACAGGGGCCAGGGGTCCATGTGTGGCCAAGATGACTCGAGCCAAAGGCCTAGTACTTGAGGCCTCTGGTAAGGTCTTCCCTGTGGGGTCAAGGAACACAGCAGGCTGACTAGTACCAACACTCTTCACAGCTATTTGATGTATCTTATTCCCTTTAGTCCAAAAACACCATGAAGCAACTTCTGATGATTTGGCTTTCTGTGTCTGTTTGGTTATTGGAAAAGAATGCCAACATAAGTATTCTGTTAATAGTCCCTGTGATAATACTATCTGTCCCTTAAGTTAATAAACTGGCATTCGGATCATGTGCTAGTTTTGTGAACTTGGCTTACATGAGTTTACCTGGTTTAGAGTAGATATGCTCAAGTCTGTTTCTGAGCTTGTAATGCTGTGGGCCAGGCCCTCATTAGTTCCCCAAAGTAATGAATGTGATGCTTCTTGAGGGATGATTTCTCGAGGAGCCATACCATCTTCAAATGAATAAACTTATTTTCTTTGGGGAGTTTCTAAACCATTTATATTCTGACTACTCCTAAACCAAGAATCGAATCCTGTAACTTCCCTCCAGAGGTTTCTCCCCAGATACCTAGTAAAAAACAGGAACTCAACATATCCCACTATCTTCCCCTCCCAACTTTTCTTTGTATATTTCCAATCTTGGTAAGTAACACCACAATTCATCACCTCAGTCACCAAAGATACACCTATAAATCATTGGAATGCTTCCCTTTTTCTCATTTCACACTGAAACGATTACTAAGTTTCACCACTTTTCCTTTTTTAGCATTTGTCATTACCTATTCCTTTCCAGTGCTTTCTACATTTGGTTTCTCATCATTTATTTTCTAGGCCATATTATATATATATATATATAAAATATATAATATTATATGCTAGGTCATATAATAACCTAAGCCATCCTTCAGCCTCCAGCCTCATATTCTTCCAAAAAATTCTCTATGGTCACTAGAGTTACCTTTTACAAATGTAACCTAAGTACTTTTACTTTCATTCTGAAAATCTTTTAACGGCTATTATTTACACCTGTGCTATCCAACATAATCCTCCGCGATAATGAAAATATGCTGCACTGTCCAATATGATAGATAGTCAGAGGAACCAGAGATCAAATTGCCAACATCTGCTGGATCATGGAAAAAGCAAGAGAGTTCCAGAAAAACATCTATTTCTGCTTTATTGACTATGCCAAAGCCTTTGACTGTGTGGATCACAATAAACTGTGGAAAATTCTAAAAGAGATGGGAATACCAGACCACCTGACCTGCCTCTTAAGAAATCTGTATGCAGGTCAGGAAGCAACAGTTAGAACTGGACATGGAACAACAGACTGGTTCCAAATAGGAAAAGGAGTACGTCAAGGCTGTATGTTGTCACCCTGCTTATTTAACTTCTATGCAGAGTCCATCATGAGAAACACTGGGCCGGAAGAAACACAAGGTGGAATCAAGATTGCCGGGAGAAATATCAATAACCTCAGATATGCAGATGACACCACCCTTATGGCAGAAAGGGAAGAGGAACTAAAAAGCCTCTTGATGAAAGTGAAAGAGGAGAGTGAAAAAGTTGGCTTAAAGCTCAACATTCAGAAAATGAAGATCATGGCATCCGGTCCCATCACTTCATGGGAAATAGATGGGGAAACAATGGCTGACTTTATTTTTGGGGGCTCCAAAATCACTGCAGATAGAGACTGCAGCCATGAGATTAAAAGACGCTTACTCCTTGGAAGAAAAGTTACGACCAACCTAGATAGCATATTGAAAAGCAGAGATATTACTTTGCCGACTAAGGTCCGTCTAGTCAAGGCTATGGTTTTTCCAGTAGTCACGTACGGATGTGAGAGTTGGACTGTGAAGAAGGCTGAGCACTGAAGAACTGATGCGTTTGAACTGTGGTGTTGGAGAAGACTCTTGAGAGTCCTTTGGACTGCAAGGAGATCCAACCAGTCCATTCTGAAGGAGATCAACCCTGGGATTTCTTTGAAAGGAATGATGCTGAAGCTGAAACTCCAGCACTTTGGCCACCTCATGTGAAGAGCTGACTCATTGGAAAAGACTCTGATGCTGGGAGGGATTGGGGGCAGGAGAAGGGGACGACAGAGGATGAGATGGCTGGATGGCATCACCGACTCGATGGACATGAATCTGAGTGAACTCCGGGAACTGGTGATGGACAGGGAGGCCTGGTGTGCTGCAATTCATGGGGTCGCAAAGAGTCAGACATGACTGAGTGACTGAACTGAACCAAATATAGCTACTGAGCACCTGAAATGTGGCTAGTGCAACCAAAGAACTAAAATCTTCATTTTATTTAGTTTTAATTTATGTTTAAATTTAAATAACCACACATGGTTAGCAGCTACCATACTGGGTAGCACAGGTCTAGGAAATAAAGTTCAAAGAACACCAGAGCATACAGTTTTTAGATTAAGCCTCTATGTGTCCTCTGTCAAACAATATTCTACATGCAGGTTCCTGAACACAGTATACTATCTCACTGCCCATAAATTTCTTTCTGCTAAGATGCTGCCTCCCTACTCTTCTCCCTTTCAACTGCTACTCATTTTTCATGAATGGGGGAAAATCAAATCTGCTCTTTCCAAGTCTCCCGGTACCCTGCAAAAAACTGATCATTCCCTTCTTTTGCATCTCCATTAGACTGCACATTTTACTATCAAAGCAATTATGTACTTTACTATTTACATATGTCATTCTTTATTTACTGTAACTTCTCTGCATAAATCTCAGTATCTAGGGTGTTATGTCTCAGTGGTAAAGAATCTGCCTGCCAATGGAGAAGATGCAGGAGACGAGGGTTCAGTTCCTGGGTCCAGAAGATCCCCTGGAGAAGGGAATGGCTACCTACTCTAGTATTCTTGCCTGGGAAATCCCATGGACAGAGGAGCCTGACAGGGCTATACAGTCCATAGGGTTGCAAAGAGTCAGACGTAACTGAGTCAACACTTTCACTCTTCAACACTTAGAGGCTAGCACATCAGTGTTCAACGCTGGCTGAATAAATGAATCTCAAAGATGACACATACATCATTGGATACTAATCCTTTCTAGGTCTTTTAATTTTTAAATATTTTATGTAGCATTAATTTACAGAAACCATTTTGCCCTCACATTATTTTTCAACTTTTGAATCAACATTATACTAAAGATCAATTTTTAAAAAATTTTACTTTACTTTACAATACTGTATTGGTTTTGCCATACATCAACATGAATCTGCCACGGGTGTACATGAGTTCCCAATCCTGAACCCCCCTCCCACCTCCCTCCCCACACCATCTCTCTGGGTCATCCCAGTGCACCAGCCCCAAGCATCCTGTATCCTGCATTGAACCTAGACTGGCGATTCATTTCTTACATGATGGTATACATGTTTCAATGCCATTCTCCCAAATCATCCCACCCTCTCCCTCCCCCACAGAGTCCAAAAGTCTGTTCTATACATAAAGATCAATCTTTTTGTTTGATCTAATATTTCTGTCCCTTAGGCCATATCAGACACTAACAGCATGTTGCCATTCTTATACTTACAGTGTTGAATCCTCAAATTCAATCTTTCCCATACTGTTGAACATACAGATGATCTCACTGCAATTCATATTCAACCTAAAATTAAATACTTAGCATAAAAAGTGTTCTAATGTAAGTTTATTACTTTCTCTAATAAAAATTAGCTAACATTAAAAACTCTGAAGTAGATGGGGAAACAGTGGAAACAGTGTCAGACTTTATTTTTTGGGGCTCCAAAATCACTGCAGATGGTGATTGCAGCCATGAAATTAAAAGATGCTTACATCTTGGAAGAAAAGTTATGACCAACCTAGATAGCATATTCAAAAGCAGAGACATTACTTTGCCAACAAAAGTCTGTCTAGTCAAGGCTATGGTTTTTCCAGCGGTCGTGTATGGATGTGAGAGTTGGACTGTGAAGAAAGCTGAGCGCTGAAGAATTGATGCTTTTGAACTGTGGTGTTGGAGAAGACTCTTGAGAGTCCCTTGGACTGCAAGGAGATCCAACCAGTTCATCCTAAAGGAGATCAATGCTGGGTGTTCTTTGGAAGGAATGATGCTGAAGCTGAAACTCCAGTACTCTGGCCACCTCATGTGAAGAGTTGACTCACTGGAAAAGACCCTGATGCTGGGAGGGATTGAGGGCAGGAGGAGAAGGGGACAACAAAGGATGAGATGGCTAGATGGCATCACCGACTTGATGGTCATGAGTTTGGGTGAACTCCGGGAGTTGGTGATGGACAGGGAGGCCTGGTGTCCTGTGATTCATGGGGTTGCAAAGAGTCGGACACGACTGAGTGACTGAACTGAACTGAAAAACTCTGAAAGAGCATTTAAACAACTTTTAAATTCATAAATCACACTTAATTTGGATGCTACTCTGGGAAATATTTTTGACTCAAATTTTCAATTTATAATTGCTTGTTATTTTAATAAATATAGATTCTAATTTTATCAGACTCTTCTGAATTATAGATTACTTTTATATGAATTACAATTACTTACTTGGGAGACTTCCTTAGTTTTAGAGAGCTGACTTGTGACAAGTCACTCTCAAATGTTAACTTCAAAGTCCGGATAATCTAGAATCAAAAGAGAAGTATTGCTCATAAGTGCGTTTTGTTTTGTTACAAATACTATTGAAACAGAGTAAGATTTCAGAGGAAAAACTATACTCTTTAGGTATTTCATTAATGTGCTCAGGTTCTGATTTTAGGCAAGCAAAGCGAGGGATGCAAATTCCCCCAAAGAAATTTAAAATCTTTTGGAGACGTGTATTAAGATAAAACAACAAAAGATAACAACTAATTAATAATGGGATACAGCTACACAATCAGGGGAAATTCTGATCACACTTGTGTGCCTGCACTGCTGTCCTCAAACGTTTCTCTCTCTCTTTTTCTGCCCCCATCTTCCTAATGTGGCTAACTAGGGTGAAGACCAAATTTTACTTTTTTTCTCCTCCTAATGTTTCATGTGTAATACACAGGAATAGACTACTACTGTTCTTGTAACTACAGCTAGATGGAGGCCTGGTCAAGTAAGACGGTTCAAAAACTTTAAAAGTTCAAGACTTTGGAAGCAGGTAAACCAAGAGCTTCTATTTTACACCTCAGTTCAGTCCAAACATCTGATTATCTATGGGGAATGAGGTCCTGAAGATTCCAAGACAACAGAGCAGGATCTATACCTGAAGGGAACAAGACAGAAATTTGCAAAGAGGACTGATGGTAACCCTTTCCTGGCAAACAATTTAGCAAGAAACATGTTTCTATTTCTGCCCAACTCCAGGCACATGATTAGATGACAGGACAGGGTTGAAGCACCTTGTATCCTGACTCACAGAGTCGGGGGTTGGGGGTAAAACTTAAACAGCATTTTGATAAATTTTTAAGTTAAGAGTTGATAGTCATACCTGTCTATAAAAACAGAGTCCTATTTATTTTGCTACGCTTATTTGTTCTTGTTTTTTATTCAAGTGTCCTAGAAACAACTTTTGACTTAATACCATCCTATTTGTTCTCAGATTGTGTGTTATAAAGACTTTACTGCACCCTTTCCCTAAGTGGCAAATAATAATAAAAGGTCAAACAAAGTTATTAATGTTTATCTTAGAATTTAAATGCCTAAGAATTCTAAATTGATGCCAAAGTTAGGATAATCTGAAAAGCAAATTCTTGCAGTTAAGTCTTAGATATCATATTCCAAAGCAGGTAAAGTAAGCTACCACAGAAATAATTCACATTACAAACTATTAAAATTACCTGATTTAGGTCACAATATATCCTTAGAGAAGGTGCAGATTTTAACTCTCTTGCTATCTTCATAGCTGCATCCAAATCACTTTTTTTTGCTTCAATGTAGCTTTTAGTCACTATTATTTTTGATAAATAATTGTCTGTATTTCTTACTAACTCTTCACACAGGCTCTTCTTCCTTCATTTAAAATTAAGTTATTTTTCAATATTTCACAAACAATTTTATGAAAGCAAATGTATCATAACTCAAAAGTACTGAAAAGGTAATTTCAGTTTCATGAACTTAAATTTTAATATGGTTCATGAGACATTCAACTGAACTGAAATTCATTATAGTTGAAAGCTATGTATATGTAACCAGAGAAACAGTAACTTTTGTAGAAGAATATAGTTATGTTCCAGATACAGGTGTCACAGAACTGCAGAGGTAAGACAAACCCTAGATGAATCTACCACTTTTAAAAGTAAGAGAATCCTGGCTATCTTGCAGTCATTACAAAGACTATCTGTATTAATTTCTCACAAGGATCTACCTGCACATTTTAAAATTTCATAGGCAGATACATATTACATGAATTTGAAATAAGACTTTAAAATAGACTTCACCAAACCAACTTAGATATCAATTAACTATAATCTTCAAAGCTATCAGTTATGAAACTGAAGAGTTATTCCTTTATTACTCAAAAATTCTTTGTACCTATAGTGGAATTACTTTATTATAGAAATTAAGATATTTTGTACCAAAAATTATTGCTCATTTTATTCATCTTGTAAATGAATAAAATGATTTCCTCAAATCAAATCTGGCCTCAAAAATGGGGAATTTGCCACACTGAAGAGTAATAAGAATGTGCCACGGGCTCTGCAAGGACTTCCCTGATAGCTCAGATGGTAAAGATCTGCCTGCAATGCCGGAGACCCAGGTTCAATCCCTGGGTTGGGAAGATCCCCTGGAGAAGGGCATGGCAACCCACTCCAGTATTCTTGCCTGGAGAATTCCAAGGGCAGAGAAGCCTGGCGGGCTACAGTCCATGGGGTCGCAAAGAGTCGGACACAAGTGAATGACTAACATACACACATGCTCTGCTGGTGAAGAAGTATTCCAAAAAATTTTTAGTAATTACATATACAATTTATGAAAATCATTTATTTAGGAGATAAATGGTCTTTTTGATAAGCTTCAGATGATTCTCCCCAAAATTCATGCCCAGGGAGTGATGTTAGCAAAATGGCAGACTAGGAGACCCGAAGTCCTTGTTCTTCAATGGTGATGTCAAATGGCAGCTAAGAATTGGTTACAATAACCTTCTAGAACTGGAGAATGGACAAAGGTATACAGCAATGACACAAATGTGCAGTGGAAAAAAATCCACTTTCTTTATCAGCAGGACATTTCATTTCTTGTCCTTTTCCCAGACCTTTCCTCAGTGTGGTGCAGTCCTGGTCTGGAGACAGCAGCATACTTCCTGATTCCTTCCCTCCAAAGGGAGCATGCTGCTGCTGCTGCTAAGTTGCTTCAGTCGTGTCCGACTCTGTGCGATACCACAGACGGCAGCCCACCAGGCTCCCCCGTCCCTGGGATTCTCCAGGCAAGAACACTAGAGTGGGTTGCCATTTACTTCTCCAATGCATGAAAGTGAAAAGTGAAAGTGAAGTTGCTCAGTCGTGTCCGACTCTTTGCGACCCCATGGACTGCAGCCTACCAGGCTCCTCCACCCATGGGATTTTGGGATTTTCCAGGCAAGAGTACTGGAGTGGGGTGCCACTGCCTTCTTTGCAATGTCCTACTTTGTGGCGGGGGTGCAGGGGGAGCAAGGAGGTGGTGGGGGTGGGGGGGGAAGGGGGGCTGCCTGAAAAACCCTTTCACTTAATTTGGCACTCAGGCAGCAAGAGGAACTGAGACCACCCAAGAAGGTTGCAAAAAGATTCCTCAAGCATACAGGTAGCATACTCCAGGTTAGGCCACATGTTAGGTCAAAAAAAGAAAACAAGTCTTAATACGTTTTAAAAGACAGTGTATACAAGGTATCCTCTCTGAACACAAAGGAATGAAAACTAGAACTCAATAACAGAAGGAAACTGGAAATTCCACAAATACGTGGAAATTTAAGAACATACTCCTTAACACAAATGGATCAAAGAAAAGTAACACAAGGAGAGTATTTTGAGACAAATGAAAACAAAAAATCAAAATATCAAAATTTATGGGATGCAGTTAAATTGGATCTGAGAAAGAAAGAAATATATAGCTGTAAGTATATTAAAAAAGGCATCGCAAACCAACAAGCTAATTTTACACCTTTGCTGTTGTTCAGTTGCTAAGTCATGTCCGACTCTTTACGACCCAATGCACTGCAACACACCAGGCTTCCTTGTCCTTCACTATCTCCCAGAGTTTGCTCAAATTCGTTTTATTGAGTCAGTGATGCTATCTAACATCTCACCCTTTGCCACCCTCTTCTTCTTCTGCCTTCAATCTTTATGTTTACACCTTAGGAACTCCAAAATAACAAACTAAACCCAAAGGTGGCAGAAGGAAGAAATAATAGGATTAGAGCGGAAATAAGTAAATAGCCAGACAAAAATAGAGAAAAATCAATGAAACCAAAAGATGGTTCTTTGAGATTAAAATTCACCAATTTTAGAAACAGTGCCTAGAAAAGCAAGAAAAGAATCAATTTACTAAAATAAAAAATAAAGTAGGCATTCAGTTCAGTTGTTCAGTCACGTCTGACACTTTGCAACCCCATGAACCGCAGCACGCCAGGTCTCCCTGTCCATCACCAATTCCCGGAGTCCACCCAAACCCATGTCCATTGTGTCAGTGATGCCATCCTCTGTCGTCCCCTCCTCCTGCCCTCAATCTTTCCCAGCATCAGGGTCTTTTCAAATGAGTCTGCTCTTCGCATCGGGTGGCCAAAGTATTGGAGTTTCAGCTTCAACATCAGTCCTTCCAATGAACACCCAGGACTGATCTCCTTTAGGATGGACTGGTTGGTTCTCCTTGCAGTCCAAGGGACTCTCAAGAGTCTTCTCCAACACCACAGTTCAAAAGCATCAATTCTTTGGCACTCAGCTTTCTTTATAGTCCAATTCTCACATCCATACATGACTACTTGAAAAACTTTAGCCTTGACTAGACCTAGGACCTTTGTTGGCAATGTCTCTGCTTCTGAATATGCTGTCTAGGTTGGTCACAACTTTCCTTCCAAGGAGTAAGCATCTTTTAATTTCACGGCTGCAGTTACCATCTGCAGTGATTTTGGAGCCCCCAAAAATAAAGTCAGCCATTGTTTCCCCATATATTTCCCATGAAGTGATGGGACTGGATGCCATGATCTTAGTTTTCTGAATGCTGAGCTATAAGCCAACTTTTTCACTCTCCTCTTTCACTTTCATCAAGAGGCTCTTTAGTTCTTCTTCACTTTCTGTCATAAGGGTAGTGTCATCTGTATATCTGAGGTGATTGATATTTCTCCCGGCAATCTTGACTCCAGCTTGTGCTTCCTCCAGTCCAGCGTTTCTCATGATGTACTCTGCATAGAAGTTAAATAAGCAGGGTGACAACATATAGCCTTGACGTACTCCTTTTCCTATTTGGAACCAGTCTGTTGTTCCATGTTCAGTTCTAACTGTTGCTTCCTGACCTGCATACAGATTTCTCAGGAGGCAGGTCAGGTGGTCTGGTATTCCCATCTCTTAAACTATTTTCCACAGTTTGTGGTGATCCACACAGTCAAAGGCTTTGGCATAGTCTATAAAGCAGAAATAGATGTTTCTCTGGAATTCTCTTGCTTTTTTGATGATCCAGTGGATGTTGGCAATTTGATCTCTGGTTCATCTGCCATTTGTAAAACCAGCTTGAACATCTGGAAGTTCATGGTTCACGTATTGCTGAAGCCTGGCTTGGAGAATTTTGAGCTTTACTTTGCTAGACTGTGAGATGAGTGCAATTATGTAGTAGTTTCAGCATTGTTTGGCGTTGCCTTTCTTTGGGATTGGAATGAAAACTGACCTTTTCCAGTCCTGTGGCCACTGCTGAGTTTTCCAAATTTGCTGGCATATTGAGTGCAGCACTTTTGCAGCATCATCTTTCAGGATTTGAAATAGCTCAAGTGGAATTCTATCACCTCCACTAGTTTTGTTCATAATCAGTTTTACAGAAACTAAAAAAATTTGAAGGCAATGCTATGAATAACTATGCCAAGAAATTGGATAACCTAGATGAAGTAGACGAATTCCTACAAACATACCACCTATCAACACTGAATTATGAAGAAATAGAAAATCTGAGCAGATCAATAAAAAGTAATAAGATTGAATTAGTAATCAAAAGCTTCCCCCACAGAAAAGCCCAGACCAGAGGACTTCACTGGTGAATTCTACCAAAAATTCAAAGAAGAAAAAAAAAAAAACCAATTCCCCTCCAAAATACTGAAGAGCCACAGGAAACACTTTCCAGCTTATTCTGAGACCAGCATCACCTTCATACCAAACCCATAAGAAAACACTACCAGAGAACTATTGATCGGTGTCTCTTATGAGCATTAAGTAAAAATCTTCAACAAAATACTAGCAAATTGAATCAGCAGAACAATGAAAGAATAATACATCATGCCAAGTGGGATTTACTCCTGAAATGAAGTATAAGTATCAATTAATGTTATATAGCATATTAACAGAAAGAAGAAACCCACCCCCACCTCACAAGATCCTCTCAAATTATACAGAAAAAGGATATGACAGTCTCAACACCATTTCGGGATAAAAATACTCCAACGAGGAATTGAGGAAAACTACACCAACGTATAAAACTTACATAAGAAAATCCCACAGCTAACATTACACTGGATGATGAAAGACTGACAGCTTTTCTTCTAAGGACAGTAGTAAGAAAAGGGTGTGAGAGTTTACCACTGCTACTTAATATACTATTTTAAGTTCTAGCCAGAATAATTAGTCAAAAAAAGACATAAAAGCCACCCAAATTGACAAAAAGTAAGAAAGTGATGTCTTTTTGCAGATGACATGATCTTATAGATAAGAAAGAAAGAGAAGAAAGTGAAGTCGCTCAGTTGTGTCCGATTCTTTGTGACCCCATAGACTACCAGGCTCCTCTGTCCATGGGATTTTCCAGGCAAGAATACTACAGTGGGTTGCCATTTCCTTCTCCAGGAGATCTTCCTGACCCAGAGACTGAATCCAGGTCTTCCGCATTGTAGGCAGAAGACAACTGTGTCTAAGCCACCAGGGAAGTCTTATAGATAAAGATGTCACAAGAATAGTTGCAGGGCTAATAAATAAATTCAGCAAAGATACAGTATACAAAATAAACACACAAAAAATCAGATACATTTCTACATACTAACAATGAACAGTCCAAAAAGGAAACTGACAAAACAATTCATTTTATGAAAAGAATAAAAAGAAGATTGTACTCAGGAATAAATGTAATTGAGGCTGCAACAGACTTGTACATTTGCTGTATACTACATAACATTGCTGAAATTAATGAAGCCAAAATAAATAGAAAGATCTCTTATAATCATGAACTGGAACACTTAATATTTGTTAAGATGTCAATACCCAAAGCAATTTACAATTCAAAGCCAACCATATCAAAATTCCAATGATGCTTCATGCATAATAGAAAAACCCATCCTAAAAGTCACAGGAGATCTCAAGGGACCCCAAGCTTCGAAAACAATCCTGAGAAAGAACAAAGTTGGACAGCTTACACATCCTGATTTCAAAATTTGCTACAAAGCCACAGTAATTAAAACAGTATCCTACTGCCACAAGAACAGACAGATGGACCAATGGAAGAGAATAGAGAGCCCAGAAATAAATCTTCACAAACATGGTCACTGAGTTTTGACAGGAGTCCCAAGACCATTCAATGGAAAAAAGATCCATCTTTCCAACAAATGGTGCTGGGAAAACTGGATATCCATATGGTAAAGAATGAAGCTGGACCCTTCCTTTACACTATATACAAAAAGTAGCTTAAAATACCTCAAAGATCTATATGTAAAAGCTAAAACTGTAAAACTCTTAGAAGAAAACACAGTTGGAGAAAGTTTCATGATTGAAGATTTGGCAACAATTTCTTGGATATGACACCTAAACACAGGCAACAAAAGAGAAAATAGATAAACTGGACTTCACAAATTAAAAACATGTTTGGATCAAAGAATGCTATCAAGAGAGTGAAAAGGAGGGATTTGCCTGGTGGTCCAAGGCTAAGATTTCAAATGCAGGAGACCTGGGTCCAATCTCTGGGTGGGGAACTAGATCCCACATGCCACAACTAAGTCCTGGCACAGCTAAATAATTTAGTTCAACAATAACAACAGACAACCTATGAACTGGAAGAAAATATTTGCAAACTACATGAGCAACAAAGGCTTAATTTCTAAAACATACAAACAGCTTATACAGCTCAAAAAATTTTTTTAAAATGGGCAAAAGACCTAAACTGACATTTCTCCAAAGAAGACCATTACACAGATGGTCAACAGGCACATGAAAAGATATCCAACATCACAAATTATTAGAAAAATGGAAATCAAAACTACAATGAGGTATCCCACTTCCCACAAATCAGAATGGTCATCATCAAAAAGTCTACAGATAAATGCTAGACAGTGTGTGGAGAAAAGGGAGCCCTCCTATACTGTCAGTGAGAATGGAAACTTGGTGCATTCACTATGGAGAACAGTATGGAGGTTTTATAAAAAACTAAAAACAGTAACCATACGATTTAGCAATCCCATTCCTGGGCACATATCCAGAAAAGATGAAAACTGTAAAACTCAATACATGTACTTCAATGTTCAAAGTACTCAAAGTAGCAATATTTACATTAGCCAAGACTAGGAAATAATTTAAATGGATAAAAAAGATGTGATATATGTATATGATGGAATATGACTCAGCCATAAAAAAGTATTAATCAATGCCATCTGCAGCAACATGGATGGACCTAGAGAATATTATACTTACTGAAGTCAGACAAAGAAAGATAAGTGTCATGTATCACTTTTATGTGGAATATAAATGAACTTACTTACAAGTCAGAAACAGACCCACAGACATTTAAGGGTAGAAGGGACAAATTAAGCATTTTGGATTAACATATACACACTACTATATATAAAGTAGATAAAAAACAAGGACATACTGTACAGCACAGGGAATTATAGGCAATATCTTGTAATAACCTATAATGAAAAAGAATATGTATAACTGAATCACTCTGCTGTACACCTGAAACTAATACTGTAATTCAAATGTAATTCAAATTCAAACTAATACTGTATTTCAATAAAAAAATTTTAAACCACAAACAAAAGGCAAGCCACAGGAAGAAGAGAAAATATATGAAAATGATACATCTCATAAAAGACTGATATCCGTAATGTATAAAGAACTCCTACCCCATCAATAACAAAATAAACAATCCAAAAATGGGCAAAGGACTGGAATACATATTTCTCCAGGGAAAATACATAAATGGTCAACTAATAAGCACATGAAAAGATGTGCTCCACAATACTAGCTTATCATGGAAATGTAAATCAAATCTAAAATGAGATACCACTTCACATCCTCAAAATGGCTATTATTTTCAAAAAAGAAAATAGGATGTTGGTGAGGATGTGGACAAACTGGAACCTTTGAGCACTGCTGGTGGAAAAGTAACATGTGTGGCCATCACAGAATAAAATTTGGTAGTCCTTAAAAAGTTACACATAAAATTATTGTATGCCACCAAACTATACATTTTTAAATTTCAATTTTATTGGACTATAGTTGATTTTCAATGTTATATTAATATTAGTTTAATATTATTAACTAATATTAATATTAGTTTCAGGTATACAGCAAAGTGATTCAGTTATACATATAATCTTTTTTTTAGATTCTTTCTCATATAGGTTATCACAGAATACTGAATACATTTCTCTGTGCTATACAGTAGTTTCTTATTTATCTTATATATAATAGTGTATGTTTATCTCAAGCTTCTGATTCATCCCTTCCCCCACCACTAAACTGTATACTCTTAAACGGTTAAAAAGGTAAACTTTATGATGTATATTTACCACTATTAAAAACATTTAAGATGCATGCACATGACTTATTACCTTTAAACACCAATACTTTGGCCACCTGATGCAAAGAACTGACTCATTGGAAAAGACCCTGATGCTGGGAAAGACTGAAGGCAGGAGAAGAGGACAACAGAGGATGAAATGGCTGGATGGCATCACTGACTCGATGCACAGGAGCTTCAGCAAACTCCAGGAGTTGGTGATGGACAAGGGAAGCCTGGTGTGCTGTAGTCCACGGAGTCACAAAGAGTTGGACATGACTGAGCAACTGAACTGAACTGACCTATCACTTAGATAATATAAATACCAAATGTGAGATACCATAAATATCAAGGAATAAAGAATATCAACTGATTCATTCAGAGTGATGAACCTATGATCTGGGCATTCCAATTAGAAATTAAAAGAAGAAACAAAAGTCAAATAGACAAGCACCATTTCTAAATACCAATTTATCACAACTTTTATGAATCTGTCTCTTAAAATGCAAAATGTGATTAAAGATTACTTGAGATCATATATATCAACATTTTTAAGAAGGATGGAAATGTAACCATATGGTATGTGTTTAGAAAAATCATTATTATTTGCTCTTGATGCAAATAAACACATAAAAAAATGATGGCATTATGTACATGAAAAATTCTACAACAGGATTCAGAAATAGATAGCATTTTTCTGTGCTAACTGCTTTAAGAAAGAAATTATTTAACAGCTTTGGGACCAGAAGGCAAATAGCCTAACTTCATTTCGAAGCTGTAAACATCAGCTTGTAAGGGAACCACCCATTACCTTCTAAACTTGTTTAAAATCTACTAATTTTTTCCAATCTATGCAGAGAAATAAAATGACAAGTTGGTGTTAAAAACTTCAGTTGCACTGAGTCTATATTTTTAACTTATTACCTGGAATCAAGAGAAGTGAAAAGCTGATCAAACTGCTTTTCCAGAACCTCTTTAAGACAGACTGTCTCCTCTTTTGTTTGACTGTGTATGTGTTCAAGCATCTGGGAAAAAGATAATACAAAGACCTAATTTGGTATTTTTATTTTGTGGGAATTGTGTTATTCAACATAATTTTGAAAAGTAAAAGGTACTTTTTGGACTCTTTTCAAAATTACAGAAGAGATCAGATGATAAAAATGGGAAAAATCACATGGTTAAATTTTAAATCTTTGTTCTTGTCAGCAAGATCACATCTTTGTTAGTACTTTGTACTGATAAAATTGGCAAAAAGGACTAGAAAACCCACTAAGTTTCCTGAACTTCTCATCACTTTTACTCAGTACAGGAAATGGATCATTCTGGACAGCTAAGTTTCTCTCTGGCAGGATTCTTTAAATTTATAAAAACTTAAAATATAACATTAGGGGCTTCACTGGTAGTCCAGTGGTTAAGATTCTGCACTCCCAATGCATGAGGGCATGGGTTTGATCCCTGGTCAGGGGACTAAGATCCTGCATGCCACACACTAAAGACAAAAAAAACCTATATATATATACACACACACATATTTTAATTAAAATGTTAACTATTCCACAAATTTCCTTGTATTTTAAACAAAGACTCATTGCTTGAGATCTGTGACCTTTTTTTTCTTTTAATCTTTCCTTTTTGAAATGGTAATGTCTATCCTATGCCTGCTCAACAAATGCATTAATATTTTAGAAGCAGATAATTTACTAGTTTCACACATTCACAGCTGGAGAGGAATTTTGCCCCAGCACGAGTTATACCCTGAATCTCACCCATACCTGATTTAGAAGATACTTAGATGAGATTTTGGACTTAGATTTGATGCCAAAATTGGTTAAAAATTGGGGGATATGAGATGCAGTAAATGTATTCTGCAAATACATATGTTGAACTCTTAAATTCTATGTTAGCTACAATCTTTTGAATGCCTTGGTGGTGAATTTGCTGTTGGTAGGTGCAAGGAGCTTGTTCTCTGTCAATAAATGAGGGAAGTCTCTCTCTTGGGTTGATGGGCCAAGAAAGAAAAGAATCTAAAAATCTGTGTAACAGTATACAGCCAAATAATGAGCAGTATAAGAATAGTGATCTGCAATGCTTCCAAGACAAAAAATTCAGCTCATAGCAAACAGAAATTATAGCTCCTTAACAGAGCTTCAGTTTCAGCAGGCTGCCAACACAGATGGCATGAAACTAATCCTAGGAGGCCATGAGTTTTCCATTCTTTTTTATGATTCTCTCTCACTGGATTATCATATGTAAGCTCTACCTATCATGCTAAGCTCTACTACCTTCAGTGATACAGGTTAAAAGGGAACATGTCTTAATTTAGGATACAATGTAATCATCCAGAAAGCTTACTTTTACAGCAATACTTAATTGTTCAAAATTTTGGCCTGCTATCTTCAATGCTTCATCAATCTCTTCCACAGTTTTACTTTCCTAAGAAGGGAGAGAGGAACCAAATACAAATACAAAATATAAAAACAGATGCTTAGATAGACTGTAACAGTTGGAAAAACATCAAGCTACCATTTCATTTACAAAAGCAACCATCCATTACAGCAATCTGAAAACATGCAACAATGAACATTTTAGAGTTTTGCTGATAGTATTCCAGATTTTTTTTTTTTAGGTATCTTTCTGAAAAAATGGGATTATGTCCTATAACCATTTTGCAACTCAAAACTACCTGAAAAAAATTATCATGATCATAAATAATACATGTAAACAGTAACAGTTTAAGAAAATGAAGATTATAATCAGGCTATGTTAAGATTTAAACACTGGGGACTTCCCTGCTGGTCCAGTGGCTGGGAGTCCATGCTACCAATGCAGGGGGTGCGGGTTAGGTCCCTGGTTGGGGAACTAAGATCCCACATGCCAGGTGGTATGGTCAGAAAAGAAAAAAAAACCAAACACTAAAATTAACATACCGAAATTCCTTGATAAAAACAAAAGAAAATTCTTATGGGGGGAAAAAAAAGATTTAAACATGGAAGACAGTGCCCTTTCCTCCCCCAGCCCACCAATAATCTCCTTAATGAGATGACTTAATATTCCACTCAACAGCACTTTGGAATTTGTTCTGTTTCTAACCTTCAATTAAAAGAATATAGTATTTAAAGTTATCAAAAGCCATAACTGATAAAATTCAATCTTCCAACAAGAATTACATCATCATCAGTAAGTGCCACTAGGTCTTTTAGTTGCCATTAAAATAACTGGAAAATCATACTTAGAATTTGGAAACTTGTATTTTATACAAGTTTCATAAAATCTGAATTCAATAACTAGGTTCAAAGGGAATACAGGTAAATATCAAGAGCACTAACAGCTGATCAAAGGCAGAATGTGTTGACTTGGAAAGAAAACAATTGTTGAGGCATAGTTTAGAATAAAATAAGAGACTGAAGCAAGGAGTGCAGGTTTACCTTTAAACTTCCCCAAAGAATCTGAATTATAGGACCCTTGAGAGCACAGGAAAGTCAAGCTATTAGAGAAAAGTAAAAATGTTTGGCTTCATCTCACTTCATAAATTACATTTCTCATACCTCTATTACAGCTGATGGGTTCAAAACAGTCCTGGGTGTGGAGGCTGAATGTTCTAAACCAACAGTTTGTTGATGAGCAGTCTTTTCAAAGTCCTGAGAACAATTCCTCATCCTGGAAAATGTCAAGTACATTATTCTAAGTATCAACATTAATATAACAGTTTTAATCTTCTATTTTGATTTTTACCCTCTATAAAAAATAATTCTTATGATGACTTATAAGGACATTTACAATGAGTTCTCAATTACCTGTGAAAAGCAAAGAGAGGAAAATCATTACTAGACATATTTTCATATAAAAGCTAACTTTAATCAAGAATTCAACTTGTTAACCAACTCCTAAAAATAACAGCTTATAGTATAAATTGGGCATTAATTTCTTAATCCTTTCTCCTTCCCTGATATTTTTTGGTAGTGATGTTGATAATCACTTAACTGTCTTAAGCTCAATTAAAGTAAGTATACACACAAATGCCAGCTATATGGATAAGAAAGCTGTGGTACATATACACAATGGAGTATTACTCAGCCGTTAAAAAGAATTCATTTGAATCAGTTCTGATGAGATGGATGAAACTGGAGCCAATTATACAGAGTGAAGTAAGCCAGAAAGAAAAACACCAATACAGTATACTAACACATATATATGGAATTTAGGAAGATGGCAATGACGACCCTGTATGCAAGACAGGAAAAAAGACACAGATGTGTATAACGGACTTTTGGACTCAGAGGGAGAGGGAGAGGGTGGGATGATTTGGGAGAATGGGAATTCTAACATGTATACTGTCATGTAAGAATTGAATCGCCAGTCCATGTCTGACGTAGGGTGCAGCATGCTTGGGGCTGGTGCATGGGGATGACCCAGAGAGATGTTGTGGGGAGGGAGGTGGGAGGGGGGTTCATGTTTGGGAACGCATGTAAGAATTAAAGATTTTAAAATTTAAAAAATAAAAAAAAATTAAAAAAAAATAAAATAAAAAATAAATTGAAAAAAAAAAAAATGTACTTATAGGCCTGACTAATGAGGTAATAAATTTACCAGGTAATTTCAAATGAAAAGCAAGCTGCATTTCTTGTCCATAGATGATAAGAGTTTTTGCCTATTTTTTATCTTTATATCCTTACGTTGGCTAGCACACTGTGTTTGGTGAATAAGTTAATCATAGCCTAAAACAGCTTACAGAAGAAACTATGATAACTGAATGTTACTCTTGTAGGAAGAAATGATAAAAGTAATTTTTAAACATTCGATTACTTAAAAAGTGGATATCCATGTTCTTGAAAATATGTGAATGCATTAGCCATAAGGAGTCCATCATTCAATTCCTGTTTCAAAATATTAAAGAAAAATCAGGAAGGCAATGCATCATGTAACAAGGAACACTTCTATTTTAAAGCATATCACTATTTAAACCAAACTCTACTGAAATTAGGAAATAGGAGTTTTTAACCTAAGTATACTTGACATGGAGATCTAATTTGAAAACTGGCAATTGGGAAAAAATTGGGATACCTAAAACAGATTCATCTACTTATGAAAGTAAAATTTCACTTTACAACCATATTTGACACTACATGCATCTAGACAAAAGTACAATCAGATTTGGCTTTCATGTTTAAAAAATAAGAAAGCTTCACAAGAAATTCCAGATTTCTGTTTTGTCTTGAGAAGGATAACCTGGCACCACTGGGATGTCTTAACAAGTAGCAGAAACTGGCTAGAGCTGAGTAGGGGCTCCCTCCTCTGAAGTGGGTGCACAATCCTTGAAAGTGAAAGTGAAGTTGCTCAGCCGTGTCCAACTCTTTGCAACCCCATGGACTGTAGCCTATCAGACTCCTCCGTCCATGGGATTTTCCAGGCAAGAGTGCTGGAGTGTATTGCCATTTCCTTCTCCAGGGGATCTTCCCGACCGAGGAATCGAACCCAGGTCTCCCACATTGCAGGCAGACGCTTTACTGTCTGAGCCACCAGGGAAGCTCTGAAGTGGGTGCACAATCCTTCAGTTCAGTTCAGTCGCTCAGTCGTGTTTGACTCTTTGCGACCCCATGAATTGCAGCA